>NC_086099.1:193982167-196482167 GCF_963921235.1 Mobula hypostoma
ATCTTCTCAGCATGCTCTCCATTACGTAGCGGCTCCCAGTTGAATTTCTGGTCGTAGGTGACCACTGCATGTAAATGGTGAGGAACTTGATGATGATAATAATAACAACAATAGGTAGGTGGTTTGATTCATTCCTATATGAGTATAATATATGGGAGTTCTGTGCCAAAAATGTTATTTCTCATTTATCACCCATTACCTCAATGGCTACGTCTTGCTTTATTAGCTGAGGATTTTTAACATTGTGCATTCATCAGTGAACATTCCCCATTTCTGACCTCGTAATGAAAAGAAGGTCAGTGATAAAGCAGCTGAAAATGGCTGCACCTAGAACATAAACTTGAAGAACTATTGCAGTGATGTCCTTGGCTAAGGTGATTAATAACCTTTCGTGCAACATGTACACTGGAACATTTTTCCTTTACATCCCCAGAACTGTAAGAGGCTCACTTCAGAATTAGATCAAATATCGCTGACATAATACACAAAATTTATTCTTTTGTGACAGTATAGCACAGGAACAGGCCCTTCAGCCCACAAGTTTGTGTCTAAGTAATTAAATAATTAACTAATTAAGCTCCTTCTTCCTACACAATGTCTATATCCTTCCATTTCTTGCACATTCATCAGCCCCATCTAAGGGCCTCTAATATACATCTTATCTAGGCAGCATGCTGGTAAGCCTGTTCTGTACCCTCCCCAAGGACTTAACATCCTTCCTATGGGGGGGGGGGGGGCGGGGCAGGGTGACCAGAGCTGACTGCAATACCCCAGATATGGCTTGTCTAGAATTTTATAATTAGGCATATTTAAAGCTGAGGTTGATAGTTTCTTGATTTTTAAGGGTATCAAAGGTTATAGGGAGAAGGTCAGAGAATGGGGTTGAGTGGAAAAATAAATCAGCCATGACTGAATAATGGAGCAAACTTGATGGGCTGAGTGGCCTAATTCTGCTATGTCTAATGGTCTTATAAATCTGCAAATACAGTGGCAAGAAAAAGTTTGTGAACCCTTTACAATTACTTGGTTTTCTGCATTAATTACTCATAAAATATGGTATGATCTTCATCTAAGTCACAAACACAATCTGCCTAAACCAGTAACACACCAACAATTGTACTTCTTCTCGTCAATACTAAGTACACCATTTAAACAATCACAGTCTTAGTTCAAAAAAGTACGTGAACTTCTGGGGTAATGATTTCAACGAAAGCTATTTGGAGTTAGGTGTTCCAATCAATGAGATAAGATTGGAGATGTGGGTTGTAGAGGTGCCCTGCCCTATAAAAAAAATCACACAAAGTCAGGTTACTGACAGAGCTTATTCTTCTCAAGAAAGATCTGTTTATATGTACCATGACACCATCAAAATTGAGTAAACTGATTCCTAAGCTCCAGAACCTGGCACTCAGATCTGCAGCTGGATCTTCAACTTCCTCACAGACAGGACCCAGGCTGTAAAAATAGGGGACAAGCTCTCCTCTACAATCACTCTGAGCACCGGTGCCCTGAATGCTATGTACTCAGCCCCCTGCCATACTCACTGTACACCCATGATTGTGTAGCCAAGTTTCCACTGAACTCAATATATAAGTCTGCTGATGACACCACAATTGTAGGCTGTATCTCGGGTAATGTTGAGTTTGAGTACAGAGAGGAAATTAAGAACCTGGTGGCATGGTGCGAAGACAATAACCTCTCTCTCAATGTCAGCAAGATGAAGGAATTGGTTGTTGACTTCAGAAGGAGTAGTGGACCACATAACCCCATTTACATTGGTGGTGCGCAAGTGTAACAGGTCAAAAGCTTTAAGTTCCTGGGGGTCAATATCACAAATGACCTGACTTGGTCCAACCAAGCAGAGTCCACTGCCAAGAAGGCCCACCAGCACCTTTACTTCCTGAGGAAGCTAAGGAAATTTGGCCTGTCCCCTCAAACCTTCACTAATTTTTATAGATGCACCATAGAAAGCATTCTTCTGGGGTGCATCACAACCTGGTATGGAAGTTGTCCTGTCCAAGACCGGAAGAAGCTGCAGAAGATCGTGAACACAGCCCAGCACATCACACAAACCAATCTTCCATCCTTGGACTCACTTTACACTGCACGCTGTCGGAGCAGTGCTGCCAGGATAATCAAGGACACAACCCACCCAGCCAACACACTTTTCGTGCCTCTTCCCTCCGGGAGAAGGCTCAGGAGCTTGAAGACTTGTACGGCCAGATTTGGGAACAGCTTCTTTCCAACTGTGATAAGACTGCTGAACGGATCCTGACCCGGATCTGGGCCGTACCCTCCAAATATCCGGACCTGCCTCTCGGTTTTTTTGCACTACCTTACTTTCCCTTTTCTATTTTATATTTATGATTTGTAATTTAAATTTTTAATATTTACTATCGATTTGTACTCCAGGGAGCACGAAGAGCAGAATCAAATATCGCTGTGATGATTGTACGCTCTAGTATCAATTGTTTGGCAACTATAAAGTATAAATAACTTCCAGAGGACCTTAGAAGAATAATTGTAGAGATACACCAGCTGGAAAAGGCAAAAAAAAAGTATTTCTAAAGACTTGAATGTTCATTGGTCCAAAGTAAGAGAAAATATCTATGAATGGAGGAAATTCAGAACTTTTAACATTCTCCCTAGGAGTGAGCATCCTGCGAAGATCACACCAAGAGTACAAAGTGCAATGCTGAAGGAGGTAAAAAAAGAACCCAAGGGTAACAGCAAAAGACCTGCAGAAATCACTAGAACTTGCTGAAGTCTCTGTTCATGTGTCCACCATAATAAAAACACGAACAAGAATGGTGCTCGTGGAAGGACACCACGGAAGAATTCACTGCTCTGCAAAAAAAAATGTTGCTGCATGTCTCAAGTTTGCAAAAGATCATCTAGATGTTCTACAACGCTTCTGGGAGAATGTTCTGTGGACAGGTGAGACAGAAGTTGAACTTTTTGGCAGAAGTGTACATGGCTATGTTTGGAGGTAAAAGGGCACTGTACTCATCCCAACTGTGAAGCATGGTGCAGGAAGCATTTTGTTTCGGGGCTGCTTTGCTACCTCAGGGCCTGGACAGCTTGCAATCGTTGAGTGAACAATGAATTCAAAATTGCATCAAGACATATTACACTAGAATGTCAGGGTATTGGTCCGTAACCTTAAGCTAATTGAAGTTGAATGATGCAACAAGACAATGATCCGAAACACGAGTAAATCAACAATAGAATGATTTTAAAAGAAACTCCGTGTTTTGGGATGGCCAAGTCAGAGTCCAGACATTAACCCATTTGAAATGTTGTGGAATGATCTGAAGAGGGCTGTTCACCCAAGGTATCCCAGAAATACTGATGAACTGACGTGAAAAGTAAAATTGTTTGTGTGTTATTAGTTTAGGTAGATTGTTTGTCGATTATAGTTACTTAGATGAAGATCAGACCACATTTTATAAGTAATTAATGCAGAAAACCAGGTGATTGAAAAGGGTTCACAAACTTTTTCTTTCAACTCTAACTTAGTTAACTTCCTGACTCTTAACTGATTTTTTGACTAACACAAGCAAGTATGCCATTTGCCTTTCTTGCCACCCTAGCCACATTCAGAGAGCTATGGATTTGGACAAGACTCCTTTACACATCAACACTTAAGGGTCTTGCCATAAAGATTTCTGATCTCCCAAAGTGCTGCTTTGGATTTCTTACATCTGCAGATTTTATCATGCATGTGGTCCTGGTTGACCTCTCGCTTTTGCTGTATGTATAGAATGCTTTGTGATTCTCTTTAACCCTACTTGCCAATTTCTTTCCAAAGCCCCTTCTGGCTCTACTAATTTCCTTCTCCAAATAGAAAGCCTCATTATGAGAACAGATGCAGTGGGGACTGAGGAACTGAGAATAGGGAATAGCATTTTTACAAGACCGAGGCTGAGGTCAAAGCGCTCGGCAGAGATGGTGCTCGGTACTCGGTGTCGGAGGGCTGATCAGAGCTCGAAGTTTTCAGACGACTCAGAGTCGGACTGTGGTCAGGCATGGCAGGGAGAGTTTTCTTCCTTCTCCCGTCTGCAAGAGACGTGGGACTTTTGAGAGACTTTGAACTTTTTTACTGTGCCATGGCCTGTTCTTCATCAAGTTATGGTATTGTTGCACTGTTGTAACTATATGTTATAATTATGTGGTTCTTGTTAGTTTTTCAGTCTTGGTCTGTCCTGTGTTTCTGTGATGTCACACCGGAGGAATATCATATCATTTCTTAATGCATGCATTACTAAATGACAATAAAAGAGGACTGCGTGTCCTCATAATCTAAGCGACTGGGTGGGAAGTGTAGTCAAGGTCGCTGTGAGTCAGTAAGAGGGGGTGACAGTGATGGACCAAGTAAATTTGAGGGTGGTGGTGGTGGGGGTGTCGGAAACAAAGTTAATGAAATTGACAAGCTCAGCATAAGTAGGTGCTGGAAACAGCAACAATGCAGTCCTCAATGTAATATGGAAAGATTTGGGGAGAGTTACTAGTTCAGGCTTAGAACATGGAACAGATGACAAAAAGGCCAGGATAGCTGCCATTTCAGTGATGCTTCACCTGGAAGACTGTTGAAGTCATCTACTGTACCTCGTGTTCCAGGTGCAGCCTCAAATTAGGAAGACCCAACTGAGATTGAGGGACCATTTCATTGAGTACTTTTGCTCTGTCCACCACAAAAGGCAGGATATCCCAGTGACCATGTAGAGGCAAGAATTTGCATTCAACTATATCTCTGATATGGTCATTATATCAAAGTTCAACGTACTGACCCATGCTGTATGTTCATAACCCTCACCTTCGATACTCCTAGCATTAAAATACACAAACTTCAACTTGTCCATCTCATTGTGCCTTTACTTTGCTTCTGTCTGCTCTTCCTGGTCATGATATCTACCTTCCTCTCAATCCCATCACTTTCTAACCTGATGCTCTGGTCACCTAACCATCCTGAGTCACACAAATAAATATCCTGGCCAGGATATTGTTCCCCTTCAGTTAAGGTGGAATCTGTTCCTCCTCGTCCTGCCCCATGAGAGGTTCCAATGATGTAAGAACCTGAAACCCTGTCCCCCTGCACCAGTTCCTCATCCATGCATTGATCTGTTTTATATTTCTATTTCTGCCTTGAATAGCATGTGGTACTGGGAATAATCCTGAGTTTAGTACTTTCAAGGTCTTGCTTTTCAGTCACTTACCCAACTTCTTATACTCACTGCACAGGATCTCTTCCCCAATCTACCCATGTCAGTGTGCACCACAACCTTTGGCTGCTCACCCTGCCCTTTGAAAATGTACTGCAGCCACTGAGACAACATCAACCCAGGAGACAACACACCACCCTGGCATCTCTTTTGCATTCAAAGAATCACCTTTTTGATCCCCCTAACTATTGAACCTCCTATCTCTCTTATTTACCCTTCCCTTCTGATTCTCGGAGCTAGCCACTGTGCCACTGACCTAGCTGCAGTTGTTCTATCTTGATGTCATCCCCTTCAACAGTATCTAAATGGGTATTCTTGTTACTCAAAGAAATAACCACAAGGAGGCCCTGCACTGTCTGGCTCTTCTACTTCTCTTGTGGTCACCCAACTATCTGAGCCTGTACCTTAGGTGTGACCACCATACAAACGTTTGTCTATGATGCTCTCAGCATACTGGATGATCATGAGCACATTGAACTCCAACTCCAATTCCTTCACGTCAGTCAGCAGCTAAAGCACTTTCCATGGTGTAATAAACAGGGACACTGGCAGCCTCCAGAATCTCCCACATCCTGCTAGAGGAGCACACAACACAAAAGCAAAAGTGAATATGATATGACAGCCATTACAGAGGTATGGTTATAAGAAGATCAACAATATTTCACTTTTAAGGAAGGACAATTTGGAAGGAAGAAGTGCAAGGTAATGTTGTTTAGAAGAGATGAAATATGTACGATCATGTGAAATGCTCAGATGTGGTAAAAGGGAAAAAACAAGCAGCAAAAAAAGGCACTGGTAGGAGTAGTGTACAGGACTCCAAACAATTCAACACTTCAGAAAAGGATACAAACTAACAAATAAAAACAGTATGCAAAGAACAGCAGCACAATGGAAGATTTAATCTTCAGATAGATTGGTTTAATCAAGTTGGAAAAGGTAGGTAAAAATGATTTCAGGACAGTTTCCTAGAACAGTGTTTTATCGAGCCAACCAAGAACTTGGATCTTATAACGAGTAATGTGGCAGGTTTAATAAACAGCCTTAAGAGTAAAAGATCCTCTTGAAAGCATCACAGATTTTTTAAAAATTCAGTTTAACAGTAAGAAACCTAGGATGGAAATAACAATGCTTAACTTTAAATCAAGGGAATTACAATGGAATGTTGTTAGAAATAAAACAGAAAATGCTGGAAATACTCAGCACTTCAGGCTGGATCTGTGGAAAGAGAAACAAGGATAGAATTGGTTATAGTGGACTGGGCAGACAGATTAGCAGATAACAGTTTGCAAACACAGCAAACACACAGGAAGGTAATTCAGTCAAGAAAAATCTCAGTGAGGAGTAGATTCTAAGAAAGGGATGAATCAAGAAAAACTAACCAAGGAAACACGGTTGGGAAGATGTTGGAGTCAATTATTAAGGATGAGGTTTCGGGGTACCTGGAGACTATGATACAGTAGACCAAAGTCAGCATGGCTTCCTTAAGAGGAAATCTTGCCTGACAAACCTGTGGAATTATTTGAGGAAATAACAGGCAGGATCGACAAAGGAGAATCAGTAGATATTGTTTACTTGGATTTTGTAAAGGCCTTTGACAAGGTGCCACAGATGAGGCTGCTTAGCAAGCTAAGTGCCTATGATATTACAGGAAAGATACTAGCATGGATAGAAAATTGGCAAGAGGCAAAAAGTCAGACTAAAAGGGGCCTATTCTAATTGGCTGCCAAAGACTAGTAATGTTCCACAGGGGTTGATATTCGGACTGCTTCATTTCATGTTACATGCTAATAATTTGGATGATGGAATTGATGGCTAGGTGGCCAAGTTTGCAGACGATACAAAGATAGGTGAAGGGGCAGGTAATGTTGAGTGAGACCACAGAAGGACTTAAGACAGATTGGGAGAATGGGCAAAGAAATGGCAGTTGGAACATAATGTAGGTAAGTGTATGGTCAGTCACTTTGGTAGAAGGGATAAAAGTATAGACTATTTTCAAAACAGAGAGAAAATTCAACAATCAGAGGTGCAAAGGGACTTGGGAGTCCTTGTGCAGTATTCTTTAAAGGTTAACTTGCAGGTTGAGTTGGTAGTAAGGAAGATAAATGTAATGTTAGCATTCATTTCGAAAGGACGAGAATATAAAAGCAAGGATGTGATGCTGAGGCTTTATAAGGCATTGATTAGACTGGACTTGGAGTACTGTGAGCAGTTAAGGGCTCCTTATCTAAAAAAAAATGCTGACATTGGAGAGGATCCAGAGAATGTTTACCAGAATGATTCCAGGAATAAAAGGGTTAATGTATGAGCAACACACATCAAAGTTGCTGGTGAACGCAGCAGGCCAAGCAGCACCTCTTCCTACAATGCTGCCTGGCCTGCTGCGTTCACCAGCAACTTTGATGTGTGTTGCTTGAATTTCCAGCAACTGCAGAATTCCTGTTGCTTGCGGTTAATGTATGAGAAGTTTTTGATGACTCTGTGCCCATATTTCCTGGAGTTTAGAAAAATTAAGGAGAATCTCATTGAAACCTATTAAATATTGAAAGCATGATGTGGAGAGCATGTTTCCTATAGTGGGTGATTCTAGGACCCAGAGGGTCCAGCCTGAGATAGAAAGATGCCCATTTAGAACAAAGATGAAGAGAAATTTCTTTAGCCAAGGGGTGGTGAATCTGTGGAACTCATTGCCACTGACAGCTGTGGAGGATGTCATTGAGTATATTTAAAGCAGGGGTTAATAGGTTACTTGTTAGTCAGGGGTCAAAAGGTTATGGGGAGATGGTAGGAGAATGGAGTTGAGAAGGATAATAAGTCAGCCATGATGGAATGGCGGACCAGAACTGATGGGCTGAGTGGCTTAATTCTGCTTCTATGTCTTATGGAAAGAAAAGAACTTCTTAAATTGAAAGAGAAAATATAATAAACTGCAGAAGTCAGCAGTGGACTCAAAGATTGGTATAAATTCAGAATTCAACAGAGGACAAAGAAAAAGATTTTAGATATTAAATCAACTGCAAAGGCAAAGTAGCCAAATAAACTCTTATTGGTTACTTCTATATTTCTTATGAGTATAAAAGTAAGTGTCCAATGAACATGGAACTCATTTAGAATAAGGCTGGGGAATACTTATAGGGAACAAGAAAAAGGACAGAGGAGTTAAACAGGTATTTTGCATTAGAATTTAGGATAAAGACATCCTATTAAAGCTAGAAAGGAATTTAATAACATTAGTATCACTGGAGGAACACCTTTTGGTTAAAACTGATAAGTTCCTTGGCCTGGATAGCTTGCATTCTACAATTCTGAAAGCTGTAGCCACTAAGATAGTGAATCTATTAGTTATGAACTTCAAAAATCATTATATTCCAGAGAAGTACCAGAGGACTGGAAAAATGCAAATGGAACAGCCCTAATCAGAAAGGAAGCAAGTTAAAATGTGCTTAACCACAGGCTAATTTGCTTAATAACTATTACTGGAAAAATTGTTAGTTAATTATTAAGGAAGATACAGTACTCCATTTGGAAAATCAATCTAATGGCAAATCATCTGACAAAATTTCCCATAGTTTTTAAACCAAGTTTTAATCATATTGGGTACAATAAATAGATGTACTGTAATCCAACTTCCAGAAGGCATTTACAGAAATGTCTCTTAAAAAGAGCAGAGCCATGCTGTTGGGAGTAATGCATTGGTAAAGGTAAAGATTAAGCTAAAGGGGTCATATTAAGGTGGGCAATTTGTAACCAGCGGGATGTCACAGTGATTAGTGTCACTGCAGAAAGACATCTGGAGATCTTTTAACACAAAACACAGAAATGCCAATACACACGAGGAGATAATGAAGACGACGAACTGAATGCTGACATTTATTTCCACAAGGATGAAGTAGTTATGCATCGAAGTCTTACTGCAACCATTTTTGGCACTAATGTGACCAAATTTAGAGCATCTCAATAGATTTTCGGCGTCCTTAAGGATGCGTATTATTGCACATTGGCTAACGCATAAAATTCAGAGATACGTAGTTCACTACGATGATCCCAGGAGTGGAGGTATTGCCCTAGTTGGAAAGATTAAACAGGTTGGTACTCTTCTTATTGAAGCTTAGAAAAATAAAAGGTGATTTAATGATTCTTAAGGGCTACACAAGGGACTGTAAGTGCTGACAGGATTTCAGAATCTAGTACCAGAGGGCAGTCTCAGAGTAAGGAGGCACATATTTAAGTCTAAAATGAGGAAGTACTTCTTAAAGGCTGACAGTCTTTGGAATATACCAGCATAGAGAGCTATGGGGAAGGCATCAGTGCATAGCTAAAGTATGAGATTATTAGTATGAGGATCAAAGATTATGGGGAAAAGATAGCAAAGTGGGTTTGGGGAACTTCAGATTAGCCATGTTTTCATTAAATGACACAGCAGGCTCAAGGGCAAAATGGCATTTTCCAGTTCCTGCTACTTAAGGCTGTAGAAGGAATCTTAAGGTCACAGTAAATTTTTATGACTAGTGCACATGAGCAAATAGAAATAAATAACTTTAGCTTTAACCTTAATAGTGAGGTAAAATTCGCCTCAAGAGAAAAATATCTGAAGAACCACATGCTCCTATCACAAAAATGAGATTAATGGCAGCCACAAATGAAATCTATCCTTGGTAAATGTGGCAGTACGAAACTATTTTTATTTTTTGTTGTGCTGAGACAAAAGAATTCTTTCACATCTTAATAAATTTATAATAATATCAAGCCCAATACTTACTAAAATATTTTGAAGCAAGCAATAATGTTGAAAAGTACAGAAAAGATCTTTTAAAAAAATCCACATCTATGTCCAGCAGGGTGCCACAAAATAATCAAACACCAGAAGCATGCAAACAAACAGAGCTGAAACATTTTCTAGCTAAAGCCAGCCAATATTAGTGTAACAAAAAAGGCTGCTGGTATGAAATTACACACGAAACATTTGTGATTTTGCTATGGTACATGCAGAAAAAACATACAGTGGACAGTTTACATAGGTGACTGGAGATCGACACTTGACAGCACTTTTCCACGCATCAAGAGGAGAAAGCACGAGCTATGGGACGGATGTCCTGTGGTAGAATGACTTGGTGAAAAGAGGGAAGAAAGGTGAAGTCACAAATGAAAAGCACAATGAATCAGCAGCAACAATATTTTCTGAAGGCAAGCATTAAGATCACTGCTGATAACATTTTGCAAAATTCTTTACATTTTTCCAAATATTCCAAGTAGTTAATTATATTAGATGCAATATACAATGTCTCTTATGTGCAAAAATAGGTCCTCATGTTTGTTGACTTTCTAACAAAATATTAAAAAACATGTTTTAGTCTCTCTTAAAACGAGATACAATCTGTTTAAACTAAGTTGGCAGAAGTATGGGAATCAGAGTGACAGAGCTGGGGATGGGCAGTTCATATACAAATCAATGCAGTATGTAGTGAAACTGTGAGAATGAACAGGTAGATGACAGGGAATATTTGTAGTCAGTGGGATGAGTTGAAGGGTAACATGGAGGCAAAATCAAAACGGGTGATAAATACAGGACTGAAGGTGTTATATTTGAATGAATACCATATACAAAATGAGGTAGGTGATCTGGCAGTGCAGTTTGAGATTGGCAAGTACGACAATGTGGGCATCACTGAATCGTGGTTGGAGGAAGATCATAGTTGGAGCTTAACATCCAAGGACGCACATTCTATCAAAAAGACAAACAGGCAGGCAGAGGGGAGGGCATGTTTCTGTTGGTAAAAATGAAATCAAATCCTTACAAAGGGGTGACATGGGATCAGAAGATTTAGAACACTTGAAGAACGAATCAAGGAATTGCTAGCGTAAAAAGACCCTGATGGGACTGATAAATAGGCCCCTGAACAGTTGAGAAATAAAAAAGGCATGTAAGAAGGGCAATGTTACGATAGTCATGGGGGAAGCTCAATAAGCAGATAGATCCAGAAAATCAGGTTGATGCTGGATTCCAAGAGAGGGAATTTATAGAATGCCTATAACTTGGCTTTTTAGTGCAGCTTGTGGTTGAGCCCACTAGGGGAAAGGCAATTCTGAATTGACTTCTGTGTAAAGAACCAGACTTGATTAGGAAGCTTAAGGTAAAGGAACCCTCAGGAGACAGTTATAATGATAGAATTCACCCTGCAATTTGAGAGGGAGCAGATAAAAGTTAAAGGTATCAGTATTACAGAGAAGTAAAGGGGATTATGTAGGCATGAAAGAGAAGCCTGTCAAAATTGATTGGAAAGGGATACAAGCAGAAATCATGGCAGAATAGCAATGGCTAGAGCTTCTCGGAGCAATTGGGAAGCCACAGGATAGATACATCCTAAAGATGAAGTAGTATTCTAAAGGGAAGATGAGGCAATTGTGAATGACAAGGGAAATTATAGACAAAAAAAAATTATACTCTTTCATTTATCAAGAAAAATAATCCAATATTACATGTATTTGTTGGAAAAAGTATGTGAACTTCTGCATTCAGTAACTGGTGTGACCCCACCTTATACAGCAATAACTTCAACCAAATGTTTCTGGTAACTGTTGACCAGTCCTGCACATCAGCTTGAAAGAATTTTAGACTATTCCTCCTTACAAAACTGCTTCAACTCCGGGATGTTGGTGGCCTTCCATGTATGAACTGCTTGCTTCAAGTCCTTTCATAACATTTCTATATGATTAAGGTCAGGACTTTGACTAGGCCACTCCAAGACGTAAAAATTTCTTCTGCTTTAACCATTCTTTGGTAGACAGACTTGTGTGTTTAGGGTCATTGTCTTGCTGCATAACACACTTCCTCGAGCTTCAGTTCACAGACGGACACCCCGGCCTTTTTTTGTAGAATTTACTGGGTACAAGTCAGAGTTCATAGTTTATCAATTATGGCAAGCCATCTTGGTCCTGAGGTCAAACCATGACATTGCAATCACCATGTTTCACAGATGGGTTGAGGTTCTTTCTTTCTTTTCTTTTAAATCTTTTTATTAGTTTTTCAAAATTATAAACTCAATAACAAAGTTGGTACAAAGAGATTGGAAAAATGTTCATCAGTGTATATAAAATGAATTTTAAGTAACATAGAAATAAAAGACTTCTAAACTCATAATGAGATTAAACATTAACAAAGAAATAAAAAGAGAAAATATATAAACAAAAAAAACCCAGAAGAAAAAGAGAAAAAAAAACCCCAAAAAAAGGTAAAACAGGGCTACACCAACAGCTTGCATCAGACACGATCAATAATGTCGTTAACTCCGCTCCTCTCATCATATAATTTTAGGAAAAAGGTTCCGAAAGGTCAGATTACATCATATGAAAATGTTGCATAAAAGGTTTCCAAGTATCTTCAAATTTAACCTAAGGGTCAAAAGTATCACTTCTAATTTTTTTCTAAATTTAAACTTAATATGGTTTGAGAAAACCATTGGAATGTAGTTGGAGGATTAGTTTCCTTCCAGTTGAACAAAATAGATCTTCTCACCATTAAAGTAACAAAAGCTATCATTCGGGAGGCTAAAGAAGACAAAGGTCTATGTTCTACCATTGGCAATACAAAGATTGCCGTAATAGGATGGGGTTTTAAATCAAAGCATAGAACTGTTGAAATAATATCAAAAATATCTTTCCAATATTTTTCCAAAAGAGGACAGGACCAAAACATATGAGTTAAAGAAGCCACTTCAGAGTGACATCTATCACAAGTAGGGTTTATATGGGAATAAAAACGAGCTAGTTTATCTTTGGACATATGAGCTCTGTGTACTACGTTAAATTGTATTAAAGTATGTTTAGCACATGTAGAAGAAGTACTAACTAATTGAAAAATTTTATCCCATTTCTCTATAGGTAGGGAAAGTTGAAGTTCCCTTTCCCATTCATTTTTAATTTTATCAGATATATCTGGCTGTAATTTCATAATTATATCATAAATTATTGCTATTAATCCCTTCTGCAAAGGGTTAAAACCTAAAATTTTATCAAAAATGCCAGAAGGATTTGAAGTCGGAAAGGTAGGCAACGTGGTATTTAAAAAATTTCTTATTTGTAAGTATCTAAAAAAATGAGATCTAGGCAAATCAAATTTCTCAGATAACTGCTCAAAAGACATAAAGCAGTTATCCAGAAATAGATCACGAAAACATTTTATACCTTTCGTTTTCCATATCAAAAAGGCTTGGTCCATTACCGAGGGTTGGAAAAAGAAATTAGCTATAATAGGGCTTGATAACATATATTCATTCAGGCCAAAAAATTTACGAAATTGAAACCATATTCGCAATGTATGTTTAACTATAGGGTTGAAAATTTGTTTATTCAATTTAGATAGTGCAAAAGGCAGTGAAGTTCCTAAAATGGAAGCTAAAGAAAACCCTTGTACAGAATGGCCTTCAAGGTTTACCCAATGTGGGCTTGGAGTTATATTCCAATCTTGTGTCCAAAATATTAAGTATCGGATATTAATTGCCCAGTAGTAAAATCTTAGGACTGGCAATGCCAAACCATCCTCTTTCTTAGATTTCTGTAAGTATTTTTTTACTTAATCTGGGATTTCCATTTTGCCATATATAAGAGGAAATTTTAGAGTCAATAGTATCAAAAAAAGATTTAGGAATGAAAATCGGCATCGCTTGAAATAAATATAAAAATTTGGGTAAAATAATCATTTTAAAAGCATTAATATGGCTAATCAATGATAGAGACAAAGGGGACCATTTAGTAATCAGTTGTTTAACCTGATTAATTAATGGTAAAAAGTTGAAATTGAATAGATCCTTATGTCTCTTAGTAATTTTAACTCCCAAATAAGTAAAATAATCAATAATCACTCTAAATGGAGTTTCTATAAATGGGAACCTGCATATTTAATGGAAAGAGTTCACTCTTACTTAGACAACAGGAATTCTGCAGATGCTGGAAATTCAAGCAACACACATAAAAGTTGCTGGTGAACGCAGCAGGCCAGGCAGCATCTCTAGGAAGAGGTGCAGTCGATGTTTCAGGCCGAGACCCTTTGTCAGGACTAACTGAAGGAAGAGTGAGTAAGAGATTTGAAAGTTGGAGGGGGAGGGGGAGATCCAAAATGATAGAGGAAGACAGGAGGGGGAGGGATGGAGCCGAGAGCTGCACAGGTGATAGGCAAAAGGGATAAGAGAGGATTATGGGACAGGAGGTCCGGGAAGAAAGACAGGTGGGGGGGGGACCCAGAGGATGGGCAAGGGGTATATTCAGAGTGACAGAGGGAGAAAAAGGAGAGTGAAAGAAAGAATGTGTGTATAAAAATAAGTAACAGATGGGGTACAAGGGGGAGGTGGGGCATTAGCGGAAGTTAGAGAAGTCGATGTTCATGCCATCAGGTTGGAGGCTACCCAGACGGAATATAAGGTGTTGTTCCTCCAACCTGAGTGTGGCTTCATCTTTACAGTAGAGGAGGCCGTGGATAGACATGTCAGAATGGGAATGGGATGTGGAATTAAAATGTGTGGTCACTCTTACTTAGGTTCAGTTTATAACCAGAAAAGCTACTAAACTGAGCATGCAAAGTTAATACTGCCGGAATAGATTTTCCTGGGTTAGAAATATATAATAGTAGATCATCTGCATACGGTGATAATTTATGAGTTTCATTTCCACGGGTAATACCAAATATATTAGGGGAGTCACGAATGGCAATAGCTAGTGGTTCCGAGGCAATATCAAATAGTAGTGGACTAAGAGGGCAACCCTGCCTAGTACGACGAAATAAATGAAAAAAAAGGGATCTTTGATTGTTAGTAAATACCAAGGCCAAAGGGGTAAAATATATCAGTTTAATCCAGGAAATGAATATCGGACTAAAATTAAATTTCTCAAGGGTATTGAATAAATATATCCATTCAACTCTATCAAAAGCCTTTTCAGCATCCAATGAAATGACACATTCTGGAATTTTGGGTGAAGGTATATAAACAATATTCATTAATCTCCTAATATTAAAAAAAGAGTAACTGTTTTTAATAAATCCAGTTTGATCAGCAGAAATAATTTGGGATAATACATTCTCCAATCTCGTTGCCAATATTTTAGAAAAAATCTTAGAATCGACATTCAGCAGAGATATAGGTTTATAAGATGCACATTCAGTAGGATCCTTATCTTTTTTAAGAATTAGGGAAATAGAAGCTCGATAGAAAGATTGTGGTAATTTACCTATCGAAACTGCATCCCTAAAAACACTACATAGCCAAGGAGTTAGTGTAGTTGAGAAAAAATTTTAAAATTCTACTGTAAATCCATCTGGACCAGGTGCTTTACCTGAGTTCATTGAAAAAATAGCATTCTTTATTTCCTCTACTGTAATAGGTACATTTAGTTTTGAACGTTCATTAAATGATAATTTTGGAATATTCAGTTTCTTAAAAAATTCATGCATTATAGTGGAGTCATCAGGAAATTCTGATTGATAAAGGGAGGTATAAAATTCTTGAAAGGATTTATTAATCTCGTCATGGTCAACTGTCAAAGTGCCATCTTGTTTACGAATCTTAAGAATCTGTCGTTTAACCGAGGCCGATTTCAATTGATTAGCTAAAAGTTTCCCAGTTTTATCACCATATATATAAAGTTGACTCTTAGTTTTGATTAATTGACTTTCAATTGAAGATGATAATAAGAGATTATGTTCCATTTGAAGTTCAACTCTCTGTTTATAAAGTTCTTGATTAGGAGCTATAGAATATTTGTTATCAACTTCTTTAATCTTGTCGACCAGTTTCCTTATTAGTTCGCTTTTTTAGTCCAGCAGTGTATGAAATAATTTGTCCACGAATATATGCTTTAAAAGTATCCCAGAGGATCCCATTGGAAATATCATCCATGGAATTCGTTGTAAAGGAAAACTTAATCTGTTCATCAATAAACCTAACGAAATCTGAATCTTGAAGCAAAGTGGTATTAAATCTTCATTGTCTAGAATTAGTAGATATATCCCTTAAGTTAATAAATAATTTCAACGGTGCATGGTCAGAAACAGCAATAGAATCATATTCGCAACCGTAACAAAAGGAATTAATCGAGAGCTAATAAGAAAGTAGTCAATTCTTGAATAGTGCTGATGTACATGTGAAAAAAAGAGAACTCTTTGACATCTGTATGTAAGAATCTCCAAATTTCTGAGATTCCAGAGTCGGGCAAGGGTAGCCGATTTATTTGGAAGTGCTTGGTTAAACTTGGATCTATCTATCAAAGGATTTAAACAACAATTAAAATCACCACCCATAATCAGCATATAGTCACTTAAGTTGGGAAGAGATGTGAGGAGATTTAAAAAAAAATCAGGACAGTCAACATTTGGGGCATAAACATTGAGCATAGCAACTTTTTAGTTAAATAGCAAGCCAGTAATCAACAAAAATCTGCCATTAGAATCTGAAATTGTCTCATAGTGCATAAATGAAATTGATGAATCTATACATATAGAAACACCTTTTACTTTAGCCTGTGAATTCGTATGATAGCTGATTATCCTCTTTCCGGACATGAGTTTCTTGTACAAAAATAATATGAGCATTCATCCTATGGAATACTTTAAAAATTTTCTTCCGTTTAATCGGGTGGTTTAAACCATTTGTATTTCAAGAAACTAAATTGATAGTCTTATCCATCATAATGAGCTCGAGTACAAAGTATGTAAAGGGTTAACCAGAGCAGAGACTCATGACCCCGGAAGAGGAAAAACGGTCCAAAGAGGAACCGGAAGTTACGACATTTCAGACATTTTGGTAGTTTCTGGTCGGCCTGTTTAAAAAGAAAAAATGAAAAAGGAATAAAAGGAAAAATACCACCCACCTCCCACAAAAACCCAGAAAAAAGCCAGACAGTGCCCAATGCTAAATCTAAGACTAAACCTAACCCCATCTTTCCAGAGGGCGACCCAACAGAAATATGTTTATCAAAAAAAAAGACACCACCCTTATGGAAAAAAGTAAAAACTAGCTATAACAGTAAAAAAAATCTTAAAGTGATTAAAAGCATCGAATAGTTCCTTGCTACTCATATTTCAAAGAACATCAAACGTTAGATTATATTACTATATTAATTTTTCAAATATAAATGATTGGAAATGACGTGCGAAACAGCAAGGATTCTGGGGAGAAGAAAACAATCCCCCATTTAAAAAAATAATACTTTAATAACATTTCAAAAAGAAAACAAGCATTAAACCTATAACTAAATAACTACCAAAAGGTATTAGGAGTAAGATATACAGGATCACTAACAGAAAAGCCTAATATCGTTTAACTATATAAACCAAACCTACACTGCCAGATCGAGAAAACAAAACCTCGAACTAAACAATCAGAGACGAGAGAAAAAAACCAAACGATACATCGATTAATCCTCCGTAAAGGGAAGCAGATCATCAGGAAAACTTTGGGCTTCCATCGGATTTTTAAACAGGCTACGCAAGTTATCTGACATAACCACTCTCAGACGGGCTGGAAACAGTAGCGCTATTTTATAACCCCGACGATAAAGTTCTGCCATCTGAGGTTTAAAAGCCATCTGTTTTTTCAGTACGCCTTGGCTGTAGTTTTCAACAATTCTGAACTTGAAATCTTGAAATTTGATCATACCTTTCTTCCGAGCAGCTCGGATTACTCGTTCCTTCCTGTGGACATAATGAAACCAAATAATGATCGGTCTCGGTTAGGCCGATTTCTCCAGATTAAAACGGAATGAACAATGAGCACGATCTAATATCGGGGGTTCTTCCAATATATCAGAGCCAAACACACATCCATTAGCAATTTAGAAAAATATTTGGTAGGATCTCCCTTCTCAACATCCTCAGGAAAACCAATTATTTGCAAATTCTGTCGTCGGGAACGATTTTCAAGATCGATAGTCTTAGCTTGATAGCGCTCCAATTGCTGAGTTACCGAAGTTAAACTTTTTTCAAGCGCTTCAATTCTTTTTTCTCTTTTACGGCCATCTTCATCTAATTCCAAAATTCTGACTTGATGTTGGTCAGTCTCACGTCTGAATGTTCTTTATTCTTCTTTCCTCAAATTCAACACTTCTTCAATTGCGGTGAGTCTTCAATTAACTGTATCTTCTAAAAGTTTCTTCATTAGTTCCATAGTTACCGGAGTTTCCTTCGAAGTTCCAGGATCACCATTTTTTTTCCCGTTTCCACCGGAACCTTTCCCTTCTTTAACTTCTCGTGCTCTGGTATTCATTTTCAATAAGTACAAGTCGTAGTTCAGTAATATAGATCGTTTAGTGTAGGTACAGGTAAGGTAGGTAAGAGTGGTTACATGTAAGAAAGTAAAGGGTACGGAGCAACACCCAAATGCAGCTCACTCCATGAGTCCCCTGCCGGAAAGTCAAGGTTCTTATTCTGGAATGCAGTGTTTGCTTTTTGCCAAACACAATGCTTCTCATTTAAGCCAAGAAGTTCTATTTTGGACTCATCCGTCCACAGACTGTTCTTCCAATAGCCTTCTGGGCTTATTCATGTGGTCAGCAAACTTTAGACATGGAGCATGTACTTCTTGGAGAGTTGAGGCTTTCTCCTTGCAATCCTGCTATGCACACCATTGTTGTTCAGTGTTTGCCTGCTGGTAGACTCATGAACACCGACACTAGCCAATGCAAGAAGCCTGTAGCTCCTTAGCTGCCACCCTGGGGTTCTTTGTGACCTCCTGGAATATTACATGCCTTGTTCTTGGAGTGATTTTTTTTTTGTTGGTTGACCACTCCTGGGAAGAGTAACGATGGTGTTGAATTTCCTCCATTTGTACACCATCTGTCTGACTGTGGACTGGTGGAGCCCAAACTCTTTAGAAATGGTTTTGTATCCCTCTTCCAGCCTGGTGAGCATCGACAACTTTTTTTCTGAGGTCCTCAGAAATCTCCTTTGATCGAGGCATGGCACACTTCCAAAACCCTGTGTGGTGAAGATCAGATGTTGATAGTGAAGACCTAACTTTATGTTCTTTAAATAGGGCAGGGCTTTCCACAATCACACCTGATTGTCATCCCATTGACGAAACACCTGACTCTCATTTTCTCTTTAAATGATTGGATAATCCTAGAGATTCACACACTTTTTCCAACAAATACACGTAATAATAGAATAAATAAATGAACAAGTACAATATTTTGTGTTATTTATTTAACTGGGTTCTCTATATCTAGTTTTAGGACTTATGTGAAGATCTGATCACATTTTAGGTCATATTTATGCAGAAATAGAGAAAATTCTAAAGGGTTTACAAACTTAATAGCACCACTGTAATATAGCAAAAATAAGTCGTTAAGTTAAGAGAATTGGGAAACTTTTAAAAACAAACAGAAGGCAACTAAAACATAAGGAGAGAAAAGATGAAATATTAAGGTAAGCTAGCCAATAATATCAAAGATGATACCAATTTTTTCAGATATATAAAGATTAAAGAGAGTTGAGAGTGGCTATTGGATTGCTGCAGAGGAAGTAACGGGGGACAAAGAAATGGCAAACAAACTTTAGTATTTTGTGTCAGTCTTCGCTGTGAAAGACACTAGCAGTATGCCAAATGTTCAAGTGTGTTAGGGGGAAAAAGTGTGTATAGTTGCAGTTACTAAGGAAAAGGTACTTGGGAAGGTGAAAAGTCTGAAGGTTGCTATAGTACTATGCAAAAGTCTTTGGCACCCTATTTTTTAAAATAATTTAGCTTTTATTTGTTGTCTTCTGCATTAGTGATCAATAGAAAAGAACAAATTTTAGATTTCCAAACATTCATTTTCCAAAATATTAAATGTTAGATTTTTTGTATTTTGTTAAAGAAAGTAACATAGTAAGTAATATACCACTTTTCAAATAAAAACATTATTACTTTGTAGGTTTATTGCCCATTGCATGATTAAATAAAGATAACTAACAGAATGCTAATGATCAATGACATAATGAGTTGAATGACTAAACTAATTAAATGAAACAGAAACAAGTGTAAAAGAAATCAAACTGAGTGAAGGATAACCAAATTAAAAGGTGAAGGTGTGACAGATGTGACAGCCTAACTTTCAAATCATCAATTCTTACACTATGGCAAGAGTGACCATAGACTGCCTATAAAAAGTATTCACCAACCACCCCCAACCCCCCAGAAGTTTTCATGTCCTATTGTTCTACAACATTGAATCACAGTGGACTTAATTTGGCTTTTTTGGACCCTGATTAACAGAAAAAGTCATCTTTGTGTCGAAGTGAAAACAGGTCTCTACAAAGTGACCTAAATTACTTACAAAATAAAACACAAAATAATTGATTGCATAAGTATTCACCCCCTTTAATACGACACACCAAATCATCACTGATGCAGCCAACTGGTTTTAGAAGTCACATAATTAGTTAAATGGCAATCACCCATGTACAGTCAAAATGTTTCAATTGATTGTAGTAAAAATACACCTGTATCTGGAAGCTCCAACTGCTGGTGAGTCAGTACCCTGGTGAATACTACACCAGGAAGACAAAAGAACACCACAGGCAACTCCGCAAAAAGATTATTGAAAAGAACGAATGAGGAGATAGATACAAGAAAATTTCCAAGTCACTGATTAATCCGGCAGAATACAGTTAAGTCAATTGTCAGAAATGGAAAGAATCTGCCTAGAGCAAGCCATCTTCAAAAACTGCGTGACTGTGCAAGAAGGGGACTAGTGAGGAAAGCCACCAAGAGTTACGAGCTTCAGAGGCTGAGATGGGAGAGACTGTGCATACAACAACTGTACCTTGGTGCTTCACCAGTTGCAGATTATTGGAGAGTGGCAAAGAGAAGGTCATGATTGAAAAACAACTCATGTGAAATCTCGGCTAGAGTTTGCCAGAAGGCATGTGGGAGACTCTGAAGTCAGATGGAAGAAGGTTCTATGGTCTGATGAAACCAAGATTGCAAGAGAACAGTGACTTAAGATTTGTTTTGCAGCAGGACAATGATCCCAAGCATAAAGCCAAAGCTGCACAGGAATGGCTTAAGAACAAAAAGGTTAATGTTCTGGAGTGGCCAAGTCAGAGTCCAGACCTCAATCTAATTGAGAATTTGTGGCGAGACTTGAAAAGGGCTGCTCTCTCAAGATCCCCATGCAATCTGACAGAGCTTGAGCAGTTTTGTAAAGAACAATGAGAAAAAATTGCAGTGTCCAGATGTGCAAAGCTTATACAGATCTATCCACAGAGACTCAAGGCTGTAGTTGCTGCTAAAGATGCATCTATTAAATACTAACTTGAAGGGGGTGCAAGCAGGCTTTTTCCACTGAGGCAAGGGGAGAAAAAAACCAGAGGACATGGGTTAAGGGTGAGGGGGGAAAAGTTTAAAGGGAACATTAGGGGGGGGCTTCTTCACACAGAGAGTGGTGGGAGTATGGAATGAGCTGCCAGACGAGGTGGTAACTGCGGGTTCTTTTTTAACATTTAAGAATAAATTGGACAGATACATGGACGGGAGGTGTATGGAGGGATATGGTCCGTGTGCAGGTCAGTGGGACTAGGCAGAAAATGGTTCGGCACAGCCAAGAAGGGCCAAAGGGCCTGTTTCTGTGCTGTAGTTTCTATAGTTCTATGGGTGAATACTTATGCATTCAATCATTTTGTGTTTTATATTTGGAATTAATTTTGATCACTTTGCGGAGATCTGTTGTCATTTTGACATGAAAGAGTCTTTTTCTATTGATCAGCTGAAAAGCCAAATTAAATCCACTGATTCAGTGCTGTAAAATAATAAAGCATAAAAACTTCTAAGGGGGGAGTGAATACTTTTCATTGGCACTGTAGTAACAAGACACAAGGTGGACATCCTGCATCAGTAAGGTCTCTCTCAGGCAGAAATTGCATGGCAGACAAGAGATTCAAGCTCTTCTAAAAAAGCACAAACAAACAGGCAGGGTTGATTACCAGAAATGCAATGGTCAGCCACTGAAACTGAATGCAGCAGATGACAGATTAAATTTGCTGATACTACTACACTGATTGGCCAGATCTCAAATAATAATGAGGCAGCCTATGGAGAAGTCATCATCAGCTTGACACAGTGGTGTCAAGAAAACAACCTTTCCCTCAATGTCGCCAAAACAAAGCAGTTGGTGTGGACTATAGGAGGAATGGAGACACGCTAGCCCCAAATGACTGGATCTGGGACTGAGAGGGTGAACAACTTTAAATTCCTCGGCATAAGCATTACTGAGGATCTCACATGGTCTGTACGTAACAGCTGTGTGGTAAAAAATAAGGCACAACAGCACCTCTTTCATCTCAGATGGCTAAAGAAGTTTGGTGTGGGCCCCCAAATCCTAAGAACTTTCTACAGGAGCACAATTGAGAACATCCTGACTGGCTGCATCACTGCCTGATATGGGAACTGTACTTCCCTCAATCGCAGGTCGCTGTAGATATGAACTTCCCACTATTCAGGACATTTACAAAGACAGGTGTGTAAAAAGAGCCCAAAGGATCATTGGGTTCCCGGTCACCTCAAACACAAACTGTTGCAGCTGCTACCATCCAATACAGCAGCATAAAAGCCAGGACCAACAGCCTCCGGGACAGCTTCTTCCACCAGGCCATCAGACTAATTAATTCAAGCTAACACGACTGTATTTCTATGTTATATTGACTATCCTGTTGTACATAATATTTATTATAAATTACACATTACACATTTGGACAGAGATGCAATGTAAAGATTTTTACTCATGTATATGAAGGATGCAAGTAATAAATTCAATTCAATTTAATTCATGCTTATGATGAATAAACTCATCTTGGGCTTCAAGCTGGGTACAGGTATCGACTATAACTGACGTTTTTATGATAAACTCTGTCATCTTCTTCAGGGATGAGGCCTGGGCATGTCTAATCCGGTGGTATTTATACTCTCATTGTCCATCCCTTCTGATTGGCTAGTCCTCATCCAAACAGGTTTCCGCTCTCACACCTTATTTACAATTGAATTCCAGTTCTTACTTACAGCAAGACCTATGACTTTTTAAAAATTCTTTTCCTCTAGTTTTATTCCAACGGCTTCCTTTACCAGGCAGTCACAAAAGCATTTGGCATGGCAGAGTAGTTTTGTGCTGAGGTCAATCCTATGGCCATTACAAATGCAATGTTCCACTACCGCCGATTTCTCTGGGTAACCCAAATGGATACATCACGAGTGTCCCTTGATACGAATATCTATCATGTGTCTCGTCTGGCCGATATACATTGCTCTGCATTCACAGGGAAACCTGTGAACACCAGCTGATCTGAGTCCCAGTTCATCTTTGACCCGCATAAGCTGTGACTTGAGGTTCCTTCTGGGTTTGTGGATGATATTAATCCAGTATTTCTTCAGGATCCTGGCGATACATCAAACATATGTTCCTTCTAAGTCAGAAGTCATCCAGCAATGCTATCAGGTCTGAACTCAAAACCACTGGAACCCAAATACATCCCTGTAAAGTCTTGTCAGGGGTGGTCTTCATGGAAGAGTCACTACAAAAAAGCCATTCCTTTGAAGTGGAAACAAAGCCAATAGACCCACCTATACACAAAAACACAAGGACTGAGGTGCTGAAAAGTGACAAGATAGTGCTCTGGGCTGATGAATAAAAATTTGAAATATTTGGCTCAAACAGGAGGCAGTTTGTTTGAGGAAGAGCTGGAGAGAGCCACGTGGGTGACAGTCTACAGTGAAGTGCGGTGGAGGTTCCCTGCAAGTTTGCGGCTGCACTTCTGCAAATTGAGCTGTTGCTCCAGTCAGAATTAATTGAATCATCAATGTTGAGAAGTACAAGCAGTACCATCATGCAGTGCCCCCAGTGGCAGATTTGTGAAATCATAGGCTGGACTGCTGGGAACCATTAATTTGCAGAACTTGGAACTCCGTCTAAAATTTGTTTTCGTACACAACCATATTCTTTTCTTTTCCTTTCTCACTATTTTGAATGCGTGGGTATGTCTTGGGCACCTTGGCGCCCAAGGAGCGCTGTCTCATTCGGCTGTAACCTTGTATGGTTTGAATGACAATTAAACTTGATTTGATTTGATTTTTGATTTGCTTTTGGTTAAAGGAATAAAGGCATAAACTAGCAACACACATCAAAGTTGCTGGTGAACGCAGCAGGCCAAGCAGCATCTCTAGGAAGAAGTACAGTCGACGTTTCGGGCCCAGACCTTTCGTCAGGACTAACTAAAGGAAGAGCTAGTAAGAGATTTGAAAGTGGGAGGGAGAGGGGGCGATCCAAAATGATAGGAGAAGACAGGAGGGGGAGGAATGGAGCCAAGAGCTGGACAGGTGATTGGCAAAAGGGATATGAGAGGATCATGGGACAGGAGGCCCAGGGAGAAGGAAAAGGGGGAGGGGGAAAAAAACCCAGAGGATGGGCAAGAGGTATAGTCAGAGGGGCAGAGGGAGAAAAAGGAGAGAGAGAGAAAGAATGTGTGTATATAAATAAATAACGGATGAGGTACGAGGGGAAGGTGGGGCATTAGCAGAAGTTAGAGAAGTCAATATTCATGCCATCAGGTTGGAGGCTACCCAGACGGAATATAAGGTGTTGTTCCTCCAACCTGAGTGTGGCTTCATCTTTACAGTAGAGGAGGCCATGAATAGACATGTCAGAATGGGAATGGGGTGTGGAATTAAAATGTGTGACCACTGGGAGATCCTGCTTTCTCTGGCAGACAGAGCGTAGGTGTTCAGCAAAACGGTCTCCCAGTCTGCATCGGGTCTCGCCAATATATAGAAGGCCACATCGGGAGCACCAGACGCAGTATATCACCCCAGCCGACTCACAGGTGAAGTGTCGCCTCACCTGGAAGGACTGTCTGGGGCCCTGAAAGGCATAAACCATTTTCTAAACAAGAAAAAAATTCAAAACTCCAGGGTGCAAAGGGACTTAGGTGTTCTCTTACAGGATTCCTTATAGGTTAACTTGCAGGTTGATTTGGTGGTAAGGAAGGCAAATGCAATGTTAGCATTCATTTCGAGAGGACTAGAATACAAGATCAAGGATGAGAAGCTGAGGCTTTATAAAGCATTGGACAGACCACATGGAGTACTGAGAGCATTTTTGGCCCTTTTGTAAGAAAAGATGTGCTGGCATTGAAAACGGTCCAAAGGAGGTTCACAAGAATGATTCCGGGGAAAAAAAGGGCTAACGTATGAGAAACATTTGATGGCTCTGGCCTGTGCTTGGTGGAGTTCAGAAATAAAGAGTGGGGACCTTATTGAAGCCTATTGTACATTGAAAGACTCAGATGGTATGGACATAGAGAGAATGTTTCCTATAGATAAGAAGGAATTTCTTTAGCCAGAAAGTGGTGAATCTGAGGAATTTATTGCCACAGATGGCTGCGGAGGCCAAGTCATTACAGTATATTTAAAGCAGAGGTTGACGGGTCCCTAGTTATTCAAGGTAAACAAAGGTTATGGGGAGAAGGCAGGTGAATGGGATTGAGAGGCATAATAAAATCAGCCATGATGGAATGGTGGAGCAGACTCAATGGGCTAAGTGGCTCAATTCTGCTCCTATGTCTTATGGTCTAAAGATGTGATATCTGTCCTAGGAAGAGAGGTATTTTGCCTCATTGTCTTGACAGAGACTAAAAGCATTGATCTTTTAAAAACAAACAACAGGAATTCTGCAGATGCTGGAAATTCAAGCAACACACACAAAAGTTGCTGGTGAACGCAGCAGGTCAGGCAGCATCTCTAGGAAGAGGTGCAGTCAACGTTTCAGGCCGTGACCCGTCCTGACGAAGGGTCTCGGCCTGAAACGTCGACTGCACCTCTTCCTAGAGATGCTGCATGGCCTGTTGCGTTCACCAGCAACTTTTGTGTGTGTTGCTTGATCTTTTAAAAATATATTTTTCTGTCTATTAATCTTTAAATGATTACTACGTTTGCCATACTACTAAACTGTGTTTAACCTTTTTTCACAACATCCAAAAAGAAGTATAACGACTAGTTCACCTGGACAGTTTTGTTTAAAATATCAAGATATTTTAACAGGTTTGTCAATCAATTTTCCTTTTATAATTCTGTGCTGATCATGCACCATGTTTTTTTATTTTCCAAGGGGGCCAATATGCCTTTCTGCAAAACAGATTCCAACAGTTTCCATACCAGGTAATACACAAGTACCATTCCATCAATAAATGCCTGTTATTTTACTTCCTCATTTTGTACCCTCTAATCTATGAGAACTGCTCTACAAGCAATGGCTTTTGGAAAATGGCCTCCACTTTCACCGTAGTCAATTCCTTCAAAAACCAAAATCTTCAAATTCTGCAATTGATAGCAATGGAAAGCGAATAAAACTGCAGATGCGGCAATCTGAAACATGAACAAAACTGTTGAAATAACTCAGCAAGTCAAGCAACATCTGTGGAAAGACAAACTAGTTTACATTTCATGGCAGAAGAGTGAGGAATAAGACAAAAGATTATACATATTAGCACTACTGCAGTTAGTATCATGACATTCCTTTCAGCTGAAGTCAACTGGTACCAACAGAAATCTCTTCAGTTGTGACAAGGAAGATTTGGTTTCAGTTACAAATATTTAATATCCATCATAATTAATAAACTTTTATGGAATGCCTTCCAGCAAACATCCTAATGATTTGTTAAAAAGGAGGCAATTGCTGAAGAACTTCAGTGTTTTGAAAAGGTTATATGCAGAGATGTTTCCACTCTTGAATTATATACCAATAAAACCAACAATAAAGTTAGAAAAATACCTTAAACTAGCAAAATGATTACAATGTGGAACTTACTCCACATTATATTAAACAGATAGCATAAATGCATTTAACAGTCAGTCAAACGAGAAAAGGGTAGATCAGGGGTTCCCAACCCCTTGCTTATTAGTATTGGTCCACGGCATAATAAAAGTTGGGAACCTCTGGAATAGATGGACAGGGACAGGGAAAAAAAAAGTGGAAGTTGGACCAAATAGTTTGATTCCACACAAAAAAATTTTGTTATTGAATGTTCTCCAACTCTGCTTTAGAAGGAAAAGGAATAAGGATATCAGATCATTGGGTAGTGGAAAACTGGCACATCTGGTTTAAACAAGAAGATGCCAGCTCCACACAAAGCACTGGGGCTCCCCCTATAAACAGCAGTGCTGCTACACCATCCTTAATCTGCTCTCAGACATCACTCACATGGCAATCATTTTATACAAGAATCAACATTTGGAATATTCTCTGACCTGCCTTCAAACAAGTCCATAGCTCCTTACTAATGACCCAGACTGTACTCCAGCTATGTTCATATTGATGCTTTGCACATCTGTAAACTCAATATTTATACTCAATCTCGGTTGCAATAAAGGTCAACATTCCACTTAGTTTTCAAATTATTTGCTAACTTGATCTTTCACATGCAAGGATATTTGGATTCCTCCGTCCTGCAGTATTCCATCGTAATTAATGTTGTATTTTTCTCAAGTACAAATACCAAAATTGCATTTGACTTTTGTGATGGGGTCATCGAACTAGTAATTATTGAAGGAATACTGAGCATAAATAATTATTTCAGCAAATACTGAAACACTTTTGAAAATATAGGTGGTCTACTTATAATAGTTAGGTCTATAAACCTTAAAAAAAAGCACACTAACATTTAGCAACATTTTCATATATACTTGCAATCCTCATTATCAACTTGCACCTCACAAATTAAAACATGGAAGTAAAAACAAGGAACATCAGCACTTGAGTACACTACATATTATCCAACTTAAGCATTTCTGTGATAAAAGAGTAAGTGCAATACATTCAACTATATTATACAACTAAAATCATCACATGATCTGTATAACTCAACTAACATTTACAAAAGAAAAATAAATGCAATGAAGCACTTTTCAGTTACGTAAACAATTCTAGAATCAACTATACATTAAATCTGCAATTCTATTGGTACATTTTTATGTAATTTAAAAATTTACAAATTAAAATTGCAATTGCCTAAACTGTTTACAAAAAATGTTTGCATGAACTATTATGTGGTATATCACTGGCAATTGTTTACACTTTCCATCAAATATTTAAGAAATATACATTTTAAATTGGATAGAGACTTGCATTCAGTTAGTATACTTTCTAATAACCATAGACCTAAAGTGATAGGTGATCTTTTCTGTTTATAATACTGGTCTCGCATTTTAGCATTGCACCTGATTTTAATATTTGAATCGTGTATTAATATTGTACAAAAAATTCTCTCTAATTACTACAGATGCTGTGTTACATATTTTATTATAAAAGCATTACCCATCCAGTTCCACTGCCTTGATTTTTAGCAAATAGCAGAGATGAACCTTGCAAGACTGTCCAAGATGATGTCCAATTCTTCCTACAATATTAAAAAATGAAACATTTCAAACAAAAAAGTGAAATTAAAAACTATTCACTGAATCAAAAACAGTATTATGCACTAGGTTCTCACTAGGCTGTGAGACTAATGAACACTTGCCACCACTGAGGTATTGTCATTAGGACAGTGACCTGTTTACTGTACTGTTTACTATATACCTGTGCTGCGCTCTACATTCACTTTAAATTATATTTTATTAACTTATTTGCGGTAACATTGTTTCATGTGATATATGTTTTGTGAGTACACCATGGTCCGAAGGAGCGTTGTTTTGTTTGATTGTATATCTGCACAGTCAGATGACAATGAACAGGAGCTTAAGAACTGTAGATCAAAATTACTAATTCTAGTAGTCAATATTTACCCCGGCAACAAATGCAAAATTTCAATTTCTGTTATTTTTAGAATTCATTTACAGGTGCTAGAGGTTACTGTCTATATAACAGAATAGTACAGTACTGGAAAGGCCACTTCATTTATGATGTTGTGCCAGTGCCAATGCCAATTTATTTTAAACATCCTCCTGTGTATAATCCATACCCTTCCATTCCCTTCATATCCTCATGTCTATCTAAAGCCTTAGACTCTACAAACTGCCTGCTTCCACTACTACACTTGGTATCCATTTCCAGGCAACTCAAACACAATGCAAAAAAAGCTTGCCTCTCATGTTGCCTTTGAACTTCAAACACCACCCCCACTCTAACCACAAAAGCTCTGGTGCTTGAAATTTCTATGCTGGGAAAAGATTCTGACTGTCTACCCTATCTATTCCCTTTACAATTTTTAGAAACCTCTATCAGGTCTCCCCTCAGCTACTGATACTCTAGGGAGATCCCAAGTTTGTCCTGCCTCTCCTCACAGCTCTATCCTCTCAACCAACCAACATCATTGTAAACCTCTTCTGCACCCTTTCCGTAGTCTCCGTATCCTTCCTATAATGGGGCAATCAGAACTGCACATGATATTCCAAACGCAGTCTCAATAAATTCATAAGACAACGTACCCTGCACAAAACTATGTGGACTATCCCCAAGTAGGCCATACTTTTGCAAATGCACATAAATCCCATCCCTCAGTATCTTCTCCAAAAGCTTCCCTATCACTGACATGTGGTTCACTGGCCTATAATTACCTGGATTGATCGCATCTCCTTTCTTGAACGAAACAAGGCACTTGCTACTCTTCAGTCCTTTGGGACCTCAACGGTTGCTAGAGGAGACTAAAAATCTTTGTCAAAGCCCCAGCAATCTCTTCACTTGCTTTCTTCTATATTCTGGGATATGTACCATCAGGCCCAAGGAACTTGACCATCTTAATATATTTTTTAAGAAGACCCAGCACTACCTCCTCAATCTCAAGATGTACCAGCACATTAGCATTCCCCAGCCTGCCTTCACTATCCTCCAAATCCTCCTCCTTAGTAAATACCAAAACAAAGTACTAAATATCTCAGCCACTTGCTCTGGCTCCAGTCTTTGAGCTTATTTCCAAAACTACGCCCAGTATGTTTTCTCTCGAATCTCCGTATTCTGTTTCAAGAACCCCTCGTAGATGCACTGAAATAATCCCATCAATTTATCAATAGCACAACCCCTCCACTTCTTTTGCACACCCCCATCATAGCTAAAACAATGAAACCTAGGTATACTGAGCTGCCAGTCCTGTCTCTCGTAGAAACAGACTCTGAAATGAAATATTGCAATTCCATGTACTGATCCAGGATCTAAGTACATCCTCATTACCCAAAATTCTCTTACATAAGCATTTGCTCTCCATACCAAATTGCCATGGACTGAATAGCTACTAGACCATTTCAGATATTAGCTAATTCAATCATATTGGAAGGCCTGATGTCACAAAAGGTGGAAAATTTCCTCCTCTCCAGGAAATTAGCCATAAAGGTTTTTTTTCAACCAAAAAACCCGGTTAAGCATGTTACTCTTAATTATATTTTGGAAAAATATTGTCCTTTTGATCAACTAAATTCTAGGTCTAGATACCATTTCTGCTTACTGTACTGAAAGAGATCACACAGTTCTACCAAAAAATATGTATGGCACACAAGTGAATGCATAGTTTAAAAAAATGTATGCATTCCATTTAAATTTCTCTCTTGCCCTATGTGGCATTTTTCAATGATGATTCAAGCTTCAACATCTACAACCACCTAATTCAGCACAGGGTAGACCGAGCCACAGACCTTTACCATCAGTGATAAGACGAGAGAATTACTGGTCTCAGAATAAAGCTGACTTACGGAGAAGGGAAAGCCTCTTTCTATTTGTACTCTTGGTTTAGTTTTATTTCAAATATTACATGCATTTAAAATGGAACCTTCCAGCTTTGTCCTTTTTTGTGACCTCTAATAATTTTTCTTAGAATTATACTTTATTCTTCCTTGTCACAAAGTTATAACATTCCCCGTATTATTATCTATTGTTCTAATCTATTTAACGTTAGCAAAATTTATATTTCCTGTTATTAATTAATGCAATCTTTGGGTCATTGGGATCAGTCACATAGGTTCCAAAGACCAAAGCCAGAGCCTTCACTATCTTCACCTTTATTCCTCTGAGCAATTTTGACTGTATGCTATTGGACAGGCTTTACATTCCTCAGAGCAACTAAACAATATTACTAAAAAGTACAATTTATCATTAAGAATTTGGTCAGCTTTGCCATGCAATGTTGTACTTTTCGCAAGCACCATTCAAAGAAATTGAATACTGAAATTAACAGACTATAATTCAAATACTTACCTGACTTTTTTGCCATTCTCTGTGATTTTTGTCATATAAAGCAATCCATATTTTTCTGAAACCTACAAATTTAATGAAACAATTTTTATCACAATAAGCAATATGATTAGATAATTTCTAATTAGAACTCTTCACAACCATTCTCATTCACAAAAAATATCAATATTGTTTCTTTCAGTTCATATTTAAAACACTTTTAAAAGAAATAATTGCTTTAGAAATAACTTTTTTTTCCACATGAGGCATACTAACAGTTGGTGAAGGCTGTGGACCCTTTGGTGAGGAAGGTGGTTCATTGTTGTTGTCGTGGATTAGCTTCGGACTAGTAGCAAGTTCCTGAGAAGGAAAACAAAAAATTGGAACATTTACTTCAAACCAGAAACAGCATTTAATATTATTTAGTTATTTCAAACAGGAAGATGAAAGAAAATGGAACCTCATAAAGACTCCAAATCCTTCATTGCATATCACAATCTATTAAATAGTAAAAGGCACTAAGTTGCTTGAAGCTTTGCGTAGTTTTAATCCTGTTAAGTCCATGATGATACATGCTGGATAACTAATAAGGCAGAAATACATTAAGAATGGTAGGTACAGGCTTAGAAAGTACCAAGTTGCATGGGGTGTACAAGTCTAACACCCCTGCAGATGGCAGAATAGATAGATAAGTTGGTGAAGGCAACCTGTGGCATACTTGCTTGCCTCTGTTAGAGTATGAATATAAGAGTATGTGTGTTATGTTACAAATGTATAAACATAAGTTAAAGAACAGTTGGGGCATCGCTTAGATTTCTCATCATCACACTGTAAGGTATGAGTACGATGGAGCAGGTACATAAGAAAATCATTGGAATGCTGCCAGGATTATATGGAGAGATTGGGATGTTACTTGTATATTGGCACCAGAAGCATATCGACACTTATGGACTGTCTCCAGCACAATCTTTACACTGTGTTGGCCTTTGACGTATTTCACTGTATATTTCAATGTACATGTGACAAATAAAGCTAACCTATATCTTTATAAAATCCCTTAAGAGTTTTCCTTAATTCTACTTTCCATGGCCTTCTGAAGACCCCTTCTAGTTAGTCCCTTCTTAGATTCCTTCCTGGCTACCTCCTAAGTCTCAAGAGCCCGGCTTGATTTTTGCTTCCTAAACCTTGAGTATGTCTCCTTCTTCCTCTTGACTAAATGTCCCATTTCTCTTGTCAATTTTGGCTCTTTCCCAGATACTATCTTTCCTTTTACCAATGGGACAAGCCTACCCAGAACCACATGGAAATACTCTCTAAAGAGCCTCCACATGTCCAGTGTGCATTTCCCTGAGAACATTTACTCCCAATTTATGATCCCAGGTTTCTGCCTAATACCCTCATGATTAGCCCTCACCAGTTAAATATCTTCCCATATTGACAGTACCTATCCTTGTCCAGGGCTATGTTAAAGGTCAGAGAGTTGTGGTCACTATCTCCAAATTGGTTACCCACCAAGCAATCTGTCACCTAAGCAGGTTCATTACCTAGTATGAGATTGAGTATGGCCTTTCCTCAATTAGGTCCATATACATAGTGCGTCAGGAATCCTTCCTGAACAGACCTAACAAATTCAGCTCCATCTAAACCTTTTTCAAAAAGGAAGTGCCAATCAATATTAGGGAAGTTTAAATAAACCACGACAACAACCCTGTTATTTTTACCTGTCCAAAATTCACCTACTTACCTGCTCTTCAGTGTCCCTTCTGATATTAGAGTCCTATAGAATATCAGCCAATAGGGGGATTTCCTTACTGTTTCTGAGTTCTACCCATACTGACTCAGTAAAAATTCTCTCCATGACATTACACCTTTCTACAACTGTGGTATTTTCCCTGACAAGCAATGCCATTCCATTCCACCCTCTTTTACCTCCCTCCCCATCTCATTTGAAACCTCTAAACCCCAGAACATCAAGCAGCCATCCTGCTCTCGCGACAGCCAAGTTGCAGTAATGGCCATAGCATCATTAATTCCATGTACTGATCCATGCTCTAAGTTCATCATCATTATAGAGTACCTGATAGAGGTATATGAAATTATGAGGGGCACAGATAGCAGGAAACTTTTGTCCAGAGCAGATGCGTCTAAAGCTAGAAGGAATGGTTTAGGTTAAGAGGTATTAAGTTTACAGGGGATCTGTGGTGGAATCATTTCACCCAGAGGATGATTGGAATCTGGAATGTACTGCTTAAGAGGGTGATGAAGACAAAGATTCAACATTCAGAACAAATAAATATTTCGACGAGTACTTGAATCTTCAATTCTAATATAGATGGACACATGATTGTGGGAATAGACACAGTGAGCCAAGAGGTACATTTCTGTGTCAAGAGAAAATCTGCAGATGCTGGATATCCAAGCAACACACACAATGCTGGAGGAACTCAGAAGGCCAGGCAGCATCTATGGAAAAGAGTACAGTCAGCATTTCATGCTGAGACCCTTCATCAGGACACTATCAGGTAGATTTCTGTGCTGTAATAATCAAGCATGACAAGTGAAATAGAGAAAGAAAACAAAGTTTAAATTGTTTTCCAGCCTTCTTGCAACTTAAATAACATGTTGGTCACTTCTGACTAAATTACAGCACGTCTTTAATGTTTGAATAACACCTTAACAATGGTGTAATAGATTCAAAGAGATGGACAAAGGTAACATTAAAGGATTCCTTTAAAGAAAATGAGAATAACAGCAATGCAAAGAACTCCAGATAACAGCATAAACAACAGCCACTTTGCTAGCTATGGACAAGTGCACATAGGTAGCATTTACGAAAGTTATTATGCGGAATTTGAAACTTGCAATCAAGCGGGTGCTCAGTGATAGCAAACATTTAAGAGGAGAAGTTGAATCAGATATAACGGTAAAAAATATTTAGGATCTAAGCAATATTCCTTAAACTTTTCTGGTATGTTTAAGAAAAGCTCCTCTTCGTCAGTTGTAGACAGGCAGTCATTCATGGGTGGTGGCAGAGAGTTAAGAGTTTATAAAGTATTAGCAGAAATAACAAGTTGACGATGTCAATGGATGAAGTGAAGCAAAAGGAAACAGACAAATATAATATATATATAGTTCAAGAAGCCTTCTAAATTTATTTTCTATGGAAATCACATTATTACAATATGGCTACACTAGAAAAGCTAAAATGGAAGTTTTTTTTGTTGGAAAGTTAAGGCTGATTTATACTTCTGTGTAGTAGCCTACGCAGTAGCCTACACAAGTGGCCTACGCCGTTGTGAGCATTTATACTTGTGCACTGGTGTGTCTGCGTCACTCTGCAATTCACCCCCAAAATGCTAGTTGGCGGTGGGGTTACTATGCCACTGTGTTGAGTTTCTTCATGTTGAAACTCAACATGAAGAAACTCAAACTTCAAACAATGGCAACTGAAACTGAAGGAGGGTGAATTTTCTGTTCTTGTCCGGCCACTGAGAGACATGGACGAGGAAATGCATTTCAAATATTTTCAGATGTCGGCAGGTAGATTTGACAATTTGGTTCATCATCTCCGACTGTTTATTTTACATCAGAGTACGCACAGTATACTCAGAGACTAGCAATCACCATTTGAGTTTTAGCTTCAGGTGGAAGTCAACAGGCTGTAGCACCTAGGTACAAACTGGCGTCAAGCACAGGGTCCTCCATAATTTCGGAGGTCTGCAAAGCTCTATGGAAAGCATTGCAGCCAGAGTTCCTTCCCTGCCCTTCAGTCGCCCAATGGGAAGCTATTGCAGTGTAAGAGGAAATGCGATGCTACCAGGCGGACCTATCACAGTTGTTGTGGTCTGCGTCGCCACGACGCGTAGTTACATTTTTGGGGAGGGGCGCGTCAGGCTACGGCGTAGGGTATGTGGCTACGCTGTACCTACGGGTAGATTTGACGCAGAAGTATAAATTGGCCTTTATCTGACAATGTAACAAGTGAATGTAGAGAAAGTGCACAATTATATCTGCATAGAGTGAAGAACTCAAGCAAATCAATCTAATTTCCACTGAGAATATTATTTTACGTCAAAAGGCAGAAATTAACAATATTTATATTAATCATTGTTAAGATTGATTTACTATAATTTAGCTTACCAAGCATTTCAATAGCTCATGCAAATGTTGGGTAATGATGTAATAATTCAAAACCAGATGAAAGTATGAGACCAATCAGCAATCAGGATAAAATACATTTTATACATTTAGATATACAAATATACTAAAATACAATGTGTTGGTTAATGACAAAACAAATTTAGCCTTAATCACAATGCACAATTACTAAGTTTTCTGGTTCTTTCAGAAATTCATAAACTTTGTACCAGTTCTATAATGACCTGCCTATTTCATATACAGATAAAACAACTACCTAGATTGTCACTCACACAACCAATAACCAAGAAAGCAGAAAAGTGACTTGCAATAATAACAGATACAATGCAATGCACTGCAGAAGCAAAACAAGTCAAATGTAACAAAACACATTCTTTTCATAATTTAAATGCCAGGTTAAACAGATTAGCCATCAGAACTGTTGCAGGCTGATTTGCAAAAGCTACCACTTGTGAATTATTAATCTTATCAAGATTAGCTATAATCAAATTGACAGTCAATATAAATTTACAAAATGAAGGGAATAAAGGGAAATTGATTTATATTTTAGGGTAACTTGTATTAAAACAGTAAAAATACTAACTTGATCAGGGTGCTGCGAAAACAAATGCGATGATGGAGCACAGAGATGTTCAGAGGAATTGCGCTTGTGCTTTTTGGAAGTGAACTGGAAAAATCAAAATGTTTCTCATTGGTTACTCATTTATCCTTATATTTTTTGCTTATATTGTACTCCAATTCATACTCCTTACTTATTTTACAGCATTTTAATATTTTTTTCTGGTGACTCATGTTCTAATTATTGGTAAAGATTAATTTTTCTTTTAGCTTGTCATTTATCAGAAAACACCCAAGAATATTTTTGAAAATAGTTCCCTAATTAAAATCCTTTTGCTGCAATGAAGGGTACTTTTCCAAGCATCACTGGAAATTATGTAGTAACTACAGAAAAATAATTTGGCAAAGTTGCTTAATTAGTATTCTACCCTTGCTTCAACTCAACAACTTTTGAAACCCAGATATGTACCTTCAGACTTTGCTGTTCCAATAAACTTTTGGGTACTCTGTTCAAGTTTAAGGTCATCTTAAGCCCGTGACCAGCATTTGCAGAACTAATTGGCTTATGTTTAAACATGGCATTAATTTTTAAACATTTTCATTCTTCATTTCAAATCCTTCGGTGGTCTCTCACTGTACATTGTATAATCACCGCCAACCGTATTAAAGCCTTCCAAATTATTTGAACACTTCAAATTCAGGCCACTCAATCATCCATGGTTCTAATCAATCATTAGAAACCATGCCTTGGATCAAGGCCCAAGCTCTGTAATTCCCTCCTTAAACACATCCACGTCCTTAGCTCCCTTTTTACCTTAAGGTTGATGATTAAAACATACTTCTTCGTTTTAGTTCAACTGTGGTTTGATGTTAATATTCAATAATACTCCTGTAAAGTGCCTTGAAAAAGGTTTCTACTGAAAAAGGTGCTACATAAATAGAAGTTCTAGCCCATTGTTTAATCATTCTGTATAATGACTCTTTTAAGCCATAATCCAGCTTCAGGCATTATTAGCCTGAATCAGGCTTACTGACTACAGTGGAACCATTTTCTCTCTGCAATGGGCTCATCTCAGATTTCCAAGTAACCGTGATCAACCAGAGAAGGCAGAGAGGCTACTATATCTGACTTCCTGCTCTGCTGTTAACCTCACAAGAACCCTGCAGCAAATCACCACCATGTTGGAGACAAAGCTAGATGCTCTTTGCATCAAATCCCAAGCTATCCTGAGAGGAAAGGAGAGCAAGTCAGCACTACTGGTTTACATTTTACTCTGCTATTTTTAAACTATTTTTACCAGTCTCAAATGCTTTAAATTAAATTGCTTTATGTTAAACTTCAGAAATTTTAAACTCATATATTCTCAACCTTATTGATTCTTATTGTAAGTGTACCCATTTTGCATTTTAATATCAAATAATATAATTTAGGTATCAAAAGCTTTTAAATGCTTTTAGTTGCCTTGCCAGCACTTTTTTGTAGGCATAGTATGAAATCCTAGTTTTCCTCTCTAAAAACAAAGTCATAAATGACATACAGTATGGAAACAAGTGCTTTGGCCCACCACAAAGCCCCTGAAATAAAGAAAGCAGGAAAGAACTTACAGTATCAGGAGAGCTAAAAGGGACTAAAGACAAAGGAATTCATTCCTGAAACCAGAGGAAGTGGGCAAGATTCTAAATGAATGCTTTGCATCGGTAATTGCCAACAAGGAAGACATTAGAGGATAGTGCACTCAAGAAGGGACTATTGATATTCTAGGGCATGCTGATATTAAAAAGCTGTTGGGTCTTTTGAAGAGTATTAAGATGGACAAGAACACAGAGCCTAATAGGATTCATTCCCAGTAATTGAGTCAGTCAAGGAAAGAGACAGCTAGGGTCTTGACAGACATCATTATATCCTTTTTAGCCACAGGAAAGATCCCAGAGGACTGGAGAAAAGCTAATGTTGTTCCTCTGTTACAGGACAGCAATAGAAACAAACAAGAAAATTATAGGCCAGTGAATCTTACACCAGTGGTAGGAAAATGATTGGAGAAAATTCCTACGTATAAGATTTACTCACATAAGGAAAAGCCCAGATCTTTCAGGGATAATCAGCAAGGTTTTATGCAAGGGAGGTAATGTCCAACAAACTTGATTGTTGTTTTGAGGAAATGAAGATGATTGTAGGATAGAGCAGTGGATCCTGCATAAATAGTCTTCACTAAAACATTTAACAAGGACTCTCATAGCAGACTGATTCAGAAGATAAAAGCACAAGGGATCCATGGTGACTGAGTACATTGGACTCAAAACCAGCTTAGCCACAGAAGACAGACTGTGGTGGTGTAGGGTTGTTATTTTGACTGAAGGTCCGTGGATAGTAGTGTTCCATAGAGATCAGTGTTGGGACATTTGTATGTTAAATGGCTTGGACGGATATGTATGTGGGAGGATTTGCAAGTTTGCATTTTGACATGAAATTGGTGGAGTAAGGACAGTGAGGAAGTTTGTCAAAGGATACAGCAGGATACAAATCAGGTGGAAATATGGGTGAAGAAATGAGAGACAGAAGTCTAATCCTGAACATAAAGGAAATGGGAAAGAACTTATATAGTATCAGAAGTTTTGCACTTTGGGAGGTCAAATGCAAAAGAAAAATGGTAAGACCCTGAGAAGTATTGATTACAGAGGGATTTGGGATAGAAATTAATAGCTCCCTGAAAGAAGCAACACATATATAAAATGGTAATGAGGCATACAACATACATCAGGATATTCAGTACAAAAGTAGGCAAATTTTGTATAGCCCTATCAAACTTTGTTGTTACTGTAATGTTTTACAGTCCCAGCAACCTGCGATCAGATTCCGCAGCTGACTGTAAGGAGTTCGTACATTTTCTCCATGACCGTGTGGGTTTCCTCCCACATTCCAAAGATGTATGGGTTATGGTTAGGAAGCTGTGAGCCTGCTTGTTAGTGGCGGAAGCAAAGTAACACTTGCAGACGCAAATGACACATTTCAATGTTTTGATGTACATGGGACAAAAAAAGCCAACCTTCCTTTAATCAGCCTCTTGGGACTTTTGTGTGCAGTTCTCATCTCCACCTTACAGGAAGGATATAGAGACTTTGAAGAGAGTGCAAAAGAGGTTCAGCACGATGATGCCTGGATTAAAAGAGCATTACTATAGGGAGAGGTCGGACAAAATTAAACAGTTTTCCTTGGATTGCCAGAGGCTAAGGGGTGACATGATACAAGTATATAAAATTATGAGAGGCATGACTGGTGTAGAATGGAAATGCTAAATACTAGAAGGCACAGCTTTAAAGTGAAGGTGGGGGAAACTTAATAAAATATTTATGAGGCAACTATTTTTATGCACAGAGAATGGAAAGTGTCTGGAACACCTGGCCAGGAGATGCACTGGCAACATTTAGGAGACATTTAGGAAGGAATTTGATCAGGGAATAGAAATATATAGCCCTTATGCAGTCAGGTGGGATTAGTTTAAATCAGCATCATGGTCTGCACAGAAATCACCTTCAGCCCATGACGTTGCTGTGTTATATTGTTCTATGCTTCTTTGTTTGCAGCAACCATCAAGTGCCCATTAAAACTAAGGGACAAGCTGATGCTGCAATCATTCCACTAAGCTTCAATTCTGTTGGTGTGACCAATGTGTGATGCCCTAAATCACAAAATGCAGCTACACATCAACTGCACCGATGAGTCAATGGGAACTGCAAATGATGAAATTAAGTGTGTGAATGGTCTACCTTGAAAAGGATAGACCCAACAACTGGAAATCAGAGCACAACTTGAGAAAATGATTCTTAGCTTTAAAAGTTCTGCCTTATATGCACTAAGTTCTCAAAAATATCCTCTACATTTACACCTTGTCTCCACACACTTCATTTTCTCTAGCACTTTATTCCACATTCCTTTATTGTCTCCTTTGAACTACCTTTAATGCACTGATGTCATTACATTTTCTGCATAGATGACATGGAAAATAAAGCTTTTCACTGTATCTCAGCACATAACAAACTAATAATACGGACAGGATAATGCGACTAATTGCACATTTTTTTCAAGAAGGCATGGACACAGGACCAAGGGCTGGAAACCACTGCCTATGCTGTATTTCATAAGAACAAATGGAGTTTTAATGCTTTCATGAACCTTGGAGATGACACCAATATTTCATTAAATTTTATTTTATTCCCTCAGCTGTGAAATTTTAAGTTAGTCTTTATCATTAGGTCTTGCAAAAATGAAACACCAGATAATACATGGTTCAGTGAATTACCATCATATACTGTACACTGCAACCATTGATGTCATTTTCATTGTTTACTAGCACTCCATTTAACAGATCTCTTACCTCCAAATCTCAATTCTATATACTTCAAGAATCAAATTTATGTTACAAAGAGTAAGACAAGTATTAAGACAGAAAAGGCTGCAAACACAGGTCAAGCAACATCTTTGAAGAAAAAAACAAAAATAATGTTTCATATTTACTATCTTTAAGTCCTGCTTCCATTTCAGATCTGCAACATTTCAGATTGAAGGAGAAAATTCCATTTACAAAATTTCCTGATATCCACTAAAGAGACAGTAAAGCTTCCCAAACACAAAACTCATTATGAAAGAGTCAGTTCTCTGAATTATCCACCACATATGTTGATGACATCTGTATTTAACAGATTATGATTTAAATTGCAACTTCCTACCTTTTCAAGGTCCAAGTGACTAACACCATATGTGCTGTGTCGCCAATTTGTCAATACTAAAGGTTCTGGCTTTCTATCCAAGCTTCTGCTTTTGCTAATAACTTCTTGCTGTTTTGCTGAGAAGTTGTACTGTTAATTCAAAATAAAAACATTGTTAATTATTATTGCCAATACACCAAAGCTAGCTAAATCAATCAACAGCTTGAAGATGACAGGTAGAGAAAAGATCAACTCCAAAGTAGCCTTAAATGCAGGCCTACACTACATAGAAACAATGATAATATTAAAGGTGCAGATATGGAATATTTGTTGCTTAGTCTTCCCTGCTGTCACTATATTCTTAGTGCCTTGAAATCAGCTACGAGAAAGGGGAAAGTCAACCTCAAAAATGGAGTATCAGTCAACACACACAAATTGCTGGAAATGCCCAGCAGGCGACTGTACTCTCTTCCATAAGTGCTGCATGGCCTGCTGAGTTCCTCCAGCATTCTGTGTGTTGTTTGGATTTCCAGCAACTGCAGATTTTCTCTTGCTAACCATTATCAGTCAATGTTTCCATCTATTTCTGATCTAATTTCTATCAATGTAATCTTATTAATTCATAGTAATCAAACAACAGCTTAACTTTTAAGTTGCAGTGTTGGCCTTATCTAGAGCTCACATGCAAAGTTTGATTCTAATCTTTATTTCCCACTGGACATGGAGAGAGAACATCAAATGACAACAGCAGCAAACAATTATTTTTTTAAAATGGATGGATAGCTGATACAATGACATCTGCAGAATGTGGGTCACATGAATCACACACATTTTATAGTCTACTCCTATTTCCTATTCCCTTGTAATTGTAGCACTTTTAAGTGTAGGGAAATAAGCACTGAAGATGTAAATGTACTTAACAATTGGAGAGCATTACGTTATTACATCCCTTGAAATATATATGTGCTGACATGCATGCACTCTGATTAATACATTTTACCTTGAAATTTAAAATATCCATGCAGCTCATTAGAAAAATAACACTGAACACAGTACATTATATGTTTTTGACTGAGTCATTTAAGAAAAATCAATCAGCTTTGTTTCAAGGAGATTCAAACTTAAAAAAGTGAAGTGTTAATATTTGAAAATAAATCATTGCATTTCACTTCTGATCTATTTTCTATTACCTATAGCAAACATCTTGTGCCTGCCCAACACTACTGCGACTGCACACGAGACCAGACGCATCGTACCGGAAATGGTGAACAGGAATGAGCCATAACATATGAAACAAAGTGCTAAAATTATGTCTCGAAATAAAAATCAGAAGGAAGGGAACTTATTTCCACAAGTATAAATGAAACCATGGACCATAAGACCATAAGACATGGGAGCAGAATTAAGCCATTCAGCCCATCAAGTCTGATCCACCATTCTATCATGGCTGAACCCAAATCCTACTCAACCCATAACCTGCCTTCCTGCTATATCCTTTGATGTCCTGACCAATCAGAAAACTATCAACTTCCGCCTTAAATATACCAACAGACTTGGCTTCCACTGGAGTCTGTGGTAGAGCATTCTACAGCTTCACTACTCTCTGACTAAAAAATATTTCCTCCTACCTCAATTCCAAAAGGTCGCCCTCAGTTTTGAGGCTGTGTCCTCTAATTCTGGATACGCCCACCATAGGAAACATCCTCTCCATATCCACCCTATCTAGTCCTTTCAATATTTGATTGGTTTCAATCAGATTCCTCCCCCCTCCCCCCACCAATTCTTCTAAATTCCAGTGTGTACAGGCCTAAAGCTGCCAAATGTTCCGTATTTGTTAACCGCTTCATTCCCGAAATCATCCCCGTGAACCACCTCTGGACCCTCTCCAATGACAACACATCCTTTCTAAGATATGGGGCACAAAACTGCGCAAACCACTGAAGTTAGGCGAACTGGCCTACAACTACCTTTCTTTTGCCTTCCTCCTTTCTTAAAGAGTGGTGTGACATTTGCAATTTTCCAGTTCTTCGGGACTATGCCACAGTCAAGCAATTCTTGAAAGATCATGACCAATGTATCCATCATCTCTTCAGCAACCTTTCTCAGGACTCTGGAATGTAGTCCATCTAGTCCAGGTACTTATCTACCTTAAGGCCGAGCACTTTTTCCTTTGTAATAGCAATGGCACTCACTCCTGCTTCCTGACACTCACGGACCTCTAGCAGACTGCTACTGACTTCCACAGAGAAGACTGAAGCAAAGTACTCATTAATTCATCTGCCATATCTTTGTCCCCATTTACTACCCCACCAGCATCATTTTCCATATCAGTATCAACTCTCACCCCTCCCCCTTTTACGCTTTATATAACTGAAAAAACTTTTAGGACCCTGCTTTATATTATTGGCTAATTTGCCCTCATATTTAATCTTTTCTTTTCTTATAGCTTTTTAAGTGCCTGTTGAATATATAAGATTCCCAATCACACAACTTCCCAATCACATTTGCTACATTATATGCCCTTCCTTGGCCTTTATCTTCACTTGTCAGCCATGGTTGCCTAACCCTGCCATTTGAGAGCTACTTCTTCTGCTGAACATTTCTATCCTGTGCCTTGTGAATTATTCCCAGAAACTTCAGCCATCTCTGCTCTGCCGCTAATCCACCTGGGCAAGCTCCACTCTCATGCCTCTGTATTTCCCTTTATTCCATTGCAATACTGATACATGTGACATGCTTCTTCCTCTCAAATTGCAGTATGAATTCAATCATATTATGATCATTGCCTCCTAAGGGTTCCTTTACATTAAGCTCCCTAATAAGATCTGGGTTATTACACAACACCCAATCTAAGATAGCCTTTCCCCAAGTAGGCTCAACCACAAGCTGCTCTAAAAAGCCATCTCGAAGGCACTCAACAAATTCCCTCTCTTGCGATCTGACACCAACCTGGTTTTTCCAATCTCCTTGCATATTGAAGTCCCCCATTACAATTGTGCCATTACCCTTATTTCATGCTTTTCCAGTTCCCTTTGCAACCCCACATCTTGGCTACTATTTGGAAATACATATATATATATTTCCCATAATTTTTTTTAACCCTTGCAGTTTCTTAACCCCACTCACAAAGCTTCAATATTCTCTGACCCTGTCACCTCTTTCTAAAGATGTAGTTGCATATCTTACCAACAGAGACACACCACCAGCTATGCCTTCCTGCTTCTCCTTTCGCTCCCAACTATGGCCTTCTTGCAGCTACAACTCAGTGATGCCCACATCATACCAACCAATCTCTAACTGCACCACAAGGTCGTCCACCTTATTCCGAATGCTACACGCATTTAAATATAGCACCTTCAGTCTGTATTCTTCACACTTCTGAATTTTGCCTCTATGGTACAACCTAACTCTTTGTTCTGTCTGCATTTGTACCCAATTGTTAGCTTGCCCTTCCTCACATTTATATTACATCCACCATCCACTTGTAAACCAGCTGGCTCAACCTCACCTCTTATCATACTCATTTCCATCACTCTGCCATATTAGTTTAAACCACTCACAACAGCTGTAGCAAACCTGCAAGTGATAGCTGTTTCCACTGATAGCACAATGCAAAAATTGTGAGTGGGCTTTAGAAGAGTTAGTTAAAGCTCTATTCTATCCAGAACAAAAGATAGACCATTCGTTTGGCAACTTATGCATCAGCCTGAACATTCATCTGTACTCCACCAGCACACAGAGGGTACAGTACATGTCAATAACAAAATGGACTTCTTACATGCTCTGGATTCTGCAGCAACATCTCTCAATATTGCAACCTCTAGTATGATGGATAAAGGCAACCAGGTTCAACTCCAGGTGACACATCATTTGAAATTGGAAAGATACTGTTGATCCATCATAAGACCATAAGACATAGGAGCAGAATTAAGGCCTTTCGGCCCATTCAGTCTGCTCCGCCATTCCATCATGGCTGACTCCAAACCCTACTCAACCCCAAACACCTGCCTTCTCGCCATATCCTTTGATGCCCAGACCAATCAGGAAACTATCAACTTCCGCTTTAAGTATACCCACAGACTTGGCCTCCACTGCAGTCTGTGGCAGAGCATTCCACAGATACATTACTCTCTGGCTAAAAAAAACTCCTCCTTAACTCTGTTCTAAAAGGTTGCCCTCAATTTTGAGGCTGTGTCCTCCAGTTCTGGATACTCCCACCATACGAAACATCCTCTCCACATCCACCCTTCCCAACCCTTTCAATATTCAGTAGGTTTCAATGAGATACCACCCCCCCCCACCCTCATATTCTTCTAAATTCCAGTGAGTACAGACCTAAAGTTGCCAAAACGTACAGACCTGAAGTTGCTCCTCATATGTTAACCCCTTCATTCCTGGAATCATCCTCATGAAACTCCTCTGGACTCTCTCCAATGACAACCTTTCTGAGATATGGGGCACAAAATTGCTGACAATACACCAAGTATGGCCTGACTAGTGTCTTATAAAGCCTCAGCATCATCTCCTTGCTTTTATGTTCTACTCCCCTTGAAATAAATGCCAACATTGCATTTGCCTTCATTACCACAGATTCAACCTGCAAATTAACTTTCTGGGAGTCTTGCAAAAGGACTCCCAAAACCCTCGGTACCTCTGCACTATTGTTTCTTTCACCAAAATGCATTATCATACATTTCCCAAAAATCATTTTGTCTACTGTATATCCTGGACTTTCCTACCCAACAGCATTGTGAGAGCACCTTCACTAGAAGGACTACAATAGCTCAGTACTAGCTTCAAGGGCAGTTAGCTACCAATGTCGAGTTCCCAAGAATGAATAAAGCAAAAATACTCAGACTACATTTGAAATTGTGACATCAACTGTACGACACATGCCAATATAATCACTGCAATATGTCCATCAGCTTCAATGCAGAGCACATCTTTTGCACAAAAGGTCACTATGAAATTCAGAGGTTCCTGTTATGGAAAGAATACCAGTTCAAATACTATTAATTAAAATTCTGGAAAGGAAAAATCAATGGATCAGAGAAATATTGAAACAGAGGGCATTAGAGGAGAATGGAGTGAAGCTTCATGTTGAAATTTGATGTCATTTCAATATTCTACTTCTTAAAATAAGGAAATATAGACAAAAATTATTAGACTAATAAAGGGCTAAATTAGAATGGATTTTCCAACAGTTATATCAAAATGAATTGCTCCAACATAAACTATTGATAGAGAAATTATTTGAACAAGGAAACAAATCCAACAGGTTTAAAAAATTACTTTATATTTAAATTGATTAGAAAACTTATGTTACCAGTGTAAATGTTATCATATCCATGTAATCAATATTAAGATTGTTTTGCACAGAGATTATCTTAGATGGGTTGCCTTATTTTTGTATCTTCCAGCAAGTCATAGGTGTTTCCACTGTACAATGCAAAATTTGCGAGCGGGCTTCAGAAAAATCTCTCCAAAGCACGCACGCCATGCCGAGAGCAGCGGGCAGATGAAAAGATGTTGCATCATTTACCATTAGCTACAACCTAAAGGACTGGTTTTCACTATTCAATCAGATTTTCAATCTCCCTCCTATATGCTGATTTGTCACCACCTTTGATTCGGCCTATGACAGTGGTGTCGTCAGCAAACTTGACTACGGCATGGTATCTGTGCTTAGCCACACAATCATAAGTGTAACACGAGTACAGCAGGGGGGCTGAGCACACAGCCTTGTAGTAGTGCACTTGTGCTGATTGAGATCGTTGAGGAGATGCTGTCGTCATTCCGTATTGACCGGTAACAGCAAGTGAGAAAATCAAGGATCCAATTACACAAGGAGGTATCGAGGCCAAGGTCTTTAAGCTTATTGATTAGTTTTGAGGGGATGAGCGTATTGAATGTTGAGCTGTAGTCAATGAAGAGCATCCTGAAGTCTGCATCTTTGCTGTTGAGGTGTTCCAGGGTTGAGTGAAGAGCCAGTGAAATGACATCTGCTGTGGACCTGTTGTGCCAGTAGGTAAATTGGACCAGGTCCAAGTTGTTTGTCAGGGAGGAGTTGATATGTTTCATCACCAACATCTCAAAACACTTCATCACTGAATATCACAGGTCACCTCATGCACAGAAAATATGTTAATAATTTCTCCACACTATTTAACTAAGGTACCTCAATATTATTGAAACCTCAGAGAGCAACACCCTCCAACCCATTTAAGAGGAGTCATACTCCAGGCTAGGAGCTGCTAATCTAGACTGTTATCTCTGAAACTTTCATTGTTTCCCCATAGCAGGTCATGCTCTTGAAACTCCTCATGGTTCTAACAGCTTCAAAGAATGCCTCGCTATGCATTTTCTTAAATTTCTCCTGCAAACTCATTTCATCTTTAAGCCTACATCTTTTAAAGAAACAACCATATTTAATTCTGTTTTCCCTGCATTAGTTGATGGCATCAACCATTCCTATTCATTTGGTTCTGAGGACTTTTCTAATCTGGCAGCTTGGCACCTCTCTTCAAAAAAAAAGCGCTAACCCTTGCATTCTCACACCCCAGTTTCCTCTCAAATCCCTTGGAAGTGTTGTAAAATCGCAAACCTCTGCCTATCATATCTGAAATGTCTTGCTTTAATCCCCACAACCCACACGCCTCTTGCCCTGTCACAGCAGATACTAAATTATATCCTACCTTCCAAATTTGTCTGTAGATACTACTTTTGCTGTCAATATCATGCTGAAATTGTCTCTCCACGATTATATAGCTGGATAGATCTGCCAATCTCATTGTTCTTCATTAATCTGATCGGAGCCAAAGAACTGTCCCGTAATCGTTCTCTCCATACACAGTTACCTCTGGTGTTCCAATGGATCTAGTCCCAGCCATCCTCCACCTATCTCCATTTGTCCATCATGCCTCATCATACCCAATCTGTTTCCACCCATCAGTTATCAAGGTCTGTCTCAGTCCTATATACTGGTGATTCATCTAGGTGTTTCTTTCTTTGGCGTACTATTCATCTCCACTTCCATATGGCTCCATCTGCCCTTATCTGGTTCCACGTTACCTTCCAATCTTTGTGTCTGACTTTCCCTTTACATCCCAACTGGCTCCATCTACCCATCTTCTCTCACCTCACCCAATTCCACCTATTGGCTTGTCTCACTGCTCCTTTTCACCTCTTTATACTAGCTACCTTGCTTACACTCTGTTCTGACAGAATCTTGACCTGTTTAATTTCTCTACCATTTTGTTTTTGATGTTAACAAACAAGCAAGGAATTTTGCTTGCTGTTTGAGAAACAGGCTGAACAGAACTTATGACCAAGGGAAAAACAACTTTTCTGCGTAGACACCATATTACAATGTATCAGGAAATTTTTGGGACACAGACTTGCATCTTTCATGACTTCTTGCACTTAACATATGAAGCAAACTGAAATGCAGAATTTCCTTTGTGTGTCTTCCTCCTGAAAAAAAGTACAATAGTGTGTATTTTTTGGCAGGAAAGAACCAGAAGACTGATGACAAACTATGGATAATGACGCTTTTTAACTTCTGAGAGGTTTTCAAAAACAAAAGGTTCAATTACAGGAAGTACAACATTTCCTTCTTGCACATTTATCACAAGATTGGAAATTCAGCTTTAACTGGAAAATAAAAATCACAGCTTGTGCATTCTTCCCATATTTCAGAATTTTTGACAATGAAAATCATATCCATTGCTATCTGGTGAAACCAAATTGCATTAATCACCTCCCAGCCTTTCGCTAACAGCACTCTTCCCTCCCTCATCTGCCTATTGCCCTTCATCAGGATCTACCTATCACAACGGCAACAAGAGCATCAGGCGAATTGCAAGAACATCAAACCCCCAACTCCCCCTCCAACAAAAAAACATACAAAGTGCGACAAATTTAAATCACTCCGTGAGAATATCAAACCCCAACCACCGCCCCCACAATAGCTCAGATGGCAACAAGAAAGAATGGGTGAAAACACAGAATATAAAAGATATAAAGCCAAAAAAGAGACCAGTCCAGTCCATAAATCGAAGAACTTCAGTAATATCCTCTGGCAGTCTGAAGGAGAGGGAGAGCACTCGAATAGACGCAGAGCAGGGAGGGTGATAGGAGGTCACACACAGACACCTTTCCGGCAACAGTGATAGGTAGCATGCTTCCTGTGGTAATGTGCAGAGCAGTTGACATATCAAGCAGTTATGCATCCAGATAAGTATGCTGTCTATGGCGCATCGTTAAAAATTGGTAGGGGTCAACAGAGACCAGCCAAATTTCTTTACCCCTGCCCATAACATGGACTCCATCAAACTTTCTTGCTGTCTCCATAAAGCAGCCAACATAATCAAAGATCCCCCTCCCACCAATCAGGCAGAAGATACAAGAGAGACTGAAAGCATGTACCACAAGGCTTAAGGACAGCTTTTACTGTTGTAAGACCGCTAAATGGTACGATAAGATGGACTCTTGATCTTACCCCTGTCTACATGAACTGTACTTTTTCTGTACTGTGATACTTTATTCTGCACTATTATTGTTCTACCTTGTTCTGCCTCAATGCATTGTTGTAACGAACTGATCTTTCTCCACTGTGTGCAAGACCAGTTTTTTGACTATACCTCAGTACATGTGATAATAAACTAATTTACCAGGAACCCACCTTAACTTAATGCTAAATGCAGCACTTTTCCGTAAACAGCTCTTTCCCCAGCAAGGGTAATTCAGAAGAGCTGTAGACATTATCTTCCATGCATGGAACACTACAGACATTTTCAACCACTTGAAAATGTATTTTATAAAAATTGCATGTATGCTGGGTCAAGCTGACAGCAAAAGCAAAAAAGTGAATTCCATTCTCAGAGTCACAAAGATATTCCACATGAAGGTTGCCAAGAAAATAAAATGAGGAAACATCTGTTGGCTTACATTTCTACTTGACCAACAATGGAATAAACTAACAACAGTTGACTAACTGGATATACTGATACTCAGTGGAGCAATTTTGTCAGTGAAGGAGCCAGATTTGAGTTTGTGTTAGGAGTGCTCGCATACTTTCATCCCCAGTCATCAATCCAACAACTTTACATTCCACATTTTAACCTTTCCTTTCCACCAACACCACCCCCCCACCACCACCACCATTTAGCCCCAATCAACATTCTATTACTTAGACAATGAGTTCTTAACTAGGTCGACAATGAAGAATTACTCAGATTGAGGTGATGTTTAAAGATCAAGACTTGGATAGCAATAATCCCTGCCTTCTATATGCTTTAAAACCTGGACTAGTCATTGCAGGCATCTCAAGACACTGGAAAGATATCAAAACCAATTCTGCAGAACAATCCAAATTCATAAGATTAAATAAATCAGTGGCAACATGCACACCAGGCCAATATTGTTATAAGAAGAGGTTCAAATGAACAAAGGAAAAATTCATATAGTCATAGTCTACAATACTCGAGTCAGCAAGGATGTTGTAATCGCTGAAAAGAGATGCAGTATCCTCAGTGACTTCAGGGAATCTACTCCCAAGTCATTTGAGGTGTCTCAAACAACATTGAGAATCTAAATCTATGTACGTGGAACAGCACACAGTGCACATGTAACAAATGAACCATTTTATCCTTAGAAGCACTGCATAAATAGCTAAAGAAGCACACCATCCTGAAATTGAAATTAAATATTCTTTAATTATAGGTAAATAAAATAGATGGTTTGTATTAAGGAGACATGCAAGAGAAACATGTGGATAGCTGCTCTTTAATGCCCATATCGGTGCACTCAATGAAATCATTACTTTGTTGATTTAGTTGACATGGTTTGTGCATCATAAAATTGCAATCCATCTCCTAAGGCAGTGTGACAATGATCCTATCAGGTGTTACTGCCAAATGGGAGCTTAGAACTAAAAAGAAATATAGGAATGAAGATGATGGTAACATGTTAACTTAATGTCCATTTTTTCTCTCAAGTTTGTTGTTCCGAGGAAAAAGTATATCTTGTAGATTGCTAATATTCCTTAATTCCAGTCCTCTAAAGGAAACATCTGCTGGATAAATCTGATCAGGAAAAATATCTTTATAACAATGATCAATGTTCAATATTAACAGTGAAAATGTATATAGAATTTATCTCACTGGATTTTCTACAACACATGCTCAAACCTATAAAATATGAATTTGGCAAAATAATTCTGACATGAAAACTACACTAACTGATGTAATAATGGGGTTAAACTACAAATATATCAATGTGAGAGCATTTAATGAACTATAAAAGTATTTAAATTGCAGAGAAAGATAGCTGTGGAATTCCATTTAGTAACCATCTTCACGACAATACTAAATAAATTTCATTCTTAGCCATCAATGCCACTGGTAAATAGGATTTCAAGTTCCTTTAATGAGCCTAGAATTAGCACAAATACCATTAAGTAGTCAAAATTATAATACAGAAAACAGTAACAGCTGCTTTCCACAAAGCAAGAGCACTTTTCTCAGTTCTGATGAAGGATCCCAGAAATGTTAATTGGTTCTTTTTCCACAGATGTTGCCGGACCTGCAGAGGACTTTCCAGCACTTTCTGCTTTTATGCCAGAAGACCATAATATAAAGGAGCAGAATTAGGCCACTGGGCCCATGTAGTCTGCTCCGCACTTCACCATGAATTTTCCACTCAGCCATAATCTCCTGCCTTCTTCCCCATATCCCTTCATGCCAAATCAATCAAGAGGCTATCAACCTCAGCCTTAAACATACATACTTTGCCTCCACAGCTGCCTATGGCAAAGAATTCCACAGGTTCACCACTCTCTGGAGAAAGAAATTCCTCCTCATCTCCATTCTAAAAGGACACCCCTCTATTCTAAGGCTGTGTCCTCTGGTCATCCCCTCCACATCCACTCTATCAAGGCCTTTCACCATTTGATAGGTTTCAATGTGGTTACCCCTCATTCTTCTGAATTCTAGTGAATACAAGCCCAAAACAATCAAACGTTTTTCATGTAACAAGCCATTCAATCCTGGAATCATTTCCGTGAACCTTCTTTGAACCCTCTCCAGTTTAAGCACATCCTTTCAAAGATAAGAGGCCCAAACCTGCTCACAATACTTCAAGTGAGGCCTCAACTGTGCTTTATAAACTTTCAACATTACATCCTTGCTGTTATATTCTAGTCCTTTTGAAATAAATGCTAACATTGCATTTACCATCCTTGCAGATTCAACCTGCAAATTAACCTTTAGAGAATCCTGCACAAGTAATTCCAAGTCCCTTTGCACCTCAGATTTTTTGTATTTTCTCTCCAATTAGAAAATACACAGTGTTTTTGGCTGTTATGTTAGCTTTGTTAGCACGGTTGTCTCATTTTTCCTTTAGAATACTTCTTCCTCTTTAGGATGTATATATCCTGTGCTTTCCAAATTGTTTCCAGAAATTCCAGCTTTTGCTCTGCCATCATCACTGCCAGGGTTCTTTTCAAATCAATACTGGCCAACTCCTCTCTCATGCCTCTGTAATTCCCTTTGCTCCACTGTAATACTGATACATTTGACCTCAGCTTCTCCTTCACGAATTTCAGGGTAAATTCGATCATATTATGATCACCTTCCCCTAAGGTTCTTTTACCTTAAGCTCTCTAATCAATTCCAGTTTATTGCACAACACCCAATCCTGAAAAGCTGATTTTCAAGTGGGCTCAACCTCAAGCAGCTCTAAAAAGCCATCTTGTAGGCACTCTAGAAATCCACACCTCCCCCCCCACCGGAATCCAGCACCAATCAGATTTTCCCAATCTACCTGCATATTGAAGTCCCCCATGACTATTGTAACATTCAAACACAAGGAAATCTGCAGGTGCGGGAACTTCAACCAACACACATAAAAGTTGCTGGTGAACGCAGCAGGCCAGGCAGCATCTCTAGGAAGAGGTACAGTCGACGTTTCGGGCCGAGACCCTTCGGTAGGACTAACTGAAAGAAGAGATAGTAAGAGATTTGAAAGTGGGAGGGGGAGGGGGAGAACTAAAATGATAGGAGAAGACAGGAGGGGGAGGGATGGAGCCAAGAGCTGAACAATGGATTGGCAAAAGGGATATGAGAGGATCATGAGGAGGCCTAGGGAGAAAGAAAGGAGGAGGGGGGAACCACAGGATGGGCAAGGGGTATAGTGAGGGGGCAGAGGGAGAAAAAGGAGAGAGAGAAAAAGTATGTGTGTATATAAATAAATAACGGATGAGGTATGAGGGGATCCTCTCCCTTCTCCAGCCTCGTATCCTTTTTGCCAAACAACTTTCCAGCTCTTAGATCCATCCCTCCCCCTCCTGTCTTCTCCTATCATTTCGGATCTCCCCCTCCCAAATCTCTTACTATGTCTTCTTTCAGTTAGTCCCGACGAAGGGTCTCGGCCTGAAACGTTGACTGTACCTCTTCCTATAGATGTTGCTTGGCCTGCTGCGTTCACCAGCATTTTTATGAACATTTTTATAACTGTTGGTTAGGAGAAAATTAGACAAGACAAGGTAAGACAAAGGAGCAGAAGTCAACCATTCGGCCCATCGAGTCTGCTCCACCATTTAATCATAAGCTGATCCATCCTCCCATTTAGTCCCATTCCCCCGCCTTCTCACCATAACCTTTGATGCTCTGGCTACTCAGTTACCTATCAATCTCTGCCTTAAATACACCCAATGACTTGGCCTCCACTGCCGCCCGTGACAACAAATTCTATAGATTCACCACCCTCTGGCTAAAAAAATTTCTTCGCATCCCTGTTCTGAATGGGCGCCCTTCAATCCTTAAGTCATGCCCTCTCGTACTAGACTCCCCCATCATGGGAAACAACTTTGCCACATCCACTCTGTCCATGCCTTTCAACATTCAAAATGTTTCTATGAGGTCCCCCCTCATTCTTCTAAACTCCAAGGAATACAGTACAAAAGCGGACAAACGTTCCCCATAAGTTAACTCTCTCATTCCCGGAATCATTTTAGTGAATCTTCTCTGTACCCTCTCCAACGTCAGCACATCCTTTCTTAAATAAGGAGCCCAAAACTGCTCACAGTACTCCAAGTGAGGTCTTACCAGTGCCTTATAGAGCCTCAAAATTGTTGGCCAGAATCCCAAAAAGCTTTTCTGGAAATTGTCATGCTATTTTTTATGCACACCTGAGACAGGAGAGGGGTCAGCAGTTTAATATCTTTGCTGACAGACTGTTGCAATCCCTTAATAGAGCAGAAATGGCATCCGCAATGCTTAAGTATCCGTTTTGAAGTTCAATTCTATATCCTTCTGACCCAAAACAAAAGCTAACACCACTAACCATAACTTCCATTTAATAATAGCAAAATGTGCTCGTTAGGAAATGGTGTTTTAATTAATTTAAGTTCACCTTCACGCAGAGACAAATCAACAGTCAAATATCACCCGTACAAAAAAAACAGCATTTTTAAATGATCAGTCTCCCAACTCCCTTCAGCATGGATGCCAAAATGTTCACGCTTGTCTGTAGCTGTGATTTAATATTGAATTTCTTATTTAAACCATGGATCAAGCATATGAAATCCACAACTGAAAAAAAACATGCACCTCAAAGGTTACTCTAAAACCTTAATTATCCCCAAGCATCTGCAAAAGTAACAAACTCACCTGCGGCAATTCCCATTCAGATTTGGATCCATCAGCACGATAATAATATGGTCGACCTTGATCATCAATATGTTTCATCCACTGTAAACAAAAACAAGCTCACATACGCTTGTAAATCTGTTCATGAGATTCATCACAGCCTAATTGTTACATCAAATGCATAATGTATCTGTAAGATTACCATACGAACTCCTAATGGCTGAATGAAAACACTAAAATAGAGACAAGTGAAATCACATTATATAAACAAAATAATTGTATTTAAAAATAAGACTGTTATCAGGCTAACAAATATGCTCAATTTCTTTCAACTGACAAGCTAAAAAGTGTACAGCTCTTTATACCAAATAGCAGTGCATTGTAAGTTCTTGTCCCTTAAAATGGATCTTTGTTTTACTGAAAATAGGATAAATAAGCATTCAGACTGACTGATTGACAGAATGTTCCCATCTACTTACATCCACTCTAGCAGTCTATTAATCACCACAAACAGGAAATGGAAATTTGTCACAAATAGTCAATCACATCCAACGAAATTTTTAATGCATGAATGCCCACCATTATAATTTACATCAGTAGAAAGAGCTGTACAAATGAAGAGTAAGTAGGTGCAGAGCAAATCAACAAGAAAAAAAATCAAAGTACCTTTTCATTAGTATATTCATTAACATACAAAGTTTGGCCACGATCATCCAATTCTTCTGACCACCCACGTGGTGGCAAATCAAACTGATTATCAGAGTGGCTTGAGTAAAAGCTGCGACAGTTCTCTTCCGTGATGTGATACTGGAAGCATTTAGAGAAGTAACATGTTGTGCTTTATGTGTCTGATTATGTAAGCTTCAGGCATTTGAGAATGCTGTTACTGAAAAAATACAGAAGCAGATGCAGGTTTCCCTTTGACAGAAAACATCCCCTTAATTTAACGGCAAAGTAAATGCAAAGCAAATATTCGAGTCCTGCCACCATTACCTGGAATCATAACAATTATTTGATTTTTTTTTCCAGAATGCAGCTGAGTTCCTTTAAATCAATCTACCAGTAATAGTAGTACAGGTCGACCTTTAATAATCCAGCACCATTGGGACCTGAGGAGTGCTGGATTAGTGAAAATGCCGAATTACAGAAGGATCACATTAAGCATAATCAGTGCCGGATTATCGAAGGAACCGGATTACAGGTAGTCGGATTAGTGAAGATCGACCTGTAGTACCACTATTTTATACCCCTATCTTGCCCAGCCATTTTTGGTCCGATTTGTCACTTGAGCTCTGGTGACAACTTTTCTCATTTTCATGCCTGAATCTACAGCTTCATTGTTACAGCCTCACCTTCATTTATCTTCACCTATAGCCACTTATACATTCTCTTTGTCAGCCATAGCTTCATCTACCTCAGTCATCCTTGTTTTATCTCTGTCCTCCTCTGTCTTTCTAAAACATTCCTGCAAATTCAATTATACAGTCATGCCAAAGTTATCTTTTGAGTTTGTTGCCTTTTTGGCTGATTATACTTAAGAGTCCCGGAATTTTCCATGTTAAAACAGGGAATATTCCAGGACTATGGGAGCCAGAGTGCCAGAAGCAAATCAGGAATCAAAAGGTTGAGCGTGGTGCAACTAATGTTCTGCGCTGTGTATATTTCAATGCAAGAAGTATCGTAAGAAAGGGAGATGAGCTCAGGGCATGGGTCAATACTTGGAATTATGATATTGCAGCCATTAGTAAGACTTGGTTGGAGGAGCAGCAGGACTGGCAGTTCAATATTCCAGGGTTCCATTGTTTTAGACATGACAGAGCAGGAGGGATTAAAGGGATAAAAGGCATTTCTAGTTAGGGAAGATGTCACAGCAGTCCTCAGTCACAACAGTGAAGAACTCATCTCGTGAGTCTTTATGGGTGGAACTGAAGAATAAGAAAGTTATGACCACCATTAATGTGGCTATATTATAGACCACCAACAGTCCACAGGATTTAGAGGAACAAATTTGTAGAAAGACTGCAGACTGTTGCAAGAAGCCTAAGATTAGGAAAGGAGGTGATTTTAACTTTCCACATATTGACTGGGACTCCCATACTGTAAAAAGACTAGATGGAATAGAGTTTGCTAACTGTGTTCAGTAAAGTTTCTTTAATTGATACATTGTAGTCCAAGTAATAGTGTGCATGATATTTGATCTCCTATTAGGGAATAAGATTGCAGGTGACAGAAGTTTCTGTAGGGGTACGCTTTGCATCTAGTGATCACGCTGTCATTAGTTTCAAGATAATTATGGAAAAGGTCTGGTCTGTGGGTTGAGATTCTAAATTGGAGAAAGACCAATTTTGATATCATCATAAAGAATCTGGCAAATGCTGACTGGGACAGGCTGTCTTCTGGCAAATATGTACTTGGTAAGTGTAACACCTTCAGAAGTGAAATTTTGAGAGTACAAAGCTTGAATGTGCCTGTCAGAACAAAACGTAGAGATAACAGGTTTAGGGAACCTTGGTTTTCAAGAGATATTAAGGTCCTGGTGAAGAAAAAAAGGTGTATAGCAGGTATATGTAGGTAAAAACAAATGAGGTACATATGGAGTAGAAGAAATGCAAGAAAACACTTTAAAAAGAAATCAAGAGGGCTACAAGAAGGTATGAAGTTGCTCTAGCAGACAACGTGAAGGAGAATCCTAAGGGATTCTACAGATGTTTTAAGAGCATCAGAATTGCAAGTGACAAAACTGGTCCTCTGGAAGATCAGAATGGTAATCTGTGTGCGGAGCCAAAAGAGATCAGGAATAGGCAGCAAATGCAGAAATTGCAGGGGGCTTAGCAGAGATATTTACGTCATCCTTGCCGACAGATGAGGTACCAGAGAAGTGGGAGGATAGCTAATGTTGTTCCGTTGTTCAAGAAAGGCTCTAAAGATATACCAGGAAATTATAGGATGCTGAGCTTGACATCACCACAGGGAAATTTACTGGAAAGTATTCTAAGGGACCGGATATACAAATATTTGGATAGACAGGGACTGATTAGGAATAGTCAGCATGGCTTTGTGCATGGTAGGTCGCATCTAACCAATTTTAGAGTGTTTTTTGAGAAAGGTACCAGGAAAATTGATGAAGACAAGCCAGTGGATGGTATCTACATGGACTTTAGTAAAGTATTTGACAAGATCCCGCTTGGGATGTTGGTTAAGAAGGTTCAGTCGCTTAGCATTCAAGATGAGGTAGTAAACTGGATTAGACGTTGGCTCTGTGGGAGAAGACAGAGAGTAGTAGTAGATGTTTGCCTTTCTGACTGAAGGCCTGACTGGTGGAGTGCAGCAGCAATTGGTGCTGGATCTGTTGTTGTTTGTCATCTATATCAATGATCTGGACAATAATGTGGTTAACTGGATCAGCAAATTTGTAGATGACACCAAGACTGGGGGTGAGTGGACAGCAAGGAAGACTATCAGAGCTTGCAACATGATCTGGATCAGCTGGAAAAATGGACTGAAAAATGGACGATCGAATTTAATGCAGACAAGTGTGAGGTGCTGCACTTTAGTAGGACCAACCAGCATAGGTCTTGCGCAGTGAACAGGTAGGACACAGAGGAGTGTGATAGAACAAAGAGATATGAGAATACAGGTCCATAATTCATTGAAAGTAGCAGCACAGGTAAATAGGGTCACAAAGAAAGTTTTTGGCACAATGGCCTTCATAAATCAAAGTATTGAGTACAGGAGATGGGATGTTATGTTGAAGTTGTATAAGACATTAATGAGACCTAATTTAAAGTATTGTGTGTAGCTTTGGTCTCCTACCTACAGGAAAGATGTAAATAAGGTTGAAAGAGTACAGAGCAAATTTACAAGGATTCTGTCAGGACTGGAAAACTGAGCTTTAAACAGAGATTGAATAGGTTAGGACTTTATTCCTTGGAACATAAAAGATTGAGGGGAGATTTGATAGGGGTATACAAAATGATGAGAGATATATATAGGGTAAGTGCAAGCAGGCTTTTTCCACTGAGATTTGCTGGAACTATAACTGGAGGTCATGGGTTAAAGGCAAAAGGTGAAAAGTTTAAGGGGAAACATGAGGGGAAACATGAGGGGAAACTTTGCCACTCATAGGATCAGGATGGTCCTGAAGAAGGGTCTGGGCCCAAAATGGACTGCTTATTCATTTCCATCAATGCTTCCTGACCTGCTCAGTTCCTTCGGCATTTTGTGTGTGTTGCTTTAGAGTGATGTATCTTGTTTTTTGTGGAGAACACACCAAGAAATATTTCTAAATTGACGGGTAGATGGCAGTGCAGTACCCTCACTGGAATAGCTTGGTCTATATTTTAGCCGATTCTGAAGCACAAGCACTATAGCCAAACCTGTTGATGACTGCAAATGTTCTCAGACATTTCTTGACATCATTTAGAATTAACTGGAATTCTTGCTTTGTGTTGATTTTTCTCAGGAGGTAGAAATTTCAGCTTGCTGGTTACAAAGCCTGCAAACTCTTCAGCTTTTTCTTGTGTCTTCTGCTGTAGGACACCTAGCATCATTGAGGATGAGAATTTTAATGGAGCTGCCCTGTCTTATTAGTTGGTTAGCTGGCCAAAGCTAACAGTGTTGGATTAGGGCAGGACTTCACTGCTCTGATCAGATTCCAGTGTTGTGGAATTGTAGAGATTAAATGGATTGACAACTCTGCAGAGTGCAACTCCTGGTCTGCTTTTAAACCCTTTACTAAGGGCTCACGTCTCCTGTAAGGAAGTAGTTTTAGACATCTTTACGGAATTGCCAGCTTGTGATGTTATAGGCTGCAGCTTAATTCAAATCCGTTATGCTGACAAACTGCATAATCGCATGGATGCAGAAGTTAGCTGCTGGATCTATCATGACTGCTACTGCACTTAGTACATTGGCGGTGCAACAGAACATGTTATCAAGAGTCCAAGTATAACGGCTGATCTTCATCTCCACGATGACTATTCAGTAGATGGGAACTTTAATGACATGGCCATATCCAATTGCACGCAGCCTGGTGAGGGCATGGTTAATTACACTTTGTTCTCTGTGCAAACCATATAAGTCTGATTCTACAAGCCAGCTCATTAGCGATAGGCTCCTGACATCTGAGTTGAAGGAAAATGAAATTCCCCAACAAGAATGCTTTAATACAATTAAATACCACTTCATCAGCTGAGGGAGATTAAGGTGGTAATCAGCCAGAAGTATTCTCAAACTTATTGAAGTACTAATAGGAATTTTGGAAACATGACGACACAGCTATATGTGATATTATTTAGATTTTAAGATAAATGTACTTACTCCACGGTTCAGAGAATCGCCTTGGTTATCACACTCTTTATTTACAGAATCTCTCGTCCATCGAGGCGGCTTCCAGCTTCGTTCTTGTGTTCCCTTGTGGTAATAGAATGTGCGTCCTGTGTTATCTTTATGCACCTCCCATTCACCATGAACTTGCATGGGAGGACTGGTGGGAATGGGGGGTAGGTTAGCTTGAGATATTTTCAGTTCTTGTAAATTTGCATAGACTGGAGATTCTGATCTCACAGGTGGTACTGTCTGCAAGAATAAAAAATTAACTATTAAACTTTAATCCCATTGAACATGCAGCTTGAAAATTATTTTAATTAGGGTGTTAAATATAGGAATCAAAACACTGCCCATTTATCTTTGCTGACCTCGCACTAATATTCTTTCATCATCGCCCTCACAGGTTTGTGAACAAAATGGAATCTTTCAATTTGGTTTGTTGAAATGATGTATGGTTGCTTGGCCTATTCACTATAAACAAAAAAAAGGTAGCAAAATAATACAAGAAATACAAGAATACTAAATAAAGTAAATGTAGAATAATGTTATAGCGGATAACAAAAATACCAAAAATATTGCAAAGTTCCAATATTGCAAAATGTATTCCAAAGTTCCTACGGCAGCACTTTCCAGACCCACAACAACTACCATCTAGAAGGATGAAAACTGCAGATACCTGGGAACGCTACCACTTGGAAATCTCCCTCCAAGTCACTCACCATCCTGACTTGGAAACATATCACCGTTCCTTCATTGTCACTGGATCAAAATCATGGAATTCCCTCCCTAACAGCACTGTGGGTGTACTTACACCTCAGGGACTGCAGCGGTTTAAGAAGGCAGATTATTACCACCTTCTCAAGGGCATCTAGGGATGGGCAATAAATGCCAGTTTAGCTGGCGACACCCACATCCCATAAATGAATAAATAAATAATGTTCATGTGTCTAAATGTTTCTTGAACACTGCAATTGAAACTGCTTCTACTACCTCCCCCAACACTGCATTCTAGGCAACTACCACTCTGTTAAAAACATTGCCTCATAAACCTCCTTTACACTTTCATCCTCTGCCCTACATTTTTGGACTCCACAGCCTTGGGAATTGATTCTGACTATCTACCTATAATACCCTGATTAAGAACATGTTTTATTATATTACTCATGTTATGCTGTTAGGTATTTTATTTTCTGCGGTTTTTCTGTAAAAAGCAGTGTGTTCTGTTAATTAAGCTTCAGGGTCTAGTATTTTAGTTTCTGCTAAGACAAGGAATCTTTTGATCAACTTAGGAATATCATGTCAGCCAATCGGTATTGCCTTGATAACATTCTGTCCAGTGGGTTGAAATGAAACATTCAAGAGAAATTAGTGGCATCAAATTTCTAGGGAAAAATGATTTGCTTTTGGGACTTTTTGGCAGATGTTGGGAGAAGACAGAGGTACAGAGAACAGCACAAGGAAAGACACACACAAAACCCTGCCCGAAGGAGAAAGACAGTTGTAAAAAGTGCTTTGTGCAGACGAATGGATCCAAAGGAGGAACTGCCCATATTTCTGAGCTAGCCAGTTCATTTGTAACTGTCTTCGAGGGACGTTCAAACTGTGGCTGGTATCTTCTAAGCAGAACGTGGGTTCAGTGCCATGAGTAATTAAATCGAAGTACCCAACTACCCAGCAATGAGCTCCAATGTTTATGTGCACATTTTGACTGGTCTAACTGTAATGGCCCTTTTTGCTGTTAACTGCTTGTAAATATATTTCTACTTTGATTTTATGCTGGTGCGAGTTCCGTATTTCCGGGAAAACAATAATTTTGCATGGGGCAGTGATTATACAGCATTCACCATCATCTCCATTCTCTCGACAGAACATTCCAACTTTACTGTTTGGTTGAACTTTTGTTGCCAGTGGGGGAAGGGGGATTATTGCTCACTGCCACTTACGCGCAGGAGGAAGGGGGAGCTTGGGGGGGGGGACTTTGAGGTTTAACTGTCGTTCATTCTTTGGGGCACTTCTCTGTTTTCGTGGATGTTTGCAAAGGAAAAGCATTTCAGGATGTATATTGTATACATTTCTCTGACATTAAATTGGACCTTTGAACCTTTAACTTTTGAAACTTTGAATCACACTGACCTTAGACGTTCGTTGCTTACTGAAGTTGGCCACCTCACTGTTACCTATGCAATGGTGAGTCACGTAAATGTTAGCCAGCGATAACTAACGAGCCTAATTTGTTAGCAGCCCTGGTGAGAGGGTTACAAACCTTATTTATGTCCTTCATTAATTTGTATAAACCTCTCTAAGGTCATCTCTCAGGGTCCTTTTTTTCCCCCCAGAGAACAATCCCAACCTTTCCAATCTCTCCTTATAATCAGGTCCTCTGTTCTAAGCAACAGTCTTGTGAATCTTTTCTAGCACCTTCTCTAGCTTAATTACATCCTTCCTATTACATAACAACTAAAACAGCACACAATACTCCATGTGCAGCTAACTAACTGTAACAAGATGTCTAAACTCCTAAACCAAATGCCTCAGTCAATGAGAGCAAGTATATTGAACACTTTCTTCACCACCTTCAAGCAACTAGTACTTTTATCCCAAGATCTTGTTGCAATTCACTGCTTATCTCCTGCTCTGATGTAACTTTCCAAAATACATTGTATCACATTTGCCTAAATTAAATTCCATCAAGTAATTCTCTGCCCACATTCCCAGCTGATCCAAATCCTGTAGGTAACCTTCTTCACTGTCCTCTATCACCAATTGAGATTTCATATGCAAACTGACTAATCATACCATCTACATTGGCCCCCAAATCATTAATACACAGTATATGACAAACAGTAAAGAACCCAGCACCAGTCTCTGCAACACACCACTAGTCATGGGTATCCAATCCAAAAATTACTCTTTGACTAGCAGTCTCTGCCTCCTACCACCAAGTCAATATTGTATCCGACTTGCCACCTCACTTTGTGTAGGAGCCACATATCTGTTCTCTATTTGAATCCCATGTTCTGGAACAGCTAACCTGGATCTAATCTTCTGGAACAACTTATCTTGTAGGACTTTCTTAAGGGCCTTACTAGAGTCAATGCAGGCAATATCTACCACCCTGCTCTCAACAACAGCAATTCCAATTTTTTTTTATTTTTTAAAATTCTACCCATATGGCCTCACTGCCGTAATTTTCTTCCTAATCAATAATGCAACTTCTCCCCCACCCTACCTGTCTTTACTGCTATCACACCAGAAGCATCTACACCCTGGAACACTGTGCTACTACTCTTGCCCATTCCTCAACTATGTTTCCATGATGGCTGTATCATCACAATTCCATGTGCCAATACACACATCCAGTTAATCGGCCTTATCCCTCTGGCTTCTTGCATTAAAATAGATGCAGTTTAGCCCTTCCTTGCTCCCTCTCTTGCCAACTGGACTTGTTCATTTTAATGTCTATATTTGCTTCATCTTTCTCATCTACACTATACTTTCCATCCCATAGCCCTGCCAGAATATTTAAAACCCCCGAGCACTTCCAGCAAATCACCAGGATATCAGATACCCCCCAGTTCAGATTCAACCAGTTTCTCTTGCACAGGTTACCTATGTCCTGGAAGAAATGGTCCAAGAAACTAATTTAGAGAGGACTTGAAGGAGATTCTTTTTGACCCAGAGTGGTATTGAAATACACCAGAGTGTAGTAGAAGCAGAGTCACTGACAGCATTTAAGCATGTAGCCAAGTACTTGAATTGTCTAGGCATAGAAGGCTACGGACAAGTGTTAGAAGATAGCTTAATATAGATGTGCACTCAGTACTCAGGGTAGAAAATGGAAGGGAGAGCCAACCGAAAATTTAAACCTGAAAAATGTCTCCAGATAATACTGTGTGTAGAGCTTTCTAAAACTTGTTTGCTTTTTGCTTTACTGTGTGCTGATATTTTACACTGATAAAAGTATTGACAACCTCTGTGACACAATGCCAAATATTGCAACAAAAATGTTAAGTTTAAAATGAGATGGGAGAGGAGTGGAAGAGGCAAAAGGAAAGGCGTTAAGTTGATAAAGACTAGAGATTCTGCAGATGCCAGAAATCTAGAGTAACACATACAAAATGCTGGAGGAACTCAGTAAGTCAGGCAGCACCAACAGAAATGAATAAGCAGTTGATGTTTCGTGATGTGACCCTTCAATGATGAAAGGACTCAACCGCAACATCCACAGTTTGCTCATTTCCATAGATACTGCTGACCTGCTGAGTTCCTCCAGCATTTTGTATGTGTTACTCAGGAGTTAAATTGAGCAAACTCTTATATAGTACAGCTTCAAATGACATACACAAATAACAGGATGAGGTTCCAATTGATTAAATTATACCAGTATTTAGCCCAATTATTTTATTAGTCAGATATACAGAAACATTACTCAACTGTTGGATATTGCTACACTAAACCAGTTTGAAAATTCTAAATACATCTGATGCAACCTTACTGATGTTGCAATGCCTCAAAAGTAATTTAAAATGGAATCAGAAACAAAATAAAACAACAGATATGCACTTGTATGTAGTTCACCTCATCTTAAATAGCTAACATACTTTTAAAAAATATCCAGGGGAATAAATAACAGGAATCTTTTCTCTATAACCAAAGGTTCCTTACCCTTTACCCTAACATACATAAGGGTAAGAGGCAAGAGACAGACAGTAAGTTTAGAGAGAATCTGAGCATTGCCCAAGTGGCTGTTGGAAACAGGTGCTCACAACATTTGAGTAGCATCCAGACAAGCATTTGAATAGTTGGTTACAGGCCTCTGTTATGGTAAAGACGATTTTTAAAAGATAATTATAATTACCACTGTGGACTAAAGAACTTGTTTTTATACTGCAGGTTTGCATGAAAATCAGCAATGAGTTGTAGCACTTATGAAGATAACTCAACCAGTTACATTTTACATGTTAGATTTTGATTAGTTGCAGTTTGTTGAATGTTTACTGATCTACGGGAATATTGACCATGGGAATATGAGTTGCTAGGTTCTTAAATTCTTACCCAAATAGTTTAGAATTAACTATCATGTGCATTAACTATCATGTGAATTAACTAAATGTATCATTGAATAGATACAAAGGGTCTTGATCTAGATCTCAGTTCAATGTTAGTACTAGTGAAGAAATACAACTAGAGAAATTATTGGGACCAAGACAATCAACTCTTCTTGACTTAATACACTGCATCATAATGCTGCTTTATAAGTCATGGCTCTACAGAATATTGCCAAGAGGGACCGTGTGAAACAAATTTTGACACTTAGTTGTTAATGTTACACTGAAGTTAGAAACAATAAGGTCTGAGGCTAGTGATTATAATTACTTAAAACATGAGAAATTCTGCAGATGTTGGAAACCCCAAGCAACGTACACAAAATGCTGGAAGAACTCAGGTGGTCAGGCAGCATCGATGGAAATGAATAAACAATTGATGCTTTGGGTCAAATCCTGAAGAAAAGTCTCAGCCCAAAATGTCAACTGTTTATTCATTTCCATCGATGCTGCCTGATATAATTAATTTCCATGGCCAGATTTCTATCTTGATAAAATAATAAACAAAAATACAAAATAAAATTATTAAACACACTCAAGTTAAATCCAGGCTTTGGGTCAATCCTTGGGAATGATATTCTGAATTAATCTTGAAAGACTTCTTTGTACCATTAGAACACTGTGGTTAAAAAATACCCCAAACTCACAAACGTGTTTAGTATTTACCAAGTAAGGCTTTTACCAAGCCTTACTTTTAAAGATCTGTTTTTTTTTTTGTTTTGTATATTTTGTTCACTGGAAATGTGAGCAAAATATTTTTGGATCATCAATGTAGAATGTCTCAGTTGATCTTAGGCCTATCTCCCGATTTTCCCATTCCTTATAAAGTAAAATCTTTAAATTTAAAGGTTAAACATTGCATGTGTGTTTGCGTGAGAGAGAAAGAGAGAGCGAGAAAGAGAAGAACACATCTAAAGCAACATACATCAAAGTTGCTGGTGAATGCAGCAGGCCAAGCAGCATCTATAGGAAGAGGCGCAGTCGACGTTTCAGGTCGAGACCCTTCGTCAGGACTAACTGAAGGAAGAGTGAGTAAGGGATTTGAAAGTTGGAGGGGGAGGGGGAGATCCAAAATGATAGGAGAAGACAGGAGGGGGAGGGATAGAGCCGAGAGCTGGACAGGTGATAGGCAAAAGGGGATACGAGAGGATCATGGGACAGGAGGTCCGGGAAGAAAGACAAGGGGGGGGGGGGTGACCCAGAGGATGGGCAAGAGGTATATTCAGAGGGACAGAGGGAGAAAAAGGAGAGTGAGAGAAAGAATGTGTGCATAAAAATGAGTAACAGATGGGGTACAAGGGGGAGGTGGGGCCTTAGCGGAAGTTAGAGAAGTCAATGTTCATGCCATCAGGTTGGAGGCTACCCAGACGGAATATAAGGTGTTGTTCCTCCAACCTGAGTGTGGCTTCATCTTTACAGTAGAGGAGGCCGTGGATAGACATGTCAGAATGGGAATGGGATGTGGAATTAAAATGTGTGGCCACTGGGAGATCCTGCTTTCTCTGGCGGACAGAGCGTAGATGTTCAGCAAAGCGGTCTCCCAGTCTGCGTCGGGTCTCACCAATATATAAAAAACCACATCGGGAGCACCGGACGCAGTATATCACCCCCTCCATTTTGCATCTCCCCCTCCCCCTCCAGCTTTCAAATCCCTTACTCACTCTTCCTTCAGTTAGTCCTGACGAAGGGTCTCGGCCTGAAACGTCGACTGCGCCTCTTCCTATAGATGCTGCTTGGCCTGCTGCGTTCACCAGCAACTTTGATGTATGTTGCTTGAATTTCCAGCATCTGCAGAATTCCTGTTGTTTGCGTTTAAAAACACATCTAAACCTTTTTTCTCCTACAGTTCTATTTTTTGAGTTGTTTTCCACTCTATCAATATAAACATTTGCCTGGAGATGATCACTTTTGTAAAGGTGGTATCTTTTAAAAACATTTTCACAGAAAGTATATGTTATACCCTGCAATAAAACAACTATAACTTCTGGAGACACAAGAGACAAAGAGGCTGGAATCTAGAACAAGGATCTGCCTTGAGGCGCTCAGAAGCAAATCAGCATCAGTGGGTTCAGGGAGAGATGCGGGGTATCGTTCCAATGCATGACTGATGAAGATTTTCATTTCAAAACATTAACAAATCCTCTCCACCTCTCCCTCCCCTTCTCCCACAGATACTGCTTGACCTGAGCTCCCCCAGCAGATTGCTTGTTAAAACACATCTTCTGATCTGCTTTGTTTTTAAAGAATCTTTATCATAAAGGTGACGGCGGCTTGAAGGGCCAAACGGTCTACTCATGGTATGATTTCACATTAAGCTTCATATCTCAAAGACTTGTCCTATCATTCTGAAACTACTTCAGCATCATTTATGCCGTACTTGTTATTTCTACCTATGTCCAATAACTTGCATTCTATTGAATTTCATCTCCCAGTTTTTGACCAATTTAATATTTTATCCAACTTGCTTCACAGCTGTTGTCCAATCCCACCTTTTCTCCTAGCCTAGTACCGAGTGCAAATATGAACACTTTTGAACTGAAGTACTGAATTCAATAATTATATAAACATCACAGTACAACCCTCCTCACCAGAGGACATCATCAAAAGGTGGCATCCATCATTAAGGACCCACACCAAATGGGGCATGTCCTCTTCATAGTACTACTATCAGAGAGGAGTCAGAAGATCATCACTTAAAACATTTTAGAAAAAGCTTCTTCCTTCAGACAGAAACAGGTGAATTGATTATGGGGAGCAAGGACATGGCAGACCAATTGAATAATTACTTTGGTTCTGTCTTCACTAAGGAGGACATAAATAATCTTCCAGAAATAGTAAGGGACAGAGGGTCCAGTGAGATGGAGGAACTGAGTGAAATACATGTTAGTAGGGAAGTGGTGTTAGGTAAATTGAAGGGATTGAAGGCAGATAAATCCCCAGGGCCAGATGGTCTGCATGCTAGAGTGCTTAAGGAAGTAGCCCAAGAAATAGTGGATGCATTAGTGATAATTTTTCAAAACTCGTTAGATTCTGGACTAGTTCCTGAGGATTGGAGGGTGGCTAATGTAACCCCACTTTTTAAAAAAGGAGGGAGAGAGAAACCGGGGAATTATAGACCGGTTAGCCTAATGTCGGTGATGGGGAAACTGCTGGAGTCAGTTATCAAGGATGCGATAACAGCACATTTGGAAAGCGGTGAAATGATCGGACAAAGTCAGCATGGATTTGTGAAAGGAAAATCATGTCTGACGAATCTCATAGAATTTTTTGAGGATGTAACTAGTAGAGTGGATAGGGGAGAACCAGTGGATGTGGTATATTTGGATTTTCAAAAGGCTTTTGACAAGGTCCCACACAGGAGATTAGTGTGTAAACTTAAAGCACACGGTATTGGGGGTAAAGTATTGGTGTGGGTGGAGAATTGGTTAGCAGACAGGAAGCAAAGAGTGGGAATAAACGGGACCTTTTCAGAATGGCAGGCGGTGACTAGTGGGGTACCGCAAGGCTCAGTGCTGGGACCCCAGTTGTTTACAATATATATTAATGACTTGGATGAGGGAATTAAATGCAGCATCTCCAAGTTTGCGGATGACACGAAGCTGGGTGGCAGTGTTAGCTGTGAGGAGGATGCTAAGAGGATGCAGGCTGACTTGGATAGGTTGGGTGAGTGGGCAAACTCATGGCAGATGCAATTTAATGTGGATAAATGTGAAGTTATCCACTTTGGTGGCAAAAATAGGAAAACAGATTATCTGAATGGTGGCTGATTAGGAAAAGGGGAGGTGCAACGAGACCTGGGTGTCATTATACACCAGTCATTCAAAGTGGGCATGCAGGTACAGCAGGCGGTGAAAAAGGCGAATGGTATGCTGGCATTTATAGCGAGAGGATTCGAGTACAGGAGCAGGGAGGTACTACTGCAGTTGTACAAGGCCTTGGTGAGACCACACCTGGAGTATTGTGTGCAGTTTTGGTCCCCTAATCTGAGGAAAGACATCTTTGCCATGGAGGGAGTACAAAGGAGGTTCACCAGATTGATTCCTGGGATGGCAGGACTTTCATATGAAGAAAGACTGGATGAACTGGGCTTGTACTCGTTGGAATTTAGAAGATTGATGGGGGGATCTGATTGAACGTATAAGATCCTAAAGGGATTGGACAGGCTAGATGCAGGAAGATTGTTCCCGATGTTGGGGAAGTCCAGAACGAGGGGTCACAGTTTGAGGATACAGGGGAAGCCTTTTAGGACCGAGATTAGGAAAAACTTCTTCACACAGAGAGTGGTGAATCTGTGGAATTCTCTGCCACAGGTAACTGTTGAGGCCAGTTCATTGGCTATGTTTAAGAGGGAGTTAGATATGGCCCTTGTGGCTACAGGGGTCAGGGGGTATGGAGGGAAGGCTGGGGCGGGGTTCTGAGTTGGATGATCAGCCATGATCATAATAAATGGCGGTGCAGGCTCGAAGGGCTGAATGGCTACTCCTGCACCTATTTTCTATGTTTCTATGTTTATCATCAGATTTCTGAACTGTCCATGAACATAACCTCACTATTCCTTTTCTGTGCTGTTTATTTATGATTTACAACAACTTTTATGTCTGACATTGTACTGCTGCAACAATAAATTTCATGACATTTGTCAGTGATAATAAATCTAATTCTGAAATAGCAATGTTAGCAATAAAGCACTCAACTAGTACTTTCTTCACACCCAAACAAATTGAAACTTCTTGCTGCTTGTCAACTCTATTGGCGGCTTGGTAAAAAATGTTAATGACTATGTAACAAGTCCTTGTGTGCAGTTAAATGCCTAGCACAGATGAAAACAAATTGAGTTTATTTGAATTCATTGATCACGCAACTTCAGACACAAGTATATAAACCCTTTGCCAGCTTAAGCAATAGCAAAACAATTAAATTCTCCAGCTACAAGTTGTGATGAAAAGTAACATGAAATTAAGCATCGTTAGGCTTATTTTGCTCAATGCCAAAAATCCCCAAAAATCTAATTGACTGCATAGACAATGGAAGGATACAATAATGCTCAGAAACAAATATTTTAATTACTATAGCTTCTATGATTTTAAACAGAAAGCACTTGGCACTTGGTCACAAGCCAGATACAGATACTGGTAATCAGCTACCTGAATGAAGCTAGGTTTCAATTCTTCTGTCTTTCAGTTAATGTTTTTTTTATTGCTTCTTCAATAGTTAAGAGGCAGGATAAGCAAAGATTCACCATGCATGATAAAAGCTATCACACAGGAATAGGCCCTTTGGCCCATGATGATACACTGATTAAATTAAAATCGAATGACCTAATCCCTTCTGCCAATATAATGTTTGCATCCTTCAATTTCCTGCACATATATGCACCTCTTTATGAGCTTATTTGTCTCCAGACTACCTCAGGCAGCATATTCCAGGTACTTGACACTGTGTAGAAAAAAATCTTGGCCTGCACATCTTTGAACTTACTCCCTTTCACCAAAAATGCATGCCCTCTCGTATTAGACATTTCAACCTTGGGAAAAAAATATTGGCTGCCACCTCTATCTACGTCTTTCATTATCTTATAAACTTCCATCAGATCTCCTTGCAACCACTCTGGAAAAAAAAACAGGATTTTCCAATCACTCCTCATAGCACATGCCCTCTCGTCCAAGAAGCATCCTGGCAAACTTCTTCTGCACCCTCTCCAAAGCCTTGGCATCCTTCTCATAATGAGGTGACCAGAAATGAATATAACACTCCAGATGTGATCTCACTACAGTTTTGTACAGCTGCAACATAACTTACCAACTCTTGAACTTAATTCCTCAGGCTAATAAAGGCAAACATGCCATTTGTCTTCCTTATCACCCCATCAAGATATACAGCCACTTGCAGAGAGCTATGAACTTGGACTCCTGCACGTCAAAAGGTCTTAACACTAACAGTGTACTGGCCCTTTACATTTGATCTCCCAAAGTGAAAAACTTCACAATTACCTGGTTAAGTTCCACATGACATATTTCCAGCCATATCCGCAACTGATCTATATCCTGCTACACCCTTTGGCAGTCAGCTACACTATTCACACCACCAGTAATCTTCATATCTTAGTATAATCTGAAAATTTATGAAATCTACACATCTACATTTTCATTAAGGTGATTATATGTCTGTGCGTGCTCGTTCTGCAGTGATCTGGACTGAGACCTTTGCAGTTCAGGTATTTTTATTTATATATACAATCACCAGCCAGTCACAGACCTCAGCCAGAATAGGTCTCATCAACTATTACTCTGTTTTCTATGGACAAGTCAGTTACAAATCAAAACACCTTGGATCTTTTGGATGAGTGTCCTATGAGAGAACTTGTCAAACACTTTACTATTATCTGCAGCTCTAGCTTTATTAATCACTTCTGTCACCTGCTCGGAAAAAAATCAATCAAGTTATTAGGACATGACTTGCTCCACACAAAGCCAAGATGACTATAACTAATTAGACCATAGTTTTCCAAAAGCTTAAAAATCCTATCGCTAAGAATAATCTCCAGTAATTTCCCTACCACTGACATGAGACTTGCATTGTGAAGAAAATTGCTAATGCATGGCTTACCCTAATATTTTACATTTCTACAACATTTTTATTAGAAATACATTATAAAAAAGAGAGTTGTTATCTAAGTAGCTTTTACTTTCAAAAACATTAGGCATCAACCATCACTGAAAACAAAGCACTGCGCCCTATTCTTCCAGATCAATGAAAATGCCGAGTACATGCAGCCAATTTAAATTGTCAGCAGGGCACTGTCTGCTTTCTAGATAATCTCATGCTCTGCTCTAGTCATACCGTCCAAGCATTTAATTGGGCAAGGCAGAACTTCTATTTAAAAACTACAGCCAATTCTGGTTAATTGGGACGCATCAGTAGCAGTACATTTTGTCACAATTTGCCAAAGTTTCATGGAAATAGTGAGAAGATATAAAAAAGACAAACAACTTGAGTAGCTAATTGAGTAACAAATTATTTAAATTAAATACAGAACAAATTAGAACACCATCTCTACTACTACATTAGTATAAAACTGTGTATTGGTTCCAAATATTTATCAATGGAGAAATTCGTCCAGTGTATAGTGCTTTATTCTTTTGATTGACTGTAAATAAACAAAATCAGCATAGACACCTAGTGCAGATAATAGAGTGCCTTCATACAACGCTTTCAACAATTGCACCCTCCAAATCTATTTTCCTTTCAAGATGATTGTCGATACCTTCAAAACCTTCGCCATTCCTAACTTGAAGTAATGAAATAATTTGATTTTCACTCCGGGCCATTTCTGGCATCTCTAAGCCTGAATGCTTGAAACAGCAGGAGCAAAACAGCTTTAAATTGTGTTACTGTTTATTTCTCACCTACTAGCAGCGACAAAAATCGCTGTTTTGAATACAAACACATACAAATCATGCAATTTAAAAACTGTTTGCTCTACAAAGGCATGGTATCTAATGGCGACACAAGAACACATGAAAAATGCTAGTTGGAAATTGTTCATCAACAGTCTCCTGTCATAATTTCTCAATTAAGCAGCATAGTGTGCCAAATAAAAGAAGGGAACCCCTGGCTATCTTCTCAATTAGTTGTGTTTTCTTTACAAGTTGTCCCAAATAAGTGGATTCTCTGATGAACCGGTGGCCCAATTAACCAGAATCCACTGTATTTATGCCAGCAAAATAGTAAATACTGAAACTTATTACAGAATTAACAAGGTTTTAGTTTGTACCATTTCTTTTTTGTAACCCAAAGTACCACAAGTGCTTTGTACTAAATATGTCAGATAATAAGCTTCAGTCCTATTAAACAGCACATCAAGGGCTTTATGAAAATACAGTGAATTTGAGATAAAGTAAATGATGAAAAGTTTAAAATTACAAACTTCCTCTAAGAACAATCTTTGTATGATGAAATCCAAAAAACTGTGCAACCCATTACAACAGGCAGCTTTGCATTTGCAAAACTATAAAAATTCACATACAAGTACATTGAACAGACAAGCTATTTGAAATCATTTTCCAAAAAAAACTTGCAACTACATTACTGTCATGTTTTTATGTTTTTTTACATACTTAAGTACAATTAAATTTGTTGGGTACAAACGCATACTCACAGCATACGAGAGGTTTACAAAGAACTGGAGACTGCAGACTGGACATAGCCTAAAGTTAGGAAAGTACTAATTTTAACTATACCTTTAAGGGTGAACTCAAGATAAAAACTTCATCGTCCTCTTTGCTGAAACTCCGAAAGGTAGAAAACTGCATCATTCACTCCTACATGCTAGAATCACATGGCAAAATAGTATGAACATCCAAATAGGTTTTGTGCAGATTATGACTCAGCAGGAAAAAAAACAGTAGATTTCAGTAACGCCTAGCCAATGAAAAGCTGTCTGAAATAAGCTTCCTGTGACAAGGCTGCAAATTACTTCAGTTCACCACGACACAATAAATTAAGTAGAATAAGGTCTTTAATGGAAAATAAACTGGCAAGGCGAGATAGAGGGCACTTCAGGTATTTTGCATACTCCATTACTTTCATATACAGGCAGTCTCTGGAATACGTAACGATTCTGTTCCTATGAACTGCCCCATAAGCTGATTTTTCCATAAATCAGGAATGCCCTTTTTCTATAGTTGTTCAAATCATAACTCTACATAAACTTCCTAACACAAACTTAAGTAATATGTACTGTAATATACAAGACATTATGTATATTACAAAAGATTTATTGTTACTACTACATCTTGAAAATGCTTTAAAAGTGTATGGGAGAAGATGCATAAAGTCAGATTTCTGTCAGTTAGGTCATATGAAACCCAAGATGCCCTTATAAAAATAAGATTGATAATTAAATTCAGATGTTATAAATGAAGGAACTTTGACAGATGCAAATGCTAACACAGTATTACACCCTAACAACAGGAATTCTGCAGATGCTGGAAATTCAAGCAACACACATCAAAGTTGCTGGTAAACGCAGCAGGCCAGGCAGCATCTATTGGAAGAGTTTCAGTCGACGTTTCAGGCCGAGACCCTTTGTCAGGACTAACTGAAGGAAGAGTTAGTAAGAGATTTGAAAGTGAGAGGGGGAGGGGGAGATCCAAAATGATAGGAGAAGACAGGAGGGGGAGGGACGGAGCCAAGAGCTGGACAGGCGATTGGCAAAGGGGATATGAGAGGATCATGGGACAGGAGATCCGGGGAGAAAGACGGGGGGGGGGGGAACACCCCAAAGCTTTCCACCTAATGCCTATCTTTGTTTTCAGGAGGGCTGGGGTCCTGTATCTAAGTGGAATCCTGTAACTACAGTGACACTCAAACTATGTTCTGCGGTCCTTCGAGCTTGCAGATCGGCCTTGTTTTCTATATGTCCAGGTTTGGCCTGAAGTTGTGCGCCTTCGGGGCGCAGCCTTGCATGGCACTGTGGACACGAATTCTCGCCAATGTCACAAACTGAAGCGCAGCGGGAGCCAAATCATCAAAGACAGTGTGAGCAGTTGTTGAATGCCTCTGCACTAGGTGATCAATCACTCTCTCTTGATGATGAGTGAGAGTTTGCTGCTGATTCTCGAGTCTGGGGATTCCAAATGAAAAGCAATGTTTTAGACTGGCTGTAACATCAAAACATCAACTGTTTGTCTTCCCTCTCACTGTGGAAGGAGCGATATCTGTCTCTCCCATGTTAGTAAGAGAGAGGTTAAGGAATGTTGAAATGCTGGAGTGAACAGTTAGTTTATGACGTACTGTAGACCATGGTCTCTTTTTGGAGGCTTTGCTGTTGCTTGGTGGTGGGAATGCTGATGCTTCAGCATTCAGGAATATATATATTCCTTGTTGAGTATTTTGTTGGTAGTCTCAATGCTAATAGCTAAATGCTAATGCAAATAGCTTTTCTATTTCTTTTGCAAACTTTCCTTGTACTGTGATGTGGCTTGCTTGGCAGATTTGAGCATTTTGCCGGCAGTCTCAACCTCATAGCAGTCTGTGTCAATGAATTTGTTAATCTTGGAAGACATCAGATTCACAAGTGTTTTGTGAGACAGTTGACTTCCGAATTCTGTCTTAATGTGACGCACCATGCTGAATGCCCTTTCTACATCACAATTAGAATTTGGCAGCACCAAAAGCAGCATCATCAACTGGCAAAGCTCTTTGAATCTCAACTGCCCTGTGCTCACAGATTTTACTTTGGACAGCTTCCCCAGAACTCATCAACTGACAAACTTTTGTAGTTTGGCACCAGTTCTTCAAGGTTAGTTGAGACATAATCCAGGACTTCCAAGTGAAGCTGTTCTCTTGCATCTGCCTTGATCACATTTGGAAATCTCTGCCATTGCTTTTCATTTAGAGTCCCCAGATTCGAGAATCTGCTTTGGATTCACTCCATCTTGGCTCTCTGTATTGACCACTGACAGATTTTTCAAGATTTGGTCTCTCATTGGGAACTTCTCCAAGATTTTTTGAAAGCATCTGACATACAATGCTCTGGCATCTTTGAAGGACTGCTTTGTCTTCTAAGGGGGGGGGTGGAATCTCTTGTGCTTCCTCGCTTAGCAACTGCCTCCTTGCCAGGTACCCAGAAAATGTAACATTAAAATATGTACTTATATTACATATTATATTATCATGGAGTCGTTTTTTTAAAAATTCTATTACAACTTTAAGCAAGTCTACAGGGAGTTTGGCCTCATCACGTAGGACATCAATAGAGTAGCTCCTTAGCAGCTAGCCAGCTAGTTTAAATAACATTAGCTATGGTAATGAATGAATGACACCTGTTAAACTCACCTCAACATGTCTTGCACAGCCATTTAACACACCATGGGCAAGAGAAAAGTCACTGTTTTCGACCCCTATTAGGCAGGGGTACACTTTCGTATAATCTGGGGTGAAGTGCATTTTATATTTTCTTTTTTTGGAACATTCTGCCATGGCGCTGCAGGACACTAAACTGAACTGATGGACAATGAGAGAGACAGAGAGAGGTTAACTGTAAAGCCCGCCCACAGAGAAAATTGATAGGTCTACTTAGCACAAAGACAGACCAATCAGGATTCATTCATATTCATTCATATTTTCATATTCTCTCTCACACACACACACACACACACACACACTTGCTCTCAAAAAAATCGATTTCTGGGATATTGTATATAATTTGCGGGTGTCAGGGAGCTGCTATCAATATGAGGGAGACTCCCGGAACTTTAGAGGATGCAACGCAGGTTACTTTGCAAAGCAGAGGAGGAGGCTGTTGAGACTCTAACAGAAAATTTTAAGTCCATTCTAGCTCTAGAAGAGATGCCAGATGACTGGAGGACTTCTAATGCAGTGAACAGCAGCCAAAATTGAGGCCCTCAGGATTGACCACAGATGCTGCATCCTAGCTGTCTACATGAAACACAAGCCAAGGCAGTATAATATGGAGGACAAGCTGTTGCCTATGTAGCAGGCTCCCCCTATCCACACAAAGGAATGGCAGAGACTGATACAGTTGAGTACCAGCAGTGTCACAGGAGTTGCCAGAAAGCATTGAACTCAACGTTGTTCTGCCTAAGGGATAACTAGAGAGGGAAAGTCGACTCAGACCATGAGAGGCCTGCGTCGGGCATTTTCATGCCTTACAAGGCACAGATTGGAAATCTGCGTGGGGCGCCACTCCTCACACAGACACTAGAGCAATGTGCGGTTAAGTGCCTTGCTCAAGGACACAAACACGCTTCCATAACTGAGGCCCGAACTAGCGACCTTCAGATCACTAGACCAGCGGTCCCCAACCACCAGGCTGCGGACCGATACCGGGCCGCAAAGCATGTGCTACCAGGCCATGAGGAAACGATATGATTCAGCTGCACCTTTCCTCTTTCTCTGTCACATACTTCTGAACTTGAACATAGGGTTGCCAACTGTCCCGTATTTGCTGGGACATCCCATATATTGGGCTAAATTGGTTTGTCCCATACGGGACCGCCCTTGTCCCGTATTTCCCCCGCTAAGGTAGATTGTTCCTATGAAACCTTTCATGCTGAAATGGCGTAAAGCGCAGAAGCAATTACCATTCATTTTTATGGGAAAATTTTTTGAGCGTTCCCAGACCCAAAAAATAACCTAACAAATCATACCAAATAACACATAAAACCAAAAATAAATAACAATAACATATAGTAAAAGCAGGAATGATAAGATAAATACACAGCGTATATAAAGTAGAAATAATGTATGTACAGTATAGTCGGGAAGATGAAGGCAAAATTGATTTGTGGGAAAAAAATCGGCACGTACGCACATGCGCACGTCACGCATACGCACACAGGTGCCCACGCAAGGCTTCATGGTCATGGTGGTCTTCGCTTGTGTAAAGTGTCCTGGGATTTGACTGCTACTTTTGTCCCTTATTTGGGAGTCAGAAAGTTGGCAACCCTAATAATTCTAATACATAGAGGTACTGACGAGAGAAGGGGCAGTGTTGGATCTCCTGTTAGGGAATGAGATAGGTCAGGTGACGGAGGTTTGTGTTGGGGAGCACTTCGGGTCCAGTGATCACAATGCTAATCGTTTCAATATAATTATGCAGAAGGATAAGTCTGGGCCCAGGGTTGCGATTTTTGATTAGAGAAAGGCTAACTTTGAGGAAATGAGGAGGAGTGGATTGGGACAATTTGTTTTATAGGAAGAATGTAATAGAGAAATGGAGGTCATTTAAAGGTGAAATTTTGAGAGTACAGAATCTTTATCTTCCTGTTAGGTTGAAAGGAAAGGTTAAAAGTCTGAGAGAGCCATGGTTTTCAAGGGATTTTGGAAACTTGGTTCAGAAAAAGAGAGATATCTACAATAAATATAGGAAGCATGGAGTAAATGAGGTGCTTGAGGAATATAAAGAATGCAAAAATAATCTTAAGAAAGAAATTAGAAAAGCTAAAAGAGGATATGAGGATGCTTTGGCAAGTAAGGTGAAGATAAATCCAAAGGGTTTCTACTGTTATATTAATAACAAAAGGATAGTGAGGGATAAAATTCATCCCTTTGAGAATCAGAGTAGACAGCTATATGTGGAGCCAAAAGAGATGGGGGAAATTCTGAACAATTTCTTTTCTTCGGTATTCACTAAGGAGAAGGATATTGTATTGTGTAAGATAAGGGATACAGGTAGGGAACTTATGGAAACTATGATGATTAAAGTAGTAGTAGTAGTACTGGAGCTTTTAAGGAATATAAAAGTGGATAAGTCTCCGGGTCCTGACAGGATATTCCTTAGGACCTTAGGGGAAGTTAGTGGGGAAATAGCAGGGGTTCTGACAGAAGTATTTCAAATGTCATTAGCAACGGGGATGGTGCCAGAGGATTGGCATATTACTCATGTTGTTCTATTGTGTAAAAAGGGTTCTAAGAGTAAACCTAGCAGTTATCGGCCTGTGAGTTTGACATAAGTGGTGGGTAAATTGATGGAAAGTATTCTTAGAGATGGTATAGATAATTATCTGGATAGACAGGGTCTGATTAGGAACAGTCAACATGGATTTGTGCGTGGAAGGTCATGTCTGACAAATCTTATTGAATATTTTGAAGAGGTTACTAGGAATGTTGATGAGGGTAAAGCGGTGGATGTTGTCTATATGGACTTCAGTAAGGCCTTTGACAAGGTCCCACATGGAAGGTTGGTTAGGAAGGTTCAATTGTTAGATATTAATATTGAAGTAATGAAATGGATTCAGCAGTGGCTGAATGGGAGACACCAGAGAGTGGTTGTGGATAACTGTTTGTCAGATTGGAGGCCGGTGACTAGTGGTGTGCCTCAGGGAGCTGTACTGAGTCCCATGTTATTTGTCATATACATTAATGATCTGGATGGTGGGGTGGTAAATTGGATGAGTGAGTATGTAGATTATACTAAGATAGGTGGAGTTGTGGATAATGAAGTAGGTTTTCAAAGCTTGCAGAGAGATTTAGGCCAATTAGAAGAGTGGTCTGAAAGATGGCAGATGGAGTTTAATGTTGATAAATATGAAGTGCTGCATTTTGGTAGGACTAATCAAAATAGGACACACATGGTAAATGGTAGGGCACTGAAGAATGCAGTAGAACAGAGCGATCTAGGAATAATGGTGCATAGTTCCCTGAAGGTAGAATCTCATGTAGATAGGGTGGTGAAGAAAGCTTTTGGTATGCTCGCCTTTATAAATCAGAGCATTGAGTATAGGAGTTGGGATGTAATGTTGAAATTGTACAAGGCATTGGTGAGGCCAAGTTTGCAGTATTGTGTACAGTTTTGGTCAATGAATTATAGGAAAGATGTCAACAAAATAGAGAGAGTACAGAGAAGATTTGCTAGAATGTTACCTGGGTTTCATCACCTAAGTTACAGAGAAAGGTTGGGCAAGTTGGGTCTTTATTCTTTGGAACTTAGAAGGTTGAGGGGGGACTTGATAGAGGTACTTAAAATTATGAGGGGGATAGATAGAGTTGACGTGGATAGGCTTTTTCCATTGAGAGTGGGGGAGATTCGAACAAGAGGACATGAGAGTTAAAGGGCAAAAGTTAAGGGGTAACATGAGAGGGAACTTCTTTACTCAGAGAGTGGTAGCTGTGTGGAACAAGCTTCCAGCAGAAATGGTTGAGGCAGGTTAGATGTTGTCGTTTAAAGTTAAATTGGACAGCTGTATGGACAGGAAAGGAATGGAGGGTTATGGGCTTACTGCAGGTTGGTGGGACTAGATAAGAGTTCAGCGTGGACTAGAAGGGCCAAGATGGCCTGTTTCTGTGCCGTAATTGTTATATGGTTAACTGTAAAAGACATGTTGAGGTGAGTTTAACCCTACTGGAACACCACCCCCACCCCCCCCCCCACCCCCGGTCAGCCGGTCCATAAGAATATTGCCAACATTAAACTGGTCCACGGTGCAAAAACGGCTGGGGACCCCTGCACTAGACGAGCGTCTTAACCACTTGGCCACATGCCCAACACTAAGAATACACCAACTCAGGGATAATGGGCTAAGAATAAAAAGAAAACGTGAGAAATACTCAGAGGTATCTCTGAAGCTATAGAAAGAATTAATGTTTCAGGTCAATGGTATTTCATCAATTTTGATGAAAGGTCATTGACTGAAACATGAACATAGCATAGTACTGTGCAAGACAGGCCCTTTAGCCCATGATGCATTGCCAAATTAATTAAATTCAATTCTGCCTAATTAATCAAATCATTCCTCCCCACAGACTAACCCCATGTTCATGTGCCTTTCTGAGAATCTCTTAGTCTCTGAGTCTTTCCATGAACAGCATGAAACTTTACAAGTACACAAGTTTCACATAGAACGGACTGAAGGATTACCATAATATATAAAAAATACTGAAGAAAACAAGGGCAAGGTGACCAAGAAAATATTGTTGAAGCCTTGTATCACTATGATGTGTGAGAGAACAGAAATTTTACAAAGGGATATGAAGTAAGCCTGATGATAGCACTTTCTAGAAAATTAAGTAACAGATTAAAGATGGTTGTTTCCATGAGGAGTGTATATTGATGCCAGTTTTGAAAGGAAGGCAAAAAAGTCCCATTTAGTTCAAAGAAAAAGAGGACAGTGACCTAAAATGGAGAGATATATTTAGAGTATGGACAAAAGGAAACAAGATACATTCTAAGAAGAAATGATTGTTCTTTTTTTTAAACTGGTACAGTCTTACCTTGAGTATTGTGAACTGTTTTGGGCCCCTCATCTTAGAAAAGATGTGCTGGCATTGGAGAGGGCCCAGAGGAGGTTCACAAGGATGATTCAGAAATGAAAGGGTTATCATATGAGGAACGTTTGATGGCTCTGGGTCTGTACACACTGGAATTCAGAAGGATGAGGGGGGATCTCATTGAAACCTTCCAACTGTTGAAAGGCCTAGACAGAGTAGATGTGGAAAGGATTCTTCCCATGGTAGGAGAGTCTAGGACAAGAGGGCAGAGCCTCAGGATAGAGGGGCGGCCTTTCAAAACAGAGATGCAGAGAAATTTCTTTAGCCAAAGGGTGGTGAATTTATGGAATTTGTTGCCACATGTAGCTGTGGCGACCAGGTCGTTGGGTGTATTTAAGGCAGATTGGACATGGCATCAAAGGTTCTTGATTGGACATGGCATCAAAGGTTATGGGGAGAAGGCCAGGAACTGGGGTTGAGGAGGAGATAGAGAAAAAAGGATCAGCCATGATCGATAATTCCCAATTTGCCACTTTGCTCACGCTCAGAACTCTTCTACTTATTGCAAGTCATGCAAAATCCATGTCACATTAGCTGCAAAACAATTTTGAAACTGTAATTTTTACCTTTCTGATAATCTCAAAATAAAGCACATACTAGTCATATGAACATTATAATGTCAAGCTTTGAAGACCATAAATTCCTCTGGCGTTTGAGCAAACAATACTGCCCAAAACAATTTATCCAGTCATTTAACAATTTCTTTTTAGTACATCATTATGTGAAAACTGCCTCCTAATAAAAGTGAATGTATTTTAAATGTACAGTATTTAGTGATTAAGCATCATAGTAAGCACAAGAAACAGGTGTATGTTTACCAAGAATCAGTCTATTGAACATACTCTATTGCATGTATATCTTGCTGTAGATTAGGAATATCTCTTGCCCCACTTCTTGCTGAATCTGCAGATAACAAATTGGCCTCAGAATCCAGAGAAATGGAATGTAAGCAAATCTTTCTTGAACCCAACAGTTCAGCCAAGATGATGATGATAACATTCAATCTGTCATTAGTTTGCACATTCACTTAAGCCTTTTAATATCCCATTGGGTTTGCTCACCTCACACTGCCAGTATTTGTTAGTACTCTGATTATGAAAGAGTCGCCCTCGTGTCTTTTCCAACACCCATCATTAAACTTCAATGTTATCTATTAACTGGCATGTCAAATTTTTCTCTATTTGTTCTCAATTTTTGGACTAAGTAGCAAATCATTTTCATCTTGTCCGATCCTTCCTGTCACTTTCAAATTTTCTGACAATCTATCTATATACTACTAAAACTCTCATGCTCTGTCTGTCTGTCCGTTTGCGACCTCCAATCAGCCCAAACGCTGCATTACAGCGGCACATTTTTTGGCTACGTCTGTAAACATAACTTTGCTGGCTCAAATAACGACAGTATAAAAAGATCGTTACTTATCTTTTCACCCGCTTATTTCTTCAAGCTCAGCCAGCGAGTGAAGTTGAACCCAACATCAGGGAGAGACCCTTTCTCATCTCCCCGGCGGTTCTACGTTCACTGCCCGATGTTAGAATTGTCAGAAGTTATAAGGCCACCGATACAAAAGAATAATCAGCTTGATAACCATTACGGTCAAGTCAATGGACTATTGATATAGAGAACAATCAGTTTGATAACTATTCCGGTCAAGTCAATAGACTATCGATACAAAAGTACTATCAATTTGTTGAGTCACAACTTAATTACAAAGATAAGAACATCTGTCAAATTTATGCTTTAATTAAGAAAGGAATGTTCTGTCTAATTTCCATCAGGTACTGCTTTTTGTCAAAATCAAAAGGGGTGAAAAGCCCGGAGACATCTCACGTGGATCTGGGCGAAGTTTAAGCCTTACCTTGCTCCAAAGAAAGCAGCTGTGAGATATTATTCAAACACACTGCAGTCACAGACATAGTCAGTACTTAATTCATTGTTTACAGGGATCTGAGAATTCCCCCATTCCCTTAAACTTTATCACATCGAATTAAAATGTGCTAACTTACAGAATGCAGGCAAAGTTCGGGGTTATATATTCATATAAAATTGCTCATTCACCAAAAATCAACAGGCTAGCTTTCACCCGAGACCCGATCAGCCATCATGGAAATCGGGACGCCACAGCCCAATGCACGCGCACGGCCAGCCTCAGCAGTGACACCTACTGGAGCAAAAGGGCAGGGCAGCTCTATTTCAAGGGCACAAAATAATCTGCAGATGCTGGGGTCAAAGCAACACTCACAACACGCTGGAGGAACTCAGCAGGTTGGGCAGCATCCATGGAAAAGAACAGTCAACGTTTCGGGCCTGAACCCTTCGCCAGGACTGAAGAGGGAGGGGGCAAGGACCCTATAAATAAGGTGGGGGGTGAAGGAGAAGGCTGGTAGGTGTCAGGTGAAAAACCAGTAAGGGGAAAGATAAACGGGTGGGAGAGGGGAAGCAGGGAGGGTATAGGCAGGAAAGGTGAAAAAAGATTAGGGGAAAGCACAATGGGTAGTAGAAGGAGGCGGAACCTTGAGGGAGGTGATAGGCAGCTGGGGGAGGGGGCAGAGTGAAACTGGGATGGGGAAGGGAGGGGGAGGGATACTGGGATGGGGAAGGGAAAGGGAGGGATTTCGAGGGGTCACATTCTGCTAATCACCATCAGCATGTGCAGGATTGGGACAGATCTAACTGCCACCCATCAATAAGAGATAATTAAATCTTGTTGTAATGACGTACTTCGAGACACCCATAAAATGCTTTGCTACAGTCAGAGGATAGCGGTGACTATATCACATCCATTTAGGACAGCGCCAACCACATCATCAAGAATAATAAGCATCCTTTGGTGTTAGTGCTTCGTATCTTCTATCCAGCATTAGGGTAAAAAAAATGGTCAGCCTAATTATGCCACGTGGAAAGGGAAGGGGGACGTTATGGTCAAGAGATGACGCCAAATGTCGTGAGGAAGCAGCAAGGAGAGGGAGAGAACAAAAATCAGATGAGGTCAGGGCCACATGACTCCAGGATCAAAGAGTCAGGACAAAAAAAGATGAGAGAAGAAGAGACAGAGGAGGAGAGGCATGCACATCTCCAGGACCAGAGACAAACAACAAACAGCAGAGAAGATGAAGAGATGGGGGATGAAAAGGCTGCACGTTTCCAGAATGACAACGAGAGGCACAAGGGTGGCAGTTAAACCAGAAATGATGCCATCAAAAGTGTCCTTCATTAAATAAGGAGCAGCAGATATATTTGCTTTGCTATGTGTCATTCTTCTTTAATAAACTGAGGTTTTCTACTTCAGTTTCCAAACCAAAGCGATACCAATAGCATTCAGGAAAATTTAATGTTCATTCTACTCATATCAGGCTGCACTACCCTTCTTTCAAAGGGTGCCCCAACGGGTCACCACGTTATCTAGTATATAAAATTCTCATGCTCTGTTTGTCTGTTTGTGACCTCCAATTAGCCCAAACGGTGCATTACAGCAGCACTTTTTTTGACTAAATGGACTTAAAATGAGCTAACTTACAGAATGCATGCAAAGGTCAGGGTTATATTCATTTAAAATTGCTCACTCGTCAACAGGCCCCGCTTTCCACACCCGATTCCAGCTTCCATGGAAACCGCGACGCGACACCACAACGCATGCGCACGGCCAGCCTCAGCAGCTCACAGCTCACGATGCTCACAGCAGTGACACCAACTGCAGCAAAAGGGCAGGGCAGCTCTATTTCGAGCAGTCACATTCTGCTAATCACCATCAGTACGTGCAGGATTGGGACAGATCAAAGTGTAACCCATCAATAAGAGATATTTAAATCTTATTGCAATGAAGTACTTCGAAACATCTTATTCCCAGATTCTACACTTGGACTAATAAGAGGTGGGAAAGAAGGAGAATAGGGAAAAGAGTGGAGGACTACTCCAGGATTTCTGAAGCAAATGTTCTGGGTCGAGTGTATACCGTTTCTCCACGAAGTGGTGACCTCTACTATTAGAGACTTCTTCTTCATCACATAAAGGGGCTAGTATCTTTCGAATCATTGAAAACACATGATGGAGATATCCTCCTATCATTCAAAGACGTCTGCAGAGAGAGAGGATTGTTGCAAGCTGACGATCATTGGCAGCAAACTATGGAAAAGGCAGAGAGAACAAGAATGCCCAGAGCAATGAGAGATTTGTTTGTCCTCTTGCTAACAAATACTGTGGAACCGGTTCAAAAATGCAATATCTGAAGATTTCTTACCAATGGAGAGGAGAACTATCAGTGATCCCAATATCATGATCGATGAGAGGCATCATGGACAAGCTCTTCTGTATTTCCAAGAGAAACTTGAGAACTTGGGCAAAACACTTGAAGAATATAACTTGCCGACACCAAGAAACGGTACAATTACTCAAAGTGCTGGCAATCTGGAATTTTTGCATGAACTGCAATACAATACAGACGAACAGCAGGAATTTGTTTCACAGAAGAAGCCCCTATTGAATAACGAACAAAGAGAAGTATATGAATATATGTGCGACTGCTTGGAAAGGAATCTCTCTTCAATAATTTTCATTGATGCAGCAGGAGGAACGGACAAGGCATTTATCATCAACTTGATCCTCGCTAAAGTTAGGGGAGATGGAGGTGTTGCTGTTGCTGTAGCATCATCCGGTATTGCAGCAACATTGATGCCTGGTGGTAGGACAGCGCATTCAAGATACCCTCAAAATCAATGAAGATGCCCTTTGTAACATCGATAAAAACACCAATACTGCAAATTTACTCCGAAATGCGAGGGTTACTGTCTGGGATGAGTGCCCCATGATTAGGAGGGAGAGCTTCGAAGCCGTGGACTGGACTCTTTGTGATGTATGCAGCAAGAATGAGGCCTTCAGGGGTACTTTAACCATTTGCTGTGGCGATTTCTGTAGGCTCCTAACAGTTGTGAAACGAGGAAATGATGCTGATGTGGAGAATTCATGCATAAAAAAATCTTACTTATGGAGAAGCTTCATCAAGTTTCAATTGAAGAGAAACATGTCTAAGGGGTTTCTTTCATGTTTCTTGCTAAGGCTAATAAAATGGCTTCTCTGTAATTTTAACTGATGAGGTAATGTTCTCTGTAGCAGAATGTTTGGGTTATAATTAGTGATAATGGGACCTGTATTCGTTTGCTAACCGATTGGGATAAATGTTATTCTTTCTTGTGTATCTGAAAGCTGTTGTTTGCGCAGGACTTGACAGAGAAGGTGCAAGGAGGATGAAGAGAGAAGACGTGGCTTGAGGAAACGGTTGCCGGAACCAATTGGTTCGTACACCCTCTTATCAATAACATAATCTAAACAAACTGCTAGCGGGAGGACTTTCTCAGCAGTTAACATAACAAAGAAGCCATTTTAATTAGCCTACGCAGTAACATAAAAGAAGGAACCCCTTACACTTCGCTGCACAATAGTGAGTAATCATGAATGGGTAACTCAAAATTAAAACAAAAAAAAACGCTGGGAAATCTCAGAGGGTCGGGCAGCATCCGTTAAAAGAGAAATAGTTAAGTTTCAAGGTTCAGTCATTTCATCCAAACTTGCCACAGATCCAAAACATCAAAGCATCTTTCCAAAGATGCTACCTGACCCAAGCGTTTCCTAGCATTTTGTTTTCATTTCAGATTTCTAGCATCTGCAGATTTTTAAAATTCATTTACTGTAGTTTTTAATAAGTTTGCCTTGCAACAGAAGTGTCTACTTGACAGAACACTAGAAATACAATTTACAAGTTCAACTATGAAATTACAATTAAAATATTTTAGCACAGTGTTCAAAACATAAATTAAAAATCAGTTAGTTAATTTTATCAAACAGCACAAACACAAAACAAAGAATTAATAGTTTTCATTTTAAAATGTACAGGCAACCCTCAGGTTATGATAGGTTCCATTCCTGAGAACTGTTTGTAACCTGAGATTTTACTAAGTTGGAAATGAACAAAAACAGCATGAACGAAGATCACAAACAGTTGTGATGGGAGAGTGAGGAATTGTGGGGAGAGTGACTGCCAGCCAGCCTTACTGACTTTGTGGGTGAGTCTGCTCAGCATTCCCAGTTCTGCTTAGATCGACCAGCCAAATCCATTCCCATCCCATCGATCTCCCAAACACTCACTCTTATGTATGGGGTGTCCATAAGTCAGGTGTTCATTACCTTGGGAAGGACTGTAATACTCTATCAAATATTTACTAAACCTACGCATCCATCTATTAACAGTATCTCCAGATGCTTTCATGCTTCAAATCCACAGTACATTTACTGCTTTACCTGCTGAAGGCAGTAAAATAAAACTGTTTACATATTCAAATATTAGGTTAAAATTAACAAATGTATGACTTTTTGTAATAGACACATTAAAGTTCTTGGGAATGGAGTTGAAACATAACCCAGGTCAACAGAAGAGAATAAGAGAATAACTGTATATCCTCTGCCATTATCCATTGTTCGTTAAGGTTTAACATTCTAATTAGATTTGCTCAAATTACCCCCCCCACACACAAAGAAAATGTAACACAAGATGTACTTCAATTGTAATTTGCCAAAATTCTAGAATCTACATTACACCTCTGATGCAAACGTGTGTCCTGAAGCCATGTAAAAAAAAGTGGGAGAGGGAGATTAACAGTTGATATCTTGGAAAAGACAGCTGGTTTTCAGAACTTGCCACAAAATAATATTAACAGGAAATATAAAAGATTTTTAAAAGTGTAAGCGTTTATGTTAAACTGTTCAGCACACACCACCCACTAAAACAAATATGCCTACCTATGTTTGCACATCAATAAAAATGTCTATTTTACTTTTCTGCAGTTCCAGTTGCCTTGCCTTTAACTTAGTTATATTTTTAAAGTTTTTCCTGCACATTGGGTGGGGCCTTACCAATAAAAAAAATTCCAGATTCTATGCCTGAACAGACTAATAGGGATGTAAATGAATTCAGTAAGCAGGGTACTACAGCTGAGATAGCAAGAATTTGCATCAGCATTGTACTGATAGTGCATAGCCAATAATTCAGCACCAAGCCAATGCAGCAAAAAAAGCTACTCAAAGTATTGTATAATAACATCTTAATCAGCATTTGAGAGATCAATCTAAACTACCGGCCTTTCGAAAAGCATTGAATCACAAGAATATGAAAGTAGTTAGATCACATTAGAACAGAATTGCCAGATCTATTTTGTACAATAAAATTCTGTAATTATTTTAAGTCTTTATATTTTAAAAAAAAGCATTGGAGTAGCTTAATCATTATACCAGTTACTAACTTAAAAGGTCCCACATTTGATACATAAATAAATAGCAAACATATCGTGCCATTCAAGTCAAATGAGGCAACAAATCAACCAGATAAGTATTTCAGCACAAGAGTTTGAAATTGCTATGATGCAGGTGTTCCTAAAATGGGAGAGGGGAGAGGGGGGAGGGGAGGGGGGAGGGGAGAGGGGAGGGGGAGAGGGGAGGGGGAGAGGGGGAGAGGGGGAGAGGGGGAGAGGGGGAGAGGGGGAGAGGGGAGAGGGGAGGGGGGAGAGGGGAGGGGGGAGATGGGAGGGGGGAGAGGGGAGGGGGGAGAGGGGAGGGGGGAGAGGGGAGGGGGGAGAGGGGAGGGGGGAGAGGGGAGGGGGGAGAGGGGAGGGGGGAGAGGGGAGGGGGGGAGTGGAGAGACCTGTTGCTAAGAATGATTTAAATATCTCTGCTATGGACACTACAATTTCTGCACTTGCCTCCCACAGGGTCCAAGGGAACACCTTGTCAGGCCTGGGGGTTTATCCACCCTAATTTGCCTCAATACAGCAAACACCTCCTCCTCTATAATGTTTATAGGATCCATGACCTCGCTGCTGCATAACCTCACTTCTAAACACTCCGCATCTGCATCCTGAGTAAATACAGATGCAAAAGCACCACTTAAGATCTCCCCCAGCTCTTTTGGCTCCATGCATAGATTACCAATCTGATCTTCCAGTGGACCAATTTTGTAATCGTTTTGCTCTTAATATAGCTGTAGAATCCCTAGGATTCTCCTTCACCTTGTCTGCTACAGGAACTTTATACTTCCTTCTAGCCCTTTTGATTTTCTTTTAAGTATTCTCTTGCATTTCTTATATTCCATAAGTACCTCATTTGTTCCTACCTGCCTATACCTGCTCCACACCTTTTTTTTCTCTTAACCAGGGCCTCAATCTCTCTTGAAAACCAGGGTTCCCTAAACCTGTTATCTTTACTTTTTATTCTGTCTGGCACATGCAAGTTCTGTACTCTGAAAATTTCACTTCTGAAGGCCTTCTACTTAACACATACACCTTTGACAGAAAACAACCTGTCCAAATCCACATTTGCAAGATCCTTTCTGATACCATCAAAATTGCCCTTTCTCCAATTTAGAATCTCAACCCATGGATCAGACCTATCACAAACTTCAGTCACCTGCCCAGTCTCATTCCCTAATAGCAGATCACATATTGCACACTCTCTCGCTGGGACTTTCCTGCACAAATTTGACAAACTCTATCCCATCTAATCTTTTTATAGTATGGGAATCCCAATCAATATGTATAAAGTTAAAATCACCTATAACAACTTTATGTTTCTTGCAACAGTCTATGATCTCTACAACTTTATGCCTACAAATCAGTGTTTCTCAACCTGAGGTTAACTTCATGAGTTCTGGCAGATGACCCCACTGCAGTAACTGCAGCCTTCATGCATGGGTCAGTGGAAGGCAAACAGAACCAGCCTCCTACTGCATACTCTCTGATTGGCTTTACTGCAGACAGCCCCACCCAATCTGCAGTTTGAGATGGTGGGGATGTGTAGCGGAGCCAACTTGCAGGGTGTGAACAGTGATTTGTGTGTGGTCAAGCAGGAGGAGAGATAATGAGTGACGTTGCACACAGTGGTTTTGCAACCTTATTTGCATCACCTAGAACATTTTCCCATTCATTTCATTTAGGGTTCCAATTAAATTACATACATTCATTTCTTCTTTCTTTATATATTTTGGTGCTATTTCATTAAAACGGTAAACTTAAACATGGCCCATTCAGAAATTCTTGTTTTCTACTTGTGGCCCCTTTGAATTCTGACATGGCCTATGACCCACAAGGAGAACCACTGCATTATACAGCTTCAATTTTTCTTTAAAAGTGTTCAAATCAAAAAGCAAAACTATGTGCAGGTATTGTATTAAAACACTAGATGTTCAAACTGTTAGAAACGACTGCATTATTCATCTTCTCACAGCAACCATTGAACAGAAAATATAAAAGCCTGAAGCCCCACATTATCAGGTTCAAGAACAGCTGCTTCCTTAACCCACTTGGTTCTTGACAAAATCCTAACCACTACAGTTTAGCAACACTACGATCCCTGCACTAAAATGGAGTTTTTATCTAATTGTATTTCTTCTTGTAAAAGTTAAGTATAATATGTTTAGTTTATGTTTTTCTTGTGAATGCCACTTATATGAATCTATGTGCCTGTGATGCTGCTGCAATCAAGTTTTTCATTGCACCTGCATGTACTTGTGCATATGACAATAAACTCAACTTTGACCTTGAAACTTTTCTCACTTTGCTGGGTGAATGTAATTTGTAGTATTCAAGGAGTTCATCATCCAGGACAAAACTCCCAACCCTCCACCCTAAACATACACATCATCACCAGAACATCATAACTACAATGCCCACCATCAATTGCACTGCAGCACCTTTCTGGATATTCTCTCAAACGAGTGATTTAAGGACAACAGACACAAGTTTTCTTTCAGTTCACAAGCATTCCTCACTAGAAAATCATCATTGGCCAAAATTCTGAAACTCTACCCAAGAATCCTGTAATTTTCATCGCCAATTTAATACAATGGTTCATTGCTCCCTTTAATGCAATTAAGGATGAGGGACACTCAAACCTTTAAAATGAACTGCAGAATTATAGTTTTTGTTTATGTTTAATTCTTTCTTAAATTTGACTTGCAAAGGACAAGAATTCCTTTATATACAAGAATGCTGTAATCTAACAGTATACATGCTCTAACTTCCAGCAAATCAGTTAACTGCTTTAAAAAACCTTTATCCTCTATCACTTGACCATTGTACTACTCCACTTTTCTCCTGAAAATAAATCTTACTTTCTCCACTGAAAACCAATTCTTCTAAGCTTCATCACATTTTCACAATCTTCACCTCTAATTCCCATATTATTCAGTATTTGTTTTGTGCCTAACTTGGAGATGGGAACCAAGTTCTACAATAACTTACCCCTATAATTATGATCCTCCTTCTTAACCAGACATTTATACATTATATTAATGCATAATCAAAATAAACTAAACTCGCTTTTCAGAAACCTACTTAAAAATAATAGGAGCTTGCTCCTCAATCATGTGCTAAACAATTCAGAACACTGTTCCTCAAAATTAAGATTTACTTATGTTTGGAGGTTCAACCACTACACAGAAATGGAATGTTGTTGATCAAAAAAGGCAAGAGTGGGACTGTATATTAAAGTAAAGCTTCATTATATTCACAGCTATAAGTTTCAAGGCGAACCTAATCAACACAGGCTACCTTTTACAAATCATACCCTTAAACACTACCTCACTTTTCTAATATATACTATTTCAGTTCTTTGCACGATTTTAATCTATTCAATATATTATGTACTGCATTGAACTGCTGCTGCTAAGTTAACAAATTTCACGACACATGCCGGTGATAGTAAACCTAATCTGATTCTGAAATTTAATTGCTATTACATCATTAAGAATATATAACCTTAAAAGTCGTTGAGTAGATAGCTAGTGTCATAATAGCTCATAATGTTTTATTACTGCCTTCTGCCCCTCTCCCTCAGTACAGCACTGTGGTTCAATAACTGTAATAATTGCTTTGTTGGTTTCTTACTTGAATGGAAATTGTTACACAAGTAAAAAAATGGACACATTGGAATTGCTCTGCAATTCAAACAATGCCAGACATCCCACCTCTCTTGGAAGTTCCGGAAGTCTCCTGCATATTGATAGTGGCTCCCTGACGCCCGGAAATTACATACAATATCCCGGAAATCGATTTTTTTGAGAAAGAGAGGGAGAGGGAGAGCAAGCATCCTGATTGGTCTCTCTTCGTGCTAAGAGTGGTCCCCAAGCAAGGAAATGATATGATTTGGCGGTATGAAACGATATGAGTCAGCTGCATCTTTCCTCATTCCCTGTCACGTCCACTGTTGAACTTGAACGCACGTGAGGTTATTACCCATGCGTCAGCCATGTCAGCGCGGGAAGAAGATCAACTCCTCGAGCTTGCAAATGACGGTGGGCTGAAAAGTATGTTTGACATAACATCTCTGCCGGTATTCTGGATCAAAGTCAAGGCTGAATATCCTGAGGTAGCCACAACAGCACTGAAAACGTTGCTTCCATTTCCAACAGATCTCTGTGAAGCGGAGTTTTCTGCAATGAATGCAACGAAAACTAAATTGCAGAATAGACTGGACACAAGGAACCCCCTTCGAGTATCACTGTCTCCCATCACCCCTCAATGGGACCGTCTTGTTGCAGGGAAACAAGACCAGGGCTCCCACTGATTCAACGATATTGGTGTGTTCCAATGATTTTATATGTTCATACGAGGAAAATATGCACTGTGTGTTTAACATTCAAACGTTACTTAAAATGCTATGATGCTATTGACTTATCACTATATTCATGCGAGGAAAATATGCAGTGTGTTTAATATTAAATTAGTTAGATAAACCCTTTTAGAAACGAAATTGGGTGTATTAGCCACTTATAGGTGAGTAATAGTTGACTTATCACCTATATTCCAGTCATTATTAACACCGCGCCCCCCCCACAAGCTGGTCCGCAAGAATATTGTCAATAGTAAACTGGTCCGCGGTGCATAAAAGGTTGGGGACCCCTGCTAAGTAGACCTATCAGTTTTCTCTGTGGGCGGGCTTTACAGTCGACCTCAAAAATAATGACAGGGTTGCTCGCTGCACTGTTTGCAACAGTGACTTTTCTATTGCCCATCGTGGGTTAAAATGTAAAAGACATGTTGAGGTGAGTTTAACAGGTGTCATTCGTTCATTAGCATAGCTAACGTTATTTAAACTAGCTGGCTGGCTGCTAAGGAGCTACGCTATTGATGTCCTACGTGATGAGGCCAAACTCCCTACAGACTTGCTTAAAGTTGTAATAGAATAAACATGATAATATAGGTACATATTTTAATGTCACATTTTCTGCATATACCCAACTTGGTTTACAGATTAGACAAAATCATTAAACCAAGTATTACATACACCCTTGGAGGTCGACCGGGGGGGGGGGGGTGCGCTACCTCCCTGAAACGAGTTTTTGCAGGGTGGGATGTCTGCAATGCTCAAATTCCTTTTACAAATCTTAACTGAAGGAAAGAAGGCAGAAACAGTATCAGTATTGACACTTTAAGATTAAGCAAAATGGTACATTTGAAAATTACCATTAGCTGCAGAAAATATATTGAGCAGCAGGTTGTCAATCAGTTATTCCTACTGAAACATGAGAAAATTCAAATTATAAAATTCTCAACAGAAGCACACAGCTTGCATTTTTTCACCAAAATCTTAAGCTACAATCTGGATGCAATTAACTAACTACAAGACTGCACAGGTTTAAAACTCAGTTGTTGAAAACACGTCCTGATTTTTCAGTTCCTTCGCACACTGTACTGGCAGTTTAACAAGCAGACTGTGCAAAATGATGTCTTCCTTTTGGGAAAAACAAAGATACAATCCAGCTCAAAATGCCAAGTCTTTTATATTCATACTATCCCACACCACAGATTCTACTGTTCATCAACATAAATATTAATTACAACCCAGACACAAGTATGCCACCCAAAACACATTAGACTATTACTAATCTAGACCAAACAGAAAATTATAAACCCTGTAGCATTCTGTTGTAGTACGTAAATCACTTACTGAAGATAATGGCAATTTTTGTAAATTCAAATTAAGACAGTAGTTAAAGAAATCATGTCTATTTCAGTTCACTTCTGATTTTTAAAGTATGAACACATTACAAATGGCACTGGTAGCAAATGTTCTTCCCATATTGTATCTATGATCGTCAATTAGTAAAAAAAAAGTCTCATTACTGGCTCCACATAATTTTTTTTTCTTATAATGGCTGGCAAAAATGGAATATAAAATATGTTAGACTGTTCATATATTTTTCACTCAAAATAGCTAACAGAGGAAAGCATGTCCAAATTATTACTTTTCCCCTAAATAGACATTAATAAAATCTACAAAGATAGTGTATCACCATTCACAGCACATCATTTCATTTGCTTACAATATTTACATTATATCAGCACATTACCATAACACATAGGCCACTCGGCCTATCGAGTCCGCTCTGCCATTCCATTGTGGCTGATAGAGATAGAACATAGAAATCTACAGAACATTACAAGCCCTTTGGCCCACAATGTTGTGTCAACCATGTAACCTACTCTAGGAGCTGCCTAGAATTTCCCTACCGCATTGCCCTCTATTTTTCTAAGCTCCATGTACCTAAGAGTCTCTTAAAAGACCCTATTGTACCTGCCTCTACCACTGTTGCTGGCAGTGCATTCCATGCATCCACTACTTTCTGTGTTGTTACATGCTCAAGGAGATCTGTTTTTTTTTGTGAGAATGCCATAATGGTCTTTTGGAGGTCACCTGATGTGATTTTCCCGCCAGTGAGGTCACGTGATGACATGTGCCCCGTGACTATATAAGGGTCGACTCAGGTGACGCAGTAGGTTTTTGAGTTTGTAGATTTCCAGGTAGAACGTGTTGTACCTCTGTTTCTGTTGCGTGTTTGTTTTTGTGACGCAGTTTCATTTTTTAAACGGAAGGTACCTTCTCTTACATGATATTGTATTTGAACTGGAAACTTGTGGCTGGAAGCGCCAACTTACTCAATTCCGACAGTTTTGAAGGGAGAGTGAAGAATTCATCGAAGTGAAGGATCAAGAGAAGTCGGCATCGTTTGACAGTTTAATAAAGGATCGACCTTATTGAGTCTTCGTTGAAGAGAACCTGCATTGAGGTAACTCTTGCAATAGCGCAATGAGTTCATGCAAAAAGGCTCTCTCTCTCTAAAAGGAATTTAAGGTCAGTCGATTTAAACTGTTTATTTTCGATATCGGGAATCCTGTGGACAGAACCGGCAGTAAAGGTGCGTCGGTGAAGAAATCGTTCTCCAGAGAAGTCTCTCCCAATTGAATGTGTAAAACTGTTGGTCGTTCGAAGTTATCGCTTTAAGAACTGTTTTCGCATTTAACGCTTTGAGAACCAGAGCCGAGTGGAGTTGATGAACGGCTGTGTACCTGTTTAACCTCCGGTTAAAGTTTTCCTTTGTGTTTTTTTTTCCCCCTTATCGCTTATATGTGTTTAATAAATGATTGGTTGTTTTCATAAAACCAGTCTCGATTAATATTCATTGTTGCCGGTTACATAACAGTGTGAAAAACATACCTCTGACATCCCCTTTGTACCTACTTCCAAGCACCTTAAGACTATGCCCCCTCATGTTAGCAATTTCAGCCCTGGGAAAAAGCCTCTGGCTATCCCCCTGATCAATGCCTCTCATCATGTTATATACCTCTATCAGGTCACCCCTCATTCTCCGTCACTCCAAGAAGAAAAGGCCAAGTTCACTCAACCTGTCCTCATAAGGCACACTCTCCAATCCAGACAACATCCTTGTAAATCTCCTCTGCACTCTCTCCATAGTATCCACATCCTTCCTGTAGTGAGGTGACCAGAACTGAACACAATACACCAGGTGGGTGTATTATCCCTCTCAACGCAGTTTTCCTGCCTTCTCTCCATAACCTTTGACACCCTGATTAATGAAGAACCTATCAACCTCCGTTTTAAATATACTTAAAGACTTGGCATCCACAGCCCTCTACCATCATCTAGCTAAAGAAATTCCTCAACTCTAAGTCGACATCCCTCTATTCTGAGTGTGTGCCCTCTGGTCCCAGACTCACCTTCTAGGAAACATCCTCTCCTAATCCACTCCCCCGCGCCCCCCCCCATTCTCCAACAAGTTCAGGCCTTGAGCAATCAAACACTCCTCATATATTAACCCTTTCATTCCTGGAATCATTCTCATTGATCTCTCCTGGACCTTCACCAATGCCAGATCACTCAGACACTGCATAGTACTGATTTGTTACAACATGGTTATTTAATTCTTTATTGAAATTTTCTAAAATTACAAAAATTCATTCAAAACAACACTTAAAACTTCTCAAGTATGGTCACCATTATAGTAAACATTCAATCTGCCAATGACAGTGCTTACTTATGCTCTGAGCCACTCACAGCCAATCACATATTAGTTCTTCCTACGCTACATCAACAACTCATTGGTGCTGCTCCCTGCACCCACGCTGAGCTCATCAACTTCATTAACTTTGCCCCCAACATCCACCCTGCCCTCGAAATTACCTGGTCCGTTTCTGATACCTCCCTCCCCTTTCTTGATCTCCCTGTCTTCATCTCTGGAGACAGCTTATCCACTGATGTCTATTACAAACCCACTGATTCTCACAGGTACCTGGACGACACCTCTTCCTGCCACGTCACTTGCAAAACTGCCATCCCCTTCTCTCAATTCCTCCGTCTCCGCCGCATCTGCTCTTAGGATGAGGCTTTTCATTTTAGGTCGAAGGAGATGTCCCCCTTCTTCAAAGAAAGGGGCTTCCCTCCCTCCACCATTAACATTGCTCTCTACTGCATCTCTTCCATTTTGCACACATCTGCCCTCACCCCACCCCCCTGCTACCCAACCAGGGACAGGGGTTCCTCTTGTCCTCACCTACTACCCCACTAGCCTTCGCATCCAGAACATAATTTACCGTAACTTCTACCATCTCCAACAGGATCCTATCACCAAGCACATCTTTCCCTCCACCCCCGACTCCCCCCCCACTTTCTGCTTTCTGGAGAGATTGCTCCCTATGCAACTCCCGTGTCCATTTGTCCCTCCCTACTAATCTGCCTCCTGGCACTTATCCTTGCAAGTGGAACAAGTACTACACCTGCCCCTACACCTCCTCCCTCACTACCATTCAGGGCCCCAAACAGTCCTCTAAGTGAGGCTATACTTCACCTGAGACTGTTGGGGTCATCTTCTACTGTATCCAGTGCTCCCAGTGTGGCCTTTTGTATATCAGTGAGACTCTATGTAGATTGGAAGACCATTTCGCTGAACACCTACACTCCATCCACTAAAAAAAGGGATTTCTCCCAGTGGCCACCCACTTTAATTCCATTTACCATTCCTATTCTGACATGTCCATCCATGGCCTCCTCTACTGTCACGATAGGGCCACAGACAGGTTGGAGGAGCAACACCTGATATTCCATCTGGGTAGCCTCCACCTGATGACATGAACATCCATTTCTCGAACTTCCGATAATGGCACACCTCTACCTTCACTATTCCCTATCCCCTTTTCCCTCTGTCACCTTATCTCCCTGCCTGCCCATCACCTCCCTCTGGTGCTCCTCCCCCTCTTCTTTCTTCCATGGCCTTCTGTCCTCTCCTGTTAGATTCCCCCTTCTATAGTGTTATCTTTCTTTCACTAATTAACTTCCTAACTCTTTACTTCATCCATCCCCCTCCTCCCAGCTTCACCTATCGTCTTGTGTTTCTCCCTCCCCTTCTAACTCTGACTCCTCATCTCTTTTTCTCCAGTCCTGCTGAAGGGTCTCGGCCCGAAACATCGACCATACATTTTTCCATAGATGCTGCCTGGCCTGCTAAGTTCCTCCAGAATCTGCAGATTTTCTCGTATGTGAATGTATTAGTTCATGTTCTGCCTCCCCCTTGCCAATTATTCCATTTTTTCACCCATAATGTCTGTAAAACGGCCTGCAACTTCCAGAGACGGAAGTGCATCGAAAATGTCTAGGAAAAATATTAGCATGATGTGAAACTGTAAGTAATACAGTGTAAGGATGTTAATGATGATGATGTTGAAGAGTTACTGCATTCTCATGGTGAGAGCCTTAATAACAAAGAGCTTCAAGAACTGCAAAGCAACCCATCTTGGGTGAATCTGAGGACGTGGATAGAGAAGAGGAAACACTAGCAAGAAACCTGATCACAAAATTCCTCAGCACTAGCATCACCATGATCACACAAATCATGGACCCATAATGACCCTGACTGGGAGCGAAGCAATAAGGAAAAGAGAGATGATTTCCTGCTACTGAGAACTGCTTCATGAAAGGAAACTTAAGAAAAGGCAGTCAAATTCAACACCTACTTGAAGAAGCCTAAATTAGAGGAGGACCTACAGCCTGGTCCCTCCTCTAAAATGTAACCACCATCCGCTTCCCTCTGCTACTGTTGTGATGTGTTGCTGCTCCACTGATATACAGGTTAGGCCTATTTGTGTGTTTGTTACTCCACAAATTACTGTGTATACATAAAATAACATACATTCTGAGCTTGATAATTTTTTTTAAATCAAGCACACATGTCCATTTATATAATGTTATAATGACCCCGCATACCATTGATGTACATATTGCTCCAACTCCGAGGAAAGCATCCTCGGCGTTAAGTGGGGTCTGAGTATACATCTTTTCTTAGATAAGGGGCCCAAAACTGCTCACAATACTCCAAGTGTGGTCTAATCAATGCCATACAAATCTTCAGCAATACACCCATGCTCTTATATTCGAGTTCTCTCAAAATAAATGCTAACATTGCATTTGTCTTCCTTACTATTGACTCAACCTGTAAGCTAATCTTTAGAAAATCTTAAACTGGGACTCCCAGGTCCTTATGTACCTCTGATATTTGAATTTTCTCTCCATTTAGAAAGTAGTCTACACCTTTAATCCTGCTTCCAAAGTACATGACCATTCATTTCCCTATACTATATTCCATCTGCCACTTCTTTGCCCATTGTCTCAATCTGTAATTCCTTTTACAGACTCCGTTTCCTCAATACTATCATCCCTCAACCTATCTTTGTATTGTCTCCAAACATGGCCAAAGCCAGCAATTCCGTCATCTAAACTGCTGCTATATCACGCGAAAAGAAGTGGTCCCAGCACTGACCCCTACAGAACACCACCAGTCACCAGCAACCAACCAGAAAGGGTCCCCTTTATTCCCACTCTTTGACTCCTGCCATTCAGCCCATCTTCTATCCATACTAGTATGTTTCCTGTAATACCATGGGGTCTTACCTTGTTAAGCAGCCTCATGTGTGGCACCTTACTCAAAGCCTTTTGAAAATCCAAGTAAACAACATACACCGGCTCTCCTTTGTCTAATCAGCTTGTTAATTCCTCAAAGAATTCCAACAAATTGATCAAGCAAGATTTCCCTTTAGGGAAACCATGCTGACTTCAGCTTATTTTATCATGTCTCCAAGAACTCTGAAACCTCATCCTTAATAATGGACTCCAACATCCTCTCAACCATTGAGGTCAGGCTAACTGGCCTATAATTTCCTTTTTTCTGTCCCCTTCCCTTCTTAAAGAGTAGAATGACATTTGTAATTTTCCATTCCTCTGGAACCATTCCAGAATCTAGTGATTCTTGAAAGATTACTAATGCACCCAAAAATTTCTTCAGCTACGTCATTCAGAACCCTGGGGTGTAGTCCATCTGCTCCAGGTAGATCAGCTACCTTCAGACCTTCTGGCTTTCCAAACACCTTCTCCTTAGAAATAGCATCTACACTTGCTTCTGCTCCCTGACACTCCTGAATTTCTGGCATACTGTTAGTGCCTTCCAGTGAAGAATAAAACAATATACTTAAGTTCATTCACCATTTCTTTGTTTCCCCATTACTACTTCTCCAGGATCATTCTCCAGCAGTCTAATATCTACTCTTGCCTCTCCTTTACTCTCAATATAGCTGAAAAATTTTTGGTATCCCCTTTTATATTAGTGGTTAGCTTACTGTTACATACCTCATGGATATTTTTGTGACTGTCTTATGACCATGAAGTAATTGAATATCTTATGAGTATGAGGTAATGGTCATGTGATGGTGGAGTGATGTAATCTTCCCACCAGTGTGAGGTCACGAGATGACATGTTCACCACAGGTATAAAAGGGAGACCCCTGGGGTGACGCAGTTAGTTGTGGCGGTAATGCACCACTAATGCACCAAGAAGAAGACGACACAGTTAGTTTTAAGTTTAGTTTGTTATTTAATTCGTCAGATACTTCATTCTGCTGCGTATTCGTCTTATGACGCAGTTTTGTTTTAAAGTGGAGTTCTACTTTCTATTGTAAGTACTATTGGAGAGTGAAGACCTTACCAAAGTACAGGAATTCGCCGAGTCGAGTAAAGCTGATATCGTTTGGTGGTTTTGGAGAGGATTGACCTTTATTGAATCTTTGTTCAAGAAAAAGTGACCTGCATCTGAGATATCCTCCGCTAAAGCAGGAAGGATTGCACAGTGTCTATTCTCCAGACGAAAGGTCAGTTCCTTTAAACCATTTTACTTACGTCATTGTGAATCCTGCGGACAAGGCAGGTTCTGGCTGGGATTAGCAGTAACGTCACGTCTTTGAGGAATTCTTTACTTCAGGAAAGTCTCTCCTAATTGACTGCATAAATCTCTTGGACTTTCGAATTTACCATTCCAAGAAGTGTGTTCGAATTTACCACTTTAAGAACTGTTTTCGCATTTTCCCTTTCAAGAACTGTTCCAGAGTTGCCGTATAGCAGTTAACTTCCGGTTAAGTTAGTGGTTTAAAAACATTGCTATTTTTGAGCAGAGTTTAATAAATGTTTGTTTTTATAAAACCTGACTCAATTCTATATTCATTATTGCCAGTCACATGACATTACCTTCTCATTCATCTTTTCTCTCCTTATGGTCTTTTTAGTTGCTTTCTGTTAGTTTTTAAAAGTTTTCCAATCCTCTAACTTCCCTCTAATTTTTGCTATATCATATGCCTTCTCTTTTGCTTTTATGCTGCCTTTGACTTCCCTTGTCAGCCACAGTTGCATCCTTTAGAATACTACTTCATTTTTGGGATTATATCTATCCTGTGCTTTCCAAATGCTCCCAGAAACTCCAGACACTGCTGTTCTGTCGTCATCCCTGAGAGTGCCCTTTCCAATCAACCTTGGCCAGCTTCTCTCTCATGCCTCTGAAATTCCCTTTATCCACTGTAATACCAATACATCTGACTTTTTCTTCTCCCTGTCAAACTGTAGGGTGAATTCTATCATGTTACCACCACTGTCTTGTAAGAGTTTGTTTACCTTAAGCTCCCTAATCAGATCCAGTTCATTACACAAGGCAATCCAAAATTGCCTTTTCCCTAGTGGGTTCAACCACAAGCTGCTCTAAAAAACCATCTTATGGGCATTCTACAAATTCCTCTCGTGAGATCCAGCATCAACCTGATTTTCCCAATCTAACTAAATATCGAAATCCCCCACGACTATCATAACATTGCCCTTATTACATGCCTTTTCTATCTTCCATTCTAATTTATATCCTGCATCTGGCTACTACTCTAGGGCCTGTATATAGCTCCCATCAGGTCTTTTATCCTTGCAGTTTCTTAACTCTAACCATAAGGATTCTACATCTTTTGATCCTGTGTCACCTTTTCATTTTTTTGATATAGATTTGATATCATTTTTTACTAACAGAACCATGCCAACCCCTTTGCCTACCTGGCAGTCCTTTCCATACAAGGCGTATCCTTGGATGTTAAGCTCCCAATTATGATCTTCTTTCAGCCACAACTCAGTGATGCCCACAACATCATACCTGCGAATCTCTAACTGCACTACAAGATCATCTACTTTATTCCGTATATGGCATGCATTCCAATTTAATACCTTAGTCTTGTATTCATCATCCTTTTTGATTTTTCCCCATGTGATACTTCAACCCATCTCACTGACTGCAATTTTGCCCACTCATCTTCCTGTCCTTCTCTACAGTCTCATTACACAATGCATTAACTTGTATTGATGCATTGTACATCCTCAGCCCTATCACTCTGGTTCCCAGCTCCCCTCCAAATTAGTTTAAACTCTCTCCAACAACTTTAGCAAACCTGCCCACAAGGATATTATTTCCCCTCAAGTTTAAGTGTAAACAGTCCTTTAAGTACAGGTCATACCTTCCCTAGATGAGATCCTAGTGATCCAAAAATCTGAAACCCTTCCCCTGCACTACTCCATCAGCCCTTATTCATCTGTACTATCATCCTATTCCAGTCCTGACTAGCACACGGCACTGGGAGTAATCTAGAGATTACTACCTTAAAGGTTCTACTCTTTAGCCTCTTCCTTAACTCCTTATACTCACTGCATAGGACTTTTCCCCTTTTCTACCTATGTCATTGGTGCCAATAAGCACCATGACCTCTGGCTGCTCACACTCCCTCTTGAGAACCTTCTGCAGCTGTACTGAGGCATCCTGGACCCTAGGCACCTGGGAGGTAACACACCTTCCTGGCTTCTCTTCTGCAGCCAAATAATCTGCCGTCCACCCCTTAACCATCGAGTCTCCTATCACAATCACTCTGTCCAACTATACACGTCCTTGCCGAGCCTGAAGGGTGGCTGTAGCACTGCTGGCCTGGCTGCTGCTGCTGTGCCCTGACAAAACATCCTCTCCAGCAGTATCCAAAGGGGGATATTTGTTGCTGAGGGGAAGGACCACAGGGGATCCTTACACTAACTACTAACTTACTGCTCCAGATGGTCACCAATCTACCATCTGAAGCCTGCATTCTGGGTGACCATCTCAGTAAAAGTTTCATAATGAGGTTTTCAGCCTCCTGGACAGTACTAGCCTGCGCCTGGTCTCATCCAAAGTCTGACTACTCTATTAACACTAGCCTGCTCCAACATTATTTACTTTCATGTGTACTCCTTAATGAATAGGTATAACATAAGTTTTTAATCCTACAAACACAGATTCCTATCCTTCACTGTGTAATGGCAAAAGGGTCTTAAACCAATTCAGAGTCTAGAACTGAAGCCTAGAAAACGGCGCTCTCTAACAATCATTTGCAGATTGAAAAATACAGCAATTTTAAGCAAGGCCAAAATGGTCTGTCAGTAAGTTGACAAATGTTCCAGCAGTAGTTGACGTTTTGCCTCCAATGCATCCCTGAGACACCTCAGAGAGCAGATCTTTGATTCATATCTGCTCACGATGAACCTCAGCAAGAATCAGTGCACATCTTTCCAAACCTCCTTGACAAATACACATTCCAGAAAGTTGAAGACACCAACTCATCTGCAGCTGCCTCTGGGCCACACGTAGTTCTACTGAGACTATTGGTGCATGAAGGAAAGCACTTCCCAAACATCAGCCAAGCAAGTTCTTGGTGCTTGTCTGAAAGTTATAGCAATAAGGCATTCTGCCAAATAAAAACTGACCATTTGTTCATAAGCACGTTGATTACGACTTGAAATTTCTCAAATTATTCACAAAGGTAATGAAAATATCAATATAAAACTGTTATACAATTCCCAGATCCTTGCTCAATCTTTCAGTCAATGCCAAAGAAAAGTAACCTGTGTGTTACCCATATTTATTTTTTCTGATTGACAAGCGGTGTTCTATCAGTGCCCGAGTATCAGGAGGGAAGGAAGACACTTAGGATGCTCCAAATGCAGAACCCAAATTTGTCCAGGTCATAAACTGATTAAAATACAAAATCACTGGATTCCTTGGATTACTGATCCAAATCATATAGTTTATCAATTCTGTAATTAGAGATGACCTTTTTCTATTCCCGAAATCTATTTCCAAAGTTTTTATTACTGCATTACTTAAAAACATTGAATTTATGATAAAGTATTGTGTTGCACAAGATTTTTTTTTGCATTTCTGGATACATTTTTAGTGCAGTCTCCAAATGCTAGTCAATATATTGCCGAGATTTATAAGTGCTCCTTTTATACTTCTGTGGTAAAATTAAAACAATTAAGTTTTGGGAACTTTAACACAATAGGAACTTAACTTTATTCACTAGCTTTTGAATCTTCCCGATGTGGCTGATTTTTGGCTTGTGCTTAGGCTCACGTGTTGTTTATTTTGTGCCTATAAGCTGTGTGCCTTGTTGTTTATATCTGTGTTTCTTGTATTTGTGATTTTAGCTACCTGTTATGGTTTGTACAGCTCTTTGGTTATCATGGGTTGTTTTTAAATGTGCTTTATAAATAAATTTGACTTGACTTGACAGTATCTGTCTGCTAAAGCTTCCATATGATACATTATAACACAAGTAGTTCCAAAATTAATGAGTTTTTGGAAAACTGCTAATTACTAAATTGCATGCCCAAGTTACTCAAATCTGTAGGCAGCAAAACAGGATTAATACTGAGGAGGAGGATTTTATAGTAAAGGAGAAAAATCTGTTCTTCAAATGAGTAAACAAGAACAATCAGAATCAGAAAGAAATGAAAAACAGGTTTGCTGCTGCTGGTCTGCACACTCACTAGCATTCACACAGGGGAAACTATCTATCCAAAATTACACCTAAAACAAATGGTGTATTTTCCCCAAGTCTTAACTCCAAATAAATCATAGGTAGATTGGGCTAATTTTGTTGAATTTTTCAAGACAATATCATTGACGATGAGGGTAGTTCAGTTTCTCTAGTCCACATGGACTTCAGTAAGGCCTTTGATAAAGACCAACGGGGAAACGGAATGCTAAGAGCCCCAAGGGAACCAGATCAATTTGGCAAATTGAGGAAATCAGGTTGGTGCTGGTTTCCAGGAGGGGGAATTCTAGAAGGCCAATGAGATGGCTTTTTGGAGCAGCTTGTGGTTGAACCCACTAGGAGATCAGCTATTCTGGATTGGGTATTGTGCAATGAGCTAGAATTGATTCGAAAGCTGAAGATAAAAGAACCCTTCGAGGAAAGTGATCATAATATGATCAAATTTACACTTAAATATGAGAAGGAAAGCTAAGGTCAGATATATCACTATTACAGTGGAGTAAAGGGAATTACAGAGGTATGAGGGAGGAGTTGGCCAGTATTGATTAGAAAAGGACACTGGCAGGGATGACGGCAGAGCAGCAACAGCTGGAAGCAATTTGGAAGGCACAAAATATATACATCCCAAAGAGGAAGAAGTATTCTAAAGGAAAGATGACACATCCATGGCTAAGAAGAGAATTCAAAGCCAAAGAGAGGGCATAAACAGCAATAATTAGTGAGAAGTGGATATCGGACCATTGAAAAACAAAGCTGGAGAAGTAGTGATGGGGACAATGAAATTGGTGGACAAACTGAATAACTATTTTGTGTTAGTATTCACTACGGAAGATACTAGCAGTATGGTGGAAGTTCCAGGTGTCAGGGGTCATGGAATGTGTGAAGTCACCATAACTAGAGAGAAGATTCATGGCAAACCGAAAGGTGTGAAGGTAGATAAGCAAGGATGTAATGTTGAGACTTTATATAAAGCATTGTTGAGGCCCCACTTGGAGTAATGTGAGCAGCTTTGGACCCCATATCTTAGAAAGGATGTGCTGAAACTGAAGCGGGTTCAAAGGAGGTTCATGAAAATGATTCCAGGATTGAAAGGCCTGTCATATGAAGAGCATTTGATGGCTCTGGGCCTGTATTCATTAGAATTCAGAAGAATGATGGGTGACCTCACTGAAACCTATCAAAAGGTGAAAGGCCTTGATAGAGTGGGTGCTTCCTATGATGGGAGGAGGATGAAGAGAATGCTTCCTATGGTGGGAGTGTCTAAGATCAGAGGACACAGCCTCAAAATAGAGGAGCATCCTTTTAGAACAGATGAGGAGGAATTTCTTTAGCCAGAGTGTGGTGAATCTGTGTGATTCTTTGCCACGGACAGCGGTGGAGGCCAAGTCTTTAAGTATATTTAAGGCAGAGGTTGATAGATTCTTCATTGGTCGGGGCGTGAAGGGATACACACAGAAAGCAGAAGATTGCTGCTGAGAGGAAAATTGGATCAGCCATGATGAAATGGTGGAGCAGGCTTGATGGGCTGAATGACCTAATTCTGCTCCTATATCTTATGGTCTGATCTTCAGCTCAGTCAGAAACACAATCTGCCTAAACTAATAACACAAACAATTGTACTACTTCAATGTTAAGAACATCATTTAAGCAATCACAGTCTAGGTTAAAAAAAATGTCAAACTCTGAGATAATGCTTTCTACAAAAGCTATTTGGAATCAGGGTTTCAATCAATGAAATGCAATTGGAGGTGTGGGTTGTTGAGATGCCTTGCCCTATAAAAAAGTCAGGTTACTGACAGAGCCTGCTCTTCTCAAGAAAAATCTGTTTATGTGCACTATGCCTCGATCAAAACAATTTTCAGAGGACCTTAGAAGAAGAATTGTAGAGATGCACAAGCTGGAAAAGGCTAAAATAGCATTTCTAAAGACTTGAGTATTCATTGGTCCACAGTAAGAGAAAATGCCTACAAATAGAGAAAATTCAGTACTGTTGCTACTCTCCCTCAGAGTGGGTGTCCTGCAAAGATCACACCAACAGCACAACATGTAATGCCAAAGGAGGTGAAAAAGATCCCAACAACAGCAAAGGACCTGCAGAAATCTCTGGAACTTACTAAAGTCTCTATTCATGTGTCCACTATAAGAAAAACACTGAACAAGAATGGTGTTCATGGAAGGACACCATGGAGGAAACCACTGTTCTCCAAACCCCTGCACATCTCAAATTTGCAAAAGACCACTTGCATGTTCCATAACATTTCGGTGGACAGACGAAATAGAAGTTGAACTTTTTGGCAGAAATGCACACCGCTATATTTGGAGGAAAAGGGGCATTGCACATCAACACCAAAACATCATCCCAACTGTGAAGCATGGTGGAAGGAGCATTTTGTCTTGGGGTTGCTTTGCTGCCTCAGGGCCTGGACAGCTTGTAATTGCTGAGGGAACAATGAATTCAAAAATTGTATCATGACATTTTACAGGGGAACGCCAGTCCATCACCAGAAGCTTAATAAAAGTTGGATGATGCAACAAGACAATGATCCAAAACACAATTGTAAATCAATAACATAATGGATTAAAAAGAAAGTTCATGCTTTAGGAGGGCCAAGTCAGAGTCCAGAACTTAACCCAATTGAAATGCTGTGGCATGACCTGAAGAGGGCTGTTCATGCAAGGTATCCCAAAAATATTGATGAAGTGAAACACTTTTGTATGGAGGAATAGTCTAAAAATTCCTCCTTACTGTCGCGCAAGTCTGATCAGCAACTAAAAGAAGGGTTTGGAGGAGGTCACTGCTGCTAAAGGAAGTTCTACTAATTATTAAATGCAAGGGTTCACATACTTTTTCCAGCCTAGACTATGATTAAATAATGTGTTCGATACTGACAGGAAAAGTACAATTTTTGTGTGTTATTAGTTTAGGCAGATTGTGCTTGTCTATTATTGAGACTTCGATGAAGATCAGACCACATTTTTAGTAATTAATGTAGAAAACCCGGTAATTGCAAAGGGCTCACAAACTTTTTCTTGCAACTACATGTACTTTGATGATAAATTTACTTTGAACTTTGGTCAGCAGGAACTGTTGGGCAAAAAGGACTGCATCTGAACTATATACAGTAACTCTGACTCTAAATAGTTAAACCAGTTGAAGTTATGTTTCCCAGCATCACTTCAACAACAAAAGGTACATCAGGGGAATGAGCAGATTATTTCTGACAGAGTTAAGAAAGGTTAACCTTTCCAGATACAACAGACGGAAGCACCAAGGACAGTATTAACTTTGTTGTAAATGAATATTTATTTTTGGAACCTTACAAAGAACTATGTAACAGTGTAAACTCATACATAATATTGCAGCTTCTCAGAATGTGCTGTTAAGTTATATATGTTTACAGATTAGCATGTTCTGTTTAGCATTGACTTAGTTTGTCTCATTTACATTTTCCAGTTTGAGACAGTTACAATTACAAGTTTGCTTGGTCCATCTGCAAAGATTTCTGATGATTGTTGGCAGGGGATAGGCAGCTCGAAGTTAACAAACTTAATGATCCCCAAAATACAAGGTGAAGAGCCATTGAAAAGTCTTTGCCAAGTCTAAATGTAATGAATATCAAAAGCAAATGTAATGAACATCAAAAGCAAATGCAACCAGCCTATAAAATGTAGGTCATTGTCTAGAAAGGCCATTTTAATTTTCATGAGAATAATTTAAGTATTAATTTAAAGGAAAAAAGTTAATTTTAGCTACAAGGGGTCTAATTAAGAAAGAAACTTCTAAGAGTGTTCCATTTGCCTATTACTGTATTTTATATAACACACAGAATGCTGGAGAAACGCAGCAATCAGAATCAGGGTTATTATCACCGCATGTGATGTGAAATTTGCTAATTTAGCAGTAGTTCAATGTAATACAGTCTAGCAGTGAAAAAAACAATAAATAAAATAAAATATAATAAATCAATAATGTATATTGAATAGATTTTTAAAATGTGCAAAAACAGAAATACTGTATGTTAAAAAAGTGAGGTAGTGTTCAGAGCTTCAATGTCCATTTAGGAATCGGATGGCAGAGGGGAAGAAGCTGTTCCTGAATCGCTGAATGTGTGGCTTCAGGCTTCTGTACGTCCTATCTGATGGTAAAAGTGAGAAAAGGGCATGCCCTGGGTGCTTGAGGTCCTTCATAATGGACGCTGCCTTTCTGAGACGCTGCTCCCTGTAAGGTGTCCTGGGTACTTTGTAGGCTAGTGCCCAAGATGGAGCTGACTAGATTTACAACCTTCTGCAGCTTCTTTCAGTCCTGTGCAGTAGCCTCTCCAAACCAGACAGTGATGCAGCCTGTCAGAATGCTCTCCACGGTACAACTATAGAAGTTTTTGAGTGTATTTGTTGATATGCCAAATCTCTTCAAACTCCTAATTAAGTATAGCTGCTGTCTTGCCTTCTTTATAACTACATCGATATGTTGGGACTAAGTTAGATCCTCAGAGATCTTGACACCCAGGAACCTGAAGCTGCTCACTCTCTCCGCTTCTGATCCCTCTATGAGGATTGGCATGGGTTGTTGCTGTGGCACCACTCCACTAGTTGGCATATCTCACTCCTATACGTCCTCTCATTATCACCTGAGATTCCACCAACAATGGTTGTATCGTCAGTGAATTTATAGATGGTGTTTGAGCTATGCCTAGCAACACAGTCATGTGTATACAGAGAGTAGAGCAACGGGCTAAGCATACACCCAAGGTGCGCCAGTGTTGATCGTCAGCAAGGAGGATATGTTATCACCAATCCGCACAGACTGTGGTCTTCTGGTTAGGAAGTCGACAATCCAATTGCAGAGGGCTGTAGAGGTCCAGGTTCTACAACTTCTCAATCAGGATTGTGGGAATGATGGTATTAAATGCTGAGCTATAGTTGATGAACAGCATCCTAACATAGGTGTTTGCATTGTCCAGGTGGTCTAAAGCCGTGCGGAGAGCCACTGAGATTGCGTCTGCCGTTGACCCATTGTGGCGATAGGCAAATAGTAATGTATCCAGGTCCTTGCGGAGGCAGGAGTTCAATCTAGTCATGACCAACCTCTCAAAGCATTTCATCACTGTCAATGTGAGTGTTACCAGGCGATAGTCATTAAGGCAGCCCACATTATTCTTTTAGGTACTGGTACAATTGTTGCCTTTTTGAAACAAGTGGGAACTTCTGCCCATAGCAGTGAGAGGCTGAAAATGTCCTTGAATACTCCAGCTAGTTGGTTGGCACAGGTTTTCAGAGCCTTACCAGGTCTCCATTGGGACCTTCTGCCTTGCGAGGGTTCACTCTCTTTAAAAACAGTCTAATATCACCCTCTGAGACAGAGATCACAGGGCCAACAGGTGCAGCAGGAATCTTCACAACTGCGGTTGTGAAGCAAGTCAGGCAGCATCAACATTGGCGTTTAGGAACTCCTGATGACACATAAAATGCTGGAGAAACTCAGCAGGTCATACAGCATCCATGGAAAGGAATAAACAGTCGACATTCAAGCAGAGACTCTTCATCAGGACCGGAAAGGAAGGGGGAAGATGCCAGAATAAGGTGAAGGGGGGGGGAGAGAAGAGGTTGAAGTAAGAAGCTGGGCAAAGAGTCAAAGAGCAGCAGACAGGGCAAGTAGTGAGAGAGGGTCTCAGAACTCATGGAGAAGATTTAAACTTCTTCAGAGTAGGTACATCTTGAAGAGACAATGCAGCGCAGTAGCATATCAAACACAGAAATCCAGCAGATGCTGGAAATCCAGAGCAATACACAAAATGGTGGAGGAATTCAGCAGATTCCTCCTTCAGCTCTTCTTCCACCCATCCCCTCCCAACTTACTTCATCCTCTATCCCACCTTTCCCATCACCTGGTCTAACCTATCACCTGCCAGTTTAAACTCCTTCCCCTCCGGCTCCTTCTTATTCTGGCTTCTGTCCTCCATTTCCAATCCTGATGATGGGTCTCAGTACAAAATATCATCTGTTTATTCCCCTCCACAGATGCTGCCTAACTTGTTGAGTTCCTCCAGCATTTTGTGTATGTTGCTCAGGATTTCCAACATCTGCGAACTGCTTGTGTTACTATATTTTATATGACTAAATCCCTCAAATTACAGTGATTAAGCTAGTGGCAAGTCTGTGTATATTGTTTCCAGGTGCCACTTTGCAACACAATACAAGGAAAACACTTTTCACAGAGAAACGAAGCAATCACAGAGTATGGTTATAATGGTAAACCAGATGATCACACAATTCAATAAAAAGCAAAATTTAGCTTAGCCACCGCAAACAAACGCAGAAAACAATTTTGACATTTATATAGAATACTACACAAACAAAAACGGGACCTGACATTTAGGAACTCAGCAGGTCATGCAGCATATATGGAAATGAATATAGTGAACATTTCAGGCCAAGACCCTTCACCAGGACCAAAGGAAGGGAGAAGGTGCCAGAATAAAGGGGGGGGGAGGGGAAAGAGGACAAGATTGGTGTTAAGTGAAGCCAAGAGGGTGGGGAAAGGGGTTCACTGCAAAACAACAACCTGCACATAACCCTATCCAGCCAATTTTATTTCAGTATTCTAGATACTGCAGCGTCAGCTCCAAAACCTGAAAATGGAAACTAATTTCAATATGTGTTCATACCTCATTCGATGCCTTAGTTTAAATTTTAAGGTAATGAAGCTAAACTTCCAGGTCGTAAACAGATCCACACTATGAGCAAATGAGTATTTACAAGAAGACTGTGAGCCAGTCTTACGACAACCACCGAGGCATCTCCCTCTTGTCCATTGCGGGGAAGAGGCTTGTTATTTGAATAACAAAGGACAGTCTTGTCGGAACATTGCAGTCCACACAGAAGTTGACGTAATCAGTGATGCACTCTGTGAGTCCATCAATATCCTTTCCATGTGGCTCACAGAGTGCCTGCCAGTCTGTCACCTCAAAACAACCCTGAGCCTCCTCTGACCATTTCCTCACTGTCCTCGAGGTTGCAGGTTTACTCTTCACCAGAGGCACGTAGCAGGGTTTTAGATGCACCAGGTTGTGGTCTGACCTTCCCAATGGGGGGAGGGGAGAGGAGCTGTATGCATCCTTAACGTTAGCATACATCAAATCCAGAGTCCTCTCCCCTCTGGTTGAACAGCTCCCATGCTGCGTGAAGTTGGGCAGTGTTCTGGCCATGGTAACATGGTTGAAGTCACCCGAGATGGTAATGAGGGCACTCGGGTGCTGGGTTTGTAATCTGGCTATGTAATCTGGCAGTACACTGCTGTTCATGAGCTTCTAATTTAAACAATATCCTCTACCACCATGCCAATGTTGTATCCAGTTCACTAGCAAACTGCTGTAACCTGGTTAAAGTCCAAGCAGTCAATGTCTCCCACGCTGCTTTCATCAATGCTGTTGATCACCTCTTCATAAAAGTCTCTCATTCATGGTTTCCCATGTGCAAAGCTATGCTGCCCATCACCAATCATCCTGTTTCTGTAGAAATATAAATAAATCTCAGCTGTCAGAATCCTTTCCAGTCACTTTCCCCACCATTGACACAAGGCACACCAGACTTTAGTTCCCTGCTGTTCTTCTTAAATAAAGACACAGTGTTAGCTATATTCCAGTCTTCAGTAGCCACATATAAAGCAACAGAAGTTTCTGGGCTTCATACCCCAGTGAGTTGGGGACATGCCGGTCCTAGCATGCAAAGTCGGCTGCGACAGACTTGATGGATGAGATCTACAGTGAGATCCACAGCCAGGAAGGCAGTTCTGCAATGCTCCACAGACAGTGAAGAGCATGACAAGGCACAGAAAATATCATGGTTGTTGCGTAAATGAAGTCACCAGAGAGAAGGACTGATAGATTTGAAGCAGCCTCTTTATTCGACAAAACAAGATAAGCAGGCATCATAAGGAGACCCTTTTCGGTGGAAGAAGGTCTGTTTGGCCCAGCCCTACACAACATTTTATGTGCTAAAGATCAAAGAAAACTTCAGGACAATTCAAACAAATGCAAATTATAGTTACTGGCATGGTTAGAGCATTGTCTGATTGGTAAGGGTCAGCAAGTGGGAATAAGAGGATCTTTTTCTGGTTGGCTGCCAGTGACTAGTGGTGTTCCACAGGGGTCAGTGTTGGGACTGCTTTTTTTGCTGTGTATCAGTGATTTGGATGATGGAATAGATGGCTTTGTCGCCATGTTTGCAGATGATTGAATTGACTTTATTTCTTACATCCCTCACGTACATGAGGAGTAAAAATCTTTATGTTACATCTCTGTCTAAATGTGCAATGTGCAATCATAGTAATTTATTTATTATAAATTATTTTTGAACAGTAAATGTAACATCGAAATAGTCTCAGATCAGCGTGCGATTATCAGTCTGATGGACTGATGGAAGAAGTTGTCCCGGAGCCTGTTGGTCCTGGCTTTTATGCTACGCTACTGTTTCCCGGATGGTAGCAGCTGGAACAATTTGTGGTTAGGGTGAATCGGGTCCCCAATGATCCTTCGGGCCCTTTTTTCACAGCTGTCCTGCTCAACCGCCTTCTCCAACATCTTGAGCAAGGTCTGCTCCCAGAAAGCCAGTGCAGCTTCTGGGCTGAACGTGGGACCGCGGACGTGATTTTTGCTGCGCGCCAACTCCAGGAAAAATGCCAGGAGCAACACAGCGACCTCTTCATGACCTTTGTCGATCTAACCAAGGCTTTCGATACGGTCAGCAGAGAAGGCTTGTGGAAGATCATGGAGAAGTTTGGCTGCCCCAGCAAGTTCATCACAATCGTCCGGCAGTTCCACGACGGTATGATGGTGAAAGTTCTGGATGACGGCGACGAGTCCGAGGCCTTCCCAGTGACAAATGGCGTCAAACAAGGCTGCGTTCTTGCCCCAACTCTGTTCAGTATGGTATTCTCTGCCATGCTGACAGATGCCTTCCGCAACTACAAAGAAGGAATCCACGTCAGGTACAGGACTGACGGCAGGTTGTTCAACCTTAGGCGCCTGCAGGCAGTTACAAAGGTGCAAGAGACTGTCATCAGAGACTTCTTGTTTGCTGATGACTGCGCACTCAACGCCAGCACAGAGCAGGAGATGCAGCGTGAAATGGACTGCTTCTCACAAGCTTGCAACAACTTCGGTCTCACTATCAGCACCAAAAAGACCGAAGTTATGTACCAGTCTGCCCCAGGAAAGCCATACCAGAAGCCGCGCATCACGGTAAAGGGCCAGAACCTCCAGGCAGTCGACAACTTCACCTACCTGGGCAGCATACTCTCTCGCGCAGTGAACATAGAAGCTGAGATCAACAACAGGATTGCCAAAGCCAGCGCCACCTTTGGGAGACTCCGTGAGAACGTCTGGGAGCGGAGAGGACTCAGCCTTACCACCAAGCTGAAGGTCGACTGTGCAGTGGTCCTTACCACCCTCCTTTACGCCAGCAAGACCTGGACTGTCTACAGCAGACACACTAAACAGCTCAACCACGTTCACCTGAGCTGTCTCCGCAGACTCTTCCACATCAGGTGGCAGGACAAAGTTCCCGACACGGAAATCCTGGATCGAGCTGGGCTCTGCAGCGTCTACATCCTCCTGCTGAAAGCCCAAGCCAGGTGGACTGGACATGTGGTCAGAATGCCAGACAGCTGCTGTACGGAGAACTGTGTCAGGGCAAGCGCTCAGTCGGGGGGCAGAAGAAACGTTATAAAGACTGCCTCAAAGCGTCCCTCAAAGGCCTGGGTGTCGACATCAACACGTGGGAGACGCTTGCCCTCGACCGTCCAGCTTGGCGCAGCAAGATCACCACAGGAGCCTGTGCAGCTGAAGTCAGGCGCATCACTGAGGTGCAACGTAAGCGTGCTGTGCGCAAGGCCCGAGCAGCATCCACTGCCACGACAGCACCCACCCACTTGTGTCCCACATGTGGGCAAGCCTTTAGGGCCCGGATTGGCCTCATCAGTCACCTCCGGACCCACAGCCACCAATCTCCCATTTGATTTTGAAGCCATGGTCATCTTCGACTACGAAGGACGAACAACAACAACAACAACATGAGCAAATATCAGATTACAGGATTATATTCAACAAAAAAATTAATTTACAAAATAAAATTAAGACTACAAATTCTACATTATAATTTGTAGTTAAAATGTGTTGCCTTTGAATTTCTAATTTTCACAATTTAAAATAAATCAACACCCAAACGGATGCACTCTTAAGAGTTCATTGACAATGTAGCAATATTAGAATACTCTATAAAGTAGTTTCTAAAGTTGATTTGGTTAGGGCTACTATGGATATGTAAACAATGCATCAGATCAAACACTCACACATGGCAAAAATAATATTTCAAAATTCCTGATAGTCTCTTTTTAATCAATCATAGGAACAAAAGAATTATTGAGTTCTGTTCATTTGGACTATGTATTTGGTACGCATGCGCACTCTCCCTGTTACGCAGGTGTGCATATGAAGGGATTGAAATTATGGTATATAAAGGGGGTGGCCCTCAGGTATTGAACAGTTTAATTGAAAGTAAAGTTGTTTAAACAAAAGAAAAACGTGTCCTTGCTGTTTTGGCGTTAACAGTGGCAGCAGAGAATGGTTTCCAATTATAGGTTCCTGCCAGCATTTGAAGAGAGTAAGCCTTACAAAAGCTGGAAAAATGAAATTGGAATATGGACCCATGTTACGGAACTGGAGGAGACAAAGCAAGCCTTGGCTGTTGCACTGTCACTTTTGGGAAGAGTGAGAGACAGCAATGGGAATTTTGGTGGACAACTTGAACAAGATGACAGTATGAATACACTAATAAATACGCTTGACTGTTTTTTGAAGGAAGACTTTGACAAAATTTATAGAGATAATTCTAAAAATATGGCTGATTATAGTATTGATTTGGAACAAAAGTACACTTACATGCGTAAGTGTACAAATGGATCTTCCTGATGCTGTATTAGCTTTTAAACTGTTGGATACTGAATGTCTGGACATAAAGGACAGACAGCTAGTGTTAATTGCATGCACAGAATTTGTATTTGCATCTATGAAAATATCACTGAAGAGAATTTTTGGAGAAAAGGCCACAAAGTCAACTGTCAGAATTAGTCTGAGTCAGGAAACTGCATAATCACAAGCTTAGATCCCAGAGGAACCAGACACGGGTACCACAATCTGGCACAAAACCAGTAAGTACAGCAGGAGATCGAAATGTGCGGTACGTCAAAGTATTTACCACCGGGCAAGAAACTGCCCTCAAAGAACCAAACAAGTTAGGCTAACTGAAGAAAATAACAAATCTGAAGATGTACAAGAGTGCCATGTCACATTATTTGTGAAGGAATCACTTACTAATGCAGAGGAGACAGAGATTTTGATGATAGAATCTCTAGGATCTGCTGTTATTGATACAGCATGCACACGCACAGTGCGTGGACAAAAATGGCTTGAAAGCTATGTAAGTGAACGAAACCAGAATCAAGTGCAGAAACTGGTGAACACAGATACACCTTGTAATAAAGCATTCAAATTTGGAGATGGAAAGATTGTACACTCCACCAAAAGAGTGAAAATTCCTGCAAAAATAAGGTAGACGAAATGTTACATTGAAATGGAGGTGGTACCAGTGAACATTCCATTACTCTTGAGAAAATCTTCCCTAAAGAAAACAGCAGTAATACTGGATGTGAAGAATGACCAAGCAATGATGTTTCAACAGCCAGTGTCTCTTGAGCTCACAGATCTGGACATCAGAATGCAAACATTCCAGATAAAGCCATTACTACGAACCAATGTGAAAATGAATTACTAACTGTCACACTAAACATGACCATCAATGGAGAGTTGGCAACAGCACATGACGAACGTTGAGCTCTATAACAACCTACCAATGCTCTCCACTAAAATCGAGGCGAGAAGACTGCAACTAGCGGGGCACTGTCTACACCACCCCGAGCTACCTGCCACCCTAGTCATCATATGGGAGCCCAAGCACGGGAGGACGAACCCTGGGCACCCTCCCAAGACTATGGTCAACACGCTCCTAGAAGACAGCAGCGCGGCTAATGTAGATGAACTGAACACACTGATGAGGGAGAGGGAAAAGTGGAGAGTCCGTCATCGTGCCCGACGCCGGCCCCCTCGGACTGAGTCGACGTAGTAGTAGTAGCAGTATCGATGAGAAATGCAAAGTGTTGCTCAAACTTCACAAGCAGTTTGGATACTCTTTAATTGATCGACTTCAGAAACTGCTCAAAGAGTTCAGAAAACAAAGATGCAGATTATTTGTCCACTAAAAGCAGATAATTGACAGCTATGAGATGCATCAAGAGATTGGAAACCGCAAGCCTGCAGTTGGTCTGCCACTAGCATCTGAATACGATGAAATAGTAGCCGTTGACCTACTTGAATTGGAGCAAGTAGTATGTATCGCCACATCATTGATGAGTTCACACATTTCAGAGCTAATAGCATCATAAATAAAAAGAGTCCCTCAGAGATAGTAAAAAAAATTTCATCCATTCCTGAATAAATGTGCATGGCCCACCTTGTAAAGTATTCAGTGATAATTGTGGGAATTTAATAATGATGAATTCAGAGATATGGCAGGGAACTTTAACACTGAAACAAAGACAACAACTGCATATCATCCTTGGAGTAATAGACTTCAGGAGCGACACAATCAAACACTTACTGAAATAATGCTGACGTAAAGAAAAGCAATGGCTGTGACCGGAACACAGCCCTGGACTGAGCCCTTATGGCAAAGAATACCAGGCACAATGTACATGGTTACAGCCTATATCAATTGGTCTTCGGCCAGAATCCAAACCTTCCCTCTGTTCTGTTTAACAGACCACCTGCTCTGGAGGGCACTACAAGGAGTGAGTGGGTTGGGAAACATATTTCAGCACTGAACGCATCAAGGAAGGCTTTCACTGAAGCAGAGGGTTCACAGAGAATTCGAACTGAGGGCACAGGTCTGTCCTACAAATGACAAGTATGACACAGGGGACAAAGTGTATTACAAAAGAGCAGACTGTGCAGAATGGGAAGGTCCTGGAGATGTCATTGGTCAGGATGGAATCGTAGTATTCATGGGACATGGAGGTACATATGTCAAAGAGCATCATTCCAGACTACGCAAAGCATAAACTGAACACCATCAGAACTCTGTGGAAAATGACAAAAAATGAAAAGCACTTCACTGTGCACCCTGAAAGAAACCTAGACAGGAATTACACCAAAAGCATGCCTGGAGGCTAAAGGTCTTGAGGAACTGAACATAAAAGAACTCCAAAAAGACTCACAAACATGTGCATCAGAGTCTCTCCGACTACTTCTCTCAGTGATATGTCAAAAGCATTGGCAACCCCATTGCATGGACGTAAAATCCGCATTCTTACAGGAATGGAGCTGTCACGTGACATTTACATTAAACCCCCTCCTGAAGCCAGAAGCGGAGGAACACTGGAAGCTCAAGAAGTGTGTATATTGTCTAACAGATGCATCATACTTTGGTATAAAAGATTGAGGAAATAATGTTAAAAACAGGTAGAAAGATGTCACAAGTGGATCCAGCTGTTTTTTTTTACTAGAAAGATTCAGGACATCGTGTGATTGGAATATTTGCCTGTCATGTAAATGATTTCATATGGGGAGGCTCACAAAACTTTGCCACAACAATTATTCCTCAGTTAAAGTCAGCCTTTCAGGTTGGATGGGAGGAACATGACCAATTCTGCTATATAGGGATAACCAGCCTTGCTGTCGACAGAATAGTACAGCTGCATCAAGAAAGCTACATCAGGAATCTTCACTCAATCCACATGGAATCCTCACATGCCACACAATAGGATGCACTCCTCAGTGAAGCTGAAGCTGAACAACTTAGGTCAAAGGCAGGTCAGATTCTATGGAAGGCAGGGCAGAGCAGAACTGACATCATGTTTGAGGCCTGCAGTTTGGCATCCAGCACAAAAAATGCATAGTACAAACTTTATTTGAGGAAAACAAGATAGTGTGCAGAATTCAATCTGAAAGAGTAGTCTTGAAGTTTCAACCACTTGGAAAAGCTAGCTCAGTGAGGCTCATTGTCCTTAGTGATGCCTCACTTGGAAATCTTCCTGATGGAGGAACTCAAGGGGAACACTTGATTACACTGATGGAAGAGGGAAGATTTTCACCTCTCTATTGGCAATCAAAATGGATCTGAAGCGTTGTACAGAGTACTTTGGCAGGAGAAACTCTCGCAACGTCTGAAGGTATTGACAATGCTGTTTCAAGCCATACTCTATTCTGACGTTTTCCGTGGTGACCCAAAGGACAGTCTACATACAAGTTGTGTCACAGACAACTGCTCTTTGGCTGATGTCATCAAATCCACCAAGTCAGTTACAGAAAAGAGGCTTTGTCTACAGATGAGCAGCATCATAGAACTCGTCCAAGCACAGAAAATTTACCACGTCATGATCAGCTACGAAGGAACAACTAGCTGACCGTCTCGCAAAGGAAGCTCCAACTCTCGTGCTGTTAAAGGCACTTAGTGAAGGCATTTGGTACCTTAAAAATTATATTAAATTCAAGGGTTAGAACTAATTCCCATATCCTAATGGACATTTGAATTGTTTTTAAATCTTTTTCAAATTAAATTTTTTGTTACACAAGGATGGGAGATTGTTGAGTTCCGTTCATCCGGACTATGTAAATATTTAGTACGCATGCACACTCTCCCTGTTATGCGCGTGTGGAGGGAGAGGAATTGTGGGATGTAAAGATGCCAGCCCTCAGGTATTGAAGGGAGACATTGAAAGTAAAGTTGTTTAAACAAAAGAAAAATGTATCGTTGCTGTTTGGGCGTTCACAATTATCACAACAGAAAATAACATAAAGAGGGTTTCGGTGACATCATCATTCAGAATGGCAGCTTAAATCAGTAGCTCCTCTGGAAAAACGCATATTTTGCCCCGTTAATCCATCAAATATAAGATCTTTCAAAAATATCTGAATTGATAAGGGGGGCAAGAATGGGGGAAAAATGGGGATTAAAAAAGCATCACTGCAGAGCCTATGGAAGAGAGAGGTACAACAGAATGGCAGGCGGTGACTAGTGGGGTACCGCAAGGCTCAGTGCTGGGACCCCAGTTGTTTACAATATATATTAATGACTTGGATGAGGGAATTAAATGCAGCATCTCCAAGTTTGCGGATGACACGAAGCTGGGTGGCAGTGTTAGCAGTGAGGAGGATGCTAAGAGGATGCAGGGTGACTTGGATAGGTTGGGTGAGTGGGCAAACTCATGGCAGATGCAATTTAATGTGGATAAATGTGAAGTTATCCACTTTGGTGGCAAAAATAGGAAAACAGATTATTATCTGAATGGTGGCCGATTAGGAAAAGGGGAGGTGCAACGAGACCTGGGTGTCATTATACACCAGTCATTGAAAGTGGGCATGCAGGTACAGCAGGCGGTGAAAAAGGCGAACGGTATGCTGGCATTTATAGCGAGAGGATTCGAGTACAGGAGCAGGGAGGTACTACTGCAGTTGTACAAGGCCTTGGTGAGACCACACCTGGAGTATTGTGTGCAGTTTTGGTCCCCTAATCTGAGGAAAGACATCTTTGCCATAGAGGGAGTACAAAGAAGGTTCACCAGATTGATTCCTGGGATGGCAGGTCTTTCATATGAAGAAAGACTGGATGAACTGGGCTTGTACTCGTTGGAATTTAGAAGATTGAGGGGGGATCTGATTGAAACGTATAAGATCCTAAAGGGATTGGACAGGCTAGATGCAGGAAGATTGTTCCCGATGTTGGGGAGGTCTAGAACGAGGGGTCACAGTTTGAGGATAGAGGGGAAGCCTTTTAGGACCGAGGTTAGGAAAAACTTCTTCACACAGAGAGTGGTGAATCTGTGGAATTCTCTGCCACAGCAAACTGTTGAGGCCAGTTCATTAGCTATGTTTAAAAGGAAGTTAGATATGGCCCTTGTGGCTACAGGGGTCAGGGGGTATGGAGGGAAGGCTGGGTTCTGAGTTGGATGATCAGCCATGATCATAATAAATGGCGGTGCAGGCTCGAAGGGCCGAATGGCCTACTCCTGCACCTATTTTCTATGTTTCTATGTTTCTAACACGCAGCTGTCCTACATGTGCGCGTGGTGGCAAAGCTGATGCTGGGCCTCGTGCAGGTGAAGCTGCAAATATGATAAGGATTTTGGATGAGATAAGGGAAGTCCAAAAAGATATAAAACAGAAACTCAATGACATCAAGTCAGAGCTCGCCAACATCAATCAGAAAATTGCGGTTGCAGAGACTCAAATTGAGAAGATGGAAGATCGCATGCAAAACATGGAACAGATACTAAGTAAGACGATAAAAATATTAAATCAACAGGAGAGTAAATTGCTTGACCAGGAGGGAAGATCGCGATGGAAAAATATCAGGGTTTACAATGTTCCCGAAGAAGCAGAGGGATTGTTGATGATAGACTTTGTAGAAAAGCTGCTGTGGGAAGCGCTGGAGATTCCCCCAACTATGGAGATTGAAATTGAGAGGACACATCGTTCACTCGTCCCGCGGCCCTCCGGAGACAGAGGAAGTAAACCACGCTCAATAGTACTTAGATTCCTTCGATTCAAGAGCAAGGTGGAGATTCTACCAAGGGCCTGGGGTAAGAAGAGGTGTTTTGGAACGGGAAGTTAATATACTTCGATCATGATTACCTCCCCCACACCCTGGCGGTCCTACAGAAACGGAAGGAATATCCCGAAGTGAAACGAATATTAAAGCAAGAAAAGATTAAATTCCAAACTCCGTACCCTGCTAAACTGAGGGTATTTTACCAAGAAGGGATACGATTATATCAGACGGTGGAGGAGGCGACCACAGACATGAAGAACAGAGGACTGCTCATTAGCATGGGCAAACCAAGGGAAAGTCTGGCTGAGCAGTTATTCTGATCTGCTTGGGAAATAGTAAGAGAACCTAGAAAGCAGGAGACGGGAACAGGACGAGAGAAGGATATTAGGAAGGGACTGTCAGTTCTCCGAGGGCAGCCCTCACCTCCTCCAGAAGAGCCATAAGGTTTGGCTAACTTTAAAAGTGCTGATAAACTAAACGGAAGCAAAAATAGACGGTGATATACCTATCTCGAGAAATACATATTATAATGTGGATTTTATATTACTCAATTTTTTTAAATTAATTTATTCATTCCTTTTTCCCCCACCTAAATGAGAATATATACATGGGAGGAATACATAGGGAAATCATTTCTGTGTAATGGACATAGTTTCTTTTACTTACTTTTATAGGTACTGCAATGGGGGCCTCAACTCACAGGTAGGAGCGGCTATTCCCCACAGCTAGGCATTTCTTCTAGCCCAACCCAGGGTCATCTAGAGACCCCAGCCTTGGAATCACACCTTTGTTACCTTTTTTCTTAATTATTCGCACTTCTTGGCTCTTATTTGTTCAGGGAGTAGATCGATTAAGTTATATTCAGCAAATTTCAATGATATACTAACAGATAAATACATATAAATGGCTAAGGACAAAGTAAAATTCATTTCTTTTAATGTCAGTGGGCTGTTGAATCCAGTCAGCGCAGTAAAATTCTATCAAAAATGAAAAAAGAACAAGCCCATGTAGTATATTTACAGGAAACTCACTTAAGTGATAATGAGCATGGAAAATTGAAGAGAAATTAATTTGTTTTTCTCCTCATATAAATCAGGGTATAGAAGAGGAGTTGCTATTCTCATCCCAAGCAAGCTAAATTTTGAAATGGGAGATAAGGAGGGCAGATATATTCTGGTAAGGGGGAAATGTGGATGGAAATCCAGTTACTTTATTGAATATATATGCACCCCCAGAAGTGATATTAGTTTCTTCCAGAAAATTACTAATACTTTAATAATTTTTATTTTAATAATACGGAAACAGAAGGTCTCTTGATATGTGGGGGAGACTTAAATTTACAATTATAACCAAAGTTAGACTCTTCCAATAGAAAAACTTATGAAACAAAGTCCTTACATAAGAAAGTTAACACTCTTCGAGGATGTTGGTCTTATTGATATATGGAGGGACCTTTTCCCCGACAGAAGGGATTACACTCATTAATTTGCACCCCATTCCGTATATACAACAATAGACTATTTTATGACATTTGGAAAAGATAGACAAAATAATCACCTGTGGAATTGGGACAATAGATGTAAGAGACCATGAACCTATATATTTATCGGTTGATTTTGACCTACAACCAAAGAATACTATTTGGAAACTAAATTGGAGTCTACTCAATGACCCCTATTTTAAGGAATAAATTAAAAAAGAAACTGGTCTTTACTTGGAATTCAATGATAATGGAGAGGTTTCACCTCCCATTCTGTGGGATACTCTGAAGGCTGTCTTAAGAGGGAAAATTATAGCGATATCTTCATATAAGAAAAAATAAGGAATAAAATATCAGAGGCATTACAAAATAAGCTGAAGGAACTAGAAAAAAAACACAAATTGAGTTTGGCACAGGATACACTAGAGGAAATTTAAATAATTAGGAATGAAATTAATAGCTTGGCTACACAAGAAATTAGAAAAAATTTAATGTTTCTGAAACAGAGACACTATGAAAGTGGATCTAAATCTATGAAAATACTGGCATGGAAACTGAAAAAAAAGATAGCAGAAAATACAATTCATAGAATAAGGGATCCAAGAACAAAAGTGATAAAAAATAAGCTAACTAAAATTCAAGAAGCTTTTGAAATGTTTTACAAACTCTATATTTCCAAGTTCCAGGGGGAAGCATAACCCAAATTGACACCTTCCTGAATTCTTTAGAGTTACCCACTTTAAGCAAAGAACAAAATAGAACAATGACTGCTGACATAACTGAAGCTGAACTAAAAACTGCAATTAGTAGGCTTAAATTAAGCAAGTCACCAGGATCAGATGGATATACGGCAGAGTGGTATAAAGAGTTTGAAGTGAGTTAATTCCTGTTTTACTCCCCACACTGAACTGGGTCCTAAGACAGGCGCAAATGCCACCCAGCTGGAAGGAGGCAATAATCTCAGCTATACCGAAAGGCAGCAAGGATAAAATGGAGTGTGGGTCAGTTAGACCAACATCTGTTCTTAATGTGGATTATAGAATATTAACCTCCATCATGGCCAAACAATTAGAAGAGTTTCTACCCACATTGATACATAATGATCAGACAGGTTTTATACAACAACGCCAAACACAAGACAATATACGAAGGACACTTCACATTATGGATCACATTAAAAAAATGAAATTGAAGCAATAGTGATAAGCGTGGACACAGAAAAGGCATTTGATTTGGTTAATTGGAATTTTCTTTACGGAGTTTTACATAGTTTTGGTCTACATGACACAATTATTAAAACTATACAGGCACTATACGACAATCCTACTGCCAAGATTAAAATCAATGGATATTTATCTAATAGTTTTACCCTAGGAAGGGGCACGAGACAGGGTTCTGCATGGTCTCCGCTACTCTTCGTATTTTATCTGGAACCATTAGCTCAATACATCAGACAAAATGAAGATATCAGGGGAATTACTATTAAAGGGAGAGAGCATAAACTGGCCTGTTACGCAGATGACACTTTGATCTGTCTAGGGCAACCAACATACTCTTTACCTAAATTGATGCAATCCTTTGACCAATGTGGCCAATTATCAGGATACAAGATCAACATAGATAAAACCCAACTACTTTCATATAACTATAACCCACCAAGAGAAATTGAAAGTAGATATCCTTGGGCATGGCAAACAGAATCCGTCAAATATTTGGGCATCATTATGCCAAAAGATTTGGCAAAATTATCAGCCTATATATAAAAAAAATTAAGGAACATATAACAAGATGAAACTTAATTCCTTTTCTTGGTCTCAGTTCAAGGATTGAATCTATTAAAATGAATATACTGCCCAGACTACTATATCTCTTTCAAACCCTACCAATAGAGATTAACCAAAATCAATTCAACGAATGGAACAAGATGCTATTGAGATATATATGGCAAGGTAAAAGGCCTAGGGTTCGTCTCAAAACTTTGCAATTAGCCAAGGAAAAGGGGGGGATGGGGCCTACCTTCTCTTAGATCATCATTCTGCAGCACAGTTAGAGCTGTGATATACTGGTGCAACCCATCATATGACGCTCAATGGAAAAACACTGAGGAGAGGATACTTTCCATCCCCATACAGGCAATTTTGGCTGATAACAACCTACAAAGTTACATAAATAATATTGACAACCCGTGGTTGAAATAGACTCTTAAAATATGGAAAACTATTATAAAAGAATATAAACTAGAGAGAGACATTGCAATTCTTAAATGGTGTGCATATGACTCGGATTTTACGCCGAATAAACTGGATGCTAGATTTAAGGACTGGACAGCTGAAGGACTAACAGCTATTTGCAATATAATAAAAGAAGGAACACTGTTCAGTTTTGAAATGCTCGAAGAGAAACACTTATTAGAAAAACAAGACTTTTACCGGTATTTACAGATGCGACAGTATGTTAATAGGATGGTTAAAAATGTAACCAAGGCAAGTACATGTTTGATAGAGCTATTTAGGAAAGCATATAATTCAGACAACGGGTAGTAGAATAATTTCAAGCGTTTATAAGAGTTTGTCAAATCTTAAAACACATTCGACTTCATACATTAAAACAAAATGGGAGAAGGAAGGAGGGATAATAATATGAGGAAGACTGGACAATATGGAGGTATCAATGGAAGTGTACCAGTTCACAGAAATGGAGGGAGTTCACGTGGGAAAACTTGCGAAGATATTTTATTACACCCTCTCAGAAATCCCATTATGATAGTAACCCCCCTGCTTGCTGGAGAAATTGTGGAAATCAAAATGCAAACCAGTATCATATTTTCTGGGAATGCCCCGTTATCAAAGACTATTGGAGTGGGATACATAATGCCCTACAAGACATTTTTAAATGTGAAATACCCTTAGAGAGTAAGACCATATACATTGGGTATATACCTCAAGAATGGTTGAAAAGAGACAAGTATTTAATGAATATACTGCTGGTGGCTGGTAAAAAGACCCTTACCAGGAAATGGTTATCATAGGCGAGCCCAACTTTAAATGTATGGATGGAAATTACAATGGACATTTACAAAATGGAGAAGATAACAGCATCTGTTAATCATAAGTTGGAACAATTTTATTCATGCTGGAAAAAATGGTTTAACTACATAACACCTCATAGGCCTGATTTTATTCTCACAAGTCAATGAATTGTTGTTAAAAAAAAATCACTCCCTACTCTGTACATAGTTTTCTTCTTTCGATTGTTCTTTCTTTCTTCTCCTTTCTATAAGTGTATACCTCAGATAAACATTATGTGGAGATTTGTGATAAATATGATTATATGATACATGTACAGTATCTGAAATACATCTTATGGAAATGTTTGTTTGAAGATGAAATTCAATAAAAAATTACAAAAAAGAAGGAAATAACATAAAAATCCATAAAAAGTGTTCAAGATTCAATTAAAAATGCTGTGGCAAAGCATTTATCCTCGTTTAAAGAAAAATAAAAATTACCATAAAATCATCTACTTAACAGTATCGAATTCTTCCTACCTGTAGCTGCTCTGTGGAACTACTACTGCATTCATCTCCAGATTCAGAGTCTTGATGCTTTTCTGAACTCTCTGGCGTCCATTCCGATGAATGTTCATGAACTAGTTTATCTCCCTCCATTGCATCGAGATCCTGTGAATGCACCAGGATTCGGTTTGGATCTGTAATTCGTGAATACTGCGTTTCACCTTCACCATGTCCATGACTCTGGCTTCCAGCTTTGACACTATTTTGGATTCCAGAATGTAAATGGACCATCCCTTGAACCTGATCCTCGTTTTGTATTTGGCTGGTGTTCAGATTAGTCGGCTGGTTCTCTGATGATGTCTTAATTTGTAATTGCCCCATAGAGGACTTGAAAGCACTCATATAATCTGGTGATTTGGAGACATTTTCATTTGACACCTGCTGTAGCTTGGCATCTGCACCTAAACTAGCAGATTTGGCTTTAACAGAACTGGGTACACATTTCACTGGTGGCATTAATGCCTTACGAGGTAGTTCTTTAACATATTGTGCTGGAAGATAAAAAGGCTTTGAACTATCATCCTTCTTAACCTGCCACCAATCATTATTTGTCTTCTTTAATAAGATATACCTTTCACCTTCCTTTATTGAAATTATTCTATCCTTTGCCTCATACTCATAATCATACTCCACCTCAATATACACCTGCCCTGGAACAACAGGTACATCTGGTTTTCGATCTTTCTCAGCCATTTCAAAAATGCTTAATGAAACTGGCAGTAATCCACATGATGTGATTCCAATTGTTCACTGAAGATAGAAGAAAAAAAAATAGTAAATATTAATTACAAATTTACTTTCTTGCTCATCTTTAATATACTGGTCATCACAGCATTCTGATATTATTAATGTTATTACAAATCTAAAATCACTAGTAAGCTTTAGCCGTGTATTAACAATTTTAAAAAATGAATAGAATAGCACTTTAGTTTCTGTCCCAGTCAAAATTAGATCAAAATAGAAAAGGTAAAACAGTGGCTGAAATCTGATCAGTGATGCTGCAAGAACTTAGGCAAGCAGTATCTGTGTAAAGAGAAAACAATTAACATTTTAGGTAATGGTGATGGTCATTAATCAAAACATTAACTGCTTTCTCTTACCGCAGATGCTGCTTGACTAGCTGTGCCCTTCTAGCACTTGATTTTCTTCCAGAATTAAATCAATTCTGAACTACTGAAAGCTTCAACTATTTTTACTTCAAAATATTTGCAATGTAATCCTCAAGCAATGATAATACAAAGCCCAAAACATTACTGAGACAGATTAAGGAAACAAAAAAAGGAATAAACTTGATAAAGCAAGATTATATATAAAAAGTTAGATGATACGAACTGTCATCTTTATTCAGAAATACAAGATCAACGAAATCTTAATGGTAAACAGATGAGAACTAAATGCTATAGTTGCTTGAAACATACTCTTAAAAAAGTAACATATTTCTAAAAGCTCGATTTTCAGATCCTGCACTAGTAAGATATTCTTAACAAGTAATCTTAGAATTTAAAAAAAATCAAAAATACTCTTCTAAAAATGAATCAGTTTTACACCTTGTAATGAGTAGTCAAATCTGATTTTTTATAATTCACCAGAAATACTGTTTATGCCACGAACATAATTAATTTTCAATTTCACTTATAAAGTATTCGTAACTTTTTTAGATTTAAAATACAAGATTAACTTTCCATTTTTGTTGGAAACTAATCTCCAGGCCACAATTGGATCTTGAGCTGAAAAGGACTGGTATTGCTCATATTTAACTCCAATTGCAGTAACAATAACTATAAGATTGTTGTTATTTAAATATTTTTCAAGCACTTGTTGTGCCGACCCTTAAACCCTGTCTCCCATATAACCCCTCCCCCACCTTAAATTCCTCCATATACCTGTCTAGTAGTCTCTTAAATTTCACTAGTGTATCTGCCTCCACCACTGACTCAGGCAGTGCATTCTACACACCAACCACTCTCTATGAGTAAAAAAACCTTCCTTTAATATCCCCCTTGAACTTCTCACCCCTTACCTTAAAGCCATGTCCCCTTGTATTGAGCAGTGGTGCCCTGGGGAAGAGGCGCTGGCTATCCACTATCTATTCCTCTTATTATCTTGTACACCTCTATCATGTCTCCTCTCATCCTCCTTCTCTCCAAAGAGCAAAGTCCTAGCTCCCTTAATCTCTGATCATAATACATGCTCTCCAAACCAGGCAGCATCCTGGTAAATCTCATCTGTACCCTTTCCAATGCTTCCACATCCTTCCTATAGTGAGGCGACCAGAACTGGACACAATACTCCAAGTGTGGCCTAACCAGACTTACGAACAAGAATGCATGACATCTTTTGCAGCAAGTACTTTCTAACAGCAACCAAATGGTCTGTGCTTTGACTTCCAGTGTAAATTCTCTGTAGACTTCTCCCAAATTGCTCTGCCACTCAACCTATAAATCTTACACATTAGGAAGAGAAAGGGGTATTTAATCATTGAAACCCCTAGTAAGGTACTCTATGGCCTACAGACAAGATAGGAAGTCAAGCACCACAGCAATGTAAAGGCACATTCTCTCCTCCAAGACCTCCAATGCCACATAAGGAACTACATATCACGTCAGAGTTACTATGCATCACCAATCTGAAATCAGCTGCAATGTCAGCAAGTACACACCACACTTTCAGTGAAAGTGGGTGGATACAAATCCATGAAAATTGTTTCTAATTGTACATGCTAAATTTAGAAGATGCTTGTTTTCACAACTTGAGGCAAATTCAAATTATAGTAATTAGCAAAAGTGTAAATTAAAACCATCTTTCAAAGCCTTGCACCGTATTAACACAGCATCCACTTATCACATTTTTCACCCTCTAAACAAAATCATCTTTAACTCATACAATTTTAAAAACAAGAGCCAGAGAAAATAAGAGAAGGTGTGCTAAAGTACAGGGACAAAGTAGAGATTAAAAAAAATAATCTCTGGATTGTTACTAAAGCCATGTGCAAATTGGCACAGGGTTAATTTTATTATTTTATCATTTATCATTTTATCACGATTGATCTATTTCCCTCTCAACCCCATTCTCCTGCCTTCTCCCATTAATAAATCAAGAACCTATTGATTAAATACTTTCAATGACCTGGCCTCCACAGCTGCCTATCGCAACGAATTCCAAACATTCATCACCCTCTGGTGAAAGAAATTTCTCATCTCCAATCTAAATGGACATCCCTCTATTGTGTGGCTGTGCCCTCTAGTCCTAGACTCCCCCACCACAGGAAACATCCTCTCCACATCCAGTCTATCTAGGCTTTTCAACATTTGGTAGGTTTCAATGAGATTTCCCCCCCGCCCCCACCGCCCCCCCACCATTCTTCTAAATTCCAGTGAATCAAGGCCCAGAGCCAATCACTCCTCTTACGACAAGCATTTCATTCCCGGAATCATTCTCATGAACCTCTTCTGAAAGTCAGCACATTCTTTTTTAGATAAGGGGACCAAAACTGCTCACAATACTCCAAATGAAAACTCGCCAGTGCCTTATAAAGCCTCAGGATTATAATCCTTCTTTTCTATTCTAGTCCTCTTCAAATGAATGCTAACATTGCGTTTGCCTTCCTCACCACCAACTCAACCTGCAAATTAACCATTTACGTAATCTTGCAAGAGGACTCCCAAGTCATTTTGTACCTCGGATTTTTGAATTTTCTCCTGTTTAGAAAATAGTCTGTTCTCTTATTCCTACACTTGAATCCTAGGGGGACCAATATCCTGGCAGGGAGATTAGCGAGGGCTACTGAGGTGACTTTAAACTAGAATGGTTGGGGGGTGGGAATCAAATTAAGGAGGCTAGGCGAGAGGAGGTTAGTTCACAACAGGGGGATGGGAACCAGTGCAGAGAGACAGAGGGGTGTAAAGTGAGGGTAGAAGCAAAAAGTAGTACGGAGAAAAGTAAAAGTGGCAGGCCGACAAATCCAGAGCAAGCATCAAAAAGGGCCACTTTTCAACATAATTGTATAAGGGCTAAGAGAGTCGTAAAAGAGTGCCTCAAGGCTTGGCGTGTGTCAATGCAAGGAGCATTTGTAACAAGGCGGATGAATTGAAAGTGCAGATTTTTATTAATGATTATGATATAGTTGGGATCACAGAGACATGGCTCCAGGGTGACCAAGGATGGGAGCTCAACGTTCAGGGATATTCAGTATTCAGGAGGGATAGACATGAAAGAAAAGGAGGTGGGGTGGCGTTGCTGGTTAAAGATGAGATTAACGCAATAGAAAGGAAGGACATAAGCTGGGAAGATGTGGAATCGATATGGGTAGAGCTGCGTAACACTAAGGGGCAGAAAACGCTGGTGGGAGTTGTGTACAGGCCACCTAACAGTAGTAGTGAGGTCGGAGATGGTACTAAACAGGAAATTAGAAATGTGTGCAATAAAGGAACAGCAGTTATAATGGGTGACTTCAATCTACATGTAGATTGGGTGAACCAAATTGGTAAAGGTGCTGAGGAAGAGGATTTCTTGGAATGTATGCGGGATGGTTTTTTGAACCAACATGTCAAGGAACCGACTAGAGAGCAGGCTATTCTAGACTGGGTTTTGAGCAATGAGGAAGGGTTAATTAGCAATCTTGTCGTGAGAGGCCCCTTGGGTAAGAATGACCATAATATGGTGGAATTCTTCATTAAGATGGAGAGTGACATAGTTAATTCAGAAACAAAGGTTCTGAACTTAAAGAGGGGTAACTTTGAAGGTATGAGACGTGAATTAGCTAAGATAGACTGGCAAATGACACTTAAAGGATTGACGGTGGATATGCAATGGCAAGCATTTAAAGATTGCATGGATGAACTACAGCAATTGTTCATCCCAGTTTGGCAAAAGAATAAATCAAGGAAGGTAGTGGACCCGTGGCTGACAAGAGAAATTAGGGATAGTATCAATTCCAAAGAAGAAGCATACAAATTAGCCAGAAAAAGTGGCTCACCTGAGGACTGGGAGATATTCAGAGTTCAGCAGAGGAGGGCAAAGGGCTTAATTAGGAAGGGGAAAAAAGATTATGAGAGAAAACTGGCAGGGAACATAAAAACTGATTGCAAAAGCTTTTATAGATATGTAAAAAGGAAAAGACTGGTAAAGACAAATGTAGGTCCCCTACAGACAGAAACAGGTGAATTGATTATGGGGAGCAAGGACATGGCAGACCAATTGAATAATTACTTTGGTTCTGTCTTCACTAAGGAGGACATAAATAATCTTCCAGAAATAGTAGGGGACAGAGGGTCCAGTGAGATGGAGGAACTGAGCGAAATACATGTTAGTAGGGAAGTGGTGTTGGGTAAATTGAAGGGATTAAAGGCAGATAAATCCCCCGGGCCAGATGGTCTGCATCCCAAAGTGCTTAAGGAAGTAGCCCAAGAAATAGTGGATGCATTAGTGATAATTTTTCAAAACTCGTTAAAGATTCTGGACTAGTTCCTGAGGATTGGAGGGTGGCTAATGTAACCCCACTTTTTAAAAAAGGAGGGAGAGAGAAACCGGGGAATTATAGACCAGTTAGCCTAACGTCGGTGGTGGGGAAACTGCTGAAGTCAGTTATCAAAGATGTGATAACAGCACATTTGGAAAGCAGTGAAATCATCGGACAAAGTCAGCATGGATTTGTGAAAGGAAAATCATGTCTTACGAATCTCAGAATTTTTTGAGGATGTGACTAGTAGAGTGGATAGGGGAGAACCAGTGGATGTGGTATATTTGGATTTCCAAAAGGCTTTTGACAAGGTCCCACACAGGAGATTAGTGTGCAAACTTAAAGCACACGGTATTGGGGGTAAGGTATTGATGTGGATAGAGAATTGGTTAGCGGACAGGAAGCAAAGAGTGGGAATAAACGGGACCTTTTCAGAATGGCAGGCAGTGACTAGTGGGGTACCGCAAGGCTCAGTGCTGGGACCCCAGTTGTTTACAATATATATTAATGACTTGGATGAGGGAATTAAATGCAGCATCTCCAAGTTTGCGGATGACACGAAGCTGGGTGGCAGTGTTAGCTGTGAGGAGGATGCTAAGAGGATGCAGGGTGACTTGGATAGGTTGGGTGAGTGGGCAAATTCATGGCAGATGCAATTTAATGTGGATAAATGTGAAGTTATCCACTTTGGTGGCAAAAATAGGAAAACAGATTATTATCTGAATGGTGGCCGATTAGGAAAAGGGGAGGTGCAACGAGACCTGGGTGTCATTATACACCAGTTATTGAAAGTGGACATGCAGGTACAGCAGGCGGTGAAAAAGGCAAATGGTATGCTGGCATTTATAGCGAGAGGATTCGAGTACAGGAGCAGGGAGGTACTACTGCAGTTGTACAAGGCCTTGGTGAGACCTCACCTGGAGTATTGTGTGCAGTTTTGGTCCCCTAATCTGAGGAAAGACATCCTTGCCATAGAGGGAGTACAAAGAAGGTTCACCAGATTGATTCCTCGGATGGCAGGACTTTCATATGAAGAAAGACTGGATGAACTAGGCTTGTACTCGTTGGAATTTAGAAGATTGAGGGGGGATCTGATTGAAACATATAAAATCCTAAAGGGATTGGACAGGCTAGATGCAGGAAGATTGTCCCCGATGTTGGGGAAGTCCAGAACGAGGGGTCACAGTTTGAGGATAAGGGGGAAGCCTTTTAGGACTGAGATTAGGAAAAACTTCTTCACACAGAGAGTGGTGAATCTGTGGAATTCTCTGCCACAGGAAACAGTTGAGGCCAGTTCATTGGCTATATTTAAGAGGGAGTTAGATATGGCCCTTGTGACTACGGGGATCAGGGGGTATGGAGGGAAGGCTGGTGCAGGGTTCTGAGTTGGATGATCAGCCATGATCATAATAAATGGCGGTGCAACTCGAAGGGCCGAATGGCCTACTCCTGCACCTATTTTCTATGTTTCTACCAAAGTGCATGACGAGACACTTCACAGTAGTGTATTCTATTTTATTAACACAAGCAAGTCTGCAGATGTTGGAAATCCAAAGCAACACACATAAAATGCTGGTAGAATGTCTATGTCAAGCAACATCTATGGAAATGAACAACCTACCTACATTTTGGGCTGAGACCCGTCTTCAGGACTGAGAAGGAAAGGGTGGGTGAAGGAGGGTAACTGGAAGGTGATAGGTGAAGGATGAAGCCAGGTGGGTGGGTAAGATAAAGGGCTGGAGAGGAATCTGACAGGAAAGGAGAGTGAACCATGGGAGACAGGGAAGGAGGAGGGGACACAAGGGGAATTCATCAGCTGGTGAGTACAGGTAAAAGGGAACAGAAGGAGGCGATGGGGGAGAGAAATCGATATTCATGCCATCAGTTTGGAGGTTACACAGATGGAATACAAAGTGTTGCCCCTCCACCCTCAGCGTGGCCTCATCTTGGCACAAGAGGAGGCCATGTACTGACCTGTCAGAACAGGAATCAGAATTAAAATAATTGGCGACAGTTCTGCTTTTGGTGGATGGAATAGAAGTGCTCAACAAAGTAGTCCCCCTACGTACAAAGGGTGTCACCAATGCAGCTGTATATGGAGCACCAGACATAATAGACAACCCCAGGAGATGCGCAGGTGAAGTGTTGCCTCACCTGGAAGGACTGTTTGGGGCCTTGAATAGAGGTGACGGAGGAGGTGCATGGCAGGAGTAGAACTTGGGTCATTTGCAGGGATAATTGCTGGGAGGGAGATTAGTGGGGAGGGATAAATGGACAAGGGAAACATAGAGGGAGTGATCCCTGCAGGAAAGGGGTGGGGGGGGGGGGTTGGGAGGAGGTAATGATATGTTTAGTGGCAGTTTTCCTTTGGAGACTGCAGAAATTGTGGAGAATAACGTGTTGAATACAGAGGCTGATGGGATGATAGACAAGGATAAGAGGAACTCTTTCACTGTTAAGGGAGTGGGAAGATGGGGTGAGCATGGATATCCAGAAAATGGAGGAGATGCGGGTGAGGGCAGCATCAATAGTGTAGGGAGGGAAACTTCCATTCTTTGAAGATCTGATGTCCTGGGAACAGATGTGGCAGAGGCGACTAGCAGCTTCTTTGTCCAGTCTCCTAATCTGTCCAAGTCCTTCTGCAGCCTCCCCACTTCCTCAACACTACCTCCTTCATACCGTCCACAAACTTGACCACAAAGCCATCATCTAAATCACTGACATACGACGTAAAAAGAAGCAGTCCCAACACCAATATCTGTGAAACACCACTAGTCACCCACCAGAAGCCAACCAGAAAAGGCACTCTTTATTTTTATTCTTTGCCTCCTGCCAATCAGCCAATGCTCTAGCTATGCTAGTATCTTTCCTGTTATACCATGAGCTCTTAGCTTGCTAAAACCATGAGATATAGAAGCAGAATTAGGCCATTTAGCCCAACAAGTCTGCTCTATTTCATCGTGACTGATCAAATTTTCCTCTCAGCCCTAAACTCCTGCCTTCTCCCCATACCCCTTCACACCCTAACCAATCAAGAATCTATCAACTGCTGACTTAAATATACATAAAGACTGGGCCTCCACAGCTGCCTGTAGCAAAGAATTCCACAGACTTATCATTCTCTGACTAAAGAAATTCCTCATCTCCGTTCTAAAAGGATACATATTCTGAAGCTGTGTCATCTGGTCTTAGACTCTCCCGCCATAGCAAACATCCTTTCTACAACCACTTTAACAAGGCCTTTCACCATTCAATAGGTTTCAATGAGGTCACCCCTCATTCTTCTGAATTCTAGTGTATACAGACCCAGACCCATCAAACACTCTTCATACGACAAGCCAATCAATCCCAGAATCGTTTTCGTGAACCTCTTTTGAACGCTCTCCAGTTTCAGCACATCCTTTCTAAGAGAAGTGGCCCAAAAATGGCTCTCAATATTCCAACTGAGGCTTCTCAATGCTTTATAAAGTTTCAACATTACATCCTTGCTTTTACATCTAGTGCTCTCGAAATAAATACTACCTCTTTCTCATCAAACTCAGCCTGCAAATTAACCTTTAGAGAATCCTGCACAAGGTCACCCAAGTACCTTTGCATCCCAGTTTTTTTTGTATTTTCTCTCCATTTAAAAAATAGTCAACCCTTTCATTTCTTCTACCAAAGTGCATCACCATACACTTCCCGACATGGTATTCCATCTGCCATTTCTTTGCCCATCCTCCTCATTTGTCTAAGTCCTTCTGCAGCCTCTCTACTTCGTCAAAACTATCTGCCCCTCCACCCATCTTCAGATCTGTGAACTTTACAACAAAGCCATCAATGCCATCATCCAAATTAATGACATATAACATAAAAAGAATCAGTCCCAACAGACCCCTGTGGAACCTTTTGTATCCTCATTATTGGCTTTCATATTACTTTCATATTCCATCTTTATCTTCTTAAATGACTTTTTATTTGCCTTCTGTTGGTCGTTAAAAGCTTCCCAATCCTCTAACTTCCAAACAACAGGAATTCTGCAGATGCTGGAAATTCAAGCAACACACATAAAAGTTGCTGCCTGGCCCGCTGCGTTCACCAGCAACTTTTATGTGTGTTCCTCTAACTTCCCACCATTTTTGCTCTATTATATTTAGATTAGATTTAGATTATGAGGACACGCAGTCCTCTTTTATTGTCATTTAGTAATGCATGCATTAAGAAATGATACAATATTCCTCCGGTATGATATCACAAAACACAAGACAGACCAAGACTAAAAAACTAACAAAACCACATAATTATAACATATAGTTACCAGTGCAATAATACCATAACTTGATGAAGAACAGGCCATGGCACAGTAAAAAAGTTCAAAATCTCTCTAATGTCTCACATCTCACGCAGATGGGAGAAGGAAGAAAACTCTCTGTCATGCCCGACCACAGTCCGACTCTTGAGTCGTCCGAAAACTTCAAGCCTCCGATCAGCCCTCCGACACCGAGTACCGAGTACCAAGCACCATCTCTATCCGAATGATTTGACCTCAGTTTCGGTCGCCAGCAGCAGGCAAAGCTGGGGATTTTGGGGCCTACCCTCCGGAAGATTCTCGATTGCCCAGCAACAGCGGCAATGAACCGGTGTTTCAGAAATTTCTCCAGATGTTCCTCTGTGCTTTTACGTCTGTCTCCATCAGATCAGAATTGTCCATGGCCCCTATTTAACGGATACGATATCATTTTAACCGGAGAGCTGCGCACGCGTGGCGTGCTGCTACCTTCTCCTCCTGCCTACCTTCTCTTTGGCTTTTATTTGGTTTTACCTTCTCTTGTTAGCCATGATTGTGTCATCTTTCCTTTAGAATACCCTTCCTCTTTAGGATGTATATATCCTGTGCCTTCCAAATTGCTTCCAGAAATTCCAGCCATTGCTGCTCTGCCGTCATCCCTGCCAGTGTTCTTTTCTAATCAATTCTGGCCATCTCCTCTCTCATGCCCCTGTAATTGCCTCTACTCTATTGTAATACTGATACATCCGACCTTAGCTTCTCCTTCTCATAATTAAGGGTCAATTTAATCATATTATGATCACTTTCCTCGAAGGGATCTTTTATCTTAAGCTATGTAATCAATTTCAGTTCATTGCACAACACCCAATCCAGAATAGCTGATCTCCAAGTGGGATCAACCACAAGCTGCTCCAAAAAGCCATCACATAGGCCCTCTGGAAATTCCCCCTCCTGGAATCCAGCACCAACCAGATTTTCCCCCATCTACCGGCATATTGAAGCCCCCCCCCCATGACTATTGTAACATTGTTCTTTTGGCATGCATTTTCTATCTCCCGTTGTAATTTGTAGGCTACATTCTTACTACAGTTTGGAGGTCTGTACATAACTCCCATCAGAATCTTATAAACCTTACAGTTCCTTAGCTCTATCCACAATGACTCAATACCTTCCGACCCTATGTCACTTTTTTCTAATGTTTTGATTTTATTTTGTTTTTAAAAAACCAACAGAGCAACACCACCCTCTCTGCCTTACTGCTGATGCTTTTGATCTTTTGATATGATGTGTATCCTTGGACATTAAACTCCCAGCTAGAATCTTACAGCCATGATTGAGTGATGCATTCAACATCATACCCGCCAATCTGCAACAGTGCTGCAAGTTCATCTACCTTATTCCATATACTGTGCACATTCAAATACACCTTCAGTCCTGTATTCACCCTTTTCGATTTTGGTCTGTCTTTTACTTTGCAACACATCCTGTTAACTGCAATTTTGCCCCATCAACAGCCTCTCCTTACCGCACATTGCCTCGGTCTGTAAACCAGCAACCTCATCTGCAGCACTATTATCCACCTTTCCTACAATAGTTCTTGTAATGAAATACAGGCAGCTCAGGACACTTGTCGCACCATGCTCAACCTTTTGATTCCTAACTTTGTCTGAGGTCTTACTGACATCTGCCTCCACAATCTCTCCACTGACTGTGCTGGCACTCTGGTTCCCATCCCTCGGCAACTCTAGTTTAAACCCCACTGTGCAGCATTAACAAACCTTCCCACTCGGATTTTAGTCCCCCTCAAGTTCAGGTAGAAACCATTCCTTCTGTACAGGTCCTACATTCCCTGGAAGAGAGCCCAATGATCAAAAATCTTATGCCCTCCCTCCTATACCAACTCCTTAGCCACGTATTAAACTGTATAATCTTCCCAGCTTTGGCCTCACTAGCATGTGACAGGTATCAATCCTGAGATCACAACCCTGGAGGACCTGCCCTTTAACTTCGCATCCAACTCCCTGAGCTCTCTATGCAGAACCTCAACACTTGCCCTACTCATGTTATTGGTACCTTCATGGATCACAACTTCTGTCTGTTTACCCTCCCACTTAAGAATGCTGAGGACTTGATCCCAGATATCCCAGACCTTGGCACCCAAGGGCAACATACCATTTAGGAATCTTGCTCTTGCCACAGACCCTTCTGTCCATTTCCCTTAATAACTAATCCCCTATCATTTGACATTCCTCTTCTTCCCCACTTCCCTTCTGGGTCACAGGGGCAGGGGCAGTGCCAGAGACCCAACCACCGTGACTTTCCTCTATTAGTTCATCCACCCCGACAGTATCCAAAGTGATAATAGACAATAGACAATAGGTGCAGGAGTAGGCCATTCGGCCCTTCAAGCCAAACCGCCATGCACTGTGATCATGGCTGATCATCCACAATCAGTACCCTGTTCCTGCCTTCTCCCCATATCCCTTGACTCTGCTATCTTTAAGAGCTCTATCTAACTCTTTCTTGAAAGAATCTAGAGAATTGGCCTCCACTGCCTTCTGAGGCAGAGCGTTCTACAGATCCACAACCCTGTGTGAAAAACCTTTTCCTCAACTCTGTTCTGAATACTCTACCCCTTATTCTTAAACTGTGGCCTCTGGTTCTGGACTCCCCCAACATCGGGAACATGTTTCCTGCCTCTAGCGTGTCCAATCCCTTAATAATTTTATATGTTTCAATCAGATCCCCTCTCATCCTTCTAAATTCCAGTGTATACAAGCCCAGTTGTTCCAATCTTTCAACACATGACATTCCCACCATCCCTGGAATTAACCCAGTGAACCTACGCTGCACTCCCTCAATAGCAAGAATGTCCTTCCTCAAATTTGGAGACCAAAACTGCACACAATACTCCAGGTGGGGTCTCACCAGGGCCCTGTACAACTGCAGAAGGACCTCTTTGCTCCTATACTCAACTCCCCTTGTTATGAAGGCCAACATGCCATTAGCTTTCTTCTCTACCTGCTGTACTTGCATGCTTACTTTCAGAGACTGATGAACAAGGACACCTAGATCTCGTTGTACTTCCCCTTTTCCTAACTTGACACCATTCAGATAGTAATCTGCCTTCCTGTTCTTGCCACCAAAGTGGATAACCTCACATTTACCCACATTAAACTGCATCTGCCATGCATCTGCCCACTCACCCAACCTGTCCAAGTCACCCTGTATTCTCATAACATCCTCCTCACATTTCACACTGTCACCCAGTCTTTTGTCATCTGCAAATTTGCTAATGTTACTTTTAATCCCTTCATCTAAATCATTAATGTACATTGAAAATAGTTGCGGTCCCAGCACCAAGCCTTGCGGAACCCCACTAGCCACTGCCTACCATTCTGAAAAGAACCCATTAATTCCCTACTCTTTGTCTCCAGTCTGCCAACCAATTTTCTATCCATGTCAGTACCCTACCCCCAATACCATGTGCTCTAATTTTGCCCACTAACCTCCTATGTGGGACCTTATCAAAGGCTTTCTGGAAGTCCAGGTACACTACATCCACTGGCTTTCCCATGTCCATTTTCATAGTCACATTCTCAAAAAATTCCAGATTAGTCAAGCATGATTTCCCGTTCATAAATCCATGCTGACTCTGACCTATCCTGCTACTGCTATCGAAATATGCCGCTATTTCATCTTTTATAATTGACTCCAGCATCTTCCCCACCACTGATGTCAGACTAACTGGTCTATAATTGCCTGTTTTCTCTCTCCCTCCTTTCTTAAAAAGTGGGATAACATTAGCTACCCTCCAATCCACAGGAACTGATCCTGAATCTACAGAACATTGGAAAATGATTAGCAATGCGTCCACGATTTCTAGAGCCACCTCCTTAAGTACCCTGGGATGCAGACCATCGTACCCTGGGATGCAGACCATCAGGCCCTGGGGATTTATCACCCTTCAGTCCCATCAGTTTACCCAACACCATTTTCTGCCTAATGCGAATTTCCTTCAGTTCCTCCGTTACCCTAGGTCCTCTGGCCACTATTACATCTGGGAGATAGTTTGTGTCTTCCCTAGTGAAGACAGATCCAAAGTACCTGTTCAGCTCGTCTGCCATTTCCTTGTTCCCCATAATAATTTCACCCCCTTCTGTCTTCTAGGGCCCAACTTTGGTCTTAACTAATTTTTTTCCTCTTCACAAAACTAAAAAAGCTTTTACTATCCTCCTTTATATTCTTGGCTAGCTTACCTTCGTACCTCATCTTTTCCCCCTGCATTGCCTTTTTAGTTATCTTCTGTTGCTCCTTAAAAGTCTCCCGATCCTCTGGCTTCCCGCTCAACCTTGCTATGTTATACTTCCTCTCTTTTATTTTTATACTATCCTTGACTTCCCTTGTCATCCACGGCCGCCCCTTACTCCCCTTAGAATCTTTCTTCCGCTTTGTAATGAACTGATCCTGTACCTTCTGTATTATTCCCAGAAATACCTACCATTGTCATTCCACTGTCATCCCTGCTCAGGTATCTTCCCAGTCGACTTTGGCCAGCTCCTCCCTCATGGGTCCATAGTCCCCTTTGTTCAACTGTACTATTGACACTTCTGATATTCCCTTCTCCCTCTCAAATTGTAGATTAAAACATCATATTATGGTCACTACCTCCTAATGGCTCCTTTACCTCGAGTTCCCTTATCAAATCTGGCTCATTACACAACAATAAATCCAGAATTGCCTTCTCCCTGGTAGACTCTAATACAAGCTGCTCTAAGAATCCATCTCTGAGGCTCTCCACAAACTCCCTTTCTTGGGGTCCAGTACCAACCTGATTTTCCAAGTCTACCCACATGTTGAAATCCCCCATAACAACCATAGTATTACCTTTGCAACATGCCAATTTTAACTCTTGATTTAACTTGCACCCTATATCCAGGCTACTGTTTGGGGGCCTGTAGATAACTCCCATTAGGGTCTTTTTGCCCTTACAGTTTCTCAGTTCTATCCATACTGACTCTACATCTCCTGATTCTATGTCCCTCCTGCAAGTGACTGAATTTCATTCCTCACCAACAGAGCCACCCCACCCCCTCTGCCAACCTGTCTGTCCTTTTAATAGGATGTATATCCCTGAATATTCATTTCCCAGCCCTGGTCCTCTTGCAGCCATGTCTCTGTTATTCCCACAACATCATACTTGCCAATTTCCAATTCAGCTTTAAGCTCATCCACTTTATTTCTTATACTCCGTGCATTCATATATAATACTTTTAATCTATTTAAAGTAATACTTTTACTCCCCTCACATTTCACATCAATTCCTATTACACTTAGCCATACTCTCCCATCCCTTCCTGAGCTTTCTGCCCCGTTAATTCTGTTGTCTTTCTTAACTTTTCTTATTCTCTTTCCTTTTAACTCCATCTTTATATTTCCAGTTCATCCCCCCCACCACCACTACTTAGTTTAAACACACCCGTGTAGCCGTGTCAAACCTGCCTGCCAGAATGCTGGCGCCCCGTTTGTTAAGATGCAACCCGACCCTTCTGTACAATTCATCCTTACCCCAAAACAGATCCCAGTGGTCCAAGAATCTAAGTACCTGCCTCCTGCACCAGCTCCTCAGCCACAAATTCAGATCCCCTATCTCCCTATTGCTGTCTTCTCCAGCACAAGAAACTGGAAGCAAACCGGAGATAACCACCCTGGAGGTCCTGCTTTTCAGCCTTCTTCCGAGTTGTCTGAAGTCACGCTGCAGAATTTCTTCCCTCATCCTCCCGACGTCATTTGTGCCAACGAGCACCACCACTTCTGGCTGTTCTCCTTCACCCTTGAGGATGCCCTGCAATCGGTCTGCGACACCCTGGATCCTGGCACCAGGGAGGGAACACACCATCCTTAAATCCTGCCTGTTGCCGCAGAAACCCCTTTCTGTACCTCTCACTATGAAGTCCCCTACTACGATGGCTCTGCCTAACTTCTGTCTCCTTGGCTTTTTTTCAACGCCAATTTTTGACTCGCAGACCTGTTCACCTCTCAGACTGGCAATGTCTTCTGTCCCGACAGCTTCCAAGAGGCTGAACCTGTTATCAAGAGGTACTTCCCCCAGGGTCTCCTGTACTCCAAGCATCCATCCCTTCCTCATCATAGTCATACTTTATTGATCCCAGGGGAAATTGGTTTTCGTTACAGTTGCACCGTAAATAATAAATAGTAATAGAATAGTAGTAGAAAATAGTAATAAATAGTTAAATAGTAATATGTAAATTATGCCAGTAAATTATGAAATAAGTCCAGGACAAGCCTATCGGCTCAGGGTGTCTGACCTTCCAAGGGAGGAGTTGTAAAGTTTGATGGCCACAGGCAGGAATGACTTCCTATGACACTCTGTGCTGCTTCTTGGAGGAATGAGTCTCTGGCTGAATGCATCTCAGAGGAATGAGTCTCTGGCTGATTCCTCTGATTACTCTGGCTGATCATCGCCCCTCTTCTCTCTTCTGGTATCTTCGGAGTAACGATGTCGCTGTAGGTCCTGTCCAGAAAACTCTCGGTTTCCCGGATGAACCTGAGGTCATCCAGTTGCTTCTCCAGTGCCTCAACACAGTCCTTCAGGAGCTGAACCTGGACACACTTTCCACAGTTGTAGCAGCCAGAGGCACCATCAACGTCCCTGATATACCTGTTGTTGAGGGGGATGACCATAGAAGTATTCTACACTGGCTCCTTAACTCCTTTCCCCTTCCTGACACTCATCCAGTTTCCTGTGTCCTGCATCATAGGTGTAATTACTTCTCTATATGTCCTATCTATCACCCTCTCTCTCTCTCGAATGATCAGAAGTTCATCCAGTTCCAACTCCTTAATGTGGAAACTGCAGATGGATGCATTTCTTGCAGTTGTAGTGGTCAAGGACACTGGAGGTCTCCCTGCCTTCCCACATCTTGCAAGCAGAGAGTTTCACTATCCTACTTGGCACCTCTACTGTTCTAGCTGAGCAGATATAAAGATAAGGAAAAAAAACTTAAGCCTTTCTTTCTTTGGCTTTCTTTGACTGACACCTCTCTTTGCGGAAGCCTCAAAGAGCTAAAGCCTCAAGATGACCACTCTATGTCCACTCAGGTGATGGCCGCTGCACTTCCCCCGCCTTCCTTTAATTTGTTTTTGCTAATAAATCCCAAATGCTGATTGGTCGCTAGTCAAAGCTCTTTCTCACTGCTGCAACCCGTTGATGCCTTTTTAAAGTAGCCTCATGTACAGCACCTTGTCAAAGGACTTCTGAACATCCAAGTACACAATATCCATTTCTCCTGTCCATCCTGCTTGTTATTTCCTTAAAGAATTCTAACAGATTTGTCAAGCAGATTTTCCCTCAAGAAAACCATGCGACCTACCTTTGGCCTATTTTACCAAGTACCCAGAAACCACATCCTTAACAATCAAGCACAACATCTTCCCAACCACTGAGGTCAGGCTAACTGGCCTATAATTTCCTTTCTTCTATCTTTCCCTTCTTGAAGAGTGGAGTGACACTTGCAGCTTTCCAGTGCACTAGAACCATTCCAAAATCAAGAGATTCTTGAAAGATCATTACTGATGCCTCTACAATTAATTCAGCTCCCTTTCAGAACCCTGTGGTGTAGGCCATTTGGTCCAGGTGACTTGCCTACCTTCAGACCTTTCAGCTTTCCAAGCACTTTCTTCCTAGTAGCTGCACTAACTTCACTATCAAACCAGTCAGACACTCTCAAACCTCCAGCATAGTGCTGGTGTCTTCCACAGTGAATACTAATGCAAAATACTTATTCAGTTTGTCTCCCATTTCTTTGTCCTCCATTACTACCTCTCCAGTATCATTTTCCAGCACTCCCAATATCTACTCTTGCCCGTCTTACTCTTTATGTCTGAAAAAAAATTTGGTATCCTGTTTGATATTATTAGCTAGCTTACCTTCATATTTCATCTTCCCCACTGCCCATGGCCTTTTTATTTGCCTTGTGCTGGTTTTTAAGTTTCCATTCCTCTAACTTCCCACTAATTTATGCTCTATTATATGCCCTCTCTTTTGCTTTTATTGTGGCTTTGACTTCGCTTGTCAGCCATGGTTGCATCATCCTTCCTTTACTTCTTCCTGTGCATCATCCTTCCTTTACTTCTTCCTGTGCCTTCCGAATTACTCCCAAAATCTCCAGCTATTGCTGCTCTGCTGTCATCCCTTCTAGTGCCCCCTTCCAGTCTACTTTGGCCGGCTCCCCTCTCATACCAGTAGCCTTTTTAGACAAGTCTCTATTAGCTTTGCACTACATGATAGAGCATGACTTTCCCATTCTTCCTTGCAAAATTGCTCAAGATTTGCTAGGTTAGTTGGGGAGCAGCAGTGGACAGCAATCTTGAGGTCTTGTCTGAGATGTCTTATAGGGTTAAGGTAGGAACTTTGACAGGGCCACTCAAGGACATTAACTGTCTTCACTTGAGGCCACTCCATGTTAATTTGGCAGTGTACCTTGGGTCGTTGTCCTGCTGAAAGATGAACTTTTCGCCCCAGTTTAAGCTTTCTGGAAGACACTAGCAGGTTTTTAATCCAGGAACTGTATTTAGCAACTTTCATCTTCCCATCAGTCCTGACCAGATTTGCAGTCCCTGTTGCTAAATAGCATTCCATAGCATGATGCTACCTCCACCATACTTTACAGTAAAGAAGGCATTACCTGGCTAATGTGCAGTATTAGATTTACTCCGACTAGTATTGAGGCCAATAAGTTCTACTTTAGTCTCATCTGACCACAAGACCTTCTTCCACATCTTTATAGTATCTTCTAAGTGACACTTTGCAAAGTCTCTATAGGCAAGGATATGCTTTTTTTTGGGCCAGGGCTTCTTCATTACCACTCTTCCATAAATACCCGGTTTGTGCAAGGCCTTAGAAATTGTGGAGCTATGAACTTCATCTCCCATTGCAGCCACTGACTTCTGGAGCTCACTCAGAGTGACTGCTGGCATCATGGTACTTGTAAGACTGCTCTCTTACAAGTACCATTTTTTGGTGACTAAGTTTAGAGGGGCAGCCTGACCTAGGCAGTGTGGCTGTGGTTTCATATTTCTTTCACTTTTTTACGATGGACTGTACTGAGCTCTGAAGTTATGTTCAGTGTCTTTGATTTGGTCTTGTACCCATCCCCAAATTTGTGCTTCTCTATTATTGTTTTCCTGATTTGTCTTGAATGCTCTTTTGTCCTCATTTTGGTTTAGTCTGTTGAAAATCTACCATACTTCATTGAAAACAGGTGACCCTCCAATTTGGTGAGTTGATAATGTAATACCTGCATATTGCACCCGAGGAAAATTAGCATAGTAATTACAAAGGGGATGGATACTTTTTCAGCCTCACAGTTTTGGTTTTTAATTTTTAGCAGATTGGTGACAGGTTTTGGAATTTTTCTTTTGATTTGACATGAAGCACATTTTGTAGATTAGCTCAAAAATCTTCCTTTAATATATTTTAAATCTAGAAAATGAGGCTGCCAAATGTGAAAACGGTTGTGGGGGCTGAATACTTCAAGACTCTATATGAATGTACAGAATAAGGTAGATGATCTTGTAGCATAGTTACATATTGGCAGGTATGGCAAAGTGGGCATCATGAAGGCTTGAAAGCAACTCATAATTAGGAGTTTAACATCCAACGATATACATCATATTGAAAGGACAGGCAGGTGGGCAAAGGGGGTGGGGTAGCTTTGTTGGTAAAAAAAATCAAATTCTTACAAAGAGGTGAAATAGGATCAGAAGGCATTAAATCCTTATGGTTAGAATTAAGAAACTTTAAGGGTAAAAAGACCAAGGTGAGAATTGTATACAGATCCTTGAATAGTGGCCAGGATGTGAGGTACAAATTACAACAACAGACAAAAGAAAAAAGACATGAAAAAAGAAAAAGTTACAGTGGTTATTGGGGTTTCAATATGCAGATACACAGGGAAAATCAAGTTGATGCTGGATACCAAGATAAGGAATTTTAAGACTGCCTGCAAGATGGATGTTTCATATACCCAACTATAATCTTAAATACAAGTAAAAGCTGACCAATTGTTTAAAAGAACTGACAAAACAAAACCCAAATAAAGGCCCATAACACAAAAACTGATTTCTTGGCAATTTCACTAGAGTGTTATACTCCTGTTTTCTAAAACAACATGCCCAAACCTCTAGTCTGGCATTCATGGACCTGAATGGTGTGGGATCAAAGAAAATCCCAACTGCGTAAAGTACTCCCAATCATCTTCCACTTAACTTCACTTGAGATTTGCTTAAAATATGCCTCAATGCACATATAAAACCATTTTTGGAGAAAATGCCACAGTTACCATCTTGTATTATCTTTCTATTTTCTTTCACTTGGTGAAGAGGATGCAAAACATCCTAGAGCTGTTGTGAAGGGTTTAAACTAATTTGGCAGGGGGATGAGATATTAAGTGATAGGGCTGAGTTAGGGCAGTTGGTATACAAGTAGATGCAGCATGTACTGAGATTGTGAAAAAGGACAGCCAAATGATTGGGCAGAATTGCAGGCAGTGGGATGAGTTGAAGTGTAACATGTGGGCAGAATCAAAGAGGGTGTTGAAAACAGGACTGGAGGTGCACGCAGTATACAAAATAAGGTAGATGATCTTGTGCAGTTAGAGACTGGAAGGTATGACATCGTGGGCATCACTAGGTTGTGGTTGAAAGAAAATCATAATTGGGAGCTTAATACCCAAGGATGTACATTGTATCAAAAAAGATAGGCAGATAAGCAGAGGAGCTGGGGTGGGTCTGTTGGTAAAAAATGAAATCAAATATTTACAAAGAGGTGTTATATAATCAGAAGATGTAGAATCCTTGTGGTAAGGCATACTCAATAAATTCAACAGCCATAATGGAATCAATGAAAGACTGAATCAACAGGCGGACAACCCATGTACAAAAGACACCAAACTGTGCAAATACAAAAAGAAAGAAAAAATATAATACATAAATAAGCAATAAATATTTAGAATCTCAGATAAAGAGACCTTGAAAGTGAGTCCACAGGTTGCGGGAACAAACAGTTCAGTGATGGGGTAAGTGAAGTTATCCCCTCTGGTTCAAGAGCCTGATGGTTGAGGGGTAACAACTGTTACTCAACCTGGAGATGAGACTCTTGAGGGTCCTTGTACCTTCTTTCTGATGGTAGCAGCAAGAAGAAAGCATGATCTGACTGGTGGGACTTAGATAAAGGCTTCTAAACAATAGCTGAGATGTGGGGTACAAATTACAACAGGAAATAGAAAAGTTGGGTAAAAGGGGCAATGTTACCATTTTAGGGGCTTTCAATATGCAGGTAGATTGGGAAAATCAGGTTGGTGCCGGATATCAAGACAAAATTTGTAGAATGTCTATGAAATGGCTTTTTCGAGCAGCCTGTGGTCGACTCCATTGGGGAAAAGGCAATTCTGGATTAAGTGTTGAGTAATGAACCAGATTTGATTTGGGAACTTAATGAAAAGGAACCCTTAAGAGGCAGTGATCATAACATGATAGAATTTACTTTCAAACAAGAGAAAATCTGCAAGAGCTAGAAATTCACCTTACAACTTGAGAGAAAGCAGCTAAAAAATCAGATTATCTGTATTACAGTGGAGTAAAGGGAACTAGAGGCACAGTGAAAGACCTGGTCAAAATTGATTGGAAGGGAACACTACCAGGGATGGCGGAACAGAAGCAAAGTCTGGAGTTTTGGGGAATAATGCAGAAGATACAGGGTCAGTTCTCCCCAAAGAGGCTGCAATATTCTAAAGGGAAGACAAGGCATCTGTGGCTGACAGGAAAGTCGAAGACAGCATGAAAGGAAAAGACACAGCATATAATTTAACAAAAAATAGTGGGAAGCTAGATTGGGCAGCTTTTTGAAAAAAAACAACAGAAGGCAACTAAAAATGCAATAAGGAGAGAAAAGGTGAAATAAAGGCACACTAATCAAACATAAAAGAGAATTATCAGAAGTTTCTTCAGATATATAAAAAAACAATCAAAATGCAAGATTGGACATCAGACTGTTTGAAAATAATGGTGGAGTGGTAGCGATGGAAGCAAAGAAATGGATGACAAACATACTAAGTATTTTGCACCAGTCTTCACTGTGGAAGACATTAGCAGTATGCCAGAAATTGAAAAGTGTCAGGGGCAGAAGTGAGTGCAGTCGCTATTACTAAGGAGAAGGTGTTTGGGAAGCTGAAAGGTTTGAAGGTAGATAAGTCACCTGGACCAGATGGACTACACACCAGGTTCTAAAAGAGTTAGCTGAAGAAGCTGTAGAGGTATTATTAGGTTGAGAGGTTCTTGATTAGTAAGGATGTCAAATGTTATGGGGAAAACGCAGGATTATGGGATCCAGAGGGATACTACATCAGCCATGACTGAATGGGCCAAATAGCCCAACTCTGCTCCTATGTCTTATGGAATTATAAAATATTTGACTATTGATTCTGACTGCTGGTAGAACCACACCTGCCACTCTCAATATTCAAGTTCCTTTCTCTTTGTCACTTTTGCAGGATGTGGAATTAGGCAGAGTAGCATAGTACTTCAAAGTCCACACAGAATTAATTTCCAGAGTAAATGTTGTGTGTTGAAATTTTGACATTTCCCCAGTATCTTACAATCCCAACCTCTACACAAAAAAAACTATAAATAAATATCTTCCTTCTTATCACAACCAAGCAAGTCTCCATTATTTAAAGAACATACTAAGCTTATACCGCATCCTAATTCCAGCTCAATGCTGAGCCTCTGGGAACCATATCCTGAAATAAAAATCAATTCAATGTTATGACTGGGAATTGGTTTAAGAGGATAAAGTGTTGAAATAATTTAAAACTGACCCTCAGTCATAGCAGAGAGTCATTTATTTTTTTGATGCTGGTCATAGAGATACATGAGAATAGTACAGGAATATCAGTTCAAGTCTGTGGGAGGAGGCAAGAGCGATGACTCTTGTTCAGTAAAAAATAAAACTATGGCACCCATTTCAAATAACCACAATGACTCAAAATAAACGTATACAGGCATGTTTAAATATGCATAGCCAACGTAAGTAGTGTTAAGAAATTGTCATACAGTAGGTGTTTACTACATACAAATGTAAAATAGCATTTACACACCCAGTATTAAAATTGCTCATAAATACTGATATCGTCAAACAAGGTTTCCAACCAAGTAATGCTGTTGTAAGAATAATATTAACCCTATTTGCACAAAAGTCATATCCCTCCAATCCCTGCATAATTATGTAAGGTCAAGAATGGTTCTTGAAAGTGTCAAGTTGCCAATCAAACTAACTTGGCTCTATGGGGCCAAATTGGTCCAGTACAGCTAGAAATATACAACACACAACTTATTGCAAACAAAATGCCAGAACCCATAAAGGAAAGGAATTGTCACTACCATCCACAAACAGAAGAGTAGAGGAGGTGAAATCATGGCGTACTTATCTCTGAACAAATTAAGTCTGCCTTCTTATTCATATTCTTATCAGATTTTTCAGCCAGCAGAAAGACCTCTATCAGTCTTGTGAAATTCAGCAGTATGATTACCAGGTATAAGAAAAGGGAGCAGGCTCCTGCCTAGCTATCTTAAACCACAAGAATTTTTTTATATAATATCACACCAATAACTAACATCAATTGAATACGACTGACATCAGCTGATCAATCAAGAGTTTGTCAACACAAATTTGTCTCCTCTATCATGCTTATTGATTGAATACAGTTTTCTCAAATTCGTCAAGGAGGACTTGGTTATAAAGAAGTTGTTAAACCCAGGCATCAAAGACACTCAGTTAAATGCCTCCCTGCATACAGAGAACGTCACCATCTAATTACTCACTGTTGGCCACAGATTGATGTATACTTGCAACTCGTTCAAACTTGCCTTGAGGTTAAGGGGTGGGTGTGACACTGAAAGCAAGACTGTGTCCTTTGGCATCTGCTCCAGCTGATCTTTTCTGCTCTTCATCATGAGGTTCACTTACCAAAAGACAAGTGGTTCAACGGAACTGCAGCATTCCCTCATGATTATGGAAAAGGACCTGATCAGATATGAGGGACTATCAGTACTACTGACCTGAAGCAATCATCTGAGACCTTGGAGTTCAAAAAATGGATCAGGTTTGCAGAATCTCATAAAATTCCAGTTTAAAAGGGTGGGTGAAAGAAGAAATGCATCCTTATTCTGATGTCTACCTTTATGTGTGGCTCCATCAAGCCATGTGTGCAAGCACTATGAGGTTCCATCTCTTTTTTTTTATTTTATTGGACCATGCCAAACCACTGGCAGAATACTTTAAACAGTAGAACAATTTAGATCACAAAAATTAGACAATGTCAGAGTCCTCCAGGAAAAGATGACAAAATCTACTGGGGGGATTGCTCCAGCAGTTTCATCACAAGTTTCATCACTGAAACCTGTGAACAAGTACTAAGACCTTACTCAGCAGATAGTGAGAAGATCCATTTGTCAAGATTTTTTTATGTACAGTCAGAGCATCAACAACAGCCCACTACTCTCCATCTTCTCATCGGGAATTTTTCCAGAAAGGTCTGGGAAGAGATGCAGGTTATTTATTAGAGTTCAGTTCACAAAGATGTATAAACTGTTCCCAGGGACACTAAGGTTACCTCTCCTGTTGTTGGAAATCTATCAGTTTAATGAAAAATGCCTCCTGGTCTGTCTGAAACTCACCTAGGCTTGCAGTCCAAGGTGCTGGCTAAGGACAAATGCTGAAAACTGACACATTCCAAGGTCTTCGATAACCTGTTGTGGGATACACTGCAGCCACAGAAAAGGTTCTTTGAAGGAAGAACACAACTTAATGCTCTTCTACCATTAGACACTGACAGGCTGGTATGGATCACAACAATCCATGACCTGGAGTTACACTCAGGGTTTGTTTTTTTCTCCCCCCAGTGGTGGAACCCACTCTCAGGGTCTCATGACTGGCTGCTATTCAATATCCCAAGGACACAGCCAGATGACGAGCGCGACTTCAGGGTTCTGAGGTTTCATGCCTTGGAGACGGACTCAATCTAAGCCAGTGCCACCGAAGGAAGTGTCGCGGGAGAGAATAGAACATCAGGAACTGTGGAGGCTGTTGGAGGCTGTGTACTCAATGAGTCACACTCTCTCTTTCATTGGTGGGATGAGACATCGTTGCTGATTCTCAAGTCACAGAACTCAGGGGATAAAAGCAGCACAACAGACTCCTTACACCGTAAATCAGCAAGTTGTTTTGTAACGTCTTCCCTCTCACTGTGAAAGTCGACACCATTTTTCCCCTTTATTAGGAAGGGAGGGAGTCTGTGGCATATCAAATTGTCGGGTGAAGGATTAGTTTATGTTGTACTGCAAATCATCATCTGTTTCGGGAGCGTCACTGTTGCATGCTTGGAGAGTGGACAGTGCTCATGCTTTTTTGCAGAAGTGGGCGGAGGGTCGTTGCTTTGCATGGGGGGCGTTGAGGGGTTGGGGCTCTAATATTTTAACTGTCATTCATTCTTTGGGGCACTTCTGTTTTTGTGGAATTCTGTGAAGAAAAAAAATTCACAATGTATATTATATACATTTCCCTGATATTAAATGGAACGACTGAATACTCAATCCTGAAGCACTATGTAGGAAGAGAGCTAGCCAATGAAGTATTAACTCTGACAAAACTTCACAGGGGCTTCTTTGTACAACAGTCAAAAGTTCAAAGTAAATTTATTATCAAAGTATATGTATGTCGCTATATACAACCCTAAGATTCCTTTTGTTGCCCTACACTGTAAATTCATAACAAAATCAGTGAAAGACCACATCAATAGGGCGGGCAGTCAATGTGCAAAAGACAACAAACTGTGCAAACACAAAAAGAAAATATACATATAAATAAATAAGCAATAAATATGAGAACAGGAGATGAAGAGTCCTTGAAAGCAAGTCCATGTGTTGTGGGAACAGTTCAGTGATGGAGCAAGTGAAGTTGAATGAAGTTATCCCCTCTGATTCAAGAGACTGATGGTTGAGGGGGTTAATAACTGTTCCTGAACCTTATGGTGTGAATCCTGAGGCTCCTGAACCTTCTTCCTGATGGCAGCAGCATGACCTGGGTGGCGGGAACTCCTTGGTGGATGCCGATTTCCTACAACAATGCTTCATGTAGATGTGCACAATGGTGGGGAAGACTTTACCCATGACGGGCTGGGTCATACTCACTATGTTTTGTAGGATTTTCTATTCATGAGCATTGGTGATTCCATACCAGGGTGTGATGCAGCCAGTCAATATACTCTACATCACATATTTATAGATGTTTGTCAATTTTTTTTTTAGATTTGGCATGCCATCTTTGCAAACTAAGGAAGTAGATGCGCTGCCATGCTTTCTTCATAATTACATTTTAGTGCTAGGCCCAGCAGAGGTCCTCTGAAATGATAAGACTGAGGAAATTAAAGTTGCTGACACTCTCTACCTCTGATCCCCCAATGAGGACTGGCTCATGACCTCTGGTTTCCTCCTCCTGAAATCAATAATCAGCTCATTGGTTTTGCCAATACTGAGAAAAAGGTTGTTGTTGTTATGACACCATTCAGCCAGATTTTCTATCTCCCTCCTATATGCTTATCTGTCACTACTTTAATTCGGCTTAAGACAACTGTGTCATCAGCAAATTTAAATATGGCATTGGAGCTGTGCTGAGCCACAGAGTCATAAATGTAAAGCAAGTAGAGCAGGGGGCTAAGCACACAGTTTTGTGGTGCACTTGTGCTGATGGAGATCGTGGAGAGGATGTTGTTGCCAATCCAAACTGATTAGTGTCTGCAAGTGAGGAATTTGAGGATCTAATTGTACAAGGAGGTATTGAGACCAAGGTCTTGAAGCTTATTCATTAGGTCTTGAGAGGATGACAGTATTGCATGGCAAGCTATAGTCGATAAAGAGCATCCTGATCTACGCACCTTTGCTGTCCAAATGTCCTGGGTTGAGTGAAGAGCCAATGAAGCAATATTTGCTGCGGACCTGTTGTGCCGGAATGGCAAATTGGACCAGATCCAAGTCACTTCTCAGGAAGGAGTTAATATTTTTCATCACCAACCTCTCAAAACACTAAATCACTATGGATGCAAGTGCTACTGGACAGTCCTTATTGAGGGAGGTTACCACATTCTTCTTAGGCACTAGTATAATTGAAACCTACTTGAAGCAGGTGGGGAACTCAAACTGCCAAAGTGAGAGGTTAAAAATCTTGGCGAACACTTCAGCCAATTGATCAGCACAGGTCTTTAGTACACAGCCGGGTACCCCATCTGGGCAGGGAGCTTTCCTTAGGTTCACCCTCCTGAAGGATTCTCTCACGTTGGCCTCAGAGACTGAATTACTGGATCATCAGAGGCAGTGGGAGTTAATGATGATTCCACCCTATTTTGATGGTCAAAGCAAGCATAGAAGGCATTGAGCTGATCTGGAAGTGAACTTACTTGATTTTACTTTGTTAGAGGTGACAGTATTTAAGCTCTGCCATAGCTGTTGAGTATCCTTGTTGATTCAAGGTGAGTCCGGAATCTACTCTATCTAGAGTCTGGAATCTATTTCCAGTCAAATACTACCTTAACATCAAAAGCAGTTAGGTGCATGCAAATAACATGCAGAAAATGCTGGAGGAACTCAGCAGGCCAGGCAGATCTATGGAAAACAGTACAATTGACGTTTCGGGCTGAGACTCTTCAGCAGGACTGGAGAAAAAATGATGACGAGTTTTAAAAGGTGGGGGAGGGGAGGGAGAAACACATGGTGATAGGTGAAACCTGGCTGGACAAGGGGGAATCCAATAGAAGAGGACAGAAGGCCAAAGAAAGAAAGGAGGGGAAGGAGCATCAGAGGAAGGTGATGGGCAGGCAAGGAGATAGGTGAGAGGAGGAAAAGGGGATGGGGAAAGGTGAAGTGGGGGGGGAGGGGGAGGCATTACTGGAAGTTCGAGGAATCAATGCTCATGCCATCAGGTTGGAGGCTACCCATACAGAATGTAAGGTATTGTTCTTCCAACCTGAGTGTGGCCTCATCGTGACAGTAAACGAGACCATGGATTGGTGGTGGGAGCCCGTTGGAGATATGCTGGTGGGGTGGTAGGTGAGGACAAGAGGAACCCCATCCCTGGTAGGGTGGTACCACCAAGCACATCTTCCCCCCCCCCCCCACTTTCTTCCTTCCACAGGGATCGCTCCCTACATGACTCCCTTGTCCATTCATCCCTCTCCACTGATCTCCCTCCTGGCACTTATCCTTGTGTAACACTCTGTAAGGTTTCACTGCTAACGTAATGGCCTCTCTGTGATGTTTCACTGCTAAGGTAATGATTTCTTTGTAGCAGCAATGTTTGGGTTATGACTAGAAATAACGGGGGCTTTGGAATGTATGCTAGCCAATGAGTGGGATGTTGTTCTTTCTTGTAGGTCTGGGAGCAGGGATTTTGCGGTCTTTTGCCGGGGAGAGATGAGGAGAGAAGACGTGAATGGAGAGAGTTGGTAGACCGCCGAACGGAGTGGACTTGGAGCGAGGGTAAGCTATGCTCCGAGGTCAGCAGGGAACAAATGAATGGAACCGTGAGCTCCAACATTGCGCATTAGACTGTTTCATGAGGATGAGCCCTTTTCTTTTTTTTGTTTCTTTATTAACCATAGTCAAATTAAGAATTATAAAGCTCAATCGTTCAATCGCATATTGTGTACTGTTTGTTATTTTATGGTACTGATTTGTAACGGGGACACATCACACAGCGTCCAGCCAAACAAGATTTCTTAAGTTTGGCCAGGCTGTCTTCCCCTAGATTAAGCCACTAGCCGAAAAGAGAATTACAATTGTGGGGGCTCATTCCAGGATTGATTTCATTGGATGCTGTGTGATTACCCTGAGCATTGAACCAGTAGGGTAGATATTCATACTCCGGATGAATTGTTAATTTGCCTGTTACATACTGTTAAAATTGTGATTGTGGGGCAGAGGTTTGATACAATGGCAGGCACAGCTCTCGTTTTAATGAAGACCAGTGCTGACGTAGCGGTAGCTGGGGGCAGGGATTTCAAAGACAGGGTTCTATCGTTCCTGAGGAGTGAGGGGAAGGAGCAGTCAGATTTGGAATGTCTAATCAGTCCACGTCCCCCAGTGAAGAGTGAGAATTCTGAGTTAGTATCTCTGGCAAATAAGTGGAAAAATGCCCAAGTTCAAAGTCCCTGCTATGGTAGGCCCCGCCTATTCTCTGGAATAACACCCACCCCTAAAGGGGAAAGAGGAGTATGCGACCTGGACAGAGCAGACCTCTCAGTTGTTACATGAGTGGCAGTGCTTTGATGATGTAAAGCGACAGATTGGTTGTGGGCAGGTCGCAGTATTCCGTCGCGACAACTGTCAATTACATGCAAGCACCGGACAATGTTTTTGGCCCGACAGGAGCTCATGGTGGGGTTTCAGAACCTGAGTCAGGAGAAGAGGGAAGAAGCTTTAATAAATGCTTATATTTTTCGGCTAGAGGCAGCTAAATTGCTTGCAGTGCAAAGGGGTCATTCAGGCAGCTGAGGTGGATCATAGTCATACTTCATTGATCCCGCTGGAAATTGGTTTTCATTACAGTTGCACCATAAATAATAAATAGTAATAGAACCATAAATAGTTAAATAGTAATATGTAAATTATGCCAGTAAATTATGAAATAAGTCCAGGACCAGCCTACTGGCTCAGGGTGTCTGACCCTCCAAGGGAGGAGTTGTAAAGTTTGATGGCCACAGGCAGGAATGACTTCCTGTGACGCTCTGTGCTGCATCTCGGTGGAATGAGTCTCTGGCTGAATGTACTCCTGTGCCCACCCAGTACATTATGTAGTGGATGGGGGACATTGACCAAGATGGCATGCAACTTAGACAGCATCCTCTTTTCAGACACCACCGTGAGAGAGTCCAGTTCCATCCCCACAACATCACTGGCCTTACATGGATCTGAGTGGATCAGATAGCCAAGGGCGCCCAGTCCCAGGACCTGATTCCTTGGGGTCTCTGACAGTCTCGTAAGACGCGCCCCCCCCCCCATCTTTTGTTGAGCTGATCAGAGAGGTACAAGAAGAGGAGAATGCATTGGAGGCCTCTGTCAGTAGGTGCAGTCCTCGGTAGTGATCCCCTGTGGCGATGTGACCATGGATAGCCTATCCGGGGGAGTCGTAGAGGAGACTGTGGTAGAGTTGAGAACGGAGATGCTTCAGCTGTTATCAGCTGGTGTGACCCTCTCCCATATGATGGAGCTGATGGGGGGGGGTCAAATCCCCTAAAGGCACGAATAATGTGGAGGGCCACTGGCAGCAGGTGTCACGCGAGAAGGAGAGTGAGCCCCCAGGTACCTAAGCAGAGAGAGTTGTTGGGAAAACTTACAGGAGACCCAGTGAGGGAACAGCCTGGTGTCTCTGGGGGAACACATTCCCAGCAATATACCAAGGACCTCCCCTCTCCCCCCCCCCAAAAGCAAAAGGCCCTATTCCTGAAGTGAGGAGAAGATGGCGGCACGACTGCAGCGCGCGCGGCCTCTCCGGTGATGAATATCTGTAATCTGTCAAGTAGGGGACCATGCACAATTCTGATTTGATGGAGACAAATATGAGAGTACAGAGGAACATCTGGAAAACTTCTGAAATGCCCGTTTCGTTGCCACTGCTACTGTGTGGTAACCAGAATCTCCGGAGCAGAAGGCCCCGAATCCTCAGCTTTGCTTGTTTCAGTGGTCGGTCGAAGGCGCTCCGCAGAGGATGGCGCTCGGGAGGCTGTATCAGAGGGGCTGGTCGGAGGCTCGAAGTTTTCGGACGGACGAACTCAGTGTTGGCTGTGGTCGGCTGCTTCCAAGGCATCGGCAAGTTGACGGTGCCTGGAGGTTTATGGTAGGGAGTTTCTCCCTTTTGCCGCCTGCTATCGGGGACTCGGGAGTCAATCGACTCGGGGGCTTTGAGATTTTTTTTAACCGTTCCCATGGTTTGTTCTTCATCAAATTATGGTATTGCTTTGCACTGCTGCAACTATATGTTATAATTATGTGGTTCTGTCAGTGTTTGTCCTTTGGTTTGTCCTGTTTTCTGTGATATCACTCCGGAGAAACATTGTATCATTTCTTATTGCATGTATGCATTTCTAAATGACAATAAAAGAGGACTGAGCGTTCCCATAATCTAAAAAGGCCCTATTCCCGAAGGCTTAGTAGGTCCATGCTCCAGTGTGTCGCTACGGATAGAAGGATTTATGCTGAAGCCTTACTTGACATCAGGTCACAGGTCATGTTGTTGTACTGTTCATTTTACAATCAGTATCTGAAGCATTTACCCTTGACGCCATTCAGGGCTTAATGCTAGTGATTATCTGGACGATGGTTATTTGTCAGTGAAGTTGGAGCTCTCGGAGGCCGATGTGGGAGTGTCTGAGGTCCTTGATACATTAGTGCTGGTGTGTGTGGACCCTGTTTCCGGCAGCATTTCAATTCTGGTGGGGACCAACATCCCTCTTGTGAGGAGACTCATGGGGGCCTGCAAGGAGAAGGAGATGTGCATGGCTGCATTGGTCTGGATACCGAATTTATTTGAGGGACTGTGTGGTTCACCCCGTCGAAGCCAATGGTGGTACAGCCGGGGAAAGTAGCTAGAGTGATGGGGACACCCAAATTTCCTGGAGTGCCTGGGGGCGAGGCCCTCTTAGTAGATGTTCCGGAAGACCACGAGGGGGAGTCGGAATTTTCTGCTGGGGTACTGGTGAGGCCCGAATTGCAGAAGCCCTTGGTTGTACAGGCAAGCAGGATGGCAGTGATTGTCAGGAACACTATGAAGAGGGAGGTCACCTTCAAGTGGTGGATGCCCCAGCACATCTGTTCCCAGTGACAGTAACGTCTAGTGTCCCTGTGAGACAAGCCAGGGAGAATCTACTGGGAAAAGAGAGAAAGTTGACCGCTGAGTCATTCAACTTCAGGGACGCCCCAGTTCCTACGGGTTGGATGAGGTTGGTAGTGAATATGTTGAAGCTGGAAGGCGTCTTTTCCACTGATGTGTTTGATGTGGGTTGTTCCAAGAGCCCTCATCACCTGTCCGGGTGACCAAGGACAACCTGTTGAGAGCGGTTGCGGAGGCTGACCCCTGCAGAGGTGGAGGACATTCAGCAGCATGTGTGTAAGCTGAAGGAAGCTGGGATCATCACTGAGTCCCCAAAGCCCCTTTGCAACCCCAATAGTAGTGGCCCAAAAGAAGAATGGCAAGGTACAGATGTGTGTGGGCTATAGGATTCTGAACAGGCACACCGTCCCTGACCAGTGTACAGTCCCGAGGACTGAAGATGCACTGGCCTGCCTCAGTGGTGCGAAGTGGTTTAGTGTGCTGGACTTGAGGAGTGGATATTACCAGATCCACATGAGTGAGGCTGACAAAGAGAAGACGACATTTATATATCCCCTGTGACTTTTCCCATTTGAAAGGATGCCCCAGGGCATATCGGGAAGCCTTGCAACCTTCCAGAGCGTCATGAAGAAGACAGTGGGGGATATAAACTTGCTTGAGGTATTGGTGTATCTGGATGACCTCAGTGTTTGCATCCACCATGGAAGAATATGAAGCGAGCCTGCTGAAGGTGCTGGGCTGCCTGCCAAACATCTGTTATCTATGTTGGGCACATAGTCTCACGGATGGAGTAGCTACAGATCCAGCTAAGATAGAGGCAGTGACCACTTGGCCAAGACCCCAGACTGTGAGCACTCTGCGCTCATTCCTCGGGTTCTGTGGTTACTATCGGAGGTTTGTGAAAGGCTACATGAAAGTGAGTCACCCGTTGAATCAGCTTCTGTGCGGTTACCCTCCCTTGGGGAAGAAAGGGAGGGGGCAAAAAGGACAGGAGGGTGGAGGGTATCTTAGCCTGTAGGAGCCCTTTGGACTGAGGTGGGACTGCTGACCCAGGCACCGGTGCTAGCTTTTGCGGACCCTCAATTGCCATATGTACTGCACATGGATGCCAGCCGAGAGGGCTTAGGGGGCATCCTATATCAGGATCAGGACCCCAGGTTGAGACATGTTGTGTTTGTCAACCGGAGTCTGTCGCCCGAGGAAAACTATCCCACGCACAAGTTGGAATTTCTGGCGTTGAAATGGGCGGTGGCGGATAAGCTGAGTAACTACCTCTACAGGTTTGAGGTGAGGATAGACAACAACCCCCTAAATTATATCCTGACCTCAGTGAAACTGGATGCCATAGGCCATCGGTGTTTGGCCGCATTGCCTATGATTTCAGCCCAAAGTACCGGACGGGAAGCAGGAACATTGATGCTGATGCTTTGTCCCAACGGGCGCATGAAGGACTGGTCATGGACGAGGAGTGGGAGAGCATTCCTGCCCCAGGGAAGGGCAGGTGTCAGTTTGCCATCACCGTGAAGACAGGGGGAAAGGAAGGACAGGATTAAGCGGTGGATCAATTGGGAGCTTCTGATGATGCCATTCCCCAAGTTTATTGTAACCTGACTGGTTGGAAGCCAAATCAGCTGCCGGAATTGGGTTCTGGGGAAGTGGCAGCTGCTCAGTGAGACGACCCGGCATCGGTATCATCTGGTCAGCGGTCGAAAAGGGAGACATGGCTCTGGCAGAGAAGATGAAACACGCGGTGGTGCCTCCATTACTAGAATAGCTTCAGTTGAAATTGCGGAACCAGATCCTATACCGGGTCATGTCACCCCCCACCCCTCCCCGCCACCGGACCGACCTCAGCGTTGCCAGCTGGTTCTGCTGGAGAAGTATCAGAAGATTGCGTTGAGGTCACTTGATGATGATTTTGGACATTTGGGGGTTGAAAAGACCCATGGATTGCTCAGAGACCTGTTTTACTGGCCCTGCACAGGCTTGTCCTACCAAGGACCAGAGGGCATCCACAGTGGCCGAAGTGTTATGGGAGAAGTATTTCATTTACTATGGCCTCCCCAGGCGGATATACAGTGATCAGGGACGGGATTGCGAGAGCAGACTCATTCATGAATTACTAGACATGCTTGGAGTCGAGAAGTTGAGGACCACGCCCTATCATCCGCAGGGTGATCCCCAGCCCAAGAGGTTTAATCGGACCTTGCTAGACATGCTTGGGACTTTGGAGATCACCAAGAGCAGGTGGAGTCAACATACTGAACATCTGGTCCACTGAAATGAAGTTACTGGATACTTTCCATACTATCTAATATTTGGGCGCGAGGCGAAGTTGCCCACTGACCTTTGTTTTGGGATTGACCACCAAAGACTTATCTGAAGTATGTGTCTGACATGAAAAGAGAGCTGAAAAGAGCTTATGAATTAGCTGGGGTCATGACTGCCACGCAGAATCAAGGAAATAAGAGGAGGTACAATCAAAAGGGGAGGTCCTCCCAACTCCTGCCAGGAGACCAGGTCCTCATAATGAATTTGGGGCTACCTGGGAAACATAATTTGCTGGACTGCTGGGTGGCTAAGCCCTATATGGTGGAGAGTCATACCAGTTTTCTGGGTGAAACCAAAGATGGGAATGGGCCTGTTAAGATTCTCCATCCGAACCACCTGCTGCCCCTGAGACAAGAGGTGCAGGTACACCCAGAGGCTGACTTGGAGCCTACACCTGGTAAAAGGACTCTGCGGAAACACAGGGCGACTGCAGGGCCCGCAGCAGGAGAGGTTAGCCTGGCTCCCATCCCTGAGAGGGATACTGATTCAGAGAATGAGGACCTGGATGTGTGGTATATGCTGCCTTTTGCTAACTCCCCATTGATTGAGGAAGAGACTTCAAGCACTTCTCCCGCTGAGTCAGGTGAAGTGCGGGGGGGGAGGGGTACTATCTGTGGATAGCCTGGGTCCTGGCCACGGGACAGAGGGGTCGAGTTGCAGGTGGGCACAAGTGATAGGTCGGGGGAGGCCTCGGCAGGTAGCCTGGAAGTATCTCCGGTAGTGCTGAACCTGAAGTTAGGTGACGGCGTGCGGAAGTCTCAGAGAGTTATGAGACCACTGGATAGGCTGGCCTACGTAGTACCAGGGGAACAGAGTGTGGCCCCTACCGTTTTGGGGAGCTGTCACTGCCTTTTAAACCTGTATTGGACTTTGTGTTTTGCAGGAGGGGTCAGCAAATTATCTCAACGCCAAGATGACATAACTAAATTTGGTTAGGGGTGGGGGGAGGGGGAGGGAGTAAAGAGTGTAATTCGCTGTAAGGTTTCACTGCTAATGTAATGGTTTCTCTATAGCAGCAATGTTTGGGTTATGATTAGAAATAACAGTGGGCTTAGGAATGTATGCTAGCCAATGAGCAGGATGTTGTTCTTTCTTATAGGTCTGGGAGCAGGGATTTCATGGTCTTTTGCCAGGGAGAGATGAGGAGAGAAGACGAGAAAGGAGAGAGCTGGTAGACCGCCAGACAGAGGGGACCTGGAATGGGGGTAAGCTACGCTCTGAGTAGGTCAACGGGGAACAAATGAACAGAACCATGAGCTCCAACATTGTTCATTAGACTGTTTCATGAGGATGAGCCCTGTTCTTTTTCTGTTGCTTTACTAACCATATAGTCCAATTAAGAATTATAAAGCTCAATCGTTTAATTGCATATTGCGTACTGTTTGTTATTACATGGTACTTACTGATTTCTAACAAGGGACACATCGCACAGCATCCACCCAAACAAGATTTCTTAAGTTTGGCCGGACCGAGGGTTGTCTTCCCCTAGATTAAGCCAGTCGAACCGAGAGTTACACTTGCAAGCAGAACAAAAGCTACACCTGCCCCTACACCTCTCCCTCGCTACTTAAGAAATAGGTGCAGGAGTAGGCTATCTGACCTGTCAAGCCTGCTCTGCCATTAAGATCACGGCTGAACTGACCATGATGTCATCTCTACCTACCTGCTTTTTCCCCATAACCTTTAATTCCCCTACTATGCAAAGATCTATTCAACCTTGTCTTAAATATATTTACTGAGGTACCTCCACTGCTTCATTGGGCAGAGTTCCACAGATTCACCACTCTTTGGGAAAAGCAGTTCCTCCTCATCTGTCCTAAATTTATTCCCCTAAATCTTGAGACTATGTCCCCTAGTTCTAGTCTCACCTACCAATGGAAACAACTTTCCTGCCTCTATCTTACCTATCCCTTTTGTAATTTTATATGTTTCTATAAGATCTCCTCTCATCTTTCTGAATTTCAGCAAGTACAGTCCCAGGCAACTCAATCTCTCCTCAAAGGCTAACCCCCTCATCTCTGGAATCAACCTGAACTACTATTCAGGGCCCCAAACAGTCCTTCCAGGTGAGGTGACACTTTACCCCTGAGTTTGTTGACATCATGTACTGTGTCCAGTGCTCCCAGCGTAGCCTCCTGTATATCGGTGAGACCCAATGTAGATTGGGATTCCAATTCACTGAGCACCTACGCTCTGTCCGCCAGAAGCAGCAAGATCTCCCAGTGGCTACCCATTTTAATTCCACTTTCCATTTCCATGTCAATCCATGGCTTCCTCTATGTCGCGATGAAGCCACTCTCAGGTTGGAGGAACACCACCTTGTATTCCATCAGGGTAGCCTCCAACTTGATGGCATGAACATCGATTTCTCGAACTTCTGGTAATGCCCCCCCCCTTCAGCATTCCCCAACCCCCTTTCCCTCTCTCACCCATCTCCTTGCCTGCCCATTGCCTCCCTCTGGTGCTCCTCCCACCCTTTTCTTCCATGGCCTTCTGTCCTCTATTAGATTCACCCTTCTCCAGTCCTGTATCTCTTTCATCAACTTCCCAGCTCTTTACTTCATCCCTCCTGCCTCCAGTTTCACCTATCACCTTGTGTTTCTCCCTCCCCTCACCCCCACAACTTTAAATCTGTTTTTTTTTCCTCCAGTCCTGCCCAAAACGTCAGCTGTACTCTCTTCCATAAATGCTACCTGGCCTGCTGAGTTCCTCCAGCATTTTGTGTGTGGCTTGGATTTCCAGCATCTGCAGATTTTCACTTGTTTGTAGGTACATGCAAATACTCTGATTGTATTGAAACTGCTTAACTAATGTCAGTTTTGGTTGTGGAATATATATTTTGTAAAGCTGCATGTTGTTGAGCTCTACAGCCTTATTGTATCCAGTGCACTCATCCACCTACAGGAAATTCTCGATAAGAAAATGGGAGGGGCAACCTCCAGAAGACCAGAATAGTGATAACTCCAAATATACTTGCTGTCATTGTAATTAAGACAGGCTGGTGAGGGCAAGATTAATTAGGCTTTTTACCTGGTGTGTGGCATCAGTGCAGCTCATACTTTTAATTCAGAGCATCTAAAAGCAGGTTCTGATTTGCAAAGGACACTATCAAAAACGCTCAAAAGTATGCTTAAAACAAGCCTTCACAGTGAAAAAAATATAGTTGTGGATGAATCATGTAGCAACATGCCGATCAGCTCATTCCTGATCAGTGAAACATTTCCAGGGGTATTTGTTTGACACGTTTTCAAAACCAATATATTGGCATCCGAGTGAAAGCATGTTCATTAAGTGACATTCTTCAAGAAAACAGTGGACCCAGATTTAACACAACCAGAGCAATAAACAAAAGGACCCCACCACTTTGCAGATGAATAAATGAGGTTGAGAGGGTAATGACCAGACAACTCAGAAATGTGTAAAAAAATGCAAGAGTTCATCTACCCTATATTTAAATCGAAATATACAATAACAAAATTTTAAATAAAGTAATCCAAATCTCATAGGGCGTGGGTTGAGGCGGCGAATAATGCACACTAGTCTGACTCGGTCAGTTTGTTGATGTCTAGTATTTACTTATTCGGAGGGCGGCCACGAAATAAATCTCAGGTTTCCTTGTGGTTGCCGTTTCCTCCTTCGTTTTAACCGAGGCCCCGGTCTCGGCCCCTAAAGCCGGCCTCTTCACCCACAGTCAGACCGCAAAGGGAGGCAGCGACCATTGGCATCTTAGATAAATTAAACAATTAGAGCAAAGAAATACGGGGCAAACTTAGCATTAAAATTCGCTCTGCTCATCAAAGTTTGAGAAATAAGAAATAACCATCACGCACCTGCTCCGAAGGGTGCCTGGGACAGCGGCCAGAGGAGAACGACGCTGTTTTATTTCCCCACTGACTAATTTAATATCTCGGAATTGACGACTACCCTGAAGATTTTATTTTATATTACAATCTTTAATCGCTCCACAGCCGCCTCCTGGCGTCGAACAAACAAGCTCTTGCCTCGTTTCCACTTGGTGACGTTCGGTGCGCGTGCACCCTACACGAGCGCGCTCGCGGTGACGCCGGGTCGCGTGCAGCTTCTTCCCTTTCCCCTCTCCATGGGGTCTGGGACCTCGAGCACTCACTCTCGCTCGCGCTCTCACTCTCCCCTCCCCCAGCTGGGTTCAGGTGAGCGCGCATGCGCTCGCCTTTCCACCTCCTCCCAACCCTTTTTCCTGTTGGGATGCGCGTGTGCGCGCTTGTCTGGAGGAGGGCGCGGTGGTTGCCTAGTAGCGACCCCGAGCGGCAGGAAGGACCCTGGGAGCGTATGGAGAGACGCGGAGTTTCACGTCGGGCAGTACCTGATTGATGAACGAGCTTCTAACACGTTAACTTGTTTCTCTTCCCACAGGTACAGCTTGACCTATTGAGTATTTCCGGCATTTTCTGACTTTATTTTAGATTTCCAGCATCTGCAGTAAAGAGGCGAAACGATTTGCATTAATAACGGAGCCAAATTTATCTTCACAAGAATTGAAAGAATCCTTGTTTGGCACTTCATCCCCTTTTGTGTTTTTTTTGAGTATTCCAGCACAGTCACTTGAATTTGTGAAAACTTGGTGTACTGAGTCACTCATAGCTGATTCGACATCATTTCAGCTTGGGATAAACATATAGTGTAGTTCTTTTTTTAAAAAAGTACTCGTTCTTTTGATTTAGTTTATGAGAAGTGACAGAGATTTCTGGTGCAAGCAATTCAGGAGTATTATTTCTACTCTAGTGCCTATTTATTTAATTTTCCTTGTGTTTCCTTACACTGGGGTAAACAGCCAGTTTCCAAAATCAGTGCCTGTGGTTAGACAGTTTCATTCAGTGTCTTTTCTGCTTGTCTTCCCAGTAAAATCATTTTAATTTTATTAGGTTAGTACATTTAAAATTTAATATTTTCATTATAACATCTTGATTTATAAGCAACATTTTAATAAGAGACCAAACACAAAATAATTATACACAACATGACATGGAATTGGAAATAAATTCCAAGAATTCAAGTGCTGAGGGGTTTATTTATCTCAATTTCCTCTTGAGATCTGCACTATTACATAAGCAGTATATTTGTTTCCATGTAATATCAAAAGATTGCTGAGAGCATTGGAAATAACAAAGGCTATGGAACCAGGCCGTATCTCAGCTGAATCTTTGAAGACTTGCCCTCCAAAACTATCAGAAGGCAGGGGACGGGTTGCTGGGCACTGAGGAAAGAAGGCAGTTGTGAGACAGGGAAATGGAATTAGGAAATAGGTAGGCTTTCAACCTAAACTGAGGACCAGTGACGGAATTCAATAAATTCGGATTCGTTTATAGTGATACACACCAAGATCCAATGAAATTCCTTGCTTGGATGAAGCCCACAGAGTAAACAGGTTAATGTATTAATAAATAGAACATGGTAATATTAAATACATGTGCCACACAGCCAAGCAGTTCATGGGGGAGGGGTAGAGTATGAAGTAGGAGGAAAAGAAACGCTCAAGTGCCAATAACAGAATAACTGAAGAACGTAGAAATAAGAGTCTAAGAGTGTGGCAACACCATTGGTAAGGGGATTTGAAACAGTTGGTTTGTTCATAGTCTGATTGCTGCTGGTGAAAATTTCTTCCAAGTCTGGACATTCAGGCTTTCAATCTTTTGTATCTTCTCCCAGAAAGAAAAGGACAGATATCTTTGATATCATTGGTCTTAAGGTTCCATATGTAAAGATGGACTGGACAGAAAGAAGTGACAAGCTGCACTTACCACACTCTTGCAGGTTCAATCAGTCCAGAGCAGACCAGTTGCCATATCAGGTTGAGATGCGGTCCATCAGGGTTCTTTCTTAAAGCACATGTAGAACTTCAAGAGAATTCTCACGGACATGTTGAATCTTCTTGGACACCTAAGAAAGTACATATGCTTATGTACTTTCTTGATCACTGCATCGGTGTGGAAGGACCAGGTGAAGTTGCTTGTGATATGGATATCAAAGAACTTGAGGTTCTCAACTATTACCATCTCTGCAGCAGTTCTGTTGACAAAGACAGGATTATGTTTACCTCACTCCTTACCCCAGGATTCTTGGGTCAACAACCAACTTTTTCACCTTGCTGACATAAAAACCAGGTTATTGTTTTGGCGTCCTGACACAAGGTTTACAATCTCTTTTTTGTCTCATCATTTTGTTGTCATATCATTGGTGAACTTAAAAGATAGAGTTATTAGTGTATTTGGCCACACAACATGGATATACAGGGAATTGAGCAGGGGAGTTAACACACAACATAGGGGAGCACCAGTAGATGAAATTTTATGATTAGTCCAAATAAACTGAGGTCTTTCAGTTCAGAAGTCTAGATGCCATCTGCAAATGGGGGCCTCAAGCCAAGCTCCCATAATTTAGAGGTGAGCTAATTTGGTATTATGATGTTGAATGTTGAGTTGTCATCAATGAATAAATAACATCTTGACAGGTACGTCTTTATTGTTGAGGTGCTCCAGAACTGAACATTGTGCAAGTGATAATGTATCCTCCAAAGGCTTATTTCTCCTGCATGCAAATTGCATAGGTTCTTGATCATGGATTGCCAACCCGGGGTCCACGGACCCCTCGGTTAATAGTGGAGGTCTATGCGTAAAAAAAAGGCTGGGATCCCCTGGTCTAGATTGTCTGAGAGGCAGGTACTGATGTGGGTCATGACAAGTCTTTAAAGCATTTCATTATAGTTGATTCAAGAACTACTGGTCAGTCACCATTGAGACAGGATGTTACTTTTCTAGAGGGCTGGAATGATGGAGATTTTCTTGAAGCAGATGGGGACCAGAGACTGTTGAAGTGAGAGGCTGCAGATGTCAGCAAAGATAGTAGCCAGGGACTCCGTCTGGTCCATTCACTTTCCAAAAATTTACCTTCATGAAAGCAGATCCTTCTGCCACTTAGATGTAAGCAACAGAGCCAGCTGGAGATGGAGTGTTGTGCCTTGGTGGAGCTTTGTTTGCCTATATAATATGGGTATAAAAGCACTGAGCCTATCCAGAAGAGATGCATCATTACCGGAGATCGCCCCCAATTTTGCACTATAGCCCATGATGGTATACTGTCCCTGACAGTTGCATGGAAGCCACATGATTAAACTGAGTCTCTAGCTTGCTTTGGATTTCTCTCTTGCCATCCCTGATAGCTTTATGGAGGTCAAACATGTCTTTCTTATATAGAACAGGACCATCCATCTTGAAAGTCTCAGATATGGACTTTTGCAGAGAGTGGATCTCCCTTTTTATCCAACGGTTTTGGTTAGGATAGACCCAAACTCAGGGAGTGGTGACTAAATGAAATGTGACGGGGTGGACAATGGCAAGTACTACTCTGCCCATGTGGGTGTGTGTCTGTTGTGCACAGTCCACCTTTATCCATCAACATTAACTCCATGCAACAGCACCAGACCTCCAGTCACCTTTGGCAGCTATATTATTCTAAATAAAAAGTACGGGAGATTAAGTCAACTAATTATTATTGTGACCATAAGACATAGGAGCAAAGTTAAGCCATTCGGCCCATCAAGTCTGCTCTGCCATTCCTTTATGACTGATGTATTATCCCTCTCAAGTCCATTCTCCTGCTTTCTCTCTGTAACCTTTGACACCCTTACTAGTCAATAGTAGGCAGCCATCCATCCCAGGGGATCATGGGTTTGTGCCTCTGGTGGACTGTGTCCTTCCCAGGGCGCAAGCCTGGGAGGGAAGATTTGAAGGGCTGGCTGTTCCCCCTCTCCACTCTCCACGTCACTGATACGTTCCAAGGGAAGGGCAAGCACCAATACAGCTTGGCACCAGTGTCATCACAGAGGTTGCCAAAGTGAAGTTGTAAACAACATCAAACTGCCTTAGGGTCCCAGCTCCAGATTGCTTCCTTGAGGTTTATTCCTGAAGCAAGGCAGCGGAGGTTTAAAATTGGAGTTTTCCTTCTCCTAGGCGGGCTGCCGTCCAAAGCTGATGAGCCCCACCTGTCTAAATCTTACTAATCAAGAATCCATCAAACCCTGCTTTAAATGTACCCAATGACATTTCAATATAACAAACCAAACTGAGATTAGAATATGTAGTATAGGATCAACACACACAAAATGCTGGAGGAACTTAGCAGGTCAGACAACATCCATGGAGAGGAACAAACATTTGATGGCTTGGGCCAAGAGCCTTTAAGATGAAAGGTCTCAGCCCAAAACATTTGCTGTTTATTTCTCTCCATAGATGCTGCCTGACCTGCTGAGTTTCTCCAACATTCTGTGTGTGTTACTCTGGATTTCTAGCATCTCTAGTGTTTAGGCCAGGATTATGCAGCTTCAATGGAGCAGCAAGATATAATTGTAGGAATATTGTAATTCTTTTGAAAACTTTACTTTTTCTTCACATTTATTAACATAGAAACATAGAAAATAGGTGCAGGAGTAGGCCATTCAGCCCTTCGAGCCTGCACCGCCATTCAGTATGATTATGGCTAATCATCCAACTCAGAACCCTGTACCTGCCTTCCCTCCATACCCCCTGATCCCTTTCGCCACAAGGGCCATATCTAACTCCCTCTTAATTATAGCCAATGAACTGGCCTCAACTGTTTCCTGTGGCAAAGAATTCCACAGATTCATCACTCTCTGTGTGAAGGAGTTTTTCCTAATCTCAGTCCTAAAAGGCTTCCCCTTTATCCTCAAACTGTGACCCCTCGTTCTGGACTTCCCCAACATCGGGAACAATCTTCCTGCATCTAGCCTGTCCAATCCCTTTAGAATTTTATACGTTTCAATAAGATCCCCCCTCAATCTTCTAAATTCCAGAGAGTATAAGCCTAGCCGATCCAGTCTTTCATCATATGAAATTCCTGCCATCCCAGGAATCAATCTGGGATATACCACATCCACAGGTTCTCCCCTATCCACTCTACTAGTTACATCCTCAAAAAATTCTATGAGATTCGTCAAATTCTATGAGATTAAACAAGTAAGCCATAGAATATGTATCCATGAATCAGGCATTTTAATTGAAAAGTCAATGAGCAATATTATCCAAGTCTATTTAAAGATGCTATAAAGTAAACCAACAGAAGTGAACTTGGCAAAATCTTAAAGTTTCTTAACTTCTTCACGCTTCTTTAACAAGAACCGAACCTAATTATCTTTTGCTTAAAAATTATTTTCGTTCAAAGTACAGTTTTGCAGAAGAAAGGGTGTGTCTGGCATTCTTCAAATGCTGCGGAGCCATATTACAAAGAAATATTTACAACAAAGGTGTGTGGTTGTATACAGTCTACACCAAGTTTAGGAACAGAGAGTATGGTACTGCTCAAGTGCTACACACTTAAGTAACTCATTACAGTACTTAATAACGAACACTGAAGTTATGCTGAAGCAAATATTTCTTTATTACTGTATATATATTTATGCAGTTTGTTTCTTTTCTGCTAATTGAAAAGTTGATTCCAAGACTGGCAGTATTAATTAGCCTGATTGCTTGTTGACTGCAACTAATTTAATTTAGGTTTTTTTCTGTTTCAAAAATTTAATACAAACAATAACAAATCTATTTGTGTTTGAAAGCAAGTAAGACTTTGAACAATAAGGAAGTGAAATTCTGTCAGAACAATTTACTAGGAAAGACATTATTAATGAATTTCCAACCAGAGTACATGGATTTAATTTTAGAAGGACTGCTGAGAGTATGAGAAAACCCTTAACGCACAATGTTTGATGGAGGTCTGGAGTATGGTGCCTCAAAGGGCAGTGGAAGCAGAAACCTTCATTCTATTTTAAAACTACAGTATTTGGAATATATAGCTGAAGGGCTGTGACCTGCAGGGTTGTGCTGCAAGGAGAGAAAGGGCTGGGTGGCCGTTTTTCATTCAGCACAATTACATTGGGCTGAAAGGCCTCCTTGAGGGTTATAAAGCTATTTTGATTAAAGTATTTGTGTATAAAATTATGACTGGCATTGATGAGGTAGGGAATCAAACTTTTTCCCAGAGTTGAAATATCAGGTATTAGAGGACATTATTTGTGGAGAGATAGGCATCCATTAGTCTCATGAGACCATGGATTTGCACCTTGGAAGGTTTCCAAGGTGCAGGCCTGGGCAAGGTTGTATGGAAGACCAGCAGTTGCCCATGCTGCAAGTCTCCCCTCTCCACACCACCGAAGTTGTCCAAGGGAAGGGCACTAGGGCCGATACAGCTTGGCGCCAGTGTCATCACAGAGCAATGTGTGGTTAAGTGCCTTGCTCAAGGACACAACACGCTGCCTCAGCGGAGGCTCGAACTAGCAACCTTCAGATCACTAGACCAATGCCTTAACCACTTGGCCACGCGCCAACACTTGTGGAGAGAAGGGGCAAATTTAAAGGAGATGCGCAGGGCAGGTTTTTCTTTGTCCAGAGACTGTGGAAGTAGACATAGAAACATAGAAAACCCACAGAACAATGCAGGCCCTTCGGCCCACAAGGCTGTGCCAAACATGTACTTACTTTAGAAATTACCTCAGGTTACCCATAGCCCTCTATTTTTCTAAGCTCCATATATCTATCCAGGAGCCTCTTAAAAGACCCTATTGTAATTCATGATAGTGGCATTTAAGAGGCTCTTAGACAGGCAGCTGAAAAGTGCCTAGAAAGGTGGTGGAGGAAATCATCATCATGATGTCTAAAAATTATTTGGATGTGAAGTTGCGGTTTGAAGCAGCTCATAAAGACGAAGATTCTGTAATTTAGAAGATTAATTTTATGCACATTTTTGGCAAATTAAGTGGAACGCAAGATAGATTGAAAGAAACTAATGGTACTTAATTGAAGATATAGGACAAGAAATGAGGCCTTAAAATTAAACCTAACTCTTTAAGATCAAAGTTCAAAGTACATTTATTATCAAAGTACATATAGATTATACAGCCCTGAGATTCATCTCCTAAAAGGCAGCCACAAAACAAAGGAAAGGAACGTCGCATCTGGAATTTTTCCAGTTAGCTGACGACTTCTTCCCACGCCACTCTGACATAGTTGGGAATCGCGTACAAGGCAAGTTACGGCAGTGGTTGGCCATTGCCTTCAGCTGGCTGAGTTTTTCAAAGAGATCACCAGCTCTTAACCCAGCACAGATGAAAGACGTGCAGGGGAGCCGGCTAGCTTCGAACTCGGGACCTCCCGCCCTGCAGTCCTGTGCTGATGCCACTACGCCACCAGCCGGGTCACCCAAAAACAAAGACAACCAAAAAAGCATAACTAACACCCAATGTGCAGAAAATAAAAACCACATCATGCCCATAAAAAAGAACTCATAAAAAATAAAAGAATAAAATAACCCATAAAAAAGACCGTTGAACACCCTGTGTGCAATGACAAAGGACAAATCATGCAAGCATTAACCGCATGCAAATAGAGTTTCTAAACTGAAGCCCGCAAAGGGAATCCAAGACACGTAGTTCTGCACAAAGCCAAGTAAACATCGTGGAGCAGCGATCTTAACCAGCCCATACCTCACCTCAGGGCCTGACACCTTGACCTTTTCAATCTGGCCCAGCACTTAAATCTCCGTCCGAACAACAGGTTTTGTCACTTGTCACTTGTATATACTGGACTTCGCCGCTTCGATTTAGCCTGTAAATCGGAGTGACGCTGGAAAAACATCTACACGCAAAGTAAATGGGAAGTTTGGAACCTTTTTCCGTAAACAGCAGCTGATGGAAACACTATTCTCAAACTTAAAAGTGAGATTTTCCTGAAACAAAAGCATAAAGGCTTATGAGGCAAAGATGCGTTCATTGAATGATGAAATATCATTAGACAACTAAATAGTCTACTTCTGTTCCTACATTATTATGTTTGTAAAATGCTAGTAAGTTACCCATTAAGTTTCTTTACAGTTTACAAAGTGAGTTCACACAATCACTTAAATGTGATTTTGTTTTTCAAAAACTGACATTCAGTTTTCAGGACCAGATATTGGTGGCATGAGCAGTATTTATTGCTCTTCTCTATCTGCCCTTCACAAGGAGGCAGTGAGCCACTTCATGAACCTCTGCAGATCTTCTGGTGAAGGTACTCCCATGGTGCTGTGAGGGAGAAAGTTCCAGAACATGTACCCCAATATCAACAATATACTTCCAAGATAGAATGGTGTGTAAACTAGAGAGGAATCCCCACAGATTCCCATGAACATACTGTCCTTCTGCTGTTTGGTATTTTGCCGATGGTACACACTGCCAGCAGTATACATCCGTGGAGGAAAGAGTGAAAGTTTAATATAGTTGATGTGGTGCTAATCATTCAGGCAGCTTGGTCATATGTAGTTACATTCCTGACTTACCATGAAAACATAAGAAATAGGAACCTGAGAGGGCCATCTGACCCCTGGAACCGGCCCTGCCCTTCAGTAAAATTTCCTTTATGATCCAAATTTCCTTTAATCTCCTTTCCAGCAGTCCTTAATTTCCTAAACAATTCAAAATGTATCTCAGCTTCGAATAAATTAAAGGAATCAGCCTCCGTAGCTTTCTATCTTAAGAACAATCCTTTAAGAAAGAAGTTCCTCTTTGTCACTGTCTTAAATATTCACTATCTTATTCTGAAACTATGCTCTTTGTCATGGACCCTCCCAATGAGGGGAACTATCCTCCCAACATTTACCCCATTAAACCCTATTAGAATCTTAAAATAAGTTTCATCACTGATCACATCTCCTTCCATAATCAGAATATGGACCATCCACCTATAGCCAGAATGGTCGTAGTGAATATTCTCTGAATTCTCTGCAATTACCTTCTCTTAAAAAGGAGCCCAAAACCGTACTCTGGATATTTATTCATTCTTAACTTCATTCACCACTAATCTAAACTGTTTCTATGACCTAAAGACTCACTTTCAAAGACTCTTTACAACTCATGTTCTCAGTACTATTTTTATTTGTAATTCATCTTCTTTTGCACATTGGTTAGTTGATTGGTTGTCAGGCTCTATCTGTTTATACAGTCTGTAGTTTTTCAAAAGTTCTGTTGTATTTTTGTTTACCTGAAAAGGAGTCTCAAGGTAGCTTATGATAACATATATGTACTTCAGTCATAAATTACATATGATCTCTTTAGTGCTTTGTACCGTTACATTCAAGCTTCTCTACTTTCGTACTCCAACCCCTTTGAAATAAAAATCCACTATCCTGTTAGCTTTCATGATTGCCTAGTGCACCTAAATACTCGTTTTCCTTGTGACGGGCATTGTCCCTAAATTCCTTTGTGCTGCTGTTTTTGCAGTTCTTCTCTGGTTAAATAATAGTTCTGTTTTATTAACCCTCTTTGCAATATTAACAACTTTACATCTTTAAAAAGGTTATCTTCATTTGTCACATGTAGATCGAAACATACAGTGAAATGCATTGCTTCTTCTCATAGTCCAAATATGTGCTGAGGGCTGCCCTCAGGTATCACCATGCTTCCCCTGCCAAAATGCATGCCCACAATTTACTAATCCATACCCCTTTGGAATGTGGGACAAAACAGGAGCACCCGGAGGAAACCCATGTGGTCACTAGGAGAACATACAACCTCCTTATAGACAGCGGTAGGAACTAAACTCTGATCACTAACACTGTACAGTGTTACGCTAGTCACTATGCTACTGGGTATTTTGTCCACTTGCTTAACCTATCAATATCTATCTGTAAACTGAGTCTTCACTATAGCTTGCCTTACCATATATTGTATAATCTGTAGATAATAATAATAAGTACTTTATTGATCCCGAGTGGAAAATTATTCCATTACAGCAGCAACAATTAAAAACACACTTAGCAATAATAATACATATAATGATGTTAACTAATTAAGTACAGAATAATAATATACACAATAATAATGATATGGATACTGTACATTTGTTTTTTCCCCTCTAAGTCATTAATATATGTTATCCCAGCATTGATTTATGTGACCCCATTGGTACAAATTGCCAACTTGGAAGTAACCATAAAAAAAAAAGCAGGAAATGCTGGAAACAGCAGGTCTGGCATTTTCTGTGGAAGTTGAAATAGAGTTCTAATTTACGATTTTTTATCTGAAAATAACCCCCTTTTCTCTCCTTGCTGTTTCCTTCTTGTTTGATCTCCTTTACCGTGTTCTTGTAAACTAACATTTCATGTGGCACCTTGTCAAGCAGCTCTTGAAAGCCCAAATATCTTGTATCTACTCTGGTTGAGTGAGACTTACTCAAAAATATGAAATGTTTGTCAGACTTGATTTCCCTTACATGAATTCACACTGAACTCTACTTGACTCAGGTGCTTCCTGACCTGCTGAGTTCCTCCAGCAGTTTGTTTTTCTTGGAGCAACAAATTGGAATTAGAATTGGTTTATTATTACATGTACTGAAGTACAGTGCAAAGCTTGTCTTGCATACTGTTCATACAGATCAAATCATTACACAGTGTATTAAGGTAGTACAAGGTAAAGCAGTAACAGAGTGCAGAATCATGATCATTACAATGTAGTTAGTGAGGTTGAGTCTATATAACAGTGGGCAGAAGCAGTTCTTAAGCCTGGTCTGTTGTGGGTCTAATTGCTTCTCATCCTTCTTTTGCCTGCTTTCTTCTTTTGCTTTTTATTTGTCTCTTTCATTTATGCCCTTATTTCCCTCTCCTGTAATTTGCCCCTCAGTTACCAATCACTTTGCTAGGGAATGTTTGTGGGCAAGTGAGAGTTTCCCCACAAGTGAACATTCCAAATAGCCTGTCCTAGTCCAATCATGTAGATACCATGGTCAAGAATGCTCACCAAAACCTGTAGACTAAAGAAACTTGGCACATCACTGTTGACCCTCACTAATTTTATTGATGCGTCATGAAAGCATTCTGTCTGGGTGTATTATGGCTTAGCATGGTGACTGCTTCACACGTGACCTCAAGGAACTGCCGATTGGTGGATGCAGCTCAGCACATCGCAGAAACCAGCCTCCCCATCCATGCACTTTGTCTATACTTCTCACTGACTCAGAAAGCAGCCAGCATAATCAAAGCAATTCTCTCTTCTTCCCTTTTCCATCAGGCAAAAATACACCAGACTCAAGGACAGCTTCTGCCCAAATTGTACAAGACTACTGAAGGGATCCCTAGTACAATAAGTAGACTCTTTACCTCACAATCGACCTCATTATGATCTTGCACCCTATTGTTTAACTGCACTACACTTTCTCTGTAACTGTTATGCTTTATTTTCCATTCTGTTATTGTTTTACCTTGTTGCACCTCACTGTGTAATGATCTGACCTGAATGAACAGTGTGCAAGATAAGCTTTTCATACATATAACAATAATACACCATTTCTAATTCTAACCTTAATCACTACCTCCGTAGAGCAACACTATGATCACTTTGCACTACAATGGACTTAGTTTCTCTGTTCTAATCAAAGAAGCTGTCTTGTTTGTAAAAAGCCTGTAAGTATTGTGAGTAGCCTTATGCTGGAGAACACAGTGCAGGGTGCTGAACACATTAGTAAATATGTATTGAAGAGAGTAATATGCAGTAATATTTTTATTATGCAGAATGTAAATAAGATTACATTTGGGTAACTAACACACACACACACACAAACACCTGGAGGAACTCCATAGGCCAGGCAGCATTTATGGAAAAAAGTCCGGGCCAAGACTCTTCATCAGGACACTTACATTTATTTTAATGTGCTGGATTAATACGTCAAAGACTGCCTGCAAGATAAAATTTGCAAATGACAGGTTTCACGCTTCATTTTAAGTTAGTTCTGTATATTTAGTTTTACAATCAACACTTGATAACTTAGTAATTATCAAACCAGAAGTATTTATAGAACAGCAATATTAGGAATAGAATGAAAAGACGCTGGTTATGCACTGAATATGTGACCTAGAAACCTGGACTACTGATCTGCAAGCAGAAATCAAATTACACTGTGCCAGATTTTAATTTAAATTAATTTTAAAAATAAATTTAGAATAAAGGTACATATTAACAGCAGGTAAGTATGAAACTGCCAAATTGTCACAAAGCCTTTCTTTGTTGAATTAATTACTAGGGCTTGTTTTATAGCAGCTGTAAATTTACAAATGCTCAATTATTGAAATTGTTAAATAGCACTGTTCCCAGCGATTCAAACCACTCCCATTAACAATACTCACTAGTCAAGAAAATCTAACTTGATTTCAACATGATGCAAGTTTTGCACTCAGTGGTCAATTTATTAGGTACACCTGTGCATCTGCTCATTAATGCAAATATCTAATCAGCCAATCATGTGGCGGCAACTCAATGTATAAAAGCATGCCGACATGGTAAAGTGGTTTAGTTGTTGTTCAGACCAAATATCAGAATGGGGAAGTGGTGTGATCTAAGTGACTTTGATGAAAGAATGATTGTTGTTGACAGACGGGGTGGTTTGTGTATCTCAAAAAATGCTGATCTCCTGGGTTTTCTAGATCTCCTGGGCACAATGGTTTCTAGACTTTATGGAGAATGGTTTATTTATTTACTTGTTTAGTGATACAGGATGGAGTAGACCCTTTGAGCCATGCTGCCTCAGCAACCCCTGACAAACCCAATTAACCCTAACTTAATCATGGGACAATGACCGACCCGGTACATCTTTGGACTGTGGGAGGAAACTGGAGCACATTTCACAGGGAGGACAGACTTCTTTCAGAAAGGTGCTAGAACACCCTGAGCTATAATAGTGTCGTGCTAACCACTATGCTACTATGACATCAGGTACGAGAAACAAATCCAATGCAGTCCTGTGGGCAAAAATGCCTGTGTGAGCATAGTTCTGTGGTCAGAGGAGAATGGCTAGGCTGGTTCAAGCTGGCAGGACAGCAACAGTAGAAGACAGAGAGGTGGTATAAATGGGTGTTTCTCCAGTTGGCAGTGGTGAGTGGGGTGCCACAGGGGTTGGTGCTGGGCCCGCAGCCATTTACCATTTACGTTGATGATTTGGAAGAGGGGACTGAGTGTAGTGTAGCAAAATTTGCTGATGGCACTAAACTGGGTGGAAAAGCAAATTGTACAGAGGATGTGGAGAGTCTGCAGAAGGATATAGATAGGTTAAGTGAGTGGACCAAGGTCTGGCAGATGGAATACAATGTTGGTAAATGTGAGATCATCCACTTTGGAAGAAATAATAGAAAAGCAGATTATTATTTAAATGGTGAAAGATTGCAGCATGCTGTTGTGCATAGGAACTTGGGAGTGCTTGTGCATGAATCGTGAAAAGTTGGTTTGCAGGTGCAACAGGTTATTAAGAAGGCAAATGGAATGTTGGCCTTCATTGCTAGAGGAATTGAATTCAAGAACAGGGAGGCCATGCTGCCACTATACGGGGTACTGGTGAGACCGCATCTGGAGTACTGTGTGCAGTTCTGGTCTGCATATTTGAGGAAGGATATACTGGCTTTGGAGGCAGTGCAGAGGAGGTTCACCAGGTTGATTCCAGAGATAAAGGGGTTAACATATGAGGGGAAATTGAGTCTCCTGGGACTATACTCTCTGGAATTCAGAAGAATGAGAGGGGATCTTATAGAAACATACAAAATTTTGAAAGGGATGGTTAAGATAGAAGTAGGAAAGTTGTTTCCATTGGTAGGTGAAACTAGAACTCGGGAACATGCCTCAAGATCCAGGGGAGAAGATTTAGGACGGAGATGAGGAGAAACTGTTTTTTCCCCCAGAGAGTGGTGAATCTGTGGAATTCTCTACCCAGGGAAGCAGTTGAGGCTTCTTCACTAAATGTGTTTAAGATGCAGTTAGATAGATTTTTACATAGGGGAATTAAGAGTTATGGGGAAAAGGCAGGTAGGTGGAGCTGAGTTTAAGGACAGATCAGCCATGATCTTATTGAATGGTGGCAGGCTCGATGGGCCGGATGGCCTACACCTGCTTCTATTTCTTATGTTCTTATGTTCAAGTAAGCCCTAGTTACAAAAGTGCATCTCTGAACACACAACACATTGAACCTTGAAGTGGATGGGCCACAGCAGCAGATGTTGGTGTGTCAAAAATATGGGTCTAATACAGTGGCCACTGACTGCATAATTACAAATCATCTAATGTTACAGTTCACCAACACTCTCATCTGTCACTTTCTTGTTTGAACAACAATATTCAATGAATAGATAAAGCCATGAGAATTACCATTCTGAACATTATTAATCCAGATTTTTGTGTTATTAACAACTTACACATTGTGTTTAATTTGGTAAATTGTTCCACTGGACTAGAGGATTATCAAGCAGAATCATCATCCACAACATAAACATCAAACAGAACTGTCCTGATTAAAATAGTATAAATCAAAAGCTCTGTGGGTTTTCTGGAGATTCACAGAGGAGAATAAACAAGAATTAAGGCTTGTGAAGGATTTTGTGAAGCTGAGTAGGTTAATATTAGATATATTAGACAGGAGGTTCTGTCAGCCTGATACCTGCATGGTGTGTTGCTTCCCAGGTGCCAGGGTTATTGGATGTCTCAGATTGGATACAGAATATTCTGAAGGGAGAAGGTGAACAGCCAGAAGTCTTGGTACACGTTGGTACCAATGACATAGGTAGAAAAAGGGAGGAGGTCCTGAAGAGATACTTCAGGGAGTTGGGTAGGAAGCTGAAATGCAGGACCTCCAAGGCAGTAATCTCAGGATTGCTGCCTGTGCCACGTGCTAACAAGCACAAGAATAGCATGATCAGGCATGTTAATGCGTGGCTGAGAGACCAGTGTAGGGGGCAGGGCTTCGGGTTCCTGGATCATTGAGGCTTCTTCTGGGGGAGGTATGACCTGTACAAAAAGGACGGGTTACACTTGAACCCAAAGGGGTCTAATATCCGAGCAGGCAGGTTTAATAGAGCTGTTAGGGAGGGTTTAAACTAATTTAGCAGGGGGATGGGAACCAGAGTAATAGGGCTGAGGAAAGGGAAAACAGAAATAAATCAAAGATAGTGTGCCACAGAGATGATAGAAAGGACAGGCAGGCGATGAGGCATAATCATAGCCAGTGGGATGAGTTACAGGGCAATAGAGGCATGGTGCAGTTAAAACAGAAAGCAACGAATACTGGACTGAACGTGTTGTATTTGAATGCACGCAGCATAAGAAATAAAATGGACAATCTTGAAATTCAGCTACAGATTGGCAAGTATGACATTGTCGCCATCTCTGAAACTTGGCTAAAGGATGGCTGCCGTTGGGAGTTGAATCTCCAAGGATATATGGTGTATCAAAAAGATAGGTTAGTAGGCAAGAGGGGGTGGTGTGACCCTGTGTGTAAGAAATAATATTAAATCATTAGAAAGATCATTTATGAAAGGAAGCTGACGACTAATATCAAAGAAGATACTAAAAGCTTTTTTAAGTATATAAAGGGTAAAAGAGAGTTGAGGGTAAGTACGTATAGGACCGATAGAAAGTGTCGCTGGAGATATTGTAATGAGAGACACACAGAGATGGCAGAGGGACAGAATGTGTATTTTGCATCAATCTTCACAGTGGAAGACGTCTGCAGTATGCCGGACATTCAAGAGTGTCAGGGAAGTGCAGTATGGGCAGTGAAAATTACGACTGAGAAGGTGCTCAGGAAGCTTAATGGTCTGAGGGTGGATAAAACTCCTGGACCTGATGGAATGTACTTTGGGTTCTGAAGGAAGTAGCTGGAGAGATTGCAGAAGCATTAACAATGATCTTTCAAAAATCGATAGGTTCTGGCATTGTACCAGATGACTGGAAAATTGCAAATGTTACTCTGCTATTTAAGAAGAGTGGGAGGTAGCAGAAACGAAACTATAGACCTGTTAGCCTGACATTAGTGGTTGGAAAGTTGTTGGAATCGATTGTTAGGGATGAGATTACGGAATGCCCAGAGGCACATGACAAGATAGGCCAAAGCCAGCATGGTTTCCCGAAAAAAAAAATCCTGCCTGACTAACCTACTGCAATTTTTTGAGGAAATTACAAGCAGGGTAGACAAAGGAGATGCAGTAAATGTGGTGTACTTGGATTTTCAGAAGGCCTTTGACAAGGTGCTGCACATGAGGCTGCTTAGCAAGATAAGAGCCCATGGAATTACAGGCGAGTTACTAGCATGGGTGGAGCATTGGCTGATCAGCAGAAAACAGAGAGTGGAAATAAAGGGATCCTATTCTGGCTGGCTGCCGGTTACCAGTGGAGTTCTGTTTCTTACGACGTATGTCAGTGATGTCGACTGTGGGATTAGTGGATTTGTGGCTAAATTTGCCGATAATACAAAGATAGGTGGAAGAGCTGGTAGTGTTGAGGAAACACAAAGCCTGCAGAGAGACTTAGATAGTTTAGGGGAATCGGCAAAGAAGTGGCAAATGGAATACAATGTTGGAAAGTGTATGGTCATGCACTTTGGTGGAAGAAATAAGTGGGCAGACTATTATTTAGATGGGGAGAGAATTCAAAATGCGGAGATGCAAAGGGACTTGTGCAGGATACCCCGAAGGTTAACCTCCAGCTTGAGTCAGTGGTGAAGAAGACGAATGCAATGTTGGCATTAATTTCTAGAAGTATAGAATATAAGAGCAGGGATGTGATGTTGAGGCTCTATAAGGCACTCATGAGACCACACTTGGAGTATTGTGTGCGGTTTTGGACTCCTGATTTTAGAAAGGATATACCGACATTGGAGAGGGTTCAGAGTAGATTCATGAGAATGTTTCCAGGAATGAAAGGGTTACCGTATGAGGAACGTCTGGCAGCTCTTGGGCTATATTCCCTGGAGTTCAGGAGAATGGGGGGGATCTCATGGAAAAATTCCAAATGTTAAAAGGCCTGAACAGATTAGATACGGCTAACTTATTTCCCAAGGTAGGGGACTCTAGGACAAGAGGGCACAACTTCAGGATTAAGGGACATCCTTTTAGAACTGAGGTGTGAAGAAATTACTTTAGGCAGAGGGTCGTAAATCTGTGGAATTTGTTGTCACAAGCTGCTGTGGAGGCCAGGTCATTGGATGTATTTGGGATAGAGATAGATAGGTTCTTGATTGGCCAGGGCATCAGGGGGTGTGGGGTGAGAGCAGTGGAGTGGGGATGACTGGAAGAATTGGATCAGCCCATGGTGGAATGGCAGAGCAGACTCGATGGGCCGAATGTGGGAGGCCTTCAAAAGTGAAATTCTGATAGTACAAAGCTTGTATGTGCCTGACAAAATAAAAGGTAAAGATAACAGGTTTAGGGAAACTTGGATTGAGGTCCTAGTTAAGAAAAAAAAGGAGGTGCAAAGCAGGTAGGAACAAGTGGGGTGCTTATGGAATATAAGAAATACAAGGGAACACTTAAGAAAACAGTCAGAAGAGTTAAAAGAAGTTGATCTTACAGGCAAGGTGAAGGGGAATCCTAAGAGATTCTACTGCTATGTGTAACCGGGTGACCCATCGGATCTTATTCAGTATCGTTAAACGTGTATTGAGGCATCCATCGGGGTAATGCCAGAATAGTTGTCTGTGCCTTTAAGGGAGACGGTGATGTCATTACGCCTGCATGGGATAGTGGGGAGACCATTTTGCTTTCTGCTGAAGACGTGGTAGCGCATTGGATTTGGGTTCCTCCCAGAGTGTGCTGGGCATGGTGAGGAAAGGTGAGCATTAATTGACAATATCCATGTGAATTCGTTTATGCTTGTTGGCGGATCAAGAATATCGATAATTTGACATGTTTTACATGTGGATGCTTTAGATTTCCATGAGTGAAGGAATCGACGCTGGGTAGCGTGGCTTATACAAAGTTCCAATTAGGTCAGTCTTCTTGTAATTTAACTACCAGGCAATACCTTGTAAAAGTTGTGCCAAAGTGTACCTTTTGTCTAACTTTATTGTATCAGGACTGATTGCGCATGTAACCACGTAACGTGAATTTTTAGTCTCTGTTCAGAAGTTCAGCATGTGCGTACGTCTTAGATGAGATGTATTTGCTTACATTTTTCGCTGTTATGTATAAGATGCAGGGTGGGATTCTAATGTTGTTTGTATTCTGTCCTTTCAGGATTGCCACTACCGTATTAGTACCGTATTAGTTCTGGTATTTTTTTTTATACTACATACACAATTCTGTCCATACACGAGGGTGTGGATCGAAAGTTAAACTGAGATTGTAATGGCAGGAACTGGTTGTAAATTCGTTCATTTTGTTTCGCGACCCTCTTCTGGCACTTAAACATCTAAAACAGATAAAGGAATTAAAACCCGAAAAAGTGAACATCGCGTAGAGCAAGTGAAATCTGCAATCGCTTCTGATCTGGGCCGACATTTATGTGCCGGGTGGCACCTAATTAATTAGCTTGTTTATTTCGGCTTTTTTCTTAAAGATGTGCTGGGTGCGCTCCGGCTACCGCTGCACCCCTGCATGCTTCACAGCCCAATATCGCTCCGCAGCCTAGAGGTTGGGGACCACTGTTCTAAGGAACTGGATATATGAGTATTTGGATAGGCATCGACTGATTAGGGATCATCAGCATGGCTTTGTGCATGGTAGGTTGTGCCTAACCAATCTTTTTCGAGTAAGTTACCAGGAATGTTGATGAAGGCAGGCAGTGAATGTTAACTACCTGGACTTTAGCAAAGCATTGGACAAGGTCCCACTTGAGACATTGGTCCAGAAGGTTCAGTCACTTGGCATTCAAAATGAGGTAGTAAATTGGATTAGGTATTGGCTTTGCAAGAGAAGCTAGAGAGTGGTAGTAGTTGGTTGCCTCTCTGAATGGAGGCTTGTGATGAGTGGAGGGCTGCAGGGATCGATATTGGGTCCGTTATTGTTTGTCATTTATATCAACAATCTGGATGATAATGTGGTTAACTGGATCAGCAAATTTGCAGATGATTCCAAGATGTGGTGTAGTGGACAGTGAGGAAGACCATTAGAGCTTGCAGTGGGATCTGGACCAGCTGGAAAAATGGGAGATGGAATTTAATGCAGACAAGTGTGAGGTGTTGCTCTTCTGTAGGACCAAACAGGGTAGGTCTTACACAGTAAACGGTAGGGAACTGTGGAGTGTGGTAGAACAAAGGGATCTGGGAATATGGGTCCACAATTCATTGCAAATGGCATTTCAGTTAGATAGGGTCATTAAGAAAACTTTTGGCACATTGGCCTTCAAAAGTCAAATATTGAGTACAGGAATTGCTATGTTACGCTGAGGCTTTATAAGGCACTGGTGAGGCCTCACCTTTAGTATTGTGAAGAGTTTTGGGCCCCTCATCTTTGAAAAGATGTGCTGGCATTGGAGAGGGACAGAGGTGGTTCACAAGGATAATTCCAGGAATGAAAGGTTATCATACAAGGAATGTTTGATGGCTCTGAGTCTGTACTCACTAGAATTCAGACGGATGAGGGAGGATCTCGTTGAAACATTTCGAATGTTAAAAGGCCTTGACAGAGTTGATGTGGAAAGGCTCTTTCCCATGGTGGGAGAGTCTAGGACAAGAAGGCACAGGCTCAGAACCCTTTCGAAACAGAGATGCGGAGAAATTTCTTAAGCCAAAGGGTGGTGAATTTGTGGGATTTATTGCCGCATGTAGCTGTGGAGGCCAGGTCGTTGGGTGTATTTAAGGCAGAGATTGATAGGTTCTTGATTGGACATGGCATCAAAGGTTACAGGGAGAAGGTTGGGAACTGGGTTTGAGGAGGAGAGAAAAAAGGATCAGCCACGATTAAATGGCAGAGCAGACTTGATGGGCCAGATGGCCTAATTCTGCTCCTATGTCTTATGGTCTTGTGTTGAAGTTGTATAAGACTTGGTGAGGACTAATTTGGAATATTGTGCGCAGCTGTGGTCACCTACCTACAGGAAAAATGTAAGTAAGGTTGAAAGAGTACAGAGAAAATTTACAAGGATGTTGCCTGGACTGGAGTTCCTGAGTTATAAGCAAAGATTGAATAGGTTAGGACTTTATTCTTTGGAACATAGAAGAGTTTGGAAATTTGTTAAGAGTTATACAAAATTATGAGGAGTATAGAGGAGGTAAATGCAAGCTGGCTTTTCCCACTGAGCAACACACACAAAATGCTAGAATAATCAGCAGGCCAGGCTGCATCCATGGAAATAAATAAAAGTTGACTTTTTGGGCCAAGGCCCTTCTTCAGGACTGAAAAGGAAGGGGGAAAATGCCAGAATAGAAAGGTGGGGGAGGGAAAGGAGGGTAGCTAAAATGTGATAGGTGAAGCCAAGTGGGTAGGAAAGATAAAGGGCTGGCAAAGGAGGAGTCTGATAGGAGAGGAGAATGGGAAGGAGGAGGGGAGATGATAAGCAGGTGAGAAGACGTAAGAGGTCAGAGTGGAGAATGGAAGAGCAGGAGAGTGGGAGGGAAAAATTTCTTTACCAGAAGGAAAAATCTATGTTCATGCCATCAGATTCAAGACTACCCAGATAGAATATAAGGCGTTGCTTCTCTACCCTGAGGATGGCCTCATCTTGGCATAAGAGGCCATGGACCAACATGTCAGAAGTGGGACTACAACTAGAAGTAATGGGTTAAGGGTGAAAGGTGAAAAGTTTAAGGGGAACATGAGGGGAAACTTCTCCACTCAGAGGTTCGTGAGGGCGTAGAACAAGTTGCCAGCATAAGTGGTGCATGCAACTTGATTTCAACGTTTAAGAGAAGTTTGGATAGGTACATGGATTGCAGGGGTATGGAGGTCTATGGTCTAGGTTCAGATCAATGGGCCTAGGTATTTAAATGGTTTGGCACGGACTAGATGTTCCAAAGGACTTTTTTCTGTTCTGTAGTTTTCTATGACTCTAGAACAATTCTGTTGGAAACTGGTAGGTTAAAGAAAAAGAAACAATGTGAAACATTGAGATCTACATCATAGGACCATAGGTGCAGAAGTAGGCCATTTGGCCTATTGTGTCTTCTCCGTCATTCAATCATGGGCTGATCCAATTCTTCCAGTCATCCCCACTCCCCTGCCCTGCCCTTCCCCCATACCCTTTGATGCCCTGGCTAATCAAGAACCTATCTATCTCTACCTTAAAAACACCCAATAGGTTGGCCTCCACAGCCGCTTGTAGCAACAAATACCACAGATTTACCACCCTCTGACTAATTTCTCTGCATCTCTGTTCTAAATGGACATCCTTCAATCCTGAAGTCATGCCCTCTTATCATCCCCTGCCATAAGAAATAACTTTGCCATATCTAATCTGTTCAGGTCTTTTAACATTTGGAATGTTTCTGAGATTCCCCCTCATTCTCCTGAACTCCAGGGAATACAGCCCAAGAGCTGCCAGATGTTCCTCATACTGTAACCCTTTCATTCCTGGGATAATTCTCGTGAATCGTCTCTGAACCCTCTCCAATGCCTATATGTCCTTTCTAAAATAAGGAGCCCAAAACTGCACACAATCCTCCAAGTGTGGTCTCACAAGTGCTTTATAACCTCAACATCACATCTGTTCTTATATTCTATACCTCTAGAAATGAATGCCAACATTGCATTCACCTTCTTCACCACCAACTCAGCCTGGAGGTTAACCTTTAGGGTATCCTGCACAAGGACTCCCAAGTCCTATATGTAAACACATATGTGTGGAGCAAGTAAGGTAATTAGCTGATAATACTGAAATCAATTAAAGTCTTAATGACTGTTCTGTGCCTTTTTTACTGCTCATATACACCCTGTTCATGTGCTTCAGACAGCACTGATAGCCTTGTTAGTTATGATATTAGGACACAAGAAAAAAGGACACTAGAGGGAGAATAGGTCCCATAAGGGTTAGTGTGGTTTTCTATGTAAGGAACAACTATAGATAATGGGCAAGGTCTCACTGAATACTTTGTTCTGAATTTACAGTGGAGAAGGTTGTGGAGAAGGTTATGGAAGCAAATGAGTTCAGGAAAGAGAACAGTGATGTTCTGAAACATATCATTACAAAAGAGGTGTCCCAGGCTATATAAAAATAAGAGCTTGTATCCAAGGATTTTTGGGATGGAAGGGAAGAAATGGTTGGGGCTCTGGCAGAGATTTTTATATCCTTGATGGCCAAGGTATGGAATACTGAAAGGTAGCTAATATTGCAATTTTACTTAAGGGCTGGAGAGACATGCTAGGGGACTACAAGCTGCTGAGCCTAATTTTCATGGCTATCCCTTGAGGTCGAGGATGATGGTCTTCGTTCTATTGATCTACTTATGGGCTCTCAAGTGGCTCATGAGTCCAATCTTGGCTTTGAAAGTTCTTCCGCATTCAGGACAGGTAGTTCCAGATGGCAGATCAGGCTTTGGTTGTTGCTGCCTCGCTTTCCATTTTCTTCTCTTTTCTTCTAATTCTGCACATCTATTGGCTTCGAAAGTTGCTGTTCCTTCTCAAATGATGTCTTGCCAGAGTTTCCTGTCCTTGGCATTGGTTTCCCAATTGTTGATGTCGATGTTACATTTCTTCATGTTGGCTTTTAAGATGTCTTTGAATCTCTTCTGTTGTCCGCCTCTTTTACGTTTGCCTTCTTTAAACTGGGAGTAGAAGATTTGTTTCGGCAGACGTTCGTCCTTCATCCAAACAACATGACTGCTCCATCTTAGTTGGTTCTTGATGACGTAGGCTTCAATGCTTGTTGTTTTTGCTTCATTTAGCACACTGACGTTGGTTCTTCTATCTTCCCAGCTGATATTTAAGATGTTTTGAAGACAGTGTTGATGGAACTTTTCAAGTGCCTTCAGATGTCATTGGTATGTTGTTCAGGTTTCTGATGCATACAGGAGCGTTGGGATTACCACTGCTTTGTACACTAACATTTTGGTGTCTGTTCGGATGTCACGATCATGAAAGACTCTGGTTCGGAGACGTCCAAAAGCTGTTCCAGCGCATTTAAGACAATGTTGGATCTCGTCATTAAGGTCGACATTGGAGGAGAGGTGACTTCCAAGATACGGAAAGTGGCCCACGTTTCCCAGGGTTATTTCGCCAAGTTGAATTGATGGTTCTATCCGATTTGTCTCAATTGGTGACGGTTGATGATCTGAGTCTTCTTGGAATTGATGGTAAGTCCAAGTTTCGAGTATGCACGGTTGAAGGCAGTCAGAATCTGTTGTAGGTGGTTTTCTGAAAGAGCTGCAACACTGTTGTCATCTGCGTATTGGAACTCAATAAGGGAACTTGTGGATGTCTTCGTTTTGAACTTGAGACGGGCAAGATTGAAAAGTCTGCCATCTGTTTTGTAGATAATTTCGATTCCTGGGGGTAGGTCGTCCTTGATAATGTGGATGATTGTCGCAATGAAGATGGTGAACAAAGTTGGGGCAATCATGCATCCCTGTTTTACTCCTGATCTAACTTGAAAAGACTCACAGTTACTGTTGCTGACCATGACTGTGGCAAGCATGCCATCGTGGAGGAGTCTCAGGATTTGAATATACTTTTCAGGGCATCCATAGGTGGATAGGGCATCCTATAGGAGTTCCCTTGATACCGAGTCAAAGGCTTTGGTAAGGTCGATGAATGTCATGTAGAAAGGTTGAAGTTGTTCACGACATTTTTCTCGTAGTTGTCGCATTGTGAAGATCATGTCGTTGCTCCACTGATGGTCTAAAACAGGCTTCTGTCTCCGGACGGATCTTCTCAGCTAAAGGCTTGAGCCATTTGTTCATGATGCGGGTGAGGATCTTTCCTGCTGTTGCTAACAGGGAAATTCCATGATAGTTCCCGCATTCGGATCGATCGCCTTTCCTTTTGTAGATGGTAGTGATTGCTGAGTCTCTAAAGTCTGCTGGTACGTCTTCATTTATCCAGCTCTTGATGAGAAGTTGATGCAGTTGATAATAAAGCGAGTTACCTCCAATTTAGTAGACCTCGGCTGGTATTCCATTGAGTCCAGCGGCCTTGTTGTTCTTCAAGGTTTTGACGGCTTCCTACTAATATCAGTGGTGGGAGTATTACAGGAGGGGATTCTGGCACACAACAATTACGGGCATTTGGAATGGCAAGGAATGAATCAGACAGGTAACATGGCTTTGTCTGTGGAAAGTCATGTCACATGATTTTGATTGAGGTTTTTTTTGAAGAGGTGACCAAGAAGACTAAAGAGAACAGGCTGTGGACAATGTCTTTATCAACTTTAGCAAGGCCTTTGAGAGGGTCTGACATGGTAGGGTAGTCCAGAAGGTAAGGTCACATGGGATCCAGGTTGAGGTAGCCAGATGGATACTAAATTGGCTTGATGAAAGGAGTCAGATAGTAATAGTGAAAGCTATTTTCCAAATTGGATTCCTATGACAAGTAGTGTGCTGCAGGAAGCAGTGCTGGGCCACTGTTGTTTGTCATCTATAATAACAACTTAGATGAGAAAGTATAATTAATAAGCTTGGGGGCGTCACATGATGACGTGGGATTGAGACGTGTAAATTCAGCTCTCCCGCAACAAATCAGTAAAGTACTGTTTAAATAAAACAAAGTTGGTAAATATTTTTTGAAAACTATTTATAAACTTTGTAAGACTACTTTACGGTATGCCTCCTAAACCGCAACAAAAGAAGTCTGCTGTTGCGAAGCAGCCGCGAGACGGGAAGAAAAAAGGGCCTACTGCAACAATGGAGCCTCAGACTCAGGTTGGATCTCCTTCGGTAGAACAGGGAGCAATGGCGGTGGCAGAGGTTGCTCCGAAGAAGGCAACGGAATTGCACATGCGCAAAGAAGAGCGCTTGCGCAAATCGACACAGCGCAAACTACAAGAACCGACACCCACTGCAATTGAAAATGACTCAGAGTCAGAACTGGATTCTGCAGAGAACACAGATGAAGAAGAGGAGGAAGAATTGAAAGCGAGTGGAAGTAAAGGAGATGATAGAGACATAAGAGAGGCTGTATTGAAATCAACGGCTGAATTAAGGAAAGTAAGAGAGGAGCTTAGAGATACGAAGAGATGCTATAATAAAGTTATGGAAAGACAGGACAAAATGGAAAAGAAGCTTCAGAAGATGGAAAGAGAAATGGGGCTTATGAATGATAGAGTGGAAAAAACAGAAAATGATTTGCTTGTCTGGAACTCGGAAAGAAACCAACTCTTGGAGAAAGTGGACATGTTGGAAAATTTCAGTAGACGTAATAATATAAAAATTGTTGGTCTTACAGAAGGTACGGAAGGAGAAAAGCCAATAGAATTTTTTCAAAGATGGATCCCGGAGGTTTTGCAAATGGGAGAGGAGGCTCGATCAATTGAAATTGAGCGGGCACATAGAGCTTTAAGACCAAAACCAAAAGATGACCAATATCCACGATCGATTTTAATAAAATTTTTAAGATTTCAAGACAAGGAAAGGATTCTACAGGCGGCTGTTCGAGCTGCCAAAGGTAGAAAAGGGCCATTGATAATTAAAGGGAAAAGAGTTTTTTTCTACCCTGATATAAGTTACGAACTTTTGAAGAAAAGGAAGAAGTTTAATCCAGTGAAAAAAACCCTATGGGAGCATGGTTATCAATTTATACTGCGTTATCCTGCAACTTTGAAGATTTTTTTGTCTGGTGGAGAAAAAAGATTTTTTGATGACTACCAGAAAGCAGAGCAGTTTGTGCAAGATTCTCTGAATATTCACCAGATACAAGAACAAACTCAGGAGAGCGAGATAGAATGAAGATGAAGATTGGGTTTAAGAATGGATTTGTTGGATTTTTGGAAGCTGGATGAAAGTATAAATATAGTATTAATTATATGAAGGGGGTAAGAAAGGTTAATACTGGAGGAAATTAGCAGGGAATAATAATACTAATTTTGTTTATATATATATATATAACTTTTTTGTTGCGGGCGAGCTGGAAGAAGCACTGATCGATTGCTACATTAATCATGTGTGCAAGCGTGGCTTTTGCCGCGACCCGTAAAATGGAGGGGGGTAGTGTTGTGTATCTTTTCATTCACAACATTAGTGGGGGGGGGTATTTTGTTTTTTCTTTTTTTTTCTATTTTTTTTTCTTTTTGCCTGGAAGGTTGGGGGGGGGGAACACATAGCATCATGGAACACATAGTTTAAAGTGATTCCCCAAGGAACTATGAGAGTTGAGAAGATAAGTAATGTTTTAGATTGGAGTAACTTTGTTAAGAATAATGACTAATTTATTGAATTTTTTAAGTTTTAATGTTAATGGGCTTAATGGACCAGTGAAAAGAAAAAGAATCTTAACATATATTAAAAAAATGAAGGTGGATTTAGCTTTTTTACAGGAAACGCACCTAACAGAAACAGAACATCAGAAACTAAAGAGAGATTGGGTGGGTAATGTTGTTGCGGCCTCATTTAATTCAAAAGCGAGGGGAGTAGCAATTTTGATCAATAAAACATTACCAATTAGGATACAAAATGTAATAACTGATTCTGTGGGGAGATATGTGATTATACATTGTCAACTTTTTTCCGAACTATGGACTTTTATGAATATTTATGCACCAAATGAAAATGATGCAAAATTCATACAAGAAACTTTTTGAATTTGGCGGATGCACATGAAAAAATATTAATTGGAGGTGACTTCAATTTTTGCTTAGACCCAGTCTTAGATAGATCAACCAAGGCTGTTATAAAATCGAAGGTAGTAAATCTAACTTTATCATTGATGAAAGATTTAAATTTGATTGATATATGGAGAAGAATCAATCCTAAAGAAAGAGACTATTCGTTCTATTCCCATAGACATAAAACTTATTCAAGGATAGATTATTTTCTATTATCAATGCATATTCAACACAGAGTGAAAAATATGGAATATAAAGCAAGAATATTATCAGATCATTCTCCTTTATTAATGACAATAATAATGGCTGATAAGGAAGAAGTGGCTTATAGATGGAGATTTAATTCAATATTATTAAAACATCAAGATTTTTGTGATTTTATGAAAAAGCAGATTCAATTTTTTTTGGATACAAATTTTCATTCAGTGGAGGATAAATTTATATTATGGGATGCGATGAAAGCATATCTTAGGGGACAGATAATAAGTTATACGTCTAAAATTAAGAAAGAATATATGGCAGAACTAGATCTATTGGAAAAAGAGATTACAAGAATAGAAAAAGAATCACAAAGATATATGTCAGAAGAAAAACGAAGACAACTTGTCAATAAGAAGTTACAATATAATACACTTCAGAGATATAGAACGGAAAAAGCAATTATAAGATCTAAACAAAGGTATTATGAGTTAGGTGAGAGAGCACATAAAATTCTTGCCTGGCAGTTGAAAACAGAACAAGCTTCCAAAACAATAAATGCAATTAGAACAAGGGCAAATAAAATATCTTATAAATCTCTTGAAATAAATGAAACCTTTAAAAATTTTTATTCTGAATTATATCAATCAGAATCTCAAAACGATGTTAATGAGATAGAAAGGTTTTTATCACAAGTTTCTCTTCCAAAATTGAATTTGGAAGAACAGAGGGGATTAGATATGCCTTTTACATTAAAAGAAGTTGAAGAAGCTTTAGGATCACTTCAAAGTAATAAATCTCCAGGAGAAGATGGTTTTCCACCTGAATTTTATAAAAAATTTAAAGATTTATTATTTCCTCTTTTTATGGAACTAATACGTCAAGCAGAAAATATACATAAACTTCCAGAATCTTTTTCAACAGCGATTGTAATAGTATTGCCAAAAAAGGACAGAGATCCTATGAAACCAACATCATACAGGCCTATTTCTTTATTGAATACGGATTATAAAATAATAGCAAAAATTTTATCGAATAGATTATCTAAATATTTACCAAAATTAATACATATGGATCAAACAGGATTTATTACAAATAGACAACTGGCAGATAATGTAACTCGGCTACTCAGTATAATTCATTTGGCACAAAAAAGGGATGAGAAGAGTATAGTAGTAGCTTTGGATGCAGAAAAAGCATTTGATAGATTAGAATGGGATTTTTTATTTAAAGTATTAGGAAAATATGGGTTAGGAACATCTTTTATAAATTGGATTGAAACTTTAAATTCTAACCCTAAAGCTAAAGTAGTGACAAACTCTCAAATTTCAACACCATTTCAGCTAAAAAGGTCAACTAGACAAGGTTGTCCACTATCACCTGCTCTATTTGTATTGGCGATAGAGCCATTAGCAGAACTAATTAGATTGGATCCAGATATTATGGGTTTTAGAATTAACCAAGAGGAATATAAAATTAATCTTTTTGCCGATGATGTTTTGATCTATTTAACAAACCCACAACATTCGTTACATAAATTATCTTCTAGATTGGATGAATATGGGAAGGTATCAGGTTACAAAATAAACTGGGATAAAAGTGAAATTTTGTCTCTTACTAAAGGAGACTATAGTCAATGTCGATTAGTAACCCAATTTAGATGGCCGGTAAATGGTATAAAGTATTTAGGTATAAGACTTGATAGTGATGTAAAGAATTTATATAAATTTAATTATTTACCACTATTGAAAAAAATTCAAGACGATCTTGACAAATGGATGATACTACCAATAACATTAGTAGGTAGAGTCAATGTTGTAAAAATGAATATATTTCCGAGATTACAGTATTTGTTTCAAACATTACCAATACAATTGCCACAGAAATTTTTTCAAGAGTTAAATAAATCTGTGAGAAAATTTCTTTGGAAAGGTAAAATGTCAAGAATATCATTGGGAAAACTGACATGTAAATTTAGGTTAGGAGGGTTACAACTTCCAAACTTTAAAAATTACTACAAAGCAAATCAACTTAGATTTATTGCATCTTTTTTCGATGATCAAAAACCAGCATGGATTAAAATAGAACTAGACAAGATAGGAGAAAATAAACCTGAAGATTTTATATATAAATGGGAATCTAAATGGATACGGGAAAAGAAAGAATCTCCTATATTAACACACTTGATTGATCTATGGAATAAGATAAATGTTGATAATGAAACACAGAAATCTCTATTAGCAAGGAGACCTTTGTTTCAAAACAGACTTATTCCTTTTACAATGGACAATCAACTTTTATATAATTGGTACCAAAAAGGGATTAAATTTATAGGAGATTGTTTTGAGCGAGGTATATTGATGTCATTTGAACAATTAAAGGATAAATATAAAATATCTAATAATACTTTCTTTTGCTACTTTCAGTTAAGGGCTTACTTGATAGGTAAGCTGGGTCAAACAATGTTTTTGTCAAAAGCTAATGAAATTGAAATTTTAATTCAAAAAGGGAAAATTAAAAAATTTATTTCTTGTATGTATAATTTGATTCAAGAACAGACAATTAAACAAGGAACCCATAAGTCAAAGCAAAAATGGGAAACAGATCTGAATATTAATATTGATGAAATAAATTGGTCAAGACTTTGTCTGGACAGTATGAAAAATACAATAAATGTTCGACTTAGATTAGTACAATATAATTTTTTACACCAATTATATATTACACCACAAAAAATAAATAGATTAAATTCAAATCTATCTGATAAATGTTTTTGGTGTAATCAAGAAATTGGTACTTTTTTACATTCTACTTGGTCTTGTTTTAAAATTCAACCCTTTTGGATAAATTTAAGAGTCTTATTGGAACAAATTACTGGAATTCAATTTCCACATAACCCTGTATTATTTCTATTAGGTGATATTGAAAGGATAAAACCAAAACTTAAATTGAATAAATATCAGAAAGAATTTATAAAAATTGCATTGGCAGTAGCTAAGAAGACTGTAGCAGTTACTTGGAAATCTGATTCGTATTTAAGTATGGATCGTTGGAATAATGAAATGGCTAGTTCTATTCCACTTGAAAAAATTACTTATAATTTAAGAGATAATTATCTAACATTCTTGAATATTTGGCACCCTTATTTACAAAAGATAGGATGTCATATTTAAGTGCTCCGACAAAGAATTTGGTTACTTGGGGAAAATAACGAATAATTATACCAAATTTATTTTGAATCCCATGGAGCATGTGGAAACCTTCCAATACCCAGGCGGCTCTTCTTTTTTTTTTCTCTTTCTTTCTTTTAGGTAGGACTATATATATGGGGGGGGAGGGTTAAGGGGAGGGGGGGTAGATTTTATCTTTTCATGTATTCTTTTTGAAAACTCAATAAAAATTATATTTAAAAAAAATTAATAAGCTTGCAGATGACACCAAAACTGACAGACAGTAAAGAAGGTTAGTTTAAGTTATAACAGGATGTAGATCAACAATTGGGAGCAGAGCTAAAGGTACCGCCAGAGGGTGGCTTCTCCCAGCTCATCAGTGAAACAGTTAAATTCTTCCTGTTCTAGTGTCTCTATTTTCCTTTTGAGAGTAATGGGGTCCTGTCAGATTCTTTGATCTACAGCAGCACTCAAATTGCAGTTCTGCACGCCAACATTTTCCCATTCTTGGAGCTTGCCGATCGGCTGTGTTTTGGTAAGTCCAGGTTCGGTCTGAAGTTGGTGCTGGTGTTGCAAACTGACTTCAGGAGCCAGAAGCCAGAACATTGAAGAGAATAAGAGTGGCTGTCAGGGGGCTCTGCACTCGGTAATATCCCTCTCCCTCCCTCCCCCTCCCTTTCCTGTTCCTCCCTCTCTAGAATTTGCTGCCAATCCTTGAGTTGAGAAATTCAAAATAAAGTGCTATGCTTCAGACTGACTATAACATCAAAATAGCAACTGTTGTCTTCCCTCTTGCTGTGGAAGGAGCAATATCTGTCCCTCCCAGAGAGAGCCTGTGAGATGTTGGAGTGAACAATTAGTGTTTGATGGACTGTAGAACATGGTCTCTCTCTGGGGGCTTTGCTGTTGCTTGCATGGTGGGTGGTGGGAATACTGATGCTTTATGCTAGAATAAGTGGCAGGAGGGTTGATTCTGCTTACTGCTGCTTGTGCATGGGAGGAGGTCAGGGAGCTTTAGGGGTTCTTGCGTTTTTTCTGTCATTCATTCATTCTTTAGGATTTTCTTCTGTTTCGAGGATGTCTGCAGAAAATGAGAATTTTGGGTTGTATATTGTATACATTCTGTGATATTAAATGGAACCATTGCACCATTGAACTGGGCCAAAGATTAGGAGAAGAAATTTAACTCAGACAAGTGTGAAGTGAAATCAGGGCAGGAAATACACAGTGAATGGCAGAACTCCAGCGAGTGTTGCAGAACAGTCTAGGGGCACAAGTACATAGTTACCCAAAAGGCTGACACGTTTAGACAGAATGGTAAAGAATGCATGTGGCATGCCTGCTTTCATTGGTTGGGGCACTGAGTAAAAGAGCTGCAATGATTTGTTACAGTTGCATAGACATTGGTGAGACTGTAATGGGAGTATTGTAGCGGTGTGCTACACACAGCGCTAGAATAACCACACGGAGTCGGTGAGTTAGAGTTGCGATGAAAGAGATTTATTCAAACTTCGCAGCCTGCTTTAAAGCTTTCCCGTTCCCGCCCTCCCTGGGCCGGGACTGCTGTGGGGAATGCATATTCCCAGACCCTTTCTGCGTGCGAGATTTGCCCCCTGCTGGTGAAGATGGCCTGGCGCCCTTTTTGGGGCCAGCCCTCTGCCTGCGCGCGCTGTTGTGAGCCGGTTCGTGGGTGCCAGAAAGTGGGTCGCCACATAACCGCCCCCCCCCAGAACCGGCGATACCTCCCCCAATGTCCACAGTCTGGATCGGCCTCTGTTTGGGAGGTCTGCCCCTGTGCGGCGGTGCCTGAGCCTGGACCGGTTGCACCAAGTCCACATGGGCCGGTTTGAGTCAGTCCACCGTGAAAACCTCCTCTTTCCCCCAAATGTCTAGCACGAACGTGGACCCATTGTTCCTGATCACCTTAAACGGCCCCTCGTAGGGCCGCTGTAGCGGTGCCCAGTGTTCGCCCCGTCTTTCAAAAAGAAACTTACAGTTCTGCAGGTCTTTGGGTACGCAGGTCGGGCTCTGTCCGTGCTGTGAAGTGGGGATGGGGGCCAGGTTACTGAGCCTCTCCCGTAGTCTGTCCAGGACTGCTGTGGGTTCTTCCTCTTGCCCCCTTGGGGCTGGTATGAACTCTCCTGGGACTACCAGGGGTGCGCCGTACACCAACTCGGCCGACGAGGTGTGCAGATCCTCTTTGGGCGCCGTGCGGATTCTGAGCAGGACCCAGGGAAGCTCGTCCACCCAGTTAGGCCCCTCCAGGTGGGCCATGAGAGCCGATTTCAGGTGACAGTGGAAACGCTCCACTAGTCCATTCGACTGTGGGTGGTAGGCAGTTGTGTGGTGTAGCTGCGATCCTAAAAGGCTGGCCAAAGCCGACCACAGGCTGGAGGTGAACTGGGCGCCCCTGTCGGAGGTAATGTGGGCCGGTACCCCAAAGCGGGCTACCCAGGTTGCGAGCAGTGCTTGGACGCAGGATTCAGAGGTGGTGTCGGTGAGCGGGACTGCCTCTGGCCAGCTGGTGAAGCGGTCTATCATAGTTAGGAGGTACCGCGCTCCTCGCGACACTGGCAAGGGCCCCACGATATCCACATGAATGTGGTTGAACCTTCGGCAGGTGGGTTCGAACTGCTGCGGCGGAGCCTTGGTATGCCGCTGCACCTTGGCCATTTGGCACTGCATGCACGTTTTGGCCCATTCACTGACCTGCTTATGAAGTCCATGCCACACGAACCTGTTGGCGACCAGCCGGACGGTTGTCCTGATGGAGGGGTGCGCTAAGTTGGCGCTAAGTCCCAGGCTGCTGGGACGATGGGGCGGGGTTGGCCGGTAGCTTTGTCACATAGTAGGGTCCTCTCACCTGGGCCTACGGGGAGGTCTTGGAGCTGCAAACCAGAGACTGCAGTCCTGTAACTGGGGATCTCAGCATCTGCCTGCTGTGCCTCTGCCAGAGCTGCATAGTCCACCCCCGGGACAGGGCCTGTATGGTAGGTCTGGATAGTGCGTCCGCCACGACGTTGTCCTTTCCAGAGACATGCCGGATGTCCGTCGTGTACTCAGAGATGTAGGACAGATGTCGCTGCTGGCGGGACGACCAGGGGTCGGACACCTTTGTGAACGCAAAGGTAAGCAGTTTGTGGTCTGTGAACGCGGTGAAGGGCCTACCTTCTAAGAAGTACCTGAAATGCCGGATTGCCAGGTACAGTGCCAATAGCTCCCAGTCGAAAGCACTGTATTTGAGTTCGGGTGGCCGTAGGTGTTTGCTGAAGAACGCCAGGGGTTGCCAGCGACCCTCGATGAGTTGTTCCAGCACTCCACTGACCGCTGTGTTGGATGCGTCCACCGTGAGGGCAGTAGGAACGTCCGTTCTGGGGTGCACTAGCATCGCGGCGTTTGCCAAGGCTTCTTTGGTTTTAACGAAAGCGGTTGCGGCCTCTTTGTCCCAGATAATGTCCTTGCCCTTACCCGACATTAGAGTGAGCAGGGGGCGCATGGCTCAGGCTGCTGAGGGGAGGAAACGGTGGTAGAAATTCACCATACCCATGAATTCCTGCAGGCCTTTGATTGTGTTGGGTCGGGGTAAGTTGCGGACCGCGTCTACCTTGGCGGGCAGCGGGGTTGCCCCGTCTTTAGTAATCCTGTGGCCCAGGAAGTCGATGGTGTTGAGTCCGAACTGGCATTTGGCTGGGTTGATTGTAAGGCCGAATTCGCTCAGGCGAGAGTAGAGCTGGCGGAGGTGGGACAGATGCTCCTGCCGACTACTGCTGGCTATGAGGATGTCGTCCAAATAGATGAATGCAAAGTCCAGGTCGCGTCCCACCGCGTCCATTAGCCGCTGGAAAGTCTGTGCGGCATTCTTTAGACCAAACGGCATTCAGAGGAATTCGAAAAGTCTGAACGGGATGATAAGTGCTGTTTTGGGGATGTCGTCCGGATGTACAGGGATTTGATGGTATCCCCGGACGAGGTCTACCTTGGAAAAGATCCTTGCGCCATGTAGGTTTGCTGCGAAGTCTTGAATGTGCGGCACAGGGTAGCGGTCTGGCGTTGTAGCCTCGTTCAGTCTGCGGTAGTCACCGCATGGTCTCCAGCCCCCCCGTTGCCTTGGGCACCATGTGAAGGGGGGAGGCCCATGGGCTGTCGGACCGTCGTATGATCCCCAATTCCTCCATCTTCTTGAACTCCTCCTTCGCCAGTCAGAGCTTGTCCAGGGGAAGCCTTCGAGCACAGGCGTGGAGGGGTGGTCCCTGGGTTGAGATGTGGTGCTGTACTCCGTGTCTGGGCATGGCTGCCATGAACTGCGGTGTCAGTACTGATGGGAAATCCGCCAGGACCCTGGTGAATTCATCGTCGGACAGCGTGATGGAGTCCAGGTGTGGGGCTGGAAACTGTGCTTCACCCAGGGAGAACGTTTGAAAAGTCTTGGCGTGGACTAATCGCTTCCCTTGCAGGTCGACCAGCAGGCTGTGGGCTCGTAGAAAATCCGCCCCCAGGAGTGGTTGGGCCACGGCGGCCAGTGTGAAGTCCCACGTGAACCGGCTGGAGCTGAACTGTAGCCGCACCGTGCGGGTGCGTAGGTTCGTATTGTGCTGCCATTTGCGGCCCTCAGGGTGGGTCCCGGTTCTCTGTTGCGGGTGTCGTAACTTGTTGGAGGTAAGACGCTGATCTTCACTCCGGTGTCGACCAAAAAGCGGCGTTCCGACTGTTTGTCCCAGGCGTACAGGAGGCTGTCCTGATGGCCAGCCGCCGTAGCCATCAGCGGCGGCTGGCCCTGGCATTTCCCGGGAATTTGCAGGGTGGTCTGCAGCGGCGGGCCTCTGTGCCCCACCACTGGTGGTAGAAACACCATTGTTCGTTGGGCTCCTCACTCCCGTCGCCAGGTTTTGTAGGCTCTGCTGCCAGGCCTGGTCTGGTCTGTCGTTGGGCACGTGGCTTGGTGATCTGTGCAACGGATGCCCCTCTCTCTTTCCTGGCATTCCACAGCACATCTGCTCGGGCCGCCACCTCCCGGGGTTTGCTGAAATCTGCGTCGGACAGCAGCAGGCATATGTCCTCGGGCAGTTGCTCTGGGAACGCCTGCTCAAACATGAGGCAGGGTTTGTGTCCTTCAGCCAAGGCCAGCATCTCGTTTATTAATGCTGACAGCGGCCTGTCTCCCAAACCATCCAGGTGCATTAAGCGGCGTGCTCGTTCGCGCCATGAGAGTCCGAAAGTCCTTATGAGCAGGGCTTTGAATGCTGTGTATTTGCTGTCCTCCGGGGGCGACTGTATAAACTCCTCAACTTGTGCAGCAGTCTCCTGGTCGAGTGAGCTCAGCACGTAGTAGTAGCGAGTGTACTCCGAGGTTATCTGCCGAATGTGGAATTGTGCTTCTGCTTGTTCGAACCATAATTGGAGTTGCAGCGTCCAGAAGCTTGGCAGTTTTAATGAAACTGCGTGAACAGACGCAGCATCGGTCATCTCTGGCCCAAATATCGTTTGGGCCATCGGGGTCACCAATTGTAGCGATGTGCTACACACAGCGCTAGAATAACCACACGGAGTTCGTGAGTTAGAGTTGCGATGAAAGAGATTTATTCAAACTTCGCGGCCTGCTTTAAAGCCTTCCCGTTCCCGCCCTCCCTGGGGTGGGACTGCTGTGGGGAATGCATATTCCCAGACCCTTTCTGCACGCGGGATTTTCCCCCTGCTGGTGAAGATGGCCTGGCGCCCTTTTTGGGGCCGGCCCTCTGCCTGTGTGCACTGTTATGAGCCGGTTCGTGTGTGCCAGAAAGTGGGTCGCCACAGTATTATGTTCAGTTCTGATCCCTATTGTATAGGAAGTACGTCATTAAGCTAAAGTGGGTCCCGATGAAGATTCTCAGCTCAAAATGTTGACCGTTTACTCTTTTCCAAAGGTTCTGCCTGTCCTGCTGAGTTCCTGTAGCATTTTGTGTGTGTTGCAGAAAAGGGGCATTGGATAAGGTGGATGGGCACAGTATTTTTACCAGGGTGTGGGAGACTGAAACTGAAAGTTTAAGGGTGAGATGGGCAAAGATTTAAAAGGGCATGTTTTTCACACAAAGGGTGGTCAACCTGCTAGAGGAAGTTGTAGAGGTGAGTACAATTTACAAAACATGGATAGGAAATGTTAAGTGGAATATGGGTCAAATGCAGGCAAATAGGTAGGTAGCTTTCTTGGTCAGATTGGATGAAATTCACTTTACGTTACAATAAAAAATAAATAGTGCTAAACAGAATCACTGAGGGATTATTCATGGACCATTCAGAAATCTGATGGCAGAGCTGTTTAGCTGTTTCTAAAATGTTGAGTGTGGGTCTTTGGTCTCCTGCACCTCCTCCCTGATGGTAGTAATGAGAAGAGGGTATGTTCTGGGTGGTGAGGGTCCTTAAGGATAGATCCAGGATGTTGGACTTAGGATAATTCCCTTGAAGTATTGACACCCAGGAACTTGAAGCTGATCACTCTTTCTACTGCTGAACTCTCTGTGAGGACTGGTTGTTGTGTGTCCTCCTGACTTTCCCCTTGGTCTTGTTGACATTGAGTGCAAGTTTACTGTTGCAACACTTCTGAGATCTGAGATTTGGATTGGAAAAACATCCAGTTTTGAATTGCAGGTTTGCTGATCTGGTAAGTGTTTTGAGCTGAGGAGACTGACAAGTGGCTTATGGTCTGTTTCAAGTAGGAATTTAGTGTCTATCAAATAGCAGCTGAAGTGTTCACAAGCCCACATGAGGGCCAGTGTCTCCTTTTCAATTTGCACATAACGCTGTTCAGTAGGAGTCAGTGCTCTTGATGCATATGCCACCGGTTTCCATCCACCATTGCAGTGTTGCATGAGTACTCCCCTCAGCCAAAGGTAGAGGCACCTGCTGAGACCTTGGTTGCTTTCAGATCAAAGAATGTCAATGTTGATGGAGAGATAAGCTCTGCTTTAAGTGATGAGAATGACTTCTCCAGTGCTGCATCCCAGGTCCAAACATTTCTCCAAGAGAGGAGGTCATGTAGTGGCTTTCTTCTCTCTACAAAATCTGGACTGAATTTTCCCAGCTGATTTACCATGCCAAGGAAATTACGGATCTCTGATACGTTTGTATGTTGTTCCATGTTCCGAACTCTTGTCAGTTCATCTGAATCTGGCTGCACTCCCTCTGAGGACGTTTGGTGGCCTAAGAACTTCATATCCAACTTTACAAATCCACATTTCCTTTTGTTCAGGGTGATTCCAGCCTGTTTCAGTTTTTCCAGACAGTTTCCACTCTTTTGTTATGTGCCTCACTTGAGCCCTCGAAGATGAGTATATTGTGTGCGTGGCAGCCTACTTCTAGTCACTCCAAAATCTGGTTCATCTTAACTGAAAGAGTTCAGGGACTGATGATTTGCCAAAAGGGAGTCTCTTGAAGTCATGGTGTCCATATGGTGTGATAAAGGTTGTGAGCTTCTCTGACTCAGGAGCTAACAGATCTGACAGAATCCTGAGTTTGCATCTAGTTTGGTAAAAAACTTTGATCCATTTAGTATACCAAATCTGTGCTCAACAGAAGGTAGAATAAACTTCTGCCTCACTGCATTATTCAATTTTGTTAGATCAACACAGATCTGCACTGTGCCCTCTGGCTTGGTAACAGGAGCAATGTCCATACACCAGTCAGTAAGTCCATTTATTCTAGTTATGATGTCAAGGGCCTCCATTCTCTCAAGTTCAGCTTTGACTTTGTTCACCAATGAGATATGTATATGCCTCATTGTGGTCAGAGAGTAGAATGTCACTCCTGGCCTCAGTTAGATAAAGTACAAATCTTTCAATACCCTTAGGCCTGTGAACAACTCTGGGTACGTCTGCCACTGAACATTGTTTATTGATCCAACCTTGCAATGAGGTTCAGCTTCTCAATGGCATGTCATCCCAGCAATGGAGAGAAGAGATTCTGAACAACATAGACATCCACTTTCAACTGTTCCTCATTTTTTCTGAATGGAAATAGTAAACATTCTTTTCACTCTGAGTTTATGTTTCCCTGGCCCCATGAGCACCTCCTTTGTTGGGTTTAGCGTAAGCCCTGTTCTCCTCACCAGTTTTGTAATCAGACATTTGGGGATGTCCATTTTGAATGCCATTGCCTCATTTTGCAACTGAACTGTCGTACACCAGTCTTGTCTATTTGAATCTATTCCCCCAAGGAAAGCTCCCTCTTCATCTGAATCATGGTCTTCTTTGACTTGCTGAAGAAATGCTTTTGAGTGACACTGGATTTTGTAAAGCCCAACTCTATAGCATTGGAGGCATTTCATTTCTTTTGTTTTTCAGAGCTTTTTGACGTGGAATGGAGACTTGCCGCATCTCCTGCAGTTGGACATTTTACCTGCTCTTTGTTTTGCTAGTCTGTTTTGTTTGAGCCAACCTCTTTCTGTAGTCTCGCTGATTGCACCTTTTTGCTACCCTTCTCTTTGTACAGCTTCTAACTTTACCTCAGCATTGTTTCTGTGCCTGAGTTCTGCCTGTTGCTGATGAACATTCTCACTCTGTCTGACCATAGTAATAGCTTTCTTTGGTGTGAGATTTGCCTGCGACTGAAGTTTCTCTGACAATTTGGTGTCTAGTAGCCCAACACAATTCCAGTCTCTAATGGGCTCATCTCTTGGATTTCCATAAGCACAGTTGTCTGACAGGGCATACAACGCTGCGATGAAGTCATTTACATTTTCATCTGGCTCCTTTTTTCTGGAGTTGAACTTTGCCCTCTCATATATCACATTTTGCTTTCCTGTGAAATAGTCTTTAAAATTGTCCTGCACTATTTTGTATTCCTCTTTCTGAGCATCTGTCATTCCTAATCCACCCATACAGTATATCTGTGTGTTTGCTCGATGCTCTTCTGAAGCCAGAGAAAGATTACTCGTAACCCTAAATCTTTCAAATCGTCTGAGCCATTTCTCAAAGTCCCCTGTAAATTGTCCTGTGATTAGGCTCGGATTATTGTTGGGCGCCGCAGCTCAAAGGGCCAAGAAGAGCTTATTCCGCGCTGTATCTCAATAAATTATTCTGGCAGCCCAGTCAGCAGCAGGAGCAGGCTGCAGTGATGAGGTTTCTCACTGGTCACTGATGCTTGTTTAAAAGGAGAGCTTCACGGGCATTCCAATGGTCCAATCAACGGCAGAAGCAGGCCACAGCGATGAGGTTTCTCGCAGGTCGGCAACGCTTGTTTAAAAGCACAGAAGGGACAATTGGGATGGCCATTGTTGAGAGCAGGCCAGTGGTGAGAGTAGGAGTGTCAGGCTTTGGCTCAAAGGAGGTTTCGGCTTGAAAGAGGCGTTGGCTGTGGGTAAGCTTCTATTAAGTCCCTTTTTTTCCCCTCTTACTGTACCTACTGTAGTAAATGGCTGTGGTGTGTTCTTCATGCCGGATGTTGGAGCCCTGGGAGACTCAGAGTCTCCCCAGGAACTACATCTGTGTGAAGTGCATCCGGCTGCAGCTCCTCGAAGATCATGTTAGGGATTTGGAGCAGCAGCTGGATGACCTTCGGCTTGTACGAGAGAGCGAGGAGATAATCAGATTTACAGGGAAGTAGTCACCCCTAAGATGTACTCAATAATAAGTGTAATAATGTAATGGCTCCATCTGTCTAAGTAGACAATGGATGCTTCCGGTTTAGTTCGGGGGCGCAGACCTGGGTGATGAATATGGAGATCCTGGGCTACCCAGACATCAAGATCCCCCTCTCGGACTCACAGATGTGGTCCAAAGGAATGCGAAGCAGTACATCTGGCGTCAGCTTGGCTGCAGGAGCTGCCGGGAGGTGACGTGATACGTCATCCAACTGCCTTAGGGGCTCCACTCCGGATTTGTGTAGGGTTTACTCGTTAGCCTTCTCTTCTCCTGAAGATATCCACAAGGCAATGGGATCTGCCACCCTGGATAGGGGCCCATACTGGGTACTGTCAGCCGGAGCCAGCTGAGCCTGGGACTTGTGTAGGGCAGGGTCACCATGCTCTGTAGTAGTGACATATGGAGCCACTACCCAGTAAGTGTACTGCTTTGGATACTGTTGTGGGGGATGACCTCCCGGGGAATGCCATGGAGACCGGGTTTCTGGCACTGAGCAAAGGTCCTTGGTGCAGAAGGGAAAGAGGGGAAAAAAGGGGAGCAGTAGTGATAGGGGACTCAATATTCACAGGAACGGACAGGAGATTCTGCAGATGTGAACAGGACACCTGAATTGTATGTTGCCTCCCAGGTGCCAGGGTCAAGGACGTCTTGGATTGCGTCCACAACATTTTGGAGAGGGAAGGAGAGCAGCCAGATGTCTTGGTACCAATGAAATGGATGGAAAAGCAAAGAGGTCCTGAAAAGAGAATTTAGAGAGCTAGACAGAAAGCTGAGAACTGGACCACCCAGGAAGTAACTTCTGGATTGCTGTGCGTGCCACACACTGGTGAGGGTAGAAACAGGGTGATTTGGCAGATTAATGCATGGCTGAGAAGCTAGTGGCAGGGCTTCAGGTTCTTGAATCACTGGTATTTCTTCTGGGGGAGGTATGACCTGTTCAAAAGTGGTGGGTTGCCCTTGAACCTGAGGGGAACCAGTATTCTCGCAGGGTTTGTTAGAGCTTTTGGGAAGGGTTTCAACTAATTTGGCAGGGGGATGGGAACCGGAGTGAAGGGAGTCGGGATAGTACGGATGGAAAAAAGCAAAGATAGTATGCAGTCAGACTGTCAGGAGGGGCAGGCAGGTGATGGGACATAATTGCAGCCAGCAAGGGGGAGTATCAGTGCTCTAGGGATGGAGAATCAAAAAGGGCAGCAAATCCAGTACTCTACGTGTAATATCTCAATGCACACAGTATAAGAAATAAAGTGGATGATCTTGTTGCACTATTATAGATTCTCAGGTATGATGGTGTGCCTATCACTGAATCGTGGCTGAAGGATGGTTGTAGTTGGGAGCTGAATGACCAAGGTTACACATTATATCGGAGGGATAGGAAGGTAGGCAGAGGCGGTGGTGTGGCTTTGCTGGTAAACAATGGCATCAAATCAGGAGAAAGATGTGACATAGCATCGGAAGATTTTGAATCTTTGTGGGTAGAGCTAAGAAACTGCAAGGGTGAAAGGAAGTTTTATGGCAGTTATGTACAGGCCTCCCAACAATAGCTGAGATGTGGTCCACGTATTACAACAGGAAATAGAGAAGGTGTGTCAAAAGGGCAATGTTATGATAGTCATGGAGATTTCAACATGCAGGTTGATTGGGAAACTCAGGTTGGAAATGGATCTCAAGAGAATGAGCTTGTTGAATGTCTACGAGATGGCGTTTTAGAGCAGTTTGTTGATGAGCCTACTAGATCACAATATGTTTGAGCTCAACTTGGAAGTTGATAAGGAGAAAATAAAGTCTGACATAGCAGTATTTCAGTGGAGTAATGAAATTACAGTGGTATGAGAGGGGAGTTGGCCAAAGTAAATTGGAAGGAGATGCTGGCAGGGATGACAGCAGAGCAGCAATGGCATGAGTTTCTGGGAAAAATGAGGAAGGTGCAGGACAGATGTATTCCAAAAACAAAGAAATACTTAAACAGCAAAGTAGTACAACCGTGGCTGACAAGGGAAGTCAAAGCTAATGTAAGAACAGAAGAGAGGGAATACAACAAAGCAAAAATTAATGGGAAAGCAGGATTGGAAAGCTTTTAAAACCCTACAGAGGGCAACTAAAAGAATCATTAGGAGGGAAAGATGAAATATGAATGCAAGCTAGCAAACAATATCAAAGTGGATAGTAAAAGCTTTACAATTATGTAAAAAATAAAAGAGAGATAAGAGTGGATATAGGACCGCTAGAAAATGAAGCCAGAGAAATAATAACGGGGGACAAGGAGATGGCAGATGAACTAAATTTTGCATCAGTCTTCACTGTGGAAGACACTAGCAGTGTGCCAGATGTTATAGTGTGTAAGGGAATTGAAGTGAGTATAGTTACTATTACAAGGGAGAACAAGAAGCTGAAAGACCTAAGGGTATATAAGTCACCTGAACCAGGTGAACTGAGGTAACACCTGAAAGAGGTAATGGTAGAGATTGTGGAGGCATTTCAAAAATCACTGGACTCTGAAATGGTGCCAGAGGAATGGAAAATTGCAAATGTCACTCCACTCTTTAAGAAAGGAGAAAGGCAGCAGAAAAGAAATTATAGACCAATTATTCTGACCTCAGTGGTTGGAAAGATGTTGGAGTCAATTGTTAAGGATGAGGTTATGGAGTACTTGGTGACACAAGACAAGATAGGACAAAGTCAGCATAGTTTCCTTAAGGGAAAATCTTGCCTGACGAACCTGTTGGAATTCTTTGAGGACATTACAAGTAAGATAGATAAAGGGGATGCAGTGGACTTTCAGAAGGCCTTTGACAAGTGCCACACATTAGGCTGCTTACCAAGTTAAGAGCCGATGGTATTACAGGAAAGTTACTAACATGGTTAGAGCATTGGCTGATTAGAAGGAGGCAGCAAGTGGGAATAAAAGGATCCTTTTCTCGTTGGCTACCAGTGACGAGTGGTGTTCTGCAGGGGTCAGTTTTGGGACCACTTCTTTTTATGCTGTATATCAATGATTTAAATGGTAGAATAGATAGCTTTGTTGCCAAGTTTGCTAATGATACAAAAATTGGTGGAGGGGTATGTACTGTTGAGGAAACAGGTAGGCTGCAGAAGGACTTAGCGAGATTAGTAGAATGGGCAAGAGAGTGACAAATGAAATACAATGTTGGAAAATGTATGGTCATGCACTTTGGTAGAAGACATAAGTGTGCAGACTGCTTTCTAAACAGGGAGAAAATCCAAAAATCTAAGATGCAGGGGGACTTGGGAGTCCTTGTGCAGAACACCCTAAAGGTTAACTTGCAGGTAGAGTCAGTAATGAGGAAGGCAAATGTAATGTTAGCATTCATTTCAAGAATATAAGAGCAGGGATGTGATGCTAAGGCTTTATAAGGCACTGGTGAGGATTCACCTTGAGTATTGTGAACAGTTTTGGGCTCCTCATGTAAGAAAAGATGTGCTGACATGGAGAGGATTCATAGGAGATTCACAAGGATGATTCAGAGAATGAAAGGGTTATCACATGAGGAACGTTTGATAGCACTGGGGCTGTACTTGCTGGAATTTAGAAGGATTAGAGGGAATCTCATTGAAACCTTTCGAACGTTGAAAGGCCTAGACAGAGTAGAAGTGGAAAAGATTTTCCCATGGTGGGGGAGTCTAGGACAAGAGGGCACAGCCTCGGGATAGAGGGACATCCATTTACAACAGATGTGGAGAAATTTTTCCAGCCAGAAGGTGGTGAATTTGTGGAATTTATTACCACAGCCAGCTGTGGAGGCCAGGTCATTGGGTGTATTTAAGGCAGAGCTTGATAGGTTCTTGGTTGGACATAGCATCAATGGTTATCGGGAGAGAGCTGGGGAGTGGGGCTGAGGAGGGGGAAAAAAGGATCAGCCATGATTGAATGGTGGAGCAGACTTGTTGGGCCAAATGGCCTAATTCTGCTCCTGTGTCTTATGGTCTTATTACAATGTATCCACTTTTGGGTGCATCTTGAGGGCATTGCCTAACAACCCTGGCCATTTCTCACCCTGGCACCTCCTGGTGCCTATAATCTAGCAAACTAGCTATTTTTACATAGATATATTTGAACAAAATCAGTGTTACTGTAATTTCTTTCTTGTCGGGTGTCTCACTTGGTCTGTAGCACAAATTCATAGACAAACAACTATTTCTGACACAGTGTTGTGTTCATTATTGAGGGATAGTGCTGAGAGACACTCGGAGGCCAGCTTTGCAGGATAATCATCTGAACTGTATTGATAACACTGCTTATACTATACCTGAACTCCTTCCAGGTGAGAGCGACTACCCAAGTGGCATAGAAATACTATCAACTACCACGACACTCTGGACCCTTTCCAATGTCAACACATCTTTTCTTAGATAAGAGGCCCAAAACTCCAAGTGCAGTCTGAACACTCCCTTATAAAGCCTCAGCATTACACCCTTGCTCTTATATTCTAATCTTTTCAAAATGAATGCTAACATTGTATTTGCCTTTCTTACGACAGATACAACCTGCAAGAAAACGTTTAGGGAGTCCTGCACAAGGACTCCCAAGTCCCTTTGCACCTCTGGTTTTTGAATTTTCTCCCCTTTTAGAAAATTGTCTATGCCTTTTTTCCTTCTACTAAAGTGCATGACCGTACACTATATTCCATCTGACACTTCTTTGCCCATTTTCCCAATCTGTCTGCAGACCCCCTGCTTCCTCAGCATTACCTGCCCCTCCACCTATCTTCATATCATCTGCAAGCTTGGCCACAAAGTCATCAATTCCATCATCGAAACCATTGACATATAACATGTTGGCATCAGGAAGGAGGTACAAAAACACGAAGGCACACTCAATGATTCAGGAACAGCTTCTTCCCCTCTGCCATCCAGTTTCTGAATGGTCATTAAATCCATGAACACTACCTCACTACTTCTTTCATTTCTACTTTTGCACTACTTATTTATTTATTTAATATATACATAATACTTACAGTAATATAGATTTTTCTCCATTATTATGTATTGCATTGCACTGCTGCCACGAAGTTAACAAATTTCACAACGTATGCCGGTGATATTAAACCTGATTTTCATTCAGGGTCTGAAAGGAAGCAACCCCAATACCGACCCCTGTGGACATCTTTAGTCAGCAGCAGACAACCAGAATAGGCCCTCTTTATTACAATTCTTTGCCTCCTGCTGTCAGCCAATCTTCTAGCGTACTAGACTCTTTCCTGTAATATATCGCGGTCTCCTATCTTCTTAAGCAGCCTCACGTGCAGCACCTTGTCAAAAGGCCTTCTGAAAATCCAAGAATCAGAATCAGAATCAGGTTTATTATCACTGGCATGTGTCGTGAAATTTGTTAACTTAGCAGCAGCAGTTCAATGCAATACATAATATAAAAGAAAATAAATAAATTACAGCATATGTATATTGAACAGATTAAAAATCATGCAAAAACCAAAATATATTAAAAAAGTGAGGTGGTGTTCACAGGTTCAATGTCCATTTAGGAATCAGATGGCAGAGGGGAAGAAGCTATTCCTGAATCGCTGAGTGTGTGCCTTCAGGCTTCTGTATCTCCTACCTGATGGTAACAGTGAGAAAAGGGCATGCCCTGGGTGCTGGGGTCCTTAATAATAGACACTGCTTTTCTGAGACACTGCACCTTGAAGATGTCCTGGGTACTTTGTAGGCTAGTACCCAAAATGAAGCCAACTAAATTTGCGTCTCTCTGCAGCTTCTTTCATTTCTGTGCAGTAGCGCCCCCCCCCCATACTAGACAATGATGCAGCCTGTCAGAATGTTCTCCACAGTATATCTGTGGAAGTTTTTGAGTGCATTTGTTGACATACCAAATCTCCTCAAACTCCTAATGAAATATAGATACTGCCTCGCCTTCTTTGTAGCTGCATTAAAATGTTGGGACCAGATTAGGTTCTCAGAGATCTTGAAACTGCTCACTCTTTCCACTTCTGATCCCTCTATGAGGATTGGTATGTGTTCCTTCATCTTACCCTTCCTGAAGTCCACAATCAGCTCTTCTGTCTTACTGACATTGAGTGCCAGATTGTTGCTGCGACTCCACTCAACTAGTTGGTATATCCTCGTCTCCATCTGAGATTCTACCAACAATCATCAGCAAATTTACTAATGGCCTGGCCCCACAGTCACAGATATAGAGAGAGTAGAGCAGTGGGCCAAGCACACACACCTAAGGTCCACCAGTGTTGATCATCAGCGAGGAGGAGATGTTATCACCAATCCACACAGATTGTGGTCTTCTGGTTAGGATGTTGAGGATCCATTGCAGAGGGAGGTACAGATGCCCTGGCTCTGTAACTTCTCAATCAGGATTGTGGGAATGATGGTGTTAAAAGCTGAGCTAAAGTCTACAAACAGCATCCTGATAGGTGTTTGTGTTGTCCAGGTGGTCTAAAGTCGTGTGGAGAGCCATTGAGATTGCATTTGCCGTTGACCTATTGTGGTGATAGGCAAATTGCAGTGGATCCAGGTCCTTGCTGGGGCAGGAGTTCAGTCTAGTCATGATCAACCTCTCAAAGCATTCCATCATTGTCGATATGAGTGCTACTGGGTGATAGTCATTAAGGCAGCCCACGTTATTCTTCTTAGGCACTGGTATAATTGTTGCCTTTTTGAAGCAAGTGGGAAATTCCGTCCATAGCAATGAGAGGTTGAAAGTATCCTTGAACACTCCCGCCAGTTGGTTGGCACAAGTTTTCAGAGCCTTACCACGTACTCCGTTGGGGGGTTCCGCCTTGCGGAAGTTCACCCTCTTCGAAGACAGTCTAACCTTGGCCTCCAAGACAGAGATCACAGGGTCACCGGGTGCAGCAGGGATCTTCACAGCTGTAGTAATATTCTCCCTTTCAAAGCAGGCAGAGAAGGCGTTCAGTTCATCTGGTACACGGACAACACCAGTCTGTTGGTCTGGTATGGTCTCTACAGAAAGGCTCAGAAATTGAGCATTCACACATCAAGGTATCTGCATGCACCTTTAAATGACATTCTATTGTTCTTGTGTTGTGAGCTGGGAGGAAGAATGTCTAAGGCTACAACAGGATATAGATCACCTGGAAAGTTGAGTGGGTGTTGGCAGATGAATTTTAATCCTGATATGTGCCAGGATTGAAGGAGTATTGTTATGGGGAGAGCTTGGATGTGTTAAATTTATTTCTCCTGGAGCAAAGGAGGCGAAATGTTGACTTGATATATGTATATAAAATTGTAAAAGTCGTAAAATCATACAGCACAGAAACAGGCCCTTCAGCACAACTCATCCATATCAATCAGGATACCTGTCTAAGCTAGACCAATTTGTCCATGTTTCATCTGTATCCCTTGAAACTTTTCCTATTCGTGTACCCCCCCAAATAGCCTTTTACTATAAAATTCAATGATAAAATTTTTATCGACCAAGATGGTGCCAAGCTGTGATATTTGTTGATACCATGGTTCAGGCTTAGTTGCTTTAATTTTTAGTTTTTCAGGGTTATTTTTGGGGACAGGGCAGGGAGTTTGGATTTGGGGACAGGGATGAGGGGGAGTTAGAGGTCAAGGGCTGTACATGAAGAGTCTGGGCAGGAGCTATGTTCAGAGTCTAAGTTGGAGCCAAATATTTGTATAAAACACTTCAAAACTTTTCAGCTGCCACTTACTAGGTAAACTTTTTTTTGAAGGCAGAGAGTTGGATACTGGACTCCAGCAGCATTATAAAGCTTTACGGGTTTCAACTGAATTAGTACTTTTTAATTATATTGTTATGAATGACTGATTTTATTGTCGGAGAAATCAATTTTTAATCCATTGTAATTAATCATTTACCACTCTAGGGATTACTAGGCAGCAAACAACCTGTTGTCACATGGCAGTAATTAAATATTTATTGTACTGTAATTTTAACTAATTGCAAGTAAATCACATATCATTAGCTAAATGCTGTTCACCAACTGCAGACTGTAGGTAACTAACACAAATGGTGAACAGAACCAAATACCTTGCCGATGAATCTGGAGAGGTGGATGCTCTGTGATTCGGGGGATTTGATATGAACACTCCAAATAGATGGAATTTTCCAATGATTGAAAAAAAAAGAAACCTAGGACAGCCTAAAGGTCAAAAAACTCAACTGGAACAAGAGAATATGGGAAAATTACAGATCAGTAGCCATCAATGAAGTATCTGAGAAATGACCTTCCACTATCACACTCTGTTTTCTAACTTCAAGCCAATTGTGTATCCAAGCCAATTAGCCAGCTCTGTCTGGATTCCTTCCTGAGCAGCCTACTGTATGTAATCTTATTAAAGGCCTTACTGTAGCCCCGTACAATACAGCTCAAATGCCATCTATAGTTGTTGGCAGAATTTTAGATGGTGACAAGGAGGTGTACAGGAGTGAGATTAAGCAGTTGGTTGAGTGGTGTCACAACAACCACCTTGCATTCAACGTTAGTAAGACCAAGGAATTGATTGTGGACTTCAGGCAGAGAAAGTCAAGGGAACACAGAGTCCTCATAGAGTGATCAGCAATGGAAAGGTTGAGCAGTTTCAGATTTCTGCGTGCCAGCATCTCTAACGATCTATCCTGGGCCCAACATATTCATGCAATTCCAAAGAAGGCATGACATCAACTATATTTCATTAGGGGTTTGAGGAGAATTGGTATGTCACTAGGTCCACTGTCAAATTTCTACAAATGTACAATGCATTCTAACTAGTTGCATCACTGTCTGGTATGAAGGAACCAATGCACAGGATCATAAAAAGCTGGAGAAAGTTGTAAACTCAGCAAACTCCATCATAGACCCGAGCCTCCCCCGCATCCAGGATACCTTCAAAAGGTGATGCCTCAAAAAGGCAGCATCCATCATTTAGAACCCCCCTCACGCAGTACACGCCTTTTTCATTGCTATCATCAAGGTGGTGGAACAGGAGCCCGAAGAGACACATTCAACATTTCAGGAACACCTCTTTCCCCTCCATGGTCAGATTTCTGAATGGACAATGAATCCTTAAACACTCACTCGTACTTTCTCCCACTAATTTTTATATATATATATACACACACACACACACAGTTGAAGTCAGCATTTTACATACACCTTAGCCAAGTACATTTAAACTCAGTTTTTCACAATTCCTGACATTCAATCGGAGAAAACATTCCCCGTCATAGGTCAGTGAGGATGACTATTTTATTTTAAGAGTGTGAAACGTCAGAATAATAGTAGAGAGAATGATTTATTTCAGCTTTTATTTCTTTCATCACTTTCCCAGTGGGTCAGAAGTTTACCTACACTTTGTTAGTATTTGGTAGCATTGCCTTTAAATTGTTTAACTTGGGTCAAACGTTTTGGGTTGCGTTCCACAAGCTTCTAACAGTATGTTGCTGGAAGTTTGCTCCATTCCTCCAGACAGAACTGGTGTAACTGAAGTCAGGTTTGTAGGCCTCCTTGTTCACACACGCTTTTTCAGTTCTGCCCACAAATTTTCTATCGGATTGAGGTCAGGGCTTTGTGATGCCCACTCCAATACCTTGACTTTGTTGTCCTTAAGCAATTTTGCCACAACTTTAGAGGTATGCTTGGGGTCATTGTCCATTTAGAAGACCCATTTGCAACCGAGCTTTAACTTCCTGGCTGATGTCTTGAGATGTTGCTTCAATATATCCATATAATTTTCCTTCCTCACGATGCCATCTATCTTGTGAAGTGCACCAGACCCTCCTGCAGCAAAGCACCCCCACAACATGTGCTGCCACTCCCGTGCTTCACGGTTGCGATGGTGTTCTTCAGCTTGCAAGCCTCACCCTTTTCCCTCCAAACGTAACGATGGTCATTATGGCCAAATAGTTCAATTTTGTTTCATCAGACCAGAGGACATTTCTCCAGAAAGTAAGATCTTTGTCCCCATGTGCACTTGCAAACTGTAGTCTGGCTTTTTTATGGCGGTTTTGGAGCAGTGGCTTCTTCCTTGCTGAGCAGCCTTTCAGGTTATGTCGCTATAGGACTTGTTTTACTGTGGATATAGATACTTGTCTACCCGTTTCCTCCAGCATCTTCGCAAGGTCCTTTGCTATTGTTCTGGGATTGATTTTCACTTTTTGCGCCAAAGTACGTTCATCTCTCGGAGACAGAATGCATCTACTTCCTGAGCTGTATGACGGCTGTGTGGTCCCATGGCGTTTATATTTGCGTAATATTGTTTGTACAGATGAACATGGTACCTTCAGGCATTAGGAGATTGCTCCCAATGATGAACCAGACTTGACATCATTTTCTGACCTCAATCCGATGGAAGATTTGTGGGCAGAACTGAAAAAGCATGTGCGAGCAAGGAGACCTACAAACCTAGTCATAGTCATAGTAGTCAAAGTCATACTTTATTGATCCCGAGGGAAATTGGTTTTCATTAGAGTTGCACCATAATTAGATAGTAATAAAACCATAAATAATTAAATAGTAATATGTAAATTATACCAGGAAATAAGTCCAGGACCAACCTATTGGCTCAGGGTGTCTGACCCTCCAAAGGGAGTTGTAAAGTTTGATGGCCACAGGCAGGAATGACTTCCTACCTGACTCAGTTACACCAGTTCTGTCTGGAGGAATGGAACAAAATTGCAGCAACTTACTGTGAGAAGCTTGTGAAAGGCAACCCAAAACGTTTGACCCAAACTAAACAATTTAAAGGCAACGCTACCAAATACTAACGAAGTGTATGTAAACTTCTGACCCACTGGGAAAGTGATGAAAGAAATAAAAGCTGAAATAAATCATTCTCTCTACTATTATTCTGACATTTCACATTCTTAAAATAGTGATCCTAACTGACCTAAGACAGGGAATGTTTACTCGGATTAAATGTCAGGAATTGTGAAAAACTTGAGTTTAGATGTATTTGGCTAGGGTGTATGTAAACTTCTGACTTCAACTGTGTGTATATATGTATGCTACTTATTGTAAATAAGTTTATTATGTATTGCAGTGTATTGCTGCTCCAAAACAAACTTTACCACATATGCTAGTGATACTAAACCTGATTTTGATTAGGGTTGGAAAGGATAACAAATCAGCCATGATGGAATGATAGAACCGACTCTGTGACCTAATTCTGCTGCTCTGTCTTGTGGTCAATAAATAGAGCGCAGATTTAAGTGACTCTGTAGTCTAATTCTGTCTCTGTGTGTTACTAGTAAATGAAAATTGTCAAAAATGGCAACAACTGCTTCAAATACTGGAGAGGTAGGTATCTGTAGTCCTCATTTGATGTTCTCAGTGCGCAAGATTTTTGTCCTGGAAACCTATTTTATCTTCTACTGAATGCGTATGATCTTTCAAATGTCAGACAAAGTTACCCTGTCTCTACATGAAATGCCATGTCCCATTTCCATTAATCAATCCCTACGTCTATGATAAACAAATAATCTAAACTTTAGTCACCTCCATATTCCAGTTTCAAAATACACCATCTCTCCGAGATTCTGTGTTTACTTTCTAAAATCAGAATCAGGTTTAATATCCCTGGTATATGCCCTGAAATTTGTTAACTTGCAGCAGCAGTACAATGCAATACATGATAATATAGAAAAAAACTGAATTGAAGTATAGATTAAATAGTTAAATTAAATAATTAGTGCAAAAACAGAAGTAAAAATAGTTATGTTCATGGGTTCAATGTCCACTCAGAAATCTGATGGTAGAGGGGAAGAAGATGACAAAGGTTGGTGGTGTTGTGGATAGTGTGGAGGGCTGTCGGAGGTTACAGCGGGATATCGATAGGATGCAAAACTGGGCTGAGAAGTAGCAAATGGAGTTCAACCCAGATAAGTGTGAAGTGGTTCATTTTGGTAGGTCAAATATGATGGCAGAATATAGCATTAATGCTAAGACTCTTGGCAGTGTGGAGGATCAGAGGGATCTTGGGGTCTGAGTCCATAAGACACTCAAAGCTGCTGCGCAGGTTAAGGTGGCATACAGTGCATTGGCTTTCATCAACCATGGGATTGAGTTTAAGAGCCGAGAAGTAATGTTACAGCTATATAGGGCCCTGGTCAGACCCCACTTGGAGTACTGTGCTCAGTTCTGGTCTCCTCACTACAGGATGTGGAAACTATAGAAAGGATGCAGAGGAGATTTACAAAGATGTTGCCTGGATTGGGGAGCATGCCTTATGAGAATAAGTTGAGTGAACTCGGCCGTTTCTCCATACAGCGGTGGAGGATGAGAGGTGATCTGATAGATGATGAGAGGCATTAATCGTGTGGATAGCCAGAGGCTTTTTCCCAGGGCTGAAATGGCTAACACAAGAGGGCACAGTTTTAAGGTGCTTGGAAGTAGCTACAGAGGAGAGGTCAGGGGTAAGTTGTTTTTTTTAAAACGTAGAATGGTGAGTGCGTGAAATGGGCTGCTGGCGACGGTGGTGGAGGTGGATATGATACATGGAGCTTAGAAAAATAGAGGGCTATGGTTAACCCTAGATAATTTCTGAAGTACATGTTCAGCACAGCATTGTGGACTGAAGTGCCTGTATTGTGCTGTAGGTTTTCGATGTTTTTATGATAAACTTTGAAGCAGAAATTGTGGAAAACTTGTGGGAAGGATTGAATTGGTGCTTCCAGTTTTAAAGTGTATAAGCAAGAAAATTAAAAAGTCCATTTTCAGCCTCTTTAGTACAAATTAATTTCCAAATATCAACACAGCATGTTTTTTCTAATTTTCTGTGATTTCCCTTTTAGATATTGAAGGTTGATGTCAGTCCAGTGATGTTTATCTGCAATCTCCCAATCCCATCTGTTCTAAACAGACTTCCAGTGAAGTACAGATTCTTATATGATCATTACAGAACTGTTGCAAACTTTGCTCGAGCACCATCAATTGAAAGGAAAATCCTCATCAAATTTTTGATGCATCACAAATCCAGTTAATTTTTTTTTTAAAGATGACCTTTCCTCCATGGTGTTGTGCCATTATTGACCTGATCTACACAGCAACTGTTGAAAGTAAAACCAACCTAATGAAAACAAAAATCTCAGAACAGTCTCACCAACAAGTTGGCTGTGGACTAAAGATTTTCAAAATGAAATTTGCTATCAGACTTGTAGGTTGTGAAATCTGCTGTTTTGCAGCAGCATTACAGTTGCAAAGATAAAATTAATGACAAAAATAAACAAAGTACACAAAAGGAACAATGAGTTAATGTGCATGGAGCATTCAGAAATATTTTGTGGGAGGGGAAGAAACAGTTCTGAATCACTGAGAGACTGTCATCAGGCTCTTATCTACACAATAATATTAATGAAAAGAGGACATGCCCTAGATGGTGAGGGGCCTTGATATTGAATGCTGCCTTCTTGATTCACTGCCTCTTGTAGGTGTCCTTGATTACAGGAAGGGTTGTGGATACATAACAGACTGAAGCTGCTGGAATCTGGAGCACAATCTGCTGGAAGAACTCACGTCAAGTAGTACCGGTAGGGTGGGGTGAGGAGAGGAATTATTGATGCATCAAGTCAAGTTCATCCGGCGGACTGCTTGTAGCAACAGGGTGTGGATGATGTTTTTTTTGGGAGCAGTGTGCCGGACAAAAAGGGCAGAAAATAAATGAGGACAGGACAAAATACAATTCTATTCAAAAGCCAGATCAAACAAACTTGCTCAGCAAGTTCCGTGCTTTTCCACAGTCACCTGTTATACTAAATTTATTAGGTGGAGGACATGTTTATGCCATAAATATAATTCCATATCATGATATCAGTGTAATCACAATAGCACCAGCAATTTGTGAACAGTTGAGCTTAACTCACACTAGACTCTTCATTAACTGAGCTCAACTCTTTCCTATATATACAGTATCTTCAGTTATTCTATACACTTGGTTAGTCAAATTGATCAGTTACATAAAGTATAGTTTACATTACTCTTGTGGTACTCAGTCAACAGTTACCTTTTTATCACTAAAGTAGGGAAAGGGCAAATTGGGAAAAAAATTGAAATTAAAAAAACACTCAAAGGTTCATTGAATTCCCAGACAAAAGTCATATTTATTTAAACACAAATACATTTACAGCATGCAGTCAGTCAAAACTAAATGATGGCTTAACCAAAACAGAATTTTATGTGCCTTCTGCTGTCCGACTTCTTCTGCACCATATTCCACAGGCGGATTATCTTAGTGTCATCTCATGTCAAATTTAGAACTATTACAGTCATTTCTTTAGCATTGTTTAAATAATGCAAATAATTTAGTTGATCACCATGAATAAATACTAGGCTTTTATTCAAATGGTTTTAAAGCATTAACTCGATTATTTTTTAAAGATGTGAGGAACAAGCTTACAATAAGCACTTGAAGAGTACACTGCAATGCAATCAGGACAGCGAGGCATTTACTATTCAACAAATAATAAATTTGTATTCAACACCCAGCTAACAGCCCTGTCCAGAGGATTTGCAATGGTAACTTTGATACAGATGTCACAAATTGGAAATTCGCAAAGTATGCAATATTGAAAAATTGACCCTTAAACTAGTTATCTCTTAGGCAGTGACTGCACCTACCAACCAATTCTGAGTGTTAGATCTAATATACAGATTCTCTTATCTGCAAAAAAAGCCATACATAAATATGCAAAATCAAAACATTTACAATATTGGTGAGACAAAATTACAAAAAACAGTATTAAGTTCTGTCTTGGCCAATGTGCGTAGCCTTATTCTGGTCTAAATACTTCTAATTACAAAAGAACACAGTGATACTGTTCTTAGGAATAAAAATAATTAAATTTAAAGATGTTTATCATAAATACAGCACTGAAGAGTTTTTGACTGGGCTGATTAGCATTTAGAATGTCGAATACCCATGGTTAAGCCTACAACAAAAAGCCCCCAAATTAAACTGATCTTCACTGGTGCTTGAAACACATTAGCACTGTTTACACTTCACATTGCTTTACTGGCTGATTTGTTGGTCAGCCTCCAGCAACTGTAAACTTTAAAAATGCTAGAAAATTGTGAGGCAAAAATACAGTAGTGCCAAAAATAATAATCACCATGTTTTTAAAAAGATGCATCGTGGGTCTTCATTTAGTCATTTAAACTGCACTCTTCCCCAAATTGACCACTTAAAAGGTGAATTTGCATTCGCATACAAATGAAATTTAAGCATCCAATAGTCAAGGCCATTAACACTGACAAAGCGTAATCCATTGAGTTTAGGATAAACAGAATTTTACCAAGAAGTTGTATAAAATATCATAACACAAACCTAAACGAATTTGCAAAGAGACCTGTATATTTGTGAAATTACAAATATTACATGTGGGATTGAAGCACTTTTTGAAAATGTACCATTTTAAGATACATCTAAAATTTACACTCAGTCGAAAAGTATTTGGGGACGTCTCAGTGAGGTTGCGTAGCTTAGCTCTGCTTTCTCATTTATTCCAATTGATTCACAGCAATGCAACTTTGTGCATCATTTAAATTGTTTGTTCCTTTTTGATTTGGATTATTTTATTTTGCAAACATCTAACTGCACAAGCAAAATGGTAAAATTTTGAGTTACTTATGTAAAAAATGATTTGTTTATTGGCTTAGACTGTTTAGAGTCGACATAAGCATTTCATGCCATTAGAGTTCATCATAGTATTAATGTTTAGTACTTACCTACAAAGAACTAATTACAGTAAAACATTTCCCATTTGTGACTCCTTTCTACATGCTGCATGTTAATGGCTACCGTTATGTATGGTAATCAATAGCATGTACCAAGCATTTTTAAAAAATTAGGTAAGAGCAAAATGTTTAAACACTGGAAAAAAGATTAACAAGTGCCATTCATTTAAAAAAAATTGTACTTCAACTGAAACCAATTATGCAACCAGAACAAGTGCAATTTCTTAACTCAAATGCTCTTTTTAATGTTCTTTTATTATATAGCAAGCCCAGTGGTGAAACACTGACTGTTAGTTCACCATTAATTAAAAGAATCTGGACAGGAGATGCAGCTGCAAGTTCCTTCCATTTCTAAATTTAATGCCTTTTAACGTTTTCTGTTTACATTTATGGTCAGCAATACATTTTCAGCACAGTTTAATCTGTTCTTTCCAAAACCTTAGTCAGACAATGCAATGTTCATGTTAAACAATCTCTTCAAAACTTTCCAGTATTTTATTAGCAGCTTTTTTCCCTGTATGATCCTAGCTCCTTGCTCTAACCACTGTCAAAAATGCACCTTCAGTATTCAAATTGTACTACTCCTCTTCATCTTAAACCAAAATAAAAATCCCATTTCAAGAAAAAACTTCAAGTACTGTCTTAATTTACACAAGAATTATAGTTGGGTTACTCCAAATATTTTTTCCCCCACTGTAAAACAAGCTTATCAAATCTACTTGGCGACATTGTTTCACAAGTCCTAAAACAATGAAATGTACACAAATTAGGCTTCAATGCTTTTGCTAAAGTTTTCCTGCAACAACGTACATTCAACTTGGCACAGTGCAGACTAAATTTAAGACATGAATGACAATGTACTGTGCAATGAAGCTACACATTAAATCACATGTAGTATTTGCAAGATGCCTACATTGCACTCTTATTTTGCAAGGATGTAGCTGTACAGGCCAGTTTTTATTTCCAATTTTTCCAAAAATAATCCTGTCAAAAGTCTAAGTTGCAGAGTTCACACTGCCTTGGAATGATGGGGGTTTTTGGATGACATCTGCTTCTCCTTGATTATGTTGTTGCTTTAGCAGCTGTAAAATACAAAAAATAGCATACAAAAATTAAGCGTTAACCAATACAGGTAAAAGCTGATTAGAAACCATTTCTTGAGACAAATACCTGTACTAGGGTTGCAGTACACCTGGGCTGGACTGGAACCAATGTCCTAGGGGGAGCGTTTGCTACTGTTGTTCAGGAGGATTTAAACTAATGTGGCAGGGGGATGGGAACAAGTGCAGAGAGACAGAGGGGTGTAAAATGAGGGTAGAAGCAAAAAGTAGTAAGGTGAAAAGTAAAAGTGGCAGGCCGGCAAATCCAGGGCAAAAATCAAAAAGGGACACTTTTCAACATAATTGTATAAGGGCTAAGAGTGTTATAAAAGCAAGCCTGAAAGCTTTGTGTGTCAATGCAAGGAGCATTCGTAACAAGGTGGATGAATTGAATGTGCAGATAGTTATTAATGAATATGATATAGTTGGGATCACAGAGACATGGCTCCAGGGTGACCAAGGATGGGAGCTCAACGTTCAGGGATATTCAATATTCAGGAGGGATAGACATGAAAGAAAAGGAGGTGGGGTGGCATTGCTGGTTAGAGAGGAGATTAACGCAATAGAAAGGACGGAGCCTGTCGAATGATAGCTTTTGTTACTTTAATGGCGAGAAGATCTATTTTGTTGAACTGGAAGGAAACTAATCCTCCAACTACATTCCAATGGTTTTCTCAAACCATATTAAGTTTAAATTTAGAAAAAATTAGAAGTGATATTTTTGACCCTTCAATTAAATTTGAAGGAACTTGGAAACCTTTTATGCAACATTTTCATTTGATGTAATCTGACCTTTCCAAATCTTTTTTTCTAAACTTAAATATGATGAGGAGAGCGGAGTTAATGACATTATTGAACGTGTCTGATACAAGCTGTTGGTCTAGGCCTGTTTTGCTTTTTTTGGGTTTTTTTTTTCCTTTTTTCTTTTGGGGTTTTTTTGTTTATATATTTTTTTCTTTTTATTATGATTAATTTCATTATGAGTTTGGAAGTTTTTTTATATCTATGTTATTCAAAATTCATTTTATATATGCTGATGAACATTATTCCAATCTCTTTGTACTAACTTTGTTATTGAGTTTATAATTTTGAAAAATTAATAAAAAGATTTAAAAAGAAAGAAAGAAAGGAAGGACATTAGCTGGGAGGATGTGGAATCGATATGGGTAAAGTTGCATAACACCAAGGGGCAGAAAACGCTGGTGGGAGTTGTGTACAGGCCACCTAACTGTAGTAGTGAGGTTGGGGATGGTATTAAACAGGAAATTACAACTGCGTGCGATAAAGGAACAGTAGTTATAATGGGCAACTTCAATCTACATATAGATTGGGTGAACCAAATTGGTAAGGGTGCTGAGGAAGAGGATTTCTTGGAATGTATGCAGGATAGTTTTCTGAACCAACATGTCGAGGAACCAACTAGAGAGCAGGCCATTCCGGACTGGGTATTGAGCAATGAGGAAGGGTTAGTTAGCAATCTTGTTGTGTGAGGCGCTTTGGCTAAGAGTGACCATAATATAGTGGAATTCTTCATTAAGATGGAGAGTGACATAGTTAATTCAGTAACAAAGGTTCTGAACTTAAAGAAGGGTAACTTTGAAGGTATGAGACGTGAATTAGCTAAGATAGACTGGCAAATGATACTTAAAGGGTTGACGGTGGATATGCAATGGCAAGCATTTAAAGATCGCATGGATGAACTACAACAATTGTTCATCCCAGTTTGGCAAAAGAATAAACCAGGGAAGGTAGTGCACCCATGGCTGACAAGGGAAATTAGGGATAGTATCAATTCCAAAGAAGAAAGATACAAATTAGCCAGAAGAAGCTGCACACCTGAGGACTAGGAGAAATTCAGAGTCCAGCAGAGGAGGACAAAGAGCTTAATTAGGAAAGGGAAAAAAGATTATGAGAGAAAGCTGGCAGGGAACATAAAAACTGACTGTAAAAGCTTTCATAGATATTTGAAAAGAAAAAGATTGGTTAAGACAAATGTAGGTTCCTTACAGTCAGAAACGGGTGAATTGATCATGGGGAACAAGGACATGGCAGACCAATTGAATAACTACTTTGGTTCCGTCTTCACTAAGGAGGACATAATCTTCCAGAAATAGTAGGGGACCAAGCGTCTAGTGAGATGGAGGTACTGAGGGAAATACATGTTAGTAGGGAAGTGGTGTTAGGTAGATTGAAGGCAGATAAATCCCCCGGGCCAGATGGTCTGCATCCCAGAGTGCTTAAGGAAGTAGCACAAGAAATAGTGGATGCATTAGTGATAAGTTTTCAAAACTCTTTAGATTCTGGATTAGTTCCTGAGGATTGGAGGGTGGCTAATGTAACCCCGCTTTTTAAAAAAGGAGGGAGAGAGAAACCGGGGAATTATAGACCAGTAAGCCTCACGTCGGTGGTGGGAAACTGCTGGAGTCAGTTATCAAAGATGTGATAACAGCACATTTGGAAAGCGGTGAAATCATCAGATGAAGTCAGCATGGATTTGTGAAAGGAAAATCATGTCTGACGAATCTCATAGAATTTTTTGAGGATGTAGCTAGTAGTGTGAATAGGGGAGAAGCAGTGGATGTGGTATATATAGATTTTCAAAAGGCTTTTGACAAGGTCCCACACAGGAGATTAGTGTGCAAACTTAAAGCACACGGTATTGGGGGTATGGTATTGATGTGGATAGAGAATTGGTTGGCAGACAGGAAGCAAAGAGTGGGAATAAATGGGACCTTTTCAGAATGGCAGGCAGTGACGAGTGGGGTACCGCAAGGCTCAGTGCTGGGACCCCAGTTGTTTACAATATATATTCATGACCTAGATGAGGGAATTAAATGCAGCATCTCCAAGTCTGTGGATGACACGAAGCTAGGCGGCAGTGTTAGCTGTGAGGAGGATGCTAAGAGGATGCAGGGTGACTTGGATAGGTTAGGTGAGTGGGCAAATTCATGGTAGATGCAATTTAATATGGATAAATGTGAGGTTATCCACTTTGGTGGCAAGAACAGGAAAACAGATTATTATCTGAATGGTGGCCGATTAGGAAAAGGGGAGGTGCAACGAGACCTGGTTGTCATTATACACCAGTCATTGAAAATGGGCATGCAGCTACAGCAGGCGGTGAAAAAGGCGAATGGTATGCTGGTATTCATGGCAAGAGGATTCGAGTACAGGAGCAGGGAGGTACTACTGCAGTTGTACAAGGCCCTGGTGAGACCACACCTGGAGTATTATGTGCAGTTTTGGTCCCCTAATCTGAGGAAAGACATTCTTGCCATAGAGGGAGTACAAAGAAGGTTCACCGGATTGATTCCTGGGATGGCAGGAATTTCATATGATGAAAGACTGGATCGGCTAGGCTTATACTCTCTGGAATTTAGAAGATTGAGGGGGGATCTTATTGAAACGTTTAAAATTCTAAAGGGATTGGACAGGCTAGATGCAGGAAGATTGTTCCCGATGTTGGGGAAGTCCAGAACGAGGGGTCACAGTTTGAGGATAAAGGGGAAGCCTTTTAGGACCGAGATGAGGAAAAACTTCTTCACACAGAGAGTGGTGAATCTGTGGAATTCTCTGCCACAGGAAACAGTTGAGGCCAGTTCATTGGTTATATTTAAGTGGAAGTTAGATATGGCCCTTGTGGCTATAGGGATCAGGGGGTATGGAGAGAAGGCAGGTACAGGGTTCTGAGTGGGAGATGATCAGCCATGATTGTACTGAATGGCGGTGCAGGCTCGAAGGGCCGAATGGCCTACTCCTGCACCTATTTTCTATGTTTCTATGAAGAACCTCATAAAATGGCAGGTTTATGCAGTAAATAAACAAGAGCAGAACATGAGCAACAGATCATTAAAAATCGAAGAATTTAAAGTGATTCTTCTTTTAAGGTGATGCACTTTGGATGCAAGGAGAGTTGGAGGGGCCAGGTTTGACTTCCCTGGAATGAAAGAGGGGATGTGACTGAGATGTATAAAATTATGAGAGGTATAGATAGGGTAGACTGCAGGAATCTTTTCCCCTTATCAGAGATGAATGGAACTAGAGGACGGATTTAGGGAGAAGAATAACAGATTCAGAGGTGATCAGAGAGAAACCTTCTTCACCCAGAGAATGCTGAATACCTGGAATGCAATGTCAGAGTGGCAGAATCCCTGACCCCGTTTAAGAGGGTCTAGACAAACATTTGAATCATCTAGGCATTAGATGCTACAGAAGATAGACAAGCTACAGAAGATAGGATTGATCTGGATGCCTGCCCACTAGCCGATGTGGATGTGATGGACCATTTTCATTCTGTAAATTTAAGAATTTTTAACATTTGCTGAAAGATTAACTGCATAATATTATGCTCACAATGTTGAAGCTAAATTTAAAGAATGACTAAAAAAATGTTCATTTGTCATTAAGGGCTGTGGCATTCAGAGGGATGAATTTTTTTTGTTGAATGATGAGTGCTGGTCAATAATTTGTAAAATTTTCTAAACCCCCCCACCATGAAAAAGCAAAATACTATCATATAAGACAGACATTTTTCTATATTAAGGAAAATAGATTATAGTACAGTTGATAGCATCAGTTTTACACTGGCAGAAAGCATTAAGATCAATATATTTGATTATGGCACCACAAAAATAACTGACAATGATCTTTTTTTTAAAAAAAGTAGATTAAGTTTGAGCAGTCAGCTCACTTTTTAAAAAGGATTTTAATCTGCAAGACTAGCTACCCTGATGGTTTCCTATCAATATTTCAGATAATTGGAGGATTATCGATGTTCATCTTTCCAAACAGAGCAGTTTCCTGCTTTCCCCATAGTTAAAAATGGGTACTTGTTTCAAAATGGCATAATTACTAATATTAAAGTGGTGTTTATTGGAATCATATACAGCAGGGAAAATTATAACGATTTCTGGACAACACTCAAACTTACTGCAAACTACCTGAATGATGACAAATGGAATAGAGGAGGAGATGATTAATGCACACAATTATGTAATCCCACTGGACTACTGAATGCTTAAAAAATCCATAGGTAAAGTCAGAAGAGGTAATTTCCGCTTAAATCATCTCTAATTTCAGATACAGGAAGAGGACAAACACAGGAAGGGAATTAACTACTAACACAAATCTGAAAGAAGTATTCACCTATTATCATTTATATCTCTTGGGCCATCTGCATGTTCCATGAATACACAGAAAGAGAAAATGCAATAACACTGTCAATAATATCATTGATTTTTGGAATAATTTGCTGAGCAAGCAGTGAAAAGACTGATGATATTGCTTCACAATAACATTTTTGTTACAGGAGCTTCCCCAAGATATACTGTTCGTAGCTGCTGGTAGAGATTTCCAAGGTGAAGCAGATAGAGAAACACTATCCCTCCTGATGCACAAGTCAATAATTAAAGATACTGGTTAACAGGATTTATGCCAGCTGCTTAAACTGGTTCACACCTACATTGTCGATATGATTTTATAAATACTAATGTTCAAACTCAGCCAAAATCAAGTTGTTCATATTTGCAATATCAATTAGAGCTGAAAACCCTATAAGATTTGATCTTGTAAATACAAAAGTAATAAGTTACCTTGTTACAGAGCAGTTTACCAATAGATTAAAAATACATGATTGTTTATTCAAATTGTATGAAGAAAATTTGAATACTGTATATATTCTTCACAGCAACAATTAATCCACGAGTTTCTGTAGGTGCCATATAAAGACGTGGAAAAATGATAATTCAAAAAACACAGCAACACCGTACTCCAAACCATTTCTAAATGCAATGAAAAGGAAAGTTATTTACATCAAGAACTTTCGACCTGAATCATTCACTCTATTCCTTTCCACAGATGCTGTCTGACCAGCTGAGCACTTCCAGTATTTTCATTCCTGACTACAATATTTTCCTTAGTCTGAACATAATTAACATTCTACTGGAAATATTTAAAATAATCTCTTACATTTTATTGTCTATGATTAACTCAGCACAAAGATGACTTACCTTTAACAGTTGAAGGCAAGAAGCCAATATCTCCAATTTCAGCATTATTAGCCATCCCTCCAGGGACACTAAAATAAAGTAAGTTCTTGTTTAGTACAATTCTGGGCATTCAAACAAATTCTGTATGATTATGCTTTGGACGAAAGATCTAAACATGCAATATTAAGTCTCCATTCCAATGACTTAAGAATTTAGCTGGTCAGAGGTTTGTAATAAAAGTAAAACGATTTACAAGCATGGTGCTCATAGTTTGAAAAGATTTTGATCATTGCAAATTGAATTTTAGGCATATTACTATGCAGCCAGGCCTTTTTCCACATCTCTGCTCAAGTAGCTACAACTACCCACTATCATAGATCAGGGGTCCCCAACCCGTTTTGCACTGCTGACCGGTTTAATATTGGCAATATTCTTGCGGACCAGCCGATCCCGGGGGGGGGGGGGGGGGTGGTGTAGGGTTGCCAACGGACAAGAGTAGCAGTCAAATACGCTGCGTTTACACAAAGAAAGACTACAATGACCATGAAGCCTTGCGCGGGTACCAGTGCGCATGTGTGACCTGCCCAAGCGTGTACCTGTCGATTTTTTTCCCTGCAAATCGTTTTTGGCGATTCTGTTCGGGCGGGGGGGGGGGCGGTGTTAATTACGACCGGAATATAGGTGATAAGTGGCTAATACACTCAATTTCATTTCTCAAAGGGTTTTTAAATACACAGCACATATTTTCCTCGCATGAATATAGTGATAAGTCAAATTATTAGGGGAGGACAGGGGAGCTTGGAGTAAGTGTTGAACGAACTTCCAGTAGAAGTGGCAGAAGCAGGTTTGATATTATCAATTAAAGAAAAATTGGATAGGTATATGGACAGGAAAGGAATAGAGGGTTATGGGCTGAGTGCAGGTCACTGGGACTAGGTGAGAGTAGCGTTTGGCACGGACTAGAAGGGCCGAGATGGCCTGTTTCCGTGCTGTAATTGTTATATGGTTATATGAGTAAGTCAATAGCATCATACCATTTTAAGTAACGTTTGGATATTAAACACACAGCACATATTTTCCCCGTATGAACATATAAAATCATTGTAACACACCAATATCGCTGAATCAGTGGGAGCCCTGGGCTTGTTTCCCCGCAACAAGACGGTCCCATCGAGGGGTGATGGGAGACAGTGATCCTTGAAGGAGGTTCCTTATGTCCAGTCTATTCCGCAATTTAGTTTTCATTGCATTCACTGCAGAAAACTCCGCTTCGCAGAAAAATGTTGGAAATGGAAGCAACATTTTCAGTGCTTTCATGGCTATCTCAGGATATTTAGCCTTGACTTTGATCCAGAATGCCAGCAGAGATGTTATGTCAAGCATAATTTTCAGCCCACCGTCATTTGCAAGCTCGAGGAGTTGATCTCCTTCCCGCGCTGACATGGATGACGCGCAGGTAATGACCTCGCATGCGGAATGGCTCAACAGTGGCCGTGACAGGGAATGAGGAAAGGTGCAGCTGACTCATATCGCCAAATCATATCGTTTCCTCGCAGCCCGGCAGGCAATGAGGAAAAGTGCCGCTGACAGGAAAAGGTGCTGCCCGTGACAGGGAATGAGGAAAGGTGCAGCTGACTCATATCACCAAATCATATTGTTTCCTCGTGGCCCGGTAGCACATGCTTTGCGGCCCGGAACTGGTCCACAGCCCGGTGGTTGGGGACCGCTGTCATCGATCACTTCCCTTTTGATAGCCTCAGATCCTTCCTGAGGCAACCACAAGTTCCTACAACATTGCCCTCATTTTGCACATCACATTGAGATACCATCAACCACTGCCGCCCCTGCTTCAAGTTAGAAAGTATGCATCCTTGCACAGATGTTGCAGTGCCTCCAGCAAATTGCTTGTTGCTCCTGCAAACTCTCCTTTCAGTTTGATGAGCATTGACTTTAGGTAACAAACAAAAAGATGGAGGAACTCAGCAGGTCAGGCAGCAACTGTGGAGGGGAATGTTCAGACATCTTGGGTCAAGACCCATTATCTGGACTCCAATCCATTTCCCTCCAAGAAGCTGCCCGACCAGTTGAGTTCCTCTAGAGTTTTGTTTGTTGCTTCAGGTTCCAGAATCTGTAGTCTCGTGCCTCCATTCTCCTTAGGCATCCTGAATTTCACTTTTCCCAAATACTTAAGATGATAAGACATAGGAGCAGAATTAGGCCATCTGGCCCATCGAGTCTGCTCCGCCATTCAATCATGGCTGATCCTTTTTCCCCCCTCCATCTCCTCCTCAACCCCAGTTCCCGGCCTTCTCCTTGTAACCTTTGATGCCATATCCAATCAAGAACATGTCAAGCTCTGCCTTAAATACACCTAATGACCTGGCCTCTCCTGCTGCATGTGGCAACAAACTCACCACCCTTTGGCTAAAGAAATTTCTCCTCACATCTGTTTTGAAAGGGTGCTCCTCTATCCTGAGGCTGTGCCCTCTTATTCTAGACTCTCCCACCATGGGAAACATCCTTGCCACATCTACTCTGTCTAGGCCTTTCAACATTCAAAGGTTTCTATGAGATTCCCCCCCCATCCTTCTGAATTCCTGCAAGTACAGACTCAGAGCCATCAAATGTTCCTCATATAACCCTTTCATTCCTGGAATCATCCTTGTGAACCTCCTCTGGACTCTCTCCAATGCCAGCACATCTTTTCTAAGATGAGGAGCCCAAAAACTGTTCACAAATACTCAAGGTGAGGCCTCACCAGTGCCTTAAAAAGTCTCAGCAATACATCCTTGCTCTTGTATTCTAGATCTCTTGAAATGAATGCCAACATGGCCTTTGCCTTCCTCACCACCGACTCAACCTGCAAGTTAACCTTCAGAGTGTTCTGCACAAGGACTCCCAAGTCCCTCTGCATCTCACATTTCTGGATTTTCTCCCCATTTAGAAAATAGTTTATTTCTACTACCAAAGTGCATGACCCTGCATTTTCCAACATTGTATTTCATTTGCCATTTTCTTGCCCATTCTCCTAATCTAAGACCTTCTGCATCCTACCCATTTCCTCAACACTACCTGCCCCTCCACCAACCTTTGTATCATGTACAAACCTGGCAACAAAGCCATCTAATTCCATCATCTAAATCATTTATATACAGCATAAAAAGAGGTGGTCCCAACACCGACCCACGCGGAACACCCACTAGTCACTGGTAGCCAACCAGAAAAGGATCCTTTTATTCCCACTCACTGCCTCCTACAAATCAGCCAGTGCTCTAACCATGTTAGTGACTTTCCTGTAACACCATGGACTCTTAACTTGGTAAGCAGTCTCGTGTGCACCTTGTCAAAGGCCTTCTGAAAGTCTAAATATACAACATCCACTGCATCCCCTTTATCTATCCTACTGGTCATCTCAAAGAATTCCAACAGATTTGTCAGGCAGGGTTTCCCCGAAGGAAACCATGCTGACTTTGTACTATCTTGTCCAGTGTCACCAACTAGTCCATCACCTCATCCTTAACAATTGACTCGAACATCAACCCAACTACTGAGGTCAGGCTAACTAGTCTATCATTTCCTTCCTGCTGTCTTCCTTTCTCAAAGAGTGGAGTAACATTTGCAATTTTCCAGTCCTCTGGCACCATACCAAAGTCCAATGAATTTTGAAAGATCATTTCTAATGCCACCATAATTTCTAATGCTACCTCTTTTAGAGCCCTAAGGTGCAGATCCTCTGGTCTGGATGATTTATGTACCTTTAGGTCTTTCAGCTTTTTGAGCACCTTCTCTCTTGTAACAGTAACTGCACCCACCTCTCTTCCATCACACACATCAAGCATACTGCTAGTATACTCCACGTATACTTCCGACACTAATCCATCATGCTACTTTGATCAATCATTTTCTACCTACAAGTACTCAGCTTAGTCAGATACAATTTAATAAATCCACACTGGTTATCCTTGATTAGTCATTTCCAAATTAAAGCTACTGAATTTAGGTGGCTGGTCTCAAGTTTCCTAGTTTATCTTTCATGCTTCTGAAATAGTGTACAAGGGAGCAATCCTCTGCAATAATTTGAATTGTGTATTAGTTTATATGATGATATTTTCTCTGGTCAGGTAGAAAACAACTGGGATCAAAAGAAAACAAAACCCATTTGCAACTAAAGTGGCAAAAAAAAAGCAAAATTAGATTTTTCCAACTGAACTAATAAGTGTTATCCTTAGGAAAAAAAGGTTTACAGAGCCACACCGAAGATCAAGACCCCAGCAATTAATATTTAATTTAAGAAATTTTAAGTGTTTTAAACCATTATCAGTCTTTTAACCATTCTCACCAAAATAAACATTGCTACCTTCTTCAGAGAAGAAAAGCAAATCAACCCACACAAAATATTTTGAAAACTGTTATGAGTATCTTAATTGCAGCTTTCCAGCTAGGATAAAAGGCTAATGAGCATCGTAAACACACAAGAAGCACTGAATTAATATGGTTACTATTAGTAACATTTCTTTGCCTGTTCTTTTCACAAAATAACAATTTTTAAACTTCCCACAATAGTAGCCAGTTTATATTAGAGGTCAAAGTAAATTTATTATCGAAGTACATACATGTCACCATATACAACCCTGAGATTAATTTTCTTGTGGGCATACTCAATAAATCCATAATAGAATAATAGCCATAATAAAATCAATGAAAGACCACACAAATCTGGGCGTTCAACCAGTGTGCAAAAGCCAACAAATTATGCAAGTACAAAAATAACTAATAATAATAATGATAATAAATAAATTGGCATTAAGTATGAGAACATGAGATGAAGAGTCCTTGAAAGTGAATCCATAGGCTGTGGGAACATTTCAATAATGGGGCAAGTGAAGTTGAGTGAAATTATCCCCTTTGGTTCAAGAGCCTGATAGTTTGAGGGGTAATAACTGTTCCTGAACCTGGTGCTGCGAGTCCTGAGACTCTGGTACCACCTTCCTGATGGCAGCAGGGAGAAGAGAGCATGCTCTGAGTGGTGGGGGTCCCTGAAGGTGGATGCTGCTCTCCTGCGACAACACTTAATGTTAATGTGCTCAATGGTGAAGGGGACTTTACCCATTCAAGGGCATTGGTATTTCCATTCAGCCAGTCAGAAAAAGAAAAGCACGTGTTGACAACTTTCAAACTACTTTGCCAATCTTATGCCAGTTTGAACATGCTTTAATGTGGCAATATACAAGGTACAGCTCAGAAATGTCCTTAGCACAACCTTCTCACAAGTAGGTCAGCAGAATGGCAACAAAATATTTCCTTGTTCGTATTTGCAAAATATTTTCTTGTTCATATTTATCAAATTGTAGCATGCTAGCATAGTGTTAGTACAACATTTAACAGTACCAGCAGTCTGCTGCCTGAAAGGAGTCTGCACGTTCTCTCTGTGACTGCATGGGTTTCCTCCCAGACCAAAGACATACTGGTTAGTAGGTTAATGGGTCATTGTAAATTTATCAATGATTAGGCTAAGATTAAATCAGGAGTTGCTGGGCAATGCGGCTTGAAGGGATGGAAAGGCCTATTCTGCGCTGTATCTCAATAAATAAATAAAACCAAACTGTTTAAAATAAGATCAAAAAGGCTTTCAAAGTTGAAAGCAGAACTCAAAACACATTACTAAAATTTTCACTTCCAACATAAACCTCAAACAAATCTGAAGAACATTTTCATTCAAGGTTCCAAAGGGTTTCTACAGTTATGTTAGTGGCAAAAGGATAGTGAGGGATAAAATTGGTCCCTTGGAGAATCAGAGTGGACGGCTATGTGCGGAGCCGAAAGAGATGGGGGAGATTTTGAACAATTTCTTTTCTTCGGTATTCACTAAGGAGAAGGATATTACATAGAAACATAGAAAATAGGTGCAGGAGTAGGCCATTCAGCCCTTCGAGCCTGCACTGCCATTTATTATGATCATGGCTGATCATCCAACTCAGAACCCTGCACCAACCTTCCCTCCATACCCCCTGATCCCCGTAGCCACAAGGGCCATATCTAACTCCCTCTTAAATATAGCCAATGAACTGGCCTCAACTGTTTCCTGTGGCAGAGAATTCCACAGATTCACCTCTCTCTGTGTGAAGAAGTTTTTCCTAATCTCGGTCCTAAAAGGCTTCCCCTTTATCCTCAAACTGTGACCCCTCGTTCTGGACTTCCCCAACATCGGGAACAATCTTCCTGCATCCAGCCTGTCCAATCCCTTTAGGATTTTATATGTTTCAATCAGATCCCCCCTCAATCTTCTAAATTCCAACGAGTACAAGCCCAGTTCATCCAGTCTTTCTTCATATGAAAGTCCTGCCATCCCAGGAATCAATCTGGTGAACCTTCTTTGTACTCCCTCTATGGCAAGGATGTCTTTCCTCAGATTAGGGGACCAAAACTGCACACAATACTCCAGGTGTGGTCTCACCAAGGCCTTGTACAACTGCAGTAGTACCTCCCTGCTCCTGTACTCGAATCCTCTCGCTATAAATGCCAGCATACCATTTGCCTTTTTCCCCGCCTGCTGTACCTGCATGCCCACTTTCAATGACCGGTGTATATTGACACCCAGGTCTCGTTGCACCTCCCCTTTTCCTAATCGGCCACTATTCAAATAATAATCTGTTTTCCTATTTTTGCCACCAAAGTGGATAACTTCACATTTATCCACATTAAATTGCATCTGCCATGAATTTGCCCACTCACCCAACCTATCCAAGTCACCCTGCATCCTCTTAGCATCCTCCTCACAGCTAACACTGCCGCCCAGCTTCGTGTCATCCGCAAACTTGGAGATGCTGCATTTAATTCCCTCATCCAAGTCATTAATATATATTGTAAACAACTGGGGTCCCAGCACTGAGCCTTGCGGTACCCCACTGGTCACTGCCTGCCATTCTGAAAAGGTCCCGTTTATTCCCACTCTTTGCTTCCTGTCCGCTAACCAATTCTCTATCCACATCAATACCTTACCCCCAATACCGTGTGCTTTAAGTTTGCACACTAATCTCCTGTGTGGGACCTTGTCAAAAGCCTTTTGGAAATCCAAATATACCACATCCACTGGTTCTCCCCTATCCACTCTACTAGTCACATCCTCAAAAAATTCTATGAGATTCGTCAGACATGATTTTCCTTTCACAAGTCCATGCTGACTTTGTCCGATGATTTCACCGCTTTCCAAATGTGCTGTTATCACATCTTTGATAACTGACTCCAGCAGTTTCTCCACCACCGACGTTAGGCTAACCGGTCTATAATTCCCCGGTTTCTCTCTCCCTCCTTTTTTAAAAAGTGGAGTTACATTAGCCACCCTCCAATCCTCAGGAACTAGTCTAGAATCTAACGAGTTTTGAAAAATTATCACTAATGCATCCACTATTTCTTGTGCTACTTCCTTAAGCACTCTGGGATGCAGACCATCTGGCCCTGGAGATTTATCTGCCTTCAATCCCTTCAATTTACCCAACACCACTTCCCTACTAACATGTATTTCGCTCAGTTCCTCCATCTCACTGGACCCTCTGTCCCCTACTATTTCTGGAAGATTATTTATGTCCTCCTTAGTGAAGACAGAACCAAAGTAATTATTCAATTGGTCTGCCATGTCCTTGCTCCCCATAATCAATTCACCTGTTTCTGTCTGTAGGGGACCTCATTTGTCTTTACCAGTCTTTTCCTTTTTACATATCTATAAAAGCTTTTACAGTCAGTTTTTATGTTCCCTGCCAGTTTTCTCTCAATCTTTTTTCCCCTTCCTAATTAAGCCCTTTGCCCTCCTCTGCTGAACTCTGAATATCTCCCAGTCCTCAGGTGAGCCACCTTTTCTGGCTAATTTGTATGCTTCTTCTTTGGAATTGATACTATCCCTAATTTCTCTTGTCAGCCACGGGTGCACTACCTTCCTTGATTTATTCTTTTGCCAAACTGGGATGAACAATTGTTGTAGTTCATCCATGCAATCCTTAAATGCTTGCCATTGCATATCCACCGTCAATCCTTTAAGTGTCATTTGCCAGTCTATCTTAGCTAATTCACGTCTCATACCTTCAAAGTTACCCCTCTTTAAGTTCAGAACCTTTGTTTCTGAATTAACTATGTCACTCTCCATCTTAATGAAGAATTCCACCATATTATGGTCACTCTTACCCAAGGGGCCTCTCACGACAAGATTGCTAATTAACCCTTCCTCATTGCTCAAAACCCAGTCCAGAATAACCTGCTCTCCAGTTGGTTCCTCGACATGTTGGTTCAAAAAACCATCCCGCATACATTCCAAGAAATCCTCTTCCTCAGCACCTTTACCAATTTGGTTCACCCAATCTACATGTAGATTGAAGTCACCCATTATAACTGCTGTTCCTTTATTGAACACATTTCTAATTTCCTGTTTAATACCATCTCTGACCTCACTACTACTGTTAGGTGGCCTGTACACAACTCCCACCAGCGTTTTCTGCCCCTTAGTGTTACGCAGCTCTACCCATATAGATTCCACATCTTCCCGGCTTATGTCCTTCCTTTCTATTGCGTTAATCTCATCTTTAACCAGCAACGCCACCCCACCTCCTTTTCTTTCATGTCTATCCCTCCTGAATATTGAATATCCCTGAACGTTGAGCTCCCATCCTTGGTCACCCTGGAGCCATGTCTCTGTGATCCCAACTATATCATAATCATTAATAAAAATCTGCACTTTCAATTCATCCACCTTGTTACAAATGCCCCTTGCATTGACACACAAAGCCTTCAGGCGCTCTTTTACAACTCTCTTAGCCCTTATACAATTATGTTGAAAAGTGGCCCTTTTTGATGCTTGCCCTGGATTTGTCGCCCTGCCACTTTTACTTTTCTCCTTACTACTTTTTTGCTTCTACCCTCACTTTACACCCCTCTGTCTCTCTGCACTGGTTCCCATCCCCCTGTTGTGAACTAATCTCCTCTCGCCTAGCCTCCTTAATTTGATTCCCACCCCCCAACCATTCTAGTTTAAAGTCACCTCAGTAGCCCTCGCTAATCTCCCTGCCAGGATATTGGTCCCCCTAGGATTCAAGTGTAACCCGTCCTTTTTGTACAGGTCACTCCTGCGCCAAAAGAGGTCCCAATGATCCAAAAACTTGAATCCCTGCCCCCTGCTCCAATCCCTCAGCCACGCATTTATCCTCCACCTCATCGCATTCCTACTCTCACTGTCGCGTGGCACAGGCAGTAATCCCGAGATTACTACCTTTGCGGTCCTTTTTCTCAACTCACTTCCTAGCTCCCTATATTCTCCTTTCAAGACCTCTTCCCTTTTCCTACCATGTCATTGGTACCTATATGTACCACGACCTCTGGCTCCTCACCCTCCCACTTCAGGATATCTTGAACACGATCAGAAATATCCCGGACCCTGGCACCAGAGAGGCAAATTACCATCCGGGTCTCTGGACTGCGTCCACAGAATCACCTATCTGACCCCCTTACTATCGAGTCCCCTATCACAACTGCCCTCCTCTTCCTTTCCCTACCCTTCTGAGCTACAGGGCCGGACTCTGTGCTGGAGGCACGGCCACTGTCGCTTCCCCCGGGTAAGCTGTCCCCCCCAACAGTACTCAAACAGGAGTACCTATTGTTAAGGGGCACAGCCACCAGGGTACTCTCTATTACCTGACTCTTCCCCTTCCCCCTCCTAACCGTGACCCAATTGTCTGCCTCCCGTGGCCCCGGTGTGACTACCTGCCTATAACTCCTCTCTGTCAACTCCTCACTCTCCCTGACCAGACGAAGGTCATCGAGCTGCAACTCCAGTTCCGTAACGCGGTCCCTTAGGAGCTGCATCTCGATGCACTTGGCGCAGATGTAGACGTCCGGGAGGCTTAGAGGCTCCAGGGCCTCCCACATCCGACACCGAGAAAAAACTGCCTCACACTCATACTGCCCCTCTCCTCAAATACAACAGAAAATGAATACCAGACCTTCCTCGCCTCGCCTGTTTCCGCCTAGGCCCGTTGAGCCAAAGCTCTTAAGCCTTCACTCTGCTCCCGGCTCACTCCGCAGCCCGCAAACTCCGCTGCCCGCTGTATGAGGCTCTGTTCCTTTTAAATCTGCCGCGCTGCACTGCCCGACGTCACACGCCTGCGCAGTCCCGCCTCTCTGAACGCCATTGGAGAAAAAAAACGAAAATTTCAAAAATGTCTTTCTCCGCACTCCTGCTCCGACTCTCAGACTTCCTTCTTCGAATCAAACCCGAAGCAGGATTTCTGCCCTTTTAAATCTGCCGCGCTGCACTGCCCGACGTCACACGTCTGCGCAGTCCCGCCTCTCTGAACGCCGTTGGAGAAAAAAAAACAAAAATTTCAAAAATGTCTTTCTCCGCACTCCTGCTCCAACTCTCAGACTTCCTTCGAATCAAACCCGAAGCAGGATTTCTGCCCTTTTAAATCTGCCGTGCTGCACTGCCCGACGTCACACGCCTGCGCAGTCCCGCCTCTCTGAACGCCATTGGAGAAAAAAAAACAAAAATTTCAAAAATGTCTTTCTCCGCACTCCCGCTCCGACTCTCAGACTTCCTTCTTTGAATTGTGTAAGGCAAAGGAAACAAGAAGGGTAGTTATGGAAAGTATGACAATTAAAGAAGAGGAAGTACTGGCGCTTTTAAGGAATATAAAAGTGGTTAAGTCTCCGGGTCCGGACAAGACATTCCCTAGGACCTTGAGGGAAGTTAGTGTAGAAATAGCAGGGGTTCTGACAGAAATATTTCAAATGTCATTAGAAACGGGGATGGTGCCGGAGGATTGGCATATTGCTCATGTGGTTCCACTGTTTAAAAAGGGTTCTAAGAGTAAACCTGGCAATTATCGGCCGTGAGTTTGACGTCAGTGGTGGGTAAATTGATGGAAAGTATTCTTAAGAGATGGTATATATAATTATCTGGATAGACAGGGTTTGATTAGGAACAGTCAACATGGATTTGTGCGTGAAAGGTCATGTTTGACAAATCTTATTGAATTTTTTGATGAGGTTACTAAGAAAGTTGACGAGGGTAAAGAGGTGGATGTTGTCTATATGTACTTCAGTAAGGCCACTGACAAGGTTCCACATGGAAGATTAATTAGGAAGGTTCAATCGTTAGGCATTATTATCGAAGTAGTAAAATGGATTCAGCAGTGGCTGGATGGGAGACGCCAGAGAGTAGTGGTGGATAACTGTGTGTCAGATTGGAGGACGGTGTGTTGCGGTGTGCCTCAGGGATCTGCACTGGGTCCAATGTTGTTTGTTATATATATATTAATGATCTGGATGATGGGGTGGTAAATTGGATCAGTAAGTATGCAGATGATACTAAGACAGGTGGCATTGTGGATGATGAAGTAGGTTTTCAAAGCTTGCAGAGAGATTTAGGCCAGTTGGAAGAGTGGACTGAAAGATGGCAGATGGAGTTTAATGCTGAAAAATGTGAGGTGCTACATTTTGGTAGGACTAATCAAAATAGGACATACATGGTAAATGGTAGGGCATTGAAGAATGCTGCAGAACAGAGGGATCTAGGAATAATGGTGCATAGTTCCCTGAAGGTGGAATCTCATGTGGATAGGGTGGTGAAGAAAGTTTTTTGTATACTGGCCTTTATAAATCAGAGCATTGAGTATAGGAGTTGGGATGTAATGTTGAAATTGTATAAAGCACTGGTAAGGCCAAATTTAGGGTATTGTGTACAGTTCTGGTCACCGATTTATAGGAAAGATGTCAATAAAATTGAGAGAGTAGAAAAGAGGTTTACTAAAATGTTGCCTGGGTTTAATCTCCTAAATTACAGAGAAAGGTTGAACAGATTAGGTCTTTATTCTTTGGAGCGTAGAAGGTTGACAGAGGGACTTGATAGGGGTACTTAAAATTATGAGGGGGATTGATAGAGTTGACGTGGATAGGCTTCTTCCATTGAGAGTGGGGGAGATTCGAACAAGAGGACATGAGTTGAGAGTTAAAGGACAAAAGTTTAGGGGTAATATGAGGGGGAACTTCTTTACTCAGAGAGTGGTAGCTGTGTGGAACGAGCTTCCAGCAGAACTGGTTGAGGCAGGTTTAATGGTGTCGTTTAAAGTTAAATTGGATAGATATATGGACAAGAAAGGAATGGAGGGTTATGGGCTGAGTGCAGGTCGGTGGGACTAGGTGAGAGTAAGAGTTCGGCACGGACTAGAAGGGCTGAGATGGCCTGTTTCCGTGCTGTAATTGTTATATGGTTTCTATCAAATCCAGAAGCTGAATTTTAGACAAACTTCCTATTCAAACTCAAGTCAGCCGCAAGACCTAATGATATTTCCTCATTCCACAATACAATTTAAATTCAGAATCACTGGCATATAATATGTTGTGAAATTTGTTGTTTTGTGGCAGCAGTACATTGTAATACATAATTAAAATTAAATAAGTACACACAAAAAAAGAACTAGTGTAAAAAAGAGGGGGGAAAATTGTTCCTGAAACAGCTGGGTGTCTCTCTTCAGGTTCCTGTATCTCCTCCTTGATGATAGCAATGAGATGAGGCTATTTCTTGAGGGATAGGGGTCCCTAATTATTGATGTCACCTTTTAAAGGTGTCCTGGATGCTGGGGAGTCCTGTGCCCACGATGAAACAGGATGAATTTACAGTTTTCTGCAGCTTTTTCCAATACTGTGCAGTGGCCCCTTCAAATCAGACGGTGACTCAACCAGTTACAATGGTACATCTGTAAAAACTTGGGAGTGGCTTTGGTGACATACCAGGTCTCCTCAAACTCCTAATGAAATATAGCTGCTGTCATGCCTTCTTTGTAATTGCCCAGGATAGATCTTCAGAGATGTTGACACACAAGAATTTGAAACTGCTCACAATTTCCACTGCTGACCCCTCGATGAGGACTGGGATGTGTTCCCTTGACTTCCCTTTCCTGAAGCTCACCTACTCTTCTTGGGCACTGGTATGATTGTCGCCCTTTTGAACCAGGTGGGAACTTGCAGCTGCAGCGATAAGTCGTTGAAGATGTCGGCTCCTCTGGTTTCCTCCCAGATCCCAAAGATGTAACAGGGAGGATACTTGGTCTTTGTACATTAACCCTAACCTAGTCAAGGGACAGTCAGGTTTGTCAGGGGTTCCTGAACTGCGTGGCTTGGAAGGGCGGAAGGGCCTACTCCCTGCTGTATCTCGAAAGGGCGGAAGGGCCTACTCCCTGCTGTATCTCTAAGTATATAAGTGTTCCTGTACACCCCTGCCAGTTGGTTGACACAGGTTTTCAGATCCTTATCAGGGCTCCATCAGGGCATGATGCCTTGCGAGGGTCAGCCTCTTCTAAGATTTTCTGATGTCGGCCTCAGACAGATCATTGGGTCACCAGGTGCTGCAGGGATTTGCACAGGTATTTTATTCTCCCTTTCAAAATGGGCGTAGAAGGCTTTAAGCTCATCTGAGGGTAAAGGATCACAGCCATTAACGACGTTAGGTTTCACCTTGTAGGAACTAAGGCCTGCAAACTCTGCCAGAGATGACATGCATCAGATTCCATCTCTAACCTCAATCAGAATTGTTTTTTCATCCTTAAAGTAGCCTTCCGTAGGTCGTACCTGGACTTCTTGTACAATTCTGTATTACCAGTCTTGAACACTACAGATCTAGCCCTCAGCAGATGTGAATATCCTGGCTTTTGTTTTGCGTATGTCTGGTATGACCTGGACTCATCCAGAGATGTTGATGAAGTTGGTGATAACTGTGGCATATTCATTCAATCTCGAAGATGAACCTTTGAATATTGTCCAGTCCACCGACTCAAAGCAGTCGTGTCAGCGCACCACCACCTCCTTTGACCATGACTTCTTGGTCCTCACCACTGGTGCTACATCCTTTAGTCTCTGCCTATACGTTAGGAGTAGAAGTACAGCGAGGTGAACAGACTTTCCCAAGTGTGGGTGTGGGATGGCACAGTAAACGTTCTTGATGGTGAAATAACAGTGGTTAAGTGTATTGGCTCCTCTGGTTTCCTGGTGATATACTGGTGGGTAGCTGCTCAGAGACTTCAAAACTGACCTGGTTGCAATCATAGGGAAGGCATCAGGGTGTGCAGTTTCGTGCCTGATTACATTGCTCAGCTCCTGCAGTGCCTGCCTGATGTTAGCCTGAGGTGGAATGTACACTGCTATCAGGATGATGGCAGAAAACTCCATTAACAGATAAAATGGACAATACTTGACTGTTAAGATCATCCAAGTTAGGTGAGCAGGACTGAGGCAGGACGGACACATTTGTGCGCCACGATGAGTTAATTGTAAAACATACTCCACATCCTCTGCCTTTAAGAGAATAAGTCTGCAGTGTTGAGTCCAAAATGGTAGAGATAGCCATGTTTCCATGAAGTACACAGCAGTCCCCAATGTCTTTCTGGTTCAGCAATCTTGCTAAGGTCTTCAATTTTATTCACCAGCAGGATAGTTGTGAGGGTCTAAAGCCTCTGTGTTTCAGTGGTATCCGTAATCCAGCACAGCATCTTGTCCCCACTTCCATTTTCTTACTGATCAATTTATTTGATTAGCTTTTGTCTTTATTTTGTATTTATTGTATTAAGCCCTATGAATAGCAAAGGTGCTTTGAATTAGTCATTTTCATTACCCAGTTGCAGCAGTGGCAAAAGATGACAATGCCAAAGGAGAGGCAAGTACATTCATTAATTACGATGGGAAAAGAAAAACAATTAAAGCAGCAATGTCCTGTAAAATTTGAAAAACATTAGGAAATGGTTATATGTACACAGATAATTAGCTCACAGAGTTATGAGACAAGAGAGTAGGTTAAATGGTCACTGTAAATTGTCCTGTGATTAGACCAGTGTTAAGTAAGTGGATTGTTGGGCGGCACATCTCATTGAGCTGGAAGGACCTGTTTCATGCTGTATCAAAGTTCAAAGTAAATTATCAATGTACACATTACACAACCTTGAGATTCATCGCCTAACAGGCAGCCATGAAAAATAACCAAAAAAAAACACCCAATGTGCAGAGAGAAAATAAACAAATCGAGCAAACAATAAATGCAAGCTCTAATTAAATGTGTTGCGTGGCGGTGAAGTGGCACCTGCATTGGACGTTGAGGTGAGTGGTCCCAGGTTTGAGTCTGACCGCTCCTCACTCGCTGGGTTGAGTGTTGAGCTTGCAACTCAGCCTCGTAAAAAAACCCACAAAAATGCCAAAGAAATGTCAAGGTTGCCGCCCAGTGCACAGAAAGGAGCAACGAAATAAATAAATCAATAGAAAAATAAGACGACTTCAGTGAGATAACTATTTTGGAATTACACAGAGCAATTTTTCACTAGATACGTACATCTTATCTGATTTTACGCCGCCGCCACCTCCACGTACTGCAACTGCTTGACTGTTATGGAAGAATCCACCTCCTCCACGAATTGCACTTGGATGAGTTGGAGATGCCATGGGGGGTTGACCAGGACGGATGGGTTTAGCTAGAGAGAAATAAAAACAATTTAAACCTTATTTGGAGACCAAACAATAATTTTGCATTTGCTACCTACTTTTATAATGCAAGAAACCAATTACCCATTGGATCCAAATTTGAAGCCATTCTCTTCCTTTCTTCCCAGTAGATGCAACCTATTCCCTTTCACATGCCAATCAACTTGAGAGTCCAGTGCCTTCTTGTATTTGACAGATTCTGACTCTCCCCATCGATATCTCCCGCAAATTACAAATACCAATTACACTGACCTAATAACTTAATAAAAATGCCTTTCGGATGTGGAGGAAATCAGAATGCAAATTTGCATGTGCATTTTGTATAATTCATGAAGGCCTACAGCGTACTTACCTTCATTTGCCGATTTCTTGACTTGTATGCAATTGTACAAAACCCTCAGATAGGCTATATCTACAGTATAGTATACTATTCTGGTCACAGTATTACAGAAAGGATATGAAGGCTTTAGAGCTTTGCAGAAGATGTTCACCATGATGTTGACTGAATTAGAGAGTACTAACTAAAAGGAGGGGTTGCACAAGTTTGAATTGCTTTCTTTGGAGCTTCGGAAGCCTGGGCGGTGGTTACCTGATCAAAGTATACAAATTTGCAGGAGGTATCGACGGTGATAGTCAGAAGCTGTCAAATACAAGAGGGCACAGAATTGTCAAATATCAAATACAAGAGGGCACAGAATTGTCAAATAGTGTCAATGGAGTAAAGCTTTAAGGTAAGGGGGGCAAGTTGAAGGAGATTTACATGTATTGTATTTTAAGCACATAGAGTGGTAGGTGCCAGCAACATGCTGTCAGGGTAGTGGTGAGAGAAGATACAACAGAAAGGTTTAAAAGGCATTTTGACATAAGTAACTTAAGGATTATAAATATACAACTACATATGCACTTTAAATAGGCATTATGTTCTGCAGTCACTGTGTGCCGAGAGGGCCTGTTCTATGATGACTATTCCCCAGCACCTTCCCAATTTGGTCTCATACAACTTTATCTCAGCAGAGCTTTACATGGAGGGAATTGGCAGATTGCATTGCAAATCAGCAATTCAGAGCTTTCCATGTTAGTCAATGAATGTGCTTCCAATTCAACAGGCAAACAGAACCTTTGGCATTTGCCAACAAGATGTAATTTCATACTCTGAACCAATGGGATTTTGGTTTGATCAGAACTGATGGGGGCGGGGGGGGGACCAACAATATCTGGCTCCAACCTCGCGACTTGAAATGGGGAACAAAATTACGATATTTAAGCATGAGGAGTGCTAATGATGTCAAATATCCAGCAATACATCAAATACTTAGCATCCAATGGATCTCCTTTCATAAAAGCCAATTTAAAAGGGATTGCACATGTAAATTTACAGCTTGAAGGTTGATTTCACTTCAATGTAACAAACTATTTCCATAATCTACAAAAATAGTTCTTCCTCAACCATAAATAACAGGACCACAGTTCAATTTATTCAAGGGAACAAAGCAAAAAGAGAAAACTGTAGACATCGAAAATACACAGATGCTTCTATTCCTGACTCTTCTGTGAAAGAGATCACTCTGTACTAGTTCCAGGACTCCAGCAAGATGTCACTAATGAACACTTGTAATAATTACAATCTTCTTCTAGTTTCAGGAAAATTTGTTGACATCCACAGATATTGCCTGATCCAAGTACTTACTGCATATCTTAATATTTTAAGATTAAAGAGATCAAATGACTAGATTATGTGTAAATAGTAATACCAGCTCTACACTACTGTTAAATTTCTAAACGTACCAATCTGTGCAGAGTGTACTCTCCTTGCCATATTCTTTGCTCGCACAGCTTCCTTGATGCGATCTACTTCCTGCTGGTAGCGCTTGCGATCTCGAGCTGCATTCTCTTTCGCTTCCTTTAACGCGGACTCCAAAGCCTTGACCCTTTCAGCTGTAGCTCTAAGGCGTTTCTCCAATTTTGGAAGTTCACAACGAAGGTCTGCATTATCTCGTACCAACTGAAGTATAACATTAAAATTAGAAACTACGATGAGATTTCATCAGGACTTCATAAAATTGCAACTTAAATGTAATGAATTGAACAATACCAATCTCCATGCAAAAGATTATACAATATTTAAATGGACTGAATTTGCACTGTTTCATCTATGTATAAAACACCAATGATGTGCAATTAACATATCAATGACTGTTAATGTCTTCATATCTATAGGAAATACTTTGTGGATCAACACGAGTGTTAGAATTCTAAAAGTTAAAATAGGAATAACAGCAGTCCAGTATAAAAGAATGCCCATTGACCATTTTAGTCATTTTTTATTTATCATACATAATAGAAAAAAATTTTGATGATTTCTGCTTGATGATTGTAAGCTTGCACACTATTTGGCAGAATAGTCCTATAACTGGGAAATTTAAAAATTCTGCCGCTTTTAAACTGCTGAGATCAAAGGAAAATTGCTACCAGTAAATTTTAGCTTCCAAGTCAATAACAACAGATTATACAAACCTGCATGGCTTTGAATGGTTTTCTAATCTGAAGATATATCCACAATAACAAAACTATAAGTAAATTCAGGACAACAAAGATCCAATTGCTTTGACACAGTGTTGCTAATTTTGCTCATCTGTAGGCTAGATCAAAGCTTTGTTTAAAAAGGCAGCATAAATTCTTGGACACTTTGAAAGCAAAGCTCCAATCCTTTTAAATTTGCATTTATTGACAACTGGACGTGTGTGCTTGTTTAGACATTAGGGAAGTCGTCCGCTAACCGGAGAAACTCTGGATACGATGTACCTTTCCTTTCCAAATGAATAACAAATATAAATAAGCTGATTAGGAACTAATGCTTCTGATGTACCTGTTTGTGAACCTTAGTGAGCTGTTCAAGATTGTTCTCAAGAAAGGAGATCTTTTGCTTCTGTGCAGCACTACCACCAGTATCATCAGAATCCATTTCAGCACTCTAGGGATACAAAATACACGAAAATTGACAAAATCAGATAATAAAACAGATTGAATACAAGCTTTCATCACAGTAAAACTGTTTCAATGAATTATTTGACAAAATAGTGCTGGCATACAGCTAGTATAGAAGAGAACACCCCAAGGCACTCCAGCTCACAATATTATACTGAGCTACTGTGCTAACAACACCCATTTCCTTCTGGCTGCACATGGTACATAGCCCTCCATACTCAAGTGCTGATCTAGTAGCCTGTTAAATGTCTCTACCACTACTCCTAGCAGCATATTCCGGACAGCCAGCACTATGTAAAAACAATGTCACACACATCTCCTTTGAACTTTACCCCTCTCGTCGTAAATGTATTCCCCCTAGTATTAGACATTTTAACCTTTGGGAAAAGTCTCCAGATATCTCCTCTATCTATGCCTCACAATTTTATAAACTTCTATCAGGCCTCCCTGTAATGAAACAATCAGTATTAAATGCAATATTCCAGATATGTCCTAACTAGAGTTTTATAAAGGTGCAGCATAACTACCCTTCTCCTGAACTATGCCATATGCCTTTGTTACCACCCCACTGACTTAAACCATAGAAACTACAGCACAGAAACAGGCCTTTTGGCCCTTCTTGGCTGTGCCGAATCATTTTCTGCCTAGTCCCACTGACCTGCACACGGACCATATCCCTCCATACACCTCCCATCCATGTATCTGTCCAATTTATTCTTAAATGTTACAAAAGAACCCACATTTACCACCTCGTCTGACAGCTCATTCCATACTCCCACCACTCACTGTGTGAAGCAGCCCCCCCCTAATGTTCCCTTTAAACTTTTCCCCTCTCACCCTTAACCCATGTCCTCTGGTTTTTTTCTCCCCTTGCCTCAGTGGAAAAAGCCTGCTTGCATTCACTCTATCTATTCCCATCATAATTTTATATACCTCTATCAAATCTCCCCTCATTCTTCTACACTCCAGGGAATAAAGTCCTAACCTATTCAACCTTTCTCTGTAACTGAGTTTCTCAAGTCCCGGCAACATCCTTGTAAACCTTCTCTGCACTCTTTCAACATTATTTATATCCTTCCTGTAATTTGGTGACCAAAACTGAACACAATACTCCAGATTCGGCCTCACCAACATTCCAGCTCTTATACTCAATACTTCGATTAATAAAGGCCAATGTACCAAAAGCTCTCTTTACGACCCTATCTACCTGTGATGACACTTTTAGGGAATTTTGTATCTGTATTCCCAGATCCCTCTGTTCCACTGCACTCCTCAGTGCCTTACCATTAACCCTGTATGTTCTACGTTGGTTTGTCCTTCCAACGTGCAATACCTCATACTTGTTAGTATTAAACTCCATCTGCCATTTTTCAGCCCATTTTTCCAGCTGGTCCAAGTCCCTCTGCAGGCTCTGAAAACCTTCCTCACTGTCTACTACACCTCCAATCTTTGTATCATCAGCAAACTTGCTGATCCAATTTACCACATTATCATCCAGATCATTGATATAGATGACAAATAACAATGGACCCAGCACTGATCCCTGTGGCACACCACTAGTCACAGGTGACTTGTGTGACCACAGGGAACTATGGACTTGGACCCCAAGATACATTAATACAGCTGAAGGTCATGTGATTAACTCAGTACTTTCCCTTCATCTCCCAAAGTGCAACACCTCACAGGTGCCCGAATTAAACTCCACCTGCCACTTATCCATCCATAATCACAATGAAGCTACACTAGCCACAATACCACCAATACATGTCATCTGCAAACTTACTAACTGACCGATCCACATTTCAAAGTCATTTATATACAATCACAAAACAGCAAATGTCTCAGTATGGATCCCTGTAAACATTAGTATTCTAGCCAAAATAAAATCCATTGCCCACTACCCTCTGGATTCAGAATTGGCCTGCTTTTAGAAGATAAAAACAGGCATGCCACTCCATGCATTTGAGCCTACAATAAGGGATCTTGTTGAATAGCTTACCAAAATCCACATAGACAATATCCACAACTCTAATCTTCATCAGTCATCTCAGTTACTTCCTTGAAAAACTCAATTAAGTTAATAAATTCAAAAAATGCTGGTCAACGCAGCAGGCCAGGCAGCATCTATAGGAAGAGGTACAGTCGACGTTTCGGGCCGAGACCCTTCGTCAGGACTAACTGAAAAAGAAAGCTTCCTTCAGTTAGTCCTGACGAAGGGTCTCGGCCCGAAACATCGACTGTACCTCTTCCTATAGATGCTGCCTGTTTTTGTGTGTGTTGCTTGAATTTCCAGCATCTGCAGATTTCGTGTTTAAGTTAATAAATTATCTGTTTCGCACATTTTCCAAATACTTATAAATCCTATACCTACGAATCCTCTCCAGTATCTTCCCTGCTACTGATATAAGACTCACCAGTCCATAATTTCCAGTATTATCCCCATTTCTCTTCTTGAACAAAGGAACCTCAGTTACCTGACAGTCCTCAGGGACCTCGCCTATGACTAGAGACTTAATCAGCAATTACTAGTGTTACATAGCTACGAAGAGTACCAAACAAGGCCCATTCTTCAAATGCTCGTGCCTTTATTCTCTCCTTGGGATCTGCTTACTTGTTAATTTTGCCAATCAGAATCTACAGGATTCCAGTTAATTGGGCCATCAGTTATTCAGGATAATGCTTAAAAACTAATCAAAAATATAGCTGGGATTCCTTTTGTTTATTTGGGACACCATGCTGCTTAATTTGGACAGGAGACTGGGCTGAACAATTTTTAACTAGCGTTAGTTGCATGCACTTTTGTGGCCATAAGATACTACACCTTGCTGAGAGCAAAGAGTCTTTAAGATGGTATCAGTTGTGCGGGCTTGCGTTATGTTATCTGAGATGGCAGATGCTTATTCAAAAAGTAGTCATTTTTGGTCATTTTGATTTTTATTTTGACTTGAAAAAATCTTCAAGATGTCACAAAAAGATTTGATATTTGCTGAAAAAATTACCATATTGGATCAAATTAAAAGCCATCTGCCTAACACCACTCATAAGCTGGCAGTGATAACTGGATTTTGCAATGCCGATTTCTACAATGCTGATGAAGCGGACCTATTTTTATTATGCCAGGCCGGACGGCTCCCTTTTCTATAAACATGCAACACTATCAGGTTCAAAGAAAGCAATGGATTGCATAACTATTGTGTTATTCAAATATGTCAGGATCTGATAAAAGGAAATTGTTGGTTTTTGGGGAAAGCATTAAGCCTCAATGCTTTAAGAGGCTAAGAATGGATAGTTTACTCATCTGTACTCGGTAGCTGCATTGACTTTGTTCATTTACAAATAATCAAAAGAACACAGCAGTATACATTTCTTTCTTCCTTCTTTCTTTCCACAAGCCATTAGACTTTTGAATTCACATGTCTGTACATTGCAACAGTATCCTAACACGTTTAGGAATAGATGCAAGATGTAAATAAATTCTAATGAATTCCTCCATCAATAACTATTAGGAACTAATACAGTTTTATAGAACTGTAGTAGCATTGGTAATGTTATAATTTATTCTGCATTTCATTTCAACAATGTGTTACTCAGTTAAAGTATTAGTGTGTCTTTTCATGAAAGTAGTTCAGAAGGTATAGCAACTTTGCCCAATTGGGACAGTCGCTCAATTGAGCCAAAATGTACTGGTCCCAATTAACTTGAGTCCACTGTATTGTAATTACCCCAACTGTAAATGCTCAATTTACAAGTTCACCCTTTGGATTTCTCCATAATTTGGAACATCTTTCATAAGCCCCTCCTAACAAGTTTGCTTATTAAACTACCAACCTTAAAGTCCTTTATTTAGTTATTATCAACTTCCTTATTTCTAAATAAAAGAGCCTTAGTTTTTCCTCTATACTGTGATTACATCTGCTCAAATCTGGTATCAAGACTTACGAACACCTTCTACGACAAATTTCTGGGGTCCAGCTGACCAAACGCAAAATCAATTAGTTTGACAGCATTGTCACTGAGGATCTAACCATTTTACAATCACTAGTTGTAGTTTAGAGATTGCTGATAAAAACTGTAATTAAGGACAAAGGTGAAGTATTTACTTTATAAAATGGAAGCATGGAATACCAAATACTGGCTGAATTATTGAACTAGTCCAGTAATTCAGAGGTCTAGGTTAATACATAACATATTTGGGATTAAGTACATATATTGATTTCAGGTTAAGACCCCCCGATTCACTCAGTGCTTTTTGAAAAGGGTAATTAGGTGCAAAGCCACTTATTGAAAAAGCATTAAGTTTTGAATTAGGAAAGTATTGTTAAATTTATATCGCATACTGGAGTTGGCCTCTTTATTTAAGAAAGAGCATACACGCCAGTCAAAAGGAAATTCACTAGACTTATTCCTGGGATGACGGAGCTGCCTTATCACTAGAAGTTAGGTCCATATTCTTTGGAGTTTAGAAGAACAGAAACATCTTATTGAAGCATACAAAACTGAGGTCGCTTAATAGGGTAGATGTCAAGGTGTTTCCAAAAGAGGGGTGAAGGTTAAAAAATTAAACCTGAAGTGCACAGGATCGTCTCTCACAAAGGATGGCCAATCTTTTGAGTTCTCCAACCTATAAGGAAGTGGTGGTTAGATCATTGTGGTGTTTAAGAGGAAGCTGATGATTATTTGGAAGATCCAGGAATTGAGGTTACGGTGAGCTGGTGAAGAGATTGTGCTTGATGAGATAACACTGAATGTTAAAGCAGGCCAGAAAGAGCAAATCACCTGACTCTTGCTACCATTTTCTAATAGACAGTGGCACTTCAACCCTACACTAACCTTTTACTGGTTTCTGAAGTGCCCTTGCAAGTTTATCAAATGGTGAATAGCTTCTCAACGTGTACCACAACCAAATACTGTTTCTTTTAAAAACACTCAGAAAATGAGCAGATTACATGTTAAATTACATGGTGTCACAAACATTGACAAAATGTGAGCAATTAATCCACCCATCTGGGAATAATTCAAGTATCATACAATTCATCCAAAACAAAGTTAACTACAGGGCACATTATAAACCAGATTAACATCACCATAAATGGAAAACATTCCTCAGGTACAAATCATTGTATAGAAAAAGGGAGATGGGCTACTATTATTGAACAGTATTTAAAAACACAAACTAAAGCACATTTATAATTCTCAAACTGTAAATGTGATGCAATTGCAAATTTAAGAGTTTTAGCTTTTAAAAGCTTCAGTCATCTTGACTAACAGCTTACACATGACCTCTAGTGGTTCCAAATGTCTACTGCAGCAGCTGTCTGAGACCTCCAGAGAAGTTCAAAGTATATTTATCAAAGTATATGAATCATATATAACCATACAACCCTGAGATATCATTTATGACTGTGTGGATAAGCACAGCTCCAATGCCATAGTTAAGTTTGCTGATGACATCACTGTCAAGTGGCCGAATCAAAAGTAGTGATGAATCAGCATATAGGAAGAAGATTGAGTGGTGCCACAATGGTTCTGTCCTTAGCTCCAGTGTGGGAGAAAAACCTGTGTGCAAGCAAACTTTTCAGCAACGAATATATACCAATAACAAGAGGAGGGGAGGAGAAGATGGCGGCGCAATGCAGCGCGTGCGGCTGCTCCAAAATGATATCGTATCTGTAAGTAGGATGCTGTGCACAATCCTGATTTGATGGAGACAGCCGTGAGAAGCACAGAGGAACATTTGGAGAAACTTCTGAAATGCCTGCTTCACTGCCACTGCTACTGTGCGATCAATAATCTCCAGAGGGGAAGGCCCCAAATCCTCGCCTTTGCCTACTGCCGGGGCCAGGGTCGAAGCGCTCGGCAGAGATGGTGCACGGTGTCGGAGGCTCGAAGTTTTCGGATGGACTCAAGTGTCGGCTGTAGTTGGGTGCTTCCAGGGTGCTGCATCGGCAAGTTTGCAGCGCTGGAAGCTCATGGCAGGAAGAGAGTTTCTCTTCCTTCTACCGTCTGCGTGAGATGATGGGACTTTCGAGAGACTGAGACTTTTTCTTACCGTGCCCATGGTCTGTTCTATCAAATTACAGTATTGCTTTGCACTATTGTAACTATATGTTATAATTATGTGGTTTTTGTCAGTTTTAGCCTTGGTTTGTCTTGTGTTTCTGTGATATCATTCTGGAGGAACATTGTATCATTTCTTAATTCATGCATTACTAAATGACAATAAAAGAGGACTGCGTGTCCTCATAATCTAATCTAATCTAAAACTATTTCCTGGCTCATTTGAGAGCATTGACTTGGAGTCCGTTCTGACTGCAGTTTCTAATGGTTGACGGCAGGATTGTTCCAGTTCAGTGGGAATGTAAATTTCAAAAACTTTTTTTTTTTTTTGAATCCTGACATCGTCTGAAGAGATACCATTTATTACCCATCAAAACTGTACCATGAAAGTGGTAGTGAACCCCTGGTACTGCTCCAGGCCTTCTGGTGAAAGTGGTGCATGGTAAGAAAGTCTAGGATTTAGATCCAGCAATGACCAGCGAGATATTTCTAAGTAAAGAGTAGTGTGCAACTCAGAGGTGGACCTGCAACTGCACTCTTGTCCTTCTTGGTGGGTAATGTCATGGATTTGGGAAGTGTTTTCAAGAGTAGCCTAGGTGAGTAACAACTGCAGCCACGATGTATCAGTCTGGGGGGGGGGGGGGTGTGGATGTGATGCCAATAAAATGAGCTGTTTTCTCATGAGCTTCTGGTAATTATTAGACCTATATTTTTCCAGTCTTTTGTCTAGATGGTGGAAATATTTTTGTGTTTCAGGAGACGAATTTTGAGCAACAGAAGATCAGGCCTTTCACCTGCTCTTTTAGACAGTATTATTGTGGCTAGTCCAGCTGACTTGTCAAAGATGATTCCTAAAAAATAGGGATTCAGCATTGGTAATTACATTGAATCTCAAGGGTAACTGGTTAGATGCTTTTGCATTACATTTTTTTGCCTGGTAACCTTTGTGACAGGATGTTACTTGCTAAATTGTGTCCATAACTTGGGTTTGTTTGCTCAGTTGTACGTAGAATTCTACTTCTGACATTAGGATGAAAGGAGGGGAGGTTATTGATGAAGCAGCTGAAGATTCCTGGACCTAGGAGGCACTTGATGTCCTGGAGCTGAGGCAACTGATAAACTACAATCATCTTCCTCTTGTGCGAAGTACAACAAAAGCCACTGGAGTGGTTCCCCTTTAAAGCTATTTATTTCTGTTTTGACAGAGTGTATATTTAATAAACCATAACTATACTTTGTGGGATCTTCCTTTTTGCATCAGCATACAAAATGGTAACTATAACTCAAGATTAATATATTAAGTATTTAATTAACTCTAAAAATTTAGAGTACCCTGAATTTATAATAAAGTAACACAAGCACAGAATATGCTAGGTCAAGCAGTAAATGTAGGGGGAAGAGACAACATCAATATTTCAGATGGAAGTTTGACCTGCTAAGCATTGCCACCATTTTCTGCTTTTTGGATTGCAAATAGATGTAGCATTTTGTTCTAAACATAAACTCCATCAATAAATTTTCTAGTGAACATGCTTCAGGAAGTTATTGATACAGATATTGCCTTGAGATAAGATAGCAATTTGCATACCTTTTTGACTCTAGTTGCCAAGTCTTGAACAAACAGCTTTCTAAGATTATGGAGTGTCTGGAGTTCTTTTGCCTAAAAGAAAACAAGAATACAACAATCCATTAGTGCACAATAATTTTATTGGACAAATCAAAATTTTTTAAAAAACTGTAAGACCCAAAAAGAAAATCCTTGATTTCATTTACCACTGTCTCTTCTAGTCCTTTGAGGTCCTGCCTTGCTTGCTCTCGACGATCTTGCATAATGCTAAAAGCAGTACAATATTTTATTTAGAATAGATATGATCATACAAGTATTGACATTTTACCTGGACTTTCAAATATAAAGTTCATTCCTGTTTCTGTAAATAGATAAACCACTGCAATTTTCGGTGCCTAATAATGTAATAAGCATTGTCCTATAAATTCTCATTATAATTTAGTACCATTAGAGTTGTAACTTCTAAGAATACTTTATAGTTTGGTTTGCAAATTCAGTTGCCTTGTCATTGACAGATGTATAACTAATCCACTCCACCCCATTACTTACGTTAATTCATGTAATTTACGACTTTTCTCCTGATCCACGGTTTTTAGCTTTTCATGTTCTAAATGTAGTCGCTCCTGCTCCAGCATCATTTTCTGATTTTGGCTGCAAAATGGAAAGAAATTTAATTCACTTTACTTAAATCAGTGAACACTGGTATTAATTTCTCTGATTAATTTATATCCCCTCCCCACTTGTGTAACACTAACAAATTAAAAGTTTGCAAGGAAAATTATATTGATAACTTAGCAGTTAACATTTAAATCTCATCCAACTGTATCTTTTGGGCATCAAGTAGGGTTTGAATCAATTATCTACATGTACCACTGTACTATTTTTTTATTTAAAATAAAGATGAATGTATAGATGGGTAACATTGATCCAGCATGACTCATGAGTTTAAATGCTTTTGGCTGGTATCAACCCAAGAGGCAAAGGCAACTTTAATGTTGTTAAAAATGCACTGCATGTTTGTCTAAAAAATAAGTTTTCATTTGTGAGAAATTTACCAAAAAATACCATGGATTCAGAAATTATTTTAAAGAAATATAAAAACATACAAAAATCTTCCTATCACAGCTGTTTATAAATTTACTGTGCATTAGAAACATACTCTTGAAGATCAGTGATGAGTTTCTCCTTCTTTTCAATCTCATCCCTTAAACAGCTGATCTGTTTTTGGTGCGCCTCACGGTGGCTCTGCATTTGTTGCTCTACAGCTTGCTGTAATGCACAAATGAGTACGTATTAATGTCATACAGAAGTCTGATCCTGAAAAATGAACCAAGACTAAAAGATTGTTTTACAGGCTTTTTTTTGAAATAAATTAAAGCTTAGTTTCAGTGGTGTTACCTTCACTTCAATTGCAGTTTGTACTTTGTTCAAGTGTTCCTTTTCCATTTCATGTACTTTTTCTGTGGATTCATAATAATTACCATAATTATCTTTGCAAAATTTCAACATTATCTAGTTTACAAGCTGAATTTATCAAGATTTTTTAAAAATTAATCACATAAACTATAAAACCAAGATAAACTTTCCCCAAACTGAAGAACAGAATTCAGTGAAAATTTCTGGCCATTGCAATGAAGTAAACGATTTCCTGGAAAACCAACTCAGTGTACGTTTTGGTAAGTCAAATGGCCAGGGGTGGGTAGAACATACACACTAAATGATAGTAAATGTTGATGAACAGTGCCTAGGGGTTCAAGTCCACAGTTCAATGGTCAATGAGTTAAGTAGTACGCTTGCCTTCATACATCAGAGCACAGAATATAGGAATCAGGGTTATTTTACAGCTTTACAAAATGGTGGTTAAGCTGCATTCGCAGTACTATGATGGTTCTGGTCACACAAAGGAAGGATGTGTGCCTAGATTCATGGGGATGTTGCCTAGATTGGAGGATTATTTATGGGGAAAAATTGGATTGGCTGGGCTTGTTTTCCTTGGAGCAAAGGAGGCCAAAGGATGAAGGATTAAGTTTGAGGAGATTTGGTATGTCACCACAGACTCACAAATCTCTACAGGTGTACCATGAGAGCATTCTAACAGGTGCATCACCATCTGGTGCAGAGAGGCCACTGCGCAGGATCAGAAAAAAGCTGCAGACAGTTGTAAACTCAGCCATCTATATCATGGGCATTAGCCTCCCCAGCATTGAGCACACCTTCTAAAGGCAATGCCTCCAAAATGTGGCATCCATCATTAAGGACCCCCATCACCCAGGAAGTGCAGTCTTGTCATTGCTACCACTGAGGTGCTAGTACAGGAGCACACTCTGTTTCAGGAACAGGTTCTTCCCCTCCGCCATAAGGTTCCAGCATGGACAATTAAACCATGCACTGCATCTCATTTTTTTCCCCTTTTTTTTTTAAACACTACATATTTACATTTTGTATATTTGTGGTTGTAACTTACAGGTTTTTATTATTACGTATTGCATTATCCTGCTGCCACAAAACAAATTTCGTGATATATACCAGGGATATTAAAGCTAATTCTGAATCTATGGAATTCTCTTTCCTAAGGGCTCTGGAGGATCAGTCAATGAGTTTATTCAAAACCGTGATCACTAGACTTCTTGATATTAACAGAATCAAGGGACATCCAGGAAAAGGGCATGGAGGTAAAAGATCATCCATGATTGAATCAGACTGCTTTTATTCCAATTCCACAGGTTCTAACACATTACTCATTTCAGTCAAGGCCTACAAAATGCATTACATTCCGTGTATTCAATTCTCCTTTCAATAAATTTTAGACTGTAAAACTATTCAAAATTAATGAGCATTAATCATAGATCCAAAGTCCCTACATTAGAACATTAGCTCCACAGATAAACCCAAAATCCATTTTGCTAGAAAAAGATATGAATTTTGCTTCTGGAAGAAACCTGAAATCTGTGAATTTCGCACTTACCTTGTGCTTGAAGCTTGACCAAATCTTCATTTAGCGAATCAACAGACTCCTCTAGATGTCTCTTTTTATGCTCAACATTTTGCAGATATTCTGTGAGTGACTTGATCTTTGCCTCGTGCTAGGATCATTAACAAAACAAATAGTTCACCATACCACTGAAAGACCAGAAGCAGCAAACTGTCTCCCAAACTCCCCATAAACAGCTAATAAGACTGCAAGTCCTATCTTGACTTCATCAACCTCCTCAGAACACAGCACTGGAATGGAAGCAAGTCGTGCTTAATCCTGAGGAACTCACTACAAGAAGAATGGAGTAACATTCACAAAAACATGCAAGTTTTCCCTCATGTCTCCAAGGTGACAGATACCATTGTTTAAACTTGGGTGTGGTTAAATTTATGTAGGTTTCAACCTGAGATACATTAAAAAATATATAGAAAACTAAGCTTGTTCCCTACCCCACACCCCCCTCCGCCATCATTTCCTGTCATTGAACATCAATACAAGCTTTTAAAGAACATATTTGACTGGCACTTTCATTATCTGAGAAAAAAGTGAGGGAAAAACAAACTTAGCTAAGTTTACATCAACTTATCAATCACAGCATCAACTGACATGAGAATCAAATACTACAATTCTATTTTGTGATGATTATAGTTTAGATTTCATGCAAAAGCAGAAAAAAATGACAAATGCACACTGAATACACTAATTATAATTGTTTTGTTAAAATACTTCCTTACAGGATAGTTACTTTCTAAATGATATGTCCGCTCATTGTTAAGTCTGAGAGAGTCAATTACTGTCCACTATATAAACAAAGTGATCAGACTCAATGCTCAAATTATTGATCAAGCTGACTAAAACAGTGGGATTTGATAAATTCTACAAAAGTGCCTTCTCTAAACATCCCTTTGAATAGAAATTATTCCTTGTAAGATAACTAAAATTAACCAGCCAGTCTTGAATTATTCCATCAATTACCTGAGAGATGCGAAGTTGACAAGCTGCCAGTTCCTTTTCATTCTCTTCTAACTTCTGGTTACTCTCAACTTGCGTACCCTCTAACTGCTTGCAGCGTTTTACCATGGTCTTCACTTCAGATTTCATTTTACTAATGTATAGCCGTGCTACTGTAAATTCCTCATCCAGAAGGCCACTTCCTTCAGGCTGTGGAGAAATAAATTTACATTCATGTACCTTCTTATAATGTCAATACTGCTCCCAGATAAAGAAGTGTAAATTAATGTGATATGTAAATAATCAGCAAATTGTGACTCAAGTTTTCAAGATGTCATTTGTATATAAAACAGTTTTATCAGTCATTCTGCTGGGAGGAAAGACTACACACTACCCGACTTGTATAGTATTTCCATGCAAGATTTTAATGTTCTCCAAAAAAAGAATCAAAATATGAATTAGTGACCTGTTAATGAGATGGTAGAGAGTACAGATTAAAGGATATCTTTAACATGCTGGGTTGAAGAGTGAAAAAGGAAGGGAACAGAAAGAAGGACTTCCACAAACCAGGAACAAGAGAAAATCTCAGATGCTGGAAATCCAAGCAGCACACACAAACTCTGGAAGGAACTCAGCAGGCCAGGCAGTATCTAGGAAAAGAGTAGTCGACACTTCAGGCCAAAACATCGACTGTACTCTCCTAGATGCTGACTGGCCTGCTGAGTTCCTCTAGCATTTTGTGTGTGTTGCTCAGAACTCAGGATCTTGGCTGCTACAATGATGAAGTATCCAAAAAAAAAAAACTGGACTGCAGAGATCAGGAAGGATTACAGGATTTTAGTGTGACAATTGCTTAGAGATTGAGGATATTACCAAGTAGCAAAACCATCTTCTCGAGCTTTTCAGCAACATGCCGTGTTTTAAACCTGATTGACAACTTACCATTTACAAGGCACCTATTCTTCTGAGGATTATGTCATTCAGCCCCTCTACTTCCTGTAGCAATCAACTACTTCAAAACTGATCTGCACTTGAATTCCACTTTTCCAAAATCACCCGATGTAAATCAGTGTACTAAAATTTTGACTGTGCCTACATCTGCATGCTCTATGCAAAAATTGTTTCACAACATCACTCTTAATTAATTGTCCTAATTTTACCATCATGCCCTCTTGTCCCAACTTACCTCCCAAGACAAATAAGCTTTGAATCTAATATTTCTGAACTCAGATGTAAAGAATACATGGAATTTATATGACATGTCCCAGAATTAAATCTCTCATGGTATTTCAGGATTCTCTGGAGAATCTACATTATACTTCCACGGGAATATAATGGGAGCCTGTATAGCTGCCATATGTCAGGTTGATTCGAAGTTTAAGAGATAGCATGGCTTGGTATGGCAACTGCTCTACCCACGATAGCAAGAAAACAGCATTGTAGATTTACCTCAGAGTATCACAGAAGCCAGCCTACCCCTCCATGGACCTGCCTACACTTTTCCACCCACCCCAACAATCCTCTCTTCTCCCACTGCCATCAGGTAGAACATACAAAAGCTGAAAGTGCCTATCACCGGACTCAAGGAGAGCTTAGATTCCACTTTTATAAGACTACTGAACAGTTCCGTAGTGCAATGAGATGGACTCAACCTCAATCTACCTCATTATGACCTTACATCTCATTATCTACCTGCACCATTTCTTTCTAGCCGTAGCACTTCATTCTGGATTGTTATTTTACCTTGTACTTCCTCAATGCACTGTTGTAACAAATTGATCTGTATGAAAGACAGCATTTCCACCAGACCTTTGTAAATAAGTGGTAACAATAAAACCAATTTAGCTACACAGCATCTCAGTATACATTTAGAATAATGCAGATAGTGCATTGTGTCGCTATCCAATGCTCAATACTTCACCTACTTCAGCCAACATCTGGAACTGGAAATTCTGCCCCTAAATATGCAGTCCACACAATTTCACTACTATTCCATCATCTCAAAACAGAAATAAGCACTTTTCGCTACATGATGGGAACAAAATGATATCTGGAAGGCTGCTTACATCGAGAGCTTGCAGACTGATTAGTTTTTTTGGACCTTGCATTGTTCTGCTTTGAAAAGCTTTAAGATTCATACACACATTTCAAACTTCAACTTGTTTCTAATAGATAATATTTTGGTTTTAGTGTTAAATTTATTTGAAGACCTTTTGGATATTCTGAAGTAAAACAAAATTGTAATAGCAAACTTTTTTTAGTAACCCATTTTTGGTGCCATTGCCCAATAGCAAATTATGCCAAAATTCTTAAATAACAGAAAATTATTAATAGGGGAAATTCAAACTTTGAACATATACTGCAATCTTCAGCTTGAAATCAACTTTTCATTCTATTAGAGTAATTCAGAGATCTGTAGTATGTTAGCTCACTGGCTCATTTATCTCAATTAAAAAAAACTATAATCAAACAAAACAAATGCAGAGGGAAATTTGCACTTTATCAACCAAAATTTAGTACTACAGAAATCTCAACTACCCAATTTAAGAACACTAAATACTTAACAGATCAAGCCACATCTGTAGGGAATGAAAAAGAGCTATGGTTTCAAGCCAAATACCCTTTTGTCAGAATAGGTCTGAACCAAAATGTTAACTGTTTCCGACCTGGTAAGTATTCCCAGTATTTTCTGCTTTTATTTTAGAAACATTGGGAGCTGGGGATTGTAAAGCTTTGAATGTCAACACAGCAGTAATATTTTATTCTCAAATTCTTAAGGCAATAAAAAACTGACTCTCAGATAACCAATAGGAACCCTTTGGCCGACAGTCACTATCTGAAAAATTAACTTTCCAGATTGTGTTCCTACCTTAACATCATTGTTTCCAACTGCAATTCCAATTTCTGCAAGATCCTTTAACAATGATGTCATCATTTCAGTCACTCGTTTTTTCTGATGATTGGTCATTTCCTTCAGTTTTTGCAACTCAGCATCAAGTGATGTCAATGTCGCCTGCAATATCATAATTAGTCCAATATGAAACCAGTAGACTTAAAATACAAAATGAACTAAGCAAACTAAAAGAAAATTAAGCTAAGCCAACCGAGAATGAACAAAAGGTTTAATTAGTGTGGCAGCTACTGAAACCAGAGAAATACCCTACCACACAGCATAAAAGTTTTATGATAATTATTTAGCATAGAATTTTCATTTTTATAGCACACCATATTTCAAGCTACCAGTCCAGGTTTTTATCTAACTTTAGAAACATTGCACCTAGTGCAAATTCTTACCGATTTTTGACCCAGTTCATCATTTAGTAACTCAAATTCCCTTGTTTTGTCTTCTACTTCTTGTGATTTCTGGTCATAGTTCACTGCAAGTTCTTCCAAGGCTTGCAATACTTCTTTCACTTCCTCTTTGGAGGCATCATTCTCAGCCTGCAGACGATTCAGTTCTGATTGCATATTATCTTGATCTCGCCTGGTGGATGCCAGAAGCTGTGTAATGAACATCATAGAATTTTTTAAAAAATACAACCTGCTCCAATCTACAAAAGTTACATGGCTTCAAAAATTCAAGATGTTATAAAACAACGGCTGCAATACTCAAGATATTTTATTCCAAGATATATACAGTTTCTCATTAGTCAGATACATTAAAATTTCTCAGTAACTTAATGTGCTTACGTGCCATTATACTATAGTAATTAAGTAGTCTCCAGTACAAGTTCTGATCTGTTCCCATTTTGTCAGCAAGAGTAAATAGAGTAGTAGTGTTATAGTAGTAGCACAAATGGCCTAGATGACCCAGGCAGGAAGCAGAAAATATATTAAAACTTCAGAATCACTAGTTACATGCATGGGGCTCTGTTTAAAAAAAAATGCTGTGTTGCTTGATAGAGGTGTTTAAAATTATGAGGGGGATTGATAAAGTTGACGTGGATAAGCTTTTTCCATTGAGAATGGGGGAGATTCAAACAAGAGGACATGAGTTGAGAGTTAAAGGGCAAAAGATTAGGAGTAACATGAGGGGGAACTTCTTTACTCAAAGAATGGTAGCTGTGTGGAACGAGCTTCCAGCAGAAGTGGTTGAGGCAGGTTCGATGTTGTCGTTTAAAGTTAAATTGGATAGATATACGGACAGGAAAAGAATGGAAGGTTATGGGCTGAGTGCAGGTCAGTGGGATTAGGTGAGAGTAAGAGTTCAGCACGGACTAGAAGGGCCGAGATGGCCTGTTTCCGTGCTGTAATTGTTATATGGTTATATGTGTTCCATGATTGAATAACTTCGGGATAAATAACTGCCTATTGGAGATTTTAAAGAGAAGGTAATCAGCAAAAATATCAATGCTCAAGAAACAAGCAGTGCCCATCTTCTTTCAACTATGTAATTATGGTTCAAACTTACTTCTTCTTGATCCAACATTTGCTGCTTAAGTTTTTCAACCAGCTGGCTCTGCTGGTTGATCTCTTCATCCTAGAATCAGAATTATAGAAATATTCTGCATTTAGTGATTTATCATCAAGGCTAACATAACTAAATATTTCCTTGTACAATCTGAAATATTATGTCAATATTGCATGCTCATGAAAGGCTACAGGTGAAATGTTAACCATTTCGCACCATAGATACTGTACGACTAATTGAATATTTTCAGCATTTTGTTTTAATTTCTGATTTCCAACCATTCTAATTATCCTGGCTTCTAAGAACTGAACAAAGTAAACGAGCTTTCATGAGCCAGTTTTGTTTCATATCTGTGTTTTTGGTATATAAACAGGAGATGAATGAAATTTAAATTTACCAAAGAGACAGGAAAAATTATACTGAAAATACTAAATTCAAAACCGGAATGGATGATTATTTGATATTGTCCTCAACGGAGACTCCAAGAGAGCATAAATGGAAAATGATGTGCTTTTCCCCAAGTATATGCTGGGTTTCAATGGAATAACTTAATAGGCCACAGATGGTATTCAGCGTGAGAATGGGATGGAAAATTAATCTGACAGGTTTAGGATCCCCTAGCCAATTGAACAAAGGTTTCTGCAAAATAGTCACCTAACCCTGCATTCGGTTTGCACAAATGAAAGACTACATTCTTGACCACAGTGTGCTAAATTGGAAGGCAAATAAACCACAGCTTCATGTGGAAAGAATATATTTTTCTTATTCTACTACAGTTAATACTGATTCATTTAATCATCTTCTCACAAGTGAACATAATGACATTCATTTTACGCACGCGATACAGTTAACACTTTAAAATACTCAATCACTTGTCAATCCAAACTCCCAAACTAAATTTAAATACTGCTTTTCCCTTTGAATTATATTAACTCCTACACCAGACTTCACATTAAACTTGCTTTACAATTAGCTGATACTATCAAAAAACATCTAATTTTACAATTACTGATCTTAATACTGAATGGATGGATGAAAATAAGTTGAGCAACCAGCTTGAAAGTCAGACCTTTTAACATCCATAGTGAGAAGACCAATTCAATATTAAAATCAGTTACATAATAGATGTTAAAAGAATTTGATATTTTCCATTGGAAGGTTGAAGGAATAATTCAAATACAGAAAAGTTAATTTCACAGTTAAAAATAATTACTTAAGTTGATGCTTCTCCGTGCCACTGATAGGGGACGAAAATTGCAAATTGGCCTATTATATACCTTATCATCAAGTTGCTTGTACAGTTTAGAAATTTCTGAATCCATCTTCAGTTTTTCAGCATCAGTGAGTTTGACAGTAGGAGGTTCCTCTAGTTTGTCATTAGTGAGAACAATCTCAAGTGCTTCTTTGTTTTTCTCTTTGTCATACTGTTCTTCCAGAGGTACAGTCTCACCTTTAGTAAATAACATCAAGCATACAAAATCATATCCTGGTTAACCAGTTCCAAATCATCTCATATGATGACAAACTAGTCCTAAAAATTATAATACAAATGAACAGCAATGTTAACAACAGAAGCTTGCTGGACAACTATTTTTGAAAAGATAATGATCTTTGAAATCTTGAAGTCAATTTGCTTTGCCTGCAATGAGTCTCAAGTAATCATTAACATGTGGCTTCATAGGCTCAGGAATCGAAGGTTTTATTTCTTGAAATTTATCTGGACTTTCATCTTTGCCAAGAGATAGGATGATGGTAGGGTTAGAGCAAAAGACTCACGATGATACACTCTGCATTTTTGTTAAATGACAGTCCAATGAATAGTAGTCCATTTATTTAAATATATGACCTCAAAAAATTGTTAAAAGTTTCAACAAGTTTAATTTTGAGAGAGTTTTTTGTATTACAAAATTGAATGCTTTCTGGGATCTGAATGGCCTAAACATGACAATTGTTGATACAGAGATGCAAAGATCTCGACTCTAAACTTCAAAATAATACTGATAAACTAAGGCAGAACAAATTTTAAAGGAGAACTTTGGAAGAAAAAAAATTATGAACCAGAGCAAACACGAGGAAATCTGCAGATGCTGGAAATTCAAGCAATTCACACAAAAAATGCCGGTGAACGCAGCAGGCCAGGCAGCATCTATAGGAAGAAGTACAGTCGACGTTTTGGGCCAAGACGTCCACTGTACCTCTTCCTATAGATGCTGCCTGGCCTGCTGCGTTCATGAACCACAGCAATTGACTTAAAAACTAGGATACCTTTTCGCCATCGATTGAGCTCATTTTCAAGCCATTGTATAGTATTTCTCAACGTCTTGTTCTTGTCCTTTTCTCTCTCGTATTTCTTCTTCCATTGTTCTGCTGTTAGCTCAACATTAACTGTTACAGTATTCTTAATAGTCTTGGCTCTAAGAAACAAAAATGATTAAACTGCAAAACTTTTATATAACCTAGAATTCCTCAGACACAAATAAGCTATACTCTATATTATCTTGTGGCCTTCCACTGGAGGTCAACCATAGATGCTACATCCTAGCTATCCATGTTATTGGTGCAGTGTTGTCTGTGGCTGACAAGACTGATGCAAGAGTGGCAGTCTCTATAAGTGGTCTTAGCCCTACTGGAGATGCAGCTTTCCTTTATATGGATCCATGTCTTCTGCCACTTTCAGGAATTTTTCCTCGCCTAGCTTAAGGTGTTACGGGTCTTAAGGTCTTCTGCACCTGGTGCGGCTGGCTGCAAGTTCCGCCTAGACACAATGTTGACGTCCAGCGCCTTCATGGCCCACTTGCAGATATCCTTGTAGCGCAGTTTCAGGCAGCCAGCAGTTCTCTTGCCTGAAACCAGCTCACTGAAGAAGATAGCTTTTGGGACGTGGCCATTCTGTATGCGGCAGACTTGGCACAGCCTATGCCATCTGAGCAGAGTGTACACGCTAAGGAGGCCAGCATAAGAGAAAGCCTCATCGTTGGGTACTCTGTCTCTTCAGGAGATGCCCAAAATGCAATAAAGGCATCTTAAATTGAAGGTTTTGAGCCTTGTTTCTTGCTTGGTATATTATACTGTTATACTTTATACTTTATTGTCACCAAACAATTGATTCTAGAGTGTACAATCATCACAGTGATATTTGATTCTGCTCTTCGTGCTCCCCAGAGTACAAATCGATAGTAATATTAAAAATTTAAATTATAAATCATAAATAGAAAAATAGAAAAAGGAAAGTAAGATAGTGCAAAAAAAACGAGAGGCAGGTCCTGATATTTGGAGGGTACGGCCCAGATCTGGGGTCAGGATCCGTTCAGTAGTCTTATCACAGTTGGAAAGAAACGGATCCCAAATCTCACACCTTTTATATTTGGGGCATTAACTTGAAAAAGGTATTACATTTTGTTCATGATACTTAAGACTCCATACATCTTTTCTAATGAACTTGCACCCAAATAGGGAAAAGAACCAAGAATAGGCATTCCCTACCTTCATCCTGGAAAGCTCAAGTGTTAAAAGAAATTTTCATTAAAACTAATCATCTGACCTTCAGAATATTCCTTGTTCTCCAGCTGCTTCACCACTTTTTCTGATGAAATCCTCATCTATGCTACAACTTTAGACCTCCTGTAAATTTGCAAATGACGCCACTATTTGTTGGCAAAATCTCAGATAGTGACGATGAAGCATACAGGAGTGAAATGAATCAACTGGTTCAGTGGTATTGCAACAATAACCTTGCACTCAATATCAGCAAGAACAAGGAACTACTTGTAGACTTTAGAAAAGGGAAATCGGGAGAACCCTTACCAGTCCTCATCAAGGAGTCAACAGTGGAAAGGGTGAGCAGCTTCAAATTCCTGGGTCTCAACATCTCTGAAGATCTATCCTGTGCCCAACATATTGATGCAATTATGACAAGGGTATGCCAACAGCTATATTTCATTAGGAATTTGAGACGATTGGGTATCTCAAAGACTAACAAATTTCTGAAGACGTACAATGGGGAGCATTATGCATCATCACCGGGGATGGGTAATCCAATGCACAAAACTGAAAGAGTCTGCAGAGGATTGTAAACTCATCCATCATGGACACCTTAGAAACACAGAAAACCTACAGCATAATACAGGCCCTTCAGAGTGTCCTATAGACTCGGACACCAAGACCCCTCTGATCCTTCACACTCCCAAGAGTCATAGAACCATAGAAACTACAGCACAGAAACAGGCCTTTTGGCCCTTCTTGGCTGTGCCGAACCATTTTCTGCCTAGTCCCACTGACCTGCACACGGACCATATCCCTCCATACACCTCCCATCCATGTATCTGTCCAATTTATTCTTAAATGTTAAAAAAGAACCCACACTTACCACCTCGTCTGGCAGCTCATTCCATACTCCCACCACTCTCTGTGTGAAGAAGCCCCCCCTAATGTTCCCTTTAAACTTTTCCCCCCTCACCCTTAACCCATGTCCTCTGGTGTTTTCCTCATTAATACCATTAATACTATATTCTCCCATCCTATTTGACCTACCAAAATGAATCACCTCACACTTAACTGGGTTGAACTCCATCTGCCACTTCTTGGCCCAGTTTTGCATATCAATGTCCCGCTATAACCTCTGACAGTCCTCCACACTATCCACAACACCTCCCATCTTTGGGTCATCAGCAAACTTACTAACCCATCCCTCCACTTCCTCATCCAGGTCACTTATAAAAATCACGAAGAGTAGGGATCCCAGAACAGATCCCTGAGGCACACCACTGGTCACCGACCTCCATGCAGAATATGACCCGTCTACAACCACTCTTTTGCCTTCTGTGGGCAAGCCAATTCTGGATCCACAAAGCAATGTCCCCTTGGATCCCATGCCTCCTTACTTTCTCAATAAGCCCTGCATGGGGTACCTTATCAAATGCCTTGCTGAAATCCACATACACTACATCTACTACTCTACCTTCATCAATGTGTTTAGTCACATCCTCAAAAAATTAAATCAGGCTCATAAGGCACGACCTGCCTTTGACAAAGCCATGCTGACTATTCCTAATCATATCATGCCTCTTCAAATGTTCATAAATCCTGCCTCTCAGGATCTTTTCCATCAATTTACCAACCACTGAAGTAAGACACACTGGCCTATAATTTCCTGGGCCATCTCTATTCACTTTCTTGAATAAAGGAACAACATCTGCAACCCTCCAATCCTCCAGAACTTCTCTCGTCCCCATTGATAATGCAAAGATCATTGCCAGAGGCTCAGCAATCTCCTCTCTCACCTCCCACAGTAGCCTGGGGTACCATCGCATCCGATCCTGGAGACTTATCCAATTTGATGCTTTCCAAAAGCTCCAGCACATCCTCTTTCTTAGTGTCTATATGCTCAAGCTATTCAGTCCGCTGTAAGTCATCCCTACAATCACCTAGATCCTTTTCCACAGTAAACACTGAAGCGAAGTATTCATTAAGTACCTCTGCTATCTTCTCCGGTTCCATGCACACTTTTCCACTGTCACACTTAATTGGTCCTATTCTCTCACATCTTATCCTCTTGCTCTTCACATACCTGTAGAACGACTTGGGGATTTCTTCAATCCTGTTCGCCAAGGACTTATCACGGACCCTTCTGGCTCTCCTAATTTCATTCTTAAGCTCCTTCCTGCTAGACTTATCTTCCAGATCATTACCTAGTTTTTTTTTAACCTTTCGTAAGCTTTTCTTTTCTTCTTGACTAGATTTTCAACAGCCTTTCTACACCCTGTTCCTGTACCCTACCATCATTTCCCTGTCTCACTGGAATGCATCTATGTAGAACCCCATGCAAATACCCCCGGAACATTTGCCACATTTCTGCCGTACATTTCCCTGAGAACATCTGTTTCCAATTTATGATTCCAAGTTCCTGCCTGACAGTCCCATATTTCCCCTTACTCCAATTAAACGCTTTCCAAACTTGTCTGTTCCTATCCCTCTCCAATGCTATGGTAAAGGAGTTAGAATTATGATCACTATCTCCAAAATGCACTCACACTGAGATACCTCACACCTGACCAGGCTCATTTCCTAATACCAGATCAAGTGCAGCCTTTCCTCTTGTAGGCTTATCTACATATCGTGTCAGGAAACCTTCCTGAACACAGCTAACAAACTGCACTCCATCTTAACCCCTCACTCCAGGGAGATGCCAATCAATATTTGGGAAATTACAATCTCCCACAACAACACTGTTATTATTATATCTTTGCAGATTCTGTCTCCCCATCTGCTCCTCGATGTCCCTCTTACTATTGGGTGGTCTATAAAAACACCCAGTAGACCCCTTCCTGTTTCTAACTTCCACCCACAGAGACTTAGTAGACAATCCCTCCATGACTTCCTCCTTTTCTGCAGCCATGACACTATCTCTGATCAGCAGTGCCTTGCCTCCACCTCTTTTGCCTCTCTCCCTGTCCTTTCTGAAACATCCAAAGCCTGGCACTCTAGGTAGCCAATCCTGCCCCTGAGCCATCCAAGTCCCTGTAATGGCCACAGCATCATAGCTCCAAGAACTGATACACTCTCTAAGCTCATCCGCTTTGTTCATGATGCTTCTTCTGTTAAAATACACATCTCAAACCATTGGTCTGAGTGTATCCCTTCTCTATCACCTGCCCATCTACCCTCTCGCACTGTCTCCAAGCTTTCTTTACTTATGAGCCAACCACCCCTTCCTCCATCTCCAGTTCAGTTCCTGCCCCCCAGCAATTCTACAAACCCCATTTCCAGAAAAGTTTGGATATTTCCAAAATGCAATAAAAAACAAAATTCTGTGATATGTTAATTCACGTGAACCTTTATTTAACTGACAAAAGGTTTTCAATAGTTTTACTGACCAACTTAATTGTATTTTGTAAACATACACAAATTTAGAATTTGATAGCTGCAACACACTCAACAAAAGTTGGGACAGAGGCATGTTTACCATTGTGTTACATCACCTTTCCCTTTAATAACACTTTTTAATCGTTTTGGAATTGAGGATACTAATTGTAGTAGATTTGCAATTGGAAATTTTGTCCATTCTTGCTTGATATAAGATTTCAGCTGCTCAACAGTCCGTGGTCTCTGTTGTCTGATTCTCCTCTTCATGATGCACCATACATTTTCAATAGGAGATAGATCTGGACTGGCAGCAGGCCAGTCAAGCACACGCACTCTGTGTCTACAAAGCCACGCTGTTGTAGCCCGTGCAGAATGTGGTCTGGCATTGTCCTAATGAAATAAGCATGGACGTCCCGGGAAGAGACGTCACCTTGATGGCAACATATGTCTCTCTAAAATCCTAATATACACCTCACAGTCAATGGTACTTTCACATACATGCAACTCACCCATGCCGTGGGCACTGATGCACCCCCATACCATCACTGATGCTGGCTTTTGCACCTTTCGCTGATAACAATCTGGATGCTCATTTTCATCTTTGGCACGGAGAACTCGATGCCTGTTTTTTCCGAAAACTAGCTGAAATGTGGACTCATCTGACCACAGCACACGGTTCCACAGTCTTTCAGTCCATCTGAGATGAGCTCGGGCCCAGAGAACTCGCTGGCGTTTCTGCATAGAGTTGATGTATGGCTTCCTCCTTGCGTAATACAGTTTCAAGTTGCATTTCTGGACGCAGCGACAGACTGTGTTGAGCGACAATGGTTTTCCGAAGTACACCCAATCTTGCATTGAGAAATGTTCCCTTTGAACTGACTAACAATTTTCTCACGAGTTTTGGCACAAAGAGGTGAGCCACGACCCATCCTTGCTTGCAAAGACTGAGCCTTTGATGGACGCTACTTTTATACCCAGTCATGATATCTCACCTGCTACCAGTTAGGCTGCTTAATGTGGAGTCTTCCAGACCGGTGTTACTTGAATATTCTGTGCACTTTTCAATCCTATTTTAACTCTGCCCCAACTTTTGTTGAGTGTGTTGCAGCCATCAAATTCTAAATTTGTGTATATTTACAAAATACAATTAAGTTGAACTATTGAAAATCTTTTCTTTGTACTTTTGTCAGTTAAATAAAGGTTCACGTGAATTAACATATCACAGATTTTTGTTTTTATTGCATTTTGGAAAATATCCCAACTTTTCTGGAAATGGGGTTTGTAGTTTAGACTGTCCCCAATAACCTTAGTAATAATACCTGCCAGGACATTGGCCCCCTCAGATTCAAGTGCACCCTGTCCTTTTTGTACAGGTCACACCTGTCCCAAAAGAGGTCCCAATGATCCTGAAATCTGAATCCCTGTCCCCTGCTGCAATCCCTCAGCCACACATTTATCCTCTACCTCACTCTATTCCTATACCCACTATCGCGTGGCACAGGCAGTAATCCCGAGATTACTACCTTTGAGGTCCTGCTTCTCAACTTCTTTCCTACATGGAACATAGAATAGTACAGCACAGTACAGGCCCTTCAGCCCACAATGTTGTGCCGACCCTTAAACCCTGCCTCCCATATAACCCCCCACCTTAAATTCCTCCATAGACCTGTCTAGTAGCCTCTTAAATTTCACTAGTGTATCTGCCTCCACCACTGACTCAGGCAGTGCATTCCATGCACCAACCACTCTCTGAGTAAAAAACCTTCCTCTAATATCCCCCTTGAACTTCCCACCCCTTACCTGAAAGCCATGTCCTCTTGTATTGAGCAGTGCTGCCCTGGGGAAGAGGCGCTGGCTATCCACTCTATCTATTCCTCTTAATATATTGTATACCTCTATCATGTCTCCTCTCTTCCTCCTTCTCTCCAAACAGTAAAGCCCTAGCTCCCTTAATCTCTGATCATAATCCATACTCTCTAAACCAGGCAGCATCCTGGTAACAACAGGAATTCTGCAGATGCTGGAAATTCAAGCAACACACATAAAAGTTGCTGGTGAACGCAGCAGGCCAGGCAACATCTCTAGGAAGAGGCGCAGTCGACGTTTCAGGCCGAGACCTCGTCAGGACGAACTGAAGGAAGAGTGAGTAAGGGATTTGAAAGTTGGAGGGGGAGGAGGAGATCCAAAATGATAGGAGAAGACAGGAGGGGGAGGGATGGAGCCAAGAGCTGGACAGGTGATAGGCAAAAGGGATACGAGAGGATCATGGGACAGGAGGTCCAGGAAGAAAGACGGGGGGGGTGGGGGTGCGGGGTACCCAGAGGATGGGCAGGAGGTATATTCAGAGGGACAGAGGGAGAAAAAGGAGAGTGAGAGAAAGAATGTGTGTATAAAAATAAGTAACAGATGGGGTACGAGGGGGAGGTGGGGCATTAGCAGAAGTTAGAGAAGTCGATGTTCATGCCATCAGGTTGGAGGCTACCCAGACGGAATATAAGGTGTTGTTCCTCCAATCTGAGTGTGGCTTCATCTTTACAGTAGAGGAGGCCGTGGATAGACATGTCAGAATGGGAATGGGATGTGGAATTAAAATGTAAGGTCACTGGGAGATCCTGCTTTCTCTGGCGGACAGAGCGTAGATGTTCAGCAAAGCGATCTCCCAGTCTGCGTCGGGTCTCGTCAATATATAAAAGGCCACATTGGGAGCACCGGACGCAGTATATCACCCCAGCCGACTCACAGGTGAAGTGTTGCCTCACCTGGAAGGACTGTTTGGGGCCCTGAATGGTGGTAAGGGAGGAAGTGTAAGGGCATGTGTAGCACTTGTTCCGCTTACACGGATAAGTGCCAGGAGGGAGATCAGTGGGGAGGGATGGGGGGGACGAATGGACGTAGCCTCCAACCTGATGGCATGAACATCGACTTCTCTAACTTCCGCTAATGCCCCACCTCCCCCTTGTACCCCATCTGTTACTTATTTTTATACACACATTCTTTCTCTCACTCTCCTTTTTCTCCCTCTGTCCCTCTGAATATACCCCTTGCCCATCCTCTGGGTCCCCCCCCCCGTCTTTCTTCCCAGACCTCCTGTCCCATGATCCTCTCGTATCCCTTTTGCCTATCACCTGTCCAGCTCTTGGCTCCATCCCTCCCCCTCCTGTCTTCTCCTATCATTTTGGATCTCCCCCTCCCCCTCCAACTTTCAAATCCCTTACTCACTCTTCCTTCAGTTAGTCCTGACGAAGGGTCTCGGCCTGAAATGTCGACTGCGCCTCTTCCTAGAGATGCTGCCTGGCCTGCTGCGTTCAGCAGCAACTTTTAAGCATCCTGGTAAATCTCCTCTGTACCCTTTCCAATGCTTCCACCATCCGTCTTATAGTGAGGCGACCAGAAATGAACACAGTACTCCAAGTGTGGCCTAACTAGAGTTTTATAGAGCTGCATCATTACCTCATGACTCTTAAACTCTATCCCTCGACTTATGAAAGCTAACACCTCATAAGCTTTCTTAACCACTCTATCCACCTGTGAGGCAACTTTCAGGGATTGGTAGACATGTACCCCAAGATCCCTCTGCTCCTCCACACTACCAAGTATCCTGCCATTTACTTTGTACTCTGCCTTGGAGTTTGTCCTTCCAAAGTGTACCACCTCAACACTTCTCCAGGTTGAACTCCATCTGCCACTTCTCAGCCCACTTCTGCATCCCATCAATGTCTCTCTGCAATCTTCGGCAATCCTCTACACTATCCACAACACCACCAACCTTTGTGTCGTCTGCAAACTTGCCAACCCACCCTTCTACCTTCACATCCCGGTCATTAATAAAAATCATGAAAAGTAGAGGTTCCAGAACAGATCCTTGTGGGACACCACTAGTCACAATCCTCCAATCCGAATGTACTCCCTCCACCGCGACCCTCTGCTTTCTGCAGGCAAGCCAATCCCGAATCCACCTGGCCAAACTTCCCTGGATCCCATGTCTTCTGACTTTCTGAATAAGCCTACCGTGTAGAACCTTGTCAAATGCTTTACTAAAATCCATGTAGATCACATCCACTGCACTACCCTCGTCTATATGCCTGGTCACCTCCTCAAAGAACTCTATCAGGCTTGTTAGACACGATCTGCCCTTCACAAAGCCATGCAGACTGTCCCTGATCAGACCATGATTCTCTAAATACCCAGAGATCCTATCCCTAAGAATCTTTCCAACAGCTTTCCTACCACAGATGTAAGGCTCACTGGTCTATAATTACCTGGACTATCCCTACTACCTTTTTTGAACAAGGGGACAACATTCGCCTCCCTCCAATCCTCTGGTATCATTCCCATGGACAACGAGGATATAAAGATCCTAGCCAGAGGCTCAGCAATTTCTTCCCTCGCCTCGGGTGCAGCCTGAGGAATATTCCGTCAGGCCCTGGGAACTTATCCGTCCTAATATATTTTAACAACTCCAACACCTCCTCTCCGTTAATATCAACATGCTCCAGAACATCAACCTCACTCCTTTCCTTACCCCGCTGAGCCACAGGGTCAGACTCCGTGCCACAGGTAGGCCATTCCCCCCCCCCCCCAAACAGTACTCAAACAGGAGTACTTATTAAGGGAGACAGCCACAGGGGTACTCTGTGGTATCTGACTCTTTCCCTTCCCTCTCCTGTTACCCACTTATCTGTCTCCCTATCACCTCCTCACTTTCCCTGACCAAACGAAGGCAATTCTTCAATAAGTTGTTATCCATCATTAAGGACCTTTACCATCCGGGATACATCCTGTTCTCATTACTACCATCAGTACAGGAGTCTTAAGCAGCACACAATGTTTTCAGAATAGCATCCTCCCCTCCACCATCACATTCCTGAACGGTCAATGAGCCAATGATCACTACCTCACTAATATTCTTCTCCACTATTTATTTCTTATTGTAGCTAAGTATTTTTTTATTTCTACTTATTGCTGCCACAACACAACAAATATCACGTCAGTGATCTAATTCTGACTTTGATTCAGACTTCACAATTCCAACACATGCCTGATTAGCTTTCCTCTTGCTAATCTTAGGTTATCACAAACTGGTGAGTTTCCTAAACTGCACCATGCCATTAATCCAAAAATCCTGCCTTGATACAAATAAAAGCCTTATTTCAAAATTTTCACCTTTATTTTCAAATCTCTCCATGACCTCATCCGACACCATCATAAACCACCTCCAATTCTATAAACCCAGAGACCACTATACTCCTCCAGTTCTGAACTTGATCATTTGTGAATAAAAGCATCTCAAAACCAGAGTCTTTATTTACCACAGCCAGGCTACATCTGCACTCAAGATATCTCTGCACCCAAGATTTTTCTTAAAACTTAAATTTGACCAAGTTTTTGCTCCAATGGCTCAGTAGCAAACTTTGCCAAGATTCCGACAAAGCATATTTTTACCATTTCATCGATCTTGATAGAATTTTTAAGAAAATTTTAATCTGTGTGTCTGTCCACAATAAATCCTCAAACTATCTCCATTATTTTCAGGAATGATCTTTAGCATTTTGTATACATTTCTGTTGCGTTTGTCAATTTTATGATTTGTGCACTTTAAACCATTTTGCAGATCATCCAAGCTGATAATTTTCTACGCTAAATATCTTTAATTCTTTCTTCAACACATCTGTAGCCTTACAAAGTTACGTTATAGAAACACAGAACATAGAATATCTAAAGCACATTACAGGCCAACCATGTAACGTACTGTAGAAACTGCCCAGAATTTCCCTATCGCATAGCCTCCTATTTTTCTAAGCTCCATGTACCTATTGTATCCGCCTCTACCACCTTCACTAGCAATGCATTCCATGCACCCACCATTCTGTGTGTGAAAAACTTACCTCTGACATCCCCCTTGTACCTGCCAAGCATCTTAAAACTATACCCCCTTGTGTTAGCCATTTCAGCCCTGGGAAAAAGCCTCTGGCTATCCATATGATCATATATATCTGAAAAACCCCTATTAGCTTTGCCTTTTCATAATTATTTCACTTCATGATTCTCAATTAGCTTCTATATTACTTTTTTAAAATTCTAAACATTTTTGCATTCTCTTGTCTACTTTGTGATCATTATTGTCTGTGTTTCAGACCATCTTTGGTCATCAACCAGTACAGCAGAAAATTCTTTCTGAGTATGACCTTCGTCTCATTAGGGACAAAATTTAACTAGAGATGAGCAACATTAAATGCAAGTGATTGTGCAGATGCTGGGAGTCCTTAGAAGCACACAAAGTGTTGGAAAAGTTATTTCCTATGGTAGGGGAGTCTAGGACAAGAGGGCATGACTTCAGGATTGAAGGATGTCCATTTAGAATAGAGATGTGAAGAAATTACTTTAGTCAGAGAGTGGTAAGTCTGTAGAATTTGTTGCCATGAGCAGCTGTGGAGGCCAAGTCATTGGGTGCATTTAAGTCAGAGATAGATAGGTTCTTGATTAGCCAGGGCATCAAAGGGTATGGGGAGAAGGCAGGGGAGTGGGGATGACTGGAAGAATTGGTTCAGCCCATGATTGACTGGCAGAGCTGACTCGATGGGCGGAATGGCCTTCTTCTGCTCCTATATCTTGTGGTCTTAAACTCAGCAGGCCAGGCAGCATCAATGGAGGGGGAAAGGGTTGAAATTTGAGCTTAGAGCCTTCATTTCTTTATATTGAAACCTGCCAATATTTTTCAATAGATTTTCAAGCCAAAGTTCCTTAAAATATGCCAAGTGATCCAACTCTATTCAATCATAAGCAAGAGAAAACTTGCAGATGCTGGAAGTCCGACGTTTCGAGCTAAAACCCTTCCTTTTAAACTTTTCAGGGCAGTCATGGCTGGAGGAGACTTTGCAGTGTAGTAATCCAATCACAAACAAGAGAAAATCTGCAGATGCTGGAAATACAAGCTGACCAACTCCGTTCAAGGGATTTTACAGTGCAATACAATAATTCTTGTTGCTTCTTTGGTTGGCACCATTAATTTAAAGAAGTAATGAACATCTTTCAGTGGTGAATCAGCTGCTTGCAAATCAGTGACAGCAATTTATCAAGCTTGGAATTTATGGGCAACTAATTAGTTTGAAATTGTTAGGTGGTTAGAGATCATTACAAATATCATTGCAAAAACTAAATTTTTTTTTAAAGTGAAAACTTGAGTCACACAAATCAAATTTCCCCAATCAGCTGCTGATCCCAAATCGATCAGAACTGAATAAAAACTTAGATAAAAGTAAATTAAACGGCCTAGCATTTTTACAATCTCTGGGAGATTTGAATGTGCAAGTATGACTGGGGCAGTCATCACTGGGGGTAGACGCTGCATCAAGGCCAGATAGTGGACGATGAACCCGCGGTCAGCTCCATTACTCCAAGCCAATTAAAGAATGAACAAGATTAAAATCGTCGAGGATCCCAAGTGCAGAAAACAAATCTGTGTTCAGCACCATCTGCCTGTGCTTGACCGGTCTTCCTCTTCTCTTGCTACTTCCATTGGGTGGGAAGTGCAGCAGTCTTGGGTCCCACAATGCGAGGTTCCGGAGCATTTGTTGCCCCGCAGCCATCAGGCTCCTGGACATGCTTCACTCACTTCAGTGCTGAACAGGGTCTGCAGCTGTGGACTCATTTTCGGGGACTCTGCAACTCATATTCCACATTTTGTTTTATTTTTTTTTTACTTTTTGCACAATATGATCAAGATGTCAAGGCCGAAGGACAAACTGGTGTTCAGCTCACTATTCCAAGGTTTACTAGGTTCAGCACTGAACTGAATCTGCAGTTGTGGCCTGCAGCCACTGGCACTCACCTCAGCACTGTCCATGCTCCGTGACTGCAGTTAATGTTCTGTGTGGTTTTTTTTTACTTTAATTGTTTGCACCATTTGTTCTCCCCCCACCCCCACGCACATTTCGTGTTATGGGTTTTTTTAAAATTGGTTCTATTGAGTTTCTTTGTTTTGTGGCTGCCTGCAAGGACAAATCTCAAAGTTGTATACAGTGATAATAAATGCTCTGAACTTTGACTGTATGGATATGCAATTGTAGAGAACTATAACATTGGTTTGTATTACTGAGATAGAAACAGAAAATGTTTATCCAATCTGTTTGTATCATTGTATTATAAGACCATAAGACATAGGAGCAGAATTAGGCCATCTGGCCCATCAAGTCTGCTCTACCATTCAATCATGTCCAATCCTTTCTCCCCACTCCTCAGCCTCACTCCCTGGCCTTATGTTACCATAGCCCCTGTTGAATATAACCATATATTAGACCATGTACACCATGCAAACCATGATGACTACACTGGAAACCATTCTGCTTTAAATGCCTCTAACTCTCAATATAGGAGATCTGCAGAAAGTAATGGAGGGCAACAGATATCTGAATGAATGATTTCACAGCCAACATTTCCATTTGAAAGTGAGAAAGACAGCAAGAAAAACTGAGTTCCACATTTGACTGTAAATAACTTGACTGTAAACTGTTAAACTGGTGTCAATTTGTTCAAAATTTCCTGTCTTTGAAAACCATTTAGCAGGAATAATTGAACGCAAATAACAGGAATTCTGCAGATGCTGGAAATTCAAGCAACACACATCAAAGTTGCTGGTGAACACAGCAGGCCAGGCAGCATCTGTAGGAAGAGGTGCAGTCGACGTTTCAGGCCGAGACCCTTCGTCAGGACTAACTGAAGGAAGAGTGAGTAAGGGATTTGAAAGTTGGAGGGGGAGGGGGAGATCTCTTTCAAATCCCTTACTCACTCTTCCTTCAGTTAGTCCTGACGAAGGGTCTCGGCCTGAAACGTCGACTGCGCCTCTTCCTACAGATGCTGCCTGGCCTGCTGCGTTCACCAGCAACTTTGATGTGTGTAGCAGGAATAATTGTTTGTGTTCTACCTTTTATTTCTACACAAAACATCTTAAACTGCAATTTTCTTACCTTTGACCAAACATCAATGTGCTTTTAGTCTCTGCTTCATTATAGGTTGATGGAGAACAACAAATAACTATTGTTGTTCTGCAGTTACCACCCAGTGAATCCTGTAAAATCCTTGTCATTTTGCTGTCACGGTACGGTACATAAGACTAAAAGAACCAAGATTTGAAAAGTATTACCCATGTGCAAGTAGATTTTTGTTAACCAATTAACTGCTTTTTCGTAGCAACTTGCAATGAAACAGTAATTTTAACAAAATTCATTCCATTTTCCATTCCAGTTTAAAATAAAGTAACCAAGCCTGGAGTGTTTAAGGATAAGAAACAGTAGCTAAATTTTAGTTGAACAGATGATGCATTTAAGGGCACATAAATAGAAACAGGGCTTTGGAAGTAATTGGATTGGATAATGGGATAAGGAAGTGCCAAGGAAGGAATGCAAGGATAGAAAAGGCAGTGAATACAGTGCCTATAAAAGGTATTCACCACCCCCCCCCCAAAGAAGTTTTCATGTTTTGTTGATTTACAACATTGAATCTCAGTGGATTTAATTTGGCTTTTCTGACACTGATCAACAGAAGACTCTTGTGTCAAAGTGAAAACAAATTTCTACAAATTGATCTAAAGTTATTGCAATTATTAAACACAATAATTGATTGCATAATTACACATCCCCTTCAAGTCAGCATTTAGTAGATGCACCTTCAGCAGCAATTATAGCCTTGAGTCTGTGTGGATAGGTCTCATCAATTTGCACATCTGGACACTGCAATTTTTCCTCATTCTTCCTTACAAAAGTGCTCAAGCTCCATCAGATTGCATGGGGATCATGAGGGAACAGTCATTTTCAAATCCAGCCACAAACATTCAATTGGATAGAGGTCTGGACTCCGATTTGTCTCTCCAGAATATTAATTTTGTTGTTTTTAAGCCATTCCTGTGTAACTTTGGCTTTATGCTTGGGGTTATTGTCTTGCTGGGAAAAAAAATTCCTGAAGTTGTAGTTCTCTTGCAGACTGCATCAGGTTTTCCTCCAGGATTTCCCTGTATTTTGCTGCATTCATTTTACTCTCTTACCTTCACAAGCCTTTCAGGCTTGATGTGATGCAGCTTCATGATAGGGATGGTGTGTTTTTGATGAGGTGCAACGTTTAGTCTGATGGCTAAAAAGCTCAATTTTGGTTTCATCAGACCACAGAACCTTCTTCCAGATGACTTCCCACATGCCTTCTGGCAAACGCAAGCTGAGATTTCATGTGTTTTTTTTTCCCCCAACAGTGGCTTTTTCTTTGCCCCTCTCCCATAAAGCTGAAACTGGTGAAGCACCCAGACAACCGTTGTTGTAAGCGCCATCACCCATCACTGAAGCTTGTAACTCCTCCAGAGTTGTCATAGGTCTCTTGGTGGCCTCCCTCACTAGTCCCCTTCTTGCACGGTCACTCAGTTTTTGAGGACGGCCTGCTCTAGGCAGATTTACAGCTGTGCCATATTCTTTCCATTTCTTGACATTTGACATAACTGTACTCCATTGGATATTCAGTGAATTGGAAATTTTCTTGTATTATCTTCTGACTTGTGCTTTTCAAAAGCCTTTTTACGGAGATGTTTGCTTGTTCTTTTGTCTCCATGGTGTAGTTTTTGCCAGGATACTGACTGACCAACAGTTGGACCTTCCAGATACAGGTGTAATTTTACTACAATCAGCTGAAACACATTAGCCACACACAGGTGATCTCCATTTAATTATGTGACTTCTAAACCCAAATGGCTGCACCAGTGATAATTTGCTGTGTCATATTCATGGAGGTAAATACTTATGCAATCAATTATTTTGTAATTAATTTAGACATGTTTGTAGAGATCTGTTTTCACTTTGACACTAATCTTTTTCTGTTGATCAGTATCAAAAAAGCCAAATTAAATCCACTGTGATTCAATGTTGTAAAATAATATAATATGAAAACTTCCAAGGGGAGGTGAATACTTCTTATAGGCTCTGCAAATCATAGGATCCACATTTTCAAATTAGTGCACTCAAGTCTAGCAGCCAGGAGTGGAGGTGGGAATCAGTTTAAGGTTGTACAATGGGACAGTGTAAATCTAAGAAAAATTAGGAAGGCTACCAATTTAATTTCAAATTATTAAAACAGAAGAGAAAAATGTAATAACAGCTTAAAAGATTTTGGTTATATTTAGCTCATTTTCCTTTACATATTGAGAATTCTGCTGAATCATCTTGTTGCTTCCCAGGCCCATTAAAGTACTACAGTTTAGAAATTTTAAATTGGTTAATGAAATTTGCAAAGTCAAAGTGCAAGAAACATAATGTATTCTTAATACTCACACTTGATTCTGCCAGAGAAGCAATGACATTCCCCAATGCTGACAAAGACCTGTTGATATTCTTGGCTTCATCGAGAACTGCGCCTTCTGCTCCAGTTTTACTAACCTAAGTGAGGAAAATTTTAAGTGACTGCATGAACATATTATCAACACCTTTACAATGATTCCCAATGTGTTTTTTTTAAAGTTCCTTATTCTTTCATATTATTTACTGTCACACCCAGTTCACTGTCACAAATTAAGCTGGTATGACAAACAAGTTTGGGCCTAAACTTTTGATACATAACATTGCTAATGAACAAGCAAATGTTACCAGTTAGAGCCTGATAGAGCATTGATGGCCCTTACCTCAAACAAGTGAGTCTGAGTGAAAAGTATTTTAAAGTGACACAATTTTAATACCCAACTTCATAAGCAGTCAAATTTCTTCATTTTTAGTAATCATGTCATGCAGGCATTGCAGGCAGGGCCATCATTTATTTCCATCATTGGGTGCCCTGAAAGTTGAACCCTGCAGTCACAGGAAGCCGCTTTCAGAATGTTATACTAGGTTGAAACAACTAAATAACTGCCTCTGAAATGGCTTAGCAAGCCAATCGATGTGGAGTCACAAATGGGCATGACCAGGTAAGCATTGCAGGGTTCCTTCCCTAGAGAAAATTTAGTGAAACAGGTCAGTTTTTAAATAAGAACCTGATGGCTTAACAGCCATTTACAGAGAAATATTTTTTTATTTAAATTCCCAAATTTTAACTGAATTCAAGTTGTCAAGAACTGATAGCTGGACCTTAACTCTAATTCTTTGGATTATTTGTCCAAGCTGCTGAAATATTCAGTTATGAGAGTGTTAAAGTAATACTTCCTTCTATAATGAGAAATACATTTTTAACCAATAGCAGCATTCTTTTGAAAAACAGTATATCTGCAAATCAAATTTCTAAAGCCCGACAGCACTTCAGTACATTTAGGAAACAGTGCCAGCAAAGCATAATGATGGAAATTCACATCAGTTGGAAAGCTTTGGTAATCAGGGGAGACTGTCTGTAAAAGTCAGAAAATTCTTGCAAAAACAATTCAGATAATTGTATTCCTGTTGGTCAAAATGGCTTTTCAAATCAAGCCCACTGCACACATTACACTACATCAAATGCTTATCAGAATACTTAAGGGTTAAATTAGACTAGGCTATACTTTACAGAAACTAAAATATTTTTTAGGAAACCAGCATAAGCAACGGCCTTAAGGAGCACAAGGCTCGTGACAGACTTTAATCTTTAAAAAAGTATTTTAGAGACCAACAACAAAACTATAATCTTTTCCCATCTTTGCTTTACTTTAGTAATTTGCATTGACTCTTGATTAATTTCACTGAAACGCTTGAACAGAAAGCTTTTCTCATCTCCTTTGGATACTCCTAACTCATGGAAATTAACCTCCCCTTCATCAACTCTATAAACAGCCAACATATTCAAAGAAACCCACCCACCCTGGAGATTCTCATCTCTTCATTCTCCCACCTGGAACAAGATATAAAAATTTGTAAACACATCACCACATCAGCTATTATCCCACTGTAATAACACTATAGAATAGTGGCTTATGTTAACATGGACATTTGACCTCAAAAATAGCTGTTTCACTTTATTCTGCACTGTGCTTTTGTTTTACCACATACTAACTCAATATATTGTGTAAGTGATTTGATGTGTATGAACAGCATGCAAGACAAGCTTTTCATTGCATTTCAGTACATGTGACAATAAACCAAATCAAATTCCTTGTGCAAAAATAGCTTCTGCAATGAGTGACCATGTTCCTGTTTCTCAAAATCATTTCAAACTTACACCTACTTCCACAGATAATTCCTTTCACCATTAAGATAACTTGATCAAAGCAGCATTTCTAAATTGCCAAAAATATATTCAATTTGATTACTAGTATATATTTCTCAGATGCTTGAGACTATCAGCAGTACATTGTATTCAACACAGCTGAGCAGTAACTTAGTTTTGCTGCACAAATATTTATTAGAACTATTTAAAAGGTAAAAGCTGATACATTACAAGAATTATGTTTAGCTTTTAACCTCGTTTTGTGGGTCATCTTATAATCTAACAAGTAATACTATCCACACTAAAATCACAGAAACTTTAGTTGCTGATGATCCAATTTTTTTTCTATTGTTTTTATTGGGGAAAAAAAAGAAAAAATAAACATACCTTTTCACTGCCTGCCAAGTCAACCAGATAAAGCTTGCCACTTAGCTTCTGCTCCGTTGCAGTGTTTTCTTGTTTCACATTAATAAGAAAGATACTGTGGCTACGTGAGCTGTGCTCATTCATATCTGAGATAGAAACAGATGACACTGCTCAACAACTAGGCAGACTGCAGGTCCTTAACATAAAAAATTAGGGCTATAATAGGAAGTGCTGGAAATTCCTACAAAATTAAGTAGCATCTATAGGGAGAAACAGTTAGCACTGAGAATTTACAGGATAGACACTGATGTCTGTTTCCAAGGTGGAAGAGTCAAATACTAGAGGGCATAGCTTTAAGGTGATGGGGCAAAGTTTAAAGGAGACATACATGGCAAGTTTTATTTGCACAGAGAGAATCAGATAGACACATAAATAGGTAGGGAATTGAGGGATAATAACTCTTCCTAAACCTGACACATGCCAGCAGATAGACAGTTTAAATTGACATATTGTTGGGACAGACATTATTGGCTGAAGGGTCCATTGTAATGTACTCTATTTCAAATTGATCATTTATCTTTGATTTGAAATAGTGAAGGTTTGTAAAGTCCTCAAAATGTTAATTTCAGTTCATTCTTGACAGATGCTGCTCAATCTGAATACTTTCAGTATTTTATGATTTTGTTTCAAATTTCCACTATCTCCAATTTTTGCCTTTGTCTTCTTACTTACTCAGGCCTCTATTTTTCCAGGTGGTTGGAAAACAAGAAAACGGAGTGATATTTAAGCCACAGTCCAATATTAGAGCTTTTTTACCACTTCACGTCCAATGTCGTCACAGAAAATCATCATCTGCTGAGCTTCCCAACTTCAGACATGCAACCAGAAATTCAAATGGATCAGCCACTCAATTAGATCACAGATAGAGTATCCTAGTTCATGACACCCAACCATCATTAAAAACACACAAATCAGAAGCAGCACCAACGCTCAAGTTGAACGCTATCCAGGGTATAGTAGGCTGCTTGATAGTAGCCCATTATCAACCTAAGCATAACAAAGGGATCGTCTCTTCTTTCAACACTCCAAAGGGACCATTCCTTCTCTCACTGTTTCACTGTTCCATCTTCAATACATGTCTTCTCATAGCATCTTCAATGTCATTGCAGGAGATGCAACACCTGCTCTTTCACTTCCTCCCATTATCCAGGACACCAAATGCTCCTTTTAAATAAAGCAGCAGTGTATTTGTGCTCATCATTTAGTCTTTTGCAAAACGCTACTCCTGATACGGTCTCCTCTGCACTAGAGATATCATATGCTGAATGTGTGACAATTTACAGAACTTTTTTTAGTCTGTAAATGTGATCTGAGCTTTCATTGGCCAGTCACTTTGATTCCCTATCCCACTCTGAACTCAGTCTTTGACCTCTTAAAACGTTCCAGCAAAATCCAAAGCTCGAGGAAGACAACAGCAAACAACACTATTTAATGAAAAATAACACCACAAATGCAACATTTAGGAAATAAAACAAAATACTGGAAAGCTCAGATCTGGCACATTTGTGGAAAGAGAAACAGTTAACATTTAGGTTGAAAATCCTTCATCAGACCTATGGCAGAAAAGTTGGTTCTAAGTTGCAGAGAAAGTGAGAAACTTTTTGAGAACAGTAGATAGAAAGCAAAAATGTTAACTTTTCTGCTCAAAGACTCTTCATCAGAACTTTGAGAGACAAGATCTCCTTTTCTTGGCGAGGCCAGCAGACGTCCATTGCAAGACAACAAATTCTCAGAGCTATCTCAAAATACTTCCTTCCACCCATCCGTTATTTAGCACTATTCATATTCATCCATTTCTACTGCACATGTTCTGATAACAAGACTTTACACAAAGATGCTTCAGCAATGCCTTCCTTCTTCCTGAACCATGGCTTTCCCTTTAGCAGAACTGAAAAAGCACTTGACTGCATCTCAATTATGTCCTGCACCTTGGCTTTTACCCCTTCTCCTGAACAATCCCTGATCGTTCGTTCAATCCCTGTATGGGCCAAATTATTTGTAAACACAAATGCCCTTGAATGGAAAATCCTACAAAAAGTAGTGGACACGGCCTAGTCCATTACTGGTAATTCCCTCGCCACCATTGAGCGCATCTACACGAAGCATTGTCGCTCAAAAGCAGCATCCATCATCAAGGACCCCCACCATCCAGGAGACGCTCTCATCTTGCTGCTGCCATCAGGAAGGTGGTACATGAGCCTCAGGACTAACACAAGGTCATGCTGCACTTAGGTTAAAGAATAAACATACTTACTTGTAACTGCTACGTGTCTGTTGGATTTTCCTTCATCAATTGTATCCATTACCTCATCAGGACTGCAAACAAAACGTTCAGTGCAACCCTGTATTACCGGAGAAGGAATAATAAAGTTAATTTTATAAACAAAAGTTTCAGAATATTATGGGAAAAATGCAATTGATATATTTTACTCACCTTGACATAAGGGACTCTATTTTTATCTTCATGGACAGAGAGATTGGTCTTGGATACTGGAAAGAAAAATATTCTCATTATGCAATATTTCCTATCATTAAGTACACTTGTATTTGTACAACTATCTTAATGACACATTTTTATATTTGGTATTCATTATCTGAGTGTAAAATTATGGTGATATGGAGTCCAGATATTTTAAACCCCAGAAGAAAGAACTGATGGCCTAGAATTTGCTTACTACAATGAAGGAAATGATTCCAACTTCAGAAATAAGTTCATGAACAGTTAAACAAAAGTTCAGAAGTTTCTACCCATGCAGCCTTCAGTGTAATATTTGAAATCAGTGAATTGAAGACAATTTTGAACATATCCAACGTTTCTGGCCATTATAATAAGAGCTTGAAACATTGAGAGAAGATGAAAGTCTGTCTAAAGTGTACTAAGCCACGATATTGTGCTCGCAACCTAGCCGGCCTTTAGAAGCTAATTTTGGTTGGAATTATGAAATCAAACAATTGCTACAACACGAAAGGCCAAAATCTAGCCAATGCCTGCTTAAACAACTATAATCCCATCAGCTCAATTACCCTCTTCTTCTGTCATAGCTCTGCAAATTATTCTTTTTGTGAAAGCATAGCTCAATTCCATTTCCTACAAGGAATGAATTCCAGATCTTAACTATTCTGAGTTGGTTTGATTCATTATCACATAGCTCTACCAAGGTGACCATTCCATTCTTACTTATAAGAGACTCATTAAGTTATCATCAAGAATACCTTTTCCAAACACTGCTGTAATGCTCTCCCATATCAAAAAGGCAACACCCTCTTCACCCACCCCTCTTACCTATTCCTCTGTCATGCTTAAAGTATCAGCATCCCACTAAGCTTCCATTCTGCCCTTCTCTCTGGGATGTTTGTTATGGTCACAACATCCCAGTCCCTGGAGCATTCCACCAACTGTGTTCATCCTCTTTACCTGTTTGCCATGATTTTGCACAACTGCTGATGCTTCCTATTTCAGCTTCAATAAAAACAATACAAGCACAGTAGACAGCATTTTTCCTTCCAGCTTGGCATGTTACAGTTCTCAGGATAGCTATGAATACAATAACTTCAAATAACCAGTCTGTCCTGTTCATGTCAGAATTAGCTCGGTCTTATGCAAGGTCATCAACCTGTAACTATTTTTCTCTGCAAAAATACTGCCTGATTTGCCAGGTGAAGCCAGTTTAAATTTAAATCAGAATTTACAACAATTGTTATAGCATATAAATTATTCCAGCATTTTTCTTCCTCTTCTCTATCTTCATACATTTTGTCCAATATCTACTTCCTTCAAACAGATCCATTACATCTAAGCTTCAACCTTTTCAGATGACACCATAATCACATGCATTATCCAGTCTACCTTGGTCTACTCAATGCCAGCAGTTCCATTTGAACTTGTCATCTCTCCACCTCCTCTGCAATTTAAACCTTGTTTATTTTTTTTTAACTTTTCTAGTTTCAAATGAAGCTCTTCGACTTAAGATGTATTATTTCGTGTTGGCATATGGCCAAGTGGTTAAGGTGTTCGTCTAGTGATTTGAAGGTCGCTAGTTCGAGCCTTGGCTGAGGCAGCGTGTGTGTCCTTGAGCAAGGCACTTAACCACACATTGCTCTGCGACGACACCAGTGCCAAGCTGTATGGGTCCTAATGCCCTTCCCTTGGACAACATCAGTGGCATGGAGAGGGGAGACTTGCAGCATGGGCAACTGCTGGTCTTCCGTATAACCTTGCCCAGGCCTGCGCCCTGGAAACTTTCCAAGGTGCAAATCCATGGTCTCATGAGACTAACGAATGCCTATATAAATATTATTTCATTTTCTCTTTCATCCTCTGCTGTCTAACCTGCTGAATGTTTTTGGTATTTTGTTTTTATTTCAAGTTTTCAGCATCGGCACAATCTAGATTTTATATCACATGGTATCTAAAAATATTGGTAAAAGACCTCTATTAGCATGAAATCAATATGAAATAATGGAGAGGTTCATGTTACACACATTTTTTTGTGAAAGCAATAGCCAAAAACAAAGTACTGCATAATATCAGTCTCCAATAGCAAGCTATCTCAAATTGGCAACTAGCATTATCAAATTACCAAATGAAAACCATTTTTGTGGGGGCGGGGGGGGGGAGGAGGAAGAGGGAGCAAAAAAAATCTAATAACTCAAATGGCAAACTATAGTAGCTACTATCATTTTTTCCTCTTTCACACCATTTCATTCAAATTTAATGCTTATATTTCAGTACATTAAAGCACAGACAAATCTTTTCTACCTTTAGTTATGTAAAAATAAACTTTAAAATAAGATAGTTTTGATTAAATATCTTCATGGCAGAGTAAAGTTTTAAGAACTGCTGGAAGGTTGACCCTGTTATGTGAAGATTTGAAGCTTTATGTATGGCAGTATAAAGTGCCACTTTAAAGGCTACACTAAGTTGTAAAGCAACAAAGTCCACTCTTGACTATTCTTTAGTAGCAATAACAAACATTAAGTGACATTGATTAACTGCCACATATTTCCTATCAGACTAATATACTTCGTTTTAAAGAGGGGAAATATGTTGGGAATAGCGAGAAAATCCATGCTAAAGAGTGGCTGCAGAGCAAGTGCTGAGGAATCCAGTTTTTAAGAATCTATAGAGCTGAAATTCCACCAATTTCTCTAATTCAGCCCAAGGTTCAAAAAGCGTGTTTTTGATCAATCCCAAATATATAATTCACACATAAAAGGAAATCTGATTAGTGTTAGGATAACTCAAAAAAGATCTTTTTTGGCAACTTACCATCCAAAAGATCCCTAATCTTGTCCAAATATATTTCAAAATATGAAACCTGAAAAGCAATGATGACAGTTAACCACAGAAATAGTGAATGTAACTTGTACATTTGAAAAGCTGAAAACAGACAGAAAGAATTGGGAATACTCAGATCAAAAGCAATTGTGGAGAGAAACAAAGCTGACGATTCAGGGCAATAATCTTCTATCTGAAGACTATCTTACAAAATGTTTCCAACACCTGTGATGGTATGTTTTTATTAGTTATTTTTAAAATGATTGATTACTGGATTGTTAATTTACTGGACTAATAATCCTAAACACACGTTAAACACTAAAAGTCTTTTATAAATCTGCAAATAAACATTACGAATAAAAGAGACTAGTTTTTGGTCATAATGAATAAGGGCTTGACTGGGTCCCTTCTGTCATGGAATCACAAATTTTAGCAGATATACTTGCCTTTAAACCAATGCTGCTCAAAATGGATCTATTTCAAACATTTCCATTTCAATCCAATCCATCAATTTTAGTTGTAATACTTAAAAGTGATGAACCAAATACGCTTGTTTTTTGGGGAAATAATGGTTTGCAATTTTTCCCTTCACCATTATTTAGATGGGAAATATTTTTCTAACTCCCCTTTTACCCTTTAAGCAAATTACTTTAGAACATAGCACATAAAATAGTACAGCACAGTACAGGCCCTTCAGCCCACAATGTTGTGCCGACCCTCAAACCCTACCTCCTATATAACCCCCCACCTTGAATTCCTCCATAATAAATAAATTAGTATAAATCTATACTAACTCTTGAAATATGGTCTCACAATATTAAATAACAAACCAATCAAGGCTTAACTTTTTCCCTTCCCTCACTCTTTCAAAGACAATAAAATCAGCAGTGTCAAAACCACTCAATATTAAAATTCTTCCGTTTTGGTAACATCTTCAGAAAACTCATTGTAATTCTACAAAATCTGTCTTAAATATGGAGATCGGAATAAAAAATTTGAAGCGCTCGGTGTTCATAATGAAAGAAAATCAGACACTTAATTGGTTCCATCCAGATGTGACTCCAACTCCTTGAAGATGCAGCGCCAAAAAACTGTACATGCTGGAAACCCAAAACCCAAAGTGTTGGAAATGCAAGATTAATTAGAAGTAGCCAAGGAAAAGCTAAACAGTCAACATCACAAAAGTTTAACTGGGACTAAAATAATGGGAAGGAAAGTGCATTTTCATTTGGGAAAAAAATGGAGAGAATAGATAGATAGATAGATAGATATACTTTATTAATCCCGAGGGAAATTTGGTTTCGTTACAGCCGCGCCAACCAAGAATAGAGCATAAATATAGCAATACAAAAAACCCCAACAATCAAACAACAAAATGCAAACTTGGGGAGTGGGGATTTCTGTGACAGGGTGCAGAATAAAGTTGTCAAGAAAAAAATAAAGTAAATGGAGACAGAAAGGAAGAATGAAACAAATTAAAAGAATACAGCTACATCTGTAGTGGGAGAAACAAGAGGGCTAAAAATGTAATCTGGCTGTAAACTATCCCGATTAAAGATAAAGTTCTGTCCACTAGTGATTGCAAAGGAAGAGCAAGTCAGGAAGACACAGAGGGAATAGACCCCAAGTGGAAATCTGCTGTAGATGAAAGAATTTATGGAAGGTGATCAGTTGAATGTTGGAGTACAGTGGCAAGGGGAAACCAATACTTGTTCTGACTGGGAGGAAGGGATTGAGAACATTGTGTGGGCAATACAAAGTTCAGATGTTCATTGTGAAGATGAATCAACAAGGACAAGATAACTGACGCCACAATAGAAGAGAGAGGTGTCAGAGGGGAAGCAACTGGACAATGGGAGAAAGAAGAATCCATAAATTACAACTACAGGGCAATGGAGCAATTTCAGGACACCCCCTTTCTCTTTACTTGAAGTCAACACCTTTTGTTTTGATTTTCTCTTCTGTTCCCAATTAGTGTTTTTTTAAAAACTGTTGCCTTGACAAATTTGTTCAGCACTCATCACAAATTGGTCTTTCACTTCAGCCTCGGTCTCTCTGCAACCTAAAACACATCTGTCTTCTACTATTCCTTGTTAAGATAAAAGGTTGTTGATCCAAAAACATCAACTGTTTATTTCCCATTGATCCGTTTTTCAGTTCCAATGTGTTCTTTAAAATCTGCCTTGCCATTTTTTTAAAAGTGACTTTAAAAAAGGCTCAACATTATCTTCAACTTCAAGCACAACTTAAGAAAGATGGTAAGTACCAGTCTTGGCATTGATATTTTCAAAGATGCAAGTGTCTTGAGGAAACTTTTACCTTGATGTGGAATTCCAAATTCTCATCCATGGAGTAAATATAATTAAAAATATCTTGGGCTATTCTGGGAATTATTCCCATACAATCAGGATCATGAAGTGTTCCCTATAATTAGAAATAAAGATGCAAATTACATCTACTGCCATGTTTTCTTAACTAAAAAGTTAACTTTATTCAGACCAAATCCAGAATAATATTTCAGTTTCACCCATGTGGATATGCCTACTTCCGAATTTCAACTGTATGTACTTTACTTTTGAAATAATGTACAGTACTTCAGCATTGAGTCTTAAAGATTACACTGGAATAAAAAAAAAGTACAAAAGTCTCAAAATACTACTTGTATTTTTGAGAGAATTCAAAAGTTCAATCTATTACTTATTTGTTCAACATTACACTTTCTCTTCCAAAAACTTCTGTTGCTGTTTATCGCTAATTCATCTGGAATTGGCAAATCCAGATCAATAACAATGTGCAGTAAATCAAGTAATGGATGAATACCAGACCTACTCTTTCCGCTGATCTCAAGTGACTAAAGAATTACTTACCTCCATTGTGTGAGTTTTACCGGAGGCAGTTTGTCCATATGCAAATATTGTACCATTATATCCATCAAGTACATCTAGAAGATCAATAATACAATATCACCTTAACAAATAACGAATCTTGACAATATTTTCTGCAAGCACTGTAGCAAGCAACAAAATCAAATAATGGCTCTAGAGTAAGATATACTTGGCTTTAAGCTTCCAAATTTAGTGGAACGACAACATAGGCCCAGCTTACAGTTCTGAAGTGGTCTTTTAAGTTGCATGTTACATTATTCCAGCTATAAAAACTTAATTTCTAACCACATTTGCTTCCAATTCTAAAATTGAAATATACCTTGACTGGTAGGGTAACACAGATAAAAGCAAACAAGTTCTCTTGTAAACATTTAATGAATCACATCATCAACCTGAGTCTTTTGTTTTGGGGTTCCACAACATAAAGAGTTTCTAATAAAATAATGGAGTGCTTGTTGTTAGTTACAAGGGAAAAAAATCTACCCTGCTACCCCAAAGTGACTAATTCTAAATACAAAATAACTGTTGCTTTTGTAGCTCTTGTTTACGTTGTCAGAAAATGCCATGTGGTTTTCTCCAATACAGCATTTCAGCACTTGAATGTAATAATGAAAAGGGACAGTATTGCTGACATGAACTGACATGCTAAGATATTGCACTGCATACAATTTGGTTTGGATGTCCTGTGCTCATCTTTTACTTCCATATCTTCTAAACATATTCTGAAGACTCTTTCACAACAACAAGCATTAATCATAGAGTCCTGTTACAATGGAAATTTGGTGAAAGATCCATCACATCACAAAGACTCCAAGGTAGGATCTGAGATGTTCAGGTAGGTTCAGTGCTGGTTAGAAAATATAACATTAAAAGTATAGTTATAAAATAAAATTCTACCTTCGTTTAGAATATAGTTTGAATTATATTGAAGAACTATACTTTTATGCTTAATATTCTGTAATGAAAGGCCCCAAAACAGTACAAATAATGTAAATTGTACTTGCATTCATGTGAACTTTTCTGCAAAATCAGATCTTACATCGTCCTCTCCTTGCTCTGCTTACAACAGCCTTGTTCTACTCTTGAATATCTTCATACCCATCTCACTTTTATTCCCTTCTCATTTAACCATATCTTTATATTTCAAACTAAACTTTTATTCAATCGTACAACATGTATATTTTCCCTACACCTTTAACAGCTTTAGAATTTATTATATAAAGGCTCCAAATCACTGCTGCAGTGTAAACAAATTGAACATGGAAATGCTATAATTTTATACTTTGTTCTAAAATATACAATTCAAGGTAAACCTAGAATTTTAAAAAAACTAAAAGCACTAAATATTGAATTAAAAATTACAGACTGACACAAAGTTGGGGCGTGTCATATGAATTGTTGTTCAAATCCTGAAATTTTGATTGTTGATTTAATTCAGCTACTCAAAGAGCAAGCCCAAGTTTCTTAGGTTTATAAATTTTAACCACCCAAGGGAAGTCAGTTTGATCTTAAGAGAAAGCTCAGAAGACAAGAAACAGAAGTTTTGACTCTTCAGTGTGCTCTGTTATTCAAAAAGAATGCAGGCAATCTGATTTTAGTCTCAGCTTCAGCTTCCCAAGTGATTCTCATGAATACAAATCCCTTGAATTCCAAAAATTTATTTCAACATCTACAAGTCCACAACCTACCTGAGGGAAGCAACAGTGGCTCTGCCTCTGGCACTGAGCCTGGCCCTGTGGCTCAAAAGGGCAGGAAACTAAAGAGGATGGCAGCAGTAATAAGGGATTCAACGGTTAGGGGGACAGATAGGCAATTATGTGGATGCAAAATGTAAACACAAAATAGTTTGTCTCCCAAGTGCCACGGTCCACAATGTTTCTGAATATATTCACAATATCCTGAAAAGGGAGGATGAGCAGCCGGAAGTCACGGTACATATTGGTACCAACAACATAAGGAGGAAAAAAAAGGAAGGAGATCCTGAAAACAGAATTGGAAGGAAACGGAGCAGGACCTCAAGGGTAGTAATCTCAGGATTGCTGCCTGTGCCACATGACAGTGAGGATAGGAATAGAATGAGGTGGCAGATAAATGCGTGGCTGAAGAATTGGAGCAGGGGCAGGGATTCAGATTTCTGGATCACTGGGGCCTCTTCTGGGGCAGGTCTGACCTGTACAAAAGGGAAGGGTTGCATCTGAATCCGAGGGGGACCAATATCCCTGTGGGCAGGTTTGCTAGAGCTGTTGGGAATGGTTTAAACTAATATGGAAGGGGGATGGGAACCAGTATGATGGAGCAGAGGATGAGCCAGCAAGATTACAAGTAAATGATATAATATGTAATATGAATGTAAGGAAGGATAAGCCAATGATTGGGTACAACTGCAGACAGAACGAAGAGTTATGTTGCACCACAGAGGCACAATTAATTTGGGCGAAGAATGCAGGACTGAAGTTTCTGCATTTATATCAACATAGCATTCGGAATAAGGTGGACAAGCTCATGGAGCAATTAGGGATTGGTCAGTATGACCTTGTGGGCTTCACTGAGTCATGGCTGAAAGGCAGCCATAGTTGGGAGTTTAACATCACAGGATAAACTTTGCTTCCAAAGGACAGGCAGGAAGGCACAGGCAGTGGTGAGGCTCTGTTGATAAGAGATGGAATTACATCTTTAGAAAGAGATGACATAGGGTCAGAATGTCAAATCTTTGTGGGTGGAGTTAAGAAACAAGGGTTAAAAAACCATTATGGCAATCATACATAGGCATCCAAATAGTAGCTAGGATGTGGAGTTGAGATTGCAAAGGGAGCTGGCAAAATGAAAGGTCTTAAAGGGGATAAGTCACCTGGGCCACATCCCAGAGTCCAGAGAGGGGTTGCTGAAGAGATAACGGATGCATTGGTCATGATCTTTCAAGAATCACTTGATTTTGGCATGGTCCCAGAGGAGTGGAAAATTGCAAATGTCATTCCACTCTTTAAGAAGAGAGGAAGGCAAAAGAAAGGAAATTATAGACCAGTTAGCCTAACCTCAGTAGTTGGAAAAGTGTTGGAGTCCATTATTAAGGCTGAGGTTTCAGGGTACTAGGAGACTAGTACAAGTCAAAGTCAGCATGGTTTCTGTAAAGAGAAATCCTGCCTGACAAAACTGTTAGAATTCTTCAAGGAAATAACAAGCAGGGTGGACAAAGAGGCAGAGAATGTCATTTACTTAAGATTTTCAGAAGGCATTTGATAAGGTGCTTCACATGAGGCTGCTTAACAAGATAAAATCATATGGGATTACAGGAAATATATTGGCATGGATAGAGAAAGGGTTGACAGGCAGGAGGCAGCGACTGGGAATAAAAGGGGCCTTTTTTTTGGTTGGCTGCCATTGACTAGTGGTGTTCCCCTGGGGTCAGTATTGGGACCACTACTTTTCACAGATAGTGGAATTGATGGCTCTATGGCAAAGTTTGTGGATGATACAAAGATAGCTGGAGGGGTAGGTAGCACTGAGGAAGCAATGCGATTGCAGCAGGACAGACAAATCGAAAGAATGGGCAAATAATTGGCAGATAGCACACAGTGCAGGGAAATGTTTGACAATGCATTTTGGTAAAAGTAACAACAGTGCCATCTAAATGGGGAGCAAATTTAAAGAGAGGTGCAGAAGGACTTCAGAGTCCTTGTGCAAGACTCCCAGAAGGTTAATTCACATGTGGAGTCTGTGGTAAAGATGGCAAATGCTGTGCTGGCATTAATTTCAAGGGGAATAGAATATAAAAGCAAAGAGATAATGCTGAGGTTTTATAAGACACCAGTCAGTTTTGCCAACAGTTTTAGGACCCTTATCTCAGAAAGGATGTATTGTCATTGGACAGAGGCCAGAGGAGGTTCATGAGGATTATTCCAGGAATGAAGGGGTTAACATGTAAGCAGCATTTGGCAGCTTTGGTCCTGTACTCACTGGCATTTAGAAGAATGCGTGGGGATCTCATTGAAACTTACCGAATGTTGAAAGGACTACATAAGGTGGATGTGGAAAGGATGTTTTCTCTGGTGGGGGTATCCAAAACTAGAGGGCACAGCCTCAAAATTGAGGGTCGACTTTTTAGAACTGAAGTAAGGAGGATTTTTTTTAGCCAAAGAGTGGTGAATCTGTGGAATGTTCTACCACTGACTGCGGTGAAGGTCAAGTCCATGGATATATTCTAAGCAGAAGTTGATAGATCCCTGATTGGTCGTGAACATCAAGGGAGATGGTGAGAGGGCAGGTGTATGGGGTTGAATGGGATCCAGGATCAGCCATGAAATGGCGAAGTGGACTTGATGGGCTGAATGGTGTAATTCTGTTTCTATGCCTTATGGTCTTAAGTCTCTGCGGTAGAGAATTTCAAAAGTTCACTAAGGCTAAACTGTCAAATGAAGTAAGTTCATCAGGTAACTGGATGAATACAGTATTCCTTCAAGAATACAAGCAACCCAAGTAGAAGTAATGAAAGGCATATTTAGTGATCAAGTCAAAACGTGCTATTTATGTCATTGGAACACTATACAGACAAAATAGTGAAGCTCAAAAGTCATGCTCAAACAATCTGTTCAGACCATACCTTGAGCATGCCCTAACCAGATCAATCCAAGGAACTGTTTGAAGACCTTGAGCTGGTGTAGAGAAGAGCCAAGAGACAATCTTGTCTCAGTATGAAATATTTTAAAAGACTGGGATAAGTCCTGAGCATTTAAGTCATGAATGGAAATATTTAAGGGGTAAATATTACCCCTTCAATGACTACAGACCAGTGGCATTGACCTCCCACATCATGAAGACCCTGGAGAGACTTGTCCTGGAGCTGCTCCAGCCTATGGTCAGGCCACGCTTAGATCCCCTCCAGTTTGCCTACCAGCCCCGACTAGGAGTTGAGGATGCCATCATCTACCTGCTGAACCGTGTCTACGCCCACCTGGACAAGCCAGCGAGCACTGTGAGGGTCATGTTTTTTGACTTCTCCAGTGCATTCAACACCATCTGCCCTGCTCTGCTGGGGGAGAAGCTGACAGCGATGCAGGTGGATGCTTTCCTGGTGTCATGGATTCTTGATTACCTGACTGGCAAACCACAGTACGTGTGCTTGCAACACTGTGTCCCCGACAGAGTGATAAGCAGCACTGGGGCTCCACAGGGGACTGTCTTGTCTCCCTTTCTCTTCACCATTTACACCTCGGACTTCAACTACTGCACAGAGTCTTATCATCTTCAGAAGTTTTCTGATGACTCTGCCATAGTTGGACGCATCAGCAAGGGAGATGAGGCTGAGTACAGGGCTATGGTAGGAAACTTTGTCACATGGTGTGAGCAGAATTATCTGCAGCTTAATGTGAAAAAGACTAAGAAGCTGGTGATAGACCTGAGGAGAGCTAAGGAACCGGCGACCCCAGTTTCCATCCAGGGGGTCAGTGTGGACATGGTGCAGGATTACAAATACCTGGGGATACGAATTGACAATAAACTGGACTGGTCAAAGAACACTGAGGCTGTCTACAAGAAGGGTCAGAGCCGCCTCTATTTCCTGAGGAGACTGAGGTCCTTTAACATCTGCCGGACAATGCTAAGGATGTTCTGCGAGTCTGTGGTGGCAAGTGCGATCATGTTTGCTGTTGTGTGCTGGGGCAGCAGACACCAACAGAATCAACAAACTCATTCGTAAGGCCAGTGATGTTGTGGGGATGGAACTGGACTCTCTGACAGTGGTGTCTGAAAAGAGGAGGCTGTCCAAGTTGCATGCCATCTTGGACAATGTCTCCCATCCACTACATAATGTACTGGTTGAGCACAGGAGTACATTCAGCCAGAGACTCATTCCACCGAGATGCAACACAGAGCGTCATAGGAAGTCATTCCTGCCTGCGGCCATCAAACTTTACAACTCCTCCCTTGGAGGGTCAGACACCCTGAGCCAATAGGCTGGTCCTGGACTTATTTCCTGGCATAATTTACATATTACTATTTAACTATTTATGGTTTTATTACTATTTAATTATTTATGGCGCAACTGTAACGAAAACCAATTTCCCCCTGGATCAATAAGGTATGACTATGACTATTAGTACAAAAAAACAACTAAAGTTATGTAAATATTTAAACCTCCAGCTTAAAATTATCAGACCTCAATGTACTAAGAGTAAGGGTACAAATGCAAACTAGAAAAAGGCAAACTCGGGGTAATTCAAGCAATTTCAGCAACAATAACTTCCTTTTATACAAAGCCCATAAGTTAAAATTGATAGAATCAAATTACAGGTTTTGAGGAGGACTTTTAAACACAACAAAGATAGTTGAGAAAAGGGAATCACAAAGAGAGGCAATTCCAGAGCTTTCCAGAAAAAAGTGGTATAAATGCAATGAATCCTTCATTGATTAGTCAAATGGAATACCACAAAATAATTTAGAAATATAATACAATAAGCCAAGAAGCACATTGATTACCTTAACAGGCCAAATCTTACTCTTTTCTACTTAGTAAATTTAGCTCAGGTTTAGAACTACTTGTACCATAGCAGCATTTGTGGCTGGTTTTAAATTCTTTCCCCAGTCTGGCATCCATATCCATATTTATTACCCCTTCGAGAGGGATAATAAATCAGCCATGATGTAATGGTGAACCAGGCTTGATGGGCCAAATGGCATTGTTCTATTCTCACTTCATATAGTCTTTAAAACAAATTTGAATCAACTGAAGTTAACCAGTCCACTTCTAGTCATTATTTTATTGTCATAAAACCAACACACCATTGTGCATTACAATATTGTGCAGTTACTTTGTAAATTCTTTAGCATTAGAGGGTTCAGGAAACAAATTCAATAGAGCTCTTTCATCACCATGACTTACCTTTGACAATATTTTTCGCACATGCATTGTATACTTGTTCTTGTGTTGCATTTGATGGAAAAACACGGTCATACACATAGGACTTCCCCTGTAAAATTATTCAATCAATTAAAGCTGCATATTCAAAATGTTTTGAAGAGTACTGAAAATAACTTGATTATCTGTAATTTACACATGTTAAATACAACTAATCTCCCCAAATCAGATCCACAAGAATGTTGCTGAAATGCCAGGTGAGTCTAAATCTAAGGTGTTACATTTCAGAAGGTTCAATGTAAGGAGAATATATAACTACATGAACTAAGGTATATGAAGCACATGCAGGCTGAAGAGAGTTAGCTTAATTTTGCATCATGGCCAAAAGATATGTCCCTGTGCTATACTATTCTATATGTAAACGAAGTGGGATTAGTATAGGATTTTTATAGGTGGGTAGAAGGCCTGGTTCCATTATGACTAATTGAAGGCCAGGGAAGTCTTGGGTGTGCAACCCCCTGGGGCTTGGGGGGTGGGATGGGAGGGAGGATGGAATTGCGATGTAACACACCTTGAGACAAACTTTGGTATGGATAATATTCATGGTTTCATCTCATTGACAGCGAAGTACTCGATTTCTAGCCAAATAAATATCCATTAAAAATATGGAAGTCACACCTACGCTGTAGTCAGGGTTGGGCATTTAGTGAAATATACCTTAATGGAAGCAAGCATTAATGGCTGAGTCATTACTTGCAAAATTAATTTCCACCAGTGCAGGAATTTATGACTTCTCCAATCAATAAGTAATCTGAATGGCTACATTAGAGCAGGGCAACTGCTGTATTTGTGAGGGAGACAACATGAGATGATTCTGAGGACATTGGGGGTGGTGGCAGGAGCTTAAGACAAAGCAAGACTTATGACCAGCACAGAATGAGAAACCATTTAAATTTCTCGAAACAGCAAACTGGGGAGTGGGATTAGGCTTCAGCTGAAGTAAATGTGCAATACTAAACCTCAAATTCAAATGGAGCTGGCAAAAAGTTACAGAGAATCAGATAAACTTTGCATGGTTAGCAAATCAAACAAATTCACAAATATAACTTATGCAACAGTAACATACAGAACAGTAAACAATGAGTTTAACACCTGTTTTCCTGCTGATGTAAAAACTGAGACAATGGCCACTAAATCCTCATTTTGTCAATGAACCCTACTTGAAAGGAATAATTTAAAAAACTGCACAAAAAGCGAACAATGTGGCTGAACAAATGTTGGTTAATTTAATGTAAAAAAGTGAACAGTTTGGGAAAGAAAACTGCAAATAATCAACAGCAAAAGACATAAAATGAGGAGGATCCAGTAAAGCCCTGTTTCAGATGTGTAAAACAATCAGGAAATAATCAGTTAATACAAATGGTTGCCCATCCCCAGTACTGCATATTCAGATGATATTTTACCTTTTAGTCAGAATACAGGAAAGTTAACTAAGTGCTACAGCATTTTGGGGGGGGGGGGGCAAGAGAAAGAAGATGCGAAAGGAGGGGCAAGAAAGTGACTGGTTACATAGGAAAGGCACAAGAAAAGTTAATTATTGGGGAAAAGATGAACTGAATACCATGAGATTCTGCATTCTGAGAGCAATTATGAAGAAAAATCTGCACATTGTACAACCACTGGATTAGACCTAGTACGTTCTGCAAATCCATTCACTTTGATACAGAAGAATGGCTCCAAGGGAGAGGCAATTCAGGTAATCACATTTTGTGGAAAATATATTTTAATTGCTTTAAGTATTTTTATTTTAAAATTTTCCATGCTGAGAAGTTGTAATTCGAATAACATGACTCACTTTAAAATTCTTAATACCCTTCAACGTGTGTGAATGTCATGAGAAATTCAAATTCTTCAGAAAGGTGGTAAATCTGATGGTTTGGCTTTAACTGACTGTCAAACGATTTCTAGACAGACAATTATGGAAGAAAGGCCCTCAGTAATCAGAGCAGACGAAGAATAACAACTGAAAAGAGGCAGTTGAGTGGATGGCCTGCTGCTCAATTAACCAAATGTGAGTCCAGATTTCAAGATTCAAAATTGTTCGTCATTTCTAGTACACAAATGTAAAGAACAAAATAAATGTCATGCACCATTGTTCTAAATCAATGGTTCCCAAGCTTTTTGAATGAATTACAAATGCAGCAAGGTATTTGTAGCAACCTGACTATCCTCAAACTCCTGATAACAGGTGATGGTGAAGGCAGCCTTCAGGCTCTTGAACCAGAGGGGTTAACCTCAATTGCCCAATCACTGAACTGTTCTTACAACCTATGGACTCACTTTCAAGATCTCTTCATCTCATGTTCTCAATATTTATTGCTTATTTATTATTTTTTGTATTTGCATAATTTATTGTCTTTTGCACACTGGTTGTTTGCCCTGTTGGGTGCAGTCTTTCAATAATTCTATTATGGTTATTGGATTTACTGAATATGCCAGCAGGAAAATGAATCTCATGGTTGTACATGACATATATACTGATGCCAGAAAGTTTGTGAATCCTGTAGAATTTGCTCCATTTCTGCATAAATGTGACCCAAAATATGATCAGATCTTCACGCAAGTCCTAAAACTAGATAAAGAGAACCCAATTAAACAAAAAAAATTATACTTATTCATTATTTATTGAGAAAAATTATCCAGTATTACACGTATTTAGATTTAGATTATGAGGACAGGCAGTCCTCTTTTATTGTCATTTAGTAATGCATGCATTAAGAAATGATACAATGTTCCTCCAGAATGATATCACAGAAACACAATACAAACCAAGACTAAAAAAACTGACAAAAACCACATAATTATAACATATAGTTACAACAATGCAAAGCAATACCATAATTTGATAAAGAACAGACCATGGGCACGGTAAAAATAAAGTCTTAAGGTCTCTCGAAAGTTCCATCACCTCATGCAGACAGTAGAAGGAAGAGAAATTCTCTTCCTACCATGCACCTCCAGCGCCGCAAACTTGCCAATGTAGCACCCTGGAAGCACCCGACCACAGCCGACTCGAGTCCGTCTGTTTGAGTACTGTTGGGGGGGGACAGCTTACCCGGGGGAAGCGACAGTGGCCGTGCCTCTGGCACAGAGTCTGGCCCTGTAGCTCAGAAGGGTAGGGCAAGGAAGAGGAGGGCAGTTGTGATAGGGGACTCGATAGTAAGGGGGTCAGATAGGCGATTCTGTGGACACAGTCCAGAGACCCGGATGGTAGTTTGCCTCCCTGGTGCCAGGGTCCGGGATATTTCTGATCGTGTCCGAGATATCCTGAAGTGGGAGGGTGAGGAGCCAGAGGTCGTGGTACATATAGGTACCAATGACATAGGTAGGAAAAGGGATGAGGTCCTGAAAGGAGAATATAGGGAGCTAGGAAGGGAGTTGAGAAAAGGGACCGCAAAGGTAGTAATCTCGGGATTACTGCCTGTGCCACACGACAGTGAGAGTAGGAATGCGATGAGGTGGAGGATAAATGCGTGGCTGAGGGATTGGAGCAGGGGGCAGGGATTCAAGTTTTTGGATCACTGGGACCTCTTTTGGCGCAGGCGTGACCTGTACAAAAAGGACGGGTTACACTTGAATCCTAGGAGGACCAATATCCTGGCAGGGAGATTAGCGAGGGCTCTTTAAACTAGAATGGTTAGGGGGTGGGAATCAAATTAAAGAGGCTAGGCATGAGGAGGTTAGTTCACAACAGGGGGATGGGAACCAGCAGAGAGAGACAGAGGGGTGTAAAGTGAGGGTAGAAGCAAAAAGTACTAAGGAGAAAAGTAAAAGTGGCAGGCCGACAAATCCAGGGCAAGCATTAAAAAGGGCCACTTTTCAACATAATTGTATAAGGGCTAAGAGAGTTGTAAAAGAGCGCCTGAAGGCTTTGTGTGTCAATGCAAGGAGCATTTGTAACAAGGTGGATGAATTGAAAGTGCAGATTGTTATTAATGATTATGATATAGTTGGGATCACAGAGACAAGGGTGACCAGGGATGGGAGCTCAACGTTCAGGGATATTCAATATTCAGGAGGGATAGGCATGAAGGAAGGGGAGGTGGGGTGGCATTGCTGGTTAAAGAAGAGATTAACGCAATAGAAAAGAAGGACATAAGCCGGGAAGATGTGGAATTGATATGGGTAGAGCTGCGTAACACTAAGGGGCAGAAGACGCTGGTGGGAGTTGTGTACAGGCCACCTAACAGTAGTAGTGAGGTCAGAGATGGTATTAAACAGGGAATTAGAAATGTGTGCAATAAAGGAACAGCAGTTATAATGGGTGACATCAATCTACATGTAGATTGGGTGAACCAAATTGGTAAAGGAGCTGAGGAAGAGGATTTCTTGGAATGTATGCGGGATGGTTTTTTGAACCAACATGTCGAGGAACCAACTAGAGAGCAAGCTATTCTGGACTGGGTTTTGAGCAATGAGGAAGGGTTAAATAGCAATCTTGTCGTGAGAGGCCCCTTGGGTAAGAGTGACCATAATATGGTGGAATTCTTCACTAAGAGGGAGAGTGACATAGTTAATTCAGAAACAAAGGTTCTGAACTTAAAGCGGGGTAACTTTGAAGGTATGAGACGTGAATTAGCTAAGGTAGACTGGCAAATGACACTTAAAGGATTGACGGTGGATATGCAATGGCAAGCATTTAAAGGTTGCATGGATGAACCACAACAATTGTTCATCCCAGTTTGGCAAAAGAATAAATCAAGGAAGGTAGTGCACCCGTGGCTGACAAGAGAAATTAGGGATAGTATCAATTCCAAAGAAGAAGCATACAAATTAGCCAGAGAAAATGGCTCACCTGAGGACTGGGAGAAATTCAGAGTTCAGCAGAGGAGGACAAAGGGCTTAATTAGGAAAGGGAAAAAAGATTATGAGAGAAAACTGGCAGGGAACATAAAAACTGACTAAAAGCTTTTATAGATATGTAAAAAGGAAAAGACTGGTAAAGACAAATGTAGGTCCCCTACAGACAGAAACAGGTGAATTGATTATGGGGAGCAAGGACATGGCAGACCAATTGAATAATTATTTTGGTTCTGTCTTCACTAAGGAGGACATAAATAATCTTCCAGAAATAGTAGGGGACAGAGGGTCCAGTGAGATGGAGGAACTGAGCGAAATACATGTTAGTAGGGAAGTGTTGTTAGGTAAATTGAAGGGATTGAAGGCAGATAAATCCCCAGGGCCAGATGGTCTGCATCCTAGAGTGCTTAAGGAAGTAGCCCAAGAAATAGTGGATGCATTAGTGATAATTTTTCAAAACTCGTTAGATTCTGGACTAGTTCCTGAGGATTGGAGGGTGGCTAATGTAACCCCACTTTTTAAAAAAGGAGGGAGAGAGAAACCAGGGAATTATAGACCGCTTAGCCTAACGTCGGTGGTGGGGAAACTGCTGGAGTCAGTTATCAAAGATGTGATAACAGCACATTTGGAAAGCGGTGAAATCATCGGACAAAGTCAGCGTGGATTTGTGAAAGGAAAATCATGTCTGACGAATCTCATAGAATTTTTTGAGGATGTAACTAGTAGAGTGGATAGGGGAGAACCAGTGGATGTGGTATATTTGGATTTCCAAAAGGCTTTTGACAAGGTCCCACACAGGAGATTAGTGTGCAAACTTAAAGCACATGGTATTGGGGGTAGGGTATTGATGTGGATGGAGAATTGGTTTGCAGACAGGAAGCAAAGAGTGGGAATAAACGGGACCTTTTCAGAATGGCAGGCGGTGACTAATGGGGTACCGCAAGACTCAGTGCTGGGACCCCAGTTGTTTACAATATATATTAATGACTTGGATGAGGGAATTAAATGCAGCATCTCCAAGTTTGCGGATGACACGAAACTGGGTGGCAGTGTTAGCTGTGAGAAGGATGCTAAGAGGATGCAGAGTGACTTGGATAGGTTGGATGAGTGGGCAAATTCATGGCAGATGCAATTTAATGTGGATAAATGTGAAGTTATCCACTTTGGTGGCAAAAATAGGAAAACAGATTATTATCTGAATGGTGGCCGATTAGGAAAAGGGGAGGTGCAACGAGACCTGGGTGTCATTATACACCAGTCATTGAAAGTGGGCATGCAGGTACAGCAGGCTGTGAAAAAGGCGAATGGTATGCTGGCATTTATAGCGAGAGGATTCGAGTACAGGAGCAGGGAGGTACGTACTATTGCAGTTGTACAAGGCCTTGGTGAGACCACACCTGGAGTATTGTGTGCAGTTTTGGTCCCCTAATCTGAGGAAAGACATCCTTGCCATAGAGGGAGTACAAAGGTGGTTCACCAGATTGATTCCTGGGTTGGCAGGACTTTCATATGAAGAAAGACTGGATGAACTGGGCTTGTACTCGTTGGAATTTAGAAGATTGAGGGGGGATCTGATTGAAACGTATAAAATCCTAAAGGGATTGGACAGGCTGGATGCAGGAAGATTGTTCCCGATGTTGGGGAAGTCCAGAACAAGGGGTCACAGTTTGAGGATAAAGGGGAAGCCTTTTAGGACCGAGATTAGGAGAAACTTCTTCACACAGAGAGTGGTGAATCTGTGGAATTGTCTGCCACAGGAAACAGTTGAGGCCAGTTCATTGGCTATATTTAAGAGGGAGTTAGATATGGCCCTTGTGGCTACAGGGGTCAGGGGGTATGGAGGGAAGGCTGGGGCGGGGTTCTGAGTTGGATGATCAGCCATGATCATAATAAATGGCAGTGCAGGCTCGAAGGGCTGAATGGCCTACTCCTGCACCTGTTTTCTATGTTTCTAAAACTTTGAGTCTCCGACATCGGGCACCATCTCTGCCTAGCACTTCAACCCCGGCCCCAGCAACAGGCAATAGGCAAAGCCGAGGATTTGGAGCCTTCCCCTCCAGAGATTCCCGATTGCACAGTAGCAACGGCAGTGAAGCAGGCATTTCAGAAGTTTCTCCAGTGTTCCTCCACGCTTCTCACGTCTGTCGCCATCAAATCAGGATTGTGCACAGTACCTACTTACAAATACGATATCATTTCGGAGCGGCCGCGCATGCTTCGTCGTGCTGCCATCTTCTCCTCCCCTCCTTTGTTGGAAAATGTATGTATACGTTTGCTTTCAGTAACTGCTGTGACCCCTTTGTACAGCAATAACTTCAACAAAACATTTCCAGTAACTGTTGATCAGTCCTGCACATAGGCTTGGAGGAACTTTACGTCATTCCTCCTTACAAAATTGCTTCAGCTTTGGGATGTTGGTGGGCTTCCTTGCATGAACTGCTTGCTTCAGGTCCTTCCACAACATTTCTATATGATTAAGGTCAGGACTTCGAGTCTGCCATCTCAAAACACAAATTTTCTTCTTTTTAAACCATTGTTGTTGATTTACACTTGTCTTTCGGATCATTGTATTGTTGCATTATCCAACTTCTATTAAGCTTCAGGTGATGTTCTCCTGCAAAATGTCTTGATACAATTTTGAATTCATTGTTTCCTCAATGATTGCAAGCTGTCCAGGCCCTGAGGCTGTAAAGCAGACCCAAACCACGACGCTCCTTCCACCATGCTTTACAGTTGGGATGAGGTTTCGGTGTTGGTGTGCAGTGCCCTTTTTCCTCCAAACATAGCAAGGCACATTTCTGCCAAAAAGTTCAACTTCTGTCTCACCTGTCCACAGAACATTGTCCCAGAAGCACTGTAGAACATCCAGGTGGTCTTTCGCAAACTTGAGACATGCAGCAACACACATCAAAGTTGCTGGTGAACGCAGCAGGCCAAGCAGCATCTATAGGAAGAGGCGCAGTCGACGTTTCAGGCCGAGACCCTTCGTCAGGACTAACTTTGATGAAGGCTCTCGGCCTGAAACGTCGACTGCGCCTCTTCCTATAGATGCTGCTTGGCCTGCTGCGTTCACCAGCAACTTTGATGTGTGTTGCTTGAATTTCCAGCATCTGCAGAATTCCTGTTGTTGACATGCAGCAATGTTTTTTTTTGGAGAGCAGTGGTCCTAACTTAGGAGTGTGGTGATGCTAGTTTGTGGAGTGATGGGAGGTGGGGTCAAAGTTTAGGGTAGGGTCTGTAGGTGTCAATAAGTCAGTTATGTACATTTCAGGTTGCCACAAAGTAGAAAGCTAGTGCCCTAGAAAGTGCTCAGAGGGGATTCAGCGGGTGTTGCCTGGATTAGAGGATGTTATTTATGGGGAGAAAATGACAAACTAGATAACTTCCCCTGGAGTGACAGAAGCTGAGAGGTGACCTGATGGAGACATATGCAACAATGAGAGGCACAGATGGTTAGATTTTTATCCCCACTGGAGGGAACATCAAAAGCAAGGTTTAAGACAGAGAAGGGAGTTTTAAAAAGGGGATTTGAGGGGATGAGGTTTTTTATTAAAAAAAAGATAAATATATTGAATGCACTACCAGGGGAAGTGGGTCAGATATCATCAATATGTTTAAGAATAGACAGGCATAAAACTATACAGACCTAATCCACACAAATGAGATTTGGGGAGATGGGGAAAAACGCTTTGTATGAACATGGCAGACCAAAGGTCCTGTTTTGGTAACTGTACAGTCATAAATATAATAAAATTGCAGTGTATGCAAGCAGACCAATGTACTTATTGCCATTATTAAATACTGTACAGAGCATGGTAGCAAAGTGATTATGTGTTCTTGGCCTAATATTCAGACGTCTAGACTATTAAGTTTGAATGTCACTATTTCAAGTAACAGTATATTTGGAAAGAAAACCAAAACCAAGAATGACGACAATGAAATTACTGAACTGCTGTGAAGCCCATCTGGTTCAATAACAGCCTCAAGGAAGCCTAACATCCAGATTTCATCTCATCAATATGTTGTTTGATACAGTCAACTCAACTGCCCTCTGAAGTGACCATAGTTCCAGCAGTATTTGGAAATGGATAGCAAGACATTGCCAAGACTGCACGGGGTATATTTTGTGCAGCTCTAGCCACCATTCTATATAGTCAGAGAAATACAACACACACAGGTCATTTAACACTTCTAGTCCATGCCAGCCCGGTCTTCTGCTTACTCCCATCTATCTGCACCTTGGCCATTGCCCACCATACCCATCTCTCCCATGTACCTATCCAAACTTCACTTGAACATTAAAACTGAACTTACATCTACCACTTCCGCTGGCAGTTCATTCCACACTTGCTGCACCCAGAGGGGAAAAAGTTGTCCCTCAGATTCCCATTAAATATTTCACCTCTATAGGTAGAATGTGATTATGTTAGTGGTGCAGAACAGATTTAAGGATTTTGACAGGACTGTAGAGTGTTAATTGCGTAGGCTGGAATTGTTTTACCTGCAACAAAGAGGAATCACCTTACTGATTATAAAGTTATGAACATAGTTCATGCGGTCCCTCAGGCTTCTTCCCTCAAGCTGTGCGAGACTAATGTACACCCTGCCACCAGGGAGGTTGTGTCATTAGGACAATAAGCTGTTTACTGTCTACCTGTGCTGCGCACTACATGCATTTTGAATTATATTTTATTAATTTGTGGTAACATTTTGGTTTATAAGCTGTGTGTGATATTAGTTTTGTGGGTACACTGCGATCCACAGAAACCTTATATTTTGTTTGGAGATGTACATCACCAAACATACACACACACTCACAGTAAAGGCAGGTACAATTACAATGATTTAAAGCAGCAGTCCCCAACCTTTTGCTCACCGTGGATCAGTTTAATATTGACGATATTCTTGCAGACCGACCGACTTTGGTGGTGGGGGGTGTTCAAGTTCAACAGTGCATGACAGGGAATGAGGAAAGGTGCAGCTGACTCATATCGTTTCATATCACCAAATCATATCGTTTCCACGCGGCCCGGTGGTTGGTGACCACTGATTTACAGACATATGGCCAGATTCATGGATAGAAAAGGTATAGAGGAATATGAGCTAAATGCAGGCAAATAGGAAGATACCTTAGTTGACATGAACAATTTGGGTTAGAGGACCCATTTCCATACCATATACTTCTATATCCTTGACACCCATTTCTAGTTTTAAAACCTTCAGTAGATTTGCAATTGTACAGTTACTTTGAATCTCAATTAATAAAAATCTTCACATCTTCTGGTCTCTTACCTATAAAGTATACTTGCTCTAGAGGGAGCATAGCAAAATTTCACCAAACTAGTTCTTAAGCTCCTCCAAGAGGACCACACCTTTCTTGTGGTTTGGAGGCTTGTATGCCTTAATGACCCAGAGCTATGCTAGCTGGAGTTGGTGCTTTATACCTTCGATCTAGGTTGGATCACTCATGCCTAACAGGTCAAAAGTAGAGACCAGACCAAGAGTGATCCACTGGTCTTCCAGGTTTGGGGGTTCACCTCTGGGCTAACAACTCTGATTGTAAAACAAAACTATTATGGAAAATGCAATGAAAAATCTTTCTACATCTGAGTGGCAAAGGACAGACAGAGATAAAGGACCTAGTAAGTTCGTAGGAAAACAAGTTTATCATACGAGGAAAATGCTAATGTTAGAGTTCGGAAAATTGAGAGGAGATAACTGCAAGATATGAAATTAGAATCAGGCTTAAAATCACTGGCATATGTTGTGACGTATGTTGCTTTGTGGCAGTAGTACATAATAAAATAACTATAAATTACAATAAGAAATATCTATATTCTTCTCGGTTGAAGCATTCTTCTAGGGTGCATCACAACCTGGTACGGAAGTTGTCCTGTCCAAGACCGAAAGAAGCTGCAGAAGATCGTGAACATGGCGCAGCACATGACACAAACCAATCTTCCGTCCTTGGACTCACTTTACACTGCACGCCGTCAGAGTAGTGCTGCCAGGATGATCAAGGACACGACCCACCCCGCCAACACACTTTTCGTTCCTCTTCCCTCTGGGAGAAGGCTCAGGAGCTTGAAGCCTCGTACAACCAGATTTGGGAACAGCTTCTTTCCATCTGTGATAAGACTGCTGAACAGATCCTGACCCGGATCTAGGCCGTACCCTCCAAATATCTGGACCTGCCTCTCAGTTTTTTGCACTCTTACTTTCCATTTTTCTACTTTCTATTTATGATTTATAATTTAAATTTTTAATATTTACTATCGATTTGTACTCCAGGGAGTGGGAAGTGCAGAATCAAATATCGCTGTGATGATTGTACATTCTAGTATCAATTGTTTGGTGACAATAAAGTATAAAGTATTAAATTATTAGTGGAAAAAGACAGCAAAAGTGAAGTAGTGTACATGGGTTCATTGTCCATTCAGAAATCTGACTGCAGTGCAGGGGCTGTTTCTAAAATGTTGAATGTCTGTTTTCAGGTCACTGTATCTCCTGCCTGATAGTAGCAATGAGAATAGGGAAAATGATCAGAGGGCTCAGAAAGTTTGAAGCAAAGAGGATGTTCTGACTCATCAAGAGTCTAGAACCAGTGCTCAGTCTCAAAATTAGGAGGCAGGCCACTTTTGATACTCCGGCCAAAAACCTTGGAATTTTCTACCCCAGGAGGCTGCAAAGACTCAGCCATTGATTACATTCATAAGAGATAATAGATTTCCAAATATTAGAGAAATCAGGAATTATAGTTATAGGACAGAAAGCAATGAAATAGAAATGATCATAATCTTGTTGAATACTACTCAATGAGCAACAGGCAAAATGACCTTTTATTATATCAAGAGAAAAAGGAACAAGTGATATTTGCTTCTCTAAATTAGACAGGCACGATCAAAAGATTGCAAGTTAACCAAATATAGATTTTTATAAAGCTTTCACTGTAACATAAGTTTGGCAAAACAGGATGGAGTGATTTTCCTGCTCCTAAAATTATGTATAGAATACTGGTATAAGCAGTATACATTTGAATATTGTTTTACAATACAAAAGGCTTAGAAAGACCTAGACATGGTTTTTAAATAGGTAATTCTCTAGCAAGTTATCAAATGCACAAGTTTTAGAAATCTGCTTGAAATGAAGTATATATAATAAAGGATAAAAGTAGCAAATTCATTAGACCAGACTTAAGTGAGCAGCAGGCTAGGCTAGTATTTCTCATTTCCTGAGATGTCAGCATGCCATCTTCTTGATTGTGAAGGATTGTGTCTGTACTGTTACATTCCACTATTCCATAAAAGAACAAATGCAATACTTCAAAGAAAACAATATAGAGCCAAGGAAACAAAGATGTAGAGAAAAAATAATATGTTCTACCAAACAATAGCCATTACTATAACAAACCAAACAGCACACATCGTACCATAACTATCTAAAGGCCTTACTATACAGTTAATGCTTAATTATACAGGGTAGTTGGAGATGGTCGTGATCAGATAAAGTAATTCTTTCAAATATTCCACACAAAGATCGATGCTTTAGCAGAATATCGGGTTATTGGAAATAACTGAAAACATCTGGTTACTTGGAGAGCAGCTCATAGGACATTGAATTCTACGTGATTACCAGAGTTGAAATAAGCAGGTTTTATTCCAGCTGGAAAGATGTAACCAATGGAATATCCCAAGGATCAATCATTTATAATTTGCATGAACATGAGAGGGCAGTATGCAAGTCACCCATTTGCTGATGACAGGCAAATAAGTGAGAAAACATACTCATTTGGACATGCAACAAAACAGATAGGTTGAGTGACTGGGTGATAACCTATTAGTTAGAGCTTAATGTGGGATTGTGCAAGATCTTGCCTATCAGACAGATGATCTGAAGGCTGACTTGCCTCAGTGAGAATGATTGCAGATGAGCAAAGTACAAATGGGATCCAAGTGTTCATTTGCATGAATTCCAAATAATTAGCAAGCAGGCACAGTAGATGACACAAAGCTGGGTGGCAGTGTGAAATGTGTGGAGGATATTGAGATAATGCAGGATGACTTGGACAGGTTGGGTGAGAGGACAGATGCAGTTTAATGTGGATAAATGTGAGGTTATCCACTTTGGTGGCAAGAACAGGAAGGTAGATTACTACTTGAATGGTGTCAAGTGAGGAAAAGGGGAAGTACAACGAGATCTTGGTGTCCTTGTTCATCAGTCACTGAAAGTAAGCTTGCAGGTACAGCAGGCAGTGAAGAAAGCTAATAGCATGTTGGCCTTCATAACAAGGGGAGTTGAGTATAGGAGCAAAGAGGTCCTTCTGCAGTTGTACAGGGCCCTGGTGAGACAACACTTGGAGTATTGTGTACAGTTTTGGTCTCCAAATTTGAGGAAGGACATTCTTGCTATTGAGGAACTGCAGCGGAGGTTCACGCGGTTAATTCCTGGGATGGCGGGACTGTCATATGTTGAAAGATTGAAGCGACTGGGATTGTATACACTGGAATTTAGAAGCATGAGGGAATTTGATTGAAACATACAAGGTTATTAAGGGATTGGACACGCTAGAGGCAGGAAACATGTTCCCGATGTTGGGGGAGTCCAGAACCAGAGGCCACAATTTGAGAATAAGGGGTAGGCCATTTAGAACGGAGTTGAGGAAAAACTTTTTCACCCAGAGAGTTGTGGATCTGTGGAATGCTCTGCCTCAGAAGGCAGTGGAGGCCAATTCTCTGGATGCTTTCAAGAAAGAGTTAGATAGAGCTCTTAATGATAGCAGAGTCAAGGGATATGGGGAGAAGGCAGGAACGAGGTACTAATTGTGGATGATCAGCCATGATCACAGTGAATGGCGATGCTGGCTCGAAGGGCCAAATGGCCTACTCCTATTGTCTGTTGTCAGTAATTAGCAAAGCAAATGAGATATTGGCATTTACTGTGAAATGCTTTGAGCTTAGAAAATAATAAGTCAAACCTGGAGTACAGTGTACAGTTTTAGCCCTGTTTCAAGAAATTCCATACTGGCACTAGTGGTAGTTGAAAAGCGATTCACTGGGCTAATTTCTGGAATGAGAAGGCCATCCTATCATGTATATGGTTAGATTTTGAACTTCATCTCCTGGTTCACCTATGGTTTCTGGTTTGAAACACCCAGGTTGACCTCTTTCACACACTGTTCTCTACACAGTTGCTGGTAAAGTCCATGTCAGTGGTGAAATTCTCATCAAGGTTAGCTGCTGAGTTTTTGAAAGTGGACCACTCCAATAACCTAAAGCAGTCACATTGAAACTCATCCGTTTCCTCAGATCAGCGCTCTACAACTTTCTGCACTAGATCCTCCTTTTCTGTTTCTCTTTGTACCCAAGGAGAAGAGACACAGATTCACCAAACTGTTCATTAAGTATCTTTGATGATTTGGTAGCAACGACCAAAGGTGTTTAAACTCCTGGTGAGACTGACACTGCAAGAAACTTCAGAAGGTTGTGGACACAGTTCAGCACATCATACAAACTAAATTTTTCAAGAACCTAAATATCAAAAGCCCTGCAATACCATCACTGCAGAGTTTATCGTCAAAGTGTACCAAGATAATACATAAATTTGGTACACTTGACAATTTATTTTAAGCATTAGCCAAAGTCAAGGTCTGACAAGATTTGAAATAAAATTTTAAGATATGTTAAGGCTTAGAAAATGTTAAAAATACTTGTCAAAGCAATGATCTGACAAGTTTTTAAACCCTGGGTTCCATTACAACACTGCAGTACAAACTTTAAAAAGCATATTGTCTTAATAATGGAAAGCACAAAAGTACTGAATTGTTATAAAAAATCAGACTGGTTTACATAGATGCCTAGTCTGGCCTAATTATGACTCCAGACCCACCAATGTTGTTCCCTTTGAGCTGCAATTAGAAATGGCCAATAAATGCTAACTTTACAAAGGACAGCCTTGTACCTGGAATAATAAACCAAATCATAACTCTGATGTATAGGGAAGCTATGGAAGTTTATCTTTAAAAGATCTGTGTACACAAAGTCTTTTGAATATTTTTAAGACAAGCCTAGACAGATTCTTGATAAACAAAGGAAGGGGTTAGTGTGGGTTAAGGTTACAGTCAGATCAGCCATATTTAAATTGAATGGCAGAACAGATTTGAAGGGTTGACGAGCCTACTCCAATTCTTAATTTGTATGGTCATTCAATTCCTGTGCTGCAAACCTTCAATAAGCAATCATAATATTTTAACGATAGGTGCATCAAAATTCTTAAATTGAAACTAAGTTATGCTTTGGGAATATTGAAGTTTTTTTTCCCCCTACTGGCACACTGAATAAATTATCAAAAAGGTACCAACAGTTTCCAATCAAGTTCCAGTGCATAAGAGTAGTCATTGTAAAATTATAGTCTAATGAAAGATTGGTCATAATTATGACTGCTGTGTAAAGCAGAGAACATCATACTGCGTTAGCAGGTACTCTGAAGTCAATACTTACACTAGAACTAATAATGCTTTATTTAGCCCATGCCAGACCTGACTTCAAAATGCCAGTGGGAACAGTGGGTGCCAAATGCAAGTGCTCCACTTCTTGGCACAGACATCAGTGACCTTGATTATTTTTAAAATAAAGTCAAACGAATCTGCAAATACGCATTGGATGAATCGACTTCTGGAATCAATATTCTCAACCTTACTGCATCTAGTTCTGTAACTTTTGTGGTCAATGATAATGGTATAATATTTAGCAAAAAAGGAATATCCAAAATGTCCTCATGAAGTCCAGTAGGCCAAACAATTGAATTAGGTGGGATTTTAAAATTACAATAATTCCTATAAATAGTATTTTGAGAGAAGTTAGGATCAACTTAAAATTCATTTTATTGTACACATAACAAGTCATTGAGAAGTGTAATATTACAAAATGAAGCTATAAGGAAGAGCAGTGAAAATTAAGTGCAATCTAAAGTACAGAGATATTTTCACTGGCCATGGTCTTGTATTTTTCAAGCAAGTTTGACAATTGCTCCCAAAAATATGCAGGATCAATCATCCTTTTGCTTGACCCACACAAGTTTGTCCAGCAGTTTGTTGCAGAAAACAAAATTGTGAACTGTTGCACATGGGCAACTAATTTCTCTCAGACACGAGGAAATCTGCAGATGCTGGAAATTCAAGCAACACACACAAAATGCTGGTGGAAAGCAGAGGCCAGGCAGCATCTATAGGAAGAAGTACAGTCTACGTTTCAGGCCGAGACGTCAACTGTCCTTCTTCCTATAGATGCTGCCTGGCCTGCTGTGTTCCACCAGCATTTTGTGTAATTTCTCTCGGTATTTTTAAGAGGGCACAATAAGCAAACACATGCAACTACAGAGTAACAGAAACATGATGCAGATCAATCCAATTCCACATAATGACTAATTAAGTCAGGCACAGACTGCAGCACAATTACAAAAAAATGCAAAATGATCAGTACTGTTTAATATTCCTTCATCACAATAGAGTAGTTTGCATCATAGGGACTACTGCTCAGCACGGAAGCAGACATTTTTACCCACTGCATCCACAATGAGCACTGCTCCCATGTACTCTCATTAGGTCCACAGTCTTTGAAATAAAATGGGCAAAAACAGGTAACATGCCCAGTCAAAGTAACACTAATTAAAATAAGTCAAAAGTCAGGAAAATTACATTGGTAATTTACTCTAGTCAGACTATGAAATAGTGATATTGACATGAGAAAAAATCTTGCCTCATTAACCAATACTGCAAGGCAGCTGAACAATCAGCATGGCTACCAACTGGTTTCCACAGGATAAACTAGAATAAAAGTCTCTAGACTTCCTTGCAAGTGTGTACAAACAAATCGTTGACAGATTGCACAAAACAGAATGAATCATTCACATGTGGTCCAGTAAAACCATAAATCTGAACTTTCCAACTCTGAAATGGAAACAACAGTGGTCTTCATTTAGTTATACAGGATATAAAATAGCAGTGTAAAGAGAACATAGAATAGTACAGCACAGTACAGGCCCTTCGGCCCACAATGTTGTGCCGACCCTCAAACCCTGCCTCCCATATAAGCCCCCACCTTAAATTCCTCCACATTCCTGTCTAGTAGTCTCTGAAACTTCACTCGTGTATCTGCCTCCACCACTGACTCAGGCAGTGCATTCCACACACCAACCACTCTCTGAGCAAGAAACCTTCCTCTAATATCCCCCTCGAACTTCCCACCCCTTACCTTAAAGCTATGTCCTCTTGTATTGAGCAGTGGTGCCCTGGGGAACAGGCACTGGCTATCCACTCTATCTATTCCTCTTATCTTGTACACCTCTAACATGTCTCCTCTCATCCTCCTCCTCTCCAAAGAGTAAAGCCCTAGCTCCCTTAATCTCTGATCATAATGCATACTCTCTAAACCAGGCAGCATCCTGGTAAATCTCCTCTGTATCCTTTCCAATGCTTCCACATCTTTCCTATAGTGAGGCAACCAGAATTGGACACAGCACTCCAAGTGTAGACTAACCAGAGTTTTATAGAGTTGCATCATTACCTCGCGACTCTTAAACTCTATCCCTTGACTTATGAAAGCTAACACCCCATAAGCTTTCTTAACTACGCTATCCACCTGTGAGGCAACTTTCAGGGATCTGTGGATACGTACCCCCAGATCCCTCTGCTCCTCCACACTACCTAGTATCCTGCCTTTACTTTGTACTCTGCCTTGGAGTTTGTCCTTCCAAAGTGTACCACCTCATACTTCTCCGGGTTGAACTCCATCTGCCACTTCTCAGCCCACTTCTGCATCCCATCAATGTCTCTCTGCAATCTTCAACAATCCTCTACACTATCTACAACACCACCAACCTTTGTGTCATCTGCAACTTGCCAACCCACCCTTCTACCCCCACATCCAGGTCGTTAATAAAAATCACAAAAAGTAGAGGACCCAGAACTAATCCTTGTGGGACACCACTAGTCACAATCCTCCAATCTGAATGTACTCCCTCCACCACGACCCTCTGCCTTCTGCAGGCAAGCCAATTCTGAATCCACCTGGCCAAACTTCCCTGGATCCCATGCCTTCTGACTTTCTCAGTAAGCCTACTGTGTGGAACCTTGTCAAATGCCTTACTAAAATCCATATAGATCATATCCACTGCACTACCCTCATCTATATGCCTGGTCACATCCTCAAAGAACTCTGTCAGGCTTGCTGGATCCAGGCAACAAAACTGTGGTTAGTCAAGGTTCAAATTCAAAGATGGCTAAACTTGTATATACATTGAATGAAGAACATTTCGAAATGACTTAGTAAGAGTAGAAGGAAACTACAACCTTTACACTGAAGCAAGGTAAAATGCTTAAAGTTGTGCTTTCATTTTTCAAGTTATTTTCCTGCATGATTAGATTTAAATCAGTGATATCAAAATTCAAATGCCACATGGCATGCAGAGATTGACAGGCTCTTGATTATCAAGGGCATCAAAGGTTATGGGGAGAAGGCAGGAGAATGGGGTTGAGAGTAATAATAGATCAGCCATGATGGAATGGAGGAGCAGCCTCAACAGAACTAATGACCAAATTCTGCTCTGATGCCTCATTGTGACCAAAAGTTTCATGAGACTCAAAATGTAGGAAGTAAAATATAAACTGGAAATCTGACAACTTAACAACTAGTATAGAGAAGAACAAACCAAGAACAGGCTGTTCATGTGGAGCTGTTGTCAAGTTCTTAGCAACCACAGGAGAAGCTCAAAGTAGGACAAAAAGCAAGATTGTCATAATAAAAATGAAAACAATGCTCCAAAAAACACATTTGATATACATACAGTCCAAGAGAAAATGACTGATTGGCACAACAGTAAAATTAGAAAGTAGTTGTGCCACAGAAGAATGTCCAATTAAGTGTATACCAATTCCTAACAGAGCATTCCTATCCATCTCTCTTCCTGGTTCTTTTCCCAGGGAAAAAAAGAGACAATTCCAGATGAAGTAGTACTATTTAAAAATACCCTTCCCCACATCACCCTTGAATCTTTTGTCCAAATTTTATAAAAGTAGAGAAACAATTAGGATGACCTCTGTTCTCTCTCAATCAGGAAATATTATGATGTCAGTATATTTCAAATTCCTACTGTAAGAAATATTGAGAACACTTGGCACAATCAAGGTCACAGATTTAATACAAAGTCAACCTTAAATTTGAAAGTATAGACTTCTCAGGAAATTGCTTTGTGGAAACTATCCTACAATCCCAGCCATCTTTCCATAACTAGCAGGCCATGTACCATCCTGAAGGAAAAGTGAAAATATTGGAATAATGGTTTAATCAATGCAAAACTATTGACTTTCAAAATTTACATTCACTCTTGGAACAGATATCAGGCAAGTATTGATCCTTGCCCTTTGACTATACCTTTCATACCATGCATTTCTCATAGATAGAGATAAGTACTTAATTGACCTCAAAGGAAATTACAGTGTCATAGCAGCATTACAAGTGCACAAATATTAGAAGTAGAAAGAATTAAAAAAAAATTACCACAAACAGTTTAACAGCAGGGGTTCAACACTCCCCTGGCTATAGGTTGACTCGTTATAGAGCCTAATGGCAGAGGGCAAGAATGACCTCATATAGCGCTCTTTGGAGCAGTGCAGTTGTCTTAGTCTATTACTAAAATTGTTCCTCTGTTCAGCTAAGGTGGCATGCATAAGGTGAGAAACTTTGTCCAGAATTGCCAGGATTTTCCATAGGGACCACAGCTTCCAGTGGGTCCAGTTTGACTCCTACACCAAAGACAGCCTTTCTGATCAGTTTTTGAAGTCTATGTTGAAGCCATTGCGCAGCACACCACTGCAGAGAAGATTGTACTGTGCAAGACACATTGAAAACTACAGTTATCAGAAACAAAAAAAGTTCTCATCTGTCCTTTAGTTGCTGTCAAAATCTGGTGCGTTCATATTTTGCCAACTTCATAGTTTCATCTTCGTTAAGAAGTCATAATAAAAAAATATTTTCTATATTAATGCTCCACTCTGGCTTTGTTTAGCCCAAAATATTTTTTTGAATCTACATCCTACTGTAATTTTTCCAATATCCCTGCCTCCCCATTAAGCTCATCAATTGCATCATTATCCATTTGGAATGCAGAAGCACTGTCCTATGTAAGCTGAGGTCATTCAGATTTACTTCATTAAGCCTAGGGTGGCAACAGGGATTTAATTTCTGAACTATGGATTGTGTAATTTCTCTGGATTAGTACTGAGAATAAGGGCAAAGCAAGTGAGCTAGTTAAAAAATAATGAACCAAGAACAAGGACTTTTAAATTAACAAGTGAAACAAAATGCAAAAAACAATTACAGACTGATAAATTATTTGGATTAGATGTTCCTATCTAAGATTTCAAAATCAGTTATTCTAAAAAAAAAAGGCCTGCATAACATGTGAGCCTTTTGATAAGGCCAAGACCTGCAACTAAGGAAGCTGGGCATCACAGACAAAGGCCTGTATCGTTTTCTGATGCTCCTGAAAAAGTGGAAAGTCATCTTCTTGAACCACTGAAGTCCTGGTAAGGGTACTCTGAAATGTGAAGAAGCAAATTCAAAAAAATAAACACAGCAACAATACAGAAATAGTGCCGTGTATTCAAATCCAGTTCAAATACAGACAGCAGATTTCTTGCCCTCCTTATTGGCTGAGATTTAGGAGGTACATGAAGCAGCCAAGATGAGTGAAAGAGATGCATTTTGTAGAATGGATCAAACTACAGCCATAATGCACATGTAGTGGATGGAATAAATGTGCGGAGTTCCCAGACTGCATTTGCAGTTGTATTAATCCATGCAAAGTTATGACTATAAAATATTGGGATGTTAGTAAACAAGTTGCTTTTCATAGAATACTTTATATGGTCCATCTTGCTGTTTTAATGGTGACTCCAAAAATGCTGATAGCAGAGCACACAGCAATGGTACTGCCTTTCCATGTTAAGGGTAAGTGGACAATATTCCCTCTTGCTGGAGATAGCCATTACTTGGCACTTTTCAAGCTCAACTATCAGGAGCACGACGTACGCAGGGCCCTTATCATTGTCAGTGACCCCTCCCATTTGTCCAATAATCTTTGACCCCTCTACCACCAGAACTGTTAGGATAGACAACAGCTTCTTCTCACTCCCCTCCCGGCAGTCAGACTACTGAACTCCCTGCCACCACCCAGGTCACATCACATATGAAGGGCCAGTACATTAAAAAGTAAACAGCACTGTATATGCACCTGATTGTTTGTTCATTTATTTGTGGTAATATTACTTCATGTGTATTGTGTTGTGCACCTTGGTCTGGAGGCACATTGTTTGGCAGTATCCGTGTGTACGGTTGAATGACAAACTTGAACTCTACACATTATAGGTCAAGTATTAATATAGAATCAAATGTGCATAAATACCAGCATGTTGTTATATTGTAAATATACTATAAAAAGCGGTTAAAGTGTTTATAGTGCAGTGATTGAAGTAATGGATTGGGGGGGGGGGTGTGAATGAAAGTGATTGATCAGATTAACTGTCTGGGGGAAAGGAACTTTTAAAATGATGTGGTTTTTGTTTTAATAGCCCTATAGTGCTTTCCAGAAGGGAGCTTTCGGAAAAGGCAATTTGCTGGCTGGGTAATGTCTGTGATGCTTTTTCCTGCCAGCTTCTTTGTCCAAGTTCCACAATGATGGTCGACCGCAACCAATGACCTTTTCTGCTAACCAGACTGTTCAATGTAGTTTTCATCTATTGTGAGAGGATGCTACACCAAACTGGACAGTAATGGCTGAATAGAGGATGCTCTCTACGACTGTGCAGAATTGCACCAGTATGTTCTGGGGAAGATGGAATTTTACCAACTACTGCAAGTAGTGCAACCTCTGTTGTGCCCCTTTGTTAATGAAGGAGATAGAACTGGTTGAACAAAGAGCTCCAGACTATTATGCATCGCTTTCCATATATAATGGCATTCACAGAACTGAAAATAAATCTTGATCCTCATTAAACTTTTGAAGGTTGTTTATCTATTTAAATCATGGCATATGAAAAATTACAACCCTTTGCTTCAAAAAGATGCACAGAAAGTTTCTACCAACTATTGTAATTCCAAAAGAAATATGTTTAAGATATTGTACATCTTAATCTCATATATTTGGTGGAAGTGTAGCTTTTCTGTAACCACTGATGCTCATTTCTCATGTTTTAGAAAAATGGAAAGAATGTTTATGAAGGAAAACCAAACTATTAAAATGTCATTTGATGGCTAGAATTTACTGTAAATTAGTGTTTAATCTAAGCTTACAAATGACATAAAAATACAATATTTTAAATATAACAAGTACTCGTAGAGTGAGGCTTGTTATCAAGCAAATATGTCTATAATAAATCTCTCCCTTTTGAATTCCTCCAGCTGACTCACTGAGTTAGAGAATGAGTTGAAGACATACTTGACATTAAAGGAAGGGCAAGATGTTCAGGATTGGGTGTCCCAGAGCTTGATTATACTTCATAGAAAATTACAGGATATGATTGGAGAGAAAATAGTTGATAAGCCACAGGGGGAAATGCATTTACCATTCTTGGGAAGAAGGCTGAGGACAGAGTTAATAAACAGAAATAATAAACATGGAGAACGGTGAATAGTTATATGATAGTTGAAGGGAATTCCATAAGATAGAGCAACACACACAAAATGCTGGAGGAACTCAACTAATCAGACAGGATCTATGAAATGAATAAACAGTCCGTGTTTCAGGCTGAAACCCTTCTCCAGAACTGAAAAAGGGGGGGAAATGGTGTGTGTGGGGGGTGGGGGGGAAGGAGCAGGTTAGCTAGGTTATAGGTGGGGAAGCTAAAGGGGCTTGAGAGGAAAGAAGCTGATAAGAGAGGGCCATGGGAGAATGGGAAGAACAGGGTGGGGGGGGGGGTTAGTAATAGGCAGGTGAGAAGAGGCAAAGAGGTGAGAATGCTGAATAAAAGAGGGGAGGGATTTTTATTTTACCAGAAGGAGAAATCATCAAGTCAGAGTCTACCCAGATGGAATACAAGGTGTTGTTCCTCCACCTGAGGGTGGCCTCATCTTGGCACAAGAGGAGACCATGGACCAACATGTTGGAACAGGAATGGAATTCAAAATTAAAATGTTTGGCCATGGAAGTCCCACTTTTGGCAGATGGAGCAGAGGTGCTCGACAAAGCAGTCCTCCAATTTACAACAGGTCTCACCAACGTACAGGAAGCCACATTGGAAGCACCGGACACAATAGATGACCCCAGCAGATTTGCAGGTGAAGTGTTGCCTCACCTGGAAGGACTGTTTGGAGCTCTGAAAGGAGGCAAGGGAGATGGTGAATGGGCAGGTGCAGCACTTAGGCTGCAAACAGGGATAAGTGCCAGGAGGGAGGTAAAGATACATTTAGTCATAGGATCCCTTTGGAGATGGCTGAAGTTGCAGAAGATACTCTGCCTATCATGTGTGTATTCAGGACCAGAGGCACATTATTAATGTTGCCTATCTTACAAGAAGATCTCTCAATGGGGAATAAAAATCAAAAAGGGGAAATCAAAATGTCTTGAACCATGCTGGAACCAAAACAAGAGATGGCAAGAGATTTTTTTTTAAACAACAGAGACTGTCAGCCAAATCGAAGAATTGGCTATCAAGGTTATATTTTTGCATTATTACCTGAATCACATGCAAATTAGCACTGGAATAAACAAATTAGAGGAGACAAAATACATGATCTAAAGAGTGGTATGGAAAAGAGGCGCCATTTTATATGACATTGGCGTCAGTCTTAGATTGGGATAGAGCACCTAACTCTCCTCTGGTGGGAGGAGAGAGAGCAGCGCGCCCTGCACGCGCAGCCCTCCAGTAAAAAAAAATGATATCATTTCCATTAAATAGGGGCCGTGGACAATTCTGATTTGATGGAGACGGACGTGAAAGCACAGAGGAACACCTGGAGAAATTTCTGAAACGCTCGTTTGCTGCTGTCGTTACTGCATGGTCCGGAATCTTCCAGAGGGAAGGCCTCAAAATCCCTGGCTTTGCCTGCTGTTGGCGACCGAGATTGAGGTTGAATTGTTCGGACAGAGATGGCACTCAGTACTTGGTGTCGGAGAGCTGATTCGGAGGCTCGAAGTTTTCGGATGACTCAGATACGGATTGCAGTCGGGCATGACAGGGAGAGTTTTTCTTCCCACTGCCGTCTGCGTGAGATGTGGGACATTTGAGAGACTTTGAACTTTTTACTGTGCTCATGGACTTCTTCATCAAGTTATGGTATTGTTGCACTGTTGTAACTATATGTTATAATTATGTGGTTTTGTCAGTTTTTTCAGTCTTGGTCTGTCCTGTTTATGATATCACACCGGAGGAATATGGTATCATTTCTTAATGCATGCATTACTAAATGACAATAAAAGATGTCTTCATAATCTAATGTCTTCATAATCTAATCTAACTGAAACTAGATAAACACAAAGCAAGCAGTGGCTGGGATCCTGTGACATCCTAGGTGAAGGATGAGTCAGATTTTTTTAGCAGGGTGACTCAAGAAGATAAAGTAAATTATGAAATATAGAGAGGAAGGCAGCAGACTAATTGCCAGGTGCAGACCTTTAGCACTAGTAAAAATGAAATGCTGGTGGGCATGAAACAACCCAGAAGAGAGAAATATGTAAGGCTGATGTGAGAGCATCCTTCAGGAGGGTGAACCCATGGAAAGCATCAGACAGTATACCTGGCTGAGTATTGAAGACCTGTGCTAATCAACTGGCTGAAGTGTTTAATGACATCTTCAACCTCTCTTTGGCAGTTTGAGGTACCCACTTGCTTCAATCATACCAGTGCCCAAGAACATGGCAATCTGCCTCAATGGGTACTGTTCAGTAGCACTTACATCCACTATGAAGTGCTTTGAGAGGTTTGTCATCTGCCTGAGAAGTGACTTGGTTCTGCTCCAATTTGCATATGTCACGAAAAGTCAACAGCAGATACCATTTCACTGGCTCTTCACTCAGCTCGGGAACAGCTGGACAGTGAAGATGCCTACATCAGGATATGCTCTTCATGGATGACAGTTTAGCATTCATGACTACCAGCCCCTCGAAAATGATCACTGAACTCCAAGGTCTAAGCCTGGCTATATCCCTGTGCAACTGGATCAACTTCCGCACTTGTAGGCCCCAGTCAGAACTGTCTCCTCCACAATCACTATTATCACTATGCGCTTAGCTCTGTGCTCTACTCACTTTATACCTATGACTAAGTACTGTTCCAATGCTATATTCAAGTTTGCTGATGACAGCACTGTGGTTGGCCAAATCAAAGGTAGTGAGAAGTAGGAAAGAGATTGAAAATCTGGTGGAATGGTGCCACGACAACCACCCTCACTCGACATCAGCAAAGCCAGAGCTGATTATTGACTAAAGGAGGAAGAAAACAGAGCTCCACCAGCCAGTCCTCATTAGGTGAGCAGAAGTAAAATGGGTCAGTAACTTTAAATTCCTTGGCTTTATTATCAGAGGATCCATCCTAGGACCTGTACATAAGTGCTATCACAAAGTAAGACAGTGCCTTTACTCTTTTTTTTTAAAAAAAGAGACTTTCATAGATTTGGCATGACATCTAAAACTTCGAGAAACCTCTATAGATGCACAGTAGAGAGCATCCTGACTGGTTGCATCACAGCCTGGTATGGAAACACCAATGCCCAAAAGCCCCCCCTACCATTGGGTACATCTGTAAGGAGCACTGCCACAACAAAGCAGCATCCATCAACCCCACCATCCAGATCATGCTCTCTTCTCACTGCTGCCATCAGGAAGGTAGTAAAGGAGTCTCATGTCCCACACCACCAGGTTCAGGAACAGTCATTACCCTTTAACCATCAGGCTCCCAAACCAGCTCATTCAAATCATCTCCAAATCCAAACTGATTCCATAACCTATGGCCAAACTTTCAAGGTCTCTACAACTGAGACTTTCAATGTATTTTTAAATTTACATTTTTTTTGTATTGGCAGTTTGTCTTTTGCACATCAATCTGTGTGCAGTTTTTCCATTGATTCTGATGCAAATGCAATGTCTTTCTTTGTTCTAATGTTTATGCCTACAAGAAAATGAATCTCAAAGTAGTATATGGTGACATATACGCACTTTGATAATACGTTTACCTTTAAAATCCCAGAAGGAAATGTTGGGCCAAAAAGGCATTCTTTATACACATGCATACAGAACAAGACAAAGTAAATGACTTCAAAAATTCAGCTCGGCAAATAAGATATGATAGCCATTTTCATGGCACGATCTCAAAATAACCAGAACTAGGAACTAAATATAAAGATCTACAGAACAGACAGAAAAAAATGGGGGAAGGAAAGAACAGCCATAGTGAATAGGCACAACACTACATATTTGATAAGCTGCTATGCAACAAGAAGCCACAGTGGAGGAGAGCATTTTTTTTTAAGTTACGTAGCAATGGCAGTGTTTCCAAAGGAGGGTTAAAGGCTGGGGGGCAGGGGGGAATTAATATTCATATAGGTGTGTACAAGTAGAATGCTCACTTCTGAAAGGTGTAGTATCAACAGAACAGTTTCCTCCAATATTACATTCAGGACCAAACAAGGAGGCCAACAAAGATTTTGTAATGACAAATCTGAAATACTTATCTAATAATGATCACAAGATGACTTGACTCCAATATTTAACAGAAGATAAAAATACCAAAAATAGCTGAGATATGAACAAGGCTTGCAACCATGAGACAGACTTCACAGTAAACTGAGCCAAACCACAGCAGAACAGAGAGAGAAGGATTACTGTGATGTGCGCCTCAGTGAGTGAATTTTAACCAAAATTAAAAAAGGAACAATATACATATAAAAGCATGGGTAGAAGACAATATAGAAAGATACAAAATATTGCAAATAAAGATAAAAACAGAAGTAAAAGAGGATGAAATGAAACTTTTAAAGATGCAAAGTTTATTGCAGGATAGCTAAGAGAAGTGGCTGTTTGCATTAAGATTAATAAAAGTGAAAAATAATAATGTTGAAAGACTTTTTGTCTGGAAACAAGTCTAGAGGGCAATACCCTGTGATAAAGAAAATAAATCACTGAATGAGAAATGGGCAGTCAAAATTGCAAGCAAAAAACTTATAACAGAATCTCAAAATTCATAACAAATATACAGGACTAGATTGCTTTTATTTCAGAATTTTAAATGATATAGCTGAGAACATTGAATAATGGAATCTAGGAGCATCTGCAACCTATTTGGGAGACTTTCCTTTGTAAGATTTTATGGTAGAACTGAGATAAACCAAGGAATTACAAAATACTTAACAAGCTTCAGTTAGCAGTAAATTATGAGAATCTGTAATTAAGAGTTGACAGCTATAAGCAACTTGTCATGCTAGCTCCTAAACAGTGAGGATACAGGCACTCAAATTGACAGTATTTAACCACATTCCAGCTAAGATCCTTCATGGGTCTCCCAAGGATCTACCCTGAGGTTGCAATTAATCAACCTATTTATAAAATGAATCAGATGACGAGATTGAAAGGCATGTATACACGTTTCTCAATAGGGCAAAGATGTAATGTAGGAACTATATAATGATTTTGGAATGAGTACAGCACAGACTTATCAGAATGGTACTATACTACTGGATAAATTATGCCACAATATTACAGTTGAGAATGCCAAAATTTAAATAGCAATTTTATTGGAACACCTCCAGAAAAATAACTTTTTTCTGTACACTGGGAAGCCAGGTTGAGTCTAAGAACTGGACAGAGGTCTTTCAGAAATGGAGGAAGGAAATATTTCTATGTGTGGAGGATGGTAAAAACTCAGTAGGCTTCATCTCTAAATACAAATGAACATTAGGACAATTGTCAACTTTGATTCTGAAACTGACAGACCCTTATTAACCAAAGAAATTGAAGATCAGGAGAATGATTGGTATTAATTAGGCTAAAGGATCAATTATACCATTTAGAACCAGAAATAAACCTGCCACAATAAATGACCCATTCATAATGTGACTCCTATGCTTGTAGCACTTTATAACCACTAGCGCCAAATTTTGATTAATATTGTCCTTGTGAAGCCTCATGGAACATTTTAGAATATCCACTATAAATATTTGGCAATCAGAAAAGTAGCCTTAACAATAAAAGATTGTGAGATGCAGGGGAGGGCAAAGTTCAAGAGAGTGACGAGATAACGTTAAGCTCTGTAAGCACTAATACGAAAAATGCTAAAGCGATATAAGCAAAGAGTAGCATGTAAATAAGAACTCCAATAGGGGATACAAGTTAAACTGTTGGATACACGACAGGTAAAGGATTCATAAATATTTATCATACTTTCTGTAAAAATACTTTTTCGAAACTTACTTCTTGACCAAAACCGACGTTCAGGGTCGATATGTTTTCAGTCTAGACCAGTACTCTATCTAAACTAGTCATCTCTTGCAACTTCTCAATATCTATATTCAATTTCGAACAACTGAAATATTATTCGAACTCTCTGGCGTTTAAAAAAAAGGCCGGTTTAGTTCCTATAAGAATGAAAGCTTTTTGCAAGAGTCTGCCTAAGAAACAGAATAGATTATTCCAAACTCTCCTCTCAAAATAAATACACAAGAAAAAATGATCGACATCTGTGTCAACATAAATGCAGCCTATTCGCCCGAGGTCTAAGAATTACTCCCAGACGAAGATATAGAGGATGTTTTTTTCCCGTTCATTTTAAAATATCCACACCCAATTTGCTGTGCTTTTCGACTCAAACATAAAACGTGGCACTTCCCAATATTCCAGGTGAAATAAACTTCCATTCTGCTGTAAAAATAAAATAGAAAAACAGTAGCAGATTTGGGAAAGTTTTTTTTAAACAACAGAGACAGCCCGAGGTGACGCCTTGACAGATGAATGCACTGGGATCTGCAGCTCCAACCACTGCTACCGATTTTGGCAACAGATTCACTCGCGGACCAAACTTGAGCAGCTAGTTTAACGTACAAAATATTTAACACAAATACTTTATTGAGCCACACAGGGTGAATGACAGCACAAGCAACAGAAAATCCACACTCACCCCGACCGCCACCGTTTCATCCCCTTGAAATTTGCAGATACATTTATCACCGCGTTGGATTTCCGCGTCATTCAGCGGCCTGAAACGGCACATCACTTTTATATTGCACTCAGCCGGATCCGCCATTGTCCCTTTTTTATTATATTGGGGGGGAAATTTTAAACCATACAAAACAACTGAACTTTCCCCCCCGGGCGACGCTTCCTTAGCTCTCCCTGTTAACGGCCGATCGTCCTCTCCCAACTATGGAGAAACAGTTTCCGTTGCTAGCGACCAGTTTCTGAATTTTTTCCCCTTCTCCGCTCCCTCCACTTCACTTCCGATCCAACATGGCCGCCATTAAACCGGCGAACTCCCGTTGCCCAGCCGTCGCCTCGCTCTCGCTCAGTGCAGGGGCGGACCCAGAGGGCCATGACGTCAGCTCGCCGGTCCCATCCACGCGGCCGCCGCATGCGCGCTGAGGATAAGGTGCCGCACCTCCCGCCCTCTTGTCTCAGGGCACTGTGTTTGAGGGCGAGGGAATGCGCGTTGGAAGTTGTGGGGAGAATTTATAACGTTTTTTTTTAATGCTTTGATTTAACTTTGAAAGGGACCAGGACAGGTTGTTGATCGACTGATAGGCGGATGTTACTCTTAGCAGAAGGAAGAACCTGGATTCGTTCCATTAGTGTAGTCTGGCGGCACGCCCATTGGTTTGTGAGTGAAAGAAAGGAGAGGCGACAAGAATAGGCTGACATCATCTAGAGAATGAGTATCGCGAGATTGAGGATTACAATGCTGAAAGTCAATCACGTGCCAAATTTTAACCATTAAAGTTGAACTTAACTGGTATTTGGGTTTTGTAAACAAAACTCAGTTCCCTAAAAGCTTATGCATTTCCTGTAAAGGATGGTACGCGAGTAAAATGTAAGAAGTAATTTATCCAAATTTAAAATTTATGTGGATAATATTTCAGGTCAAATTGGGCATACATTTTACTCTCATATGACTTTCTACCTTGTCAACTAAACAGTCGTAAGTTTCCTCATTAATCAAAGCAGAGAATGCTCAGCATTCAGAGAGAGGATCAGAGTTAAGGGGATAGAGTTGATAGCACATTAGCCTTTCTTCAATGCTTTAGATGTTTCCTGGACAGTATATGACAGGAGTGGGGATAGTAGACTGGGAACAGCTGTTTGGTAAGGGGTAGTGGCTGGCTGGTGGTGTAGTGGCATCAGCGCTGGGGCGAGAGGTCCCGAGTTCGAATCCAGCCAGCTCCCGGTAAGAGCTGGTGATCTCTTCAAAAAAAACTCACCTGGCAGAAGGCAAACCACTGCTGTAACTTGTCTCGTACACGATTTCCCAGTACGTCAGAGCGGTGTGGAAGGAAATCATCCGCTAACTGGAAATAATTCCGGATGCAACATTTCACGCACACTGGTAAATACACATTTGAAATGTGGGAGGCTTTAAAAAGGCCATGTGACTAGAACTCAGGACAAGTGGGTTCCTATAAGGATAAAAGACAAGGATGACAGGATGATGGATCTTGGATAACCAAATACTGTAAGTTTTCTCAAAAAGAAATAGGAAGAAAATGGGCTGAAAGATTTATACTGTACTGTATGTAGTGTTTTGTGTTCTACATGTAAGGTTTAGGAGGCTGAAATTAGTCAAGGCCCTTGAATATAAATGAAGAGGGAAAGAATTAAGGAAACAGGAAGGCTAAAAGAAACCATGAATGTGTTATTTTGGCAGATAAGACTAAGGAGAGTCCCAAAGCATTTTAGGTGTATATTCAGTTCAAGAATTTAGCTCAGGAAGGCCCACTTTAGGACAAAGGAGAGCAGGTATGTGTGGAGAGGAAGTGTACGAGTTCCTAACTGAGAACTTTGTATTGATAATCACCAAGAAGAAGGATTTAGGTAATGAGATCAGTTAATGTTCTAGTGCATGTTAGTATTAAGAAAGAAGAGGTACTGTATGTCTTAAAAAAATATGAAGATATATAGGTCCATGGAGCTTGATGCAATCTAGCCAAGGATACTGTGGCAGGCAAGAGAAACTGCTGGGAACTGACAGATGTTTGTACAGTATTCTCTTTAGCCACAGGGAAGGTTCAAGAAGACTGGAGAACTACCAATGTTTTTTTTGTTTTAAGAAGTACAACGGGCAATAATCCAGAAGATGATAAGATGTTGAATTAAGCATAAGCCATAGGAGTAGAATTAGGCCATTCAGCCATCAAGACAGCTCTGCTATTCAATCACTTGCTGATTTATCCCTCACAACCCCATTCTTCTGTCTTGTCCCTATAATCTTTGACACCCTACTGATAAAGAACCTATCAACCTCTGCTTTAAATACACTCAGGGGCACTTTATTAGGTACAGGAGGTACATAATAAAGTAGCCACTGAGTATATTTATGTATGTTCAAAAAATCTGCATGCTTTGCATTCAGAGATGCTTTGATGCACACCATTGTTGTAATGTGTGGTTATCTGAGTTACTGTCGCCTTCCTGTCAGCTGAGTCCAGTCTGGCATTTTCGCTCACCGAACTGTTGCTCACTGGATGCTTTTTTTGTTTTTTGACCATTTACAGTAAACCAAGGGTTCACAGCCTGGGCTCCATGAACTCTTCAATTAACGACAGGAGTCCTTGGCATAAAAAAGGAAGGGAACCTGTGCTGTAAACTCCATTGACGGTTGTGTGTGAAAATCACAGGAGATCAGTTGTTTCTGAGACACTCGAATCTCCCCATCTGGTACCAATAATCATTCCATGGTCAAAGTCACATTTCTTTCCCAATGCTGATGTTTGGTCTGAACAATAACCTAACATCTTGACCATGCCTGCATGTTTTTATGCATTGAGATGCTACCATATAATTGGCTGATTAGATATTTGCATTAATGAGCAGGTATATCTAATAAAGTGGCCACTGAGTATATGCCCAATGACTTGGCCTACATAGTCGGCAGCAACGAAATTTGTTCTAATCCCTAAAGGGATGTCCTTGTATACTGAGGCTGGTCCTAGACACCCCCTCTATTGGAAACATCCTTTTTATGTCCACATTTTCTTGCCCATTTAATATTTAAAAGGTTTCAATGAGATTCCCCCAACTCCTCGCCCCCATTCTTATAAACTCCAGCAGGTACAGGTCCAAAGCTATTAAACGCTCATCATGTTAACTCTTGTATTACTGGGATCATTTTTGTAAACTTCCTCTGGACATTCTCCAATGCCAGCACACCCTTTCTTAGATATGGAGCTCTAAGCTGCTCACAATACTCCAAATGTTGTCTGACCAATGCCTTATAAAGCCGCAGCATTACATTCTTTCCTTTATAGCCCAGTCTTCTTAAAAATCACATTTAATTCACAGTGAATACTGTTGAATTAAGGGAAATGAAATTCACTGTGTGTTGGTACATTGAATACAAAATTGGCCTGGTCATACACAACAGAGGATAAATGATGGAAGAGTGTATTTTTTCTAACTGGAGGTCTGCAACTAGTATTGAACTACCGGGATCAGGGCTGGGTCCTCTATAATATAAGCAAATGGATTAATTGAATGTAAGACCTTTGATTAGTAAGTTGGCACAAAACTGGTGGAGTTGTGGATAGTAAAGAGAAAATGTTAAAGAATACAGCAGCATATAGATCTGTTGAAAGTTTGTGTGTAAAAAAATGACAGATGGAGTTTAATCTGTATAAGTATGAGGTGATGCATTTTGGGAGGTCAAGTGGAAGAGAAGATTATACAGTAAATGACAGGACCCACAGGAACATAGATGTACAGTGGAAGCCTGGGGTGCAAGTCCACAGCTTCCTGAAGGTAATAACACGAGTGGCTAGGATGGTTAAGCAGGTGTTTGGCATGCTTTTCTTCATTGGTCTGTGTAAACAAAGACAAGCATGTTATGCTTGAATGAATTTTTGCTTGTGGCTCATTTGGAGTATTGTGTGCAATTCTTGATGCCCCACTAGAAGATTGAGACTTTAAAGTGGGTGTAGAAGGGGTTCTCCAGGATTGGCATGTATTAGCTATAAAGAGAGATTGGACAAACATAGATTGTTTTCTCTAGAGTGTCAGTGGTTGAACGGTGACCTTGTATAAAATTATGAGAAGGATAGGTGGGGTAAATAGAGTTGTCCCAGGGCGGAAATGTCAAATATTAGGGGCACGGGTTTAAAGTGAGAGGCAGAAAGTTTAAAGAGATGTGTGAGGTGATTTATTTTATGAGAAAGTGGTAGATACCTGGAACATACTGCCGGAAATGTTAGTGGAAGTAGATGTGATAGCAACGCTTATGAGGCATTTAGGCAGACAGGTGAAAAGGCAAAGGAATAGTAGAAACAAACCATGTGCAGACAAATAGGGTTAGTTAGGTTGGCAGAAACTTGATGGGATGAATGGCTTGTTCCTGTGGTGTTGTGTCATTTTCTAAGTCAGATGAGGCTAATAAATTCATGTTTATAGCAAATAGAATTTTAAAAATTGCTAATGTTGTGATTGTTATTTTCCACTACCGAGTTGTTCACAGCAGTAGCTAGGTAATTAACTCCTGGGGATTAGGTAATTAAAGGAGAATTAGAAAGCATAGTATCTGTTTCTTTTTCTGAAGATGCTCCCAAATATTTCCAGCATTTTTTGTTTTTATTTCAGTTCCAGTGCCTGCAGTTTTTGCTCTTTAATTTTGCACTACCTTACTTCCCATTTTTCTGTTTTCTATTTATGATTTATAATTTAAATTTTTAATATTTACTATTCTTAATATTTGTAATCCAGGGAGCGGGAAGCGCAGAATCAAATATCGCTGTGATGGTTGTACGTTCTAGTATCAATTGTTTGGCGACAATAAAGTATAAAGTATATAAAGTATGCACCCATACTGAATTCATCAGTTTCATCAACTTTGTCTCCAACTAGCACCCTACCCTTAAATTCACAGTCTATTTCTCAGTCCTCTCTCCCCTTTCACGGTCTCTGTCTCCATCACTGGAGACAACCTATCTACTGATATCTTTTATAAACTCACTGATATCCTCAACTATACCCCTTCCCACCCTGCGTCCTGTAAAAATGCCAATCCCTTTTCTCAGTTCCTTCTTCTCTCAGGGTGAGGCTTTCCTTTCCAGGACATCAGAGGTATCCTCCTTCTTCAAAGAACGGGGTTTCCGTCCACCATTGATGCTGCCCTTATCCACATCTCCTCCTGGACATCTGTGCTCACCCCATCTTCCCATTGTCCTAACAGGGATAGAGTTTTTGTTATTCTGACCTACCACCCCATTAGCCTCTGCATTCAACACATCATTCTCCACAACTCCTGCCATCTTCAATGGGACCTTACCACCAAACACATCTTTACCTCCCTCACCCCCTGCTCTCTGCCTTCCACAAGGATTGCTGTCTCTGTGATTCCCTTGTCATCCCACTAATCTCCCTCTTAGCACTTAACCCTGTAAGCAACAAAAGTGTTATATCTGCCCATTTTACTCCACCCTCACCTCCATTCATGGCCCCAAACAATCCCTTCAGGTGAGGCAACACTTCACATGCAAATCTATCATGGTCGTCTACTGTAACCAGTGCTCCCGGAGCAGCCTCCTCTACATTGGTGAGACCTGATGTAAATCAGGGGATCTTCTTTGTTGAGCACCTCAGCTCCATCTACAAAAATTAAAATTTCCCGATGACTGGGCATTTCAATTCTTATCCCCATTTCCGTTCCAACATTTCAGTTCATGTCTTCCTCTTCTGCCGTGATAGGGTCGCTCTCAAGTTGGAGGAGTAACACCATAGTCTGTCCTGGTAGCACCAATCTGATGGCATAAACATCGATTTTTCCAATTGTAATTTTTTTCCCCACCTCCCCTCTTTTTAATTTCCCCACTCTGGTGTCTCACCTCTTTTCCCCATCTATCTATCACCTCCCCCGATGCACCTCCTCCTTTCCTTTCTTCCATGATCCACTCTCCTCTTCGAACAGATTCCTTCTTTTCCAGCCCTTTGCCTTTTCCACTTATCACCTGTCAGCTTCCTACTTCATCCCCCTTCTCGCACCCACCTGGCTTCACCTTGTAGCTTGTCCTCGTCCCCCTCCCTACACCTTCTTATTCTGGCTTCTTCTTCCTCCCCTTGCAGAGCTGTTGAATTGTTGAAGGCTCTCGGACCGTTTGTTCATTTCCATAGATGCTGCCTGACTTGCTGAGTTCCACCAGCATTTCTTGCATATTGTGCTGTAGCAACATGTATGTTTCGCAGAGAGAAAAAATATTTTGATAACACATGGGTGAAGAGGTTCAAAATGAATTGGTTCCTTGCATTTGAAATATGAAATCATTTCCTTAGCATTGCAGTAGGAAGTAATGCTGAAAAGTTCCGGAACATACAAATAAATTATTGTGTTCTTCATTTTAATTACTTGATAGAAGAGAATATTTCTACGTAATTTCTGTCAGGAATCTAAGTTTCTGTTTGAGTTAATTAACTTTTTTAATAGTTCTTGGATGGCTTACAGTTTTGGATAGTTATGGACAGCTGCTGTCAGTATTCTGTGAATCTGAGTCAACAATGTCATGTCACTATGTTGCTACCACTGGCATTTGGTTTGCATCATATATCTTGATTCAAAGTTCAAAGTAAATTTACTATCAAAGTACGTATATGTGTGTCACCATATACAACCCTGAGATTCATTTTCTTGCGGGCATACTCAATAAATCCAATAACCAAAATAGAATCAATGAAAGACCGCACCAACAGTCTGAACAAACAGTGTGCAAAAGGCAATAAACTGTGTAAACACAAAAAAAGAAATAATAATAAATAAATAAGCAATAAATATCAAGAACATAAGATGAAAGGTCCATGAAACGGAGTCCATAGGTTGTGCGAATAGTTCAGTAATGCAGCAAGTGATGTTATACATCCCCTCTGGTTCAAGAGCCTGATGGTTCAGGGGTGATAACTGTTCATGAACCTGGTGGTGTGAATCCTGAGGCTCCTGTACCTTCTTCCTAATGGCAGCAGTGAGAAGAGAGCATGGCCTGAGTGGTGGGGGTCCCTGATGACGGATATTGCTTTCTAGCGACAAAGTTTTGTGTAAATATGCTCAGTAATGGGGAGGGCTTTACCCATGATGGACTGGGCCATATCTACTACTTTTTGTAGGATTTTCCATTCAAGGGCACTGGTGTTTCCATACCAAGTTTTGAAAGTCAGTGAAATGAACCAATTTGTTTTTCTTACTCCAGTAAGAGATAAATACTGAAATATATAGTAATGGCAAAATTAATAAACTAGTAGTTTATTAGCTTATAGTTTATTAGTAAACTAAGCTTTATTGATCACTGTTTATTTTCAATACTGAGAAAACAAGGTTGCCATTATTGCTATTTAATCTTGTTTAGCGTTGCAATTTTCCAATATGTTTTGAGGCTGAGTTTGAAATGATACAAAAGTAATGAAAGGCCGTAAGACATAACAACAGATTAGGCCATTTGGTCCATCAATTATGCTCCACCATTTGAGCATGGCTGATCCAGTTCCCTCACAACCCCAGTTTTCTGCCTTCTCCCTGTAACCTTTCTTTCGTTTTTTTTTGGCGTGTGCCTGCACGCGTGCGAGTCTGTGCGTCTGCGTATGCATGTGTGCGAGTCTGTGCGTCTGCGTATGCATGCGTGATCCGTGATGATGTCTTTTTCATGGCTTTTCCAAGGCGCAGAGTGAGAGAGAGACTGTATGGCACATCACTCTTCACACAGACATTTTCGCAGTATTTTCCCTTTGTTTTATGAGGTCGAGTTGTGGTCTCGACTCTCAACCCGGCATGGATGGAAAACGTACTCAGGAGCAGACCCGACTAGTTTCAAACCTGGGCACCTCCGCTCCCAAGTCCGGTGCCGATGTTGTTGCACCACCAGCCAGCCCTCCCTGTAACCTTTCATGCCCTGACTAATCAAGAACCTGTCTACCTCTGCCTTAAATACACCCAGTGATCTGGCCTCCGCAGCTGCTTGTGACAACAAATTCCACAGATTCACCACCCTCTGGCTAAAGAAATTCTTCCTTATTTCCATTCTAAGTGGACACTTCTCTAATCTGAGATTGTGCCTTCTAGTCCTAGGCTCCCCCACTATAGGATATATACTCTGCACATCCACTCTATCTAGCGTTTTCAATATTCAATAAGTTTCAATTATACCCCTTCTCATTCTTCTAAATTCCAGCAAGTACAGGCCCAGAGCCATCAAACACTCATCATATGATGTCTTTCATTCCCAGAATCATTTTAATGAACCTCCTTTGAACTCTCTCCAATGTAAGCACAGCCTTTCTTAGATAGGGGGCCCAAAGCTGCTCACAGTAGTCCAAGTGAAGCCTCACTAGTGCCATATAAAGCCTCAGCATTACATTTTTATATTCTAGTTCTCTTGAAATGAATGCTAACGTTGTATCTGCCTTCCTCACTACCAACTCAACCTGCACGAGGACTCCCTAATCCCTAATCCCTTTGCACCTAGTTTTGTTTTAAATTTTCTCCCTGTTCAGAAAATAGTCTACACTTTTATTCCTTCCACCAAATTGCATGACTATAGACTTTCCAACACTGTATTCCATCTGCCACTTCTTTCCCCAATCTCCTAATCTAAGTCGTTCTGCAGCCTCCCTGTTCCCCAACACTGCCTGCCTCTCAACCTATCTTTGTATTATCCACAAACTTGGCCACAAAGCTATAAATTTCATTATCCAAATCATTGACGTACAACGTAAAAAGAAACTATGCCAACATAGACTCCTGCGGAACACCACCAGTCACCAACAACCAATCAGAAAGGGTTCCCTGTATTCCCACTCTCTGCCTCCTGCCAATCAGCCAATGCTCAATCCATGTTAGTATATTTCCTGTAATACCTCATGCGTGGCACCTTGTACAAGTACACAACAACCTTTGATTCTCCTTCGTCTATCCTGCTTGTTATTTCCTCAAAGAATTCCAAAAGATTTCTCAGACAAGATTCTCCCTTAAGGAAACCATGCTGACTTTAGCCTATTTTATCATGTGCCTCCAAGTACTCCCAAAACGTCATCCTTAACAATTGTCTCCAACATCTTCCCAACCACTGAGGTCAGGCTAACTGGCCTATAATTTCCTTTCTTCTGCCTCCCTCCATTCTTGAAGAGTAGAATGACATTTGCAATTTTTCAGTCCTCTAGAACCAAGCCAGAATCTACTGATTCTTGAAAGGAGTTTTAGCTCAATATTTCTTTGAAACCAGTCTCTAAATGTCATGTGCCCATTTATGTGACACTACTTTGTCTAATTACACTGTAATTTAAATATTATACGTATAAATATTAAGAATCAAATATGCCCATGAAAACAAATAGGATGATAAACTAAATAGAGGAGCAAATATGGAACAGTTCAAGAAAGGTTTCAAGATCACAGAATCTATACAGATGAGCAAGGTCACAATCCTTTTAAATCAAACTATTCAGATATGCTATGCAGTTCTCAGCCCCTCCCCCTCTTTTGCAGCATCGAATTGTTTCTGAGTTGATTCCACTGCTTTATCTTACGTTCATCACACTCAGCAGGAAGAATTATCTGCTATTAGACCTAGAAATCTTTGACTCATTGAAACCTGTATCTCCTTCCTACTCCCACAGTTTAATTTCATGTTAGATTAAACATCCTTTCTTTCCACTATTTTATATAGCCAAAGACTATTACCTCTCATGTCTCAGCATGTAGAAAACTATCATTTTGAGTAGACTGAATTCTGATGGATTTTCTTTCTTTTGTGCAAAAAAATTGAAACTGAATTCTTGACCCCAAATCTATCTAGACTTTCCCAATAACTCAAACCCTCCTATTTCACACCAATGCCTTGGCTGCTATCTGCACTGATCAAATACTTTAAAGTCGAAATGGGATAGCAGTGATCACGGAATACAGGAATAAGAGTAGGCCATTTGTTCCCTGTCAGTGAAAGCATTAGTGACCTATGACCTAACTCCTGTGGTGAGAGTCCAAAACGAGGATGGTAAGGACTGAAGTGCTGAAGTATCTAAGACTAGAATCGAGCACGATATGACGACAGGGTTCTAAATGAGACACTAGATGAGAATCCAAAGTTATGTTGATAATTGAGCATTGAACCTGAGTTCAGCTGCTCTTTAAATATTAAAATCCTGGTGCCAAAGCATGGCCGCCAATTTTTAAAGGAGGTGTGCCTGCTATCCATACCCTGGAGAATTAGAGCATCTAAACCCCAGAAGCTGGCACGGTTGGGTGCATATTGTAACAGGCCCCTTCCACTACGGCTAACTCCTGACGGTCTTGGCTGCTCGGAATGATATTGATGGTAGTCTTGGATGAGAGCTGGATCCAAGATGTCCCCTTCTGGAATGCCCAGCACTGTTCCTCGGGTCCAAACCTTTCCCAGTCAACAAGGAATTGCCAAACATCCTGAACAGTTTGTGAATCCAGAATTCTTATGGTGAAAACCTGTTCCCCATCAACAAATCTGTGTGGTGGTGGGCTAAAAGACTGGTACTCACAGGTTTCAATTTGGATATATGGAAGGTGGGATTGATCTAAAGGATCTTGGGGGGGCTGCAAGGTGTAAGTGGGTTCACTTTCTTAATAACCTTGAAGGGTCCAATTAACTTGGGTGCCTGTTTCCTGGACTCTACCCAGAGAGACAAATGCTGAGTAGACAGCCAGACATCTTGCCCAAGCTGCAAAGCTTGTCCAATCTCTTACTAGCTCTTCCTTCAGTTAGTCCTGACGAAGGGCCTCGGCCCAAAACGTCGACTGTACCTCTTCCTAGAGATGCTGCCTGGCCTGCTGCGTTCACCAGCAACTCTGATGTGTGTTCCTCATGTTTGCCCTCACTTCTTTTGTGTTTGGCCTTCAGTTCACCCTTACAGGTAGAGGCCAACAAAATCTCCCTCACCCCAGTTCATTTCTCCTTGTAGCTTCAGATGAGATCTTCAGCAGCAGGAACCCCCAACCCTGGCCTCCTGCTCAGGGAAGAGTGGCGGACAATACCCAGGTTGGCATTCAAATGGGGACATCGCTTGCGCAGAATTATGTAGTGTGTTGTGGGTGACCTCAGCCCACATCAAATGATCACACCACTTATCTGGTTTTCCTAAGGGCAGCCAGGCATCTCAGGGTTTGCTCCACATTCTGGTTCACCCACTCTGTCCGACCGTTGGACTGTGGCTGAAATCCAGATGTAGGGCTCGCTGTAACCCCGATCGATATACAGAACACCTTCCAAAAAGGTGACACAAATTGTGGATAATATCCACTGGAAATCCGTGGATCCTGAAGACCAGATGAAGGACAGTATCAGCTGTCTTCACCAGAGTTGATGTCCAGTGCTATGAGTTTCCAGGCTTTCAAGAGAAGCGATCCACAATTACCATGTTAATGCTCTTCCCCATGAAAGGCAGAAGACCCATGACAAAGTCCATGGAGATGTGTGCCCATGATCTGTCTGGAACAGGTATGGGCTGAAGGACCCCCTGAAGTTGGGCGTGGGGCTCCTTGTTCCAGGCTCACTCCTTGCGTCCTTGCACGTATTGTCGGACTTCCTGAGGCACTCCAGGCCACCAGTATCTCCTCTTAATGAACTTGAGGGTTCTGGTGACTCCCAGGTGAGCATTGATGTACCTCAGATCTAACCAAACGAGATGAACTGACAATCCAAAAGACCGTTCTTGGGAATCTCCCCTTGCACCTGTGCCTTGTGAACAAGGGCATCGATTCCCCAATGAATGAGTGCTATCACCTTAGCTTGGGGCGAAAAGGTAGTAGGCTCTTACTCTCTCTTGGTTTCCCTGAATTGACGAGACAAGGCATTTGGTTTTAGATTCTTTGACCCTGATCAATAGGTCAGAACAAAATTGAATTGGTTAAGGAAAAGAGATGACCAGGCCTCACTGGAATTCAGTCTCTTGGCTCCTGAATATGAGCCAAGTTTTTGTAGTCTGTCCATACAATAAAAGGGTTCTTGGCCCCCTCAAGCCAGTAACACCATTCCTCCAATGCCAACTTGACTGCGAGCAGCTCTCTATACCGGATATCGTAGTTCACCTGCACCGGGGATAGATGCCTAGTGAAGAATACATGTGGGTGTAACTTATTGTCTGAAGGTGTCAGCTGAGACAAAATGGCACCCACTATGAGGTCCAAGGCATCCACCTGCACTACAAAAGGAAGGTCTCAGTTAGGCAAGCCCAAAATAGAAGCTGTCGTGAACAGCTGTTCAAGCTCTGCAAAAGCAGCCTCTGCTTTGGTAGTCCAAACAAAAGGGCCCGAGGATCTCTTAGTTAGTACCATCAGCAGGGCCACCACTGAGCTGAAGTTCCTGATGAACTTTCTGTAGAAATTGGCAAATCCCGGAAATCATTGGACTTATTTCACACTGGATGATTGTGGCCAATCTCTGACTGCCTGTGCCTTAGTAGGGTCCATTTTAAGATTGCCATTAGAGATGATAAAAACCCAAAATGAAACTGTGGTTACGTGAAATTCAGATTTTTCCAGCTGGACATAAAATCTATGATCTAGAAACATTTTTAAGATATCTCTGTCATGAGTGATGTGCTCCTCCATAGAATTTGAAAAATATTAGGATGTCATCCAAGTAGACAACGGAGTATTTATGGAGAGCATTCCGGAGCACATTATTTATAAAGTCCCGGAACACTGCTGGCATGTTAGCAAGGCTGAAGGGCATTTCATCATGGCTGATTCAATTTTCTTCTCAGCCCCACTCTCCTGCCTTCTCTCCGTATCCCTTCATGCCCTGAACAATCAAGAATCTATCAACCTCTGCCTTAAGCATACATAAATATTTGGCCTCCACAGCTGCCCTTGGTAAAGAATTCCACAGATTCACCACTCTGGCTAAAGAAATTCCTCCTCAACACCATTCCAAAAGGCCGTGCCTTTATTCTGAAGCTGTGTCCTCTGATCTTAGGCGTGCCCACCATAGGAAACATCCCCTGCACGTCTACTCTTATCAAGGCCTTCCACCATTTGATAGGTTTCAATAGGCTTCTGAATTCCAGCAAATACAGGCCCAGAGCCATCAAATGCTCTTCAGATGATAAACCATGCAATCCTGGAATAATTTTTGTGAACCTCCTTTGAATCCTCAACAGTTTTAGCGCATCCTTTCTAAGATAAGGGGTCCAAAACTGTTCACATTACTCCAAGTGAGGCCTCATTAGTGCTTTATAAAGTCTCAACATTACATCCTTGCTTTTATATTCTAGTCCTCTTGAAATGAATGCTAACTTTGCATTTGCCTTCCTCACCACAGACTCAACCTGTAAAATAATGTTCAGGGAATCCTGCACAAGGACTCCCAGGTCCCTTTGCACCTCAGTTTTTTTGTATTTTCTCTCCATTTAGAAAATAGTTGGCATTTCTTCTACCAAAGTGCATGACCATACACTTCTGACACTGAATTTCATCTGCCATTTCTTTGCTCATTCTTCTAATCTGTCTAAGTCCTTCGGTAGCCTCGCTACTTTCTCAAAACTACCTGCCTTTCCACCTATCTTCATATCTTCTGCAAACTTTACAACAAAGGCATCAATTCCATCATCCAAATCTTTGACATATAACATAAAAAGGATTGGTCCCAACACAGACCTCTTTGGAACACCACTAGTCACTGGTAGCCAACCAGAAAAGGCTCCCTTTGTTACCACTCTTTGCCTCCTGCCAATCAGCCACTGCTTTATCCATGCTAGAATATTTCCTGTAATACCATAGGCTCCTAGCTTGTTAAACAGCCTCATGTGTAGTCAAAGGCTTTCTGAAATCCAAGTTCACATCATCAACCAATTCTCCATTGTCTATCCTGCTTGTTATTTCTTCAGAGAATTCCAACAGATTTGTCAGGCAAGATTTTCACTTGAGGAAACCCTGTTGACCATGGCCAATTTTATCATGTGTGTCCAAGTATTCTAAGACCTCATCCTTAATAATCAACTCCAACATCTTCGCAACCACTGAGGTCAGACTAACTGTAGTTTCCTTTCTTCTGCCTCCTTCCCTTGAACAGTGGAGTGACATTTGCAATTTTCCAGTCTTCCAGAACCATTCAGAATCTTGTGCTTCTTGAAAGACCATTACAACGCACTCCTTGGGAAACTAGGATAGTTCAAACACCAATGAACACTAGGTGAGGAAGCCATGGCAAGAACCTGGGTCACTGATGAATCTCTCCAGCCGGTTCGCCTAACCTCAGTGGTTGGTTGGGAAAGTGTTGGAGTCTATTATTAAGGATGATATTTCGGGGTACTTGAAGACTAATGATAAAATAAGTCAAAGTCAGCATGGTTTCTGTGAAGGGAAATCTTGCCTGACAAATCTGTTAGAGTTCTTTGAGGAAGTAACAAGCAGAGTGGATAAAGGACAGGTAGTTGGTGTCACTTACTTGCATTATAAAAAGGCATTTGATAAGGTGCCACACATGAGGCTGATTAACAAGATAAAATCCTGTGGTGTTACGGGAAAGATATTGGCATGGATAGAGGAATGGCTGACAGCCAGGAGCTAGCGAGTGGGAATAAAGGGGGGCTTTTCTGGTTGGCTGCCAGTAACTAGTGGTTTTCCTCAGGGGTCAGTATTGGGACTGCTACTTTCACATTCACAGGGATGATTCTGGGAATGAAAGGGTTAACATATGAGGAGTGTATGGCAGCTTTGGGCCTGTACTCACTGGAATTTAGAAGAATGCGGGGGATCTCATTGAAACCTACTGAATGTGAAAGAACTAGACAGGGTGGATGTGGAGAGGATTTTCCTGTGGTGGGGGTATCCAGAACTAGAGGGCACAGCCTCAAAATTGAGAGGCAACCTTTTAGAACAAAGGGAAGTTTTTTCACCAGAGAGTGGTCAATCTGTGGAATGCTCGGCCACAGACTGTGGTGGAGGCCCAAGTCCATGGGTATATTTAAGGCGGAAGTTGATCGTTTCCTGATTGGTCAGGGCATCAAAGGATATGGCGAGAAGGCAAGTGTATGGGATTGATTGGTATCTGGGATCAGCCATGGTGGAATGGCTTATGGTCTTATGGTGTTGGGATATGGACTGACTCCGCAGTGTGACCGACAGCCTCTCCCGAGCGACTCTAGCTTCCTCCTTTCAACAGTTGGTGCATGGCTCTGTCTTGAAATTTTCTCACTGTGGCTGGCCACAGCTGCCGGGAGGCTGCAATACCCCGCTGGGTCCATAGTAGGCTCAATCGTACTGTGACAAGAGACTTAGGCGAGGACGGAAAGGACCCAAGAGCTGAAGTATCCAAAACTAGAATCAAAATATGATACAAGACTGAGACGAGCACAGGGTTCTAAACTAGACACTAGATGAGAATCCGAAGTAGAACTGATGATTGAGCACCAAACCTGAGTTCAGGTGCTCTTTAAATATTAAAATCCTGATGCCAAAACATGGCCACCAATTAGTGGAGTGGGCCAGAATATTTAAAGAGATCGTGCTAGCTATCCATACTCGGGAGAATCAGAGCATCTAAACCCTGAAAGCTGGCACAGTCTGGTGCATATCATAACAACTCCATAAAACTACTTTTTTCTAGTAACTTTCCATATCTTGGGTTATCAGTATCAAAGTTCCTGTCTCTATACAAATACTTCTTTACTTCTGAAAGAGATGGCTAATTTTTTTTGTTAGAATTATTCCTTAATAAGGCCCCTTTATAGCATGTCTCGAGAATGAAAGGTAGTCACTCAATTCAGAAAAGTTCAGGTGAACTTGTTATCCTGTCTCAAACAGGTGCCTCTGTGGAAAATACTGCTACAATGTGACCATGCTTTTATGTGGATCTGAGAGGATGTAATCAGATGTAAATAGAATTGTGGTATGCTTCTTTGATGCAGGCAGACATAGCAGACAGATGGAAATTCTGTAAAAGAAAAGCATGACCAAAATAGAAATGTTCCAGCAAGATTACATTGCAGAGTTGTGCCAGGCTTTTAATATATTAAATGCTCTGTGGTAACACTTAAATAAATCATGGGTTTATGAATTCTTCCTACACTTGGAGGATGATTGGAAAATAACCAGATAAATAGCGCATTTGTTTTCATTGTTGATGAATGTCTATTTGAGGAGTGGCTACAATCTCTTTTTAACAAACCAAATGAGACTTCAAGTTGAGGGTGTGTATTAAGCATGACGTTAGGTCTGTTGATTTATAATGATCAAATGTCCATTTTCCACTCTTTGCTCGTTTCCCTGGGATTTTCACTAATGCTGAGTTACCTAACGTTTTTCTGTCATTCATTCTTTGGGGTTTTTTTCTGTTCCATGGATGGCTGCAAAGAGTAAGAATTTCAGGTTGTATACTGTATACATTCTCTTGTATTAAATAGAACAATTGAACTTCAGAAAATTTCAATTTTGTGTGCAGTTTGGATTCAGACTATCAAATATGCCTGAAATGAAGACTCCCCTTCCCCCAACATTTAACTGTACTGGGGTTCATGAGTAGAAGGTTATGTTCTCGGACTGTTGTAGCTCTGGAGAATAGTTTAAAAATCTGGAAGTACTGAGAAAGTAGGCGTTTTGATGCAAACCCTCACTTAGCTCTTTGGGATTCATTTGATCTGATGTCAATTTTGTTTTTACATATCTTGTAGCTGTGAAATTGAGGGAAAGTCCACTGCCCTAAAAGTTCACTGATCAAATATTTCAATATTGAAATGAGCCTATCAGTAAAATGTAATGTCAATTTGCTCCGACAGACAAGGTGAAGGAGAATCCCAAGAGCTTGTACAGATTCTATATTAAGACCAAAAGGATAGCAACAGACAAAATTGGGCCTCCGTAAGATCCAAGTGGATATCTATGCATGGAGCCAAATGAGATGGAGAAAATCTTAAAAGGATTTTTTGCATCTGTATTTACTCAGGAGGCAGGCACAGTGTCTATGGAAGTGAGGCAAAGCAGCAGTGAATTCTTGGACCATATATAGATTACAGAGGAGGTGGTGTTTGCTGTCTTGGGGCAAATTTGGGTTGATAAATCCCCAGGGCCTGACAAGGTTTCCCCCGGACCCTGTGGGAAGCTAGTGTAGGAATTGCAAGGATCCAAGCAGAGATTTTCAAAATATCCGTATCTATGGGTGAGATGCTAGAGGATTAGAGAATAGCTAACGTTCCTTTGCTTAAGAAAGGCCTTAAAAATAAGCGAGGAAATTATAGGCCAGTGAACCTGATATCAGTAATGGGTAAGTTTTTGGAAGGTATTCTAAGGGACTGGCTAGATTAAGTAGACAGGGACTGATTAGGGATAGTCCACATGGCATTGAAGTTTTCTTTCTTTTCAAATCTTTTTTATTGTTATACAGGAAAAATAACATGAGTACATTGAAGTAACAACACTTACAATGCCTCAAAAAAACCATTATCTTAAGATTGAAAAAAAAATTTTGTGATAACAAAAAAACCTACTAAGCAGAAAAGTGAGAGAAAAAAAAAAGAACCCATTAGGTGTACAACCCCTGAGTCATGCGTCATACAAAAAGCCTCTAAAAATAAACATCAAACCGCCAGCAAGAAAAGAAAGTATACTAAAAAATTTACAATTAGATCGTGAAAAAATTATATCAATTAACTCAAATGATAATAACGAGCAAGTGAGCCCCATCTTTTCTCAAAATCAAATAAAGGTTCAAAGGTTCAACTTCTAATTTTCTCCAAACTAAGACATAGCATCACTTGAGAGAACCATTGTGACAAAGTGGGAGCTGATGTATCCTTCCACTTCAACAAAATGGCCCTCCTAGCTATCAATGTAACAAATGCAATAACATGTTGGTCAGACACAGAAATACCATGAATATTTTGAGGAATTATTCCAAAAAGCACAGTTAATTTATTAGGTTGTAAATTAATTTTAAGTGCTTTAGAAATTGTTGAAAAAACTGACTTCCAGAACTGTTCCAATATAGAACAAGACCAAAACATATGTGTCAGTGTAGCTACCTCAGTTTTACATCTATCACAAGACTATCAACATTAGAAAAGATTCTAGAAAGTCTCTCCTTTGTCAAATGATAACGATGTACAATTTTAAATTGAATCAATGAATGGCTAGCACAAATTGAAGAAGAGTTAACCAACTTCAATATCCGCATCCAACGCTCGGTCATAAAAGTCAAATTAAGTTCCTTTTCCCAATCCTGTTTAATCTTAGATAAAGGACGCTTATCCCATTGTAATAATAAATTATAAATTCTTCCAATAGAACCCTTAATCAAAGGATTCATACTCATAATAGTATCTAACAGGTCTGCCTCCAATATGTAAGGAAAATTACTTAAATATTTTTGTAAAAAATGTCTAACTTGAAGTTTTTGCAGAAAGTGTGAGTATGAAAGAGAATATTTATCAATTAATTGTTCAAAAGACATCAATCTATCTTCTTTAAATAAATCCAAAAAAGAATTAATACCTTACTTTTCCAAAGTAAAAAAATTGGATCACTCAAAGAAGGCTTAAAAAAGTAATTTTGGTAAATTAAACTACAAAGTTTAAATTTTTTAAGATTAAAAAAATTGCGGAATTGGAGCCAGCCAAATTTGTAAAGAATACTTAATCACAGGATATAGGTTTAAATTAATAACTTTAACTAATTGTATAGGTAAAGGAGCTCCCAATAACGAGGTTAAATAAAACTGTTTTACAACTTTCAGTTGCAGGTCTACCCAAATTGGCCGATCACTCTTATCAACCCAGTATAACCAAAAAGACATATATCGCACATTAACAGCCCAATAATACATTCTTAGATTAGGCAAAGCAAGACCTCCATCCTTTTTCAATTTTTGTAAATGACGTTTACTAATTCTTGGTCTTTTATTATTCCAAATAAAAGACAAAATAATAGAATCAATCCGATCAAAAGGCATTTGAGTTTTTAGAGTTTTCAAGGGAGTTACCAGGAAAGTTGGTGAACATAAGGCAGTGAATGATGTCTACATGGATTTTGCAAGGCATATGACAAGGTCCCATGTAGGAGCTTAGTCAAGAAGGTTCAGTCATTTGGTATTCAAGATGAGGTAGCAGTTTGGATTACACATTAACTTTGTAGGAGAAGCCAGAGAATGCAATAGATGATTACTTCTCTAACTGGATGTCTGTGACTAGTGGTGAGCCCAGGGATCAGTGCTAAGTCAATTGTTGTTTGTATCTATATCAAAGATCAGGATGATAATGTGGTAAACTAGTGCAGCAAATTTGCGGATGACACCAAGATTAGGGGTGTAGTGGATAGCGAGGAAGTCTATCAAAACCTGCAGTGGGATCTGGATCAGCTGGAAAAATGACAGATGGAATTTAATGCAGACAAGTGTGAGCTATTGCACTTTGGAAAAACAACCATGGTAGGACTTTCATGGAGAACACTTGGACAGTGAGGAGCATGGTAGAACGGAGGGATCTGGGAATACAAATCCATTATTCAGGTAGATAGAATTCTAAAGAAAGCATCTGGCACATTGGAGTTTGTAAATTGAAGTACTGAGTACAGGAGTTGGGATGTTATGTTGAAGTTGTGTAAGAAATTGGTGAGGCCTAATTTGGTGCATTGTGTGCAGTGTTGGTCACCTACCTACAGGAAAGACGTCAACGAGATTGAAAGAATGAAGGGAAAATTTACAAGGATGTTGTTGGTACTTGAGGACTTGAGCATTATGGGAAAGGTTGAATAGATTTGAACTTTATTCCCTGGAGTGTAAATGAATGAGGAGGATGTTTGATAGAGGTATACAAACTTTTGAGTATACATAGGGTAAATGCTAGCAGGCTTTTTCCACTGAGGTTGGGTGAGACTACAACTAGAGGTCATGGGTAAAAGGTGAAAAGTTTAAGGGGAACATGAGGGGGATTTTCTTCACTCAGAGGGTGGTGAGAGTGTGGAATGAGCTGCCAGCAGAGAAGGGAAGTGCAGGTTCAATTTCAACATTGAAGAGAAATTTAGATGGGTACAAGAGTGAGAGGGGAATGGAGGGCTACAGTCCAGGTGTGGGTTGATGTGGCTAGGCAGATTAATGGTTCAGCACAGACTAGGTGGGCCAAAGGGTCTGTTTCTAAGCAGTAGAGACTATGACTCTATTTATATTGTTAGGCTGCCCTTGGGTATTAATGAACAACACAGATGTTAGGGGCCACTTTGAAAGACAGTCTAAGTGAAAATAAAGGCATTCCATTAGTAGATGCTGTCATTGATGGGGTTTGATCACAGTGTCCTCTATAAGGAGCCTCTGCACGTCCACCATATGGGGTTTCTGAGTCCTCCAATTTCCTCCTACAGTCCAAGGATGTGCCAGATAGGTTAATTGGCTATGTAAATTGTCCCGCGATTAGGTTAGGGTTAAATTGGGTTGTCAGGGGTTGCTGGGCAGTGTGACTCAAAGGGCTGGAAGGGCTTATTCTGTGCTGTATTTCTAAAATAAACGAAAAGCTCAACCCACTGAACAAATTGAAGAGATTGCAGAACAAAGAAAATATGAACAGAATTTGTAGGAAGCACTCAGAGGGTCAGAAAAAATGAAACTGTTAATCTTTCAATCTTGGACCCTTTATCACTGGGAAAGAAGGTGAAAATAGAAAAAAAACAGGGTAATAGATGGAACAAAGTAAGTTTCTCTCATAGATTAAACCTAATATGGTCGCTGAGATCAGATTAATCTTTTATGTAACTGAGCCAAAATGTTGGTAGGTAGTTATCTAAAGTTGAAAGAATTCAACATTGAATCGGGCTGAAACAAGTCCAGACAGAAAATGTGGTATTTCTCCTCAAGCATGGGTTGGGTATTCCAGGGAAATCCTGGAAATTGATGTCAACTAGATGTTATTTCAGAAACTAACCTTTATATGCTGCAGATCTGCATCAAGCTGCTTCCAAATTTTAGGTCTCCTTTCATAGTTTTGTCAATCTTTGTACTATTCCCCATTTAATTAACACATTTTAATTCTCTGACTGTCATGGTGAGAATTGAATTCAGGTCAATAAGCTTCAATATCTGGTCCTTGGGATGATGGTCCAGTAATATAAACAAGTTCATCTGGATTGCATTCCTTATGTTGTTACTGTTCTAGTTTTATTTTTTTCTTGTTAAAAGGCACAGGAAAATTTGGCACTGATATCAGGAAATAGTTTCCTCAGCTTGTTTAAGTGGCTGCTGTAGGTAATTGCTTTCTTCGGCATTCTTCAGATGTTCTAAGTAGTTGCCAAGTATCGCTGAGTGCTTCAAATTGATGAAGGCTTCTTTAATCTCCTCAGGGATACCTCCATTAGATATCAAAGAGGCATATCTTGCAATTTTCCTTTATTGATGAGTGTTTGAAATGGAATTCTGTGCAAGGATCTGAGCAGCTGATGGTTCTTTTTGTCATTGCTGTAATAAATGTCAACTACAAAGTGGACACCTGAGAACTGAAAAATAATGTCATATTCCAATCAGTTTTTACCACCAGACACATGCTATCCAGTCACCCCCCCCACCATTTACCACCAGACACATGTTCTCCACTGTCACCCCCCCCACCATTTACCACCAGACACATGTTCTCCAGTCACCCCCCCACCATTTACCACCAGACACATGTTCTCCACTGTCACCCCCCCACCATTTACTACCAGACACACGTTCTCCACTATCACCCCCCCACCATTTACCACCAGACACATGTTCTCCACTGTCACCCCCCCACCATTTACCACCAGACACACGTTCTCCACTATCACCCCCCCACCATTTACCACCAGACACATGTTCTCCACTGTCACCCCCCCACCATTTACCACCAGACACACGTTCTCCACTGTCACCCCCCCCACCATTTACCATCAGACACACATTCTCCACTGTCACCCCCCCCACCATTTACCACCAGACACACATTCTCCACTGTCACCCCCCCACCATTTACCACCAGACACATGTTCTCCACTGTCACCCCCCCACCATTTACCACCAGACACACGTTCTCCACTATCACCCCCCCACCATTTACCACCAGACACATGTTCTCCACTGTCACCCCCCCACCATTTACCACCAGACACACGTTCTCCACTGTCACCCCCCCCACCATTTACCATCAGACACACATTCTCCACTGTCACCCCCCCCCACCATTTACCATCAGACACACATTCTCCACTGTCACCCCCCCCACCATTTACCACCAGACACACATTCTCCACTGTCACCCCCCCCACCATTTACCACCAGACACATGTTCTCCACTGTCACCCCCCCACCATTTACCACCAGACACACGTTCTCCACTGTCACCCCCCCACCATTTACCACCAGACACATGTTCTCCACTGTCACCCCCCCACCATTTACCACCAGACACATGTTCTCCACTGTCACCCCCCCACCATTTACCACCAGACACATGTTCTCCACTGTCACCCTCCCACCATTTACCACCAGACACATGTTCTCCACTGTCACCCCCCCCACCATTTACCACCAGACACACGTTCTCCACTGTCACCCCCTCCACCATTTACCACCAGACACACGTTCTCCACTACCCCCCCCCCACCATTTACTACCAGACACATGTTCTCCACTGTCACCCCCCCCACCATTTACCACCAGACACATGTTCTCCACTGTCACCCCCCCACCATTTACCACCAGACACATGTTCTCCACTGTCACCCCCCCCACCATTTACCACCAGACACACATTCTCCACTGTCACCCCCCCACCATTTACCACCAGACACACGTTCTCCACTGTCACCCCCCCACCATTTACCACCAGACACATGTTCTCCACTGTCACCCCCCCCACCATTTACCACCAGACACACGTTCTCCACTGTCACCCCCCCCCCCCACCACCACCACCACCACCACCACCACCACACACAAACACACCTCTTTCCAGTCTTTCAATTGGATCGTTTTCTTTGCAACTCCCTCACCCTTTGCAACTAGCAGTTATTTCCAAGAGTCCAATCAGTCCTTCCAGGTGAGGCATTTATCCCTTGTCCTTCTCCCAATATAGTGTACTGCATTTGGTATTCATAATGTTGTGACCCTCACTACAAACTAAATGCCTGAAGAGCATTGCAGAATGATTTCCGAACAACTGGGCTCCGTCCATGGGAGTGGCCCTGAGCTTTTTCTGTCTGTGAACTTCTGCAATGTTACATGAATCTCCTGAACTACCAGATATTTTAAGAGAAGAAAATCAGCTTCCTTTTCTGATCTGGCTCAGGTATCATGCCTGATACACAAATATATTGTCTCTGCTCTACCCTCAGAAATGATCTGGTCTGAGAAGGGAGGTCCATCAATGTTAGGCCTGGTGCATAAATTTACTTTATAAATCAGTAAGGAATATTAAATTCAGCATTCAATGAGGAGCCCCATCACCGGGAACCTCAATTGATACTCCTGTAAGTTGACAGGAGGCTTTCCCTCACTGCATGAAAGACGTTGGATATTTCTGGAAAGCTCAAGTTGTAGGATTTCTCTAAAGTCCACATCATTTGCTACTGCCTTAGCTTCACAAGGAGTAAAAATCCACTTTCACTGGTTCACTGGTTTAGAAGGTGGACATTTACTACTCGTGATGCTAAGGCAGTAGCCCAGCATAACTAGACTTGGTTCTTGGCTCTTATTTTGCACCTTCATTGCCATTGCAAATGAAGCAAATCCAAATGATTTTAATGGGGAAGAGGCTGCTATAGGAAAGATGATCATCAGATATTAAATTGATCAGAACAATGCAGATGGAACTTAATGACGATATCTACAAAATGCTGATTTTGAGATGTCTAATAATGTTAGGAAATATACTGTGAATGGTAGGACCTTAGGGAGTAATGAGGAACAGAAGGCCTTAGTGTAAAGGTCCATAGATCTCTGAAGGTAACACACATCAAAGTTGCTGGTGAACGCAGCAGGCCAGGCAGCATCTCTAGGAAGAGGTACAGTCGAAGTTTCGGGCTGAGACCCTTCGTCAGGACTAACTGAAGGAAGAGCTAGTAAGAGATTAGAAAGTGGGAGGGGGAGGGGGAGATCCACAATGATAGGAGAAGACAGGAAGGGGAGGGATAGAGCCAAGAGCTGGACAGGTGATCCCTGAAGTGGCAGTTTATGTGGCTTGAACAACATTGCAGAATAATTTTGTGATAGCCAGTATTGTGACTCAGAAGATCTCTGATTTATGCACATAAAATCGTCTATTATCACACAACCAAACTACCTCAGAAGTATTTGCATCTGCATTCCATGGGTTTTTGTTGCTGCAACTGGAAGTGTAATTTGCAGAATGGTGATAATGCTGTCAAGGCTTCTAACCTTTACTAGTCACCCCTAAAGTAAGCCACTTTCTTGAATTGATAAAGGCATTTCCACTGAGTTGTTGAGTAAGTAATTTGATTCAACAGTGATGAAAGAACAGAGTTTTGTTTTCTATGCAGAATGCTATGGACAGGGAACTTCCTGCAGGTAGTGCTATCACATGTTTAGCCTTTAGTAAAGGTCAAGAGCTTTGGAGATGATGTTCAAGTGCTCTTGAGAAAACAACTGCTGCAAAAGTCAATGGATTAGTATAACTTACTTAGAAACTTTTGGCTAGAAGATAACATGGCATCGAAGATGGACAAAATGTTAAAATCCATTATAAAATTTGTAAAAAAATGCTTCAGTCAGAGAAGAGTGACAGGAGTGGACAAATCTAAATGAATTTGTGAAAGGGAACTCATGCTTTACAAACCTACTGAAATTTTTTGGGGACGTAACTAGCAGAGTAAATGAGGGAGATCCAATGGATGTACACTATTTGAACTTCCAGAAAGTGGACAATAGCATCATGGGATCTAGTCTTTGGGGGTCCTGGGCCTGGAAGCTAACATGAACTGGCCAAACCTTCAAAGAAAAAGAGCAGAGAGGAAATGAATTGAAACATTACAAACATAGTCACCAAACCTACTTCGGTCTAAACTAAGCCTAATAACTAGGCCTTTAAACAAAACCTACTCCCCAAATGGTTGAAACTAAGCCTATAAAATAAACCTACTCCTCAAATAGTCTAAAGTAAGCCGGCCTAAAAATACTGATTGGATCTACAAAATTCGAGAATTGACAGTAGGACGATGTTCCCTGTTAATTTGATCCAGACTGAGGACTTCCACACACCCAGTTACAAAAGGGATCACTGAAAATTACACAAGGCAAGGAAGGTATGTCCTCTTTGAACTCACACAGCTCCGTACATCCCCCATTATAGATCCCCTAAAGCAGACCAACTCAAGAGGCTTCCCTCCCCATTCCAGCAATATGGCACCCCAGTACAACCACTCCCCGAGCAGGCCAGGCAAATACCTTCCCCACCCAGCCCCCCCCCCTTTCTCTCCCCACCATTACCCCTCTCACCCCCATTCCCTCAACCATACCCCTAACCCTAACCTTTAGAGTTGTTACATACAAAACCTTTAGAGTTTTGAGTGTGCAAAGTTAAAGCAGGTGTGATAACTCTAACCTTTAGAGTTTTTAGTGTGCAAAGTTAAAGCAGGTGTGATAATGGGTAAAATACTGATCTGCATTAAGAACTGGTTGGCAATAGGAAACAAAGTAGGAATACATGGGTCTTTTCTTAAGTGGCAGGCAGTGATTAGTGGGACACCACAGGGACTGCAGCTGTGTGTATTAATAATTTGGATGAGCATGTGATATCTCCAAGTTCATGGATGGTAGAAAACTGAGTGGGAGGGTGAGCCTTAAGGAAAATGCAGAGAAACTCCGGGCTGATTTAGACAGATTGGGGTAGGGGGCAGATAATTAACAAATGCAGTAAAATATGGATAAAAGTGAGGTTTTCCACTTTGGCAACAATAATGGGAAGGAATATTATTATTTTGGATGACAATGGTTTGGGAAAGGAAGAGGCAAAACAAGACCTGATATCCTTGTTCATATTCAGGTATTGCCATATTCATGAGGGTGCAATGAAATTCCACGTCTACTTAAAGCTCAGAGGGAAAACGGTATACATAGCAATAACAAATACAATAAATCAGCGACAAATGCCAATCAACAGAATGGTGCAAATGGTGTAGCACAGTCTGAAGTTGTGCTGAAAGGACTACTAAACTGACAATAACAGAATAACCAAGAGAGGTAGAGTTTGGTGCTTGAGAAAGTTGCAGCACCACTGCAAAAGGGATGGGAAAGAGCTGATAGGTTCAGAAGTTTGATTATAATGGTGGGGGGGGGGCGGGGGAATGAAAAGCTGATATTAAGTTTGGACGACCAGGCTCTCGATCTCCTGTATCTTTCCCTAGACCGTAGAAGAGAGAAAAGGGAATGGCTGGGGTGTCAGGCATCTTTGGCGATGCTGGTAGCCTTCCTGAAGCAACTCACTGTGAAGATGGCTTGGGTGGAAGCAAGTGATGAGCCTGTGATAGAGTGTCTATCGTTTACCACTCTGCAGGTTCTGTCATGACACTTTCCATAGTTCGTCTGGAGAAGTTTGAAAAATCATTGTGGATGCAGGAAGGATGTTTACAATAGTTGGAGAGTTTAAGATCAGGGTCTATGTCTGAAGATAATGGGTGAACGTCTTAAGATTCAGATTAGGAGAAAATTTGTCTACCAAAGAGTTGTGGCCACGTGAAGTTCTCTACCACAGAAAGCAGTTAATGCCAAATCATTAAAAATATTCAAGAATAAATTAGATATTGATCATGGGGTTAGTAAAATTTAAAAATATGGGGAAAAGGCTGGAATGGGTATTGAATTTGAATCATATCAAATGGCAGAACAGGCTCAAAAGGGCTGACTGGCAGATTCTTTTTTTTTTACTTTCCTAATAATTTTGATAATATATTTTCTTTTCCTTGTGCATTTTTTGTGAACTTTGGAAGTCTAAGGAATTGAGAAGCTTAGTCCTCATTTTTTGAAGCCTGTGGGAAAAATACACAGATCAGCCGATAATATCTATTGACACTGTCCAATTGTGGCTGCACGACAGAGACAAATGAGTTGTAACCCTAATATATCAACTGCTGCACACTCAGTTTTATGTTTCCAGCATTTATACATCCTCCTCATAAATTTTCATGAGAAATTACAGGTCTTTGAGTCCTGTTAGGCCTCCCACATCTGCACTCATGTCCTAAATGAGTGGCAGATCATAGTCCCAAAATTCATCATGTTGGAGCATGAAGGAATTATCTGTGATTCTATAAGATCGACCATTTAATGCAGTGTGATGTCAGTCTGTTTAAAACAAAAAGCACGTACAGTGCATCTTTTAAAATCTATATCCTTTCCAGTTCCTGCAGACATTGGTGTTTACTAATAGAAATCTTGTGGGTTCAATTTATCATGAACTAGTAATGGAAATGCAATTAATTGCTTCGCCAATATCGGGTGCAAGGATTTGAAGCAGAAAATGCCAACTGGAACATGCCAACTGATACGTCATTGCATGGTGGAGTCAATGTCCTTTGCAAAAAAAGTGAGTGGTTCTCTGCAGTTGTTCCTGGTATGATATTGCGATGTTCCTGACAGTCAAGATTACAATTGCCATACAAAAAAGAAGGCTAATACATCCTAACAATCTATATGTCTGCCTTATAGAACCATAGAACATTACAGCACAGAAACAGGCCTTTTGGCCCTTCTTGGCTGTGCCAAACCATTTTTCTGCCTAGTCCCACTGACCTGCACACGGACCATATCCCTCCATACACCTCTCATCCATGTACCTGTCCAAGTTTTTCTTAAATGTTAAAAGTGAGCCCGCATTTACCACTTCATCTGGCAGCTCATTCCACACTCCCACCACTCTCTGTGTGAAGAAGCCCCCCCCCAATGTTCCCTTTAAACTTTTCTCCCTTCACCCTTAACCAGTGTCCTCTGGTTTTTTTCTCCCTTAGCCTCAGTGGAAAATACCTGCTTGCATTCACTCTATACCCATCATAATTTTATATACCTCGATCAAATCTCCCCTCATTCTTCTACGCTCCAGGGAATAAAGTCCTAACCTATTCAACCTTTCTCTGTAACTCAGTTTCTCAAGTCCCAGCAACATCCTTGTAAACCTTCTCTGCACTCTTTCAACCTTATTAATATCCTTCCTGTAATTTGGTGACCAAAACTGTACACAATACTCCAAATTCGGCCTCACCAATGCCTTATACAACCTCATCATAACATTCCAACACTTATACTCAATACTTTGATTCATAAAGGCCAATGTACCAAAAGTTCTCTTTACGACCCTATCTACCTGTGACGCCACTTTTAGGGAATTTTGTATCTGTATTCCCAGATCCCTCTGTTCTACTGCACTCCTCAGTGCCTTACCATTAACCCTGTATGTTCTACCTTGGTTTGTCCTTCCAACGTGCAATACCTCACACTTGTCTGTATTAAACTCCATCTGCCATTTTTCAGCCCATTTTTCCAGCTGGTCTAAATCCCTCTGCAAGCTTTGAAAACATTCCTCACTGTCCACAACATCTCCAGTCTTTCTATCATCAGCAAATTTGCTGATCTAATTTATCACATTATCATCCAGACCGTTGATATAGATGACAAATAACAAAGGACCCAGCGCTGATCCCTGTGGCACACCACTAGTCACAGGCCTCCACTGACAGAAGCAATCCTCCACTACCTCTCTCTGGCTGCTTCCATTGATCCAATTTACTACCTCTCCATGTATACCTAGCGACTGAATCTTCCAAACTAACCTCCCATGCGGGACCTTGTCAAAGGCCTTACTGAGGTCCACGTAGACAACATCCACTGCCTTCCCTTCATCCACCTTCCTGGTAACCTCCTCAAAAAACTCTAATAGATTGGTTAAACGTGACCAACCACGCACAAAGCCATGTTGACTCTCCCTAATAAGTCCCTGTCTATCCAAATACTTGTAGATCCTATCTTTTAGTACTCCTTCCAATAATTTACCTACTACCAACGATAAAACTTACCAGCCTGTAATTTCCCAGATTACTTTTAGAGCCTTTTTTAAATAACAGAACAACATGAGCTATCCTCCAATCCTCTGGCACTTCACCTGTAGATACCGACATTTTAAATATATCTGCCAGGGCCCCTGCAATTTCAACACTAGTCTCCTTCAAGATCCAAGGGAATACCCTGTCAGGTCCTGGGGATTTATCTACTCTGATTTGCCTCAAGATAGCAAGCACCTCCTCCTCTTCAATCTGTATAGATTCCATGACCTCAATACTTGTTTGCCTCATTTCCATTGACTCCATGCCAGTTTCCTTAGTAAATACAGATGCAAAAAACCCATTTAAGATCTCCCCCACTTCTTTTGGTTCTGTACATAGCCGACCACTCTGATCTTCAAGAGGACCAATTTTATCCCTTACTATTCTTTTGCTCTTAATATAACTGTAGAAGCTCTTTGGATTATCCTTCACCCTGACTGCCAAAGAAACCTCATGTCTTCTTTTAGCCCTCCTGATTTCTTTCTTAAATTTTTTTTGCACTTTTTATACTCCTCAAGCACCCTATTTGCTCCCTGTTTCCTATACATGTCATACATCTCTCTCTTCTTCTTTATTGGAGTTCCAATATCCCTTGAGAACCAAGGTTCCTTATTCTTATTCACTTTGCCTTTAATCCTGACAGGAACATACAAACTCTGCACTCTCAAAATTTCTCCTTTGAAGGCCTCCCACTTACCAATCACATTCTTGCCAGAGAACAACCTGTCCCAATCCACACCCTTTAGATCCTTTCTCATTCCTTCAAATTTGGCCTTTTTCCAGTTTAGAACCTCAACCCTAGGACCAGATCTATCTTTATCCATGATCAAGTTGAAACTAATGGTGTTATGATCACTGGAACCAAAGTGTTCCCCTACACACACTTCCGTCTCCTGTCCTAACTCATTTCCTAATAGGAGATCTAATATTGCATCCTCTCTAGTTGGTCCCTCTATATATTGATTTAGAAAACTTTCCTGAACACATTTTACAAACTCTAAACCATCTAGATCCCTAACAGTATGGGAATCCCAATCAATATGTGGAAAATTAAAATCCCCTAGTATCACAACTTTATGGTTCCTGCGGTTGTCTGCTATCTCTCTGCAGATTTGCTCCTCCAATTCTCATTGACTATTGGGTGGTCTATAATTCAACCCCATTAATGTGGTCATACCTCTCCTGTTTCTCAGCTCCACCCATATGGCCTCGGCAGTCAAGCTCTCTAATCTGTCCGGCCTGAGCACTGCTGTAACATTTTCCCTGATTAGCAATGCCACACCCCCACCCTTCATTCCTTTGCCTCTGTCACATCTGAAATATCAGAACCCTGGAACATTAAGATGCCAGTCCTGCCCCTCCTGTTTCACTAATGGCTATAATGTCGTAACTCCATGTGTCAATCCACGCCCTCAGCGCGTCAGCCTTCCCCACAATACTCCTTGCATTGAAATAGACACACCTCCGAAGATTACTACCACAACACACAACCCTTCTATTTGTTACTTTGCATGAACTTTTAACATCATTTATTCTCACCCCTGCTCCACTACCTGCTCTGGCACTCTGGTTCCCATCTCCCTGAAAATCTACTTTAAACCCTCCCCAAAAGCACTAACAAACTTCCCTGCAAGGATATTTGTCCCCTTGTAGTTCAGGTGTAACTTGTCCCTCTTGTACAGGTCCCACCCGCCCCAGAAGAGGTCCCAATGATCCTGAAATCTGAAACCCTGCCCCCTACACCAGTTCCTCAGCCACGTGTTCATCTGCCAGAGCATCCTGTTCTTACCCCCACTGGCACGTGGCACAGGTAGCAATCCTGAGATTACCACCCTCGAGATCCTGCTTTTTAACTTCCTACCAATCTCTCTATACTCCCTCTTCAGGACCTCCTCACTCTTTCTTCCTAAGTCATTGGTACCAATGTGCGCGATGACATCTGGCTGATTACCCTCCCACTTCAGAATGCTGTGCACGCAATCAGAGACATCCCTGACCCTGGCACCCAGGAGGCAACAAACCATTTGAGAATCTCTGTCATGACCACAGAACCTCCTTTCTGTACCTCTAACTATCGAGTCCCCTATCACTACCGCTCTCCTCTTCTTCCGCCCTCCCTTCTGCACTGCAGAACCAGACTCAGTGCCAGAGATCCGGCTGCCACAGCTTGTCCCAGGTAAGTCATCCCGCCCAACAGTATCCAAATCGGTATACTTATTGTTGAGGGGAATAGCCACAGGGGAACCCTGCTCTGCCTGCCCTTTCCCCTTCCCTCACCTGACGGTAACCTAATTACCGGTGCACTGCTCCTCTGGCATAATTACCTCCCTGAAGCTACTATCTACAAACTTCTCATTCTCCTGAATGATCCGGAGGTCATCCAGCTCCAGTTCCCTAACGCAGTTTGTTAGGAGCTGCAGCTGGATGCACGAATTATGTATGAATTATTTACTGCTGTTGGCAACTGAGGTTGAGGTCGAATCATTCAGACAGAGATGGCGCTCAGTACTGGGTGTCGGAGAGCTGATCAGAGTTCGAAGTTTTCGGATGACTCAGAGTCGGACTGTGGTCGGCATGACAGGGAGAGTTCTTCCTTCTCCTGTCTGCATGACATGTGGGACATTTGAGAGACTTTGAACTTTTACTGTGCTCATGGACTTCTTCATCTAGTTATGGTATTGTTGCACTGTTGTAACTATATGTTATAATTATGTAGTTTTGTCAGTTTTTTCAGTCTTGGTCTGTCCTGTGTTTTGTGATATCACACCGGAGGAAATACTGTATCATTTCTTAATGCATGCATTATTAAATGACAATAAAAGAGGACTACATGATTTCATAATCTAAATTCACAATGAACATACCCGCAACAAACATCATAAAATGTTAAGTGAAAATCAAAAAACAGCCGATGTTGGAAATCTGTAATAAAAACAGAAAATATTGTAAACACTCTGCAGATCAGGCTGTATCTGAGGAAAGAGACATTATATTAACCTGATTTCTCTCTTTATAGATGCTGCCTGGTCTGCTGGATGTTTCCTGTATTTTCTTTTCATTTAGTATAGATATTGACGCACAATAACACAGGTAGCTGCTTCAGGATTCCAATGATTCAGGTTCATTTCTGGCTGCTGATGGGGTCTGTATGAAGTTAGCATGTTCTCCACATAGGTTTCCTCCAGCTAATCCAGTTTCCTCCCACATTCCAAAGATGTGTGTCAGTAGAGCTACTAGGACTTGATGTTTCACTCCCTATGGTAAGTTGGCACTCTCGATGTTGGCAGTGGGCTTGGAGTGGTGACAAGGAGGGAGGGTAGGTACGTCATCGAGGTCATCAGGTGGGCACCCTCCTTCTCCGACATTTCGTTGATAAGCCCACGGTGTCTCCAGAGGGCTCAATGGTGCTACCTGGCGTCCCAGATACACCCCCCTCAGTTCCATACCCTCCTGTCTTCATCTTGCAGCCCAGTTGTTGTCTTTCCTTTTAATCCAAATCCAGTTGCTGCTTTCTTCTGCTGCATTTGACAAGGACTTGATTGCTTGTTGGAGGGAGTGACCCCTCACCCCGATCTTCTTCAATAGACTGGTCATAGATGTAGCAACGAATCCCCTGCATCCCACTTCTACAGGGAAAATCTTGGTCTTCCAGCCATTCTGGGCAGCTTCAGTTGCCAGTTCAGAGTACTTGGTCTTTTTCCTCTCAAGCTTCCTTGACACCTTCTTTCCATGGTACTGTCAGTTCCACAACATATGCCAGCTTGGCTGTTGTGGACCACAGGACCATGTCTGGCCGGAGTGCTGTAGCTGCGATGTCTGGGGGAAACACAAGCCTTTTTTCCCAAGTCCACATCCATTTTCCAATCCCGAGCAACCTGCAGAATGCTTACATCTTTTGATGTTATGTGGTGCTCTGGAGGTTGGCCTGCTGGTACAAATCGTGTGATGTGGACATTTCCTGCCGATGTTTGTGGGAGAGCATTTGTGGTGATTCGCCTCTGTTCCAAGATTGATGCCAGCTGTCTGTGGTTATTATAGTCCATTGTAAATTGTCTCTAATGTGCAGGGACATGTAGTGATAGTTGTAGAATCTGGGGAGTTGATTAGAATGTAGGGTGAATAAAAGTGGGATTTCTGTAACTGAATGATTTTGGAACCAGATTCGATGAGCTGAAAGGTCTGTTTCTATGCTGTGTGACTCTATGACAATGTTATGAATACCAGCAGTCCTGGAAGGAGTTTTAAAAGGCATTTGAGGGAATAGTTTTAGAACATAGGACACAGAACATAGAATAGTACAGCAGAGTACAGGCCCTTCAGCCCACAATGTTGTGACGACTCTTAAACCCTGCCTCCCATGTAACCCCTCCCCCACCTTAACTTCCTCCATATACCTGTCTAGTAGTGTCTTAAATTTCAGTAGTGTATCTGCCTCCACCACTGACTCAGGCAGTGCATTCCACGCACCAACCACTCTCTGAGTAAAAAATCTTCCTCTAATATCCCCCTTGAACTTCCCACCCTTTGCCTTAAAGCCATGTCCCCTTGTATTCAGCAGTGGTGCCCTGGGGAAGAGGCACTGGCTGTCCACTCTATCTATTCCTCTTAATATCTTGTATACCTCTATCATGTCTCCTCTTATCCTCCTTCTCTCCAAAGAGTAAAGCCCTAGCTCCCTCAATCTCTGATCATAATGCATACTCTCTAAACCAGGCAGCATCCTGGTAAATCTCCTCTGTACCCTTTCCAATGCTTCCACATCCTTCCTATAGTGAGGTGACCAGAACTGGACACAGTACTCCAAGTGTGGCCTAACCAGAGTTTTATAGAGCTGCATCATTACATCGCGACTCTTAAACTCTATCCCTTGACTTATGAAAGCTAACACCCCATAAGCTTTCTTAGCTACCCTATCTACCTGTGAGGTACACTGAGAATAGTTGAAATTAGGAAATTGCTGCCAGAGGAGGTGGATGAGTCAGATGTAATCATTACGTTGAAAAGACATTTAATAGGAAAGTCATAAAAGGATCTCGGTCTAATGTTAGCAAATGGGATTAGTTTAGATGGGCAAAAGGATCAGTATGGGTATGATGGGCCAAAGGGCCTGTTCCTGTACTGTAGGTCACTGTGACTCCATGACTTTATATTAATTCCATCCAGGTTCTAGATAAGCTGGGTAAGAGGGATATTGACCCAATCGGGATGAAGGTGAAAAGTTTGGTTCACAGAGGGAGAAGTCCAGGGGAAGTCCTGACAAAGGGTCTCGGCCCGAAACGTCGACTATACCTCTTCCTAGAGATGCTGCCTGGCCTGCTGCATTCACCAGCAACTTTTATGTGTGTTGCTTGAAATTCCAGCATCTGCAGATTTCCTCGTGTTCGAAGTCCAGGAGTTATTCTGTTTGGAACATTGGCTGTCAAAGTGAGCAAAAATGAATGAAATAAGTGACAAATAAAAAGTGTACTGCAGCAAAAGGAAAAAGGAGCTATGAGTTAAAAAGCAAAGGACCAGAACATAGGGGGCCAACTGGGCAAATCACTTACTTCTTTTGCTTTACAAACTAAAGTTTTATTTATAGATTTCTATCCGGCCGCAGCTACTAACACGAAAGCTCCTACAGATGTACTGCAGAGAGCTACTGCACAGGATAAAGTCAGCTCCATCATGGATACCAGTCTCCATAGTATCCAAGACATCTTCCAGGAGTGGTGCATCAGGGAGGGGATGTCCATCATTAAGGACCCCCATCACCCCAGACATGCCCTCTTCTCATTGCTACCATCAGGTAGGAGGTACAGGAGCCTGAAGGCACACACTCAGCAATTCAGGAACAACTTCTTCCCCTTTGCCATCCACTACCTCAATTTTTTAATTTGTTTTTTTGAACCACCTATCTTAACTATTTAATATAAAATTTATATATTTATAAGTTCCTTAAGGTTATTATAGCCAGGGGTGGTAATGGGGACAAGCTCCCACTACCTATTGAATGCTCCTAATGTCATGTGCCTCAAATAGCCTCTGACAACCGAGTCCAGCTCCTGGCCTTCACATGTGGCTTAGCTACTAAACCCAGCGGAACCATTTCGACTGACAGGAGAAGAGCAAAGGTGGGTTACTGGCACCTTAAAACCAGTCGCTTTGGACAGATGGGGCTCATTAGCCATGGTTGGCAGCTCACCTAGGAGAAGAAAAACTGATTTCAAAGCTCTGCTGCCTTGCAGCAACACCCACTCATGGGGAAGGCTTCAGGAGTAAAGCCCAAGGGAAAAATCCGGAACTGGAGTCACCAAGGCAGTCCTACATTGAGTTCAATGCTGACTGGAAACTCCAGCGATGCTGCTGGTACCAAACTGTATCAGACTCTGCCTTTCCTTTGGGTTCATTAGTTGCGTGGAGATAGGCAACCTGCTACATGGGCAACAGCTAGCTCTCCATATTGTACTGCCCAGGCTTGTGTATCCAAACAGCTAGGATGCAACATCCATGGTCAACTCTGATCAATGGAGGCCTCAGACATACATAATTACTGTAATTCTTTTTTCTCTATTTATCATGTATTGCATTGTACTGCTGCTACAAAGTTAACAAATTTCATGATATATACTGGTGGTATTAAATCAGATTCTGATTCTAACGGAAGGACCACACTCCTTTATGGATGAAACAGTGAATTGGTAGAGATACAAAAAACTGCAAATGTTGGAATATGGAGCAACAGGTAAGATGCTGGAGGAAGGCCAGATGTCCATTTCTCTCCATATTTGCTGCTGACCTATTAAGTTCCTCCACCAACATGTGTGCTACTCCTGCAGATTAGTATGCTGGTACCAGTGCAGGCTAAACTATACACCAATGAGGCAAGCACATTTTAAATGTGATGTGCATTCCTATACCCGCTGTACTGAGCTCCCAGCTAACCTTGCGGCCTATTTCCCCAAAGTGGTCCCTTGAGGTGCTGCTGAAAGTTGGGAGATGGGAATCATTACACTTAACCTGAATGTAACACATTCCTGCATTTATTATCAACCATGGAATCAGTTTTACTTTGAAAGGTTGCCATGGCACCTAAACTAATGTATTGCTTTTAAATTCTAATAAGGAATACAAAATGTTAAATGCCACATTTCATTTAATAAGCTCTCATTTATAGAATTTGGAATTTGGCATTTTGAAATTTGAACAGGCCCATTTTCTTGCAAAACGATCTTGCAAGAAAATTTATAGTTAATTTCTGAAGTGATATTTGAAATTTAGGGGTAAAACAGAACAATACAGTACCTCAACAAACATCGATCTCTCTTGTTTGTTTCAGATAGGATGGGATAACAGCCCCATTCATTTGGATCATGGCAAAGACTTGGACATTGAAAATTCAGGAAGTTTTTTTTTAAATCACAAATGCAATGGACAGTTTACTTCTAAAATAAATGAAAAAAAATATTGTATTTAATGTTTAAGATTCATCCCATAAAATTAAAATAAATCTATAGATTACTTTGGAGAAAAAACCATTGTTTGTACTCAAACCATTGTTTTCAACACATTACAAATGTAAATAAAAATTGACTTTTTCAAGAGATGAAGTATAAAGTATGATTGTATGAATAAACTTTGTAACAATCAACTTCAAGTTAAAATATAGTCATTTCAGAAAATCAACAGAGCACTTCCAGGAGTCAATCTTCCTCCCTGAGTCTGCTGTAAATCACTTTCCAGGGTTGTCCACTCTTTCAAAAGCTGCTTCTGGTCTTCAGACTTTCATGTATCTCCACTGCCCTGGAAGTAACATCCTCTGGGTGAAACATGCAGCTCTCTCCGGCTTAGCCTGAGAACTTGTATATGGAGTGCGAACATCAGAGGAGCCACAGGCAAAGGAGCAGTAACCCTGAGGGTGAGCCACAGAAGGGATCACTCCTAAACACATCCCAGGATCTGCACAGAAATATACTCTTACCTCAGCATTTCTTTTAGGTAGCATTTCTACAGCTCAATTTTATCAAAACAGTTTCCGCAGTGGTCTGCAAACTAAGCCTTCACCAATTAGATGTTTAAAGGAGAAAAATAACTACCTGCTGCTTGAGAGGGGCCGCAGGTACAGAAGTGAGATCAGATGTGAATATGCGATTACGGACCATTTTAAAATCCCACAGGTTATCACAATATACTTATTGGACTAATTTCCCAGAAACGGGCAGACAAAAATCCGTCATTTTTGAGTAAGTGTTCTTGGCCACATCTTAAAAAATTCCAAACATTATTGCATTCTCCAGTGTACCATAAAAGCAGAAACTATGAAGGGCATGCTTGGGGCTGCAGAAGTATTCATTATCTGAAAAAGGATTTAAATTGGCTAATGTTTGTTTGTGTCAGCAGTCTCCTGGCATCTTGTAGTTGACCCAAAACAAAGCAGCAAGGTTCCTTTGCCTCAAACTCATGCAAGTCCCTGCTTTGGTTGTTTAGAATACATATACCACATCAGCCCATGGGCATCATACCTGCTGCTTTTGATACTACTCTCCACTTGGAGTCAATTCCCTTTTGGCAAGCTGCTTCCATCATTAGTTTTTGTGGTATTTAAAGAGACTTGGAGTCAGCTGGTTCTGTAAGATATAGAGCACGGCTAATTTCACAAGAACTCTGCTGAGGCCGGTCCCAAGCCTGGTTGTGAAAGGAGAAGGGTTGGGCATGGAACTAGCAACCCCATCTTGTAGAACCCAGAGCTACAATAATGCTAACAGAAGCTCCAAAGACCTCATCCCTGGGAGAGGAAGGATATTTGAAGATGGGCTATGCCTGGAAACAACTTGAGAGACTGGCCCAAGATAGAGGACTCCAGCAAACTTCTGTCAGTGCCCTATATCCCAGTAAGGGTGATAGGGGCTTAAGTAAATAGTTTCACAGGAACCCATTTTAGAAGACCCTAGTCATGCAGATTAATAAATTAGTTGTCCCTTGTATGTAGATAAGTGGTAGAATTGGGGGGGGGGTGGAGTTAGTGATAGGAGCATAAAATAGGATACGTGTAGGATTATAACTGCTGGTCTTTGTACCACATTATCTTATTTGGTCTCACCCTCTCAAAGCTATTCCATCTTTTCTACCCAACCTTCTCCACTTCCTCTGCTCCTAAGTACTAAATTGTTTTCTTTCTTTTCTTAATCTAAAAGTCTGGGACCTTTTACTCTTTCCATAGATGCTTCCTGACATGCTGAATGCTCGCGCATTTTCCGTTTTTATTTCAGAATCGCAGCATCAATACACACATCAAAGTTGCTGGTGAACGCAGCAGGCCAGGCAGCATCTCTAGGAAGAGGTACGGTCGACGTTTCAGGCCGAGACCCTTCGTCAGGACTAACTGAAGGAAGAGTTAGTAAGAGATTCACCAGCAACTTTGAATTTCCAGCATCTGCAGAATTCCTGTTGTTTGCAGCATCAATAGTTTTCTTTTAGTTCCATTTACTGTGCTGTATCTAAGCTTACTGAAGGAATTCCACTGCCATGTATTTTGAAAGTTTGGTACAGAGTATTCAGCTTGCAGTCTTCTGCTTTTTATGCATTCTTTAGCACCGCCAACACTTCACCACAATTCAGATGGTTGTCACTGAACAACAAGAACTTTGCTTGCTGACTCAGAATGCAGATGGGGAGCATGCCCACCATAAAAGCCATGATGCCACACCATCAGCATTATCTATCAGATATACCTCAATGGAGGCTTTGCTACCTGGGCCATTCTGCAGAAACCCTGCAGTTCCTGGGCCTAACAGGAAGAGGAAGAGGAGGGAAAAGAGAAAGACAGTTAGTATAATGCTACTACAGCACCAGTGACCCGGGTTCATTTCCTACGACTGTCTGTAAGAAGTTTGTACATTCTCCCCATAACTGCGGGGTTTCCTCTGGATGCTCCGCTTTCCTCCCTCATCCCAAAGATGTATAGGTTAGTAGGCTAATGGATATAACTGGGCATCATGGGTTCATCGTCCAGAAAGGCCTGTTAATGTGCTGTATCTCTAAATAAAAATAAAACAAAGTCACTAAGTTTCATTCTGTCTTTCCACAGCGGCCATACTGTTATCCTTCTGCATCTCTTGAGTACCCTGTGTTCTATGTTCTTTTCACATCTTAGTGATATTCTAAAGAGCAAAGTTGGGTGGTAGCAAGATGATGGCCCAAAATATCGACTGTACTTTTTTCCCATTGATGCTGCCTGGCCTGCTGAGTTCCTCAAGCACTTTGTGTATGATGGAGTATTGTTGGCTTGCAGCAGAGACTGTAGAGTGGATCACAAGCATTTCTCTATGAAATACACCCTGTTTTGATTAACACCTCCTTATCTGGAGTGATAGAAAACTGGATTGGCTGAATGACAAACAACAGCAAGGTCATTAGCGGAATGGTGAGAGTGTGAGAGTTCAGACTCTGGGAAAGGATTACCACTGAGCCACTGCTGTTCTCTTGGCGCAGCATCTCAATGATCCTCATAAACTGTTACAGTCTCTCTGAACACTTGTAGCTGGAGGCTTCTCTTTGCATTGCAGTGGAAACTGAGACATAAATACTGCATCATGGCTGACTCTATAGCTATGCCAATAGAGCTTCCATCACTTTATGCTGGAAAAGATGGGCTCAAATTCAAACTAAATTATCATTCAACCACATATGAATGCAGCCAAACAAAACAGTGTTACTGTTTCAATATCCGTGCAAAACGTTGTGCAAGATTTGCTGATCTATTGTACATTTTAATATTCCATCTATTTTTAGGTAAGTGTACTAAAGCAAATCATTTTATCTGCATACCCATCAACATTTTTCTGCGACACAAGAGATTCTGTAGACGCTGAAAGTCTAGAACAACAAACATGATGCTGGAGGAACTCCTGGTGGGTTTGCTCCTGGGCCTGGCCAAAGTGGCCATTCGCGGGTCTAGATGGCGGAAAGTGGAGGGCACTGCCCGGAACAACTGCCTGCCCCTTTTCCGAGGATACGTTCATGCCCGGCTGTCCTTGGAGAGGGAGCACGTGGTCGCAATGGGTACAGTGGGGGACTTCCAGGAGTGGTGGCACCCCTGGGGTATTGACTGTTCATATTTTAATCTGAGTATACTTACTGTCTTGTAAATATTGAAAGTCTACACCTTGTGTATATGTGATGTAAATAAACTTTAATCGTTTTGTGAAAAAAACTCACCAGGCCAAGCACCATTTATGGAGGAGAATAAATAGCCAACATTTCGGACTGAGACACTATTTCAAGACTGGAAATGAAGGGGGCAGAAGCCAGAATAAGAAGGTGGTGGGGGGGGGAGGGGAAGCAGTACAAATCAGGTAAGGGGAAAGTAGGTGGGTCGAAGTGAAAAGCTGGGAGATGATAAGTGGAAAAGGTAAAGGACAGAAGAACAAAATCTGACCGGAGGGGTGAGTGGATCACGGAGAGAAGAAAGGCCAGGAGGAGAGGCACCAGAGGGAGGTGATGGACAGGTGAGAAAAAAGGAAGGGGTAAGTGGGGAGCCAGAATGGGGAATGGAAAAGGAGAAGGGCAGGGGGAGAAATTACCAGAAGTTGAGAAACTAATGTTCATGTCATCAGGTTGGAGGCTACCCAGATGGACTATGAGGTGTTCCTCCTCCAAACTGAGAGCGGCCTCATTGTGGAAATAGAGGAGATCATGGACCAACATCTTGGAATGGGAATGGAAAGTCAAATTGAAATGGCTGGCCACTAGGAAATTACATCTGCTGTGGCAGATGGATCCAAGGTGCTCAGCAAAGTGGACCCCAATCTACATCAGGTCTCACCAATGTAGAGGTGTCTACTCTGGGAGAACCAGATACAATTGATGACTCCAACAAACTTGGAGGTGAAGTCTCGCCTCGCCTGGAAGGACTGTTTGGGGCCATGAATGGTGGTGAGGGAAGAGGTGAAGGGGTATATGTAGCAGTTATGCCAATTGCAGGACAAGTCCCTTCACCTCCTCCCTCACCAACATTTTCCTGTAGGCTGTCCCCTCTATGCCCTTATCCAAGTGCTCTGCACTAGAATTCATGTACAGCCTTAATCTCTGAGGAACTGGCTTCCCTTTCCTCCCACCCTAGCTCCAGGCCAATTGCTCACACTGACTCACCATTGGCAGATCCACCTCTAAACTAATCCCAAAACTACACAGTGTCACTATTTGAGCTCGTGCCTTGCTATGCAAAATGGAGGCACATTTTTGTTTTATTCAGAGAGTAACTAAGATCTGGAACCCATCAGCTTTAGGGGTGGTGGAAACTGAGGGAACTGAGGGGTCCTTGATTCATAGAGTCATACAGCATGGAAGTGGGCATTTTGGCCTACTATGGCCATTGAGGTGCAATAATTTCAGGGCTGTGGGGAACAAGGAGGTGAATAAGTTGACAGGCTTGGTATAATCAGATCCAACACAGATTTGATGGACCAAATTGCCCCCTTCAGTGCTGTAACAATTCTATGAAAGACCTTCACCATTGCTTTCTTTGTATTCTTACATCACTTCCTGGGAGACTGATGTTCCAGACTACCTGGAAGATGAAAGACACAGATTAGAGTTATGTTGGGGGCAGAGCAAATAAAAATATAATAAAGCTGTCAATCAGGAGAGACTATATCATGAGGATGAAGATGGGTGTGAAAAAGGGGTTAAGAAATGTCATCTTCAGTGGTTTCGGAGTGCCATGACCACAGATGCTCCATTGTGCATCGCTTAGCCCTCCATGGGCTTCCCTTAATGTAGGTACAGCTGGCTCCTGCCATCTTACCTTTACTGGCAAGGCAACATGCAACCTTGAACTGCAAGGCAGCAGTGTGATCTTAGTGATTCTTGCGTAATGTGTTTGGGTTCTATGCTTGACTGGCAGCACAGGTAAGTGGAGGAATTCAGATGTAATCCTTGCACTGTTAGAAGTTTGGAATGGCGTGGACTACCATCTCTACTAAAAGGAATGAATGTAAATAGAGATTGTTGTTGGTGTCGGGCATTGAATAAGAGTGGAGGATCGTGGCTGAACGTGAGCTTGACCACACATATTGAAAATTTTTGTTGCCGTTCATTCAGACCTTTGGCGCCTGTTTCACACTTTCACCTCCTGAACTATTGTTTTCACTTATGTTGAGAAAGTATTTTATACATGATAAATCTAGGCACGAGATGCAATATAATTGGTTACAGGTCTTTCTTTACATTCATTGTGCCATCAAATCAATATATTATTTTCATAATACATCAATGCCACTTTTGTTTCCTGCTTAAGCAAAACAGCCATTACATGTCTGAGAGTCTGTCACTCAAGATTCAATAGTGCACTGAGAGCTGGACTGTAGTAATTTCTCACAAAGTCTTTACATCATCTGCACCAAGCTTCAGTAAATTCATCAATAGACAATTCTGCACACTGGAATGCTCACAATCTTTATGGTGTGTGCCTTGGAGGACATCTCTATCACATCATCATTTCTCTAAGTGAACATCACAGGTTACTTTGAAGATTCAGCACTTTCACACTTCAGAGTGTAATGGCCAATATTCATCTTCCAACATCTAAAATGCACCCTGTTATAACATTGCGAGAGCATGTGTGTATACAAGTGGATACTATTTTTCCTGTATAAGATAGTAGATATATCACATTGGCTGTAAATTGCTTTGCGATAACCTTCTCTCGATAGTAGTTTGCAAATGCAAGTTTTTCCACTAAGGTAGGACTCAAGCAGAAATCCCACTTTTACATCAGTTGGTTTTCAACACGGGCTGCAGTGAGCTCAAGCCTTTCAATATTCAGACCAATTAAATGTCTGCACTCAAATCAGGGCTGGAAACAGCATCTTTTACTGTGCCTATAAAAAAATATTCATCACCCTTGGAAGTTTTCACGTTTTATTGTTTTATAACATTGATTAACAGCGATTTAATTTGGCTTTTTTGACTGACCAACAGGAAAAGACTATTTCATATCAAAGTGAAAAGAGATCCCTACAAAGAGATCTAAATTTATTACAAATATAAAATGCAAAATAATTGATTGCACAAGTATTTATCCCCCTTTAAAGTGGCACACAAGATCATCACTGGTGCAGCCAATTGATTTTAGAAGTCACATAATTAATTAAATGGAGGTCTGTATGCAGTTAAGGTATTTCAATTGATTGTAGTAAAAATACACCTGGAACTGGAGGCTCCAACTGCCGGTGAGTCAGTACCCTGGTGAAAACTACACCATGAAGACAAAAAAACACTCCAAGCAACCCCACGAAAAGGTTCTTGTAAAGCAAAGGTCAGGAGATGGATACAAGAAAATCTCCATGTCACTGAATATCCCTTGGAGTACAGTTAAGTCAAACATCAAGAAATGGAAATAATATGACAAAGCTGTAAATCTGCCGAGAGCAGGCCATCCTTAAAAACTGAGTAACTGTGCAAGGGTGCTAGTCACAACTCTGGAGGAGTCACAAGCTTCAGTGGCTGAGATGGGAGAGTCTGCGCATACAACAAAGTTGTAGCTTTATGGGAGAGTGACAAAGGGAAAGCCAAATTCACATGAAATGTCGGCTAGAGTTTGCCAGACGGCATGTGTTAGACTCTCAGCTGGAAGAAGGTTCTATGGTCTGATGAAACCAAAATTGAGCTTTTTGGCCATTAGACTAAATGCTATGTTTGGCGCAACACAAACACCACACATCCTCAAAAACACACCATCACTACCGTGAAGCGTGGTGGTGGCTGCATCATGCTGTGGGGATGCTTCACTGCAGCAAGCCCTGGAAGGCTTGTGAAGTAGAAGATAAAATGAATGTAGCAAAATACTGGGAAATTCTGGAGGAAAACCTGATGCAGTCTGTGAGAGAACTGCATCTTGGGAGAAGATTTCTTTTCCAGCAAGACAATGACCCAATCATAAAGCCAAAGCTACACAGGAATGGCTTAAAAACAATGAAGTGGCCGTCAGAATCTCAACCTTAATCTGATTGAGAATTTACGGCTGGACTTGAAAAGGACTGTTTACTCATGATCCCCATGCAACCTGACAGAGCTTGAGCAGTTTTGTAAAGAAAAATGGGGAAAAATTTCCGTGTCCAGAAGTGCAAAGCTGATAGGGACTTATCCACACAAACTCAAGGCTGCCAAAGATGCACCTACTAAATACTGACTTGAAGGGGGTGAATACTTAGAAACATAGAAAACCCACAGCACAATACAAAGCTGAGCTGAACATGTCCTTACCTTAGGCTTACCTAGGATTACCCATAGCCCTCTATTTTCCAAGCTCCATGTGCCTTTCCAGGAGTCTCCTAAAAGACCCTATCGTTTCCGCCTCCACCACTGCTGCCGGCAACCCATTCCACGCACTCACCACTCTCTACGTAAAAAAACTTACCCCTGACATCTCCTCTGTACCTACTCCCAAGCACCTTAAAACTATGCCCTCTTGTGCTAGCCATTTCAGCCCTGGAAAAAAGCTTCTGACTATCCACACGATCAGTGCCTCTCATCATCTCGTACACCTCTATCAGGTCACCTCTTGTCCTCTGTCACTCCAAGGAGAAAAGGCTAAGTTCACTCAACCTATTGGATGAATTGAAGGGAATTTATATTAGGCAGGAAATGGTGTTGGATAGGCTGTTGGGTCTGAAGGCTGATAAGTCCCTGGGACCTGATGGTCTGCATCCCAGGGTACCTAAGGAGGTGGCTTTAGAAATTGTGGATGCATTGGTAATCATTTTCCAATGTTCTATAGATTCAGGATCCGTTCCTGTGGATTGGAGGGTGGCTAATGTTGTCCCTTTCTTCAAGAAGGGAGGAAGAGAGAAAACAGGGAATTATAGACCGGTTAGCCTGACGTCGGTGGTGGGAAAGATGCTGGAGTCAATTATAAAAGATGAAATTATAACACACCTGGATAGCAGTAACAGGATTGGTCCGAGTCAGCATGGATTTACGAAGGGGAAATGGTGCTTGACTAATCTTCTGGAATTTTTTGAGGATGTAACTATGAAAATGGACAAGGGAGAGCCAGTGGATGTAGTGTACCTGGACTTTCAGAAAGCCTTTGATAAAGTCCCACATAGGAGATTAGTGGGCAAAATTAGGGCACATGGTATTGGGGGCAGAGTACTGACATGGATTGAAAATTGGTTGGCTGACAGAAAACAAAGAGTAGCGATTAATGGGTCCCTTTCGGAATGGCAGGCGGTGATCAGTGGGGTACCGTAGGGTTCAGTGCTGGGACCGCAGCTGTTTACAATATATATTAATGATTTAGATGAGGGAATTAAAAGTAACATTAACAAATTTGCCGATGACACAAAGCTGGGAGGCAGTGTGAAATGTGAGGAGGATGTTATGAGAACGCAGGGTGACTTGGACAGGCTGGGTGAGTGGGCAGATGCATGGCAGATGCAGTTTAATGTGGATAAATGTGAGGTTATCCACTTTGGTGGTAAGAACGGGAAGGCAGATTATTATCTAAATGGAGTCAAGTTAGGAAAAGGGGAAGCACAACAAGATCTAGGTGTTCTTGTACATCAATCACTGAAAGCAAGCATGCAAGTACAGCAGGCAGTGAAAAAAGCTAATGGCATGCTGGCCTTCATACAAGGGGAATTGAGTACAAGAGCAAAGAGGTCCTTCCGCAGCTGTACCGGGCCCTGGTGAGACCACACCTGGAGTACTGTGTGCAGTTTTGGTCTCCAAATTTGAGGAAGGATATTCTTGCTATTGAGGGAGTGCAGCGTAGGTTCACAAGGTTATTTCCCAGGATGGCGGGACTGTCATATGTCAAAAGATTGGAGCGACTGGGCTTGTATACTCTGGAATTTAGAAGGCTGAGAGGGGATCTTATTGAAACATATAAGATTATTAAGGGATTGGACACTCTGCAGGCAGGAAGCATGTTCCCGCTGATGGGTGAGTCCAGAACCAGAGGCCACAGTTTAAGAATTAGGGTCAGGCCATTTAGAACGAAGTTGAGGAAAACTGTTTCACCCAGAGAGTGGTGGGTATATGGAATGCTCTGCCCCAGAAGGCCGTGGAGACCAAATCTCCGGATGCTTTCAAAAAAGAGATGGATAGAGCTCTTAAAGATAGTGGAATCAAAGGTTATGGGGATAAGGCAGGAACTGGATACTGATAGTGGATGATCAGCCATGATCACAGTGAATGGCGGTGCTGGCTCGAAGGGCTAAATGGCCTACTCCTGCACCTATTGTCTATTCTCATAAGGCATGCTCCCCAATCCAGGCAACATCCTTGTAAATCTCCTCTGCACCCTTTCTATGTTTTCCACGTCCTTCCTGCAGTGGGGTGACCAGAGTTGTGCTCAGTACTCCAAGTGGGGTCTGGCCAGGCTCCTATATAGCTGCAATCAATTTTTTTTTTTGTTTTATATTTGTAATTCATTTAGATCACTTTGTAGAGATCAGTTTTCATTTTGACAAGATAAAATATTTTTCTGTTGATCAGTGTCAAAAAAAAGCCAAATTAAATCCACTGTGATTCTATGTTGTAAAACATAGAAATACGACAATTTCCACAAGGATGAATACTTTTTACAAGCACTGTATATACTTTCCTCTTGTCCTAGGACCCTAAAGTTAATTGTAGTACCCACACTGCTACTTTAGCGGAAAGCAACCAACTCACCATAGAGCAGTCCTGTAAATAAAACATACCTGGATCAATACATGTAACAATAAATTGAAGAAATCTGATTTTTTAATAAAATGTTTTCACCGAGGATTTGTGTGCGCGCGGTAAGTACATTCAGGTACATGAAGACACAATGTAGTACAAATGGGTCTCGAATTTTTAAAAAATGTAAGTCGTCCATAACTCTTAAGGTTCTACCATTGTTAGAATGTTTGAAGTCGATTACTGTGTTTGTGGGATCTGCAGAGCGTAAACTTTGCCCGAAGCGCCTCAAGGCCGTAAGTCTCATGAACACAGGAAGGGTTAACATCCCTTCCGTAAGCGGCACATATAGTACTTCGTTAGCAGTGGAATTATCTTTGTCCCATCGCTCTTCAAATTCGTGTTTAAGAGAAAAGCATAAGCTTTCCTGTGGGTTGTCTGCAGGGTCAAATTTGCTGGAAAAATGATTAGCTGGAGAAGTAATGATTTAAACATCTTGTCTGTGTTGGTAACCATGAAGGTTAAATAGATGAAAGCTGAGCATTTATTGTAATCCACAAATACTTAAATCACAAACTTCTTTTCACTTAGCAACAAAGCAAACTTAACAGCAAATGCGGTAGCTTGTGGGCCCGTTAATAAAACGCGAGCACTTGCAGAGACACTTCTGTCCTGACGTACTGAATACACCTCCTCGAGTTAGTGATTTGCTTGGTCTACCGGTGCTGACATTTATTATTTATTTCAGTGAGTACGGATAGAAATTGCTGTACGTGTGGAAATTATCCTATGATTAGAACAAAATGTTCTTGCCGTTTCCATAGCAAAAACCATTGTCTCCTTAACTACAATGCCAGGGGGATTACTACAAAAGAAACTGACACGCAGATCTCAAAATTCCACTGTCTCCCTAGAGACCCTTGCATAAAAATCAAGGCAAGCACATCAACAGCAGCACAGCAGGACATATCCACGTCTGCTTAATAAACCTTTCGCTGCTGACGTTGCACAGGCGTTCAAGGAGCTGTCCTACCACCAACCCCAAGAAGGCTTCTGAAGGAATGGCAAAAGGCTGACATTGCAAGATTTTGCAAGGTTCTTGAGATTTTATATAATATGTACAATTCACTCTTCTCGGAATTATCATGAAACAGCAGTCCGATGCTAACAATTAAACCCTTTAGAAAGTGGAACTGGCTAATGATGAGCAATCTAACACTTCGAGGTTTCAAGTAGATTAATTAGTAAAGCTGATAAGTGAATGAGGAAAAGTGTGATCTGAGACTTAACTGTCTAATTATCCAGCCTCCATTAACTGGTGGTGGTGTCTGACATCTATAGAAAGGCTATTAGAACTGAATTAATGTCTAATGATTAGAATTAACCCACGTTTACTTAACAGCCATCCTACAAATGTATCAAGATTTACTAGATGGCCTTAATGCAGTTAACTAAACAGCACAAAAGCAGATTTTTTTTCTCCCACACTTTTTACTGTTTCTGTACTATATAACTTCCTCAGCTGGTAGGATGTGGGTGAGATTGGGTAACTGGATATCAAACTTACCAATAGCCAAGCATTAGAATATGGCTTGACACCTTCCCAAGGTACTGTGATAAAGATTGATCATACTGCAAGTGGAGAATTATGGAGAATAATCTACAAGGGTGTGTATGGTATCTGTTATGTTTCACATCTCCAAACATTAAAACTAATCAAAAGAAAAATAAGGGAGCCTAAGGGATACATGTAAATTTCATTTTTACTTTTAGTGAGGCATACACTTATGACGTGGTGGTATGTGATGTGAAATTTGTTAGCTTAACAGCAGCAGTTCAATACGATACATAATCTAGCAGAGAAAAAAAAAGTTTTTTTTAAAAAAGTGAGGTAGTGTCCAAAGATTCAATGTCCATTTAGGAATCAGATGGCAGAGGGGAAGAAGCTGTTTCTGAATCGCTGAGTGTGTGCCTTCAGGCTTCTGTACCTCCTACCTGATGGTAACAGCGAGAAAAGGGCATGCCCTGGGTGCTGGAGGTCTTGAATACTGCTTTTCTGAGAAACTGCTCCCTAAAGATGTCCTGGGTACTTTGTAGGCTGGTACCTAAGATGGAGCTGACTAGATTTACAACCTTCACGCCATCCTAACTGTTTTGCCAAACTTGGGTTACAGTGAAAGCTTTTATATATAAAAAAACTTGGTTTACTTCCAATCTTTTTAACGTGACTGTATAATTTAGGGAAGCAGGTATCACTTGTTCCTTGTTCTCTTGATTTAATTGTAGGTCATTTTGTTGATTCTTCAGTTCCATTCAACAAGATTACAATTGTTTCAACTTCAGCGTTTTCTGTCCTATACCCATAATTCCTGATTGCTCTAATACTTGGAAATCTATTATCTCTTATGCATGTAATCAATGGCTGAGTCTTTGCAGCCTTCTGGAGTAGAACATGCCAAGGTTTTTGGCCGGAGTGACTTACGTCTGGCTGAAACCTAAAGTGGCCTGCCCCCTAATTTTGAGATTGAGCACTGGTTCTAGACTCTTGGTGAGTCAGAACATCATCTTTGCATCAAACTTTCTGAGCCCTCTGATCATTTTCCCTATTCTCATTGCTACTATCAGGCAGGAGGTACAGGAGCCTGAAGACAGACAATCAACGTTTTAGGAATAGCTTCTTCCACACCACAATCGGATTTCTGAATAGACAATAAGCCCATGTACACTATTTCACTTTTGCTTTCTTTTTGCACTACTAATTTTATAAACATATATATTTCTTATTATAATTTATAGTCTTATTATAATTTATAGGTATGGAGGGAAGGCTGGGGCGGGGTTCTGAGTTGGATGATCAGCCATGATCATAATAAATGGCGGTGCAGGCTCGAAGGGCCGAATGGCCTACTCCTGCACCTATTTTCTATGTTTCTATGTTTCTATGATGTACTTCTGCCACAAAGCAACGTATTTCACAACATATGCCAGTGATTTCAAGCCTGATTCTAATTTGATATATTTCAGTTATGTTTCCTTTTCAATTTTCTGAACTCTAACAAATAGTATTTTCTTCATATGATAAACTTGCTACCCTAGAAACCTACTATCTGTAATGCTGTTCAGGGCAGTAATGAAGATTCTTCATCTCTGTCTGTCCTTTGCCACTAAGATGTAGAAGGATTTTTCATTGCTGTTTCTGTAACAGTTTTGTTTTACCAATCAGGGTCATTAGCCCTGAGATGAACCCCAAAACCTGGAGGACCAGTGGACCACTCTTAGTCAGGTCTCTACCTTTGACCTGTTTGGCATGAGTGATCCTACCAAGAGCAAAGGTATAAAGCACCAACTCCCAACTCCAGCCAGCATAGCTCTGGGTCATTGAGGCATACAAGTCAAGTCAAGTCACTTTTTATTGTAATTTCAACCATAACTGCTGGTACAGAACTTAGTAGAAATGAGACAACGTTTTCCAGGACAATGGTGCTACATGAAACAATACAAAAACTACACTGAACTACATAAGAAAAAACACAAAAACTACACTAGACTACAGACCTATCCAGGACTGCATAAAGTACACAAAACAGTGCAGGCACTACAATAAATAATAAACAAGACAATAGGCACAGTAGAAGGCAATAGACTGGTGTCAGTCCAGGCTCTGGGTATTGAGGAGTCTGATGTCTTGGGGGAAGAAACTGTTACATATCTGGTCGTGAGAACCCGAATACTTTGCTGCCTTTTGCAGGGAGAAGAGTTTGTATGAGGGTTGTGTGGGGTCCTTCATAATGCTGTTTGCTTTACAGATGCAATGTGTGGTGTAAATGTCCATAATGGCGTGAAGAGAGACCCCGGTGATCTTCTCAGCTGACCTCACTATCCGCTGCAGGGCCTTGCGATATGAGATGGTCAAGCCTCCAAACCACAATAAAGTTGTGGCCTCTTGGAGGATCTCAAGAACTAATTTGGTGAAATTTTGCTATGCTCCCTCTAGAGCAAGTATACTTCTTTTTAGGTAAAGAGACCAGAAGATGTGAAGATTTTTATTCATTGAGAAATTGAAAGTAACTGTGCAATCACAAATCTACTGAAAGTTTTAAAATTAGAAATGGGTGTCAAGGTTATAGAAGTATACAACAAGGAGATAGGCCCGCTGGTCCAAATTGTCCATGCTATTGTCCTGAGTTACTTAGTTCCACTTGTCTGCATTTGGCCAGTACCTTTCCTATCGGTGAATCTGTCCAAATGTCTTTAAATCATTGTAATAGTATCTGCCTTTACCATTTCTCTGGCAGCTTGTTCCCTTTACCTATCACTACCTCTGAGGGAAAAACTTGCCTGTCAGGTCCCCTGTAAATCTTTCCCCTGTGCTCTCTGATTTTAGAATCCTATACCTTGGGAACAGTTCAAATTTATTGTCATCTGATTGTATATAAACAAAACAATGTTGCTCTGGATCACAGTGCACCCACAAAATATACACTAAATAAATAGCAATAAAAAACGAGCATAAAATAACAAGATAAACAGTCCTTAAAGTGGGAGTTGTAGGAACACCAGAAGTAGGATGAGTGTAGTTATCCCCTTTTGTTCAAGAGCCTGATAGTTGAGGAGTAGTAACAGTTCTTGATGCTGGTGGTGCGAGTCCTGAGGCTCTTGTACTTTCTACCTGATGGCAGCAGCGAGAAAAGAGCATGGCCTGGGTGGTGAGGATCCTTGAAGATGGATGCTGCTTTTCTACAGCAACATTTTATGTAGATGTGCTGAATAGTCAGGAGGGCTTTACCCGTGATGTACTGGGCTGAATCCACTACATTTTGCAGGAGTTTCCACTAAAAGGCATTGGTATTCCCATAAAAGGCCATACTGCAGCCTGTCAGCACACTTTCCACCACCCATCTTTAGAAGTTTACCAAGGTTTTTGATGACATGCCTGAATAACCTGCATGTCTGTCCTCCAACACTAATGTTTAGCTTGGATGGTACAAATAAGACAACCTCCATGATGGGCAAGTTCATCCTGGCACTGATAAAAACAGAGGAACTGGAATTTCTGCTGCACATCCCATCCTGCTTGGGTGACCATGTAGACCTGAGACAGTATACAGTCTTTCCTGGTTTCCCTTTGGATTATCTTTACCATAATAGGGCGACTCTCAATTTACATCATGGAGAATATGTCAAGAGGATTGTCCTCTTCTGTAAATGTTCTAAGGGTAAACAGGACAACCCACCAGCATTTCCATGATTAGTCATCCTCCTGAATTTGATCTTGCAGCTGTTGAAACAAAACCCATCTGCAGCTGTTCGTGGAACACCCTTCTCTGGATTGAAAATGGACACCAGTGGTTGACGATCAGTAATGAGGGTAAACTCTGTCTCATAGAAGTACTGGTTGGAACGTTTTACACCCCAAACCAGACTCAAGGTCTCTCTGTCAATCTGCGTGTAATTTTTCTCTGCAGCAGTAAGGGAATCTGAGTGAAAGGCCCTGGGGTGTTCACTTCCATCTCTCATAACGTGTGACTTGACTGCACCTACATCATAAGGTGTGGCGTCACAGACAAGCTTCACTGGATGGTGTGGATCATAATATGTGAATGCAGGTCTGATGTAATCAATTCTTTGCCTTTTGTAAAGCCACTTCATACTGCTTTGACCTTTGCCATTTCTTCCTGATCTGTAGTAATGAGTTCAAGGGTGGAGCACAGTAACCAGGTTTGGCAGGAACCTGTTGTAGTAATTGACAAATCCTAAAAAAGACTGCAACTGTTACACATCCTTTGGCCTTGGGGCATCCACCACTGCTTGATCTTTCTCAGCACACTTGTGTAATCCTTGTGCATCAATGACAGTAAGTGATGCTTGGTTTAAGGAATTCATACTTATTGCATCAAAGGGCTCTGAGCTCGTAATCTTCGGATGTTTTTAACATTGTCTTGAGATTTTGGAGATGTTCCTTGTCATTCTTACCAGCAACAATGATGTCATCCAGGTAACACTGAGTGCCTGAGCAGCCGTGCAGCACCTGGTCCAATAGCTTTCCGCCAGAGTACAAGTGCAGATGCCACTCCAAAAATAAACCTATTATAGCAATTAAGCCATTTATGAGTGTTTATGATGGGGACTACTTTGGACTGTTATTCCATCTCCTTCCAGGTCTCAGCTAAATCCACTTTGCTGAAGTGTTTTCCTCCAGAAAGGCCAGAGGGTATTGATCTACTTTCAGTGCTGGGTTGATAGTGACCTTACAGTCACCACACATCCTGACAGACCCATACTTCCTGGCTACTGGGACCACAGGCTTTGCCAATGGGCTCCATTCAACCTTGGAAGGAACTCCTTCAGCCTCCATTTGATCTGGCTCACTCAGTACTTTGTCACGGATGGTATAAGGAACTGGAAGGACTTTTTATAACTTGGGTGTGTCATTTTCATTTACCACTATTTTACCCTTGATATATTTGATTTTTGCAAAGCAATCCTTGAACAATGTTGTGGCATTATTCAGTACCTTTCTTAATTTGTTTTCAGTTGACTCTGTTGCAGGGATGTGGCATGCAAAGGCTGGATGGATTTCCACTCAAATTATAGTTGTCTCAGCCACTCACTGCCCCACAATAGTGGCCCAGCTGTTTTTACCACATACAAAACCAATGTGGCTTGTTGGCTGTTGCATTTCACTGCTATGAATGTCATTCCCACAGGAGTTATCTTTCTTCCTTTCTTCCTTTTTTCCAATATTTTTATAAAATTTCACATACTCAAATACAGAATTCATAAGGATACTTATTATAAATCAAAATAAGGTCGCACCAAATGCACTATATATAAATCACACTGATACAATCACAGTATCCTATATTCATGATCAATCAAATAAAATAAATTGAATTATGAAATACAATAATATGGTTAATTATATTATAAAAGAAATCTACACCCACTACCAAGCCAAAGCTGGTTGGTAAAAAAAAACAAAAGAAAAAAAGAAGAGTACTTTACCATACAGTGTTTTATAATAATAGCCCAGATCTATATTTTAATAACAATAACAATTCAAAAATTTTCAAAATAGTTCTAAAAGGGTCCCCATAACGTTCGAAAATCTTGATTAGAATCAGAAATCGAACAACGAATCTTCTCTAAATTTAAACATGACATAACATCGCATAACCATTGAGCATGTGTAGGGGGGACAACCTCCTTCCTTTTAAGCAAGTTCACCCTCCGAGCCATAAGAGAAATAAAAGCCAGCACCCGCAAATGAGAAGGCTCCAAAATTATAGCTCTTTCCTCAACAATACTAAATAAGGCAGTCAAAGGATTGGGCTTAAAATTAACTCTAAAACGTACAGAAAAAATTCAGAATACATCTTTCCAATATTTTTCAAGGCTCGAATATGACCAAAACATATGAACTAATGAAGCCTCTCCATTATTACATCTGTCACAATAAGGAGATATATCTGCAAAAAAACAAGAGAGCTTGTCTTTAGACACATGGGCCCTCTGTACCACTTTAAATTGTAGGAGGGAATGACGAGCACATAATGATGAAGAATTAACCATTTTGAAAATAGCCCTCCAGGCCTCATCAGATAATGAAGTTTGTAAATCCTTTTCCCAATCTTTATTAATTTTGTCTAAAGGAGCCATTCTCAGTCCCAACAACAGACCATAAATATAAGATACTGAGCCATTATCAAAAGGTTTCAAATTAGAAATTACATCGATTATGTTCTTATCCGGGCTGGTAGGAAATATATGTAGTTTAGATCTTTAAAAATCTCTAATCTGTAGATATCAAAAGAAGTGGGTATTTGATAAGTTATATTTCACTGAGAGCTGCTCAAAAGAAGAAAGATTCCCTCCAACAAACAGATCCTGAAATCGTTTAATGCCTAATCTATCCCATTCTCTAAAAAACAGATCGGTCCTAGATGGTTTTAAAAAAATTAGAAAAAATAGGACTAGAAAGAGAAAATCTCAATAAACCGAAATGTTTTCTAAACTGTAGCCAGATCCTCAAAGTGTGTTTAACCACCAAACTGTCAGTTAATTTATTTAAAGATAAAGGAAGAGAGGATCCGCGAAGAGAAATAATAGAAAATTTCATAACAGAGTTGGCTTCCAAAAAGACCCATATTGGACAATCCTCACGATTAATATAATATAACCAGAACGTAAGATTTCGTTTGTTAATTCCCCAATAATATAACCTAATATTGGCTAGAGCAAGGCCTCCATTCTTTTTAATTTTTTGAAGGTGAGCTTTATTTTATTGGGGTTTTCTGTTCTTCCATATATAGAAAGAAAGAATCGAATCTAAAGAATCAAAAAAAGACTTAGGAATAAAAACAGGTATGGCTTGAAAAAAGTATATAAATTTAGGTAAAATATTCATTTTAATAGAATTAATTCGACTAATCAATGATAAAGAGAGAGGCGACCAATTAGAAAGTGTCTTTTTCACATAATTCATTAAGGTTAGAAAATGTTCTTTGAATAGATCTTTATAATTCTTAGTGATTGTTACACTCAAATATGTAAATTGTTTTCTTACAATTTTAAAAGGAAGGTTAATATTGGTTGGTATCAAATTATTTAAAGGAAACAATTCACTCTTATGTAAGTTCAATTTATATCCTGAAAACTGACTAAAATTGGTCAGTAAAAGAAACATAGAGGGTAAAGAAGTTGTAACATTAGATATAAAAAGCAATAGGTCAACAGCATAAAGCGAAACTTTATGAATAGTACCTTTCCTTAAGATACCAGTGATAACTTTAGACTCTCGAAAGGCAATTGCTAAAAGTTCTAATACCAAATCAAAAAGCAAAGGGCTCAACGGACATCCTTGTTCGGTTCCATGTTGGAGTTTAATTGGTTTAGAATTCTGAAAGTTAGTAAGGACCCGAGCGAAGGGAGATAAGTAAAGTAATTTAATCCAAAAAATAAAATTGCGTCCAAAATTAAATTTTTCTAAGGTTTTAAATAGGTAATTCCATTCAACTCGGTCAAAAGCCTTCTCCACATCCAGAGAAATCATACATTCCAATACTTCCTTGGATGGAGAATGCATAACATTTAACAATCGCCGTATATTAAAATGGGAATATCGATTTTTAATAAATCTTGTCTGATCATCAGATATTATAGAAGGTATAATATTCTCGAGTCTATGGGCCAAAACTTTAGATAGGATCTTAGCATCAACATTGAGTAAAGAGATTGGTCTATATGAAGAGCATTCAGTGGGATTCTTATTCTTTTTAAGAATAAGCGAAATGAAAGCTTCATAACATACCATGGCAACCTACCCACCTTGAAGGAATCAGTACGGGTAGAACATAAGTAAGGTATAAGCAATGAAGAAATAGCCTCATAAAATTCTCCAGAGAATCTGTCAGGTCCTAGAGATTTCCCAGAATGCAATGAACGTATAACCTCAGTGATTTCCGCCTGAGAAGTAGGTTGATCCAACTGCTTTCGATTATCAACTGAAAGTCCAGGAATATTTAATTGGTCTAAAAGATTGTTCATTGCAGTATTATCTTTAACAAAATCAGAACGATACAGTTTAGAATAAAATTCTCTAAAAGTGTCATTTGTTTCAAAATGGTCAGGTGTCAAATCACAATTGATTTTGCGAATGTCTTTAATTTGCCATTTAGCTATAAAGGTCTGCAATTGATTAGCCAATAGCTTACCAGTTTTTTTCTCCATGTATATAGAATTGGCTTCTATCTTTTAAAACTTGGCTTTCAATTGGATACGTTATAAGAAGTTCATATTTAGTTTTAATTTCAGTACGTCTTTTGTATAGTTCAGGGTCAGGTGCCAAAGCATATTTCTGGTCTAATTGTTTCAATTGATTAACTAAGTCAGTTCTCTCTTTATTAGCTTTTTTCTTAATATATGCAGTTTAGGAGATAATTTGTCCTCTAATATATGTCTTAAAGGCATCCCAAATGATAAGACTAGAAGTCTCTTCCAACACATTTTCTTCAAAAAAAAGAGTAATTTGATTCTCCAGAAATTTTAGAAAGTCCTTAACAGATAACAAAGTTAAATTAAAACACCAGGATCTGTTCATATGAGTGAAACCAAGAAGATTTAAAGATAGAAATACAGGAGAATGGTCGGATACAGCTATTTCTTTATATTCAATGGATCCAACTAATTGAATCATTTGACTATCAATAAAAAAATAATCAATCCTGGTATAGGAATGATGGACATGAGAGAAGAATGAATACTCCCTTTCTGCCAGGTGAAAAAAACACCAGACATCAACAATATCACATTTCATTAGAAAGGATTGAATAAATAAAGCTGATTTATTAGGTGTGGCTGATTTAGGAGAGGAACAATCTAATACTGGGTCTAGACAACAATTAAAATCTCCTCCCATCACTAAAGAATAAAGACTCAAATCTGGCAGGAATGAAAAGAAATGCTCAAAAAATCCTGGTTCAACCACATGGGGGGTATACACATTAGCAAATACAATTAATTTATTATCTAGTTTCCCTGACACAATGACAAATCACCCATTAGGGTCAGAGACAACTTTAGGTTGAACAAAAGAAATTGCATTGTCTATAAAAATCGAGACCCCTCGAGATTTTGCTCTGAATGAAGAATGAAATTGTAAACCCTTCCACCAATTAAAAAGGCATGAGTTGTCACAACTACGTACGTGCATTTCTTGTAGAAAAATAATGGGGGCCCTTAACTTTTTAATTTATGCAAAAATCTTATTCCGTTTCACAGGATGATTTAACCCTTTCACATTAAAACTAAGTAAATTTATATTTTAATCCATTTTAAATACTAATTAACAGAAGAGTTAAAAGATCTGACCATAAATTATTAGAACCAGAGAATGAACCATAAAATAAGGTACTCAAACAGAAAATTTGGATAGTGATCCAACCCAGCTTCCAGAGAAAAAAGAAAACAGAAACCCCTCCCCCCCAAAGCCAAAAAGCCGGCCAAAGGGCAGTCGGCATGCTAAACCCTAAAGACAACCCTCCCAAAGAAATCCTGCTGGCAAAACTCCAATCATTCTAGGTTATTATATTCCTACCAAGAGAAAACAGACAAAATAAACTTAGATCAGAAATCCAATATATATATAGAAAAACCTCAAAAAAAGAGTAAACTAATAAAAAATATCAAAAAGCAGGATATATAAACGGTCAAAAAGTAAGTTTATTAAAACCTTATTCTATCCAACATTAATAAGATAATTGCTCTTGTAAGAGCTATAACACAATTAATCTTCTGCTTTCAAAAACTTCTGCGCGTGTTCAATCGATCCCAGCCATTTCTGCACACCATTTTTCTGAACGATTCTAAGACATGCTGGGAAGCAAAGGGAGGGCTTAAACCCTTTGTCATAAAGCAGCGACATAACTTGGCACATTCAACCATAACCTCCGGTGTATAATCTTCCACAAATCTGATCATCTTCCCATTGTAATCGATCATTCCTACTCAACGGGTATGACGGATTAAAAGCTCCTTAGTATGAAACTCATGAAAACACAGAATAATCAGCCTAGGTCGCTCTCCCGAATTTGGCTTCAGGGCCAGTGACCGGTGGGCGCCATCCAACTTAGGCACAGACGGTAATAAATCAGGGAATAGCTGTTTCAGAAAGTTTGCAAAGAACTCCTTGGGGCGGGCACCATCAATTAATTCTTCAAGACCCAGAATACGTAGATTGTTCCTTCTGCCTCTGCTTTCCAGGTTGGTAATCTTCTTTGTTAATTTTTCATAGATAATAATAATTTTTTGCAGAGCTTACTCATGTCTTCTAAGCCCGTTTCCAGTATCGACAAAGTTCCTTTATTCTCCTTAATTCGCTTATCATGTTCAATTAGAGTTTGTTGAATAGTGTCCAACTTGACATTAAGATATTGAAATTCCTCAGAAAGTTCTGTCCTTTGCTTTTTAAGGGAATCTCCAATTGATTCCAAAGTGGTTGGAGAATCATCTTATTTTTCTTTTGCAGAGGCTTTAGTCTTTCTCAAAGACATAATAGAGCAATATTGAGATTTATAATAAGGTTTCGAAAAACTGGTAGGAAACAAGAAGATAGATAAGGTAGGAGCAAGTTCAAAAAGATGTTATCCCATCGGCTGCCAGCAGGGCTCTCCTCATCTTTTCTCCAGTATATGTTCTTAGTTGGATATTTGCAGGCTTTGGTTCAATATCTTTAAAATGCCATTCAAACTCATTTTGTATAAAAACTGAAACAGCCGAGCCAGTGTCCAATTCCATTTGAATTAATTTACCATTCACTTCTAGTGTAAGCCATATTGCTTGTCTCTAGTTAGCTTTCACATTTTAAGTCTGAAGGCTACTCAGTCCTGAGTCATTCTCATCATTATGCGATTTTTCATCAACAGCATGTAGATCAGTGTTCTTTTTAAAGCTGCAACTTGACATTTTAATTTTTTTCTTTATCATGTGCAGTCCATTTCTTTTTGTCTACCCAGCATGCTCTTTATATGTGTCCTACTTTGTTGCATTGTCTGCAAGTTTCACTTTTAAACCTGCATTGGTCTGATGTTTGTGAACCCCTGCTACAATGGTAACACAATTTGTTTGGTCAAGCTGGTTTCTGTTTAGATGTTGCAATTACATTCATGTTCCCTTTCATTCCTGATTGCAACTCAATTGCTCCTCCATCTGCTGTTTGCATCAATACAGCAATTTCAACTGCTTTTTGTTGTGCTTCATTAAGCCAACTACTGAACTGACGATGCTCAGACAATCTCTTCAATTCAGCCACGTAAGCTAAAATGGACTCCCCTTCCTTTTAATTCCACTTGTGAAACCTAAAGTGTTCTGCAATCAACAATGGTTTTGGTTCTAAATGTTCTTGCATTACTTTTACAATATTAGCAAAACTCAATTTGGCTGGTTTTGTTGTATGCTTTTTCACCAAATACACTCATCAAAACTGGCACTTGTTTTTCATTGACGATTCCATTTGCTTCAAATATTGCTTAATTTGCTCTATATACAATATCCAGTTAACTTTTGTGCAATTGAACACATCGATCTTTCTGATGTAGCCAGCCATTTCTGCTCCTTTTTAAAATGTTGATTATTATCACCTAGTACTCACTGTTTTGTGACCTTGTGTTTTTGTCTGTTTCCTGTTGTTTTTAACTCGACCGTCTTTTTCTTACCCTTGTGAAGAAACAGAAGTGTTGCACTTCTTTTTAAAACCTGAGTGCCATGCTGCAGATTTGTTTAAAACTTCCTCATCATCCCTGTTACGATTTGTAACTCAAAAACATAAAACTAATGAAAAGAAAAGAAAGGAAGCCCGAGAGATGCGTTGAAACTTCATTTTTACTTTTAGTGAGAAGCGTACTTCTGACGTTCTCACGTAGTGGCGTGATGACGTATGCCATTCACATACTTTTACATATAACCTGGATTGAATTATGTAAACAAAGAATGCTTAATCAAACAATGTCTTACAATATTTCTCAGATATTAAATACACAATAAATCCAAGAGCTGCATCAATAGAATGTCTTGAAGTGTATTTATTTTTAAAATTTTATTCAAGAATGTTCAATAACTAAACCACTGTGCAAAGTAATATCTCACTTTATGTCAAATTGTTGACCCATTTGTTCTTGTCTTTTCTGTTGAGCATATTCAGAATACTGCTTCATAAACTGTGCAATCAAGCAGTCATATTAAATCTCCATATTAGCTATTGGAGTGGGAACAACTTAGATTCTAGTTCAATGATTTTGTTACACTTTAATAGTATTGTATTCCATAGTGCAATCAATACTCTGTACTAAATAGGTTGGTGGGTGTTATGGATAAAATATTAATGTACTTCCCTAAGATGTTCAATTGAAAGTTTCAAAGGGTAATTTAATATTATCTATGGAATATATAGAAGTGGAAATCATCTGTAGGGCTTTTGAAAATAGAAGCAGATGGATAACATTTGGACTGAATCACATATCCTAATAGGCCCAATGTACTCACATACCATGCCATGCAAGAAAGTTATCAACAGCATCCCTTGAGAAAAGTAGGTAATGTTTTGCAAATAAAATCAGCAACTGTGATTGATGCTAGGTGACAATGTGGGTAATATTTCATAAATACAATGTTTGGGGGGGGGTACATTTTTGGAACTGAGGAGGATTTAACCAAAACAGTTTCTAATACTGCCACTTGAAAATGTATTGTTTTATTCCTGCCTCCTAGGATTTCATGGAAGAAAAGTGGATTAAGAATTCTTAATTCTCTCTTGGAATAGGTCAGGGTTTGGAAATGTATAATTAACATGTATATACTGAAAAGGACTGAGGTTGTTCTCATAAAATTATAATCACAGACATTTAAAACACAGAAGGAAGATGTTTAGTTCATTGTTCTGTGCTAGGAAAAGATGGATCTATATACCTTGCTCCCATTTCCCAGCTCTTAATCGGTAGCTTTGTGGGTTACAATTCTTCGATGGGCAGCACAGGGTACAGCTAGAAGAGTTACTGCCTCTTAGCTCCAGTATACTGAGTCTAATTATGACCCCCAGAGCTATCTGGGTGAAGTTTTTCAGATGCTTCCTGTGACCTGTACTCCGGTTTCCTTCCACATCCAAAGATGCACAGGTTGGCAGGTAGATTAACCACTGTTAGTTGCCCTGGTAGCAAAATCTGGAGGGAGTTGCAGGGAATATGTAGTTAATATATGCACTGGCACATATCCGATATACTTAATGTACGCACTGGCACATATCCGATATACTTAATGTACGCGCTGGCACATATCCAACGTAGTTAATGTATGCACTGGCACATACCCGATGTAGATAATGTATGCATTGGTACATATCTGATATAGTTAGAAACATAGAACATAGAAACGTAGAAAACCTACAGCACAATACCGGCCCTTCAGCCCACAAAGCTATGCCGAACATGTCCTTACCTGAGAAATTACCTAGGGTTACCCATAGCCCTCTAGTTTTCTGAGCTCCATATACCTGTCCAGGAGTCTCTTAAAAGACCCTATCATATCCGCCTCCACCACCGTCGCCGGCAACCCATTCCATATACTCACCACTCTCTGTGTAAAACACTTACCCTTGCTATCTCCTCTGTACCTACTTCCAAGCACCTTAAAACTGTGCCCTCTCATACTAGCCATTTCAGCCCTGGGAAAAAGTCTCTGACTATCCACACGATCAATGCCTCTCATCATTTTATACACCTCTATCAGGTCACCTTTCATCCTCCGTTGCTCCAAGGAGAAAAGGTCAAGTTCACTCAACCTATTCTCATAAGGCATGCTCCACAATCCAGGCAACATCCTTGTAAATATCCACTGCACCCTTTCTATAGTTTTCACCCTTTCTATGGTTTCCACATCCTTCCTATAGTGAGGCAACCAGAACTGAGCATAGTACTTCAAGTGGGGTCTCACCAGGGTCCTATATAGCTGTAACATTACCTCTCGGCTCCTAAGCTCAATCCCATGATTGATGGAGGCCAATGCACCTTATGCTTTCTTTACCACAGAGTCAACCTGCGCAGCAGCCTTGAGTGTCCTATGGACTCGGACCCCAAGATCCCTCTGATCCTCCACGGTGCCAAGAGTTTTACCATTAATACTATATTCTGTCATCATATCTGACCTACCAAAATGAATCACCTCACACTCATCTGCGTTGAACTCCATCTGCCACTTCTCAGCCCATTTTTGCATCCTATCAATGTCCCGCTGTAACCTCTGACAGCTCTCCACACTATCCACAATACCTCCAATCTTTGTGTCATCAGCAAATTTACTAACCCATCCCTCCACTTCTTCATCCAGATCATTTATAAAAATCATGAAGAGTAAGGGTCCCAGAACAGATCCCTGAGGCACACCACTGGTGACCAACCTCCATGCAGAATATGACCCGTCTACAATCACTCTTTGTGTTCTGTGGGCAAGCCAGTTCTGGATCCACAAAGCAATGTCCCCTTGGATCCCATGCCTCCTTACTTTCTCAATAAGCCTTGCATAGAGTACCTTCTCAAATGCTTTGCTGAAATCCATATACACTACATCTACTGCTCTAGCATCATCAATGTGTTTAGTCACATCCTCAAAATATTCAATCAGGCTTGTAAGGCATGACCTGCCTTTCACAATACCATGCTGACTATTCCTAATCATAATATACCTCTCCAAATTTTCATAAATCCTGCCTCTCAGGATCTTCTCCATCAATTTACCAACCACTGAAGTATGATTCATTGGTCTATAATTTCCTGGGCTATCCCTACGCCCTTTCTTGGATAATGGAAGAATGTCCACAAGCCTCCAATCCTCCGGACCTCTCCCGTCCCCATTGATGTATGCATTGGCACATATCTGATATAATTAATGTATGCATTGGCACATACCTGATATAATTAATGTATGCATTGGCACATATCTGATATAATTAATGTATGCATTGGCACATACCTGATATAATTAATGTATGCATTGGCACATATCTGATATAATTAATGTATGCATTGGCACATACCTGATATAATTAATGTATGCATTGGCACATACCTGATATAATTAATGTATGCATTGGCACATACCTGATATAATTAATGTATGCATTGGCACATACCTGATATAATTAATGTATGCATTGGCACATATCTGATATAATTAATGTATGCATTGGCACATACCTGATATAATTAATGTATGCATTGGCACATATCTGATATAATTAATGTATGCATTGGCACATACCTGATATAATTAATGTATGCATTGGCACATATCTGATATAATTAATGTATGCATTGGCACATATCTGATTGGTCATTATGTCATAAGAAAAATATGAATTTCTCATCCTACCTATAAAATGTGGTTAGAGTTTCTGCCTCTGCATGCTTTCAGATTCTTTCCTAGAGCCTAAATCTGTTTTTATGACTATCAACCAGTGCCAACTTTGGTGCCACTCACAAAATTTTTATCATGTTTGAGTCAAAATCATGAATATTTGTCATGTAGGGCAACACCCTAACACTGATTCTTGTGGAACCCCACTCTACACTGACACCCATTGACCCATTATGAACCAGTTTTGTAATCAAATGCTTCTTTCCCTTGGATCTCATTGGCTATTGCTTTCTTGATGAATTTACCATATTTGCTGATCTTTGTTATGGCTCAGGTGAGGGGCACATTTAGCTTTGGATGAGGAGAAGGGAAAAAAAAATCAGTCTGGATCTTTGCTACTGACTGGAAAGTGCATCATTTACATTTCCAACAGGATACTTCAAAAACTCTACTGAGATTGTAGAATGCAATTTGCAAGTCTGCATGTTTTGCTTATGAATCGTTGAAAGTCTGTCTGTCTGTATCTTGTTTTACGGCGGTTGGCATCCAGCTTAATGGTGCATTACCGCCACCCTCTGCTCCAGAATGTGCACTAGACATACATTCTAAATCTCTTCACCCAAACACACACACACACACACACACACACACAAACCTACACTTCACCCTCCCATCTTTGACCATCCTAGTATCCTATTCCTGTTTATTCGTCATATTCTATAAAAAAAAAACCCTGTACCCCTTAAAAATGCTAAAAAATATCCGGACTTGCGCTCTCTCACCCATGCCCAGCAACCCTTTTAATGTGAATTCCTGCATCCCCAACTCCCTTAATTTATTTCTCATCATCTCTCTCTGTATCCCATACTTCCTGCAACTCAGAACTACATGTTCTACTGACTCCTCTTCCTGACATTCCTCACACAGTCCTGTCTGGTGTTTCCCTATCATTTTCAATGTTTTGTTTAATGCACAATGCCCCAGCTTTAACCTAGTCCACACAATTTCCTCTCTTCTGTTTCCATTACCTACCCTAGTAACTGCAATACCCTTTTGTATTTGATATAAATGCCTCCCTTTCCCCTCCCTGTCCCATCTTTCTTGCCACATTCGGTTGACTTTTTCCCAGATTACACACTTAACTTCTGCTTTACTGATACTAATGTGCATTTCCACATTTTCTTTCTTTAACGCCCTCTTTGCCAACTCATCCACCCTCTCATTCCCCTTCACCCCTACATGTGCTGGAACCCATAGAAATTTTACCTGACCTCCCTGATTTGCAATGCTTGTAACTAACTGAAGGACTTCATAAAGTACATCTTGCCGACTGTTTGTGTGAAAAGACCTTAAACTTGCTAGAACTGAGGATGAATCTGAACATATCAATGCTTTGACTTGTCTGGCTTTCTGCACCCATTGCAACGCAACCAACACCGCCAGCATCTCCACTGTAAACACTCCTAACTTATTAGATGTTCTTCTGCTGATTCCAATTTCTTTTGCTGGTATGACCACCCCAAACCCTGTCACTCCTGTTTCAGGTTCCTTCGCACCATCCGTATAAATGTGAGTATAATCACTATACTTTTCCATCACATGACAGTTAAATGCATTTACCAAATCTGTTTTATATCTTTCTTTCCTTTTTACCTCTAACAAATGCCAGTCTATGTCAGGCCATACAAGCTTCCATGGAGCTACAACCGGATAAACTACTGAAGGACTTATCCTCAGATCAAATACTCCACATTCTTTCGTGATATCATTCCCTACCCGACTAAAGGTATCCCTCTGAAACCTCCCATTTTCCCAGCACTCCTGCAACACTCCTTTAGTAGGGTGAGAATCATTGTGCCCCTGCAAGTTAGCCCAGTAGTTTGCCATCAGGTGCATCCTTCTTAGTTCCAAAGGCATTATTCCCATTTCTACCTGTAGGGCTGACACTGGTGACGTTTTAAAAGCCCCACTGCACACTCTCAAGGCCTGAGCCTGAATCACATCCAGTTTCCTTATAAGAGACCTAGCTGCTGATCCATATACTATATTTCCATAATCCAATACAGATCTTACTAAAGCCACATACATTCTCTTCAAAGCTGAACAACTTGCTCCCCATTCCCTACCCGTCAAACATCTCATCACATTTATTACTTTTTTACATTTCTCCTCAACTTTCCTGATATGGTCTGCCCGTGTTAATCGTGAATCAAATACAACTCCCAGAAATTTAAATGATGCAACCCTTTCTAATTCAACCCCATACATCCTTAACTTCTTCCCTACCTCAACCCTTTTCCTGGTAAATTTGGAGAGCCACTTTAAGTACAAATATTATATGTATATGTGCATTCTTATGTACCCTTAATGCACTTAAAATGGTAATTTGTTGTGTGCTGTGTGCTGCTTGTTCCCTTCACTGCAGACAACCCTGTCAAAGTTCAAAATTCAAACTAAATTGACTATCAAAGTGCACAAGTCAGTTCTTGCAGCCATTCACAGTAGAACAAAAATGCAAACAGAACAAAAAAAACTACACACAAAGACTGACAAACAACCAATGTGCAAAGCAAGACAAACTGTACAAATACAATAAATAAATAGAAACATACAGTAGATGCATGCATGCAGAGAGCATGAGTCCTTCAAGGAGAGTGCATAGGTTATAGAATCAGTTCAGTGTCGAGGTGAGTGAAGTTATCCATGATGGTTCAGGAGGCTGATGGTTGAACGAAGGGTAATAACTGTTCCTCAACCGGGTAGTGTGGGACCGAAGGTTCCTGAACTTCCTCTAGATGGCAGCAGCGAGAAGAAAGCGCTTAATAAAACAGCAATATACATCAAAGTTGCTGGTGAACGCAGCAGGCCAGGCAGCATCTATAGGAAGAGGCGCAGTCGACGTTTCAGGCCGAGACCCTTCGTCAGGACTAACTGAAGGAAGAGTGAGTAAGGGATTTGAAAGCTGGAGGGGGAGGGGGAGATGCAAAATGATAGGAGAAGACAGGAGGGGGAGGGATGGAGCCGAGAGCTGGACAGGTGATAGGCAAAAGGGGATACGAGAGGATCATGGGACAGGAGGTCCGGGAAGAAAGACAAGGGGGGGGTGACCCAGAGGATGGGCAAGAGGTATATTCAGAGGGACAGAGGGAGAGAAAGGAGAGTGAGAGAAAGAATGTGTGCATAAAAATGAGTAACAGATGGGGTACGAGGGGGAGGTGGGGCCTTAGCGGAAGTTAGAGAAGTCAATGTTCATGCCATCAGGTTGGAGGCTACCCAGACGGAATATAAGGTGTTGTTCCTCCAACCTGAGTGTGGCTTCATCTTTACAGTAGAGGAGGCCGTGGATAGACATGTCAGAATGGGAATGGGATGTGGAATTAAAATGTGTGGCCACTGGGAGATCCTGCTTTCTCTGGCGGACAGAGCGTAGATGTTCAGCAAAGCGGTCTCCCAGTCTGCGTCGGGTCTCACCAATATATAAAAGGCCACATCGGGAGCACCGGACGCAGTATATCACCCCAGTCGACTCACAGGTGAAGTGATGCCTCACCTGGAAGGACTGTTTGGGGCCCTGAATGGTGGTAAGGGAGGAAGTGTAAGGGCATGTGTAGCACTTGTTCTGCTTACACGGATAAGTGCCAGGAGGAAGATCAGTGGGGAGGGATGGGGGGGACGAATGGACAAGGGAGTTGTGTAGGGAGCGATCCCTGCGGAATGAAGAGAGAGGGGGGGAGGGAAAGACCATTCAGGGCCCCAAACAGTCCTTCCAGGTGAGGCATCACTTCACCTGTGAGTCGACTACGCTCTGTCCGCCAGAGAAAGCAGGATCTCCCAGTGGCCACACATTTTAATTCCACATCCCATTCCCATTCTGACATGTCTATCCACGGCCTCCTCTACTGTAAAGATGAAGCCACACTCAGGTTGGAGGAACAACACCTTATATTCCGTCTGGGTAGCCTCCAACCTGATGGCATGAACATCAACTTCTCTAACTTCCGCTAAGGCCCCACCTCCCCCTCGTACCCCATCTGTTACTCATTTTTATGCACACATTCTTTCTCTCACTCTCCTTTTTCTCCCTCTGTCCCTCTGAATATACCTCTTGCCCATCCTCTGGGTCACCCCCCCCCACCTTGTCTTTCTTCCCGGACCTCCTGTCCCATGATCCTCTCGTATCCCCTTTTGCCTATCACCTGTCCAGCTCTCGGCTCTATCCCTCCCCCTCCTGTCTTCTCCTATCATTTTGCATCTCCCCCTCCCCCTCCAGCTTTCAAATCCCTTACTCACTCTTCCTTCAGTTAGTCCTGACGAAGGGTCTCGGCCTGAAACGTCGACTGCGCCTCTTCCTATAGATGCTGCTTGGCCTGCTGCGTTCACCAGCAACTTTGATGTATGTTGCTTGAATTTCCAGCATCTGCAGAATTCCTGTTGTTTGCGCTTAATAAAGCAGGTTTATTATCATCGCTGACATTTGACATGAAATTTGTTGTTTTGCAGCAGCAATACAGTTCAAGACATAATAAAAAGTACTATAAGTTACAATAAGAACAAACAAGAAGTATGAAAGCCATATTATGAGGCAGTACTTCTGGGTTGATAGGCTGTTAAGAAATCTAAATATTCTCTCATACCCCAACAGACAATCTGCATTGTTAAAAAGATTGAAAATTGGTGAAGCATGGCTTGGGTTTCTCCAGTCTGACTTACAATAAATGTGTTTTCAGGACCTGGCAATACATTTGCATTGAATACTGCTTATTTTTCAGTGCTAATTCTTTTTGGACAAGAACACTTTCTTCATCTTCAAGAACATAGACACTTACACAATTTTTCAGAAACTTGTGCAATATATTTATTTACTATCTCTGCTAAAATAGCATCAATAATTAAGCTACCCATTTCTGAGCAGCCCTACACTCTGATTAACTATTACTTCACTGTCTGTACTTTCATAAAAGCTTTGCTGTTTTCTTTTCTACTTTCTGTTAATGTTTTCTCTGCTTAGCTCTTTGTGCTGTTTTGTAGCACACAATATCCCTCTCTTTTAAATTTCAGCCCGGTATTAATTCTACTATTGACCCAAGACAGTCTTCTTTGCCACCACAATTTAACAGGGAACATTGTGTCTGCAGATGGTTAAGGAAGAAAAAGGGAAAATTTAGAAGAAGAAATCAGATTTCCTACTGAACATTAAAGCCGTGTGTTTTTGGCTGTGCATTTCTCGTTTTCTTCCCCTTTTAGTTTCAAAAGGATAAAGAAGACTATTTCACCCAGTGAGTCTTTCCTGACTTTGGAGCAACCCATTATTTGCATTTTCTTACCTATAATCTTCTCACGTGTCCATTAAGTTCTGTCGTCCATTCCCCCCCCCCACCCCCTAACCCATGCTTCAATTATCCTGCCACCCACCAACTCCAGGGTAAACCAATCTTGGATGAAAATTGCAAAGTGCAACTTTTCTAAAGCCAAGTCTACACAAAGCTAAACATCATTGCTCATACAACAGTCACGTTCCTTTCTATGACCATTCCCTATTTCTCCAAAACTCAGAATCAAAATCAGGTCACTGGCATATGTCATGAAATTTGTTGTTTTTGCAGCAGCAGTTCATTGTATTATATAATAATAAAGAACTAGAAATTGCAATAAGAAATACATTAAAAATAAATTAAATAACTAGTGCAAAAAAGAAAAAAAAAGTGAGGTTCATTGTCCTTTCGGAAATCTGATGGTAGAGGAAAAGAGTGTGTATCTTCAGGCTCTTGTTGGCAGCAATGAGAAGAGGGTGATGGAACTCCTAAATGATGGACGCCGCCTTTTCGAGGCATGGCCTTTTGAAGGTATCCTTGATGCTGGGGAGGCTAGGACCCATGACATAGCTGGCTGAGTTTGCAACTTTCTACTGCTTTTTCTGATTCTGTGCGATGGCTACCCCACCCCACCCCCATACCAGATGATGATGCAACCAGTTAGAATGCTCTCCACGGTACATCTGTAGAAACTCGCAAGTCTTTGGTGACATATAAAGTCTCCTCAAACTCTGAACGAAAGATAGAATCACGGCACACCAAAAGGGAACAAAGGGAATGCTTAAAAATATTGCTAAAAATGCACTTCAATTCAAATTGCTCCTGGAGACCTTCCCGGCTATGGTCAGATTGGCTTCATGGCAGCCAAGAGCTCCCCTTCCAAGGGATTTACAGGATTTCCCAAATTACTGCTTGGATTTCTGGAATTCTTCGTGGATATGCAAACAAGCCATTTTAAGGCACAACAGTGACACAGCTTAGAGGAAAACATGGAATGAAAGCATAAAGAGTAATGTCTGGGGGGAAAAATAACCAATGATAAGCCCTTGGAGCTTGGCAGAGTGGCTGACTCTTGCTCCAGACTCACAGCTTGTATGCTCATATGATTTATATGATATTATTCCCCACAGGCTGCAAGGTATAGAACCAGTGGTCACATGCTCAAAGACAAGCAGCTGACCAGACATGGCTGAGATGGGAACTGCTTTTCACCAAGGTGGTTGTGAATCTTTGGCCCTGGCCTTCCATGAAAAATGTGGAAGGATTTGAATTGTTCCTGAACTGTGTATGACCACTGAATCACCTGAAGTACTATTGTTTTTCCCCAGTGACCTTCACCAGTGTAAGACGCATCCTGTCCAGAGGCTTCCCAGCTTGGTATGGCAACAGCTCAGCCCAAAACTGCAAGAAACTGCAGAGACTTGTAAACGCTGCTCAGTCTATCATGTGAACCATCCTCCCCTCTACTGACTCTGTCTACTCTTTCTGCTGCCTCAGGAAAGAAACCAGCACTTCCAAGGACCCCTCCTACTCTGATCTTCCTGTCTGTTCCTCACTTTCATTGGGCAGAAAATACACAAGCTTGAAAACATATGCCATCAAACTCAAGGCAGTTTCTATCCCCCTATTATAGGACTCTTGTCTGATAAAGATTAATTATTGTATGGCAATGATCACTCAATATAGCTCATAATGAGCTTTGTACTCTATTTGTCTGTGTGCACTGCACTGCAGTGTAATGGTACACTGCAGTTTTTAACCTGGTGTACTATCTCAATGTGTGGAATGATCTGTGAAGATGGCATGCAAACAAAAGCTTTTCACTGTATCTTTGTACCTGTGACAATCATAAATCAGTTCCCATCACTATAGGAGTCCTGCAGAGCATGATTGGCTGCCCTCATTACACAATAACAACTTTCTGGGACCCAGACAATTTTGACCGCGAGATGTTACAGAGATGCACGTCAGCAGGACCTCCCAACCTGGGATCCATGGACCCCTCAGTCGATGGTAAGGGTCCACGGCAAAAAAAAGTTTGGCCCCCCCGGCTCCAGAGCATTTGTCTGACTAACTAACCTTAAACCGGACTAAAAATGGTTGTTCCAATTCAGCCACAAAAAGTTGTTAATTTTTAAAGACATATATAAATAATAAAAACGTTGAGAAAACTAGACCAATTAATCTGTCTGTTGCTTTGTGAAAAATATGTACTTTGAGCAGATCTTAAAAGTGCTTATTAAAAATTAATACGTTCTGTTAATTTTCGGAGTGTTGCAATTTCTACCTTAGCCACGAGATGGCAGAAGAGTTCTCCCCGTTGTAAACGAGCCATATGACTGACTTTGGTTTTCTCGTTGGGTTCGAAGTCCAGTTACAGAAGACCAGCAGTGTTGCTCTCATCTATAATCTAAGATTAATTAATGGACAGGTTTTTTCATGCTGGCTAATTAAGAAGCGGTGTTCAAGTAAGTTGCAATGTATATTATTAATTAATTACTGAGTGAGGTTGTACTTAATTGCCACAGTCTGCAATACCTGGCTTTCTTTTTAGTATTTAGTACAAGTTGGTGGGGATTTCTTTACACTTTCCAATTAGTTGTCTTCTTTTTCTTGTGTGCATATAATAATGTTTAATTTGCATTTTCTGTGACTCTGATATTTACCTGGTTTTTGGAAACAGGCAGGAAAAGTAGATTTGGGACTTTGAATGCTACTTGTTTCCACATACAATTTGATCTTTGATTCACAATAGATTAAGCAAGAGGTAAATTGTATACTTATGTGATGTTAATCCTTTTTGGCATTTTAAATTAACATGTTGCAGTACCAAAGCTGTTTTTACTGGTGTGTTACTAGTGCGTATAAATAACCCAGTGCACAGTGGCCACACTGCCCTCAAAACTTGAAGATTATAACTTGTCTATGCTTAAGGAAGTAGAGCAGGCCAAATGCACTGCCAGTGGTGTTGGCTTACTGATGAGAGGCTGTCCTTGGGTAACAAACTAATTCCGCTGTTACAGATGTCCATGCGCTGATTTTGTTCATAAGTCGGAAAATACACCAAAAAAAACCACTCGGTGAGGTAACCATAGTATTATAATAAACGGCATCAAGAGCACGTGAGACGGATAGGAAAGATAAAGGTGGAGGGAGAGAGGAAATTAGTTCAGCTGCTTGTAGGAATGGATGTAGGTACATTTGCTAGACTGGTGAATGTAACAATATTATGGGAGCTTGTGTGTACGTACGGGTGTCTGTAAGTCAGGCGTTTCTAACCTGTGGATGGCCCGCACTGAAACCTTGTTTTCCTTCCCAAGCAAACGTTACGCATAGCAAGTCACCTTTCTGAGGAGAGCAGTGTAGTTCTCCAGCATTCTGTCCAACATTTCTCACTTTATTGATACTGTAATCTAATTCCGAGGTCATTTGCATTCTGCTAAGTGAGTTTGTTATCATGTTGCTGTACGTTACAGCGTTGGAGATATTATAAAGATGTAATGAAAAGGGTAAGTTACAAAAATCTCGTTTTACAACAGGGTTATAATTGCTTTATTTTTTTTGGCTGAAACATACCCAAGATACATTTAATGTAAAGTTACTGTACATTCAGGAATAGGGCAGAGGAGTATAATAACTCAGTATAGCTTCTGGATTGCCTCAGTTTTATATCATTTTCTGCAGACTTGGAGGAGGTTTTAGGAGGATGACACAGGTGATTTGATAGAGGTGTACAAGATGAAAAGAGACAGATTGAGTGGACAGCCAGAGGCTTTTTCCCAGGGTTGAAATGGCTAATTTGAGGGGGGGGGGATAATTTTAAGGTGATTGGAGAAAAGTATAGGGGTGAGTTTTTTTTTACACAGTGAGAGTGGTGTATTTATTGAACAGACTGTGAAATGCATTGCCATGGGTAATGGCAGAGGCAGACGCATTAGGGACATAGAGGAGACTCTGCAGATGGATGATAGAAAAATGGATGGCTGTGTGAGAGGAAGGGATAGATTGATCTTGGAGTAGGTAAAAAGTTCAGCACAACATTGTGGGCTGAAGGGCCTGTACTGTGCTGTAATGTTCTATATTCTCTATTTTACTCAAAACAACAACCTGCCCAACCCTTGCAGTAACTGTTCTTGTAATTCTTTAGCTAAGAGTTTGTAAAGTTATGTAAAATTCTTTCAAACAGCAACGTACCATGATAAATTAAAACCCAGTTTATATATATATAATTCTGGAAATACCTGGTGTTTGGAGCAGTATCTGTGGAGTGAGAAGCACATTTAAAGACTCAGGTCATTGCCGCCTTATTGAAAAAGTTTCTTAGTTGCCAGTGATAAATATGTCGAACTGCGTTTCACTGAGAAATGTTGTTCCTTGCTCAGCCATTTTTGACTTTAACTGTCACGATGGAGCTGAAAACAGCTTGTGATTGACTTACAAATAAATGTATGGAGCATCATCTGCTCCCTTGAAATCTTTCCACCCAGCTGCCAGCTGTCTTACACTGCACTGGCCCACTCTATATTTAAACGGCCTCATCTCTCCAAAGTTTCATCACTACCCTGTCTGGTGTTCATTCCTCCTCAAACCATCCAGTCTGAATTCAGAAGGGCACTGAAGACACCCTGGTAAAAGTCACCAGTGATATTATTTATAGCCGTGGCTGCACGACCATGACTATCCTTTTCACAAACGAGAAAATCTGCAGACGCTGGAAATCCAAGCAACACACACAAAATGCTGGAGGAACTCAGCAGGCCAGGCAGCATCTGTGGGAAAGAGTACAGTCAACACTTCAGGCCGAGACCCTTCGGCCAGACTTTACTTGTGGCTTCATGACAAGCAGCAATTTCATAAACCTTTAAAAAGCAAACCATTGTGGGTCTAAAATTTAAACAGCGTACGGAGATATTCTGCAGGTCAGGCAACATCTACAGGGAGAGGAACAGAGTTTCCATTCAGGTTGAGGATCTTTTCTGAAACTGGAAGATAATTCGGTTTTGGTTTCATTCTCCTTCAGCACATTTTTTGTCCACTCTCCTCTTATTCCAGTCTATCTCTCCTATAGAGTCAGTGCTGTCCCTCTCACGGCTGGCTCAGTTTAACCCCCCAACTCACATTTACCTTCACTGTGGGCTGCCTGCCTGTAGCATTGTGTTCAATTCACATCTAGCTTCCCACTGGCATGCCACAGTAGACAGGGTTTTGAAGAAAGGCTTTGGCATACTGGCCTGCATTGGTCAGGACACTGAGGACAGGAGATGGGATATCATGTTCAAGGTTGTTTATTGTCATTCTTCAGTACTTGTGGTTAAAGGAGAACAAAATTATTGTTACTCCAGATTCAATGCAGCATAAAAAACACAGTATGCATGAAGAACACAATGAAAAAGAAACAAAAAAAGACCACACTAAGTATAAAAGCATTACACAGTAGACTAGTAATGGTTAGCATGTAGTTATATTACAACTGTACAAGATGTTGGTGAGACTGCACTTAGAATATTGTGATCAATTCTAGTCAGTGAGGGATAGGAATGAAGCTGGAAAAGGTGCAGAAAAGATTCAAAAGGATGTTACCCAGAATGCAGAGAGTGAGCTGTAGGGAGAGTTTGGATAGGCTGGGGCTCTTCTCCCCCTGGAGCGTGGGTCACCTTATAGACGTATATAACCTATAGGGCGGGATGGTAGCGTAGTGGTTAGCATTACACTGTTACAGCGCCAGTAACCTGGGCTCAATTCTCGCCACTGTCTATAAGGAGTTTGCATGTTCTCCCCATGACTGCGTGGGTTTCCTCCACGTGCTCCAGTTTCCTCCCACATTCCAACGTAAGAGTTAGTGGGTGTAATTGGGCAATGCAGCTTGTTGGACCAGGATGTGCTGTACCTCGAAATAAATAAATAAAAATCACAAAGGGCATCGATGAAGTGATAGGTCAGAGTCTTTTTCCCAGGGTAGGGATATCCAAAATTAGAGGACATAGGTCTGTGAGACAGGAAAGATTGAAAAGGGATCTTTTCACACAGATAATGGTGAATTATGTAAAAAGCTGCCAGAGGAGGTGGTAGAGGTAGGTACAATTGCACTTGAAAGACATTTAGATGGGTACACAGATAGGAACGATGTGGGCCAAATGCAAGGAAATAGGACTTGATCAAGTAGGCCTCTTGGTCAGCATGAACAAGTTGGGTTGATGGGCCTTTTTTTTTGTGTAATTATCTCAGACACCTTATTTGCTCCTTCAAAGAGATATAGTGAGCTTGCATTCAGATACACAGTATCTCCCATTGCTTTTTACAGCAATGAAATGCAGTGGTAGTTTTGGGAATCACTGTTATCCTTTGTTTGTCAAAATCAGATTATGGATGATGCAGTGCTTCTGCTCTTTGGGAAGTGTGAACTTACCACATTCCCTTCAAAATCAAACAAACATTCCACCACCTTGATGCCATGTTCAACCCTGTATGGAGCTTCAAGTTCCGTTTTACGATCGTCTCTCAAACCATTTAATGAAAAGCAAAAAGTAAAACCGCCGATGCCTGAAATCCAAAAATCAAACAAAAAAGGAAGTTCTGGAAAATCTCGTTGTATCGGTGGAGGGAAAAGCAGGGATAACGTTTCAGGTCAATGACTTTCTCTCCACCCCAGTTCTGACAAAGGTCTTCAACCGTTTCTTGAGCAGCTTGCCTGGCCTGCGGAGTGCTCCCAGCATTTTCTGTTTAATCCCCACGTTGATGAGGGGGCTTCCATGTCAGAGTAGGATCCTGTGAAAGTCAGAGCCTTAGTCTGCGCTAAATGCACCTGCGATATGTTTCTTAAGAACAGATGCACAAAGCGTAGGAAGCAGTAAGACTTGGAAAGAGGCTTTAGATGTTTCAGAAAGGACAGGGAGGGAGGCAAGAGAGGTGGGGGCGTGGCACTGTTGATCAGAGATAGTGTCACGGCTGCAGAAAAGGAGGAAGAAAAGAAAGATTGCCTATGGAGTCTCTGTGGGTGGAAGTTAGGAACAGGAAGGGGTCAATAATTCTACTGGGTGCTTTTTATGGACCACCCAATAGTAACAGGGACATCGAGGAGCAGACAGATTATGAAAACACGCAGTCCTCTTTTATTGTCATTTAGTAATGCATGCATTAAGAAATGATACATTATTTCCTCCGGTGTGATATCACAAAACACAGGACAAACCAAGACTGAAAAAACTGACAAAACCATATAATTATAACATATAATTACAAACAGTGCAACAATACCATAACTTGATGAAGAAATCCATGAGCACAGTAAAGTTCAAAGTTTCTCAAATGTCCCACATCTCACACAGACGAGAGAAGGAAGAAAAACTCTCCCTGCCATGCTGACCACAATCCGACTCTGAGTCATCCGAAAACTTCGAGCTCTGATCAGCTCTCCGACACCGAGTACTGAGCGCCAGCTCTGTCCGAACGATTTGACCCCCTTGGTCGCCAAAAGCAGGCAAGGCCGGGGATTTTGAGGCCTACCCTCCGAAAGATTCCCGACCATACAATAATGACAGCAGCGAACAGGCGTTTCAGAAATTTCTCCAGATGTTCCTCTGTGCTTTCACGTCCATTCTCCATCAAATCAGAATTGTCCACGGCCCCTATTTAACAGATACAATATCATTTTTCACCAGAGGGCTGTGCACACACATGTGCGTCACCATCTTCTCCCCCCGCTCAGATTCTGGAAAGGTGTAATAATAACAGGGTTGTATTGGTGGAAGATTCTAATTTCCCAAATATTAATTGGCATTTCCCTAGAGTGAGGGGTTTAGATGGGGTGGAGTTTGTTATGTGTGTTCAGGAAGGTTTCTTGACACAATATCTAGATAAGCCAATATCTAGACAATATTCTAGAGAAGAGGCTGTACTTGATCTGGTATTGGGAAATGAACCTGGTCAGGTGTCAGATCTCTCAGTGGGAGAGCATTTTGGAGATAGTGATCACAATTCTATCTCCTTTACCATAGCATTGGAGAGGGATAGGAACAGACAGGTTAGGAAAGGGTTTAATTGGAGTAAGGGGAAATATGAGGCTATCAGGCAGGAACTTGGAAGCAGAAATTGGGAACAGATGTTCTCAGGGAAATGTATGGAAGAAATGTGGCAAATGTTCAGCGGAGATTTGCGTGGAGTTCTGCGTAGGTACGTTCCAATAAGACAGGGAAAGGATAGTAGGTACAGGAACTGTGGTGTACAAAGACTGTTGAAAATCAAGTCAAGAAGAAAAGAAAAGTTTACAAAAGGTTCAAAAAACTAGGTAATATTAGAGATCTAGAAGATTATAAGGCTAGCAGGAAGGAGCTTAAGAATGAAATTAGGAGAACCAGAAGGGGCCATGAGAAGGCCTTAGTGGACAGGATTAAGGAAAACCCCAAGGCATTCTAAAAGTTTGTGAAGAGCAAGAGGATAAGACATGAGAGAATAGGACCAATCAAGTGTGACAGTGGAAAAGTGTGTATGGAACCGGAGAAGATAGCAGAGGTACTCATTGAGTAATTTGCTTCAGTATTCACTACGGAAAAGGATCTTGGTGATCATAGGGATGACTTACAGTGAACTGAAAAGCTTGAGCATATAGATATTAAGAAAGAGGATGTGCTGGAGCTTTTTGAAAGCATCAAGTTGGATAAGTCACCGGGACTGGAAGAGATGAACCCATGGCTACTGTGGAAGGCGAGGGAGGAGATTGCTGAGCCTCTGGCAATGATCTTTGCATCATCAATGGGGATGGGAGAGGTTCCGGAGGATTGGAGGATTGCAGATGTTGTTCCCTTATTCAAGAAAGGGAGTAGAGATAGCCCAGGAAATTATAGACCAGTGAGTCTTACTTCAGTGATTGGTTAGTTGACAGAAAAGATCCTGAGAGACAGGATTTATGAACATTTGGAGAGGCATAATATGATTAGAAATAGTCAGCATGGCTTTGTCAAAGGCAGGTCGTGCCTTACGAGCCTGACTGAATTTTTTGAGGCTGTGATTAAACATATTGATAGAGGTAGAGCAGTAGATGTAGTGTATATGGATTTCAGCAAGGCATTTGATAAAGTACCCCATGCAAGGCTTATTGTGAAAGTAAGGAGGCATGGGATCCAAGAGGACATTGCTTTGTGGATCCAGAACTGGCTTGCCCACAGAACGCAAAGAGTGGTTGTAGACAGGTCATATTCTGCATGGAGGTCGGTGACTAGTGGTGTGCCTCAGGGATCTGTTCTGGGACTCCTACTCTTCGTGATTTTTATAAATGACCTGGATGAGGAAGTGGAGGGATGGGTTAGTAAGTTTGCTGATGACACAAAGGTTGGGGGTGTTGTGGATAGTGTGGAGGGCTGTCAGAGGTTACAGCGGGACATTGATAGGATGCAAAACTGGGCTGAGAAGTGGTAGATGGAGTTCATCCCAGATAAGTATGAGGTGGTTCATTTTGGTAGATCAAATATGAAGGCATAATATAGTGTTAATGGTAAGACTTGGCAGTGTGGAGGATCAGAAGGATCTTGGGGTTTGTGTCCATAGGACACTCAAAGCTGCTGCGCAGGTTGACTCTGTGGTTAAGAAGGCATATGGTGCATTGGCCTTCATCAGTCGTGGCAATGAGTTTAGGAGCTGAGAGGTAATGTTGCAGCTACAGTATATAGGACCCTGGTCAGACCCCACATGGAGTACTGTGCTCAGTTCTGGTCGCCTCACTACAGGAAGGATGTGGAAACCATAGGGTACAGAGGAGATTTACAAGGATGTTGTCTGGATTGGGGGGCATGCCTTATGTGAACTCGGCCTTTTCTCCTTGGAGCGACGGAGGATGAGAGGTGACTTGATAGAGGTGTATAAGATGATGAGAGGCATTGATCGTGTGGATAGTCAGAGGCTTTTTCCCAGGGCTGAAATGACTAGCATGAGAGGGCACAGTTTTAAGGTGCTTGGAAGTAGGTACAGAGGAGATCTCAGGGGTAAGTTTTTTACGCAGAGAGTGGTGGGTGTGTGGAATGGGCTGCCGGCGATGGTGGTGGAGATGGATACGATAGGGTCTTTTAAGAGACTCCTGGATAGGTACATGGAGCTTAGAAAAATAAAGGGCTACGGGTAACCCTCGGTAATTTCTAAGGTAGGGACATGTTCGGCACAGCTTTGTAGGCCAAAGGGCCTGTATTGTGCTGTAGGTTTTCTATGTTTCTCGAACACCTAAACAGACATTCCACCCTGCAAAAACTCATTTCAGGGAGGTAGCACCATGAATTTGTGGGAGACTCCCGGAACTTCCGGGAGAGGTGGGATGTCTGCAATAGAGTAGCTCTTTAGCAGCTAGCCAACTAGTTTAAATAACGTTAGCTATGCTAATGAATGAATGACACCTGTTAAACTCACCTCAACATGTCTTTTACAGTTTTAACCCACTATGGGCAATAGAAAAGTCACTGTTGCAAACAGTGCAGCGAGCAACACTGTCATTATTTTTGACCCCTATTAGGCAGGGGTACACTTTAGTGTAGTCTGGGGTGACGTACGTTTTATATTTTCTTTTTTTGGAATGCTCTGCCATGGTCCTTGCTCTCACGCTCTCTCTCTCTCTCTCTCGTGCACTGTCTCGCTCTCCCTTTCTCTCTCATGTGCGCTCGCTCACCCTCGCTCTCTCGCGCTCTCCCTCTCTCTCTCTCTCTCTCTCTCTCTCGTGCACTCTGTCTCGCATTCTCCCGCGCGCTGCCTCTCTCTCGCTCGCTTGCTCGCTCTCAAAAAAAATTGATTTCCGGGATATTGTATATAATTTGCGGGCATCAGGGAGCCACTATCAATAAGCGGGAGACTCCCGGAACTTCCGGGAGAGGTGGGATGTCTGCCTAAAGGCCATTTTGCCAGGTATTTTGAAAGGAAACTGTGAGGGGCCTAATACAGGCAAATGAAACTAGTATAGTTGGGCGTCATAGTCGGCATGGAGGAAGCAGGTTCTGTGTTCTACATTTCTATGATTCTGTAATTATTACTTATGTAGAACTGCCCTGCACAGCCTCCAGCTGTATATTCCCTCTAACACCTTGCAGCCAGCTTGTCTTTTCTCCCCAAGAATCACACTGGAAGAATGTCCTTGTAGACCTATGTTTTTCACCCTGGCCTCACAAAATTAACTTTTTGCTAACTTAACTGGCAGGGAGGGTCCCTGCACATGATCAGAAAAGGCTGCAGAAGGTTGCAAACTCACCAGTTCCATCATGCGCCTTATCCTTCTCAGCATTGAGGACAACTTCAAAGGGCGATGTTTCCCATGCCTTGGATCCCATGCCTCCTTACTTTCTCAATAAAGGTCACGTCCATCATTCAGGATCCCCACCATTCTCCTCTGACCTCTCTCTCATTAACAAAGCATTTTTGTCCACAGAACTGCCTTCACTAGCTGTTTTTTTTCCTTCTTTTCCACTATTCTCTGTAAACTCTAGGGGCCCTTGGGCCTGAAATTCTCAGGAGATCAGTTTCAGAAATACTCAAATCACCCCATCTGGCACCAACAATTATTCCACAGTCAAAGTCATATAGATTGCATTGCTTCCCCATTCTGATGTTTGGACTGAACAACAGCTGAACCTGTTGACCATGTCAGCTTGCTTTTATGTATTGAGTTGAGTCGCACATGATTGGCTGATTAGATATTTGCATTAATGAGCAGGTGTCCAGGTCATAAAGTGACCACTGACTGCATTTCTTATTGTAAATTATAGTTTCATTTGTTACACTGTATTCACAATATAATGTCAGTAATATGACACCTAATTTTGATTCTGATTCTGATTCTTGACTCTTTTCTCCTGTTCCTTGTCCACTCCCTTACATCCATGACATCCACCACTGGCCCCCAACTGGTTCATCTTCACCAAGGATGTCCAAGTGTTCTACTCCTCCACCCCACACTGGAATCTTCTCACAGCCCTTCAGTACTTCCTTGAACAGGGATGCAACCAGCCCCTTCCACCACCAGTCTCCATCACTGGGCTGAATTTTGTCTCACACTGAACACTCCCTTCAACTCTGTTCACTTTCTCCAACTTAAAGAGGAAGCTATGGGATCTTGCACGGGCGCAAGGTATGCCCATCTCCTTTTTAATATGTGAAAAGCTTTTGCTTAGTTCCTTTCCTGGTCTTCTCCCTTAATCCTCTGTCCATTACATTGAGTACTGCAATTGTGCTATATCCTTCGCATGTATAGATCTCAAAAATGTCATTATCCCAAATTTCCATCTGATCTCTCTTTCACATTTCTGACCCTTCACTTCTTTTTCTTGATATCTCTGTCTGTATCTCAGGGGATAGGGTAAATACCAAGATCCCAAAAACATAAGAACATAAGAAATAGGAGCAGGAGTCGGCCATCTGGCCTGTCGAGCCTGTTCCACCATTCAATAAGACCATGGCTGATCTGACCATGGACTCCTCTCCACCTGCTGGCCTTTTCCCATAAACCCTTAATTCCCCTACTATGCAAAAATCTACCCCACCTTGTCTTAAATATATTTACTGAGGTAGCCTCCACTGCTTCATTGGGCAGAGAATTCCACAGATTCACCACTTTCTGGGAAAAGCAGTTCCTCCTCATTGCCATCCTAAATCTACTCCCCTGAATCTTGAGGCTAGGTCCCCTAGTTCTAATCTTACCTACCAGTAGAAACAACTTCCATTCTCCTGGTTAATCCATCTCTATTGTATCCGCTGTAATATCTGTGCCTTTAAAATGCTTTCTTTCATCCTTAGCCATGGCTTCCATGGCTTTCTCTCTACTGTAGTTGACAGGTTCCCAAACACATCTCCTCTATTTCCTGCACTTGTGCTCTCACCAGCCCTTCCCCCCCACCTCCAATTCACAATCTAGAACATAGATTGTTTTTCTCTTGGCCTTTTTTCTACTCCATCAGTCTCCCTTTCAATAGATCACCTTCTGCAATTTATGCCCGATATGATTTACCACTTTCAGCATTTCAATCAGAACGGTCCCTCTGCAGTTCCCAATTTAATTTTTCCATTCCACCAACTTCTCAACATTTCCATTACAATTGCTGGAGATGCAGCACTGGCCCTCTTATTTATTCCCTTCCCACCAACCAATCTTACCACTTAAGATCTCTACCAATCTTATCCATTTCTTTTCCTTTGGGTGCTCCCTGTATGCTCTTTTTATAATTGGAAAAGCCAACAGAACGTCTCCATTTAAATTACAAAAGTGACCCTTAACTTCCAATCTCCTGTCCTTTAGTTCTTCACCCCACTCTCATTCCGACCTCTCTGTCTTCAGTCTGCAACACCTCGTCAATGACGTTCAACATAAGCCCGAAGAATAGCACGTCCTCTTCGATCTGGCACCGTTAACCCCCGAGACTTTAATATCAACATTGAATTTAACTATTTCAGATAAGCACGCTTAAACTTACAATAATACGCCTATACCTTTCTGTTTCAATTTGTTTCTTATTTTTCTTTTCTGTATGCTGGTTTTAAAAGTATTTCTTACTTTGATCTGCACCCTATGAAAGACCTTCTCTCCATTTCTCCCCGGCCCTCCCCTTCACTGGAACCAAACAGGCTTATTTCCCTGTGTTTTTTTCCCCCAGTTCTGAGGAAAGATCCGTGGACTAGATCTCTCTCTACTGATGCTGTTTGACCTGCTGAGTACTTCCAGCGGTCCCTGTTTCTGCTGTGGATGTACAGCATCTGCAGTTTTTTTGCTTGATTATCATTTGAGATTAAAGTACTGTTCAGTGGGCCTGTTAATGTGCTTAATTATGTTTCGCAAATTAACAGATAACAACAAGTTTGTCTCTCTGTTCATTTTGCTTCATTAAATTCAGATTGCTAGTCGCAATTAAAAGCCATGTTGGCAGATGTGATTCTTTGTACCCACACAACATGGGGCTAAACTTCTGCATTATGTTTGGCTCGGACCCACCTCCACATGGTACCACAGAATTGTTTCCATTGTGGAACAACAATAAATGACAGAGGATTGGATAGTTTACAGTTATCGTGCTCCAGGGATTTAATCAAAAACTGGTCTAATGATACAGTACTGATTTACACTTTATATTTAGATTTGATTAAATATGCACCAAATCACAGTGTTATCTCAACATTCTACACTGTAGTGAAGGCAATACTTACCAAGTTAGAAACGCTGTAGGAAACAAAAATAATTTTTGCTGAAATATAGTCATAAAGTGGTACAGCAATGAAACAGGCCCGTCAGCCCAATTCATCCATGCCAACCAATTAAGTCTGTTTGACTTAGTTCCACTTCTCTGCGTTTAGTCCATATCCCTCTAAAGCTTTCCTGCCCAAGTACCTGACTAAATGTCTTGAGTGCTGTAATTGTACTTGCCTCTGGTAGTTCATTCCATTTACCCACCACCTTCGGTGTGGAAAAAGTTTCCCTCTGAACCCTTTTAAATATTACCAAGACTCTATCAGTAAGTTCCATGCCCAGTGTGAAGTAAACCCATATGGAACAGGCCTGTGTAGGTAGTTTTAGTGAAGATGGAGGCTGTTAATAAGTGTTCTAGCTAGGCATATGAGTTCTAATAGATTGCTAAAGATCCCCTGGCCATTCTGATTTCTCTAACACATCCTGTGCTTCAGAATATACACACCTTCCACCCCAGCCATAAAATCTTTGATCTCGGAGAGCTGAAAAAAAACCTACTTAAAAAAAACCAAAGCTAATCTTAGATTCCAGGAAATTTCTCTGTAAGTCTTTTAAGCAATCACATCTGATTCAGGAATGCCCAAAACCTTGGGGTAAGGACAGAGAAATCAGTCGGGGTTGTAAGAAGAGACTGAATAGGCTAGAACTTTTCTCGCCAGAGTACAGGAGGCAGAGGGGGGTGACCTTATGAAGGTCTATAAAATCATGAGGAGTATAGATAAGGTGGATGGTCACAGACTTTTCCCCAGGGTAGGGGAATCTAAAAATAGAGGGCATATGTTTAACATGAGACTAGAAAGATTTAAAATGACTTGAGGGGCAAGTTTCTCACGTAGAGTGTGAAGGGTTTATGGAAGCAATTACCAGGGGAAGTGGTAGAGGTGGGTACAATCACGATGTTTATAAGATATTTAGACCAATAGATGCAGCATATTCATGGGAGAGGTTCAAAGTAAATTTACTATCAAAATACTTGAATGTCACCATACTAAACCCTGAGATTCATTTTCTTGTGGGCATACTCAATAATCCATTGATTTATTCTCATTGTTACCATCAGGACAGAGATACAGGAGCCCAAAGGCACTCATTCAGTGATCCAGGAACAGCTTCTTCCCCTCTGTCACCCAATTTCTCAATGGACTTTGAACCTATGAGCATTACCTCACTACATTTTATTTATAATTTTGCACTATTATTTAATTTAAATATTTAATATATACGTACTTTATGTATTGCATTGTACTGCCGCCATAAAGTTAACAAATTTCATGACGTATGCTGGTGATATTAAACCTGATTCTGATACAATAGAATCAATGAAAGACCATACCAACTTGGGCACTCAACCAGCGTGCAAAAGGCAACAAACTGTGCAAATTTAAAACGAAAAAAAACTAAATAAATAAGCAATAAATGTTGAGAACATGAGATGAAAATCCTTAAAGGAGAGTCTGCAAGTGAGGAAATTGGAGATTCAATTGTACAAGGAGGTATTGAGGCCAAAGTCTTGAAGTTTATCGATTAGTTTAGAGGAATAGGCAGTTTGGTTGGCACGGATGAGTGGGTCTGAAGGGACTTTTTCCGTACTGTTTAACTACAACACTCGAATGTTTCTGCTTGTTTTTTCTTCTGCTGAAAGGCAAATGACAGCAGGGTTAACTTACATTGCTGGCTTGTTGATTAAGGTCTCTGAGTCATCCTATAATATAACCAAATATTACACAGTAAAGAATTCGCTCCAGATTTTAGCGGTCATCTCAGGTCACGTACAGGAGTGCTGGTGATGCCAAAACTGAGAGCACCCAGTGCAAAACCCAGGGGCTGTAATAAACATAACTGCCACATGGGGTCACTGCAGAGCACTATAGGCGTCCTGACACTCTAATGGCAGTGAACCATTTGGTATTGGTTCGTTATTGTCACATGAGCCAAGATACAGTGAAACATTTGTCCTGTATGTTGTTTATACAGATCACTGAATTTGAATAAAGTAAAACAGAATAAAGTGTAAAGGCTACAGCTCTCTCTCATGTCCCAGTACAGGTAAAAAAATAAAGTGCAAGATTATAATGAAGTAGATTGTGAGGTCAAAAGTTCGTATTATACAAGAGAGGTTCGTTCAAAAGTTTGGTACTGGTGGGATGGATAAGTTTGTTTACTTAAGACAGTGAGGAGTTCAGCACTTGCATTACAAAGGCTATGAAAAGTTGATTCTCTTGTCTTGCCAAGGACCCCAATTGAAAATTGAAAAGTATACAAGCTCAGGATGAGCTGTGGCTCGGTACTCATGGAAGAGTTTAGCAGTGGGTCCAGTTGGAGTTGCAGCCTAACTTAGCCTTGGTGTCCCTTGTAAACTTGTACGCTGCAGTGGCTGCATGAACTGCTTCTCTCTCCAAGCCCCACTGTAGCTTCTGATCTTGTGATGTTGACAGCAAGTTCCCACTTGCTTCAAAAAGGCAACAATTATACCAGTGCCTAAGAAGAATAATTTGAGCTGCCTTAATGACTATCACCCAGTAGCACTCACATCGATAGTGATGAAATGCTTTGAGAGGTTGGTCATGACTAGACTGAACTCCTGCCTCAGCAAGGACCTGGACCCATTGCAATTTGCCTATTGCCACAACAGGTCAACAGCAGACACAATCTCAACGGCTCTCCACATGGCTTTAGACCACCTGGACAACACAAACACCTATGTCAGGATGCTGTCCATCGGCTATAGCTCAGCATTTAATACCATCGTTCCCACAATCCTGATTGAGAAGTGGTTGCAGAACCTGGGCCTCTGTATCTCCCTCTGCAATTGGATCCTAGACTTCCTAACTGGAAGACCACAATCTGTGCAGACTGGTGATAACATCTCCTCCTCGCTGACGATCAACACTGACGATCAACTCAGGGGTGTGTGCTTAGCCCACTGCTCTACTCTCTTTATACACATGACTGTGTGGCTAGGCATAGCTCACATACCATCTATAAATTTGCTGATGATACAACCATTGTTGGTAGAATCTCAGGTGGTGACAAGAGGGCATACAGGAGTGAGATTTGCCAACTAGTGGAGTGGTGTAAGACGAAAGAGCTGATTGTGGATTTCAGGAAGGGTAAGAGGAAGGAACACATACCAATCCTCAGAGGGATCAGAAGTGGAGAGAGTGAGCAGTTTCGAGTTCCTCGGTTTCAAGATCTCTAAGGATCTAACCTGGTCCCAACATATCGATGTAGTTATAAAGAAGGCAGGACAGCGGCTATACTTCATTAGGAGTTTGAAGAGATTTGGCATGTCAACAAATACACTCAAAAACTTCTATAGTTGTACTGTGGAGAGCATTCTGACAGGCTGCATCACTGTCTGGTATGGAGGGGCTACGGCACAGGACCAGAAGGAGCTGCAGAAGGTTGTAAATCTAGTCAGCTCCATCTTGGGTACTAGCCTACAAAGTGCCCAGGACATCTTCAGGGAACGGTGTCTCAGAAAAGCAGCGTCCATTATTAAGGACATCCAGCATCCAGGGTATGCCCTTTTCTCACTGTTACCATCAGGTAGGAGGTACAGAAGCCTGAAGGCACACACTCAGCGATTCAGGAACAGCTTCTTCCCCTCTGCCATCCGATTCCTAAATGGACATTGAACCCTTGAACACCACCTCACTTTTTTAATATACAGTATTTCTGTTTTTTGCACATTTTTAATCTATTCAAGCTACACATACTGTAATTGATTTACTGTACTTGTTTAATTATTATTATTATTATTTTTATTTTATTTATTTATTTTTTCTCTTCTATATTTTGTATTGCATTGAACTGCTGCTGCTAAGTTAACAAATTTCACGTCACCTGCCGATGATAATAAACCTGATTCTGATCTGATCCCTGTTATCACCCAACCTACCTGACATCCCTCCAATCGCTCTCCTCCTCCTACAGGGACAACTCCCATTCAAAGTACTTTTATTATTGAATTGAATGATCTTTATTCTCATTATACATGGGTACAATGAAACTCTGTTTAGCTTCCTCTCAGGCAATTATGTTTGTAAATAAAGTGGTAAATAAAAACAAGACTGTAATAGAAGAACAGTATTAAATAGATAAGTAGCAGCCAATAAGTTGCAGCAGCACCAGAATATCACAGTAATGCACAAAGTGCCGTTAGTGCAAGTATTTGAGTCCCTGTGTATGCCTGTGTGTGCTCACAGTTTCAGTCATCGTTCTGTGGGAGTGGTGTGATGGAGGCCACAACTCTGGGTTAGAAGCTGTTCCTCAGTCTATTTGTTCTGGCTTTTAGTGTCCTGAACCTTTTGCTGGACGACAGCGGGTCAGACAGGGAGCGGTCGGGGTGTGTGGTGTCTCTGGTTATGCTGATTGTTTTCCTCCTGAGTCTGCTGGAATAGATGGCGTCCAGTCCTGGGAGCTCCATCCTGACAATTCACTGGGCAGCCTTCACCACGTGATGCAGGTCTTGTTGCTCAGCGGCTGTGCAGCTGGCATACCACACGGTGGCGCTGTTGGTCAGGATGGTTTCAATTGTGCTTCTGTAGAAGTTAAGCAACAGCTTTTGTGGGAGTTTGGCCTGTTTCAGCTTTCTGAGGGAGAAGAGTCTTTGTTGTACCTTTTTTACAAGCAGCGAGGTGTTGGTGGTCCATGTCAGCTGTTTTGACAACATAACTCCAAGGAACTTCAGGTTTTCCACACTTTCCACTACCTTTCCATGTATATGGAGGGCGTGTGTACTCTGTCCTTTGATCTCCTGAAGCCAGTGATCATCGCTTTTGTTTTAGAAGTGTTAAGGACCGGGTCGCTGTCCTTACTCCACTCCGTCAGATGATCCACCTCAAGCCTGTTGGCTGTTTCATCCTCGTCCGAGATCAGGCCAACCACTGTGGTATCGTCTGCAAATTTAATTATGGAGTTGGAGGTGTAGATGGGGGTGCAGTCATGTGTGATGAGTGTGTAGAGCATAGAGCATTATCAAAGTATGTATACAGTATATAAGCCTGACATTCATCTTCCCCAGAGATAGCCGCGAAAGAAAGAAAACCATGGAACCCATTCAAAGAAAAACTTCAAAAACCCCCAAACACCAAAATAAACAAATGGCGCGAAAAAAACAGCAAAAAAAGGGTGAAAACATAGAATATAAAATCAAAAGAGTCTGGGAATATTCAGAAACAACAGGAATTCTGCAGATGCTGGAAATTCAAGCAACATACATCAAAGTTGCTGGTGAATGCAGCAGGCCAGGCAGCATCTATAGGAAGAGGTGCAGTCGACGTTTCAGGCCGAGACCCTTCGTCAGGACTAACTGAAGGAAGAGTGAGTAAGGGATTTGAAAGCTGGAGGGGGAGGGGGAGATGCAAAATGATAGGAGAAGACAGGAGGGGGAGGGATAGAGCCGAGAGCTGGACAGGTGATAGGCAAAAGGGGATACGAGAGGATCATGGGACAGGAGGTCCGGGAAGAAAGACGGGGGGGGGGGTGACCCAGAGGATGGGCAAGACGTATATTCAGAGGGACAGAGGGAGAAAAAGGAGAGTGAGAGAAAGAATGTGTGCATTAAAAAGAGTAACAGATGGGGTACGAGGGGGAGGTGGGGCCTAGCGGAAGTTAGAGAAGTCAATGTTCATGCCATCAGGTTGGAGGCTACCCAGACGGAATATAAGGTGTTGTTCCTCCAACCTGAGTGTGGCTTCATCTTTACAGTAGAGGAGGCCGTGGATAGACATGTCAGAATGGGAATGGGATGTGGAATTAAAATGTGTGGCCACTGGGAGATCCTGCTTTCTCTGGCGGACAGAGCATAGATGTTCAGCAAAGCGGTCTCCCAGTCTGCGTCGGGTCTCACCAATATATAAAAGGCCACATCGGGAGCACCGGACGCAGTATATCACCCCAGTCGACTCACAGGTGAAGTGATGCCTCACCTGGAAGGACTGTTTGGGGCCCTGAATGGTGGTAAGGGAGGAAGTGTAAGGGCATGTGTAGCACTTGTTCCGCTTACACGGATAAGTGCCAGGAGGGAGATCAGTGGGGAGGGATGGGGGGGACGAATGGACAAGGGAGTTGTGTAGGGAGCGATCCCTGCGGAATGCAGAGAGAGGCGGGGAGGGAAAGATATGCTTAGTGGTGGGATCCCGTTGGAGGTGGCGGAAGTTACGGAGAATAATATGTTGGACCCGGAGGCTGGTGGGGTGGTAGGTGAGGACCAGGGGAACCCTATTCCTAGTGGGGTGGTGGGAGGATGGAGTGAGAGCAGATGTACGTGAAATGGGGGAGATGCGTTTAAGAGCAGAGTTGATAGTGGAGGAAGGGAAACCCCTTTCTTTAAAAAATGAAGACATCTCCCTCGTCCTAGAATGAAAAGCCTCATCCTGAGAGCAGATGCGGCGGAGACGGAGGAATTGCGAGAAGGGGATGGCGTTTTTGCAAGAGACAGGGTGAGAAGAGGAATAGTCCAGATAGTTGTGAGAGTCAGTAGGCTTATAGTAGACATCAGTGGATAAGCTGTCTCCAGAGACAGAGACAGAAAGATCTAGAAAGGGGAGGGAGGTGTCAGAAATGGACCAGGTAAACTTGAGGGCAGGGTGAAAGTTGGAGGCAAAGTTAATAAAGTTAACGAGTTCTGCATGCGTGCAGGAAGCAGCGCCAATGCAGTCGTCGATGTAGCGAAGGAAAAGTGGGGGACAGATACCAGAATAGGCACGGAACATAGATTGTTCCACAAACCCAACAAAAAGGCAGGCATAGCTAGGACCCATATGGGTGCCCATAGCTACACCTTTAGTTTGGAGGAAATGGGAGGAGCAAAAGGAGAAATTATTAAGAGTAAGGACTAATTCTGCTAGACGGAGCAGAGTGGTGGTAGAGGGGAACTGATTAGGTCTGGAATCCAAAAAGAAGCGTAGAGCTTTAAGACCTTCCTGATGGGGGATGGAAGTATATAGGGACTGGACATCCAAGGTGAAAATAAAGCGGTGGGGGCCAGGGAACTTAAAATCATCGAAAAGTTTAAGAGCGTGAGAAGTGATCTTTCTCACGCTCTTAAACTTTTCGATGATTTTAAGTTCCCTGGCCCCCACCGCTTTATTTTCACCTTGGATGTCCAGTCCCTATATACTTCCATCCCCCATCAGGAAGGTCTCAAAGCTCTACGCTTCTTTTTGGATTCCAGACCTAATCAGTTCCCCTCTACCACCACTCTGCTCCGTCTAGCAGAATTAGTCCTTACTCTTAATAATTTCTCCTTTTGCTCCTCCCATTTCCTCCAAACTAAAGGTGTAGCTATGGGCACCCGTATGGGTCCTAGCTATGCCTGCCTTTTTGTTGGGTTTGTGGAACAATCTATGTTCCGTGCCTATTCTGGTATCTGTCCCCCACTTTTCCTTCGCTACATCGACGACTGCATTGGCGCTGCTTCCTGCACGCATGCAGAACTCGTTAACTTTATTAACTTTGCCTCCAACTTTCACCCTGCCCTCAAGTTTACCTGGTCCATTTCTGACACCTCCCTCCCCTTTCTAGATCTTTCTGTCTCTGTCTCTGGAGACAGCTTATCCACTGATGTCTACTATAAGCCTACTGACTCTTACAACTATCTGGACTATTCCTCTTCTCACCCTGTCTCTTGCAAAAACGCCATCCCCTTCTCGCAATTCCTCCGTCTCCGCCGCATCTGCTCTCAGGATGAGGCTTTTCATTCTAGGACGAGGGAGATGTCTTCATTTTTTAAAGAAAGGGGCTTCCCTTCCTCCACTATCAACTCTGCTCTTAAACGCATCTCCCCCATTTCACGTACATCTGCTCTCACTCCATCCTCCCACCACCCCACTAGGAATAGGGTTCCCCTGGTCCTCACCTACCACCCCACCAGCCTCCGGGTCCAACATATTATTCTCCGTAACTTCCGCCACCTCCAACGGGATCCCACCACTAAGCATATCTTTCCCTCCCCGCCTCTCTCTGCATTCCGCAGGGATCGCTCCCTACACAACTCCCTTGTCCATTCGTCCCCCCCATCCCTCCCCACTGATCTCCCTCCTGGCACTTATCCGTGTAAGCGGAACAAGTGCTACACATGCCCTTACACTTCCTCCCTTACTACCATTCAGGGCCCCAAACAGTCCTTCCAGGTGAGGCATCACTTCACCTGTGAGTCGACTGGGGTGATATACTGCGTCCGGTGCTCCCGATGTGGCCTTTTATATATTGGTGAGACCCGACGCAGACTGGGAGACCGCTTTGCTGAACATCTACGCTCTGTCCGCCAGAGAAAGCAGGATCTCCCAGTGGCCACACGTTTTAATTCCACATCCCATTCCCATTCTGACATGTCTATCCACGGCCTCCTCTACTGTAAAGATGAAGCCACACTCAGGTTGGAGGAACAACACCTTATATTCCGTCTGGGTAGCCTCCAACCTGATGGCATGAACATTGACTTCTCTAACTTCCGCTAGGCCCCACCTCCCCCTCGTACCCCATCTGTTACTCTTTTTAATGCACACATTCTTTCTCTCACTCTCCTTTTTCTCCCTCTGTCCCTCTGAATATACGTCTTGCCCATCCTCTGGGTCACCCCCCCCCGTCTTTCTTCCCGGACCTCCTGTCCCATGATCCTCTCGTATCCCCTTTTGCCTATCACCTGTCCAGCTCTCGGCTCCATCCCTCCCCCTCCTGTCTTCTCCTATCATTTTGCATCTCCCCCTCCCCCTCCTGCTTTCAAATCCCTTACTCACTCTTCCTTCAGTTAGTCCTGACGAAGGGTCTCGGCCTGAAACGTCGACTGCGCCTCTTCCTATAGATGCTGCCTGGCCTGCTGCGTTCACCAGCAACTTTGATGTATGTTGGGAATATTCAGATCAGCTCTGTGTTAGAACCGGCAATTGTCACAAAATGCATCTTGGAACCCAAAAAAAAATAAAAACTAGAGAATTGGTTCAGGAATGGCTTGGCAATTTGTTAGTTTCCTGCTGTTAAGTTTGAGAACTTAGCACCTAGTTGCTCTTGGTTGGTCTACAAGGCGTGTAGGTAAGCATCATTAAAGAATTAAAAGAATCTAGCTATTATTAACTTGTAAGTTGGAAACCAAGAATACACTCGGTTTCCTCTTTATTAGGTACACCTGTACACTTGCTCATGAATGCAAATATCTAATCAGCCAATCATGTGGCCGCAACTCAATGCATAAAATGATGCAGACATGGTCAAGAGGTTCAGTTGTTGTTCAGACTAAACACCAGAATAGGGAAGAAATGTGATCTAAGTGCCTTTGACCATGATCGTTGGTGCCAGATGGGGTGGTCTGATTATCTCAGAAACTGCTGATATCCTGGGATTTTTACACACACAATCTGTAGAGTTTACAAAAAGTGATGCCAAAAAAAAACATCCAGTGAGTGGCAGTTCTGTGGATGAAAATGCCTTGTTAATGAGAGAGGTCAGAGGAGAATGGACAGAATGGTTCAAGCTGACAGAAAGGCAACAGTAACTCAAACGACTACCATTACAACAGTGGTGTGCAGAAGAGCATCTCTGAATGCACAAGATGTCAAAAGTTGAAGGGGATAGGGTACTGTAGCAGAAGGCCACGAACATTCATTGGCCACTTTATTAGGTCCAGGGGGTACCTAATAAAATGGCCACAGAGCATATAATACGATTTATCAAGATCACAGGTATTGAGGGAGAACAGTCTTTATTAGGAACGGCCTGAAAACTAGAAGTAGGTCATGCAGGAAGATGTGGCTAGATGGCAGTGTTTCACTGACAGGACAACCATCAGCTGAGCCATCGGGTTACAGGTAATTGACATCAGAAGGTCTGGATTCTAAGACACATCCCACTCAAGCTGGTCAATAGGATTAAGGAGATTGCTTTGGAAATAGGGGAGATATATAATAGTCTTTTTCTTTGTCTGCTTCTGAGTTGTTCAAAGTAAATTTATTTTCAAGGTATGCATACGTCGCTATCTACTACCTTGAAATTCACTTTCTTGCGACATTCACAATAGAACTAAACAATATGATAGAGTCAATGAAAAGCCACACACAAAGACTTAGTGTAACTCAGGTCCTTTTAATAATTTTTGTGATGAAAGTTTGAAGGGTTTCTGCTTAATGTTTGCAAAGAGGTTTCTACAAAGATGAAAAGTAAATCTTTTACTGACAATCTTTGACTTTACAAAAGTCAAGATTGGATACACCAGCCAGTTAGATACACACAGTTTCTTCAATTAAATGTACAAGTTTCCCTGCTCAAGAAAGTTTGGAATTTGGAAGATGAACTTATCTAGGAACACAGAGTGACTGGATTGAACTTTGCAGCCAGGAGTTCAATGTTTATTGGAAGGCTGACACTATCTTGTGAGGAAATATCAAAGAAATGAGATCACTTACCTCAGCTCAAGGAAACTAGGATCTATAAATTCTGGAAATATTTAAGTACAAGACATATAAACTTTAATCTTTACAAATAGACCAGCCGGCTAATGCTGTTATCTTGTAAATGTCTCAGGAGTCTAATCCTGCACTAATCTCATAAAATTGATAACAGTGTCTGATAATGATGTCAATTTTAAATCTGTAATCAGCAAGCAGCTGGAACTGAATGACTGTACACTGACCTTGTTTACTAAAGCAATTAACCTTGTCCTCTCATTATTTCATTCAATATTTCAGTATCTCAAACAATAACTCCAAGTTTCAATAAACAATTGTAACTTTACAACTTTGTCTGATTGCTTCTTTAGAAAACATTAACTTACAGTATATAGAAGATTGCATGGATGGATGGGAGCCTGGTAATGTAAGAGGTGACATATTCCAAACTAGGTGCTATTAAACAACTAACTATCATTAGGTCTGAGAATAACCATGGATAAACCTTAGGTGATTCCTTGACCTGGTGCTAAACTGGAGGTTTATCTAATGCCATTTTGGTGTGGATCACCTTGTTCCTGTACGATTGAGGAAACAATTTGATATGTTGTCTTTTTGGTACTGATTATTGTGGAGATACAATTTTTTTTAAAGTTTGTTTTGCAAGCTGTGCGTAGAAATTTCTAAACATGAATACTTTGAGGTTGGACAAGAACAGAATGCAGAACAACACACAAAATCCTGAAGGAACTCGGCAGATTGGTCAATGCAGAATATGCAACGTTACAGTTACAAAGTGCAATACAGGTTGATCACGAGGGGTCAAGGAATATGGCAGAGTACATTGTAAGGTGGAGAGTTCATCTTTAGCTTACAAGAGATGTGTTCAAGACTTTTATAATAGATGGTGCCCCTGAGCTTTTGTATCTCCTACTGGATGGAAGAATGGAGAAGAGAAGATGTCTTGGATGGGAGGGGTCTTTGATTGTTGTCTGCTTTCCTGAGACAGGTAACGAATGTTTCTATTGTCGTGTATTCTGTTCTTCAATTAATTTGTTTGGGTATTCTTAGTATTTTATGGAAATGAATTAAAACAACAATAGCTCCTGTAATAGGATCCAATGGAAGTCTGGATCTAAGATGTCATAATCAACTCACAGTGTTTTCCTACCCGTCCCAGGCAGGGACTGTGGATTTAGGCCCAAGACCTTTCATCAGGACTGGAGAAAAAAGTCACATTTCCTTACCATTCCAGAAGCTTGGCCAGAAAACACAGATTCAGAAGATAGTCAAGTCGAATGCAGATTGGTAATTGGTTTATTACCGTCACATGTGCCAAGACGTAGTGGGGGAAAAAAACTTTTGTTGCATGTGATGTAGTCAGGTCATTCCATCAGGAATACACAAAGGAAATGGCGCAGTGGTACGGTTACAGAGAAAATGCAGTGCAGGTAGACAAAGAAAGTGTAAATGAGTCTTCTTCAGATTTAAGGCTGATTTATACTTGTGTGTCAAATGGACGCCGTGGCCTACATGCGTTGTGAGCATTTATACTTGTGCGTTGGTGTGTCTGCATCGCTCTGCAATTCGGGCACGTCGTGCATGCGCACACACCTGCCCGTGCAAGGCTTCGTGGTCATGGTAGTCTTTCTCGGGGTAAACAAGTTTAAAGCAAGCGTCTTTTTTCGTAAAAGTGAAATGTAAAGCTTTTTGGAAAGCATTGCAGCCAGAGTTCCTTCCCTGCCCTTCAGTCGCCCAATGGGAAGCTATTGCAGCGTAGAAGGAAATGTGATGCTACCAAGCGGACCAATCACAGTTGTTGCGGTCTGCGTTGCCGCGACACGCAGTTACATTTTGGGAGAGGTGCACGTCTGGCTACGGTGTAGGGATCTGCATAGGCTCTGCGTAGGGTTCGCGGCAACGCCGTACCTACGGCGTCAATTTGATGCAGAAGTATAAATCAGCCTTTAGTCTGAATGATTTGCCATAGTGTGCTAAATCATTCAAGGATTTTCCTCTAACACTTGCATGCATTTGAAAGTCTAATGTGCTTTACCAGAGCAAAGGTAATAAAATTCAACAAGCTAAATTTGGATGAGAATATTTACAGCACGTTCCAAATGGAATTGTTGTTTCATGTAATTATCTTAGAGACCACCTAATGTTAACAATCAAAACAAAATTACTTATAAATCTTTAGATTTGTCTGTGTGGAATCCTTACTAGGTGTGTGAGAGGGTCAAGAATCCAATCAAATGCAAACCAACTTTTATCCCTGCAATTACATTTAAATCTGCAGAGAGGGAGAATTGTGCATCTGCCAGCAAATCGTTCTCAATGATTTCATAGATGAAATAGTAATTAAAACAGGAACAGGAATAAGCCATCTTTATCTTTAGTAGTTCAAAAATATTTGTTCGTTGTATACATTGCTTGTATCAGGGCTTTTTATTATTTCATTAACACAAAATTCTCTGCAGATGCTGGGTCAAAGCAACACTCACATCCTCCTACTACCCATTGTGCTTTCCCCTATTCCTTCTTCACCTTTCCTGCCTATCCTATACCTGCTTCCCCTCCCCCACCCCTTCATCTTTCCCCTTACTGGTTTTTCACCTGGAACCTACCAGCCCTCTCCTTCCCACCCTCCCCCCACCTTCTTTATAGGGCCTCTGCCCCTTCCCTCTTCAGTCCTGACGAAGGGTTCCGGCCTGAAACGTTGTCTGGTCGTTTCCACAGATGCAGCCCGACCTGCTGAGTTCCTCCAACACATATAAAAGTTGCTGGTGAACGCAGCAGGCCAGGCAGCATCTCTAGGAAGAGGTGTAGTCGATGTTTCAGGCCGAGACCCTTCGTCAGGACTAACTGAAGGAAGAGTTAGTAAGAGATTTGAGAGGGGGAGGGGGAGATCCAAAATGATAGGAGAAGACAGGAGGGGGAGGGATGGAGCCAAGAGCTGGACAGGTGATAGGCAAAAGGGATATGAGAGGATCATGGGACAGGAGGCCCAGGGAGAAGGAAAAGTGTGGGGGGGGGGAGGAAAGCCCAGAGGATGGGCAAGGGGTATAGTGAGGGGGACAGAAGGAGAAAAAGGAGAGAGAGAAAAAGAATGTGTGTATATAAATAAATAACGGATGGGGTACGAGGGGAAGGTGGGGCATTAGCGGAAGTTAGAGAAGTCAATGTTCATGCCATCAAGTTGGAGGCTACCCAGACGGAATATAAGGTGTTGTTGTTCCAACCTGAGTGTGGCTTCACCTTTACAGTAGAGGAGGCTGTGGATAGACATATCAGAATGGGAATGGGATGTGGAATTAAAATGTGTGGCCACTGGGAGATCCTACCTTCTCTGGCGGGCAGAGCGTAGGTGTTCAGCAAAGCGGTCTCCCAGTCTGCCCCTCCTCCTCCCCCTTTTCCTTCTCCCTGGGCCTCCTGTCCCATGATCCTCTCATATCCCTTTTGCCAATCACCTGTCCAGCTCTTGGCTCCATCCCTCCCCCTCCTGTCTTCTCCCATCATTTCAGATCTCCCCCTCCCCCTCCCACTTTCAAATCTCTTACTAGTTCTTCTTTCAGTTAGTCCTGACGAAAGGTCTTGGCCCGAAACGTCGACTGTACCTCTTCCTAGAGATACTGCCTGGCCTGCTGCGTTCACCAGCAACTTTTATGTGTGTTGCTTGAAATTCCAGGATCTGCAGATTTCCTCGTGTTTGTCGAGTTCCTCCAGCGTGTTGTGAGTGTTGCATTGTATTCCAGCCATCAATATGCAAGTACTTCATTGCTTGATTATGTTTGATTCACGCTCAGTAGCCGCTTTACTAGGTACGCCCTGTGTGCTAAGTGTACGTTTGTGGTCTCCTGTTTCTGTAGCCCACCCACTTCAAGGTTCGACATGTTGTGTGTTCAGAGACACTCCTGCACACCCCTGTGTAATGTGTGGTTATCTGAGTTAGTGTCAGCTCAAACCAGTCCGGCCATTCTCCTTTGAACTCTCCCATTAACAAGCCATTTTCACCCACAGAACTGCTACTCGCTGGATTTTTTTTTGTTTATCGCACCATTCTCTGTAAACTCTAGGGACTGTTGTGTGTGAAAATTTCCAGGAGATCAGCAATTTCTGAGATACACGAATTATCTCATATAGCACAACAAGGATTCCACAGTCAAAGTCACTTAGATCACGTTTCTTCATCATTGTGTTGTTTGGTCTGGGCAAGAACTGAACCTCTTGACCTTGTCTGGTTGCTTTTAGGTGTTGCTGCTGCCACATTATTGGCTGATTAGATATTTACATTAACAAGCGGGTGTACCAAATAAACTGACCATTGAGTGGATTGAACAAACGCAAAACAAAAGACATCTTTTGTTGTGTGTAACGGAAGGAGATTAACAACAGACATAAGATACCTGACTAGATAACTGAGCAGTTTAATTTAATTCTAGACACTTATCTGCTTTGTTACTGTATTATATCTGAACAGACATGAGCTTGAGTTTCTGTGAGTTTCAATAGTAGGAAGGCAACTAAAAAAGTCATGGAGAAGTACAGAATGGAAACAGGCCCTTCGGCCCATCTAGTCCATGCCTAAACCATTTAAACTGCCTACTCCCATTGACCTGCTCCGGGACCACAGCCCTCCATGTACCTGTCCAAACTACTTAAACGTTGAAATTGAGCTCGCATGCACCACTTGTGCTGGCAGCTCATTCCACACTCTCACGACCCACATTCTCAACGGAATAACCAATTTGTAGAAATAAATTTGCAGTTTGCAGATAGCAACGAGTCCTAAGGGCAAGCTAGATATAGGAGCCTGTTGTTTCTGCTGGTCATGTACCCTAAGTAGCTCGGAAACTATTTAGAAGGTTGACCAGAGAGAAGGTAAATGTGACAAGATGTAAAACAACTGTGTAAAGATGTCAAGCAACATAAATTTATGAATGCATTAACAAAATATATTTATCTTAAATTTGAACATCGTGACAGTGGATTACTTGCTGTTAGTCATTGGTGCAATAATTTAAAGCAGCAAAAAGCAAATAATAAAGGTGGTTGGGTACAGGCCAAAAATGCTGATGCTGCAGATAAACATCAAATATGACTATAACTATTCATCAATAGTCAGTTCTCATCTGTTCTGTAGCCAAGGTATGTTATTAAAAACAATGGCTAAAATGATGCTAGAGTTTAAGGCACAAAGTGGAGACCTCATAGAAACATTTCGAATGTTGAAGGGCATGGACAGAGTGGATGTGGCAAAGTTGTTTCTCATGATGGGGGAGTCTAGTACGAGAGGGCATGACTTAAGGATTGAAGGGCGCCAATTTAGAACAGAAATGTGAAGAAATTTTTTTAGCCAGAGGGTGGTGAATCTATGAGCAGTGGAGGCCAAGTCGTTGGGTGTGTTTAAGGCAGAGATTGATAGGTATCTGAGTAGTCAGGACTTCAAAGGTTATGGTGAGAAGGCGGGGGAGTGGGACTAAATGGGAGAATGGATCAGCTCATGATAAAATGGCGGAGCAGACTCGATGGGCCGAATGGCCAACTTCTGCTCCTTTGTCTTATGGTCTAAAGTGAAAAGTACCCACTTTCAACAGAAATATTTGCCCCACTTCAAACAAAGAGGAACAGAAGGAGCATAGTCCAGGACTCCCACCAAAGGGAGATGACCAGAATCCATAACCTACAGAAAAATCCGTTGTAGCTGGATGTTATGTTGATGGATAGAAACATTCTCGTGGGTTTTAGAATTGCAGCAATATGTCATTTCTGTTCAGTTGTTTTCCTGTGAGTATTAAACAACGATGTCTGACAGCTGACGTACATTATTGCTCCAGTATCTTTTCTTACAAGTATGCTGTTGGTTAACGTTGGCTGTGAAAGTAGAGCCTACAGATGGCAGTGAGCCGGATCACAAGCAGGTACTCTGCAGTTTTTCAGGTAGCACGAGCTTAGCCACTTGCTGCATCCTGCACCGTACTGGTTAAGAACACTCTGTCACAACCCTGTTGGTAGCCTGGCCGCTCTCTGTGATGGAGGGGAGGGGAGCTGAGAAGGGGAGGATGGCAGGGTTGTGGATGGAATGGGAAAGGGCGTGCTTTAAATGATTTAGATGAGCTGTTAGAAGGAAACGTATAACACTGGAAACATCTCCAGCATTTGGCGGTCGTGTACGCCATGAGGAAACCCTCATGAACAGCTCAGCTGATGCTGTGAGATACTGACAGTCATATCTACTGCTGATATAAAGTTGAAAAACTGACTAGTTTTAAGATCATCGATTAGAAACAAGCCCAAAAAAAAACATGAGATACAATAATTTTTTTCCTGAAATTTGGGAGGGAACTGTTAATGGAAAAGTGACCCTACTCCATATTCTGAACCAACTCCCAATTGTCCTGAGACTTGGCCCATTACAGTGCCCATTACTGACCTATTACAGTGTCAATTACTGACCCAGCATTGTGTCCAGTATTACACGTTAGGGTGCCACAGTATCGTAGCAGTTGGCACAACAGCTCGGGGCGTCGGAGTTTGGAGTTCATTTCTGGCGCCACCTGCATGTTCTCCCCGTAACCTTGTAGGTTTCCTCCCGCATTCCAAGATGTACTGGGTTTTCGGGTAATCGGTTATTGTTCTGAGACTGGGTGGGTCGCTGGATGGTGTGGCTCATTGGTCCGAAAGGGCCTTTTCTGCGCTGTGTCTCTAAATAAACCATTGCTGACCAGGGGCAATGAAGCCCAACATCGTCCACTACTGACCCAGTACCCTGTGATCATCGCTACCAACGGGGAGGAGGTACAGGAGCTTGAGGATGCACATTCAATCTTTTACAAACATCTTCTTCCTCTCCGCCGTCAGACTTCTGAATTGACTATGAACACTACCTCAATATTTTTGCTCGCTGCTTTGCACTACAGATGTGACGTGTACTTTTTTTGTGTGTATTGCACTCTACTGCTGCCACAAAACAACAGATTTCATGACACTTACAAGTGATAAGAAACCTGATTCTATCTACTACTGACTGAGTACAGTGGCGACCTGTAATGTGTTACTGCCCCATTACATCTCTCTACAAATCACTCTGACGTGACATGGGGTCAGAGGGGGGAGAGGGGAAGAAAAGATATCCATGCAAAAGATTTAATGGCAAATTAATTAAGGGAAAACTTCGAATTATTTTAAGCAAAAGAATTGTTACAATGCTTATAATAAAAAATCTCGGAGACAAAGACGTTGTGTTCTGAATGTCAGGTGTCTTGCATTTCAGCCCAAGGTAAAATGCACAATAGAATGGGTCTTCCATGTTCATTATTGCTTATCATGGTCAAAGACCCTTTCTCTGTTTTTGTACTCTCTTAGGTGTGCAGTGAGTTGTTTGTAATGGGGAGGGGAGAGGTAGGGAAATAAGTGTTGCTGGACCTGAGGAAGAGCTGTATTGAGGGAATGTATTTAATGTGAAAGGGAGTAAAAAATTATGAAGAAATTCCAGAATGCAGTGTCTAACAATTAAATGATGGAGTTATAGCAAACTAATCAAACATGTAATTTAAGCCATGGGGTATCCAGACTTCGTAGAAGGCAAATCCCAGCTCACTGCAGAGGACCTTAGGCCAAAGTTGTTGCTGGGTGACATGCAAGAGCATGAGGTCAAAGTCAAAGTTGAGTTTATTGGCGCGTGCGCAAGTACGTGAATGCACAGGTGCGATGAGAAAACTTGCTTGTAGCAGCATCACAGGCACACAGCATTCACAAGAAAAACATAAATTAGCCACATAAATCATACAATGGCTTGTCATATGAGGAGCGTTTGATGGCTCTGGGCCTGCATTTACTAGAATACAGCAGAATGAGGGGTGACCTCATTGAAACATATCGAATGGTGAAAGGACTTGATGGAGTGGATGTGGAGAGGATGTTTCCTATGGTGGGAGAGTCTAAGACCAGAGGACACAGCCTCAGAATAGAGGGGCATCCTTTTAGAACGGAAATGAGGAATTTCTTTAGCCAGAGAGTGGTGAATCTGCGGAATTCTTTGCCACAGCCTGTGGAAGCCAAGTCTTTCTGTGTATTGAAGGCAGAGGTTGATAGGTTCTCAATTGGTCTGGTCTAGTCATGAAGGGATTTGGGGGGAAGGCAGGAGATTGAGGTTAAGAGGAAAAATGGATCGGCCATGATGAAACTACAGATTAATCTTGATGGGCCAAATGGCCTAATTCTGCTCCTGTATCTTATGGTCTTATGGGCTTAATGTGTGGGCACGTGGCCAAGTGGTTAAGGCATTGGACTAGCGACCTGAAGGTTGTGCGTTCGAGCCCCAGCCGAGGCAATGTGTTGTGTCCTTGAGCAAGGCACTTAATCACACATTGCTCTGTGACGACACTGGTGCCAAGCTGTATAGTCATAGTCATACTTTATTGATTCCGGGGGAAATTGGTTTTCGTTACAGTTGCACCATAAATAATTAAGTAGTAATAAAACCATAAATAGTTAAATAGTAATATGTAAAGTATGCCAGAAAATAAGTCCAGGACCAGCCTATTGGCTCAGGGTGTCTGACCCTCCAAGGGAGGAGTTGTAAAGTTTGATGGCCACAGGCAGGAATGACTTCCTATGATGCTCTGTGTTGCATCTCAGTGGAATGAGTCTCTGGCTGAATGTACTCCTGTGCCCAACCAGTACATTATGTAGTGGATGGGAGACAATGTCCAAGATGGCATGCAACTTGGACAGCCTCCTCTTTTCAGACACCACCGTCAGAGAGTCCAGTTCCATCCCCACAACATCACTGGCCTTACAAATGAGTTTGTATGGGTCCTAATGCCCTTCCCTTGGACAACATTGGTGTCATGGAGAGGGGAGACTTGCAGCATGGGCAACTGCCGTTCTTCCATACAACCTTGCCCAGGCCTGTGCCTTGGAGAGTGAAGACTTTCCAGGTGCAGATCCATGGTCTTGCAAGACTAACGGATGCCTTTAATGGTCTTAATATTATAGAAGACGTAACACAGCTGGAACAAAAGAAAACAAAGTCCAATGTAGCACAATTTGTAGGTCAATGGGCACATCACAGTGATGTCAAACACCATACATTGATGCAAAGAAGGTTGAGGAGTTTGTTCGTAAAAAAAAATAATAAATCATCATGCCTCTGGGCCAGCTGCTAGTGTGTTAAGGGCTTTCATCATTCTCCATTAGATACCTTCTTTTACCTATGGTCCACAAGCCTCTTCACTCAAAGGGGTTGTGTGAGCATTGAAAATTTGCCAGTGGAAGTTCAACTGTAATACTTAAGAGGGTTCAATAGATACATGAATGAAAAGGGTATGAAGAGCGATGGTTCAGGTGTAGGTAGGTGGGACTAGGCAGAAGACCAGACTGGCACAGACTAGATGGGCTGAAGGACTTCTTTCTGTGCTGTATGACTCTACCCTTCCTCTGTCCTCAGTCCCCATCATCATCTGCAGACGCATATCCATCACCAGTCCAACATACCTTCGATTGTTATCTTATTCCATCCAGTATCTTCCAGGACCAACAGTGTCCCACCCTACACAATCCTCTCCCTAACTCATTTCCTCTGCGGAGAGGAAATTCCATCACACAGATCATCTGATGGAAGACAGGAATCACCACTTGTGATATTTGGCCTGTGAGGCATAGTTTGGATACTCCTCTTTAAAGCAAAGAACAGAACAATTAGAGTGATTCATTGTCTCAACAACATCTATCCTGTGGAATTTTACTCTTCTCCTGGCCAGCACTGAACATCGGCTGAGAGTGCTGGGGAAGGTGCCAACCTTTATTCAATGTGAGCCACCACATTTCACACTGAATTTGGACAATTTCCAGTGAGGGAAAGGAAATTATAATTGAATTGTGACTCTGCATTTATTTCGAATTGTAAGTAATCTCACTGTGTTTAAATGTCCCAGAATGCTGGCAAATTCTTTAAAGAGTCCTCCTTAATTAATGACATAGCAATTATATATACAGTATGTTCCAGAAGCCCACAATGTCCCCTATTAAATCTCCATTAAAACCCCTTGCCATTCCATGGTGAGTCGAGAGCTCTCTGTGCTAATGATATCTACTTATAGCTGCAGGCGGATCATTCCGACTCCACTTGTGTTTGGGAATACTGCTGTGACCAGGAGCTTCAGATGAATTGTGCAATTTAGCTGGAAGTAAGAGGATAGAAATCGGTTGTGGGAATTTTCGGGGGGGTTCAGAGGCCGACTTGAAATTGGTATTACAACTATTTCTGTACATTACTGATGTGTGTTGCTCTCCCAGAGCCAACTCACCTGGTTTAAATCAAACAACCTCATACCACCTACCCCAATGATAGTGCTCCGCAGGTACCTACATTTTACAAGCTGGAAGAGGTGAAAGTATTCTGCCAAGGCTGGGAGAGATCTCAGGATCTAATGATTCATTCCTTTTATCCCTGGATCATAAGGATAGAAGAAATAGAATTAAAGGTAGGCTATTCAACCTGCCCTGCCTCTAAATAGGTTTTTGGCTGATCTTCTACCTCAGCACTACTCCTCTGCATTAACCCCCATATTCCTTGATTTCTTCAACATCTAAAAATCTATCAATCTACAGTATTAACCTTATATCCAGCCACTGAATGTCCAAAGCCCAGTTGGGCAGACCGTTTTAAAGACTGTCTGCACTCAACCCTGGAACATCTGGACAGCAGATGCATACATCAGGACACTCTGCTTGGCACTCGATACCATCATCCCCACAAAACTAATCAATAAGCTTCAACACCTTGGCCTCAATACCTCCTTATACAATTGGATCCTTTATTTCCTCACTTCCAGACCCCAGTCGGTTTGGATTGGCAACAACATCTCCTCCACAATCTCCATCAGCTCAGGTGAACCACAAGGCTGTGTGCTTATTTCCCCGCTCTGCTCACTTTACTCCTATGACTGTGAGGCTAAGCACAGCTCCAATGCCATTTTCAAGTTTGCTGATGACACCACTGTTGCTGGCTGAATCGAAGATGGTGATGAATCAGCATTTAGGAGGGAGACTGAAAATCTGGCTGAGTGGTGCCTCTTACTCAAATTCAGCAAGACCAAGGAGCTGATGATTGACTTTAGAAGGAGGAAACCAGAGGTTCATGAACCAGTCCTCATTGGAAGATTAGAGGTGGGGAAGGTAGAAACTTAAATTCTATAGTGTTATTATTTTGGAGGACCTGTCATAGGCCCTGCACGCAAGTACATTTATGGAGAAAGCACGGCAGTGCCTCTACTTCCTTAGGAGTTTTTGAAGATTCGACACGACATCTAAAACTTTAATGAACTTCTGTAGGTGTGTTGTGGAGACTATGTTGACCGGCTGGATCACAGGCAGGTATAGAAAAAACCAATGCCCTTGAATGGAAATTCTTACAAAAAGTAGTGGATACGGGCCAGTCCATCACGGGTAAAGCCCTCCCCAGTATTGTACGCATCTACACAAAGCATTGTTGCAAGAAAGCAGCATCCACTATCAGGGGCTCCCACATCCAGGTCACGCTGTCTTCTCACTGCTGCCATCTGGAAGAACGTGCAGGAGTCTGAGGACTCTCACCACCAGGTTCAGGAACTGTTATTACCCCTCAACCGTCAGGCTCTTGAACCAAATGGGATAACCTCACTCAACTTCACTTGCCCATCACTGAACCCTTCCCACAACCTATGGACTGCGAAGGGTCTCGACCCGAAACGTTGACTGTTCTCTTTTCCATAGATGTTGCCTGGCCTGCTGAGTTCCTCCAGCATTTTGTTTATGTGACTCACTTTCAAGGACTCTTCATCTTATGTTCTCAATATTTACTGCTAATTTATTATTATTACTTTCTTTCTGTATTTGCACCATTTGTTGTGTCTTACACACTGTCTGAATGCCCAAGTTGGTGCAGTCTTTCTTTGATTCTGTTATGGTCATTATTCTAGTATGGATTTATTGAGGATGTCTGCAAGAAAATGAATTTCAGGGTTGTATATGATGACATATATGTACTTTGAAAATACATTTTGAAATTTGAAGAAATGTCTTCTTATCTCAGCTGTGAAAGACCATTGCTCTGATTTTGAGACTGTGACCCCGTTTCCACCTCAGTCTCCATCGTATCTGACTCCACTATCACAGACCCTTCCAGGGAGCCACTGTTCTCTGCTTAAAAAAAGCCTCATGTGCTTCCTTTGAACTTTTCCCCTCTCATCTTAAACACTTGACCTTTATTATTAGACATTTCAGCACTGGGGAAAAAGATGGATCTGGCTGATCTATCAATGCCTTTCATAATTTTATGAACTTTTGTTAATTTAGTTTCATAACTCAGAGTCAGACATGAGTAATGTGCTTACTGTTGTATCAGTTCATTATTAATATGCTTATCTGGATTTTACAAACACCAACAGGCTTTTCACATCTTTCATTCAAGTTCATAAATCCATTTCTGAACAGGAATTAAAAACACGCAGGAGCTGATTTGCTTTTTTATACTGTCACCTTTAAGTCTGATTTATTTTTGCCACTACAGTGCAAGACAGGACCAGGCAGAAGTCGATACCTGTGGGTAAGACATCTGACAAGTAGCAGTGTTTTGCGAGGGGTGATTGATAAGTTCATAGCCTAAGGTAGAAGGAGTCAGTTTTAGAAAACCTAGCACATTTATTTTTCAACATAGTCCCCTCCTACATTTACACACTTAGTCCAGCGGTCGTGGAGCATACAGATCTTGGACCTGCAGAAAGTGTCCACAGCAGGGGTGATTGATAAGTTTGTGGCCTAAGGTAGAAGAAGATGCATGTGCAGTTCAACTCTTTGAGTGATTATGCGGAAAGTTTGGTTAATAACTCATCTCCTTCTACCTTTGGCCATGAACTTATCAATCAAACTTGATGAGTTATTAACTTCAAACTTTCTGGATAATCACTCAAGGAGCTGGCCTACATGCGCATGTAACGAGAGCTGTATAATTCATCTCCTTCTACCTTAGGCTATAAACATATCAATCACCCCTGCTGTGGACACTTTCTGGAGGTCCAAGATCCGTATGCTCCACGACTGCTGGATTAAGTGTGTACATGTAGGAGGGGACTATGTTGAAAAATAAATGTGCTAGGTTTTCTAAAATTGACTCCTTCCACCTTACGCCATGAACTTATCAATTGCCCCTCGTAAAGGAAAGTTAGCAAGAGTTCCGGGCCATGATGTTCTGGTAAGGTTAAAACGCAAAGAATGGGTAATCTAGAATGACGAAGATATTGAAGGTTTGGTCAGATAAAAAGAAAGCAAATGATGGGTATTGGTAGCTACAATCAATCCTTCAGGAATATTGAGGGTGTTGCAGAGTATTTGAGAGAGAAATTCAGTGAGGCCTCCATTGGTCAGGGTCAACTGTGGATATTGCATCTTAGCTGTCTAGATACGCCAACCTGGGCAGTACAGTACAATGTGGAGAGCAAGCTCCCTCTCTCCACGTGTCTGATAAACACAAAGGAACAGTAGAGACCGATACAGTTCGGTACCAGCAGCGTCGCTGGAGTTGCCAGTTAGCATTGAACTCAATGTAGGGACTCCAGCTCCTGATTTTTCCCTTGGGATTTACTTCCCAGGTCTTCCCCGTGAGTGGGTATAGACATAAGACAGCAGAAGTTTGAGATCAGTTTTACTTCTCCCAGATGAATTGCCAGCCACAGCCGGCGAGCCCCACCTTCCCAAAGCGACAGGTTTTAAGGTGCCAGTAACCCGCCTTTGCACCTTCTCCTGTCAGTAGAAATGGTTCCGCAAAGGGCTTAGTAGCTAAGCCAGATGTGAAAGCCAGAAGCTGGACTTGATTGTCAGAGGCTATTTGTCAGAGAGAAATTAAATGAAATATCCTTGGCAGTTAAGTCATTCCATCAGTATATCAGGAGCTCCAGTAAAGCTGTTCTGGGGGAGCAAAAGATAATGCATGTGTGGATCCAGGGGATGTCAGCACAGTCCTATATGAATGCTTCTCATCCACATGGGCATGAAGGAAAGTGAGTTCAGAGAAAGGTGTGCTGATGGTCTATAACATATCAGCAGTATGACGGTGACGGTGTTAATGTCTTGGCACTCGTGAGAGTGGACGAGTCCTCAGAGCCGGATCAGATTTACCCCTGCATTCTATAGGAAACTAGGGAGGAGATCTCTCAGGCACTGACAAAGATTTTTGTACATTCATTAGGCACAGGTGACCGGAGAATAGCCGGCATTGTGTCTTTAGTTAAGAGGGACACCAGGAATAAGTAACTACAAGCCAGCGAGCCACATATCAGTAGTAGAAAGATACTGAAGAAAATTCTGAGGGACAGGATTTCTGTACGTTTGGAAAGGTAATGACTGATCAGGAATAGTCAGCATGGCTTTGTCCTGTCACTCTAATTTGATTGAGTTTTTTGAGGAGGTAGCAAAGGAGCTGGAAGAAGGCAGGACAGTAGTCATTGGCTGTATGGAACTTCAGTACGGCGTTTGACAGGGTTCCACATGGTAGACTGGTCCAGAAGATAAAGGCAGGAGGCAGGAGGTAGTGATGTTTTTCAGATTAGAGGCTGAGACAAAGGGTGTACAGAGCTTGGTGCTGGGGCTTTTGTTGTTTTGATATATATTAATGACATAGAAACATAGAAAATAGGTGCAGGAGTAGGCCATTCGGCCCTTCGAGCCTGCACCGCCATTTATTATGATCATGGCTGATCATCCAACTCAGAACCCCGCCCCAGCCTTCCCTCCATACCCCCTGACCCCTGTAGCCACAAGGGCCATATCTAACTCCCTCTTAAACATAGCCAATGAACTGGCCTCAACAGTTTCCTGTGGTAGAGAATTCCACAGATTCACCACTCTCTGTGTGAAGAAGTTTTTCCTAATCTCGGTCCTAAAAGGCTTCCCCTCTATCCTCAAACTGTGACCCCTTGTTCTGGACTTCCCCAACATCGGGAACAATCTTCCTGCATCTAGCCTGTCCAATTCCTTTAGGATCTTATACGTTTCAATCAGATCCCCCCTCAATCTTCTAAATTCCAACGAGTACAAGCCCAGTTCATCCAGTCTTTCTTCATATGAAAGTCCTGCCATCCCAGGAATCAATCTGGTGAACCTTCTTTGTACTCCCTCTATGGCAAAGATGTCTTTCCTCAGATTAGGGGACCAAAACTGCACATAATACTCCAGGTGTGGTCTCACTAAGGCCTTGTACAACTGCAGTAGTACCTCCCTGCTCCTGTACTCGAATCCTCTTGCTATAAATGCCAGCATACCATTCGCCTTTTTCACCGCCTGCTGTACCTGCATGCCCACTTTCAATGACTGGTGTATAATGACACCCAGGTCTCGTTGCACCTCCCCTTTTCCTAATCGGCCACCATTCAGATAATAATCTGTTTTCCTATTTTTGCCACCAAAGTGGATAACTTCACATTTATCCACATTAAATTGCATCTGCCATGAGTTTGCCCACTCACCCAACCTATCCAAGTCACCCTGCATCCTCTTAGCATCCTCCTCACTGCTAACACTGCCACCCAGCTTCGTGTCATCCGCAAACTTGGAGATGCTGCATTTAATTCCCTCATCCAAGTCATTAATATATATTGTAAACAACTGGGGTCCCAGCACTGAGCCTTGCGGTACCCCATTAGTCACCGCCTGCCATTCTGAAAAGGTCCCGTTTATTCCCACTCTTTGCTTCCTGGCTGCTAACCAATTCTCCACCCACACCAATACCTTACCCCCAATACCGTGTGCTTTAAGTTTGCACACTAATCTCCTGTGTGGGACCTTGTCAAAAGCCTTTTGAAAATCCAAATATACCACATCCACTGGTTCTCCCCTATCCACTCTACTAGTTACATCCTCAAAAAATTCTATGAGATTCGTCAGACATGATTTTCCTTTCACAAATCCATGCTGACTTTGTCCGATCATTTCACCGCTTTCCAAATGTGCTGTTATCACATCCTTGATAACTGACTCCAGCAGTTTCCCCACCACCGACGTTAGGCTAACCAGTCTATAATTCCCCGGTTTCTCTCTCCCTCCTTTTTTAAAAAGTGGAGTTACATTAGCCACCCTCCAATCCTCAGGAACTAGTCCAGAATCTAACGAGTTTTGAAAAATTATCACTAATGCATCCACTATTTCTTGGGCTACTTCCTTAAGCACTCTAGGATGCAGACCATCTGGCCCTGGGGATTTATCTGCCTTCAATCCCTTCAATTTACCTAACACCACTTCCCTACTAACATGTATTTCACTCAGTTCCTCCATCTCACTGGACCCTCTGTCCCTTACTATTTCTGGAAGATTATTTATGTCCTCCTTAGTGAAGACAGAACCAAAGTAATTATTCAATAGGTCTGCCATGTCCTTGCTCCCCATAATCAATTCACCTGTTTCTGTCTGCAGGGGACCTACATTTGTCTTTTCCTTTTTACGTATCTATAAAAGCTTTTACAGTCTGTTTTTATGTTCCCTGCCAGTTTTCTCTCATAATCTTTTTTCCCTTTCCTAATTAAGCCCTTTGTCCTCCTCTGCTGAACTCTGAATTTCTCCCAGTCCTCAGGTGAGCCACTTTCTCTGGCTAATTTGTATGCTACTTCTTTGGAATTGATACTATCCCTAATTTCTCTTGTCAGCCACGGGTGCACTACCTTCCTTGATTTATTCTTTTGCCAAACTGGGATGAACAATTGTTGTAGTTCATCCATGCAACCTTTAAATGCTTGCCATTGCATATCCATCGTCAATCCTTTAAGTGTCATTTGCCAGTCTATCTTAGCTAATTCACGTCTCATACCTTCAAAGTTACCCCTCTTTAAGTTCAGAACCTTTGTTTCTGAATTAACTATGTCACTCTCCATATTAATGAAGAATTCCACCATATTATGGTCACTCTTACCCAAGGGGCCTCTCACGACAAGATCGCTAATTAACCCTTCCTCATTGCTCAAAACCCAGTCCAGAATAGCCTGCTCTCTCGTTGGTTCCTCGACATGTTGGTTCAAAAAACCATCCCGCATACATTCCAAGAAATCCTCTTCCTCAGCACCTTTACCAATTTGGTTCACCCAGTCCACATGTAGATTGAAGTCACCCATTATAACTGCCGTTCCTTTATTGCACACATTTCTAATTTCCTGACATGGATGTTAGTATTGGAGGGATGATTAACACGTTTGTGGATGACATGAAAATTGGAAGTGTTTCGGTCTGTATCCTTGCCGAAGGTTGTCCGAGCATGCAGCAGGATACCATTGAGATGGAAAGCTGGACAGAGCGTTAGTAAGTGGAATTTAATCTTGACAAGCTAATGTATCTACCTACTGCTATTGCTGTCAGGGGTGGTGGTCGGGCAGATGCATTAGGGACATTGAAGAGACTCTTAGATAGGGACATGAATTTTTTAAAATGGGGGACTATGTAGGAGAGAAACGTTAGAATGATCTTGGACTAGGTTAAAAGGTCAGCAAAACATATGGGCCGAAGAACCCATGTTCTATGTCATAAATGTTATAAGATTTGAAGCATTATGCTGTAACTTACAAAATGAAGGTTAGGCCACTCTTGGAGTATTATGTACAGTTCTAGCCACGACTCTGTAGGAAGGATGGGTGAGGATGTGCTACATAGAATGCAGAAGAGATTTATTCATTAGCATGTTGGAGGACATTAGCTATGGGAAGAGATTGGATAGGTTGGGCTTGTTTTCTTTTGGCGCAGAGGAGGCAGGGTGGGACTGAGGGTAACCTGATAGCTGAATGTAGATTACAAGAGGAATAGAGAGGGTAGGTAGTCAAAATTCATTTCTGTTCTAGGGACATCAAAAGCGAGAAGGCATAGGTATCAGTTCTGAAGAAGTAGGTTTATAGGGAAGGTGAGGGTTAAGTTACACAGAGAATGGTGGTAATCCAGAAAGTGCTGCCAGAGGAGAAAAAGGCTGGCAAGCATGTTGTGGGCTGAAGGGCCTGTTTCTGTGTGGCATAACTTTATGATTCCACCTTGTTCATTCCCTTTATTATTTTAACGGCTCAGACTAAAACCTTTGTTCTTTTCATTCAGAGTCTATTGTCATACTTCAGTCCCTCCATCTCAGATGTCACTATTTGAATAGCCGTTGAACTTTCTGCACACAGCTTTCATGAAATAGAATTGGCAGAAGGTAAACACAATATTCAACACGAGTTCTGAACTAATGTTTTGCATAATTGTACTATGACTTCTTTCTTTTCACATACCATAACTCTTTGACAAAACTAGAAACTTGATTCTATTTTCTTATGGCTTTATGAACCAGTAATATAAATTTTAAAAAGCTGAAGGTGCTGGAAGTCTGAGATTAGATCTTCGTCAGATCCCACTTGGAGTACTGTGTTCGGTTCTGGTCACCTCACTGCAGGAAGGATGCAGATACTATAGAGAAAGTGCAGAGGAGATTTACAAGGATGTTGCCTGGATTGGGGAGCATGCCTTATGAGCATAGTTTGAGTGCACTTGGCCTTTTCTCCTTGGAGCGACAGAGGATGAGAGGTGACCTGATAGAGGTGTATAAGAAGATGAGAGGCATTGATCGTGTGGATAGCTAGAGACTTTTTCCGAGGGCTGAGTTTTAAGGTGCTTGGAAGTAGGTACAAGGGGGATGTCAGAGGTAAGTTTTTCACACAGAGAGTGGTGGGTGCGTGGAATGCAGTGTCAGCGAAGGTGGTAAAGGCGGATACAATAGGGTCTTTTAAGAGACTCTTTGATGGGTACATGGAGCTTAGAAAAATAGAGGGCTATGTGGAAGGGAAATTCAAGGCAGCTTCTAGAGTAAGTTACATGGTCGGCACAACATTGTGGGCCGAAGGGCCTGTAATGTGCTGTACATTTTCTGTGTTTTATAAAAACTGAACACGCTGAAATTCTAAAGGGTCAGACGGAACGTGTGGAACAATAAAGAATCAAACACTTCAGATCTGAGATTCTTGGTCAGACAGGAATATGTTACACAAATTCCTTTTCCTGACATTTCTCTATTCATTTAGCAATGTGTGGTAATTACACTTAAATTTAACAAGGAAAAAGTGTGCAGTCCCCATTGAATTCAACAATAATTCAAAACAAACCTGTTCCAATGAAAATTTAGCTTTGAAGCAAAATCGAGGGTATAAGCAGTTGATGCAGCAGAGGTCCTATTTTGGATTAATATAAAGCCCCCCCAAGTATTGGGGGTGATTGAAATGGGATCCATGCCCCCTCAGCTGGCAGGTCAGAGATTTATCTAATATCCCTGGAGTTAACACTGAGCCAGGTTTCCTGCTTTGTGTGACACCTCCATATGAAGGTGTGGAAATGAGGTAGGGATTTCCAGAATTCACACATAGTGATGGTGAAGGATCAGTGAGATGAACGCAGTGGTCACCTGTACACCTGCTCATTAACGCAAATATCTAATCAGCCAATCATGTGGGAGTAACTTGATGCATCGAAGTATGCAGGCAAGGTCAAAAAGTTCAGTTGTTGTTCAGACCAAACATCAGAATGGGGAAGAAAAGTGACTTTGACTGTGGAATGATTGTTGGTGCCAGAAGGGATGATGTGAGTATCTCAGAAACTGCTGGTCTCTTGGAATTTTCATGCATAACAGTCTCTAGTGTTTATAGAGAACGGTGCAAAAATAGAAGTGCAGAGAGTGGCAGTTCTGAGGGCGAAAATGCTCTGTAAACGAGAGAAGTCAGAGGAGAATAACCAGACTGGCTCAAGCTGGCAGGAAGGCGATAGTAATTCAAATAACCATGTGCTACAATAGTGGTGTTCAGAAGAGTATCCCTGAATGCACAACATGTTAAACTTGAAGTGGATGGGCAAAGAACCAGGAAGGTACACTCACTGGTGACTGTATTAGGTACAGGAGGTCTGTAATAATGTGGCCTCTGATTGTATTTCCAAGTGAGGATAGGATTGTGTGTGATCTGGAGGGGAATGTCCTAGTAGTGTTGTTTCTGTGTGTCTACTGCCCCTTCTGATGGTAAAGATTGCAGGAACTGCATTGCTTTGGGCCAGAGAACTGGGTCATTTTCAAGGGTTCATCCGAGAATCTGTATGAATTTGCCACGATTGTCACAGACTTTATAAACTCAGTCATGGACAAGTGTTTCCCCACAAAATCATTCAGTCTTCCCCAACCAGAAGCTTTGGATGAACCAAGAGATTCACAGTCTGCTGAGGACCGAGTGAAATGTATGGTCTCCAGAAAGCCATCTCACTTGTGAGGTGGCAATTCAGGACCAAACTTGAATCACAAAAGGATGCTTGATACCTGTGGCAGGGCTTCAATGTAAAAATAAACAGCATAGGAGGCAACTAGGTTTTGCTCCCAGATGTGTTTGTTGCCTTTTATGCTCGCTTTGACCAAACAAAACATGGAGACACCTTCATGAACTTCCAGAGCCCGTGACGACCCTGTGAGTCCCGTCTGAGGCTGATGTGAAAGCATCCTTCAGAAGGGTGAGCCCATGGAGTGTATCTTGAGGCACAACATCCCACCAACTAAAGGCCCATCAGTCCTTCCAGATGAAGAGGAAACTCATCTAATTCCTCCTATCCATAACACTGCATTCGGTGTTTACAGTATGGTCTCCTTTGCATAGAAGAAGCCAACCATGACTGAGGTGACTAATTTGCAAGGCACTTGTGCTCAGTCCACAGGGGGTGACCCCGAGTTTCCTTTTGCCTGTGACTTTAATCCTCCATGTCACTCTTACGCCGTAGTGTCCTGTACTATTAGCATTACACTTTACAGTGCCAGTGGCCACGTGGGTTTCCTCTGGCTGGTCCAGTTTTCTCCCAGATCCCAAAGAGACACGGATTCAGTAGATTACTTGGGTGAAATTGGGCAGCGTGGACTCACTGGACCAGAAGAGCTCTATCTCAAAATAGAAATTGAGGTCAAATGTAAGAAGAGATTCCAGTATGTGGAAAAGCTGGAGAAGATGGCATTGTTCTCTGAGTAGGTTGAGAGGCAAGTTATTATACTGTAGGCATACAGTATATAATTTTCAACGTCCATGTAGCTGAATTGTCCTACCACTGACTGGAGATCAGATATCTGGAGGACCAGCAAAAAAAAAGGGATAACGTGAATATAGATTTTGAACAAACTGTGAAGTTTATAAATAGTAGTCATAAAAATTAAGGTCAAATATGACAAGAGACTCTGGTATGTGGGCCTTCATTTATCTTTGAGAAAATGGTGGTGAGCCACTTTCTTGAACTGCTGTGATCCTCCTGGTGAAGGTGATCTCACAGTGTTGTACGGGAAGGAGTGATCATGAGGAAAGAGCAACTCGTCACCACACGGCCCACTGTGCGAGTTGGAAGGGAGACTGTTGCTGGTGATGTTCCCATGTGCATGGTGCACACGTCCTTGGTTGTGGTGGTTGCCGATTTTGGAGTCAGAGAGCACTGCAGCACAGAAGCAAGCACTTCGGCCCATCTAGTTCACGCCAAAATATATTCTGTCTAGTCCCTAGCACCTGGATCACAACCCTCCAAACCCATCCCATCCCATCAATGTACTTATCCAAACTTTTCTTAAATGTTGCAATCAAACCTGCATTCACCACTTACGTTGGCATTATCGTTTCCCACTTGCACTACCCTCTGAGTGATCATCCTTGACCAATGATCTTCAGTTGTAGTCTCACCCAATCTCAAAGGAAAAAAGGCCTACTTGCATTTACCCTCATAATTTTCTATACCTCTATCAAATCTCCCCTCAATCTTCTGAACTCTAGGGAGAATAAAGTCCTAACCTATAACCTTTTTCTATAACTCATGTCCTCAAGTCCTGACAACATCCCTTTCTCTGCAATCTTTCAATCTTATTTACATCTTTCCTGTAGGTAGGTGACCAAAACTGGACCCAATACTCCAGGTTAAGCTTCACCAATGTCCTCCACAATTTCAACATAACATTCCAGTGGTAGTGGTAGTGTGCTGGGCTCAAAAACGAGACTAGTAATGCCACCCCTCCCCCTTTAGTTCCTCATGCTCTGTCACATCTAAAACAATGGAATCCCAGAGCGCCGATCACCTCCTGCAACCAAAACTAATTAATAGCTATAGTGTCATAGTTCCAATTGCTGATCCATGTCCCAGGCTCATCCGCATTTCCTACGATACTCCTTGCATTGAAACATACACAGCTCAGAACATTAGTCCCACCATCCTCAACCTTTTGATTCTGGACTTTTTAATGAATGCTTAACAAAATCTTTCTCCACATCCGCACCATTTTCTGTCCCGGTGCTCTGGTTCCCATCCTAACTCTGGTTTAAGCCCCCCCCCCCCCCAACCTGTATAGCACGAGCAAAATTTCCTGCTAGCATATTAGTCCCCTTCTAGTTCAGGTGCAAACTGTCTCTTCTGTACAGGTTCCACCTTCCCTGGAAGAGAGCCCAATGATCCAAAAATCTTATGCCCTCCCTCCTACACCAACTGCCCTCCTATTTCTGTCCTCATTTGCATGTGGCACAGATAGCAATCTTGGGATCACAACTCCTGAGGCCCTGTGATTTAACTTCGCACCTATCTCCCTGAACTCACTTTGCAGGACCTTGTCACCCACCCTACCCATGTCATTGGTACCGACGTGGACCACAAACCTCTGGCTGCTCACCCTTTCGCTTAAGAATGCTGTGGACTTGATCCGAAATGTCCCTGACCCTGGCTCTTGGGAGGCAACTTTCCATGCAGGAATCTCGCTCTCGTCCACAGAATTTCCTTTCTGTTCCTCTAAGTAACGAATTCCCTTTCACTGTAGCTCGCCTCTCTTCTCCCCTTCCCTTCTGAGGCACGGAGCCAGACTCAGTGCCAAAGACTTGATGGTTGTGGCTTCTCCCCAGTAGGTCATGCTCCCCCCACCCCCAACAACAGTACCCACTCCAACAGTAGCCACTCTTCTTACACCACCTTTCTTGTTATTGGCTCAAACGGTGACTCACTCCCGACGAGTCTAGCAGTTTTCAAATGGCTCCCACCCTGAGGTGCGATTGAAATAGCTAAATTGCATAATTCTTGTACATGGCATACAGCACTGCCATGGTGTGCCAGCGATGGATAGAATGAATGGTTAATGTAATGGAGAGGATGCCAATGCCTAGTAGGGGTCACTTGTGGATTACCACAGAGTCAGCATTGGGACCTTTTGTTTATATAAATAAGTTGGAAGCGAATGCACAAGGTTTGATCAGTTAATTTGCAGATGACCCAAAATTAGGTGGTGTTGTTGATAGTGAAGGAAATTATTGTGTATTACAGGGGGATTTGGATCAGTTAGGGAAGTGGGTTGAAGAATGGTGAATAGATTTCAGTATAGGTAAGTGTGAAGTGATGTATTTTAAGAAGTCAAATCAGTGTCGTCTAAATGGTAAGGCACCAGTGGGCGCAAGGGATGAGAGGGACCTGGGAGTACAAGTGGATAGTTCATCCAATGCAGTGTCACATGTAGTGGTGAAAAAAGACATTTGGAACGCTGCCTTCATCAGTTGGGGCATTGAATATAAAGTGGGAGCATTATACTGTGATTGTACATTGAATATAGAGTCGGTGCATTATGCTGTGATTGTACATTGAATATAGAGTCGGTGCATTATACTGCGATTGTACATTGAATATGGAGTCGGTGCATTATACTGCGATTGTACATTGAATATAGAGTCGGTGCATTATACTGCGATTGTACATTGAATATAGAGTCGGTGCATTATACTGCGATTGTACAAGTGGTTGGCGAAGCTGCACTTAGAGTACTGTGTACCGTTTGTCACCCTGTTATTGGAAAGACAAGGTCAAACTGGAAATAGTGCAGAAAAGATTTACGAGGATGTTGCCAGGAAAGATGACCTGAGATGTAGGAAGCAGTTGGCCAGGCTTGGTCCTTATTCCTTGCAATGTAGGGAAATGAAGGGCAACCTTACAGAAGTGTTTAACATTATAAAAGGCTTAGTTAAGAACATAAAACATTGGAAAGTACAGCACAATAAAACCCACAATGTTGTGCCAGCCTTTCACCCTACTCTGAGATCAATCTAACGCTTTCCTCACACATAGCCCTTCATTTTTCCTTCATCCATGTGCCTATCTAAGAGTCTCTTAATGCCCCCATCAGTCTGCCTGTACCACCACCTCTGCCGCACTCTGTAAAACAAACTAACTTATTTCTGACACTTCCCTATACTTTCCTTCAAATCATCTTAAAGTCATGCCCCCTTGCCAAGGGAATGATAGCAGTCTTTTCTCCAGGGTAGGGCAGTCCAAAACTAGGAGGCATAGGTTTAGGATGAGAAGGAAAAGAGTTAATAGGGATCTGAGGAGCAACTTTTTTTTAAAAACACAGAGGGTGGTGAATTGCCAGGAGGAAGTGGCTGGGGCAGGTAAAATTGTATCATTTAAGAAGCAATTGGCTAGGTACATGTAGGGTGGGGCTTATGAGCCTAATGCAAGAAATTGGGACGAGCTGGGTGGATAACATTGCTAGCATAGACTGCTTAAATCTGTTCTGTATTGCTTGATGACTCTATGATACCCGGGATTCAGTCTGCCCCCAAGATTATAGGGTTATGTATCTAGCCCAGTTAAGTTTCTGGTCAGTGATGAACTGTAGCAAGTTGGTGGTGAGGAATTTTGCAATAATATTCAATATCAAGGCTGGGTGGCTAGGTTCTTTTTTTTTTACACTCCCCTAGAGAAGGTGTTCATGATCTGGAGCTTCTCTGACGAGTATTTTTCTTGCCACCTTTCAGCCCGTCTGAGTGCTGTCTAAGCTTGCTGCACACAGGCAAGGGCAGCTTCAATTTCCGGAGTGTTTCTGATCAGGATTCGCTGCCTGAAAGGGCGATAGAGCTCTGCTGTTACAGTAAGGATTTGGACAGATACCCAAGGGAGTAAAAATGTCAGGATAATGGGGAAAGAGCTTTTCTCTGAAATGAAGTGCAGAGCTTTTGCAATAAATCTGTGCAAGTTCAGTAAGCTTCCACACTCCAATAACCACAATTCTACCCAGTGTGCACTTGTCAAAGGATTCAGTGAGACAGGAGGTGAAATCGCAGATCATACTCCCTGTCATTTCAGACACTGCTCTTATCTTTGAGCTGACATTGTGGTGTAAAATGAAGAGCTGTAAACGTTTAATACAACAGCAGGGGGATGTGCAAACTTGCACCCCTCTGACCTGCTGAAAGTGGGAGTTGCTTCTCATTTATACTGCAGGTCAGTATGGCTGATGCTGACAAATGATTTCATGGGTACAGGCTGTGGAACAATGAGAATAAATTCTAAAACTGCAACATTGCCATGAAAATGTGCTGTGTAGAGTGTAGGGGGTGGAGGTGGGAGCTTTCTCGCCCGCTCGTTATTAGGCATCCAGACAGTTCTTGCCATACATAAATACATCGACGTAGTAAAAAGAAAGCAGAATGCAGAATAAAGTGATGCATTTGCACAGAGAGTGCAGTGCAGGTAGACAAGTAACGTGTAAGGACCATGATGAGGTAAATTGGGAGAGTTCATGTCCACCTTTTAGTATATGAGAGGTCTATTAAAGAGTTTGATAACAGGGGGCAGAAGCTGTCCTTAAGGCTGGTGGCCCTGCTCCCAGGCTTTGTATCTCCTGCCCAACAGGAGAGGGGAAATGACTGGGGCGTGAGTATTCTGACCTCTCCCGAGAGTAGTAGAGCACAGAATCAGACCCTTTGTTCCATCGAGTGTGTGCCCGCTTGGTTTTCTGCCTAGTTCCATCTACTTGCACTTGGACCATAGCCCTCCATACCCCACTCATCCATGTATCTATCCAAACTTCTGTTAAATATTATAACTGAACCCACATCTACCTCGTCCGCTGGCAGCTCATGTTTTAGATAGTTACATCTCTGACTGGAGGCCTGCAACTAGTGGTGTGCTGCAGGGATCGGTGCTGGGTCCTTTGTTGTTTGTCATCTGTATCAATGATTTGGATGGTAACGTGGTAAACTGGATCAGCAAATTTGCAATGACACCAAGACTGGGGATGTGATAGACAGTGAGGAAGATCAGAGCTTGCAGAAGAAACAGGACCAGCTGGAAAAATGGGCTGAAAAATGGCAGATGAAATTTAATGCAGAGAAGTGTGAGGTGTTTCACTTTGGGAGGACCAGCAAGGGTCAGTCTTGCACGGTGGGGCACTGGGGAGTGCGGAAGAACAGAGGGATCTGGGAGTACAGATATACAAGTCCTTGAAAGTGGCATCACAGGGAGATAGTTTTCTAAACAAATCTTTTGACACATTGGCCTTCATAAAACAGTGTGTTGAGTACAAGAGATGGGATGTTATGTTGAAATTGTATAAGATGTTGGTGAGGCCTAATTTGGAGTACTGTGTGTAGTTCTGGTCACCTACCTACAGGAAAGATGTAAACAAGATTGAAACTGTGCAGAGAAGATTGACAAGGATGTTACCAGGACTTGAGGACATGAGTTATGGAGAAAGGTTGAATAGGTTAGCACTTTATTCCCTGGAACATGTTTGTTGTTCATCCTTCGTAGTCGAAGATGACCATGGCTTCAAAGTCAAAAGGGAGATTGGTGGCTGTGGGTCCAGAGGTGACTGATGAGGCCAATCCGGGCCCTGAAGGCTCTCCCACATGTGGGACGCAAGTGGGTGGGTGCTGTCGTGGCAGTGGATGCTGCTCGGGCCTTGCGCACAGCACTCTTTCATTGCGCCTCGATGATGCGCCTGACTTCAGCTGCACAGGCTCCTGTGGTGATCTTGCTGCGCCAAGCTGGACGTCGGGGGCAAGCGTCTCCCACGTGTTGATGTCGACACCCAGGCCTTTGAGGGACGCTTTCAGGCAGTCTTTGTAATGTTTCTTCTGCCCCCCCGACTGAGCGCTTGCCCTGACACAGTTCTCCGTACAGCAGCTGTCTGGCATTCTGACCACATGTCCAGCCCACCTGGCTTGGGCTTTCAGCAGGAGGATGTAGACGCTGCAGAGCCCAGCTTGTTCCAGGATTTCCGTGTCGGGGACTTTGTCCTGCCACCTGATGTGGAGGAGTCTGCGGAGACAGCTCAGGTGAAAATGGTTGAGCTGTTTGGCGTGTCTGCTGTAGACAGTCCAGGTCTCTCTGGCGTAAAGGAGGGTGGTAAGGACCACTGCACAGTAGACCTTCAGCTTGGTGGTAAGGCTGAGTCCTCTCCGCTCCCAGACGTTCTCACGGAGTCTCCCAAAGGCGGCGCTGGCTTTGGCAATCCTGTTGTTGACCTCAGCGTCTATGTTCACTGCGCGAGAGAGTATGCTGCCCAGGTAGGTGAAGTTGTCAGCTGCCTGGAGGTTCTGGCCCTTCACCGTGATGCGCGGCTCCTGGTATGGCTTTCCTGGGGCAGGCTGGTACATAACTTCGGTCTTTTTGGTGCTGATAGTGAGACCGAAGTTGTCCCAGGCTTGTGAAAAGCAGTCCATTTCACGCTGCATCTCCTGCTCTGTGCTGGCGTTGAGTGCACAGTCATCAGCAAACAACAAGTCTCTGATGACAGTCTCTTGCACCTTTGTAACTGCCTGCAGGCACCTAAGGTTGAACAACCTGCCATCAGTCCTGTATCTGATGTGGATTCCTTCTTCGTAGTTATGGAAGGCATCTGTCAGCATGGCTGAGAATACCATACTGAACAGAGTCGGGGCAAGAACGCAGCCTTGTTTGACGCCATTTGTCACTGGGAAGGCCTCCGACTCGTCGCCGTCATCCAGAACTTTCACCATCATACCCTGGAACATAGAACACTGATGGGCCCTTTGATAGAGGTATACAGACTTGTGAGGGATATAGATAGGGTAAATGCAAACAGGCTTTTTCCACCGAGGTTTGGTGAGATTACAACTAGAGGACATGGGTTAAGGGTGAAAGGTGAAAGTTTAAGGGGAACATGAAAGGGATCTTCTTCACTCAGGTGGTCGTGCGAGTGTGGAATAAGCTGCCAGCGCAAGTGGTAAATACAAGGTTGATTTCAACATTTTAAGAGAAATTTGATATAATTCATTGGTGTTCTTAAGTAAGTTGAAAAACGAAAATAGAAGGTTGCTGAATTGGAGTTTGATTTTGCAAGAGTATGACCTCCATGATAACTCACATTAAAGGCAAAGATGATGTAATTGCCGATTGTCTTTCCAGATGTTAAACTTGCAATGTACTTTGTAATTTTAATAATGGAGTGGAATTTAATATTTGTATATGCTCTTGCAATATGTTGTATTAGTTTGTACTGTGCTGTGCAATAACTGTATAAGTTAAATTGGACAGCTATATGGACAGGAAAGGAATGGAGGGTTATGGGCTTGAGTGCAGGTCGGTGGGACTAGGTGAGAGTAAGAGTTCGGCACGGACTTGAAGGGCCAAGATGGCCTGTTTCCGTGCTGTAATTGTTATATGGTTACATGGATGGTAGGGGTATGGAGGGCTATGGTCTGAGTACGGGTTGTTGGGACTAGGCAGATTAATGGATCAGCACAGACTATTTGGGCTGAAGGGCCTACTTCTGTGCAGTAGTGTTCTATGCCCCTATGACTGTTACAATTTCACCTTTCACCCTAAACCTATGACCTCCAGTTCTCATCTCAACCCCCCTGAGGAGAAAAAAGCCTGCATGCATTCTCCCTATCCATACCCCTCATAATTTAAGGGCTGTAAAATCTCCCCTCGTACTCAGATACTCCGGGGAATCACGTCCCGAACAAATCACCCCATTTCTGTAACTCAGATCCTCAGGCCTCAGTTTTAAATTTTCTCTGCACTCTCTTAAGCTTTATAATTTTCTTCCTGTTAGAATGTGACCAGAACTGCAGACAATAATCTAAATTTAGCCTCACCAACTTGTACAATTCAACACAGCATCCCAGCTTCTGTATTCAGTGTCCTGATTTATGAAGGCCAATGTGCCATTAAGCTCTCTAGTACCCTATCTACCCATGATGCCACTTTCAAGGAGCTATAGATCTGTATTCCCAGCTCCCTTTGTTCAAATGATTCAAAGTACAATTAACTTCTAAGTGATAATGCAGTATGCAACTCTGAGATTTGTCTTCCCACAGACAACCATAAAACAAAGAAGAACCATCAAGCCCCTTCAAAGAAAAAACATCAACCCCCCCAAGTGCAAAAAGACACAAATCACAGACAGCAACAAAAAAGCAAGCAAGAAAACAGAATATGAAACACAAAATCAAGAGGCCTATCTCAGTTCAGCTCAGTGTTCATTAGCAGCAGGCCGCCCCAATTTGAAATCGCCCAGACTAGCAAAAAAAAGTGACCAGAAAAACTAGAAACACATCCTACGTGAATTAGAGGCCAATCCACAAACCGCACGCACCTCAGTATCCTACCATCCACTGTGTAAATTTCACTCTGGTCTGCCCTCTCAATGTACAACAACTCACACTTGTCTGCATTAAATCCCATCTGTCATTTTTCGGCCTATTTTCCCATCTGGTCGAGATCACCTTGAAAGCTTTGGTAACCTTCCTTGCTCTCCACTACACCTCCAATCTTGGCGTTTTCTGCAAATTTGCTGCTCCAGTTCACCACATTATCATGTAAATCATGAATATTCCTAATAAACAACAATGGTCACAGCTCAATCTCTGCAGCACACCTCCAGTCACAGGTCTACAATCAGGGAGAATGCCATCTACCATTACTCTCTGGCTTCTGCTATTCTAATTAACCCCAGCCAGATACTTCAACCAGAAAGCTGTTGTAATAATGAGATGCAAAGGATTTGTTCCATCAACCTCTATCTGGTTTGTGTCCAGCACACCATCACTGCAGCATTCTACTGATTGCATTTTCCACTTTTCTTGTCATCTAACTGGGCAATGAACAAATAAAGAACAAAACATCTTTTCATCCTTCAAGCCATGACTACTGGGAAACATTTTGTATGAGCATGAGTGTAAATAAAAGACAGAAGTCAGACCCTCAAGGCACACACACGGCTAATTGATGACTATTGGATGTCTGTAGAATGGCTTTGTTTAATAAATTAGTAGTTCTTTGATTTAAATTTGAGACGTTTATACTTGGAGTAGAATGGAGTGAAGACAAAATGAACGAAAGCAAAGTAATCAGAAGGTCTTGATTAAGAATGAAGACAAGGATTATGAAGCTGTTGGTATCTTGAGGATGGCAAAAAAGGTCCATGAAGAATGGTCATGAGTGAGATGTTGAACATTTGGGCCTTCCTAGTAGCACGCCTGATCTTCTTTCTGCTCCTCCAATTGATTGGGTTCTGGGAAACACTGGTCTCTCAGATGACTCCCAGACAAATGCAGCAATATCTCCCTTATACAAATAAAGGTTACTTCCAGTAGTTAAACATAAAGAAAAGCAGCCAAGATACTGAAAATTGACCAAGCATGATTGTTGTTAGATGCTGAGCCCTTTAGGTAACACACTAGTTAATTTACAGGTCTGGTAAGATGTCGTTGATGGTGGGGAGGCTTACGCCTGTGAGGGAGCTGGCTGAATCTGTAACCTTCTTTTGATCCTGTGTATTGGAGCCTGCATACCAGGTGTGATGCAGCCAGTCAAAATGCTCTCCATGGTTGGTCTACAGAAATTGTCTAGTCTTTGGTGACATGCCAGATCTCCTCAAGCTCCTTTTTAGTAGGTGACAGGAGTTGAAATCCTACTTTGGCAGTTTGAGTATGTAAATAATCTAGAATAAAATGTACCAGTGAGAGCAACCGTGAAACCACCGGATTGTGCTAACAATCCACTGATTCATTAACATCCACTCAGGCCCTATATCACCCACAACATAGAGTGATTAGTACTTAATTATCCGGCAAACTACGTTGTTCAAGGGTAGTTGGGATTTGGGAAAAGATGCTGTTCTTGGCAATACTGTGCCCGTCCCATAAATGAAACAAAGAAACAATAAAGATTCATCTTCTTTGTGGATTCTATGAGTCACTGGGCACATTTATTATGCTGGAGCAGCCTAACATGAGAGTCTGGTTCTACAGCCAAGAACCTTGACTTAAATATATTAATTCACCAATTTAGTTGCTCATGTGCCCAATGTTCTGCAGAGAAGCCTGATTCTCTGTGAATTTGTGGACAATCTATGGCATGGATCTGGCCCTGTTGAGATATTCAGGAGGGATTTGATAAAATGGCTCTGTTTGTGAGTGAGCAATCCATTTTAATTCCAGAGTTCCACGTTTCATGAGATGGGAAATTTTGGAGAATGGTTAAAGGTCACTGTTTAAGTGTTGGCAATTCTGAGCCTTGTCCTGCAGAGGTTTGTTTCAGTCTGAAGTTTTGATAACCATAAAAGGGAGCGTTTAATCTCTGTGACAACTTTATCGAAAAAAGGGAAGGAGTAGTATGTTCCAGCAAAAGCAAGATCAGAAGTACAGTTTATAAAATGGACTTGGGTAAATAGTTCAAGGAAAATATAATTTGGCTGCTGGAGGATGATAACAGATTACTGCATGATTGAATATCTACAGGCTTTCACAATATTTCCTGACTAGGTCAATTGGTCACTACAGGGGTAATCATCAGAGCCGTTGTAATCTTGCCCATACTGGAACGCTGGAAAATATTGGTGTCCCTGCCGTAGGTTCTCACTTCAGTAAAAGCATTCTTTAACTGGTGAGCCTTAAAAATGGCCCCAGTTCACTAATTTACAATGGACAGTGAGAATTAGAATAGATTTATAGGCTTTAAAAACAAGAAAAAATCTGCAGATGCTGGAAATCCAAGCAACACACACAAAATGTTGGAGGAACTCAGCAGGCCAGGCAGCATCACAGATTTATAGGCTTTTGTATTTTTTTTGTTGGCGGAGTGGTTTTAAGATAAATCTGTTGTTGGAAAAGTTTCCATTATAACACCTACATCAGAGTTTGAAATTACTATCTTTATGTATAAAAATTCAACTGCCTAAAGTAAATATTGTTTGAAAGGAAGATTTAAAAACTTGCCAAATCATTGAAACACATCAATAGTGGAGCTTGGAAACATTTATCCCGAAGGAAGCTTTTCCTGTTTTTTGATTCAGGTGCAGGCAATATTAATCTCATAATTAAAGGGAAGAGTTGCCCAGTTACTGAGGAGTAAAGCTGTGCAGATTAAGATCTTCATTGCTAGGTAACAGCAATACTGTTTGGAGTAGATTTATCTGGCCTTTTTCATATCAATGCAATTCAGGATTGGGTTTCCTCCCACTGAAAAAGGGCACATGACTGGGAAACCAGATTAAGATTTAACACTTCAAAGCACTTTAAATTGTTCAAGACTTCCCTGGGGGAAGCAATTTCACAACTCTTGGGATTCGACAAATGTAATGTAGCAGCTTCCATTTGCAATGATATACAGGGCATTACATCTGACCATATGTGGCTCAGATGACCTCCAATACAGCGGTGACTGTAGGAGCACTTACTACAAGGTGGGCATGATTAATTGGACCCTGTGCTTTGGAGAGGTCAGCAATTCTGACATACTCCCTGGCAAGGTGAATGAACTTACTATTCACCAAAAATGGCAATAGTCACATGACATAAGAATGCCTGGATTTCTCTGTGACTGTCAGCTTGGAATTAATTGACAGCACATCTTGTCATATCCACTTATGCAGTACTGAGCAAAAGTCCTAGGCACCCTAACTTTCTCTCTACACACACACACACACACACACACACATATATGTCAACGTGGAGCAAAGAGAGAGCGAGTTTGTAAATCTGGTGGGAGCAAAGGAAGTTAGGAATGGTGAGGGTGGCAGATAAGGAAGGCCGGGGCAGGCAGTGGTGTGGGTGCAGACAAACCCAGCCCAGAAACACTAGAGAAGGTGATTTGATTCCAAACAATTGGTTTATTTAACATTACAGAATGTCTCTCTGGTGCTTTCCACTCCTTTCCCTCTCCCTTTGCCTTTTCCCAACGATGATTCCCCTCTCCCTGCCCCTTTCCCACTCTCAGTCCACAATAGAGACCCATATCAAAATCAGGTTTATCATCACTCACATATGTCATAAAATTAACTTTAAAAACAAAATGGCGGAAGTACAGTGCAATACAAAACTATTACAGTACCCAGTACTGTGCGAAAGTCTTGGGTGTATGTCTATGATATATAGAAACATAGAAAACCTACAGCACAATACAGGCCGTTCAGCCCCCAAAGCTGTGCTGAACATGTCCTTACCTTAGAACTACCTAGGCTTACCCATGTCCCTCTATTTTTCTAAGCTCCATGTATCCATCCAGGAGTTTCTTAAAAGACCCTGTCGTTTCCACCTCCACCCACTGCCGCCAGCAGCCCATTCCATGCGCTCACCACTCTTTGCATAAAAAAATTTACCCCTGACATCTCCTCTGTACCTACTTCCAATCACCTTAAAACTATGCCCTATTGTGCTAACCATTTCAACTCTGGGAAAAAGCCTGTGACTATCCACACAATCAATGCCTCTCATTATCTTGTACACCTCTATCAGGTCACCTCTCATTCTCTGTCGCTCCCAGGAGAAAAGGCCAAGTTCACTTAACCTATTCTCATAAGGCATGCTCGCCAATCCAGGCAACATCCTTGTAAATCTCCTCTGCACCCTTTCTATGGCTTCCACATCCTTCCTGTAGTGAGGTGACCAGAATTGAGCACAGTACTCCAAGTGGGGTCCAACCAGGGTCCTATATAGCTGCAACATTACCTCTCGGCTCTTAAACTCAATCCAATGATTGATGAAGGCCAATGCACCGTATGCCTTCTTAACCACAGAGACAACCTGTGGAGCAGCTTTGAGTGTCCTATGGACTCAGACTCCAAGATCTCTCTGATCCTCCACACTGCCAAGCGTCTTGCCATTAATGCTGTATTCTGCCATCATATTTGACCTACCAAAATGAACCACCTCACACTTATCTGGGTTGAACTCCATCTGCATCACATGAATATTTATTTGCACAGTACTGTATCACTCTATTTAAAGCTGTTTCAGTGTGTGGAATCTCCCATAACCTTTTTTGTTGGGTTCTTTTATCACCTACATTTTTCCTCACTAAATCCATACGGTTTGAAACTTATTTGAGGCGAATACAGTATTTGATTCTTCCTCTGTCCCACTAGTCATTTCACCCTGTAAAAACTTAAACTGAGAGGTATTGATAACAACTCCCCTTGACTTGATCGAGGTGTACAAGGTATGAGGCATAGATTGAGTTTACAGCCAGAGACTTTTTCCCGGGGAAGAAATGGTGAATACTGTGTGTGTGTGTGTGTGTGTGTGTGGGGGGGGCATTATTTTAAGGTGAATGGAGGAATGAATTGCACAATATCATAGGCAAGTTTATGGAACGCTCTGCCAGGGGGTGGTGGTAAAGGGAGCTCCATTAGCAACATTTAAGAAACACTTAGATAGACACCTGGATAATAGATTAGATTGATCTTGGGGTACATTAAAAGGCCGGTCCTGTGCTGAAGTGTTTGTTCTACGTTCTATGCTTAACGTATGGATGGTACCATTCTCCTGTAATTTTGCTGGTTCTCAGCCCATCAGAGCCAAGGGAAACTTTATCCTGATTAGATTGGACAGGGTAATAATTGTTCCTAAGCTCCTTTTCCAGAATTGCACTGTATCTGTAACTGGAGACACAAGAGACTGCCGATGTTGGAATCTAGAGCAAAACGCAAAATGCTGGAGCCACTCAATGGGTCAGGGAGCATCTATGGAGAGAAATGGACAACCGATGTTTCAGTTTGAAACCTCTCATCTGTACTGTGGGGTTAATGTGAATATAAAAAGGTGGAGTCTGCAGGCAAATGTTGGTTTGGAGAAGATATATATAAATTCAGGACTTCAGTGATGATTCATCTACTCTGATATCAGTAAATGGAAGTTATTCTCCTTCAGCTCTAATACAAAATATTTCATGCTTGTTATGTTTTGTAACTCCAAAACATAAAAACCAATTAAAAGAGAAATTGTGGAGCCGGGAGATAACTCCTACACATTCATTTTTACTTTAAGTGAGGTATGATGACGTATGCCATTCATGTACTTTTACATATAACCTGTAATGAATTTTTTTCAATGAAGAATGCTTGAACAAATATTTACAATATTACTCAAATATTACAAAAATATTAAATATACATCACTCCTTGCTTAGCTATAAATTCCAACTCAATAAATATAGAATGCATCTCAATAATTTATACAGTTTACTATGTAATACAACTACACAGACTACCACAACATAGGGAGTTTTAACTTGCCTTATTCAGCCTAAAGATTTAATCACTGTGGAGGTTTTCTAACTCTTGTGGGATAATGTCTTTCCTAACAGGGTGGGGTCACTCTGCTTGGCGTGCGAGCCATGGTGGTGAAACACTCAGCTTCTCTATGGTAGTTGGAGGAGCTGACTCTGGGACCGCAGGAAGTTGCTCTAGCAGCTTTGGATACCTTTCTTCCGGGCATGTTGGCCTCCAGAACAGTGTGTGGCAAGCTTCACTGGACCATGTGGATCATAACAAGTGAGTACAGCAACCTTTTTTAACACTGACTTGAGATTTTGGAGATGTTCCTTGTCATTCTTACCATAACAATGACAGAGTTACTGAGTGCCTGGGCAGTCCTGCAGCACCTGATCCATAGCTTGCTGCCAGAGTGCGGGTGCAGATACCACTCCAAAAGTAAGCCTATTGTAGCAATAAAGCCCTTTGAGTGTGTTTGTGTTGAGACTCACATTGGACTCTTTTTCCCTCTCCATCTCTAGGTAGGCCTCAGCTAATTCCACTTTGCTGAACTGTTTTCTCCCAGAAAGGTTTGCAAAGATATCCTTTATCCTGGGCAAAGGGTACTGATCTACTTTCAATACTGAGTTAATGGTAATCTTAAAATCACCACAGACCCATTCTTCTTGGCTACTGGGACCACTGGTGTTGCCCATGGGCTTCATTCAACCTTGCAAGAATTCCTTCAACCTCTATGTCATCTAGCTCACTGGCTAGTTTATCACTGGTGGTAGAAGGAACTGGACAGGCTTTGCAAAATTTGGGTGTGACGTTGCGAAGGATTTTGGCCCAAAACATTGTAATCTTTTCCTAGATGCTGCCTGGCCTGCTGAGTTCCTCCAGCATCAGGCCTATGTCACTCATTAGGGTCATTATCCGATTTTTCATCAACAGCATGCAGATTAGTGCTAATTTTGAAACTGCAATTTGACTTTTTAAACTGTTTTTCTTCTGCCCGACATTGATCTGTGTAAGACACATAATATGCTGGAGGAACTCAGCAGTTCAATAGTTGTCCTGTTTGATCTGTGTATGTGAGCCCCTGCTACAATGGTAACACAATTTGTTCTGCCAGGCGGTTTCTGTTTAGTCGTTGCAATTTTGTTCAGACTCACTTTCTTTCCAGACTGCAACTCAATTGCATCTCTGTCTCATATTTCCATTGATACAGCGATTTCAACTGCTCTTTTAAATGTGAGTTGTGCTTCACATAAAGGTCATTTTTGAATGCTTTCTTGCAAGATTCCACTAACTAAACTATCTTTCAGTCATCATTTAGCCCATCAGTGAACTGATAATGCGCAACTTCCTCAATTCAGCCGTATATGCTGGAAAGGACTCCCCTTCTTTTGATTCCACTTATAAAATCTAAATTGTTTTGCAAGAACCGTGTTCTTGGTTCTGAATGTTCCTTCATTGCTTTCACAATAACAGCAAAGCTCTTTTCAACTGATTTGGTCGGAGCAGTTAAACTTAGGCAAACTATATGCCTTTAAACCCAATTTTGCACTCAGCAAAATTTGCACTTGCTTCTCATTGGCTATTTTATGTGCTTCAGAGTGCTGCTTAACTTACACAGTAAACAATATCCAATTGTCTCTTGTGCAATCAAATACACCTGTCTTTCTGATGCAACCAGCAATTTCTTCTTGGTTTTAAATTTATGACATATCACCTGGTACTTATTGTTAATGAACCCATACAGTTGTTGCAAGCAAAAACAAAATGCTGGGTTTTTAAAAAAAAAATACTTGAACATCTTGCTCCACTTCCAAAAGTAAGTGGTCTTTTCGGGTTCATTTTTAAAACTTTCTCATCTCTACTGTTGTGTTTTGCAACTCCAAAACATAACTAATTAAAAGAAAAAAACATGTAGCTAGGAGGTAACTCATCATGTACATTCATTTTTACTTTAAGTGAGGTACATACGGCATGATGACATATGCCATTCACATACTTTTACATATAACTCAATGAATTATTTAAATGAAGTGTGCTTAACCAAATGATTTATTTACAATATTATTGAGATATTAAATACACAACAATGGTGCCACCAGAGAATAGCAGAAGGCATCATGCATGTTTCCCTCTCTCACTGTACATCCTTGCCTTATGCACATTCAGTACATACAATTGCACACAGATATTTTTCTGAGATAGGAAAGCAGTTAAACTTCTGCAGGAGTAAAGCATTTACTGATTTCTTCTGTCTTCTTGACTTCTGTAACTACCCATGTGTTGGTGCTGCAATTGCTGTCCACTCCAGTAACTGTGAGCTTTGATAACAACATTGTATTTCTGATGCTAAATCTAGTCCATAACATGTGTTTCAAAGCCTGTCTATAATATTTATGAAGCATCTTAAGGATATTACCCTGGGTTTAAAAGTTTATGAAACATTCATGGTTTGTCTGATTTCATTTTATGCTGAATCCTTTATCTTGTTTCTTACATCTTCAGGGAATAAACACAACACATATACACTGAGTTTAAAAGGTGAAACAACTATACCCATTTTAACACGTTGTCAAATTATACAACTATTGCAACTACTGGGCTCTCACGAAATATTAATGACCCGAAACATTAAATTACTTTCTCTCCCTATAGATGCTCCCTGATCTGTTAAGTATTTTCACCATTTGTTGCTATAAAGACACAGGGTCAAGTACAGACAGAAGTGAGTGCAACTTGATCCACATAATGACAAAATTAATTCAAAATGAACTTGGCAAACCATAGCCGTGGTCCAAATCTTAGCTCCATAGTAGTTCATGTTAAAATAGGGAGAGATAGGCTTGAGACAACCTCAAAATTAGACTTATTTTATCTTTCACTCTCCTCACCTCATTTTAATTGAACTGGAATGGCTGCATTATACTGTCTGGACAGTAGTTCTACGCTTGTGCACTTGGTCTGCCACTGGAGCATTAAACCCACAGTACATGTGTGCTGCAGAGAGAGAATGGGTCCAAAGAGCATATAACCACTTCATTTTACACCAGCCATAGCTGGCGTAAGATGTGTGACCGTGCCCATTTGAGTATAGTTGTCCATAAGGCTAAAGACATAAGAGCAAATTAGGCCATCTGGCCCATCAAGTCTGCTCCCCCACTCAGTCGTAGCTGATCCTTATTTTTTTATCTCGTCCTCAACCCCAGATCCTGGCCTTCTCCCCTTCACCTTTGATGCCATCAAGAACCTATCAATCTCTGCCTTAAGTGCACCCAACGACCTGGCCTCCACAGCTGCATGTGGCCACAAATTCACCACCCTTTGGCTAAAGAAATTTCTCCGCATCTGTGTTTTGAATGGGTGCCCCTCTATCCTGAGGCTGTGCCCTCTTATCCTAGACACTCCTACCATGGGAAACAGCCTTTCCACATCCACTCTGTCTGGGCCTTTCAACATTCGAAAGGTTTCAATGAGATCCCCCACTCTTGCTTCTGAATTCCAGCAAGTACAGATCCAGAACCATCAAACGTTCCTCATATGATAACCTTTTCATTTCTGGATTCATCCTTGTGAACCTCCTGTGGACCCCCTCCAATGCCAGCACATCTTTTCTAAGATGAGGGGTCCAAAACTGTTCACAATATTCAAGGTGAGGCCTCACCACTGCCTTATAAAGCTTCAGCATCACGTCCTTGCTCTTGTATTCTAGACCTCTTGAAATGAATGCTAACACTGCACTTGCCTTCCTTACCACCAGCTCAACCTGCAAGTTAACTTGCAGGGTGTTCTGCCCAAGGACTCCCAAGTCCCTCTGCATCTCAGATTGCTGGGTTTTCTCTTCATTTAGAAAATAGTCCCCCCGTTTATTTCTGCTACCAAAGTGCACAACCATGTATTTTCCAACATTGTATTTCATTTGCCACTTTCTCTTAATCTGTATTGAGATTTGGAGAGCCTGTTCATCCCAAGTAAATACATATTTTATTTCTTCCTTGCATTTCTAAATTTCTAGGTTGATCTGGCTCAATAGAAGTTAGAGGGAAACACAGGATTAATAAGACCATAAGATTTAGGAGTAGGCTATTCGGCCCATCGAGTCTGCTCCGCCATTCAATCATGGGCTGATCCACTTCATCCAGTTATCCCCACTCCCCTGCTTTCACCCCATAGCCTTTGATGCCCTGGCTAATCAAGAACCTATCTATCTCTGCCCTAAATACTCCCAATGACTTGGCCTCCACAGCCGCTCGTGGCAACAAATTCCACAGATTTACCACCCTCTGACTCAAGTAATTTCTCCGCATCTCAGTTCTAAATGGACATCCTTCAATCCTGAAGTCATGCCCTCTTGTCCTAGACTCCCCTACCATGGGAAAAAAACTTTGCCATATCTAATCTGCTCAGACCTTTTAACATTTGGAATGTTTCTATGAGATTCCCCCCTCATTCTCCTGAACTCCAGGGAATACAGCCCAAGAGCTGCCAGACATTCCAACTACGGTAACCCTCTCATTCCTGGAATCATTCTCGTGAATCTTCTCTGAACCCTTTCCAATGTCAGTATATCCTTTCTAAAATAAGGAGCCCAAAACTGCACACAGTACTCCGTGTGGTCTCACGAGTGCCTTATGGAGCCTCAACATCACATCCCTGCTCTTTTATTCTATACCTCTAGAAATGAATGCCAACATTACATTTGCCTTCTTCACAACTGACTCAACCTGCAGGTTAACCTTTAGGGCATCTTGCACGAGGACTCCCAAGTCTCTTTGCATTTCTGCATTTTGAATTCTTTCCCCATCTAAATAAGTGTCTGTTTACTAATGGTTTGGATGAAAGGGCATTGACCTGAAACAGTAAACCTGTTTCTCTCTGCAGATACTGCCCAACCTGCTGGGTATTCCCACCACTTTCTGTTTTTATTTCAGATTTCCAGCAAGTTTTGTGCCTTTCAGAAATTAATGTTGTCCTATTTTATAGTGTTTACTGCCCAATTATAGAACTGGCCTCAATGTACCAAGTGTGGCCAATCAGTGTTTTGTAAAGTTGCAACACATCGCCCCCTTCCTATATACTGTATACACTGATCAATGAAGGTAAGCATGCACATAGCTTTTCATGACTTTTTTCAGTTGTGTCACCACTGTCAGAAAACTGTGGACCTGAACCCCCAAGTCATTCTATTTAACAGAACTCCGTAAGGTCCTTTCATTTATTGTATAGATCCTACATCTAACTGATGATACCAAATACATCATCTCATAGAATTTTATTGTAAAAGTATCTACTGACACTCTAGCCAATTTTCCATCTGATCTATATCCTGATCTAGCCTTAGAGAAGCTTCATGGCTTTCCACAACACCATAAATTACCAAACAACATGGGTCTTTGCAGCAGTCTCTGTGGTATGTATAACTGTAGACAATTCTCTACTGCAGGGGTCCCCAACCTTTTTGCACTGTGGACCAGTTTAATATTGACAATATTCTTGCGGACCAGCCGACCCGGTGGGGCAGGGGGTAGTGTTGCCAATGGCCAAGAGTAGTAGTCAAATATGTTGTGTTTACCCAGAGAAAGACTACAATGACCATGAAGCCTTGCGCGGGCACCATTGCGCATGTGTATACCTGCCGATTTTTTTTTTGGCAAATCGTTTTTGGCGATTCTGTGCGGGGGGGGGTGTCGGCGGTGTTAATCATGACTGGAATATCAGTGATAAGTGGCTAATACACTCAATTTTGTTTCTAAAAGGGTTTATCTAATGAATTTAATATTAAACACACCCCGCATATTTTCCTCGCATGAATATAGTGATAAGTCAATTATCAGGGGAGGACGGGGAGCTTGAAGTGTTGAACGAACTTCCAGTAGAAGTGGTAGAGGCAGGTTCGATATTATCATTTAAAGAAAAATTGGATAGGTATGTGGACAGGAAAGAAATGGAGGGTTGTGGGCTGAATGCAGGCCAATGGGACTAGGTGACAGTGGCGTTTGGCACGGACTAGAAGGGTAGAGATGGCCTGTTTCCATGCTGTAATTGTTATATGGTTATATAAGTAAGCCAATAGCATCATAACATTTTAAGTAACGTTTGGATATTAAACACACAGCGCATATTTTCCCCGTAAGAACATATAAAATTATTACAATCCACCAATATCGCTGAATCAGTGGGAGCCCTGGGCTTATTTTCCTGCAACAAGACGGTCCGATCGAGGGGTGATGAAGCCAAAGGAACAGCAGAGATTGATACAGTTTGGCACTAGTGATGTTACAGGTGTTGCCAGTAAGTATTGTTCTTAATGTAGGATTGCCTGAGGGATTCCAGCTCCAAATTTTTCCTCAGGGCTTACACCTGAAGCCTTGCAAATGAGTGGGTATAGTTGCAAAATGGCAGAGGTTTGAGATTATTTTCCCTCTCTTTTTGAGCTGCCAACCATGGCTGACAAGCCCTGTTTCAAAGCTTAAAGAAAGTTATCAAAGTAGATACTGTATATGTCACCATATACAGCCTAGAGATTCATTTTCTTGCAGGCATACTCAATAAATCCAATAACCATAATAGAATTAATAGAAGACCACACCCAACAGGCAGACAGCCAGCATACAAACGACAACAAACTTTGCAAATACAAAAAGAAAAAAAATAATCAACAAATATTGAGAGCATGAGATGAGTCCATGAAAGGGAGCCCATACCTTGTAGGAATAGTTCAGTGATGGAGCAAGAGAAGTTGAGTGAAGTCATTCCCTTTGGTTCAAGAACGTGATGGTTGAGGAGTAATAACTGTGTTTGAACCTGGTGGTGAGAATTTGAGGCTCCTGTACCTTCTTCCTAATGGCAGCAGCAAGAAGAGAGCATGACCTGGGTGGTGAGGGTCTCCGATGATGGGTGCTGCTTTCCTGTGACAACCCTCCATATTTTTATACTCGGTGATGGACTGGGTTATATTCACTATGTTTTGTAGGATTTTCTGTTCAAGGGCAACTGTGTTTCCAGATCAGGCTGTGATGCAGCCACTCAGTATATGCTCCATTTATAGAAATTTGTCAAAGTTTTATATGTCCTGCCAAATCTTTGCAAACTTCTAACAATGTAAGACCATAAGATACAGGAGCAGAAATAGGCTATTTGGCCCATCAAGTCTGCTCCACCATTCAATCATGGGCTGATCCAATTCTTCCAGTCATCCCCACTCCCCTGCCTTCTCCCCATACCCTTTGATGCCCTGGCTAATCAAGAACCTATCCATCTCTGCCTTAAATACACCCAATGGCTTGGCCTCCACAGCCCTGCTTTTTTTGTAGATGCAATTGTCTGCTGGGCCCAGGCCAAGTCCTCTGAAGTGATAATACCGAGGAATTTAAAGTTGCTAACCCTCTCCTCACTGTTTACCCCGATGAGCACTGGCTTATGGATCTCCAATTTCCTTCCTCTGAAGTCAATAAATCATCTCCTTGGTCTTGCTGACATTCAGTGAGAGGTTGTTGTTGTTGTGGCACCACACAGGGGTGGGTAGGTATGTGTGTCGGTGTGTTAAATATAAATAAATACCATCTTTGATTTGGCCAACAACAGTGGTGTCATTAGCAAACTTAATTATGGTATTGGAGCTGTGCTTAGCCACACTGTCTGCCCAAAGCAATTGGTTTTAAGCTGCTATTAACCTGCCTTTGCCTCATCTCCTGTCAGTAGAAATGGTTCTGCTGGGCTTAGTAACTAAACCACTCATGAAGGCCAGGAGCTGGACTTGGTTGTCAGAGGCTATTTGAGACTCACACCATTGGGAGCATTTAAAGTACAATGGGATCTTATCCCCAATAATCTCCTCCCCCAGCTATGATAACCTTAGGAACCAGAATTTCCTTCAGTTCTTTCTTTACCACTGACTCAAGGATCACAGGCCTGACAATGATCTTTCATCCTTTCTGTTCATGGAATACTTTAACCATATAACCATGCAGCAATCACTTTCTGCAGCAATTCGCAAGATTGTTTGTCCTCTTCCTCCTGGCCCTTTACATTTATTGTTGGTTTAGAATGTCATAGGGCCACAAAGAAGAGTGCTTTGGCCCATTGAATTCTGTGCTGATTATCAAGCAAATATCTACTCCAACTCTGCATCAGTCATATTTTATTTTCCTCACATTCTCCATCAGTTTTCCCCTCCCCGCCCTCAATTCTAACATTCACCTGCAATTAACAGCATCTAATTAACCTACTGACCAACATGTCTTTTGGACGAAGAAGTCTTGTAGTATTCGCTGTTGTCTTGGTAATCATAATATATCACTTCCTCAAGAAATGAGTCTGGTATGCACATTCCTTCCTTATAGCTCTTAGACAGACTGTGGCATTATCTTTTACCTATTTTGGAGCACTTTGTTTTTTTTAAATTGGAAAAATGTTCAGAGCAACACTAAAATTATTTACTCACTTCTTCAAATCTGTTAAAATTCATGTTAGCTCCTCATTGATAGGTTAAAGCTATTTCTCTTGCTAAGTCCTAGTGTAGCTCTGGCCTTGATTAACAAGAGGGATCAAAGTGTATGGAATAGATTTAATGACCATGAACAAAAGACCATATGAGATTGTATACACAAGGGCATGTGGTGTTGGCCTTAAGTAGTCGAAGGGATTGAGTTCAAGACCTGTGAGGTCAGGTTGCAGTTTTGTTATACCACATTTTGAATATTGTGTTCAGCTCTGGTCACTTCATTATAGGAAAGATTTAGAGAGGGCACAAAGGAGATTTGTCAGGATCAGAATGCATGTGAGGATAGGCTGAGTGAACTAGTGAACTAGGGTTTTTCTTTTTGAAGCAGAGGATAAAAGGTGACTTGGTAGAGGTGTACAAGATCGTGGACAGCCAGAGACCTTTTTCCAGGGCGGAAATGACTAACACAAAGGAACATAATCTTAAGGTGACTGCAGGAAAGTATAGGGAGATCGTTAGAGGTGGTTTTTTTTTGAAAAAAAAACACAGAATGGTGGAACGCACTCCCAGGGGTGGTGGTAGAGGCAAATACATTAGGTATTTCAGACACTCTTGGATAGGCATATGGATAATAAAAAAAGAGGGCTGTGTCAGAAGAAGGGTTCGATTGATCTAAAATGTAAAAAGTTGGAACAACATGGTGTTCTGGAGGGTCTGTATTGTGCTGTAATGTTCTATGGAGAAACAAGGAAGTTACTAACAGTTACTGATTTGCTTTTTTTCTGAGGCAAAACCATTACCTTAATTCCTTTCCTGTTACTTCAGAAAAAACATTAAGCTGCAGGCACTTAATGAAGTTACAGTATTAGGTTATACACCATCAATAACAGCACTCTCAGGTTTTCCATATGGACCGTATCCTGATAGAATGTTGTAGATATTTGATCACTACAAGGTAATATGAATTACTGACAGACTTTTAGCTTTGCTCTTATGCTAATACCTTCCCAATTAAATACAGCAGACCTGTGCATTTAAAAGTCATAGCCAATCCCTATGCAACTTTTCAGTTGTGTTCAGTTGAATGAACGTGCCATTAGCCAGTACTATTTCCCTATTCAGGTCCTCTCTGACATGGTGTGTGTGCACATGCATGCGTCTTTCTTCACCAACTCCCACAGCCCCTGGTGATCCTACGCTTTCAGTCTGAGGCTGATGTGAAAGCATCCTTCAGGTGGGTGAATGGACAGAAAGCATCTGGCCCAGATGGGGTACCTGGCAGAGTACTAAAGACCTCTGCTGATCAACTGGCTAGAGTATTCACTGATATCTTTAACCTCTCACTTTGTCAGTCTGAGATACGCACCTGCTTCAAGCTGGTTTCAATTATATTGGTGCCCAAGAAGGATGCAGTAACCTGCCTCGTGGCACTTAAATACACTGTGAAGAAGTGCTTTGAGAGATTGGTGATGAAACAAACTGGGTCCAGTCCAATTTGCCTACAGTCACATCAGGTCAATAGCAGATGCCATTTCATTGGCTCTTCACTCAACCTTGGAACATCGGGACAGTGAAGGTGCATACATCAGGATGTTTGTCATTGATGACGATGCATCATTCAGTACTATCCTCTCGAAACTTAAGCTTCAGGACCTAGGCCTCAATACCTCCTTGTGGAACTGGGTCCTTGATTTTGTCACTTGCAGGCCCCAGTCAATTCAGATTGGCAACATTTCCTCCACAGTCACCATCAGCACAAGTGCAACACACGGCTGTGTGCATTGCCCCCTGCTCTATTTACTTTATACTTATGGTGCTGAGGCTACATTTCCAATGCCATATTTAAGTTTGCTGTAGACACCACTGTCATTGGTCAAATCTAAGGTGGCCTTGAATCACCTTAGGAGAGGGAGATTGAGAATCTGGCTGAGTGGTGCCATAACAACTAGGTCTCACTCAATATCAGCAAGACCAAGGAGTTGATTATTAACTTCAGAAGGAGAAAATTTAAGGTCCATGAACCAGTCCTCATTGGCTGATAAGAGGTGAAGCAGATAATACCAAGGAATTTAAAGTTGTTTATCATTTCAGAGGATCTGTCCTGGGTCCAGCATGTAATTGCCATTACAAAGAAGAAATGAAAGTGCCTCTTTCTATTAAGTTTGCAAAGATTTGACATGTCATCTACAACTTTGACAAACTTCAGTAGATGTGTGGTGGAGAGTATACTGACTGGACTCCATCCCTGCCTGGTATGGAAACAGCAATGCCTTTGAAGGGAAAAACCTGCAGAAAGTATGATGGGTTGAGCCCTCCCCACCATTGGGCATACCTACACAGAGTGCTGTCACAGAAGAGCGGCATCCATCATCCCCCACCAGCATCCAGGCCATGCTCTCCTCTCGCTGCTGCCATCAGGAAGGTGCTACAGGAGCATCAGAACCCACACCGCCATGATCAACAACAGTTATTACCCTTCAACCAACAGGCTTTTGAAACAGAGGATAACTTCACTCACCCCATCACTGAACTGTTCCCACAACTTTGCTGGCATTGGAGGATTCAGACGAGGTTCACGAAGATGATTCAGGAATGAAAGGGTTATCATATAAGACCATAAGACAACGGAGCAGAAGTCGGTCATTCGGCCCATTGAGTCTGCTCCGCCATTTTATCATGAGCTGATCCATTCTCCCATTTAGTCCCACTCCCCTGCCTTCTCACCATAACCTTTGATGGCCCTAGCTACTCAGATACCTATCAATCTCTGCCTTAAATACACCCAATGACTTGACCTCCACTGCCACCTGTGGCAACAAATTCCACAGATTCACCACCTTCCAGCTAAAAAAATTTCTTCGTATTGAATGGGCATCCTTCAATCCTTAAGCCATGCCCTCTTGTACTAGACTCTTCCACCACGGGAAACAACTTTGCCACATCCAATCTGTCCATGCCTTTTAACATTCAAAATGTTTCTATGAAGTCCCCCTTCATTCTTCTAAACTCCAAGTAGTAGTCCATATGAGGAACATTTGATGGCTCTGGGTCTGTACTTGCTGGAATTCAGAAGGATGAAGGGGAATCTCATTGAAACCTTTCGAATGTTGAAAAGCCTAGACAGAGTAGATGTGGAAAGGATATTTCCCATGGTGGGAGAGTCTAGGACAAGAGGGCACAGACTCAGGATAAAGGGGCGTCCTTTCAAAACAGATGTGGAGAAATTTCTTTGGCCAAGGGGTGGTGAATTTGTGGAATTTGTTGCTGCATGCAGCTGTGGAGGCCAGGTCATTGGGTGTATTTCAGGCAGAGATTGATAGGCTCTTGAATGGACATGGCATCAAAGGTTACGGGAAGAAGGGCCGGGAACTGGGGTGGAGGAGGAGTTGAAAAGGATCAGCCATGATTGAATGGTGGAGCACACTCGATGGCCAACTCTGCTCCCGTCTTATGGTCTAACTCTTCATCGTATATTCTCAATATTATTTATTATAATGTTTTTTCTTTCTTTTTGTATTTGCAGTCCTTTTGTTTGCAAATTGGTTTGCCCACCCATTCTGTTGGGTGCGGTCTTTCATTGATTTTATTGTGTTTCTTATATTTACTGTGAAGGTCCACAAGGAAATGAATCTTAGGGTTGTATAAGCTGGCATATGTAATTTGATAAATAAATTTACTTTAAACTCATCATAATGATGGAGATAATCTATAAATACTGATGACTTTATTAAAAATATCAAATTATTTTACTTCCACTTAATTCCAGGCTATCTCACCTGCTAAAGAGTCACATCACACAGCTAGCTTTGAAACAGCACAACCACTATTACTGTAAGCAGCCAAGCAGTATGAGATGGCTCAGTGGCCGAACAGCGTACGTACTTGAAAAGAATTTTTAAGAATTTCTAAAAGGAAAATATTGTGGTGGGATTTCTGCTCGATTGTATTTGTTTCCTCAGTTTACGTCATCCAGAATGTTATAGAATCTTCACACAATTTATGTTCAGTGCAAATCAACTCTATGATCAGTTGAATAAAGTAAAAAAAAAATCAAATATAACATGGTGCTGGAGATAATGGGTCAGCAGGGAGAAATCAAGTTAATATTTCAGGTTGATGATCCTTCATCGAACCTGATCACCACTGCCGGGGTGTGGCCAAATGTAAGCTAGAAGAGCAACACCTTTTATTCCACATACAAACCAATGGCGTGGGCATTGAGTTTTCCAGTTTCAGGTAAACTGCTCGACCTGTCTTTTCTCCCCCTATCTACTTTCTATGCACACCCAGCCTTCGTCACCCTGTTTCTTTTCTCTTCTCCACCTGCTCCATCTGCCCATGACCCACACATTCCTCCCTCTAGCACCCACACCATTTACTGTTAACATCTGCTTTCCAACTTCCTCATTTGATTCCATGTTCCATCCCACTTTCCCGTCAGATTCCATTATTTGCAGCCCTTTGTTGCCTCCTCCACTTATTACCTCCCAGCCTCCGTTGCTGTTTCCACTCTTCACCTCCATCTGCCTGTCATTCCTCCTCGTCTGGAACCACCCACCCCTTCACCCCTTTATACTGGTTACCTCTTCTCTTTCAGTCCAGTCGGAGCACATCAACCTGAAAAGTCGACTGTCCATTTCCTTCCACAGTTGCCTGACCTCCAGCACTTGTTGCATCATATTCCAACATCTGCAGTTTCTTGTTTCACTCTGCATAGATGAAGTTGCTGATTATTTCCAGAATCTCCTATTTTTATTCCAGACTTTCTGCACCTTAAGTTTTTTTTAAAAAAATGCTTTGCTTTTCGATTGAAGTAACAGCTAACTGCAATCCTTCAAGGAGGCTGTAAAAATATAATTGTTCTTTTGGTTCAAAAAGCAGAAACTTTGAAAGTGGACGTAATAAACTCAGTAAACACACTACAAAGAAAAATACTACAGAAATCTAATACAGTAAATTCCAATAATTCTGTTCACTCAGAACTTTGCTGGTGGCAGTCTGACAGGTTTTCCTGGCTATTGGATGTTATTAATTCCACAAACTATTTTTAATTCTCCTTAGGAGCTTACACACTATTATAATTTTTTCTGGAAGACAAAGGAACCAGGATTCCTGTGAGTTTAAAGACAGCATGGGAAATGTGCTCCATTACTTGAAACTGGGTTATTGACAGGTGGTGACCAACACTAAAATTACTGAGTTTTTTTTGTAAAATCTTTTCTATCTACATGAATGTGATAGCAAGTAGCTATTACTCTTAAATACAGTACATCAGATAATACAATTTCCTTTTTTTTTCAAAAGATGTTTGAAAAACAATGCCATATTGTTGGCTCAGTTTAATTAGGCAGTTGATCCACTAATTTTGATTACGAGCTTGAGAAAAAAAGTTTTGGAATGGATGTGCCCCATTTCATTTCTTATACAGTACTTGTAATTTGTTTATATAGAAATCTCCCTTAATCCAACAACTCATGGAATTGAAGGAAAATTATTGACCTAATTAGAGAATTTACTGTTCCCCACTGTACTGTCTAGTTGTTAGGGAAGTGCTCAAGCTGGTAGGATGTGATTGGTGGCACCATAACATCAGGTAACGATGACTTGACTTATGAGATAGAAACTCACTTATCTAAAGTTTGGTGGGATCTTTCATAAAGATAGTAAGTCTTAAGCTGTTTTGATGGAAGAATTGTTAAAAAAATGTAAATGGACAACTTGATTTCATTATACAAAAATAAATTCTATTTGAACCGAAGGATAGAAGTTATTTGTAAATGCTGAAAAGCTAGAAACACAGGGTCCAAGACAGAACTATATATTTATAAAGAATGACAAACAACCAACATGCAAAAGACAAACTATGCAAATAAAAAATAAAACTGAGAACGTGAGTTGTAAGGAGACTTTGAAAATGAATCTCTAGGTTGCACAATCAATTTAGTGCAGTGGTGAATGAATTTATCCACGCATAGCTAAACTGGCCGTACCCTCAATCCTGAATCAATATCCCTCCTGGATAACATTCTTAACTTCCGTAGACCTTGCTTTCATGTATGATGCTCTATCACAAATAATATGGTCTTGGTCATAGCCCATCTAATATCACCTGGCTGCAATCAACTCAAGATTTGACAATGCCACTTGGCCAGACTCTCCTCCTCCTCTCTCAGATGAGCTAAATTTCACTTCATTCAATACTACCATGTCTCTACAACATGTAGCACATATTCCTTCATTATTGATTATGACACAGAAAGCCACCATTTGGATCTGAACAAACACACTCATCAGTTTTCTTTGTAATGAGGGGCCAGAGGAAGTGATTCAAGTGGGTGCAATTAACAGCATTTGAAAGACATTTGAACAGGTGCAAATTAGATTAGCTCAGATAGTTACCTTGTTTGGCATGGACAAGTTGGGTAGAAAGGCTGTGCTGTATGACTCCATGCTGTATGCCTCCTGTTCCACACCCATGCCTTATTCACCTGCAGCCCTGCAACTCACCTTTCATATGCCCACGAACTCCTGATTTTTTTTTCTGTCATTGACGTACACTGAAATTTACATAAGTTATCTAACCTACCAACTCACCAATGAAATGAGTGAGGAAAACGAGAATGCAGAGAGGAAACCCACATGGTTATGGGAAGAATGTGCAAATTCCACACAAGACATGAAGTTAGTATCAAACCTGGAGTACTGAATCCATGCAGGAGCAGTGCTTTCACTACACCCATTCCTGTTAACCCATCACTTGCATATAACCTACCCCCAAAACGTATCAAATTTGAGACTGTACAAAGTCCCTCCACGGCCTCAGCATGCCAACTTCTAACCTTAGCAATCCTGATACCTCATTTCTCCATATGGCACTGTGCACCTCCATTCATTTCTTCATTGTCTCAAAGAATTATACTTACACAATGCAATTCACAACTTATGAACTGTGCAATTAATGAATTACCTTTGAAGTGTACTCACTGCAGTTTTGTAGAAAAACTTACTTTATACACAAAGCTGCAACCAACAGCAGTAAGGTAATGGTCATGTAACATTAGTTACACTGTTAGTGAATCTACCACAGCTCTCAAGCACTGAGAATACTAAGTATTCTCCACTCTCAGGGTGAAAAAGGTTCCCTTCACATTCCCTCCAAATCCCTTTCCTCTAGTTATGTGTGTTTCTGATTGGAGCTTCTCATTAAAAAAAAGATGGCTGAATTAACTCAGAAAGTCAGGGAATATCAGTGGAGGGCTATGAAAAGTCAAGATTTTGGGTTGAGACATTTCATCTGGACCTGCCTCTTCATGTAACTGGAACATTCCATTTCAAGTAACATTCTGATATCCACTCTGCACCCACTCTAGTGCTAACAACTTTCTTAGGTGATGACTAGAATAGTATGTGATACTCCAGCTAAGGTCTGACCAATGCTTTATAAATTTGGAGACAGACCTCCCCCCTCTTTTATTCCATGCACTAATTAATGAAGAACCATAATCTTTCTTGACAATGATATATGCTTACACTGCCACCTTCAAGGATCCTTGGATTTGTACATTATGATTCTTCTGTTCTTCAGTATAATACCAGGACTGCACCATTTAGTGTACATCCAAGATTCATGACTACTTCCCAAATCTTTATACTTTTTTGTCATGGTAGAAATGCAGCTGCTTAGACTCATTTGAAAATGAAAATGTCTGGGTAGTTAATAGAATCAAGGCAATATCCGAAGCAAGCATCTTCCCAAAATGCAAAATCAGCAGAAATACTTTAAAAAACCATATGCTATAGATAATGCCCGAATCACAAATTTCCAAGCCAAACACTAGTGAAGTGAAGTTGGGCACAGCAAAAATCATGAATACAACATACCAGTTTTCCCCACCTATACTAAATGAGACATACCACTATTTCTCAGACTTGTGAGCACAGTGGGTAAAAATAGAGCTGTCTTGAATCTGCTAGATAGTGTCTTACTAAGCAGAACAGCTATGGAACTCGGCAAAGGGTGAAGGTGATGCTAAGTGATTTAAGGGACAACGGCAAATAATGAATAATTCATCCAGTTGAAGGGTATAATAGTAACATTTACTAGGCCGAGAAAACAATCAAAAGGATTTGAACTGCAAATTGAAAATCTGCCATACACACATAATTAACATAGTAATAGGGAAATACTGATCTTGACTGTGATTGTATCATGTAGTAAATTCCTGGACAATTCTGAATGACATTATCTGCACTCAAGGCTACCACTTTTGAGTGACTAAAGTCATTACAAGGAACTTCCGGAACTGATAAAAGTTTGTGGAGTGGTAATTCCAAGAGTTCAGCTCTGTAGTATTCATGGGAATAATAGGCATTTTTTTCTGCAGGATAGGGAAAGGCAAAATTCCTTACGGAAAAATGCTGGAAGCCAATTTTCAGAACCAAGAACATTTTGTGGGTGTGCAGACCAAATGCTAAACAGTAATTGGGTAAATGACTGTACTGGGGGCAGATAAGCTTACAAAATTAAATTGTCCTGAACTTGTAGCATCAATTTTGGGAATTCTCTAACCCCAGAAAGAATTATTACTGTGTAAAATGCATTTTTTGGAGGGACTGGGCAGGGATGTACATTAGAAATAATCATACTGTATGTGAGAAACAATGTAGAAAACATTAATGAAATAAAAATGGAGGGCTATTGGGAGGGAAGTATTAGAATAATCTTGGAATAAGTTAAGAGGTTGGCACAACACTGGGTTTCCTTATGTTTTTTGTAGACAAGAAAAGTTCAAGATCCAGTTTTAACAACTGGTGAGGGATTTATAGATACTCTATATATAACTCTAAGATCTGTGATACAAAGAATATATGCAATAGTGGGTCCAGTTATTGAAATACAGAAGGAGAAATGGGGCAAGAGCAGACATTGACACATGAGAATGATGTAAACAGATGCCAAAATATTGAATATGCTTGGCAAGTTGTAGGCATATGGAAAGAAGTGGATTATTTTGTGGCAAAACAATGACTGAAACAAGAGAAATTTACTTTGTTTCTGGTTAAAATGCAGTAAGGAAAGGAAATGTCGTGCTGCTATTCTTTTCAATATTTCCAGTACAGTTAAAGGCAGGAAAAGCATGCTTAATGTGATTTAATTAGGATCAGGAACAGTAACTAGCCATTGATAGTATATACTACAGGATACCAAATATTGCAGAAATAAATTGAACAACATAGAATGAGATATATGGCGGAACAAGAAGGGAAGAATAATCACAAACAAGAGAAAATCTGCAGATGCTGGAAATTCAAGCAACACACACACAATGCTGCAGGAACTCGACAGGCCAGGCAGCATCTATGGAAAAAAGTAGTCGACCCCTTCAACAGGGAAGAATAATTCTTGGAGTAGATACAAAAATAACTTTAAATCACTAGGTTCCCACACAAACAAGAAAATGTTAAGATGTGGTTTTGGGGAATAAATTAGGAAAATGGAACTTGCTTTAGTTAGGTTATATTTTGGAAAAAGACCACTATTTTAAGTTTAGATTTATTGCAGAAAAGAGATACATGAGATGAGAATTACTTTTAGTGTAGAGGAAGGAAGTAGTCCAGATATATTAGATCCAGAAAATAGAATACAGTACAATACTATACAGGATAAAGCCCTTCACAGCTACAATGTTGTGCTGAACTAATTACGAAAATAATTACCCAAGGTCTGTATCCCTCCATTCTCGGCATTACATGCTCATCTAAGAGAATACTTTAAATACCTCTATCATATTTGCTTCCACTACCAGCCAGGCATTGCATTCCAGACACCCGCCATTCCGCATAAAATTCAAGCATCTGTGGGTTGCTTGAATTTAGATAATGGCAAAATATCAAGAATCTGCAAATATCACACTATGCACTCAATAAGGTTGAGTCTAAAATATACAGGCAAATCAGTTCAACATCATTGAAGGGAGAACTTCAAAGACAATATATATATTTTTGGAAATACAACATATTAACAAATGAAAGCCAAAATGGAGTTGAGAAAGGCAGAATTTATTTGATTGTGTTATCTTATTAATAATGAAAACTTTGAATTAAAGTACTGACTTATGCGCTAACACAATTTGAAACAAGTGTGATGAGAAGCACGAGTGTGTGAATATGAAGTTAGCTTAAATACAGAAAGCAGTAATGATGAGCATATTTTTCATCTTAAAGGAATGTTGTATGGTAGGTTGTCCCAGATATCCGATTTGGAACCACTGCTGTTTGATAGATTAATAAGGGCTCGGATATGTTGGACTTTACTTCAGGAGAATGGAGAATTTCTAACTTCTGGGAGTTTTATGATAGTTAAACAGATAGGAAAGTGGCAGATGAAATGTATGTACTTTAATATGAAGCACAAAAACTAAAATGGTACAATTTTGGAGGTGAAAAACATTCTTAGATGCCTGAATACATCATTTGAATGTTTTTTTTTAAAAAGGTGGCTGGATAAATCAAAGGGGGTACACATTATACTTGGCTTTATACAAATAAAAATGCTAAGGTAAGGAATTTATGCTAAGGCTCATACAAAACACTGATTAGGCCCTGGTTGCAGCTCTATAGCCAATTCTGAGCCTTTTCATACTAGGAGAAAGGTCAAGGCTTTTGCAGAAATGCAAAAAAGATTCAGTGGAAGAACTAGGGAAGTCAGGAGTTGATTTTCTTAGGACTTACTATGCATTCAAGATCTTGAAGAGTTTTGATAAATGAGAAATAGTTCCCAATTGCAGAAGCATCAGAAATCAGAGGATTCCAAAAGGGATCAGCAAATAACAGGAGTTGACATGAAGCGGATTTATTTACTTATTTTTCAGGATTTTAGCTGCAATGCATGGAGTTATGAGAATTACGGAAAAAAGATGAATTAAAATGGTGAAAAGTGAACTGATTTTACTTAAAGGCATGGGTCTACAGAATATCACCGTAAAAAATACAGTAGAGGCATAATGGGCCAAAATGTCCCTCCTTGTGCTGAATCTTTCAATGATGTATATGATGTATGGATTTTAATCCAGTTGCTGCCTTGCTTTACGATTAAAACATGAAATTTTTCTTATAAAGTTCAGTTTCTCACTGTGCACTAATTTTGATACTGGAAGTAAAATGCTTACTCATGATAAATTATTGAAAACTGTATACAATTAGAATCTGAGTTTATGCACTTAAAGAATATAAATGTTGCTATGGTTATTTATAGGACTGGTTAGGAAGATACTCATACCTTTCAGAGTTGAACAATGTTGGAAGCCAAAATCGATCAGTATCTTGAATAACGAATGCAAGGAACAATCCAATAATAATTCAAAGAAATGATAAAAATAGAGCTGGTATACTACCTGCTGCTGAATATATGATTAGTTTTGCCCCTTTTGGGCAAGCCTCAATCTGAAGAACCAAAATGTTAAATACTAATTTTGAAATAAAGATTGATACAAGAGATTGAAGATGTTGCAATCTGGAGCAAAATCCAAACTGCTTGAGGAATTCAAGGAGATCAAGCAGCATCTTTCGAGGTAGCATAGTTGTCATTACAGGTCGAGACCCTTCATTAGGGCTGAGAGTGTAGAGGGGAGATAGACAGAATAAAGAGGTTGGGGGAAGAGAGAGAGACAGTGCTGACAGGCAATAGTGGAACCAGATGGGCAGATGCAGCACAGTGGGAGATGGAGGCAAGCTGAAGAGTGATATGGAGACCAGATCCTGCTAAGTAATAGAACAAAGTAAGGGAAAGGCAATGGATTATACGTTTGCATGATGAACAGATAGAACCAGATGAAGGAGAAAGTAACTGATGGGGGGGGCGGGGGGGTGAAGATGGTATGATGGGGCTGGCAAAACCTGGATGGATCAGAAGGAGAAAGGTATACAGGACGTACAAGTTTACCCAAAGTTAAGTAATTTGATATTCATACTACACGGGCAGAATATGAGGTAGTTTCCATTTGGCCTCATCCTGTCCGTGAGAAGGCCAAGGACAGACAAGCTGGTGGGGTTGAAATGATATGTCAATGACAGTTCAAGATGGCCAGAGTGGACATAGCACAAGTGCTTTGCAAAGCAGTCACTTAATTTATGTTTGTTCTCACTGTTGTTGATAATGGAACAAATTGTTTAAAAAGCCCAAATTAAGAAATTATTTTTAGAACCACCAACTGTGAAGTGCTTAAAAATCTGTTTTCTTTTGGGCAAAGAAAATGTAAAATTATGTATTTACGAAGTTTACCATGTCAAACTGGAAGTACAATGACACAACTTTCTGAAAAGGAAGTGTCTTTAGGCTTTGAATCCTCAGAAAGACAGTAACATCTTATTGGTAAGCAGTTGCTTCACATCTGAGGAACAATGTTGTCATTACTGCACTGGTCAGACAAAGCAATGACTAAGAGGCAATTATTTTCCAATAATCTAATTGTGCAATAAAGTAGTAAAATAAAAATAAGCAGAACAAAGTAATTACTGAAATTCAACAAGGATCAATTTACTTTGTTTCAATATAAGCATTAGGTCTTGAAAAGATGTATGCTATAAACTTAAGTTATTTATGAAGTGGTCCAATAAGTTACCTCCTCAATGCATTACCAGCCACATAATATCCCCCCAGATTTTTTTTTTTTTTTTAAAGTCTAACTTACCAGCATGGTAAAATGGTGAGAGCTCACATTTCATAATGCTTCAATTACAAAATACTGTAAATACACAAATTACTTTTCTTTCTAATGTAGCAAGAAAAATAACTCCAACACACGATACAAAATTTAAAAAAAAACACAGCTGTTGGTCAACATGTAATGCCCTGGGTTTATTTTGTGAGAGTTCTGTCACAATTCCAGGTGGGATTAAAAACCTTGAGGATAAATATGCCATTGGACTGGGCATTCAGACTCAGGTACTGACAAAGCACTAGTAGTAGTCTGTTAAGTACCAATCTCTTCACAGAAGAGAGGTCTATTATTTCCAAAGGAAGGCACCCGATATCGTGGTTCTGGCCTTACAGCCTTCACAAGAATCTGAAAGTAAAAGCTGGCTGTTTCAGAAACTGGAATGATGATACACGTACAGCAACTACTGCATTCATCTCCCTTATCTCCTTTTTGTTTCTTCTCTTTTTTTGACGTGAACAAGTGAAGAATGAAGTCTGTGTACAGGAGCACAAAATCAACCAAGAAATTTACAACTTTAACAGATACAAAAATAAAACGATGAATTATGAAAAAGCAAGGGAAACTCTGATACAGCTCAGATTTGTTTGAAGGAGGTTCAATTCATTTAAACTCAAATGAGCAAAAAAAATCTAAGCAGCATAGAAAATAATTAGTGCTAAAATAATTTTGCAGAAGCTTCTCTGCTTCTGAAAAAAACGTGACTTCATTTCCAGCTTGTTACTTGCGTTAGAACAAATATAAGTGGAAGATCCCTATGTCTCCAAGAAGTAGTTCCATCCCCATTTACAAACCGATGCCTTAATTTTCAAATCTGTATGTATGTCACCATTTTTACATGATACACAGAAACTCAGGGACCCAGAGGGGAACCAAGTATGTTTACCATTTACAAAATACCAAGGAGTCCACAGCTACCTAACACATTTACTACAGCACAGGAACCAATGAAGGTACAGTGTACAAAACTGTAAACACAGCACAATAAATAGATAAAACAGCAGGTTCCGCACCATGCACATGATGTGATGACACTTCATCTCTATAGATCTCTCACATCTCACACTCTTACTGGTTGCAATTTTGTTTTCTCTTTCAAGTGCAAAGCATCACGAATGAACAGTTCAGTATTCAAGTAACATATATACAAGTGTATTACAAATATGTAGTACTGTACAGATAATTGCTGTATCATAATTTACAGATGTCAATTCCTATTAACAACAGTAACAAAAAAAAAGCATGAGATGTGCAATGCCATCAAGTCCCCAGAGCTGCCATGGAAACAATGTGCTGCATTCTGCCATCCCTTGCATTCACAAACGCTATTGATGCATAGCACTTAAATGAGTTCCCAAGGCTGCAGCTTTCTTTGTGGACACTACGTTACTTCCATTGCCACTGTATTGTCTGCTATACTGTTTAGTGCTGGCTTTTCTGTGTCATGGTTTTCCCTGGAGAAGAGAGATACACATCATTAGTCACTGCTCTGTTTATAAACTAAAAAAATTAACACAATGAACTGAACAGACCCAAAAACCCAAGTTTTCATGAAATGTTTCCAAGTTTAGATTGCTAGCAATAATTCATTTTAAAATGCCTTTCTCTATCTGACATTATGCACCAACACAAGATTTTGTGTCCTTAATTTGATTCAAGCTTTTTCATGACTCTACTGACCAGATATCACTGTTTGCAAATTAACCACCCGATCCACAACACATTCACATCAGTGATTTGTGATACCTTCCTCTTTTTTTTTCATGTAACGTTGCGACTACTTTAGTATCAAGTCAAACATCAACTGACTTTTGCATCTTTTTAGGATCTTCTATCCATTTATAGTTCCTCTCCACACATAAGATAAATAAAACTAAACTGGTAATCTAAAGACAGATGAAACATAATTTGAAGGCTAAAGCTAACAGCGGCTTATTCTATAAAGTTAATCTATATACCATTGCAAGGATTTGAGCACAATTAGATTTAGTAACACAAGAGGACAATAATCAAAAATGTGCTGTACTGTATTTGCAAAATGGACTTGGACCCAGTGGTTGTATAATCAGTTATCCCAACACAGAATTCCTTGAAGTCAATCGTCATCTACAAACGGAGCTTTTCACAAACATACTTTGCTTTTCAACTTCAATTAATAATGAACCATGAAGGCTTACAATATTTGTACACAAGGTCTGAGGTAAGGTCTGTTGTTGATGAAAAATGCCAAGTTTTATAACCATAATGGCAATACACATGGGAAATTTTCCAATTCAATTCTACTTTTTCTAGAGGGTGACACACAAAAAAATTGATGCTGGAATGTGGAGCAAAGCAGCAAATTGCTGGAGGAACTCAGTAGGTTCAGTGGGGGATGAGAGGGGCAGGGAAGGCGAAGGAATTTTTGATGTTTAGGGTTGAAATCCATCCTGGTGCAGGGCAATGACAATTTCTTTAACAACACAGTTGCTGCTTGACCCACTGAATTTCTCAAGGAGTTTGTAACTTTTTCCTCTTTAGAGGGCCTTTTCAGGACTCAAAAACAGTAGCTGATTGTGACTGACAGATGGATTTTATCTCCTAGTTAATTTGAAGTGTAACTGGTTACACCCTATATCTGATTAATGGACATCATGAAAATTGGATTTAGATACTCCCATGTAAACTGCGTCAGCAATGAAGAAACCAGAACGGTTGCACTAATTTCATCAATTCAGTCGTTAGGATACACTATCACCTGCCATGGGAGGATTGCATGAGCGAGTACACTGTACGCCAATTCTCTTCAGAACACAGGATTCCTAGAGAGTTTGGCAGGGTAGATGCAGGGATGATATTTTTCCTGTTAGGCAATCTACAATCAGGGGTCAACTCACAATATGATGGTTCATTTAGGATTAAGGCAAGGAGAAATTTGTTCAGAGGATGCTGAATCTTTGTAACCTTAGGAGGACCGTGGATCCTCAGTAACTGGATTCATTCAACAAATCAATAGTCTCCTGATTAAGGAAATCCATGGATATAGAATGTGCAAAAAAAAAGAGGCACTGAGGTATAGGAGCATGATCTGGATGAAATGGCAAAATATGCTTAAAGGCCCAGATGGTCCATGCTTGCTCCTAATCCTAGTTCTTATGTAATGAAATCTGAATCAATACATCATAAATTACTTAAAATCCACTTTAGGGTTGCTGTTGGATGCTGTCAATAATATTGACAGCATCCAACAGCATAATACCATTAATAAACCATTTATCATAAATCTTCCAAAGTGTACATAATACCTTAGCAAAAGAATTGCCAAATAAACAGCTTAGACTCTCTTGAACCTTAAAATTATGTCAAAATATTAAATATAACAGGACTTCATTAGATTCTGATTGTCACAAAGCAAACATATGCACGAATCTTTGACGGATCAGTATTTTACTGCTCTATCTAACATATCCCAACCCCATTGTCTCACCTATATGAAGTCCCTTATCACATTATCTTGAGATGGGGAAAATATCCTGATAGGTCAATTTAGGAAAAGCTGCCTGTATTGTCTCCATTGCTCAACCTAAATATGCACTGAATAACTGCAGAAGACAACTTGATTTTATAACACCAACCTTAGCTACATAGTGATCTATTGATTTGGATATGAACTGTATCACAGTGTAACCTCTCCAGATGTTTCCCATCCATTCTGCTTTCACCGGTTTACATTTTTATTAAATAATTTACCTATTCTGCATACTTGTTTCATTATAAATGAGGGAATGCACAAAAATATACACAGGGTGGAGACAATTATTCTTTCTAAATCTTTCTTGAAGGAATTTCCATTTTGTGTTCCATCTTGGTATATTGCAGACAACAAGTTTTCTTTAAGTAACTTATTGCTAACCACATTATACATAGATTTTCAATGATCTTGATATTTTATTTAGTTGCACTGTTTTGTGTCTGAAGCAATGCAAGACTAAATCACTTAGTAATCAGTTACACAAACATCTAAAAGATAGGAATACTCATGCTTTAAGGTACAACCATGGATACATCTTCATACCAAAATAGAAAATCATAAGACTTACTGGATCATGGTCTTCAAATTTCCAAAATGAGCTATAAATTTAATGGGCTTTTATGTCAAATTGTATTTCTGAATCTACGACAACTATAAAGATTTAAAATTGAAAACAACCTTTTCCTCTGAAAAAGGGAAATGATCCAACTGCTCACTTAAAAAATATTTCAAAAAAACAAAAGCTCTTTACTTGCCTCCCAACCTCCTGCTCCTACCCATAAAGTTTCCCGATGTGCTGTAGTAAAGTCTCCATTTATGACTCCTATTTCACCTTCTGGGTGGCAACATCACGCCTCTATGGCACTATGAATTGCAGAGCCAGTGACGTGTTTATGGAGAGACACTTCCTGCAGGTGTGATGTTTAAAGAGTGAGTCATCATCAGTACCCTTTGTAGAAAAATTCAAACCAATAAAGAATTATGACCAATATCAAATTTTCAGAACCTGTGTGGGAAGAGGTTTCTTCTCACTTAAATGTTGAGTTTTGGTGACAATATACTTTTGGGTTCATCACTTTCTTAAAGCAAGTTTATCAAATCCTCACTGACCCATGGCATTTTAGGAAAGGGTACTGATCAAAAATAATGCCATTACTATTACAGTCCATTTTTCCCTAAACGGGATTCAATTTCCACAAAGTAACCTATTCAAAAATATTTTGGGAATGGCAGATCCAATTAAGAAAATTTTTTTTTGCATCATTGTCATCTTTTACAAGAAGTATAAGGCTACAATGTCATTGCATTTGCTGCATAAAATGCGTTGAAAGGATCAAAGATGATGTCAAACTCTTAATATGTATATAAAGGGGAAGCTATAATACAAAATTCTGTTTCAAAGGTAATCTTAATATTTAAACAAACTACATCAAGCTGTTCAGTAATTTTAAATACTGAACAGCTTTATTAGGCCTATCTAATTCATTTGGTTGATTTCCCAAATGAATGAATAAATGCCTTTCACATAATCTGGAGATATTTCATCGCTTTGTAAAGATTATTTTTGATGTCATAAAAGTAGTTTTATGAAGCAACTCACTATCGCCAATCCTAATCAGATACTACTAAACTTAGAAATATGAAGGTAAGCTAGCCTATAATAATAATAATAATAATAATGAGGGCACCAAAAGTATTTTTTTCCCCAGATATCCAAGAGAGGTGAGAGTGGATATTGGACCGCTGGAAAATGACACTAGAGAGGTAGTAATGGGGGGAGGGGGGCAAGGTGGATGACTTACTAAGTATTTTGTGTCAGTCTTCACTGACACTAGCAGTATGCCAGAAATTCAAGACCGTCAGGAAGCAAAAGTGAGTGTAATTGCTATTACTGAGGAGATGTTTAGGAAACTGGAAGGTCTGAAGGCAGTTAAGTCACCTCAACCAGACAGACTGTACTCCAGGATTCTGAAAGAGGTAACTGAAGAGATTGTGGAGGCATTAGTAGTGATCTTTCAAGAACCATTAGATTCTGAAAAGGTTTCCAGAGGACTGGAAAATTGCAAATGTCACTTTGGTATTTAAGAAGGGGTTGAGGCAAAAGAAAATAAATTATAGGTCAATTAGCCTGACTTCAGTGGTTCGGATCCATTATGAAATAGGCCAATGTCAGCATTATTTCCTTCAGAAGATATATTGTCCGACAAATCTGTTGGAATTCTTTGAGGAAATAATAGGCAGGATAGCCAAAGGATGTTGTTTACTTGGATTTTCCAAGGCCTTTGACAATGTTCCACACAAGGCTGCTAAACAAGTCAACAGCCCATGTATTACAGGAAAAATACTAGCATAGGTAGTAGATTGGCTGACTAGCAGCAGGCAAAGAGTGGGAATAAAGTGCGCCTTTTCTGGTGACTACTGGTGTTCTGAAGGGGTCTGTGTTGGGACCACTTCTTTAAACGTTACAATGATTTGGATTATGGAATGAATGGCTTTGTGGCCAAGTTTGCGGATGATACAAAGATAGGTAGAGGGGCAGGTAGTATTCAGGAAGCAGTGTGTCTCCAGAGGACTTGGGTCAGTTTAGGAGAGAGGGCAAATAAGAGGAAGATAGAATATAGTGTAGGGAAGGAAATGTATGGTCAAGTAATTTGGCATAAGGAATAAAGGCATAGATTATTTTCTAAACAGGGAGCAAATTCAGAAATCAGAGGTAAAAGGGGTCTTTTGGGATTGCTCTGGACCTGTACTCACTGGAGTTTAAAAGAACAAGGGGGTTCTCATTTAAACTTATCAAATATTGAAAGGCCGAGATAGAGTTAATGTGAAAAGGATGTTTCATATAATAGGGGAATCTAGGACTGAAAGGCACAGCCTCAGAATAGAGGGATGCCCCTTTACAACAAAATTAGGAGGAATTTCTTTAACTAGAGGGTGATGACTGTGGAATTCATTGCCACAGGCAGCTGTGGAGGCCAATCATTGGGTATTATTTAAAAAGGAGGCTGATAGGTTGTTGATTAGCAAGGGTGTGAAAGGTTACGGGCAGAAGGCAAGAGAATAGGGTTGAGGCATAATAAATCAGCCATAATGGAAAGATAGGGAAAGCTTGATGGGCCAAATGGTCTGAGTCTGTTCCCTATATCCAATGGATAAAAACAACTGAATCATACGAGTGCTTTTTTCTACTATTTCTCTTCCACCACATCACTTATTCCCAAAGCTGGTGATATTCATTAGGGTATGGTTTAGTAAGTGCTGGTACATCTTTAGTACTTTGTGCAGGTCATCCTGGATGCACAAGTTCTAGAGGGCAAAGGTCAGAGGCATCCTAGTGTTCTAGTATATAAATCATAAAATGTTAGCAGGCATATTCAACAAATAGGAAAATGGTATATCAGCCTACATAGTGAAGAAATTAGAGTTTTAAGAATAGAGTGGTCTTGTTCAGTCGTACAGGCCACACCCAGAATACTACGTACAGCTTTGGTCCACTTAACTAAAAATAGGATACTGTAGCATTGGAGGCAACCCAAAGGAGATTCACTAGACTAATTCCTGGGAAAGGGGATTGTCCTAGAAAGAAAAGCTGAACAGCTTGGGTCTATATTTCTTGCAGTTTAGAAGAATGACCGTATTCAAACATAAAAGATATGTGGGCTTGACAGGGTAGACGTTGAGGTATTTTCACTGGTGGGAGAGTTAAGAAAGGGGTCATAGTTGCAAAATAAGGCTAGTCGTTTAAAATTGAGGGGCACAGAAACTTCTTCTGACAGAGGATACCGAATCGCTTGAATACTCTGCTTCAAGCATTGTGAAGGCCAGCTATGTTTAAAGTGGGGATATATGAATACTTGACAAATCAAAGAATTCATGGTTTATGGGGAACTGGCACAAATTTTTCCTCCATGATTATTTGAGCCCAACATCAATTTCTGTAGCGAGTAGTGTTTTCATGCACATGGTTGAGACCAGTACACAGAAGCAATAGAAATGGGACAATGATTAATCACAATCAAATGGAGATCATTCTTGCAATTAAATGCATTCCATTAAAGGAGCAGATTGCATTTTCTGTGAATCTGGATGAGGAATGTTGCAACTGGGTGACAGGCTGAAACTATGACTCCAACTTGTGAAAGGGCTGCATTATCAGTAATCTGTAAATTAAATATACAGTATTTGTAGAGGGAATTATTATAACTAAAGACTTCTGGAATTTCTTACCTTTAATAGATCCCACTGGTTTCACATATTTATCTACCCCTCCCCACCTGACCCACTATCAGCTTTAGGCAACGCTAGACGGAGAGAGTGCTTGAATGTAAAAAGTTACCATCCAGACAATTAATCTTTACTACAGCACACATGGAAACAAGCTGCTAAGGGCATACTTTTTCTTGTAAAAACTGAGCCAACTTGAAACCAAATCTTGAATATTAAATTACAATATTAACTTTGAGAATACAGCTTACCTTGGTACTCCGTCCATGGATGTGGAGCCTGTAACCTTGGGCATCTGACAATTTGCTGCTGAAGCCAGTTTTAAGGCAGCTGTTGGAACATTATTTAAAGTTCGTGGTATATGACGTGCATTCAGACTGGTGACAGAATTAACAGCAGCTACTGAGCTGGGTACACCTATGCGAAGGCTGTTGCCAAGCAAAACCTGAGGACTTGAGTTCGTAGTATTTCCATGGTGACTCAGTGCACTATGGGAAGTTGCTGTCTGTGTGTTGCTGCAGGAAGGCAGTAAGGCTGAACCTGCTGCTGATGATGACGATTGACTGGTTTGCACAAGTGCTGTAGGTGTGGTACTCGTGAGGTGTAAGCCCTTGTACGATCCTGTGAATAGTAAAAATAAAACAGAATTAGAACACTTGCATGATCTTGAGATCAGGGCAAGAAACAATCAGTGAAATTATCTGAATTAATGTTGGTGCATTTGCATTTGGGAAGGCATTATGACCCACAAATTCATATTTCATCAATTTCATTGCACACTAAAGGAATATGTGCCACAGGTTAAAGCAAGCAAATATATCAAGTAACACAACAAAGTGCCAATCACATTTGTTCTGCCTTGTCGAAGTATTAAGGAAAGGCTTTAAAAAGCTTTGTCACATTCAAAACCGATAATACTCGGAAAGGTTCAAAGACTGGGCTCCTCCAGAAATGTGATTATTGTTTTCTCAGAGCATTTGTCAATGAACATCTCTAACATGCAATTCCCCAAACCCCCAAGATAAAATACTAAGCCTACATTTAAAAGGGTTATGGCTGCATAGCATGATTTCCACAAGAGATTCTGCAGATGCTGGAAATTCAGAGCAACACACAAAATGCTGGAGGAACTCCGCAGGTTTTCTGGTTACCTGCTTGCTTTTTTCAAACAATAACAGTTCCAATTCACTAATCTTTAAGTAGCAATTTTATAGTATATGCCTGCTGATCTTCCATTTTTAAATCAGATGTCTAAAGTTGGGATGGAAAACTAATTTAAATACTGTTCAAACATTATACAGGGTATACCATTACAGGAATGAAAATAAGCTGCTCTTAAAAATTAAAATATGAATGAAATCAGTGAGCTTTAAAAAAATGGCTGTAATTAGCTGAAGGTATGAATAGCCTCAGTTGTTAAACATGCCTTCAGTTGGCTGTAATTTAACAGCAACTTTGTGAAGTGTTCTTTAGGCTAAATGGGCAAGATTCAAGTCAATATGTTTAGCCTCTAACCAAACTTGCCTGCTGGTCAGTGCTTTATTTTTGTCAGCTGGAAGTGCAAAATTTTTGGGACATTAAATTATACTCCAACACAGGTTGCTATATTGTTTATATGTAAGTAAATGGAGAACAATTAGTCTCACCCTTATAATGTTTAGCTTCATTTGTCACACATAAATTGAAACAGTGAAATATATCACTTGTATCTCCAACCAACACAATCTGAAGAAGTGCTTCAAGCGCAACACAAGATGCCCATATATGTATATTTTTGGAGCGTGGAGGGAAACCATAGTGCCTGGAGGAAACCTGTAGTCACCGGCTGAACATAAAATTCCTTACAGACAGTGGCAGGAATTAAACCTCAATCACTGATTGTGGCTGTGAAGTGTTGTGCTGACTGCTACACTACTGTGCCAACCATAGCAATGAGCTTGAAATTTTTCTCCACATTGCCACAAATATAGCAACCGTATTTAAAAAAAGTTACTCAATATAGTCAAAAAGGCTGGATGAGAATGAATAACAAATTCTCTACAATGTAAACTTTAATAACATATTCCTTTACATTTCTGAAAATATGGTCTTTCTCCCCATTCATCTCCAAAAGTATTTCATTTTGTGACTATCTAGATTTACCTGAGGCTTGGAGGACACCATTGATTCCAAGCACTGCCTCCTCCTTTGCTTTGAATGCCATCAATTGTTCGGATGTCATTAAAGCCGAGGCTGCAAATTGTGCGCTGACTGAATCCAATGTTTTTGAAACAGAACCCTGTTGTACAAGAATAAAGAAATTATCCAATAAATCAGAAATATTATTGTAAGCAACAAATAATTGATTTTTAAATAGATCACCACTTCAGAAATATTTCTATTGTTTGTATTCAATGAAATTTATGGAGAACTAAGTAATTATGATCATATGGTTGCTGTCTAATTTCATTTAATATTCAAAGATCTTAGAAATGATGACAAGGTGTTCTGAGATGACCTTTGCTGAACGCTTTCCATTGCTTCAACAGGCAACTTTTTTTTTGGCAGCATTGAGCTCACAGTCAAAAATAACATTGCTGATAGCTGCAGCTATTGCCCCACTTGTATAAGAATATGCACAAAGTCTTCCAAAATATTAATTTATACACTGTTCATTGCCTAGCAGAACAGTTCATTTTAATCAAAAATTTTTCAGTGACAGTTCTAATCCTGAAAACATAACTTCTTCAATCTTGCCACAGTAGTGAATTAAAAACTGATTATGCATCAATCCAATGATTTCAATTGCCAATCAAACCTGAGTTTCTGTATTTCTCTACTGTTGATAATTCGCCTTGACACAATTTCCTTCAAAGTTTTGTATAATAAAGATATCAACCTTAAAAATCATGTGTACCAATAGGTTTTCGTTATGATACTGTATTTAAAGTATACTTAACGAAATCATACAGCTGTTAAAGTAATATTTAATTGAACAGTGCTTACCTGTGAAGAATTGGAGCCTGAATTACTATGTGCTAGCTGCTGCTGAATCTGTGCAAGTTGTTGTTGCTGCATCAGTACTAGTTGCTGTTGATGTTGCTGGTATTGTTCTGCTGTAAATGCTGAACACAAATCAATTTATTAAGGCAAATTTGATGCAAAAGTAAAACTGATGCAAGAAGCGTCTGCCACTTTCAGATACATCTGGATTCTACACATAACTGCACCAGAATCAACACTTAGGTTGTAAATATTGCTTTGATATGTTTACCAGGATAGTTTTTCCCAAAGTGATTTAGCAAATTAACCTGTCATCTCTGTACAACTAGATTTAATTCACACATCTGATTATGAAATGGGCATTAAATATTCTGGAGAGTAGGGTAAGAGAACACGAAGACAAGAAACACACATTAAAAACCTGCTGATTAGAATGACCTTCATACAAGTTACTGAGTAAACATAAAACCCCATCAGTTAGTCCTCATCAAGTTGGAGTAATCAATTTGGGATGTTATGGGATCATAAAATAGGAGTTCCAACATATGAACTTTTCATACTTGTCTAATCTACCTTTGTACTATTTTTCAGCATTTTCCCCATATCCCCCAATTCATTTAATATCGAGAGATCTATCCACTTGTTTTAAATGAACACGATTGCTTCCATGACCAGGATACAGAATTCCATAGATTCACAAAGTGAAGAAATTTCACCTCATTTCAGCCGTAAGACTTTTCTTGTTCCCAAAGCATGCTTCCTGGTGCAAATTTCCTCAGTCAGGAAAACAATACCATTTCTCAAAATTTCATCTAGTCTAGTATCAGCTAAATCAATAATATAGACCATGAATAATTTCTTTCCTCCTCGACCTTTCATTCTTCAAAGCACCTCTCTGGTCATAACTCAACCCCAGAATGATCCATTTACTCCTATCCTTAACCATTTTCAATTCTCTTTAAGTATATTCCTCCCAACTCTATGTGCTTTAACCTCCCTCGTTAACCAACCTCCTGTGTTCGACTTATTGAAAATATTCCTGAAATCCTAAATACACATCTACTGGTTCCTTCTTATCACCTCTAATTCATATTCTAAAAAATTAATGCTAATTCTAATCAATCTTATTACTCTTTTCAAGGTGTCTTATTAACACATTATTTATCATAAATCCCAGCATTCCCCCCCACCATAATTTCTTTCCTTCCTTAAATAGCGGGGCCACCTTTACTATCACCAATCCACAATCTAAGAACCTGATAAAATATGACTTAAAGGGCCATCCTTCAAATTTTTGAGACGTTAATCATCAAGTTCTTGGGATTCTCAGCTTTCAAGCTCAACAACCTAACATCATTTTTTGAGTAAATTGTTTGAATTAATGTAAATACTGTGCATTAAAAAGGAAGCTGAGGAAATGTAAATAAAGTCACCTTGAATTTGCTGTTAAGATTACAGTCATGCAGATGACATCATTCTAAACAAAGTAAAAGAGTAGCACTTCGAGTCATTAGAATTCAGTTGTATTTTATGCATCATTTAACAACTCATTAAAATGCAGAGAACTGGGATTGGCTTTCTACCCACCCACAAAAAGCACAAGATGTTTGTTCCTCATTCAAGAGGGATCTCGTAGCACTATCCCTCTATGCACTGCAATTCGCTTATCACCGAAACAGGTCTATGGCAAATATTTCTCTGGCCCTACACTCATTTCTGGAGCATCTCGACAATAAAGACACTTATGTTAACTTGTTTTTATTATTGACTACAACTCCACCTTCAATACTTTAATTCCAAACTTGTAAACCTGACCAACAGACCATAATCAGTAAAGATGGAAGGCAACACCTCTGCTCAATTACCTTCAGCACTGGTGCCCAAAACATTGTCCTCAGCCCCCTACTCTAATTCCTGTACAATCACGACTGTGTGGCTAGATTCTGCTTTAGCTCCATCTACAAGTTTGCAAGTCTCACTACCACAGTGTACCGTATCTAAAATAGCAATGCAAGAGTACAGGAAGGAGATGGAGAGTCAAGTGACAATGGAGTCATGACAACAATCTTTTTCTCAATGCCAGCAAAACAAAAGAACTGGTCATTGGCTTCAGAAAGGGGTGGCACACATACTCCTGTTTACACCAATAGTGCTGAAGTCAGAGTTAAGAGCTTCAAGCTCCAAAGATCAAATAGCCTATCCTGGTCCAACCATGCTGACACTACAGCCAAGAAAGCTCACCAGCATCTCTTACTTCATCAGGTGATTAAAGAAATTTGGCATATTCCCTTTGACACTCAGCAATTTTTAAATCTGTGAATCATAGAAAGCGTCCTATCCAGATGCATCACAGCCAGATTTGCCAACTGTTTTGGCTATGACCACAAGAAACTGTACAGACATGTGGACAGAGGTCAATCTGTACTTCCTCCTCTTCATGGCCTCTATCTACACTTCTTGCTTCTTAATAAAGCAGCCAGTATGCAGGAGCCCACCCTCCATTGATGATCTCTCCAACTCCCTCCAATCAGGCAGAAAATACAAAAGCCTAAAAGTATGCACCAGCAAGCTCAAGGACAGAGCCTATCGCACTATTCTAAGACTAATAAATGGTTCCCTCTATGATAAGATGAACTCTAATGTCACAATCTATCTTGTTATGGTTTTGCATGTTTACCAGTGCTGCACTTTTTCTGTATTGTAACTCTTTATTCTGCACTCTTATTATCTTGTGCAACCTCAATGCACTGTTGTAATGAATTGATTTGTATGGATGGCATGCAAGTTTTTCCACTCTGCCTCAGTACTTAAACTGATTTATGTTCTAACTTAATTATTGCCAAATCAGTGTATATATAACAAGCTAAACTGCATGAGCTGTTAGTTTTATTTTAATTGTATTCTTAAGTGGCACACTACTGAAACACTCATTAATGCCTGTTACCACTAGACTTGTGAATTTTTGGTCTTTATTTTAACTCCCAGTTAAGCAATACATTAAATTTAAAATCTTATTCCTCAAGACCCATCTGTCCACACAGTCTCACCAGTTTCTGGTAATCTTCCCAGCCTCATGATCCACTGAGATCCATGTATTTTTGTTCAAACTTCCAGACCATACTTGATTGAACTGCTTAATCAACGGCCGACTTGCTCTCAGTTACCAAAGCTCTAATTTGTAGCCTCAAGATGAAGATATGTCACCCAAATGTCAATGCATCTATAACAATGACTTTTTGATAATCCGTTTTCAAGTGTCATAGCCATAGGACACTGCAGCACAGAAACAGGCCTGTGGTACATCTAGTCCATACTAAAAGTGTCTTCAAGGTTTCAAGGCAGAGGGTAGCAATGGAAGGATTTTTAAAATTCCAAGCCTGCGACTAGGGGTGTACAAGGATCTGTACTAAGACCTTTGCTGTTTGTGATACATTTTAACGATTTAGATATAAAGGAGGTACGATTAACAAGTTTGTGGACGACATGAAAATTAATAGTATGCATAGTTGCATTAGCAGCAGTTATGGATCAGATAGAAAATAGAAAATAGTCCTGAGCGCTGCAAAATAGAATTTATTGCTGACAAATGTGACATGTTGCATTTTGTCAAGTCAAGTAGTGGGTAGGACATGTACAATAAATGGTAGGGCATTGAGGAACACTGAAGAGAGAAACACAAGGTCCCACATCCACGTCGCTGAAAGTGGCAATGGGTGGAAAATGGTAAGGTAGTACTTGGCATGCTCGCCTTCATAGGCTGGGGCACAAGATACAAGAATTGCGACAGTATGTTGCAACATTATACAACATTGGTTAGACTGCACTTAGCATACTGTATGCATTCAACAGGAATTCTGCAGATGCTGGAAATTCAAGCAACACACATAAAAGTTGCTGGTGAACGCAGCAGGCTAGGCAGCATCTTTAGGTAGAGGTGCAGTCGACGTTTCAGGCCGAGACCCTTCGTCAGGTCTCGGCCTGAAACGTCAACTGCACCTCTTCCTAGAGATGCTGCCTGGCCTGCTGCGTTCACCAGCAACTTTTATGTGTGATACTGTATGCATTTCTAGTTGTCACATGAAGTACATGTTTGTACTGGACAGGTTAGGATTTACTAAAATGCTGCCTGGATTGGAAGAACAGTAATGGAGTAGAGACTGATGGGCTGGGAATGACTTTCATGGAATGAAAACGACTGAGGCCAGATGCAGTTGTACAAAACTACAGTAAGAAAGGCATGATCTTTTTCCCGTGGTAGGGGTATTAAAAAAAAAGAGGCACAGCTTTAAAGAGAGAGGAAAGAGTTCTAAAGTGAATGTAAGAGACAAGTTCTTCTTGGTTGAAATCAGGAATGCACCATCAGCAGTGATGGAAGAATTGGGTAATTAGTACATTTAAGCATTTAAAAAAGATAACTAGGCAAGGCTACAAGAAAACAAGCCTATTAAAGAATACAAGCCTATTGCCACGGTGGCAATGGTAGCGTAGCAGTTAGCTGAACAGTATTACAGCTTGCAGAGTTCAGAGTTCAATTTCGGCATCATTCTGCAAGGAATCTCTGTGTGTCCTCCCTGTGGAATGAATGGGTTTTCCTTGAGTGCTCCAGTTTGTTCCTGCATTCCAAAGATGTACCAGGGAGGTTAATATGTCACTGTAAACTGCCCTGTGATTAGGTTAGGGTTAATTGGAATTGTGGGGTTGCTAGGTACGGTGTGGCTTGAAGGGTCAGAAGGGCCAACTGCACTCTATCAATCAATAAATAATTTTAAAATAAGTATGTATAATGGGGGAAATATGGGAAGATGGATAAAAGGTTAGCACGGACATGGTGGGCTGAAGGGCCTGAGAACCTTTGATTGGTTAAAGAGATTACTGCTTCAATTACTCACATGCTAACATTTTATGTACAAAAGGGGGAAATACCTCCTTTTTCAAAAAGAACAAGCTTAGATTCTAATCGGACCCATGGCTAGTTATTAAATAATAAACCTAGCTGTTTTAAAGATGCAGCTTCTTGAACTGAATGATATTCTATATCACACCATTCCTACAAAATGTATCATCCTATTTACTGTATGTACATTCAGATTTTAACAGGAATATTCCCAAATAGAATCATGAACCTCTGCCTTGGCACTAGCAACTACCTATCACACTACATTTCTTTTCTAGCACAGTCATGGTTACAGTTAGTCGAGACCAGTTGGATTGATCTCAATTGTGGGTCTGGTGAGTACTGTGCACGATGTACACAGATGGAAGTAGGAATCTCTTTTGTACATGAATTTCATCTGTGGTTGGGAAAAAAGCTTTGGAAATTTTTCTTTGAATGAACTGATTCTGTCAAAGGCAGTTTACTGGCACTTTTTAGTAGAAAAATGATTGAGTACATTATTCAGGAGTATAAAAGATGATCAATAAAACTTCCAGATTAAAAATACTGACTAAAGTATCAATAAATGTTCCCTAATAGCAGTAAAGCGCTCAACTCTTCAGACAGCATAAATGAAGCCATGAGTTCCCTATAGATAGCAGCGGTTTAGAGGGATATGAGCCAAATGCAGGCAAATGGAAATGATTGCAACACACATAAAAGTTGCTGGTGAATGCAGCAGGCCAGGCAGCATCTATAGGAAGAGGTACAGTCGACGTTTCGGCCGAGACCCTCCATCCTGATGATGAAGGGTCTCGGCTCGAAACGTCAACTGTACCTCTTCCTATAGATGCTGCCTGGCCTGCTGCATTCACCAGCAACTTTTATGTGTAACGCCTGAAATTCCAGCATATGCAGATTATCTTGCATTTGCGTTTTTAAATGGAATTGATTACTTGTTGCTGCAAGTACACTTTTCATTGCACCTGTGCATACTTGTGCAGATGACAATAAACTCAAATTTGTCAGGTACCAGGGTCAGCATGGAACTTGGAGGGAAAGGCCCTCTCCATGCTGTATTATTTTGACTAACAGTGCTCAATCCAAACCATCACCTAGTCCATTCACCTCAGAAGTGGGCCCAAATGTGCAGAATTTATTCCTGACACATGCAGACTAATATATGAAACTTTTAACAAACTATCCAAATTTCCAGTTCTCACTTTGCTCAAGAGCATTATTAATGGACACCTTAATGACATATTCTATTATATTTAAATAAGAGCATCTTCTAATTCTCATGCAGATGCAGTTACTTTGCTGCTGCCGCGAGTTATGACTGCTGCACTAAGGTTTTTCTTAATGTTTGAATCTAGAAATGTTTAATATATACAAAATGCTCAAATGATTACCAAAGTGATGTCATGTTATCATGGTGTACGTTTATGCATGAATGGATAAAAGTGCCAAATAGCAAGAAACACAAATGATTCATCTCTAAACTAATATTGTTGATGGGTTCTCAATGTGATTGCAAGGTCAGTTTCCACCCTGCAAGGAATGGTTGTCAGATAAAACATGGCTCACATTTTTCTTTGATTTCACAGAAAACAGAGCAAATGCAACAAACACGAATTTTTTTTGCTACAGCTTTAGGGCTGATGTACAATTATCTCTTTAGTGCTGACTGTACTCTGGAGAACAGGAATAAACCACAGGGTTTCAATTCCAGTGCAGTGTCAAATTCCATGCCAAAACAACCCCACAGGATTTCCCTCTTCAATTCCTTAATATTTAATAGACAGATATTTAAGTGTTGAGAATAAGACTTTAGCCATCCCAAAAATATGCAGCGAACTCTTGTTAACCACAGAAAATCTACATCTGAAAATAGATCTTGGCAACAGAACAAACAGCTCACCAAAATCAATATTTATCAAAATACATGTGGGGAAACTAAATATTTTTGATTCTGTGAATTCCTAGTATTTAAATTTTGCTACCTCCTGCTTATTGGAATTCTAATGGTTTGAAATTGCCACAAAACTGTTCATAACTGTCTATCTCAACACTAAATACTGGTTTAAAATACTACTTAAAAACAAAAGGTTTGAGATAATACAGTATTATTTGTGGAGACAATGTCCAAGTTGAGTTTTGGATGCAGTCTGTGTTTAAGCAATCTTGCCTCTGAAACAAAGCATGTTTCAAAACATTTACAGATCTAATACCCTTTCACTTTTAGAGAAAACAAGAGAAATTAAGGTGATTATCAAATTCTGAACTCCAGAAAAGTAGTATTAGTTTTAGATATTCCAAAGGAATAATTAAATACACTTCAGCCACCTGTTTTTAAATTGGTTATTATTCCTCGATAAAAGGAAATGAATAAACAAATCACTTAGAAATGGCTAGAGAAAGGGAGACAACAGCAAGAGACAGGGATAGAGAAATATGCTATCTGGTGATGCATATTCTGGATTTAATAGTTACTCTGAAACTATGACAGATCCAGTGGACGTAATCAGAAGTCTCATGTTATGTTGAAATACATAAAAGATTAAAACAAGTAATATGAGGAAATGCTACATGTTCCCTCACAACTAACAACTTCTGCTTTATCGTTCATTATCAGGGCTAATCTGATCCTGACAGCTCCACTTTCCTGTTGGTTCCTTGTATTCTTTAGATTCTCTTGTAGACCAAAAGAGCCCATTTTGCTCCTAATAGATTTATTATTGGCATGGGCATTGAGATACAGTGAAAAGCTTTAGTTTTGCATGCCGCCCAGAACAATATGTATCACAATTCAGCCTCCACTGTTCTGTGGTGAAGAATTCTAAATCCCCAAGACCATCAAAAGAATTCAACACCTCTCTCAAATTTAAATCTGAAAAGAAATGGGTAGAAACAGTAATAAAGACCATACAACTAAAATTGTTGTAAAAACCCACCCGCTCCAAGATAATCTGCATCTGCTGTATATGCACAACAAACATGCAGCAAACCATTCAGTCCAAAGGGACTTACAGCTCTCCAATTCATCACTCACATCTCATGATTGAAAAATAAGTCTTCTCACACTGAGGTCACTAACTTACTGCAGGACCAATACCATAATACTGCAGCATCCAGTGAAATGTCATTAAGTACATCCAACAGCTACAATATCTTTAAACCATTAACTCAAGACAGCAATATTGGGCAAATCAATTGTTATTATCACCTTATTAACACAATTATGCATCATTAAGCTCTTATCCTCTAACTCTATCTCTAAGTGATATCAATTACTGAGAAAGTGTGTTTTCCTGACCAACCAATTAAGATAATATATGGAAAGCAGTTGCAGCAACTAAGTCCTGCTGTTCTACATATTTAAAGCTAAGCAACAGAATAAATAACATTGACCACAGTGGTGTATACTTTTATCACTGACTGATGATTTATTTGGAAATAAATTCTTGAATTTTGACTCAGCAGAATGTTAAATTTGCTTTAAGAGACTAGATTCTTTAAAAAAGCAATGATGGTCAAATGTTCATATCATTTAAAAGTCAATGCTTATTCACAATAAAAAAAAGGTTTTATTTTAACTTTGATCTCTACTTTTATTGTATCTTGAACTTTAATAGGATGGCCTAACTTATCATTCTTTACTGGAAGAGAGTTATGAAGGATCTCTACCCTTGCATCTCATCAGGAAAGAGTACACACACCCTTACTAACTAGATTTGGATCAGAGCATACCAACTAACTAAAGTACCCAAGATTATTAGGCAGTTAGGAGGGTAGGGGAAAAGAAAATAAAAAGCAATTTTGAGGTGCAGTGGAGTTAATAAAATAGTAAGCAAAATGGAAGGAAAGAAAAGCAGTTTGACGTGGGAATCGGAAAGTGGTATAAGCACAATGGTAATAGCACAAGCTCTGGAGAAAAATCTAATGTGGTGGAAGAAAGCAACAAGATAAAGGTGATAGAAATTAATGGGAGGAAAGCATGGTTAATAAACAGTTGATATTCAGCACATTAAATGAAAATAGGAAACCTTAGCATCAAGAGATTGAAAGTAAAAAAAAAGAGGCTAAAATTTAAAACAAAAACAAATGGTAAAAATACTCAAGTCTGTCCACATCTGTGGAAAGAGAAACAGAATCAGAGTTTCAGGTTGGAGATCTTTCTTCAAACACAGGAGGTTCAACTTATTTTTCTTTTGATAAGTTATTGAGAAAAGAGGGTTGCCAATAATGCAAGTTACCCAAAGAGCAAGTTTGATGATATCTTCAGTTATTAAATAACAGTGCAAATAAAAAAAATTCTTCCCCGTAATTTTGGTAAAAATTTAAAATGTGAAAAATTCTCATACTTTCCCACCACACATGATGAATAAAGTCTTGTTGGGCTTCCACTTGGTAACTGTTTTGATCACAGACTGCCATCTTCATCAGGGATGATGTCTGGGTATGTCTAGTCTGGTGGTATTTATACTGCCATTGTACGTCCCTCTTGATTAGTTAGTTCTCATCCAACATGAATTTCGCTCACCTTGTTTACAATCGAATTCCAGTTCTTACTTAGAGCGAGATCTTCATCTTTGTTAAAATTATTCTCCTCTAGTTTTATTTCAATGGCCTCACCAGGCAATCCCAAAAGCCACTGGTCTGGCACAATAGTTTTGTGTGAAGTCAATCCTATGGCCACTGCGAATGCAATGTTCTGCTGCCGCCTATTTCTCTGGGTAACCCAAATGGATACACCTCTTGTACTACTTGATGTGGGTTTTGACATACACTGCTCCGCATTCATAGGGAATCCTGTAGATGGGATGCCCAGGCATTATCTCTGATGAAGATGGCAGTGTTTGTCATCGAAATGTTGGTTAAAATCAGTACCTGTACTTGGCTGGAAACCTGAGATGAATTGATTCTAAAGTGTTCTGATAATGGCCATTTATCAATGTTGTTCAATTTTCAGGTCCCTCCTCAATCTATCTGCTCTGAGAAGAATATGTTTCTCCAGTCGCCACATGACTGAGAAGCAATTCTATGCAAACCTCTTTCTTCCATCAAGTGGCACTCACATCACCAAATTCTGGCTTTACTATAACTTCCTGGTATTTTCACTGTATGTCTATCTATAAAGTGTAGAATGCATATCTGTGTGCTGGGGAGAGTGCAGGGCAGATACAATAGGATCTGACTGAATAGCAGCACTTTAGTTCTGGGGGAAGGCAGAAGTATAAAATTATGAGAGGCTTAGCTAGGATGGAAAGTCAAAATCTTTTAACCTGAGTAGAGATATCATAGTTTTAAAGTAACAGGTAGGAGATTTAAAGGGGACATTATGGGCAAGTTTTTGTTTTAAACAGAGTGGTTGATATCTGAAGCATGCTGCCAGAGATGGTGGTGGATTCAGATTCAATTGTTGTATTTAAGAAGCATTTAGCTAGACATGGTCATAATGCAGACAGCAAAAAGTTGGCATGGATGTGGAGTACCGAAGGGTTCAATTCTGTTATACACCCCTGACTACAGTATCCCATATTCCTGCAAGTCCTTCAAAACCACATCTATATTACCACTCATTTGCCTCCCAAAAGCATTTAGCTCATTTCATGGAGTCAGAGGAGACAGATACTGGGATCCAGAACAATAAAGATATGCTGGAGGAACTCAGTGGGTTGAGCAGCATCCGTAGAAAGAAATATTGACCTGAAACAATGACAATTTCTTTCCTCTCACAGATCATATTCAACCCAGAGATTCTCCAGCAGATTGTTGTGTCAGTTCATTTCACACCCTCTATATGTTTGCCATTTCAGTTTATTTATATCTGCCTGATTACCATTTTCATCATTGGGGGATACAACTGCATACCTGCTCTCCAGACTAAAGAGCAACCATTCACTACTATCCTCTATTTCTCAACCACTTCTGAGTTCATGTTGCTAATATCATTTCAATATCATAGATTTCAAAATTTTAAGGACTTTACATTTCTTTTTAAAAGTTAGTAAACACAGAACAGTACAGCACAGCACAGAAGGTCCTTTTGGCCCACAATACCTGTGTTGAAAATGAGGCAAATTTAAACTAATCCCAATGGCTCGCACATGGTCTTTATTCCCCTATCCTCTGCCTAAGTGCTTCTTAAACACTTTTCTATTACTTCTCCTGGCAATGCATTCCAGGCACATACCACATTGTACTTGGCTTGTAAAACTCCTTTAAATCTTTTCTCTTTTTTTGAGTTCTCTATTCCACATTAAATCATAACACCATAAGATACAATAACAGAATTAGGTCATTTGGCCCATTGAGTCTGCTCCGCTATTTCATCATGGTTAATCCATTCTTCCAACCAGGCCCAATTTCCTGCCTTCTCCCCGTATCCCTTCATGCCCTGGCCAATCAAGAATCTATCCACCTCTGCCTTAAATATATGTAAAGACTTGGCCTCCACAGCTGCCTGTGGCAAAAATTTCCACAGATTCACCACTCTCTGGCTGAAGAAATTCCTCATCTCCGTTCTAAAAGGACACTCTTCTATTCTAAGGCTGCCTCCCCTGGTCCTACACTCTCACACCATAGAAAACATCCTCTCCACATCCACTCCATCAAGGCCTTTCACCATTCGATAGGTTTCAATTATTCTGCTTGATTTCCTATTAATAATCCATATTCATGAGCTATACAATTTTATTTACATTATGCTTATTTCATTAATTACATAATGCTTATTTCACGATATTTCTTTAAAACTATATGTAAATACACTAGAACATTGACTTTAAATATGAAAAAGTACTAAGACTTTTGCAGTTGAGCATTCTAAGCAATTATGGCAAAAGCGATGAGCAATTACCATCACTGAATGCTCCTTATACGTTCCAAGTAGATAAATGAAAAGTGTAAACTATATCATGTTTGGAAGCATTTATTAGGCATGGTTAAAATCTGAAGTGTTCAGTTAGCATTCAGACAGAACCTAAACTCATATTTGACTAAAATGATAAACTGAATGTACAAGATGTCAGCCCAATATGTCCTGTTGAATAGGTCAATTATACCAGCAATTCTAGCATGAGTCAATCAAAAGCTTGGGAGAGAAAAATCAAAGATGCCTTGAGACTGATCAATTTGGTAAAAAGCATAAAGTTTGATGAAAGGTTCAGAACTGGACAAATTACAAACTAGTACAGAATTTGAATTGGAGGCATGACAAATACAAATCTCAATGAGTACAGATACTTAGAACCCAACTCTCTATACAAAACAACACACATAAAAGTTGCTGGTGAACGCAGCAGGCCAGGCAGCATCTCTAGGAAGAGGTGCAGTCGACGTTTCAGGCCAAGACCCTTCGTCAGGACTAACTGAAGGAAGAGTGAGTAAGCTTTTCCTTCAGTTAGTCCTGACGAAGGGTCTCGGCCTGAAACGTCGACTGCACCTATTCCTAGAGATGCTGCCTGGCCTGCTGCGTTCACCAGCAACTTTTATGTGTGTTGCTTGAATTTCCAGCATCTGCAGAATTCCTGTTGTTTGCGTTCTCTATACAAAAAGCAACATTTGCTAACAAGTCCAAGTTCACCCCCAAACCTGGGAAATATAAACTTCATGCACAACAAACGAGCCTTAAACTAAACCAGAATACTGAGATAGAGGAATATATAGTCTGTGCATAGGCAGCTTATTCCTTCAAAGCTAATACTTAAAGCCAATAATTACTAGCTCTAACATTCGTAAGTTATTAAGCAGCATAGAGAATTTTCTTATCCAACTAAATGAACACTTAATACTTAATGTTAGTACCAAATATTTATAAATCGGTCATTACTAGTTTGTAATAGCTCACAAAACATTATCTATAAATTGAGAAAAAAACCCAAATACACAGTAAAAACAAAACCAACATCTCATCTCTGTACTTGAATATTCTAATTTTGGGCTGACAAATTGAGTACCTTTGACTTTGTTGTGAACAGTAAACCAACTAATCACAACTTCAGTAACTATCCTAAAATTAGATAAGTGGGTACTGATCAATTGGTGAGAATAATACTTTAACCTAAGTCAAGGTTAATATATTGTCATCCATTGATTTGAAAAAGTCTGGCAACCGAGGTAAAGACTTGAATCTTTGTTTCCCAAGCATTGTTAAACGACTTTCCGTTCGGGCTACTATGCCTTTCTATAAAGCCTCGAGTGATACCTCTCCCACTTTTCAATACCAAAATAGTGCAAAATTACTAACCAACATTTTGCAATGCTTGAAAAAACACTTTGCTAATACTAATGATAAACAATTGTTTCCCACTGCAGCTTTCTGAAATACCTAGAAGGCTTTGTTACTCTCCCATGTTCTTTACCCTTTTACTCTTCATCCTACTTCAGAAATTTTCCTGAAGGCTGCCATGAATGACACACTGGCATAGAAACAGTTCAGCAATTATAATATACTGTGCTAAATTGCCTCTGTAAGAAAGAAAATTCTTGAAGGACTCGTTGTTCTTGTATATCCTTTCCTTGAAATTTTAGCCCTCAGTATTTCATTCCATTGAGAACAAATTTCCCAAAATCCACTAATCACTATTTTAACTAGAACACAAACATACAGCAGAATAGCACCTTACAAATACACAAAAATTTCAACTTATCACATGCCTCTCTGCTGGTGGATTCCTTCCCGTTCAAAAAGATGTGCTCACAACAAAATTTCCAGACACTAATAACCCTGTAATGAGGACTCAGTTATAATCATGGAAAAATTCAAGCTCATGAACTACCACTACAGTGTAGTGAAGTGTATAGCCATGCAATGTGGTAGAAGGAATAAAGGTGTACAATATTTTCTAATCAGGGAGCAAATTCAGAAATCGGAGGTGCAGAGGGACTAAAGAGTCTTACTGCACAATTCCCTACAGGTCAACTTGCAGGTTGAGTCAGTAGTAAAGAAAGCAAATTCAAATGTTAGCATTCATTTTGAAAGAACTAGAATATAAAAGGATATAATGCTGAGACTTTATAAGGCTGCATTTGGAGTATTGTGAGCAGTTATTTCAGAAAGGATGTGCTGGCATTGGAGGGGGTCCAGAGGCTTAACAGTATAAGAACATTGCCACCCAGAAGTTGCTTAAGCTACTGACAACCTGGACTTGAAAATATATCACTGTTCATTTACAGCTGTTCCAGCAAAATTCTGAAATTCTGATTCAAGTTAGCAGTTCACGACCATCACCATCTCAAGGGCTAGAGGTAGACAATTAAATGCTGGCTTAGCCTAAAGCCCACATCCCTCGAAAGTATTTTTTTAAAAAAAAGTTACCTTCTGTCTCATAATCACAAACAATTGAGATGGAATACTCATTTGTCTGAACTCCAAAAAACTAGGGCACAACACTATACTAAAAATTTTCTCAATGACAAGCACAGAGTCACCTATAAAATGTACAGCTAAAATTCACCAAGGCAACTTTGAGAGCACCTGTCAGATCTACAGCCTCTACCTTCAGGGCTAACAAGAAATGCAAGAAATACTCTTCTAAACAGCACACCAAATTTGAACACAATCACTGACAAATTCAAATTCTGCAACTATGAAAATACCTTCACGAGAAGAATTGCAAAGTTTAAAACAAACCCACATCTTTTTAGGGATTGACAAAAAACACTGGTCTTTCTGGTGAAGTTAAAATGCCGCACACCACACACCTTTTCAGGTGAGTTATGAAGGCATTAGTATTCACAAACAAATCTGCAAACAAATATCATATTTTACTCAAAAGAATGTCATCTCAATTCCCAGCTCAAGCTTTTAATGCAATTAAAATACTCACATTAAAAAGGAATAAAAACAAAAAACATATTTTTGATTAATGGAATATAATCATGTTCCAAGATGGGACAACAGTTTCACCTTGCCTAATTTCAGATTCCAGTTGAGGGAAGTTGCACCAATTTACAGCAAACCTGATCATGGGTAATATATTTCACAAAATGGAAATGAGAAAGCAATTTCAAGTACTCCAAATTAGAGTTAGTAATTTATAGCAATTTTCTTAATTTGAAATGGAAATAGCACATTTTGTATTGATAAGTTATGGTGCTTCATGCATTAAAATAAACCCATAAATAGTTAAGGACAATAGTTAAGGAGGTGCAGCTTTTTCCAACAATTTCTTCAGTTATTGTTAGAACACAGGAATCTGGAAAATCTTTGTATACCGACTGTAAATCCCCATGGTCTCTGGCCACAGTCATGAAAATTCAGAATGTCATTTAACTTTATTTCAGAATTAATTTGACAATTGCAAACTTCAGTGATGCCATCCAAGTTTAAAATCTTATTTTATACATTTTTTGTGGATATCCTGCATTCTAGACTATTAGCCATTCTCTTTCTGGAATGAAACTGCATTGAATATGTGTAACAAACTTCCTGCTGCAGTATTCTTGGGTTTAGGAACATCAATTACTTCAGAAATGATTTATAAACTCTTCACAAGATTCTATTTCAGCTTTTATTTTCTTCGCCTTTGATTACAAAATTGCAAGTGTTCAGCTGAATGTTTTGGAATTAAATCTAGTTAATTACTGCTGCTTAGAAAACAATACTGCAAAGAGCTTTACAATTTATAAAGCACTCAGTGTAGGCACTGCTTGTAATGTACGAAATACACAGGCTCTCAGAAACAACATTGTTGGTGGAGATAAACACTGGGCCAGAATTTAAGGATGACTTTCCTGCTCTTGAAAGCAGGATTATTAATAATCAGCCGCCTGTAGATGAAATTTGGTTTAACATTCCATTGGAATTTTGGATCTCTGACAGGGCAGGGTCTAGGACCCCCTCAGTATTGTAATTTAGAGTAAATGGTAAAACTTCACTGTTTATTCACTACCCCTAAAAACATGTAACAAATCAGCCATGCAAGTCCTGGCTTCAATGTGTACTTATTCTAAGAGCACTGATGTAAATGTTGATTTCCTTTGGTATACAAGAATTACAGAATTAAACCTCTATTGCAATGTTGACATTTCTTCCCCTTCCATTATGCAATTAATGAAAGGCAAAAAAGGTAGTGCCAACTAGGCAGTGATCATTCTCCAGCAAGCGAGAGTCTAACCCTCAACTCTGACATTACCAAAAACATTCTAGGGTTTAACAGTGACAAAAGAATTCAATGGTACCAGCTACAAAAATACTGTGGTTAAAGGAATAGGAAGAGGGCAAGTATCTCAGTAGGTGACTCACCTCACATTCTAAAGACTTTCTACCATCACCTAGGGACAAGTCAGGAGCATGATGGAATATTCTCCACCTGCCCAATTGAATACAACCCAAATGACATACAAGAAGCTTAATGCTGCACTGAACAAAGCATCATACTTGTTTGGGACCAGATACACTACCCAACTAACTACACCCAACTCTACATTACAGAGTATGTCATTTCTGAAGTGCAGTAATGCTACCTAACAACTTAAATAGCACTATTCATACTTGTGACCTCTACCACCAACAAGGGCAAGGGCAGCAGATGTCTGTCCTTCCAAGGTACACACTATTCTTCCTTTGTTGCTGGGTTCAAACCCTTTTACACTGCCTCCAAAAATACCATGGGAGCAAATTCATCCAATTTACTGTAGCAGTTCAAGAATACCACACTCGAGGACAATAAGGGATGGGCAATAAACACTGGCCTTGTCAGCAGGGTCACATCTCCAATGATAAGTTAGATTTGCTGCCTGTATATCTTGTAAATATGACCATGACCCAAACCAATGAACCAACTGATAATTTGAAAAGTTTATACAAAAACACCAATATTGTTTAAACAATAAAACTACAAAAATGTAGAAAGTTAGAAGCTTTTATGATATTCCATGCTGTTGCTCCTCACCCTACACCAGGGACAAGGCACAACAGGCAAATTCCAATCCAAATGACAAAATTTTAAACTTATTGTTAATTCTTCATTAGCACTGTATTTAAATCCTGGAATATATTTCATAGCACAACGGTAACTCCTTCACTAGATGACTGCAGCTATACAAGGTGGCAGCTCTCCACTGCCTTCAACAGTAATTAAGCTTGGACTATAAATGCTTAGCAACATCAAACAAATAAAAAACTATCACACGTTTCTCCCCACACCTTGGCATCTTCCTGAAATATTGAATCACACTTCCCTTCTCTCTCTCTCCTGATGAGGCAGAATTTTTCCCTACTTACTCCAGCAAAATCCTTCATTTTAAAAGCCTCTTAACATTTTCTCTGGTCCTATCTTTATTCCCACCTCTGCAATTTAGGAGTTAACCCTTGATTAATTCAATTAAAAAGGCCCTTCAGTGCAGTATTGAGTACTTTTCCCACACTACCATGTTCCTCTAACACTTCTACCTAATTTAGCTTTCTTACGCAAGAGTCAAATGCTTCTTTAAAAACACAAGCATGATCTTTTACTTCCTGTTCCTAGTTCCTTCATTATTATGGCATATATAATTTATAGATTGTGGATAACTAGTTATTTCTTACAGAAATGAAGATAAATTTATGGGTCAGAAGGTTCTCACATTTCTTTCATCATTCTTTTTGCAATGTGGACCACGTCTTTGGAAGATTCCAATTTGCTAGTACTTGGTTTCCCCTACCTCATTCATAATGATTGTCAGAAGTCTCAGGTCTTCTCAATCCCCCTTCATCCTAAAGAAATATGAACCCCAGATCACAGGATGATCTCTTTTTACTAATGCAACGCTAAGCAAAGCCTTAATCTCTCATCTGTGGGGTAAATATTTTGATGATTATACTTTATTCCACATAACCCAAGGGTAGAGTGGTTAACTTAAAAAATTTTAAGAGAAAAACTTCAAAAAATTACATTTGAATCACTGATGCCAGACAGTTGCTAGAAATAACGTTTCCCATACTTTGCTAAAAAATACACCCAAGTCCCAGCCATTGAATTATTTTTATTGCACAGCCAGAACAATTATTTCCTGTAAGAAGTTCCTAAATAGCAGTCAATGGTATAAGCCCATGAGAAAGTGGAGAATGTGCAAACCAGAGAGAATGCTCATCTTCTTAGTGGACTGGATTTGAGCATGGGTCAATCTGATGTAAAATTCTGGATTTCAGATTCTTGATGACAATGCACAAAATTGAAATTTCCTATCTTCTAATCCATTTGAGTCACATTCTCAAGACACGCATAGCACATAACTTCTCCCATCATAACTTGATAATATTCTCATAGATGTCTCATTGGTTCAACAATGTATCTATTTGGCTGGTTCCACAATACTAGGAAAAGGCTTTCAGTGACTATTATTAACTAAACAATCCACATCCAGGGTATTCTGCATTTTGTAATGTTGAAAGTACGAATCATCTTGCATTTTTATGAACAAGTTAGATGATCCTTCAACAAAGGTTTCCTTCATTTTATTTAAGCAACATATTAATCATTAAAAGAAAGATGACAAAAAGAAAGTTTAAGGGTGGATTGCATCAGGGGAAAAGTTTAATTGATTTCTGCTGCTTCAGTGCATGGTTTAAACCTAGCAGACAACTCAGAGGATAGCATTAATCATCACTTAAATTTTTAAAAATACCTAAAATTTAATTTCCATGTGCTTTAAAGCCAAGAAATAGATAAGCGAAAGATAACAGAAAGATTTTCAGTTTATAGTTCATTCAGTATTCTCATACACACATCTTCTTAATGCGCTGTCACGTGTAAAACATGTTCAAACTTCCAAGTAGTGATAGTCAATTTATATGCACATACAACTTTATTGGCATCTTCTGAAGTAGGCTAAATAAAAGATTTGTGGTTAAACCAGCCATTGCTTTCCCAAGATAATGTAATATCATGCTCCAGAATTGCACTGCAATCACATTTTTATTGATTAAATTACTGTTTGAGTAATCACAGCACGTACCACTATTCTGTGTTGAACCAGTGCCACTGCTTTTGCTGGAGACAGAGGTACTACATGGCTGGGTCCCAAGTTGTGCTGTTACGATTCGATTTACACCCCGATACAGCTTTCGGGTGGAGAGTTCATCACCATCATTGTCCTGAAGATTTGGTGACCGGGGCCTGAAATGCCGCCATCGGCATGCCTTAATGTTTGCTAGAATCTGAGTGAGGTCTCTAGAAGGATGATCCGAGGTATTTATTTGTGAGGTATTGGCAAATTCGTTAAATGGAGAATGGGGCAGGGTACAGAGTATCTCAGGATCCAACTGATGAAGAAGAGTGTCGTTTCCTGTGTGCGCTCGGTCCAACAAAATTCTACAATAGAAGAAAGGAAAGCATCAGTAAGCTTCAAGTTTTCCCAGTTCATGCGAATTTTCTCAAGAATTCACTGCAGCGAGTCAAAAAACATAGCTCTCTAACTTAAGTAACCTACAATACCTAATTATATCATAAATATTAATTCATGTAGGATTTTACGCCAAATCAACTGTTATCCAGTTCAGTTATATTGATAAGTTGCACTTTTCCCTCTTAATTAAGTTTGAATCAGAATCAGATTTATTATCACTGGCATGTGTCGGGAAATTTGTTAACTTTGATTGCAAAATTACATCAGGAAATCAGTAAGGCTTACAAATCTTGGCATATGAACAGAAAAGACTTCCCTACTCCATCAGAAAATACTTTATGAATGATACCACAATGTCATCTGCCATAGAAAGGATAATCAAGGCACAATATTTACAGTTGTATGTTGATATTCCCCAATTAAATTTTACCATAAGACTTCTATTTTTCCTGATTCTCCAATCACATATATTCCTATAGCTAGGAGTTGTTTATTTGTTTTGTAAACTTGATATATTATTAAATACTGGCAACAACTGCACTGTGAATTTAACTGAATTTATGGATCTACTGCTCTGATGAAACCATAAGACATGGAGCACAGTTAGGCCACTCAGCCCCATTCTCTGCCTTCTCCCTGTAAACTTTGACACCCTAACTAACCAAGAACCTACCAACCTCCGCTTTAAACAAACAATGAATTCACCTCCACAGCTGCTCATGGCAGCGAATTTCACAGATTCACCACCCTCTGAGTAAAGAAATCCCTTCTCATCTCTGTTCTAAATGGATGTCTCTCTATTCTGAGGCTGTGCGCCCGGCATAAACTCATTCACTATAGGAAACATCCTTTCCGCATCCACTCTAGATCTTTCAATATTCATTAGATTTCAATGACATCCCCCTCCCCTTCTTCTAAACTCCAGCAAGTACAGGCCCAGTGCCATGAAACACTCATACATTAACCCTTTGATTTCCAGAATCATTTTCATGACCCTCCCCAAGACCCTCTCCAACGCCAGCACATCTTTTCTTAAGATAAGGGCCTAAAACAGTTCACAATATTCCAAGTGCAGTCTAACCAATGTCTTATAAAGCCTCACCATTATATCCTTGCGTTTATATTCCAGTCCTTTTGTAATGAATGGTAACATTGCACCTGCCTTCCTTAACATCGACTCAACCCATACATTAGTTTTTTAGAGTCCTACACAAGGACTCCCAAGTCCCTTTGCACCTTTGATTTTTGAATCTTCTGCCCATTTAGAAAATAGTCTATGCCTTTATTCCTTCTACTAAAATATATGCCCATACACTTCACTACACTATATTCCATTTGCTACTTTTGTCCATTCTCCCTGCTTCCTCAACATTACCCGCCCCAACCACCTTTATTTTGTCTACAAACTTGGCCACAAAGTCATCAATTCCGTCAACCAAATCGTTGACATACAGTATAATGTGAAAAGAAGTGGTCCCAATATAGGCCACTGCAGAACACTACTAGTCACTGACAACCAACCAGAAAAAAAACTTTATTATGACTCCTTGCCTCCTGCCAATCAGCCAATTTTCCATCCACACCAGTATCTTTCCTGTAATACCATGGGCTTTTATCTTGCCAAGCAGCTTCATGTGCGGCATCTTGTCAAAGGCCTTCTGAAAATCTAAATAAACATCCACAGACTCTTTGTCTATCCTGCCTGTTATTCCCTCAAAGAATTCCAACAAATTTGTCAGGCAAGATTTCTCCTAAGCAAACCATGCTGACTTTGGCACTCCTTATCAAGCACGCTGAATCTTCGCCCTTAATCATGGACCCTACCATCCCAACCATTTAAGTCAGGATAACTGGCCTATAATTTCCTTTCTTCTGCCTCCCTTCTCAAAGAATGGAGAGACATTTGCAATTTTAAAGTCCTCTGGAGACATTCCAGAATCTAGTGATTCTTGAAAATTATTATTAATGTCTCCACAATCTCCTCAGCCACATCGTTCAGAACCCTAGCATGTAGTCAATGTGGCCCATCTACCTGCAGACCTTTCAGCTTTCCACAGTGAAGACTGGTGCAGAAGTTTGTCCCTATTTCTTTGTCCCCCCCATTATACCTCTAATCATTTTCCAGCTGTTCTCTCACCTCCCTTTTACTCTTTCTATATCTGAAAAATCATTTGGCATCCTCTTGTATTGTTACAAGACTTGTTACCATCACAATTAAGTTTTTCTTTAAGTTGTCTTCTGTTGGTTTCTAAAAGCTTCCCAATCCTTCAACTTCCCACTAACTTTTCCTATATTATATACCCCTCTTTTGTTTTTATGCTGCCTTCGACTTCCCATGTCACCCAGTCGCCTCATCCTCCTTTTAGAAAATACTTCATCTTTGGGTTTCCTGTACCTTCCGAATTGCTCCCAGGAATTCCAGACACTGCAGTTCTGCTGTTATCCCTGTGAGTGTCTCATTCCAATGAACTTTGGCCAGCTCCTCTCTTACCCCTGTAATTCCCTTTACTCCACTCTCAAACTGCAGGATGAATTCTATCATGTTATGATCACTGCCTCCCAAGGGTTCTCTTACCTTAAGCTCCCTAATCAAATCTGGTTTATTACACAACACCCAGTCCAGAACTGCCTTTCACCTAGTGGGCTCAACCACAAGTTAAAAAGGCATTGTATTAGGCATTCTACAAATTCTCTCTCTCAGGATCCAGCATCATTCTGATTTTCCCAGTATACCTGCACATTGAATTCCCCCATGCCCATCACAATACTGTCCTTTTTACATGCCGTTTCTCTTTTCCTGTTGAAATTTATATCTCACATCCTAGCTACTATTTGAAAGCCTGTATTTAGCTCCCATCAGGGTCTTTTTACCCTTGCAGTTTCTTAACTCTACCTACAAGGATTCTATATCTTCTGATCCTATGTCACACTTCTTTCTAAGGCAGGGGTTCCCAACCTGGGGTCCACAGACCCCTTGGTTAATGGTAGGGGCCCATGGCATAAAAAATATGTTGAAACCCCTGATATAAGGATTTTAAACCAATAGAGCCACCCATTCTGCCCACTTGCCTGTCCTTTTGATACCAGATGTGTCCTTGGATGTTAAAATTCCCAACCATGATCTTCTTTCAGCCACATCTCAGTAATGCCCACATCATCATAACTGCCAATCTCTATCTATGCCACAAGATCATCAACCTTATTCCATATACTACAGTACTGTGCAAAGGTCTCAGGCATATGTAAAAAAAATTCAGTAAAGCAAAGATGTTTTCAAAAATAATGAAGTTTCTAAATATCAAAAAAATCATAAAGAGCAGTAAACAGTAAAAAAAACTAAAACAAATCAATATTTAGCGTGACCATCCTTTGCCTTTAAAATTGTAACAATTTTTTCAAATACACGGTTGTGCAGTTTTATAAGAAAATTGCCTGGTAGGTTGTTCGAAACATCTTGCCACAGTTCTTCTGCAGACATTGGCTGTCTTGCTCGCTTCCGTCTCTCCAGGTAATCCCAGACAACCTCAATGATGTTGAGATCATGGCTCTGTGGATGGAGTACCATCTGATGCAGAATTTATTCTTTTTTTCGCTGAAGATAGTTCCTTATGACCTTGGCTGTGTTTGGATTCATTGTCCTGCTGCAGAATGAAACTTGGATCAGTCAGACACCTCCCTGATGGTACTGCACAATGGATAGGAATCTGCTTCTACTTCTGAGTATTGAGGATTCCATTAATTCTGGTCAGATCACCAACTCCATTCGCAGAAATGCAGTCCTAAACTTGCATGGAACCTCCACCATACTTCACTGTTGGCTGCAAACACTCATCCATGTAGTGCTCTCCAGTTCTTCTATGGACAAACCGCCTCCTACTTGAAAATTTTGACTTGTCAGTCTAAAGCACTTGCTGCCATTATTCTGCATCCCAGTGCTTGTGTTCTTGTTCACAAGTGAGTCTCTTGGCTTTGTTTCCACTTCGGAGAAATGGCTTTGGCAGCTGTTCTTCCATGAAGGCTACTTCTGACAAGACTTCTCTAGACTATAGAGGTGTCTACTTGGGTTCCAGTGGTTTCTGTGAATTCAGAGCTCAAAGCAGTGCTGAACAACTTCTGATTTAGAAGGATGCCAGTTCGATGTATCACTTGTCTGCTGCACTATGGCCAACCACTGTTTCTGATCTTCAACCTTGGTTTCTAGGTGCTATTTTAGAAGAGCTTGGACAGCATATCTTGAAACTCCTGCCTGACATGAAATTTCTGCTTGGGAGAGACCTTGCTGGTGTAGGATGACCACCTTGTGCCTTATTATTATGCTCACTCTTGCGAAAGTGTAAAAACTGATGATTTGAAAGTTAAACTGCACATCTGCCACACCCTCACTTTTTAGTTTGGTTCTACTTTGCCCAGTTTGAGTCTTTCTACACCCGTTTCTGTTTCAGTTGTCCAGTTTAGTGCATTCAACTCATTGTGTCATTGATTAGCACTGTTCCTCATCTTTGTTTTGGCATGCACTAGCCTACATACCTACCAAGGAATCAAGTTTTCATTTGAAAAGTGCTCTATTACTTAAAAAGTTGCCTTTTATAACAAAATACAAAAAAATTCTCAGCACTTAATTTTTTGGAAAATGAATGCTTCAAAATCTAAAATTTGCTCTTTTCTACTGACACACTAATGCAGAAGACAAAGAATAACATCCAAAACAAAATTTATTAAAAAATCTAGGGTGCCTAAGACTTGCTCAGTACAGTAGATGCACAATCAACATCTTCAGTCCTGTATTCATCACCTTTTTCAATCTTGCTGCCATTTTACACCACCTCATCTCACTGACTGCAATTTTACCCTATCATCTGCCTATCCATCCTGTTTCACTACACACTGCATTGACTTGTATACCAATTGCCCCATCCTCAGCTCTATCACTCCAGTGCCCACCCACCTGCCAACTTAACTTAAACGCTAAATAAATTGCTATATATTTAATTTTATCATGCATTAAAGCATGAACTTCTCTTAAAAAATTAAAATAAACATGTGTTTTACGTACCTTCCACCTCGACCAACACGCCTCCGTGCAAAACCAATACACCTCCTGGGAACAGTCAGTGTAGTGAGGCAGTATCTATAACGAACATCTCCTAATCCTCCTTCTTCTGGACTACACCAAGGCCAATTGCCTGTTTGGTCCAAGCGAGGCTGCAAGAAAGAAAACAAATTAACCCAGTGTGCAATAAGATAAAGTTAAGAAATGACACTTCCCCAGCAATGCAAAAATTTCTATGTTTTAATACTGTGTGGCTTCTAGTTTTCAGTTCAATAACTCATTTTGGATGGTTTCCTGTTACAATAGACAGAATACCGAATGTTTGTGTAATTCCTTTACGTCAAACACAAATATATTATAGATTGCTTTTTAGTTCTCCAAAGCTACAAGCACTGGTAGCCAGCTGGTGGTGTAGTGACATCCACACTGGACTTGGAGGCAAGTGGTCCTGGGTCTGAATGTGGCCAGCCCCTTGCACTCATTCCATCTGAGCATTCAGCTAGCAACTCAGCCCACAAAAAAAACAAAGAAATGCTAAAGAAACAGCAAGGCTGCCGCCCGATGCGCCACGAGGTGTGGGGAGGAGCAACAATGAGCACTGGTCTGTGAACACAATTACTATTTTTGTAAAAAAGTTAGAAGGTATAAGAAGGAATATTTTATTTAAATAAACCCTAAAATTAATAATCTTCTAAATTATATAGTGCATACACAACTTCAATGGAAAAAGTCCTCTCAAAGTGGCTTGTGAAAAATCAGAGCTATTATAATCATTCAGAATGCATTACAAAATATGGTTAATCTACTTTAAATCATTGCATTCAACTTGCCGCCCACTAACCCATTTTCATCTCAACTGTACGTAAGCTGTCTTACTGCACCAATCATGAAGTCATGTAAAACAAATACAGGCTATTTTTCCAAATAATTTCAGATTTAAACATAGTTTGAAGTTTTGTGCAAAATATCCCCACTCTCAAACACTGCATTAAATATTTTCATCTTCAAGGATTTTCCACTGATTAAACATAAAAGATGGGTAACAAAAAAATTTTGTCTTGTTCTGAGACTGCTCAGTCATGATATCAAATATGATTCTTTAAATTAAATTGAAACTTTGGTTTTGTGAACATTTGAAAAGCAATAAATTTGACACTTTCACTGTTCTCAAATACAAACAAGCTTTTTACTATAAAAACTGCTGTATGAAACAAGTAAATGTTTTGCCCATCAATTCCTAATGTTAATGAGAAAGCCAAGCTGGGTAGCAAAATCACTATTCTAAAAGGTACAATGTGCTCTCTTAAAAAAATGCTAGATGCAGCTTTATTTGATTTGTAGTTACTTCAAATTTATTTATTTTTTATTCTGATTAATGGTAATTTATAGCAATTTTATGAATAGTAATTTCAAATAATCAGGACAAATTTACCTAGAAAGATTTGCTGGGATTTACACTTACGTACAGTGACCAAAAGCTTTAATAAACAATGCAACTGTTTAATAATAATTACTGTATTACTCAACTTGCCTGCTTTACTTGCTCCCAGCAGACACATACCAGATCACTTTAAGTAATTTACCTTACAGCACAGTAATTAAAGCATGATGAATGGACAAAGGCACTGTAGTAAAATGTAATAATGTTGCAGTGCAATTTGCTTATGTAATAATTTAAGGATGCATTTAATTATTACAGGGCTATGCAAATTCAAAAGTAAAAGCTGTAGTTTAATTACCCATATAGTGTAACAAAACTGAGTCTATGAAGTTAGCATCAGCAACTGGATTTATCGAAGGTTCAATGTATTAGTATCAATTAAGTATTGATAGATAAAACAGAAAACATGCTCAGGAAAAAAAAGGCCATGGTACTGAAATCGTGTAAGACTGTAGAAACCCAATATATTGATCCAAGAAAATTTGTGCTTCTTGCTTAAATTGTTGTCAATTGAACCAGAACCACTAAATGTAACATGACGTTTCAAGCAAAACCAAGTTAATCTGAATAAAGGTCTACCCAAGGCAGCATCCAATTTTTTGGCACTTACAGAATAGTACTGACACCCTGCTTTCCTTCGGAAAGCGAAAGGACCATCTGGATCATTCTCTTCCTCTGCTTCTGAAGATGCAGAATGGACCTTTGTCAAAAGGAAAAAGCACAAAATTGTAAATTCTGTCCAATAGACCAAGGTAATGACTATTTCTCCCAAGTGTTATCTTCTACTTCACTGTATTATTGTATCGGTTTACCGTGGCCTTTTTCCACATTACTTCAGGCTAGTTCTTAATCATTAAATGCACTGATTTCCATATTCCATAAGACCATAAGATATAGGAGTAGGCCATTCGGCCCACTGAGTCTGCTCCGCCATTCAATCATAGGCTGATCCAATTCTTCCGGTCATCCCTATTCCCCTGCCTTCTTCCCATACCCTCTGATGCCCTGGCTAATCAAGAACCTATCTCTGCCTTAAATACACCCAATGACTTGGCCTCCACAGCCACTCGTGGTAACAAATTCCACAGACTTACCATCCTCTGACTAAAGTAGTTTCTCCGCATCTCAGTTCTAAAAGGACGTCCTTCAATCCTGAAATTGTGCCCTCTTGTCTGAGAATCCCCTACCATGGGAAATAACTTTGCCATTCTGATAAGCCCCTGGTTAATAAATTGCTTTAGTCTTCAGAACCAGCAAGTTTGTGAATATACCTCTACTTAATATTAGACACAATGGCTTATTACCAGCTTTTTAAAACAAAACTAACACCATCAATACACATAGGACATACAAAAAAGTGTGGGCTCTTTGACCCATGATGTTGTGCTGACCTTTATCAACCTCCCTTAATAATGCTCAATTTACCATATTACAATTTTGTGGAATATCAATATTTTCTAAGTTCTCCCTATATTTTAACAGTTCCTTTGCTTCCGCATGTGTGATCTTTCCCTATCCTCAGTTTCTTTTCTTGCACTCTTTTCCCTCTAGCCTGTTCCCAAACTTCCCCTAATGGCTTAACAATAAATCTTCCCCACACTACAATTTCATTCCAGTTCTTTTTCAATGCGCACTCCAATACCTCTCTCTCTCATTGTCTCATGATAGGTTTGTTTTTCTCTCCTCTTATTTCATAGCATTTAATAGCAGCCTACAGTAATGCAGTGGTTAAGTACAACACTATTACAGAGCCAGCAATCAGTGATCGGAGTTCAATGCCTGTCACTGTCCGTAAGGACTTTGTATGCTCTCCCCGTGGCAATGATGCACAGATTAGCAAAGGTTAATTAAGTGGTGGGCATGGAGACTGGCGCCAGAAACATAGCGACACTTGCGAGCTGTCACCAAATCATATTCAGACTGTGTTGGTTGTTGACACAAAAAAAAGCATTTCACTGTGTTTTGATATACATGTGACAACTAAAGCTATTTAAAAAAAAATCTGCTTTTCCTTCACCCCTCAACTCTTTCTTAGCTTCATGTTACTTCATTTTCAACCTTTACTGTTACATTTATTCCCATTAATCTTTTATTATGTGAACTAATGTGATCCACAATCCACACTAACATTCCTGCACCGTTACTATAACTAGTAGCTCTGACCCCTCATTTCTTAATCCAAGAATTTGTTGTGATTCTTCTTGTGAATCATGAGGAAAAATATTCACCATTAACCAATCTTGTATGTAGACTAGTCTCTCCATCCACATTTATAATGGAATCATTGCTGGTGGATGTATTCAGAACCAAGGATTCTATGAGATATTTTACTTTATAAACTTAGAGCACAAATTGTAAGACAGTGCTTTGAATTACAACTACACACCCTCACTTAAAGTTGCTGGAATTTAACGTAGTCCATTACTGCATCAGACACTGAAACTGACCTTGAATTATTTGAATAAGAAGCACAATACAGACCTGTGAGAAGGGCTCTTCATCAGAGCTGGGAAAGTCATACTGGTTTATATCCTTTGCATTAAAGACTGGCAGTGCAGCAGGGCTTGATTGCTGGGGTGCAGCAGCAATTGGTTGCGAGATTTTGTGTTTTTTCTTTTCATACTTCCTCTTGGGTCGTACAATCTCCACGTTCTCCTGCTGCAACATAATTAGCATAGAATGTTTAACATTTTATAATCTAATTGTTAGCATGTAATTAATATTTACTGATACAAGTAAAAATGCAACAGTCAGGATTTTCTTCTGTAACTACTGCTGAATACACATGTACAGCTCACTGACACATGGATGAAACCAACCAAATGAATAGAAACAAAATATACAAATTAACATGTCAATGAGTGTATACTTTATACTTTATTGTCACCAAACAATTGATACTAGAATGTACAATCATCACAGCAATATTTGATTCTGCGCTTCCCGCTCCCTGGATTACAAATCGATAGTAAATATTAAAAATTTAAATTATAACTCATAAATAGAAAACAGGAAAATGGAAAGTAAGGTAGTGCAAAAAATCCGAGAGGCAGGTCCGGATATTTGGAGGGTACGGCCCAGATCTGGGTCAGGATCCGTTCAGCAGTCTTATCACAGTTGGAAAGAAGCTGTTCCCAAATCTGGCCGTACGAGTCTTCAAGCTCCTGAGCCTTCTCCCGGAGGGAAGAGAACGAAAAGTGTGTTGGCTGGGTGGGTCGTGTCCTTGATTATCCTGGCAGCACTGCTCCGACAGCGTGCAGTGTAAAGTGAGTCCAAGGATGGAAGACTGGTTTGTGTGATGTGCTGGGCTGTGTTCATGATCTTCTGCAGCTTCTTCCCGTCTTGGACAGGACAACTTCCATACCAGGTTGTGATGCACCCTAGAAGAATGCTTTCTATGGTGCATCTATAAAAATTAGTGAGGGTTTTAGGGGACAGGCCAAATTTCTTTAGTTTTCTCAGGAAATAAAGGCGCTGGTGGGCCTTCTTGGCAGTGGACTCTGCTTGGTTGGACCAAGTCAGGTCATTTGTGATATTGATCCCGAGGAACCTGAAGCTCTTGACCTGTTCCACTTGTGCACCACCGATGTAAATGGGGTCCTGCGGTCCACTAATCCTTCTGAAGTCAACAACCAATTCCTTCGTCTTCTTGATGTTGAGGGATAGGTTATTGCCTTCACACCATGCCACCAGGTTCTTAATTTCCTCTCTGTACTCAAGCTCATCATTACCTGAGATACGGCCTACAATTGTGGTGTCATCAGCAAACTTATATATATTTAATTTCAATGGAAACTTGGCTACATAATCATGGGTGTACAGTGAGTACAGCAGGGGGCTGAGCACACAGCCTTGTGGGACACTGGTGCTCAGAGTGATTGTAAAGGAGAGCTTGTCCCCTATTTTTACAGAAAGTGTATTTACCCTTTCTCAATTATTTCCAATGTCAGATACAAACTTAGATCCACTTTCAGTGCCGGTACGCCCCAGAAACAAATGGTTAACATTTATCTTAACTGTGTAGTTGATATTGAGAGATGCTTATAGAGATAGGTTAGCTTGTCGTGTATTACAAAACATTATATTATTTATATATGCAATGACAAAGTTCTTACCTTATTAACTTTAAATTCCTTAATCTCCATAAACTCTTGATGTTTAAACTGATTGCTATTAGATATTGGAGTGATGGGCACTGTGTATGTAGGCTTCACATGCTGCCGCTGTGCCATGACCTCTGATAAAATTTCTCCACTGAAATCACCCAGACTGTGCCTAAAAGCATGAAAACAATTTCAATTTGGAGAACATAACAAAATAAAAGCACAGTATCTTTGTCAGCTGTGAATAAACTAAATTAATAATACACAATGCAACTTCGAAGTCGAGAGACAGGAAAGGAAAGTTGCCTAAAAAGGGAGTAAATGAAACTCTGTGGCTTTATTAATAGTTTCTTTTCACAATTTGTAAGCTGTAGCTTTGATATCTCCAAACCATTTTTGTACATTTCCATCTATAAATCATGGTAGTGGTACACGTTAAAAAAATACAGCAACATTTTTAGCATAACATTAAATTGAAACCACGACCATATAACTATCTCTATACATTCTCCATCTCCAGCCGCAGCAAGACAGATCACAAAGCATTCCAACAGGTGGTTAGGATGGCTCAGCACATCACTGGGACTCAACTATCAGACCTGGAAACAATTTACAACTCTCGATGCCTACAGCATGCTCGTAAGATCATTAAAGACCCTTTCCATCCTGGACACTGTCTGTTCGATCTCCTGCCACCTGATAGGAAATACTGAAACATCTTAGCCAAGGTAGTATGATTGAAAAACAGCTTCTTCCCGAGGGCTGTTGTGCAGCTGAATAATGCTACAAACTGGCTTGCCAAAGGCCTTTGAAAGTTATGGCTATCAATATCACTTGCTGCATGTAAGCATGGCTTTTTTTTTATTAGGCCGTACTGCATGCATTGTAAATACCTGTTTTGCATGGACTGAAGTAGCACCGCATTCTCGTTGTCTTGAGCAATGACAATAACGTTCTATTGTATTCTATACAACATGTCACATATTTAAGGAAAACATTTCCTGTATATAAATTTCACTAATTTTAGGAGCTATGTGGGCACAACCCCTCAAAATAATATGTGCAAATAAACATTGATTGTATATACCTTTTCTCAACAATTTCTAACGTTAGATGCAACAATTCTCTTTTGCTTTTTTCTCTTCGTTTAATCATCTCCAAGATTGTTACAGCTCGACTAAGATCCCTCCGCAACTTCAGCATCTTTTCATATGAAGCCTCATCATTTTTACGATTCTGCAAAATACAAAAATCCATTTGTTTTGTTTATTGAAATAAAAGTTATATTATTTTCTTTTTTTGCCTTAAGATTTATTTTATGTTTACCCGGATTCCAACCCAAGGAACTTTACAGAAATGCAGAAGAAATTAAGCAATGGAGCAAACTTTAGCCTTCTCTAAAGTACAAAATATGACAATAAGTCAACCAAAGTTTTCCTTTGCACTAGCACAAAGTAATGCATGTATGTCATTTTAAAACTTAAGACAGTAATCAACATTAATATCTTGCAACTACAAAATGGTAATGCTTAATACTGCCCATGCAAGAGTAATTACTTATTTTCATGTATTTAACCAGAACTAAAATTTGTTCACATATTTCATGCAACATTGGTCATACGAATAGAGACTCAAAGAATAAAAGGACTGGACTTCTCCAAAATCATAGTTAAGATTCATATGTCAGATCTCACAAACCTTTCGAGTTTGCATCTTCTCAGTTCTTCTTCTGAATGCCACGTAAGGATCATTGGTACTGGAACCATCCCGCTTTTCCTGTTTTACTGTTGGAATAAGTGAACAACCTCGACAGCTTTTCCTTTTCCGAATCCAATACTCGTACACTTCCCAGATCAGATCGTCGTCCTCTTTCAATAGCAACTTTGCTTCCTGGAGAGTTACCAACTAACAAGATAATTAAAATTTGAGATACACTAATCAAATTCAAACAACAGACTTTATGCAACTTTATGCTAAAATGAAACAAGAACACCCATCAAAGTTAGAGAGTAATATATGCATCAGCACAGGTGCACAAGGCTCTGCAAGCAGTCCCCTACTCTACTCACTTAATACATATAACTGAGAGGCTAAACACACCTCCAATGTCATATTCATGTTTGCCAAAGACTCCACTGTTGCTGGCAAAATCAATGGTGATGCGAATCAGCATACTGAAAGTCTGGCTAAGTGGTGCTATAACAACCACCACCCAACGTCAGCAAGATCAAGGAGATGATAGATATATCTCAAAGATGAAGTAGTATTCTAAATGGAGGATGAGGAACCATGGCTGGAAAGGGAAGCCAAAGTCAGCACCAAAGGAAAAGGGCATGTAATGTACGAAAAATTAGCAGCAAGTTATATGATTAGGAAGATTCTTAAAACCAACAGAAGGCAACTAAAACAGCCATTAAGGACAGAAAATATTTTCATACATCTTGAGAGAGGCGAGAGTGGACACTGGACCATTGGAAAATGATGCTAAGAGTTAGTAATCGGGGACAAAGAAATGGCAGTTGAACTTAAGTATTTCGTACCAGTTTTCACTGTGGAAGGCAGAAATTTGAGTGTCAGGAAACAGAAGTGAGTGTAGTTGCTATTTCTAAGGAGAAGGTGCTTGGGAAGCTCAAAGGTCTGAAGGTCGTTAAGTCACCTGGACCAGAAGGACTACACACCAGGGTTCTGAAAGAGGTAGCTAAAGAGACTGTGGAGACATTAGTAATGATCGTTCAAGAATCACAAGACTCTGAAATGGCTGCAGAAGATTGGTAAACTACAAATGTCACTCCACTCTTTCAGGGAGGGAGGCAAACTGAAGAAAGGAAATTTTAGGTCAGTTAGCTTGACTAATATGTTGGAATCGTGTTGGAAGATGTTGGAATCCATTAAGGATGAGGTTTCAGGGTAGTTGGAGGCACATGATAAAGTACGCAAAGTCAGCATGGTCTTCCTTAAAGGGAAAGCCTGCTTGACAAATCTGTTTAAATTCTTGGAGGAAATAACAGGCAAGATAGACAAAGGAGAGTCAGTGGATGTTGTTTACTTGTAACTTAAGCTTTTTGACAAGGTATCGCACATAAAGCTGTTTTAACAAGATAACTACCCATGGTATTACAGGAAAGGTACTAGCATGGAAAGAAGAGCGGCTGATTGCCAGGAGACAAAGAGTGGAAAAAAGGCCTTTTCTAGTTGGTTACCTGTAACTAATGGTGATCTGCATGAGTGTTTCAATTACTTATCAAATAAAACGCCGATCTAGATGATGGAATTGATAGCTTTGAGGCCAAGTTTGTGAACAATCCGAATATAGGTGGAGGGGCAGTTAGTGTTGAAGCAGGAGGAAGTCTGCAGGACTTGGATAGATTGGGAGAATAGGCAAAGAAGTGGCAGATGGAATATGGTGTAGGGAAGTGCAAGGTCATGCACTTTGGTAGGACTAAAGACATAGATTGTTTTTAAACTGGAGAGAAAATTCAAAAAATCAAAAGTGCAATGGGATTTGTGAGGCTTCGTGCAGGAGACCCTGAAGGTTAACTTACAAGTTGGGTTAATAAGACCGTAAGATGGGTCAGTGGTAAGGAAGGCAAATGCAATGTTAGCATTCATTTAGAGAGATCTGAAATTTAAGAGCAAAGATATAATGCTGAAGCTTTATAAAGGCGTTTGGTCTGACTACATTTGGAATATTGTGAGCAGTTTTGGGTCCCTTATCTAAGAAAGGATGTGTTCTCATTGAAGGATGTCCAGAGGCAGTTCACGAGAATAATTCTGCTAATGAAAGGGTTAATGTGGGAGGAACACACATCAAAGTTGCTGGTGAACGCAGCAGGCCAGGCAGCATCTATAGGAAGAGGCGCAGTCGACGTTTCAGGCCGAGACCCTTCGTCAGGACTAACTGAAGGAAGAGTGAGTAAATCCCTTACTCACTCTTCCTTCAGTTAGTCCTGACGAAGGGTCTCGGCCTGAAACGTCGACTGCGCCTCTTCCTATAGATGCTGCCTGGCCTGCTGCGTTCACCAGCAACTTTGATGTGTGTTGCTTGAATTTCCAGCATCTGCAGAATTCCTGTTGTTTAATGTGGGAGGAGCATTTGATGGCTTAGGGCCAGTATTCGCTGGAGTTTAGAATGGGGAGGGGGTGTTTCCAGTAAATAGTGGGCGAGTTTAGGACCAGAGGGCACAGCCTCAGGATACAGGGATGTCCATTTCAAACGTTGATGAGGAGGAATTTCTTCAGACAGAGAGAAATGAATCTGTGGAATTCATTACCACAGATGGCTGTGGAGACCAGGAAACTGGGTATATTTAAAACAGGTTGATAGACTCTTAATTAAAAGGTGTCAAAGGTTATAGACAGAAGGCAGAATGAGACTGAGGGGGACAATAAATCAGGCATTATGAACTGGCGGAGCAGATTTAATGGGCTGAATTCCAAGTTTGCTCCTCTGTATTATGTCATGTAAAAGTGGCAAACTTCTACTGATGCGGTGGAGAGGATACTGACTGGTTGCATCATGGTGTGGTATGGAAACACCAATGCCCTTGAATGGAAAAGCCAACAAAAAATAGCAGATACTACCCAGCCCATCACAATAAAGGCCTCTCCACAACTGAACACATCAGCACAAGGCACTGTCGTTGGAAAGCAGCATCCACCCGGAAGGTGGTAAGAGAGCCTCAGGACCCACACTACCAGGTTCAGGAACAGTTTTACCCCTCAACCATCAGACTCTTGAACCAGAGGGGATTACTTCACTCAACTTCACTTGCCCCATTACTTACCCGTTCCCACAAGCTATGGACTCACTTTCTAGGACTCTTCATTTCATGTTCTCAATATTTATTATAATAATTATTTTTTCTTCTTTTGTTTTGTATTCACAAAGTGTGTAGTCTTTTGCACATTGGTTGTTTTTCCATCCTATTAGTTGTGGTCTTTCTCTGATACTATTGTTTTGTGTAATTACTGTGATTGCCCGCAATAAAATGAATCTCGGGTTTTATATGGTGACACAAATGTACTTTTATAGTAAATTTACTTTTGAACTTTAATCAATTACGTGACAAGACAAAATTATACATGCATCATAAATCAACATTTACCAGTGCATACCGAAAATTCATCAAAAAGCATGTTGTACTGAAGTACTACAAAGCCATCATAAATGCAGCCAGATGAAGTAAATATATTTTCTTACCTGCTGACCACTGCCCTTTTCTAATCGATCAATCATCTCCTCAAATTGTAAAGGAGTGATGTCCATTTTCTTCTTTAATTTATTCACAAATGCTTCATCATCCGAGTCCATATCATAGTCTGGTTGCTCAGCATCCAAGCTGAAAGCTGAATTAAAGATGACAAAGTTACATTTCAAGTTACATTGACAAAACTAAAATTCAAATTAGGAACGAACAAGCTCTTTGTACATTTAATTCCTGGAGTATATATTGGAAATGCTTCTTAAACATAACCCCTCATTTGGCATGCAAAATGAATTGCTATTACTGATGTGAAAAGCAAAAAGGCGATAACTCTTTAAATAAAAATACTATAAACAGAAACTAGGTTAGATGGCATTAAGGGAAGGATAAACAGTTAATGTATCAAGTCTGAGACACCATCAAAAACGATAAAGAGAAAAAAGTTGGAATAGGTAGCAAATGTGAGGTGAGGGCAATGGGTGGAACAAACGGAATTTAAAAAGGAGCTTCAAATCATAAACACGAGATTCTACAAAATTTCCAGCATCTAAGCCACATGCACAAACTGCTGAGAAGCTCAGCAAGTCTGGTAGCAACTGTGGAGAGGAATAAACAGTTGATTTTTTGGTCTGAAACCCTTTATTATCAAGACTAAAAAGAAAGGGGGCAGAAGCAGAATAAAATGGGGGGGGAGGGAGGGAGGGGGACAGCACAAGGAGAGACAGAGTATAAGCTGGCAGGTGATGGGGGAAACCAGGTAAGGGGGAAGATGTGTGTGTGCGCGCAAAGTAAGAAGCTGGGAGATGATAGATGGAAGGTAAAGGGTTGAAAAAAGAATCTGATAGGAGAAGACAGTGGACCATGGAGAAAAGGAAGGAACCAGAGGATGGTGATGCGCAGGTGAGAAGGGGGTGTGAGGAGAAAACCCAATGGGGAAAAGGGAAAAGAGAGAGGATGGAGGGGGAGAATTCACCAGAAGGCAGAGATCAACACTCATGTCATCAGATTGGGGGTGACCCAGACAGAATACCAGATGGCCATGGACAGACATGTCAGAATGGGAACGAGAGGTTGAATTAATATGGGTAGCGATAGGAAATTCCACCTTTTTTGACAGAGTAATCTATGTCAAGTATCTTAATTTACATAAAGTTTTACCGATGTAGAGGAGGCAGCCTTGGGAATAATGGACACAGTAGACTTGCAGGTTTAAGTGCTCCTTCTCCAGGAAGGACTGTTTGGGCCCTGAATTGTGGTGAGGGACAAATGGACAAAGGAGTCATGTAGAGAGCGATCCCCACAGAAAGTGGTAAGCTTGGGGGGGGGGCATAGGAAGAGGAGGAGAAGATGATTGGACCCTATTGTGGGCAGAAATTATGGAGAATTGTGCGCTGGATATGGAAGGTCATGGGGTGATAGTTAACAATAAGGGGAAACATATTCCTATTATAATTGCAGGAAGATGGAGTGAGGGTGCAGGATCAATGGTGGTGGAAGGGAAAAATGGAGGACATCTTGGATGTTCTAAAATGGAAAGCTGCACACTGAAAACAGATGCTGTAGAGATGGTTAGCTGCCCCATAAAGGCTACATTATTGGACCACAACAGAAATTCTTTTTTCCATCCATTGCCTTCCCTACACTTTCCTGCTATCTGGACTACCTTGTTTTTTCTCTGTCAGTCCTGTAAAAGGATCTCAAGACCTACATCATTAAACACACTTTGTAGAAATGCTGCCTGACATACCAAGTTGTCCCAGTATTTTCTTTTTTATTATCATAAAGAATTATCTTTCACTTTTTTTTGGACCAGAAGAATGCTGACATTAGGATGGATCTTTATTGAACCCCAACATTAAATCACAGTGATTTAACTGTCTCTATCCAAATTGTTCAATTTAACATCAGACTGTATATAGTATACCATTTGAAATTCTTACTCTTCGCAAAGACATTCACGAAACAAGAGACTCCAAAGAATGAACAATAGTAATAACAGAACCTCAAAGACACCCATCCCCAAGCTATACAATACGGATTTTAAGTGACAGTGCATTACTAATTAATATTAATAGCATAATTTTATATTTTTGGAATTAGCACTTAATATAGCTTATTTATCAACAGCATATGGTGCATGCCTTTTAGCCCAAATTTTCATTCTTCAATTTGCAAAGCTAACCCTTCTCTATAACAGAAAGTGAAAGTTATTTTTAAAGTTTTTCATTACAGCTCTTTTTCACTCCCTTCGGCACAATGAAGTTAATTTGAACTTCACTTTTTTTTGCATTATACTGAATCTCAGAACACCAACACAAAGCAAATAATCAGAAATAAAAGATCTTGATGCACTGCTTAAAACAGTACTGGAAGTACATCCAAAAAGAATGTCCAAAAAGGAATTCACCCTAAGTTTCAAACTAAGTTGCAGGATTCTGGGGAAAGAACGGGGGAGTGGATAGTTCTATCAATAAACAGGAGATGCAACAAAGACCCACACTCAATGATTCAGGAACAGCTTATTTCCTGTCATAAGATTTCTGAATGGCCCATGAACCCATGAATACTAACTTGTTTTGAGCGGTCGTTGTTGTCTATATGGACTTCAGTAAGGCCTTTGACAAGGTTCCACACGGCAGGTTAGTTAGGAAGGTTCAATCGTTAGGTATTAATATTGAAGTAGTCAAATGGATTCAACAGTGGCTGGATGGGAGATGCCAGAGAGTAGTGGTGGATAACTGTTTGTCAGGTTGGAGGCCAGTGACTAGTGGTGTGCCTCAGGGATCTGTACTGGGTCCAATGTTGTTTGTCATATACATTAATGATCTGGATGATGGGGTGGTAAATTGGATTTGTAAGTATGCAGATGATACTAAGATAGGTGGTGTTATGGATAATGAAGAAGGTTTTCAAAACTTGCAGAGATATTTGGGCCAGTTAGAAGAGTGGGCTGAAATATGGCAGATGGAGTTTAATGCTGATAAGTGTGAGATGCTACATTTTGGTAGGACTAATCAAAATAGGACATACATGGTAAATGGTAGGGCATTGAGGAATAACGGTGCATAGTTCCCTGAAGGTGAAATCTCATGTGGATAGGTTGGTGAAGAAAGCTTTTGGTATGCTGGCCCTTAAAAACCAGAGCATTGAGTATAGAAGTTGGGATGTAATATTTAAATTGTACAAGACATTGGTGAGGCCAAATTTGGAGTATTGTGTGCAGTTTTGGTCACCGAATTATAGGAAAGATGTCAACAAAATAGAGAGAGGATTTACTAGAATGTTGCCTGGGTTTCAGCACTTAAGTTACAGAGAAAGGTTGAACAAGTTAGGTCTTTATGCTTTGGAGCATAGAAGGTTGAGGGGGGACTTGATAGAGGTGTTTAAAATTATGAGGGGGATAGACAGAGTTGACGTGGACAGGCTTTTTCCATTGAGAATAGGGGAGATTCAAACAAGAGGGCATAAGTTGAGAGTCAAGGGGCAAAAGTTTAGTGGTAACACAAGGGGGAACTTCTTTACTCAGAGTGGTAGCTGTGTGGAATGAGCTTCCAGTAGAAGTGGTAGAGGCAGGTTCGATTTTGTCATTAAAAAAAATTGGATAGGTATATGGACAGGAAAGGAATAGAGGGTTATGGGCTGAGTGCAGGTAGATGGGACTAGGTGAGAGTAAGCGTTCCACACGGACTAGAAGGGCCAAGATGGCCTGTTTCCGTGCTGTAATTGTTATATGGCTATATGGTTTTTTGTATTATGTATTTTTATAATCTATAGCATTATTATATCTTTGCACAGCACTGTTGATGCAAAACAACAAATTTCATGTCATATACGACAGTGATATTAAACCTGACTGTGATTCTCTCAGCAATGACTTTTTAAAATCAACAGTCCTGTACTTCAGAGAGGTGGCAAACCTTTTAGGAGATGTGTGCCTGAACTGGTGATAATCTTCTAAAAAAAATTCTCATGTGCCATGGTAATTTTGAGTACAGATTATCAATGATTAATGAATTAGTAACAATAATTATGGACTTTACAAAAAAGGGATGAGCCCTGTTGCTTATTTATGTCTAGTTTCCATAAGACACAGGAGGAGGATTGGGCCATTTGGCCCATCAATTAGATTGCTTGTCATTCTTTGAAGCACTACTGAATACAAACTTAGCTGCCTTGATTACTCCTCATATAACAATACAGCTAACCAAGGAATTGGCTCGATGAACCTTTGATACACTTTTTTTGACAAATACATGGTATTTAAAGTGTGGTCTCACCAAGATCCTATGTAATTGCAGCGAACCTTTGTTCTGTACTCAAACCCACTTGCCATTTACCTTTCTATCCAGTTGCTTTTAGTGACTACACGTCTCTGTGTATCAACATCTCCTAATTTAACATTATACTTTGTGTTTATCCATGTTACACTGCATATGCCAGTCAGTGTAACTTGTCTGTAGCTTCTTTGTCAGGCTCTTGCAATTCAAAATCCCATTTTAGTGTTACCCACAAACTTAAAAATATCATTCGTTCCTTCAATTAAGTCTAAATATTATGAATAACAGTCCCCACAGTATCAAACTGCGGCTCGCTACTGCAAAGGGATGGAGTTATTCCTATTCTCTTTCCTGTCTCAATCTATTTTCAGTCCTTGCCAATGCATTACCATATTAACATGTGATTTAATTTTACAGATAGTCATTATGTAGGACTTTATCATAATCTTTCTGAAAATACAAGTTTACTACATCCATTCCCTCATCCATTCTCTCAGTTACATCCTCTAAAGAAATCCAGATTTATTAAGCATGATTTTCTTTTCAGGAATCCATGCTGAATTTGTTTAATCCCACTGATGGTTTGTAACTGGCTTGTTATGTAGGGCTCACCAGGCTGAACTTCTCCCACTGAAGACATTTCTGCAGTATACCCTTTGGTACTCTGAAATGAAAACCAATTTATCAAGAACTATTTTCTTTTTTAATACTACTGACAATCCTGAAGAAGGGTCTCGGCATTGACTGTTTACTCATGCTGCCTGACCTGCTGAGTTCCTCAAGCATTTTGTGTATGTTGCTTTGGATTTCCAGCATCTGTAGACTTTAATGCGTTTATGATTTAATGACATTCCTACCAGTTTAAGTAATATAGAGAGCAAAGGTAGAAGAACCCCAAAGCCCTGAGGTTAGAAGGTGAACCAAACTGGACAATTGACTTCTAATTGTTAACGATTTTCACATTTTTTCCTATAGTGTCATATCTATAACTTCAGTGTGCTCAAGCTAGTCAACAGCCTACCAAAAATTTCTACAAATTTATTCATTTCTAAGTCCTACCGTGTGCCATTAAATTACAAAATCATATTTCCTTTTTATTTGCATTTCTACTTTCAAGAATACTTTTGTTAAGAAAAAACAAGTGCCATTCCCCTTTAGCTTTGTGACCTTACATCATTGGAAAATATCATTCTACTAACCAAAAGTTAATTACATATACTATCAGAAATTCAATGTACATGTCATCTTCATTCTGTACTTGCAGCCACTTAAATGAAAATATTTGCCAAATGCAATTTGAAAAATGCACACTGATAGCTCTTGATTAACCTTTAAAATTTCAAGAGGACGCTCATAGTTGACATTGCACAATAAAGTAAAATACCAAGAGGGGATGCAACCAGTCCCAGGAGCTACATGGAGTGTTGAATTTCAATTTTTATCTCATTCCCCTGTCAATCCTTATTTTGCCTGTTATAGTAGCTTAATCTTAAATGCAGCTATTACCTGCAAGACCAGATTTTCAGCTACACTTAAAAGGAAGCAGTATTCAATTTAAAACACATTTGAATTATTTCAGCCATTCAACAATAAAAATTTGTTTATGTTCACTCTGTACCAAACAATGTTGAGAACTGAATCTTTTAGGAAATACAACTGATCAGTTTGAAAGCAGAGAAAGAGCAAAACTTCGAAGCCCAATAAACTCCTTTTGATAAAACTAAACAGTAGGAAATGCAGCAAAGAGCTAGAAAAATAAACCGTTAAGTAGAACCCAAGTTGTAATGCTACCCGACAACAATATGGTATGACTATATAAAAATGGTTTTGTTTAGAGCTTAAGAATCAAAATGGACTTCTGAGAAAATATTAAAAGGAACACTCATCTCTCCATTCTTCTTGCATAAACTTATCACAAGGAATGTCTCTGAGTAATTCCTTATACAAAAGACATGAAGACAGATGAAATGGATAGTCAAAGTTAGCCCAGGTGTAGCCTTTTTTGGGGGGGGGGAGAACCACAGCAATCATGTGAAATAGAGCAAATTGTAAAGTTACTAGGGAATGGTAAAATGGGACTGATGACATTACTCTGTATGCAGAAGCTGACATGGACCTGATAGCTGGAATACTGTGTTGGAATAAACAAATATGGATAAACAGAATACTGTAACATTAAGCATACATGACTAATTAGCCATATTGATTTTCATTTATTTAATTCACTCCAGAGAAAACATTCTACAAATTATGAAGTTCTTACATTATGGACTGTTCACAACAGGAACTCATTACTTAGTTCAGTATATACAGTGGCATGCAGAAGTTTGGGCACCCCGCTCAAAATTTCTGTTACTGTGAATAGTTAAGTGAATAGAAAATGAACTGATCTCCAAAAGTCAAAGTTAAAGATGAAACATTGTTTTCAACACTTTAAGCAAAATTAGTGTATTATTTTTGTTCTGTACAATTTTAGAGTGAAAAAAAAAAGGAAAGGAGCACCATGCAAAAGTTTGGGCACCCCAAGAGATTTGAGCTCTCAGATAACTTTTACCAAGGTCTCAGACCTTAATTAGCTTGTCAGGGCTATGGTTTGTTCTCAGTCATCATTAGGAAAGGCCAGGTAATGCAAATTTCAAAGCTTTATAAATACCCTGACTCCCCAAACCTTGTCCCAACAATCAGCAGCCATGCGCTCTTCTAAGCAACTGCCTTAGCACTCTGAAAATTAAAATAAATGATGCCCACAAAGCAGGAGAAGGCAATAACAAGATAGCAAACTATTTTCAGATAGCTGTTTCCTCAGTTCGTAATGTAATTAAGAAATGGCAGGTAACAGGGATGGTGGAGGTCAGGTTGAGGTTTTGACGCCCAAGAAAACTTTCTGAGAGAACTGCTTGTAGGATTGCAAGAAAGGCAAATCAAAACCCCCATTTGACTGCAAAAGACCTTCAGGAAGATTTAACAGTCTCTGGACTGGTGGTGCACTGTTCCACTGTGCAGTGACACCTGCACAAATATGACCTTCATGGAAGAGTCGTCAGAAGTTTGCAAAGGAACATCTAAACAAGACTGATGCATTTTGGAAACAAGTCCTGTGGACTGATGAAGTTCAAATAGAACTTTTTGGCCACAATGAGCAAAGGTATGTTTGGAGGAAAAAGGGTGCAGAATTTCATGAAAAGAACCCCTCTCCAAGCATTAAGCACAGGGGTGGATTGATCATGCTTTGGGCTTGTGTTGCAGCCAGTGGTATGGGGAACAGTTCACTGGTAGAGGGAGGAATGAATTCAATTAAATACCAGCAAATTCTGGAAGCAAACATCACACCATCTGTAAAAAAGCCAAAGATGAAAAGAGGATGGCTTCTACAACAGGATAATGTTCCTAAACACACCTCAAAATTCACAATGGACTACCTCAAGAGGCGCAAGCTGAAGGTTTTGCCATGGCCCTCACAGTCCCCTGACGTAAACATCATTGAAAATTTGCGGATTCACCTCAAAAGAGCAGTGCATGCAAGATGGCCCAGGAATCTGACAGAACAAGAAGCCTTTTGCAAGGAAGAATGGGCGAAAATCCCCAAACAAGAATTGAAAAACTCTTAGCTGGCTACAGAAAGCATTTACAAGCTGTGATACTTGCCAAAGGGGTCGTTACTAAGTACTGACCATGCAGGGTACCCAAACTTTTGTTTTGGGCCCTTTTCCTTCTTTGTTATTTAGAAACTGTAAAAGATGGAATACAAAAGTTACCTTGCTTAAAATATTAAAGAAATGTGTCATCTTTAACTTAATGCCTGTTGGAATTCAGGTCATCGTTTACTTGCTTAGATATTAACAGTAACAAATTTGGACCAAGGGTGCCCAAACTTTTGCATGCCACTGTAAATGACTGCCAGTTGTGATATTACCAGTAGGAGAAAAATGGAATGAAGGGGCAGCAGTGCGAGCTGGGGTGGTAGTGGCAGTGGTGGTGGTGGTGGGGGGGGGGGGGAGTGGGGGAAAGAAAGGCAGACCAGTATCGCATTCAATGGAGAAAAGTCAAGATGTTTAGTTGGTGCACTTGGGTACATGAATGAAGTTAAAAGATCTGATCTGGCTGGTTAAAAAAAAGCCAAATATTTTCCTTTAATTTTTTAAGAAATAAATTTAAACAACGGACAAAAGGTTCAAATTCAGATGTGCCAAAATTAAGGCTCAGGCGATCAGGTGTACAATAGTACAGTGGCAAATTCAGCAGACATGTAAACTACAGAACCACCCAGAATGACTTTAAAAAGCATCTTGTATATCAGGATCATTCAGAATCTAACATCCTTATTAGTTTGTCCTCTGAACTAACCCCCAGCAATATCAGCCTTTTGAACAAGTCATTCAATAACTACTTTAAAATAGGCTACCTCATGGCAATTTTTGGGCCTTGAAAACTCCATCAAAATTCTGATGTGCTAATTGCAAATTCCTCGGAATCAAACATGAGTACTATATTCTTTCACTAACCTTGGCTACACCCTATTCTACTTTCCTGCAGAACTCAGTGGCATATACACGGACAGGAATCAACACAATGACTCCATAAAGTCGTACGTCATCAGATTTATGCTACGAACTTTCCTGATCGCTATCTTCTGTTCTCCCACAAATTAAGGTTGAGCACTGAGGAATCATTTCAGAAGATGAAGACAGCAGTACCTACTTAAAGATTTATATCAAACAACACTTGGCAGCTCCAACAATGGCAAGTGACTGCAGGGAGGTTAACATTCAATTAAGATTGCAAAAATGGTAAATGCCAATAGTAAAATTGCCATATTGATGCAGTAGAGGGAGCTTTACATAGTTAGCTTTGCTGTAGCTGGCACAGAAATGCACAATGCAAGAACTTTCTTTCCTCAGTTTACTAAGAAGTCACAAAGCCAATATAAAATAATCTGATTTATAATAGCCAATTCTGACAGAAGTAAACTTATAGTTATCTACAGCTATGGCTGTTCATTTTAATGCACAAACTTAAGTTTTATATAAACCCATATAAATTCCAAATGATTTTACACATCAGGTATCAAACTATCTCTCTAAAACTAAATGTTTTGATTTAGTCTCTTGTTATTAGTGCTCCCTAAAGTGATTTCTTGGAAACTCAGAATGCCTAAATACTACAAGATTGTCATGTCAAAAATAGACTTGACATGGCAATTCACAAGATTCAGCTTGACCTAAATAGTGCAGTACTGCTTTATTACTGAACTCAATGCCTGCTCAGATCTTGGTTTCAGTACTTCAGTGGGTCTTCAGTTTTATCCATCGGATAGTGGCTTAAGCAAACAATCAAAAAAAGAGTTCAATTCCCGAAACGAAACCTGTCATTCACGATTATGATAACAGAACTACGGGCAACATACACAAAATGCTGAAGGAACTCAGCAGGCCAGGCAGCATCTTTTTTACATAGATGTTGCCTGTCCTGCTGAGTTCCTTAAGCATTCTGGGTGTGTTGCTTGGATTTTCAGCACCTGCAGGTCCTCTCTTGTTTGTGATTTGAACAGAACTACTGGACTGTGGTATATAACAGCTTCAATACACAATAGCTTCAACTGCACTCTGAAATGTCATTGGAAACCACTGAAGAGTGTGAAAAAGACCAAAAAGACCAGTCACCATCAAATTTAGACATTGCAGAGCCTCTTCACAAACTGCTGCACAAAATGGGAAAAACTAACATCTGATCACACAGAAAACATGCCACATTCCACTATAATTCCTAGGGTACCCTGTTCCACTTCAAGGCCAGTAGATTGAGGACAGAAAGAATAACCTTGTTGTTGATCTGCCTCTCTACTAGAGGACTTTAGGTTCAGACCGAGGGAATAACTGTGAAACACAGTTTACTTAAGATTACATACTGTTTAGTAGCAAGCTTGCGTCACTGAATTGACGTACAGTGTCCTGCTCATGGAGCCTGGGTATCTATAACCAAGTGGGCAGCGAGCCCTGTCCGGGACTGCTGGTTAAACATTCATTATCACATAGTACTCTGATCATTGCCAGACATCCTTGATTAGTGGTTACACAAAGCACCTGTCTCATGCAACAAGTACTCCTTTGTTCCTTGCATCTGTCTCTCAAGCAACCCTACGGTTAGCAGTTTAGTAAGGCGTGATTAATTATCTTGCAATATTATTCTCAGTGCAACTAGTCAAGCTGCAAAAAGACAGTCAGGTTTTAATCCTTTTTATTCTGTATATAATTCCTCATTATGACCTGTCTTCAGACCCCAAGTCGCATGGCATCAGGTCTCCAAACACTAACAGCATCAGAATACCACCATAATCTGCGACTTCCCTTCCATCACACCCATCATTCCACTGTTACAATCAAGTCAGGGAATCAATTAAACATCCCAAAAAGTGCCAATTTAGTGAAATTGTAGTAAGCACAGGATTCTAAGCAGCAAGGATCCAAGCACCAAGTTGCATGCCATCTTGGACAATGTCTCCCATCCACTACATAATGTACTGGTTGGGCACAGGAGTACATTCAGCCAGAGACTCATTCCACTGAGATGCAACACAGAGCGTCATAGGAAGTCATTCCTGCCTGTGGCCATCAAACTTTACAACTCCTCCCTTGGAGGGTCAGACACCCTGAGCCAATAGGCTGGTCCTGGACTTATTTCCTGGCATAATTTACATATTACTATTAATTATGGTTTTATTACTATTTAATTATTTATGGTGCAACTGTAACAAAAATCAATTTCCCCCGGGATCAATAAAGTATGACTATGACTAAGAAAAATCTGCAAGGACTTCAGATTGATTGAAGTTCTGCAATCCTACCATATTTATTTGCAAAAGATGGTAGACAAGAAAACAGCTAACAGGGAGGCTCTGAGTCCAAGAATATTCCTATCAACAATGGTGAAGTAAAGCATGCAAGCACCAAAGAAGAGCTTGTGGCATTCACAACTTTATCTGTTTCCTCTTGAGATCTCCAGCACTAGAGGAGCAAAAGCTATGGAACTACATATCACATCTGGACAAAGTACTGATGACCCACACATCAGGATTAGCGGTTTCTCTTGTCAAGCTGTTCTAGTACAATTATACTGGCAGGCTGTCAATGTGGAAAATTGCCTAAGCATGTCCTCTTCAACAAAGGACAAAATCATTACTCATTGTCAAATGATATTCAAGGACCAAAGAGCTGAATTTCAGAGTTGAGGCAAGTATGTCTGCTCCTAACATCAAAGCACTATTTGAGTGAGGTTACATCAACGAATCCTGGAAAACTGAAGTTAGTGGGCATCAGGGACAAAACACTCCAATGGTTGGAGTCATACCTTGCACAAAGGAAGATGCCTGCTGTTGTTGGAGATCATCCTAACCCCAGGACATCACTGCAGGAGCTTCTTAGTATCCTAAGCCCAACCATCTTCAGCTGTTTCACTAATGACCTTTGTTCCACAAGGTCAACAGTATGGACGTTCGATGATGATTCCACTATGTTCAATTCCATTCGCAGATCCTCAGGACATGACGCAGCCCATGCCTGCATGCAGCAAGACCAAGACAACATTCAGGCATGGACCAATAAGAGACAAGTAACATTCAAGTCACACAAGTGACAAGAATGACCATCTTCAACAAGACTTTCATCCAACCTTTCACATTCAATAGCATTACTATCAGCATTCTCCACATTCAATATCTCGTGGATTACTTTTAACCAGGCATTAATACTTGGTCAGAAGAGTAGCTCAATGGCTGGGTTGGTACAGCAACAAGCAATACACCTTCCATTGCAAATCCTTTTGGGCTATCCACAAGGCACAAGTCAGGAGTGTGAAACACTTTTACACAACCGTGGATAAAGCAGCACATGTGAGACCCCGTCCAACAAATGAAATATAATTTACCTACATCAATGTACATTGCTGCAGTATGCACCATCTTCAAAATGCAACATTATTAGTGGCCCAGGATACTTTGACTGCACTTCCCAAACCCATAAGATATAGCAGCAGAAGTAGGCCATTCGGCCATCGAGTCTGCTACGCCATTCAATCATGGGCTGATCCAATTCTTCCAGTCACCCCCAATCCCCTGCCTACTCCCTATACCCTTTGATGCCCTGGCTAATCAAAAACCTATCTATCTCTGCCTTAAATATACCCAATGGCTTGGCCTCCACAGCCGCTTGTGGCAACAAATACCACAGATTTATCACCCTCTGACTAAAGTAATTTCTCTACATCTCTGTTCTAAATGAATGTCCTTCAATCCTGAAGTCGTGCCCTCTTGTCCTGGACTCCCATACCATGGGAAATAACTTTGCCACATTTAATCTGTTCAGGCCTTTTAACATTCAGAATGTTTCTATGAGTTCACCCCTCATTCTCCTGAACTCCAGGGAATATACCCCAAGAACTGCCAGACGTTCCTCATACAGTAACCCTTTCATTCCTGGAATCATTCTCATGAATCTTCTCTGAACCCTCTCCAATGTCAGTATATCTTTTCTAAAATAAGGAGCCCAGAAACTGCACATATCATCTATCAGTGAGGAGAACTCGAGCTTCTGGTGCATGGGAACACTACTACAACCAATATTATGACTTATAACATTGTGTTAAAACACTGAGAAATACAATGACAAGAGAGCTCAGCACAAGATTGTAATACTAACAGAAAATTCCAGCCTCTCGGCTTAGCTTATTTCCAGTGAAATCAGGTAAAATACTGCAGAAGATAACCGCCGTCATTCACAGATGACCAATGACAGTACCATAGATTAGATAAAACTTCAGATTCAATTGTAAAAATTTAACACATGGACCAGACAGAAGAGCACTAATTTTCCAAGATCACAACTGCTACCTGGCCTGCTGCGTTCACCAGCAACTTTGATGTGTGTTGCTTGAACTTCCAGCATCTGCAGAATTCCTGTTGTTTGCATCACAACTGTATTTTGGTTTTGTATCCCAAGACACAACATACGAAGCCAAAAGTCCGCCTGGAATTCAGTTCTTTGAATCATGCTTGATGATTGAGAGCATACGGACTGTATTGGATTTACCCCATATTGCAAGAAATTTAAGTGATAGTGAGAAATTATACGAAGAATTAAAAGGGCTAAAATCTAACTGACATTTGCAGCTTGGTAAGTAATGTTGCACGATAACTAACCATGAGCCAGATGCAGGGAACAAAGGAGTGAATGTGCATGAGAAAGCTGCTTTGTGTAACCACTAATCAAGGATGCCTGGCAACAATCAGAGTATGTATGTGATAACAAATGTTTAACAAGCAGCCCCAGAGAGTGCTCAGGGCTCACCTGGTTATAGACATCCAGGCTCAATGAGCGGGACTCCATAGATCAACAAAGTGCTGTAAGCTTGTTAATAAAAAGTAGGTAATTTTAAAGTAAACTATGTTTAATAGTTATTCCCTGGTTCCAACATAGAAACCATAGAAAACCTACAGCACGATACAGGCCCTTCGGCCCACAATACTGTGCCGAACGAGTACTTACTTTAGAAAGTATCTAGGGTTACACACAGCCCTCTATTTTTCTAAGCTCCAGGTGCCTATCCAGGAATCTCTTAAAAGACCCTATTATATCTGCCTTCGCCACTGTCGCCAGTAGCCCATTCCACGTACTCACCACTCTCTGTATAAAAAAACTTACCCCTTACATCTCCACTGTACCTACTTCCAAGCACCTTAAAACTGTGCCCTCTCATGATAGCCATTTCATCCCTGGGAAAAAGCCTCTAACTATCCATATGATCAAAGCCTCATCTTCGACACCTATCAGGTCACCTCTCATCCACTGTCGCTCCAAGGTGAAAAGGTCGAGTTCACTCAATCTATTCTCATAAGGCATGCTGCCCAAACCAAGCAACATCCTTTTAAATCTCCTCTGCACCCTTTCTATGGTTTCCACATTTTTCCTGTAGTGAGGTGACCAGAACTGAGCACAGTACTCCAAGTAGGGTCTGACCAGGGTCCTACAGAGTTGCAACATTACCTCTCGGCTCCTAAACCAATGGTTGATGAAGGCCAATGCACCCTATGCCTTCTTATCCACAGAGTCAACCTGCATAGCAGCTTTGAGTGTCCTATGAACTCAGACCCCAAGATCCCTCTGATCCTCCACACTGCCAAGAGTCTTACCACCATATTCTACCACCATTCTTACTATATTCTGCCACCATATCTGACCTACCAAAAAGAACCACCTCACACTTATCTGGGTTGAACTCCATCTGCCACTTCTCAGCCCAGTTGTTTATCTTATCAATGTCCCGCTGTAAACTCTGACAGTCCCCACACTATCCACAACACCCCCAACCTTTGCGTCATCAGCAAATTTACGAACCCATCCCTCTACTTCCTCATCCAGATCATTTATAAGAATCATGAAGAGAAAGGGTCCCAGAACAGATCCCTGAGGCACACCACTGGTCACCGACCTCCATGCACAATATGACTCGTCTACAACCACTCTTTGCCTTCTGTGGGCAAGCCAATTCTGGATCCACAAAGCAATGTCCCCTTGGATCCCATGCCTCCTTACTTTCTCAATATGCCTTGCGTGGGGTACCTTACCAAATGCCTTGTTGAAATCCATGTACACTACATCTACTGCTCTACCTTCATCAACGTGTTTAGTCACATCCTCAAAAAAATTAAATCAGGCTCGTAAGGCACGACCTGCCTTTGACAAATCCATGCTAACTATTCCTAATCACATTATGCCTCTCCAAATGTTCATAAATCCTGCCTCTCAGGATCTTTTCCATCAACTTACCATCCACTGAAGTAAGACTCATTGGTCTATAATTTCCTGGGCTATCTCTACGCCCTTTCTTGAATAAGGGAACAACATCCGCAACCTCTCCCATCCCCATTGATGATGCAGAGATCATTGCCAGAGGCTTAGCAATCTCCTTCCTCGCCTCCCACAGTACCCTGGGGTACATCTCTTCCGGTCCCAGAGACTTATCCAACTTGATGCTTTCCAAAAGCTCCAGCACATAATCTTTCAAAAAATCTATATGCTCAAGCTTTTCAGTCTACTGTAAGTCATCCCTACAATCGCCAAGATCCTTTTCCGTAGTGAATACTGAAGCAAAGCATTCATTAAGTACCTCTGCTATCTCCTCTGGTTCTATACACACTTTTCCACTGTCACACTTAATTGGTCCTATTCTCTCACATCTTATCCTCTTGCTCTTCACATACTTGAAGAATGCCTTGGGGGTTTCCTTAATCCTGCCCGCCAAGGCCTTCTCATGACCCCTTGTCTCTCCTAATTTCATTCTCAAGCTCCTTCCTGCTAGCCTTAAAACTTTCTAGATCGCTATCATTACCTCGTTTTTTGAACCTTTCGCAAACTTTTCTTTTCTTCTTGACTAGATTTTCAACAGCCTCTGTATACTATGGTTCCTGTACCCTACCATCTTTTCCCTGTCTCATTGGAACGTACAATGGATCTGAACCTAAAGTCCTCTGGTAGAGAGGCAGATTGACAATAGCAATGAATGCAGGTAATACTCTATAAATAACAATATCCTTAATGATGGCAATACACCTGACCCAGCTAGAATTTTATCCTAGTTTGCCAAATGAAACAAAGATGAAAAAGCAGTACTGATTATGTGTTAGGTAGACAGAAAGTCAATGGAATGATGGGGTAAACAAAGAATGCAGTGAATATATGTTTTAGGCTACGTCCACACTACGCCGGATAATTTTGAAAATGCCGGTTTCGAGTAAAAATGACAGGCGTCCACATTAGACGGATATTTGAGTGAATATCCTCCTACTGGGCATGCGCAGGACACACAGAAAACAAGGGAAGAGAAAACAGTATACTTGGTGCGCGTTTGTCCAGTTACAGAGTAGAGAAACTTAAAAGGAATTGCTGTTGGCTCTTGCGCAGGAGGACTTAAAACCAAAAAAAATACTGGAGCATATGGAGTTCATGGACAGTATGACCCGGCTGACGATGAACATTGAAAAACTGACTAACTCTGTTGCATTAATAAAGCACCTTGTTAAATGTCTGCATCGGTGTTATCTTGTATTTCCATACAATGTTACATTAGGCTGTTACACATCTATTGTCAGAGAAGTACTTGCATAAATAGGTAAACCACCTTCATACAAGCAAGGACAGAAAACAGGGCGAAGTGAGTATACTTATTTATTCAGTAAGCTATGGGTCAAAGTATTTCGTGAGTACATAACTGTTCTGGCTTCAGTCTCGTTGCCGCCTGCTCTGAAATTGTTAGGTGGTGGCGTTCAAGAAAACAACGAACATCTGTTCCGGCACATCATGACAGCGTTTTTAGACAGTCAAAAAAGCTCACTTTACAATTTAACTCTCACGCCGTTCACACCAACTGCGCGTTATAACAGCTTGCGCAATACCAAGCAGAAACAGAAAAAAACATTGTTGTTGTGGTGTTGTTGTCATGACGACGTTTTAAAATCTCTCCATTTACCCCGTACACACTACGCCGGATATTAAGCGTTTTCAGATTTATTCACTCTGGAGAGTGTTTTCGAAAATCTCCGTTTTCGGGGGCTGAAAACGCTGGCTCAGTGTGGACGGGAGGGCAAAACGAAGAGAAAAAGCTTCGTTTTCAAAATTATCCGGCGTAGTGTGGACGTACCCTCAGATAGGAAGAGAACTTGCAGTAGTTTGCAGTATAACCAGTTGCAAACCCACGATCCTCTTCAATTTTTATAAATGTAGATGGGGTGACAGGTGTTATGCAACAAGTTTTGGCACCTTGTAAAGAATGATCAGGATTGTTTACTTTAGGACAACAAAAAAATTGGCTAAAAAAGTGTGGAATCAAAAAATATGCAAGGTAATGTTTGTACACTAGGAAGACCAACACTAAAGGACAGCATACTATAAACAAATCTTAAGTCACAGGGTATTATGATAATGTGGTTGGAGTCAACCATCTAGTTTTGTAAATCATGTCGCAATACAAAAAACAAGATCCCACAAAAAAGCATTATAAAACTGGTGACATTTTAAGGATCCAAATTGCAGTAAAGCTACCAGGACACAAGCATGCGTGTAAGATGGAAAAGTGAGAATTATAAATGCAGATGGGGTGACAGGAGTTATGCTACAAATTTTGAAAAGAATAGAAATTCCTTTGTTTATTTTACACACCAACAGAATTAACTCAGTCTCGTACTATTTGAATTATGATTTACCACAGAGCGAACAAATTTGTTTCCTGCCCCAAAATGCTGTCTGATCTCTAAATAAATAAAACATAGAACAGTACAGCACAGTACAGGCCCTTCGGCCCACAATGTTGTGCCGACTCTTAAACCCTGCCTCCCATATAACCCCCCACCTTAAATTCCTCCATATACCTGTCTAGTAGTCTCTTAAACTTCACTAGTGTATCTGCCTCCACCACTGACTCAGGCAGTGCATTCCACGCACCAACCACTCTCTTGTAAAAAACCTTCCTCTAATATCCCCCTTGAACTTCCCACCCCTTAACTTAAAGCCATGTCCCCTTGTATTGAGCAATGGTATCCTGGGGAAAAGGTGCTGGCTGTTCACTCCATCTATTCCTCTTAATATCTTGTATACCTCTATCATGTCTCCTCTCATCCTCCTCCTCTCCAAACAGTAAAGCCTAGCTCCCTTTATCTCTGATCATAATGCATACTCTCCAAACCAGGCAGCATCCTGGTAAATCTCCTCTGTACCCTTTCCAATGCTTCCACATCCTTCCTATAGTGAGGCGACCAGAACTGGACACAGTACTCCAAATGTGGCCTAACCAGAGTTTTATAGAGCTGCATCATTACCCCATGACTCTTAAACTCTATCCCTCGACTTACGAAAGCTAACACTCAATAAGCTTTCTTAATTAGAGCACAAAACACAGAGCATAAAATATAAGTTTGAATTCTCAATACACTAATTTAAAAAGTGGTGCACTATCCACCAATTCGGTGATCAAAAACAAGTTCAGCTCATTTTAATGTAGGAAAAGTTTTTTTTTGCTATTTGCTCATTTAAGATATTTTTCTTTAGAGTTTGTTGAATTACACACAACATTTTGAAGCCACTGACCACAGCCATATTGGATTATTTAATTAATGTAATGTTGCATGTCCGATATTAATGAAATAAAATGTTGACGTGTTCATTCTTAACAATTATACATACATCCTATAATACAAAGCTACAAATAAAGCTAAAAACAAACTCTTTACTTCAATGTGCTATGTATTTTCTTCCCTCATCTAATGCTCATTTAAGCTGTAAAAAAACTAAAGCAACAGTTATACTTCAAGTAACAGCTTGAAAGAAACAATGATGCATAATATTTCAACCAGATTCAACCACTCATAATCAACCAGTCTTTTAAGACTCTGGCCCTTCATTCCAAACTTCACAGATAGGAAACTGTTGTCCCTGCATCTGCCTTTTAGAGTCACAGAATTTCTTTAATGTTTCATTGGGATTACCTCTAGTTCTTTGGAACATGAAAACTATAGGCCCATTCTCTTAATTACTCATATGAGAAATCAAGCTTCATATGAATCAATCCAGTTGATTGTGAGCTACAATCCAGCAGGAAGACCACACCACTATACAATATTACATCTTCAGTCATTGCGGGATGCTCTGAAATTGCAGTGCCACTTGCACTCAATCTACTTGCATTTCTAATTGAGGTACCTTCATGAAATTTTCAATGATACTTAGGTCCCTCAGAGCATTACCAGCTGAAAACCTACTCCCCATTTTTCTATCAAACTGAATGACCTCACATTTTTGCATATGATAATCAACCTGACATATCCTGGCTCGTTCACTCGGTCTGTCTCTATTCCTTTTAAGTCTCCCTGTAATCTGGCACTCAGTTTTTTTTTAAATCAGCAGTAAACTTGGATAAAAACTACCAACTTCTCTCATCCTAGTTACTGAAAGACTTTGTGAACACTTTGGACCTGAATATCAGAGACCTACCAGTCATAACCACAAATGACAATCATGCTTAATTATAAAGATGAGAAATTCTGAAGATGCTGGAAACCCAAAGCAACATACACAGAAAATGCAGGAACTCAGCAGGTCAGGCAGCATCTAAGAGCAGTCTTTTCGGGTCAAGACCCTTTTCAGGACTGAAAAGGAAGGGGGAGGATACCAGAATAAAAAGGTGTGGGGCAGGGGGAAGGAGGCCACAGTGGGGAATAGAAGAGGGGAGGGGGAGGAAATTTTTTTTAAAACCAGAAGAAATCGATATTCATGCAATCAGGTTGGAGGCTATCCTGACAGCACATAAGGCGTTGCTCCTCCACCGAGGGTGGCCTCATCATGCAATCATGTTGGAACAGGAATCGGAATTAAAACGTTTGGCCACGGGGAAGTTCCACTTTAGCGAATGGAGTGCAGGTGTTTGATGAAATGATCCCCCAATTTACAGTTGCAAGAAGTTTGTGAACCTTTTGCAATTACCTGGTTTTCTGCAGTAATTACTCATAAAATGTGGTCTGATCTTCATCCAAGTCACAATAATAGACAAATACAATCTGTCTAAATTAATAACACAGAAACAAATGTACTTTTCATGTTTTTATTGAACACATTAATCAATCATTCACCGTTCAGGCTGGAAGTAGTATGTGAACACTTGTATTTAATAACTGGTAGAGGAGCTACAGCCTCCATCAAACGTTTCCTGTAGCTGCTGATCAGACTTGCACAACAGCTGGGAAGAATTTTAGGCCATTCCTCTATACAAAACTTTTTCAATTCATCAATATTTCTGGGGTACCTTACATGAACAGCCCTCTTCAGGTCATGCCACAGTACCTTAATTAGGTCAAGATCTGGACTTGGCCATTCCAAAATACAAATTTTCTTCTTTTTCTTTCTCTTGTGTTTCAGATCATTGTCTTGTTGCATCATCCAACTTCTATTAAACTTCAGGTGACGGACCACTACCCTGACATTCTCCTGTAAAGTGCCCAGATACTGTTTTGAGTTCATTGTTCCCTCAACAATTGCAAGCTCTCCTTGCCCTGAAGCAGCAAGCAACCCCAAGCCACGATGCTCCACAATTGGGGCAAGATTTTGGTATTGGTGTGCAGTGCCCTTTTTCCGCTAGGCATAGTGACGTGCATTTCTGCCGAATAGTTCAACCTTTCTCTCACCTGTCCACAGAACATTGTCCCAGAAGCATTGGAGAACATCAAGATGGTCTTTTGCAAATTTGAGATGTGCAGCAATGCTTTTTTTTTTGGACAGCAGTGGCCTCTTCCATGGTGTGCTTCCATGAACACCATTCTTGTTCAGTGTTTTTCTTGTAGTGGACACATGAATAGAGACTTTGGCAAGTTCCAGAGATTTCTGCAGGTCTTTTGCTGTTACCCTTAGGTTCTTTTTCATCTCCTTCAGCACTGCATATTGTGCTCTTGGTGTGATCTCTGAAGGATACCCACTCCTAGGGAGAGTAGCAACAGTACTGAACTTACTCCATTTGCAGAAAATTTCTCTTACTGTGGACCGATGAACTTTCAGATCTTTAGAAATGCTTTAGTAACCTTTTCCAGATTCATGCATTTCTACAATTCTTCTTCTAGGGTCCTCTGAAAGTTGTTTTGATCACAGCATAGTGCACATAAACAGGTTTTTCTTGTGAAGATCAGGCTCTGGCAGTAACCTGGCTTTGTGCCCTTTTTTGAAAAAACAGGGCAGGGCATATCAACAATCTCATCTCATTGACTGGAACACCTGACTCCAAATAGCTTTTGTAGAAGGCAATACTCCAGAGGTTCACATACTTTTTTGAATCTAGACTGTGATTGTTCAAGTGGCATACTCAGTATTGACAAGTAGTACAATTGTTTGTGTGTCATTAGTTTAGGCAGATTGCGTTTGTCTATTATTGTGACTTCGATGAAGATTAGACCACACTTTCAGTAATTAATGCAGAAAACCAGGTAATTGCAAAGGGTTCACAAACTTTTTCTTGCAACTGTACGACTCCCCAATGCAGAGGCGGCTGCAGTGGGAGCATCAGACACAACTGACGACCCCAATAGATTCACAGGTGAAGTACTGCTTCACCTGAAAGGACTGTTTGAGGCCCTGAATAGAAGCGAAGGAGGAGATAAATATGTAAGGATAAGTGCAGGGAAGGAGAAGAGTGGGGAGGGACATATGGATAAGGGAATCACTGAGGAAGCGATCTCTGCAGAAGGCAAAAAAGGTGGGGGGGGGCCGGGTTTAAAGGGATGTTTGGTGGTAGAATATTCTTGAAGACTGCGGAAATTGTGGAGAATGATTGTGTTGGATGAAAAGGCTCATGGTATGATAGGCAATGACAAAGAGGAACTCTGTCACTGTTGAGGTGGTGGAAAGATGGCATAAGCGTGGATATTTGAGAAATGGAGGAGTTGCAGGTGAGGGAGATATCAATGGTGGAGGAAGGGAAACCCTATTATTTGAAGGAGAAGGATATCTCTCATGTCCTGGAAAGAAAAGCCACATCCTGGGAACAGACGCAGTGGAGATGAAGGAACTGAGAATAGCATTTTTACAGGAGACTAGGTGGATGAGGTACAGTTAAGATAACTGTGGAAATTGGTAGATTTAGAAAAGACGTGAACAGTTTGTCTCCAGAGATGGAGGGTGGCAGAGACAGAGAGAGGAGCGGGGTGTCAGGGGGAAAGTTGGAGGCAAAATTGATGAAATTGAGAGCTCAGCATGGGTGAATAACGCAGTTCCAATGCAGTCGCCAATGTAGCGGAGGAAGAGTAGCGGGGAACATTACCAGGGCAGCTTTGGAACATGGACTGTTTTATGTTGCCAACATAAAGGCAGGCATAGCAGGGACCCATGGCTACCTCTTGAGTCTAGAGAAAGTAGGAAAAGCTGAAGGAAAAACTATTGAGGGTGAGGACCAGTTCTACTAGATGGAGGATGGTGGTGGGAACTGGTTGATTCTGTTACACAGGAAAAAGCAGAAAGCTTTGAGGCCTTCTTGATCGGGGGAGGGGGGGAGAACTGGACTGGACTGGACATCCATGGTGAAAATGAGGCAGTCATGGAATTGAAAGTTAGTGAGGAGGCCTGGAGCACGAGAAGAGTCACAGATGTAGGTGGGGAGGGACTGAGTCAAGGGAGATAGAAGATATGATGACACAAGTACAGTGGGGCAGGAGCAGCCAGAGACAATGAGCCTACCCGGACAGTCAGGTTTGTGGATCTTAGGTAGGATGTACAAGTAGTGTGGGGTAAGAGAACAATGAGTTGGTGGCAGTGGATGAGAGTTTTCCCCAGAGTTGATGAAGTTAGTGATGGTGTTGCAGACAATTTACTGATGGTCCAGAATGGGGTCTTTAAGGGTTAGGTATGAGGTGTCTGAGAATGGCCACCTGACCTCAGTATGGTAGATGTCACTTCCTTAATCCTTAATTGTTTAGTCTGCTAACTAAGTCTTCTAGCTACATCAGTATATACTCCAATGTCCTTTGATTTTGTTTAATAGGCTCTTATGCAGCACATTACCAAAGGCCTTTGGAGAGTCCAAACACACCACTTCCACTTAATTACCTTTATTCATTCCTTGAATAAATCTAAATACACCAATTTGTCAGCAAAATTTCCCTTTCATAAATCTATCCTAAACCAGTCCAATGCTATTGGATACCAGTAACACTTCTGTAAAAGATTCTCGCATTTTGCCTATCATTAATGTATTACTTACAAAACTGTGCAGTAGGAACCCTGGATAATTCCGTCCGTTTCTGACTCCATTCACCAGTCATCATCATCAGGTGCCGTGCCCAGTTTGTGCTTTGACTGCCATGGCCCACACACTCCTGTTTCAGGTCAAGTGGACCAATTCATTGGTATTCATTTCCAGTTCTCTGGCTGCTGTCTCCATCATCATTTGTCTTTGTCTTCCTTTTGCTTTCTTCCTTCAGTCTTTCCCATAATTACCGTGCATTCTAACTCCACTTTCCTAATCACACGTCCAATGAAGTTACATTACCATTTCATGATCTCATACATTTCTTTTTGTGTTTGCTCTGTTCATGATATCCTCGTTAGATATTCGTTGCATCCTCCTCAAAAACCACATCTCTGCTGCTACAACTTGTTTCCTGTTACTAGATTTTGTCCATCATTCTGAGCCATATAACATAACTGGATAAACATAACATTCCAGTACTCTGAGGCGGGTTGTCATGTCTAGTTTAGTATTGGTCAGTACACTCTTCATTCTCGTAAAGGTATCTTTTGCCATCCCTATTCTTCTCTTGATGTCCAAGTCGCACCTGCCATCTGATGTCACCCAGCTTCCTAAATTCTGTACTTGTTTTATGTCTTCCCCGTTTATTCTCAGACTGCAGATAGGATTCTCCTGCTTTTTGGATATCACCATACATTGTCTTTTTGCAATTGATACATAGACCCATTTCTGCACTGTCTTCAACAATTCTATCAATTATGTTTTGTAGTTCTTCCTCCTTACTTGCAATTAGCACAGTGTCATCTGCACATTTGAAATTATTGATGTTTTCACCGCCAACTTTGATTCCCAAGATGTCTCTTATTCACCATTCACCAGTAAAAACATAAAATTCTTCCTTCTGCTGGTTGCAGCAGGGTGGCCCACTAGGGCAAGACAGCTCTTGGGAATAGTTGAATTCCAAATAATTTTAAGTTGAATTTAATAAATCAAAAATATACAGTGAAATTTATTATTGCCATTTACAGTATATACTTTGAGCAGGAAGCATGTTTTCCATTACAGTGTACAACAGATCTATAAACCCAAGAAAAATCCTGCAACTGTAAGCTACTCAGCAGCACCACAAACCAATCATTCAAAAGAAAACTTGCATTTCTCAGCTTCCCTCATCCGGATTTCACTATTGATAGTTCAAAGTTTCATAAACCAGCAATATTGTAGAAGCACTTCCATTATGAACATTGCAAAGGTTCCAGCAGAAGGCCAATAGAATGAGCACTGGCCTTTCCAGAAACATTCACATCCCTAAATTAAAATACAAAACCAGTAAAGACATAATCAATCTGGCTCAATCTACAGTAAAGACTATGGATGGCACTGAAATTAATGACAAGGGTACAGAATTTTATCATGAAGCTCAAAAATGGTAACCGTAGCTGATTTACAGTGCTATTATGTGCAATAACTCACTCATTGGTAAATTTTTGGTAGAAAAATATAAATAATATTCATGCACTCAAAATTAGTATGCATTTGTGCTTAAAAATACAGTAAAATCGTTCATAATATGTATAGATTTTTCCGACAGCCTAATTGAGAGGAGGCTACACACAAGTCAGGGCAAGCGATTTAAAAAGGAGCATTTGGAGGCTTTTGACTTTTTCCAGTAGCCCAATTGAGCCGTGATTCATTCGCAATAAGGCAGGGACAAGTGGAGTAGCCATTGTGTGAGTGGATCAGTGTTCGAATGGGGATGCTCTGACTCAAGAGGCTTGGATGAAGTTAGTTTCTGGTAATTTTCTTCTTCTGCATTCTTTGTCAGTAAGTGTATTGAGAATAGCTCCAAGGGCTATGTTGTGTTCTTTGTATGAGATGTGGGAATTCTGAAAGACCACCAGCCTCCTTAATAACCACATATGCACCAGGTGCACCGAGCTGCAGCTCGATGACCTTCGGCTCATACGCAAAATTGAGGTGATAGGTAGGAGCTACAGGGAAGTAGTCACCCCTAAATTCAGGAGGGGAGTACCTGGGTGACTGTCAGGAAGAGAAAAGAAATGGGCAGCCAGTGCAGAGTATCCCTGTGGCCGTTCCCCTCAATAAGTAGATAACTTTGGATACTGCTGAGCGGAGACGCTGCAACTGGGGCTCTGGCACCGTGACTCAGAAGTGGGGAGAAGACGACTCCAGTAGTGATAGAGGGGTCCACAGTTAGAAGTAGACAAGATTCTGTGGATGTGAAAGACACCTGGATGGTACGTCGCCTCCCATGTGCCAAGGTCAGGGATGTCTCAGATTAGGTCCACGGCATTCTGAAGAGTGAGCAGCCAGCTGTCTTGGTACATACTGGCACCAATGACATAGGTAGGAAAAAGGAGGAAGCCCTGGAGAATTCAGGGAGTTGGATAGGAAGCTGAAGAGCAATACCTCGAAGGTAGTAATCTCTAGATTGCTGCCTGTGCTACATGGCAGTGAGGACAAGAATAGGATGATTTGACATATGAATGCATAGCTGGGGAACTGTTGCAGGGGGCTGGGGGCAGGGCTTCAGATTTCTGGATCATTGGGATCACTTCTGGGTACAAAAGGGACATGTTACACTTAAATCCAAGGGAGACCAACCAATATCCTTGTGGGCAAGTTTGCTGAAGCTGCTGGGGAGGGATTACACTAAAGTGGTGGGGGGACAGGAACTAGAGTGATAGGGATGAGATGGAGCAACTGATTTCAACTAGATGCAGTATGCAGTGAGTCTATCAGATGATAGGACAAAATTGCAGTTATTGTGCTGAATTGCAGTGTAACATGGGACAATATCAAAAAAGTGACAAATACAGGACTAAAGGTGTTATATTTGAATGCATTAGGGAAAGGCTATTCAGGATTTGGTGTTGTATAATGAACCAAATTTGATTAGGGAGCTCAAGGTAAAGGACCCTTAGGGGACAGATCATAATATGATAGACTGAGAAACTAAAAACAGAATTATATCAGTATTATAGTGGAATAAAGGGAATTGTGTGGGCATGTGGCCAAGTGGTTAAGGCATTGGACTAACGACCTGAACGTGTTGTGTCCTTGAGCAAGGCACTTAATCACAAATTGCTCTGTGATGACACTGGTGCCAAGCTGTATGGGTCCTAATGCCCTTCCCTTGGACAACATTGGTGTCGTGGAGAGGGGAGACTTGCAGCATGGACAACAGCTGGTCTTCCATACAACCTTGCCCAGGCCTGTGCCCTGGAGAGTGAAGATTTTCCAGGCGCAGATCCATGGTCTCGCAAGACTAACGGATGCCTTTATTATTTATTTATAAAGGGAATTACAGAGGCATCAGAGAGGAGCTAGCCAAAATTGATTAGAAAAGAACACTAGTAGGGATAATGGCAGAACTACAATGGCTGGAGATTCTGGGAGCAACTTGGAAGGCACAGAACAGAAACAGCTCAAAGTAGTAGTAGATTCTAAAGGGATCGGGGCTGACAGGGAAGTCAAAAACATGAAAGCAAAAGAGGGCATATAATAGAGCAAAAATTACAGGATTGGGAAGCTTTTAAAACAGAAGACAACTATTAAAACCATAAGGAAGCAAACCTCAGCTGTGGCAGCCTGTTTGGGTCCTTGAGCAAGGCACTTAATCACACATTGCTCTCTCTGTGTGAGGAGTGGCATCCCACATAGACTTCCAATCTGCACCTTGTAAGGCAATGAAAATGCCCAACGCAGGCCTTTTATGGTCTGAGTCGACAATCCCGAAGCAAAAGATGAAATACGAAGGTAAGCTAAACTATAATATCAAAGAGGATATTGGAAGTTTCTTTCCCCAGATATATAAAGAGTGAGAGAGGCAAGCATAGATATCCAACTGCTGGAAAAAGATGCTAGAGAGGTAGTAATGAGGGACAAGGACATGGCAGATGAATTAAGTAATATGCACCCGTCTTCATGGTGGACAGCACTAATATTATGCTGGAGGTTTGAGAATGTCATGGGACAGAAGGGAGAAGGTGCCTGGGAAGCTGAATGATCTGAAGGTGGATAAGTCACCTGGACCAGATGTATTACACCCCAGGGTTCTGAAAAAAGTGCCTGGGGAGATTGTGAAGGAATTGGTAATGTTCTTTCAAGAACTACTAGATTCTGGGGGCACAGTTCCGGAGGAGTGAAAAATCGGAAACACCACTCCATTCCACTCTTTGAGAAGGGAGAGAGGCAGAAGAATTGAAATTATAAGCCAGTCAGCCTGACCTCCATGGTTGGGAAGATGATAAAATAGGCCAGTCAGCATGGCTTCATAAAGGGGGAATCTTGCCTGATAAATCAGTTGGAATTCTTTGAGGAAACAACAAGGACAGATAAAGGAGAATCGGTGGATGTTGTGCACTTGGATTTTCAGAAACCTTTGACAAAGTGCCAAACATGAGGCTGCTTAACAAGAGCCCAAGGTATTTCAGGAAAGATACCAGCAGACAGAATATAGACTCACTGGCAGGTGGCAAACAGTGTGAATGTAAGGAGTCTGTTCTGGCTGGCTGCTGGTGACTAATGGTGTCCCACAGGAGTTGGTGTTTAGAACACTCCTTTTTACGTTATGCAGTGCTGTGCAAACCTTAGGCACCCTAGATTTTTTATATAAGTTTTGCTTTAGATGTTTATTTTGTCTTTGGCATTATTGTGTCAATAGAAAAGGGCAGATTTTAGATTTCCAAACAGCCATAAACTATTTTCCTTGTCTTAGACTCCCCAAGTAAAGCATCCTTACTGCATCTAGTCTTTCAAGCTTTAAGTTTTGTAAATTTCAATCTTGTAAACTCTAGAAAATACAGCCAGAGTCTACTCTGACTGAAAAACCTGAAACATTGACTGCTTGTTACCCTCCACCGATACTGTGTGATCTGAACTTTTCCAGCATTGTGTTCTGAAAATCAATTCCTAGAAGCAGTCCAGTAAATCTTTACTACTTCCATGGCTAATATATTCATTCAATAAGGAAATCAAATATGCAAAATATGCCAGACTTTGTCTCACCAAGGCATTCTATAACTGCAGTAAAACTTTGTTACTCTTGAAATTAAACCTAATTATAAAGGGTGAAATAGCACTGGTCCACCTAATCCCATGTAACACCTGTATGTCAGCATTTATAATGTATAGAAAGTCCACCTGGGTCCCTTTGCTAATCCCTCAGCTTCTGATAAATAGTATGTTTTACTGGTCACAAATAGAAGAGGTGAAAAATCAAAGCAAACAGGGTACTTAAAACAGGCTTAAGATGGAAATATGCAAGGGAAATTGTGTTTGCTGAATGTATTAGTGTTCTTCTGAAGTTTAATTAGAACCTGTGAATGTAGTGTAAATGGATTTATAGTAAGCCTTCAATAAAGGGGTCAAAGAGAAAAAAAAATCAACCAAAATTACATCACATGGTGCAGATGGGTAATACATTTCCATAGACTGAAAAATGGATAGAAAAGCATATAGGCAATTTTTAAGTGGCCTTTGTAAGATAGCAGGTGTTTTATTTAAAGTATAAAATTCCTGTTGGGGTTGATAGGGTTGAAATGGAAACAATATTTTGTTTGGCAACATGTATCACAGTGTCAAGAAGCAGTGGCACAATGTGCTGCCTCACAGCTCTAGCACTCAAGTCAATCCAGACTTCCAGTGCTTTGAGTGGAGTTTACATGTTGTTCCTGTTATTGTATGCTTCCCTTGGGTGCTGGCTTACAGGTAAATTGAACACTTAATGACCGCCCCCCCCCCCCGCCCCAGCATAACTGGGTGGTAGGAGAATCAAGGCGGGGTTGATGTGTATGTGAGAGAGAATGTCAGTGGAAAAATAATTTGGGAAAGGTACTGCTGATATCCAACATTGCCTTCATAAGCCAAATAGCCTCCTCCTTGGTCACAAGGAAATAAAAAAAACAATTGACGAGTTGACCATTCAGGACACAGTGCAGGGAAAAAAATCTGCTCCTGGAGGTAGTAAATCTCTGAAATGTTCTACTCAAGGGGATAGTGGAGGTTCAGTTTATTTGAAACAGAGGTTGAGATTCTTGAACATTAATACTTAATACAAGATTCTGAGCCAGAGTTACAAGATCACACTTTTCTTATGTCCCAAGTAAAACAGGAGAAAGGAACTTTACACTGAAAGAGCAAAACAAAATGTGAAGAAAGGTAACTTGTAAAAGTGCTCCAGTATGTACTAGTCTCGAGTTACATGGAAAAAGTGGAGAGATTCATCAGGTTTCAACTGCCGTTACAGCTAACACAGATGCAAACATTATATTCTTTAAATTTCATACTCACGCTGTATGTGAATAAGCTGCTTTGGCATCTTGAACTCTCCACTGTAGACAGATTCATAGTAGGCAATATTGCTTTCCGCCTCTGGAACAGGAATAACCATATTATCCCGTTTCTCTCCATAAACCTGTTGTGCTGAAATAGCCCGCTGAAGATGATGCTCCTGAAGAGAACAAGAAAATACATTAATGCACAATCACTTCCATTTGCAGCATTTTTAATTATAATTCAAAGTCTTTCAGTCTCAAAATTTGCACTAGCATTTAAAACCTTGCTTACAATGCTGATCATCAAATATTCAACTGAACTAAGGATTTCTGCAAAAATAACTGAGCCTGTCCATGCTGCCAAAATCTGCAGCAAAACATTAACTAACTTTATTTTTGGATTGCATGCAGAAGGGAGAAATTATTAAAAGAAAAATGCACAATACAGTAAGTGAATAAAACCATAGCTTGAATATGAATAATAAACATACAGCTAACATATCTTTTATCAGGCAGGCCTCTGAGTAATTATTGTTTGCATATATAAATGTTAAAAAAAAGAAAATTTTCCCACATCCTGCAGGCATTGGTTGCTCACTGAAATGTGATCTCATAGAAACATTGCCATCCTGCCCCTAGGACATGACTCAGAGAATATACCTTATTGATTCAACTGACAGTGTTGCATATACTAATCCAGCAGAGGTCATTGAACAGTAGTCAGAATGAGAAATGCCAAAGCATCAGCATCCTCATAACGTAGTGCAAAATAGAAATTCAGAATACAACATAAATAAAAAATTTGGAACAGAACAGTCTCTCTTGGTTGCTCATCAGAGAAGCCTGCTGAATGATCAAGTCATTTATATAAAAAAAAGCAAAAAAATTTATGAAGTTCTACAGCTAAATCTTATTTAGTATATAGGTTATACAAGTAAATTCAAACTCAAGTTTCTCAAAAGCATTTAGCCTTATTGATTTAAGTATACAATTATGGAAAAAGATTCTTTGGCCTATAGAGTCTGCACTGACCATCAAGCACCCACTTTATTCTCTCCACATTCCGATCAACTTTACCCAGATTCTGCCACTTACCTACTAAAGGGTAATTTACAGAGGCTAAATAATCTACCAATCTGCATGTCTTTGGGATATGGGATGGAACTGCAGCACTCTAGGGAACCCCATGCTGTCAGAGGAACAACTATGCACAGTTAGCACTGGAGGTCAGGATTCTGTGTAGATTACAGCATCTTTAATTGCCCCTTGCTTGCATAATTCTCTGCAATAGCATAAACTAACATGAAATCAATAAATATCCTAGATAAAAGGTCTTGGCCTTATAACCGTTAACTGTTCATTCCTTTCCACAAGCACTGCCTGAGCTACTGAGTTCCTCCAACTCTGTGTGTGTTGCATTAGTCTGGGAAAATTTTATCACTATAAAAAAAGTAGGAACTGAGTATTAACTGGATATCAGAGTTACTGTATAGACAGCAAACCTGACATTAATTTACGCATTGCTCTGAGTAGAAGATCACAGAACGGCTTTAGTTGCTCCATGCTTGCATAACATATGTAAGATTCAAAATTTCCCTGCAATAACATCCACTATCAATCTAAAATTAATGGATGTCCAGTGGAATCTGAAGGATTGGGCCACCACTTATTTGGGCCAATTCTTAAAAGAACAAAAACTGAGAAAACAGCTGGTATTCCCTTCATTTATTTGGGACACTATGCCACTTAATTGGGACAGGAGAGTGTTGCCGAACAATTTCTAACTCACATCATTTGCATGTGCTTGCACTGAAGGATGCAAATTCAAAAAGCAATGACTAATAGTCATCCAGATAACACTACTCACCCACTGACAGGTAACTGGGGTACCAAGATCTAAATCTGAAAATGAATCAAGTTTCACTACTTGAAGTTAGGAAATATGAAGAATTTGCAGGTATTGACAATCATCTTGAATGTTACAATGAAAATAAGAATTTTTGGAGGATGCAATCATTGAAAGCATTGTATCAAAACACCAAGGTGGGAAGTATAAGATAAGGAAAATGATGAAGATGACACATCTAAGCTTGGGCTAGTGACGACAAAGAATGCCACGAAATTTATTGTTGGATAATGACACCACATCATGCAGGAAGGCAATAATGAAGGCAGCCCATTACCTGCACTAGATGTCTGTGCTGATTTTGCTCGTTTACAGTTAATCAGAAGAACATGGCAGTGTACACTGGATGAATTCCTCCAACCATTAGGAACTAAAAATCTTACAGTACTGTAACATTAGTAGTGTTCTAATCTGTTCTGTATTTCATTTATTTACATAATTTGTTATTCAGTTAAATAGCAGTGTGTGTTTTTTAAAAAAAGTACATTTTTAACTATTAAAAAAGGGCACCACGGCAGCATAGCGGTTAGTGCAATACTGATACAGCTTCAGCCGGAGTTCAGAGCTCAACTCCGGCATCTTCTAAGTAGCTTGTGTATTCTCCCTATTGACTGTGTGGGTTTTCTCCCACAGTCCAAAGAAGTACTTGTTAGTAGGTTAATTGGTCATTGTAAAATTGTCCCAGGATTTGGCTAGAGCTAAATCGGGGTTGCTGGTGGCACAGCCCAAAGGGCCGGAAGAGCCTATTCTGCACATCTTCCAAATAAATAAACAAACATTTTCATGAAACCGCAGTTGCTTAAATGGGCCAAAATGTACTGGCCCTGATGTGTTCCAATTGACTGGAATCCACTGTATTTAAGCCTTAATGCACTGCAGTCAGAAATTATATTATATACAGGCAATCACTCAGCTCTTATTTGATGCAAAATAACTTTCCCAAGGTGCTCCAATTATATAAAATATAGACTAGGATTAAGAAACCAAATATTTTTGAGAAGCATGTGTTTGAACTATAGAAAATGATTATATTTGTAGAACTTTATCTCAGATTGTTGAACAGTTATTTAATTTGTCATTATTTGCAGAATGATATGAGCTGCCTTAATGACTATTGCCTAGTGGTGCTCATATCGATAGTGATGAAATGCTTTGAGACTGACTAGACTGAACTCCTGCCTCAGCAAGGGCCTGGACCCATTGCAATTTGCCTATCGCCACAATAGCTCAATGACAGATGCAATCTCAGTGGCTCTCCACATGGCTTTAGACCACCTGGACAACACAAACACCCATGTCAGGATGCTGTTCATCGACTATAGCTCAGCATTTAATACCATCATTTCTACAATCTTGATTGAGAAGTTGTAGAACCTGGGCCTTTGTACCTCCCTCTGCAATTGGATCCCAGACTTCCTAACCGGAAAACCACAATCTGTGCAGATTGGTGATAACATCTCCTCCTCATTGACGATCAACACCGGACCAGCTCAGGGGTGTGTGCTTAGCCCACTGCTCTACTCTCTATATACACGACTGTGCGGCTAGGCAAAGCTCAAATACCACCTATAAATTTGCTGATGATACAACCATTGTTGGTAGAATCTCAGGTGGTGACGAGAGGGCATACAGGAGTGAGATATGTCAACTAGTGGAATGGTGTAAGACGAAAGAGCTGATTGTGGATTTCAGAACGGGTAAGACGAAGGAACACATACCAATCCTCAGAGGGATCAGAAGTGGACAGAGTGAGCAGATTCAAGCTCCTGGGTGTCAAGATCTCTGAGGATCTAACCTGGTCCCAACATATCAATGTAGTTATAAAGAAGGCAAGATAGCAGATATACTTCATTAGGAGTTTGAAGAGATTTGGCATGTCAGCAAATACACTCAAAGACTTCTATAGTTGTACTGTGGAGAGCACTCTGACAGGCTGCATTACTGTCTGGTATGGGTAGGGGCTACTACACAGGGCCAAAAGAAGCTGCAAAGGGGTTGTAAATCTAGTCAGCTCCATCTTGGCCTACAAGTACCTGGGACATCTTCAGGGAATGGTGTCTCAGAAAGCCAGCATCCATTAAGGACCTCCAGCACCCAGGGCATGCCCTTTTCTCACTGTTACCATCAGGTAGGAAGTACAGAAACTTGAAGGCACACACTCAGCGATTCAGGAACAGCTTCTTCCCCTCTGTCATCCGATTCCTAAATGGACATTGAACCCTTAGACACTACCTCACTTTTTAAAATATACAGTATTTCTATTTTCTGCAGTTTTTAATCTATTCAACATACATATTCTGTTATTGATTTACTTATTTATTTATTTTCCTCTTCTATATTATGTACTAAACAACGGGGTGACCCGTTGGGGCACCCTTTGGGAGAAGGGTAGTGCAGTCTGATGTGACCAGGATGCTACTGGTATCGCTTTGCTTTGAAAACTGAAGTAGAAAACCTCAGTTTATTAAAGAAGAACTACACGTAGTAAAGCAAATATAGCCGCTCCTCATTTAACGAAGGACACTTTTGATGGCATTATTTCTGGTTTATCTGCCACCCTTGTGCCTCCCGTCATTCTGGAGACATGCAGCCCTTTCATCCCCCGTCTCTTCATCTCTTCTGCTGTTTGTTGTTTGTCTCTGATCCTGGAGACATGCATGCCTCTCCTCCTCTGTCTCTTCTTCTCTCATCTTTTTTTGTCCTGACTCTTTGATCCTGGAGTCGTGCAGCCCTGGCCTCATCGATTCTTGTTCTCTCCCTCTCCTTGCCATTTCCCGACGACGTTTGACGTCATCTCTCGACCATAATGTCCCCCTTCCCTTTCCACACAGCATAACTAAGCTGACCATTTTTTTAACCCTAATGCTGGATAGAAGATACGAAGCAGTAACACCAAAGGATGCCGATTATTCTTGATGACGTGGCTGGCACTCCCCTAAATGGACGTGTTATAGTCACCACTGTCTTTTGACTGCAGCAAAGGGTTTTATGGGTGTCTCGAAGTATGTCATTACAATAACATTTAATTATCTCTTATTGATGGGTGGCAGTTAGTTCTGTCCCAATCCTGCACATGCTGATGGTGATTAGCAGAATGTGACCCGCAAAATAGAGCTGCCCTGCCCTTTTTCTTCGGTAGGTGTCGCTGCTGAGGATGGCCGTGCACATGCGTCGGGCTGTCACGTCCCGATTTCCATGATGGCCGATCGGGTCTCGGGCCAAAAGGGAGCCTGTTTATTTTGGCGAATGAACAATTTTATACGAATATATAACCCTGAACTTTGCCTGCATTCTGTAAGTTAGCGCATTTAAATTCCATTTAGCCAAAAAAAGTGCTGCTGTAATGCACCGTTTGCACTAACTGGAGGTCACAAACAGACAAATGGACAGAGCATGGAAGTTTTAGTAGTATATAGATTGCATTGAACTGCTGCTGCTAAGTTAACAAATTTCACGTCACATGCCAGTGATAATAAACCTGATTCTGAAAAACTGAGTACCGAATAGCCCTATTACCATGAACAAATATTGGTATGCATTTATTACTGTCAAATGTACCAAGATACAATGAAAAGTTTGTCTTGCACAGTGTTTATACAGATCAAATCATTACACAGTACACTTAGCTAGATTAAGGTAAAACAATAACATTGCAGAATAAAGTGCAAGATTTTAACGACAAAGATTGTGAAGTCAAGAGTCCATTTTATCGTACAAGAGGTCCATTCAGAAGTCTAATAGAAGTGGAATACGAGCTTTCCTTGAGTCTTGGTGATACGCGTTTTCAGGTTTGTACCGATGGGAAGAGGACAGAACGACAGGCTGGGTCAGGTCTTTGATTAAGCTGGTTTACAGAGGTAGCCAGAAGTCATTGCAAATTGTCCTGCGGGTATGATTAAATGAGTGGGTTGCTGGGTGGTGCAGCTCGCTGGGCCAGAAGGGCTTGTTCCACATTGTATCTCTAAAATATATAGTCTATAGAGGGAAGGCTTGTTCTTGTAATGCGCTGAGCTTGGTATGGCAACTGCCATACCAAGCTGTTTTATATCCAGACAGAATTTATTCCATGGTACATCAATAAAGATGGGTAAGAGTTGATGAGGACATTCTGAACTTCTTTAGCCTCCTGAGGAATAGAAGGGTTGATGAGCTTTCTTGACCTCCATGACATTGTGATTGGATCAGGAATAGGAAATTAACTAAGGGGCACATATTTAAGTTAAATGATAATCAAGGAAATTTTTTGTTAACTAGCAATGGAAGCCTGGATGAAGCTGCTTGAAAGTGGGGAGTGACAGAGGGAAAACCCAATCATTTAAAAAATCTGAACAAAGAAAATAATATTCTGGAAATCTATGAGGATGGTCTCTTCCTATACCATAAATAGATTACCAACACTTACAGGGTGATGCTTTGCAGGAAGTGGTTTTGGTGTTTAAGTCTAGATAGCAACTTATGAAAAGTCAATTGGCATGTATTTGAGCATTTGATGGCTCTGGGCCTGTATTCACTACAATTTAGAATGAGGGATGACCTCATTGAGACCTATGAAATGGTGAAAGGCTTTGACAGAGTGGATGGGAAGAGGATGTTTCCTATGGTGGAAGAGTCTAAGACCGGAGGACATAGCCTCAGAAAAGAGGAGTATCCTTTAAAACAGAAATGAGGAATTTCTTTAGCCAGAGAGTGGTGAATCTGTGGAATTCTTTGCCACATGCAGCTGTGAAGGTCAAGTCATCATGCATACTTATTCATTTACGGGATGTGGGTTTCGCCAGCTAAGGCAGCATTTGTTGTCCATCCCTAGTTGCCCTTGAGAGGGAGATGATGAGCTGCTTTTTTGAACTGCTGCAGTCCCTGAGGTGTAGGTACACCCACAGTGCTGTTAGGGAGGGAATTCCACGATTTTGACCCAGTGATAATGAAGGAATGGCCATATGTTTCCAAGTCAGGATGGTGAGCAACTTGCAGGGGGATTTCAAAGTGGTGTTCCTAGGCATCTGCTGTTCTTCTCCTTCTAGGCAGTAGTGGTTGTGGGTCTGTAAGGTGCTGTCTTAGAAACACTGGTGTGTTGTTGCAGTGCACACTGCTGCAACTGTTCAATGGTGGAGGGACTGGATGCTTGTGGAAGGGGTACCAATCAAGTGGGCTGCCTTGTACTGGATGGTGTCAAGTATTCCATTACACTCCTGACCTGAGCTTTGTAGATGGTGGACAGGCTTTGTAGAGTCAGGAGGTGAGTTACACACCACAGGATTCCTAGCCTTTGATCTGCTCTATGGCTATATATGGCTAGACTTTCTGTTCATCAATGGTAACCTCTAAAATGCTAATAAGTAGGGCGATGCCTCTGAATGTCAAGGGACAATGGTTAGAGCATCTCTTGTAGGAGATGGTCATTGCCTGGCACTTGCATGACTCTAATGTTACTTGTCACTTGTCAGCCCAAGCCTGGTTTTTCAAAGGAATGTATTATTCAGATGCTACTTGGTAAAATGGCGTCCAGTGTTGGTTCCACTGTGACTACATGAATAGTTAACTTTAATAGCAGCTCTTTCACAGCTCAATATTAACACTCATTCCTTCCACCACTGGCTACAATAAGCAGAGTATAGTATCTGCAAAAGGCACTGCAACTACATTAGTAATCTGTTTAGTAATGATTCATTACAAGCAGTCTCAGTTTTCAAATTGGAACAGTCCTGGGAACATTACTGCCGTTCTTTAAGATCGCACTATGTGTTGGTAATCTAGCAAGATCCCCTGCATCAGCTGGCACTGTTGGAGTAATCAAATGCCAATTACATGGTATGGAAAGCATATTACATATAACATGTGTGTGTATCTATGTGTGTGGGGTGAAAGAGTGGGGGAGAGTAGGTGGGTCCCAGGAAAACACAGCAGTTAGTGTGGTGCTATTGGAGCTTGGGGTGTCCAAGAGTTTAAAGTTCAATCCTCACATTCTCTGTAAGGAGTCTGTAAGTCTACACTATGGAATGTGTTGGTTTTCTCCCACAGTCCAGATTTACTAGGTTTATTGGTCATTGTAAATTGTCCCACGATTAGTTAAGGTTAATAGTCATACTTTATTAATCCCAGGGGAAATTGGTTTTTGTTACAGTTGCTCCATAAATAATAAATAGTAATAGAACCATAAATAGTTAAATAGTAATATGTAAATTATGCCAGTAAATCATTAAATAAGTCCAGGACCAGCCTACTGGCTCAGGACGTCTGACCCTCCAAGGGAGGAGTTGTAAAGTTTGATGGCCACAGGCAGGAATGACTTCCTATGACGCTCAGTGCTGCATCTCGGTGGAATGAGTCTCTGGCTGAATGTACTCCTGTGCCCACCCAGTACATTAGGTAGTGGATGGGAGACATTGACCAAGATGGCATGCAACTTAGATAGCATCCTCTTTTCAGACACCAGAGTCCAGTTCCATCCCCACAACGTCACTGGCTTTACGAATGAATCAGGGTTGTGGGGTTGCTGGGCGGAAGCGCTGGAACAGCCACTGTGCCATTCACTTCAGCATCCACTTGTGAAGGTAGCAGTGTTATTAGAGCAGACTTGAAGGGCTAAATGATCCAATTCTGCTCCCATGTCTTATGGAATCATCACCTGCAAGACCCTCTAAGCCAGTAATTGGTCTACACTCCATTAATGGACCCCCCCATTACAGGACATGCTCTCTTTCCATTGCTGCCATCAGGAAGGTGTACAGGAGCTTCAGGACTCACCACCAGGTTCAGGAACAGTTATTAACCCTCAAACATCAGGCTTCTGAAACAAAGGGGATAACTACACTCGCCCAATCATTGAAATGCTCCTACAACCTATGGAATCACTTTCAAGGACTCTTCTTCTCAAGTTCTTGGTATTTATTGCTTATTTATTAATTATTATTTTGAATTTTTAAAAAAATCAGAAAATGTATTTTTGAGTATCAACTTGAGTTCTGAAAGGTAGTCTATTTCCCCCAGAACGTTTCAAACCATTCCAGATTCATTTAAAATGTCTTAACACATAGATTAAAAATAGCAGCTTTAGACATCTCCATGTTCAAAATAACCAATAATGAACCATCCATAAAAGTCTGTGCAGAAACAAACACCTGACCCACCAAGTCTATACTGAAAATCTCATATTTGAAAATAAACTATTCCTACTCTAATCCATTTTTATTCTGACATTCCCATTATCTTCTCCCAGATTCTACAACACATCAACACACTATGGACAATTTATACTAGCCAACTAGCTTATCAACCGACAAAAAACAAACTGAAGGGAAACCAGTGGGACACGCAGTATCTGTCGAGGCAAATGGAGGGTTAATTCTGCACATCAAGACCCTACCAACCAGCACATTTTTGGGATCTGGGAGCAAAGAGTACATGAAGAAAATTCATGTAGTCAAAAGGAGAATGTGGAATCTTCATAGAGACAGGATTTAACCTGGACTGGGGTAAACTGAGGCACATACCCTACTAACTGTGTCACCCACAACAAAGCTACATAATTTGTTGTTTAATCAGATGGTTCAAATAAAAATGTAAGAGAGACACACTAATGAAACTATATAGACATTTTATAACTTTAAAAAGCATAAAACACAACAGCTGATAGTTATCAAAACACTGTACATTTGAGGTAAGGTATCTACCCAAGACAACACAATCTTAAAAATGTTTTTAAAAATCTGTTTTGTTAAAGATTCATAAATAAGAGCTCTAGGCCACTTCAAAGTGAAACTTGATTTTCAGGAGAGTCTGTATGTGTGAGCTGAAGTAAAGAAAGAGCTCAAGAAAATTAATCTTAGGGTATTATATGGTGATATATATGTACTTTGCAAATAAATTTACTTTGAACTGGCACCATTTGTGACTTTCCGACCTCAAGAGTACCAAATAGAACAGAATAAAGACATACCAGGGAATTACAGAACATGTATTTTTATCATCTTCCTGCAAGTAACAAACATACATAGCATGATAAACAATATTGATTCCCTGGCTTGCAGCAATGACAAAAGCACATGCGTTTTAATGTTCTGAAAGGCATAATCCTTCGTGAGAATAGGGCAGAGTGGTTTGAGATCTGTGAAGCCACTGGCTTCCTTCTAGCTAATTGGATCCCCCTTCAGCAGAGCATACATATTATGTATTTCTGTTATTAGGAAGATGACAGAATTACAGAATTTGTGGTGTCTTGCAAAGTTGCAACATTTCTGATGAGCTCTTGGTACCTACTGCTGTTTAACGAGGGCATAGCTATCATGTAACAACCCCCTTCTGGATTGGATGCATTTTTGTTCGTAGTTGGTAATCATCCAGAAATAACACCAAGATCTGAGCATTTCCTTTCAAAACTGATGGGTTAGTTAGCCACAATTACACAAAATATGGTCCAAAACTAAGACAGGCTATGGAAATTCAAGGCTATGATTACAGCATCACTTCTGGGATTAGAGGTGCGAAGGAACATTCTGCATAAGTGGCATCACTCAGGCAGTATTTAGGTCCTGAAGTATAAAGACCCTTGACGTCAGATCACAGCTCTGAACTTCATAAACTGGATGTCCTTCACAGTGGCACAAAGTTTGCAGGACCTGCTGCATAACCATAGGATATGTGATTATTCTAATTAATATACCAATGCTATAGTTGTTCTACAAATAGCCTTTATGTGGTGCCCCTTTGCACCTGTATCTACTTCAAACAATCACTAAACCCAATGTTTAAATTATATTTGTATCTGAACCATTGCCAAAAGCTAATAGCAGTGAATATTTCCATAAGACAAAAATACCAACTGCAAACATAAGGAAATTTGGCAGCACTAAATTTTCAAACTGCACATGATCTGCTTTAAGACCAAAACCCTGTTCTTATTTTTAAAATAGGGCTTACTTCAGTTGCCTTTTAGGATAAAATTCTGGATGACTAAAAGAAATAATTTGGACACAATATCTAAACTAATACAAGCTGATAAATGATTTTATTCTATTCCAAACCAGTATATTGCATTTTGAACTCACAACATGATCTATACATTGCTGAAACCAAATGCACAGTGTGGAGCACGTTTATTCAGTCTGCATGGATAAATGAGTTTTCTGTTGCCTACTATTTTAATTTTTTATCAGCTCCTTCAGAGTTCTGATTAAGGACCTTCAACTTGAAAGATTAACTGTTTTCCTTCCACACAGATGCGGCATGATTTGAGTATTTTCAGCAGTTTACCTTTGTATTTATTGATTGCACTATTGAAAAGCACTATTAGTGTGGGCACGTTGCCAAGTGGTTAAGGCACTGGACTAGCGACCAGAAGGTCGTGAGTTCGAGCCCCAGCCGAGGCAACTTGTTGTGTCCTTGAGCAAGGCACTTAATCACACATTGCTCTGCGATGACACTGGTGCCAAGCTGTATGGGTCCTAATGCCCTTCCCTTGGACAACATTGGTGTCGTGGAGAGGGAAGACTTGCAGCATGGGCAACTGCTGGTCTTCCATACAACCTTGCCCAGGCCTGTGCCCTGGAGACTGAAGACTTTCCAGGTGCAGATCCATGGTCTCGCAAGACTAACGGATGCCCTTTTTTTAAACTGAAAAGCAGCACTTAATATGGAGACGATATAAGCATACTTATGAGACATTATTTAAGAACAAGTAGATGAACATAAAATTAGTTGACCTTACTATACTCAAATCATGCTACATCTGCATGTAAGGAATACAGTTAATCTTTCAATTTGAAGATCCTCAATGGCAAGTGATCTGCATGTTGAATTAACCCTATATTAAAGAATCTTTAAACTAGTTACATGGATAAACTATGAATGAGGTACTGAAATGCATGCACCGGTAAACAAACACTAGTGATTCCATCAGACAATATAGAAGCCCACGGTAACCTGATAACTGTAACTTACTTAGTGATTCCAAAACAGTTCTGCAGAAAACACAAAAAAAATCTCCAATAACCTGCCACACTTAGGGCTTTCTTTGATCACATGAGATAAAGCTTTCCAGATGAATGGATGTTACTCCTGTGGACCAGAAGTGGTAAGGGTGAGCAGTTTCAAGTTTCTGGGTATCAACATCTGAGGATCTATCCTAGGCCCAACATATTAATGCAATTACAAAGAAGGCGCAACAACAGCTATATATATATTTTTTTTAAAGGAGTTTGAGAAGAACTAATATATCACCAAAGGCATTTGCAAATTAATGTACTGTGGAGAGCATTCTAATTGGCTGCATCGCCATCTGGTACAGAGGGACCACTGCACAGGATCCGAAAAAGCTGCAGGAAGTTGTACTCATGGGCACTAGTTTCCCCAGCACCCAAGACACCTTCAAAAGACAATGCTTCAACAAAGCAGCATCTGTCATTAAGGACACCCTGCACCCAGGATGTACCCTTTTCTCACTGTTGCCATCAAGGTAGTGGCACAGGAGCCTGAAGGCACACACTGAACATTTCAAAAATAAGCTGTATCCCTCCATCATAAGATTACTGAATAGACAATGAACCCACGAACCTCAGTATTTCCCCCCTCTCTCTCACACACACACGTTATTACAATTTATAATTTTATCATGTTCTGCAATGTATTGCCGCTGCAAAACAAATTTCATGACATGTGCCAGTGAGATTAAACCTGATTCTGATATAATGCCCACAGTTTTATTACATATCAGTAAAATAAACTTTCAAATGAGAGAGGGCAAATAATAGCGAGCAGAGGCCAACCTAGCTCTTTCGGCTGGTGCTATTTCCCAAATTCAGAAATCCTGATCAATTTAGGTCCACCCTCTCCAACTCAGTCTCTTCTAGTGCCACTAATGGGTGTGATATTGACAATATCAATATTCCTACCACCTTTTCTTCTCCTCCTCTCACCAAACATCTACCCAGATATTGTCAAATCTGTTGATAACAGGAGCCTTTTATCTCTCAGAGGTTGAAATGGTTTCCTAGGTTATCACATTTGAGAATCCAATGAGTGAACAAACAAAATACCAGAACCTTCAATTAAACAGCAGCTAGGAGATAATAGTATTGGGAATAATAGTCAATATTAAGTTGTAAAAAGATATCAAAAGCTTGCTGAAAGCATGTATAAGTTTAAACAAATTCTATCGAAGGAATCGAGGCTAATATATCAGCACAGATGCACAAAAATATAATCTGTTGGGGAACAGGAATACAAATGTGTTTTGGGCAGGGAAGTTGTGACTAGCAGGCTGTGGCAGTTGCTGGTGGCAGGTTCTCAGCTATTCATAATCTGTAATAATTATTTGAAAAATTATTAATATATCAAAAGTTTGCAGGTATATCAAAGCTGGTTGGTGGTGAAAATTGTAATATATTGAGACTTAATTGAATTGACTTTATTTCTTACACCTTTCACATACATGAGTAAAAATCTTTATGTCATGCCTCTATGTGAATGTGCAAATTATAGTAACCTGTAATAAATAGTATGTACAGTAAGATATATAGAACAGAAGTCTGCAGAGGATATAAACAAACAAGGATATACCAAATGTGAGGTTATCCACTTTAATGGGCTGAATGAACCTCCTTCTGCATTGGAATAAGAAAAATTAACCATTGGACATCAAATGAACTAAGCAAAGGCAGCTCAGTACAAGAAAGTGGTGTAGAAGCTTCAGGTCGCCAATGATCATGCAGTGGGGTGAGGAGCAGAATGGTTACTCCAATTTCTATTGGTTGCTTTTAAAATTATTGGGTAAAATGAGTCCTTTGGCCCAGTAACACACATAAAAATTGCTGGTGAACGTGGTAGGCCAGGCAGCATCTATAGGAAGAGGACGAAGGGTCTCGGCCTGAAACGTCGACTCTACCTCTTCCTATAGATGTTGCCTGGCCTGCTGCATGCTGCATTCACCAACAATTTTTATGTGTGTTGCTTTAAATTCCAGCATCTGCAGATTTCCTCGTGTTTGCCTTTGGCCCAGTATTCACATTTTACTGTATAATAATTAAAACAAGGTTAAAACAAACAACTGAAAGTAGAGCACATGGTCCTCTAATAAACATCTATTACAATTTTCTCCCACAATTTTAATGAGGCAAAGTGAATAAAACAGTCAAATTCATAATTTCAATCAGAGCAGGATAATAAACAAAATGGGATGAAGAAACATTGAGGATAGTCTGGCTACAGTTACTAATAGAACCTCCGGAACCTATAATTTTCATTCCAGAAGACTGTTTCACCATCTATTTGCTTTCCTGGCTATGATCAGCATCTCAAATCAGCAGGAACCTTCATCCTGATAGATAACTCAGCATCTCAGAAGAATTTTCTACATTGTATGTTAATGACAGTTTGGTGCACCAATCCTGCCAGACTGGCAAATGGGCAGTCTCATGGGACTCCAAAACAAACAGGGACTCGGACAGCGAGAGATGGGGTTTGAACAACTGGATGTCAGATACCATTTCCCAAGGAAATCATTACTAGGATGAGTTTAAAAGAATGCATCATCTGAAAGCTCATGCATACAAAGCCACAAAAAGTAGCAGGAAACTGGAAGACTGGGAAATCTCAATGGAGAGAAAGTACAATTTGATCAAGCTTACACTGATTCAGTTAATCTGATTACTATCATTGATGTGTATGATTATGACAAGGGGATAGCAGATACAGTTTCCAATATATCTAATGAGTTCAATTTGTATACTAAGTGGAGAAAGTTGGTGCACAAACATTTGTTCAACTGGAAAAGAACATTTCCTGCTCCTCAAATCTAGACTAAGAAGTTACTTCACAATTGCTTTATACAAAAGCAAATGCAGAATACCTCTCCCAAAATACAGTTTCAATAAGCTCAATTCAAATCTGATGAGTTCAAGTAACCTGCTTTCCTCAAAATATCAGTTTGAAACAAAATTTACTCACATTTAGAAAAGTGTGAACTTATTACTGATAAACTGCATGGCTTTGTGTGGGACGGGTCTTATCTTACAAATTTGTTTGAGGATAGGCCAGTGGATAAGTAAAGCAAAGCAAAAAAAAAATCTGCTGGTGAGGTTTTGGTTCAGTAAAAACATTCACTCCAGATTTTTAATCATACGTTCTGTGCCACTGTCAAGAAGCAGCTCAAAAGGTGAAGCCAGAGTCACTCTTTGGATATAAAATTGTGAAACTAACACCATAACCAATAATACAAAAATCAGTTTGTAGTACACCTTCAGCATTTATATTTTATGTTTTGTTTTACAATATAAAAGCGAACAAAAGGAGACAATCATTGATATAAGAAAACAGATACAAAAAGTTTATTGAAATAATACTAAGGGGGTTGTAAAAAGGCAAATGTAACGACATTTGAAATGCAATAGGGTTTAGAGGTTTCAAAAAGGCAATGAAAACCCCAGAATAAAAAGTGAGAAAGGAATATAATGAATAAAAGGCAATATTTGACAATAGACAAAGCTGTATAACAACTTTATGGCTAAGGTTTTAAATTTAGTGTTTCAATTGAATGGTAAAGAAAATCTCAATGCATTTCTGAGATAATAGATAAGCTTGATTTGTCAAGGGACAAGGGAGCAATGAACTGGCAAATACTGCAAGTTAGGAACTCAAGAATGGCATTGTAAGTACGGAAGTAACAGGAGATGGGATAATATTCACAAGTATTCTTAGTAAAACAGCAGAATTATACATCTCTGCAACCTCCACCTTAAGTTTCTCCCAAATTTCTAAGGATGTCTGGTCAATCCCAGAGCCACCAGCTGCAATAGAATAATGAGAATAAATATTCTTTCAACAATCTCATTACAATATCTAGAATGCAGAATTTTCATCTTTTGTTCTACCATCCTGAAGGGTCTCAGCTTGAAACGCCGACAATACTCTTTTCCACAGGTGCTGCCTGCCCCGCTGAGTTCTTCCAGCATTTTGTGTGTGTAGCACAGGAACAGACTCTTTAGCTCACAATGCCTGCACAGAAGAGTTCTAATTAATCTCTTGGGGCTGTACATGCCTCTCCATTCACTGCACATTCGTATGTCTAACAGCTTCTTAAAACCTCATCTGTTTCCACAACTCCCCAGGCACTCACCACTGCATAAACAAAAACTTGCTCATCATATTTCCTTTAAAAATTTCCCCTCTTAAATGCACTTCTCTAGTACTTGCTGTTTCTGCCCTAAGAACAAAATTTTGCCCGACTATCCTAACTACACCTCTCAATTATGAACTTTTGCCAGGGCTCTACTCAGCTTCCTACACTTCAAAGAAAACAACCTGTTAGACCAACTTCTTACAGCACATGATGGTAATCCACATCCTTCCTGTAATGGGGGCAAACAGAACTGTACACAATATTCCAAGTGTGGCCTAACCAAATTTATATACTAAACACTGATTTTAAGTGTACCTCACAATTTAGATATCATAGCATTAACCACTTCCCCAAAACAGTAAATCTGGGATTAATGCAACTATTCATGGCAAAGAAACTGCAGTTAAGAGTCCTGATGCAAGGCATCAGCCCAAAATGTTGCCTGCTTATTTCCCTCTGTATATGCTGTCTAATGTGCTGAGTTCTTCCAGGATTGTGTGTGTTGGGGCAGAATTTTCAGCTTCTGCAGATTCTCATGTCAGTCAAGAATTGTGAATATTTGGAATGCTGTATGTTGGAGAGCTGTGTCTACTCAGAATTCAAAAACTGTTGTTATTCACACACAGATTTTATGGCAGCAAGGTTATGAAGGAAACATTCAGATAATCTCACTAAATTGTAACATAGTAAGGAGGAGGTACATGGCCCTTCTCTGCTCTTGCCCTGACTTTTCCCAACATATAGATTGGTATTTTGTAAACATTTAGCCCAAGATATTAGTGTAAAGAAATTCCAAGTAAATACAGTTACAATCTGAATGAATTTTAACAGCATACCACCAGTCATAAATCAGCTCTAGTAACAATGCTCTGTGTACTATTATTATCAATGGGCTGCTACTTCTGCTTAATGCTAAAGATAATTTACTTGAGTAGGTAAATGATAGTCTGAACTAGTGACAAAATTCAATGTAATTCACAATGGCTGGTGCTAAACCAAGCTAAATTCTTCCCAAATGCCATCTTACATTTCACTGCTAACAAGAAAATCTATTGAAAACGCATTAATTTGTTGCATCTTTTAATTGCCAGAGATCAGAATTTTCCACTGTGCCCATCAATGTAGCTAGTTTTATATTATGCCACCTTTGCTATCTTGCAATTAGGTAGATTGCCCAATAAAGCATAAAAAATTTACTAACTGGAAACCATTTAAAACTTAGAATTCTAACCTGTTCAAAATTTTAATTTTACAAAGCCGATTTAAAAACTGTGAATGGTTTGGGTACCTGCTAGTGCTGCTGCCCAGATACCATGTATCTGCAGTGGTCAAATTATGTTTTCATGAATTAACTCCTGGTTATGTGTACACACTTGGATTATTCCTCTAATTCAAACAGCTCATTAATTTCCTCATCTCAAATACTGGAAAGTCACCCATACCACTGCTGCAACATTCTCAAAGGGGATCTTGTCCACAACCTTTGATGACCACAAACTTTATTCATGGTCACATAAAATTTAAGGCATTTAGATTCTACTCTATTTTTACACAACATTCCCACCCACAGGAAATTGAAATACCTTCCTAATACCCCATTAGTCTCTGTTAAACTCCTGCTGAAGTTCATTCTTCTGGGCTATCTCACTACAGTCTCTAAGGTTTACATTACATAATTATGCATTTAAACTTCCCAATACCTGCCACCACCCCAGAAACACTCTCAAAACATCCCTTTGATCGAATAGCAAATTACTAAAAAGTATCTTGCAATGAGTCTACTCCCTCCCCCATCTACTGCAAAATTACTTTGATTAATTTCTCTTAGAACAATCATAAAGAATGAGATCTGGAGCATACTAGACATGTTAAACTGTAGGACATGCTTGTGAACCCATTTCCTATTCCCAGTTATTTTTTAATGCTCTTATATTTAAAGCATTCATTTATAGAACCTTACCTTAAAAAACTACAACACAAAACTGTTCTATAGTGATCATTTCAAATCATTCCATACCATATGAATAAAATTCAAATTAATTCTGATGTACAATAATATAGTCATGATTCTCAGCATGTGGTTCATTATGCGATCCTCCTGCTAGTACGTGCTTTTTCAGTATATTTTCAGCACTACTTAACCACATAATTTGGTAAGTACTAAGGTCACAATTGAGAGCATTGGAGACAGGTAAATTATTTTAATTTAAATTTTCCATCAGAATTAAGACCATAAAATATAGGAGCATAATTAGATCATTTGGCCCGTTGAGTCTGCTCCACAATTTCATCATGGCTGATCCATTTTCCTCTCAGTCCCAATCCCTGCCCTCACCTTCCAGCTCCCTCCCTGTCCATGCCCTGACCAATCAAGAATCTTATCAACCACTGCCTTAAATATGAAGACTTGACCTTCACAGCTGTCTGTGGCAACAAATTCCACAGATTCACCACTCTGGCTAAAGAAACTCTTCTTCATCTCCTTTCTAAATTGATTGTAAAAAATTAAATTGAAAATGTTAAGAAATTAGAAACATTAACAGAACTAGAAGCAAAATAAAGCCTACTCAATTACAACATACTGCTTTAGCTGAATATTTAATATGACAGAATATGACAAAACTATCTATACTTCATGCAGTTTTTCAAAGTCCCTTTGGCTCTGAGTAATTCATAATCATTGCAAAAGAAACTAAACACGAAACTACAAACACATCTCTGCAAATACCATAAGATACCCTGGTGGTTATACTTTAAGATAAAAGGTACAAGCAGAGGAAATTTCCTCCATTTACTCAAAGGAATCTCAGAAGTTTTTCCCCAGCTACACACTAAAAAAATGAAAACATCAGCTACTTAAAATGTTGTGGTTCTATCCCACAATAGCAACCATTAATCTAAAGGATAAAGGAAAACAGAAACCGATAAACTCTCCAGCTCAGGGGTAGAGTGAACAGTGAGATTTCAGGAGAGTCATCTGTTCAAACTACTCTCCATTTCTCTTCTTCCACAGACACCACTTGAGTGCTTTCATTCTAGAATGCGCTTTTAATTTTAAGAGATCAATACAATAGTAGTTTAAATTTCAAATATGAATTGTTTGTGCATTCACAATTACAATTGAAATCACACATTAGCAGTACCATACTCAGTATGGTAGTGGCAGACAGTTGCTCCACATCAACACCTTTGTTTAACCTTAAGACAAAGTTGCAGAATTAGGCCACTTGGCCCATCCAGTCCGCTCTGCCATTCCAACATGGCTGCTTTATACCCATTCTCTTGCCTTCTTCACACAAACTTTGATGTCCTGAATAAGCATCAAACAATATATTTACAACATTACTCAACTACTACTGAAATAATAAATACTCAACACTTGGTATATTTCTGGCTCTTGTGGGATGAGTCTCCATTGATGGGACGTCACTATTTGGTAGGCGAGACTTGTGGCTGTGAAAACAATCTCAGGTTCTGGGGCCTGCTCCATGGTGGTTGTAGGAGTTCACTTCAAGACAGCAGAAAGTGGTTCTGACAGCTCTGGGATCTACTTCAATCTTGCTTCTGGCTTCTTTTCATCTTCTCTTTATCCCGCTTTTTCTTTCTCACATTTCTTCTTTCTATCACGCTTTTCTTTCTCACACATTCTTTCTATCGCTTCTCTACTTTTCAACTACTTGTCTTTTTCTCACCTTCCTTTTTAGTATCTCTGAATTTGCTATGTCTTGTTTATCCTCTTACATTTCCATAGCACTTCATGTTATCCTCTTTCTAGGATGTGCATCTTGATCTTGGGAAGGTGCATTTAGTTCACTGGAGCAATCTCTTACTAATCCTTCTATTGCACCCTTTATTTGATCTCCCCTCTTGGTTTCCCCATGCACATCATCTGACAAATCCTCTTTTCTTGTCTCCATTGACTCCATTATTTTGGGCCTTCCATTCATCTAGCTGGGCTTTGTTCTTTGCATCTACTCTTACAAGCAACTTCTTGTATCCCACGAAGTTCATGCAGTAACTTTTTTTGTAATTTATTTTTTTATTGAAGTTCATGATCAAACATTTCCAAAAGATGCATTTCAGATACTGTACATATATATCATAGTCATATTTGTCACAAATCTCCACATAGTATTTATCTGAGGAATATACTTATAGAAAGGAGAGGAAAGAAAGATCAAAAGAATAAAACTATGTACAAAGTAGGGAGTGATTTTTTTTAAAACAGCATATTCATTGACTTGTGAGAATAAAATCAGGCCTATGAGGTGTTACGCAGTTAAACCATTTTTCCCAGTATCAATCAAATTGTTCCAACTTATGATTAACAGATGCTGTTATCTTCTCCATTTTGTAAATGTCCATTGTAATTTCCATCCATACATTTAAAGTTGGGCTCTCGTGATAACCATTTCCTGGTAAGGGTCTTTTTACCAGCCGCCAGCAGTATATTCATTAAATATTTATCTCTTTTCAACCATTGAGGTATATACCCATAACATATGGTCTTACTTTCTAAAGGTATTTCACATTTAAAGATGTCTCATAGGGCATTATGTATCCCACTCCAATAGTCTTTGATAACGGGGCATTCCCAGAAAATATGATAATGGTTTGCATTTTGATTTCCACAATTTCTCCGGCAAGCAGGGAGGTTATTATCATAATGGGATTTCTGAGAGGGTGTAATAAAATATCTTATCAAGTTTTTCCACCCAAACTCCCTCCATTTCTGTGAACTGGTACACTTCCATTGATACCTCCATATTGTCCAGTATTCCTCATATTATTATCCCTCCTTCCTTCTCCCATTTTGTTTTAATGTATGAAGTCAAATGTGTTTTAAGATTTGACAAACCCTTATACATGCTTGAAATTATTCTACTACCGTTGTCTGCTTTTAGAAATATGCTTTTCTAAATAGCTCTATCAGACGTGTACTTGCCTTGGTTACATTTTTAACCATTCTATTAACATACTGTCGCATCTGTAAATACCTATAAAAGTCTTGTTTTTCTAATAATTGTTTCTCTTTGAGCATTTCAAAACTGAACAGTGTTCCTTCTTTCATTATATTGCAAATAGCTATTATTCCTTTAGCTGTCCAGTCCTTAAATCTAGCATCCAGTTTATTCGGCATAAAATCCGAGTCATATGCACACCATTTAAGAATTGCAATGTCTCTCTCTAGCTTATATTCTTTTATAATAGCTTTCCATATTTTAAGGGTCCATTTCACCCATGGGTTATCAATAGTATTTATGTATTTGAGCGTCATATGATGGGTTGCACCAGCGTATCACAGTTCTCAAATGTGCTGCAAAATAGTAACCTCTAAGAGAAGGTAGGCCCCCCCCCTTTTCCTTGGCTAATTGCAAAGTTTTTAGACGAATGCTAGGCCTTTTACCTTGCCATACATATCTTGATAGCATCTCGTTCCATTCATTGAATTGATCTTGGTTAATTTCTATTGGTAGGGTCAGAAAGAGATATAGTCTGGGCAGTATATTCATTTTAATAGATCCTTGAACTGAGACCAAGAAAAGGAATTAGGAAAAGGGTGGGGGGTGGTGTGTGTGTGTGTGTGTGTGTGTGTGTGTGTGTGTGTGTGTGTGTGTGTGTGTGTGTGTGTGTGTGTGTACACATTATACACACACACACACACGCTGATAATTGCATTCTGATAATTTTGCCAAATCTTTTGGCATAATGATGCCCAAATATTTGACAGAATCCATTTGCCATGCCCAAGGATATCTACTTTCAATTTCTCTTGGTGGGCTATAGTTATATGAAAGTAGTTGGGTTTTATCTGTGTTGATCTTGTATCCTGATAATTGTCATGCAATAACCTTAATGTACAGACAGTAGATTCTGGTTCTTTATACTCACAAAAACCAATTGCTTGGAACTTTCTTGAAGTTCCTTGAACTCTATTCCAGCTTAAAACCAAGCCACATTTTGCAAGTAACTGCTGAAATAACCTATCAGCAGGTTTCTCAGATATGCTACTTAAACTGCTTTCCTTACTTTCACAATTTCTCTGATCAGCAAGGACCTCCCTTTGACCAATATGCTTTCTAACCAAGATACTGAGGTTAGCGCCAATATCTGTTTACCTTCTGTTGGGCAATAGCTCATGGTGTACAGCATGGAAACAGTTTTGGCACCGAACAGCACCTTTTTAAATTTGCTTTCAGTTGACTATTACGGGGGTTGTGGCATGCAAATGGTGAATGAATCTCCAATCAAGTTGCACCCAATTACGCCCCACAATGCTGGCCTTCCTGTTTTTACCATATAAAAGCTCAATGTGGCTTGTTGGTTGCTGTATTTCACTGTTATGAATGCAAGTCCCATAGGAATGATCTTTTCTCCAACACAATTTCTTAGCTGGATAACTGCAGGCTTCAGTTCATTATCTTTGAAATGCTGTTCTCAGTCTGTCAATGCATCATTTGTAGAATGACTGAAATAGCTAAGCCAGTGTCTAACTCCAGTTTAATTTGTTGTTCACTTCTAGTACAAGCTATATTGCTTGTCTATTGTTAGTTTTCACATTGTAAATCTCAAAGCTATCCATTCCAGCTTCATTCTCACCATTAGATTTTTCATCACAGCAAGCAGATTAGCGTTCTTTTTGAAAATGCAACTTGATTTTTTATCTATTTACTTTTATCTGCCCGGCATACTCTTAGTATGTGTCCTACTTTATACTATTTTCTGCAAGTTTCACCTTTAAACTTGGATTGGTCATGAAAGCCCCGCCACAATGGTAGCACGATTTGTTTGGTTAGACTGGTGTCTGTTTAGACACTAACATTTTGTTCACACTATTTTCATTTTTGACTGCAACTCAATTGCATCTCTGTCTGCTGTTTCCATTGATACAGTCATTTCAACTGCGCTTTAAAATGCAAGTTGTGCTTCACTTAGTTGTTTTGAGTGCTTTCTTGTAAGATTCCACAAACTAAACAATTTCTCAGTGTATCATCAAGCCTGTTATTGAACTGAATGCTCACATAACCTCTTCAATTCAGCCATGTATGCTAAAATTGACCGCCCCTTCCTTTTGATTCCACTATAAAACCTAAAGCAATCTTTAATCAACAATTGCTTTGTTTCTAAGTGTACCTGCATTACTTTCACTATATTAGCAAAGCTAATTTCAGCTGGTTTAGTTGGAGCAGTCAAACCTCTAAGCAAACTGTGTGCCTTTAGAGGCAAAATTGCTAACTCACTTCTCATTGGCCTTTCATTTGCTTCAAAATACTGCTCGAATCCCTCAGTATATGATATCCAGATACCTGTTGTGTAATCAAACGCACAAATCTTTCTGACGTAGCCAGCCATTTCTGCTCTTTTTAAAAAATGGTTATCACACAATACACAGTTTATGAACCCGTGAATTATTCCATCTTCCGCCTTTAAAAAAACTTGATCTTTCCTTTTGTGCTGAAAATGTGCTGTATCAAAGAAAAACCCATGCTGTGCTTTTTTGAAAACAAACTTGACTGTTTCTCACTGTGCTTTTTTAAAACTCGAAAGTCTTGCTGCAGTTCAACAGATAAGTAGTCATCTCAGGGTCGTTTTAAAAATACCTCATCACCACTGTTATAACTCCAAAACATTAAATTAATTGCAATTAAAACAAGGGAAGACCTGGAGAATTCATACTCTTCATTTTTACTTTAAATGAGACGCACACGTATGCATGGTAGCGCCATGACATACACAAGTCACTTATTTTCACATATAACCTGTAATTATTTATTTAAAGGAACAAGAATGTTTAAACAATACATTAACATTTCTCAAATACTTCTGAAATATTAAATACACAACACCAACCACTGACATCAGGTTAACTGGACTATAACTTCCTTTCTTCTGCCTCCTACCCTTCTTACAGAATAGAGTGACTTTGCAATTTTCCAGTCTTTGGGAGCCATTCCAGAATCTAATGATTCTTGAAAGGTCATGAATAATAGCTCCACAATCTTTTCAACTGGCTCTTTTAAACATAAGGCTGCAGGATATCTAGTCTCTATTTAAAAAAAAATTGCATCCTTTAGTTATGCCAATACTTATTTCTAAAATCAAAAGTGCTTTCTTTGAATTTCCTGATTTACTTTCAATTTGTAGTTCTCCAGTTTTCCCAGGAGATATCACAAAAGATTCTGCAGATGGTGGAAATCTTGAGTAATACACAAATGCTGGAGGAATTCAACAGGCCCAGCAGCATCTATGGAGGGAAACGAATAATCCTGAAGGGTCATGGCCTGAAATACCAACTGTTCATTTCCATCTATGGATCCTGTATGACCTGCTGAGATCCTCCACAGTTTGAGTATTCTTCCTCTCCACCCCCTCCCCCCAGTGATCTATTATCTGTCATGCAGATACAAATACTTATTAAATCCCCACACTCTTTCAGTCCATAAAAGACCAACACTTCATCTTATCTATTTCTTCTTGCATATCTGTTATATTTTCTGCATTTCATCATCATAACTTTGGTGCTGTTCAGTGAATTTAATTTTCCCAGTCCCCAGGTTTTTTTTTTGGCAATGTTCCAACACTTTTTCTTTGATCTAATTCCATCCTGAAACTCTCTAGGAATCTATTTTCTGTTGGGATTAACTGCTGTAACAGAACCTATTTTGGTAGAATATTAGTTTCTATAAATGCAGGCCATTATTGTTCACTGTGATTTTTAAACAGTTTCCCGAACTACAGCCCAACTCGCTTAAACCTTTCATGTGCCTTATTCAGATTTAAAACTCCAGTTTCAGACTATACTGAAATCACTTATAAATCTTAATCCAAAATTCAACTGTAACCATTGTACCCGAAGACTTATTAGGACATCACCAATGTAACCTTGCTCAATGCACTATATTTGATGTCAAATAGTCTGCCATCTAAGTTCCTCATTCTGCTCCAGCAAACGATCTCTTAAATAGTCCATGAATTCATTTTCCACAGTGGAATCAAGACATACAACACAGAAATAGGCCCACTAAGTCCTACCTGACTATCAAATACCAATTTCTACACTAATTATGTGTTGATAGTTCCCTGAAAGTGGCAACACACTATGTACTTTTACCCCTGAGCCTCAGTTCTACAACACTCCCCATTTACTGTGTTTAACTTCTCAAAATGTATTATTTCAAACTTGTCTCCAGCTGCCATTCTTTTGCTCATTTTCCCAATTGATCTAATTAATTTAAAACAACTTGCTTCACTGCGCAGTATGCTACCAATTTTGGTGTCACTTGCAAAGTTACTGATCATGCAACCCATGTTCTTATTCAAATCAATAAGATGTATGACGAAGTACTATCATTAAGTATAGACTTGAGACTTATTTTACGTAGAAATACAGCATTAAATAGGCCCTTCCAGCCCTTTGAGCTGTGCTGCCCAAGATGCCCCACCCCCAATTTAACCCTACGCATATCATGGGACAATTTACAATGACCAATTAAGCTACTAACTGGTATGTCACTGGACTGTGGGAGGAAACCGCAGCAACCGGAAAAAGCCGACACATTCCAGAGCTAGGACATACAGACTCCTTACAGATGAGGTTAGAATTGAACTCTGATGCCCTGAGCTGTATAGATTCATGCTAACCACTACACTATCGCATTTACTATCAATGGCAATTTTTAAAAAAAGGGGGTGGTGGGCTGTTTAAAACATCAATGCTCAAAATACAAAGGTCACAGTTCAGATACAGCATTCCCTAGGTTACTAACCATTCGAATAAAGGAAGAATGATATATAATCCTCGCAAATAAAGGTCCCAATTTCAGTACTGGGCAAAAACCAGAAGTGGTGACATGAAAGCATTTGGGTAAATCAAAGCTAGCAAAGATTTGCTGAAAGTTAAAACTTCACTAATTAACTCATTTCTGATAAGAAACAGATAAACTTACAGCTAATGAATTTGATCTGATGTATCTAGACTTCAAAAAGTTCTGGTAGCATCATAGATGATAACAAAACTGAAGGGGATACATTTAATAGGGAAACTCTTAGCAATGGAATTGGCTTCAGGACAAAATGCAACAGGAATAAGTGTTTTAGTTACCACTCAAGTTCAGAACACAGTTTAAAAGATATATTAATAACATACATTTAAGAAACTACAGTTCAAATTCTAAATGTGTAATGACTCAGATAAAGCAAACAATAAGGATAAAGAACAGAAATAAACTGAATATGCTTAAAATTATAAGCCAGACAATAACTCATTCTGATTCTGAACTGTGTTGAAGAAAATGAGTTAACATTCCAAGAGAACAACCTTTCATCAGAATCTGTTCAGAGAAAGTAACAGATTGCAGGTTAGGTTAAGATTTGACAAGACATGTTCAAAGGAACCATTTTTACCCTAGAACGATCAGTCATCCGAATATGCACCACAGCTTTAGAGTAAATTCTGTCCGAATTAGAGAAGGTACAGTAGGTGTAGATGGGAAATTATGCAGCCTTTTGCAAGGAGTGGTGAAGGAAATAATATCTTTAGAAAAAGGACTGGATAATCCCCAGAGAAACTCAGTGATGTTTGTAAATGAAAAGATCTTTCATTGCATTGAAAGAAATACTGCATCAAAAAAGGGAACTAATAAAAGAACCACAGGCAATACAGATATTTCAGGTACAAAATTCTGCATCTTATGAGGGTCATACCAATTCTGTGTGTTATGAACTGAATGACACCATGCCACTAGACTAACTCCTTCCAGCAAGTTGATTAACTACAGAGGTGCCATGTGCAGATGAAGTTAAAGCAGAATCTGACCATGCCATTGTGAGTAGGCCACTGACACTGAGGGTACAGCCTTATGGGGCATTCTAACGAGCAAGGTTACATTGGTGATCTCATAGTAAACAAGCCTTCAGATAGAATGGTCAAAATAGAAATTACTAAGTGTTTTCAGTTCAGTATGAATTTAAATCTGAATAAGGCGTGAAAAGTTGGCTGTAGTTGTTAGGGAAACTATTCAAAAATTACAGTGAACAATAATGGCCAGCATTTATAAAGTAATACCTACCAATATAGGCCCCTTTAGAGCAGTTAATCCCAACAACGAAATGGATTCCAAAAGAGCTTAAGGATGGAAGTGGATCAAAGAAAAAGGGTTTCTAATATTGCCATAAAAAAAACACACCTGGGTCCTAAAACGTCGACCGTTTACCCTTTTCTGCGGCTGCTGCCTGGCTTGCTGAGTTTCTCCAGCATCTTGTGTCTGTTGCTTGCTTGGACTGCCAGCATTTGCAGATTTCCTCTTGTTTGTGAACGGGAAAATTAAGAGCACCAAGGTTTTGATGATGAAATGCAGAAAATATAAAATAGATGTGCAAGAAGGAATAGACAAGATGAAGTTTGATGGTCTTTTATGAACTGAAACAGTAAAAAAGTATATTGGTGTAGGGATTTGTCAAGTATTTTGTATCAGCATGACAGATAAGAGGTCTCCGGGGGGGGGGGGGGGGTGGAGGAACACTCAAAATGCTGGGGGATCTCAGCAACTATGATGGAAATATTCAGTTGATATTTGGGGCAAGACCTTTCTTCAGGATTGTTTGTTTTCCTCCATAGATGCTGTGTCATTGATGGCTGAAGAACACAGTCCTTGAGGTGGTTGTCAAGCAGAAGAACACAAGCCCACGGGCTTGCTCTGCTATTTCTCAGAATTACTGTTATTCTCAAAACAGTTTTCAGGCACTATTCCTGTATCCGTGATCTATTTCCCAATAAACTGTGACGCCAAGTTTGAATCAACTTTATAACTGAGCTCCCACATTTGCTCAAAGTGGAGAATACCATACGCTGATCACTCTTCAAGTGAAGAAATTAATTTCAATCTCTGTTTTAAAGCTCCTGTTCTCAAACTAAATGCCCTGGACTTGGATTCATCTCAGGGAAAACATCCTTCCTGCATCTAGCCTGTCAAGTATCATTAATTCTGTTCTTTCCACATATCCCCAGGTTAGGCCACAAAATAGAACACAAGAAATAGGAGCAAGAGTAGGTCATCTGGCCATTTGAGCCTGCTCTGCCATTCATCAAGATTGTGGCTGATCTTGTGCCTCTGTCATTTTCCAGCTCTCTACAGGTGGCCCCCGTTTTCCGAACATTTCCTTTATGACACCTTGTTGTTACGAAAGACCTACATTAGTTACCTGTTCTCGCTAACAGAAGGTGTTTTCACTGTTACGAAAAAAGGCCGCTTGTGCCTAAACAGCCAAGCTCCTCCTCCGGAACTGCATTCTAGCTGGCATTGCTTAAACACGTGCTTTATCTCGATTTTTTGTGCATCCATTAGCAAGATGAGTTCTAATATATCGGAAAAGCCTAAAAGAGCTTGTAAGGGTGTTACACTTAGCGTAAAACTAGACATAATTAAGCGTTTCAATCGTGGTGAACAAAGTAAGGACATTGTCCGTGTGTTGAACTTGCCTGCGTCCACCATTTGCACTATTTATACACAGAGAGAAAGAATTTTGAAAGCTGCCGATGTTACTCTTGGTTCTGCTTGTAGTAAAGTGGTCTCTGTTAGACGGCATCCAATAATGGATAAAATGGAAAGTCTATTGCTCGAGTGGATTGATGGGTGTACAAAGCGTGGTGTTCCGTTAAGTTTTCTTATACTTAAGGAGAAATCAGTCAGTCTTTTTAATAAGCTAAAACAGAAAGCACTGGACGATGGTGATGAAAGTGTTGCGAAAGTGGAATTTAAAGGTAGTCATGGGTGGTTTGATCCGTTTCTGAGGCGAGGGCAGCTTCATAGTTTAAGCAGTGGTCCCCAACCTCTGGGCCGCAGACCGACATATTGCCGCGAAGCATGCAGGGGTACAGCGGTGGCCGGGATGCACCCAGTATATCTTTAAGAAAAAAGCTGAAATAAACAAGCTAATTAATTAGGTGCCGCTTGGCATGTAAATGTCGGACCAGATCAGAGGCGATTGCGTCTGGTGATTATTCATACAAGTGTTTAAATGTAACAAAACTGCAATTTTTTGGAGTCTTCCCAATTCCGGTAAGTGATACTACACTGTACATACATTATTTCTTCTTTATATAGGCTGTGTATTTTCATGTGTTATTTGGCATGATTTGGCAGCTTCAGAGCTTAAAGGTTACTGGAGAGAGTGTTTCTGCCAAGAGCGCTTGTGCCGCACTTCCGCGAGATTTTCGCTGCACTAGACAGTGCTGCAGAAAAGTATTTCTACTTTATATAGGCTGTGTATTTATCATATCCTTCCTGCTTTTACTATATGTTACTGTTATTTTAGGTTTTAATGTGTTATTTGGCATTATTTTGTAGGTTATTTTTTGGGTCTGGTGGGAATTCTCAAAATTTTTTCCCATATTAATAAATGGTAATTGCTTATTCACTTTACGACATTCCTGCTTACGAACCATTTCACAGGAACGCTCTACCTTCGGATAGCGGGGGAAACCTGTACCAAGAACCAGTCTATTGAATCTTCACTGCATTCTTTTTGTCAGGCACATCTTTGCTTTAGGTATTGAGACTAGAACAGTATGCAATATTCCAAGCACTGTCTTGTGAAGGTCCAATGCATTTGCATTAGGACATCCAGTTCGACTATCAAACCCTCTTGTAGACATACAAGGATCTCCTTGAACAACACTATCCAATTTCTCATTTTATACCATTCTGCCATGTTCATTTCATTTTGTTCAGCTTCCCCACGTCTTCTTGAAATTTCTTTACATACACCACAGTAATGACAAACTCACCAAATTTAATATCAACAGCAAACTTAGAAATATGATGGCATGGTGTATGATTTTTCTGCTCAGACTTCTAGAACAAGGGGTGCTACATTTAGGACTGAGAAGAGAAGAAATTCTTCATGCATCAAGTGACACAAGCAGAACGTAGTAGCATGCTGTCATGATTTGGCAATGCCCGAGAGAAAGAGCAAAAAGTAGAGAATTTGTTCTTTCTGAATTGCCGTCAAGATCAGATTGCACAAGTGCAATGGGCATAGTAGTATCCTATGATGCAAATGCATTTTATGGGGCTTCTTGATTTTTTAATGTATTCATACACTTGGCATATCGGTAGAGATCAGTTTAATTGATTTTAAAATTAGCTACATGCCAATGGGTCTAACAAATTAAGTTCCAATGAGGCACTCTCATCTAAAAAGCAAAACTGATTTTCTGATTGTGCAGTAACCTAGCCCAACACAATAACCTAACCCAAAACAATTTACATGCAAACAGGAAACCCATTAAAGATTAGCCTCAAGTTCAAGCACTGAAAGTCACCTCTAAGTTGTTATATACAAATCTGCATAAATGGATACTGGAATATTACTATTCATTTGTGCTGGATCACAAATGTTTGAGTCACTGCACAAAATATAACTTCCAAAAATTCACAAGTCAATTCAAAGCCAATGGCTCTTGAAATAAGTTTTATCATTCATCAAGATTATTTTAAAATTTTATTTTAGATATACAGCTCAGAATAGGTCTTTCTGCCCTTCCCACCACACTGCCTAGCAACCCCTGATATAACCCTAGCCTAATCACAGGAAAATTCAATCACCAATTAACTGACTAATCAGTTCAACTTAGAACCGAAGGAAGAAACTGGAGGACCTGGAAAAAACCCATGCATTCCACGGGGAGAACATATAAACTCCTTTCAGATGACATCGGAATTGAACTCTGAAACCTGATGCCCCGGGCTATAATAGTATTACACTAACACTACGCTACCATAGCTTGCTTATCTTCTGCTTCAACAGCATTTTTCAGCAGATTCCTGGCATCATTTCCTTCATATCCAGAAATCAATCTGTATTTAGAATTAACAAAATGACAAAATTGCCACAGCATTCCAAATATCAACAATACCAATCCTCAGCATTTGACAACTATTTTACTTTTCTGTTGGGTTTATTTGTTTAGATGCTATATTCTGTTGTATTTATGTTTGAGACCAAAATTGCACACAATATTCTAATTACTGTCCCACCAAAGCCCCATATAATTGCAGCAAAATCTCTTTAAGCTATATAAACTTATTTTGCAAGAGAATCTACTGGCTTTAAAACTAGTTTCTGAACACAATACTAGAAAAATTAGATGAAATTTTACATCTATATGGAAAGAGTAGAAAGTCCTCCATTCTAGCATTACGTAGTAATTGATTTTGTTTCAGTAAGAGCAGGACTTTGCAAATTCTGCATACCTTCATTTGAATAAAAATGAGTTTTCTTTACCAACAGCCAAATTATCCTTCAACATTTTCATACCAGCAAATGAAGTTTAAGATTCTGTCTCACAGCAGAGGCTACATGCTTCGCAAAATACAATGGAGTGAAATGAGGGTGTCTGACATACAAATTCTTGACCTTCTATGAATTTCCAATATACATCATATAATCTTGCAACATAGGTTCATGTACAATGAAATGAGATGTACAATCTTTTCTTTCAAATTATTAACCTATTTTGGAGAACATATCCTATATCTTTTCTCAGCTTACACATACCAAACTTTCAATTATGCCCAAATTTTTTAAAAAACTCACTAATTCTTATTGCATAGCAGTTCACAACTACACACATAATCAAAGGGTATGTTATAAAGCTGTGGAAACATGTCTTGCAATACATTTTTTAAAAATCAAATACTAAAGGGATAGGTTTAAGGAGAGAGGGAAAAAGTTTGAAGGAGATTGGCAATGCAAGTTTTTTCTCCCTCCCCGCACACACACAGAATGGTATGCGTTTGGAACACACTTCTAGAGATGACAGGAGAGTCAGATATGATAGCAACATTTAAGAGGCAGTTAGACAGGGAATAGAAGACTACAGATCCCTGTTGGCAGACATACAGTGGGCCAAAGGATCTGTTCCTGTGCTATAGTATTCTATGTTTTATTTAGCAGAAGCAGGCCGAACAGCCTCTCAAAACAATTCTTCATCCAATGAGATCACAGCTTTAATTTTGTACAGCTTTGAATATACCAAATAACTCAGCAACCAAACCATTCTGGGATAAGAATTCCAAAAGCTCACTTCTCCGCAATTCATCTATCTCAATGAAGCATTGCCCTTTGAGAATTCCCCTGGTTTAGGACTCCTCCATATGTAATTTAATCCATAGAATCCATTTTGTGTATTACAACAAAATCAGCTTTCATACTTCAACTCGAGATTTTTGGCTCATTAGATTTGATTTTTTTTTCCTTTCAAGACAAGCTCTTCATTACAAGAAATCAATCTAGCTAACCTTCTCTGGACTGTCAATGAGGCAAGTTCATCGTCCAACATAGTACTACATGTGTCACCTCCTCAACGAAATATGCATCTCTAGTAAGATAGATAAATAATTTATTGATCCCAAAGGAAATTACAGTGTCACAATAGAATTACAACTGCACACATATACAAATATTAGAAGAGAAGCAAGAAAGAATAAAAAAAGTTACCTCAAACAGCAGGAGGTCATCACTTCCTTAGCTATAGGTTGACTCATTATACAGCCTAATGGCCAAGGGTAAGAATGACCTCAAAATGCTCTTTAGAGCAGCACATTTGTCGTAGTTTATTACTAAATGTGCTTCTCCGTTCAGCCAAGGTGGCATGTAGAGGGTGATAAACATTGTCCAGCACTGTCATGATTTCCCTTAGGGTCCTTTGTTCTACCACAGTCTCCAGTGTGCCCAATTTGTTTCCTAAAACAGAGACAGCCTTTCTAATCAGTTTATTGAGCCTGTTGACATCACCTGTGTTGATGCCATTTCCCCAGCACACCACTGCATAGAAGATTGTACTGGCAACATCAGACTAGTAGAACATGTGAAGGACAGGCGACTCTAGCCATTCTTGTACATAGCCTCTGTGTTGGTGCTCCATTCAGATAAGTCATCCAGGTACACCCCCGCTACAACTGATGGTCTCACTTTCAATGATTCTTCAGCTCATGTTATTGTTATTTATTTATTTATTCTTTCTTTCTTTTTTGTTATTGCAATTTGTTTTCTTTTGCAACTAGCTGAATGTTCACATTGGCACAGTCTTTCACTGATTTATTCTGCTTATTATTCTATTATAGATTTATTGAGTATGCCCACAAGAAAATGAACCTTAGGGTTGTATATGGTGACACATATGTACTTGGATAACAAATTTACTTTGAACTTTGCATTTCTTTTTCCCTGTAAATGTCTGCAAGAATATGAATCTCAAAGTAGCTAATGGTAACATTAGTATTTTAAATTTATTCTGAACTTAATTTTGAAATCTTACCTAATTTGTTAATTTTCTACCAAATCTTTCTTAATGTTTTTATTTTGCCCTTGAATTGGAATTACAATTACTTAAATTTCAATTGCTTACTTCCCCTCCCCCAAAGTACATACTTTTGCTCTCTGGGAATTATCATGGGTCAAATGGCCACTTTCTCTGTCATAAGATATCCTTTCTACTGCTTTTTCCCCATATACTAATCTTTAACAACTAGTTTTACACTTGAAACATCATAGAACAAACAAGCTGAAACTTTCAAACATTTAAGTCTAATAGCTTCTTGTCTGCATTCCACTGGCTTTAAACAAATTGATCCACCTTCCATTCATTTTCAATTTAATTAAACATCTATCCACTGGAGGCATAGCACAAAAAATGAGATTGTTGCTTCTGAATTCATGCAGATTGGATTGTTTTATTACACTGTTGCGACATGTTAGCTGGTAACTTCACAATTTTATACATTACTAACTTTGAACAAAAAGTTTGGTGATTATGTTACCATTTTAAAATTTAAACACATAGCTACACATTTTACCATTTACCAGTTTCTAATAAATATATGTTCAATTAACCCCAACAATAGACAGGTATCAAAGGTACTGTAACTTATTACTCAAGAGTTTATGCGTAAGGCTAGCTAGAAAATTTAGCACGCTCACAGTGACTAAGTAAATGTACAAGTCATTGTGTTGTCACTGAAATGGTTTTCTTATACAAAAACAATTCTTAACCAAGTGCTTTGGTACTCTTTTCCCACCCACAAAGACGATAACTTTGAGATTCCACGTTTTAAATACTTCACCCTTCAAATAAATGTCATACAAAGTTATATTTCATTTACATCACTTATGTGTTTGAGAGCTAAGCAAAAGGTGCTAACTGACCTGAAGAGTATTTCCAGCATTTTCTCTTTATATTTCAGAACTATTAGCAGAACCTTAAATTACAAACTGATTTAATATGGCTTCAACAGAACAACTTCACTTTCTGCTCTTCTGTTCACATACGTTGAGAGCTTCAGGACGTATACCACAGAACACAAAACACAGAAAATCTAGAGCACATTACAGGCCCTTCGGCCCACCATGTTGTGCCAACCATGTAACCTACTCCAGAAGCTGCCTAAAATTTCTCTACTGCATAGCCCTCTATTTTTCTAGCTCCATGTACCCAAACGACTCTTAAAACACCCTACTGTATCCGCCTCTACCAGCTTCACTGGCAGTGCATCGCAAGCACCCAACATTCTGTGTGAAAAACTTACCTCTGACACCCCCTTTTCTACTTATTTCCAAGCACCTTAAAACTATGCCCCCTTGTGTTAGCCATTTCAGACACGGGAAAAAGCCTCTGGCTATCCACAGGATCAATGCCTCTCATCATCTTATACACCTCTAGCAGGTCATCTCTCGTCCTCCGTCGCTCCAAGGAGAAATGCCAAATTCACTCAACTTATTCTCATAAGGCAGGCTCTTCAATCCAGGCATCCTTGTAAATCGCCTCTGCACTCTCGTTATAGCATCCACATCTTTACTGTAATGAAGTGACCAGAGCTGAGCACAGTACTCTGATCCATTATGATCCTCATGTTATATTGTAACAAGAATCCCTACAAATTTATAGAATATTCACCTGGACTTATTGTCTATTAATTAAGCTTCCACTCTGATAAGAATTAAAATCTTTTTAAGGTAAATCTACAAAACATTGTGCAACATATTTAATCAAAAGAAATATTCAAAAACCTGTCAAAAATTTACTAAAAAAATTAAAAACCAAAACTTGAGGCTGAAAAAGTATTCGCTCCCTTCGTAATTACAACTAACTTTCCTCAGGTACAAAAATTGTATTACCTTACCAACTCATCCTATTTGTTAATGTATAAAATTGGAGGATCACCCATTTTTAATGAACTCATAGGAATAAATATCCACCCACCTTCCTCCCCCACTCCCACCAGTAAGGTCCAATAGTATGGGAGATTTTCAATATCATAAAGTTTAAAGGAATGGGGGATTCTCAAGATTCCTGTAAACAATGGATTCAGTACTATGTCTGTGACTGCAGTGTGTTTGAATAATGTCTCACAGCTGCTTTCTTTGGAGCAAGATAAGGGTTAAAGTTCGCCCAGATCTACAAAGATGTCTCTGGGCTTTTCACACCTTTTGATTCTGACAAAAAGCAGTACCTGGTGGAAATTAGACAGAACATTCCTTTCTTAATTAAAGCATAAATTTGACGGGTGTTCTTATCTTTGTCATTAAGTTGTGGCTCCAACAAACCAGGTAGGACATTCTCTTTTTATTTAAGGTGGCTGGAGTTTCTAACAAATTGATTGTACTTTTGTATCAACAGTCCATTGACTTGACCGGAATGGTTATCAAACTGATTGTTCTTTTGCAATGGTGGCCTTATAACTTCTGACGATTTTGACATCGAGCATTGAACGTAGAACCGCCCAGGGAGATGAGAAAGGTTCTTTCCCTGATGTTGGGTCCAAGTTCACTCGCTGGCTGAGCTTGAAGAAATAAACGGGTGAAAAGTAACTATCTTTTTGTGCTGTCGTTATTTGATCTAGCAAAGTTACGTTTACAAATAGACCAAACCGACATGAAGCAGAAGAGCATTCAAGTCAGAGAAATGATCATACAGAAGTACAAATCCAGGGAAGGGTACAAGACCACCTCAAAGGCACTGAACCTTCCTTGAAGCTCAGTGCAGTCCATCGTAAAAAAAGTGGGGGAAAAAAATGAAACCACAGCCACACTGCCTGCTCTTCTAAACTCAGTAGCCAAAGAATGGTGCTTGTAACAGAGGCCACTGTGATGCCTACTGTCAGTCTGGGTGAGCTGTAGAAGTCAGTGGCTGCAACTGGAGATGAAGTACATGACATGGTGAGATGAGACTAAAAAGGAACATTTTGGTCTCAACATTAAGCTGAACGTGTGGCTTAATTCTAACACTGTGCATCCCTACTGTAAAATATGGTGGAGAGATCCTGGATAAAAACCTGCTAGCCTCTGCCTGAAAGCTTAAACTGGGGAGGATGTTTGCCTTTCAGCAGGACAACAACCCAAAGCACACTGCCAGAGCAACCATGGAGTGGCTTCAAATGAAGAAAATGATGTCCTTGAGTGGTCCAGATTTCTGACAATCTGATTGAACTTCCTTGGCAAGACCTCAAGATTGCTGTCCACTGCTGCTCCCCAACTAACCTGGCACAGCTTGAAAATTTTGCAAAGAATGGGCAAATCTTGCTGTGCAAAGCTAATGGAGACTTATTCAAAATGACTACTGGCAGTAATAGCTGCAAAATGTAGCCCTTTTCAAAGTGCTAAGAAAAGGGGGATGAATACTTTGGAGCTTCTGACTCCTTAAGTTTTTCATGCTTCACAAAGTTCCCTTTTTTTTTTAAAAGCTCTTCTGTAAAAAAGGAGCATGTAATTCACAAATAAAAATTCCCAGTTAAATTGATCAAAATCCCTGGTTGCAATATTCAGTTATATGAACAAGAGGGTCAGGGGCTGTATACTTTTCCAAGACACAGTATGTCCTCTCAAATGCCTCCATTACCACTCCTGGCCTAGCAGAATATTCCAGAAACCCACTTAAAAAAAACTCGCCATGCACATCCCCTTTGAACTTGCTTCCTCATCTGGTTGAGAATGGTAAAAGGTGGTACAGAATGGTAAAGGAGGACTACAGAAATATTAAATAATTTCAATATTAATTTTCAAGAAAGGTAAAAGCAACAGGGCTGTTCAATAAACAGAACACCAAATGGTTGAAAACAGAAAATACACAGCATGCCAAATTATTTATATTTAAAGGTACTAATCTTACTGTTTGACAGGAATGAAACAGAGGGAAGCTGGATGGTCTAAATGACCTGGATAGCTGTTTCAAAGAACTGACCTTGCAGTAAGGCTTCCTTAACTATATGAACACAAGAGATTCTGCAGATGCTAGAAATGCAGAGCAACATACAAAATGCTAGAGGAACTCAGCAGATCAATCAGGTAGCATCTAGGGAAATGAATAACAGTCAATGTTTTGACCCGAGACCCTTCATCAGGACTGTAAAGGAAGGGGGGAGCCAGAAGGTGGGGCAAAGGATGTAATGGTCGGGGAAGAGGAGCCTAGGGCCTCAGTGGCACTGAGAAAGGCCTCAACCTGGAGGTGAAGGCAGCCGTTCAGGGTTGAAAGCATTTCTGACACTTCTCTTCCCTTTCTTGATCTTTGTCTCCTCTCTGGAGACAAACTGTCTACCAATATCTTTTATAAACCCATCACTCGAACGGCTATCTTGACCATGACTCTTCCCACCATCTCCTGTTAAAATGCCATTCATTTTTCCTCAGTTCCTTGATCTTCAATGCATCTGTTCCAAGAATGAGGCTTTCCTTTCCATGGCATTATAGATATTCTCCTACAAAGAACAGAGTTTCCTTTCCTGCACCATTGATGCTGCCCTCATTTGCATCTCCATTTCCCAGATATCTGCTCTTACCTCATCATTCCACCACCTCAACAGGGATAGAGTTCCTCTGGTCCCCACCACCACATGAGCCTCTGCATCTATCACACCATTGCAACTTACGCCATCTTCAACAGGACCCAATCACCAAACACATCCTTACCTCCAACTACTCTCCACTTCTCCACAGGAATTACTCGCTGTGATGTCTTGTCCATTCGCCCCTATCCACTAATCTCCCTCCTGAGACATACATCTACAAGTCGAAGTGCTACACCTCCCATTCATCTCCCCCTACCTCAATTCCATTTAGGGCCCCAAACAGTCCTGAGATGAGACAACACTTCACCTGCAAATCTGTTGTGATTGTCTACTGTATCTAGTGCTCCTGATGCATCCATTACATTGTTGAGACCAGACAATAGATTGGGAATTGCTCTGTAGAGCGCCTTTGCTCCATCTACAAACAGCAGGATTTCTGGTAGGCAACCATCTTAATTCCAAACCCCGTTCCCACATATTTGTTTATGGCCTCCTCTACAGCTACAATGAGGGCACTCAGTTTGGAGGAGCAACACTTCACATTCCGTTTGGGTAGCCTTCAACCTGATGGCATGAACATCGATTTCTGCAACTTCCAGTATTTTCTTCCTCCTTCCCTCTTCTTCAAGTTCCCCACTCTGCCCTCTTTACCTTTTCTCTTCATCTATCATCTCCCCTAGTGCCCTTGCTCCTCCCTTTCTCCTATGTTTCACTCTCTTCTCCCTTCTACTCCAACGTTTTACCTTTTCACTCGTAACCTCCCATTTTATTACTTCACCCCTCCCCCACCTACCACTTTCCAGCTTATAACCCTTCCCCCTTTTTCCCCCAGACCTGATGAAGGGTCTCAATCTGAAACGTTGACAGTTTAGTCATTTCCACAGATGCCGCCTATTCTGATGAATTCCTCCAGAATCATGGGTGTGGCTCAGGTTTCCTTAGCTGTAGGATGTTATATTTCTCATGGAATCAAACAATTCTCAGATCTGCAGTTAGTGTGTAGTTCAATGATTCAGTGATATCAAACACTATTATCTGGAGGGTTACAAATATGGTATAAAAGTTGGCAGAAGGTGGGAATGCGGCAACACAGTAAGAAATTGCAACTTCAGGTAGATTTACATAATGCATCCTTTTGGAAGCAAAGTGAAACCAGTCTACTATATGACTGAACAGATTTTTAAAAAATTGTTATAGAAAATAGAACAGTGCAGAGGAACAGGCCTTTATGCCCATGATTTTGAGCCAAGTTAAAACACCCAACTGAACTATTTCCTCCTACCTACACAACATCCGTATCCCTCCATTCTCTGCAGATTCATATGCCTATCTAAAAGCCCGTCATGTTTTCCCCCACCACCCCAGGCAGCCTATTCCAGAAATCTATCAATCTGTGTAAAAAAACTTGCCTCACACATCCCCTTTTAACTTGCTGCCTCTCCCCTTAAGTACATGGCCTCTGGTATTAGATATTCCAACAGCACAACAATGCCTCTACTTTCCTAGGTTTGCACACATTCAGCATGCCATCTAAAACTTTGACAAACTTCTCTACAGTAGATGCACAGTGGACAGTGTCAGAGGCATTAGGTCCCACAACATCAGGTTTCTGAACCAGTATCAATTAGCTAAATACTGCCTTACTTTCATGGGTTCTACAACTCATGGTGTCAGTTTTATTTGTTATTGTACAGTTGCAAGAAAAAGTTTGCGAACTCTGCAATAATTACTCATAAAATATGGTCTGATCTTCATGCAAGTCACAAAAATAGACAAACAAAATCTGCCCCAACCAATAACAAACAATTGCACTACTTCTTGTCAATATGAAGTATACCATTTAAGCAATCACAGTCTAGGTTCAAAAAAAGTATGGGAACCACTGGGTAATGCCTTCTACAAAAGTTATTTGGAATCAGGTATTCCAATCAATGAGATGAGATTGGAGGTGTGGGCTGTTGAGGTGCCCTGCCCTATATAAAAAACGAAGTCAGATCACTGACAGAGCCTTCTCTTATCAAGAAAGATCTGTTTATGTGCACCATGCCTTGATCAAAACAACTTTCAGAGGACCTTAGGAGAATTACAGAAATGCATGAAGCTGGAAAAGGCTAAAAATGAATTTCTAAAGACCTGAGTGTTCACCAGTCTACAGTAAGACAAACTGTCTACAAATGGAGGAAGCTCAGTACTATTGCTACTCTCCCCACGAATGGGTGTCCTGCAAAAGATCACACCAAAAGCACACGCAATGCTGAAGGTGGTGAAAAGGAACCCAAGGGTAACAGCAAAAGACCTGCAGAAATCTCTAGAACTTGCCAAAGTCTCTATTCATGTGTCCAGTATAGAATGGAACAAGAATGGTGTTGTGGAAGGACACCATGGAGGAAATCACCGCTCTCCAAAAAAAAAAAGCACTGCTGCACATCAAGTTTGCAAACGGCCACCTGGATGTTCCACAATGCTTCTGGCACAATGTTTGGTGGACAGATGAGACAAAAGTTGAACTTTTGGAGGAAAAAGGGCAATGCGCACCAACATCAAAACCTCACCCTAACTGAAGCATGGTGGAAGGAGCATAATGGTTTGGGGCTGCTTTGCTGCCTCAGAGACTGAACAGTTTGCAATCATTGAATGAATTCAAAACTGTACCAAGTCATTCCATAGGAGAGTATCAGCGTAGCAGTTTGTCACCTTAAGCTTAAAAGATGGATGATACATGATGCAACAAGACAATGATCTGAAACACATGACTAAATCAACTACAGAATGGTTTTAAAAAATAGAAAATTTGTATTTTGAAATGGCCAAATCAGAGTCCAGACCTTAACCTAATTGAGATGCTGTGGCATGACCTGAAGAGGGCCGTTCAGAAATATTGAGGTATCCCAGAAATAGTGATGAACTAAAAAAGTGTTTTGCAAGGGGGAATGGTCTAAAATTCTTCTTCACCACTCTGCAAGTCTGATCATCAGCTACAGGAAATGTTTCATGGAGGTTATTGCTCCTAAAGGGGGTTCTACTAGTTGTTAAATACAAAGGTTTGCATACTTTTTCCAGCCTGAACTGTGGATGATTAAACAATGTGTTCAATAAAAGACATGAAAAGTACAATTGTTTGTGTGTTGTTTAGTCAGATTGTGTTTGTCTATTATTGTGATGAAGATCAGACCACATTTTGAGTAATTAATGCAGAAAACCAGGTAACTGCAAAGGGTTCAAACGTTTTCTTGCAATTGTATTTGCAGTTTGTCTTTTTGCACATCAGTTGTTTATCAACCTGTGTAGTATAGTTTTAATTCATTCTATCGCATTCTTCTGTTCTATGGTGAATGCACTAATATTAATCTCATGGTAGAATAGTGATATAACATGACTTTGAATTCAGGGAAGAAAGAACTAGCTGCCTATCCATGTCTATCAATCTCAAACTTCTATCTGATCTCGAGCAGAGAAAATAACCCGTTTGTTCAATCTCTCCTTATAAATACATGTCCTCAATTCAGGCAGCATCCTCAAACTTTTTCTATACCCTCTCCAAAGCCTCCACATGCTTCTAGTCTTGGGGCTACCAGAAATTAATGTAATACTCCAGATGCAGCCTAACCAGAATTTCATAACGCTGCAACATCACGACACAATCTCAAAACCCTAATAAAAGCAAGCATGCCATATGCCTTCTTTAACCCCCCCCCCAAAAAAACACGTGCAGACACTTTCAGAGAGCTATGGACTTGAACCCTAAGGTCCCTCTGAACATCCCCTCAATGCCTAATGCATATACTTGGCTCCTATTGCACTTGGTTCATAAAATCAAAGATTCACAAAACTAGCGTAATTAGAGTTTTCCATTACAGAATTATCCTCGGTAAACCTGACAATTTTTGTCTCCTGACACCTCCCCCCTCCACAAGTTCCAGCAGAACTAAAAGTCAAAAATTACCTCTCAAGCAGACATTTCTAAAATATCCAATTCCACATGATCAGTGCAGTGATTAAAATGCTGAAAAGGTCATCATTCTAATTTAAATGGCTGCCAGCTATAATTGAATCTCATCTGTGGCTAAAAAGTTCCATCAGCAGTTACTTTATGTACTAAATTGTACCAGTTATTTTTTTTAAAATAAACACATATAATCTGAAAGCCACATTTTTAACATTTTCACTAACAGCAACCCCCCCCCCCAAACCAATGTAGAAGCTACTGCTTAGACTCTTGACTATACAACAAAAACACAAAGGTCTTCCACCGCAAACAACAAGAACACTGCAGATGCTGGAAATTCAAGCAACACACATCGAAGTTGCTGCAGGCCAAGCAGCATCTCTAGGAAGAGGTACAGTCGACGTTTCAGGTCTCGGCCTGAAACGTCGACTGTACCTCTTCCTAGAGATGCTGCCTAGCCTGCTGCGTTCACCAGCAACTTTGATGTGTGTTGCAAGGTCTTCCACCACAAGCTTGCTCAACTATAAATATATGAAAGGATTAAAACATTTGGTGTAGATTCCCTACAGTCATAAACCATTATAATTGTGAATAGGAAATGGCAGATCAATTAAAACATGCTTTTGTTTATTCTTCTCAAAAGGGGTTCTAGTAAGTGATCAGATGTTAAGGAACCAAGCATCTAATGGAGCCTACGAACTAAAATAATTAGTACCAGTAAGAAAACAATGAAAAAAAAGGCCTAAAAGCTCACAATTCCCTGAAGACTGATCTACACCTAGCGTACCCAAAGAAGTAGCTGTAGAATTAGTGGATGCTTTGGACATTCTTTGCACCTTCCAGCTGACTTCACTTGTTATTGTATTTATTGTTATATTCCTTATTACTGTGGATCCTGGTCACTCCAGGGGGTTTATGCCAACAAGAAATTACATTGCATCCACACATATGATAAACTAAACTACCATACCAGAATTCTGTACATTAGTGAATAGCTCCACTGGAGGGAGGCAACTATAAACCTGCAATTTAAAAAAAATGGGAGAAAGAAAACTAGAAACCACTGTGCAACAACCCTCGTGTCAGTAATAAGTGAAATGCTCGAGACCACTAGGATTTACAAAGTGTATATGGATTGTATTTGACAAACCCCAAGGAGTTTTCTGGTTTTTGGGGTAATGCATTGACATGGATTGCAAATTGGATGACTTGAATGAACTGATCTTTCTTTGGAGTGGCAGATGGTGACCTTCACTAATCCGGCATCATTGGGACCTGAGGAGTGCCGGATTAGTGAAAATGCAGAATTACAGAAGGATCACATTAAGCATAATCAGCACCGGGTTATGGAAGGAACCGGATTACAGGTAGTCGGATTAGTGAAGGTCAACTGTACTACAGGAATCAGTGCTTGGACCTCATCTGTTCATAATATGTATCAATGAAGCTAAACTGGAGTGCAAGTGTGAATGACAGAAAATGCAGAGAAGCCTCAGGGTAATTTAGCTAGATTGAGCCAAAGGAGCTGCAATATAATATAAATGTTAAGATTGCCAAGATTAAAAGCAGCACATTACTTAAATGGCATCAGGTTGTGAAGTATTGATGAGCAAATATACTTGGATGCTCTTGTGCACAAGTAACTAAAAACAAGCATAACAAGCATTTCAGAAGTCAAATGGTCTGCCGATTCTTAAGGGTAGAGGATAAGGAACAAGCATTCTTGCTAAAATTGTAAAGATCCTTGGCGAGACCAGTTTAGAATATTATGTGCCGTTTATAAGACATGGGACCAGAATTAGACCATTTGTCCCATCTGCTCTGCCATTCTATCATGGATGATTATTATCCTCTCAACCCCATTCTCCTGCCTTCTCCCATAACCTATCAAACTCTGCTTTAAATATACCTGGTCTGCAAAGCCATCTGTGACAATGAATTCCACAGATTCAATACGTTCTGCCTAAAGAAATAATGAAGACCAACGCTATGTTGGTCATCATTGCTAGAGGAATTGAACTTAAGAGCAGGAAAGTTGTGAAGCAACTGTATAGGGTACTGGTGACATCATGCCTGAAGCACTGGTATGCAGTTCTGGTCTCCTTAGGGAAAAATATACTGGCTTTGGAGGCATTGCAGAGGAGGTTCACCAAGTTGATTCTAGAGATGAAGGGAAAGATTAAGAAGAGATTGAGCTGCCTGGGAGTATACTCGCTAGATTTCTTAAGACAGAGGGGGATTTTATAGAAACATAAAATTATGAAAGGGTCAAATAAGATAGAGACAGGGAAGTTGTTTCCACTAGTAAATGAGACTGAGGAAACATAGCTTCAAGATTCAGGGGAGTAGATTTAGGATGGAGATGAGGAGAAACGGCTTTCCCCAGAAAACAGTGAATCCGTGGAACTCTCTACCTAAGGAAGCAGTAGAGGCCATCTCATTAAATATATTTACGAGACAGTTACAGAGGTTTTTAGCTGCCATGGGAATTAAGGGTTATAGGCTAAACACATCTAGGTAGAGCTAAATAGATGACCAGATCAGCCACAATTGTATCAAAAAGTGGAGAAGTCTCAAAGGGCCAGACAACCTATTCCTGCTCTGATTTCTGAAACTCTTATTATCCAAGTATAAAAGGGAGGGGAGACAAGATTGCAGATGCTGAAATATGGAGTAACAACTTGCTGGAGGAATCCATTGGTTTGATAAGCATCTGTTGGTGAGGGTGGTGGAAGGATAGTCAAAATTCTTGAACAATTCAGATCCTGATGCAGCATTTCTACTAAAAGTGTCAACTATTTTAAGTTGATTTTTGAAGTGCACATTTTAAATTACAATTCATATTTTGGATATCCTTAAATAAATATTTGAACCATGTATGAATCTGAGATATTTCCAAACTTTTCATTCACACACAGAACAGAAATAATCACAAGACGACACTGCTCCAGAATCTGAACAGATTTCTACTAATCTCACCCATAAGCTGCTGTGCTGATATTATACTGCCCAAGTACAAAAGCATTACATTCTGAATCAATATATTCAGCCACCTCTATTATATTGGGAATATTTTAATTTAATGAAGCCAAAATTGGATCCCTGCTTAGTGCATCCCTAAATGAACTACAACTTACCATGCAAAACTTTATAAATGCACCAAAATCAAACTCCTTGGATTATAGCACTCATGAAATAGCATCACTTAATTATATTTGACAGAAGATAATTCAGTATCTATTTTTTTAAATGAAGTAGTGTTACAATCATATTTTTCCTAAGAAATTAAGCTCTAATAATAAATATTACACTTATTATTGTCACATGTAACTAGTTACAGTGAGAAACTAGTAAGGTGCAAGGGTCAAGACAAGGTAGATTCAGAGATCAAGAGTCTAATAACCGTGGAACTAAAGCTATCCTTGAGCTTGGTGGTATATGCTTTGCTTCACCTATAACAGAATACTGGTCGACAAAATGGACCAACCTATCATACCAATTTACATAGAGAGCTGAAAGCATAAATTAAAGATTTTAGAAATCAATTCGAGTAATTAGCATGCTTAATTTGTACTTTTCAAATGAAATACAATTCACGTACAACAGATTTATTGGCAATTTCCCATAAAACAGGAAAAAATGTAATTGGCATTTGGGAAGGTGAAATACTAATAGAATATATTAAATATTACACATCATGTAGATAGCAAGGGCCTCAGGAGCAATAATGTACAGAGAGAACTCAATCTCCTGAAAGCAGCAACATAGATGCACAGGATTGTCAAGGCAGTGTTCGGCAAGCTTGCCTTCATAGGCCAAGGACCGAGTAACAGTGGTTGGGATGTCATGTTGCAGTTGTAGAAAACTTTGATCAGACCATACTACAGGATGGATGTGGTAACAACAGTGTCGAAAAGATTCACCAGGACATTGCCCAGAATGGAAGGTTATGGTGCCAAGCAAAAAAGGTCAAATTTAATCTCACTAAAACGTAGGAGGCCAAATGGTGACCTTAGCAGTTTTAAAACTTATGATGGCCAAAGATAGGATATTCAGTCAGAACATTTAACTAGAGCAGACGAATCTAAAACTAGTGGCTATAGTTTAACGTGAGGGGGAGAAATTTAAGGAGATACGAGGGCCCCCCCCATTGAATCATGAAAATCTGAACAATATGGCAGAGGAGGTAATAGAAACAGATACAACAGATAAAACATGTTTGAATGGGTACTTAGTTAGAAAAGGAATAGAGGGATACAGGTACAGTTAGCATGGACAAGGTGACCCAAAATGATCTGTTTATGTGCTGTATGGTTGTCCAATACTTGAATGCCAATTTCAACATATTGGCAAGCAGTTTCAATCATTCTTTGAAATACTCTACCACTGGCTCAATAGCACCATACTTGCCCAAGTCAGAAGCACAACATACACTTTTATCAATTGTCCAGTGTGGCAACCACAATGTTAACTGCCCTAAGGTAACTAACTCATCTCATGACCTCTATACAAAGATGACAAAAATGATAATACTGGGTTAACTCCACTAGTCTTTTCCAAATACAGCCACAAAAATCATTAATCCAAGAGATAGGTAGAACTTCAGTTTAACACCTTATCTGAAAGAAAGTGTCACTGCATCATTCCCACACTAAAACAACAGCTGAATGCATCAAACCTGATCATAGCCTTTGAAGTGTGCTACCACCCTTTGATTCCCTGTTAAGTGTCAAAAGGTCCAATGGCAGTTGTTTCCAAAGGCTCCCTCAGATTAATTAAAACTACAGTTTACGTGTCATTTGGATGATTAAGGTAATTTATCAATATTTCAAAGATAATTCCTTTGGTTGTGAAAAAATGTGGAGGCACTCTGAAAGTGAAAGCTGCATACCAGATTTCAAACACTAAAGCAAATGGACATACAAAGTTTATATAGAATTTCAAACCCAGTAGGCCAAAATTTTTCCTCCAGCATTGTGTGTTGCTTTGGATTCCCAGCATCTGTAAACTTTCTCATGTTTATATCTCACTTACATTTAAAAAAACTGTATAAAGAACATGCAACTTCCAGGGCAATGGTTAAAATGCACCCCTTTTAGCTAAAGGTTTAGTCTCAGACATGATCCATGGTTTTCCAACATACACACCTATCTATTAAAGCTATAGGTTCTATTTAAATTGATCAATGAAATATTACATAATTTGCATTTCATCTATGAAAATACCCTAAAAATCACTCTCCCCAAAGCTGCAGACCAATCCAGGTTTAATCACCATCTTCAATGTTGCTGACTTTGAACACTCTAACATCCCAGTGAGTTGCAGGCCGGTTGGTTAAGTGCCCCAAGTGGGTAGAATGAGGGGAGTTGAAGGCAATATCGAGTTCGGGCCAGATTAGTGAATTTGATGGGCAGCGCAGATTCAGTTGCCCAAAGGACCTATTTCCGTGCTGAAGTTCCTTACAAAGGCACACGATGCGTTGTGTGTTGAGAACATATAAACTGCACAGTGATAACAGGAGTTGAGAAACTCACAACCGTATGGGCGGTACCAGTGATTAGTCCAACAAGATACTTTCAAACAAATACTAAGGTAAAGGGGGGCGGGTGAGAGAGTGAGGAGACAAGTTGCAAAATCAATAATATCAGTATACAATTCTTAAAGCTGGAACATCAGCCGTAACCAACAGTTTCATACTGCTTTAGCTCCCTGAATATATATATTTTTGGATTTCGATTAGACAGTGTATACTGAATAATTTTAATTCTGTAATAACTGGAATATGTAGCCTCTTCGCACCAAAACAGTACAAATTCTAGGACTGCAACAAATTCCACTGCAACGTTTGAGGAAAATACACCATTGAATATTACACAACTTTCATTTAGAAACATTAATGCAAGACAACTATTGCCAGTCCGTCAACGTCCCATATTAACTACTCTACAAAACTTGAGCGAAAAATTACAAAGTTTAATGAGAGTTTAAAATCTCTGGGCATACACTAACGTACAACTGCAGTATGCCATAACTCGCGCACGTGTCGAGATAAAAACAATATCCTTCCACGATCGTGCCTGCCAGCACTCAAACGCTTCACAAGACCGTAAGATATTGGTGCAAGCCATAACAGCAGCACGAAGCCTGCATGCATGAGAGCAGAGTTTCTGAAATACACACGCACACCCCCCAGCCCCGGAGAGCCGCAACCCCCTCCAGCCGGAGCCGCGCTCTCTAGCGCCACCCTGCTGCCCAGAGCGGCCACTGCCGCCGCTCGCGCCCAACCCAGAGACACGGAGAAACAACAAAATGGCTGCCCCTGAACAATCACGTGACCTTTTGTACTCCAAGAGGTGAAAAAAAACAAATCTCTCTTCTCCGCGAAAACAAAAACCAAACAAAACAAACGGGACCCCGTCAATGAATGGACTCTGGCCGCCCCCCAGAGCCCATGGGCAGAGCAGCAGGCTGGCTGGCACCGATTTCCAGAGCCGAGGAATGAGGAATGTGGGTGGTTCCGGGGCCGCCTGCGTCTCCGCGGCCCGGCCCCATGTTTGGGAGGAAGCGAGCGAGAGCCGTGTAATGGCGGCCGCGCAAGCTGCGCACACACAGCACACACCCCAGACACAACAAGCCGACCGGGGGGAATGATATAAAAACACACAGACACACAAAAGACACGCAGAACACCGCGATCTTCGCCGTCTACCTACCGATTCCTCCTCCTTCTCCATCCCCGTAGGCATCTGGGGCACGGCTCGGTTGATTGAGGCATATTCGTGCAGATCCGGCAAGTCCTCGCACCGATACACGGGCAGGGGTTTCGATGCATCGAGCGCCCTTGCCCGAAACGACAGTTTGCTCATTATTCTCGGCTCTCCCTCGGTTTGTGTGTGCGTATTCGCGGCGAATTACAAACCCAAACACCACCGCGGGAGGGAGGAGGGGGTGGTGGGGAAAGGGGAGGGGGGGAATCGGTGATGGTGGAAGGAAATATATAAATATATATATAAGATGCGCTTTTTTTCAACAGCCGATGAAATGTTGACGCCTATACCCAGTAAAACATACACGGAGCCGCCTGGAACCTATCATGGATGAGAGTCTGGAGGTCCTAGTTCCATTCCGTGAAGAGAAAGCGGGGTTGTAAGCGGAAGAAAGGCGTTTTTTCGCCCCGGGTCCGTTTGGGTTCCTTTTGTCGGCTTCAATACGCCATGGCCAACATGGCGGTCATTAAAGTCCAGCCATCCCACAATGCACAGAGGCGGAGACGAGGCTCGGCCCCGCTGCGCGCGCACCGCGCCGCCAGTCAACCGCCCGCAGCTCGCGACTCCGGCGCGGCGGGATCCAGCCGAAAGCGGCCGGTCGTCCGATCCGCCGCGTATCGGCGTAGGACTTGAAGGAGCAACCCCTCCTCACACAACACCAATCTCCTTTCCCACCACACCAGCAGTCCGCCGAGGGTTGCGGGGTTGATTTTTATTTCTACTTCGGCTTAGATTTGGGATGCATGGTGGCAGGGGTTCTTCCAAATCAAAAAAACCAACTTGACAACCCCTCTGTTTTAACTTAATTCAACTACGCCACAACATGGACGCCCTCAGTTACAGCAGGTTTCTGAGTAGCTGTTGCCACCAGCGCCCTCTACAATGCTCGCGGAGAAGTCGCTTCTTCTCCTACAATGTATATTTTTATGGTCTGTTGGAAAAGGGAAGTGTCACATGTCTTTTACAATCAACACTACAGTTCAAAACTCAATGGGCAGGTTGTAATATGTCATGGGCATTGCGCAAGCCTGGAGTAAACAATCTCGCTGCTTCCTGCACGGCTTGTTCCTGGAACTGGTGAGCCAGCATTTCAAACCACATAATAAAGTTGTGCACAATAAAAACCTAGCAACATAGATACAACTTATATTCATCCCACATCTCGTGTCTAAAAGATAATATTGATCCAAAACCATAATGCCCGAACTAACACTTCAAGCTTAAAAAAAAGGGATAATTTGCATAAAGTATTTTTATAAACTTAGTTTTAATGATGTGCTTCATGTCACAGGTGCTCCCCAATTTATGTATAGCTGGGACATACAAATACATGCCTGGGACACTGGTGAGATGGAGCTCATGGATCCTGCAGCCACCTTCTGCCTGGTGGGAACTCAGTTCATGACCACATTTCCAACTTAACAACTGCATTTCACAGAGATGTTGGAACCTGCGTTCATTAATGACTAGATACAGCATACATTCTATTAGTCGAATTATGGGTAGTGATAGGGTGATTAATAAAATTAAAATAATTATTAGCAAGTATATCTAGAACAATACAACATGGATTGCTTTGGAAAATGAACATTTCTGACTTGCAGAGAAACTAGCTTACGGACAGCACTCAAACCTTACACAACCTGGGAACTGCTTGAAACTTTCCAAGTTTGTAATACTATTTGCCTAACTTACTGCTGTTAATTCAGAACTTGAACAATTACATTCTCCTATAAGGCTTTATTTGAGATTCATAAAAGTTTATAACAGGAACAGCAAATTGAGGGTTATGGAAAGATGGGATGTAATAATTGAGGTCTGGGACACATGGCAAGCTTTGAGGGGCCAGGTAGCCTGTGCCTGCTTGTTTCATTTAAACAAATTCCATCACTTTCGAATAAATCATACTGTGTGGAATCAGACATCGACTATTAATTATGAAAAACAACTTAATTATTATTGTGGGGGATTTGCATTTTTATACCATTAATATTTCTTTTAATAATACCACTAAACAACCTTGGCAATCACAAGTTTCTGTGACAAATGAAACAACTCAAACTAAGTTTGCTACTCTGATATCACACACTAATGTACACTTCATGCTCCAGATTCTTTACCAAAAATCAAACATATCAGCTTACAAGTGGCTATTTGGGAAAAAATGATTTTCCTCCTTCAAATTAAGAATTACCCAAGTCAGGAAAATAGGATGAAATTAGAACTGATAGTCAAAACTATATTATTTATTTATTTATTTTAACTTGCTGCAATGTGTCTGAAAGACGATCATAGTTGGGAGCTTAACATCCAAAAATACTACTTGTACTGAAAGGACAGGCAAGTAGGCAGAGGGTGTAGGTGGCTCTGTTGGAAAAAATGAAATCAAATCCGTAGAAAGAAGTGACATCGGATCAGAAAGTGCAAATTTCTTGTGGGTAGAGTTAAGAAATTGCAAGGGTAAAAAGGCCCCGATGGGAGTTATATACCAGGCCCCCGAACAGTAGCCAAGACGTGAGATATAAATTTCAATGGGAAGTAGAAAAGACATAATAAGGGCAATGTTACATTAGTCGGCGGGGGGGAGGGGGGGAGATTTCAATATGCAGGTACATTGGGAAAATCAGATTGGTGCTGGACCCCAAGAGAGGGAATTTGTGGAGTGCCCATAAGATAGCTTTTTAAACCAGCTTGTGGTTGAGCCCACTAGGATAGGCAATTCTGGATGGGGTGTTGTGTAATGAACTAAGTCTGATTAGGGAGCTCAAGGTAAAGGAATCCTTGGGACACAGTGATCATAATATGAAAGCTGAAGAATGTGGTAGTATTAAAGATTCAGAAAGATATTGCCTGGAATGGAGGGGTTTAGTTACATGGAGAGATTGATAGGTTGGTTTTGTTCTTATTGGTGCACAGAAGGCTGATAGATGACCTTAAGGAGGTTTATAAGATGATGGCGGATATAGATAGCATAGATAATTAGACTCTCTTTTACTCCAAGGTAGGGAGTCCAAAACTAGAGGGCAGAGGTCTGAGGAGATAGGGGAGAAATTAAAAGGCGATTCAAGATTTTTCTCATCAGAGGATGGTATTTAGAGGGACCAAGCTGCCAAAGGTGGTGGTAGAGACAGGTACAATTACAACTTTTAAAAAAACATTTAGACAGGTACTTGAAAAATAGAGGGATATGCCCTCATGCAGGAAAATTGTATTAACATAAATGGGCATCATGATCAGTCTGAGGTGGATTGAAGAGTTCTGTGCTGTATGATAAAATATTGCCCTTTATATTAAAAATTTAATTGCACCAATGAAAACAAAAAGAGCCTAAAAGCCACAAGATGACATTCAAATCCTCTTCAAAATATACTGGCGCAAAATATATGATGAGTGAAATCGATCCAGTGGTTATTCTGTGGAAGAATTTAACTACCGAGACTCAGTTTTGTACTGATGTTGACTTTATATCAAATTTTCCACAGCACACTACATAAAAACTAGACACTAACTCTTAGCACTATTTATAACTCTTACAAACTTTTTGAACTGCTATTACAAATACTATAATCCATTTTAATTACCTTTCAAAATGTTACTAATTATCAATTAACGAACAAAAATTGAAATTTAATACCTAATTTTTCACGTGGTCTAGAAAGAGGAAGAGAGGGAAATCCATCAGCCTATTTTTAAATCACAAGGCACCACCAACAATCTACGAATAAGAGCGTCTTACTTAAAAATTGAGCGATTTTTTGTTCTCTTTTTGCCTTTGACGAATCTACTCCATTCCGACCTGCTACACTGCCTAGTCCCATCGACTCGTACCTGTGCCACCATATCTTTCCCACCCATGTACCTATCTAATATTTATTTTAAATTTTGAAATCAAACCTGCATCCACCAGTTCCGTTGGCAGTTTGATCCACACTCTCACCACCCTCTAAGTGAAGAACTCCCTCTCCCTCATGTTCCCCTTAAATATTTCATCTTTCACCCTTAACCCATGACTTCTAATCTCACCCAACCTCAGCTGAAAAAGCCTGCTCGCATTTACTCTGTCTATCCCCCTCGTAATTTTGTATACCACTATCGAATCTCCCCTCACTCTCCTTTGCTCTAGGGAATAAATATAGAAAACCTACAGCACATTACAGGCCCTTCGGGCCACAAAGCTGTGCCAAGCATGTCCTTACCTTAGAACTTCCTCGGCTTACCCATAGCCCTCTATTTTTCTAGTAATAAAGTTCTAATCTATTCAGCCTTTCCCTGTAACTCAGGCCCTCAAGTCCTGGCAACAATCTTGTAAATTTTCTCTGCACTCTTTCAATCTTATTGATACCTTTCCTGTCAGTAGGTGACCAGAGCTGCACACAATACTCCAAGTTCTTATTGTAATTTATAGTATATTTTATACTTCTACTGTACTGCTGCTGCAAAACAACAAATTTCATGACATATGTCAGTGATAATAAACCTAATTCTGATTCTGATTCATCAATCTGTGGTTGGTACTGACAAACGAATAAAATGGTGTTGTTTTCAGTTGAACTTCACTAACTTATTTTAATAAATCCTACGAAAACTTTTACATTGGTAAGTAGCATATTCAATCTAACTTTCCATGTGAAAATAAATAATTTTGTGTTAAGAAATCCCTCTGTAATATTGGCCCAATTCTTTACTTAGCATTAGTATAGCCTGACCTACAAGGGCATGTGCTATAGCTGTCTGTATTCCTTTGATTGTATTCTTACTTTCCAATTTCATTACTTTAGTTTCATGTTCCGATACTCTTCTTAACTCTTCCCATTATCATGAGAGGGTGAACCATGACTTCACCTTTTCACTGATACACCCTTTGTTCTATCCATAGCAATCCTACCTTCTCTGCAAATTAAAACCGATTTGTTCAATGTAAATTTATTATCAAAGTACATACACGTCACAATATACAACCTCGAAATTCATTTACTTGTGAGCGTACTCAATAAATCTATAGAATAGCCATAACAGAATCAATGAAAAACCACCCAGAGTGTTCAACCAGAATGCAAAATAAATTATTAACAATAATAATAATAATAAATAAGCAACAAATATCGATAGCATGAGATGAAAAGACCTTGAAATTGAGTCCATTGGTTGTTTTCCAGTTCTGAAGAGGTCTTTGACCCGAAACATTAACCTCATATCTCTTTCCAGAGATGCTGCCTTATTGGCTGAGTTGCTGTTTTCTTTATCTTAGATTTCCAGTATTTGCTAAGTTTGTTTTGTAAAGCTTTCCAACTAGATGAAGTTGATTAATAAGGCTCTCCTTAAGCAAAGTACAGAATGGCTACTTTTATCACTGAAGCTAATCTTAAAGCTAGTTTTCTTAATGAAGGCCAGTTGCAGTTAAAGAACCCAATTTCAATCCTTTAAATACTTCACTAACTTTGTGTTTGCAGAAGGAAACTTCAGTCAAAAACTACATTTGAAATAAGGCTACAAAAATATAGCATGGCATCGTGGCTCACGTCCTATGTAAGCAGGATTCCTCATCAGCAGCAAGGAACAAGTTTTACTTTCCTTTTAAAATGTGGCTATTAAGGTGCCTATTCTGTGTACTGTATGTAAGATCTTATGCCAAAATATCATATGCAGACATTCATAATTAATATCTGCAATCTAAGAAAACAACGTATAGATCCAAAATTTCTTCCGTATTTTATTAATAAAGCTGATAGCAGCAATTCCACTTCTTCTCATGGATTAAAGGTTTGGATTATTGCAGCAGCTTTGGAAGACTTGCAGGCCAGCCACTTGGAACACTAATGTTATTTCTAAAACTACTGCTAGGACTGGCAGAAAAAATAAAGCTGAATAATGATTATTTGGGCCCTCTTCTGCACAAAATAAATAATTTCCAAAATTTACTTGATTTCCAATGTACATCACAAACACCTAAACTTTAGCTCAAAATTTATTAAACTATGGTTTTGAAAACATGGATAATTAGGATAATTTTGAATATAGTGTTAGCAGTAGGTTTTCTACAATCAGTGATGCACCCCAAGTCCACTGAGCCCCACAGGGTTTTTAACCAAAGAAGACCTTTGTAGGATAAATAGAATGCCTTTCCTCTGTGACGTTTGGAATTCTTTATATAATCTTGACGATGTATACCTTAACTGATTACCAAGAAAAGCTACTAGCATCCAGAACAGTACCTTATTTTTATACTACAACAAATTAATCAGATGTCTATGAACAATTGTATTAGATGTATTGTGGATTTTAAATATATCAAAAGAGGCTCAAATATTTGTAGCAAAACAATCAAACTTTATTGCCCAGAGACAGGAGATTACAGTTCTATAGGAGTATATTCTATATATTTTCTGAGTATACCTGCAGGAAAGAGAATCTCAGGGTTGTATGTGGTGAGATACATGTACTCTAACAAAACTTATTTTGAATTTTGAGATTGCAGATGCTGGAATCTGGAGCACAAATCTGGAGGAACTCAGTGTATCTGTAGAGGGAAATGGATAATTTATATTCCGATTTGAAACCCTTCAACTAGACTTTATTATCTTGCTTATGATTTCCTTACTAAGAGTAATGTCCTTACAATTCCACTCATCCACTGGTCCTTTTCAAGTCAGAACAGATCCAAATGAATTATAATTTGCCATCATCATTGAGCTAACCACACTCCTTTCAACATAACATTCAGCATCAAACGTCAGCTCAAAATCATCACGATTCAAAATTGCAAGGCCATGGATGATGAGAGGAAGTTAGATGAACACTATCATGTGTACCAAACAGAACAAAATGTATTCACAAAAAAATTGCCAGCTAAGACAATCTTTAAAGACATAACTGACTACCAAAGCTGTTCAGTACTTCGAATAACCCCAAGTTAAAAAAAAATTATATATATTAAAAATCAAAAATTGCAAAATAAAAGAATACATTACATTTTGGTTAATTGGGACACAATGGGACCAATACATTTTGGTCCAATTAAGCAGCTGCCTCAATTATCCAAAGTTCATGGAAACTGTTAAAAAGGGATAAACACAAAAATTAATTTTACCTGAGTACCAAATTATGTTTTTAAACAAAATACTGAACAAATTAGAACACTACCGGTATACTGCAGTATTATAAAGCTGTGTATTAGTTCCTAACAGTAATCAATGGAAGAATTGCACGCTGCTGTGTTCTTTTGATTGACTGTAAATGAAAATTAACACAGACACCTAGTGCAGATAATGGACTGCCTTCATACAATGCTTTTGACAATTGTATGATGTTGATACCCTCAAATTCTTTGTAGTTCCTAACTTGCTGAAGAAGTGAAATCGTTTCAATTTCTCTCCCGGCCATTTTTCGCTTCTTGCAAGCCTGAATGCTTGAAACCATAGTGAACAGAATAGTTCCGTATCGACTTACTGCTTATTTCTCGCCAACTATCAGTGACTAAAATCATTGCTTTTTGAACACAAACATATGCAAATGATGCTATTTAAAAACTGTTCACTCTAAGCACGGTGTAGTGTCTAACGGCTACACAAGTGCACGTGACTAATGCTAGTTAGAAACTGTTTTTAACAGTCTCCTGTTCCAACTAAATAGTAGCATAGTGTCCCAAAAAAATGAAAGGTATCCCGGCCATTTTCTCAATTAATTTTTGTTCTTTAGAGTTGTCTGAAATAAATGACTGCGCCAATTAACCAATGGCCCTGATTAACCAGAATCCACTGTATTTAAAATACAAACAAAATCAATTAAAACAATAAATTACCTCATTTTTACTTAGAACCCTTACAGCCATTCCTCTGTATTCAACTGTCTGAGCCTGGCACAAGTTCAGCAGACAGCTTATTCACACTTTGACCCTGACCTCGTCTTGGTCCAATCTTGGAGTGTGGTTCGGACAGCACTGACTAAAACAGTCAACAATTGAGGCCATCTGAAATTGCTACCAAGTTGCACATTTAGGCCGATAAGCAACACACACAAAATTCTGCAGGAACTCAGCAGGTCAGGCAGCTTTTGTGGAAATGAATAAACAGTCCACATCTTGGGCTGAGACACTTCATCAAGACTGGAAAGGAAGAGAGAAGATGCCAGGTGGGGGAGAACCATTGACATGTTGGGCTCATTAAGCAGTTGCCTGATGCAACCATTAATTCTATTCCGTTTGGGTAGCCTCCAATCTGACAGCATGAACACTGATTTCCATGACATCTAGTAATTTCTCTCTTCTCCCCTATTCCCCATTCTGGCTCCCCTCTTACCCCATCTCTTCTCCTCACCTGCCTATCACCTCCCTCTGGTGTCTCCTTTCCTTTCTCTCGTGGACCAGATTTCTCCTTCTTCAGCCCTCTACCTTTTCCACCCATCACCTCCATACTTCTCACTCATCTTCCCTCACCCACCCACCTCTTTTCCCTCCCACCTGGCTTCACCTATCAGCTGCCACCTTGTACTCCTTCCCCTTCCCCCTCCTCTTATTTTGGCTTCTTCCACTTCCTTACCAGTCCTGATGAAGGATTTCAGCCCAAAAGGTTGACTCCTTTATTACCCTTCATAGATGCTGCCTGATCTGCTAGGTTTCTCCAGCATTTTGTGTGTGTAACTATCATTATCTATTTGGGCCACAGTTTTATGCTGAAATCAAATATCCAGATTTATGGACATGGCAGACTTTGATAAAAGCAGTCAAGCTTTTGGTTTAAGGTTCCACCATTTAGATGTGGGAATTTTGACACACTTTGGTAGCAACAAGTGATACCATGTGTTTCGAAGGAAGCAACATTCACAGGCAAGCAAATCGGCTGCTAATTTGATTTTATATATACATACAGTATATATTATTTTAACATTACATATAACATTGCCCTTACAGCTAACAAATAGCTGAAACCAATATTGGTACATTTCCATGTTGAATTGGTATGCTCCAGATAGACAAAAAATTATACTGAATCTGTTCAAATAATTGAAACAACGAAGCAATAAACCTAATACAGGATTGTGGTCAACTATGAAATGAACAGTACAGTTGAAATTTTTGTTTGCTCTTCTCTGGTGATCAAGGTCCAGTTAACAGATTTATTCATTTTCATACATTTCCAGTGATTAGGGGATGCAATAGATCAGGCCTGGAAATAGCAAGGCAACTTCTCTAGGCAACCAGTCACAACCTTCTCACAGCCACACTCACGTCCCCATCTACATCAACGGAGCTTAGTGGAGCGTGTATCAAGCTTCAAATTCCTTGGTGTCCACATTTCTGAGGATCTCACCTGGTTCCTGAACTCCTCCATCCTGATCAAAAAGGCACAACAGCGCCTTTATTTCCTGCGGAGCATCAAGAAAGCTCACCTCTGTCCCAGGACACTGACGGACTTTTACCGCTGTACCATTGAGAGCATACTCACCAACTGCATCTCAGTGTGGTATGGCAATTGTCCCATATCGGACCGCAAAGCACTCCAGCATGTTGTGAAAACTGTCCAGTGGATTATCGGCACCCAATTGCCCCCCACTGAGAACATCTACCATAAACGCTGCCTGGGCAGGGCGAAAAGCATTATCAAGGATGCATCTCACCCTAACTATGGACTTTTTACTCTCCTCCCATCCAGTAGGCACAACAGGAGCCTCCGCTCCCGCACCAGCAGGCACAGGAAGAGCTTCTTTCCTGAGGTTGTGACCCTGCTGAACCTCACATCACAGCGCTAAGCAGTATTGCACCCATACTGTACTGTCTCAGTACTTTTATATTTGTGTGCTGTAGCACTTACTTTTTATTTGCAGTTATTTTGTAAATAACACTATTCTTTGCATTTCTGGTCAGATGCTAACTGCATTTCATTGGCTTTTTATCTGTACTCGGCACAATGACAATAAAGTTGAATCTAATCTAATCTAAATAGTCTTTATCATCAGTAGCAAAGTAGGTTTTCTATTAATTGAAGCTACCAAAGATGGCTACCAAGCGCAACATTCTCAAGATGGGTCACAAAGTAATTCCTTTACATCATCTTCTTATTTTAGATGTGGTTCTGCTACTCTTGGAACCTGTTAGCTACATTTTGGTAGTGCATTTTCCAAGAAGCCGTAAGCAAAAGTGTGGCATGGGAGCCAGAAAGCCTGGAGATGGGGCCTGAGCCCATGATCGACTTCACCTAGAATCATAGAACCATAGAACATTACAGCACAGAAACAGGCCTATTGGCCCTTCTTGGCTGTGCCAAACCATTTTTCTGCCTAGTCCCACTGACCTGCACACGGACCATATCCCTCCATGCACTTCTCATCCATGTACCTGTCCAAGTTTTTCTTAAATGTTAAAAGTGAGCCCGCATTTACCACTTCATCTGGCAGCTCATTCCACACTCCCACCACTCTCTGTGTGAAGAAGCCTTCCCTAATGTTCCCTTAAACTTTTCGCCCTTCACCCTTAACCCATGTCCTCTGGTTTTTTTTCTCCCCTAGCCTCAGTGGAAAAAGCCTGCTTGCATTCACTCTATCTATACCCATCATAATTTTATATACCTCAATCAAATCTCCCCTCATTCTTCTACACTCCAGGGAATAAAGTCCTAACTTATTCAACCTTTCTCTGTATCTCAGTTTCTCGAGTCCCAGCAACATCCTTGTAAACCTTCTTTGCACTCTTTCAACCTTATTAATATCCTTCCCGTAATTTGGTGACCAAAACTGTACACAATACTCCAAATTCGGCTTCACCAATGCCTTATACAACCTCACCATAACATTCCAACTCTTATACTCAATACTTTGATTTATAAAGGCCAATGTACCAAAAGCTCTCTTTACGACCCTATCTACCTGTGACGCCACTTTTAGGGAATTTTGTTTCTGTATTCCCAGATCCCTCAGTTCTACTGCGCCCCTCAGTGCCCTACCATGTACTTTGGTTTGTCCTTCCAAAGAGCAATACCTCACACTTGTCTGTATTAAACTCTATCTGCCATTTTACAGCCCATTTTTTCAGCTGGTCCAAATCCCTCTGCAAGCTTTGAAATCTTTCCTCACTGTCCACTACACCTCCAATCTTTGCATCATCAACAAATTTGCTGATCAAAGTCACTTTTCGCCCATTAATGCACCGAGGAAGAGTGCATCGACGCAAGTACAGAAGGTGAGTGGGTGTTCAGCGCCATCTACCAGCCTCTCGCTCACTGCTGCAGGAGGAATGTGGTGGTCTCTCGCTCACTGCTCCCGAGGGAAAGTCCTTGCGTTCGAGTGATCTCTCTCTCTCTCTCCACCCCACCACCCCAATGCTGTTTGAGGATGGTGCAGGAGAAAGGTTTAATTGACCTGGTTTGTAGACTGGATGTTATGATTTGTTCTATTTTCTGTTCACTCCTTTTTCTGTTGCTATTTCTGTGCTATTTTTGAATGGGGTGGCCTGCAGATAATGAACACTGAGCTGAACCAAAAATATGCCTTTTGATTTTATGTTTTATTTTCTGTGTTTTCATTTGAATTTTTAAAAATTTGTTGTCATTTGTGCAATTTTTTGAGAGTGGGGGAGGGGTTTGATGGCTTTACTTTGAACAGGTTCTATCGTTCTTTGTTTTGTGGCTGTTTGGAGAAATCTCAGAGTTGTGTACTGCTTACATTCTTTGATAATAAATGTACTTTGACTCCTTTAAAAAGTATAGGTGCTGGAAATTGGAATCAAAAGTTGAATGTGCCATGAATGCTTGGCAGATTAGGTAACCCATGCAAAGAGGGAAACAAAGTGAAGAATCTTCATCAAAACTGGAGAAGTTAAATCTTCTCTACAATTTTCCATTTATGATGAAGAGTCATTGATCGAAAACATCGTTTCTCTTTCTACCGTCATTGACTGATTAGCCGAGCATTTCTATTATTTTTGTTACTTCCATAAAGATTAGAATGGTGGAAATAAAAGAGGGTAATCAGAGGGCAGTAGTTATTGGAAGTCAGAGAAATCAATGTACATGCCTTCACGTTGGAGATTATCCTTAACTTGAAAGTAGAGGAGGCTGATAACAGACATGTTGGTGTGGATGGGAAGTGGAATTAAAATAGTTGACCACCAGGAGATTCTGGCTGTTACGGCAGACATTGCAATACCCCAATTTGCATTGGGTCTCACTGATGTAGAGGAGGCAATGCTGCGAATGCTTGGTGCAATAAACAACACCAATTCATTCACATGTTAAATACTAAGGAATACTTCGGGGTTGGCCCCTCATACTTCTCCTCTGATCCCTCCTCCATTTAGCTCCCACTGGCCCCATTACCCCCTCCCCCCCCCGCTGGTTCCCATCACCTTCTTTATTCCATGGTCCACTGAATTCTCCTGACTCTCCTGTCAGATTCCACCTTCTTCAGCCCTTTCTCACTTCCACCTATCACCTTCCAGCTTCTTGTATCACTCTTCTTCTCCCCACCTGCCTATCAACCTATCTCACCTAAGTCCATCTATCACCAACCAACACATGGTCCACCTCTTTTCCCAGCTTTTATACTATCTCCCTCTTTCTTTCAAGTGCTGATGCAGGGTATCAACCCGAAATGCCAACTGTCTATTTCCCTCCATAGTTGCTACTTGACTCAAAGGTCCTCCGATATTTCTCAAAGGTCCAGATTTCCAGCATTTGTAGTCTTTCATATCTCTATTTTTATTTGGTTCTCATTTTAACAACAATATATAATCACAAACAAGAGAAAATCTGCAGATGCTGGAAATCCAAGCCACACACACAAAATGCTGGAGAACTCAGCAGGTCTGGCGGCATTTATGGACAAAAATAGTTGTTGTTTCGGGCTGAGACACTTTGGCAGGACAGGAGAAAGAAAGTTGAGGAGTAGATTTAAAATGTTGTGGTGGGGGGAGAGAAGGGAGAGAGAAAGACGAGGTGATAGAAGAAACTGGGGGGGGGAGATGGATGAAGTAAAGAGCTGGGAAATTGATCGATGAAAGAGATACAGGGCTGGAGAAGGGTGAGTCCAACAGAGGAGAACAAAAGGCCATGGAAAAAATGGGGAGCAGCACCAGAGGGAGGCGATGGGCAGGCAAGGAGATAAGGTGAGAGAGAAAAAGGGATGGGGAATGGTAAAGGAGAGGGCAGTGGGACCATGATGGGAAGTTGAAGAGATCAATGTTCATGTCATCAGGTTGGAGGCTACACAGATGAAATAGAAGGTGGTGTTCCTCCAACCAATAGACATTTACAATCAAAGTTTTATTTTTAGCTGTTTTTCTGAAATAAAACTGAATCACAATATGCATAACCCAATAAATATATGATTGCAGTGCTTAAGTGCACACAATTTTTAAACTATCTAAACCAAATTACGACTTGTATTATTCTTAAAACAGGTTATTCCTCTTTGGAGGATTACACAATCATCGCTGACTCAAACTTGAACTTGTTCATACCCGAAATCAATAAATAACAACCTGAAGCACTGAGTACAGGAATTAGGACATTATGTTATAGAGACTGCACTTGGAGTATTGTGTGCAATTCTGGTCACCATGCTCTAGGAAGGATATAATTGAGTTGGAGTGTGTGCAAAAAAAAAGATCTGCAAGTATGTTGCTTGTTTTGGTGAGATTGAATTATACAGACAGACTGGAGAGATTGCGATTGTTTACCTTGGAGCATAGGAGGCTGAGGGGATAGAGGTTTATAAAAATTATGAGGGCATAGAGCATAGATAGGAGAGATAGTCAGTCTCCTCCACAACCTCCCCAGCACCACCCCCAAAGGGGTACGGAATTCTAGAGCTACAGGCTTAAAGTGAAAGGGGAACACTGGGCAAATTTTTTCACACTGAAGTAGTGGGTATTTGGAATAAACGGCCAGAGAAAGTGGTAGCAGCCGATACAAATTCAACATGGATAGGAAAGACTTAGGCAGATATGGTGAAATGCAGACAAACTCAGTTGCTAAGTTGCGAAGAACAAGATGGGATGGTACAACTCTTGGATTCTATTAAATGTTCCTGATTTTTTTCTAAAAAGATTCAGGATTTGAGGCCATTTGGAATATCCAATTTTTCCTTTGGTACTAGAACAGATAGAACTAATTTACAGAAATAATCTGTCCCAACTACATTTCACAAAAGGGAAAAGTAAATTAACCCCATTTACTGTGCATATAGTAAGTAACCAAGAGGCAAGAGGATTCATTTCAAAATTCATTTATGATTCTGTTGTCAGTTCTCAAAACAAACCCATTTTCCTGCTTGTTTCCCTATGGACTCAGGCATGACTATTAACTATTTCCTGCAAATTCCCAACCTGCCACTTTCACTTCAGGTACCTTTTGGTAGCCATTAACCAAGTTCATCTTTGGGAAGTGGGAGGAAAATGGAGCACCTAGGGAAACTCACTCAGTCACAGGAAGAAAATGCAAATGCTCTGTCATATTGGAGATCAGTATTGAACCTAAATTACTAAAGCTGACAGCTGCACAATGCCTGGCCTGTAATAAAGGTAAATTAGTGTAGAATCAACAGGTTGAATTGTACAAAATGTTCAGAATGTTCCTAATGACTTAATGTTACTATTATCTGATTGGTTATAAACTTCATCTGGGTCCTGATGCTGCGTTTTTCTTTGTTGTGGTTAGGATACAGTTCTCTCTTTAAATCTTTTTATTGAGTAAGTATACAAAAAAGGTAAACCATATAAACATTAATACAATGTTAAAGTATAATAAAATTCCAAAAGATAACAATACCAAAAAGAAAATACTACAAACAATGTAATTTAAGCATAAGAAACCAAGATAACATAATAGTATACTAGATTTTATATATATCAATGGAAAAAAAGAAAAAAAAAACCCCAAAAAAAAAACCCACCGTGCAACTAACTAAAAGCAAAGCAAAGCAATGGGCTAACTTGAAACCAAACAGAGTTAAACTTAAAATCACGTCCTCAATCCCGACCTCCATTAAAACAGTGAAGAGAAAACAAGAAGGGTAAATATTACATTAAATGAAAATATCGAATAAAAGGTCCCCAAATCTGTTCAAATTTAAATGAAGAATCATAAAGGTTACTTCTAATTTTCTCCAGATTCAAACATAAAATCGTCTGAGAAAACCAAAAAAAGGTAGTTGGCGCATTAAGCTCTTTCCAATGTTGTAAAATACATCTTTTCGCCATTAAAGTAAGAAATGCAATCATTCTACGGGCTGAAGGGGAAAGATTACTAGAAATTTTAGGTAGTCCAAAGATAGCAGTAATAGGGTGAGGAGAGATATCTATATTTAATACCTTAGAAATAATATTGAAAATATCTCTCCAAAAAGTTTCCAAAGTAGGGCAAGACCAAAACATATGAGTTAAAGAGGCTATCTGCCCCGAACATCTATCACAGAAAGGATTAATATGCGAGTAAAAACGCGCTAACTTATCTTTGGACATATGTGCTCTATGAACCACTTTAAATTGAATTAGGGAATGTTTAGCACAAATAGAGGAAGTATTAACTAATTGTAAAATCTGCCCCCAATCATCCACAGAAATGGTAAGCCCCAATTCCTGTTCCCAATCTACCCTAATCTTATCAAATGGAGCTTTCCTAAGTTTCATAATAATATTATAAATCATAGCCGATGCACCTTTCTGACATGGATTAAGGTTAATTATCGAATCTAAAATATATATAGGAGGAAGCATTGGAAAGGAAGTAAGTATAGTACTTAGGAAATTTCTAACTTGTAAATATCTAAAAAAATGTATTCTTGATAAGTTATATTTGTTAGATAATTGTTCAAAAGACATAAGGGAACCATCTAAAAATAAATCCAAAAACCGTAAAATACCCTTAGTCTTCCAAGTTTGAAAAGCGCGATCCGTAAAAGAGGGAGGAAAAAATATGTTACCTAAAATAGGAATCGCTAACCCGAATTGATTAAGATCAAAAAATTTTCTGAATTGAAACCAAATGCGCAAAGCATATTTAACTATCGGGTTAGAGACCTGCTTAAGACGTTTCGAATCAAAAGGAAGAGAGGAACCTAAAATAGAACCAAGTGTATAACCCTGAACAGATTGTAATTCCAATGCTACCCATTTAGGAATAAATAGTATGTCCCGATCAAGTAACCAAAATTTCATATGTCGAATATTAATAGCCCAATAATAAAATCTAAAGTTAGGTAATGCTAAACCTCCATCTCTCTTAGCTTTCTGTAAATGTATTTTACCCAGTCTCGGATTCTTGTTCTGCCAAATAAATGAAGAAATTTTAGAGTCAACTTTATCAAAAAAAGATTTAGGAACGAAAATTGGTAATGCCTGAAACACATATAAAAATTTTGGCAAAAAAAACATCTTAACTGCATTAATACGACCAATCAAAGTTAAATATAAGGGAAACCATTTAGACGAAAGTTGAGTAATATGGTCTATTAATGGTAAAAAGTTAGTCTTAAATAAATCTTTATGTTTACAAGTAATTTTAATCCCAAGATATGAAAAGTAATTATTAATCAATTTAAATGGAAATTTATAATATAAGGGAAGATGTTTATTAATCGGAAAAAGTTCACTCTTACTAAGATTTAATTTATAACCTGAGAAAAGACCAAATTGTGCTAATAACTCTAAAACAGCAGGAATGGATCTCTCAGGATTAGAAATATATAAAAGTAAATCATCAGCATAGAGTGATAATTTATGGGACTTTAATCCCCGAGTTATCCCAGTAATATTTAAAGATTCTCGAATAGCAATTGCAAGAGGTTCTAATGCAATATCAAATAATAGGGGACTAAGAGGACAGCCTTGTCGAGTACCACGAAAGAGAGGAAAAAAAGGTGAGTTTAAGGAGTTAGTACGAACCGAGGCTACAGGGGAGTAATATAACAGTTTAATCCAGGATATAAATTTCAAGCTAAAATTAAACATTTCAAGCACCTTAAATAAATAAGGCCATTCTACTCTATCAAAAGCTTTCTCGGCATCTAAAGAAATAACACACTCAGGAACATTTTGTGAGGGAGTATAAACGATATTTAACAATGTACGAATATTATAAAAAGAGTAACGACCTTTAATAAAACCCGTTTGGTCTTCCGAAATAATAGAAGGAAGTACTTTTTCTAGTCTATTTGCTAATAACTTAGAAAAAACTTTAGAATCAACATTTAATAAAGATATTGGTCTATAAGATGCACATTGAGCAGGGTCTTTATCCTTCTTTAGTATTAAAGAAATTGATGCTCTATTAAAAGATTCCGGAAGTTTACCAAGTTTCAAAGAAGCCTCAAAAACCTTATAGAGCCAAGGAATCAATAAAGAAGCAAAACATTTATAAAATTCAACGGTAAACCCATCAGGGCCAGGAGCTTTCCCCAGATTCATAGAAAAAATAACATTCTTAATCTCATCCATTGTAATGGAAGTATCTAATAAAGAAGACATATCCTGTGAAATCAGAGGGAAGTCTAACTTATCTAAAAAATCATTCATATATTTAGAATCTCGAGGAGACTCTGATTGGTATAAAGAAGAATAAAAATCACAAAAGGTTTGATTAATCCCCACATGATCCAATATCAATCGATCATTTTGGTTATAAATCTGATTGATTTGAGATTTAACATAATTAGATTTCAATTGATTAGCCAGCAGCTTGCCAATTTTATCACTGTGAACATAAAAATCACTTCTTGTTTTCTTTAATTGGTTTACAATCGAGGACGAGAGTAGTAAACTGTGTTCCATTTGAAGTTCAGTTCTTTGTTTGTATAGCTCCTCAGAAGGAGCCATAACATATTTCTTATCAATTTCTTTAATCTTGTCCACAATTACCATCTCCTCCTGCTTCTGTTTCTTCCTCAAAGCAACGGAATACGAAATAATCTGACCCCGAATATAGGCTTTAAAAGTGTCCCAAAGAGTGTTAACCGAAATATCTTCTGTATAGTTAATTGTAAAAAAAAGCTCAATCTGTTCATTCATAAAATTAACAAAGTCCGAGTCCTGAAGCAACAGCGAATTAAAACGCCATTGTCTATTGTTTGGTATATTGGCCATAATTTTAATAGAAAGCTTAAGTGGAGCATGATCCGAAATGGTTATAGAATCATAATCACATTTAATCACTGAAGAAATGAGACGAGAATCAATGAAAAAATAATCAATTCTTGAATAGGAATGATGAACATGTGAAAAGAAGGAAAAATCTTTTTCCTGAGGATGCAGAAAACGCCAAATGTCCGTCGACCCAGAATCAGAAAGGAAAAAATTAATCAAATTTGCAGATTTATTAGGTAAAGTCCGTAAAGGAGCCGAACGGTCCAAAGCTGGAGATAAACAGGTATTAAGATCTCCGCCCCAAATCAATGAAAACTCGTTCAAATTCGGAAACTGATCAAACAATGATTTATAAAATTCCGGACAATCCATATTAGGAGCATAAACATTAACCAAAACTACTTTTTTATTAAATAATAAACCACTAACCAATAAAAATCTACCATTCGGATCAGAGATAATATCCTGTTGTATAAAAGTAACTGAGGAGTCTATAAAGATAGAGACGCCTCGAATCTTAGCATTGGAGTTCGAATGAAATTGTTGTCCCTTCCAAAATTTGAAAAAACGTAGTCTGTCCCCCCTCCGTACATGGGTCTCTTGTAAAAATAAAATTTGTGCTTTAAGTCTCCGGAACACTTTAAAAACTTTTTTCCTTTTAATAGGATGATTAAGACCATTAGTATTCCAGGAGACAAAATTAATAATAGACTCCATAAATCCTAAAGTCAACCCATAACAAAGAGGATTGACAATAGGCGCGACCCACAGACCCGGAGAGGAAACAGAACATACAAAAGATACCGGGGAAAAGGACGTAACCAATACTTCAATAATGTATATAGCCCAAAGAGAAACAAACTAAAACGTGAAGCCCCTCCCACCGCCCCCCACCCCAGGACCCCAAGGCGAAATCTAAAGCAGACCCGCCAGAAAGAAGCAAGCGCTAAAACTACCCCCATGACTTCCGGTATACGCTCCCTAAAAAAAAGGTATAAATATGAAAAGGATCAGCTAATTGTAAAACAGTAAAAAAAATAAATAAAAAAAAAGTTAGCTCAATTAAAATACACACAGAACAGAACAAAAGCCGGAAAGTATATATTAAAAAAAACCACAATAAACCTCAAACTCATGAATAGACACAGCAACAAAAAAAATAGGATTATTAACATAAAATGATTATAAAAAGCAAAACAGAATAAAATTTAAAAAAAACTACAAAATTTAAGGCCGCACAGGAAATACGTAAGATGACAAAAGGGAAGTAACCACCCAGAATCCCCTGGGAAAAGAAAGAAATGACGCAGTTAAAAAGAAAGTTTAGCAGCCATATTAAGAAATCGAAAGTAAACTTTTCTGCCCAAATAGGGCACAGAAAAGTTAAAACCAACCAATTCACAGCCTCCGATCAACGGAGAAAATTAAAAAAAGGCAATTAAGATGTTGAAGATGAAAGTTGATCCAGATAGCTCTGGGCATCCGATGGAGAATCAAAAAAACGAAGAGCTCCATCTAACATGCGAATCCTTAGACGTGCAGGGTACAGCAGCGCTGGTCTTAAATCCATCTTATAGAATTCCGACATCACGGATCTGTAACGGACCCGTTGGTCCCAGATTGGTTTACTGAAATCTTCCACGAATCGGAACTTAAGATCCGAAAAATCAATGAAACCTTTAGATCGAGCGAATCGAAACAGTCTCTCCTTATCTTGAAAGTAATGAAAACGTAAGATAACATGCCTAGGTCTATCTGACCTAGACGAGTATGATGGGATTCTGTGAACACGATCCAGTAGCGGTGGTTGGTCAGGAAATACAGTAGGGAATGCATCTTTTAAAAGTTGGGAGAAATATTTCATAGGGTTGTTAGCTTCCACGGCTTCCCTGACGCCAATCATTCGTAAATTCTGCCGTCGCATTCTAGATTCCAAGTCAGAGTTTTTAAAAGTCAAAAAGTCAAGTTTCTTCTTCATTACATTAATTGTTTCTTCGACTTTCCCCATCTTAAGCTCACTTTGTTGCGCGGATTTTTGAAGACCAGATATAGCCGACTGATGTTCCGCAATACATGTTTGCATCTTATCAATTAAATCGGCAATTTTCTGGAACTTAGTTGAGATTTCCGTATGAATCAGGTCTTTAACAAAGCCCATAATTTCTGTACGAATCATCTCCCTAACAGAGGTTGAAATTTCCCTCTGAATTAACTCCGATATAGCTTCCAAAGTCACCGGTGATTCAGTCGGAGGGAGATCCGTAGCTTTCGGTTTAACCGGAGGTTTACCATCCTTGCCGTCTTTCCCGTTCTTAGACATAGCAGATCTAAGTTCCATCCAATTGTCAGAGAATTCAGTTTAATTCAAAGTATTGTAAAAATTGATGCCTTAATAGTTAATTAAAGTATAGCTGACCATAGAGAGAAAAAACTCAGAGGTAATGGAGCGAGTCAAGAACGCGACTTCACTCCATGAGCGCTACCGGAAGTCTCCGTTAGGATACAGTTCTGATATCTGCACTGTCTGTAAATTAACATTTTGTACCTCTGATCTATTTGTCTAACGGGCTGGAATTCATCAAATTTGGTAGCTTTGTAATTCTGCATGAGCAACACTAATCCACTTGAGGTCATGCCAATATCCAGGGTAATTTTTTTTTCAAGTTGCTTGTTGATATTATTAAGATATTCTTTCATTTGTCATTATTTGAATTATCTATTCAAACAATACCAAATGAGAGAATATCTTAATCACCAAATCAGAATCTTGACATCTTGGCCAAAATTCATTAGACTAGAAATAAAAACAGAAATTCCTGAAAATACAGACAGCATAATGCCTGCAGCAATGAGTGTTTCCAGCAATTTCTGCTTATATTAGAGATTTTCAACTGTAGATTTTTGATTTTCATGTAAACTGTAGATTTTTTCATGATTTATTAAAATATTTAATTTTAATTAAATATTTAGTAGATTACAAATGTTAAAAAGATCCATGCAAAATCATATCAAACATTAGTAGTTATGCTGATTTCTCCTTCTGGTTTAAAAAAAATTACTCTTCCCCTCCCCTCTTCTATTCCCCACTCTGGCCTTTTACCTCTTCTCGCCTGCTTATCACTTCTCCCTGGGAACCCTCCTCCTTTCCTTTCTCCTGTGGTCCACTCTCTCCTATCAGATTCCTTCCTCTCCAGCCCTTTATCTTTCTTACCCACCTGGCTTCACCTATCACCTTCTAGCGATCCTCCTTCCCTCCCCCCCCACCTTTCTATTCTGGTGTCTTACCCCCTTTTTTCCAATCCTGAAGAAGGGTTGGGGCCCAAAGCATCGACTGTTTATTCATTTCCAAATATGCTGCCGGACCCGATGAGTTCCTCTCACATTTTGTGTGTTGCTTTGGATTTCCAGCATCTGCAGACTTTCTCGTGTTTATATAAGCTTGAGAGTTGTTTCATGGGGGTGTTAAATGAATGAAAATGCCCCAGATGGTTAAATACAATAAACCCCACGTCTACAGAAACTTCACATTTTCAACAAAATAGCAAATTGAATTTACTGGATTAGAAAACTTGTATAACTGAAGATGCAGTGCACTTGTACTACCTGTAGAGGGCTCTGATTCTCTTTGTAAATACTGTAAGTACATTAGTACTGGCTGAGTCAGCATACAGAAATGTAGATCCCTTGATTTTGTACTGCAGTAGGAAAGAAACAATCACAACTTGTCACAATATATAATCCTATTACCTCCCTGATAATGATCTAGTATAAAAAGTTTACTTTCCCATTGTAGTGAATGAGTCTACTGAAGAACATCACCATGCAATATTAATTGGAATGTAGTAATAGAGATCTCTCTTCATCATGCTGGATTTTCTGTATCCTCCACAATGTGCAATATGTGGTTCTTACAGTAAAATTAAGAATCTTGTGTGTTTACTGAACTATGAGATTGTGTTCTGGACATCCCGCCCTGTGACCCAATCCCACTGCCATTTATTTTTATAGACACAGATTCCTGACTACCTTATTGGGAGACTACAATCAGTGTGGATCAGTAATGACACCTCCTCGCTGGCAATCAACCCAGGCGCACCTTGAAGATGCATGCCTCGCCCTCTGCTCCATTCTCTCTGCACTCATGACATTTGACGTTATGGTCCTCTTGGAGGGTGCTTTGTTAAAGCCCACATTTTATGCTTTCTATTTCAAAGATATGCTTGTATATTTGACTGGTATAGATAGTACTTTAATTAGAAGTCACTTTGTCTTATTGCTATCAGCAGCAACAAGAATGAGGAGCACCAGTATCAGAAGAACCCATATGGTTAGACAATTACTAAGATCATACCCAAACCACGTCTTCAAGTCCATTTCTGTTGATCCCACTATCCCTCAACATTCTTCAATATTTCAATAAAGGTTAATTTATTGCCAAAGTATACAGCTCTGAAATTCTTCTTCTCCAGATAGCCATGAAACCAAGAAAGGAAAGGCAGTATAATCATGAACCCCCAAATTCCTCCTCCCTGCACAAAAAAATGAGAAAAAATGGAACAAGCACATCAACCTCCAAATTCCCCTCGTCCATACACACAAAAAAATGGAGAAAGAGCGGGAAAAAAAAACAGCATACAAAAAAAACCCGGGACTGAAAGGAAGTCCAGAGTCTGAGTCCACATCCAAAATGCAGAAAACCTGGGCAACATTCTCCCTCTCTGTCGCAGAGCGATCTCACCAGCGATAAAAAGACAGTCTCTCTCCTCTATGCAAAGCGATCTCACCAGTGATATTTAGGACAAAAATCAACCTTAGTCTTGAACATCCTGAACAACTTCCTGCCCATAATCTTCACACAGGCAGATTCCAAAGCTTCCTGCATCCTAAAATACAATCTCTTCTCTCGATCTATGGTTCTAAATACTTTCACCAGCGGAAGGCACCTGCCTGTATCTGTTCCATCAACCTGCTTCACAATCTTATATGTTTGAATGAGACACCACCACCTCCCGATTTTCCAAACTTCAGCTCAATATCCTCTCAAACATCACACCTTCATCCCAAGAATCTCACAGTCAACCTGCCCTCCACCACGTCCTAGGAAATAGAGACCCAACCAATGCAGTACTTTTAAGCGTAATCTCACTATTGCAAACCAGTTTTGTTTCCAAAACCTTCCTAATCACCTGCTGTACTACCTTTGATTAATAACACACTAAATGTACCAGAGCATCCATATTCTTTGATACAGCATTTATTAGTTCCTTACTATTTTAAAAACTTTTTCTTTCCTTCTTAAAGATCTTCACATTATATTCTTTCTGTAAACTTCTTGCTCACTCCCTTAGTCTGTCCATATCTGTCAATTATTTTGGGGATTTCCTCACAGCAGAGTTTCTCACCTTGGAAGAAAACCAAATTTAAAATGAAAAAAGGGAATTGGAAAATCTTTTCAAGAGCCCAGTGGGGGAAAAAAAACAGGGAAGTAGAAAGTAATTGGACAGCTCCATCAAGAGACAATGGGCCAAGGAGCAGAATGGTCTCCTTTATACACCAAAGGATAAGGCAAGTAAGGTATTTCAGCCCCTGAAATTTGTGCTGGCTCTATGGCAGATTTATCCAGCATCACATGCATTCACTCTCTCCCTGAAGTCCTCCAATTTTCTTTCATTCTTTCTTGTTAAATATTTATGCAGTACTTTCTGAATGCCACAATGAATCTTCTTTTTTACCTACTTTATCTCGTCTACACACTGACACGGCATTCATGATTTTAAGCACTCTGCATGGAAAGCTTTATCCCCATGCCACTTTTTTTTTTGGCCATTCAATTTCATTCAATGTTTGCCAATAGGACCAGTTTCTCCCTCCCTGACCTGACTAGACTCATGATTCAAATACCCTTGTCACAACCTATCAAACTTCTTTTCCCAAGGAGAGATTCTCCAATCTATCCATATAAATCTCTCAACTCTGGACTCAATTTAGTACACTGTCAACTGCCATCTGTCATACCAACCCTTTCTTAAGCTTGATTTTACTCTCCATTTGATCATCAGGGAGGTCTGACTGACTTGATCTATCTTTCTCTCTCATGGGAATGTACTTAAACAATTCCCGAACTCTCTCCTCTTTGAAAGTGTTTCCCCTATTTGCATTCCAATTTTGGATTCAAATTTAACCAAGTTCTCATCCCATTGAAAATGGCCCTCTTCCAAATGACTATTTTTACCATATGTTTTCCCTCCTAAAAAAATAGCTAATTTAAAGCAACACACACAAAATGCTGAAGGAACTCTTATGATGTTATGATCACAATTCCTTTTTTTTCCCCTGCTATTGATATTAGCTCCTACCTCATCCCCAGAATTAAGGCTTGCTTGGTATCTTCTCCGTGGTGTCAGAATTGCACTGGTCAAGAAACCGTACAGGTATAAATCAATGCTGAGGAAAGGATGAATACTAAGTGAATACTAATTCACATACCCCTATCAACTTGGTCAGGTAAGTCTCTTGGGGTAGTGAACTTTGGAATTGGAGAAACATCCTCAAGAACTGAAAAAAAAACATTCTTGCAAGAAATTGTATGGCTCTCAGTAGATCCCATTTTAAAGCAAACTACTATGCTGTTTAACCTTAAGAAGTAACAAGAGATCACCAGAGCGTGACTGCTAAATAAGAAGTTCTTCACCCACATTTGCAAAATATAGAATGCAGTTAAGGGAAGTAGTGTAAATATATTTAAGGGGAAACTAGACACCAAGAGAAAGGAAAAGATTTGCTGAAGTTAGAAGACAGCTGGGAGGAGGTTCACATGGTGCACAAACAACAGCTTGGACTGGATTCCTAGAAAGTTCAGTCCAGAAACATTAACTCTAACTGTAATAATGCAAAAAATATGGGTATCTTGAGATCACATCAAGATTTTAAAATAAAAAAATATCAAGATTACTTCTGACTTCAATCCATTCTCATCACCCCAACATTTATATTTCTCTGCAACACACATCAAAGTTGCTGGTGAACGCAGCAGGCCAAGCAGCATCTGTAGGAAGAGGTGCAGTCGACGTTTCAGGCCGAGACCCTTCGTCAGGACTTAACTGAAGGGTCTCGGCCTGAAACGTCAACTGCACCTCTTCCTACAGATGCTGCCTGGCCTGCTGCGTTCACCAGCAACTTTGATGTGTGTTGCTTGAATTTCCAGCATCTGCAGAATTCCTGTTGTTTGCATTTATATTTCTCTCTTTCCTTTGTTGTTGCAATAATCCTGTCTCTAATCAGACCAACATAAGTAAGATTAATCAAAAGGGTTTGGTCAGATATATACAGTATACATACTTAATGCTCAGATTTGTTAATTCTGCCATTTATCATTTGTATGACCCAAGTGTGCAACCATGAAACTACACCAGTGAGAAATGTAATGTTTCATCTTCGTAGTACATACACAGCTTCAAACAGCTTCTGCTTTAATTTTAGAATAGAACAATCAATTCACAATAATAAATCAATCACTTGTGATATGACTTTACTGATTACCGACAAGCAGCAATACAAATGTGAAGCAGCACTCAATACATGAAGCAATATTTTTGCTGTTTGCTTACTAGACCATTGAAAACGTCTAAGATAAACTTGTGATTCTAAATTGCAATAACAATACTAAAAGTTTACCAAGCCAGCATAATAATGACATTGCAGGGAACTACACTACCTTATAAAACATAGAGCAAATCAATTCAAATCATAGATTATGAATTATAGTGATAATTTGCACATTAGAATGAAAATCTTCAACCACACATAATTTTAGTTATAAACTCATATAGCACTGTTTAGTATTAATAAAAGCTGAGCATAATATATGAATGTCCACTGCTAACTCTTTGCAAAATCTTGCATGGCATAAATATTTTTATTCACCTTACACTTGCATAAATATCTCATAAAGACTCACCAAGCAGGCATCCTTTAGGGGTCTTATTAAGGCTTCGCATAATATCAACATGCAATATCCAGGCCATATTTATAATTCTTGTTATAGATTCCTTCATGATGTTTATCGGTGGGGTACAGTGGAGAAAATACCTGCAAAAATAGAAATCCATTTCAGTGATTTTTTTAATCTTAGTTGCAAGCAATACAAAGATGTCAATCATAAAGTTTCATACAAGGTGTAGGAATTACCTGCATTTATTAAGTGTCAAATGTATGTAGTAACACAAGTAGCTTAAGGGTTAGGGTTCTTAAATAATATCCAACAACTTCAGACTCTAGTCATTCATTAAGGCACTACAATACAAACAAAATTCCTTTAAAAGGAACTTTTTGCCCATGGAACATAATTCATTATTCCTTAATGATTACTCAAGCACATGGTTGGTGAATCCTGGGTGTTTAAGTAAGAAATAAATCATACAGTACTATTTAGGATTTGTTTCAAAAGGTCATTTGTTCACTGCAAAAATTCAAATGTCATTTAGATATTTCATATTCCTGAAGTCTGCCGATTGTATATGTATTTTGTTGATATAACTGTGGTCAGTCCGTCAGTAATCTATGCTATAATAGAGTGAAATAGTCTCAGAAAATGCTGGCAAAATGTAGTACATGAGGAAGCATCTGCAGAGAGAGGAAGAATTAACGTTTGAGATCAGTGGCCTGTTGTCAGAATCGGGCAAAGTGAAAAACGTGTGTTTTAAGTTGCAGAGAAGGTGAGGGATGAAGACACAAAATGAAACATGTACAAAAGGGCAGATACCAAGTTATAAAAATCACAATAGGCCTTATCACAATAGGTCTTAGCGCAATAGGGGGATGAATGACAGATAATAGAAGCTGATCTGTCCAAAGGATTGTAAACAGAAGAAATTGAGTGAAAGCAGTGGAGAGTAATGATACTATAAATCAAAAATAGAGGAAAATACTGGTACTACACAGATCAGATGGCATCTATGAACAGAGATAAAGCTGAGTAAACATTACAGATGTCCAGTTCTGATGCACACTGGAAAGGCCAGCTATCTGAAACAGTTGAATTCTGAATTGAGACGCTTAGAAGGAAGATGAAGTGCCATTTCGTGAGCTAAACTGTGATAGATATTTGCTTCTACCTCACGTTTGCTAAGCTTGCTTTCTAAATAGCAGCTGCCATTTGAAAGGTCACAAGCAGCAATAAGTAAACTTCCACGAACAGTTTATTTAACTTCATAGTCGTATATGGAAGTCAGTCTTCAGTTCTTAAAATGGGAATGAAAAGCACTATATATAGATCAGCTTTACAAATTCTTCTATATCTTGAGGATGCCCAGCCTGTAAAGAGTCAGTGCACCTGCCTTATTATTGCTCAAGAGTACAGTATAACACAATGGGTTGTTCCAAACAGGCACACTGACTTTTAAGTTGCTTAGTTCAAGGATACTTGTAGAACAGATGGATGGTACCTTTTAGCATATCAATAACTAACATGTTTATACTTTCAAATGTTTAAGTACTCAAAGAATTTAGTTTTACAGTATTAATGTGTTACGTAACCGGCAACAATGAGTATCAATCGAGGCAGGTTATATAAAAACTACCAAACATTTATTAAACACAGATAAACAATAAAAAAAACAAAAAAAATCTTAACTGCTATGTGGCCATTCAACAGATCGCCACTCGGTACTGATTCTTAAAGCGTTAAATGCGAAAACAGTTCTTAAAGTGGTAAAGTCAAATACAGTTCTTAAAATGGTAAATTCAAAAGTCCAACAGATTTATACATTCAATTGGGAGAGACTTCTCTGGAGAAGGATTTCTTCATAGACGCGACTTTCCTGCTAGTTCTGTCCAAAAGGATTCAAGATGAAGGAAATAAACGGCTTAAAACAACTGACCTTTCTTCTGGCGAGCAAATCCTGCATGAACTACCTTGCTCTTTTGGCAGGAGTTATCTTCGATGCAGGTCGCTACTTCTTCAACGAAGACTCAAGGTGGATCCTTTGTTAAACTGCTGAACGATACCAACTTCTCTTAATCCTTCAGGTCCTGTACTTCGTTAAAGTCTTCACTCTCTAATACTACTGAAAAGGTACATCAACAAATCTGGCAGAAATGGGTAAACTGCCAATCCAGCACTATTGTACCTTACAATAGAATGTAACACTCCGTTTTAAAAATGAAACTGCGTCATAAAACAAATATGCAACGGAACGGAGACACTGACGAACGTTCTGGCTGGAAAACTAACTGTGTTACCAGGGGTCTTCCCTTTTATACCCGTGGTGAACATGTCATCACGTGACCTCACATTGGCGGGAAAATTACATCAGTTGACCTCCAAAAGACCATTTCATCATTCTCACAAGAAAGTCACAAGATCTCCTTGAAGTATGTAACAAATGATAGCTAGCTAAGATCCATGTCCTGAAAATGCTATGAAACAATTTGTGTTGAAAGGACATCTGAGAAAATATCACATGCTTGTGAAGTCATTCAAGTGGCTGGAAAGAGCAGTTCAGGCTTAGTAGGAATGTGGTAAGGAACATCAAGAAACATGGAAGAACTAGAATATATTCCTCCAGCTTTGGTTTCTGTAATAGACAACCTGCTTGTCTGCATCTTTTGAGTTTATAGGAATGGTGGGTGTTTTAGAAACGGTTTGTAATTGGGAAATGTTTAAAGATCGAAATCCTCCGTGAGTTTTAAATGTGTTTTAAGAATGTGTGGATTTAAACATGTATCCCTGTAAATAAATGAACTTTATTAGCTGGAAGTATCTTCTCCTTTGTATGGGGGGTTGGGGGGGATTTACCGCTCCAACAGTGTGTATTGACAGCTAAACTCACCATGGAGAATAAACAGGGAAGTAATCTAGTCTTTGAAGATTGGGTAGTTAGAGTACTTGTGGCTATTTATATCCGATAGGGCTTAAAAAAGTCTTTGAGTTTAAAACTACATGGTCAGCAAACCCAATACAGTACCATCACAATGTTGCATTTCATTGGAACACTGCATAAGGTCAAAGACAAAGGTCACAATGCAAGAGCAATGAAGAATTAAAGTGACAGGCAATAGGAAGCTTAGTTTCACCCTTGTAGACAGAACAGATGTGTTCTACAAAGTGATCACCCAGTAATCATTCTCTGCTCTTGGATGCACTGAAATGACTGCAATACCTGGGAAATCTTTCTCCACCTTATCACAGATATTCCATTGTTCTCCATTACTTTGCAACTTAAAACAGATCTGCTTTCTCATTTTGAGTGCTGATATGGACTAATGACCTGAAACATTAATTGCTTCTTTCTTCACAGATGCCGCCTAACCTGCTAAATATAGAAGGTATTTTGTTTCTACTGCATTTCCAGCATTTGCTGTTTTATTGTTCTCTAGATACTGCAGAATCTGTGCAGTTAAACACAGAAATCCATTGCTGTTATAAGATTATTGAATGGTTCCCTAGTACAAGATGGACTCTTTGCATCATAATCTATCTCGTTAGGACCTTGCACCTTTTAATCTACTTGCCTGCACTGTCTTTAACTAGCACTTCATTCTGCATTCTGTTATGGTTTGTACTTTGTACTTCCTCAATGCACTGTAATTATTTGATCTCTATGAGCAGTATGCAAGTTTTTCCCTCTGTACCTCAGTACGTGACAATAACCAATATCTCAATTTAAAAAAAATACTCTATTCCTCCACTATAGTGTTATTGCAGTTCTCATTATGAAATGGTGAATGGAAATTACACTACATTGATTGGCTTAATCTCAAACAATAACAAGGTGGCCTACAGGGAAGAAGTCACCTCTCTGACACAGTGGTGTCAAGAAAACAACCTCTCCCTCAATGTCACAAAGACAAAGGAGCTGGCTGTGGATCACAGGAGGAATGGAGACGGGAAAACCACTATTGAGATCAATGGATCTGGGGTTGAGAGGGTGAACAGCTTTAAGTTCCTCGGCATCCACATCACTGAGGACCTCACGTGGTCTGTATACACCAGCTGTGTGGTGAAAAAGGCACAACAGTGCCAATTATATCCAGACGGTTGAGAAAGTTTGGTATGGGCCCCCAAATCCTAAGAACTTTCTACAGGGGCACAATTGAGAGCATCCTGATTGGCTGCATCACTGCCTGGTATGGGAACTGTGCCTCCCTTAATCGCAGGACTCTGCAGAGAGTGGTGTGGACAGCCCAGCACATCTGTAGTTGTGAACTTCCCATGATTCAGGACAATTACAAAGACAGGTGTGAAAAAAGGGCCCAAAGGATTATTGGGTCCTAAGCCACCCAGTGCCGGATTAACCTAGTAGCAAAAGTAGCATATGCTACGGGCCCCGCATTTTCCAGGGCCCCGCACTAAATGCTTGCAAGCTGCAGTCTGGTGAAATCGGCATCTCACCGTATTCTCACAACGATCTGGCAACGCTGTTGTTTTCATGTCAGGGGAGCTGCATGTTGCATGGTATGTGTGTGCAGGCATGTGTTGGCTCCTTGCTGTGTCACGGTGTCCATTGCGCTATCTCCCAGGTTACACTACTGCAGGGCGCGCCGCCGCAATGAGCCTGCGACAAGGGACGTGCGACTCAACAGCTTTATGTGACCCAGTTCATGATTCCTCGTTTTTTCCCTGATTTTAGGTAGTCTGAACCAGCTCAGGAATATACAAGATCGGATTAGACTGTGAGTTTCAACCTGTATTTCCCAATTGAAGTGAGTTTCAATAAGCAACTAAAGAGATAATTTTCAGAACAGTATTCCTAGTTGGTTGTTGAGTGCATGTGATCCACACATGCTCATAGCCACAACAGTCACATAGATTTGTTATTGTTCACTAGTCTTTGTTGATCCCGCTACTTAGCTGAAATGTGCTGCTGAACGTTGTCAAGAAGCATTAATTTTCCTTCAATTTGTAGAAAGCCTGTACACATTTTCTTCTGCTTCTATTTATCGGTGGGATCTCCTTTCTGCTGCACTATCTGATGGTGATGCTCATTTGCCCATTGTGAAAAGAATGTCAGATACCAGGTGGTCAGCTCGTGCAGGTGCAACAAAAGCACTTTTACACAGCTTTTCTGCAATAAAACAAGCCTTGGATGACAACAGGCTCATGGACTATTTTCAACCATGATGAAGTTGAAAACAGGAATAATGGTCATATTGTGGGATCAAGTATTACAGCATTTTCAAATGACCAGTGCTTCTTTGCAATCTTCTGGCCAAGACTTGAACACAGCTTGTGCACTCTATGAATCCTTGCATGGATATATTCAAGCTATGTGGTCTGCTTTTTCAGGCATTGAGCAAAAAGCCAAGGATCTGACTAAGTGTGAAGATTATCAACAGCAAACTCAAAGAAAACACAAGCAAAGCCGTGCTGAAAGTTGCCTTACAGGTAGATAGGGTAGTTAAGAAAGCTTATGGGGTGTTAGCTTTCATAAGTCGAGGGATAGAGTTTAAGAGTCGTGATGTAATGATGCAGCTCTATAAACCTCTGGTTAGGCCACACTTGGAGTATTGTGTCCAGTTCTGGTTGCCTCACTATAGGAAGGATGTGGAAGCATTGGAAAGGGTACAGAGGAGACTTACCAGGATTAGAGAGTATGCATTATGATCAAAGATTAAGGGAGCTAGGGCTTTACTCTTTGGAGAGAAGGAGGATGAAAGGAGAAATGATAGAGGTATACAAGATATTAAGAGGAATAGATAGAGTGAATAGCCAGCGCCTCTTCCCCAGGGCACCACTGCTCAATATAAGAGGACATGGCTTTAAGGTAAGGGGTGGGAAGTTCAAGGGGGATATTAGAAGAAGGTTTTTTTACTCAGAGAGTGATTGGTGCGTGGAATGCACCGCCTGAATCAGTGGTGGAGGCAGATACACTAGTGAAGTTTAAGAGACCACTAGACAGGTATATGGAGGAATTTAAGGTGGGGGCTTATATGGGAGGCAGGGTTCGAGAGTCGGCACAACATTGTGGGCCGAAGGGCCTGTACTGTGCTGTACTATTCTATGTTCCATGTATGATGATTTCAGTGGTTCCAGCACCCTTGATTCACTTGTTGAATCTCAAACGCCTTCTCAGAAGTTTAAAAGCCAACATTTCTTGCCATTATTGACAGCTTGCTTTCTGCCCTGTCAAAAAGGCAGAAAGCTTATCCAAAGGTGAATGGTGTTTTTGGATTCCTTCATCAGTTACAGTCATTTACACCTGAAGAGATCGTAAAGAGGTCATCAAATCTTATTAAATCATATCCGGAAGATCTGGAAGAAAGTCTTGAAGAAGAATTTGTGCAGTTTACTGAACTGTTGAAAACTGATCTTGCTTCTCATATTGGTGCCAAACAAGACCTTGTAGAGTTACAGTTGTACCGTCTGATAACTGACAATTCTTTGGAGCCATGTTTTCCAAATGTAGAAAATGCCTTGGCAATCTATTTGTCACTCATGGTTACCAAATGCAGTGGAGAGTGTTCATTTTCAAATCTAAAAAGGATTAAAAATGAACTAAGGAGCACCATGGGTCTAAACAGATTGAACAATCTCACTCTAATGAGCATTGAACATGAACTTCTGCGTGAAATAGACATTTCCAGTATCATCAACAAATTTGCTCATGCTAAGTCTAGAAAATCTAACTTTTAAATTGTAGTTTTGTTACTTTTGATATTTGAAATTGATACCTACATGTAAGTAATGCTATTACTGAAGTGTCAGACATTTGTCGTATTATCTGGCTGTATAGCAAATTAAAAAAATTGAATACTTTACTATGCAAGTAAATAATTTATGTTTTAATACTTAAATGCATTTTTAAAATTTAGGACCCCTTTATAACATATGCTACAGGCCCCGCACTAGCTTAATCCGGCCCTGGAGTCACCCCAATCACAATCTATTCCAGTTGCTACCATTCAGGAAACGGTACCGCAACATAAAAGCCAGGACCAACAGGCTCCAGGACAGCTTCTTCCACCAGGCCATCAGACTGATTAACTCACCCTGATTTGAGTGTATTTCTATGTTACATTGACTGTTCTATTTATTATAAATTACTATGATTGTACATTGCACATTTAGACGGAGACGTAACAAAGATTTTTACTCATGTTTGTGAAGAATGTAAGAAATACAGTCAATTCAATTCCATTCTGTATTGCATTAGCTTTGGGTACTCAGTGTTTACAAAATTAGGGGTGATATTATTGAAAGACAAGAAACTACAAGTGGGGGCGTGACAGAGTAGATATTAAGATGTTTTTATTTTAGGGACCGTCTTGAACAAGGGCACATGGATTTAAGATAACAGGCTATTTAAAACCGAGGTATGCTGAAATTTCTTCTTACAGAGTGCAGTGAGTCTCTGGGATTCTCTAATCCAGAGAGTTGTAGGTTCTACGTCATTTCCCTCAGGATTAATAAAGTATATCTATCTATCTATCTATCTATTAGAGGTACCTAAAGAGGTGGTAGATATATTTTTGAAAATCTGGGGGACTGAGGGCTAGGGAATTTGGCACAGACATTGTTGAGGGCCTAAGGAAGATCAACCACAATCATATTGAATAGCGCAGGGTGGGTAGGCTTGAGGGGCCAGGTGGCCAATCCTGGCTATTTTGTGTTCTTATCCGCTTGTATTCCACCAAAGGCACTAAAATGACTGAAACTGGTACCTTTTTAAATTGCATAAATGATGATAATGATTGCTGAACAACTTCTCTTGCCCTGGAAAGATGATTTTACCAGTGTGATTTTTATTTCCATTCTCACAAAATTAAAAACATTAAGTTTTTACAACTACCTGCCTCCCTTAATTCCATCTGTATTCCCCAAATTTTAGAACCCTTTATAGACATTTAAAATACAGTTTTATATAATTCTTTTTAGCCTTCTGGTTTGCAATCTTTAAATCTGAAATGTGAATATTTCTACCTTATTTCTTACTCATCACAGATTCCCTGGAAAGGGTACCACACTGAATCAGATTTAAGGTTAATCACAAAATCTGCAGACAAGATCATAAAATATACCAGTTGAAGGGAAAGGAATAAAAAAGTAAATTTTCCCCCACCCCTTCCATCTTCTTCAACTTCTCATTCAGGCCTCTTACTACTTCTCATCTGCCTATCACCTTTGCCAGTGCCCCTCCTCCTTCCATTTCTCCCACAGTCCACTCTCCTCTCCCATCAGATTCCTTCTTCGCCAGCCCTTTTCCACCTATCACCTTCTAGTTTTTCACTTCACCCCTCTCCCCACCTGGCTTCACCTATCACCTTCCAGTTGGTCCTCCTTCCCTTATCCCTCCACCATTTTTATTCTAGCATCTTCCCCCTTCCCTTCCAGTCCTGATAAAGAGTCTTGGCCCGAAACATTGGCTAGTTATTTCCATAGATGCTGCCCGACTTGCTGAACTTGTCCAGCATTGTGTGTGTTGCTCTGAATTTCCAGACCTGCAGAATCTCTTGTGTTTATAGAAAAATAATTATTTTGTTGCTGTGAACAAAACCTAGGCCAATATAAAATTTGACATTATTTCAATTCAAGGAATTTATATTAGGCCTTGAAAAGGACACAAGCAATAGTTAACAGCTGGCAGAATATTAGCTACTGGAAATGGTTTCACAATCTGATCACTCTGAATTTTAAACTCTGCCTTGTACAGAATCCTCTTTGTTAAATGTTTATTCAATATTTTCAAAAGTTGCTAACTTTAAAAGACTTTAATATAATGCAGCTTAGATGCCCTCGTACTCTCGTTTAAACCAAAGTTCCTGTTTGCATATGGCCAAATAAAGTGTTTTCTGCGGATATATATTTTGGTTGCAGTTTTTTTAAAAAAACAGAACTTGATGCCAGAGATTTGACAAGAGAAGGATTTTAACAGTGGTCAACAAGTATAGGATACGACCTTCTCCATGAATTGCCATACAGTCAGATTTAATTCATTAAAATGAAAGTTTACTTAAAATATTTTATTAAAGTATTAGAATCACATTCAGAGCACAGATCATCTAATGACAGAATGCTGTGTTTGGAAAGAACTTCAGGAATAAAAGCCAAGCTATTACTGGCAGCAATGTTCAAATATAGAATATTTATATTTTGTCTTCTCTACACTTATCAGCAAGGGGGAGCTTGATATCACCTTCAGTGCAGGGAATAGCAACTTAACCTCACAGTTTTAACAAAAATGTTCCGATGTTCATAGAGTTTGCTATTCTATCTGCCAAAGATTCCTTTCAGCAGAATGAAATATGCTTTTCTTCACAATGACAGTGTAATTAAAATGGTCATGTCCCCATTAAATGGATTATATTCTCATCTTGAATAACATTTTCTAAAAGCTATCCTGCATCTAAAACTGAGAGTTTTTAATGATTTATCTTCTGGAAATCAGCATTTCCTGAATGGTAACTTACATTACTGTGCACAGACTATTTTATTTCTGATTGTTCAAAGTTCTGATTCCTCATTTTCTCTGTGTTTGTTGCATCATTTTACAACTCTACAGCATTACTTTTATTATTTCCACAAATTTTAAGTTTCTCTTGCTACCAGACATCAGAAGCTTGGAGCACACACAATGGATTCTGGTTAGTTGAGACACATCGGGACCAGTACATTTTGGCCCAATTAGTCGAAGTCTCGTGGAAATAATTAAAAAGGTTTTAAAAGTGCCAGACTACCATTTAATTGAGTAACAAATTATGTATTTAAATGAAATACAGAACAAATTAAAATACTACCGATATTACAGAGGAATTCATCCTGTGTATTTTGCCATGTACGCTGCCATTGACTGCAAGTTAACAAAAGTAGCAGAGACACCTAGTGCAAATAAAAACAAAATGACAAAAAATACCGTTTTTTGAATCAGGGCATGCAACTGATGCTGTAAGCACGGTGTAGTGTCTAACGGCTGTACAAGTGGCCGGCATTTTCCGGCATTTCCTAGCCTGAAAGTGTGAAACTGCAGTGAATAAATCAGTTCTCAATTGTCTTAGTGTCACCAAATATCAGTGACAAAAATCACTGCTTTTTTTTTTAAAATAGCAGAAGCACATGCAACCATTTTAAAACTTCACCCTAAACATGGCAGTGTATCTAACGGCCACACAAGTGCATGCAACTGGCACTAGTTAGAAGCTGTTTGGCAACAGCCTCCAGTCCCAATTAAGTGGCATAGTATCCCAAATAAATGAAGGGAATCCTGGCTATTTTCTTGATTTGATTTTGTTCTTTAAGAATTGCCCCAATTAATGGATGGCTCAATTAACCAAAGTATGGTATTCCTTTGGTAATACCACATTATCAAAGTAATATGGTACTTTGTTCCATAAACCCAATCATAACCTTAAATACAAGCAAAAGCTGACTAATTGTTGAAAAAGAACTGACAAAAATCGAAACAGAGGCCCATAACACATAAAAACTGATTTCTTGGCAATTCCACCATAGTGTTATACTCCTCAGTCTTCGAAAAAAAAATGCGCAAAGCTCTCGTCTGGCATCCTCCGTTCTGACTGCTGTGGGATCAAAGAAAATGCCGGCCACAGAAATTAAATACAATCACTTTTCACTTAATTTTATTTTCAACATGTTGCTTAAAATATGTTATGATGTGTTACATATGTTATATTTAAAACCAGTTTGGGGAAAAATACATTTACCATTTTGTATTATCTTTGTATTTTCTTTTGCTTGCTGAAAATGGAAACAGAACATTTGGAAAAGCTTCACAGAACCTACACTGCTCCTGAAAATCAGCTCAAGAAGGTGAACGAAATTTAAATGGCTTCAACATTGATTGATACCTGGGCTTGAAAGTCTAGAAGTCGTTTTTGGAACATCCTTTAAAAACTAACCACTGTGATCAACTTTTTGATTATCTATCCAAATGTTTTCCTCAAATAGTTTGACAAAAATATTGTTTTATAACACGTCTACGAAAATCTCCCAAGACATTTAACATATTAAAAGGTACAACCTAAATTACAGTGGTGACTGATAACAATCCCTATGCTGTCCTCTGCAAGCCACCATAGCTCCTGAAGTGATGTTGATTATTTCATTTCCACTTCCCTCTTTCCCAGCTCTGAGGAAGGACCTTGGACCCAAAACATTATATCTAAAGTTCAAAGTACACTAAACAACCACGAGTTTCGTCTTCCCCATGGACAGCCACGAAACAAAACCATGGAACCCGTTCAAAGAAAAATACCCCCCCCATGTGCAAAAACAATCATGCAAACAGCAACAAAAAAACAAAAAGAGCAAGAAACACAGACTATAAAACACAAAGGTAAAAGAGCTCAAGTATTTTCAGTTCAGCTCGGTTCATCATCTCCAGGCTGCCCTAATCAAAATGGTCCAAATTAGCAAAAAAAAAAGAGAAATCAGAAACACAACACAACGTGAACCACAGAGTCCAATTCACACACAGCGCCGGTTAAACCTTGCCCAGGACCCAGAATCCAGCACTATCCTCCAACAGCATCAAGGGAGAAATAGAGAATTGGAATGCAGGGACCTTCCTTCGAGAGCAGCAAGAGGCTGGCAGACAGCGCTGCACACTTGCTCACCTTCCCCGATGATTTCAATCTTCCTTGATGCTTTAATTGGTGAGATCAGCAAGAAATGGAGTTGAACATGGGCTCACACTCCGTCTCCAGGCTTCTTGGCCTTGAGCCCAAACACTTTGTTCGACACCTCGTGGAACCCTCAGAGACAGAAAAGTGCTAGATCGCTCGATCAGCCCGAAGACAGACCACCAAAATGTAGATCACCTTCAATAGATGCTGACTGACCTGCTGACTTTTCATTATTTTCTATGTTTTAGATGTTAAGTATCTGCGCTTAAAAAAAATTCATCACCCATCCTTCCGTATTCAAATTAAAGGGCAATAAATTCTCCTCAGAAAAGCTGCCAAAAGGAGCAAGGTAAGTTTAACCAAGCAGGAATTTGGAAGCTGGAAACTCCCTTGAAAAATGGAGGCAGTAAACACATGCTCTGAACTCAAAGAATGGCTCTTTATGTTTCTATCTTCAGCAAAGAGGCACTCTACATGCTACTCCAGCTAGAGAATGCATGATGTTCAGTTCATTTTACTACCATGTGACTTTTCAGTGGTTAAAGTACACCTCTCATACTTTGTCTCAAATCCAATTTTTCTTTTGATTATACTACAGTAAATATTCAGATACAACTTTTTCACCACATGCCTTTCTCCCAGAGGATGGACAGAGTTAAATTTGCATATTTATCCCACTGATATGGTTGATATAATGCCAGGTTAGTTCTCTGGCAATTCAATCATGCATTCTGACATAAACATTGCAATAACTTGCATGTACTTCAGTCTACCATGTTTGGTAGTGTCCACTATTAGCTTGTTATGGATGTTTCTCCAAGGAGGAAATGCCTGTAAAAGAAATTAAAATTCTCAAGCAGAAAATAGAGATGAAAAAGAACCTCTCTGCACCCTGGGCCAGTAAGATTGTATTTTCTGGCTGATATTTTGCCAAAATGAGCTAAGATTTTGGAAGGGACTCATTGCCACTAAAAAAGAGCAGTGCATAACATTTGGTAATAAAGCTCATTACAGCTGGGTGAGGTCGCTTCAGAGTTACATTTCTGGGTCAGATCAAAGGACTTGTGCAGCAAGAGGCTACACGCCAACAAATCTGCAAGTTAAAGCGACATTCAGCTTAATAGACACACCAAAGGATTTGTGTTAAAAACACTCAATGCTGAGTCAACACACAGCTGACTATTAACATTTCAATATGGTTACAGTGGATATGTTAATGGACAAGTAATCAAATGGAGTGACTAAATTACCTTGATGTCCACCACCACTCCCAGCCCTGAATCTCCCACGGCAGCAGATCAAGTCTAAACGTCTCTCCTCATAAGAAAGTTATTTAATTCATTGGGCAATAAATGCTGGTCTGGGTTTCAACATCCATTTCTCTAACTTCCAGTAATTTCTTCCTCCTCCCCTTCTTTTTTCCACACCCCATTCTGGTTCTCTTCTTACCGCTTCTCTTGTCCTCACCTACCCATCATCTCCATTTACTGCCCCTCCTCCTTCCTGTTCTCCTATGGTCCACTGTCTTCTCCTTTCAGATTCCTTCTTCTTTATAATTACCTCTACCACCTATTATCTCCAAGATTTTCACTACTTCCCTTCTCCACCACAATCCACCTTCCCCTTCATTTGGTTTCACCTATCACCTGCCACCTAGTACTCCTTCCCCTTCTTATTCTGGCTTCTTCCCCTTTCTCTCCAGTCCTCATGAAAGACCACAGCTGGAAATATCAACTGTTTATTCCTATCCATAGACGCTGCCTGGACCTGCTGAATTCCTCCAACATTTTGGGGGGCATTTCTCTGGTTTTCCAGCATTGACAGAATCCATCAACAAAAATCATTAAATTGATTTGGGAATAATAAGCTGATGTTAGTAATGGCCACACGGCTGGATTGTCATGAAAACCCCATCCGAAATTGTCATGCCTTTTAGGGAAAGAGATCTGCTGTCCGTATACATTCTCGCCTAAATTGAACTACAGCAGTGTGACTGACTCCAAAACTGAACTCTAAATTAATCTAGTAAGCCAATGAGTTCAAGGACATAACAAGGACACTGGGGATAAGAATTAAACACTGGCTTTCGCAGCCTTTCCCTCAACTTATGAATGAATAAAGTCATGGACCAGTATGAATTTATGACCAAAACGGTATTGTGTGAACAAGGAGGACACCAGGTTTTTCAGAAGACCGGAGTGTACTTGCTGGCATGGATCATTTTTGACAGCACAAGTGTCTTTAGCTATCTCTTTTAGAGAAGATAGTTCAAATTCAGGATGTCATATCTTGTAACTCTAAGACATAAAAGTAATTGAAAGGAAACATGGAGCTGGAAATGTCTTAGTTTCATTTTTACTTCAAGTGAGATGCGTGCATAAAATGTGCTGGCATTGACGATGTATGTCATTCACGTACTTTTATATATGACTCAAAATGAATTATATAAGCAACAAAAATTGCTTAAACAATATATTCACAATATTACTCATATATTAAATACACACTTCTCCCTGCTTAGCTATAAACTCCAACTCAATATAGAATGCACCTCAAACACACACACACACACACACAAAATATGATATAATGCAAATACTATATGGGTATCCACAGTATAGAAAATTTTAAATTGTCCCATTCAGGCCCAGAGATTTAATTGCCGTGGAGGATTTCTTACTCTTGAGGGACGAATGTCTTTATTGACAGATGGGGGGGGAGGGGGTGCATTCTGCATGTCAAGTGAGACTTGTGGCTGTGAAACCATCTCAGGTTCTGGGGCCTCCTCTGTGGTGGTTGTAGGAGTTGACTCTGGGACTGCAGGAAGTGGTTCTGATGGCTCTGGTCACCTTTGTTCTCCTTTCTCCAAGATGCCCTTGGCATTTTTTGGACATTTTGGTATGTTGAACAGTGCATGACAAGCTACTCAATCTGCTGATCTATACCAGGCCACCAGACAAAGCGTTGAGCCAACACTTTCATTTTGACCAAGCCGAGATGACCAGCATATAGCTCCTCCAACACTTTACTTCTCAAATTGGATGGTACAACTCTCAGACCCCAATAAGGAAGCCTCCATCAAGGGCAAGTTCATCCGGGCACTGCACATTCCAGGCATTTTGTGTGGCCGTGTAGAATTGAGACAGTGTGGGGTCTTTTCTGGTTTCTCTTTGGATCATCTCTGCCATAGTAGGAAGACTTTCAATTTGTATCAGGGAGAATATGTCAAGAGGAGTGTTGTATTTTGTTAATTTTTCAGGCATTTCCTTTTCCAAGGGTAAACAGGACATCCATCAGCATTTCCATGATTAGTTGTCCTCTTGAATTCCATCTTGTAGTTGTGTCCTCCAGGAATTAGAGCCCATCTCTGCATTGGTGCTGCTGCAGTTAGTGGAGGACTGGTGCATCAGAAAGGTGACGTCTATTATTAAGAAAACTCTAATCACCCAGGACATGCCCTCTTCTCATGGTCACCTTCAGAAAGGAGGTACAGAAGCCTGAAGGCACACACACAGCTATTCAGGAACAGCTTCTTCCTTTCTTCCATCTAATTCCTAAATGGGACTTTGAACCCATGAACACTAACTCACTTTTATTATTTCTGTCTTTGCACTATTTTTAATTTAACTATTTAATATACAGATATATACTTATGGTAATTGATTTACTTTTTTTTCCAGTATTATCATGTATTGCATAGAACTGCTGCTGCTAAGTTAATAAATTTCATGACACGTGCCACTGATATTATACCTGATTCTGATTCATAACATGTTTAATGACTGCACCTATACCATAAGGCGAGGCATCACAGACAAGCTTCACCAGACGATGTGGATCATTATGTGTGAGCACAGTGTCTGACGTCACCATTTCCTTTACCGCTTGAAAGCCACCTCACCCTGTTTTGACCATTGCCAAGTCTTCCTGATCTGCAGCAATGAGTTCAAGGGGTGGAGTACAATAGGCAGGTTTGGCAGGAACCTGTTGTAGTAATTGACAAATCCTAAAAAGGACTGAAATTGAGACATGTCCTTTGGCCTTGGGGCATCCACCACTGCTTGAATTTTCTCAGCACACTCGTGCAATGCTTGTGCGTCAAGGATGTGACCATATTAAGCGATGCTTGGTTTAAAGAATTCACTCTTGTTGCATTGTGCTCCGAGCCCATAATCTTCTAATCTTTTTAACACTGTCCAGAGATTTTGGAGATGTTCCTTGTCATCCTTACCAGCAACAATGATGCCATCCAGGTAACACTGAGTGCCTGGGCAGCCTTGCAGCTCCTGGTCCATAGCTTTCTGCCAGAGTGCAGGTGCAGATGCTACTCCAAAAATAAGCCTATTATAGCGATAAAGCCCTTTGTGGGTGTTTATGGTGAGAAATACTTTGGACTCTTCTTGCATCTCCATCTGTAGTTAGCTCTCAACTAAGTCCACTTTACTGAAGTGCTTTCCTTCTGAAAGGTTTACAAAGGTATCCTCTATCCTGGGCAGAGGGTACTGATCCACTTTCAGTACTGAGTTGGTGTTGACTTTATTCTGCATTCTGTCATCGTTTTACCAAAACTACCTTAATGTAGTTGTGAAGATGTTGTGGGGAGGTTGTATAATACATTGGTGAGGCCAAATTTGGAGTATTGTGTACAGTTCTGGTCACCTAACTACAGGAAGGATATCAGTCAGATCGAAAGGGTGCAGAGAAGATTTACTAGGATGTTGCTAGTTGAGTTACAGGGAAAGACTGAACAGGTTAGGACTTTATTCCTTGGAGCGTAGAAGAATGAGGGGAGATTTGACAGAGGTTTACAAAATTATGAGGGGTATAGACAGAGTACATGTGAATAGGCTCTTTCCACTTAGATTAGGAGAGATAAATACGAGAGGACATGGCTTTAGGGTGAGAGGGGAAAGGTTTAGGGGGAACATTAGGGGGAGCTTCTTCACTCAGAGAGTGGAGGGAATGTGGAACAAGCTGCCATCTGACGTGGTAATTGTGGGCTCACTCTTAAGTTTTAAGAATAAATTAGATAGGTACATGAATGGGAGAGGTCTGGAGGGTTATGGACTGGATGCAGGTCAATGGGACTAGCAGAATAGTGTTTCGGCATAGACTAGAAGGGCCAAATGGCCTGTTCTCTGTGCTGTAGTGTTCTATGGTTCTAGTCTTGTAATTAATTGATCTGTATGAATTGTAAGGAAGGCAAGTTTTTCACTGCACCTCAGTACCTGATAATAATAAACCAATTTATGAATTCATACACTCAATTTAATTACCAACTTCCCAATTACAAGTGTAACGCTTTCTAAAAGCATACAATTCAAGGCCCTTTAAGGTTTGCACACCTTTACTTAGATCTATGATAAAAATGATGACAAAAGTCCTCTTCTTTGTTTCTTTGCTATTTTTGTTAATTTTTGCTAGTAAACAATGGATGATATACGAATTCTGAAGATAGGAGATGAACCACCACCAAGAACTACATTAAGGGATCCTGTATATAGAAACATGTTGCAGTGTGGAATCCTGTATCCACTAAAGCCCTTTGATGAGCATATTATGGCACAGGACATGACCATGTGGCCCACAGAGATCATGTAATCTTCTAAAGGAGTCATAGAGCCAAATAGATAGATAGCATGTTAGAAGTAGCCCCTTTGGCCCAACTTGTCCAGGCTGACCATGATGATCAGCGGTTCATCTACATTAAACTGCTGTGTGAAAAACTTGCCCCTTGGGTCCCTTTTAAAACGTTCCCCTATCACCTTAAACCTAAGTGCTCTTGCTTTATACTTTTGGGGAAAAAGAACGTGACCCTCCACCTTGTCTATGCCCGTCATGGTTTTATAAACCTCCGTAAAGTCAACTCTCAGTCTTTTTTTTGCTCCACAGAACATAGTCCCAACCTATCCAGTCTCTCCTTGTAACTCAAACCCTTCAATCACATTAACAACTTCATGAATCTTTTCTGTGTCCTCTCCAACTTAACCACATGTGTGACAAGCAGAACTGCATGCAATACTTCAAGTGTGGTCTCACCAACATCTTGTAAGAAGATGGCCCAATTCTAGTACGACCTTGGCCAGTGAAGGCAAATGTGCAATACCCCTTCTTCACCAATCAGTCTGACTGTGTCACCACTCCTAGTAGCACAGCGACTTCTCAGTCTCTTCTGCCTGCTCTTCTCCATACATCTGTAACACTATTTCCCCCATTCAATTCCTATTGAAAGTTCTCCAACTAATGGTTTCCACTACTGTACAGGCAGCAAGTTCCAGATCTTCTTGTGCATTACATGCATGGAAGATTTTTTCACATTTTCTTTGAATCTTTTGACCAGACTTCCAAATCCTTGTCTTCTGGTTGTTGAGTCCACCAACTAATGGGAACAGCTTCTCTTTTTGGCTGATCTTAGCTAGTCATTATCTCTGGCTGCTCTACTAAATCTCTTCTTAGCATTACTTACTCTAAAGAGGACAAATCCAGTTTATCAACATGGCCAAATTCACACACCTCTGGAATCATTATGAACTCAGGATATCCTAGTGTCCTTCGGAGTTAATGAAGTACACTTAAGCCAGTTATGATTAGTGTGCGAAATACAGCACCAAGTGGGTGCACATTGAATCTCCAAAAAAACTGTAATGTCATTTGATTTATTGCAATATCCAAGAGGTATAGTGCAGGTCAGAGAATTCTGTGGTATACTTTAACAGACACCTGACACAGCACTTCGTCTGCTAATGGCAGAGAGACGGCACCACAAGTAGTTTCAATACATCATAGAATGAAATTATAAGGGGGGGAGAGTAATTGAGTAAATAGAACATAGAAAACATAGAAAATAGGTGCAGGAGTAGGCCATTCGGCCCTTCGAGCCTGCACTGCCATTTATTATGATCATGGCTGATCATCCAACTCAGAACTCTGCACCACCCTTCCCTCCATACCCTCTGATCCCCCTAGCCACAAGGGCCATATCTAACTCCCTCTTAAATATAGCCAATGAACTGGCCTCAACTGTTTCCTGTGGCAGAGAATTCCACAGATTCACCACTCTCTGTGTGAAGAAGTTTTTCCTAATCTCAATCCTAAAAGGCTTCGCCTTTATCCTCAAATCATGACCCCTCGTTCTGGACTTCCCCAACATCGGGAACAATCTTCCTGAATCTAGCCTGTCCAATCCCTTTAGGATTTTATACGTTTCAATCAGATCCCCCCTCAATCTTCTAAATTCCAACGAGTACAAGCCTAGTTCATCCAGTCTTTCTTCATATGAAAGTCCTGCCAACCCAGGAATCAACCTGGTGAACCTTCTTTGTACTCCCCCTACGGCAAGGATGTCTTTCCTCAGATTAGGGGACCAAAACTGCACACAATACTCCAGGTGTGGTTTCACCAAGGCCTTGTACAACTGCAGTAGTACCTCCCTGCTCCTGTACTCGAATCCTCTCGCTATAAATGCCTGCATACCATTCACTTTTTTCACCGCCTGCTGTACCTGCATGCCCACTTTCAATGACTGGTGTATAATGACACCCAGGTCTCGTTGCACCTCCCCTTTTCCTAATCGGCCACCATTCAGATAATCTGTTTTCCTGTTTTTGCCACCAAAGTGGATAACTTCACATTTATCCACATTAAATTGCATCTGCCATGAATTTGCCCACTCACCCAACCTATCCAAGTCACCCTGCATCCTCTTAGCATCCTCCTCACAGCTAGCACTGCCGCCCAGCTTCGTGTCATCCGCAAACTTGGAGATGATGCATTTAATTCCCTCATCCAAGTCATTAATATATATTGTAAACAACTGGGGTCCCAGCACTGAGCCTTGCAGTACCCCACTAGTCACTGCCTGCCATTCTGAAAAGGTCCTGTTTATTCCCACTCTTTGCTTCCTGTCTGCTAACCAATTCTCTATCCACATCAATACCTTACCCCCAATACCATGTGCTTTAAGTTTGCACACTAATCTCCTGTGTGGGACCTTGTCAAAAGCCTTTTGAAAATCCAAATATACCACATCCACTGGTTCTCCCCTATCCACTCTACTAGTTACATCCTCAAAAAATTCTATGAGATTCGTCAGACATGATTTTCCTTTCACAAATCCATGCTGACTTTGTCCGATCATTTCACCGCTTTCCAAATGTGCTGTTATCACATCTTTGATAACTGACTCCAGCAGTCTCCCCACCACCGACGTTAGGCTAACCAGTCTATAATTCCCCGGTTTATCGCTCCCTCCTTTTTTAAAAAGTGGGGTTACATTAGCCACCCTCCAATCCTCATGAACTAGTCCAGAATCTAAAGAGTTTTGAAAAATTATCACTAATGCATCCACTATTTCTTGGGCTACTTCCTTAAGCACTCTAGGATGCAGACCATCTGGCCCTGGGGATTTATCTGCCTTTAATCCCTTCAATTTACCTAACACCACTTCCCTACTAACATGTATTTCGCTCAGTTCCTCCATCTCACTGGACCCTCTGTCCCCTACTATTTCTGGAAGATTATTTATGTCCTCCTTAGTGAAGACAGAACCAAAGTAATTATTCAATAGGTCTGCCATGTCCTTGCTCCCCATAATCAATTCACCTGTTTCTGTCTGCAGGGGACCTACATTTGTCTTTACCAGATTTTTCCTTTTTACATATCTATAAAAGTTTTTACAGTCAGTTTTTATGTTCCCTGCCAGTTTTCTCTCATAGTCTTTTTTCCCCTTCCTAATTAAGCCCTTTGTCCTCCTCTGCTGAACTCTGAATATCTCCCAGTCCTCAGGTGAGCCACTTTTTCTGGCTAATTTGTATGCTTCTTCTTTGGAATTGATACTATCCCTAATTTCTCTTGTCAGCCACGGGTGCACTACCTTCCTTGATTTATTCTTTTGTCAAACTGGGATGAACAATTGTTGTAGTTCATCCATGCCATCTTTAAATGCTTGCCATTGCATATCCACCGTCAATCCTTTAAGTGTCATTTGCCAGTCTATCTTAGCTAATTCACGTCTCATACCTTCAAAGTTACCCCTCTTTAAGTTCAGAACCTTTGTTTCTGAATTAACTATGTCACTCTCCATCTTAATGAAGAATTCCACCATATTATGGTCACTCTTACCCAAGGGGCCTCTCACGACAAGATTGCTAATTAACCCTTCCTCATTGCTCAAAACCCAGTCTAGAATAGCCTGCTCTCTAGTTGGTTCCTCAACATGTTGGTTCAAAAAACCATCCAGCATACATTCCAAGAAATCCTCTTCCTCAGCACCTTTACCAATTTGGTTCACCCAATCTACATGTAGATTGAAGTCACCCATTATAACTGCTGTTCCTTTATTGCACACATTTCTAATTTCCTGTTTAATACCATCCCCGACCTCACTACTACTGTTAGGTGGCCTGTACACAACTCCCACCAGCGTTTTCTGCCCCTTAGTGTTATGCAGCTCTAACCATATCGATTCCACATCTTCCCGGCTTATGTCCTTCCTTTCTATTGCGTTAATCTCCTCTTTAACCAGCAACGCCACCCCACCTCCTTTTCTTTCATGTCTATCCCTCCTGAATATTGAATATCCCTGAACGTTGAGCTCCCATCCTTGGTCACCCTGGAGCCATGTCTCTGTGATCCCAACTATATCATAATCATTAATAACAATCTGCACTTTCAATTCATCCACCTTGTTACGAATGCTCCTGGCATTGACACACAAAGCCTTCAGGCACTTTTTTACAACTCTCTTAGCCCTTATACAATTATGTTGAAAAGTGGCCCTTTTTGATGCTTGCCCTGGATTTGTCAGCCTGCCACTTTTACTTTTCTCCTTACTACTTTTTGCTTCTACCCTCACTTTACACCCCTCTGTCTCTCTGCACTGGTTCCCATCCCCCTGTTGTGAACTAACCTCCTCACGCCTAGCCTCTTTAATTTGATTCCCACCCCCCAACCATTCTAGTTTAAAGTCACCTCAGTAGCCCTCGCTAATCTCCCTGCCAGGATATTGGTTCCCCTAGGATTCAAGTGTAACCCGTCCTTTTTGTACAGGTCACGCCTGCGCCAAAAGAGGTCCCAATGATCCAAAAACTTGAATCCCTGCCTCCTGCTCCAATCCCTCAGCCACGCATTTATCCTCCACCTCATCGCATTCCTACTCTCACTGTCGCGTGGCACAGGCAGTAATCCCGAGATTACTACCTTTGCAGTCCTTTTTCTCAACTCCCTTCCTAGCTCCCTATATCCTCCTTTCAGGACCTCTTCCCTTTTCCTACCTATGTCATTGGTACCTATATGTACCACGACCTCTGGCTCCTCACCCTCCCACTTCAGGATATCTTGGACACGACCAGAAATATCCCGGACCCTGGCACCAGGGAGGCAAACTACCATCCGGGTTTCTGGACTGCGTCCACAGAATCACCTATCTGACCCCCTTACTATTGAGTCCCCTATCACAACTGCCCTCCTCTTCCTTTCCCTACCCTTCTGAGCTACAGGGCCGGACTCTGTGCTGGAGGCATGGCCACTGTCGCTTCCCCCAGGTAAGCTGTCCCCTCCAACAGTACTCAAACAGGAGTACCTGTTGTTAAGGGGCACAGCCACCGGGGTACTCTCTATTACCTGACTCTTCCCCTTCCCCCTCCTAACCGTGACCCACTTGTCTGCCTCCCGTGGCCCCAGTGTGACCACCTGCCTATAACGCCTCTCTATCAACTCCTCACTCTCCCTGACCAGACGAAGGTCATCGAGCTGCAGCTCCAGTTCCGTAACGCGGTCCCTTAGGAGCTGTATCTCGATGCACCTGGCGCAGATGTGGACGTCCAGGAGGCTTGGAGACTCCAGGGCCTCCCACATCCGACACCGAGAACAAACTGCCCTCACACTCATACTGCCCCTCTCCTCAAATAACAACAGAAAATGAATACCAAACCTTCTTCGCCTCGCCCGTTTCCGCCTAATGAGGAAAAACATAATTTAATATTGGAAAGTCTTTGCAATACTGCCGTCCATTCACATTTGTTTAGGGGAAATATATTATTGTACAATTAGAGCTTGTTTCAAGTGTGCAGCTAAAAAGGATAACTAGCTCATAGTGTCTGGAAGTCCCTAGCCTAGAGTATACAACAGTTTAAAGTAATCAGATCAGGTGAAATTTCCCTGAAATTTCTTGTGAAAGCATTAACTCACAGATTATAACTTAACACAAAATGGTGCCTATCTGCAATAAAATATGTCTATTGACAATTATACCTTTATAATGTGGAAAATATTCTATTCTTAAACCACTGATACTCATGCATTAGATCACAATGCTGGACCAAATTCATCAGGTATCTGTTCTACCAGATGGCTGCATGTTCAGAATTTGTTGAAGTTAAAAGTTTTATTAATGGATTGTACCTGTACAAATCACTGATCATTTGGGTGATTAGGTACAGGGTGCAAATTAGTTTTATGTTGTTAACACTAAGTACGCATTGAAGCAAAAGAAAATGTTCATCTGGCAACACAATATTTCATTCTATTAAAACCAAATGAGTAAAATCGGCAGTGAACGCTCCAGCAACCACTTAACACCAGAGAACAGAGATCAAAGAGAATTTTTAACATACCCAACTTCTATGCAACTGATCTTTTAGTAATTCAAATGTGGGCCCTGGAGTATGTCAGATCACAGATACTCCATCTGGAAAGATCCCACCAGAAACATTTAAAATGACTTATTCAATACCATCAGTGGACTTTTTAGAAAAACGCATTTTCTACTCCAACCACCAAATAGTAACTAACAGAAGCTCATTTTCTCGGTTTACTGAGGGTCTCTTTTATTGGGATAAACTTTCAGCAAGATTACCCATCATTTAATCATTTGATCATTGAGCAATGTGCATTTCCACAATTCGATCATAGGTAATGTACCAATAAACTCTTTGATATTCGACAAGCGATAAAAGGATAACCAAATTCATTTTGAAAGAACACCACTAAGGTCCAATTTATTTAATTCAGTGTTATTTCTCATAAAATTCAATCCGAGGTTCTCACCTATTTTAAGATCGCTATTATCACAGTATCCAAGAAAAACAAGGTAATACGCCTTAATGACCACTGCCTTCTGGTTTTGACATCCACCATCACGAAGAGCTTCAAGAAGTTGGTCATGGCATGCATCAACTCAAGCCTCCCAGACAGCTTTATGCACTGCAATTCACTTATCAACAAAACAGTTCCACAGCTGATGCCACCTCTCTGGCCTGACAATCATCAATGGAGCACTTAGAGCAGAGGCACTGTATTAGACTATTGTTTATTAACTCTTGTTGTGCATTTAGTACTTTAATTTCAAGCAAATTCAATTCCAAACTCTTAAACCTTGGACTTAACACCACCCTTTGCAATTGATCCTTGACTTCCTGATTAACAGACCACAATTAGTAGGGAAAGGGAGCAACATCTTTGCTATGAATATTCCCAATACTGGTGCCCCAAAGGACTCCCTACACACTCACAACTGCGATGCCAGATTTTGCTCTAACTTCAGTATGCAGAATCAGAATGCAGGAAGAAGATACAACACCTAGTAACATGGTGTCACGACAAACTCTTTTCCCTCAATGTGAGCAAAACGGGAGTTGATCAATGACTTCAGGAGTGGGTGTGGTTCACATCTACTGTACTGAAGTCTAGAGGGTTGACAGCTTCAAGTTCCCCGGAGTGAACATCAGCAAAAGCCTGTCCGACCACATTGATGCGATGGCCAAGAACACCATGCAATGCATCTACTTCCTTGGGAGAATAAAGAAATTTGGCACGTTCCTTTTGGCACTCACTTATTTTTATTGATGTACCGTATAAAGCATTCTATTCAGATGCATCATAGTTTGGAATGGCAATTGCTTTGCCCATGACTGCAAGGAACCTCAGAGAGTTTTGACATAGCTCAGCACATCAGGGAAACCAGCCCCTCCTCCATGAACTCTGCCTCAGTAAAGGAGCCAGCGTAATGAAAGATCCTATCCACCCCGAACATTCTTTTCTCCCACCTCCCTTCTGGCACAACAGACAAACGCCTGGAGGCATGTACAGCCAGGCTCAACCCCGTTGTTATAAAACTATTGAATGCTTCCCTAGTATGACAAGATGGATTCTTGACCCCCAACTACCATGAAGTCACTTTTCAGTTTACTATCTACCTGCACTCTCTCTGTACTGTAACTCTTTATTCTGCACTCTGTAATACACACACACCTCCCCCCCCGTATGGATAGAATGCAAATTCAGTGACAATGTTGAACCAATTTACAATTCAGTAAAATCAAAAATATATTTAGAAGTCACATATGCCACAGATTAGATTTCTATTATTAAAAGCTTCTTGTATTAAAAGCTACTTTTGAATAATAAGTGCCATATTTAAGACATGCATCTAAAGGTGAAGGGAGGGAAGGTGAAAGACAAATAAATACGAAGATTCTTTTTTTATCAAATGCAGAGTGGTTAGTGCCTGGGATGTGCTGCCAGGATGGTGGTGCAGGCTGTTTAATGGAGACATTTAAACAGCTCTCAGACAGGCACATGAAAGTACAGAGAGTGGAGGGACATGCAATCAGAGGGAATTAGGTATAATTGGCTTAATTAGTTCAAAACAGCATCATAGGCCAAAGGCCCTATTCTGAGCTTCATTTTTTATGATATTTATTTTGTTCAGAAAGCTAAAACACGGCTACTTGAAAGAACCACAGAAATTCTATTACACCAGAGTTGCTCATTGAGTTCATCTCTTCATGGGAGCTAAATATTCTAATTCCATTTCTCCACAACTTCTCATTTTATCCTAAAGATGCATAAAAATTGTGCTTGATTGTTTTCCCTGAATATCTTTTTATGGGATGTACAACAATTGTAACTGAAATCTCACCAAAAACCTTTAAAAGGAAGTTGAATCACCGTAACACCTCTCTGATCTCAAGACGAGAATTAGCAAAGAAGAGGAAATGAGGTCAGCATAGATCAGCCATGGTTATATTGTCTGGTGAGGCAGGCCCCAGAGACCAAAGGCCTATTCCTAGTCCTGTTTTCTATGCTCTTATATAATGCTGAGAAATGAGTAATGTAGTATCTTAATGGCAGGCCTGGCTGAAATACTCTACTCTTCCCTCTGTTCTCTTTGCATCTGCGATTATAAAACATTTGACAGTTTGTTTTGGAGCATTAGAACAGTCATTTAGGCCCTCTTGCCTGTTCTGCAATTCAATTGGATCACTAATTTTTATTGCTTCAGCAACACTTCTCTGCGCAATCTCTTGTCTATACTAGTCTCTCACAAATCTCCAGTCTCCCAAAAACTAAATCCAATGAGTAGCAGCTATGAACTCCAAGCCTCGGTTAGGGCACATAGAGAGTATTAGCTTCAACTTCAGGCAACCACATTGCAGAGTATTCCAGTGAAATACTGTATCTCCTTCCCCTAGTCCAACCTGAACACACATACTGTTCAGGGGACAGAAATGCAACAAAAAGATTTCTTTTTAAATCAGTAATGATGTACAATGTGTAAAACATGGCAATAATACTAAATGAAGAATGAGATGAATTTAAAAATAAGGATATTTACTGCAATCTGCAATATGTTTGCTCAGATACCAGGTCATTGTCTTAACTCATTTTGTATATACGTCGGCACCATTGTAACATACGTTGGCAGGTAAGACACCAGAGTAATGCCTTTCAATTACATAGTGGGTGCAAGATGGGAATGGAAAGGGAAGCAGCAATGACCTTCTGTGAACCTCCGGGTGGTCCGTAAACAAGCCACTTGATCTGCCTCAGAACGGCAAGAGATGTAAGCTCTAAGAGAAAGCCAAAGACTGCCCTTTTATATTTCAAGGGCTTAGACAGAACATGATCTGTCTTCAGAAAAGAAGCTTATTTCATTCTCTGAAATGTTTGTTTTATAAACCATGTAGGTCGGGGCACAACACTATAGTAAAAATTCCAGTATACTGTAGAGGGTGCAGAGATTTGCCAAGGCTGCCAAAACTGCGGCTAAGGGGCAGGAGTAGAATTGTTAGGGTTGTCTCCTTTTGACCAAAATAGGCCAAGAGGAAATTTAATTGAGGCGTATAAAATTATGATGGGACTTTGAAAGTAAATAGGTGAACTGTTTCCAATAGAAGGGTCACAAAGCATTAATCCAGCGAATGGTTGGGAACAGAGGTGGAAAAATACAATTATTTTAACCATGATGGTGGCAAGAGAAAGAAATGTATTGCTTAAAGATATGTTGGAGACCAAAGCCTTCACCAAAATTAGATAGTACTAGGACGTGCGCTTGAGGAGCTGTGGCCCACAGAGCTATATATCTGGTGTTGGAAGGTGGGATAGGGCTCATTGTCATGGGTATGGAGAGGGTACGCTGAATGGTTTCCTTTTACTTTAAGAGTTTGTGATTTTATTACTTTAATACCCTCCTCATTCACCAATAAAAATATATTTTTTGCTAAATATTCATACAAGGAATGTGGGTTTTATCAGATGAGTCAGCATTAACTTGCCCAGAGCTAATTACCTCTGAGAAAATGATGGTGAACCGTTGCTTTGTAACACTGCATTCCTAGAGGTGTGAGTAACCCCCAATTCTGTTAAGATTTCCAGAACTTTTACTCAACAACAGGGATAGAGTAGTGATATATTTCCAAGACAGATGCTATGTGGCTTGGAGGGCAACTCCTAAGTAGTGGTGGTTCCGTGCCTTTGTTGTTATAGCAGGTAGTAGTCATGGGTTTGTAAGATGGTGGGTATGCTGCAGAGACTCCTGCAGATGGCACAAGCTGCTGTCACTGTCCATTAGTGATGGAGTCAGTGAATGGCTGTGGGTGGGGTGCCTTTGAAGTGAGCTGGTGTGTGTTGGGTAGGGTGCTGAGCTTCTTGAAGCTGTACCCACCTATTCCATCAGACCCCTGACTTGAAACATGTAGATGGAGAAGCTTTGGATACTTAGGAGGCGAGTTACTTGCTAGGTTCCCTGACCTCCGACCAGCACTTATAACTACTTTGTGCTAATGGTGACTCCAGTTCAATTTCTAGTCAACAGTAACCCACAAGGTATTAATAGTGTGGGGAGGGGGGGAGGGGATGAAGTTCAGTGATGGCAATGCTATTGAATGTCAGTGGATGAAAGCTGGATTTTCTCATGCGCTGGGTTTAACCTGGACAAGGAAGAGAGATCCTCAACAGAAAGTGACGGGACGGTGAAATGGTACAACCAGCAGCAGAATGATTGAAAGTACAGAGGCGGAGTAGAGAGGAAAGAACTTAAGAGACAACATAAGCATATGTCTGTGGAGTAATAAGGATAACACACAAGGTGAAGATTTTTTGGCGTTTTTTGTCATTAAGTAATTAACCTATTTACTAATATTGAACCACAAAATCTAAAGGGCTTCAAAACCATTAAAATCATTAAATAACGTGTATCTACAAATAATACAGATAAGGAAATGGTAGACAAGGCTTTATGTCTGAAATTATTACGTGGGAAGGCATGAGAATGTCTTCAACTGCAGCAGATGTATTTGCCTTTAAATTCTTTGGCTGTTAATAATGAAGCTGGAATTTGAGTTGGCAACAAATCCAGCAGCAAGGAAAGGTAGGAGGGTCTGAAGAGTTTACTCCAAACATCAGTCACTACTCAGAGTAAAGTTCAAAATCATATTCCAATAATTCAAAATATCCAGTGCCCACAGCAGTCTTATGTTCATTTGATGTTCAGAATGTGGCCTCATTTACACTGGAAAAACAAACACGGATTGGCTGATTGTGTTGTGAAGAAATTATGTTCAGTCTGTTGCCTGCCTCTTTAACTCTCCATCTCACTTTCACACTTACCTATCAATCTGTAGTCTCCTATACCATTACAATGAGGCCCAACTTCATGTAAGTAGATTTCTGCCTGTATCAGTCATCTGGCCATGATAATGACTTAGCTTGTCTGCTTTCTACCCTCCATTTAAAAAATATCTCAGCCTGACCTACTAGTAATTTGCAACTCCTACATTGTTTATTTTACTCTACCAGAGACACCCACCTTCCTTCCAGTCTCATACCCCCTCTTATTTACCAGAACCTACTCTTTCTCACATGTCCACCTACTTCTCCTTTGTGGACCCACATAATCACAGGATGCAAACTCCACACAAAGTATTGGAAAACAGATACAATTACAGATGCTAGAATTTTAACATGAGAAATACTGGAAGAATTCAGCCAGTCAGAAGAGAAAGCAATCATTGGTTTGAGTCAATGGCCCTTCCTCAAATCTGCTAGCCGGTCAATAAGGAACCCGGGTCACTGTAGTTATCAGGCAGCAACCCTACCTGCTGCATCACTATGCCAGCATTACATAATGACAAGCAAGCCACGGTCCCAACAGATCCACCACAGACTCAATCCCAGTTCAGACCAAAGTCAAGCAGCATCTATGGGAAGAGGTACAGTCGACGTTTCGGGCCGAGAACGAAACAGAAGGTAGAGAAGTCAATGTTCATGCCATCAGGTTGGAGGCTACCCAGACGAAATATAAGGTGTTGTTCCTCCAGCCTGAGCGTGGCTTCATCTTTACAGTAGAGAAGGCCGTGGATAGACATGTCAGAATGGGAATGGGATGTGGAATTAAAATGTGTGGCCACTGGGAGATCCTGCTTTCTCTTGCGGACAGAGCGTAGGTGTTCAGCGAAACGGTCTCCCAGTCTGCGTCGGGTCTCGCCAATATATGGAAAGCCGCATGGGGAGCGCCAGACGCAGTATATCACCCCAGCCAACTCACAAGTGAAGTGTCGCCTCGCCTGGAAGGACTTTCTGGGGCCCTGAATGGTAGTGAGGGACTTCTCTAACTTCCGATAATCCCCCACTTCCCCCTCGTACCCCATCCGTTATTGCTCATCCCCTGGGCTCCCCCCTCCCCCTTTCTTTCTCCCTAGGCTTCCCGTCCCATGATCCTCTCATATCCCTTTTGCCAATCAACTGTCCGGCTCTTGGCTCCACCCCTCCCCCTCCTGTCTTCTCCTATCATTTTGGATCTCCCCCCCCCTCTCACTTTCAAATCTCTTACTAGCTCTTCTTTCAGTTAGCCCTGACGAAGGGTCTCAGCACGAAACGTCGACTGTACCTCTTCCTATAGATGGCCTGCTGCGTTCATCAGCAACTTTTATGTGTGTTGCTTGAAATTCCAGCATCTGCAGATTTCCTCGTGTTTGCAGATCAAAGTCAGGCAAGGCTGTATCCTTACTCCAACCCTGTACTCCATCTTCCTTAACAGGATTATAGTCTCTCACCTCAAACATTAAAGAGTGGGAAGCTGTTCAGTCTTTGTTGTGCCCCTGGTGGACCAAGATCAGTCTTCAAATTACAGTAGATAAATGAGGCTTGGACTCAGAGCTCCAAGTTATCAATGACTACTAAAGCATACGGAAGGGAGAGTGTGAGGGCCTCTGTAGGTCAGAGTTGACCATGGATATTGCATCGTAGCTCCTCAAGCCTGGGCAGTACAATATGGAGAGCAAGCTGTTGCCCCGGTAGTAAGCTCCCCCTTTTCAAGCATATGATGAACCCCATGGAATGGCAGAGACTGAAACAGTTTGGTACCAGAAGCATCGCAGGAGTTGCCAGTCAGCATTGAACTCCAAGTAGGACTGCCTTAGGGACTCCAGCACCAGATTTTTCCCTCAGGGTTTAGACTCCTGAGTAAGTATATTGAAAACAATGGCCCTCCATCCCCAACTTGAGATTGTCTGACAATCAAGACTCATGATGAGAGATGAAACACTTTAAATTTTTCAGGAGCCACCTCATAACATGATAAAATTCACAAATCCTCCACTGCACCAGTCAGCCTTGAGCTAACTGAAGAGGTTGTTGACAGATCAAGAATTGAAACCCAGCACAGTTTACCAAATAGCATACAGGAGAGCAGGTCATACCTGTCTGCTTTGAAGACTTACATGATCTTGAGGCGGCAGCTCAAAGCACGTGAAAGGATAACCAAAGCCGTCCTCATAAATATGCTACAAATTGATTAGCAAGAATAGTCAACCAAATTCAGCATCCTCTTGCAGCCCAGCATCCTCAGCACTGGACTGAGACTAGTCTAGTTTGTGGGTTACACCATTCATACACGCAGTACCAAACTGCTAAAACGCTAACTTGCATCACAGGAAGAAATATCCAGGAGGGAAAACTAAGGACTGTGCTTTCAAGTTTTCTTGAAAACAATATAATATCCTCATCAACTCAAGATTATTCCTGGCCTGTAATTATTCAGGAAAGGAACATCGATGAAGTCAATGAGCACTTTAGCTCTCTATAAGAGGGATACACAGAGGCTAGACGCAAGTTACAGAAAGTGGTCACAACATCCCAGTCACAAAAATCATACCACCCTTGGAATTTCTGGATCCCAGAATAGACTGTTCAGCCATCTCAGGAATGGTAAAAAAAAACAAGTCATCCTTATGTACTTAAGTCTTGAAGATCTGCGTGGATGATATGCAAAACAAAGTTTTCCACTATATCTCAGTACATGTAACAATAATAAATCAATTAGTAATTACCGATTTTGCAAGAAGCTTTGTTATTCTCTGCAGTTACATGTTAACATTGTTAGTTGAAATTAGGGCTCTGTACATACCAGTCTTAATTTTGACTGTCTAATAGTCCTTCACTGTTTCTCTCTTTATATCTTTCATTTTCTCCTAATTACAAAGGTTATTCCTCTATTTCTACTATTTTCCCCATTTTTTCTGCTATAGAGTTTTATAACCTAGTAAAAGTTGATTCCAGTTGGTTCTATTGGTACAGTAATCTCCAAGTTAAGCCATCTTTTCAGAAAGTCCAAAGTTGTATTTGCTGTTCATTCAATTTGTCATTGTACTTCTGGGCTAAATCAAAATGATTCTTAGCTGGATGATGGGATATCTACCATTTTGTCTTCCAATTGGAATTTCTCTTTTATTATCCTCTCTATTTTAATTTATAAACAAGTAGTCAATGCACACATTTCAGTATCATTTTATCTGTCAATAATTTCTCATGCATTCTCCAAAAGGGAAATAAAAGAGGTTTATTGTGCTTGTGGTAGTTGTCTCCTTTAAAAATAATTCTTATCTTAGCCTGTATATACATCAACAATCATTTAACCCAAACACACTTAGCACGAACACTCACTGCCATCTCTCATGCCTTACATTTCAGCCTAGCAAAACTTTGGTCTTGCCATAAGTTGTAACTTTTACTCTTGATCTATCTTTATCTTTCTTCATAACTGTACTCAATCTAGCTGAATATACTCCTACACAAGTGCTACACATGCCCTTACACTTCCTCCCTCACCACCAGTCAGGGCCCCAGACAGTCCTTCCAGGTGAGGCGACGCTTCAACTGTGAGTCGGCTGGGGTGATATACTGCGTCCGGTGCTCCCGATGTGGCCTTCTACGTACTGGCGAGACCTGACGCAGACTGGGAGATCGTTTCGCTGAACACCTACGCTCTGTCCGCCAGAGAAAGCAGGATCTCCCAGTGACCACACATTTTAATTCCATGTCCCATTCCCATTCTGATATGTCTATCCACGGCCTCCTCTACTGTAAAGATGAAGCCACACTCAGGTTGAAGGAACAACACCTTATATTCCGTCTGGGTAGCCTCCAACCTGATGGCATGAACATTTGACTTCTCAAACTTCCGCTAATGCCCCTCCTCCCCCTCGTACCCCATCCGTTATTTATTTATATACACACATTCTTTCTCTCTCTCTCCTTTTTCTCCCTCTGCCCCTCTCACTGTACCCCTTGCCCATCCTCTGGGCTTCCCCCCTCCCCCTTTCCTTTCTCCCTAAGCCTCCTGTCCCATGATCCTCTCATATCCCTTTTGCCAATCAACTGTCCAGCTCTTGGCTCCATCTCTCCCCCTCCTGTCTTCTCCTATCATTTCAGATCTCCCCGTCCCCCTCCCACTTTCAAATTGCTTACTAGCTCTTCTTTCAGTTAGACATGACGAAGGGTCCCGGCCCAAAACGTTGACTGTACTTCCTCCTAGAGATGCTGCCTGGCCTGCTGCGTTCACCAGCAACTTTTATGTGTGTTGCTTGAAATTCCAGCATCTGCAGATTTCCTCGTGTTTGCATTTTTAAATACTCCTACACTTTTCATTTTCTAGTACACAAATGACTATGTTTTTCACAGTCTTTTTTCCTCACAGCTCCTACCCAAGAACCACTAAAAATAAGCCTTCTGATTCTCTTCTCTGCCCTGGCCTCAAATTCTTGCATTTCAACCAGAAAAAACTGGACCACCTAATCCATCCAACAGTGCTATTAAATTATACTTGCTTCATAGCAACCTGCTCACCACAGTCACCTCATTACAGCCTTACTGCAGACATAAACAAAAGAACCAAACTCCAGAGGTGAACTGAGCGTATCTGCCTTTGATGTCAGGTAGCATTCAATCAAGCGTGACATCAGGAGCTCTGGGCAAAGTGGAGTCAACGGGAATCAGAGGTACACCCTCCACGAGTTGAAATCAAAGCTAGTAGAAGGGGAAACGTTTGTGGTGGCTGTAAGTCAATCAGCTCAGCCACTGGACCTCTCTGCAGAAGTTCTTCAAGGTTGTGCCCTCGGCCCAGCCGTCGTCACCTGCTCCATCTTTCGTAGGGATGACGGCTGATGATCACACAATGTTCAGCACCATCTGTGACTCCTCAGATCATGAAGCAGTCCACAACTAAATACTGCAAAACTGAGACAATAGCCAAGCCTGGGTTGATAGATGGCAAGTAAGCCACACAAGTGCCAGGAAATGATGACGACTATCAAGAGAAAATCCAGCTTTTACTTCCTGACATGCAACGGTAGTAGCATCACTGAATCCTCCAGTACTAAGATCTTGGAGGTTACCATTGACTAGAAACCAAACTGGAGTAGCAATATACACAATGTGGCCAGAAGTGAGGGTCAGATGCTAGGAATTCAGCAGAATAACTTACCTCCTGACTTCCCAAACCCCGTCCGTCAATTACATGGTGGACTAACTGGTCTTTCTTCCAGTGTTCTGCTAGTCATACAGCACATAGCAACCCTTTGTTAATTACCATATTCAGAACTATTCATTGCTCCACCACCAACACAAAGTAGGAATGCTGCCACAAATCAATAAAACTCCTTATGCAGCACCTTCCAAACACATGATTGCTATCGACTTGAAGGACAATCCAGTGAAGTATGGGAACACCACAACCTGGAATGTGCCCTCCAAGCCACACGCCATTCTATTTTGGAAGTACATTCAGTGGCCACTTTATTAGGTATAGCTGCACACCAGCTCATTAATGGAAGTATCTAATCAGCCAATCATGTGGCAGCAACTCAGTGCATAAAAGCATGTTGATATGGTCAAGAGGTTCAGTTGTTGTTCAGACCAAACATCAGAATGGGGAAGAAATATGACTTTGACCAGGGAATAATTGTTGGTGCCAGATAGGGTGGCTTCAGCATCTCAGAAACTGCTGATCTCCTGGGATTTTCATACACAGGTCTCTAGAGTTTACAGGGAATGCTACAAAAAACAAAACAAAAAAAATCCAGTAAGCGTCAGTTCCGTGGGTGAAATGCCTTGTTAATGAGAAAGGGCAGAGGAGAACAGCCAGAGTGGTTCAAGCTAACAGGAAGGTGGCGGTAGCTCAAATAACAAAATATTACAATAGCAGTGTGCAGAACAGCATCATTGAATGCACAACGTGTCGAACCTTGCAGTGGATGTGTTGCTTCAGCAGAAGACCATGAACACTCAGTGGCCACTACTTCACTATTGTTGGGCAAGATTCAGGAATGCTCTCCCTCATGACAATGTATTTAACCACACAAGGACTGCAAGTACTCAAGAAGGAAACTCACCATCACATTCAAAGAAAATGAAGATTCAGCAATTAAATGCAGGCTCAGCAAGTGAATTCCATATCCTTCAAAAACATGTTTTTAAAAAAGCACAAATCAACCAAAACTCCTTTGGTTTATATGCCCTTTCACAAGTATTCTGCTGTTTTTTTTTAAACTACTGATTGAATGACTATCACTTGGTACTGGACAACTACAGTACAGCAGCTATTAATTCTATTAAGATACAACATATCTTTCTATTCAATTCTTTAAGCATTATACTACAAAAGGATCTCATGTTCTAGATGCATTTCACAAGAAGTTCTCATAAATGAGCCACTCATTTTCAAGTGCTGTTTAAAGCACTGAGTGTAAAGCTTTATATGAGATAAAAGCCCTTGTTTGCAGGACAGAATTCCACTATTTGGTTTACAGTATTTGTGCAGGCTTAATGTTGACCCAATCCAAAACCAACTACACTGCTTGGCTGTTTAATAACAGAATGCTTTATTCTCTAGAACATTCTGGTGTTTTCAAAACAGCATCTCCTCTGATCAACCATGAGCAGTTTCTGTTTCAATACCAATGAAATCCAACTAGCCTAATACAGTTTCTTGAAAAAGGCTTTGAAGCAACATTACAAGCATAAAATTAATGTAACTATCACCCTATTATATTTACTATATTTTCCAGATTTACAGGATTGTTTTGAATTAGCTTCACAATCTCCAAAGACTTATATAATACAGCTCTCTTGTTTCACAGGGTCAGGCAGGGGTAATGGTGGATGGTGATGGAACAGTAAGATTCCAAGTATAACACCAACAAAATGGTTAATGAGGAAACCTAGCAAGCAAATCAGTTATATGACACTGCTATAAAGAATAACAAGACGACAATGAAGAAGGTGGTCTATCACCACTCTTTAGGGCAACAAGGTATGTTGAATAAACGGAAGGAGAAAATACTGATTAAAACCTCGACCTCAAGTTATGGACAAAGCACAATCGATAGCTCACTCCCAGCTCCCCGAGAAGGCGGGCCTCGAACTAGATTCCCTGGGGATCAAATTTCTCCATGGTAGAGTTAAGTGGGTTATTCCAAAATTTAGCGCAATGATGCACCCAGGTCAAAAATCATATGAAAGGGGAATTAGAGTTAATTGTTTGTACACAATAAGATTGTTCTAAGCTTCTCAGTAACAGGTCATGGGGCTGAAACATACTGGCACTCATTCTGACACGTTGCTGTTAGTACATCCTACGGGCACATTCAACCCATTTTGTCCATGCTAGCCGAATAAGCAACACTAACCTCATTTTCTATTTATCAGTCCATTCATTGTTTTATAGGTTACAACACTCATGCTCACAATTTTGAAATATGTTGAGGATTTCTGCTTCTACTAGGCAGAGAATACCAGATACTGACAACATCTGTAAATTTCCTCAACTCCCCTTTAACCTTTCTACTTTTAATCATAGTCCACTTCCCCAAGTGCTGATAAATAAGCATATATTACAGAGTTGGTGAAAATGGACCCACTAGTAAAGGATCCATCTAACAGACTGTTAAATGCTAAATGAAGTCTTGCTCATTTAAATTGCCATACCAAGAAAAAAATTAATCTGGTGGGTAAATCCATGACAAGGACGCCAACTTTAAAAGTGATCTGGCTAAACATGGAAGATGTTTTTCTTTTTAAAAGCTGTCTAAATAGCGATGGATGCTAGCTCGATTGAAATTTTGAAGACTGAGATTGATACACAATCATCAAGGGAGTCAAGGCATATTGCTCAGGGACAGATTAGTATTGAAGCACAGATTAGTCATAATCTGTTCCAATGGTGGACGGAGACAGAAGATTTTAAGAGCAGAGGAAGTGACAGGGAACATTATTTACACTACTGCTCCAATACGCTGTTGATGTGGTTGTTCTAGTTGAGATTCTGATCAACAATGACCCGCAAGATATTACTGGTTAGTTGTAAACACAACTGAAATTGAAGGTCACAGAAGACTTGTCCCTTGCTTTTAGAAACACAATACCTAGTGCTTACATGGTTCAAATGCTACATCATCATTTAATTAGGCCATGCTTCTGTTCTAATCCTGATGTTAACTGACATAGTTTGTTTCATTATAGAGAAAATATTAATGAAGTTGCATTTGGGAATAATCAGCAAAATGCCCACATCTGAATTCCACTACCCCCTCTGAAAGCACTTTTCCGATATCAACCACTCTCTGTGTAAAAATAATTTTCTTCAAAGACCTTCCTTTAAAACTGTTTCCACTTTACTCAAACCCATGCCCTCCACAACCCAATCTATACTTCTCATAATCATATATACTTCCATTACGTCACAGCTCTGTCTCATTTGCTTCAAGGAAAACAAGCCCAGCCTGTCCAATCTGTCCCATAAATCCTCCAATCCAAACAACTTTCTGGTGTATCGCCGATGCACACTCTCCGGTACAATCACATCCTTCCTATTGTGTGGCAATGAGAGCTACACACAACATTGCAAGCATGGCCTTATCAGTTTTCTAAAGTTGCAAAATGACAACCCAATTCTTATCTCTGTGCACAAACTGATGCCTTCTTCACCACCTTATTGGCATGTGTTGCCACTTTCAAGGAACTATGGACTTGGACCCTTGGGTCTCTGTTGATCAGCATTAGTGTCTTATCATTTACTGTGCATGTCCAATGTCTATAAGACTTCCTAAGTCCTACCTCTGACACTCACACACTCAAGATGTCATAAACAGCAAAGATCCCTGCAACCATCCCTGTGGTACACCAGTAGTCACAGGCCTCTAATCAGAAAAAAATACTTCCACCACTACCCTCTGCCTCCCATCATCAAGCTAATTTTAAAAACATTGAGCCAGTTTGCATTGGGTCCCATGTGCTTTAACCTTCTGGACCAGTCCACCTGCAGAACTTTGTCAAATGGCTCAGTAAAGATCATAGAGACAACACTTGCCACCCTGCCTTCATCAATCTACTTTGCTATCTTCTCAAAAAAAACTCATTCAAGCAATTCCAATTTCCTCAGCTTTTTCTGAATTGAGTCACTTGCCAGAGGGCTCGAAACTTAAGCTGCAGCAACTCCTCCAGAAATATTGGTTGGACTTCTCCTTTAACTCCAAAGGGGACAGGGTGTGGACAGTGGTACCGGTACATGTTGTCAGTCAGTTTCTTGATTGCAAAATTAATGCAATTATTTTGTTTAAGCAATTAATATTGGAGACAGATTTTTTTTTTAAAAAGATGGTATTATTTTAAAATTGTGGACTTACATTTGAGTTAACTTTACTGCGACAATGGATTCTTAGCCGACTGTTGGACTCCTATAGAATAGCCATTCAAAACAATGGCTTAATGGTTACATGCCAAGTAGCAAATGTGTTAGTCTTTTCACACCTTCTTTATCCCTGTGTTTCAAAAGATGCATAAATGCATCTCACCCTAACCATGGACTTTTTACTCTCCTCCCATCCGGTAGGCGCTACAGGAGCCTCCACTCCCGCACCAGCAGGCACAGGAAGAGCTTCTTCCCTGAGGCTGTGACCCTGCTGAACCTCACATCACAGCGCTAAGCAGTATTGCACCCATATTGTACTGTCTCAGTACTTTTATATTTGTGTGCTGTAGCACTTACTTTCTATTCGCAGTTATTTTGTAAATAACACTATTCTTTGCATTTCTGGTTTGACGCTAACTGCATTTCATTGGCTTTGTATCTGTACTAGGCACAATGACAATAAAGTAGAATCTAATCTAATCTAATCTAAATGTGTTCTCATCATTTATTTTTAGTTATTTATCAGCAGCAACATGACAACATATAGTCAGATGTCAGGTATACAAAATAAATGTACCGAAGTACTTAATTCAGTGCTTTTTCTCTAGATATTGCTTCATTAGGTTAACCAATATAAAGTTTCAATTCTGTCGGCAAGATGGTGCTGGTGAGCCATGGCGACGTGTCACACACAGTTTACAGAACTTCTAAGTACACTTCTTTTGAACGAACTTCACTGCAACTTGCAGCCTGTAATTTCCATTTAAGTAATGTGCTTTTGAACTGTCTTAAAGAACTAGCAATTTCACGATCTTCTGAAGGACTAAGCAGACTTAACTTTCAGGCAGGCTTTAAGCAGACGTGGGCACGTCGCCATAGTCAAAAAACAGGGTGGAGGGGCGGACTCTAACCCAGGCTAAAATGAAGGGGTATGAAACTTCCTCTACCCAGCAAACGTACAGTCACTGGAGAACAAGATTGAGGACCCAAGGGCAAGATTGCTGTATCGGAGGGAAATGAGGAATTCCTGCGTTCTCTGTTTCATGGAGACATGTCTTACTCCAGACATGCCAGCTACGTCAGTAAGACACAAGGGGTTCTCAATACACTGTATGGACTGAACTGCTGATTCTAACAAGGCAAAATATGGACGTCTGTGTTTCATAATAAACTCTTTGAGGTGCTAGGACATAGCAGTCTTGCCACATTCTTGTTCCTTCGACCCGGAACATCTAAAGATTAAGTGCCGACTGTTCTACTTATCAAGTGAGCTTTCCTCCGTGACCCTGACTGGTTTACACACCAGCAAAAAGAGATGTTAAGCAGGCACCTAATACATTGAGTGCCGCAATCAGCAAATATGAAAAGCCTACCCTATCGCCTTTCAAATCATTGTCAGGGACTTTCGTCAATCTTGTTTGAAGAAATCTCTGCCCTACATAACACCTGGATATCAGGGGTCCCAATACACTCAGCCACTGCTATATCACGATTAGGAATGCCAACTGTTGCATGCCTGGAGCGTATGGACATGGACTTTATGAACACAGTCGTAGACAAGTGTGCCCCCAAAATATTATTCAGTCTTCTCCAATCAGAAGCCCTGGATGAATCATGAGACCTGCAATCTGAGGGCCAGATTAGTCGCATTCAGATCTGCCAATCATGTAAAATACAACAGGTCCAAGTATAATCTCTGGAAAGCCATCTCTCGTGTGAAGTGGCAATTCCAGACCAAACATGAATCACTGAATGACGCTTGACAGCTGGGGCAGGGCTTGAATGCTAGCACCTCTTACAAAGTGAAATAAAGCAACATAGGTGACAAGGCTTCGCTCGCAGATGAGCTCAGTGTTTTTTATGCTCGGCTGAACAGTCAAAACATGGAGGCATCTTCACAAACTCCCACAGTCCCTGTGATTTTAGTCTCCGAGGCTGACGTAAGAGCATCCTTCACATGGGTGAAATCACAGAAACGATCTGGCCCATACAAGGTACCTGACTGAGTACTAAAGATCTGTGCTGATCAATTGGCTAGAGTGTTCACCCGATTCCTTTAGCCTCTTGCTTCAGTAGCCTGAGATAGCCATCTGCTTCAAGCTGGCTTTGATTATACTGGTGCCCAAGAAGAACATGGTAAAGTGCCGCAATGACTATCGTCCAATAGCACTTACATCCACTGTGATGAAGTACTTTGAGAAGTTGGTGATGAAACATATCAACTCCAGCCTGAGAAATGACTTGGATCCACTCCAATTTGCTGACCACCACAAAAAATTAATAGTAGATGCCACTTCATTGGTTCTTCACTCAAACCTGGAACATTTGGACAGCAAAGATGTATCAGGATCCTCTTCATTGACTACTGCTCAGCATTCAATACTATGATCTCCTCAAAACTAATCAATAAGTTTCAAGACCTTGGCCTCAATACCTCTTTGAGCAAATGAATATTCGATTTTCTCACTTGCAGACCCCAGTCAGTTCAGATTGACAATATCTCCATCAGCACCACAGGATGTGTGCTTAGCCCCCTGCTCTATTCGCTTTATACTTAAGACTGTGAGACTAAGCACAGCTGTAATACCACTGTTGTTTGATGATTCAAAGCTGGTGTCGAATCAGCATTTAGGAGGGAGATTGAAAATTTGGCTGAGTGGTGCCACAACAACCTCTCGCTCAATGTCAGCAAGACCAAGGAGCTGATTATCGGCTTCAGGAGGAGGAAACTGGAGGTCCATGAGCTAGTCCTCATTGGGGAATCAGAGGTGGAGAGGGTCAGCAACTTTAAGTGTCTCAGTGTTAACATTTCGGATGACCTGTCCTGGGCCCAGTACATAAGTGCAATTATGAAGACAGCTCAGCAGCGCCTCTACTTCTAAGGAGAACGCAAAGATTCGGAATGACATCTAAAACTTTGACAAACTCCTACAGATGTGTGGTGCAAAGTATATTGACTGGCTGTGTCACAGTATGGTATGGAAACACCAATGCCCTTGAACAGAAAATCCTACAAAAGGTAGTGGATACAGCCCAATCGATCACAGGCAAAGCCCTCCTCATCATCGAGTACATCTAGAAGGAGCACTGTCACAGGAAAGCAACGTCCATCATCAAGGAACCCCACCATCCAGGCCATGCTCTCTTCCTCTCTGCTGCCAACAGAAAAGAAGGTGCAGGAGCCTCAGGACTCACACCACCAGGTTCAGGATCAGGCTCTTGAACCAGAGGGGATAACTTCATTCACCCTATCACCCAGGTGTTCTCACAACCTACGGACTCACTTTCAAGGTCTCTTCATCTCATGCTATCAATATTTATTGCTTGTTTATTTATTTATTTTTGTTATTCGCACAGTTTGATGTCTTTTGCACATTGATTGTTTGTCTGCCCTGACGGGGCCAATCTTTCATTGATTCTAGTGTGTTTCTTGTATTTACCATGAATGCCCACAAGAAAATGAATCTCAGGGTTGTGTATGGTGACATGTATGTACTTCGATAATAAATATAGTTTGACCTTTGAACTTTTAATTAAAGCACAGAAGTATCAAGAGAATGGCACAAAAATTAATGTTACAACATAAAGTGGCCAAACCACAATTTATAATCAAAAATCCTCAAGCTATGTGCTTTTACTCTAAAAAACAAACATCCTATCAACCGGTTTAGGAATCTGAAAGCAGTAAACGTGTCTGTGCCCAGGCAGGCAATGATTTGTAGCAGACTGGATTCCTTTTTAAGACAAAGGAATAAACTGAATCCTGTTTTAGATGCATTACATGAGAAAACAAACTTAAAGGGAACAGCTAGCCATATTATTAGTTAGTATGTGAGGTAACATGAAGTTCAGATAACAGTTTCCAAAATGCCACTCTTCCACCATTATGTCCCCTCCCCCCACCCCCCACTCCCAAAAGTATGATTTGGATTTGATTTTTGTGTTAGTGGTGAGAACTGTGTTGTTTTGAAAGCTGCCATTTAACTATTTTAGAAATTTACATTGTTGAATTTTGCCCATTTTTCTTCAATTATCTATCATTTCTTATTTTTATGTCAGTTTAAGTAGGATAAACAAAATGGGTTCAAGTGCTAACTGCAAGATTTATCGCATCATTCATTATTTTTTCTGAGGGAAAAGCAGTAAGATCTCACAAATCATTCGGAGTGAGATAATTTTAAAGAGAACTCACATTTCTTCGTCACGCATGTGAAAGTCTAAAGGTTATAGCATTCAATCTTTCCTGTCACAGTTACTTCTTTAGTTTATGTTCTTAACAATAAAATTTAGGATTAAACCACTTGTCTCTATTGTAACTATGGAATAAATAGCTGATAATTATTTCCCATTAAGATCTATTTAACAATCTGTCCAATGACATAATAATTTCATTATGATGTTCACAAAGAAGCTTAATTACAAAGTCAGTGATGTGCAAAAAATATTTTTTGGGTGGCAAGAGTATCAACTTGTGCTGAAACATCGACATTAAATTGGAGTGCTTACTTTTGTTAGATTCTGATATTCTTGTGATAACTATCACAGAGATCCCACCTCTCCTGGAAGTTCTGGGAGTCTCCCGCATATTAATAGTGGCTCCCAGATGCCCGGAAATCGATTTTTTTGAGAGAGAGAGAGATAGAGATAGAGATAGAGATAGAGATAGAGAGAGAGAGAGAGCGCGCGCGCGCACGCCATGGCAGAGTGTCCCAAAAATATATATAAAACGTACTTCACCCCAGACTACACTAAAGTGTACCCCTGCCTAATAGGGGTCAAAAATAAAGACAGTGTTGCTCGCTGCACTGTTTGCAACAGTGACTTTTCTATTGCCCATGGTAGGTTAAGACTGTAAAAGACATGTTGAGGTGAGTTTTACAGGTGTCATTTGTTCATTAGCATAGCTAATGTTACTTAAACTAGCTGGCTAGCTGCTAAGGAGCTACTCTATTGCAGACATCCCACCTCTCCCGGAATTCCTGGAGTCTCCCGCAAAGTGATGGTGCTACCGCCCTGAAATGAGTTTTTGCAGGGTGGAATGGCTGCTATCTAAAAGAAATTAGGTGTTAATGGGGATAGATACATGCATGAAGGTTAGAGGGAAAGGAGAGAAAAATGATGAACTGTTCTGGTTTTCTACTGGTCAGCTAATGAATGTTTTTTGTTTTGGTGGAAATACAATTAATCAATTGTGCGTTGAAGTGTGGTACAACTGTCCTTTAAGAAATGTAGGTTCAGCTACTACTTGAAATAAATTACATCAGGCGGTTTGCAATGCACATTTTAATACCATCTCTTGTATGGTGTTATTTGACAATTCTATGCCCTCACAAGAATGGGTGGTGGGAGAAATGCAGATGCACAGTACCATCAGACAGCATAGAGAGCAGCTCCAAATCTATGTTGCTATAAACACCCCTTACTCTTGTGCAAGATGTTTTTAAAGGCATAAAATTTACTTCTGGCATGTTTAGAAAGTACATGGTAGTTCATTACACTGTTCTAGTCTTAATTTTTCTTAATAGCAGATCATAACCTTTCTTTCCAATTAGAGGACATCTCTGAGAGCCAAGGACAAATATCCACAAGTAATTTTCCTATTCTTACAACTGTTCCCAATTGGTATCCCACTTCACAACAGGACAGTTATCCCCAATCTAGATATTCACAAAAGAAATTTGCTCCAGAATTAATTATACATTAATTACATAGTTCAAAAAATATCATGAAATAACAATGATCAGATGCTGAGGATGATACTTCCAGAATGGTTTGCCATTTCAAACAGTGAGGTTATTGTCATTAATCAGCAAGGTGAGTGACTCCATTGTCCTCTCCAGCACCTACTATATTATTAGCAATTAACACAGCAGATCACTTAAACAATTCGAATTTTTCCTTTCCATTTTTCTCCAGTTTTACCTAAATACTGGCTCAAACTTACAGTTCTAAAGAGAGCAAAATCAGAATCAGGTTTAATATCACTGGTATATGTCGTGAAATTTGTTAAATTTGTGGCAGCAGTACAATGCGATACATGATAATATTAAGAAAAAACTGAATTACAGTATAAAAATAGTTCAACTAAATACGCAAGGAAAAAAAGAAATAAAAAGTAGTGAGGTAGTGTTCCTGGGTTCAATGTCAATTTAGAAATTGGATGGCAGAGGGGAAGGGAAAGCTGTTCCTGAATCGTTGGGTGTATACCTTCAGGCTTCTGTACCTCCTTCCTGATGGTGACAATGAAAAGAGCGCATGTCCTCCCTTTGCTTGTTTCCAGAATTTCTGTGTTTGTTTCATGTTTTCTATGGGGTGGGTTTACACGTGAATATGTGGATAACTGTAAAAACATACTGTGGTTTTACCCAGAAACTATAAATAAAACTAAACTTGACATTTCCTCACTGGAGTGATTATATGCAAAACTACTGGAGAGCTCAGTTTCTAAAGATACAGACGCTGCTGGAAAAGGTAGCATTTATTGTCTATCACCAGTTGCTTTTGTGATGGTGGCGAAGAGGCATTTTCTTGAACCCGTGCAGTCTTCAAAACACACATAGAACATTAAACATTACAGCACAATGTGGTGTTGACTTTTTAACCTACTCTAAAATCAATCTAACCCTTCCCCATGACATGGCCCTCCTTTTTTCTATCATCCATGAGCCTATGTAAGAGTTTCTTAAATCCACCTAATATTTCTGCCTCTATGACAAAACTTGGCAAGATAGTCCATGCACCCACCACTCTCTGTAAAAATACTTAACTCTGACATTTCCTCATTCACCTAAAATTATGCTTGCTTGTATTAGCCATTTGTATGCTGGGAAAAAAATCACTCATCTGTGCCTCATCTCATCTTGTACACATCTATTAAGTCACTTCTCCTCTGCCTTCACTCCGAAGAAAAACAACCCTTGCACTCTCCAGATATCCTCTTAAGACATGCTCTCTAGTCCAGGCAGCATCCTGATAAATCCCTGCACCTTTTCTAAAGCTTCCACATCCTTCCTATAATGAAGTGATCAGAACTGAACAAAATATTCCAAGTGTGCACCATTAACTTGTGGCTCTTGAACTAAGTCGTCTGACTAAAGAAGGCCAACACACCACATAAGGCCACAAGACCAAATGACATAGGAGCAGAATTAGGCCATTCAGCCCATCAAGTCTGCTGTCATTTCATCATGGCTGATCCCAGATTCCACTCAGCCCCATATACCTGCTTTCTCACCATAACCTTTGATGCCGTGGCCAATCAGGAAACTATCAATTTTTGCTTTAAATATACCCACGATCTTAGCTTCCACAGCTGTCTGTGGCAGAGCATTCCAGTTTCACCACTCTCTGGCGAAAAAAAATCCTCCTTACCTCCGTTCTAAAAGGTTGCCCTCAATTTTAAGGCTGCACTCTCTAGTTCTGGACACCCCGACAATAGGAAAAATCGTCTCCACATCGACCTTATCTAGTCCTTTCAACATTCGGTAAGTTTCAATGAGAGACCCCCCCCCCCGCATTCTTCTAAATTCCAGTGAGTTCAGGCCCAAAGCTGCCAAACACTCCTCACATGTTAACCCCTTAATTCTTGGAATCACCCTCATGAACCTCCTTTCGACTCTCTCCAATGACAACACATCCTTTCTGAGATATGGGACCCAAACTGTTGACAATACTCCAAGTGCGGTCTGATGAGTGTCTTATAAAACCACAGTATTATCTCCTTGTCTTTATATTCTATTCCCTCTGAAGTGAATGCCAACATTGCATTTGTCTTCCTTCTACAGACTCTAAATTAACCTTCTGGGAGTCTTGCACGATGACTCCCAAGTTCCTTTGCACCTTTGATGTTTAAATTTTCTCCCCATTCGGATAACAGTCTGCACTTTTGTTCCTTTTACCAAAACGCATTATCATACACTTACCGGCACCGTATTCCATCTGCCACATTTTTGCCTGTTCTTCCAATTTGTCTGTGCTTCTGCAGTCGTATTCCTTCCTCAGCACTACCTACCCCTCCAACTATCTTCATAACATCTGCAAGCTTTGCCACAAAGCCATAAATTCCATTATCTAAATAACTGACAAAATGTGAAAAGTAGCGGTCCCATACTGACCCCTGAGGAACACCACTAGTCACTGGCAGCCAACCAGAAAAGGTCCAGTTTATTCCCACTTGCTGCCTCCTGCCTGTCAGCCATTCCTCTATCCATGCTAGTATCTTTTCTGTAACGTTAGAGGATTTTATCTTTTTAAGTAGCCTCATGTGTGGCACCTTATCGAATGTCTTCCAAAAGTCTAAGTAAATGACATCCATTGCCTCTCCTCTGTCCACCCTGCTTGTTACTTCCTCGAAGAACTCTCACAAATTTGTCAGGCAAGATTTCCTTTTACAGAAATTATCCTTTTATCATTAGTCACCAAGTACCCCAAAACCTCATCCTTAATAATAGCCTCTAACACTTTCCCAACCACTGAGGTTAGGCTAACTGGCCTATAATTTCCTTTCTTTTGCCTTCCTTCCTTCTTAAAGGGTTGAGTGACATTTGCAATCTTCCAGTCCCCCAGGACCATGCCAGAATCAAGTGATTCTTGAAGGATCATAACTAATGCATCTGTTATCTCTTCAGCAACCTCTTTCAGAAATCTGGGATGTAGTCCATCTGGTCCAAGTGACTTATCCACCTTAAGGACTTCCAGTGTGCCTGACACTTTTTCCTTTGTAATAGCAATGCCACTCACTCCTGCTCCCTGACACTCATGGACCTCTGGCACACTGCTAGTGTCTTCCACAGTGAAGACTGATACCAAGTACTTATTAAATTCATCCTTCATTTCTTTGTCCTCCTTCACTACCTCACCAGCATCATTTTCCAATGGTCCAATATCACCTCTCACCTCCATTTTACTCCTTATATAACTGAAAATACCTTTAGTATTCTGCTTTATATTATTGGCTAGTTTGCCCTCATATTTCATCTTCTCCCTTCTTAAGGTTTTTTGATTGCCTTTTGTTGGACTTTAAAAACACCCCAATCATCCAACTTCTCACTCACTTTTGCTACCTTATATGTCCTTTCCTTGGCTTTTATGTAGTCCTTAACTTCCTCTGTCAGCCACAGGTGCCTACATTTGAGAACAACTTCTTTAGTAGGACATATCTATCCTGTGCCTTGTGAACTATTCCCAGAAACTTCAGCCACCTCTGCTCTGCTGTCAGCCCCCTCCAATCCACTTGGACAAGCTCCTCTCTCATGCCTCTGTAATTCCCCTTATTACATTGCCCTACCGATATAGCTGATGTATACTTCTCCCTATCAAAATGCAGTATGAATTCCATCATATTCTGATCACTGCCTCCTAAGGGTTCCTTTAACTTTTGCTCCCTAATAAAATCTGGATTATTACCCAACACTGAGATAGCCTTCCCTCAAGGAGGCTCAAGCACGAGTTGCTCTAAAAAGCTATCTCATAGGCATTCAACAAATTCCCCCTCTTGCAATTTGACACCAACCTGATTTTCCCAATCTGCTTGCATGTTGAAGTTCCCTATTACAATTGTGGCATTACACTTGTTACATATCTTTTGCAATCTCAACCCCACATCTTGGCTACTATTTGGAGGCCCATATGATTCCCATAATGGTTTTTTTCCCCTTGCAGTTTCTTAACAATAAGAGGAATTGATAGAGTGGATAGCCAGCACCTCTTCCCCAGGGCACCACTGCTCAATACAGGAGGACATGGCTTTAAGGTAAGGGGTGGGAAGTTCAAGGGGGATATTAGAGGAAGGTTTTTTTTACTCAGAGAGTCGTTGGTGCATGGAATGCACTGCCTGAGTCAGTGGTGGAGGCAGATACACTAGTGAAATTTAAGAGACTACTGGACAGGTATATGGAGGAATTTAAGTTGGGGGCTTATATGGGAGGCAGGGTTTGAGGGTCGGCACAACATTGTGGGCCGAAGGGCCTGTACTATGCTGTACTATTCTATGTTCTATGTTAACTCCACCCACAAAGATTCAACATTCTCTGACTCGGTCACCTCTTTCTAAAGATGTAATTCCATCTCTTACCAACAGAGCCACACCACCACCTATGTTTTCTTAACAACCCTATCAACTTGAATGACAACTTTGAGGGATCTATGGATGTGGATTCTAAACTCCACCACACTGATAAGAATCCAGCCATTAACCCTATACTCTGCCTTCAAATTCAACCTTCCCAGCTCTGTCTTCCGTCATTCTCCCTTTGCAACCCATGACGAACCTCCGCACTATCCACAACTCCACCAATGTCACTTCATCTGCAAATTTACAAATCCATCCTTCTACTTCCTCATCCAAGTCATTTACAAAAATCACAAAGACCAGGGATCCCAGACGGAATCCTACAGAACACCACTGGTCACTGACCTCCAGGCAGAATATGCTCCATCTACAACCACCCTCTGCCTTATGTGGGCAAGCTAATTCTGAATCCACACAGCCAGGTCTCCCTGGAATCCATGCCTTCTGACTTTCTGAATGAGCCTACCATGGGGAACCTTATCAAATGCCTTACTAAAATCCATACGCACCACATCCACTGTTCTACCTTCATTAATGTGCTTTGTCAATCCAGCTCACAAAGCCATGCTAACTATCCCTAATCAAATTATGTTTCTCCAAGTACTCATAAATCCTGTCTCTTAGAATCTTCTCCAATAATTTGCTCACCACTGAAGACTCACCTGTCTAATATTCCGAGGGTTATCCCTTCTTCCTTTCTTGAGCAAAAGAATAACATTTGCCTCCTTTCAACTATCCTGTACCACTCCTGTGGTCAGTGATAATGCAAAGATCATTGCCAAAGGCACAGTAAACTATTGCCTTGCTTCCCATAGTAACGTGGGTATTCCATCCGACCCGGGGACTTATCTATCATAATATTTTTCAAATGTTCCAGCACATCCTCTTTCTTAAGCTTGACATGTTCTAGCCTATCAGCTTGTTTTATTCTCTCCTCAGAAACATCAAGGTTCCTCTCACTGGAGAATACCAAAGCAAAGTATTCATTAAGGACTTACCCTACCTCCTCCGACTCCAGGCACATATTTCTTCTACTATTCCTGATCAGTCTCAGTCTAGCCATATTCCTGTTCTTCACCTATGTGTAGAACACCTTTGGGTTTTCCTTAATTCTACTTGCTAAGGCCTTCTCACGTCCCCTTCCAGCTTTCCTGGCTACCTTATAACCCCCTAGAACTGTCCGATTCTTGCTTCCTAAACCTTAAGTAATCTTCCTTCTTCCTCTCAATTGATGTTCCACATCTCTTGCCAGCCAGGGTTCCCACATCCTATCATCCTTTCCCTGCCTCAATGGGACAAACCTATCCATAACCTCATGCAAGTTCTCCCTAAACAACCTCCACATTTCCATTGCACTTTTCCCCGAGTACATCCGTTCCCAATTTATGTTCCTTCGTTACTGCCTAATAGCATAATTCCCCCTCCCCCAATTAAATACTTCTCCATCTATCTCTCTCGCCGAGGCCATGGTAAAGACCGGGCAGCTGAGGTCACTGAAATTCACCCACTGAGAGATCTGACACCCCGATTGCCTAGCACCAGACCCAGTAAGGCCTCTCATCGAGAGAGCCTGTCTACATATTGCGTCAGGAATCCATCCCGGACGCACCTAACAAATTCTGCCTCATCCAAACCTTTTGGATGTGTCAATAAATATTAGGAACCCATGATAATAACCCTGTTATTCTTGCACCTTTCCAAAATCTGTCTCCCCATCTGTTCTTCAGTGTCTCTGTTGCTATTGAAGTTCTATAGCACACTTCCAATAGAGTGATTGCTCCCTTCCGGACTTCCACCCACACTGAGTCAGTAAATGATTCCTTCACCAAGATCAGACAGGACTAGGACTGCCAGACTGGGTAACAGCTTCTTCCCTCAGGCTGTGAGATTAATGAATACTCTGCCACCACCGAGGTCTCATCACTATGACGGTGAGCTGTTTACTGTTTACCCGTGCTGTGCACTACATGAAATTTAAATTATATTTAATTAATATTTGTGGTAATATTTTGTTTGATGTGCCATGTGCAATATATATTTTGTGGGTGCACCACTGTCTGAAAGGATGTTGTTTCTTTTGGTTGTACAATCAGATGGCAATAAACTTGAATTTGAACTTGATGCTCTCCCTTCCTGCAGCTGTGATACTATCCTTGGTTAACAATGACATTTCCCCACCTGTTTTACCTCCTTTTTGTCCATTTTGAAACATCTTTTGCCAGGGCTGAGATAGCTAGCACGAGAGGGCACAATTTTTAGGTGCTTGGAAGTAGGTACAGTATTAGGGGTAAGTTTTTTTTCATGCAGAGAGTGGTGACTGCGTGGAATGGGCTGCCGGCGACAGTGATGGAGGCAGATATGATAGGGTCTTTTAAGAGACTCCTGGATAGGTACATGGAGCTTAGAAAAATAGAGGGCCATGGGTAACCCTAGGTAATTTCTAAGGTAAGGACATGTTCGGCACAGCTTTGTGGGCCGAAGGGCTTGTATTGTGCTGTAGGTTTTCTATATTTTCTATCTAAAACCCAGAACATCCAGCGGCCATTCCTGCCCTTAAGACAGCCAATTCTCCACAATGGGTGCAACATTGTACATCCTTGTACCAAGACCCATGCTTGAAGTTCATCACCCTTGTTCCTGATTCTTCTTGCATTAAAATAGAGACACTTCAACCCATCTCGTTTACTGTAATTTTGCCCTATCAACAGCCTATCCTTCCCAGCAGATACATCCACCTGTACATCAACTGACTCATCCTCTCTCTGACCAATCACACTGGTTCCCATCCCTCCTGGTGAAATTACTTCCATACTCTTGTGGGAGTGGGATTTTGAGGATTTAGACACAATAACGAAGACACAGTAACATGCATCCAGGTTGGGCTGGAATGAGAGGAAAACTTGCACAAGGTGAATGTTTCTATGCACCTGCTGAATCTATCCTTCTTAGGTGTGGAATTAGCCTTGCTAAGAAACCGTAGTGTGTTTTGTGGAGGAAGTATCAGTCAAGTATGCTGCTTTGTCCTGGATGGCATGGAGTCCTTGAATGTCATTGAAGATGCACTCATCCGAGCAAATGGATGATATTTCATCACACTCCCGAAATGCCCTGTGGGCGGTTGGAAGACTTTAGGAATCAGGAGAGCCTCTCACCTTACCTTCTGATCTACTCTTGTTGATATACTAATTTTAGCTGATCCAGTTAAGCTTCAAAGGTTCAAGGTTCAAAGGTAAAATTTAATGTCAGGGAAATGTATACAATATACATCCTGAAATGCTTTTTCTTCGCAACCATCCACGAAAACAGAGGAGTGAATGGCGACCATATTTCCTCTTCTCCTCCATCATCTATCATCCTATGCCTGAAAGTTAGGCCAACATCAAGGGAGTAGATGAAATGAACCACATCCTTCATTTTGAGAGGACTGGAATATAAAAGCAAGGCGGTAATGTTGAGTCTGTATAAGGTACTGGTGAGGCCTCACTTGGAGTATTGTGAGCAGTTTTGGGCCCCTTATCTAACAAAGGATGTGCTGACATTGGATAGGGTTCTAAGGAGGTTCAAGAAAATTACTCTGGGATTGAAAGGCTCATCATACAAGGAGCTGGGTCTGGACTTCTGGGCCTGGAATTCAGAAGAATGAGAGGGGGTCTCATTGAAACCTATTGAATGCTGAAATGCCAAGATAGAGTGGGCAGGGAGAAGACGTTTCCTATGATGGAGGAGCCTAGGACCAGATGGCACAGCCTCATAATATAGAATTAACTAATAAAGAATAGAATATAGAATAGAATTATAATAGAAATATAATATAGAATTAATTAATACATCTCCATTTAGAACGGAGATGAAGAGGAGGAATTTCTTCAGCCAGAGAGTGATGAATATGTGGAATTCATTGCCACAGGCAGGTGTGGAGGTCAAGTCACTGGGTACATTTACAGCAAGGTTGATAGGTTCTTGATCAGTCATGGCGTTAATAGTTATGGAGAGAAGGCAGGAGACTGGAGCTGAGAGAGAAATAGATTATCCATGATGAAATAGCAGAGCAGAGCAAGTGGCCTAATTCTGCTCCTATAGCTTATGGTCTCCATAGTTCCAATAAGTTCATGACTGACCTGATCACTAGCTTTCCTCCCACATCTTCCATAAGTCTATCCCAGCTTGTCCATGACTCAGCATCCACAACTCTCTGCTGAAAAGAATGCTGAAGAGTCACAACCCCCATAAGAAATCCTTCATGTTCCGAAGATCTTGCCCCCAATTTTGAATTTCCCCAATTAGTGGAATAACATCATATTACATTAACCCTGCCACACACCCTCCATTCATACACTTAGCAGTACAACTGAGAGACATTATTAAAGGACAAGCAAACAGATCAATTCTCCATCACCCTGTGGGGGGTTGGAGATAGTGCAGAGGTTAACCACAATGTCAAAAGCAAGGAACTTCAATTCCACAATGTGACAAAGAAAACTGGCATTGTTCTCCTTAAAGCAAAGGTTAAGAGAAGATTTAATTTAGGCATTCAAGTTATGGAGAGGTCTTGAAAGAGTAAATAAGAAAACATTTCTTTTTTTTAAACCCAAAGGGCACCAAATAAATATAATTGTCAAACATTTCAGTGGAGAGATGCGTCAGAAGTAGATGAAATGCTATAGTCTATTAAGGAAGTGATAACAAGCCTCTTAGATAATAACAGGATTGAGCAGAGGTTTTATAGAAGGGAAATTATGTTTGACAAATCAGCTTTTTTTTTGAGTTTGTAACCATCAGAATAGATAAGAAGGAAGTCAATGTATGTGAGATAAGTGAACTTTAAAGCCTTAAATAAGATGCTGCACAACATCAGAGCATACAGGATTTTGGATTATTAGTGTGGGTTGAGGACTGGCTAAGCAACTGAAAACAACAAACAGGAATGAGAGATTGGGAGGTTGTGACCAGTGGGAATTAACATACTGTAGAACAGTACAGGTCCTTTTCCCCACAGAATTGTTTGTTTATTTATCGAGAAGCCCTTCTGGCCCTTGAGCTGCACCACCCAACAATCCCTCGATTTAATCCTAGCCTAATCACAGGACAATTTATAATGACCAATTAACCTACCAATCAGTACGTCTTTAGACTGTGGGAAGAAACAGACACACAGACATGGGAGAACGTACAAACTCCTCCTGGTGCTCCATCCCTTCATATTCTATAACCAGATATTTGGATGAGGAGAGCCAAGTTCAATATGTCCAATTTGCTGGTGATCTAAATCAGATGCTAGCATCGATTGAGGAGGATTCAAGTTGACTTCATGAGGATGTGTCAAGTGGAATATAAATTGGGAAAACAGATGTTCATCCATTTTGACATAAGTAAAATGGAAAGATGATGTTCTTCTTAAAAGTTTAAAAACTAAAATATGTTAAATGTTCAGAAGGACCTGGGTATCCATGTACCTGATTCACTTAAGTTAATATGCAGGTACACCAAGTAATTAAGTGCAATTATATTTTGCCCTTATTTCAAGAGAATTTAAATACAAGAAAAAAATCTGTCTTCTTGAAAATTACAAAGGGCTTTGATAGTGCTACAAAGTTTCATCAATTGATTCCTGTCATGCAGAGTTTATGCTATGAGTAGGAATAAAGCAAACTGCCCAAAAATTCCTGAGTGTGGAAGAATGAAAGTCAATTTCATTGAAACAAAAAAAACTTCTAAATAGTGAATGCAAGGTTGATAAATGATTAAGATGCAGCAAAACAGGGGCCACATCCTCAAAACTCAATGATCACCCAATCAAAATGGAGATGGTAAGAAATTTATTCACCCATGAATCTTTACAATTATCTACAAGGTGGTGTGGGGACTCAGTCAGCAAATATATTCATAGTAGAGATCAATAAATCTTTGGATATTAAAGGAGTCAAGGGATACACGGCTCATGCAGTAGAGTGCCACGAAGGCAAAAGATCAGCCATGATCATACCCAATTTGCACAGCAGTCAAAAGGAGCCGAGTAGCTTCTTTTTATTTTTTAAATGCAGTAATTTATAGTTGTCTGCACTGGTAGGAACAAATTTTTAACGTTAATTGGTGAAGGTTGTAAAATTTAAATATTCTGAAAAGAAATAATATAACTTGATAACCCTCAAAGAACTGGCTGTGACAATGGCCAAAATGGCCACCTCCCACATTGTACTAAATTAGCCAAGGGATACAGGCACAACATCGGGTAGTATGTACGGGTGTACAGCAAAAATTAAAATAGAGTTTCCTACTCATGGCATTCAGCAGCAGAATCAGTTTTATGACATATGTTCAGAAATTTGTTGTTTTGGGGCAGCAGTACAGTGCAATACATAAAATATACTATAAATTTCAATAAGATATACAGTGATTCCAGTTAATTGGTCCATCAGTGAATCAAGGCAGCCACTTATTTGGGACAACTCTTTAAGAACAAAAACTAATCAAGAAATACCTAGGATTCCCTTCATTTATTTAGTACAACATGCTACTTAATTGGAGCAGGAAAGTGTTGCTAATCGGTTTCTAACTAGCATCAATCATGTGGACTTGTGTGGCCTTTAGATATTACACCATGCTAATGAACAATTTTTAGACAGTATCAGCTGCATGCACAGGTATTTGTGTTCAAAAATCAGTGATGAAGGCAGTACTTTATCTACACTAGGTGTCCGTGCTGAATTTGTTCTTTTACAGTCAATCAAAAACACATGGTAGTGTACTTGTGCTATCATCTGTGGCTCCAAGGAGCTGTCTGAATGCGACAGTGGGCACACCCCAGTACATTGCTTTGACATGTGGGCTAAACCATGTGAGAGTACCAGCAGACCTTATACCCCAGTGAGGTAGGGACACGCCTGTGCTAGCATGCAAGGTCATCTCCAGCAGACTGGGCGGATGAGATCCAACAGCCAAGAAGGTTGTTCTGCAACGCTCTGTGGAGAGCAAAAGGCATGACAAGGCACGGGAGTTATGGTCAATCACTGCAACCAAGGAAGACAAAACAGTGATGCAACCAGTTAGAATGCTCTCCACAGTACATCCCTAGAAATTTGCTAGAGCCTTTGTGACATACCAAATCTCCTCAGATTCCGAATGAAATAGGCTTGCCTTCTTCATATTTATCACAGGGAGGTTGGATGCCATATTAATCTAATTCTCTTCTCTCCTAGCAATACATCACCCCCACCAGAAAAAAGTGGATAATCTATAAAAGCTAACACCCAGGGATTGATGGGATTGATCCAGCTTTGAATACTCAAAGGTGTCAAGATAGAAATTGAAATAGGTGGAATGAATAGAGTGATCCAACTTTGAGCTTTCAAGTCTAAAAACAAGAGATTCATTAAAATAAAACAAAGTAAGAACAATGGTATATGAAAATTCTAGAAGAAAAGCAAAGTGAAAAAGCATTTACACTCATGCATTTGAACAGATAGGATAGTGAAGTTTAAGAGAACATGACAACAAATGTTACCCAAGGGAAATAAATTAAATCTTATTCTGAAATTTGATGCACAGGTGTAACCACTGCCTTGTGTTAGGTCCTGGCATTTGCAGTGTCTAATATGGTTAATCCTTGAAACAGTTCTGTGGTGCAGGTAGAGAACCAAAATGGTGGCTGCAATGTATGGTATTATTTTCTTTACACGAGGCTAGCCTTTAGAAATGAATCATTTACAATTTATATATCTTGGCATTAGATGCAATTAAATTAGTTACTTAATTAGCATGTAAATTCTTTGCAATCTCAGTAGTACCCATCTTCTCTGCTTTCAATTTCTTTATCTCTATCCTTGCTCCACTGGTGCGATGCCATCTACGTGTATTAATACAGGGTATGAATGCCAGAATTAATTTCTAGAAGAACTCTTACAATCTGCAATGAGGAAATTGCCAATTACTCAGTGAAAGATCTTAACAGTACTGAAATTAATGGTATATGCAGATATTTCTATATATTTAATAATGAGGGGCTGCTTTGATTAAGATGTTTTAAATATTGAAAGGACATGATATGGTAGATTTTTTTTCTGTTAGGTACAATCACAATAACACAATATTAGGACTAGTCTCTTCAAAATAATACAAATAGGAATTACCTTCTCCACATAGAGAATGAACTAAATCTATAACTTTCCCTCATCTAAGTGATATAAATGCTTGTAAATGGAGCTTTCAAAGCAGAAATTGTGCTGTGTGGCAAGGGCTTTTATGAAGTATATAATTCCACCTTTGCTGCAATGAAGTTGAGGTGCTGATCAGTTTGGATCAGATTGAGCAGAACAACATATAATAAAGAAGTTGACAATTCCACTCCTATGGGTATGAATTCAGATATCAAAGCTGAACAGACAACTCATATAAATTTTTAAAAATACATTGACTATGTATACTTTGTATTTAAAATATTTACCTTTCCCAGTTAAAATACAAAAGCAATAGCAATGGTGATTCCATGTAAATGTAAGTGTGAGTTGCAAGTTACATTGTCAATTGAAACTGGATGGAACAGTAAATAAATGATTTCCCCTCCAATTATAAATTACATACAAATCCAATAAATAAACGAACCAGTGGACTCTTAAGGGCAGAGAGGTTGTGAATGCAGTCAGTCCTGCATATCTTCATGCAGGAATCCACATTTAGATGTCTATGTTCTGCACTGATTCCCTAAGTGATTATCTTCCCTCCCTCCCCCCCACCCCACCAAAAGGGTGGGTTGAAAGAGCCAGAAATATGCTTTATGACTGCACCACATTAGAAGTGAGTAGGAGACAACCTAATTTGCTGCAGTAAACTGATTAGTTCTAGACGGTTCTGAAGCAAATCTCAGTTTATTCTTGAATAAAAAATGAAAACATATGATGACACCCATAAGCATCCAACAATAATCATGAATAATTAATTCTTGGATAACAAAGATCCAATTTGATTTGTACCCATATGAATACAGTCAAATATTTCTCACTCCACTAAATTTACATGATAAAATTGGTTCTGGTAATTTTAAAGCAAAAATGTCTCTTTTTATAGCGGTGGAACAAGACTAGGTCACATTTCTGATAAGCATCTTGTAGATTGATGTAATTCTACCCGTCACTAGTCATTTTTGGTTGTACTGAATACAGCAAATATGTCTGTGAATAATCACTGCTCTTTTTAAGTGTGGCACAACAATGGCCTCACAGTCACCCTGCCGATATTCTGTACTAGTGTTGGTGTAGGATAGTTCCAGAGTACTGCACTCTGGATGATATTTTCACGATGTGGCAGGGCTTTCAGCAGTGTGGGGGTGTTTCTGTTCGTGAAACACATCGATCTGCCTGTCATCTACTGTAGATACAATTAAATCAGTTCACCTTTAACTCCGCCTCAAAGATCCACTTTTAAAATCATCTGTATGAATCAATTCAAACAAAGCAGAAAATTCAATCCCAGTGAGCGTTTTTTTTAAAAAAAAATCAGACACAAACTCCAGGTCGTTAGAAAAACTAATGCAGCCATTTATTTAGACCATTTAACGCCACCGTCACTTTTCACATTACACAAAAAAAACTTGGGGGGAAAATGGCACCTGATTTCTGTCTGCAGCGACACATCGTCTAGATCACCAGTGGTATATTATCAAAATCGCAAACTCAGTGAGGTTACAATAACTTACAAAGAAATGGGTGAAGATTGGCAAAAGGAGATCGTCTGTGTGTCTGTATGTATGTGTGTGTGTGTGTGTGTGTGTGTGTGTGTGTGTGTGTGGGGGGGGGGGGACAGAGGGGGAAGGAGTGGGCGCATCGAAAGGAAAGAACCATCCGGATTCTCAATAAAATGAAAGTGGTGTCGTTTGATATAATTTATCAAATCTCCGCCCCTTGTGAAAAGCAGCAGAAGCAGCTAGTGCGTTTTAAACCAGGGGCCCCGCCAAGGATGAGGGCAAGATATTCTTTTCAAATACTGGTTCAATGATCTCGAGGCAAATGCACATGGCAATGCACGGTAGTTGCTTGCACAGCCCTCTACCTCTGCCCTTCGTACAATAAAACAATATATTATGATTTGTTTGTCCACCCTTTCTCCCCCCCCTTCTTCTCTCCTTTCAATTTGGTCAAATCGACATTAGATTCAAAGTCCCCCATAAGCGCAAAACAGCGCCACCAACAACAGTCAATGCAAACAATCCAAGCGTCGTTAAATCTTCCACCGTGTGTAAATAAAAAAATAAATGAAAGCCCGAATGCATCTGAAAATACGCCCAACTTTTACATGTGTTAATATCCAATTAAACCGACTAAACTCCTAACCCCACCCCCCCAAATAAAGGGGGGGGTAGAAGCATAAGCTCTCTACTCCCCCCACCCCGACTTTCCAGAGCTGCCACCAATGGCGCGGAACATGGAACATGATTTGCAAAAGAGAGGAGCAGCGACCATTAGTCCAGCCGTAACTTAATATAAAGCGAGTTAATATGTCATTTCCCACCCCTCCCCCCTCTCAAACCAAACGCAGCCAGCAATTTCGCAGCACTTCCAATCTCACCCATTATTAAAGAGTTACAGTGTGTCCGGTGCAACGCAGATCACATTTGTCATTCACCGTCTTGGAATGGGAGAAAATTAATCAGTTACATATTCCCTTATACATTTCTGTAAAATCCATGCATCGTACACATTTTGATCTCAGACATATGTGTCTCATTTTGTCTGCTACCTCTATCTGAAGAATGGGTAGGCAAAAAAAAAGTCCCGACTCGATCCAATAAAGTTATTTTGGAAACTGCCGAAATATTTTCCCTGTATTGTGGATTAGTATAAAAGGGATTCTTTTCAAATAAAATGTTGTATTTCCCCTCTTCTCTTGAAAATGTTCGCAATTATCTATCTTTCGCCACGATTGACGCGACAGCATGGGCGGAATCGAGACCAAAGCAAAGGGAATACACTCGTCATCTTTCCCATGCTGTTAATTTATATATCCTTTCTTCACTCCACCTCCAAGAAATTGTTTAAGTTGCATTAAAATAATATTTCAAAATAACTTCAAATAACGAGTGAGAATATTTTTAAGGGGGGGGAGGAAAAAACTCACCAATCTGCATCCAGGGAGGATGTTGACAAGCCCTGTCCAAAACGATTATCAGAAGAAAGGCTATTACTTGTGCTTTAGAAACAACAGATGCGATATAGCCAATCTATTTTACAAATATCAAACAGCCACCCGATCGCTGTTTGCAAACGTTTCGTTGCTCTTCCCACCTGGCACCACAGCTTTCTGTCCAGGAGGTGGGGGGTGGGTGGGAGGAAGGAGGGAGGGAGGGGGTTGGTGGTAGGGGAATCGGCCGTGTGGTATCACCAAGATTAAAACACAACCACAGAAGACTTGGGGTTAACAACTTTGCAATGGCTAATAGGCGCATTGTGATTGGTTGGTGAGTGTCACCAATCACCTGTAGAGAGCTCATGGCCGATGAGCTCACTTTCAATGGCAGAAGTTGAGGTTTAAAACAAAAATGGGTAAATACTCCCGCTATTTTTTTGAAGAGATTGTTGTCGTTTCAATCGCACTGTTTCTTTTTATCCGGCTTCTTGTGGAACCGACCTGCTTTTGTCTAAATGTGCGCTTTAGCCACACCCTCCTAGATCCGTCGATTCTATGATGCAATAACATTCACGGATTTTTTTAAGTCTTTCTTTTGAAAGAAACTAACATTTTCGGGGCTCTCCACACCAGGCTTTTCCTTTGTCAGGGGATTTTTATTTTCTGATTTTCGCTTTAAAGATCGAAAAACACAGAAGTGGGAGGTTGAACGGCCAAATTAGATTTAATTGCGTTACAAAGAGGGTGGTGAATGTGGAACGAGCTGTTCAAGGTAGTGGAAAAATTTAAGGGCGCTTTGGATAAATACGTGAAGCAGTGAGCGATTGCAACTTGCTGGGATTTTGGCCACTGTTATTTCCAGTGTTTTACATTCTTACGGGCATTTTTATTTAAAATAAACATTAAAAGGTGGATCTGATGAAATCAGACACCGACTTTTAAGCTTCACATTTATGAAGCTGAATCTTAAGAGTTACAGTAGAGAATTGATAGGAGCCTATTGTATCATGAAAGTTGTCGCAAATGGCTTACCAGAATGTTTTCTCTGGCTAAGGAATCCAAACTGGAAAAAGACGGCGTTCACAGTCCCAAGAAAAGGGGTAGGACTGAGATGAGGAGACATTTTCTTACTCAGAGTGGTGAAACTTTAGAATTTCTGCTCTAATGACTCTCAGGGCATGGTCATGATTGTGTTCAATGCAAGGTCTATAGATTTATGCATATTAAAGGACTCCAGTGACAGAGGAAGATAATGGTTTTTGAGACAGATCAGCCATCATCTTGTTTAATGGTGGAAGAAGCTTCAAGTGGAAAGATCTATTTCTGCTTCAATTCATTATGTCTGTATTTTAAAATATCCCTTACTGAATATAGATTGGATCCTCAATTTGTAGTTCGAATGTAGGATTCACAGAAAGATGAGCAAAGGAGCCATGCTTGAGGCCCTTCCGTTGGTGGGGTTGGACGGTGGATGGATGTTGCGTCCCAGCCATCGATACGCAGGCCAGGGCAGTACAATATGGAGAGCAAGCCAATGAATCTAAAGGAACGGCAGACACCAATACAGTTTGGCACCAGCGGCATTGCCAGCCAGCGTTGAACTCAACGTAGGACTGCCCTAGGACTCCAGCTCCAGATTTTTCCTCAAAATTTATTCCTGAAGCTTTTCCCCATGAGTGGGTATAGCAACAAGGCAGTGGATGTTTGAGATCCGAGTTTGCTTCTCCTAGATGAGCTGCCAACCACAGATGACGAGCCCCTTCTGCCTGAAGTGGCTGGTTTTGAGGCACCACTAGCCGCCTTTGCTTCTTCTCCTGTCAATAGAAATGGTTCCTCTGGGCTTAGTAGCTAAGCCACATTAAGGTGAGTAGCTGGACGTGGTTGTCAGGGGCTACTTGAGACCCGCCATTGGGCACATCTGATAGGCAGTGAGAGTTTATCCCCACTACCATCCCTGGCTTATAAGAACCTTAAGGAACGGGATCCATGCTATTACTCATGCAAAATTGGGTTTCACTAATGTAAATATATTACTGCTCACAACACTAATGTAACAGCCTGTTATAGAAAAGATGTTATTAAACTGGAAAGAATGCAGAAAAAAATTACAAGGATGTTTCCAGGACTTAAGGCTAGGAAAACATTCTTTGGAATGTAGGAGACTGAGAGGTGATTTTATAGATTATAAAATCATAAGGGGCATGGGTAGGGTCAATCAAGAATCAGAGGACATAGGTTTAAGGTGAGAGGAAAAATATCTGAATTTCAGTAGCAGCATTTTTATACCCAAAAGGTGGAAAAGCTGATGTGTGCGTGGGATGAGCTGCCAAATGAAGTGGGTGGGGCAGGTAGAATAATGATTTGTAGAAGATAGTTGGACAGGTACATTGATTGGAAAAATTTAGAAGGTTGTGGGCCAAATACTGGTAAGTGGACCGGCTTTGATGGACCAGTTGGGCAGTGGGCCTGTTACTGTGTTGCATGACTCTATCACAGCATTTATACTAATCCTGGGACCTGCATGACTGAGAGATGAACTTGGTGTTTTATAGGACTGGCAGAAGCACTGCTCGTCTTTCAGAGTAAGTGAGAAAGTTCCACATTGCAAAGAAAACAATAGGAGTTTTTAAACTCAAAAATGTAATGAAAATATGGAACGTTCTACTATGAGGATGAATTAGGTTTTTAATGATAGCCTAGTTAATTATATAAGAGAGATCGGAATACTGAGTAATACTCAGATGAAAGAAGGGAGGAAGTACCACAAATGGTGCATAAATACTGGCATGAACTGGTTTGGTAGAATGGTCATTTCTGGTTGGATGCTGTTGAATAGTCAGGGGTCAGTATTGGGACTGCTATTTTTCATATTGTTTGTTAATAATTTGGATAATGGAATTGATGACTTTGTGGCAAAGCTTGCAGATGATACGAAGGTTGGTGGAGGGGTAGGTAGTGCTGAGGAAGCAATGCTATTGCCCCAGGACTCAGACAAATTGGAAGAATGAACAAAAAAGTGGCAGATGAATATAGTGTTGGGAAATGTATGATAATGCATTTTGATAAAAGGAACAATAGTGCAGACGATTATCTAAATGGGGAGAAGGTTCAAACATCAGAGGTGCAGAGGGACTTAGTCGTCCTCCTGCAAGACTCCCAGAAGGTTAATTTACAGGTTGAGTCTGTGGTAAAGAAGGCAGATGCAATGTTGGCATTTATTTCAAGGGGAGTAGGATATAAAAATAAGGAGATAAGGCTGAGGCTTTATAAGTCACTAGTCAGGCTGCACTTGGAGTATTGTCAACAGTTTTGGGCCCCATATCTCAGAAGGGATGTGTTGTCATTTTAGAGAGTCCAGAGGAGGTTCATGAGGATGATTCCAGGAATGAAGAGGTTAACATTGAAGATGAGTTTGGCAGTTTTGGGCCTGTACTCACTGGAATTTAGAAGAATGTGTGGGGATCTCATTGAAACCTACTGAATGTTGAAAGGACTGGATAAGGTGGATGTGCTGAGGCTATCTAGAACTAGAGGGCAAAGTCTCAAAACTGAGGGACGACCTTTAGAACAAAGGGAAGGAGGAATTTTTTTTAGCTAAAGAGTAGTGAATCTATGGCCAAATTCTATTCCTATGTCTTATGGTTTTATGGTCTATTTTAGTCTTTCGTAATCTTACATAAAATACACCAGGCAAACTACAACGCCACCTAGGATAACTGGGGAAAGCATCTTGCAGTTTGGGAGGAGTAAAACCAGAGGCTGAATATAAATAATGGTGATCTTGGGATCAATGAGCTCAATGGGTTCTGTGGATCTAGGAACACAAAGGAAAGACTTGAGCAGTGATCTTGAAGTCCAAAGGGCCTGGGAAGATGCTTTGGAGTACTGGAGTGTGTTAGGTTTGCCAGCATTGGGATGACACATAGGAAAATTAGCCTTTGAGCCTTGGGCACAAAATCTGCTTTGCTCTTCATCCATTTGCAGTGGCCTACCTTCATAGAAATCCAGTCTGAAACTGGTGCAGAACTAAGGAAGTGATTTGTTATCTGAGTTACCATCTTTCAGATGCAATGCTAAGGTTTTTGTAGAAGATCTCAAGGTATTTTTTTGTGAAATGAAGCAATGCAATTATTACTGAAACCTGGGCCTGCATTTATCCCTCAAGTAATATCCCAATAACAGATCATTTGATCATATTGCTCCTTGTGGGAGCTTGCTCTGCACAGATTGCCTGATGAGTTCTCATATTACCTAGCAATTACATTTCAGATTGTAAATTACTGACATTTCCTGAAAGAGAGTAAAAGGCGATATAAAAATACAACCATATTTTACCTTCCATTGCTATCACTTTGCCCATTGTTAACCAGATCCTGCTTTTCAATTCCTTTAAATATGCCATTTAAATATTTAACAAGAGAAGTTCCCGTAAATAAAAGTAATCATACAAAAAATCATTATATTTACTTTCTGGGTTAAGAATATTTTTAAAATCTCGCTTCAAAAACAACAGTTCAGATTTTTAGCTAATTACCTGTAACGAAGATACAATGAGTCTTGAATCACTAAAGCAGAAGGCGCTGGTAAATGTGATAGTCTGGATGGGTGCTATATGTTCAGCATGGACCACCATTTTATTGGCCTGTACCTGTGCTGTATGACTTCTCATGACTCAATAGATTATTGACTAACAACATTCTTTATAATAAACAGTCTGTGTCTTCTCTAAATAACAATCATGGTTACTTAATTCTGGGCCTGCTGTCACATGTATTGTTTGAATGCCTTATTTAAAAACAATATGTTCTTTTTGAATCTCATCAATTCCTTGATATAAATCTTTGAACATTCAATTTCAAATTTATCTAATTCTTTTGTGAGAAATTCTCAGAAAACCACAGAAATGGATATGAAATGGTAGTTTCATATTTTGTTGGTCATTTGGTTGAGTGACTTTGCTGCGTACTTCGGATTTTGTACTTGTTAGGTTTGTCTTTGTCATCGTGGAAGAGCTGATTATTAAATAGCTTCTCAAATGATTAAATTAATCATTGGGAAGAAGTGTCAAATAACTTGTTTTTTTAGCCTACTCTGTAGATGAATGGCTTTTCATACAGACAAAGTTTACAGACATCAGTATGATTGATTTTGTTTTACAAAAGTAGTAACTTGCAAATTGAGACTTGCTGAGAATTACTGCCATTGTTCTCTTCTGCATATAACTTTCATATGCCCTTGGCAGCTGTTTTGATGTATGCATGAAGTTATGTTTTCCTTTTCTCTTTTTTACCACATAAATTTTGTAATAATCATATCATGGTTGCGAAGAAATAGTATTTCAGGATGTATATTGTATACATTTCTCTGACATTAAATGTTCCTTTGAAACCCTTGAAATATCATTACATGAAGAATGGTTATAAAGAATCTATATACTAGGTTTCCAATCATTATTCTGTTTATATCGACTATAGGTTAATGTATAAAGTTTAACAAGCTCCTATTTGAATAGGTAGGACTAGCACTCAACTAAATTTATAGATTGGTTGGGTATGTCAAATGTCACTTCGGACAAAGCTGGTAAAATAGGTTTCAGAGGTGTACTTTTATAGGGGATTATTCGTCTGCAGGGTGCTTCTGTTAAACCATTGTTTTTACTTCATTATAGATTTAAATAATGAACTATATAAGTTTCTCTATGTTTATGACAAGTCCATTTGTTAAGACTTGCTACCATGCTGTGTATCAATTTGCTGGTTGCCTCCACCGGAAGATTACAGGGTAGAAATTAGTCCTCTGATATATGTATTAAATAGAGTCAGCAGAATTGATATTCAAAAGTGAGATTAATATGCATACCTTATTACGTTGGAGACAAACTTCTAGACCTAGAATTCAAGATTCAGGCTACTACTTAATACTATTAGAGTACTTTTTTAAAACATGCAGGTGTCACCTGCTGGACCACCATTTTATTTAATATCCTTATTCCCCTGAACTGAATAACTCGCTCAGCCATTTATGTAATTATGAAACAACCATACTGTCTTGGTTTTGGGGTATTGACCAAACCATGTAAGAACAAAAGATGTTGTTCCCTTAAGGACATTAATAAACTAGATACATCTCTCTTGTCCTGTTTTAAAAATTTTGTAAGTTTTAGCAAGATCACCGCTCACTTTTATATACTGTAGAGCAGGGGTTGCCAAGCTGGGGTCCATGGACCTCTCGGTTAATGGTATGGGTGCATTGCATAAAAAAATTTGTGAACCCCTGCTCTAGAGAATCAAGCCCAGTTTACTGGATCACTCGTCTTCGGGTAATTCACAATCCTTGGAACCAGTTCACTGTACTTCTCTGCATGTACATCTTTTCTTGGGTGAGGAAACCAAAAATGTAAATAATGGTCTAGGTGTGGTCTCATTAAAATTGTACATAATTGTAATAATACTTATGCAGTCAACTCCTGTAATAAAAGGCAACCCAACACTTTCCCTCCAAATCACAAGGTGTGACTGCACTTTGACCTTCAGTGATATGTATGCAGCCCATCTAGGTGCCTTTAGACATTTTGAACCATAACCACATTACAAAAGGAAAATGAGTGGAGGAGGTTTTAAAGAGCATAAGTCCCCAGGACTTGACCAAATGTATCTCAGGGAAGCCAGGAAAGAAATTGCTGGAGCCCAAGCAGAGATATTTGTATCACCGTTGCCCGCAGTTGAGGTGTGAAAGACTCGAGGATGGTTATTATTGTGTCTTAATTGAAGAGTGTTTATGAAGACAAGCGAGTGATCCATAGGCTGGTGAAGCTAACATCAGTAGCAGGAAAGCTACTGGAGGAAATTCTGAGAATTTCAACCTGCATTTGGAAAGGCAAGAACTGATTAGTAATAGCAATGGGAAATTGTGTCTCAAATTTGATTGAATATTTGAAGAGGTGATCAAAAGGATTGATGAGGGCAGGTGTCTACTTGGACTTTAGCAAGACCCCAGATTGTAGACTGATTTAGAAGATTAGATCAAGTGCAATCCACGGCAAGCTAGCCAATTGGAAAAAGAATGGCCTACAGGATGTAATTTTGACACATGAAGTGTTGCGTATACAGTAAGTGGCAGGGCCCTGGAGAGTGACATTGAACAAAGGCACTTAGGGGTACAAGTACAAAATTCCCTGAAGATTGCGACAAAGGTAGATAGGGCAGTGCAAAAGGCATTTGGCATGATTGCCTTCATTCGTTAGGACATTGTGTAAAAATTGAAACTTCATGTTACAACTGTACCAAATATTGCTGAGATCACTCTTTAACTGGATGCAGTTCTGTCATCTGGGTGTAGGAAAGACACCATTAATCTGCAAAAGGTTCAGAAAAGTTTCACGAGGTTGTTACCGTGTCTGGAATGTGGCAGTTATGTGGAACCATTTGTGGTGGAGCTGGCTACAATAACAACATGTAAAACATTTGGATAGTTACATTGGATAGGAAAGGTTGAAAGGCATGTGGGTCAAATGCAGGACTAGGAACTTGGTTTGCATGGAGGATATGAGGTGAAGGGTTTTTCCCATGCTGTATAGCTCTAAATTTTCATCAACACTACTCAGTCTCTCACTATGCATCCCTGTTTTTCCATTGCATCCAACAAAGTGGATGAACTCACATTTTTTCCACATTATATTCTGAATGCCATAATCTTGATCATCGATTCAGTATAATCACATCTCTCTGAAATCCCTTTACAATTTCTTCTGTACACACAGCCCCACCTAGTTTAGATTTATCAGCTATTTCAGTAACATGTTATGAAGAGTGAATGTCAGTCACTTAAAAATAATGTCCCTTCATCCACCTCACTGATTCCTTTAATTCTAAATTTTCTCTAATCATTTGAGGTTCCTGAAGATTGTCATTTCACACAGAGGGTGGTTGCTATATGGAATAAGGAGCGACATAGGCTGCAAAAGGCCAGGGGCCTAGCTCAGGTAGACATCATGCTTGCCATAGTCCATTTGGGCCAAATAGCCTGTTTCCATGTTGGATACAGTATAGAAACAGGCTGTTCAGTCTACAGAATCTGCACCAACCGTCAAGTACCATCTACACCAATCCTGTACTAATCTGACATTTACAAGGAGCACTGCAATGAGAAAGGAGTGTCCATTGTCAGGGACCCTCATCATCCAGGCCATGCTTTCTCATCTCACTAATGCCATCAGATAGGAGTTTCAGAAGCTTCAGGTCACACACCACCATTTCCAGGAACAGTTATTACCCGACAACCATCAGGTTCCTGAACCAGCGTGGATAACTTCACTTGCATCAATGCTGAATGGACTCCACAACCTATAGACTCACTTTCAAGAACTCTATGGTTTACCTTCTCAGTTTTATTTCTTTTTTTTTATTACTTGCTCAATTTGTCGTCTTTTGTACTTTGGTTGTATGTCAGTTGTTTGTTTATAGTTTTTCATAAATTCTATTGCATTCAGACCATAAGACATAGCAGAATTAGGCCATTTGGCCCATCGAGTCTGCTCTGCCATTCAATCATGGCTGATCCTTTTTTCTTGCCTCCTCAGCCCCACTCCCCGGCTTTCTCCCTGTAACCTTTGATGCCACATCCAATCAAGAAATTAATCAAGCTCTGCCTTGAATACACCCAACAATGCAGCCTCCACAGCTGCCTGTGGTAATAAATTCCACAAGTTCGCCACCCTTTGGCCAAAGAAATTTCTTTGTATCTCTGTTTTAACTAGATGCCCCTCTATCTGGAGGCTGTGCCCTCTTGTCCTAGACTTGCCAACCATGGGAAACATCCTTTCCACATTTACTCTGTCTAGGCCTTTCAACATTCGAAAGGTTTCAATGAGATCCCCCCCCCCCCAATCCTTCTGAATTCCAGCGAGTACAGACCCAGAGCCATCAAATGTTCCTCAAATGATAACCCTTTCATTCCCGGAATCATCCTTGTGAACCCTCTCTGAACTCCCTCCAATACAAGCACATGAAAAGCCCAAAATTGTTCACAATACTCAAGATGAGGCCTCACCAGTGCCTGAAAAGCCTCCGCATCACATCCCTGCTGTTGTATTCTAGACTCTTGAAATGAATGTTAACATTGCATTTGCCTTCCTCACCACCGACTCTACCTGCAAGTTAACCTTTTAGGGTGTTCTATAGAAGGACTCCCAAGTTCCATCTCAGATTTTTGGATTTTCTCCCCATTTACAAAATAGCCTGCACATTTATTTCTTCTACCAAAGTGCATGACTATGCATTTTCCAACATTGTATTTCATTTGTCACTTTCTTGCCCATTCTCCTAATCTGCCTAAGTCCTTCTGCAGCCTACCTGTGTCCCCAACACTACCTGCTCCTCCGCCAATCTTTGTATCATCTGCAAACCTGACAACAAAACCATCTATTCCATCATCTAAGTCATTGATATACAGCATAAAAAGAAGCATTCCCAACACCGCCCCCTGCAGAACACCATCGGTCACTGGTAGCCAACCAGACATGAATCCTTTTTATCCCCACTCTTTGCCTCCAACCAATCAGCCAGTGCTCTAACCATGCTAGTAACTTTCTTGTAATACCATGCACTCTTAACTTGGTAAGCAGTCTCATGTGTGACACCTTGTCAAAGGCCTTCTGGAAGTCCAAATATACAACATCCACTGCATCCTCTTTATCTATCCTACTTGTAATCTCCTCAAAGAATTCCAGCAGGTTTGTCAGGCAAGATTTTCCCTTAAGGAAACTATGCTGACTTTGTCATATGTGTCCTGTGTCACTAAGAACTCTATAACCTCATCCTTAACAATTCTCCAACATCTTCCCAACCACTGAGGTCAGGCTAACTGGTCTATAATTTCTTTTCTGCTGCCTTCGTCCTTTCTTAGAGAGTGGAGTGACATTTGCAATTTTCTATGCCAGAATCCAATGATTTTTGGGATATATCTATCCTGAACCTTGCTCTTCTTTCCCAGAAACTCATGCCATTGCTGCTCTGCTGTCATCCCTGCCAGCATCTCCTTCCAATTTACTTTGGCCAACACCTCTCTCATACCAGTGTAATTTCCTTTACTCCACTGAAATACTGCTACATCAGACTTTACTTTATCCCTATCAACTTTCAACTTGAACTCAATCATATCGTGATCACTGCCTCCTAAGTGTTCTTTTACCTGAAGTTCAGTAGTTGCTTCCAGTTCATTACAAAACACCCAATCCAGTATAGCTGATCCCCTAGTAGGCTCAATGACAAACTGGTCTAAAAAACATCTCGTAGGCATTCAACAAACTCACTCTCTTGACATCAATTAGCAATGTGATTTTCCCAATCAATGTGCATGTTGAAATCTCCCACGACTGTCATAACATTGCCCTTTTGATAGGCCTTTTCAATTTCCCATTGTAATCTGTGGTCTACATCCCAGCAACTGTTAGGAGGTCTATATATAACTGCCATCAGGGTCCTTTTACCCTTGCAGTTTCTTAACTCAGCCCACAAGGATTCAACATCTTCTGATCCTTTGTCACACTAGATTACAAATCCTACTGATTTGATGTAATTCTTTACCAGCAGAGCCATGCTACCCCTTCTGCCTACCTTCCTATCCCTCCAATACAATGTGTAACCTTGGACATTCAGCTCCCAACTACAACCATCCTTTAGCCACGATTTTGTGATGGCCACAACATAACACCCACCAATCTGTAATAGTGTAACACAATCATCCACCTTATTTCTTATACTCCGTGCACTGAGATATACCACTTCAAGTATTGTATTTACTACCCTAATGCACTGATATTCACCCTGCCGGCTGCAGTTTTGTCCTATCATCTGCCTGCCCTTCCTGTCAGACTGACTGCATGTTATCTTTACATTTTTACCAACGATCCCATCCTGAGTCCCTTCACTCTGGTTCCGTCCACCCCACCAAATTAGTTTAAACCTCCCCGACAGCTCTAAAAAAGCTGCCCGTGAGAAAATCAAACCTGAGTTACTGGAAGATTGAAGCTGAAGCTCTATTACTGTAGCACTGTGGCTCCCTGTAAAGCATTATTCCCCATGAATGTGGTTGTCCTCTCCTGCTGAAGTCCAAGCTTTGGCATTCTCTCCCTAAACCTGTTCCACTCCTCTATCTTTATCATTTGCCTTTTAGACGTCCTTGAAAAAACATATGGATGCATCATAGCTTAATTTGGCAATTATTCTGCCTAAAACCACAAGAAATTGCTGAGAATTCTGAATGCAGCCATCACACAAATCAGCCTCACCTCTATCGACTTCATCTTCCCTTCCTGCAGCCTCAGGAAAGCAGTTAGCATAATTGTGGACCCCTCCCACCCCAGTCACTCTCTCTTCTCCCTTGTCCTGGCAAGCAGAAGAAACAAAATCTCGAGTGCACATGCCACCAGACTCAAGTCCAACGTCTATGCTACAGTTAACAGACTCTTGAAAGGTCTTCTCATACTTTGAAAGATAACTCTTGACCTCCGGATCTAGCCTACCCTGGCCCTTGCACTCTATTTTCTCTGTAAATGAAACACTACTCTGCATTCTATTTCATTCACATGCCTTCAATGTACGTGTGTATGGACTGCACCCAAATGCTTACAAAAGCCTTTCGCTGCATCTTGCCGTATGTGATAATAACAAACCAAAACCAAATAATTCTCCTTGTCTTAGTTTGGAGGCTTTCATGCCTCGATGACCCCAAGAACTATGTTGGCTGGAGTCAGGGCTTTATATTTCGGCTCTTGATCACCCATGCCAAACAGATCAAAGGGCAGGGTCCACTGGTCTTTCAGCTCAGGACTAACAACTCTGGCTCAACATAAATGAAGAATCGTTCTACATTTGAATGCGACGGTATTCCCGAGTCTCAACCCGGGGCTTAAATGGCTGACAGTGGTGAGAACAGAAAGGAAGTCACTGGCACGATGAGGGAAGCCTTGAAGATCGCCCGCGATGGAGGACCTTCATTGACCTTACACGCTAGCGGCGTAACGGGCGGTGAGTAAGCACCAAATAACTTTTGAGCACTGATCACTTTATGTGACTTAGTGTCAAATTATTTAACAATGCCACTGTAGATCAAGTGCTACGTGTGATGGTATCGCATGAATGATGGTCTTGTTGCCGCCCATTGTTCTGTAGGCGAACGTGATGAGCGACTCGCACACACTCGTCGGCGGTGAAAATGACAACGCGTTTCTCTTCTGTGCGGTTTTAGTTGTCGCACGACAGAAAGATGATCCCACAACGTTTATACTAAACTTTTCCTTTTGATTCTCCTAACCTGCGGACTGCCCGACATGCCAGCTCAAAAGACATTTAATACGAATGTTTACAACCTTGGGACTGCCCAAGTTCGCTCACAGCCAATGAAATTCCTCGTGTTGCGCTCCGGAATCGTGGGGTTTAGCAGAAATTCTCCAGGGCCAAGCCAGCACGGATTCTAATGCAGATGAAACCCCAATGATGTCAGGCACGATCGGGCATTGGAAGCGCCCCTTCCTCAAAGTGAAGTTCAAGTCCGGAACCGGCAGTCCTGCTCGAATTCTAAGGTCATTTGTAAACGCCTATCACGGCAGCACTGTCCGAACGTTTTCTGTATAGACGCCTTCAATCACACAAAGGTGGGAATAATTGGTTTGCGCCATCACAAACAACTGCCCTAAGGATTCGTGTGATGTTCATGTTTCACAGAACAGTGACCTATTTGAACGAGTTTATGGCTTGTTGATTGGCGGTGACAGGTCGCAGACCCAGCTTGCAACCAATCGCCTTTCGGCCATGCCCTTTGATCCATCTGATTTGTTTCCTTCTCCGATTGGCTAATAATGACAATTTACAGCTCCCGGAAAAGCTGTTTATTTTTCCCAATGTAGTGTTAGCATGTTAACACGTTAGTTGGAATGCTTAAAACAATGATGATGCCTGGGTTGAGTTGTTCTCAACTCAATCATCAACCACTTGAGCTACACATTTTCCAAGTTATTTCCAATGATGATGCCTGTCTGAATATTATCCGGGGTGGGGGAACAAGCTCAGTTCAAGTGATAAAATAACTAACTTGAACAACAGGAATTCTGCAGATGCTGGAAATTCAAGCAACATACATCAAAGTTGCTGGTGAACGCAGCAGGCCAAGCAGCATCTATAGGAAGAGGCGCAGTCGACGTTTCAGGCCGAGACCCTTGACGTCCTGACGAAGGGTCTCGGCCTGAAACGTCGACTGCGCCTCTTCCTATAGATGCTGCTTGGCCTGCTGCGTTCACCAGCAACTTTGATGTAAATAACTAACTTGAGCCATTTATTGAATGTTGCTGTCCCTTTCTGCTCAGAAATATATAATTAACCAACCATGCATTGAATGGATATTATTTCATGATATCATATATCATGTTAATATCATACTAACAGCTGGTTGAGATAATGACCCTTCATTTTGGAATACTGTGATGAATTCTACCACTTGAAGGAAGATGCTGTGTTTCACCACTTCAGTATTTTCTCACTGCATTGACGTCAAAAAGTATTGCATGGGCAGAGAATGGGGAAAGGCTGGAACTGCAGATGCTACAGACCAGAGACCCTTTGTTAAAACTGAAAAAGGGAGAAAACAAATTAGGATCCAGGGAAGGTAGTGTTTGTGGGGATGGGTGGAATGGACAAGGGAATATCTCTGATGGATTGAAGCAAGGATCGGCAAAGGAATATGTTGCATAGATCATCAGGTCAATGGCTTACACGGAACAATTAGAAAGGAAAAATAAGCAAAATAAAAGAATCAGATTTATTGACACTGTTTATGACATGAAATCTTTTGTTTTGTGGCAGCAGTACCTTGTAAAGACATAAATATCTATAAATGACAAAAGTGAATAAGCAGTCCACAGAAAAGGAATAACATATATTCAGCATGAAAATCTGATTCCACAGATGCTGCTTGACCTGCTAGCATTTTGTCTTTCTATTTGAGATTTCCATTATCTGATTTTTTTTCCATTTTGATTCGCACAAAAGGGAACTCACTTATCTCACTTAAATCCAAGCTTGATACCACTAAGGCAACACTCATTAATTTATTGTGCTACTCTTAGACATTTTGGTGAAATCCTGTGCTTTGGCCCTTTGCCTAGACTTTTCAATAGACAATAGATAATAGGTGCAGAAGTAGACCATTCGGCCCTTCGAGCCTGCACTGCCATTCTGAGATCATGGCTGATCATCTACTATCAATACCCGGTTCCTGCCTTGTCCCCATAACCCTTGATTCCCCTATCCATAAGATACCTATCTAGCTCCTTCTTGAAAGCATCCAGAGAATTGGCCTCCACTGCCTTCTGAGGCAGCGCGTTCCATACCTCCACAACTCTCTGGGAGAAGAAGTTCCTCCTCAACTCTGTCCTAAATGACCTACCCCTTATTCTTAAACCATGCCCTATGGCACTGGACTCTCCCAGCATCTGGAACATATTTCCTGCCTCTATCTTGTCCAATCCCTTAATAATCTTATATGTCTCAATCAGATCCCCCCTCAATCTCCTTAATTCCAGCGTGTACAAGCCCAGTCTCTCTAACCTCTCTGCGTAAGACAGTCCGGACATCCCAGGAATTAACCTAGTGAACCTACGCTGCACCTCCTCCACAGCCAGGATGTCCTTCCTTAACCCTGGAGACCAAAACTGCACACAATACTCCAGGTGTGGTCTCACCAGGGCCCTGTACAAATGCAAAAGGATTTCCTTGCTCTTGTACTCAATTCCCTTTGTAATAAAGGCCAACATTCCATTAGCCTTCTTCACTGCCTGCTGCACTTGCTCATTCACCTTCAGCGACTGACGAACAAGTACTCCTAGATCTCTTTGTATTTCTCCCTTACCTAACTCCACACCGTTCAGATAATAATCTGCCTTTGTTCTTGCTCCCAAAGTGAATAACCTCACACTTATTCACATTAAACGCCATCTGCCAAGTTTCTGCCCACTCATCCAGCCTATCCAAGTCACCTTGAATTCTCCTAACATCCTCATCACATGTCACACTGCCACCCAGCTTAGTATCATCAGCAAACTTGCTGATGTTATTCACAATGCCTTCAAAAGAGAATTATTCGAGATCATTGCTAAACACAGTTAAACATAAATCTAACGAAAAGGTAAAATTGACAGGAGAGCATTGTATCAGTTTTCTTATATTTTGAAGGCCAACCAGTTCTGAATTTCCAAATAAGTGAATGAGTGGAAGATTCAATGTAACAAAAGGTGAGAATCCCACTTTTTAAACCTGATTAATAAATGCAAATACTTTATTCCTTTTTTTGGGACAAAGCAATTCAGCTAATGTGAAGATTTATGCATTTCTTGGGGTTAAAACGATTATGAGAATGTGGTTTGCAAATGCTTCCTGCTTCTGTGAATAAGGAGTATCGGAAAAAGGATGTGCTCGTATTGGAGAGGGTCCAGAGGAGGTTCACAATGAAATTATGCTGGGAATGAAAGAGTTAATGCTTGATGGCTCTGGGTCTATACTCGCTGGAGTTTAGAAGAATGGGGGAGGGGGAGTCTCATTGAAACCTATTGAATATAGAAAGTCATAGAGAGTGGACGTGGAGAGGATGTTTCTTAGCACTGGGGGCACAGCCTCAGAATGTAAGGGTTTTCTTTTAGAACAGAGATGTGGATGAATTTCTTTTAGACAGAGAGTGGTTTGTTGTTGTTTCACATGGCATGGCCCAGGAGGGGCAGACGCAAATCTGTCCGTTCGGTAGCTGGGGTTAGGTCAGTCTTCTTCTGGCATCTCATCCACAGGTGGCCCTGAATTGGTATCGGATGATGGAGTCCTTGAAGCATACAAGCCTCCACACAATGTCAACATGTTGATCCAGGTCGTGGAGGACAGAGGGTGGTGAATCTGTGGAATTCATTGCCACGCATGGCTGTAGAGGCCACGTCATTGAGTATATTTAAAGCAGAGATTGATAGGTTCTTGATTAGTAAGGGTGTCAAAGGTTATGGGGAGATGGAAGGAGAATGGGGTTGAGAGGGATAATAAATCAGCCATGAAGGAATGGTGGAGTAGACATGATGGGTCAATGGCCTAATTCTCTCCTATGTCTTGTGGACTTCTGAAACCAATTAGAAGATTCATATTATAGCTCACTAAGTCTGAATGTGTGCTCCAAATGCTTCATTACTTCTTCTGGTCTAGTTGGTATATTCACTATTTTTGAACCAAACCTGTATTTGTATCATAATTCAAAGAGTTAATGCAAAGAAAATATAAGCTAATTTTTATAACAGACTTTTATCACTGGCAAAAGGAGGATTAAAGGAGAATGATGTCTATTCAATCAAATATTTGTTTTTATTTAATTTATTCATTTTGCACATTGTGTCTATCTTTGATAAGGCCCAAAATTGCCATCCTCAATTGCCCAGAGAACATTTTCATGAGCCACTTTCTTGAAACACTACAATGCTTCTGATAAAGTGCCCCCAAATGCTGTTGGATAAGATTTAAACCAGTTCTGATGAAGGACAGTGATATATTACAAATCAGGATGGTGTGAAAGTTAGAGGGAAACCTGTAGGTCATGGTGTCCCAATGCACATGTTGGCCTTGTCCATCTTGATGTAGGAATCATTGTTGTTGCATCCATGGTAAGCTATTGAAGAAGGGAATGCACGTATGGTAGATGGGATGTGAATCAAGTGGCTGCTTTGTCTCAAGTATTGTTGGAGCTGCATTCATTCAGGAAAATTCTGGGTATTCTATCACACTCCTGATTTGCTCCCTCAAGAAGGAGAAAGACTTTATATTATCATTTAGAACATAGAACATGGAACAGTACAGCACAGTACAGGCTCTTCAGCCCACAATGTTGTGCCAACCCGCAAACCCTGCCTCCCATATAACCCCCCACCTTAAATTCCTCCATATACCTGTCTAGTAGTCTCTTAAATTTCACTACTGAATCTGCCTCCACCACTGACTCAGGCAGTGTATTCCACGCACCAACCACTCTCTGAGTGAAAAACCTTCCTCTAATATCCCCCTTGAATTTCCCACCGCATACCTTAAAGCCATGACCCCTTGTATTGAGGCACTGGCTATCCACTCTATCTATTCCTCTTAATATCTTGTATGCCTCTACCATGTCTCCTTTCAACCTCCTCTCCAAAGAGTAAAGCCCTAGCTCCCTTAATCTCTGATCATAATCCATACTCTCTAAACCAGGCAGCATCCTGGTAGATCTCCTTTGTACCCTTTCCAATACTTGCACATCCTTCCTACAGTGAGGCGACCAGAACTGGACACAGTACTCCAAGTGTGGCCTAACCAGAGTTTTATAGAGCTGCATCATTACGTCGCGACTCTTAAATTCTATCCCTCGACTTATGAAAGCTAACAACCCATAAGCTTTCTTAACTACCCTATCTACCTGTGAGGCAACTTTCAGGGATCTGTGGACATGTACCCCCAGATCCCTCTGCTCCTCCACACTACCAAGTATCCTGCCATTTACTTTGTTCTCCGCCTTGGAGTTTGTCCTTCCAAAGTGAACCACCTCACACTTTTCCGGGTTGAACTTCATCTGCCACTTCTCAGCCCACTTCTGCAACCTATCAATGTCTCTCTGCAATCTTCGACAATCCTCTACACTATCTACAACACCACCAACCTTTGTGTCGTCTGCAAATTTGCCAACCCACTCTTCTACCCCCACATCCAGGTCGTTAATAAAAATCACAAAAAGTAGAGGTCCCAGAACAGATCCTTGTGGGACACCACTAGTCACAATCCTCCAATATGAATGTACTCCCTCCACCACCACCCTCTGCCTTCTGCAGGCAAGCCAATTCTGAATCTACCTGGCCAAACTTCCCTGGATCCCATGCCTTCTGACTCTCTGAATAAGCCTACCGTGTGCAACCCTGTCAAATGCCTTACTAAAATCCATGTAGATCACATCCACTGCACCACCCTCATCTATATGCCTGGTCACCTCCTCAAAGAACTCTATCAGGCTTGTTAGACACAATCTGCCCTTCACAAAGCCATGCTGACCGTCCCTGATCAGACCATGATTCTCTAAATGCCCGAGGATCCTATCTCTAAGAATCTTTTCCAACAGCTTTCCCACCACAGACGCAAGGCTCACTGGTCTATAATTACCTGGACTATCCCTACTACCCTTTTTGAACAAGGGGACAACATTCGCCTCCCTCCAATCCTCCGGTACCATTCCCGTAGACAAGGAGGACATAATGATCCTAGCCAGAGGCTCAGCAATCTCTTCCCTCACCTCGTGGAGCAGCCTGGGGAATATTCCGTCAGGCCCCGGGGACTTATCCATCCTAATGTATTTTGATAACTTTAACACCTCCTCTCCCTTAATATCAGCATGCTCTAGAACATCAACCTCACCCATATTGTCCTCACCATCATCAAGTTCCCTCTCACTGGTGAATACCGAACAGAAGTATTCACTGAGGACCACAGCCTGTAAGCACATCTTCCCACCTTTATCTCTAATCGGTCCTACCTTCACTCCTGTCATCCTTTTGTTCTTCACATAATTGAAGAATGCCTTGGGGTTTTCCTTTACCCTACTCGCCAAGGCCTTCTCATACCCCCTTCTTACTCTTCTCAGCCCCTTCTTAAGCTGCTTTCTTGCTATCCTATATTCCTCAATAGACCCATCTGATCCTTGCTTCCGAAACCTCACATATGCTGCCTTCTTCCACCTGACTAGATTTTCCACCTCACTTGTCACCAATGGTTCCTTCACCCTACTATTCTTTATCTTCCTCACCGGGACAAATTTATCCCTAACATCCTGCAAGAGATCCCTAAACATCGACCACATGGCCATAGTACATTTCCCTGCAAAAGCATCATCCCAATTCACACCCGCATGTTTTAGCCTTATAGCCTCATAATTTGCCCTTCCCCAATTAAAAATTTTCCTGTCTTCTCTGATTCTATTCTTTTCCATTTGTTTGCAGATACCCATCTTTTAACTTACTTTTTTATCTACCTGGTGTTTCTGGCCTGCAGAGACCCCCAAAATTTTGATGGTTGGAGACTTAACAGAAGATATCAAATGTAAGAGATTAAACTCTTCTGCCGTGAATGTAACTTGCCACCTGTCAGCACTTACCTAAAACTGCCAAGTTTTACACAATATGTAAACTGGCTCAACTGGCTTTGCTTGAATTGGTAATGAGCTGTAGAAAAATAAGTAGAATCGAGTACGTGTATGTACCCACAGTATATAAGAAATCACATCTTTTTCATTATTTAAAGTAAAGATCTATCATTAATAGACCTCATTCTCAATCCTTGAAGTCATATAAATGCATGATAGGAGCCACCCTGTAAACTTAATTGTCACTTTGTCCAAGTTTAGAGTGTCATCCAGTATCACTTTTATCAGTGTTAACTCACTGCATACAACAAACTGTGCATCAAGACATGGTTTTGCATATCTTGCATTGGACCAACACACTTTTGGGGGTTGTCAAAGAATTGATTGCTGTGAAAGATTTTAGAAGACGCAGTCAGAGGGCATCAGCTCTGCAAAGGGTTAATCCCTGTTTAAAGGCTAGGGAATCTTTGGAAATGTTCTGAGAAATGTTGCAGCTAATAGGCTGCAAGGCAAATTTGTTGTGGGCATCTCAGGACTGCAGCCGTTCCACCCCATTCCTGACTGAAGGTTTCTGCTACTCTGCAAGAGTAATATTGGACTTGGATCCAGCAATACATATGTGTTCTGGTCATGTAAGGTTTACCGTGGAGGTGGGCAGTGATTTTTGAGTGAGTGGGAAGAGTGAACAGAGGAGAAAGGGATGGGGGGGGTGGGTTGGTGAGGGAAGAGTTAAAGGGAGAAACGAGCTTTGAAATTTTCTGTGTTACACTCTGCCTCCTCAATTTTACAGTGAATCCTGTTGTGTTTTTTCTGGTCTAGATACAAAAGGGAGAAGAGGGAAGGGGTAATAATTGCTGGAAGTTAGAGGGTTGTCTTACCGTGGCAGTGTCGAAATCAGAATGAGAAGTCAAATTGAATTCGAGTTCCTCTTCCGACATGTTCATGCACACTGAGGTTGTAGGAGCAAAATCTAATATTCCACCTAGGTAGGCTTCAAACTCATGGCTTGAATGTTAATTTCTCTAACTTCAGGTAATTTCTATTCCCCCCCCGCCCTCTTTTCATCCCATTCTGGTTCTCCCTCTCATCCCTTTTCTCACCCGCCCAGCACCTTCCTCTGGTGTAGCTCCTTTTTCCTTTTCTTCCATGGTATACTGTCCTCTCCTATTTGATTCTTTCCTCTTCAGCTCTACTTCCCCTCATTATCTCCCAGCTTCTTAGATCCTCATCCTCCCCCCTCACCTGGTTTCACCTGTAACTGGTCTGCTTGTACTGCTTTCCCTTCCCCCACATTCTTATTTTGGCTTCTGCCCTTTCCCTTTCCAGTCCTGATGAAGGGTCTCATCCTGAAATGTCAACTATTTATTTCCCTCCATAGATGTTGCCTGACCTGTTGAGTTCCTCCAGCATTTTGTGTGTGTGTTACTCAAGCTTCCCGGCATCTTCAGAATTGTGTTTATTACAAATAATCAGCAAGCAGGTCCAGCAAGGAATTAAGAAGCAGTAGCATATGGTGGCCTTCATTGCAAAGGGGTTGGAGTTTAAAACCAGGAAGGTTTTGTGACAATTTTAAGGAGGCTCCTTACCTGAAAACCAGTAGCATTGGAAGCAGTGACTGATGCAAATAACAAGATAAGTGTTAGTGACTGATAGAGAAGGAAGCACTATGTAAAGAAGAGTGTAAAGTGCTTATTTCAATAGCAAAACTACATTTTCAGGCTATATTTACTATAATTGTTTACTCAGTCATAAAACAGGACTGTCAGGCCACATTGTAGTAAGCACAGATATCTCACAAGAGTTACCCTGGCAATTGATGTGGTCATAGAACCAATGGGAGAAATTGAAACGCAGTGCCAATATATAAAGTAGCTCCAATTAACTAATACATTTTTTCTGATAGCCTACTCCCTCAAGCATTATTTTAAATAATGCTTGGGGAAGTAGGCTATCAGAAAAAAAGTATTAGTTAATTGGAGCTACTTTATTTGAAAGTATGTCTTTAAAGCACAGATTTACGTGTGAAGTTCTTTTGTGCAGATTCTTGGGATTTAAGTAAATCTGTGTAGGTACATTGATTAATTGGTTCCATGAGGTTGTTATAGCCAGGGTGGTAATGGAAATAAGCTCCCACTATCTATTAAATTCTCCCAATGGCATGCGCCTCAAATAACCTCTGACCACCAAGTCCATCTCCTGGCCTTCCTGTGTGGTTTAGCCATTAAGCCTGGCGGAGCCATTTCTACTGGCAGGAGAATGGGCAAAGGCGGGTTACTGGTGCCTTGAAACCAGACACTTTGGGCAGATGGGGCTCATCAGCTGTGGCTGGCAGCTCATTTAGGAGAAAGAAAACTCTGATCTCAAACTTCCTTGTGGCTAAACCAACTCATGGGGAAGGCTTCGGGAGTAAACTCCGAGGGAAAGTTTCGGAGCTGGAGTCCCTAAGGTAGTCCTACGTCGAGCTCAATGCTGACTGGCAACTCCTACAACACTGCTGTTACCAAACTGTATCGGTCTCTGCCGTTCCTTTGGGTTCATTAGATCTGTGGAGAGGGGGAGCTTGCTATATGGGCAACAGCTTGCTCTTCATCTCGTACTGCCCAGGCTTGCCTATCTAGGCAGTCAGGGTACAACATCCATAGTCAACCCTGACCCATGAAGGCCTCACATATCAATGAATTGGTTTTTAAAGATGGATATTTGGAGTACACACACAAGGATATTATATTAAGCCTTTACAAATCAAATATCAGGCCTCCAGTGAAGAGGATTTGAGTAGTTTTGGGCATAGCACGTTCGGACTTTGAAGGAGTTGTAGAGAAGATTTATTAGAATGGACCAGTAATATATCAGAGAGGCTTTTGATTCTGGAGTTGTTCTCCAAACAGGGAAGATTACATAGTGGTTTCAATTATGAGGGTTATTGACAGGCTAAGTAAGGACAAACAATTCCACTGGAGATTGGACAATAAACAGGGGATAACATGTTACATTTACTGGCAGAAGAAACAAAGAGGAATGAGATTTCTTTTTAATGAAAGTGCAGTGGAAATAGATTCTATTGTAAGTTCTCAGAGAGAATAGAATAACTATTTGAAATATGTTCTATGTTCTATGAAATAAAAACATCTGTGGGCCTTGGGTAAAATTTAAGGGGAGAAATAGAGATATCCATTTCAAAGAGCCAACACAGCACTGAGCTGAATCACTTCCATTTGTGCTTTCAGATTCATTTATTATGTTGAGGTGCACCTGAACCTGAACAGCTGAAAGCAGCAAGCTCTACAGTTTTTTTTGGAATTGTAGCAGCTTTTCACCAATTCCATGATCAAGTGGAAAGCCTTCATGTGAGATTAAATGATGACTCTTGGAATTTCATAAGCTACATTCTTTGTCCTTGGAATTGCATCTGCCGTTACTCTTCCTAACTTATCCACTTTGACCATATTGGGTTCAAAGGTAGGACACCTTATTAGCATATTGCTGGCAGACAATAATATTTGTGTGAGTAAACCTGGACACAATCTTCCTGTGCAATATTCTGACTCTCCTACCACATAGGGAGATAACTGGATGTTGATATGGAATACCTTAATCCACTTTAACAGGTTTCATTTGAAGGAAACACCTGTAAGCCCATGGAAATTCAGGCATGACCTGCTCTGGTGGTCCTCACTCGCACTGGCCTATAAAGTTATGCTCAGTCACCATGAGGCTGTGGGTCATAGAATCGTAGTTACAGCATGGAAAGAAACCATTTGAGCCATCGTAGAAACAAACTATCTGCTGAAGGAACTAAATATGTCAAACATGTGAAAGGAAAGGATACGGAGTTTTGACTTGGAAGGTGGACAATTCTTTTCTCTTCATGGGTGCTAGTCGACCCGCTCACTTCCTCCTGTGAACTGTTTTTCCAGATTCCAGCATTTACAGTCTCTTGTGTTTCCATCGATTCAATATTGGAAATTTTCTGCATAGGAAACCAAAAATCCATTCCTTACAAGGCTCTGCAGATGCCGGCAGTATGGAACAAAACGAGGTACCTTCATTCATCGAGTATAGAAGGGATAAAGCAGGCAATACAGGCGTGTGAGTTTAATGCCAGCGGTAGAAAAACAATTAGTAAACATTCTGAGAGACAAGACTAATCTACCATTGGTAAGGTAGGAATTAATCAGAGATAGTCAGCTTATCTCCTCCAAGAGGACCACAGCCTTGTCATGATGTGGAGGCTTGTGTGCCTCAGTGACCCAGAGAACTATGTTGGCTGGAGTCAAGGTTTTATGCTCCTATATGGGAAATTTATCCAAAAGGGTAAAACCCCAGGGTTATGGGCAAATTGGCAAATTAGATCCAATATTGGCTTGGTTACAGGAGCAGAAGGTGACATAATTCATTGTGAATGCCCTAACCCTAATTAATCGTACAGTGCATCACTTCGCTCTTGGCAGGATTACATTGATTGCTCTACCAATTAATCTATATCACCCTGTTGGCTACGACTACACTCCTTATCATCAGTTAAGGAAACAATTTTTATGTTATCTCATAACTTGCTAATCATATCTCATACATACACGTCCAAATCAATAAGGTGTATAAAAGTAGCAAGGGTCCCAGCACCGATTCCTGTGTAACTCCACTGGCCATGAACTTCCAGTCATAAAAATAAGCACCCACGGGGAGTATTGCAGAACAAAGTGCCTTGATGTACAAGTCAAAGGATCCCTGAAGATGGCAGCACAGGTAGATAGAGTGGTAAAGAAGACAGATGGAATGCATGCTTTCATTAGTTAGAGCTGTTACGTGGGAATGCTGTTCTTGGACTACAGTTCAGCATTCAATACCATAATTCCACCCAGGCTCGACAGGAAGCTCGGAGACCTCGGCTTTGACCCTGCCTTGTGCAGCTGGATCCTGGACTTCCTGTCAGATCGCCAGCAGTTGGTAAGAGTGGGCTCCTTCACCTCCACCCCTCTGACTCTCAGCACAGGAGCCACTCAGAGCTGTGTCCTAAGTCCCTCCTTTACTCCCCGTATACCCATGACTGTGTCACCACCCGCAGCACTAATTTGCTAATTAAATTTGCCGATGATACTGCATTGATTGGGCTAATCTCAAACAATAACCAAGTGGCCTACAGGGAAGAAGTCATCTGTCTAACATAGCGGTGTCAAGAAAACAACCTCTCCCTCAATGTCGCAAAGACAAAGGAGCTGGTTGTGGATTACCGGAGGAATGGAGACAGACTAACCCCTATTGACATCAATGGCTCTGGGGTTGAGAGGGTAAATAGCTTTAAGTTCCTCAGCATCCACATCACTGAGGACCTCACGTGGTCTGTACACACTAGCGTGTGGTGAAAAAGGCACAACAGTGCCTCTTTCACCTCAGACAGTTGAGGAAGTTTGGTATGGGTGTCCAGATCCTAAGAACTTTCGATAGGAGCACATTTGAGAGCATCCTGACTGGCTGCATCACTGCCTGGTATGGGAACTTAATTGCAGGATTCTGCAGAGAGTGGTGCGGACAACCCAGTGCATCTGTAGCTGTGAACTTCCCATGATTCAGGATATTTACAAAGACGGGTGTGAAAAAGGGGCCTGAAGGATCATTGGAGATCCGAGTCACCCCAACCACAATCTATTCCAGCTGCTACCATCTGGAAAACGGTACCGCAGCATAAAATCAGGACCAACAGGTTCCAGGACAGCTTCTCCACCAGGCCATCAGACTGATTAACTCACATTGATTTGAGTGTATCTCTGTGTTACATTGACTGTTCTATTTATTATAAATTAGCATGATTGCACATTGCACATTTAGATATTTTTACTCATGTATGTGAAGGGTGTAAGAAATAAAGTCAATCAAATATACAGCATAGAGTGTAAGAGCAGAGAAGGTATAGTACAATGTTAGAAAAAAATGGTTAGGCCACAGTTGGAGTACTTTATACAGTTCTGGTCACACTTGACCACAGTGGAGAGGATGTAGAGATGTTTGCTGGGATAGAGTATTTCATTTATGGAGAGAGATTGGTTAGGCTGGGTATGTTTTCCTGGAGGCAGTGGAGGCCAGGGATGGTGGAAGTAGGACCTGATAGAGATACAGTAAAGATAAGATAGATACAGGTCTCCCCAGATTACAACAGAGTTCCCTTCCTCTGAACTGTTTGTGACCCAGATAGTTTACGTCAGGAATGTGGCCGCAAGCTGAGCTCCCAGATGGTAGAAGATGCCAGCAGTTCCAAAGCAGCTGGCAAATCCATCTTGCCAGTTGCCCAAACACTCCTATGTTCATAAGCTGGGCTTTCCTAACCTGAGGAGGTCCTGTGGTAAGAAATTAGAGGGCATAGATTGGAAGTAAGGGTCAGAAGCTCGAAAGCAATGTGAGGAGATTTATTTTTCATTCAGAGGGTGGTTGGGATACAGAAGACATTGCCTTGAAGAGGTGTTGGAGACAGAGACTTTCACAATATTTCTGAAGAGTCAAGAGGTGCACTTAAATAGCCAAGATTTAGAGGCCTAACGTAGGAAAATGGGATTCGTTTAGAAGGGTATTGTGTTGAGTGGGCCAAAGGGCTCACTCTCTGCTCTTTGACTCTGTGACTTTAAACCCAGTGCTTCCGAAACCTGAGTGTCTTTGTACCTATTTTTATCGCATTCTGGACAGTATTTTATGCTCCAAATTTCCTCTGCAGTGGGAAATGCAAAATACAATGAGCATCACAGACTAGTCAGGTCATGCCCACGGGGAGGGGCACACATATCCTTTCCCAGTGAGGGATGATTAGGTAGGGATTAGGAATGAAAAATCAGAATATTTCCTTCCTAACATAAATTTGCTGATGTAAATTTTGGTCATTTCCTTGAGAGCCTGCAATAGATTAGCTGTCTCAGAGAAGATTATGGATTGATTCCGGAATGTTCACGAGTGGTAAGACTTATCAGTATCGTAGTCAGATGAGCCTCAGGGAGATAGGAATCACATATATACATTCTATCATTCCTGAATTTCCAAATGGACCTTCAGAGCTGACAAAATTCAATTATAGATCTGAATGATAGTTCAGCTGCAGTGAGCCATTAAAAGGAATTGATGCATCATAGATTGAAGCCCAAAATATAATATGCATTGGTTAGAAACCATGTAAACCAAGCAATGTATTCTCCTATGACAGAAATGCCTATAAACACCATTTTCAGCATCATATCTTTCATTTTAATTTCCAATTGATTTGACCTGGATAACATATTATGATTCTGACCGTCAAGCTGTCCCACTCATACATTCAAAGGCTGTATTCATTTTTTTTATATACTGGATATTAACCTTGGTGCATCAGCTGAATCAACTATCTATATCGCTATTCACTTTGAATACAAGTAAAATGGAGTGCTTTTGTGCAAAGATGAATAACATTTTTAGTGCTAGTAACTGAAAGTAGTTGACATTTTTTTTCCTTTGCAATGTAAGAACTTAAAACACCTATATATATTGCTCTTATTTAAAATGCAAGTACACGAGGACTGCATTTTATATGGGGCAGTAGACATGAAATCACTCCCAGTTTTCCCCATCTGTGTTAAGTCTGAGTAAAAGAAAAATTATTATTGGAATGAATTTTGCTTTAGAGGGTGGTTAAACCAGCTTGGCAGGATATGGGGACCCTGTGGGTAGAATCAAAACGGAGAAATACTAGGTTGGAAATAGAAGATAGGCCCTCAGGTGCTGGGATATTTAGGAAGGCACAGAGAAAGGAAAAAGGAGAAAGGGCACTAATCAGAGTTTATTTTCAAATGGCAGATCTTACAGTCACAAGAGTGCACAAGTATACAGAATCAGAGTGAAGAAAAATGATAAAATAAAATGCTACTTATTCAAATATGCGTGTAGCATTCACAACAAGTTAGATGCACTGATTGCATAAATAGAGAAGAATGGACATGATCTGATAGCCATTACAAAGGTAGCTGATGTTGCGAGATGACCAAGGCTGGAAACCAGAGCTATGTGATATTTCAGAAGGAAAGTCAGAAAAGAAAAAGAGGTGGGTAACTGTTAATAGACAATGAGATCACAGCAATGGTGAGGAATATATTGCTTCAGAAGATCGAGTTTTAGGATAGGCTTGGGTGGAGGTGGAAAAAATAATAAATTTAAATGTACCCCATAATAGCAATTTTATTGTGGCAGATTTTAATAAAAAGAATGGTGACTTATAGGAAAAATACTGCAACAATCTTGGGTGACTTTAGATTAAGAGAAATAAAATTAACCAAAGATTACCTTGAGAATGAGTTCATAAATGTGTATTTGTGGTGATTTCATAGAGCAGTACTTTGAGAACCAAACAGAAATCAGGATAACACACGCAAGGTGCTAGAGGAGCTCAGCATCTATGGAAAACTATACTTTTTTCCATAAATGTTGCCTGGTCTGCTGAGTCCTTCCAGCATTTTGTGTGTGTGTCGCTCGGATTTCCAGCATCCGGGGATTTTCTCTTGTCAGAGATCAGGATACTTTATATCTGGAATTATACAATGATTTAGGATTAATTAGTAATCTTGCAGTAAGGGATCTTCTTGCAATAAGAGATCAGAGAATGGTTGAACTTCATTTTCAGTTTGAAAGTGAGAAACTTGGGTCTGCAAGTGGTAACCATCCTCTAGGTGACTACAATGATATCAAGATGCATTTTGAAGATAGATTTAAAAACCATAGATCAGCAGTGACAAATATTTAAGGGAATATTCATATATCTCATCAGTGTTTCCTCTGGGTGGATCTCCAGAATAATGAAATGTGGTTTGAGAATTGGAGTCAATCATTTAAGGAGATAAGGAGGGCCCTAACTCTAGAATTCCCTGTCCTAGTAAGCGGTGGAGGGGAGTCATTGAATATATCCGGGGTGCAGATTGACGTACATTTGAACCACAACAGAATCAAGAGATTTGGGAAAAGAGCGGGACAGTGGCAATGAGGTTAGACCGGATCATCCATAGTCTCGTTGAATGATGGAGCAAGCTCAATTGGCTTGTCCTTAATGTAATAACAATGAGATGCTCCGCCCTCTTCACTTACGGCCCAGGTCCTCTTTAGAGCACACCCCGCTATATTTGGGCTCCTGATGATAGTAAGTAGCCACTCAGAAAAGTCTGACTGACTGGTGGTATTATATGGGCACTGATCTCAGAATTGCATCCACAGCTTTAGTTTGAGGTCTAGCTACCCAGATGCTGGATTTAGCATGGAACCTCCAGCAGCTGCAACCACATCTGAAATTAGCTGGTCCAGTCATGACTGATAACCATGCGCATACACTTTGACTCATCCCAAAGGCATGTACATCTTTCTTTTTCAGTAGACATCAATCTTCATAAATTTGTAACTGATCATTGCTTGTGGCAAGTGACTGTTCTGTAATTTGCTGACAGATTTCAGGCTGGTGATGCATTGAATTTTCAAAATGACCAGTGGAGAGGTGAAAGTGTACTGCCAAGGTGCATTAGTGAAGACAATGGCAGATTGGATTTGAAAGCATAATGACTGCAATGGTAATTTGACAGTGATTTAGACATAATTTTATGAGGTAGCTTTCCTACATTTTAAACCCATGCTAATCTGTACTTTCACAATATGCAATTAAGCAAAAAATGAAATGTTTGCTTTTAAGCTCTGCCTGTAAAGTACAGTGTTGAAGCAAATTGGAGTAGGTAGTGTTATTTAAAATGATTGCGGATGCCAATGCAATTCAATATTACATTGTTAATACAACAACAATGGAGGCTAAATTTGATCGCTCCCAAAAATGGAAGTGTGGTTTCCAATGTCTAATTAGACAGCTGCTATCAATTGCAGCATAGAAACAGGCTAATCTCACTTTGACTGCTAACTTCATTCATTCAGTGTGCTGACAATGCTAACCATGCCACTGTTCAGCACACTATATCGAGTGGCTAGCTTCAACTAAAGCCAGCCTACGCTGCTTATAACTAGCCTGTTTAAAACCAGGACTTGTACCAATTGATGGATCAGAATTCTGGGCTGAAGTAGCAAGGCATTCCAGGTTTGTCGTGATTAGACAGTTGGGGTCTGGACTCTTTCTGATTAGGAAGTCAAGAGGTTCAAGGCCAACACATACAAAATGCTGGAGGAACTCAGCAAGTCAGGCAGCATCTATGGAACGGAAATAAACAGTCAACATTTTGGGCTGAGAGCCTTCATCAGGACTGATGAAAGGCCTTGGCCTAAAATGTTGACTGTTCATTACCCACTGTGTCTTTAATATTTAAATAATATTCTTGTGCAATTAAATAATTCATTATGAGTTATATGTATGAACATATGAATTGCGTTCGTCATCACATTACCACGTGATACGTGAGTGCCTTACTAAAAGTAAACACAAATTTTACTTCGGACAAGCATTCCCAGATTCCTGTGTCTTCCTTTGAATTAGATGAATGTTTTGAAATTACAAAACATAACATTGGCGAAGAGGTATTTTTAAAATGAACCCAAAATGGCTGTTAACCTATTGAAGCGCAGCGAGACATTCGATCTAAAACAAAAATGCAGTGAGAGATGGTTGAGTTACAAAAAGCAATGTCCCACATGTTCTTTGGAAGGAAGACACGATCAAGTCAGAAAACAGAAGAATAGTCCTGACGAAGGGTCTCGGCCTGAAACATCGACTGCACCTCTTCCTAGAGATGCTGCCTGGCCTGCTGCATTCACCAGCAACTTTGATGTGTGTTGATTGTCATTCAGTAATGGGTTTAATGATACACTAAGAGATCATTTAGTTTGTAGAATCTTACAAGAAAGCATTCAAAAATGAATCCTAACTGAAGCACACCTTGCATTTAAACGAGTAGTTGAAATCACTGCTTCAATGGAAACTGCAGACAGGATCACAATTGAGTTGCAGTCAAGAATCAAAGTGAGCGTGAATAAAATTGCGGTATCTAGACAGAGGCTTGTCTGGCCAAACAGATTGTGTTACCATTATGGCAGGGGCTCACATACACCGATCAATGGTGTGGTGATTTAAGGGCAGAACTTGCAGAAAATGCAACAAAGTGGGACACATATAGCATGTTAGGCAGACAAAAATAAATAGACTGCGCAAGGGAGAGAAAGATAAAAAGTCAAGTTGCATTTTCAAAAGGAGCACTAATCTGCATACTTTTGATGAAAAATGTGATAATAATGACGGGATACAGGACTGTGTAGCCTTGAGATTTACAGTGTGAAAATTAATAGATAAGCAACAGACACAAAATGCTGGAGGAGCTCAGCAGACCAGGCAGCATCTGGGGAAGGAGCATAGTCGACGTTTCGGGCTGAAACCCTTTGGCAGGACTCAGTATGGCTTATACCAGAGGTGGATGACAAACTAATTAAAATGGAATTAGACACTGGTTCAGCTGTTACAGTCACTCCACAAAATGAATGTGAATGGCATTTCAAAGATAATAAACTGAAGCTTGCAGATATCCAACTAAGAACTTATACTGGAGAAAAGATAACTCGTATGGGAATGTCACCCGTAACAGTGAAATACAACAACTAACAAGCCACATTGGGCTTGCATATGGTGAAAACAGGAGAACCAGCATTGTAGGGATGTGAGTGGCTGAGACAACTACAGTTTGATTGGAGATCCATCCACCACTTGCATGCCCCATCCCCTGCAGTGAAGCCAGATGGAAGTGAAAGATACTGGATATTGCAACAGCAGTGTTCATGGGTTGCAATGGAAAACTCAAATACATCGAGTGTAAAATAGTGTTAAATGAAAATGACGCACCAAAGTTTTTCAAAGCCTGACAGGCTCCTTATACCATGATAAAATAGCCAGTGAGCTAGATTGCATGGAGGGTGGCAGAATTCTTTCCAAGGTTGGATGGAGCCCATGGGCAACACCAGTGGTCCCAGTAGCCCAGAAGGACTGGTCTGTCAGGATATGTGGTGATTTTAAGGTTACCATCAACCCAGTACTGAAAGGAGACCAAGAGATAGATATTTTATTGATCCCAAAGGAAATTACAGTGTCACAATAGTATGACAAATGCACAGATAAACAAATATTAGAAGAGAACTAAGGAAGAATAAAAAATAAGTTACCTCAAAAAAAAGGAGGGGTTCATCGCTTCCCCAGTTATAGGTTGGCTCATTATAGAGCCTAATGGTCAAGAGTAAGAATGACCTCATATAGCGCTCTTTGGAGCAGCACAGTTGTCTTAATACCCTCTGCCCAGGATAGAGGATACCTTTGCAAAACTTTCTGGAGGAAAACACTTCAGGGAAATGGATTCAGCTAAGGCCTACCTACACATGGTGATGGAAGAAGAGTCCAAAGTGTTTCTCATCATAAACACTCACAAAGAGCTTTAAGGCTATAATAGGCTTATTTTTGGAGTTGCATCTGCGCCTGCACTCTGACAGAAAGCTATGGACCAGGTGCTGTAAGCTGTCCAGGCACTCAGTGATAACTGGATGAAATTATTGATTCCAATAAGGATGACAAGGAACACCTCGAAAATCTTAAGACATTGTTAAAAAGATTAGAAGATTATGGGCTCGGAGCATGACATGACAAGTGTGAATTCTTTAAACAGCATCACTTACTGTGGTTACATTATTGAAGCAGAAGGATTACACAAGTGTGCTGAGAAAGTTCAAGCAGTGGTGGATGCCCCAAAGCTAAAGGACGTGTCACAGTTGTGGTTAATGTAAGAGGAGAGAGTGATGGTTCTGGGCCTGTACTTACTGAAGTTTAGAAGAATGAGGGGGGAATCTCATTGAAACCTATCGAATATGGAAAGGGCTAGAAGGATTGGATGTGCAGAGGATGTTTCCTATAGTCTAGGACCAGAAGGCAGAGCCTCAGAATAGAAGGACGTTCAATTAGAACAGAGATGAGAAGGAATTTCTTTGGACAGAGGGTGGTAAATCTGTGGAATTCATTGCCATGAACAGCTGTGGAGGCCAAGTTACTTAGTATATTTAAAGTGGAGTTTGATAGGTTCTTTGTTAGTCAGAGTGTCAAAGGTTACAGGGAGAAGGCAGGAGAATGAGGTTGAGAGGGATAATAAATCAGCCATAATGGAAGGTGGAGTAGACTCGATTCTGTTCCTATGTCTTATGGTCTAAGAATCCACACTTTAATTTTGCTGCTGGTCCTGCTGAGTGAAATCTATTAAAAGAATTCACTTGAAGAATGTGTGCAATGTTAGGGGGACAACAATTATTCTAGGGTGAATTTGTACTGACACTGTATTCACTAAAATATTCAAAAATAACAGAGTGAAATTGAAAGCAATTCATTGATTAAGTTTCTTTTAATTAACTATTTACTAATTGAAGTGTAATGGAATAGACCTAATATTATGTATGCACTTCAGCCCTATGAGGCTAATGGTTAATGTCATTGCATCTGAATTGCTCTCAGCTGTAATTATTTAAATTACTTATTCATATTTCCTCTAAACTGTTACTCTTGTATTCTCTTCCTTAGGCAGTTTCTTGGGTATGAGGATGGCTTGCTTTCACTCTGGCTTGGGAAGTTGCTAGGTGCCTATGTGGGAACTGCAGGTTCTACCATGGAGAGGCAGGAGGTTCTTGATTGGGGTGGAGGGTGGAATGAATGGTTGTGTGTGCCTTCCACCAATTATGCTCCTATGGAACTCCCTATGCAAGGACACAAAGTTTGCAATACACCCTGAATGCACTTTCTCCATTCTGCAGAAGCATGGACCGGGAATTCTTAAAAGTCGATAGTGATATTGCATCTTTTTCCAAGGAAGTTTTGAATACATCCTTAAATATTTTCTACTTTACATGATACTTTGGCACATGAATTAAATTTATTATTATTGTTGTTGTTATTACAAGATCAGTAGTGTTAGTATTTTTACAATAATGCTAAGATCAAGTCAATGACCAGCCACATGCTGCTTTTCCTTAATGTATTTTCCTGAGAGAAGAAAGGAGGTAAGTTGCAGAGGCCCTGGCCATTGCCTTCCACTCATGAATGAATTCTAGGTGGTATCTAAAGACTGGAAAATCGCAAATGTTATATACCCTTGTTCATTAAGAAAGGTAGGGATATATTCAGTGAATACATACCAGATCATTTAACCTCTGATGGGAACAATTCTGAAAACAAATCAGGACAGAATTGCATTCAGTGGACTAGTGTGGATCGCTTAGAGAAAGCCAGCATTGATTTTATGCATGCAAACTATGCTTAACTTGCTTGATAGAGCGACAGAATAGGATGCCAATATGTGGAGCTGCAGTAGATCTGTGAGGTCTTTAATGAATATCTTTCCTCTTTTTTTGCATGACTTTCACAGTAAAAACTGGAGAAATTCACGAAAACTTCAGTACCTGAGATGGCTGATGGGGATGTCTCGGTAATAGTCTGAACTACAACAGAGGAGGTGCTCAGCAACTTAAAATGTATGAAGGTGGATAAATCCCCAGAGGATGATCATATGCAGTATACTGTATCCAGCAACGCCGAGGGCAGCTAGAGAGGAACTGCAGGAGCCCTGATGGGGCTGAGATACATGCATCATCATTAGCCTCAGGAGAGATACCAGAGGACCATAGGGTAGCTAATATTGTCTTTTTACTTACGAAGAGCTGAAGAGAAAATCCTGGGAACCGTAGACCAGTAAATTTAACATTCATGGTATGTAAGTTAGATGGGATTCTGAGGGATAAGATATAAGCATACTTAAAAAGCCAAGGCTGATTAGGGATCGTCAGCATGTCTTTGTTTGTGGGAGATCATATCTTATGAATTTAACTTTTTTTTTTGAAGAAGTATCCAAGAAAGTCAATGAGTGCAAGGCAGTAGATGTATTCTATATGGACTTCAGTAAGGCTTTTGATAGGTTCCACATGGTAGGCTGCTTTGGAAAGTTAGATTACATGGGATCTAAAGAGCACTAGTTAATTGGATACATAGTTGGCTTGATAATGAGAAAAAAAAGGTTGATTATGGAACATTACTCTTCAACTGGCTTATGGTCTGAGTGGTTGGTCTGAGTCCATTGCTGTTTATCAATGATTGGAATGAGAATATATAAGATATGGCAAATTTGCAGATGACAATAAGATGGTAAAGATTGTTATTAAGAATAACAGTGGGATTATGATCAGCTGGGTAAGTGGGCCAAGGAATGGAGACTGGAGTTTAATTCAGATAAGTGCAAGGTGTTGTATCTTGGGAAGACAAATGAGGGTAGGACTTTCACAGAGAATGGTGGGGCACTGGGGAGTTTTGTAGAATAGAGGGACCTATGAATGCAAAAACTGGGTTCCCTGAAAGTGGCATCACAGATAGACAGAGTGGTGAAGAAAGCATAAGATGAAGTTTGCCTTCATCTGTCAGCGCACTGAGTATAGATGTTGTACAAGACATTGGTGAGGCCACATTTAGAATATTCTCAATTCTGGCCACCCCTCGACAGGAATGATGCTACCATTTTACCTATTTTGTCTATGTTACCCTGAATATTCTCGACAACATCCTCAAACACCCTAAATATTAATTTATTCTGCTACTGCTGCACAGCATGTACCTTCTACAAAATACTCTGCAATTGTCCAGCCAGGCTATTCCGAACCTTGACTTCTGCCTCCATGTAGGATGACGTCAGCAGGTGCATAGGAACAACACATCCTTTGGGTTCCTCTCTGAGTTGCATACCTTCCTGTATTTGACAATTTGTTACTAATCCTTCATCATCACTGGACGGAAATCCTGGATCTCCCTTAATAGCAATGTGGGAGTACCTTCACCAGAAAGACTGTCTTGGTAAAATAAGGCAGTTACCATAACCTATTCAAGGACACTGGGGATGGGCAATAAATTCTGGCCTTCCCAGTTCCAAAAAATGAAAGTTAAGAAAGCACTACTGTCATTAATGGACAAGTCGGCTCGAGAGTGTGGAACTGCTTTTCCACTTTAAAAAATCACCCACACAGGTTTCCTGTCATCGACGCACAACCACCACGGTATATTGTAGTGGATTCTGTACATTGCAATATTTAGTACATATCAGTACACTGTAGCTCTCTGTGTGTATCTGCAGAAACAATTGATAATTATATTAAAATAACTAAATAATCTGGTATTATTTTATGCATTTGATCACTGATCATTCATTATGTGTTTGAAAGCTCATGATATACTGTAATTATTTCACAGGAGCTGCCTTGATGTAGGTCTTAGTAACCCTGTTAGTTCAGGGCAAGGAGAGTGTAGACATTTACCTCAGAAAGAAGATAGATATTTGATGAATGCTACAGTACAGTTATTGGAGATAGGATTTTTGTATTGAGGGGCGAAGTGCAAATTAACATTACAGTATTCATTGATCTTTACTCTGACAAGCTTTCTCCTCAGCCCCATTACTTACTGTTTTGCTGACTGAAAGAAAGGACCTTCGACCCAAGATAGCCTTCTACCTAACATGTTCATTTCTGCACCAATACCAAACTCAAACTTAAAGCTCCAAACTCAGTTGGTCTTCAACTGGCAGACACTGGTCAGGAACTAGACACCTCAGTTATTTTCCACCATTGTTAAATAAATGGTATTTAGTTAAAATATGAGTCATAATTATTTAAAAAAATAAGTGTTAGGTGTCCACCCCTATCCTACACTACCACAGCCAGCTTTATCCCCAATATAACTTCACTGCTGACTAAACTAAGGGGACTTGAGAAAAGTAATTTTCACTACTTCCTTCTTTAGAGATGCACCATGGTAACAGGCCCTTTCAGAATTAAGGCTGCACATTAGATGTGCCTGAACTTAAACCAATCTAACATGCACAGTAAATTCCAACAAAAGTAGCCACTGGCAGCAGATGTGTCCATCTTCCAGGATATTTGTATATCTGCAAATGTGAGGATAATGAGAACCAAGCCCATTATCCTGGAAGTTCCACATACTGATTCAATGTCAGTAAGACAAAAGAGCTGATTGTGGACTTCAGGAAGGGTAAGAGGAGGGAACACGAACCAATCCTCATGGGGAGATGAGAGGTGAAGAGATTGAGCAATTTCAAGTTCCAGGTTGTCAAGATCTCTGAGGATCTAACCTGGTCTCAACACGTCAATGCAGCTATAAAGAAGGCAAGACAGTGGCCATATTTCATTAGGAGTTTGAAGAGATTTGGTTTGTCAACTAAAACACTCAAAAACTTCTATAGATGTATCGTAGAGAGCATTCTGATAGGCTGCATCACTGTCTGGTATGGGGAGGGGCTACTGCGCAGGACGATAAGGAGACACAAAAAGTTGTAAAGTTAGTCAGCTGCACCTTGGGTACTAGTCTTCATAGTATCCAAGATGTCTTCGAGGAGCGGTGCCTCAGAAAGGCAACGTCCATTAGTAATGAACCCACCACCCAGAGCATGCCCTGTTCTCACTGTTACCATCAGGTAGAAGGTACAGAAGCCTGAAGGCACACACTCAGCGATTCAGGAACAGCCTCTTCCCCTCTGCCACCTGATTCCTAAATGGATGTTGAAGCTTTGGACACCACCTCGCTTTTTAAAAAATATACAGTATTTCTGTTCTTGCACATTTAAAAAAATCTATTCAACATAACGTAATTGATTTACTTGTTTATTTATTATTATGATGTTTTTTTTTCTCGGCTAGATTATGTATTGCATTGAACTGCTGCTGCTGTTAACAAATTTCATGTCACATGCCAGTGATGATAAACCTGATTTTGATTCTGATTGTGAGGAAGGAGTTGAAGGCACCCACTCAGCAATTCAGGAACAGCTTCTTTCCCTTTGCCATACAATTCCTAAATGGACCGAACTACATATATTATTTCTGTTTTTGCACTATTTTAATCTATTCAATACACTTTATATATACTGTAATTGATTTTCTTATTTAGTTGTTTTCTTTCTATATTATCATGTACTGCATTGAACTGTTGCTGCTGAGTTAACAAATTTCACAACACATGCTGGCGGTAATAAACCTGATTCTGATTTATGCCGTAATTGCAGATAACTTAAGTTTATGGGAAGATTGGTAATTTATCTGTCTGACTTGTCAAATTAAGAAATAGTTGAGCTCCCAAGCGCAAAAGTCACAAGTGTCACAAATTTTGTTTAATCCAAGGTTTGTGATTCAAACAAGTGGAAATAACTTATTCAGCTCTATAAACAAGTAGAGCTTTTGCAAGTTAATTTGGAGCATTTTTTAAGACAGGAATATCTCTTCCCTTTCAAGCTCTTGTGTTTGTGTTCGGTGTGATCTTTTCCATAAACTTCATTAATATGGAGATCGAACTATGGAGAGCATAGTTCAGTGAGAGTAACGATATTTAAAAGGTGTCTAGATTAGCACTTAAATCATATTGACATAGAAGGCACGTTACAGGAAGGTGTGATTCATGCAGGTGGAGTTCCCGAGTGGTCAGTGAGGGCCTGGTGGGCCAAACAGCCTATTTCTATCCTGCATTTGAACTGGAAGTTGAAAAATATCACAGGAGGGAAATTAGCTTTTGTCTGCAGGGAGGATTTCAACTAGATTGTTATGGGGGTGGGGGCATTTGAGAAAGCAAGCACAGTGAGAAGACATGATTACACACAGCAACCAAAGCCTAGCAATCGGAATAGTCATGTTTACAGTTAACGATCATATAGGACCACTGATATAAATTGCATCTACACGGCTTTGTATCTCAATACACATAGCTTAACTGGCAAAGCAGACTAACTGAGAGTGTGAATTTCCTGAAGGGACTGGGGTATTGTGGCCATAGTGGAAACGTGGCTACAAGAAGGGCAGGACTGGCTGTTCAGTGTGCCGGGGCACCGATGCTTTAGGCAAGATAGAGGAACGGGTAAGAATGGAGTGAATGTTGTCTTTTTGAAAAGGGAGTACATATCAGCGGTGCTTAGGGAGGGTATTCTTGGGGGATCACCTAACAAGGCCATTTGGGTAGGTCTCAGGAATAAGGAGGGAATGGTCTCCTTGGTAGGGCTACGTTATAAACCACCTAACAGTCAGCAGAATCCTGAGGAGCAGATGTTGAGGAATAGCACACACTCGTGGGAATAGTAGGGTCGTGCTAGTGGGAGATTTCAATTTTCCTGCTGTTGACTGGATCACAGAGTGCAAAGAGCCTGGATGGGTTGAATTTGTGGGGTACATCAAAAAGAGTTCCCTCATGCAATATTTAGAGGAAACCATTTGGAGAGGAGCAACGTTGGGCCTCCTCTTAGAGAACGAGGCAGGCCAAGTAACTAAAGTGACAGTTGGGAAACACTTTGGGTCCAGTGATATAATTCTAAATAGTTATGGAAAAAGTTGGAACAGGTACATGGCTTAAAGTCCTGAACTTGAGCAGGGCCAACTTTGAGGGCATTAAGCAGAAGCTAGCTGGGGTCAATTAGGTGACTCTATTTCAAGGTAAAGGAAGGTTGACAAGTGGGAAGCTTTGAAAAGGATCATACAAGAGACCAGGTGCAGCATGTTCTTGTTAGGGTGAAGGGTGAAAAAAGAAAGCATACATCATATTTAGATAGCTGGATACAAATGAATCCCTCAATGAATATACAAAGTTTAAGAGCAGTTTTAAGAGGGAAATCAGGAGGGCAAAAGGAGGCTATGAGATGGATCTGGCCGGCAGGGTTAAAGATAATCCCAAGAGGTTCTTCATTTATATTAACAGTAAAAGAGTAACTAGGCAGAGGCTTAAAGATCAGCAGGGAACCTGTGTTTGGAGTTGCAGGAAATGGCTGAGATTTTTAGTGTCTATTTCTCTTTGGTGTTTACTGATGAGAATATGTCAAAGAAATGAGGATGAGTAGTGAAGTCTTTGATACGATGCATATTGTGAGGAAGAAGGTACTTGCAGCCTTGACGTGCATTAAGGTGTGTATATCAATAGGGCCAGACCAAGTGCACCCCCAGATCTTATAGGAGGCCAAGGAAGAAATAATGGTGGTTTTGTAGTTAATTTATTGTTAGCTGTTGGTGAAGTTTTAGGGGACTGGTGATAGGTTAAAGTTGTTGCATTGTTCAAGATGGTTAACAAGGATAGGCCACTGAACTATAGGCCAGTGGAGTCTGACTTCACTTGTAGGGAAGTTACTGGAGGGAATTCTGAGGGACAAGATCTACCATCACTTGGATAGTCGAGGCCTGATCAGGAATAGTCAATCTGGTTCTGTGCATGGGAAGTTATGTCTGATGAATCTTTTGGGAGTTTTTCAAAGTAGTAACTAAGAGAATAGGTGAAGGTAAGGCAGTGGATGTTCTCTGTCTGGTTTTTAGTAAGACCTTTGACAAGGTTGATCTGGAATGTTTGGTTGCGTGGGGAGCCAGTGAAGCAGATTCAGAATGAGCTTGATGATAGGAGCAGAGGGTGATGGTTGAAGATTTATTCTCTGAACAGAGGCCCCTAATTAATGGTGTGTACCAGGGGATCAGTGTTGGGACTTCTGTTATTCATTATTTATGTAAATTATTTGGATATGAATGTACATGGCATGATTAGTAAATCTACAGATGATACAAAATTAGGAGTCTCATTGATAGGTTACAAAGAATTGCAAGTTAAGAAGACAGCTGAGGATTTCAACTTAGGTAGACGTGAATGATGCATCTTAGACCGTCAAACCAGGGTAGCACTTAAGCAGTGAACACCAGGGCACTGGTGAGTGTTGTGGAGGAGAGGAACCTGAGAGTTCTTGTGCTCAGTTCACTAATACCAGCCAAGTAGAAGAAGGCGGGAGCATGCTGGCCTTCATCGGTCGGGGCATCGAGTTTCGGAGTGGGGGCATTATGTTGCAGTTATATAAGGCTCTGGTGAGGCTGCACTTGGAGTATTGTCTACAGTTTTGGTCACCCTTTTATAGGAAAAACATACTTAAGCTGGAGAGAGTGCTGAGGAGGTTTAAGAGGAAGGTGTTAGTTACAGGGAGAGTTTGGGTATGCTGGATCATTTTTCCTGGAGCAGCGGAGAGTGACCTCAAAGAAGTTTATAAAATCATGAGGGGTATGGATAAGGTGGACAGCTATAGTCTTTTCCCCAGGGTTGGGGAGTCCAAAACTAGAGGACATTGATAAGAGAGGAAAGCTTTAAAAGAGACCCGAGAGGAATTACTTCACACAGAATGCAACAATACCTGGAATGAGGTGCCAGAGGGAGTGGTCAAGGCAGGTCTAGTTGCAACTTTTAAGGGGCTTTGGATAGGTACATGCAGGGGAGAAGCATGGAGGGTAATGGGGCAAACACAGGCAACTCGAACTAGCAGGGAGACTGCAGTGGCCAGAATGGATCAGTTGAGCCAAAGGCTTTGTTTTTGTGCTATGGTACTCTGCGACCTCTCTGACCTGTTGAGAGTTTGCAGAATTCTCTGTTTTGTCACATACTTACAGCATCTGTAGGTTTTCAGACTTCTGCAGAATACGTTTCAATGAGTGCTGGGAGGTACTGTGGTAGTCTCGGTCACTGTACAAATGGGCATTAACAGTGTCCATCTAAGACTATGTTCTGAGGTCCAAGAGTGGGCAATGCAATCAGAATGTACATGTACTGACTTGACTCCTGCAGATGCTGCTCTGTCTGAGAGAGACTGATGCCGGCTGTGACGGTGACATTGCTGGTAAATATGGACAGTATTCCAGTCACACTCAAGCAGCATGCTTCAATTAATTCTGCCTGAAATGGAAGTTCAAAATTACATATAGTAGTTGGAGGTGCTTTGAAATATTTATGAAGCACATAATAGTGCATTATGTAAATATAAATCTTGTAACTCAGGGCCGTATATTTCAAAGGTACCATAGTCCAATGTGTAAGAGATTCACAAACATTCAGCATCAATGGGAAGGAGAACCTGATGATAACAGGCCCCAGAATGAGAACATTGAATGATTCTCATGCAAGAAAAACCATGTAATTTTTGCTCATTTTGAGCTGCTCTGAGGAATCTGTTGATGAACCCCCTTTTTGAATTGTTTCAAAATTTGAAGCAAATTTATTATCAAATTATGAATATGTTACTTTATGCTACCTTGAGATTCATTTTCTTACAGGCATTTTGCAGGAAAAAAAGAAATACAATAGAATTATATGAAAAAACGTAATTGACAACCAATGTGCAAAAGGCGATGGACTGCAAATAAAAATAATACTGAGAACACGAGTAGTAAAGAGTTCTTGAAAGTGAGCCCATAGGTCGTGGAATCAGTTCAAAGGAATGGCGAGTCCAGTTATCCACCGGGTTCAGGAGCCTGATGGTTGTAGGGTAATAACTGTTCGTGAACTTGCAGAAACCCAAAGCTTCTGCATGTCCTGCTCGATGGAAGTAATGAGAAGGGGAGGGGGGTCTTTGATGGACGCTGTTTTGTTGTGGCAGCGCTCCATGTAAATGTACTCATTGGTGAGGAGGGTTTTGCCTGTGATGGACTGAGCCGTATCTACCACTTTCTGTAGCCTTTTCCCTTCTTGGGCATCGGAGTTTCCCTACCTGACCATGATGCAGCCAGTTAGGGTGCTCTCCACTGTGCATTTATAGAAGCTTGTCAAAGTTTTCAGTTCTTGTTTTGCTGAGGCTTTCTATAGTAGCTTCAGATAGGGAATTCAAGGGACAGTTGCAAAGTGTGCATGTAAGATGATGTGTAGTATGAAACGGCGGCACAGTGGCGCAGTTAGTAGGACTGCTGCCGCATGGTGTCAGTGACCCAGGTTCAACCCCTCTGCTCTCTCTATGAAGCTTGCACGTTCTTCCTGTAATTGTGTGTGTTTCCTCCAGGTGCTCCAGTTTCCTCCAGTCGATAGGTTAAAGGCAGGCTAAATTGCCCTGCTGTATATAGATACAGTATGTGGTAATACTTGGGGCAAGTATTGATGGGAATGTGGAGGAATAGGTTACATGGACAGTAAATGGGGGAATTGGGGTTGGTCTGCACATCAGCATAGACATGATTGGTCGAAGAGTTTTCTGTGTCAGAAGGAAGTATGGAATGTATGTATAGAAAGTTAATTGTGATCCAACTAACTTGTTGTTTGTAGTTATTTATGGATGAGCTTGTAGGGCTGAGAAGCACTGTTAAAAATAAAGGGTATAATTTATAGGGAAAGAAGTGCGACATTTTTATATTTGTAATAAATATTCCACTTCTATGCTGATGATAACTCAGTTTTCAAATGGTGAACCTCCATTTTAGGCACAATTAAGTGAAGCCTCTATGAACCTGTCCCAGACATGTCCAAAAATTGACATTCACAATTATCTGTTTAAAATGGATCAATTCCATTGACATCTATTCATTATCGGCTTCCAGAGATATTAATTAATTCTTCTGCAGTTACCTTATTCTGCCTGTGTGCATGAACTTACCAGACTGAGTTGAGCCTAATATGACTGTAACTCCATAGAACACTACAGCACAGAAAACAGGCCATTTGGCCCTTCTAGTCTGTGCCAAAACTTTATTCCACTAGTCCTATTGATCTGCACCCAGTCCATAACCCTCCAGACCTCTCCCATCCATGTATCTATCCAATTTATTCTTAAAACTTAAGAGTGAGCCTGCATTAACCACGTCAGTTGGCAGCTCGTTCCACACTTCCACCACTCTGAGTGAAGAAGTTCCCCCTAAACCTTTCCTCTTTCACCCTAAAGCCGTGTTCTCTCGTATTTACCTCTCCTAATCTAAGTGGAAAGAGCCCACTCGCATTTACTCTGTCTATACCCCTCATAATTTTGTAAACCTCTCTCAGATCCCCCCTCATTCTTCTACGCTCCAAGGAATAAAGTCCTAACCTGTTCAATCTTTCCCTGTAACTCAGCTAGCAACATCCTAGTAAATCTTCTCTGCACTCTTTCAATCTGACTGATATCCTTCCTATAGTTAGGTGACCAGAACTGCACACAATACTCCAAATTTTGCCTCACCAATATCTTATATAACCTCACCATAACATCCCAACTTCTATACTCAATACTTTGATTTATGAATGCCAGGGTGCCAAAAGCCTTCTTTACAACCCTGTCTACATGTGACGCTACTTTCAGGGAATTATGCATCTGAACTCCCAGATCCTTTTGTTCCTCTGCACTCCTCAGTACCCTACCATTTACTGTGTATGTCCTACCTTGATTTGTCCTTCCAAAATGCAACATCTCACACTTGTCTGCATTAAATTCCATATGCCATTTTCTGGCCCACTTTTCCAGTTGGTCCAGATCCCTCTGTAAGCTTTGAAAGCCTTCCTCGCTGTCCACAACACCTCCAATCTTAGTGCCATCAGCAAACTTGCTGATCCAATTTACCACATTATCATCTAGATCATTGGTTTAGGCAACAAACAACAATGGTCCCAGCACAGATCCCTGAGGCACACCACTAGTCACAGGCCTCCAGTCTGAGAATCAATCATCCACTACCATTCTCTGTCTTCTCCCACACAGCGAATTTTGAATCCAGTTTACAACCTCTCCATGGATACCTTGTGTCTGAACCTTCAGAACTAACCTCCCATGTGGGACTTTGTTAAAGGCCTTACTAAAGTCCATGTAGACAACATCCACAGCCTTTCCTTCATCTAATTTCTTGGTAACCTCCTTGAAAAACTCTACAAGATTCGTTAAACATGATCTACCACACACAAAGCCATGCTGACTATCCTTAATCAGCCCTTGACTGTCCAAGTACTTGTATATTCAATCTCTCAGAACACCTTCCAATAATGTACCTACTACTGATGTCAGGCTCATCAGCCTGTAATTACCTGGTTTACTTTTGGAGCCTTTTTAAACAATGAAACACCATGAGCTACCCTCCAATCCTCTGGCACCGCACCCGTGGCTAAGGATCAGTTTAAATGTTTCTGCCAGGGCCCCTGCAATTTCTACACTAGTCTTTCTCAAGGTCCGAGGAAATACCATGTCAGGCCCGGGGGATTTATCTACCTTTATTTGCTGTAAGGCAGCAAGCATCTCCTCCTCTTTAATCTCTATATGTTCCATGACACTGCTCCTTGTTTTCCCTTCCTTCCATATACGCTATGCCAGTTTCCTGAGTAAATACTGATGGAAATACTGATACTGGTCCAGTCAGACCTCTCACTAGAGAGTCTGTCATGTGTACAGATGGCTCTGGAAAGATCCGCTATACCCACCACTGCAATTTGCTTTGACAACCAAACAGTGCTGTATGCATCAATAGGCTCCTTTGTGGTAGTCCTCAGACTTTGCAAGGTGTTTACACCACAATATCAAAAGGCTATTGAAAAGTTGGCATCAGATGTGCTACTTCACTTGAATCAGACACAGTGAATTTATGATATCTGGCCTCATCTGGACTAGGAAAACTTGAGTTAGTGTCTTGCCACTGCATTGATACCTCAATTGTTCATGTATTTCCTCCTGTGTCTTTCTCAACCATTGAGTGAATTGCTGGATATAGATTGTCTAGGCAGCAAGATCGATCAGATTGTGACAAAGTAATGGTGAGCCTGTTTGAACTACCTACCAGTGCTGGTGAAGATACTCCTACTGTCTTGATTTAGGGTATCGACTCAAAATGTTGACATACACCTTTTGCCTCCACAGATGCTGCTTGATCAGCTAAATTCTTCCATCACCCCACACCCCCTTGCAACTATCTTATTAGATAAAAAGGTCTAGGATTTAGGCCTAAGTTAACATCAAGGTCTGAACTATTGTCTCTGATGCCACAGTTCTTATCTGTGCTCACATCTTTATTACCTTTTGTCCAGAATGTGATATAATATTTAAATTAATTTTACATGGAATTAATCCAGCTTTAGTGAAATGGAAATTTGTCATTCAATCCACTTTTTCTAATTGTCAGTTAAATCCTGATTATTTTTGGATGTATTGTATAAGCAGATCACATTATATAGAACCATGGGATAATTATGTCTCATTTGTGCAATTCACTCAGGCCGTCACCTGTCATTTGTTAAATGGATACAAATCACTTTTCACCAGTACTGCAAAATATACCCTTCATCTTTATTTAATAAGAAAGACTAATTAGAAGATGAATATTTATTGTGGAGATCTTTTTGGCCTACCTGTACATGTCTCTGATACTAGTGCTTAATTTGTCTATCCTTTCATTGTTCCTCCTCTTTTAGTTCAGAAGGCAGGATGCCAAGGTTAAGATAGAGATTTCTAGAAGAGGGTGTGGATAAGTCTAATACGACGTGACAGGAAGGAGCGGCTGTCAAGGAAGGAAGATGGAGAAAACTGCATTGATTTATAAAGAAAAATGTAAGTGCGGAGGATCATTTAGACCATTTGGAATTAATATGGATTAATAAGGCTGCAGTACAAGTAAATTTATTCAGCCTTATACAAACCCATTGCTGAGTGGCAGCAGCTCACCATTAAATCACACAGTATCGCACAGAAAATCGTTTTGTTTCCTTCGATGGTGGTTTCAGTTTTGCCATGAATGATTTATAGCCTTAATATTTTTCTTCCGATTATATTTGATTCCCCCCCCCGCCCCAGATATAACTAAATTTTTACCAGGTATAAATCCAAAATGCCTGCACTTTACAAAAATCACACTTGCAAATCAGAAAATTTCTCCCTCACATAATGAAGGTTTTCTCTACCTACCTGTCTTCAGACAGTAAATATGCATTGCTGTTTTCACTTTTAGATTTACAAATGCAATGAATTTCTTAATGCTCAGGGTTAAAATGTACAATTGAGTATTTGATGCCTTGATGAGTCATTGTTAGATACTTTCAGGATTTCTGTTAATTTTGTGATAAATTATTTTTAGATGTTTGTTAATGAGGTTGCAGCACACAATGAAAATTTAGAGGCATAAAATGGCACAGCTTTGGATTCATCAATAAATAATGCCACAGTATATATATTTCTGTATTCTTTGCTGCTGATTTCAGAATGCCTATTAGTACAGCCATGCAGACATTACACGAAAACAGGCTTCCCCCAGGATTTACAATCATCACATTAAGTTTATTGATCTGACAACCAATGATTCAGAGCCCTAGATTTAATAAGTAAGCGCTGCTTGACATGTGTGACAGGAGCGTCTGAACAGGCAGCTTTGCACAAATTTCACCAGGCTGGTGCCAATGAAGGTTTTGATGCTCACCTTTTGTGGCACTTTCCAGTTATCAGCCAGGGTGGGAATTAGTTAGACAATGATGTCAAAGGGTTTTTTCATGATTACTGCTTTGTCCAGGAGGCAGCTCGTTATATCAGTTTCACTGCTTCTTCCTCAGAGATAATTTACTTTATTTATTTCCAATTCTCTCCTCTCTTTTGTGGCCACAGATATTACTGTCCTTCTTGCCCCTTGTCGCCCTTTATGCATGACTCAAGGCATGGAAGGGCAAATTTTCCACCTAGCTGAACGGTGTTAATGAATGAGATTTGGGAATGACGGCAGAGAAAATATGATCAGATCCTACTGGATATTTAATTCTAAACTTATACTGTTCTAAACGGGGACAAAATTCAAAATATGGAGGTGCAAAGGGACTTGGGAATCTTTGTGCAGTATTCCCTAAAGGTTGAGTTGGTGGTAAGGAAAGCAAAGGCAATATTAGCATTCATTTCAAGAGGACTAGCATATAAGAGGAATGATGTGATGCTAAAGCTTGATAAGGGATTGGTCAGACCACACTTGGAGCATAGTGAGCAGTTTTGGGCTCCTGATCTAAGAAAAGATATGCTGGCATTGGAGAGGGTCCAGAGGAGTTTCACAAGAATGATTTTGGGAATGAAAGGAATAACATATGAGGACTATGTGATGGCTCTGGGCCTGTACTCGCTGGAGTTTAGAAGAATGAGAGGGTATCTCACTGAAACCTATTGAATATTGGAATGCATGGATGGCGTGGATGTGGGGAGAATGTTTCCTATGGTGGAAGAGTAGGTCCAGGGGGCACAGTCTCAGAATAGTGGGACGTCCATTTAGAACTGAGATGAGGAGGAATTTCTTTAGCCAGAGGGTAATGAGTGTGTGGAATTCATTGCCACAGACGACTATGGAGGCCAAGTCATCGAGTATATCTAAGGCAGAGATTGATAGATTCTTGATTGTTCATGGCATCAAAGGTTACGGGAGAAGGAGAGGAGAATGTGTTTAGGAGGGATAATAAATCAGCCATGATGGAATGGCAGAGCAGACTTGATGGACTGAAAATGGCTTATCTCTGCTTCTATGTCTTACAGTCTCACAAGCCTTGATCCTGTGCCAGTTCAGCTTCTCTCACAACACAGGGCATTCAGAAGCTGACCAGGACCAGTGACATTACCAGGATAACTGTTAAGTTAGCTTGACTGCTTCCAGTGGAAGAAAAAAGTCCGAATGGGCCCACTGTTTGTTTTGACCCTCCTAGTAAGAGTTGAATGTAAAATGCTGCATACAAAAAGGGATAGGCTCAGGATTAGAAGTATGCCACTTAACCCTTTCAGGTTTAGTGAAGCAATGTGTTCTTGTATGACTCTCTTTAATCTTATATTAACTGAGTGATGTACTGTTGGCAATAGCATGTAAAACTGAGGCCCTAGTGTGGAAGGGCAACAGTCCTCCCTCTGCCATGTTTTGGGAAAAATATGTCATTGGACAGAGTGCAGGAAAGATTTAGCCAACTGATTCAAGGAATGAAGAACTTTAGTTATGTAGGTAGGCTGGATAAACCGTGGTTTTTCTTCTTGGAATGGGGAAGATGGTACAGAGATCTAATAGAGGTATTACACCTATCTCTACCGCTTTCACTGGCAGCCCATTCCATATACCCTCCATCCTCTATGTGTAAATGTTCCCCTTCATTCCCCTCTGGTCCCTTTTAAATCTCTACCTTCTCACCTCAAATTTACATCCTCTGGACTTAGACTCCCATATGCTGAGAAGAAGACTTGTGACCATTCACTTGATTATATGTAATCTCTTCCCTCCTCCCACCTCCTTTGTTCCAGAAAAAAAGTCATAGGCTACTCAGTCTCTCATAACTCAAGCCCTCCAGTTCTGGTAACATCTTTACGAATGTTTCCTGCACAGTTTCCTGCTTAATGATGTCCTCACTTTAATTTGGCTTATTCAGCTTAATAGCCAAATAAACAGAACTGTGCACAAAATATCAAGTATGGTCTCATCAACATCTTGTGCAATTACAGCTTGATGTCCCAAACCCTCTACTCAGTGCCCTGACCAATGAAGGCAAGTGTGCCAGATGGCTTCTTCACCACCCGATCTACCTGTGTCACCACTTACAAGGATCTACAATATGTACCCATAGGTACATATTCCTCCCCTCTGATCTATGATGCTCTCTGGTGCCCTATCATTTACTGTATAAGTCTGGCCCTAGCTTACATTGCGAAAATGCAATGCCTTATAATTGTCCAAGTTTGCAGTATGTAGGAAGTCAGGGTGAGCACAATTGTCCCTGATGACTACACCTGTAAAAGTTGCATCCAGCTGCAGCTTCTGACAAACCGAGTTTGGGAACTTGAGCTGGATGAACTTTAGATCATTCATGAGGCAGAAGCAGAAATAGACAGGAGTTTCAGGGTGACTGTCAGGAGAGGGAAGGGGAATAGACAGAATGAACAGAGCACCCCTGTGGCCATTCCCATCAATAATAAGTATCCCGTTTTGGATACTGTTGATGGGGACGACCTACCAGGGACAAGTTGCAGTGGTCGCGTCTCTGGCACTGAGACTGGACCCTCAGCTCAGAAGGGAAGGAGGGAAAAGAGGAGAGCAGTAGTGATAGGGGATTCGATAGTTAGGGGGACAGATAAGAGGTTCTGTGGGAGAGATTGAGAATCCCGGCTGGTCTGTTGCCTCCATAGTGCCAAAGTCCACAATATCTCGGATCGAGTTCTCAGTATTCTTAAGAGGGAGGGTGAGCAGCCAGATGTCGTGGTCCATGTAGGGAACAATGACATGGATAGGAAGAAGGAGGAGGTCCTGCAAAGAGAGTTTAGGGAGTTAGGTGCAAAGTTGAAGGACAGGACCTCCAGGGTTGCAATCTCAGGATTGCTACCCGTGCCACGTGCTAGTGAGGCTAGAATTAGAAAGATAATGCAGCTAAATACGTGGCTAAGGAGTTGGTGCAGGAGGGAGGGCTTCATGTTTCTGGACAATTGGGCCTTGTTCCAGGGAAAGTGGGACCTGTTCCGACGGGACGAGTTGCAGCTGAACTGGAGGGGGACTAACATCCTTGCAGGAAGGTTTGCTAGTGCTGCTCCGGGGGGTTTAAACTAAATTTGCAGGGGGAGGGGAACCAGAGTGTTAGAGCAGATAGTGAGGTGGAGGAGGATAAAGGTCATGCGAGAACTGCAAGTATAGTGCATGGAGTAAAGCCAGATCTAACATACAAAGAGGCTTTGAGGAAAAAGAAACAGAATAAAGGGTGTAAAGGTAGTAAGGTAGAAGGGCTAAAGTGCATGTACTTCAATACAAGAAGCATCAGGAACAAAGGTGATGCGGTAAACATGTATATATGTTGTAACTCGGTTACCTGTCTGGACACACACCTCTGCTGACTGCCCCTGTGGCTCCTCCCACAGTCCTGTATAAAGGTGTTCGCCTTGCCCCTCCCCCTCAGTCCGGGGGCAGACACTCACTGTGGAGGTCGTATTGTACAGCGAATAAAATTGAAGCACCTTCAATTACTCCAAAAGACTGAGGTTTGGTAAAATACTGGAAGGCTTTTATTCGCTGTACAATACGACCTCCACAGTGAGTGTCTGCCCCTGGACTGAGGGGGAGGGGCAAGGCGAACACCTTTATACAGGACTCTGTGGGAGGAGCCACAGGGGCAGTCAGCAGAGGTGTGTGTCCAGACAGGTAACCGAGTTACAACATATATACATGGTTTACCACAGGTGATGAACTGAGAGCTTGGATACATACATGGAATTATGATGTAGTGGCCATTACAGAGACTTGGCTGGCACCAGGGCAGGAATGGATTCTCAATATTCCTGGATTTCAGTGCTTTAAAAGGGATACAGAGGGGGGAAAAAGGGGAGGAGGGGTGGCATTACTGGTCAGGGATACTATTACAGCTACAGAAAGGGTGGGTAATGTAGCAGGATCCTCTTTTGAGTCAGTATGGGTGGAAGTCGGGAACAGGAAGGGAGCAGTTACTCTATTGGGGGTATTCTATAGGCCCCCTGGTAGCAGCAGAGATACAGAGGAGCAGATTGGGAGGCAGATTTCAGAAAGGTGCAAAAATAACAGGGTTATTATCATGGGTGACTTTAACTTCCCTAATATTGATTGGCACCTGATTAGTTCCAAGGGTTTAGATAGGGCAGAGTTTGTTAAATGTGTCCAGGTCAGATTCCTGTCACAGTATGTTGACAGGCCGACTAGGGGGAATGCCATACTAGATATAGTACTAGGTAGTAAACCGGGTCAGGTCACAGATCTCTCAGTGGGTGAGCATCTGGGGGACAGTGACCACCGCTCCCTGGCCTTTAGCATTATCATGGAAAAGGATAGAATCAGAGAGGACAGGAAAATTTTTAACTGGGGAAGGGCAAATTATGAGGCTATAAGGCTAGAACTTGCGGGTGTGAATTGGGATGATGTTTTTGCAGGGAAATGTACTACGGACGTGGTCGATGTTTAGAGATCTCTTGCAGGATGTTAGGGATAAATTTGTCCTGGTGAGGAAGATAAAGAATGGTAGGGTGAAGGAACCATGGGTGACAAGTGAGGTGGAAAATCTAGTCAGGTGGAAGAAAGCAGCATACATGAGGTTTAGGAAACAAGGACCAGATGGGTCTATTGAGGAATATAGGGAAGCAAGAAAGGAGCTTAAGAAGGGGTTGAGAAGAGCAAGAAGGGGGCATGAGAAGGCCTTGGCGAGTAGGGTAAAGGAAAACCCCAAGGCATTCTTCTATTATGTGAAGAACAAAAGGATGACAGGAGTGAAGGTAGGACTGATTAGAGATAAAGGTGGGAAAATGTGCTTGGAGGCTGTGGATGTGAGGGAGGTCCTCAATTAATACTTCTCTTCAGTATTCACCAATGAGAGGGAACTTGATGATGGTGAGGACAATATGAGTGAGGTTGATGTTCTGGAGCATGCTGATATTAAGGCAGAGGAGGTGTTGGAGTTATTAAAATACATTAGGACGGATAAGTCCCTGGGGCCTGACAGAATATTCCCCAGGCTGCTCCACGAGGCGAGGGAAGAGATTGCTGAGCCTCTGGCTAGGATTTTTATGTCCTTGTTTTCTATGGGAATGGTACCAGAGGATTGGAGGGAGGCGAATGTTGTCCCCTTGTTCAAAAAAGGTAGTAAGGATAGTCCGGGTAATTATAGACCAGTGAGCCTTACATCTGTGGTGGGAAAGCTGTTGGAAAATATTCATGGAGATAGGATCTATGGGCATTTTAGAGAATCATGGTCTGATCAGGGACAGTCAGCATGGCTTTGTGAAGGGCAGATCGTGTCTTAACAAGCCTGATAGAGTTCTTTGAGGAGGTGACCAGGCATATAGATGAGGGTAGTGCAGTGGATGTGATCTACATGGATTTTAGTAAGGCATTTGACAAGGTTCCACATGGTAGGCTTATTCAGAAAGTCAGAAGGCATGGGATCCAGGGAAGTTTGGCCAGGTGGATTCAGAATTGGCTTGCCTGCAGAAAGCAGAGGGTCATAGTGGAGGGAGTACATTCGGATTGGAGGGTTGTCACTAGTGGTGTCCCACAAGGATCGGTTGTGGGACCTCTACTTTTTGTGATTTTTATTAACGACCTGGATGTGGGGGTAGAAGGGTGGGTTGGCAAATTTGCAGATGACACAAAGTTTGGTGGTGTTGTGGATAGTGTAGAGGAATGTCAGAAGGTTGCAGAGAGACTTGGATAGGATGCAGAAGTGGGCTGAGAAGTGGCAGATGGAGTTCAACCCAGAGAAGTGTGAAGTGGTACACTTTGGAAGGACAAACTGCAAGGCAGAGTACAAAGTAAATGGCAGGATACTTGGTAGTGTGGAGGAGCAGAGGGATCTGGGGGTACATGTCCACAGATCCCTGAAAGTTGCCTCACAGGTAGATAGGGTAGTTAAGAAAGCTTATGGGGTGTTAGCCTTCATAAGTCGAGGGATAGGGTTTAAGAGTCGCGATGTAATGATGCAGCTCTATAAAACTCTGGTTAGGCCACACTTGGAGTACTGTGTCCAGTTCTGGTCACCTCACTATAGGAAGGATGTGGGAAGCGTTGGAAAGGGTACAGAGGAAATTTACCAGAATGCTGCCTTGTTTAGAGAGTATGCATTATGATCAGAGATTAAGGAAGCTAGGGCTTTACTCTTTGGAGAGAAGGAGGATGAGAGGAGACATGATAGGGGTATACAAGATATTAAGAGGAATAGATAGAGTAGATAGCCAGCACCTCTTCCCCAGGGCACCACTGCTCAATACAAGAGGACATGGCTTTAAGTTAAGGGGTGGGAAGTTCAAGGGGGATATTAGAGGAAGGTTTTTTACTCAGAGAGTGGTTGGTGCGTGGAATGCGCAGTATACTGAGTCAGTGGTGGAGGCAGATACACTAGTGAAATTTAAGAGACTACTAGACAGGTATATGGAGTAATTTAAGGTGGGGGGGGATTATATGCGAGGCGGGGTTTAAGGGTCGGCACAACATTGTGGGCCGAAGGGCCTGTACTGTGCTGTACTATTCTATGTTCTATGTTAAATTCTATCTACCATTCCTTGGCCCACTTCAAAATTTACCCAGATCCTACTGTAATATTCAATAGCCTTCTTCACTGTCCATTGTACCACAAATTTAGTTAAACTACTAACCACGTTAACAACATTGTCATCCAAGTCATTAATATAAGTAAGAAACAGCAGTGGATTCAGCATTATTCCTCTGGTACTCCACTGGTTACAGGTCTCCAATCTGAACTTTAGACCAACACAATGACCCCTCTTTCTCTTTCCACCAAGCTAGCTCACATTGGAATTCATGTGATGTAACTTCCAGACCAGCATACCAGACAGGACCTCGTCAAAACCCTTCCTAAAATCCATATAGACGACAACATAAAGGATATAAACAGGCAACATCATGAACGACAGAGAGAAACTGTTCCTATTGGAGTACAGCTCCAATAGCATACAGTATTGAAGTTTGCTGACAACACCACTGCTTTTGGCTGAATCAAAGGTGGTAATGAATTGGCATAGAGGAGGGAGATTGAAAATCTGGTTGAATGGTGTCACAGAAACGTCTCACTGAATAACAGCAAAACCAAAGAGCTGATTATTAACTATGGGAGATAGAAAGGTCCATGTACAAGTTCTTGTTAGGAAATTGGAAATGGATAGGCTCAGTAACATTAAGTTCCTTGGTGTTACCATATCAGAGGATCTCTCCTAGGACCAGAATGTAAGTTGTTCGTCCATTGTCATCGTCGATGAAGAGCTCGACACCATTATGATGATGGTGTTGAGACCAGCGCTTGATTTGGATTTAGGTGATGGAGAGTTGTGCAGCGTCAGCCTCACTCTCTCTTCCCAATTCCCATATGGATCCAGTGGCAAGACAAGAGTCGAGACGACTGGAGATGGGACTAGGTGCAGTGGATGACCAGGACATCTTCTGTGCCTTGTCCTACTCTACATGTTCCACAACACTTGCAGAGACCGCCTTCTTGATCGTTGGACCTTCCGTTGGTCTCGTCCGCTCAATCCGCTATCTCAAAGAAGCGTGGCACTGCTTCTACTTTCTTAGATGTTTGCACAGATTCAGCAAGTCTCCTAAATTTTGACAAACTTCTATAGATGCACAGTGGAAAATATCCTGACTGATTGCAAGTCGACCTGGTTTGGAAACACCAATACTCTGAAATGGAAAAGCCTACAGAAAGTAGTGGATACAGCTTCAGTGGATTGAACCCATCTACAAGGAGTGCTACCACAATGAAAGCAGCGTCCATCGTCAAGGACGCCCACCATCCAGGCCGTGCTCTCTTCTCGCTGCTTCCATCTGGAGGGAGGTACAGGAACTTTAGGTCCCACACCACCAGGTTCGTGAACTGTTCAGAATCAGGTTTAGCATCACTGGCATATATCGTGAAATTTGTTAACTTAGCAGCAGCAGTACAATGCAATACATGATAATATAGAAAATAAATGAATTACCGTGTGTGTGTGTGTGTGTGTGTGTGTGTGTGGTGTATAGATATACACACACACACACACACACACACACATATGTAAGTACTTCCAGGCTTCCGTACCTCCCTCCTGATGATAACAATGAGAAGAGGGCATGTCCTGGGTGATGGGGGTCCTTAATAATGGACGCCGCCTTTCTGACGCACTGCTTCTTGAGATGTCTTGGATACTATGGAGGCTAGTACCCATGATGGAGCTGACTAACTTTCTGCAGCTTCTTTCGATCCCTTTCAGTAGCCCCCACCATTCCAGACGATAATGCAGCTTCAACCATCCTGAACCGGTGGGGGATAACACTCAGCTTGACTCTGAACTGATTCCACATCCTATAGACTCACTTCCAACTTCCGTGTAGTATATGGTGACATATATATAATAAATTTACTTTGAACTTTGAAGAACCAAGAACAAGGGGACAAGGATTGACAGTAAGTAGCAAAAAAAATAGTAACCTGAGGAAAATATTTTTACTTAGTAAGTGTTAGGATCTAGGATGCACTGCAATGGATAGTATTGAAGGCAGATTCAATTTTATTGTTCAGAGGGAGCTGGATTATATCTGAAAGCTTGTTGAAAGAATTGGGAGTGTCAAACTGGATTTCTCTTATGTTATATATTTACAGACCCAGTAGGTTAAATAGCCTCATGCTGTATCCATTATATGATACCAAAAGAGATGATCTAATTATTCATTCTTTTGTTGTTTGTGTTATCTTACTGTGTACAGGTTGTTTTCCTTGGAAGAGGAGACTTGGTACGTCACCAAATATTCTTGCAAATTTCTAGAGATGTATGGCGGAGGGCATTCTGACTGGTTGCATCACAGCCTGGTACGGAGCTCCAGTGCACACGATTGCAAACGGCTGCAGAGGGTTGTAGAGTCAGCCAGTTCCATCAAGGGCACAACCCCCTATGTCATCGAGGACACCTTTAAGAGTTGATGCCTTAAGAAGGCCGCATCCACCGTTAAAGACCCTCAATGTCTGGAGCATGCCTGCTTTACCTCAGGGAGGAGCTACAGGAGCTTAACGACCCACACTCAGCATTTTAGGAAAAGCTTCTTTAACTACGCTAACAGATTTAGTAAGTGTTCCATGAACACGGCCTCAACATTCATCTTTTGCACAGTTTGTTTTGTAATAGTGATTTTCATATATTGCACTGTACTGCTACCACAGAACAACAAAACTTCACACCATGTGCTAGTGATAAGAAATCGGGTTCTGTTTCTGATTCCTTGTTTTCCCTGCCCAACTGAAAAGTTTTCATTCAATTTTGAATTCTTTTTTGCTTTTCTGGTGTGCAGTCGAATCAGCACTGGAGGCCTCACCGGGTCGGGGAGCAAGAGATTTAAATAAAGGAGCTTTCGCAGCATTCTGGCTTTTTTTGACGGTCTGGACATGATTCATTAGCAAGTACAGATAAAAATAAGGCAGGGACAAGTGGAGCAGCCATTGTTGGAGTGCACCAGTGTTAAAGTGGGGAGGCTTTGGGTCGTCAGGCCTGATGTACATAACTGGTAAGTTCCTTCTTATTCATTCTTCATTCGTTGTTAGTACATAGTTAGAGCTGTGTTGTGTTCTTTGTGTGAGATGTGGGAAATCTGGGAGACTACTAGCCTCCCGTATACCCACATCTGCACCAGGTGCACCGAGCTGCAGCTCTTCAAAGAACATGCTTAATGACCTTCAGCTCAAATGGGAAACTGAGGAAATGACAGATAGGAACTACAGGGAGGTAGTCACCCCTAAGTTGCAGGAGGCAGGTGACTGTCAGGAGAGGGAAGGGAAATGTGTAGCCAGTACAGAGTACCCCTGTGGCCGCTCCCCTCAATAATATATATACCGCTTTGTTGAGGGGCACGACCTACCAGGAGGGAGCTGCTACAAAAGAGTCTCTGGCACTGAGTCAGGTGCAGTGGTTCAGAAGGGAAGGGAGGAGAAAAGGATTGCAGTCGTAATACGAGAGGAGTAGACACAAGATTCTGTGGACGCGTTAGAGACACACGGATGATGTGTTGCTTCCTAGGTGCCAAGGTCAGGGATATCTCGGACTGTGCCCATGGCATTCTGAAGGGGGAGGGTGAGCAGCCAGAGGTCTTGGTACATATTGGCACCAATGACCTAGGTGGGGAAAGCGAGGAGGTCCTGAAGAGAGAATTTAGGGAGCAAGATAGAAAACCGAAAACCAGGACCTCCAGGGTAAAAAGTCACCCTATTCTTACATTCCAGTGAAGGTAAGAATGGGATGATTTGGCAGAGAGGTCCATGGCTGAGAACTTGGTGCAGGGCTCAGGGTTTCAGATTTCTGGATCATTGGGATCTCTTCTATGGTAGGTAAGATGTGTACAAAAGGAGCAGGTTACACCTGAACCCGAGGGGGCAGGTTTGCTAGAGCTGTTGGGAAGGATTTAAACTAATTTGGCAAGGAGGGGCCAGAACAATAGTGATAGGGCTGAAGAGAGGGTTGTTTTTTTTTACAAGGAGAGGTAGTGTGCAGTGAGATTGTCAGGAAGGACAGATGATAAGGCAACATTGCAGTCAGTGGGATGATTTGCAGTGTAAAAGGGGGACAAAAGTGAAAAGGGTGACAGATAAAGGACTGAAGGTGTTATATTTGAATATATGTAGTATACAGAATAAAGTAAATGATCTTGTAGCACAGTTAGGGATTGGCAGGTATAACATGGGCATCACTGAATCATGGCTGAAAGCAGAGTATAACTGGGAGATAAATATCTAAGGATACACCTTGAATTTGAAGGGATGGGCAATTAGGCAAAGGGTTGGTGAGGCTCCGTTGGTAAATGAAAAATGAAATCAAATCCTTTGAAAGAGGTGACACATGATCAGAAAACATAGAATTTTGTGGGTAGATTTAAGAAACTGCAAGGGGTAAAAAGACCCTGATGGGAATTATGTGCAGGCCTCCAAACAGTAGCCAGGATGTGGGTTACAAGTTAGAACAGGAGATAGAAAAGTCATGTCAAAAGGGCAATGTTACGATAGTCATGGGGTATTTAAGTATGCAGGTAGATTGGGAAAATTAGGTTGGTGCTGGATCTCAAGAGAGAGAATTTGTAGAATGCCACAAGATGGCTTTTTAGAACAACTTGTGGTTGAGCCCACTAGAGTATCAACTATTCTGTGTAATGAACTGGATTTGATTAGAGAGGTTTCAGATAAAGGAGCCCTCAGAGGCACTAATCACAATATGATAAAATTCACCCTGCAATTGGAGAGGAAGAAGCTAGAGTCAGATGTTTCAGTATTACCGTGCAGTAAAGGGAATTACAGAGGCATGAGAGAGGAGCTGGCCAAAGTTCATTGGAAGGGGACGGTAGCAAAGATGACGGCATAGCAGTAATGGCTGGAGTTTCTGGGAGCAATTTGAAAGACGCAGAATAGATGCATCACAATGAAGATGAAGTAATCTAAAAGCAGAATGACACAACCATGGCTGACATCAGAAGTCAAAACCAATATAAAAGCAAACGAAATGGCGTATAATGACGTTAGATGGCATTAGTACAAAGTTAGAGGATTGGGCAACTGTTAAAATCCAACAGAAAGAAACTAAAAAGCCATGAGGTTTGTTAAGATAAAATATGAATGTAATCTAGCCAACAATATCAAAGAGAATATTAAAAGTTTTCTCAGATATATAAAGAGTAAAAAAGGCAAGAGATATTGGACGACTGGAAAATGGCGCTGGAGTAATGGGGACAAGGAAATGGTGGATAAACTGAATACATATATTTTGCATCAGTCTACACTGTGGAAGATACTAGAAGGGTGCCGGAAGTTTGAGAGTGTCAGGGGAAGAAGTGAGTGCAGTTGTAGATGCTTGGGAAGCTGAAAGGTCTGAAGGTAGATAAGTCACCTGGACCCGGATGGACTACACTCCAGGGTTCTGATAGAGATAGCTGAAGAGATTATAGAGGCATTAGTAATAATCTTTCAAGAATCACTACATTCTGGAATAGTTCTAGAGGACTGTAAAATTGCAAATGTCCTTCCACTCTTCAAGAAAGGAGAGGGGCAGAAGAAATGAAATTATAGGCCAGTTAGCCTGACCTCAGTAGTGGGAAGATGTTGGAGTCGATTGTTAAGGATGTGGTTTCAGGGCACTTGAAGGTGCATGATAAAATAGGCCAAAGTCAGTATGGTTTCCTTAAGGGAAACTCTTGCCTGACTAATCTATTAGAATTTTTTGAGAAAATAATAAGCAGGATAGACAAAGGAGAACCAGTGGATGTTATGTACTTGGATTTTCAGAAGACCTTTGACAAGGTGCCATACATGGGTCTGCTTAACAAGATAAAAGCCCATGGGATTACGTTAAAAAAACAAGCATAGATAAAGCATTACTGATTGGCAGGAGGCAAAGAGTGGGAATAAAGGGTACATTTCGGATTGGGTGCCGGTAACTAGTGGTGTCCTACAGGAGTCAGTGTTCAGAGAGCTTCTTTTCATGTCTTATATCAATGATTTGGATGATGGAATTGAGGGGTAGGTAGTGTTGAGGAAGCAGGGAGTCTGCAGAAGGAGATGGACAGGTTAGGAGAATGGGCAAAAAAGTGACAAATGGAATGCAGTGTCAGGAAGTGTATGGCGATGCACTTTGATAGAACGAATAAAATCACATTTTCTAAGCAAGGAGAAAAATCAAAAATCCAAGGTGCAAAGGGACTTGGGAGTCCTCTAGCAGTTAATTTGCAGTTGAGTCAGTGGTGAGGAAGGCAGATGCAATGTTAGCATTCATTTTGAGAGAACTAGAATATAAAAACAAGGATGTAATGCTGAGGCTTTATAAGGCACTGGTGAGGCCTCACTTGGAGTATTGTGAGCAGTTTTTGGCCCCTTATCTCAAAAAGAATGTCCTGATATTGGAGAGGGTTCAGAGGAAGTTCACAAGAATGATTCCAGGAATGAAGAGGTTATCGTATGAGGAATGACTGATTCTGGGTCTTTACACACTGGAATTTAGGAAAATGAAGGGGGTTGGATCACGATTGTTGGAAGGCTTAGATGGAGTGGATGTGGAGAGGGTGTTTCCTATGGTGTGAAAGTGTGAACCTGAGAGCACTGCCTTAAGATAGAGGAACATCAGTTTAGAAGGGAGATGAAGAGGTATTTATTTAGCCAGAGAGGGGTGAATCTGTGGAATTTGTTGCCACAGGTGGCTGTGGAGGTCAGGTTGCTGGGTATATTTTCCCTACCATCGATGTTAGGCATACAAATCTACAGTTACCAGGTTTTTCTTTGCTGCCTTCCTTGAAAGGTTGGGGGGTAGGGGGTAGGGGGAGGGGGTTGCAGGGCCAGTTGAGCCACATCAGTTTGCTGTCCTCCAGTCATCTGATATCACGTGTCCAGAGGAGACTGAAAAATCTCAGCCAGAGCCTTTTGTGAATATCAGTTGTTTAGGACCTCAGCTATATTTCCTGGCTCAACACACAGACTGTTCACGTCATCTCCTATTTTTCCTGTTATGTTATTTGCCCTAAATATCCTTCAGATTTATCTTAATGTAATGATGTTTTATGACTTCGATTAGCCTCCAAATTTTCTTTTTATTGCCTCCCTACACTTTTTACTGTACTGTCATGTCTTCCCTGTCTTTTGTCCCAAAAACTGTCATACACTTCCTTTTTTTCTCTTTATCCAACAATTTATATCCTGGGTTCAGTATACTTGTTACCCTGGCATTAACTGGACAAGAACATGTTGACCTTGAACTTAAACTATCCCTTTGAATGCTTCCATTGTGCGGATATAGATCTACTGGCAAGTAGATGCTCCCAGTCTGAGTTTGCCAGGTCTTCTCTGTATTTACAACCTTTGTTTCTGGCCCATCAGTGTCATTTTCCATAATCATTCTAAAAAATACGGAGTTATAGTCACCATCTCCAATATGATCCTGACACTTCCTTCATTTGACGAGCTGCATTCCTCAAGGTAAGATCTAGTAACACTCCTTCATTGGTCTATCTACAAACTGCCTCAGAAGGCTGCTAAGGACATACCCTGACTGATGAAGGTAAGTATTCTGTACATCATCTTTACCAGCTAATTTACTTGCCACTTTCAGGGATTTATGGATCTGCTATCCTTGTATGCTCTTAAAGGTCTTACCATTTACTGTATACTGTACATTTACTTATGACCTCCTGTAGTACAACAGCACATACTTGTCCTGATTAGATTCCAGCTGCCATTTTCCCACCTGTATTGGTAACTAATTTATGACTTTCTGTGTCCTTAGACAACAGTACTCACAAACCACAACTCCACCAATTTTTGTAGCATCAGCGAATTTATTAGTCTCCCCACCTACTTTTCATCTGTGGAAATTACTGGTCACATACTCCAGTTGGAGGAATGTCCCACCACCACTTCCATCTGTCTTGCGAGTAGGCCCTATCCCTAAAAATCTCCTCCAATAATTTCGGACCCACTGATGTAAGGCTCACCAATTTATAATTTGCTGGATTACCATTATTGTCTTTCTTAAACAAAGGAAGATCATTGGATATTCTCCAACCTCCTGAGCCGTCTTCAACTGTGGCTAAAGAGGATACAAAGACCTCCATCAAGTAATCTCTCCTGTCTCTCTCAATAGTCTGGGATGGATTCCACCAGGCCCAAGGGATTTATCCACCTAATATTTTTCAAGATATCTGACATTTCCTCCTAGACATGAGAATATTCCAGAACATCAGCAATTACTCCCTGACTTTCTGCGAAGGCTGAGAAAAGTCCATCTCCCACGCCCCCATCCTCACCACATTCTACAGAGGAGGTATCGAGAGCATCCTCAGCAGCTGCATCACTGCCTGGTTCGGGAATTGCACCGTCTCGCATCGCAAGACCCTGCAGCGGATAGTGAGTCAGCTGAGAAGATCATCGGGGTCTCTCTTCGTGCTATTACAGACATTTACACCACACGCTGCACCCGCAAAGCTAACAGTATTGTGAAGGATCCCACACACCCCTCACACAAACTCTTCTCCCTCCTGCCATCTGGCAAAAGGTACCAAAGCATTCGGGCTCTCACGATCAGACTATGTAACAGTTTCTTCCTCCAAGCCATCAGACTCCTCAATACTCAGAGTCTAGACTGACATCTACATCATTTATTATTATATTGTAATTTCTCCTCTACTGTGCCGATTGTCTTGTTTATTAATTATTGTACTGCCCTGTACTGTTTTGTGCACTTTATGTAGTCCTGTGCAGGTCTGTAGTCTAGTGCAGTTTTTATGTTGTTTTACATAGTCTAGTGTAGTTTTGTGTTGTTTCATGCAGCACCAGGATCCTGGAGGAACGTTGTTTCGTTTTTACTGTGTACTGTACCGGCAGCTTACGGTCGAAATAACAATAAACTTGACTTGATGAGTTGTTTTCTGCACCTTCTATATTTCTTAAGGGTCATGTCCCACATCAGCTTATGTATGCTTTTTAAAAAACTCTTTCTGCATAAATTTGCATCATCTTTCATCATCCATTTTCCTGGACCTTATCATCCTGGACTTACTTTCTCACAGGATCCTGTTGCTCCTGCATCCTGACTGGCTGACCTTCAAATGACTTCCCCGCCAGATGACGACCTACTGAAAAACACCTGCTCCTAATCTACTCTCCACAGCTCCTTCCTCAACTAAATGTAATGCTTCCCCACGCCTGCAAGGACAACTCTTTATTTTTTTTATCAATAGCTGTCTTAAAACTGTCAGCATTTTAGGATGAAGCCCTGAATCAGGATGTCTAAACTGTTTACAATACCTGTCCACCAGCAGATGATGCTCAGCCCACTGAATTCCACAGCAGTCTAATTTTTGCACTGTTTTTTTTACATCTGTCGTTCACAATATGGACAAAGCATTTCTTTACTCAGTAAACAGTGAATCTTAGAACCTAGAACAGTTCACTGAAGAGGTAATTCAGTTCACAATGTTGTGAACTTGATTCCAATTTATAATAAATGTCTTTGTCTTGTGTATCATCCTCATCCCGCCATTCCTGTCACATTCATTCATATTCTTTCATAAGTTAAAGCCTCCAAGCTCCAGCAAGCTGCTTGGTTTCATTGCTCCTGATAAGGTATTCCAAGCACCTAACACTCTGCATATAGAACTAGCTCTTACTACCTGCACCTAAAGAGTGGCCACTGAGTGTGGGTTTGTAATCTTCTGCTGCTGTAGAAGGTCGGATGTGCTGCATGTTCGGAGATGTTCTTCTGCACACCACTGTTGTAATGTGTAGTTACTTTAGTTACTGTCACCTTCCTGTCAGTTTGAACCAGTCTGGCCATTCTCCTCTGACCTCTTGCATTAACAGGGCATTTTCACCCAGTGGACTACTCACGGGATGTTCACACCATTCTCTGTAAACTCTAGAGGATGACCCCATCTGGCATCACCAAATCATCCCACACTCAGTCACTTAGATCACATCTCTTCCCCATTCTGATGTTTGGCCTGAACAACAACTGAACCTTCTGACGATGTCTGCATGTTTTTATACATTGAGTAGCTGCCAATGAGTGTATATCCTGTTGTATTCTTTCACAGTTCTTTACACTGTCCAGAGCTCCATCAGTCTTGGTGTCATCTGCAAACTGGCTAATGCACACATCAACATTTTCATTCAAATCATTGGTATGCTGTATATCACAAATGACAGATATCTCAGCACTGATCCTTGTGGAACACCATCGGTCACAAACCTCTAGCCAGAGTAACAGCCTTCCATCCCTACTCTGTCTTATATTGTCAAGCCACTTCTTAATTGAAGAGTACAATTCACCCTGGATCCTATACATATTTATCTTTTGAATCAACCCACCATGATGTAACCTATCAAACACTTTACTGAAGTTCATGCAGATAACGTCCACTGCCTTACCCCTTGTCACCTCTTTGAAAAGTTCAATCAAGTTTGTAAGGCATGGCCTGCTGTGCTCAAAACCATGCTGACTGACCCTAAGCAGGCTATGCCTTTCCAATATACTGGGATTTATCGACCTTAACACTTTTCAGAAGTTCCAACACTAATCCTTAATCTCAAAATGTCCCTGCACATTAGCATGCCCCACTCCTCCCTTCCTTCCTTCAACAAGGTGGCGATTCCTGTAATTGCCTGCCCCTCTGCTTGTTGCAAAGTAAATGTAGATTGTTTCTCAGAGTTAATCTTTCAAACCAACTATGTCACTCAGACCAGAGTTCAAGTTTATTAATCTTCAACCCTACGTAGGTATACCAGTTAAATGAAACAATGTTCCTTTGGATCAAAGTGCATATCACAGATCCTTTATCACATACAGCTGTTGCATTCTGATGTTTAAATCCAAGGTTCTTTTAGAAGTCAGGAAGGAAGCATAAAACTCGTTGTTTTATGATCATTTTATTCCCAGTTGATAGAACAAAGGGAACAGGAACAGAACAGTGATAGGGGTCTTATTATTAGAAGAGAGGAACTCAGGATGGCCCCTAGCATAAAACAGCTACTTTTATACCAAAAGATAAGAAAATTCCATAGATAACAATAATCCAATTAGAAAATATTTATTCAATACTGCAGTAAATTAACCAATAAGAAAGTACTCATTCACTTAATGAAAGAACAAAGATGCTCCAGAATCATACTTTTTACAGTCACAAGAGGCATATTAAACTCTTGTGTATATAAAGACTACTTAAAATACAAGCAGATAATTGTTAAACTGCAAAGAAAATAATAATGAAAGTTAAACAGTCAGATCCAATACATTGCTTAAAATAATATTAACATATGATAAAAATATTCTGTAGATATACAAGTTCAGATGAAGTGTAAACATGACATAGTTAAATATACCACAGTATAATTGGCGCTGCGGTAAATACTGTGTAGTGGGTGGTAGCAGGGTATCCAGAAGCCTCACTGTTTGGAGAAAGATGCTTAATATGACAAGCCATTGAGTCCTGGAATCATATTTGTGAACCTCCTTGACTGAAGAACAGGACCTCAAGGGTGGCGTTCTCAGGATTGCTGCCAGTGCTACGTGATAGTGATGGTAAGAATTGGAGGAGATGGCAGTTGAATGCGTGGCTGAGGAGTTGGTGCAGGGAGCAGGGTTTTAGATTTTTGGATCAGTGGGATCTCTTCTGGTGAAGGAGGGACCTGTATAGATTGGATGGGTTGCACTTGAACTCGAGGGGGAGCAATATCCTTGCAGGTAGGTTTGCTAGCATGATTCGGGAGGGTTTAAACTAATTTGCAAGGGGGATGGGACCCGGAGCGATAGAGCAGTGAAAGATGTGCATGGAGTAAAGCCAGATCTAACATACAGAGAGGCTTTGAGGAAAGAGAAGCAGAATAAATGGTGTAAAGACAGTAAGGTAGAAGGGCTGAAGTGTGTGTACCTCAATGCAAGGAGCATCAGGAACGAAGGTGATGAACTGAGAGCTTGGATACATACATGGAATTATGATGTAGTGGCCATTACAGAGACTTGGCTGGCACCAGGGCAGGAATGGATTCTCAATATTCCTGGATTTCAGTGCTTTAAAAGGGATACGGGGGGGGGGGGAGGGGAGGAGGGGTGGCATTACTGGTCAGGGATACTATTACAGCTACAGAAAGGGTGGGTAATGTAGCAGGATCCTCTTTTAAGTCAGTATGGGTGGAAGTCGGGAACAGGAAGGGAGCAGTTACTCTATTGGGGGTATTCTATAGGCCCCCTGGTAGCAACAGAGATACAGAGGAGCAGATTGGGAGGCAGATTTTAGAAAGATGCAAAAATAACAGGGTTGTTATCATGGGTGACTTTAACTTCCCTAATATTGATTGGCACCTGATTAGTTCCAGGGGTTTAGATAGGGTACATTCAGATTGGAGGATTGTGACTAGTGGTGTCCCACAAGGATCTGTTCTGGGACCTCTACTTTTCGTGATTTTTATTAACGACCTGGATGTGGGGGTAGAAGGGTGGGTTGGCAAATTTGCAGATGACACAAAGGTTGGTGGTGTTGTAGATACTGTAGAGGATTGTTGAAGATTGCAGAGACATTGATAGGATGCAGAAGTGGGCTGAGAAGTGGCAGATGGAGTTCAACCCGGAGAAGTGTGAGGTGGTACACTTTGGAAGGACAAACTCCAAGGCAGAGTACAAAGTAAATGGCAGGGTACTTGGTAGTGTGGAGGAGCAGAGGGATCTGGGGGTACATGTCCACAGATCCCTGAAAGTTGCCTCACAAGTAGATAGGGTAGTTAAGAAAACCTATGGGGTGTTAGGTTTCATAAGTCGAGGGATAGAGTTTAAGAGTCGCGATGTAATGATGTAGCTCTACAAAACTCTTGTTAGGCCACACTTGGAGTACTGTGTCCAGTTCTGGTCACCTCACTATACGAAGGATGTGGAAGCATTGGAAAGAGAATGGAAGAGATTTACCAGGATGCTGCCTAGCTTAGAGAGTATGCATTATGATCAGAGATTAGGGGAGCTAGGGCTTTACTCTTTGGAGAGGAGGATGAGAGGAGACATGATAGGGGTATACAAGATATTAAGAGGAATAGATAGAGTAGATAGCCAGCACCTCTTCCCCAGGGCACCACTGCTCAATACAAGAGGGCATGGCTTTAAGTTAAGGGGTGGGAAGTTCAAGGGGGATATTAGAGGAAGGTTTTTTACTCAGAGAGTGGTTGGTGCGTGGAATGCGCAGTATACTGAGTCAGTGGTGGAGGCAGATACATTAGTGAAGTTTAAGAGACTACTAGACAGGTATATGGAGGAATTTAAGGTGGGGGGTTATATGGGAGGCAGGGTTTGAGGGTCGGCACAACATTGTGGGCTGAAGGGCCTGTAATGTGCTGTACTGTTCTATTCTATTTTATTCTTTGAACCCTCTCCAATGTCAGCACTTCCTTTCTAAGATAAGGGGCCCAAAATTGCTCACAATACACCAAGTGAGGCCTCATCAGTGCTTTATAAAGTCACATTACATCCTTGCTTTTATATTCTAGTCCTCTTGAAATGAATGCTAATATCAGATTTGCCTTCCTCACCACAGACTCAACCTGCAACTAAACCTGTAGGTGCACAAGGACCCTCAAGTTCCTTTGCACCTCAGTTTTTTTATATTTTCTGTCCATTTAGAAAGTAGTCTACCCTTTATTTCTTCTACCAAACTGCATGACCATACACTTCCTGACACTGTATTTCATCTGTTATTTCTTTGCCCATTCTCCTAATCTGTCTAAGTCCTTCTGTAGCCTAATTCCTCAAAACTACCTGCCCCTCCACCTGTCTTCATATCACCTGCAAACTTTGCAACAATACCATCAATTCTATCATCCAAATCATTGATATATAATGTAAAAAGAATCAGTCCCAACACAGACCCCTGTGAAACACCACTAGTCACTGGCAGCCAACCAGAAAAGGCTTCTTTTATTCCCACTCTTTGCCTCCTGCCAATCAGCCACTGCTTTATCCATGATAGTATCTTTTCTGTAATATAATGGGCTCCTAGCTTGTTAAGCAGCTTCATGTGTGGCACCTTGTCAAAGGCCTTCTGAAAATCCAAGTACACATCATCAACTGATTCTGCATTGTTTATCCTGCTTGTTATTTCTTCAGAGAATTCCAGCAGCTTTCTCAGGCAAGATTTTTACTTGAGGAAACCATGCTGACCATGGCCTATTTTATCATATACCTCCAAGTACCCTCAGACCTCATTCTTAATAATTGACTTCAACATCTTCTCAACCACTGAGGTCGGACTAATTGGCCTATAGTTTCCTTTCTTCTGTCTCTCTCCCTTCTTGAAGAGTGGAGTGACATTTGCAATTTTCCAGTCTTCCAGAACTATTCCAGAATCTAGTGATAATTGAAACATCATTACTAATGCTTCCACGATCTCTTCAGCCACCTCTTTCAGAACCCTGGGGTGTCTGCTATCTACTCCAGGCGACTTATCTACCTTCAGACCTTTCAGTTTCCCAAGAACCATCTCTCTAGTTATGGCAACTTCACACACTTCAGGCTCACTGACACCTAGAACTTCACCATACTGCTAGTGTCTTCCACTGTGAAGACTGATGCAAGATACTTATTCAGGTTGTCCATCATTTCCCTGTCACTCCTTACTACGTTTCCAACATCGTTTTCCAGTGGTCCAATATCCACTCTCGCCTCTTTTACACTTTATATATCTGAAAAAACTGCTAGTATCCTCTTTAACATTGTTGGCTAGTTTACGTTCGTATTCCAGCTTTACCTTCTTAAATGACTTTTTTAGTTGCCTTCTGTTGGTACTCCCAGTGTTCTGACTTCCAACTAATTTTTGCACTATTATGTGCCCTCTCTTTGGCTTTTATGTTGGTTTTGACTTCTTCTGTAAGCCACAGTTCTGTCATCTTTCCGTTAGAATATTCTTCCTCTTTGGGATGTATATATCCCATGCCTTCTGAGTTGCTTCCAGAAATTCCAGCCATTGTTGCTCTGCTGTCATCTCTGCCAGTGTTCTTTTCCAATCAATTCTGGCCATCTCCTCTCTCATGCCTTTGTTATTCCCTTTACTCCACTGTAATAATGATACATCTGACCTTAGCTTCTCCTCAAATTTAAGGATGAATTTGATCATATTATGATCACGCACCCCTAAGGGTTCTTTTACCTTAAGCTCTCTAATCAATTCTGGCTCATTGCACAACACTCAGTCCAGAATAACTGATCCCCGAGTGGACTCAACCACAAGCTACTCTATTAAAGCCATCTCCTAGGCATTCTGGAAACTCCCCCGCTTGGAATCTGGCACCAATCTGATTTTCCTGATCTAGCTGCATATTGAAATCCCCTATAATTATTGCAACACTGCCCTTCTGGCATGCATTTTCTATCTCCCGTTGCAATTTGTAGACCACTGTTTGGGGGTCTGTATACAACTCCCATCAGGGTCGTCTTACCCCTGCAGTTCCTACTGTAGTATATACTGCAGTACCTTCTGCCTGACAGTAGGAAGTCAAAGAGAAGATGGATGGGAGAGGTCCTTGACGATGCTGAGGTCTCCGCTACTGGCACATGTGCTGGATGGTAGGATTCTCTCGGCAATCCTCACAACCCACTGCAGCCATTTGCCTTGCAATTCCCACACCAGATGGTGATACATCTGGTCAGGGCACACTCGACAGCGCTCTGGAAGAACGTGTTTAGAATGGGATCAGGGAGCCTTGCTTACCTCAGTCTCCAGAGGATGCGTAAAAAGTGAGCCAGAGTTCCAGAGGTGATAATCGCAGGCAGTCCCAGTGAAATCCATACCTCACGACACTTGGGCAGGATATGAAATGATCCAATGAGCAGCGGATTCTTGCTAACCTACTTCTACCCAGTCACTTGCCCTGCCCATTCATGCAATGTGCTTCATTCTGTGCTGTATTCCCAACGTGAATGCTGCAGACTGGGCAGACACAAGGAGCTGGTAGTGAGGCTGTCGAACTCTTCTAGAGTCGTAACTCGTGTTCAATTCCTACCTATGACACTAAAGTACAAATCTAGGTTGATGCTCCACATTCAGGAAAGTGCTGCAGTTTCAGAATATCCCAGCTGGACAAGTAAAAATCTCAAAAACAAATGTACTAAAAAAGGTAGGGCATCTTCCGTCAGTATCCTGAATAATGTTGATCCTCCAGTCAACATTCCATGCAGAGAGGGTTTGGCTACAACCACATTGCTGAACGCTCTGTGCACACCCACTGCTGCATTCCCCTGATTGCAACTGTGACGTGGGATGCCTCTTGCTTGTGAAAAAAGCTTTATAAATGCAAATCTTTTTCTTCCAGGAAGACCAATGCAATTATTTAAGTCATTCTGATATGTGTGGCCCAGTACATTTGTGAGGGCTGATAGGTGTCTGTGCTTTTGCATGAAGTATCAGTACAAAAGGAAATTCTTTGTGACATTCTTTCCGCAGAGAAATGCTAAAGATCCTTGGCTAATAACCTGAGGTTAGCAAACTGCCTCATCATCTGATTCCAGGTCCATTAAATGTGAAAGGCAGGGGAGTTATCCCCAGTTGCCCTGGCCAACGTTTGCTGCTTGAGTATCACCGATGGAGATTATCTGATCATTATCCACGTTGCTTTTGGGCTGCGTTAACCTCTTGCAGTTCCTACAGTTGCCATTTGGGAAGCCTGTCCTTCAGAGCCAAATGCAGAAATTTACACTTGGCCCATTTCCACAGCTGAAAAATTGGACACTAGAGCTTATGCACAGCTGTGCCATTGCGTTCCAGTGATTCACTTGCTGCCTACGATTGTCTTAATTCCAACAAATTGATTTTACCTTTTAAGTGGCAGCTGCAGCTAAAGCTGTGCCAGATTTTACACTCTCCCCCACAACGTGCTCTCTCAGCAGCAGCCCACTCCAGATCAAAATTATGGCTGAATGTGAACCCAAACCTGGAAGATCTAGACAAGGTTAGCACTATTTCTAATTTATAGGAGTGGAAATCTTGTAGTGCAAGGGCCCTGCATTCAAAATATTTGAACCATAAATGTACATTGGAGCTATATGATAGATTATTGACCTTCTCCAAAGGTTCAATTAAGTTAGTCAGGCATGACCTTCTCCTAACAAATTCATGCTGATTAAGCTGCAACTCTCTACACGTGGATTTATGTCACTCCTCCAACAGACTGTGCCCTATAGTTACTTGTTCTATCTTTGCTCCGATTTTAAACAACAATACAAAATATCAGCAAATGTTAGTCTTGTAGCTTCATCTCTTTATGAAAAAGCATTGGAAAATTACAGCTAAATCTTAATCATTTTCTTCTTTTACTCTTAGAAATATGGAGGTACATTTACATGAGTTTGCTAATTTATCTACTTTTATAGATGATATGCCCTTTAATATGTACCTTTTCTTTCAATTTTTATCATTTCTAATACTTCATTTTCTTTATCGTTAATGTCAAAATCTTTATTAGCTCTTTTATCTGTGAAGATGAATGTAAAGCTTTTATCTAAGAACTTAACACATTTTTTGGCACACATACCGAGATTCTTTTGTGTTTTTTTTTGCAAATCCACTCTTTCCTTTCCAAAGCGCTTTTGTTTAACATATTTGGAACATAGAAGAGAACAGCACTGAACGGGATTTCAGGCTACAGTGTTGTGCCAATTTTATAGAGTCACAGAATACTACAGCCCAGAAACAGGCCTTTGGCCCATCCAGTCCATACTGACTTGATCTTCTGCCTCGTCCCCCCTACCTTCAACTGGACTATTTTCCTCCAAACCCCTCCCATCTAAATTGATCTTAGATGTTACAATTGAACCCGCATCTACCACATCCACTGGCAGCTTGTCCCACACTATGAGTGAAGAAGCTTCCCTTCAGATTTCCCTTAAACATTTCACCTTTAGTTCTAAACTATGGCCTCTAATTCACATCTCACCCAACCTGAAGGGAAAAAGCCTGTGTGCATTCACCCTATCTATACTCCTTATAATTTTGTATACCTTCATAAGATCTTCCCTCATTGTCCTGCACTCCGGCAAATAAAGTCCTAACCTATTCAACCTTTCTATAAGACTCAGGTCCTGAAGACCTGACAATATCCTTGTAAGGTATCTCTGCATTCTTTTGAACTTATTGTTATCTTTTCTGTAGGTAGGTGACCAGAACTGCACACAATATTCTCAGCAAATTTGCTGATCCAGTTTACTACATTATCATCTGTCATTAATGTTAGATGGAGACTGCACCAGTACTTGCAGCATACCACTTGTCATAGGCCTCTGGTCAGAGAGACAACCATCTACTACCATTCTCCATTTTCTCTTGCTAAACCAATATTGGATCCAGTTAGCTACTTCATCCTGAATGCCAAACAGCTTAACCTTCTGCATCTGCCTCCCATGTGGACCTTTGTCAAAGGCCTTGCTAAAGTACACGTAGATGTGTTCACCACCTTTTCTTCATCAACCTTCTTGGAAACTCTGAAAAACTGTAAGATTGGTTAGACAGGACCTACCATGTACAGAGCTATGTTGACTAACCCTAATCAAGCCCTGTCTATCCGAATACTTATACTCCATGTCCCTTAGATTGCCTTCCAATCATCTCCCATGACCTATGTTAGGTCTTCATGCCAATTTATACTAAATATCCTCCTCCTATATACCACCCATATCCCTCCATTCCCTTCTGGTGTCTAAAAGCCTCAAACTCCACCAAACTCACCTGTGCCACGACCATGCCTGTCAATCCATTCCAGGTACCTATCACTCATCATGCAAAAATCTTGGCATGCACATTGCCTTCAAACTCCCCTCTCTCCTCCCCCCCCCCCCCACCCCGGCAACCTTAAAAGGCATGTCCTCTGGTGTTTGACTTTTCTACCCTGAAGAAAAGATTCTGACTTTCTACTCTATATATGCTCTCTGAGCCTCTGATGAAGGACAACAACTCAAGTTTGTCCAACCTGTCCTTGTACCTCATACCCTCTAATCAAACCAGCATCCTGGTAAACTTCTGCAGCCTTTCCATATCCTCCACACCCTTCCTTTTATGGGGCAACCAGAAATGCACATAACACTCCAAGTGTGGTTTGACTGAAGTTTTACATAGCTTCCTTACTCTTGTACAAAACACCCCTGCCAATGAAGACAAGAATTCCACATGCCTTTTTGACCACTTTATCGACTTACATGACTACAGTGCTTTCAGTGAACTATGGCCTTGAACCCTAAGATACCGCTGCAGCTCAATGCTATTGTGTCGTCTACTATTAACTATATACTTTCTGCTTCTATTTGATTCCCACAGTGCAATACCTCACACTTGCCCAGATTCAACTCCATCTGCTACTTCTCTGCCCAACAGATTGATATCCCACTGTATTCTTTGGTAGTCCTTCACAGTGAACACAGATCCTACAATTTTAGTGTCATCTGCAAACTTGCTAAGCCACCTAACGTAATGATGTACCTAATATCTATCCTACTCCCACTTTGATACTCTTAGTCCATCATTGTTTTAGCAATGTCCAACATACACTCAGTGGCCTCTTTATTAGGTATTGCAGTGTACCTAATAAAGTGGCTACAGGGTTGAATCTGGTGGCGTCTTCTGCTGCTGTAGCCCATTTACTTCAAGGTTTGACATGTTGTGCATTCAGAAATGCCTTTCTGTACATCACTATTGCAACATTATTTGAGTGACCATTGCCATCATGTCGGCTTGAGCCAGTTTGGCCATTCCCTTCTGAACCCGCTCATTAACAAGGCATTTTTGCCCATCGAACTGCCGCCCACTGGATGTTTTATGTTTATCCACACCACTCACAGTAAACTCTAGAGACTGTTGTGAGTGACAATCCGTGGAGATCAGCAGTTTCTGAGATGCTCAAACCACCCCATCTGGCACCAACAATCATTCCACGGTCAAAGTCACTTAGATCACATTTCTTCCCCACTCTGAAGTTTAGTCTGAATAACAACTGAACCTTTTGACCATGTGGATTTATGTATTGAGTTGCTGCCACATGATTGGCTGATTAGATATTTGCATTAACAAGCAAGTGTACTGAATAAAGTGGCCACCTAGTGCAAGTTCCAAGAGCAGGCCCTGTCCTCCTCCATGCATTGTAGTCCCCAGGAGTTGATATTTAATTTAAAGGTTTTGGATAATTGCTTCCCTTTTGTTCCTATTTCAACAGACGTGGCCTTTCTGTTTCAGTTTATTTTCTGCCTCCACTGTAGTTTTATTCAAAAGTAGGTTCAAGTGGTTCATTTATTAACAAAGTACACAACTCTGAAATTCTTCAATTCCCCGGGTAGCCAGGAAGCAAGTACAATCATCAACCCCCTAATCCCCCCCCATAAAAAAAAGATCAGAAACATCAACCCCCAAATCCCCTTCCCCATAAAAAAAACAGATCAGAAACATCAACCCCAAATCCCCCTCCACACACAAAAAAAGAGAAGATCAGGCCAAAAAAAAACGCAGACTATGAAGACTGTAAGACTGAAAAAAAAAGTCTATAGTCCAAGTCCTCATCCAAAACGCAGAAAAAACCTGAGCAACACTCTCTGGAAGCATTGGCAGGTTCTCCTCTGACTTCCGTTCACCCACAGAACTGGCACTCAAGGATTTTTTTTTAATATATATAGTGTTTCGCACTGTTCTGTGCTCCTCCGGGCTTTCTGCTGTTGAGCTGACAGCTCTAATTCCTAAGAGGTGACATGAAACAGATTCCCTTTAGTATCGAGGCGACACATGACAGAAATAAAACCAGGAGGTGCTGGAAATACTCAGCAGGGCAGACAGCACCTATGGAGCGAGAATAAGAGTTAACATTTCAGGTTGACAACCTTTCATTAGAACTGTGGAAAAAAAATAAGAAAAGATGGTAAATTATAAAGAAGAAGATTGGGGTGGAGAGAAACAAAGGGAAAGCCTAGAATACAGTGAGACCAAGAGAAACTGAATGCAAAGAAGCATAGACAGAGGAGGTAGAGCAACACCAAAAAACGCTGGAGAAACTCCACAGGTCAGGCAGTTTCAACGGAGGGAAATGGACACTTGACATTTCAGGTTGAGAGTCTTTGTCAGGATTGGTAGTTAGCTGTAGGGCCTTTCTCTTAGGACAGGAATATCAAATACTAGAGGGCATAGGTTTTAGGAGAAAGGGGCAAGGTTTAAAGGAGACTTGTGAGGCAGGGAGAGTAGGAAGTGCCTTAAGTGGACTGCCAGAGGAGGTGGTGAAAGAAGATATGATAGCAATGCTTAAGTGCCATTTAGAGAGACAGATGAACGATTGATGGATACAGACCACATATGGGCATTATGGTCGGCACAAGCATCGTGAGCTGAAGATCCCGATCCTGGGTCCTAGTACTCAATGTTCTAGGTCTGAAGTAGCGTGACAGAGTCATTTCAATTGGAGCCAATTCGAGAGACAGGTCAAGAAAAGAAGAATGAAGAGAGAGAAAATGAATAATTTTGGCAGAGTGAAATACAAACTGCAGCAAATGCTGCAAATATGAACTAGAAAAGAATGCTGGATCCACCCAATTGGTAAGATATTTTGTATGGAAAAAGGGAAAAATAACAAGTTAATGTTTCCGTACAAACTGGAAAGGTTGGTTGTAGGTAACTGCTGATTAGGATGTTGAGTTCTGAGGATTGTAATGTGCCAATTTATAAGTTGCTGTACCTTGAGATTTGATGCAATAGTTCCAGAGACCAAAATGAGACAGGTCAGACTGGGATGAATTTGCACATGGTGTTTCATGAAATAGCTGGACAACACAGCTTTTAAACTATTTTTCCTTACCTTATCACCCTTTTCCTTACTTCTTTCCAGCACAAGCCAGTCATGAACTCTGATCAGCTGGTTATTAAACCACTCCCGCATATCAGACGTGGATTTGTCTGATAGCAGCTCCTTGCAATCAACACCCCTTAGCTCCTATCTTAACCTGTTATAATTTACTCTTCCCAATAAAATTCTTTTCTATAAGACTTGATTGTGTCCTTATTCAAAGCTATCCTAAAGCAATGAGTCAGTCATAGAATTATAGAGAAGTACAGCACAGAAACAGGCCCTTCAGCCCATCTAGTCTATGCTGAAACTATTTAATCTTCCTACTCCCATCAACCTGTATTGGGGCCATAGTCCTCCATACTCCTACTATCCACGTGCCTATCCAAACTTCTGCTGTACGTTGAGATTGAGCTCGCATGTAGCACTTGTGCTGGCAACTCATTCCACACCTTCACGACCCTCTGAGTGAAGAAGTTTCCCCTCATGTTCCCCTTAAACTTCTCACCTTTCACTATTAACCCATGATCTCTGGCTGTAGTACCACCCAATCTCAGTGGAAAAAGCCTGCTTGCATTTACCCTATCTATACCCCTCATAATTGTGTACACCTCTATCAAATCTCCTCTCAATATTCTACGTTCTAAAGAATACAGTCCTAACCTATTCAACCTTTCCTTGTAACTCAGGTCCTCCACACTCGGCAACATCCTTGTGAATTTTCCCTGTATTCTTTCAACCTTATTTACATCTTTCCCGTAGGTAGGTGACCAAAACTGTACACAATACTCCAAATTAGGCCCCACCAATGTCTTACACAACTTCAACATAATATCCCGTCTCCAGTGCTCAATACTTTGATTTATGTGTCAAAAGCTTTCTTTTTGATCCTATTTACTTGTGACACCACTTTTAATGGACTATAGACGTGTATTTCCAGATCTTTTTGTTCTACGACACTCCTCAGTGCGCTACCCTTCACTGTGTAGGACCTACCATGATTGGTCCCTCTGAAGTGCAAAGATAAGATCTCCACCATTTCTTTCAGCTCCACACATGGATTACCATTCTGGTCTTCCGGAGGATCAATTTTTATCCCTTGTAATCCTTTTGCTTTTAACATAGCTGTAGAATTCCTTAGGATTCTCCTTCACCTTGTCCACTAGAGCAACCTCATGCCTTATTTTAGCTTTCCTGGCATCTTTCTTAAATATTCTTTTGCATTTTTTGTACTCCATAAGTGCATCATTTGACCATTGACTCAACCTGCAAGTTAACCTTTAGGGTGTTCTGCACAAGGACTCCCAAGTCCCTTTGCATCTCAGACTTTTGGATTTTCTCCATGTTTAGAAAATAATCTGCACATTTATTTCTACTACCAAAGTGCATGACCATGCATTTTCCAACATTGTATTTCATGTGCCATTCTCTTGCCCATTCTCCTCATCTGTCCAAGTTCTTCTGCAGCCTTCCTGTTTCCTCAACACTACCTGCCCCTTCACCAATCTTTATATCCTCTGAAAACTTGGCAACAAATCCACTTATTCTATCACCCAAATCAATGATATTCAGCATAAAAGGAAGCGGTCCCAACACTGACCCCTGCGGAACACCACTAGTAACTGGCAGCCAACGAGAAAAGGATCCTTTTATTCCCACTTGTTGGAAATCAGCCAATGCTCTAACCATGCCAGTAACTTTCCTGTAAAACCATGGGCTCCTAACTTGGTAAAAAGCCTCATTGGTGGTGCCTTGTTAAAAGCCTTCCAAAAGAAGGGAAAAGAAAAAAACTACCTAGAACTTTTCTTTTTTTGCTTTCTGACAGAAGCCTCGAAGATCACCACTGTAACTCTGTCCACTCCAAGTATGGCTGCTGCGCTTGCCCCTGCCTTCCTTTAATTTGCTCTTGCTATTCAGTCCCAAATGCTAATTGGTCACTGATCAGAGCTCAATAATGCTGCCAAGATCCGTCGCTGCCTTTTTCTACTCGGGCAGTGGACCTGAGTGAAATCATCTCCTCGCAAACGTCTGATGTCTGGGTCGGTCGCTGGTCAGAGTACAATTACATTGTGGTCACTATTTCCAAAATCTTCACCCATTATCAGGTCTGTCACCTGCCTTGGCTCATTTCCCTAAAGCAAGTCCAGTATGTTCTGTCCTCTAGTTGGTCTCTCCACATACCATTTCAAGAACCCCTCTTGGATGCACCCCATCTAAACGTATTGTATTAAGGAAATTCCAGTCAATATTGGGAAAAGTGAAGTCCTTCATCATGACAACACTGTTGTCTCTGCACCTTTCCATAATCTGTCTACATATCTGTTCTTGGCCACTCACTGGCTATTGAGATCCTACAGCATAATCCTTTTGGTGTTATTGCACCTCTCCTATTTCTGAACACTACACAAATTGCTTCTGTGGATGCACCTTCCAGTATCTCCTCTCTGAGTTCTGCTGTTAAATTTTCCCTTAGCAGTAGTGCAACACCCTTCTTCCTCCTTTACTTCCCCTCTCTATCACGTTTAAAACAATGAAATGCTGGAATGTTGAGCTGCTGGCCCTGTCCCTCCTGCATCCAGGTCCCTCAAATGGCAACAGCATCGTAAGTCCATGTACTGATCCAAGCTCAAAGTTCATCCTCCTCACTAATAATAAACACATTTTAGCCCACCAAATATATTAGCCTGCTTACTCATCATACCACCTTTTTTACCCTCAAATCTTCTGCTGAGGTTCCCACTCTCTACTCTAGTTTCAGCCCACCTGAGTAGCACTACAAACCTCCCAGTGAGGATATTGGTCCTCTACAGTTCAGCTGCAACTGTTTTGTTTGTACAAATCCCACCTGCCCTGGAAGAGGGCCCAATGATCCGTAAATCTGAAGCTCTCCTCCTGCACCATCTCCTTAGCCACTACACTTCATATCTATTTCTCACCTCACTAGCACATGGCATGAGTAGTAATGCTGAGATTACACACCCTGAAATTCTGTTTTCTAAACTTTCCAGCTAGGTCCCCAAAATCCCTTTGCAGGAACACTTCCCTGTTCCTGCCAATGTTATGTGACCACAACCTCTGGTCATTCACCCTCCTCTGAATGTCAGAATATCTTACGAGACATCTTTGACCCTGGATCCAGAGAGGCAAAACACCATCCTGGAGTCTCCAATGCAGCCACAGGAACACCCACCTTTGCCTGTTACTATTGAGTTCTGTGTCATTATTCCCTGCCTAGCTTCATCCTTTCCTTTCTTTGCTCCCTTTCAGTGCCACTGACCTGGCTGGCCTCTGAAAGTTCATCCCTCCAACAGTACCCAAAGGGATACACCTGTTACTGAAGGGAAGTCATGTTCTGTCTGTATCTCTATAGGAAGAGGTGCAGTCGACGTTTCAGGCCGAGACCCTTCGTCAGGACTAACTGAAGGAAGAGTGAGTAAGGGATTTGAAAGCTGGAGGGGGAGGGGGAGATGCAAAATGATAGGAGAAGACAGGAGGGGGAGGGATAGAGCCGAGAGCAGGACAGGTCATAGGCAAAAGGGGATACGAGAAGATCATGGGACAGGAGGTCCGGGAAGAAAGACAAGGGGGGGGGGTGACCCAGAGGATGGGCAAGAGGTATATTCAGAGGGACAGAGGGAGAAAAAGGAGAGTGAGAGAAAGAATGTGTGCATAAAAATAAGTAACAGATGGGGTACGAGGGGGAGGTGGGGCCTTAGCGGAAGTTAGAGAAGTCAATGTTCATGCCATCAGGTTGGAGGCTACCCAGACGGACAGCGACAACTCGCGGATACCTCCTCTTATTTACCCCTCAATCGTGACCCCACTAAGGAGCACCAGGCCATTGTCTCCCACACTATCACCGACTTTATCCGCTCAGGGGATCTCCCATCCACTGCTACCAACCTTATAGTTCCCACACCCCGCACTTCCCGTTTCTACCTCCTACCCAAGATCCACAAACCTGCCTGTCCTGGCCAACCTATTGTCTCAGCTTGCTCCTGCCCCACCGAACTCGTTTCTGCATACCTCGACACTGTTTTATCACCCCTTGTTCAATCCCTTCCAACCTATGTTCGTGACACTTCTCACGCTCTTAAACTTTTTGATGATTTTAAGTTCCCTGGCCCCCACCGCTTTATTTTCACCATGGATGTCCAGTCCTTATATACTTCCATCCCCCATCAGGAAGGTCTCAAAGCTCTACGCTTCTTTTTGGATTCCAGACCTAATCAGTTCCCCTCTACCACCACTCTGCTCCGTCTAGCGGAATTAGTCCTTACTCTTAATAATTTCTCCTTTTGCTCCTCCCATTTCCTCCAAACTAAAGGTGTAGCTATGGGCACCCGTATGGGTCCTAGCTATGCCTGCCTTTTTGTTGGGTTTGTGGAACAATCTATGTTCCGTGCCTATTCTGGTATCTGTCCCCCACTTTTCCTTCGCTACATCGACGACTGCATTGGCGCTGCTTCCTGCACGCATGCAGAACTCGTTGACTTTATTAACTTTGCCTCCAACTTTCACCCTGCCCTCAAGTTTACCTGGTCCATTTCCGACACCTCCCTCCCCTTTCTAGATCTTTCTGTCTCTGTCTCTGGAGACAGCTTATCCACTGATGTCTACCATAAGCCTACTGACTCTCACTGCTATCTGGACTATTCCTCTTCTCACCCTGTCTCTTGCAAAAACGCCATCCCCTTCTCGCAATTCCTCCGTCTCCGCCGCATCTGCTCTCAGGATGAGGCTTTTCATTCTAGGACGAGGGAGATGTCTTCGTTTTTTAAAGAAAGGGGCTTCCCTTCCTCCACTATCAACTCTGCTCTTAAACGCATCTCCCCCATTTCACGTACATCTGCTCTCACTCCATCCTCCCACCACCCCACTAGGAATAGGGTTCCCCTGGTCCTCACCTACCACCCCACCAGCCTCCGGGTCCAACATATTATTCTCCGTAACTTCCGCCACCTCCAACGGGATCCCACCACTAAGCACATCTTTCCCTCCCCCCCCCTGCATTCCGCAGGGATCGCTCCCTACACAACTCCCTTGTCCATTCGTCCCCCCCATCCCTCCCCACTGATCTCCCTCCTGGCACTTATCCGTGTAAGCGGAACAAGTGCTACACATGCCCTTACACTTCCTCCCTTACCACCATTCAGGGCCCCAAACAGTCCTTCCAGGTGAGGCATCACTTCACCTGTGAGTCGACTGGGGTGATATACTGCGTCCGGTGCTCCCGATGTGGCCTTTTATATATTGGTGAGACCCGACGCAGACTGGGAGACCGCTTTGCTGAACATTTACGCTCTGTCCGCCAGAGAAAGCAGGATCTCCCAGTGGCCACACATTTTAATTCCACATCCCATTCCCATTCTGACATGTCTATCCACGACCTCCTCTACTGTAAAGATGAAGCCACACTCAGGTTGGAGGAACAACACCTTATATTCCGTCTGGGTAGCCTCCAACCTGATGGCATGAACATTGACTTCTCTAACTTCCGCTAAGGCCCCACCTCCCCCTCGTACCCCATCTGTTACTCATTTTTATGCACACATTCTTTCTCTCACTCTCCTTTTTCTCCCTCTGTCCCTCTGAATATACCTCTTGCCCATCCTCTGGGTCACCCCCCCCCCCCGTCTTTCTTCCCGGACCTCCTGTCCCATGATCCTCTTGTACCCCCTTTTGCCTATCACCTGTCCAGCTCTCGGCTCTATCCCTCCCCCTCCTGTCTTCTCCTATCATTTTGCATCTCCCCTTCCCCCTCCAGCTTTCAAATCCCTTACTCACTCTTCCTTCAGTTAGTCCTGACGAAGGGTCTCGACCTGAAACGTTGACTGCACCTCTTCCTACAGATGCTGCTTGGCCTGCTGCGTTCACCAGCAACTTTGATGTATGTTGCTTGAATTTCCAGCATCTGCAGAATTCCTGTCGTTTCTGTCTGTATCTACTGCTTCTTTTTCTTGGTAGTCACCTAAAGATCCACAAGCTGTACCTGACGTATGATCACCTCACAAAAATTCTTATTTATGATCTCCTCACCTCACGAAAATTCTTATTTATGATATCCTCACCTCACTAGCACCGGCATGAGTAGTAATGCTGAGATGACACACCCTGAAATTCTGCTTTCTAAATCCCAGATCCTGAGTACATCCAGCTCCAGCTCCACTTCCTTGACCCAGTCCGCCAGGAGCTGCACCTGGGTGGGCTTTACTCAGATGTGGTCATCAAGGAGATTGTGAGGCTCCCTGACTTTCCACATCTTGCAGGAGGCACATTTTACTGCCTGACTGCTATTTTTCTATATTAGATTAGATTAGATTCAACTTTATCGTCATTGTGCCGAGTACAGATACAAAGTCAATGAAATGCAGTTAGCATCTAACCAGAAATGCAAAGAATAGTGTTATTTACAAAATAACTGTGAATAAAAAGTAGGTGCGATAGCACACAAATATAGAAGTACTGAGACAGTACAATATGGGTGCAATACTGCTTAGCGCTGTGATGTGAGGTTCAGCAGGGTCACAGTCTCAGGGGAGAAGCTCTTCCTGTGCCTGCTGGTGCGGGAGTGGAGGCTCCTGTAGCGCCTACTGGATGGGAGGAGAGTAAAAAGTCCATGGTTAGGGTGAGATGAGATTAGATTAGATGCAACTTTATTGTCATTGTGTCGAGTACAGATACAAAGCCAATGAAATGCAGTTAGCTTCTGACCAGAAATGTAAAGAATAGTGTTAATTACAAAATAAAGGATTTTATCTATACCTATTTTTTTTTAATATCTTGATTTGACCTGGCAATATTTTTCATGATCAAATTTGCTGGTGAACGCAGCAGGCCAGGTAGCATCTCTAGGAAGAGGTACAGTTGACATTTCGGGCCGAGACCCTTCTTCAGGACTAACGGAAGGAAGAGCTAGTAAGAGATTTGAAAGTGGTAGGGGGAGGGATGGAGCCAAGAGCTGCACAGATGATTGGCAAAAGGGATATGAGAGGATCATGGGACAGGAGGCCCAGGGAGAAGGAAAAGGGGGAGGGGGGGAACCCCAGAGGATGGGCAAGGGGTATAGGCAGAGGGACAGAGGGAGAAAAAGGAGAGAGAGAAAGAATGTGTGTATATAAATAAATAACGGATGGGGTACGAGGAGGAGGTGGGGCATTAGCGGAAGTTAGAGAAGTCAATGTTCATGCCATCAGGTTGGAGGCTACCCAGACGGAATATAAGGTGTTGTTCCTCCAACCTGAGTGTGGCTTCATCTTTACAGTAGAGGAGGCTGTGGATAGACATATCAGAATGGGAATGGGACATGGAATTAAAATGTGTGGCCACTGGGAGATCCTGCTTTCTCTGGCAGACAGAGCGTAGGTGTTCAGCAAAATGATCTCTCAGTCTGCGTTGGGTCTCGCCAATATATAAAAGGCCACATTGGGAGCACCGGACGCAGTATATCACCCCAGTCGACTCACAGGTGAAGTGTTGCCTCATCTGGAAGGACTGTCTGGGGCCCTGAATGGTGGTAAGGGAGGAAGTGTGAGGGCATGTGTAGCACTTGTTCCGCTTACACGGATAAGTGCCAGGAGGGAGATCAGTGGGGAGGGATGGGGGGGAAATGAATGGACAAGGGAGTCGCGTAGGGAGCGATCCCTGCGGAAAGCGGGAGGGGGAGGGGGGAGAAGATGTGCTTAGTGGTGGGATCCCGTTGGAGGTGGCGGAAGTTACGGAGAATAATATGTTGGACCCGGAGGCTGGTGGGGTGGTAGGTGAGGACCAGGGGAACCCTATTCCTAGTGGGGTGACGGGAGGATGGAGTGAGAGCAGATGTGCGTGAAATGGGGGAGATGCGTTTGAGAGCAGAATTGATGGTGGAGGAAGGGAAGCCCCTTTCTTTAAAAAATGGAGGACATCTCCCTCATCCTGGAATGAAAAGCCTCATCCTGAGAGCAGATGCGGCGGAGACGGAGGAATTGCGAGAAGTGGATGGCATTTTTGCAAGAGACAGGGTGAGAAGAGGAATAGTCCAGATAGCTGTGAGAGTCAGTAGGCTTATAGTAGACATCAGTAGATAAGCTGTCTCCAGAGATAGAGACAGAAAGATCCCGAAAGGGGCGGGAGGTGTCGGAAATGGACCAGGTAAACTGAGGGCAGGGTGAAAGTTGGAGGCAAAGTTAATGAAGTCAACGAGCTCAGCATGCATGCAGGAAGCAGCGCCAATGCAGTCGTCGATGTAGCGAAGGAAAAGTGGGGGACAGATACCAGAATAGGTATGGAACATAGATTGTTCCACAAAGCCAACAAAAAGGCAGGCATAGCTAGGACCCATACGGGTGCCCATAGCTACATCTTTAGTTTGGAGGAAGTGGGAGGAGCCAAAGGAGAAATTATTAAGAGTAAGGACTAATTCCGCTAGACGGAGCAGAGTGGTGGTAGAGGGGAACTGATTAGGTCTGGAATCCAAAAAGAAGCGTAGAGCTTTGAGACCTTCCTGATGGGGGATGGAAGTATATAAGGACTGGACATCCATGGTGAAAATAAAGCGGTGGGGGCCAGGGAACTTAAAATCATTGAAAAGTTTAAGAGCGTGAGAAGTATCACGAACATAGGTAGGAAGGGATTGAACAAGGGGGGATAAAACCGTGTCGAGGTATGCAGAAACGAGTTCGGTGGGGCAGGAGCAAGCTGAGACAATAGGTCCCATGTTCCTCTCATATCCCTTTTGCCTATCACCTGTCCAGCTCTTGGCTCCATTCCTCCCCCTCCTGTCTTCTCCTATCATTTTGCATCTCCCCCTCCCCCTTCAAATCTCTTCTAGCTCTTCCTTCCGTTAGTCCTGATGAAGGGTCTCGGCCCAAAACGTCGACTGTACCTCTTCTTATAGATGCTGCCTGGCCTGCTGCGTTCACCAGCAAATTTGATGTGTGTTGCTTGAATTTCCAGCATCTGCAGAATTCCTCGTGTTTATATTTTTCATGAACTCTCTTTGGGTTCCCAATTTCTTTCTGTTTCAGTTCTGCATATTCTATAGTCCTCCAGGCTTTCTGCTCTGTTGAGCTGACAGTGCTAATTTATGGAGGTGAGATGAAACAGAATCCCTTTGGTTTCAAGGCAATAACTAATAGAAATAAAACCAGAAAGTGCTGGAAGAACTCAGCAGGCCAGACAGCACCTGCGGAGTGGGAAACAGAGTTAACATTTCAGGTTGACGACCTTTCATCAGAACTGTGAAAAAGTAAGGGAAGAAGCTGGTTATTAGGAAGGGGATGGGGTGGAGAGAGACAAAGAGAAAGCCTGAAATGTGGTGAGACCAAGAAAAACCGTGATGCAAAGAATGGTGGTGAGAGGCGTAGAGCGACACACAAAACACTGGAGAAATTCAGTGGATCAGGCAGCTTATGGAGGGAAATGGGCACTCGACATTTCAGGTCAAGACCCTTTCTCTGCACTGGAAGAGATCCGTCTTTCTCCCAGGAAACATTAAATACTGGGGGCATAGGTTTCAGGTGAGAGAGGGAAAGCTTAAAGGAGTTTTAAGAGGAAAGATTTTTTCATATATGTGGTATGTGTCTGAAATGTGCTGTCAGAGTAGGTGGTGGATGTAAATATGATAGCAATGTTTAAGAGGCATTCAGTCATACAGTGGCTACAAAAATTCTTCACCTCCTCCCTTGGAAGTTTTCATGTTCTATTGTTTTACAACATCAAATCACAGTGGATTTAATTTGGCTTTTTTAAAATACTGATCAACAGTAAAACTCTTTTGGGTCAAAGTGAAAACAAATTTTGACAAATTGGCCTAAATTTATTGCAATTATTAAACACAAAATTATTCATTGCATAATCACTCACCTCCTTCAAGTTAGTACTTAGTAGGTGAACCTTTGGCAGCAGTTATACCCTTAAGTCTGTGTGGATAGGTCTCTATCAGCTTTGCACATCTGGTCATTGCAATTTTTCCCCATTCTTCTTTACAAATCTGCTCAAGCTCTCTCATGGGGATCACGAATGAACAGCACTTTTCAAGTCCAGCCCCAAATTCTCAGTTGGTTGGCCACTCCAGGACATTAACTTTGTTGCTTTTAAGCCATTCCTGCGTAGCTTTGGCTTTACGTTTGGGGTTATTGTCTGGCTCGAAAACAAATCTTCTCCCAAGTCACAGTTCTCTTGTGGACTACATCAGGATTTCTCTGTATTTTGCTGCATTAATTTTACCCTCTACCTTCACAGGTCTACCAGGGCTCACTGCAGTGAAGCATCCCCACAGCCACCAGCATGCTTTACAGGAGGGATGGTGTGTTTTTGATTATGTGTGGTATTTGGCTTACGCCAAACATACCGTGTAGTCTGATGGCCAAAAAAGCTCTGTTTTGGTTTCAATCAGCCCATAGAACCTTCTTCCAGCTGACTTCAGTCTCCCACATCCCTTCTGGCAAACTCTAGCCGAGATTTCATGCGAATTTTTTTCAACAGTGGCTTTCTCTTTGTCACTCTCCCATAAAGCTGCAACTGGTGAAGCACCCGGGCAAAGTTGTATCCGCAGTCTATCCCATCTCAGCCACTGAAGTTTGCAACTCCTCCAGTGTTGTCACAGGTCTCTTGGTGCCCCCTTCGCTAATTCCCTTCTTGCACAGTCACTCAGATTTTGAGGATGGCCTGCTCTGGGCAGATTTACAGTGGTGCCATATTCTTCCCATTTCTTGATGATTGACTTAACAGTATTCCAAGGGATATTCAGTGACTTGGAAATTTGTTGTTACCATCTCTTGACTTGTACTTTTCAATAATCTTTTCACAGAGTTGCTTGGAGTGTTCTTTTACCTTCTTAGTGTAGTTTTTGCCAGGATACTGACTCACCAGCAGTTGGCCCTCCTTCTTCTTCTGATTTTTAATGGTGGTTGCCAGTCCAACTTAAAGGTACATTACTGCCACCAACTGGACTAGAGTGTGGTGTAGAGAGTTGGGAAATAAAACCCCTACTAGTTCTTTATCACATGAAAACTCTCTTCCGGTGATGCCTACACCGAAGAAGTTTAGATCCTCTCTTCGACGGGAGTTCAGTGAAACCATCTCTCACTGCTCCCCATCTGTGATTTCTTCAGCTCTTCAACTTTTCGACCAGACTTTGACTCAAACTCGCTATCACAGCCATGTATCCTTTCTTGGAACGTGCCTCCGTCGCCAACTTACTCCAGTTGGCTTTAGGATTCGTTTCCAAGCCTCTCAATTTGGACCTTCTGAGGATCCCAGGTACTCACATTTCATTGACTCTGCCTCTCGCCGCTTCTCCCGTCAAGCTCTGAAGGCGACGCTCTCCGCCATGAGGAGGTACTTGGTGTCCCTATCCCAGACCCTTCCACACCTTCGGGACACTTTCTTCGCCGTCTGTAATGGTCCTACCCGCTATTTCATCCTCCGTCGGATCCACACCTGCAATCGCTGTTTCTTTGACTTTGTCATGTTAGGCAAAGATCGCAAGATCTTACATCTACGGACTCCAGAGCCTGCCGGCCCCGACGCTAGCAGGCATGAACTTTCGGTTGCGGCCCCTGCCGTTGATCTCGGCGGCTCCAACACCTCAGGACATATTCAAAACCCGGACTCCAGCAACGACCATGGAGACATTCAAAGCGATCGCGCAACCACCAACTGCGACTCCAGCCTTGAACTCCAGGCCGGGTCTTTATGTGCTGCTGTTGTGACTCCCGTCTCCCCTTCCCCCACCACCACTCCGCAGCCCCGTCTTCCTCAGATCCCACCGTCAACTCCTGGGCCCTCAGAGGCTCCATCTTCCTCTCACCCCAACCCTCCCCTCTCCACTGACACCCCCAGCCTCCCCCCTCCCCCCTCTGATCCCAGCTCTCATCCGTGCCGGGTCTTTACCATCCCCTCCGACCTTCAACTGTCGGAGGCAGAACGCTCTGTTCTCAGTAAGGGCCTCACGTTTGTCCCCCTTCGCCCACACCTCAGCGAGTTCCGTGTTCGCCATGATGCGGAACTTTTCTTCCGCCGTCTCCGTCTCCGAGCCTACTTCTTCGGCAAGGACTCTTCCACCCCCACCGATGACCCCTTCTCCCGTCTTCAACCCTCCTCTTCTTCATGGACACCCCGCTCTGGTCTTCTGCCTGCTCTGGATCTCTTTATTGCCAACTGCCGACGGGACATCAACCGTCTCGACTTCACCGCACCTTGTCCCCATTCCAACCTCACTCCTTCGGAACGCTCTGCTCTCCACTCCCTCCGCACTAATCCTAACATTATTATTAAACCCGCTGATAAAGGGGGTGCTGTTGTAGTCTGGCGTACTGACCTCTACCTTGCCGAGGCACAGCGACAACTCGCGGATACCTCCTCTTATTTACCCCTCGATCGTGACCCCACTAAGGAGCACCAGGCCATTGTCTCCCACACTATCAACGACTTTATCCGCTCAGGGGATCTCCCATCCACTGCTACCAACCTTATAGTTCCCACACCCCGCACTTCCCGTTTCTACCTCCTACCCAAGATCCACAAACCTGCCTGTCCTGGCCGACCTATTGTCTCAGCTTGCTCCTGCCCCACCGAACTCGTTTCTGCATACCTCGACACTGTTTTATCACCCCTTGTTCAATCCCTTCCGACCTATGTTCGTGACACTTCTCACGCTCTTAAACTTTTCGATGATTTTAAGTTCCCTGGCCCCCACCGCTTTATTTTCACCATGGATGTCCAGTCCTTATATACTTCCATCCCCCATCAGGAAGGTCTCAAAGCTCTACGCTTCTTTTTGGATTCCAGACCTAACCAGTTCCCCTCTTCCACCACTCTGCTCCGTCTCGCAGAATTAGTCCTTACTCTTAATAATTTCTCCTTTTGCTCCTCCCATTTCCTCCAAACTAAAGGTGTAGCTATGGGCACCCGTATGGGTCCTAGCTATGCCTGCCTTTTTGTTGGGTTTGTGGAACAATCTATGTTCCGTGCCTATTCTGGTATCTGTCCCCCACTTTTCCTTCGCTACATCGACGACTGCATTGGCGCTGCTTCCTGCACGCATGCAGAACTCGTTGACTTTATTAACTTTGCCTCCAACTTTCACCCTGCCCTCAAGTTTACCTGGTCCATTTCCGACACCTCCCTCCCCTTTCTAGATCTTTCTGTCTCTGTCTCTGGAGACAGTTTATCCACTGATGTCTACTATAAGCCTACTGACTCTCACAGCTATCTGGACTATTCCTCTTCTCACCCTGTCTCTTGCAAAAACGCCATCCCCTTCTCGCAATTCCTCCGTCTCCGCCGCATCTGCTCTCAGGATGAGGCTTTTCATTCTAGGACGAGGGAGATGTCTTCATTTTTTAAAGAAAGGGGCTTCCCTTCCTCCACTATCAACTCTGCTCTTAAACGCATCTCCCCCATTTCACGTACATCTGCTCTCACTCCATCCTCCCACCACCCCACTAGGAATAGGGTTCCCCTGGTCCTCACCTACCACCCCACCAGCCTCCGGGTCCAACATATTATTCTCCGTAACTTCCGCCACCTCCAACGGGATCCCACCACTAAGCATATCTTTCCCTCCCCCCCTCTCTCTGCATTCCGCAGGGATCGCTCCCTACACAACTCCCTTGTCCATTCGTCCCCCCCATCCCTCCCCACTGATCTCCCTCCTGGCACTTATCCGTGTAAGCGGAACAAGTGCTACACATGCCCTTACACTTCCTCCCTTACCACCATTCAGGGCCCCAAACAGTCCTTCCAGGTGAGGCATCACTTCACCTGTGAGTCGACTGGGGCGATATACTGCGTCTGGTGCTCCCGATGTGGCCTTTTATATGTTGGTGAGACCCGACGCAGACTGGGAGACCACTTTGCTGAACATCTACGCTCTGTCCGCCTGAGAAAGCAGGATCTCCCAGTGGCCACACATTTTAATTCCACATCCCATTCCCATTCTGACATGTCTATCCACGGCCTCCTCTACTGTAAAGATGAAGCCACACTCAGGTTGGAGGAACAACACCTTATATTCCGTCTGGGTAGCCTCCAACCTGATGGCATGAACATTGACTTCTCTAAACTTCCGCTAAGGCCCCACCTCCCCCTCGTACCCCATCTGTTACTCTTTTTTATGCACACATTCTTTCTCTCACTCTCCTTTTTCTCCCTCTGTCCCTCTGAATATACCTCTTGCCCATCCTCTGGGTCACCCCCCCCCGTCTTTCTTCCCGGACCTCCTGTCCCATGATCCTCTCGTATCCCCTTCTGCCTATCACCTGTCCAGCTCTCGGCTCCATCCCTCCCCCTCCTGTCTTCTCCTATCATTTTGCATCTCCCCCTCCCCCTCCAGCTTTCAAATCCCTTACTCACTCTTCCTTCAGTTAGTCCTGACGAAGGGTCTCGGCCTGAAACGTCGACTGCGCCTCTTCCTATAGATGCTGCTTGGCCTGCTGCGTTCACCAGCAACTTTGATGTGTGTTACCCCAAAAAGCCTTATAGATCTTAAATAATGAAAGACAATATTGTGAATTAAAGTCACTTCCATAACTTAGTAAAGCTTTTAAATAAAAACTGTCAACCCCCCCCCCCAAAGCCAGTGGTGCAGCCTGCATTTGCTTTCTTTCAACCTTGTATGCTTCACATCCTAAAAGAATTTGCTCAACTGTTTCATAATGATGGCAACACCTACACACCCCAGAGTGATGTTTTCCAACAAGATACAAAGAATAATTAAGCATAGAATGCCCAATTCTCAGGCGAGTCAATACAATTCCTTCCCTTCCTGTCTTACCCCCTTCTCCCATCAATCCAGCAGTTTTGTGTATTCTGTAAAGGGGTCTCCCCTTATACCCATTATCCCACAAGTCTTGCCATCATCCCTTAATTCTTAGCCCCACTAACCACTTAGCTTCTGATTTGCATCCATAGATGAACTTTTAACAGTTTTTTTGCCATATAATCAACTTGCTCGTTCCTTCAACACCTCTATGTGCAAGAACACAGAAGGAGGAGACATGCAGACCAATACCTTCGGTGTGAAATAAAGTTTGAAGAGCTGCTAACAGTAAATCTGACCTACGGCTATAATGGCCTGTTTTAAGACTAGTCAAAACTGAAAAAAGAATCTGAACAAATTATAACTTTGCAAGGACAGATTTCCTCCACCCACTGTAAGCCCAAAATAATGGCAACCATTTCTTAGTATACACTGCAGTAAGATGTTTCTTTATTGTTAACTGTAATTCAGACACAAAAGCAGCCACATCAACATTCCCTGTTAAATTATCTTTTGATGCATCAGTAAAAATGGTTAACATATCACAATAATTTCCCTTAACATACTGATGAACCAACAGACTTTCAGGCATATCAGGATCCTTGGATTTCATTAAATCATGCAACCTAAAATCAACTAAAGCCATTGGAAAATAACACAGTGGAGTTACTATAAAAGCTATAGTGTGATAAATTACAAAATCCAACAAACCCATATTCCTAGCATGATGCAAACCCAGCCACCCAAAACTAAAAACTTAGTTTAAATTCACTAAAAACTTTTCTTGTGATGTTCCCAACTGTCTTCCAACACACTTTTAACAAGGTTCTCATTCCTCTGCCCCTCACGTTAACCCAGCATGTTAACATCAACTTGAGCAATTGGAGCTTCCAGATACAGGTGTATTTTTACTACAGTCAATTGAAACACATTGACTGCACACAAGGTGATCGCCATTTAACTAATCATCTGACTTCTCAAACCAATCGGCTGCACCAGTGATGATTTGATGTGTCATATTGAAGGAGGTGAATACTTATACAATCAATTATTTTGTGTCTTATATTTGTAATCTAAATCACTTTGTAGAGATCTGTTTTCACTTAGACACAAACAGTTTTTTTCTGTTGATCAGTGTCAAAAAAAAAGCCAAATTAAATCCACTGTGATTCAATATTGTAAAACAATAAAACATGAAAATTTCCGAAGGGGGTGAATATTTTTTATAGGCACTGTATACAAGAACAGGCAAGGAATTGAGGGATATAAACTACAAGCAGGTATCATGTTTGGCACCTGTCATGTGCTGAACTGTTCTATGTTCAATGCCTGAGATAAGGTCATGGAGTCATAGAAAGGTACATCACAAAACAGTTCCTTTGGCCCATCTAGTACATGCAAAACCATTTAAACTGCCTACTCCTATTGACCTGCATACCATAGCCCGCCATACCCCTACTAACCATGTACTTATCCAAGCTTCTCTTAAACGTTGAAATCAAGCTTGCATGCACCACATTGGCTGGCAGCTTGTTCCACACTCTCACAACCCTCTGAGTGAAGAAGTTTCCCCTCATGATCCCCTTGAACTTTTCACCTTTCATCCTTAACCCATCATCTCTGGTTGTAGTCTCACCCAACCTCAGTGGAAAAAGCCTGCTTACATTTAGCCAATATATATCATCATAATTTTGCATACCTAATCAAATCTCCCCTCAATTTTCTACATTCCAAGGAATATAGCCCTAACGTATTCAATCTTTCCTTTTTAACTCAAGTCTTCCAGATCCAGCAAAATCCTTGTATATTGTCTCTGCCCTCTGTTTACATCTCTCCTGTAGGCAGGTGACCAAAGCTGCACAAGCAAATCCAAACTAGGCCTCACTAACGCCTTGTACAACTTCAACATGACATCCCCCCACCTGCTATCTTTACCTTTTATTCTAACAGGCACATACAAACCTTGTACTCTCAAAATTTCACGTTTGAAGGTCTCCCATTTACCAACTACACTTTTGCCAGAAAACAGCATGTTCCAATCCACACTTGCCAGATCCTTTCTAATACTATCAAAGCTGACCTTTCTTCAATTTCAAATAGCAACCGGCGGCCCTGACTTATCTTTTTGCATATTTACTTTGAAACTAACGGCATTGTGATCACTAGATGCAAGGCGTTCACCTACACAAACTTCTGTTAGCTGCCCTGTCTTATTCCCAAATAGCACATCAAATACTGCATTGGTTGGGACTTCCACATACAGAAGGAAATTTTCCTGGATACATTTGACAAACTCTATCCCATCTAGTCCTTTTACAGTATGGGAGTCCCAGTCAATGTGGAAAGTTAAAAATCGCCTGTTATAACAACCTTATGTTTCTTGCAACAGTCTGCAATCTCTCTGCAAATTTATTCCTCCAAATCCCTTGGACTGCTGAGCGCCTTGTAATATAGCCCCATTATCGTGGTCACACCTTTCTTATTTCTCAATTCCACCCATAATAGATAGATAGACATACTTTATTGATCCCGAGGGAAATTGGGTTTCGTTACAGTTGCACCAACCAAGAATAGAGTATAAATATAGCAATATTAAACCATAAATAATTAAATAATAATATGTAAATTATGCCAGATGGAAATAAGTCCAGGACCAGCCTATTGGCTCAGAGTGTCTGACCCTCCAAGGGAGGAGTTGTAAAGTTTGATGGCCACAGGCAGGAATGATTTCCTATGACGCTCAGTGTTGCATCTCAGTGGAATGAGTCTCTGGCTGAATGTACTCTTGTGCCCAACCAGTACATTATGTAGTGGATGGGAGACATTGTCCAAGATGGCATGCAACTTGGACAGCATCCTCTTTTCAGACACCACCGTCAGAGAGTCCAGTTCCAACCCCACAACATCACTGGCCTTACGAATGAGTTTGTTGATTCTGTTGGTGTCTGCTACCCTCAGCCTGCTGCCCCAGCACACAACAGCAAACATGATAGCACTGGCCACCACAAACTCGCAGAACATCCTCAGCATCGTCCGACAGATGTTAAAGGACCTCAATCTCCTCAGGAAATAGAGACGGCTCTGACCCTTCTTGTAGACAGCCTCAGTGTTCTTTGACCAGTCCAGTTTATTGTCAATTCGTATCCTCAGGTATTTGTAATCCTCCACCATGTCCACAATGACCCCCTGGATGGAAACAGGGGTCACCAGTGCCTTAGCCCTCCTCACGTCCACCACCAGCTCCTTAGTCTTTTTCACATTAAGCTGCAGATAATTCTGCTCACACCATGTGACAAAGTTTCCCACCGTAGCCCTGTACTCAACCTCATCTCCCTTGCTGATGCATCCAACTATGGCAGAGTCATCAGAAAACTTCTGAAGATGACAGGACTCTGTGCAGTAGTTGAAGTCCGATGTGTAAATGGTGAAGAGAAAGGGAGACAAGACAGTCCCCTGTGGAGCCCCAGTGCTGCTGATCACTCTGTCGGACACACAGTGTTGCAAGCACACGTACTGTGGTCTGCCAGTCAGGTAATCAAGAATCCATGACACCAGGGAAGCATCCACCTGCATTGCTGTCAGCTTCTCCCCCAGCAGAGCAGGGCAGATGGTGTTGAATGCACTGGAGAAGTCAAAAAACATGACCCTCACAGTGCTCGCTGGCTTTGTCCCGGTGGACATAGACACGCTTCAGCAGGTAGACGATGGCATCCTTAACTCCTAGTCGTGGCTGGTAGGTGAACTGGAGTGGATCTAAGTGTGGCCTAACCATAGGCCAGAGCTGCTCCAGAACAAGTCTCTCCAGGGTCTTCATGATGCTTGACTAGTCAAGTTCTCCAATCTGACCTGACTGACTACTGCCATGACATTTTCTCTGACTAGTAACGCCACCTCTCTTCCTTTAATCGCTCCTGCTCTGTCATGTCTAAAACAAAAGAACCCCAGAATACTGAGTTCGCAGTTCTATCCTCCTGCAACCAAGTCTCAGTAATGGCTACAATAACATCATTCCAGGTGTTGACCCATGCCCTGAGCTCATCTGCCTTTCCTATGAAAGTTCTTGCATTGAAATATACACAGCTCAGGACATTAATCACAACATGCTCAACCCTTTGGCTCCTGACTTTGTCCAGGGCTGAACAACATCTGCTCCACAACCCACAATCAGTTCTGGCATTCTGGTTCCCATCCTCTTGCAACTCTGCATGCAGTACTGGCCAACCTTCCCGCTAGGACATTAGTTCCCTTCCAGTTCAGCTGCAAACCGTCTCTTCTGTACAGGTCCCACCTTACCTGGAAGAGAATGATCCAAAAATCTTAGGCCGTTCTTCCTACATCAATTCCTTAGCCACATGTTAAACTGTATAATCTTCCTAGTTCTGGCCTCACGAGCACGTTGCACAGGTAGCAATCCTGAGATCACAACCCTGGAGTTCCTGCTCTTTAACTTAGAACGTAAATCCCTGAAGTCACTCTTCCTACCTATGTCATTGGTACCTGCATGTACCACAGCACTGAAGGCAGGCTGAAGTTAAGATGGTGCTAAATGGCGACTCCTTTGCTTGTATCTTTGGAAACAGCTCTATTTCTATCTTTGATAACTGTTTTTCCTTTTCAAGGTTCTTTTGAAGACCCTGACCTGGTGTTACCTCTGAGTGGTCTGGAAGACAAGCATGCCTTCAGGGTTTTGGGGTTTTGTGTCTTGGGGGACGTGCTGATTCTAGTCCGGTGCCCCTGACTGAAGCGTCATGGGAAGACACAAAACATCAGGGGCAGCGGGTTAGCTGCTGGGGGTCATGTGCCCCAAGAGCTGTGCCCTTTTGGTGCCAACTCTCCAGGTGCAGAGCTCGGAAAGTGTGACGCAACAGACTTCTAACATTGTAAATCAGCAAGTTGTTATGTCTCCCCCCTCACTGTGAAACGGGGACATGACCTTGCTGCTGCTCATGCCTGGGAGGGCAATTTGGGGGGTGCGGGCTTTGTGGTGCTAATGTTTGAACTGTCATTCATTCTTTGGGGCACTCCTATGTTTTCGTGGATGTCTGCAAAGAAAAAGAATTTCAGGATGTCTACTGTATACATTTCTCCGACATTAAGTGCACCTCCTGAAACTTAAGAATGCTGAGGACTTTGAGCTGTCCTGGACCCTGGTACCCAGGAGGCAACATACCATCTGGGAATCTCGTTCACATCCACAGAACTTCGTTTCTGTTCCCCTAACTAACAAATCCCCTATCGCCACGGCGTGGCTCTTCTCTCCCTGTGACAGAGGCATGTCGATTGGAGCTGATCTGAAGGACAGTCAATAGAGGGAGAAGAATAAGGACAGAGAAAATTAATAACGTTGGTACTGTGAAATACAAACTGCAGCAAATGCTGCGGATATAAAATAGAAAAGAATGCCAGATCTACCCAACAAGTCAGATAGTTTGTATGGAAAGAACAAAAAACAAGTTAAAGTCTCCACACAAAATGGAATAGCCAGTTATAGGCTCAATAGAATGTTGAGTTCAGAGGTATTGAAGTTTGTTAACTTAGCAAGTTGTTGTTTCTTGAGCTTTGCTGTCATAGTGTAAGAGAGCAAAGAGAGGCAGGTCGGAGTGGGAGTGAGGTAGAAAGTTGAAGGACAAAGAGCTAGGTAGAGGAAGGAATCTCTTGTAGCCAATGCCTTGTCAAACAATTATAGTTCTCAATCCTGTATGGGAGGGTGATGGATTCTGAGGCAAAAACAGTTGTTCTGCGGCAAAGTGGAATGCTCTGTTACACAGGAGGGGAAGGAAAAGAGTGTAGAACTGCAGCAACAGGGGTCCCATTGACAGGAAAATGGAGGATGCAGGGTGACTTGGATAGGTTAGGTGAGTGGGCAAATTCATGGCAGATGCAATTTAATGTGGATAAATGTGAGGTTATCCACTTTGGTGGCAAGAACAGGAAAACAGATTATTATCTGAATGGTGGCCGATTAGGAAAAGGGGAGGTGCAACGAGACCTGGGTGTCATTATACACCAGTCATTGAAAGTGGGCATGCAGGTACAGCAGGCAGTGAAAAAGGCGAATGGTATGCTGGCATTCATAGCAAGAGGATTTGAGTACAGGAGCAGGGAGGTACTACTGCAGTTGTACAAGGCCTTGGTGAGACCACACCTGGAGTATTATGTGCAGTTTTGGTCTCCTAATCTGAGGAAAGACATTCTTGCCATAGAGGAAGTACAAAGAAGGTTCACCAGATTGATTCCTGGGATGGCAGGACTTTCATATGATGAAAGACTGGATCGACTAGGCTTATACTCTCTGGAATCTAGAAGATTGAGGGGGGATCTTATTGAAACGTATAAAATCCTAAAGGGATTGGACAGGCTAGATGTAGAAAGATTGTTCCTGATGTTGGGGAAGTCCAGAACGAGGGGTCACAGTTTGAGGATAAAGGGGAAGCCTTTTAGGACCGAGATTAGGAAAAACTTCTTCACACAGAGAGTGGTGAATCTGTGGAATTCTCTGCCACAGGAAACAGTTGAGGCCAGTTCATTGGCTATATTTAAGAGAGAGTTGGATATGGCCCTTTTGGCTAAAGGGATCAGGGGGTATGGAGAGAAGGCAGGTACAGGGTTCTGAGTTGGATGATCAGCCATGATCGTACTGAATGGCGGTGCAGGCTCAAAGGGCCGAATGGCCTACTCCTGCACCTGTTTTCTGTGTTTCTATGTTTAAAACAGATTGGCATGTTTTGCAGCTGCAGGTGTGGTTGGAGGGTACTCTGTTGTCTCCCTGGTGTTAGAATCAAGGATGCCATGAACTGGCTGCAGAGATTCTGAAGGGAGAAGATAAACAACCAGATGTTGTGATCCATATTGTAGCCAATGACTAAGGTTGAAAAAGAGACAAAGGTTAGCACAGAGTTTAAGGAGTTAGGAGATGTACGGAGCAGCAGGATTTGAGCTGCTCAAACAGACTAAGGAGGTCAGTCAACTGGTTACATCAATAAAGAATGCATAATATTTGGCTGTTCACACTTGCATCTCAAATATTCTGCTGCATCCAGAATCCCTTCCAATGTCCAGCATTGGCTTGACGCTTCTTCATGGATGACACAGACATGAAACCAACAGATCCCAGACACATACCACATCTATTGGCTTTACATTAGAGCACAGAGGTGCAGCATCTAACATTCTATCCACCCATAGGTTTCACTGGGAGCCAGGCTCTGATCTATACTTCCAGGAGGAGCAATGCTATCTGTAACCTCGTGCACCCTCAGATTCAAACTCCTATATGAGCTGGTATTGCACTCTCTGGGTCACACTAACTCCCCGGGTTTAGGACCATTAAAGATCAATGGTTCAAATAGTTCCGTTTATTATCAGAGAATATATATGGTATACAACCTGAACAGACATCTACAAAAAACAATAGAGAATTGAGTTTAGGAGCCGAGAGGTAATGTTACAGCAATATAGGACCCTAGTTAGACCCCACTTGGAGTACTGTGCTCAATTCTGGTCGCCTCACTACAGGAAGGATGTGGAAACCATAGAAAGGATGCAGAGGAGATTTACAAGGATGTTGTCTGGATCGGGGAGCATGATTTATGAGAATAGGTTGAGTGAACTCGGCCTTACCTCCTTGGAGCGATGGAGGGTGAGAGGTGACCTGATAGAGGTGTACAAGTTAATGAGAGGCATTGATCATGTGGGTAGTCAGAGGCTTTTTCCCAGGGTTGAAATGGCTAACAGAGAGGGCACAGTTTTAAGGTGCTTGGAAGTAGGTACAGAGAGATGTCAGGGGTACTTTTTTTACGCAGAGAGTGGTGAGTGTGTGGAATGGGCTGCCGGCGACAGTGGTGGAGGTGGAAATGAAAGGGTCTTTTAGGAGACTCCTGGATGGGTACATGGTGCTTAGAAAATAGAGGGCTATGGGTAAGCCTAGGAATTTCTAAGGTAAGGACATGTTCGGCACAGTTTTTTTGGGCCTAGGGGCCTGTACTGTGCTGTAGGTTGTCCGTTTACATGTTTTCTATGTTTCTAACCCCAAAAGAAGGAATGACTGTTAGAACCCCAAAGCCCCCTCTCCTCCCTCCCCTGCACAAGCATCAACCTCCCTGCCGCCCGTTTCAGCAAAAAGAGTCGGCGCCTAACACTTACCAAGCAACAGTAAAGCACCCAAAGAGAGAGATAATCTGCATTCAACAAAAGCTATTGTTTACCCAACAACTGGACATGCCACAGGCTCTCGTTCTCTCTCACTAACACGGGACAGAAAGATATCGCTCATTTCACAACGAAAGGAAAGACTGACAGTCGCTTTTACAATATTACAGTCTGTTGCGTGGCTTCTTATCCCGAGATTCTCCGACTCAGGAATTGGCCGCAAACTCCCCCCCCCCCATTATTGAGAGGGAGGGAGAGCTTTTGCTTGACTACAGAGACCTCTGTCCATACATCCACCTCAGTGAAATCCCGATGTCCCTTCTCCCGTGGCGCCTCGGTCAGCAACCTCATCCCGGAATCAGTCGTCCACAGGACCGAACCCGGAGGCACCAACTTCCAGCCGCACCTGGAGAACGTCGGAAGATGGTCGGCTAGCGAGCTCCAGCAACGGGAACTCATCCGGCGTTAAAAAAAAGTTTTGAGTGCCATTGCAGATCAGGACCTCGATATAACCCCAACCACCTTGAAAAGGGGGAAAAAGAGACACTAAAGAGAGGAATTTGAACTGTTTCTGCAGGTGAGCTCAAAGAGGCAGACACTTGGCACCTCCGTAACTCCACCCTCCAGTGCGTCAAAGATCAAAGATCAACTTCATCGCCATACATATTTATATGTTTTAGGAATTTGGGGGAGTGTGTTGCCACTATGTGCACCAAAAACTGACAACATTCAACAATTATAAAAGATAATAAATTATATAAAAATAAAGTTAGAAGCACAGATATGGAATAAATACAAGCATGTACTTACACTGTAAAGAGCATTATAAAAAGTGGTTGGTTTAAAGTGCTTTTGGAAAAGGCAGTTTGCGGGGTGGGGAGTGTTCATAATGATTTCACCTGCCCATTTCTTTGTCCTGGACACCTACAAGGTAGACTGCAGCTGATGTCCTTTTGGTCATTGCAGTCTTCATCCGCTGATGCTTGTCATACAGTATATCTCAGGCTACTGATTACTGCTGCACTGGAAGGGATCATTGACACTTTGCTGCTCCTATTCTCCAGTCTACCCACAGGAACAGAGTGCAGGAGATGCATTTGCAGCATCTTGAAAGGGCGGTCATGTGCAAGCTGGACTCAGCCTCGTGGGGGCCTCCCTGGCAATCTCCTGCCTCGAGCAGCTGACTGTGATCCTGGAGGTTTAGCTACGGCCACTTTGAACAGAGTACACCATGTTGTAGGGCTCGGTTAATAAAGCAAGCATTACATTCCAGCCTTCAGGAGCACATCTCCAGAAGAGTGCTGGTGGCATTGTGTGTGTCTGCCTTTAAGGGCTGACTGATGACTCTCAGCTACCTGCAGATACCAGGACCAGTAACACACAAAGTTCTTGAAGTTGAACCTGTTTTTAGACTGAAGAATTGGACAACACTGTTTGAAACTTTTTTTTTCAGTCCCTTTATTTTTAGAAGCAGTGGGAGGAGGGGGGATATACACGGCATTGAATTCCTGTTTCCCTCCCCCGCCCCACCCACCCACCCAGCACGAGCACTCTGTGGTGGCACTGAATAGCACTGAAGGAAATAGCACAGATAATCACTTTAGGCAAAACATCCAATGGACTTCTACAAATTGATGCTTCCTGCTGCAAATTTGTGGGAACAGCATTTCAGTGTGTGAGCGAGTAATTGGTGGAACATACTCCCCGGGGACTTGCTGCAAACTATCGATTGTTCTTCCCCTCTGCTCCAAAAGAAGTAGCCCTAGGGGTTCATAACAGCAAGGATAGATGTTAAAAGAAAATAAAATTGATGGTGAAGGCAGGCAATCCAATTGGTTTCCTGGTGGATGGATATGATGAGAACTTTCCCCTAATGTCTCCATTCACTGTGCCCTTTCTGCAATGGGAATCCTAAAGGTGCCCAGAATGCTTTGACTGTGGCTAAAGCAGTATTTGCTCGATTTCACTGTTGCTTCTTTATTCTCTACACTGTTTTATAAAGTGAAAAGCCATTGAATTATTTTATAACGATTGATGAAATGAAGAGAGCATTTATTTGACATCCCCGATTACCATTTAGTAGGTGGTAGCGAGCAGCACTGTTGAACTTCTGTAGTTCATCTGTTGGAGATATTCCTTCAGGATTGTTGGAAGGTAATTTCTGGATTTAGACCCAGCAACATCAGGAACCTGCAGGAAATGATGTTTCTCTGTACCAACTCAACTCTGTGGAATCTGTCTACACTTTTCACTGCCTTAATTAGGCAGTCGGCATAATCAAAGACCCCACCAACTCCAGAATTCTCTCCCATCAGACAGAAGATACAACAGCCTGAAAGCAGGCTCAAGGACTCCTCCCTTGGAGGGTCAGACACCCTGAGCCAATAGGCTGGTCCTGGACATTTCCTGGCATAATTTACATGTTACTATTTAATTATTTATGGTTTTATTACTATTTAATTATTTATGGTGAAACTGTAAGGAAAACCAATTTCCCTTGGGATCAATAAAGTATGACTATGACTATGACAGCATCTATCCCATGGTTATCAGACTCCTGAACAGACCCATTGTACAATAAAAGGCACTCTTGGCCTTGCAAGCTGTCTCATTATGATCTTGCATTTTATCCTTTATCTGTTCTGCACTCTTTTGGTAGTTTTTACATTTTATTGTGCATTTTTTAATGGTCTATCTTACTTTAGCTCAATGCACTGTGTAATGATTTGATCTGTATGAACAATACGCAAGACAGCCTTCTCACTGTATCATGGTACATGTGACTATAATAAACCAATACCAATCATTCCTCTTTCAAAGATTCAAAGAACATATAAATTATACACTTTGAAATTTGTCTGCTTACAGGTAGCCACAAAGCAAGAAACCTGAATAACCCAATTTAAAGAAATGGTGGTAAGAGGATGAGTGTGTGGGAATTTCTCAGGTGAGTACCTATAGTAATATTGGAGGGGTTGGGATATTGTAATATCTGCAATGAAACAGTGAACTGCATAATAATGTTGGTATTTGTAACAATATGACCAATTTGTAATTGGTTTACTATTGTCACATGTATTGAGGTACGGTGAAAAATTTTTCATGTTTTCCATGCCATCCATACACATAATTTCATTTTATTGAGGTATTACAAGAGAAAAGCGATACCAGAGATACAGTCGTGTTACAGCTACAGAGAAGGTACAGTGCAGGGGAACAATCTGTGCAAGGCCACAACAAAGTGGATTGTGAGATCAATTGTCCTTCTTATCATCCAGGAGGTTTCTTCAGTAGTCTCATAATGATCCGTGTTTCAAAACTAAATGTGCCCTTCATCAAAGACCCCCACTATCCAGACCACGCCGTTTTCTCACTACTACCATTGGGAAGGAAGTACAGGAGTCTTAGCAACCACACTACCAGGTTCAGAAAAGGTTGTTACCCTACAACCATCAGTCTCCCAAAGAGTGGTAGATAACTTCATCCACCACTACTCCGAACTGGTTCTACAATGTACAGACTCACTTTCAAGGACTTTCTCTGACAACTCGTGTAGTCAGTATTATTTTTATTTACACAATTTATCTTCTTTTGCGTGTTGGTGTTTGCCAGCCTTTGTCTGTTTATGAACAAGAGAAAATCTGCAGGTGCTGGATGTCCAAGCATCACACACAAAATGCTGCAGGAACCCAGCCGGCCAGGTAGCATCTATGGGAAAGAGTACAGTCGGTGTTTCAGACTGACTTCAGCAGGACTGGAGAAAAACAGGATGAGGAGCAGAGTTAGAGGGTGGGTGGGGGCAGGAGAGGGAGATACACAAGGTGATAGGTGAAACCGGGGGTGGGGGGGGGTGAGGTAAAGAGTTGGGAAGTTGATTGCTGAAAGAGATACGGGGTGGAGAAGAGGGAATCTCATAGGAGAGGACAAAAGGCCATCGAAGAAAGAAAAGGGAGCATCAGAAGGAGGCGATGGGTAGGCAAGGAAATAAGGTGACAGAGGGAAAAGGAAATGGGGAATGGTGAGGAGATGGGGAATGTATATGTATAGTTTTTCATAAAATTCTATTATATGTCTTTTTTCCAGTAAATGCCCAAAAGTAAATGAATCTTAAACTAGTATATGGTAACAAACAGAATACATTCTTTGATAATAAATTTACTTTGAACTTTGAACCTTAGCTAAGCTGTTCCAGCACAGTTACAACACCGTCAACTATCATTCAATGTGTAAAATTGCCCAAGTGCATTCTATTCAGAAAAAGAAGAAAAATCCGAACCGTTCTTGAAAATCCCATCAGTTTATTCTCAATCATCAGCAAAGTGATGGATGGTGCCACTGACATTGCAATCAAACGGCACTTACTCACCACAACCCCCTCACTGGGGCACAGTCAGAGTTCTGCCAGCACTATTTGCCTCTGGACCTTATCATAGCCTAGCTCTAAACGTGGAGAAGTCGTGTAAGAGATTTTGATGTTAAGACAGCATTCGACTGAGAGTGGCGTTAAGGCACTCTGGGGGAAGGAAAAACTGACCTCAACAGGCATCAAAGGAAAACCACCCGAATGGCTGGAATCATACCTTGTACCATTGTTGTGGTCAATCAGCCCAATCCCAGGACATCACAGCAGGAAAGGTACCGCGTGCAAACAGGCCCCGTGGCCTACCAAGCCCATGCCAACCATCAACCACCCCAACACTAAATGCTTTTTCCCCCATTCTCCCCCATACACTCATCAATGCACCCTACCACCCCCAGCCCCAAAATCTGCTAGTCACCTACACACAATTTGCCATAGCCACTTAACCTAAAAAAAACCCCTAGACACCTTAGGGGTGTGGGAGGAAATGAGAACCCCCTGAGAAAACCCACGTAGAGACAAGACAAGGGACCTGGGCCTTTGGTGCTGAGAGGCAAAGGCCCCTACTGGCTGCACCACAGAGCAGCGTCCCACGCCCAGCCAGGTTCAGCTGCTTCATCGACACCTCCCCTTGCTTCCAGAGGTCAGGTGTGGGGAGGGTCGTTGTTGTTTACACGATGTTAAACGCCATTCACTACTCTGCAGCAAATGAAGCAGGTAGCAGGACCCTGGTAACGTGCAGGTTGCAGGTAACATTGACAAAGTGCCAGTCAATGGCCATCTTCCACAAGAGACAACCTAACCACCTATTACCCCTGCTGGGCCCCCCGCCATCAATATCCTGTGGAACACTAGTGGCCAGAAACTGAACAGAAAGAGCCAGTTGAATGCTGTGGCATTTATTAAGAGCAGACTAGAAGCTGTGGTGAGTGTCTTGCCTCCTGACACTGTTAGACTTTTCCACGACTTACAAAGCACATTTCTGGACTGCTATGAAATGCCTGGTTAAATGCTGTGCCGATAACTCACAAGAAACTTGCATCCAGGACAAAGCATCCCAGCTGCTGTCGTAAACAGTCCCAGACTGTGATTCTAATGTTCACCATTACAAAATGTGCTGCATTTATTCAGCCAGGCTGCTCCAACACCATCTAGTAAACCCAAAACCTCTAACCCATGAAGGACAAGGGCAGGGGACACTTGAGTCACCACTATCTGTAGATTCCCCTCCAATTTGCACGCAATCCTGATGTGCGAGTGTATCACCAGTCTTTCACTGTTGCTGGGTGTAAATCCTGCAACTCCCTCCCCAGGAGCATAGTGAGTGGGAGTTCCTTCAGGCGGAACACGTGAATAAGAGGTCACGGGCAAGAGAAAAATCTGCAGATGCTGGAAATCCAAAGCGACACACACAAAATGCAAACAACAGGAATTCTGCAGATGCTGGAAATTCAAGCAACACACATCAAAGTTGCTGGTGAACGCAGCAGGCCAGGCAGCATCTATAGGAAGAAGCGCAGTCGACGTTTCAGGCCGAGACGAAGGGTCTCGGCCTGAAACGTCGACTGCGCTTCTTCCTATAGATGCTGCCTGGCCTGCTGCGTTCACCAGCAACTTTGATGTGTGTTGCTCACACAAAATGCAGGAGGAACTCAGCAGGCCAGGCAGCATCTATGGAAAAGAGTGAACAGTTGACTTTTTGGGCCGAGACCCTTTGGCAGAATACGAAGAGTAGCCACTTACCTCTGGGAGCCTACCGCCACCACTCAATATCACCGTGTCTGATCTACACCAGACACTTAAAGGATTGACGGTGGATATGCAATGGCAAGTATTTAAAAGTTGCATGGATGAACTACAACAATTGTTCATCCCAGTTTGGCAAAAGAATAAATCAAGGAAGGTAGTGCACCCGTGGCTGACAAGAGAAATTAGGGATAGTATCAATTCCAAAGAAGAAGCTTACAAATTAGCCAGAGAAAGTGGCTCACCTGAGGACTGGGAGAACTTCAGAGTTCAGCAGAGGAGGACAAAGGGCTTAATTAGGAAGGGGAAAAAAGATTATGAGAGAAAACTGGCAGGGAACATAAAAACGGACTGTAAAAGCTTTTATAGATATGTAAAAAGGAAAAGACTGGTAAAGACAAATGTAGGTCCCCTGCAGACAGAAACAGGTGAATTGATTATGGGGAGCAAGGACATGGCAGACCTATTGAATAATTACTTTGGTTCTGTCTTCACTAAGGAGGACATAAATAATCTTCCAGAAATAGTAAGGGACAGAGGGTCCAGTGAGATGGAGGAACTGAGTGAAATACATGTTAGTAGGGAAGTGGTGTTAGGTAAATTGAAGGGATTGAAGGCAGATAAATCCCCAGGGCCAGATGGTCTGCATCCTAGAGTGCTTAAGGAAGTAGCCCAAGAAATAGTGGATGCATTAGTGATAATTTTTCAAAACTCGTTAGATTCTGGACTAGTTCCTGAAGATTGGAGGGTGGCTAATGTAACCCCACTTTTTAAAAAAGGAGGGAGAGAGAAACCGGTGAATTATAGACCGGTTAGCCTAACATCGGTGGTGGGGAAACTGCTGGAGTCAGTTATCAAGAATGTGATAACAGCACATTTGGAAAGCGGTGAAATGATCGGACAAAGTCAGCATGGATTTGTGAAAGGAAAGTCATGTCTGACGAATCTCATAGAATTTTTTGAGGATGTAACTAGTAGAGTGGATAGGGGAGAACCAGTGGATGTGGTATATTTGGATTTTCAAAAGGCTTTTGACAAGGTCCCACACAGGAGATTAGTGTGCAAACTTAAAGCACACGGTATTGGGGGTAAGGTATTGGTGTGGGTGGAGAATTGGTTAGCAGACAGGAAGCAAAGAGTGGGAATAAACGGGACCTTTTCAGAATGGCAGGCAGTGACTAGTGGGGTACCGCAAGGCTCAGTGCTGGGACCCCAGTTGTTTACAATATATATTAATAACTTGGATGAGGGAATTAAATGCAGCATCTCCAAGTTTGCGGATGACACGAAGCTGGGTGGCAGTGTTAGCAGTGAGGAGGATGCTAAGAGGATGCAGGGTGACTTGGATAGGTTGGGTGAGTGGGCAAACTCATGGCAGATGCAATTTAATGTGGATAAATGTGAAGTTATCCACTTTGGTGGCAAAAATAGGAAAACAGATTATTATCTGAATGGTGGCCAATTAGGAAAAGGGGAGGTGCAACGAGACCTGGGTGTCATTATACACCAGTCATTGAAAGTGGGCATGCAGGTACAGCAGGCGGTGAAAAAGGCAAATGGTATGCTGGCATTTATAGCGAGAGGATTCGAGTACAGGAGCAGGGAGGTACTACTGCAGTTGTACAAGGCCTTGGTGAGACCACACCTGGAGTATTGTGTGCAGTTTTGGTCCCCTAATCTGAAGAAAGACATCTTTGCCATAGAGGGAGTACAAAGAAGGTTCACCAGATTGATTCCTGGGATGGCAGGACTTTCATATGAAGAAAGACTGGATGAACTGGGCTTGTACTCGTTGGAATTTAGAAGATTGAGGGGGGATCTGATTGAAACGTATAAGATCCTAAAGGGGTTGGACAGGCTAGATGCAGGAAGATTGTTCCCGATGTTGGGGAAGTCCAGAATGAGGGGCCACAGTTTGAGGATAGAGGGGAAGCCTTTTAGGACCGAGATTAGGAAAAACTTCTTCACACAGAGAGTGGTGAATCTGTGGAATTCTCTGCCACAAGAAACAGTTGAGGCCAGTTCATTGGCTATATTTAAGAGGGAGTTAGATATGGCCCTTGTGGCTACGGGGGTCAGGGGGTATGGAGGGAAGGCTGGGGCGGGGTTCTGAGTTGGATGATCAGCCATGATCATAATAAATGGCGGTGCAGGCTCGAAGGGCAGAATGGCCTACTCCTGCACCTATTTTTTTTTCTATGTTAACACAAGGGGAGCGTGCTCCACCACACTGCTTTGCTGTGGCTGGAAGTACTTTGGTGTTTCAGAATTAGTAATTGATTTATTACTGTTTCATGTACCAAGGTACAGCAAAATCCTGAGTTTTGCATGCAATCCATACATAATTTTATCACACTAGTTGGGGTAGCAGGAGGGAAAACAGTAACAGGATGCAGAATAAAGTGTTACGGTTACAGAGAAAGTGCAGTTCAGTGAGATGATAAGGCGCGAGGCCATGACAAGGTAGATTGTGAGGTCAAGGGTCCATGTTATTGTAACAGAGTTCCATTCAGTAGCCCTATGATGGCAGGACAGAAGCTGTCCTTGAGCATGTTTTCAGCTGTTTGCCTCTTCTGCTTGATGGCAGAAGCCAAATCACCTGGCAGTGGGTGTGCAGCCTCTGACCTTCTATTGCGGTAACAGTATTTATGAGAGGGCTGTTTAGATTTCTGGTCAAAACAATTGACCTCTCGCACTGTCCGGAAATCGTGTGTTTATACTGTGTCTGTATTGGCTTCAAGCCCTGCCTGGTAATTACAGGCTCAGCACTGACCCCTGGGGGCCACCACTTGTAATCCATCCTCAATTTGGATCAGCACCAACTTACTCCAGCTCGTTGCCTCCTGTCCATCCGCTGTGACCCTGTTTGTGTTGCTGCATCTCACCAGAGAGTCTGTGCCAACAACTCCAACAGCTGCCATCCAAGCATTAATCTGCACAATAATCACATTGCAGAATGCAGTCACCAAGGTTGCTGTTTAAGAAAGGAATGGAGTTCCACAATATAATTAACTCGCTACGCTCTGTATTGCAGCAGACTAGAGGCTTCAAGCACTTTGCCTGATTGGCACCACATTCATTATCCTAAACATGAACCCTCTCTACTGTATACTTCAGTGAAATGACTGCATTTAGAATGTCCCTTTAGGAGGAATTTCTTTAGACAGAAGGGGATAAATCCATGAAATTCCTTGCCACAGATGACTGTGGAGACCAAGTCACTAGGTATATTTAAACTGGAGGTTGATAGATTCTTGATTAATCAAAGTTTATGGAGAGAAGGCGGGAGAATGGGATTGAGATAGATAATAAATCAGCCATGTTGGAATGTCGGGACAGACTCGATGGGCCAAATGGCCTAATTCTTCTCCTATGTCTTATGGTTGTACAGCCTTACCTACCTGAGCAATTTTGACTGCGGCCCCCAGACATGAAACTTCGACCTAAAGGAGACGTGCGTGCACAGGAGATGATGGAACTTGTACAACAGGGACATGGGCTCCCAGTAAGCACCAGACACACAAAACACAAATGAGTATTCCACCTTTCATGCTTCCACACAATATAGAAAAGGCCAGTTCGGCCCTATGCTGGCTCTTGAAACAATCACATTCACCCCACTGATTTTCCCTGTAATCTTTTCTTCCCACATAGAACATAAAGCACAGAAAATCTGCAGCAGATTTCAGGCCCTTTGGCCCACAATGTTGTGCCGACTGTGTAACCTACACTACAAACTGCCTAGAATTTCCCTAGCACATAGTCCTCTATTTTTATAAGCTCCATGTACCTATCTAAGAGGCTCTTAAAAGACCCTATTGTATCCACTTTCACCACTGCCGCTGGCAGTGCATTCCACACATCCACATTCTTTCTGTGTGAAAAACTTACCCCTGACATCCCCTTTGTACCTACTTTCAAGCACCTTAAAACTATGCCCCCTCATGTTAGCCATTTCAGCCTTGAGTAAAACTTTCTGTCTCTCCACACCATCAATGCCCCTCATCCTCTTTTACACCTCTATCAGGTCACTTCTCATCCTCCGTCAGTCCAAGGAGAAAAGGCCAATTTCACTCAACCTATTCTCATAAGGCACACTCTCCAATCCAGTCAGCATCCTTGTAAATCCCCTCTGCACTCTCTCTATAGTATACACATCCTTCCTGTAGTGAGGTGACCAAAACTGAACACAGTACAGTACTCCAAGTGGGGTCTAACTAATGTCTTATACAGCTTTATCATTACCTCACGGCTCTTGAACTCAATCCCATGGTTGATGAATGCCTTCTTAACAACACTGTCAACTGGTGCAGAAGCTTTGAGTGTCCCATGGACACAGACCCCAAGATCTTGCTGATACTCCACACTGCCAAGAGTCTTAACATTAATATTGTATTCTGTCTTCAAATCTGATCTACTGAAATGAACCACTTCACTCTTCCCTGGGTTGAACTCCATCTGCCCATTCTCAGCCCAGTTCTGCATCCTATCGATGTCCTGTAACCTCTGACAACCCTCCAGACTATCCACAACACCCTGAACTTTTGTGTCATCAGCAAACTTACTAACCCACCCTTCTACTTCCTTACCTAGGTCATTTATAAAAATCACAAAAAGGTGGTGGTCCCGAAACAAATATCCGTGGAACACCACTGGTCACCAACCTCCATGCAGAATACAAACCATCTACAACCACCCTTTGCCTTGTGTGGGCAAGCCAATTCTGGATCCATAAAGCAAGGCCTCCTTGGATTCCATGCCTCATTACTTTCTGAATGAGCTTTGCATGGGGAACCTTATCAAATGCCTTACTGAAATCCACATACACTACATCCACAGCTCTACCTTCATTAATATGTATTGTTCATCCTCAAAGAATTCAATTAGGCTTGTAAGGCATGACCTGCCCTTGACAAAGCCATGCTGACTATCTCTAATCAGATTATGTCTCTCCAAATGCTCATAAATCCTGCCTCTCAGGATGTTCTCCAACAACTTGCCCACCACTGAGATAAGACTCACTGGTCTATAATTTCCTGGGTTATCTCTACACCCTTTCTTGAACAAGGGAACAATGTTTGCAACCTTCCAATCCTTGGGTACTTCTCCCATCCCTATTGATGCAAGGATCATCGCCAGAGGCTCGGCAATCTCCTCCCTTACTTTCCACAGTAGCCTGGGGTGTATCTCGTACAGTCCCGGCAGTTTATCTAACTTAATACCTTTCAAAAGCTCCAGCACGTCCTCTTTCTTAATGTCTATACATTCCAGCATTTCAGTCCACAATTACCTGTCATCCCCACAATAACCAAAGTCCTTTTCTTTGGTGAATACTGAAGCAAAGTATTCATTAAGTACCTCTGCTACCTCCTCTGACTCCATGCACACGTTTCCATTATCACACCTGATTGGTCCTATTCTCTCACGGCTCATCCTCTTGCTCTTCACATACTTGTAGAACACCTTGGAGCTTTCCTTAATCCTGCTCACTAAGTCCTTTCATGGCCCCTTCCAGCTCTCCTAATTTCATTCTTGAGCTCCTTCCTGGCACCCTTGTAATATTCTAGAACTGTAACGGTACCTAGTCTCTTGAACCTTTCATAAGCTTTTCTTTTTATCTTGACGAGATTTTCTACATCCTTTGCACACCGTGGTTCTTTAACCCTACCACCCTTTCCCTGCCTCAGTGGAGCATGCCTATGCAGAACGCTATGCAAATGTTCCCTGAACATTTACCGCATTTTTGCCGTGCATTTCCTTGAGAATATTTGCTTCCAATTTATGTTCCCAAGTTCCTGCCTACTAGCCTCATATTTCCCCCTACCCGAATTAAATCTTTTCCCAAATTGTGGGCTCCTATCCCTCTCCACTGCTATAGTAAAGGAGATAGAGTTGTGATCATTGCCTCCAAAATGCTCTCCCACTAAGAGACCTGACCCCTGACCAGGTTCATTTCTCAATACCAGGTCAAGTACAGCCTCTCCTCTAGTTGGATATTGCATCAGGAAACCTGAACACACCTAACAAACTCCACCCCATCTAAACCACTTGCTTGAAGGAGATGCCAGTCAATATTAGGAAAGTTAAAATACCCATCACAACAACACTATTATTATTGCACTGTTCCAGAATCTGCCTCCCTATCTGCTCCTCGATATCCCTGTTACTATTGGGTGGTCTATAAATAACGCCCAGTACCTGTTTCTGACTTCCACCCACAATGACTCAGTAGACAATCCCTCCATGACTTCCTCCTTTTCTACATTCGTGGCTATCCTCAATTAGCTATGTCACTCCCCCACCTCTTTTGCCTCCCTCCCTGTCCTTTTTGAAACATCTAAAGTCCAGCACACTCAGCAGCTGTTCCTGCCCCAAGACATCCAAGTCTTTGTAATGACCACAACGTCATAGTTCCACGAATTGATCCACACTCTCTCCACCTTGTTTATGAAACTCCTTGCATTAAAATAGACACGTCTCAAACCATCTGACTGAGTGCATCTTTGCTCCATCATCTGCCTATCCTTCCTCACAAACTCCCTGCAAGCTGTGTCTACTTGTGCGACTACATTTCCATCAACTGCCTCAAATTCTAACACCTGCCTAAGCTGGGACAATCTACAATTGCCAGTCAGCCTCCCAACCTGTCTGTGGGAAGAAACTGGAGCACCTGGAGGAAATCTATGAGGTCACAGGGAAAATGTGGAGACTCCACACAGATGATGCCAGATGTCGGGACTGAACCATTATCCCTGGAGCTGTTAAGCCGCTGTGTCCCCGTTCAAAAGTAGCCATGTTTAAATACGAGTGCACATTCCTGACCACCAAGTAGCAGGAACATGGACGCTGTTCTCCTTCTTTACATGATCATTGGTTCTTCCTGCCTAGTAGTTCTGTGGAAGCACCCTCACTGTACTGATCTCTGAACGACCATGTAGGATTGGCAGTAAATAATGGACTCGCCTCGTTGTGTAATAATAATAATACTTTATTGATCCTGAATGGGAAATTCTTTTGTTACAGCAGCGACATTTAAAAACACACTTATTAGTGTGCAGACTTAACTAATAATAAAAGTACAAAATAATAAAATACACAATAATAATTTACCAATGTGCAATAATAATGTACGGAATAATAAAACAGAGACTATTGTACTATGATGTGTGTTCTCCTATCACACAGAGATGAGCTGTTGTATACGCTCATTGCATTTGGCAGGAAAGATTTTCTGTAGCGATCCTTGTGACAGTGGAGCTGAATGAGTTTGTTCGAAAGGGCGCTCCGCTGCTAATTCAGTAGGTCATGGAGAGGATGTGCCAGATTGTCCATAATGGATAACAGTTTGTTAAGTGACCTCCTCTCCACCACTAACTCAAAAGAGTCTGGGTTGTAGCCAAGGATGGATCCAGCCTTTTTGATGAGTTTATTTAGTCTTTTTGCATCACCAGCACCGATGCTGCTCCCCCAGCATAAAGAGGCAAAGAAGACTGCACTCACTACAACAGACTGGTAAAAGATCTCCAACGTCCTGCTGCACACATTGAAGGATCTCGGCTGTGATCGAAGCGGATGGGATTAAAGAAGGTGATCAAATTCAACAATCTGAAGTCGAGTTTATTATCATATGCACAGAGGCTGTGAAAACTTGTATGATGGGTACATGTCATTAGACACACAATATTTTCAAGGGAAACATATATGAATTATACAAGGAAGAACTCAAGATTAAATAAATCCATTGTAGCACAAAGTGATCTTGGCATTGCTATACTGAGGTTAGAGTTGTGCCAGTTAGTTCAACAACCAAATGGTTGAAAGGAAGTTGCTCTTTTTGATCCTCTCGTGTAGGACCATCTGAAATGTTCCTTATCAACATTGAACCAAAGCACTGATCAAAGATTCACAGCAGCCAGTAGGGTCACTGCAATTTTTTTTCTTGGAAGCCTTAATCTGTACCTGCCTGGTTACCTCTCGCTGTGACAGGGCTGGGAAAGGAGCATCCACTTTGGGGAGAAGAAATCTGTACAACAGTGCCCAGGGGAATTGACTGAGTGTTATTTGGGTCTCTGCATTGGGGATGTTGGCTAGGTGGGCTGACAATATATTTATAAAGCCTCCCTCAGCTGGCAAATCGCTCTGATGTTCCTTTTTGAATCAAGAAAAAGCACTTCAAAAATTATTCAGACCACAATCGAAACAATTAAAAACAATCAAATGGTGTGAAATATTGGCTCTGATCCCAGTTTTGAGAAGGGCAACAGTTTTTTTTGATCATTAGGTCATTAATTGTCCTTCAAAGATCACAAGAAAAATATGGAGCAATCAGTCACTCTTCTAGTTCCTGTTTGAAGTGTCTTCTCGCTTCAGGAGCAGTGAAAGTCATCGAGTACATTCTCTATTTACAGTGCCTATAAAAAGTATTCACCCCCCCCTTAGAAGTTTTCATGTTTTATTGTTTTACAACATTGAATCACAGTGGATTTAATTTGGCTTTTTTTGACATCATGAACTTTTGTGTCAAAGTGAAAATAGCTCTCTACAAAGTGATTTAAATTATTTACAAACACAAAACACAAAATAATTGATTGTGTAATATAGAACCCCCTTCACGTCAGTATTTAGTAGATGCATCGTTGGCAGCAATTACAGCCTTGAGTCTGTGTGGATCGGTCTCTATCAGCTTTGCACAACTGAACACTGCAATTTTTCCCTATTCTTCTTTACAAAACTGCTTAAGCTCTGTCAGATTGCATGGGGATCATGAGTGAACAGCCCTTTCAATTCCAGCCACAAATTCTCATTTGGATTGAGGTCTGGACTCTGACTTAGCCACTCTAGGACATCAACTTTGTTGTTTTTAAGCCATTCCTGTGTAGGTTTGGCTTTATGCTTGGGGTCATTGTCTTGCTGGAAAACAAATCTTCTGCCAAAGGGTCTCGGCCTGAAACATCAACTGTACTCTTTTCCATAAACGCTGCAGGGCCTGCTGAGTTCCTGCAGCATTTTGTGTGTGTTGCTTCTTCCATGTCGCAGTTCTCTTGTAGACTGCATCAGCTTTTCCGCCAGGATTTTCCTGTATTTTGCTGCATTCATTTGACTCTCTACCTTCACAAGCCTTCCAGGGCCTGCTGCAGTGAAGCATCCCCATAGCATGACGCAGCCACCACCATGCTTCGTGGTAGGGAGAATGCGTTTTTGATGTTGTGCAGTGTTTGCCTTATGCCAAACATAGCGACCATGGTGACCAAAAAAGCTCAATTTTGGTTTCATCAGACCTTAGAAACTTCTTTCAGTTGACTTCAGAGTTTCCCACATACCTTTTGGCAAACTGTAGCCGAGATTTTATATGAGTTTTTTTCCAACAGTGGCTTTCTCTTTGCCACTCTCCCATAAAGCTGTGACAGGTGAAGCACCCGGGCAACAGTTGTTGTAAGTGCAGTCTCTCCCATCTCAGCCACTGAAGCTTGTATCTCCTCCAGAGTTGTCATAGGTCTCTTGGTGGCCTCCCTCACAAGTCCCCTTCTTGCACAATCACTCAGTTTTTGAGGATCGCCAGCTCTCTGCAGATTTACAACTGTGCTATATTCTTTCCATTTCTTGATAATTGACTTAACCGTACTCCAAGGGATATTCAGTAACTTGGAAATTTTCTTGTACCCAACTCCTGACATGTGCTTTTCAATAACCTTTTCACGGAGTTGCTTGGAGTGTTCTTTTGACTTCCTGGTGTAGTTTTTGCCAGGATACTGACTCACCAGCAGTCGGACCTTCCAGATACAGGTGTACTTTTACTACAAATAATTGAAACACCTTGACTGCACAAAGGTGATCTCCATTTAACTAATTATGTGGCTTCTAAAACCAATTGGCTGCACCAGTGATGATCTGGTGTTTCATTTTAAAGGGGGGGGGGTGGTGAATACTTAATGCAATCAATTATTTTATGTGTTATATTTGTAATTAATTTAGATCACTTTGTAGAGATCTGTTTTCACTTTGACACAAATGTGTCTTTTTCTGTTGATCAGTGACAAAAAAGCCAAATTAAATCCACTGTGATTCAACATTGTAAAACAGTAAAACATGAAAATTTCCAAACGGGGATGAATACTTTTTATAGGCACTGTACATCCTCTCGAGATAATGTTTCAACTGTGAGTATGTTTTCCCCCTTAAGTGTCAACTCAAGGCTGAAATAACATTGCTCCTAACTGTGCACATCACATACAACTTTTTATATACCTGCCATTTTGACAGGAATCAGCATCTTTAACATAATGAAATGCATTTATTACAGAATCAGAATTACATGACTTGAAAAGGACGGATGACCAAAATCTTTATCCAAGGAGGAGGTCGAATGTAGAACATAAAATAGTTCAGTGCAGCACAGGCCCTTTGGCCATGATGTTATGCCAATCCCAACATAATTTAACCCTTCTCTCCCACTGATCTATCCATTTTTCTTTCATCCATGTGCCTATCCAAGAGTCTCTTAAATGTCCCTAATGTATCTGTCTCTGCCGCCACCCCGGCAGTGCGTTCCACACAATCACCACTCTCTGTGTAAAAAACTTACCTCGGACATTCCCCCCTGCAATACTCTCTTCCAATCTCCTTAACATTATGCCCTCTTATATTAGCTATATCTGCCCTGGGAACAAGTTGCTGGCTGTCCACTTTATCAATGCCTTTTATCAAGTTCGGGGAGTGAAGTCCAGAACTGGGGATGAAAGCAGAAAATACAAATATCTCCATTTCCAATTCGTTCCACCTCGATTCGAACTGAAATTCCACCCATTTCCAGAATAAGAATCAGAATCAGGTTTAATAATACTGACCTGTTGAGTTCCCCCAGCATTTTGTGCACCTTGCTCTAGAATTTCCAGTATCTGCAGATTTTCTTGGGTTTATCATTAGCTAACGGCCTTGACTGTGATTTTTATTGTCTGTGCCGCCACCTGGTGGAAGAGTGGCTGACTAACAGCCAGTACCTTGGACAATGAAAAAATGAGCAAGTGGAAACAGCTACTGAATTTACAGTATCCTACAAATAGAGTGTGGTGTTAAAGAGTCTTCTGGAGTATGGACTCAATATTTTTTTTAAAAAGCAAGGACTTTCCACATAGGCAAGGAAGAGAGAAACTTCCTACAGAAGTAGGCAGTGTTGATGCTTTGAGTGCAGAAGTTCTGATTGGATTTGTGATGTGACTTCCTGATATCGTCTCCTGTAGAGGGCATAGGTTTCCACCCCAAAAATGTTTCCCTGGCTATCTGCCTGAAACTTCTAGTTGAAAGTATCTGACAGACAGAACAGTTAACAGTAAACCACATTGGTGGATCTGAAATTATATATAAAACATAGGAGCAAAATTAGGCCATTTGGCCCATTGAGTGCGCTCTGCCATTCCAACATGGCAGATTTATTAACCCTCTCAACCCCACTCTCCCACCTTCTCCCTGTAACCTTTACATTCTGACGATTGAAGAACTTATCAACCTCCACTTTAAATATACTTAATGACCTGGTTTCCACAGCCACCCATAGCAATGAATTCCACAAATTCACCACCCTCTCGCTAAAGAGATTCCTCCACATCTCTACTTTAAAAGGATGTTCCTCTATTCTGAGGCTGTGGCCTCTGGTTACAGACTCACCTACAATATGAAACACCTTCTCCACATCCACACTATGTAGGCCTTTCAAAATTCGATAGGCCTTAGTGAGATTCCCCCTCATTCTTCTAAATTCCAGTGAGTGCAGGTCCAGAGACAACAAATTTTCATTGTACTTTAACCCTTTCATTCCTGGAATAATTCTTGTGAACCTCCACTGGACCCCCTCCAATGCTAGCAGATTTTTTCTTATAGATCAGGGGTCCAAAACTGTTCACAATACTCCAAGTGTGGTCTCACCAGTGCCTTACAAAGCTTCAGCATTACACCCTTGCTCCTGTAGGGCGCCATAGTGGTTGATGCCTTTGTTCCTTTCTGTGCCTTGTGGCACATCGGCCAGCAACCTTGCCGTTTCTTCAACACTTCCGTGTGCTTTTTACGAGGCCAAATTGCTAACTCAACGCTCAACCCAGCAAGGATGGAGAGTGTGCCAGGAGCCAGCCAGATTCGAACACAGGACCACTCTCCTTGAAGTCAGGTGTGGATGCCACTACTCCACCGGCCGGCAGCATAGCGGTTAGCTCGACATTGTTACAGCAACGTTGGAATTCAATTCCGGTGCCCCCTGTAGGAACGGTTGTATGTTTTTCCTGTACCTGCGTAGTTTCCTCCGGATGCTCTCGTTTCCTCCCACAGTCCAAAGACCTACCGTTTAGTAAGTTAATTGGCCATTGTAATTTGTCGTGTAATTAGGCTAGGGTTAAATTAATGGGTTGCTGGGTGGTGCAGCTCAAAGCACTGGGAGGATCAGGGTTCTATGCTGCATCTCTAAATAAAATAGATATCCTAGTCCTCTCAAAATGGAGGCCAACATCAGACTTGCCTTCCTTATCAGTCATTCAACCTGCAAGTTAACCTTTAAGGAATTCTGCACAAGAACACCTACGTTCTTTTGCACCTCTGATTTTTGAAATTTCTCACCATTTAGAAAATACTCTATGCCTTTATTCCATTTACATAGAACATAGAATAGTACCTCACAGTACAGGCCCTTCAGCCCACAATGTTGTGCTGACTCTTAAACCCTGCCTCCCATATAACCCCCCACCTTAAGTGCAATGACCATACACTTCACTACACTGTATTCCATCTGCCACTTACTTGTCATTTCTCCCAAGTCCCTCTACAACCTCCCTGCTTCCCCAACACTATGTATCCCTCCACCTATCTTCATATCACCTGCAAATTTGGCCACAAAGCCATCGATTCAAATCATTGACATAATGTAAAAAGAAGCGGTTCAACACCAGCACCACTAGTCGCCACCAGCCAACCAAAAGAGACCCAATTATTCTGATTCTTTTCCTCCAACAGGTCAGCCAATTTTCTATTCATGTTAGTATCTTTTCTGTAATACCATGAGTTCTTATCTTGTTAAGCAGACTCATGTACAGCACCTTGTCAAAGGCCTTCTGAAAATCAAACTAATCAATATCCTTTGTCCATCCTGCCTGTTAATTCCTCAAAGAATTCCAACAGATTTGCCAGAGAAAATTTCCCACTAAGGAAACTATGCTGATGTGAGCTTACTTTATCATGAGCCTCCAAGTACCAAAACCTCAACATTAATATTGGACTCTAACATTTCCCCAACTGCTGATGTCAGGCTAACCGGCTTATAATTTCCTTTCTTCTTTTTATATCTGAAAAATGTTGTAGTCTCCTCTTTTATATTAATTAGCTAACTTCTCTTCATATTTTCTTTTCTCTCTTTATAGTTTTTTTAGTTGCTTTCTGTTGTTTTTTAAAAGCTTCCCAATCCTCCAACCTCCCACTGTTTTTGTTATATTATATGTCCTCTCTTTTGCTTTTATGCTGTCTTTGACTTTCCTTGTCAGTCACGATAGTTCAAAGTTCAAGGTAAATGTATTATCAAAGTACATATAAAAAGGCATCCGTTAGTCTTGCGAGACCATGGATCTGCGCCTGGAAAGTCTTCACTCTCCAGGGCGCAGGCCTGGGCAAGGTTGTATGAAAGACCAGCAGCTGCCCATGCTGCAAGTCTCCCTCTCCGTGACACCAATGTTGTCCAAGGGAAGAGCATTAGGACCCATACAGCTTGGCATCAGTGTCGTCGCAGAGCAATGTGTGATTACGTGCCTTGCTCAAGGACACAACACGCTGCCTCAGCTGGGGCTCGAACTCACGACCTTCAGGTCGCTAGTCCAATGCCTTAACCACTTGGCCACGTGCCCACACAAAGTACATATATGTCACCATTTACAACCCTGAGATTAATTTTCTTGTGGGCATACGCAGTAAATCCATAATAGAATAATAGTTGCAGTAGAATTAATACAAGACCACACCAGCTTGTGTATTCAGCCAATATACTTGATAAGGAGCATCCTGAAGTCTGCATCTTTGCTGTCCAGATGTTCCAGGGTTGAGTGAAGAGCAAATGAGATGGTATTTGCTGTGGACCTGTTGCTCTGATAGGCAAATTGGAGCAGATCCAAGCTGTTTCTCAGGCAGGAGTTGATATGCTTCATCACCAACCTCTCAGAACACTTCATCACCGTAGACTTGAGTGCTACCGGACGATAGTCATTGAGCAGGTGGCAGGTTACCGCATTATTATCAGGCACTGATTTAATTGAAGTCTGCTTGAAGCCAGTTGATCAGCACAGGTCTTTGGTTCTTGGCCAGGTACCCCATTGGACCTGGATGCTTTTCATGGGTTCGTCCTCGTTAAGGTTGCTTGCATGTTGGCCTCAGAGATTTAAATCTCAGGACCATCGGGGTCTGTGGGAGTTTGTGACATTTTCTCCACATTTTGAAGGTCAAATCGAGTACAGAAGGCATTGAGCTCATCTGGAAGTTCAAGGCCTTCAAGTTATTTGATTTAACTTTATAAGAAGTGATAATATTCAAGCCCTGCCACAACTGTTGAGCATCCTTCATTGATTCATGTTTAGTCCAGAATTGACACTTCCCCTGTGAGATGGTTTTTTGGAGATCATACTTGTAACTTTCTGGGTCTCCAGACCTGAATGCCACAGATCTGGCCCTCAGCAGATTGCAGATCTCATGGTTCATCCAGGGCTTCTGTTGGGGAAGACTGAATGATTTTGTGGGAACAAATTCAACTACAACTGATTTATTAAAATACATCATGGCAAAGGAGTGGCTACGGGATAGCTTCCAGTCGGTGGATTGGGCCATGTTCAAGAACTCATCTGTGGATCTGAATGAATACAGCAAGTTAATTCTCAGGCAGGAGTTGATCTATTTCATTCAGAGTCACTGCTGAGTCCTTGAGCACGGCCCAGTCCACCGACTCGAAGCAATCCCATAGCCGCTCCTCTGCCTCCCGCGAACACCTCTTTGTTGTCCTAATCTCTGGAGCCTTGTTCTTTAGCCTCTGCCTGTATGCAGGTAGGAGAGGGACAGCCAAGTGATCAGATTTACTGAAACATGGTCTAGGCATGGAATGGTAGGCATTCCTTCCCTGAGTATAACAGTGGTCGAGTGTGTTGGGACCTCTGGTGCTACAGGTTACATGCTGATGGTCAATGAGCTGGGTCTTCTTCAAACCAGCCTGGCTGAAGTCCCTGACTGTGACTTGAAATGTGTCGTTTCTTGTTTGGAGACGGCATCAAGCATTTTATTGTAGTCACTCACTGGTGGTATGTAAACTGCAGTCAGTATTACAGAGGAGAATTCCCTGAGTAAAAAAGAACGGACAATATTTGATCATTAAGTGTTCAAGGTTAGGGGAACATGAGTCTGACAAACCGCCACATTGGAGCACCACTGAGAGCTTATCATGAAACACACACCTCCACCTTTTGCCTTTTCCGAATCAGCAGTTCGATCCATCCTCTGAATCGAAAAGCCTACGGGTCTGCTCAACATATCTATCTGGCAAGCTGAGAGTAAGCCACGTCTCCTTCAAACATAGAACACAACAATCTATATATACATAGGATTGAAATGAACAAATAGATGGAGTTTTTGCGCATCTGGTAGCTCGATAATAATTAATTTTTTTTTTATTTTTTTATTTTTTTTATTATTGAGAATGTAAAAATTCCAGCATTATTTGAGCACTCAAACCCTTTGATCAGTGCTGTTTTACCACTGGCTGCTAGTTAACTCTTCATGCTACCACATCAAAGTTAGTTCAGAAATGTTAATTTCATTAGATAGTTTGACAAAGACCAGACATAATTCAGTACTTCCTGTATGATATATTTGTGTTCATTGGCAGAATGCAAATAAGACTAGTATTAACTACTCATCCATAATTGCTCCGAAGTGCATGCTGGGGCAGTTCAAAGAGCCAATAAGATGCAAACACATTGATGTGTGCCTGGGGTCACAAAGGGCAGATCTAATGAACACGATTGACAAAACATCGCTGACTCTGCTTTATTTACTGAAACAAAATTGGTGAGTTCCTAAGCTCTGGTGGTGGGATCTGAACTCACGTTTCCGAATCTGTAGTCCCGTGTCCTGCATTGCCAGTTCAGCAGTTTATGATATTTATGCAAACATTTGCATCAGGCAACTTACTGAGATTGCGTAATTAAAGTAATTTCACTAGCAGTTGGAAACAATACTCATTTGACAATAAGACCATAAGACATTGGAGCAGAATTAGGCCATTCGGCCCATTGAGTCTGCTCTGCCATTCCATCATGGCTGATCCATTTCGCTCTCAACCACATTCTCCTGCCTTCTCCCTATAAACTTTCACGTTCTGACTAATCAAGAACCTGTCCTCCACAGCTGCCTGTGGCAATGAATTCCGCAGATTCCATTGATGCTCTTGCAGTTCCCATATCCAAAGCTCGTTAATGTTATCCTTGCCTTGCAGTCAATTTAGTATAGATTTACTGGATTGGTTTCAGCAATGGTGGGGTGGTCCCATGAGGTGAGACAAATAAAAACTATCATGGTTGGAATGATGAAGAATGAGCATGCAAGATCCTGGGAGGCATTGACAGGGGGGTTGTGAAGAGGCTGCTTCCCCTGGCTTTGGATCAGCCAGTTATGCCCGAATATAGAAACGTTATTATGCAGCAAGTGTGAGTCTTTGTGGATTTCTCAGTTACAAAGGGCTTTGGGTGTTTGTTCAAATGCATTCAAAATGGAAAAAGCTATAAATTTTCAGACACCAAGCAATTTTGAAGAAATGGAGGTTGGTTGGGAAAGACAACATGATTGTCTGTGATCATATTAAATTGTAGAGCAGGCTCGAGGGGCCACTTGCCTTACTTCTGCTTCTAATTTATTATGTCTTTATGTTCTTAAAAGGAAAACCAGGCATTACCGGTTCCCACGGCACATTTTACAGTGAAGATTTTCAAAGAGGCAGTAAAAACTTTGTTCCTGAAAATCTAATGTCCATGTGTAAAAGTAATTCATGGGTTATGATATTACCAAATTAATATTATTAAACCTAGGCAGGGTATACATTTTGCCCCTGTGGGCAGAGCTGAATATTATTAAACCTAGGCGGGGTATACGTTTTGCCCCTGTGGGCAGTTTTACAGGCTGTCAGAAGATGAAGCCAACGACAAACTGCCGGAGGAACTCTGTGAGAGGAGCAGCGTCTGTGGAGGTTACGGGGTTACAGACATTTTGGGTCAAGACCCTGAATCAGGAATGAGTGTGTAGAGAGGAGATGGTCAGCTGAAAGAAGTGAGGAGGAAGGGAGAGACAGGGGCTGGTAGTTCATTGCTGGAACCAGGTGAAGAGGGGAAGTGGAGTTGGGAGAAATGGCTGCTGAGGCAGGGGAGAGAGGGAGAGGGGGAGTGAGAGAGAGAGAGAAAGAAAGAGGGAAAAAGAGAGGGCAAGGAAGAGAGAGGAGGAGAGAGGGAGGGAGAGGGAGAGAGTGAGAGAAAAACAAGATTGTAGGAGTACAAGATCAGAAGCATGAGAACAAGCTCTTGAATCTGTTCCACCAATCCAGTGGTTCCTCTCTCTCCCCAGCAATTACCAACCTCATAGTTCCCATCCTGCCCAAAAGTGTATCTTTGTCCGTCTTCCATGTGCTCAGTGACTGAGCATGTTTACAGAATGGTGCTGTCTCTGTTATGAAGTGACTTCAGAAGGGGCATTTTGAGTTTGTCACATGAATTCAATGTAGTGAAGGTGGACGATTTGGAGGGAGGATTGATGTGTTGGCTCTCGTATGTCTTTATTGCCACAGATAACTCCACATTCTTTCCCTGCTGCCTAGGAGAGCTTCGCACATTGCTGCAAACATTCGTTCCAGTCTCCACTTAGATCACGTCTTCCCACTGAGGTGTTAGACCAGGGCCTGTCCACTTATAAGTGGATGTAAATAAGATCCACATTGACATGTGGGAAGTTATCTGTTGTACTCCGAAAGCCAAATATTTCTGAAGCTGTGAATCTAAGAACAAATTACAAAATGCCAGAATCATTGTTTGATGGACTTTGGATCAAAGTCTCTTTGGGGGGATTTTCTATTGCTTGCACGGTGAGGGGGTGGCAGGGAGGTAGTTGCTTCTGCTGTCACTTGTGTGATGGGAGGTGGGAGGGGTCTTTGGGTTCCTGATGTTTCTATCATCCATTCGATCGGGTTTCTTGTTTTGTGGATGTCTGCAAAGAGTAAGAATTTCAGGGTGTATACTGTGTACATTCTCTGGTATTAAGTTGAACCAGTTTGAATACTCAGCAGTTCAGACAGTACCTCTGAAGAGAGAAGCAGAGTTAATATTTCCAGTTGATGTCCCAGAGCAAAGTGGCAAAAAAAGACATATGAGCACCAACACTTCAAGCCTCCCTCCAGATCATTCGCCTTCACTACAAGGAGGCCAGTCTGTCAGTTAGTTGTGCATTTTTGAGACCTTTTCCTCAAGAGAAGGAGTCTTTGAAGATTTTTAAGGTAGAGGTAGATGAAGTCAAGTTGTCAACTTGAATTTTGTCATATTCACAAATACAGTGAGGTAAGCTACATGAAAAACTTTTATTGATACAACAGCATCACCAGCAAGTAAGTATAGTCAACACACAGAATATAAATTATACATATATTATATAAGAGGAGACAGAGAAAAAGAAAGAAACAAGAGCTCATTCCAGAAAAAGGACACAATCATACCTCTGTGGTAGCACAAGAGGTGGTCTGTAGTTTTCCATTGCTCTTTGCTGAGGTAGGTTAGATACGAGATAGGTTCTTGACTCTATTAACATTGAATAATACTGGAGAGGAGTCAATTATCATCAGCATCACTACAGGAATAGGCAAACTATTGGGTGAAAGACTGACAAGTCTCCCGGCTGAGAGACTTACACCTAAAAGAAAGAACCAATGAGTTAGTAGATGAATTTGTAGTAACCTTTGAAAAATACTTTGATTCTGCAGAAATGCCAAATGATTGAAAAACTGCCAATGTGACACTCCTATTCAAAAAGGTAGTGAGGAAAATTGTGTTAATTATAGGCCAATTAACCTAATATCTATGTTGGGATTTTTAAGACCATTATTTAAGAACACTTGAGAAATTATAATCTAATCAGACAGCGTCAGCACTGCTTAATGAAGGGGAAATGGTGTCTGACAAATTATTGAAGTTCTGCTGAGGAAGTCTTTACCAGAGTGGATCGAGGGCAATCAGTAGATGTTTTGTATTTGAGCTTCCTGAAGATATTTGATCACAAGAAAAACAAGGAAACTGGACAAAGGAATGGCAGATAGAATTAAGCAGGTGAGTGAGGATTGATGCAGTTTGGGAGGTGAAGCCGGGGTGGAACTTACATGGTAAATGACAGCGCCCTGGGGAATGATGTTGAATAATGAGACCTTGGTGAACAGGTACATAGTTCCCTGAAAGTGGTGATGCAGCTAGCTGGGTGAAGGAGGTATTTTGCACACTTGCCTTTGTCAGATTGGGGGGCATTGAAACAAACACCAGGGCATCGTGCTTCAGTAGTACTGAAAGCTGGTGAGATCAAACTTGGAATATTGTGTGCAGTTCTGGCTGCCATACTGTTGGAAATATATGATTAAGCTAAAGACAATGCAGGAAAGATTCCAAAAGGTGTTGCCAGAACTGGAGGGCTTGAAGTATAAGGAGAGACTGAATAGGCTGTGACAGTTTTCCTCAGAGTGAAAGAACGAGGGGTGGCCTAAGGTCATAATGTGGATGGTCAGTTGGTCACAGTCTTTTTCCCAGGATAGGATATCTAGAACTAGGGGGCACAGATTGGTAAATATGAAAATTAGTTATTGTCACGTCAGAATCTGTCACAATGGGGTGCTGGGAACAGACTCAAATGTAAGACACAGACACTGAAGTACAAGGAACAGGACTTGACTAGAGTAGGGACGTGACAGGATACAGACAAGGAGTAGGAGCAAGAACGCAGACTTAGGCTAGGGCATGGACAAGACAGGGAACCCGGACAAGGAACTATGCACTAGGAGCCTGGGCTTGGGCTCCAAGCCAGAGACTGGACAAGGACCCAGAACCTGGGTCTTGCCTCCAGCTCAGGCCCCAGAACCAGGCAAGGACAGGACATGGCTGTGGTCTAGAGGCCTGGGTCTTTCAGCTTGGGTTCTTGGAGCTACTCCTGGGCAGGACACAGAACTTCACCCCACAGAGGCAAGAAACAGGGAGGGACAGACCCAACTGCAGGGTAACAGCAATCAGCCTGACTTACCCAACAGAGGCAAGGACCAGAAAAGGTCTCAATCCAGGGTGGCTCTGAGTCTCAGGGCAGCCAGTAACCTTGGCTGGCTACAGAAACAGCCAAGTCCATGCTATAATGACTACTCCAACAAGTGGCAACAAGGCTCCATGAAGCAGTGGTCCTCCAACCAGGCCTAGAGATCACAAATAGTTTTGCTAGCCTTTCATCAGCAGGTTGCTCCGAGGGGGACTGACAAGACAAACCAGCAGCCCACACTCAACCCTAAGACTACTTATATTCCAAGCCTCAAGATGGGAATCAGGTGCCTATGCTTAACTCAATCAAAACAAGGGACAGCTGGACGACCCGAAGTCCTGAGTCCACGGACCGGACTGTGAACTGGAATGCGGATTTCACGGACCGGACCATGACAGAATCATGTTTATTATCATCGGCATGTGTTGTGAAATTTGTTAACTTAGCAGCAGCCGTGCAATGCAATACATAATCTAGAAGAAAATAATAATAATAAATAAGTAAATCAGTTGCAGTATACATATATTGAATAGATTAAAAATCGTGCAAGAACAGATATATATTAAAAAAAGTGAGGTAGTGTTCAATGCCCATTTAGGAATTGGATGGCAGAGGAGAAGAAGCACATGCTGAGGTAGAGTGGAAATCTTTGATTTGCACACCATCCCTATGATCATTTCATCATGTCAGTGTATTGAGATAGTGCCAAGGAATACAGTAAGGGAATGCAGAATAAAATCTTACAGTTGCAGAAAAAGCCCAGTCCAGGCAGATAATAAGATGCAAATAAAGAGGATGCAAATTTCTCACACAGAGCACCGCAGGGATATAGAATGAGCTGTATTAGTGGGGTACAATTACATTGTCTAAAGGGCATTTAGACCGGTTTCTGAATAGGAAATGTTTAGAGGGATGTGGCCCAAATGACAGCAAATGGGAGTAGCTCAGGAAAGCAATTTAGTTGCCATGGACGAGTTTGACTAACGGGCCTGTTTCTATGCTGTTCAGAGTCATAAACTCGCAGACTTTTTTTTGAGGAAGTCTCTACTGGAGTGAATAGATGCTTTTCATTTAAATCTCCAAAATATTTTGATTAGGAGTTCTGTTAGAGGTTAATTCAATAGATAAGAGCTTGTGGTGTTGGTGTTAACTTATTGGCGCTGACGGGGTTGACTAATCGGAATGGAAACAGAAAGTAGGTATAAGGGGGTCATTTTCAGGTTGGTAACTTCTGACCAGTTGGGTGTCTCAGGGATTATTGGTGGAGGTGTAAACATTTACATAGATATTAATGACAAGAGAAAGAAGTGGAAGTATTGTCATTGCATTCGTGAACAACATACTTGGTGAGAGAAGGCAGCAATCTATGGGGAACTTTTGGCAGGTTAGACAAGTGGGCAGAAATTGGCAAATAGGGTATAATATGTGAAAATGTGAAGTTGTTTGTTTTGGAAGCAAGAAGTAAAGAGCAGAGTATTATTTTAAATGAGAAAAATTGCAGAAAGCTGATGCACAAGGGATTTGGGGCTGCTTGTTCCTGATATACTGAATGCTGCCACACAAGTACAGCAGGAAATAGGGGAAATTAGTGGAGTACTGGCTTTTATTTCAAGGGGGTTGAAGTAAAAATGCGGGGAAAGCTTTTTGCAACTGAGTAAGACCATACCTCATTCAATTCACTTTATTTTCCATGAGGAGCTTTGCTTATGCAGTGGTAAGGACGTCACTGAACATAAGACACACAACACCGCACTACATATAATTAGACACAATGTAAAATACTCACAATAGATAATAAATACTAAAAATTAAAGCATGTAATTTAAATTCAAATACACATAATAAAACTGACTGTTTTCTCTGTCAAAGGTCTTTACTGTTTTTACCACATTATTGAGTGTTGAGGAGTGCAAATGGAGGAAGGCACAAAATTGGCTAAGGCTCTTCTGGTGCAGCATCCAGATGGTATGAGAGTGCAGTATGATTGAAGTGTATGTGTAATGTCCTCTACTGTGAATTGTGCCTTCTTCATCGTCCGTCTCTTATGGATGCTGCTGAGTGATTCTTGTTCCTAGCCAATGATTTTACTACTTATGCTGACAATTCTGTTGAGTGGGCTGAGGTTGATAGTTGTTCATGTCTCCGAACCATGCCATCGTGTTAATATTGATTCAATGAAGCACTTATAAAATGTCTGGAAAATTGATGGCTGGACCGGAGGTTTCCGCATCTTCTGAAGGAAGAATAACCGTTGTTGGCACTTGGAGGGCATCAAAACACCATTGGTCTTGAAGACGATTTTGTTATTTATAGTTCTGCCGGGGTACTTGTATTCTCCAACACGCTCTATCGACTGGCTACTCATCTCCAGGTTTGGGCCAGTGTACTGTTGTTTTCTAAAGTCCGCTACCATTTCCTCAGTTTTACTGGAGTTCAGGTCAAGATAGTTGTTTGTGCACCATCTGGCAAGTTTATTGATTTCCTCGGTGATGCAGTCATCAGAGTTGGTGGTGTCAATGATGACTGTGTCATCTGAGTACTTGATGTACTGCGTGCCTGGGTGTGAGCTTCTGCAGTTGTCTGTGTACAGTGTGAACAAGACTGGTGAGATAACCGAGCCCTGTGGTGCTCCAGTTGATATCTGCCTGTTGGTGCTCATATAACCATTATATCTCACTTCCTGATGTCTGACTGTGAAGGAGAGGATGGGGAGTATGAAGTGGGGGTTTTCATTCATTTGCTGGAGTTTGTGTCTGGACTATTATAAACAGCTTTGATCTCAGTATTTAAGGAAGGATGTTAAAAATTAAAGATTAGTTTTATTTTTCACACGTACAGCAAGACATTGAAACATAGAGTGAAATGCATCATTTATGTCAATGACCAACGCAGTCCGAGGATGTGCTGGGGTACCCATAAATACCACCATGTTTCTTGCACCAACATTGCATGCCCGCAACTCACTAATCCTAACCTGTACACCTTTGGATTGCGGGAGGAAACCGGAAACCGATGTGGTCACATGAAGAAGGTATAAATTCATCACAGACAGCGGCAGGGATTGAATCCCAATAGCTGATCACTGGCACTGTAAAGCATTATGCTAACCACTATGCTCCTAAGCCACACCTGGTTCCAGGAAGGTTTGCTGGAGTTTTTGGTGGTGGGGGCGCTGTTGTCCTGGAAGGAAAGGTTAAGCAGGTTGTGTCTCTACTCATTGGAGTTTAGAAGAATGAGAGGTGATCTTATGAGGCTGGACAGGGTAAATGCTGAGAGATATTTCCCCTCGTGGGACAGTCCAAAATCAAAGGCATAATGCCAGAATAAGAGTCTCCATTCAAGACTAAGATGAGGAAGAATTTTTCTTCCATAAGCTTGTGAGTCTTGTCCCAGGGATCTGCGGGGGTAGAGTCCTTTTGCACATTTAAGTCTGAGATGGATTTCTACTGTAATCATGGAGTTCAAGCTGATGGGGAAGGCAGGACAGAGGACTTGAGGAATGACAGACCAGCCATTATCCTGTTGACAGAACACACTCATGGGGCTGAATGGCCTACTCTTGTTCCTACTCCTTATGCTAATCTGGTCTTGAAAAGCCAGGGAGTCAGGGTAAAAGAATTTCAGGATGTATGTTGTATGCATTTCTCTGACATTAAATCTACCTATTGAAACCTATTGAGTTAAGTTTACAATTAGATCAACCACAATTTTACTAAGCGGCAGAGCTGCGTGAGGGGCTGAGTAACCGTCTCCGACCCCTAATTTGCATGTTTATATGAATGTCGTTGAAATAACCGTTTCTCAACTGATGCTTCCTGAGCTGACTTGTATTTCCAAGATTGACTGCTTTTATTCAAATTATCCTCCTGTGCTGGCCAACATTTCTCCCTCAACCACCATGAACTAAATGAAAAGGTTAGCGGAAAAGCTTTGATAATCCATCCTGCTCCAGACTGGCAGACGTTCCAGACTATTTGATGTTGTTTCCATTAAGACTCCAATGCACAATTTTGTAAGATGTAACACAGTACTACAATAAATCTTTCAGTGAAATAGGTGAGTTTAAACAGAGCATGGAAATAAGCCCAAGTGGATTTAAAGCAAGCATGGGAACTGGGATCCTGGGGAATTTAAAGGTTCCACGGAAAATGGGGACCTAGGGAGCTTGAAGAAAATCCAGGAAATAGGGCTTAAGTGAGCCCCCAGCACCAAGAGAACCAGATGCTGAACCTTCAGGATTTAAGAATAATGGGAAAGCAAATGATCTGAGTATTATTATATGTAATGATTATTGCAATGCTGTTTTCAGGGAACTTGATATAAATACTTTAAAGTCCACAACTCTTACATCACAACAGTAACTAAGTCACAGAAGCACGTCACTAGATGTGAAGCACTTCGGGGCATTCTGTAAGAGACTCAGGTGGCATTGTATATATGCTAATTTCTCTTTAAAAAATATAGAGAATAAAGTCACAGCTAAAAAACATTCTAAGATAACTCTCAAACAATGGAAAGCTTCAAATATGAAACATTTTAGTTTAACTAGCATTTGGCCAAGCTAACATGTGAAATTGATATTCTTTGCCTAGTATCTAGTGATTAGTGCAACATCTACCTTCATATATGTATTTAGAGATTAGGTTTTATTTGCCCCTAAAAGAATATTCATTATTAAGAACAGAGGACCATAAGGCCACGAGACAGAGGAACGGAATTAGGCTATCCGGCCCATCGAGTTTGCTATCCTTATTCCATCTTGGCTGATTTATTATCCCTCTCAATCTCATTCTCCTGCTTTCTCCCAAAACCTTTGACGCACTGACTATCAGGCACCTATGCTGTGCCCTCTGGTCAAAGACTCACACACTATAGCAGACATCCCACCTCTCCCGGAAGTTCCGGGAGCCTCCCGCATATTAATAGTGGCTCCCTGATGCCCGCAAATTATATACAATATCCCAGAAATCAATTTTTTTGAGAGCGAGCGAGAGAGTGCGAGAGTGTGAGAGAGAAAGAGAGAGAGAGCAAGAGAGAGCGTGAGAGAGAGCGAGAGAGCGAGCCATGGGAGAGTGTTCCAAAAAAAGAAAATATAAAACGTACGTCACCCCAGATGACCCTAAAGAGTACTCCTGCATAATAGAGGTCAAAAATAATGACAGTGTTGCTCGCTGCACTGTTTGCAACAGTGACTTTTCTATTGCCCATGGTGGGTTAAGACTGTAAAAGACATGTTGAGGTGAGTTTAACAGGTGTCATTTGTTCATTAGCATAGCTAATGTTATTTAAACTAGCTGGCTAGCTGCTAACGAGCTACTCTATTGCAGATATCCCACCTCTCCCGGAAGTTCCGGGAGTCTCCCGCAAATTGATGGTGCTACCTCCCTGAAATGAGTTTTTGCAGTGTGGGTTGTCTGCTATAGAAAACATCCTCTCCACATCCTCTCTAACTAGGCCTTTAAATATTTGATAGGTTTCAATGAGACCCCCCTCTGTCATGGTCCAGATCGGGTTCTCTTTAAATTTACTTTGTTTATGTTACGATCCGGACCGTTGACTCCCTGTTTCCCTTTGGTTCCCTGTTTTCCCGTGTCCCTTGGCTTTGGTGATTAGAGGCAATTTACTCTCGGCTGAACTGGTAGTTTATAGTCTCCGGCTTTCAGCTGTTCGGCGTGAGAGCGCCTGCAAAGTCACCAAAGGTACAGTGTGCCGATGTCATCTGGCTGGAGCAAGCCTAGTCTCCGCCAAAGCGAGTGCTGGTAATTCGCCTCTCCTCACTGGAGCAACCCTGTCAAGTTACCTCACCAAAGCGAGCCTGCAAAGTTTCCTCACTGAGGTGGGTCTGTCAGTTAACCTGCCGGAGGGAATCAAGAACCGCTGTCTACTGTTCCCGGGCCGAGTCGAGAGCTCGCCACTACCCGGAGGCTCCAAGTCAAGTCCTGGCCCTGGGAGCATTCAAGTACCAAGTCAAGTCCTGGCCCTGGCGGCTTCCAAGTTCCGATTCAAATCCTAGCCCTGGCGGTCTGTGATTCCTGTCCGACCCCCCTGTCTGAATCCCTTCTCTGCCCCTCTCACCTCTAGCCCTCGTCTGCAGCCCTCGCCTGCACTTTGGTCTAGTTCTATTGCCGGAGCTAGATAGGTACTGTCTGGTGTTCTTTTGTGTTGGTCTTGTCTTGTCCTGGCCTCCGTGGGGTAAGTCAGGCCGTCTTGCCGTTGCCCTGTGGGGGGGTCATGAGTCCCAGCCCTATGTCCAGTACCCAAGGAGGGGTTCCGGCTCTCTGTTCTGTGTGTGAGTCCCGGCCCTATGTCCTGTACCCAAGGAGGGGTCCCAGCTCTGTGTTTTGTGTATGTGTTCATGGTTCCATGTACCTGCTCCCCGAGACCGAGTCTCTGTGTTCCCATGTTCCTCCTCTCCCTAGCCCATGTCATGTCCATACCTGGTGCTGGAGTCCGAGCCCAAGGCAAGACCCAGGTACTGGGTCCTTGCCCAGTCCCTGGCTCGGAGTCTATACCGTAGCCTCTTCATGTCTGTCTAGTTTTGGGATCCGTTTCTGAGTCCTAGCCCAGACACTTAGTCCCAGCCTAGTCGTAGTCCTGAGTTCTTGTCCAGTTCGCTATTCCTGCTCCTGCCTTGCTCTCCTGGTATCGAACAATAAACTAAGTTTAATTAACCTCACAAGATGTGTCTTGCATTTGGGTCCACCCTTGCTCTCTCTGCCCCCCCCCCCTTTGTGACACCCTCACTCCATTCTCAATTGCAACCACACTCACTTCTGCCCTCTGACACTCTTGAATTTCTGGCATACAGTGAAAACTGATACAAAATACTTATTAAGTTTGTCCACCATTTCTTTATCCCCCTTTACTATCTTTCCAGTGTCATTTTCTAGCAGATGAACCTCTGATCCTGTGATGAGGACTGGCTCATAGACTTTTGTTTTCCTCCTCCTGAAGTCAATAATCAGCTCCTTGGTCTTGCTGACATTGAGTAAGAGGTTGTTGTTATGACCCCACTCAGCCAGATTTTCAATCTCCCTCCTGTTTGCTGACCTGTCACCATTTTTGTTTGTCCTATGACAGTGGTGTCATCAGCAAACTTGAATGTGAGAATTGAACTGAACATAAGTGCGAAAATTGAGGATCCAATTGCACAAGGAGGTTCTGAGGCCAAGGTCTTGAAGCTTAATGATTAGTTTCAAGAGGATGATAGTATTGAATGCTGAGCTGTAGTTGATAAAGAGCATCCTGATGTATGCATCTTTGCTGTCCAGATGTTCCAGTGCTGAGTGAAGAGCCAATGAAATAGCATCTGCTGTGGACCTGTTGCTCTGGTAGGCAAATTGGAGCAGACCCAAAAGTTGCTTCTCTGGCAGAGGTTGATGCGTTCCATCACCAACCTCTCCAAACATTTCATCACTACGTATACACCAGCTGCCCCATCCACAGCCCTATCATTCCCATTCCCCTGCCAGGTTAGTTTAAACCCTCACCAGCAACTCTAACACACCTTCCCACAAGGATATTTGTTCCCCTCGGGTTCGGGTATAACCCGTTCTTTTTTTTACAGATCATACTTTCCCCAGAAGAGATCCAAATGATCCAGAAATCTGAAACCCTGCCCCCTGCACCAATAGCTCAGCCACTCCTGCCTCATCTGCCAAATCAACCTATTCTTACAGTCACCAGTGCATGGCACAGACAGCAATCCAGAGATTGCTACCCTGGAGGTGCTACTTTTCAGCCTTCTACCCAACTCCTATATTCTCTCTTTAGGACCTTCTCCCATTTCTTACCTATGTCATTGGTACCAATATGCACTACGACTTCTGGCTGCTCGCCTTCCCCCTTTGGAATGCTGTGGACCTGATCTGAGACACCTGGAATCCATATACCGTCCGGATGTCTTTTCATGTCCACCCAATCTCCTGTTTGCTCCTCTAACTAAGGAATCCCCTATCACTACTGTGCTTCTCGAACCCTCCCACTGTCCTTCTGAGCCATGGAGCCAGACTCGGTGCCAGAGATCCGGTCACTGGTAAACTTCACCCACATGGATCTGGTAAGGGTAACTGCACTCATTCCTAAACCCCTATTTGCAAAGTATGAAGTGGACAATTCCTCACTCATATCACATCAACACAGAATGAGATCGCCTCTGCTGTTCCATGTGGAGCGGGAGAAAGCAGAATTTCTGTCAGCTCTTTATTTAGTTAAAAATTGCAGGTTTAGCTTTTGTATTTTTTTATGTATGTTGTTCTGGTTACCCCGCTAGACTCAAAGTCAAGGCCACGACTACATGTATGCACAGATGCAATGAAAAATTTGCTTGCAGAAGAATCACAAGAAAAAAACATGAATTAAACATCAGCTATACACAAATTTTATTTAGGAAACCAGAATTTAAACAAATAAACCAAGTCTATTTTCATGCAAAGTGATGGAAGTGTTACTGAGCTGTAGTGCTTGGAATTTTGCCTTTTGTTTCAGCACTGACTGGGGTGTATGGGGTGTCCAAGGAGGGGTACCAGCTCTGGTGAAGGGGCTTGTCCTGTCCACTCTGGGGCAACTGACTCACCTTTGGTCCCCACTGGACACTCAACTCTCACTTGTGGCTCCAAGCAGGTGGCTGCAACAGAGGCCACACCCCGGTACACCACTTCAACAGGCGGGCTAAGCTGGGTGAGGGTAGCCGGCCGCATCATACCCTGGTGAAATAGGGACATGCCTGTCCTAGCATGTGAAGTCAGCTCCAGCGGACCGGGTGGATGAGATCTTCAGCGAGATACAACAGCCAGGAAGATGATTCTGCAACTCTCCATGGAGAGCGAAGGGCATGACAAAGCACAGGAGATGTCATGGTCATCCACTACAACCAGGGAAGACCCCAGTTTGTGACACTTGTTCGTACCCGGACTTCTGAGGTTGAGAGCGCAGACGTGCCACAGTGCAATGGCTTTTCCACTTTAAAAACCCTCCAGCACAGGTTTCCTGTCATTGTCAGACATGATGGACAAACCACATCAACCTTCGGTGGTTGAAGGGAAGTATCTCTTCTGGTGTGGGACTTCAGACATCCGTACGTCCTGACGGACGGTAGTTACGAAAAGGTGGTATGGCCCAGATGGTGGAGACAATTGACAGATGTTCCCTTTTCAGGCAGAGCCTCCTGTAGATACTAGCAATGGTGTGGATGCTTTGGAAAGGTGCATAAGATGTTTACCAGGATGCTGCCTGGATTAGAAATTATGCGCTTAGGGTGAGATTAGACAAACTAGGGTTGATTTCCCTGGAGTATCTGAGGCTGAGAGGAGACCCTGATGAATATTGATAAAATTATGAGAGGCAATGATAGGTTAAACCATCAGAATTGTTTTCCTAGGATAGAATTCTCAAGTACTAGAAGACATATATTTAAGGTGGATTTACTAGCATGGATAGAAGATAGGCCGACTGGCAGGAGGCAAGGCGGGTGGGGGGGGGCGCGGAATAAAGGGAGCCTTTTCTGAATGGCTGCTGGTGACTAGGAGCTGGTGTTGGGACTATTTCTTTTTACGTTATATGTCAGTGATTTGGATGATGGAATTGATGGCCTTGTGGTCGTTTGCAGGTGATATGAAGATAGGTGGCGGGGCAGGTAATATTGAGGAAGCAGGGAGTCTGCAGAAGGAATTGGACAGATTAGGAGAATGGGCAAAAATGTGGCAGATAGAATATAGTGTAGGGAAATGTATGGTCATGCACTTACATAGAAGGAATTAAGGCGTAGAATATTTTCTAAACGGGGACAAAATTCAAAGATCAGAGGTGCAGAGGAACTTGGGAGTCTGTGTGCAGGGTTTACTATAGGTTAACTTGCAGATTGAATCGGTGGTAAGGAAGGTAAATGCAACGTTAGGATTCATTTTGAGAGGACAAGAATACAAGAACAAGGATATCATTCTGAGGCTTTATAAGACATTGTTCAGATCACACTTGGAGTATTGTGAACAGTTTTGGGCCCATCTCAGAAAGGATGTGCTGGCATTGGAGAGGGTCCAGAGGAGGTTCATGAGATTGATTCTGGGAATGAAAAGGTTAATGTATGAGGAGCATTTGATGGCTCTGAGCCTGTACTCACTGGAGTTTAGAAGAACGGGGGGGGGGGGGGGTCGCGGTGAAGAAATCTCATTGCAACATATCAAATATTGAAAGGCCTAGATAGAGTGAATGTGGAGAGGAAGTTTCCTTTGGTGGTGAATCAAGGTCATGAGGGTACAGCCACACAATAGGGGGATGTCCATTTAAAACAGAGATGAGGAGGAATTTGTCCAGGCAGCAGCTGGTGAATCTGTGGAATTCAGTGCCACAGATGGCTGTGGAGGGCAGGTCACCGAGTATATTTAAAGCAGAAGTCGATAGGTTCTTGATTAGTCCAGGTGTCAAAGATTATGGGGGAAGGCAGAGCATGGGGGTTGAGAGGGATAATAAATCAGACATGATGGAATGCTGGAGCAGACTTGCTGGGCTGAATAGCCCAATTCTGCTCCTATGTCTTATGGTTTTATGGTCTAAGGTGAGAGGGAGAAAGTTAAAGGGAGATGTGTGGGGCAAAGTTTTTATTTAACACAGAATGGTATTTGCCTGGGACAGGCTGTCAGGGGTAGTGGTGAAAGCTGATAATACAGTGTTTTTTTGAAGCCATTAGATAGACACATGAATGTGCAGGGTATGGCAGACATCCCTCACGTGCAGACAGAAGTGAACTAGCTTAATTCTGCATCAAGTTCAGTACAGACACTATAGGCTGTAGGACCTGTTGTTTGATGTATGGCACTGTTCTATGTTCTATATTCATTAAAAACAATTGGCCTGGCTATGATTACATCACTGTTTTATCACGCTTTAAAAGCACTTTGGGAAATTTGGAGGTTGTGAAAGATGCCAAATACATGTAAATGTTTCTTTACTCTCGTGGAAAGATGTGCAACAGTCGCCCTCTCCTGGTGTGTGTTAGCATTTTCACTGTGGATGGTGCTGGGCAGGACCTTCCCGTTTGTCTCTTGCTCCTCAACATAAAATATATTCTGTGTTTTGCAGCTGACCAAAATTATACTAAATTTAAGGTAGTACTTTTGGGAAAAGTTGGGTGGAAAGGTAAAGCAAACAGGATAATTGGGATCAAGAATGACAGCGTACTGGTATGAAGTACCTTGTGAGCTGGTGAGTGAAATGATCACTCTAAATAGTTCACCTTCTGTAAAAATAAAATAAGAGGGTGTCTTGTGTTAAACACAAGAGATTCTGCAGATGCTGGAAATCCAGAGTAACACACACAAAATGCTGAAGGAACTCAGCAGGTCAGGCAGCTGAGTTAACAAATTTCACATCACATGCTGGTGATAATAATTCTGATTCTGAGCTTCTACGGAGGGGAATAAACAGTTGATATTCTGGGCTGAGACCCTTCGTCAGGACTTGGAAAGGAAGGGGGAGAAGCCAGGATGGTAAGGTGGAGTGGGGAGGGGACAGAGCACAAGCTGGCAGGTGATTGGTAAAGCCAGGTAATGGAGTAGATGGCTGGGGTGTTGAAGTGGAGGTGGTAACGGTAAAAGGCAGAAGGAATCTCACAGGAGTGAAGAGTGGATCGTGGGAGAAAGGGGAGGAGGAGGGGTACCAGAAGCAGGGAAGAAAAGAGAAGGGTTAAGAAGGAAGCCAGGACGTGGAGTGGAAAATGGGAGATGAGGGATGAGGGAGAAATTACAGGAATTAAAGAACTCAATGTTTCAAATATGAGGTGTTGCTCCTCCAACCTGTGGGTGCCTCCTCGTGGCAAGAGACAGAGCTGACCTGTCCGAATGGGAGTGGAAAGTTAGAGGTGTCTGGTGTTGAAGTTATGAAAGACTGGGCTGGCCTCAACTGCCTTGAATTTATGGGGGATGTTTTTCTTTTCCTACGCTACTCAGAAGTTCTACATTTGTACATGACCTGGAGAAGTTGCCTTAGAGAGACTGTAGTTCAAACATGTACCCCATCGCACTGCTGTCAAAGAGGCGCTAGACACCATTTGTTGCTGTGGGTTTGGAGTCACGTACTGACCAGTTGTTCTTACAGCAGTCTAGCAACACACATCAAAGTTGCTGGTGAACGCAGCAGGCCAAGCAGCATCTATAGGAAGAGGCGCAGTCGACGTTTCAGGCCGAGACCCTTCGTCAGGACAGCAGCAGTTTGGTAGTTTTATGATCATTATGAGTGATAACAGCTTTTTATTCTGAGTTATTCAACTAATTGAATTTAAATGTTTCATTTACCATGTGGGGGGACTAATTGAATTTAAATGTTTCATTTACCATGTGGGGATTTGAACTCATATTTCCAAATGGTTAGTCCACATGCTGAATTATTAGAAGCTTTTGGGTTACTTGTCCAATCATATAATGACATAATGGGCACGATGGTAGGGCAGCGGTTAGCGTGACCCTACTACAGCTCGGGGCATCAGAATTTGGAGTTCAATTCTGGCGTCATCTGTAAGGAGTTTGTACGTTCTCCCCGTGACCGCGTTGGTTTCATCTAGGTGCTCTGATTGCCTCCCACAGTCCAAAGACATACCGACCCGTTAGTAGGTTGATAGGTCATTTTAAATTGTCCTGTGATTAGGCTGGTATTAAACAGGAGGGGGGTGCAGGTGGTGCAGTTTGTCCGGGAAGGGCTTGTTCCGCACTGTATCTTTAAATAAAATAATTGATGCTTCCATCCTATTTTGCACTTTAACCCTATAATGTTTGTTAAACTCATATCAGCTAATGGTGTGAGCCCTGATTAGTTTGGCAGCACAGTATCACATGTATTGGATTGCTCTCTTTATTTATGCCATGGCTTGGCAAGGACCGCTCTTTGTTCTGATTGCTGGATGAATTGTAAATCAGAAGATTATTATCCATTGTCAGCATGACGGAAAGCATATCTAAGTTAAAGAGAAGGTTTAAAGTAGAGTGCCATGACTGGCAGCCGTTCAGCCATCTGGTCCGTGCTATTGGATCTGGTGGTATTGATCCGCAGATTCTTTGGAAGTCAAGAACGAGGCATAAAACTTGGTGGTTATGGTTATTTATCAGGTGTCACAAGAACAAGGAATGAACAAAGAAGGACAAACAACAAAGACGTTGTGGTTGTCCTAAAATGAAAACATCATCAAGGACACGAGGCCATAGGTGGAGACTGATTAAGCAGAAATTTCAGGTTAACAGCAGGAAGCATTTCTTTACACAGTGAGTTATGGACACATAGGACAAGCTAGCTGGTTGTTTAGTTGAGAATAGTACCTTAGAGCAGTGGTCCCCAACCTCCGGGCCACTGACCGATACCGGGCCGTGAAGCATGCAGGGGTGCAGTGGTAGCCGGGACGCACCCAGCTCATCTTTAAGAAAAAAGCCGAAATAAACAAGCTAATTAATTAGGTGCCGCCTGGCAATTGCCTTTGATCTGGGCCGACATTTACGTGCCGGGCGGCACCTAATTAATTAGCTTGTTTATTTCGGCTTTTCTCGTGGCCCGGTATCGGTCTGCGGCCCGAAGGTTGGGGACCACTGCCTTAGAGAATTTCAAATCTAAACTCGATAGTTATTTCAACACACTATATGAATAGGAATTTGGCAGGCTTTGTTGGGCTGAAAGGCCCGTTCTTGTCAAAATATTCTAATTCATCACTTTCGTGTTCTTTTGATTGACTATAAATAAACAAAATCAATTCAGACACCTAGCCTAGATAATGGATTACTTTCATTTCCTTCCTGCATAAAGTCAAAATAAAACACAAAGTGATCAAAAATCATTGCTTTTTGAATCAGCATCTGTCAGCCCAAATGGATAAATAGTGTCAGTTACGTGTGCTTTACACAAGCTCACATAGCAGACACTATTTAAAAACTCTTCATTCCGCAATATCTAACAGCCATCTCTGGCATCTCCAAGGCTGAATGCTTGAAACTACAGTGAGCAAAATGGTTCTGAATTGTCTTACTGCTTATTTCTCACCAATTAACGGTGACAAAAACCACTGCTTTTTGAACTCAACCTCAAGCAACTGACACTATTTAAGAACTGTTTGCTCTAAGCACAGCGTAATGTCTAATGACCACACAAGTGCAATGACTGAGACTAGTTAGAAAGTCCTCTGTGCCAAATAAGTGGCAAATAAACAAATGAAAACCTGGCTACTTTTTTAATTAGTTTTTGTTATTCAAGAGTTGTCTCAAGTAAGTGTCTGCCCCAATGAACTGTGGCCCAATTAATAGGAATCCACTGTATAAACAATAATAAATATAAATAAATAATACTGAGAGCATGAGTTGTAGAGTCATTGAAAGTGAGTCTATAGTTTGTGAAATCAGTTCAGCATTGAGGTAAGTGCAGTTATCTACAGTGTTTCAGAAGTCTGATGGTTGAAGGTGGGATGAATGTGGTGGTGTGGGACTTAAGCGCCCTCTACTCCATCCCAAAGGCAGCAGGGAAAAGCGAACATGGCCTGGATGGTGGGGGTCCTTGATGATGGATGCTGCTTTCTTGTGGTAACACTCCTTGCAGGTATGTTCAATAGTAGGAAGGGCTTTCTCTGTGATTGACTGGACTGCATCCACTACATCTTGTGAGCTTTTCCATTCTTGGGCATTAGTGTCCCTTACCAGAACATGATGCAACTAGTCAAGGTACTCCCCACCGTGCATCTACAGAAGTTTGTCAAAGCTTTGGATGACATGCTGGATCTGTGCAAACCTCCAAGACAGTAGAGGTGCTGTCATGCCTCCTTTGTGATGACACTGGAATACTGAGTCCAGGACAGGTCCTTTGATAAAATAATGCCAAAGAATTTAATCTCAATGACTCTCTCTCCCTTCAATGTCCTAATGAATAGTAATTAGGAATATAGGAATTAGGGAGATTAGGAATAGTAGAGGGAAAAGAATCACTGGTGGAAGTTGTCTATAGGCCACCAAATGAAATATTACAATGGAATGGGCAATAAACCAAGAAATATGCAATGTATGTAAGAATGGAATGGTGGTTGTCATAGGGAACTTTAACTTGCACATTGATTGGGTGAATCAAGTTATGTTCTTATGATAAGGTAGAATAGACAGCAGCATATCATGTTACATTGCTCATTTACATTTTCAGTAATGAACACAGGGAAGAATATAATTGGTGCTGCTTACATGTTTCAAACTTTCAAGAATATCCACCCTGTTGCCAATGGTATTTTGGCAAAGAATAGAGGGAGAAAAAAAAACAAGAACTAGACTTAAACCATTTTGTTTATTGAATGTCACTTTGAATTCTATTCATTCAAAATAAAAATGCATAGTCTAATGCAACTTGGTCTCTAATACACTTGTGTATTATTGAAAGCAAAAATCTGAAATTAGAACCGCCATTACCATGGCAACAGCAATAATTATTCCATGATCTCTGGCACCGGAGACAAATCTGTCACTGAATATTCTTTGAGTAATGAGACGTCCTCCACTGAGTTAACCGAAGGCAGATGAAAGGATGTTTAGAAAGGGGCAATACAAGTCCCATGTGAATGGAAAACCTTTCCTGTCAGACTCCTGATAGTGCTTAGCTCAGCTGTGGAATCACAAGAAGCTGTCTGAGGTTTGGTTTAAATCAGCAAGTATATTCATGAATAGAAAGTAGTTAAATATTCATAACCTACTGATTAGGCCTGAACTATGTCCCATTTTGTACAACTGCACTTCAGAAGAATCTTAGACCCGTGGAAAGGCTGCAGAGGAGATTTGATGGACTGCTGCCAAGAGCACATACAGAGACATGAGGAATTAAATTGGATAGGGAGAGATTTAATAGAAATGTTTGAAATTGTGTTAAGTTTTAGCACAGTTAAATAAAGGTAAACTTCTTCCTTTATTCAGCAGAGTTAATAACAACAAATTTAAGATAATTGGCCAATGAAGAAGGAAGTAAAGGTTTTTTCTCGGGTTTAGAAGTTCCTGTCAGAGTAGCCTAAGCAAGAAGCAGCAGTGCTTGTTGTAGATGGTACACAGTGCACTGTGTACTGGTGGTGGAGGGAATGAATCATTAGGACTGTGATTTGTGGAGTACTCAATCAAGTGGATTGGTTTGTCTTGGGTGGTGCTGAGATCCTTGGTTATTGTTTGTCATTCAAGCGACACTCCTGATTTGTTTGTGGTAGCTGGTGTAAAGTTTCTGGGGTGTCAGGACGCGAGTCAGTCTCCACAGGATAATCTCCCATATCCACTATATTTATGTGGTCAGTCAGTTGAGATTCTGGTCAGTGTTCTTTCTTCATCCCTCTCCTTGCTTATCTCTTAATTTTCCAGTTTCTGTGGGAAGGTTTTTGATCTGAAACAATAACTCTGCTCCTTTCTTTCTCTCTCTCCACAGATTCTCCCTGTCATGCTGAGCATTTCACCTTTTCAGTGTTTTATTTCAGATTATGAACAGCTGCTGTTAGGGTGCTTCTGGGTGTTAGCACATATAGCAAATAACTTGAAGCAACTAGCTTCAACCACCAGTCTTCAAATCTGAATATAGATTGTAGATTAAATTTAAAATGCAGCTCTGAACAATGGGTCCCTAAAAGCCGTGAATCACAGTTAATGGGAAGACCAGACAACGCTGATTAAAATGTCTGTGGTGTGGGTGTGAAGTGGGAGCTGTGAAGTTTGTGTGTAGTTCAAAGGAAGCGTTGCAGATGCATTGTAAATATAGAATTTTCCTTTGATCTTTAGCACATAAAATGTTGAGTGGTGTTGGGTCGAACAGGCCTCTTGCTCTGAAAGGGGCCTCAATATGATGCCTGCTGTAGCTCATTTTGTTGAATAAAGAGACTGCCTCATATCTCCCAGTACTTCTCTCTGGTGACTTTGTTCACGCGAAAACATATACCTTTTGTGGAACAGTTAAAAGTTACCATTTTGCAGTATTATTTAATTAAGCTCCTTAGCTATTGCAAAATCAAGCTTGGTGAGATATGCTCATATTTTTTTGAAAGCATCTGTTGCCTCGGTTGAATGATTTTAATGAATTTAGAAATAATGAGCTCTTTACATAATCTTATTCAGCAAAAACCTTTCATAGTTTTATCTATCATGCACACATTAGCATATGAATACTTAGTTACCAAAATATAACTTACTTCAGAATTTTTTAAATGAACCTTGATTAAGTCAAACAAATACTTGTTAATATTCCATAATTAGACAAGTTAAATGAAAGATTAAATATAATGAAATCCACTGCTAATGGGCAAGTATTTATATTTGTGCCACATATTCTTTGAGAAAAGTATTTCAATAATCACTTGACACTAGGACTGTGAGCAGTCTTGTTCAGATTCAGAGGAGAAAGCTAAGGAGAGGAATGGAATCAGTGATTAGCAGTGCACTTATCTGTTCTACAAACCATTATAAGTAATTGCTAGTGTAGTGTAATGTAATTGGCCGAAACATATGCACAATTCACAACAACCAACAATGAGTTGAGGTTCACTTTAAGAGGCTGGTCTGATGTGATGACAGGATGACGTGAAGTTTTTTTTAACCACACTTTATGTTCTGTGTTTGGTTTACAATAAAGTATTTTGTTATGGTTTCCCTTAAGCGGCAAACGCCTCTGCAATAATCTATGTTACTATGCAGAACAAATATTGCACTATTTTGGTAGAATGCTTTGTACTTCATTGCATTTCTTGCTTCTATTTCTAACAATAACCAGATCTTACAAATACTTTTTTTACGTACTTGTCAAATAATTCATCAACAATTTTTGTGTAATACTATTTGAAATAGATACAATTATGTAGAAACCTTAATATGTAGTAAATGGCAAGACCTTAGGAGCATTAATGTACCTCTATTCCCTAACTCGTTATGTGTCTGTCTAAATGCCTTTTTTGCTTCTACCACATCCCCTGGCAGTGCATTCCAAGCACCTACCAGTACATGTGAAAATCTTCCCTCACAAATCTGAGCTACACTTTCCCCCTTTCCCCTTCCTTTTATGCCCTCTAGAATTCGATATTTCTAATCTGGAAACAGACCCTGATTATCTACCCCATCTATGCTCTCAAAAGTTTATGCATTTCCATCAGGTTGTTCCTCAACTTCCATTGCTCCAATGCAACCTCTAAGCCAGGATGCACTGCCGGGAGAAATGCAACAAAAGCAACAATTAAGAAGCATTATGACAGATATGTGAACAGACGAGGAATAGAGGGGTTCAGGGCATGTTCAGACAGATGCGATTAGTTTAGACTGGCATCATTATGGAGAGGAGTTTTCCATTAGTGGGGGGAATGTAGGACCAGAATGTATAGCCTCAGTGTTCAAACATGTCCCTTTAGAACAGAAATTTCTTTAGCCAGAGGGTAGTGAATCTGTGGAATTCATTGCCACAGGTGACTGTGGTTGCTAAGTCATTAGGTATATTTAAAGCAAATGTGATAGGTTCTTCAACAGTAAAGGTTTCAGGGATTTGAGAGAAAATAAATCAGCTATGATTGCAAACACGAAGAAATCTGCAGATGCTGGAATTTCAAGCAACACACATAAAAATTGCTGGTGAACGCAGCAGGCCAGGCAGCATCTATAGGAAGAAGTACAGTCGACGTTTCGGGCCGAGACCCTTCGTCAGGACTAACTGAAAGAAGAGATAGTAAGAGATTTGAAAGTGGGAGGGGGAGGGGGAGATCCGAAATGATAGGAGAAGACAGGAGGGGGAGGGATGGAGCTGAGAGCTGGAAAGTTGATTGGCGAAAGGGATATGAGAGGATAATGGAACTGACAGGAGGCCTAGGGAGAAAGAAAGGGGGAGGGGGAAGCCCAGAGGATGGGCAAGGAGTATAGTGAGAGGGACAGAGGGAGAAAAAGGAGAGAGAGAAAAATAATAATAAAAGATAAATAAATAACAGATGGGGTACGAGGGGGAGCTGGGGCAATAACGGAAGTTAGAGAAGTCAATGTTCATGCCATCAGGTTGGAGGCTACTCAGACGGAATATAAGGTGTTGTTCCTCCAACCTGAGTGTGGCTTCATCTTGACAGTAGAGGAGGCCGTGGATAGACATATCAGAATGGGAATGGGACATGGAATTAAAATATATGACCACTGGGAGATCCTGCTTTCTCTGGCGGACAGAGCGTAGGTGTTCAGCAAAGCGGTCTCCCAGCCTGCATCGGGTCTCACCAATATATAGAAGGCCACATCGGGAGCACCGGACGCAGTATATCACCCCAGTCGACTCACAGGTGAAGTGTCGCCTCACCTGCAAGGACTGTCTGGGGCCTGAACGGTAGTGAGGGAGGAAGTGTAAGGGCAGGTGTAGCACTTGTTCCGCTTACAAGGATAAGTGCCGGGAGGGAGATTGGTGGGGAGGGATTGGGGGGACGAATGGACAAGGGAGTCGCGTAGGGAGCGATCCCTGTGGAAAGCAGGGGCGGGGGGGAGGGAAAAATGTGTTTAGTGGTGGGATCCCGATGGAGGTGGTGGAAGTTACGGAGAATAATATGTTGGACCCGGAGGCTGGTGGGGTGGTAGGTGAGGACAAGGGGAACCCTATTCCTAGTGGGGTGGCGGGAGGATGGGGTGAGGGCAGATGTGCGTGAAATGGGAGAGATACATTTGAGAGCAGAGTTGATGGTGGAGGAAGGGAAGCCCCTTTCTTTAAAAAAGAAATATGATCTTTAAAATCTTTCTTTAAAAAAGAAATCAGCTATGATTGAATGGGGGAGGAAACTCAATGGGCTGAATGGCTTAATTCTGTTCCTATGTCATACAGTCAACATGATTACATGATTCTGAGAAACTTACCATCAAAGATGTCTCCGAAAGATTCTGAGAGTTAGCTGGGAGAACAGACATTCCAACTCCAGCATCCTGGAGGAAGCTAATATCAACTCTGTAGCCACAATCATGACTCAACACCAATAGTGATGGGTTAGCCAGATCATCCGTATGCCTGACTCCCACCTCCCTGAACAACTCCTGTTCAGCCAACTCCAGGGTGCAAAGTGCACACCTGGAGGGCAGAAAAAGAGGTTCAAGGACGATATCAAGACCCACCTGGGGAAGTGCCACATCAGCCTGAATGAATGGGAGAAATTAGCACAGGACAGGAAAAGCTGGATGCGGACTGTCTATGAGGGACAGCGCGGCTCGAAGAACACCTCCATCGGGCCACTGAGACTAAGCTGCTTCAACGTAAGGAGAGATTGGGAAAGGCCCAACCAGATACATTCACCACCACTTCAATGGCCTACACCTGCCAACTCTGCAATAGGACTTGTGGATCATGGATTGGCCTCCTCAGTCATCTCAAGACCCACAAGTGAGCAGATCAACCACCATCATACTCGACTATGAGTGATCGCTGCTGCTGATGATATAGTCAACATGACTGGTGCAGTCATGGTGATCAAATATGCCTTGTCCTGTGCTACTCTCTGATGCTAGATATTTCATGTCTTTGCTACATCCCCTTAACACAGCAAAATGGATGCTGCGTTTATGCCAGGGATAGCAATTAGAAACAGAAGATTTCCTCGGGAACAGAAAATGAAATAATGCAGATGGTGGAAGACGTAGAAGATGTAAGTATATATGAAAATCATGTAAGATGTTTGTGGTGACTTTAAAGGTCTCAATGAACACAGAGCAAGGCACAATAAGGGAAATATTATTTGCTAGCTAATCATATGAGTGTGCTAATCTCAGTATGGTCATTAACAATAATCTGCTCATACAATAATTGCTTGCTGGGCTTTACTAATTCCCTACACCTCAAGTGTAACTTTGCATTAAGAATGATGGTCATTTTTCTGCTGTAACATTATCACCACCCAGGAGTCGTAGAACACTAGAGCACCAAAACCGGCCCTTCAGCTTATCTGGTCTGTGAGGCAATCCACAGCATTACTTCCACCAACTCCACAAAGCAGCTGCAGGGTCTATAGCAACACGTCAAGAATCTTTCATCACCACCTCACCATATAACCTGCACTGCTGAAAAGGACCCGTTGCCAGATGAAAGGTAATGCATTATCTCTAGACTGCACACCATTCCGACTCGACCGTATGTTCCTGTTCACACATCATTGCTCAGTCAAAATCTTGGAATCTCTGTCTAAGATCACAGTGGGGCAACCATTACTGATAACACAAATATTTTTTGGAATTATAATTCTACACAGGGTCATGAAAATGGTGACTTCCATTCTATTTGAAAAGGCACGATTTCAACACGGGAATTGACCTGCTGAGTTCCTTCAGCATTTTGGGTGTGTTTCAGCACATGGTATTGTTTCATTTTCAATTAACGTCAATGACCCCTATTGACATCAATGGATCTGGGGTTGAGAGGGTGAACACCTTTAAGTTCCTCAGCATACACATCACCAAGGATCTCATGTGGTCTGTACACAATGGCTGTGTGGTGAAAAAAGCACAACAGCGCCTCTTCCACCTCAGACAGTTGAAGAAGTTGGTATGGGCCCCCAAAATCCTAAGAACTTTCTACAGGGGCGCAATTGAGAGCATCCTGACTGGCTGCATCACTGCCTGGCATGGGAACTGTACTTCCCTCAATCACAGGACTCTGCAGAGAGTGGTGCAGACAGCCCAGCGCATCTGTAGTTGTGAACTTCCCACTATTCAGGACATTTACAAAGACAGGTGTGTTAAAAGGGCCTGAAAGATCATTTGGGACCTGAGTCACCCCAGCTACAAACTTTTCTAGCTGCTACCATCCAGCAAACGATACCGCAGCATAAAAGTCAGGACCAACAGGCTCTGGAACAGCTTCTTCCACCAGGCCATCAGACTGATAAATTCATGCTGACACAATTGTATTTCTATGTTATATTGACTGTCCTGTTGTACATACTATTTATTATAAATTACTATAAATTGCACATTGCTCATTTTGATGGAGATGAAACGTAAAGATTTTTTACTCATATATATGAAGGATGTAAGTAATAAAGTCAATTCAATTCAATTCACCAATTTTGAATGGTTGCTTAAAACTTAAGAGTCACAGAGTCGTACATCACAGAAACAGGCCCTTCGGCCTAACCAGTCTGTGCTGACCAGATGTCCCAAGCTGGTCCCATTGCCAGCTTAATAAAACTTAGTGGCCAAGTCAAATTTTCATGGAGTTTGTTCTAACCTCTAACTTGAGGTTCAGTGTAAAACTTGGTTTGACTTTGCCAGCAATGGCTCTTGTAATGTCATCCGGTGACATAACAGAAACAGTCATCTGATCACAGAACAATTATCCCGCTGGTGTGTTGTGGTAAGTGACATGACAATGTCAAGAAAATATTGAGATCTACAAAAAATGTGTCCAATGCATCAGTGAACATGATTTCCTTTTACTAATTTAGATTAATTCCCCAAACCAAGCATATTAATAACATTTAAAGGACACTGAAGCCCAGGAAGTGCTGACTGAATAAAGCCTTCAGCTCTGAAGTGGTTTAATGATATAGAAGCAATTTATCATTCCAGTGAAAGTTGATGACATTTAAATAAAGCCAGTTACTGCATGTTACTGAGAATAAGCCCTAACGATGTATCTAATCTATTGCAAACTTTTTCATTTTCTTTCAACATTGTTGACTTTCCTACATTCTATCTGTGTTGATGTATGACAATATGTATTTTCAATCTTTGCTCTGTTGCTCTCTCCCTGCCGCCCATCACACCTTTTCTTTCATCAAGTAGCACATTTGGGTTTCAGCTCAAAATATCATTAAAGGCTTGGTTCAAATATGGACTAAGATTAATTACAGAGGAGACAGGAGAATTATTGCCCTTGACATCAATGAACCATTGACTGAGTGTGGTGTTGAAGAGACTTGGTAATATAAACCAAAGCAAAAATACTCCAATAGTTGGGGTCTTACTTGGTCTACGTCCCGCAGTTCCTTACTCAATGGCCCCGAAGAAGGGGCAGAAGAGAGAATGTCTGGGGTGGGTGGGGTCCTTGAATAGGTTGGCTGCTTTCTTGATGCCGGCTGGTGGCATAGTGGAGTGGTCCCCAACCACTGATATGAAAAGGAAACGATATGATTTGGCGATATGAAACGATATGAGTCTGCTGCACCTTTCCTCATTCCCTGTCACGCCCATTGTTGAACTTGAACACACGCGAGGTCATCAGTTGGTCATTAACCTACGACTACTCGATGAGTAAAAAACAAACGTCGCTTGAGAGTTTCTTTGGAAGAGGTGGTAGGGGACATAAAAGGCCTAACGATGATGACAACGCAGAGACAGCTGAGGCTGAGACTGCAAAAAAAAAGAAAGCTTCCTTCAACAGAAAATACGACGAGTCGTACATAAAGTATGGCTTTATTGTGACTGGTGACTTGCACGCTCCAAGCCCCCTGTGTGTGATATGTGGAGACAAGCTGTCTAATGAGGCAATGAAGCCCTCAAAACTGCTTCTGCACCTTGAGTCCAAACACCCTGCACTTATGTTCATACGAGGAAAATATGCGCTGTGTTTAATATCCAAACATTACTTAAAATATTATGATGCTATTGACTTATAAGTGACTTATAATTGACTTATCACCATATTCATGCGAGGAAAATATGCGCTGTGTGTTTAATATTAAATTCATTCGACAAACCCTTTTAGAAACAAAATTGAGTGTATTAGCCACTTGTAAGTGACTTATAGTTGACTTATCACCTATATTCCGCTCGTGATTAACACCCCCCCCCAAAGTCGGCCAGTCCGCAAGAATATTGTCAATATTAAACCAGTCCATGGTGCAAAAAAGGTTGGGGACCCCTGGCGTAGTGGCATTAGTGCTGGACTTCGGAGCAAAAGCTCCTGAGTTCAAATCCAGCCGGCTCCCTTGCACGCTTTCCATCCGTGCTGGGTTGAACGTCGAGCTAGCAACTTGGCCTCGTAAAAATAAGAAAGCCTGCTAAAAAAAAAAGCCGTCATGATGACGTCCCAATGACTCCACTCGGAGTTAAGGGTTTTCTTCTTCGCTCTTGATGCAGTCAGTGGGAAGTGTAGACGAAGTCAATGGAGGGGAAGCTGCTTTATGTGATGGACTGGAATGCATCCACTACTCTCTGCAAATCTCTTGAAGCCTAGGGCAGAGCAGCTGCCATACCAACCAGTGATGCATCCAGATAGAAGGCTTTCCATTGTCTATAGGAATTGGTGAGCATCAATGGGGACATGTTGAATTTCCTTAGCCTTCTGAGGAAGTGGAGGTGCCTTCTTTGCCCTAACAGCTATGTGATTGGACCAGGATAAGCTGTTGATGATATTTACACCTAGGAACTTGAAGATTGAACAGCAGGTCAGGCATAACTTGTAGAAAGAGTAACGGAGTAAACTTTTCAGCTCCCCTCTTCCTCAGTCAGAATTGGGAGAGAAAATACCAGTCTTTGTCATAGAGAAAGTGGGAGATTATGGGGAGTGCAAAGGAAACATCCATGACTGGGTAAGACAAAATTATGTCAGAATTAGAAAGGCTGTACTACTTTGCTTGGACAATGTGTTTCTAAAGCAGGGCAATGGGACATGCCCAACAGGCTAAGCTGTACTGTGGGAAAAAGAAAACTAGAGGGGAGGAGGAGAGAAGTTAAGTGAAGTAGTGACTCACTTCCATTTCTTCCAATGTACTGTACAGTATCTGGTGTTCACAATGTGGTTCCCTGGACACTGCAGAAACAAATGCAAGTTGGGTGACTGTATTATGGAGTGCATGTGTCCAGTCTGCAAGAGTGACCATAAGTTCCCATGTGCCTGTCACTTTAATTCCTTTTTGACACATCTGTCTTTGGCCTCTTGCACTATTATGAGGCCCAAGGCAAATTTGAGGGACAATTCATCTTCTGTCTAGACTCATTACACATTCCAGACTCCGACTTTAGTTACCTCACTTTTTTTTTCTGTTGTGCATCAGAAGTGGCCATTTCTGCCAGTCATCCTGTGATTTTGTTCTGCTTAATTCCTATGTTACAACTGACTGATGTACTGGCCCTGTTCCACAACTGCGCAATACCAAAATGAACGTTTTTGTTTGAATTGTGATTTTCCTTGTAAAAATTGTGTTTAATATGTGTTCCATTCATGTTTTTCTTGTGAATGCTGCTTGTATGATGCTACGTGCCTGCAATGTTTTTCATTGTGCGTTCATGTATTTGTGCATATGGTAATGAACTTGACCTTGACTTTGACACAATGGGACCAAAGCAGCACGATCTGCTTCCAACGATCACACCAGCACCATTCTCTTTATTCAACCCTTGCTTCCCTACCTTCCTTACAACCAACAACTAACTTGTTTTCCTCTTTCCCAATTCTGATGAAGGTTCTAAGACCAGAAAAGTTAACTGTTTCTCTTTCCATAAATGTTTCCTGACTTTCTGAGTGTTTCCATTGTTTTCTGTTTTATTCCTTAGCACTGACATCACCAGACTAGTGAGCATAAATTACATATGCTCCATCATAGCTGATTTTTGAACCAATTCCACCTTGATCAATACTTCACTTTTAACACATTTGTCACTTTTCACATATATAAGTTTCTAAAGTACATTCTATGACAAATATTGTACTTTCCAATCAATATACTCAACCTTCATGGAGAATAATTATAACACAAGAAAAATTACATTGTATTTTCCATCCTAAATTTCCACAAAGTTTCATGGTTTTTCAATGGAAGTTATTGTACAGTAACAGATCATTCCATCCAACTGGTCTATACTGGTGTGATTATTTTAGAAATCTTGTCCTATTTTATTTATAATCCTATAATTATGACAGTTTATTCCCCTCTCTGTGTTTATCTAGCTTCTCCTAATATGCATCTATCTGTGCTATTTGTCTCAAGTATTTCATGTGGTAACAAGTTTTGTACTCTAACCACTCTTTGGAGATATGAGTTATCCCAACTTCCTTAAAAATAAATTATTAATAAATTTACCGTATCTAAAACCTCTTGTTTTGAATCCCCTATAAACAGAACCCTTTTCTTTATAAGACCATATGACTTATGAGCAGAATTAAGACAATTGAACCATTGAGTCTGCTCCGCCATTCCATCATGGCTGATTTATTATCCCTCTCAATCCCATTCGTCTGTCTTCTTCCTGAAACCTTTGATGTGCTTAGTAATCAAGAACCTATCATCCTCTGCTTTAAATATACCCCATGATTAGGCCTCCACAGTCATCTGTGGCAGTGAATTTTACAGCGAAAGAAATTCCTCCTCATTTCCGTTCTTGTATTCAGAGGCTGTGCCCTCTGGTCCTAGACTCCCCATTATAGGAAATATCCTCTCCACGCCTACTGCATCTAGACCTAAACTATCTTTATGCTAAGTTTATCGAGCACTTTAGTGTTAAAGATATCCAAGAGTGTCCAAAACTCAGACTTGCCTCTAAAGAAAAGAGCCTTTTTGTGGTTTACATTTAAATAAAAATGGAAGGAAGTATGAATGAGGAAAAGTCAAATAGCTCATCATATTGTTTGCTTCAAGGACATGCACAGATCACATCCTTCACCCTTTTAGTGTTACAGCTTGCTTGCTGATTAAGAATTCCTGTTGTTTTAAAGACAGGTCTACTTTTGTGCCACTAGATGACAGTCACTTCCTTAAATTGATAAGTCTGAAAAGCCTGTTTGCTAAATTATATTCAGCTTTTAGTTATAAGATTATCATTACTCTGGGCCTTATTTCCTGGCTTTGCTAAAATAAGCCTTTACATCCAGTCCTGGATGACATATAATTTTTAATATTTTTTTAGATATAGGATGAACGCGTAAATTGCAAGGCCAGCATTTACTACTCTGTCAATTCCAGGGAAAATTATCTCTACAAGTCTCAGTGATTTGGCTGACTTGTTCTATACTCTGCAATTTAGTTACTTCAGGTAGAGCATAGATCGTAAAATAATACAGCTCAAGGACAGGCCTTTTGGCCCATGACAATTGTGCCAAGCAGCTGCCTGAGCTTGATTTCTATGCCTCCTTTCCTGCTTCTGCTTGTTCATGTGCCTGTCTAAATGCATCTCAAATGTTGCTATCTTATCCGCTTCTGCAATATTTCCCTGGCATAGTGCTCCAGGCAACTACCCTCTCTGCTGAAAAACGTACTCCGCAAATTTTATTTAAACTGTCCCCACATCACCTTAAAGTTATATCCTCTAGTACTGGAGATTTTCACCCTGGGAGGGGGGGAAACAACTCTGACTTTCTACCATAAGACATTTGACCCATCGAGTCTGCTCCATCATTCCATCATGGCTGATTTATTAGCCCTCTCAAACACATTCTCCCGTAACTTCTGACACCCTTCCTAGTTAAGAGCCAATCAACTTCCACTTTAAGTATATCCAATGAATTTGCCTCCACAGCCATCTGTAGCAATGAATTCCACAGATTCACCACTCTCTGGCCAATCTAATCCCTCCTCATCTCTGTTCTAAAGGAAGGTCTTTCTACTCTGAGGGCGTGCATTTTAGTTCTAGACTTCCCCACTATAGGAAACATCCTCTCTAGGTCCACTCTATATAGGTCTCTCAACATTTGATAGGTTTCAATGAGATCCCCCTCATTCTTCTAACTCCAATGAGTACAGGTCCAGAGCCATCAAATGTTTCTCATATGTCACTGGCAGCCAACCAGAAAAGGATCATTTTATTCCTACTTGCTGCCTCCTACCAATCAGCCATCATAATCGGGTGATGTATACTGAAGGAATTGAGCAGTATTTTGAAGCCAATGAAAAGCAAGTATCATTGTTACCAAGTGCAAAAGGTGGAAGAACATACAGTTTGCTAAGAGGTTTGACTGCTCTAACCACACCAGCTTTACTGATAATGGTGGAAGTTATGCAGGAATATTTAGAACCAAAACTATTGTTGATTGCAGAACACTTTAGCTTTCATAAGTGGAACCAAAAGGAAGGGAAGCCCATTTCAGCTTACTTGGCTGTATTGAAGAGAATGTCCGAACATTGTCTGTGCAGTGATGGGCTTAATGGTGCACTGAGAGATTACTTAGTTTGTGAAAACTTACAAGCAAGCATTCAAACATGGCTGCTAATTGAAGCACTACTCACAATTAAAAGAGCAGTTGAAATCACTGTATCAATGGAAACCGCAAACAGAGGCACAATTGAGTTACAGTCCGGAATGAAAGTGAGTGTAAACAAAATTACAATGTCTCAGCAGATAACTGGCAGGCTAAACAAATCATGTTACCATTGTGGCAGTGGGCCATGTACACCAGACCATTGTAGATTTAAAGGTAAAACCTGGAGAAAATGTAACAAAGTAGGACAGATACAAAGAGCGTGTCAGGCAGACAAAAATAAAAGGGACTGCCGAGGAAAGAGAAAAAGATGCTAAGTTGCAGTTTCAAAAAGAGCATGCTGTTAATGAAACATCTGAGAACGATAAGAGTGACTCAGGACTGAGAAGCCTAGAGATTTACAATGTGAAAAATAACAGGAGACAAGCGATCTGGCTTTACACCAGAAGTGAATGACAAATTAGTTAAAATGGAATCGGACATTGGCTGGGCTGATTCAGTCATTACATAACATTGATTTAAAAGCACTTCAAAGACACTGAACTGAAGGCTTCAGAAATCCAACTAAGAACTTATACACTGGGGAAAAAGTAACACTGGTGGAAATGACATTTGCAACAGTGCAATACAACAACTGACAAGCCACATTGGACTTGTATTTGTTAAAAACAGGAGATCCAGAGTTGTAGGGCCATGATTGGCCGAGTCATCTACAAGTTGATTGAAGATCCATCCACATCACCAGAGTTTTTTTACACAGAGAGTGGTGAGTGCGTGGAATGGGCTGCCGACGACGGTTGTTGAGGCGATAAAGTAGGGTCTTTTAAGAGACTCTTGGATAGGTACATGGAGCCTAGAAAACTAGAGGGCTATGGGTAACCCGAGGTAATTTCTAAAGTAAGTACATGTTTGGCACAGCATTGTGGGCTGAAGGGCCTGTATTGTGTTGTAGGTGTTCTATTTTTTATGTTCTAATAGTTATTACCCCTCAATCATCAGGCTCTTGAACTAAAGGGGATAGCTTCATTCATCTTCATTTGCCCCATCACTGAAATGTTCCCAGAACCAATGGACTCACTTTCAAGGACGTTTCATCCCATGTTTTCGATATTTATTGTTTGTTTATTTATTTATTTATTTATTTATTTTTATTTTTGTATTTGCATGGTTTGTTGTCTTTTGCACCCCGGTTGAATTCTGAGTTGGTGTGGTATTTCATTGGTTCTATTATAGTTATTATTCCATTATGATTGAGGATACCCACAAACATGAATCTCAGGGTTGTAAGTGTGACATATATGTACTTTGATAATAGGTTTACTTTGAACTTTGAAATTTGAACTTTGAACTGTGATAAAGTCAATTGAAAAGCAGATTAAGAAAGGGACTGGATGATACCACAGCAGTGTTCAGGGATAGCACTGGAAAACTCAAACATAACAAGGGTAAGATAGTGTTAAATGAAAATGTCACACCCAAGTGGGAATAGTGGTGAAACTCCTTCAGTTCTCATTGAATTGCTGACTTCCCTTGTTATGCTGGGGAAAGTTGCAAGATTGAGCTGGGAATCACTGACAGCAAGTTCAGGATTTCACAATTAACTGTGCATGTGCTAACTCCAGATGTCGCTGTCCACTTCACTGTGAAATAATGACAGATGTTGACAGTTTCAGTGCATTTACAACTGCAATATCTGGGTCCATTTATTTAGCAAATTACATGTGGTTATTTTATCCAATTAAGCAGGTGCTCTATAATCCTCAACTAAATTCTATCTGATCTATATGGCTCAGTAGCTTGTTAGATTTGATTATGATGGGAGTTAAACAAATATGCCATAAATCAAGATTAAAATATGTTATTTACTTGAATCTAAAAGAAGAAGCAATTTACATGACTTCAGCAAACAATTTCTTAAGCAATTATTTTAATAAGATATGATTTGATATGATTAAGAGGGATAAAAATATGATTTGAATTAATGTTTCCATTTGATGAAGGTTTTCTCAGATGAAACATCATAGACTCTAATAAAATAACACTGATTCGCTGTCCACAGATACTGTCTCACCTGCTGAATATTTTGAAGTATATCTGTTCCATATTCCATATTGAAAACTATCTTTGCCACAAGAAAATGGCAGGAAGTACCCCACAACCGTTCCATTTGATGCGGCAGAAACCCTGAAGATTTTACTACAGACAGTTGTAAAGGATCATACTCAAATGATAAAACTAAGTATGTTCCATAAGAAAACTGTACTCAATAATGAACTGACTCGTTGCTTAACAGAAGTAAAATTCATGTAGGTGGAAAGCTTGCATGGAATTGCACAAACTAAATCATGTTACCAGCAAGGTTCATTCACTAATCCATCTTTTGAATGATTTCTACAAAGAAACTAATGTGTGGATGCTTCTGAAAAAATTGCACTGAGGATCAACTTGACATTTTCCTGTAGCACAGGGGTTCCCAACCATTTTTTTATGCCATGGATCCTACCATCAACCAAGGGGTCCATGTTCTCCAGTTTGGGAGCCCCTGCTCTTGCACTTTGTGTCACTCTCTCCGGTGTTCCACCCTCAATTGCTTCTCATTTTTCTAAATCCTGGTGAAAATAGATCCATCAAAATTCTAAGCAGAAGGTTGACTGTGAAAATTGGCACAGATTTCTCTAAATATGCAACCTTCACCTGGTTTGCTGAAAAATTGTCAGTGGCCACATAATGAAGTACATGCTGCTCCTTTGTCTTATGGTCTTATAGAACATGTCAGTTGCAAGTTCTTAGAGCATTCTCAAAGCTCAGAAAGCTGCTCTGGATTGAGAGCTACATCTAGTTAAGATAGATGTCAGGTTACTCATTTCTCATGTATTCTGTTTGATGATGGGACCTGATTTACTGGCATTGAAGGATCCCATATTGCCACACAACAATTGAGCCTTCCACAATGGAAAACACAAAAATGGCATTATATGTTGCTGTATATATTGGAGCTCTGAGTAATGGTTAGACGGGGTGGTACTTTAACCTGAAAGAGAAAAGGTTAGTAAGTACTGTTGGGAAAACAGGAGTGTAAACGCACGTGAGGGGAATACAAAGCTAAATTGCATCTATTTTAATGCAAGGAGCTTACTTTTAAGGTAAATGAGTTCAAAGCTTTAATTAATATATTATTGTTGCCATTGCAAAAACATGGCAGTACTGGTAACTAGGTATCGAGACTAACAAAAGTTTCAGGTGAGACAGAGGCTGGCAGGTGATAGGTGGAACAAGATGGGGAGGTTGACAAAGGTAGAGAACTTGCAACTGACATGTTCTATAAGACCATAAGACAAAGGAGCAGAATTAGACCATTCAGCCCATCAAGTCTGCTCCGCCATTCCATCATGGATGATCCGGGATCTCACTCAACTGTATATACCTGCCTTCTCACCATAACCTAGGAAACTATCAATTTTTTGCTTTAAATATACCCATGGTCTTGGCTGCCACAGCTGTCTGTGGCAGAGCATTCCACAGATTCACTACTCTCTAGCTAAAAATTTCCTTCTTACCTTGGTTCTAAAGGGTTGCCCTTCAATTTTGAGGCTGTGCCCTCTAATTCTGGATACCCCACCATTGGAAACATTTACTCCACCCCTACCTTATCTTGTCCTTTCAACATTTGGTGGGTTTCAATAAGATTCCTCCACATTCTTCTAAATTCTAGTGAGTAAAGGCCCAAAGCTGCCAAATGCTCATCATATGTCAACCCTGGAATCATCCTCGTGAACCTCCTCTGGACTCTCGCCAATGACAACAAATCCTTTCTGAGATATGGGGCCCAATACTGTTGACAATACTCCAAATGTGGCCTGACTAGTGTCTTATAAAGCCTCAGCATTATCTCCCTGGTTTTATATTCTATTCCCCCTGAAATAAGTGTCAACATTGCATTTGCTTTGTTTACCACAGACTCAACCTGTTAATTAACCTTCTCGTAGTCTTGCACGAGGACTCCTAAGTCACTTTGTACTCTGATGTTTGAATTTTCTCCCCATTTAGATAACAGTCTGCATGTTTGTTCCTTTTATCATACATTTCCTAAGACTGTAGTCCATCTGCCACTTTTTTGCCTATTCTTCCAATTTGTCTAAGTCCTTCTGCAATCACATTGCTTCCTCAGCACTAACTACCCTTTCACCTATTTTCATATCATCTGCAAACTTTGCTACAAAGCCATCAATCCTATTATCTAAATCACTGAAAAACAATGTGAAAAGTAGCAGTTCCGATATTGACCCCTGAGGAACACCACTAGTCACTGGCAGCCAACCAGAAAAAGCCCCCTTTATTCCCACTCACTGCCTCCTGCCTGTCAGCCGTTCCTCTATCCATGTCAGTATCTTTCGTATAATGCATGGGATTTTATCTTGTTAAGCAGCCTCATGCGTGGCACCTTATCAAATGCCTTCTGAAAATCCAAGTAAATGACATCCACCCTTCTTGTTACTTCCTCAAAGAACTCTAACAGATTCATCAGGCAAGATTTCTCTTTACAGAAAACATGCTGACTTTGACTTATTTTATCATTAGTCTCCAAGTACCCTGAAACCTCATCCTTAATAATGGACTCCATCACTTTCCCAAACATCGAGTTTGGGTTAACTGGCCTATAATTTCCTTTCTTTTGCCTTTCTCCCTTCTTAAAGTGGAGTGACATTTGCCATTTTCCAGTCCTTCCGGACCATACCAGAATCAAGTGATTCCTGAAAGATCATGACCAAAGCATCCATTATCTGACTTACAATGTCCTTTCTTTTGCCTTCCGCTCTTCTTAAAAGAGTGGAGTGATATTTGCAATTTTCCAATCCTCCAGAACCGAGTGATTCTTGAAAGATCATAACTAATGCATCTGCTATCTCTTTAGCAGCCTGTTTCAGAACTCTAGGATGTAGTCCATCTGGTCCAGGTAACTTATCCACCCTAAAACCTTGCAGTTTGCCTAGCACTTTTTCCTTTGTAATAGCAATGGCTCTCACTCCTGCTCCCTGACACTCATGGACCTCTGGCACACTGTTAGTGTCTTCCACAGTGAAGACTGGTGCAACATACTTATTAAGTTCATCCACCATTTCTTTTTCCCCTATTACTACCTCACCAGCATCATTTTCCAGTGATCCAATATTAACACTCACCTGCCTTTTACTCTTTATATAACTAAAAAAAACTTTTAGTATCCTGCTTTATATAATTGGCTAGTTTGCCCTCATATTGCAACTTTTCCCTTCTTATAACTTTTTAGATTGCCTTTTGATAGATTTTAAAAACTTCCTAATCATCCAACTTCCTACTCACTTTTGCTACATTATATGCCCTTTCCTTGGCTTTTATGAAGTCCTTAACTTCCCTTCTCAGCCACAGTTGCCTATCCCTGCCAATTGATAACTTGTTCTTCTTGGGGACATACCTATCCTGTGACTTGTGAACTATTCCCAGAAACTTCAACCACCTCTGCTCTGCCGTCATCCCCTCCAGTGTCCTCCTACAATCTACCTGGGCAAGCTCCTCTGTCATGTCTCTGTAATTCCCTTTATTCCATTGAAATACTGATAATATGACTTATGTTTGTCCCTCTCAAATTTCAGTATGAATTCAATCATTATTATGATCACTGCCTCCTAAGCTTCCTCATAAAATCTGGATTATTACCTAACACCCAAACTAAGATAACCTTTCCCCAAGTAGGCTCAAGCACAAGCTACTCTAAAACGCCATCTCGTAGTCACTCAACAAATTCCACCCCCCCCCGCTTGCAATCTGATACCAACCTGATTTTCCCAATCCCCTTGCATATTGAAGTCTCCCATCACAGTTGTGACATTACCATTATTACATGCCCTTTCCAGCTCCCAGTGCAATCACAACCCTATATCTTGTCTACTATTTGAAAGCCTATGCTGTATATGATTCCCATAATGTGTTTTTTACCCTTGCAGTTTCTTAACTCCACCTGTAAAGATTCAACATTCTCTGACCCTATTTCACCTCTTTCTAAAGATGTAATTCCATCTTTTACCAACAGAGCCACACTACCGCCTTTGCCTTCCTGCCTGTCCTTTCGATACAAATTATACCCTTTGATATTAAACTCCCAAATATGATCTTCTTTCAGCCACGACTCAGTGATGCCCACAACATCATACTGACCAATCTCTAATTGTGCCACGAGTTCATCCACCTTATTCCAAGTGCTATGTGCATTTAAATACAGCACCTTCAGTCCTGCATTCTTTGCCCTTTTGAATTTTTCCTCTGGATGGTACAATTTAACTCTTTGCTGCGTCTGCATTTGTACCCAGTCATTGACTTGTCCTTCGTTACATTCATGTTACACCCATCATCTACTTGTAAACCTGCTGGCTCATCCACAGCTCCATCAGACTGGTTCCCATCACCCTGCCATATTAGTTTAAACCGGTCCCAATAGCTCTATCAAACCTGCCCAAAAGGATATTGGTCCCCCTCAGATTCAAGTGCAACCTGTCCCTTTTGTACTGGTCACACCTGCCCTAGAAGAGGTCCCGATGATCGGGAAATCTGAATCCCTGCCCCTGCTCCAATTCTTCAGCCACGCATTTATCTGCCACCTCATTCTATTCCTATCCTCACTGTTGTGTAGCCCAGGCAGCGATCCTGAGATTACTACCCTTGAGGTTCTGCTTCTCAGCTTTCTTCCTAAATCCCTGTATTCTGTTTTCAGGACCTCTTCCCTTTTTCTACCCGTGTCATCGGTACCAATAAGTACCACGACCTTTGGCTGCTCACCCTCCCTTTTCAGAATGTTGTGGATGTGTTCAGAAACATCGTGGACACTGGCACCTAGGAGGCAAATTACCATCTGCGTTTCTTTTTCACATCCACAGAATTTCCTGTCTGTCCCACTAACTATAGAGTCCCCTATCACTGCTGCCATCCTCTTCCTTTCCCTACCCTTCTGAGCCACAGGGCCAGACTCAGTGCCAGAGGCACGGTCACTGTTGCTTCCCCCAGGTAGGTCAACGCTCCCCAGTGGTACTGAAAATGGAGTACTCATTGTTGAGGTGGATGGCCACAGGGGTGTTCTCCACTATCTGATGTCCCCCCTTCCCTCTCTTGACAGTCAATCATTTATCTGTCTCCTGTAGCCTTGGGGTGACCACCCCCTGTAGCTCCTGTCTATCACCTCCTCACTTTCCGTTAACAAGTTGAAGGTCATCGAGCTGTAGCTCCAGTTCCTTAACACAGTCTCTAAGGAGTTGCATCTTGATAGATCTGGTGCAGACGTCGCCACTGGGGAGGCTGGAAGTCTCCTGGAAATCCCACATCTGACACACAGAACATAACTTTGGCCCTGCAGACACACCCCCTTTTCTAGAACATAGAACATAGAATAGTACAGCACAGTACAAGTCCTTCAGCCCACAATGTTGTGCCGACCCTCAAACCCTGCCTCCCATATAACCCCCCACCTTAAATTCCTTCATATTCCTGTTTAGTAGTGTCTTAAATTTCACTAGTGTATCTGCCTCCACCACTGACTCAGGCAGTGCATTCCACGCCCCAACCACTCTCTGAGTAAAAAACCTTCCTCTAATATCCCCCTTGAACTTCCCACCCCTTACCTTAAAGCCATGTCCTCTTGTATTGAGCAGTGGTGTCCTGGGGAAGAGGAGCTGGCTATCCACTCTATCTATTCCTCTTATTATCTTGTACACCTCTATCATGTCTCCTTTCATCCTCCTTCTCTCCAAAGAGTAAAGCCCTAGCTCCCTTAATCTCTGATCATAATGCATACTCTCTAAACCAGGCAGCATCCTGGTAAATCTCCTCTGTACCCTTTCCAATGCTTCCACATCCTTCTTATAGTGAGGTGACCAGAACTGGACACAGTACTCCAAGTGTGGCCTAACCAGAGTTTTAAAGGGCTGCATCATTACATCGCGACTCTTAAACTCTATCCCTCGACTTATGAAAGCTAACACCCCACAAGCTTTCTTAACTACCCTATCTACCTGTGAGGCAACTTTCAGGGATCTGTGGACATGTACCCCCAGATCCCTCTGCTCCTCCACACTACCAAGTATCCTGCCATTTACTTTGTACTCTGTCTTTCAAGAGATAAATAAGAAAAAGAAATAAGAAATTAATGTACCTACTTACCTCGCCTCCACTTGTTCTCGCTGAAGCTCTGATGTGCTTAAGCCTTACTACTCTGGCTCAGGCTGCTCCCATGACGATTGCTCCACCTGACGGTACCTCTTATTTATAGAGAGTGGATTTTTGAAGCTCCACTCCAGACCTGCGTGGGAACGCTTCTACCGTGTCTGCACCGCTGTCCATTAAACCAATCGACTCCCACAGCTATTGTGACTATACCTCCTTCCACCCTATCTCCTGTAAGAATGCTATCCCTTTTTTTTCAATTTCTCCATCTGTTCTCTATTTGAGGCCTTCAGTTCCAGGCTTCCAAAATGGCTTCCCCCTGCTATAGCTGATGGAACTCTCATAAATGTTTCCTCCATTTCCAGCATGTCTGCTCTCAGCCCTCCCTTCCCTCAGATAGAACAGACACAGAATCCTTTGGTGCTCACCCTTCACTCTACTAACACCTCATCTAGAATATCACCTCTGCCTTTCAGCCAGCTGTAAAAATGTGCCACCACCTGTCATATCTTCCCATTCCCCCACCCTGTCAGCTTTCCGCTTTCTGCAGGAACCACCCTCTCCATTCCCAAGCACTTCACTCTGCAGCCACAAGAGGCGTCCCTACACACCTCACCTCCGCCATCCAGGAACCTAAACAGCTCTTCCAGGTGAGGAAGAAGTTCACCTGCATCTCTTCCAACTTGACTGAGAACATTCAGTACTCACAGCGTGGCCTCTTCTATATTGATGAAGCCAAGCATAGACTATAGGCCATCATTTTGTAGAGCACCAATGCTCTGTCTTCAGAGGCCATCTTGAGCTTTCGTTTGCTCATCATTTTAATTCTGCTCCCCCCCCCACCGCCCCCACACCAACATGTCTGTCCTCAGCTTTCTGCATTGCTACAAAGAGACCAAATGGAAACTGGAAAAACAGCATTTTATATACTGTATTTCATATAACATCTTAAATCCTTTCCTCCCACAGATGCTGTTCGACCCATTGAGTTCCTCCGGCAGATTTTTTGTGACATCGCATATTCTGCTTGTGTACAACCTAACAGTATGAACATTGGATTTTCTAATTTCAGGTAACACACATACTGGTTAGTATTCTCCTCCCACACACACATTTACTTCTCTTGTTCACATCTCCCATATCCCCTCCCCTACCAGCTTCCATCTGCCCATCACCCACCTATAATGTACCTATTTCCATCTCTTACTTACACCCCCCACCACCACTCCACTAAAATTTCTATATACAGGCAATCTTTCCTCTTTCCTCTCAATGAATTGCAAAGTCTTGGCCCAAAATGTTGACATACATCTTCTGCCTCTACAGGTGCTGGTTGATGCGGGGTTCCTTCAGTGTTCTGTTTGTTACTCTTTATGGATAGAATAGAAAATGTGTTGTCACTTTTTTGGGAGCCCTTCCAACATCCAGCAGGAGATAGAAGAACAGATATGTGGGCTGATATCAGAGAAGTGTGGTAAAAACAGGGTTACTGTAATTGGGATGTGTCATTTTCCCAAATATTAATTGGGATTGCCTGAGAGTTATATGGTCAGAGTGGGTAGAATTTTTGAGGTGTCTCCAGGAGAGCCTTTTGACACAAGATGTAGATAGATCAATATGGGAAGGAACAGTCTTGACATTATCAGGTGTGGAGGAAGTGTCAGCATAGGAGCAGTTTGGAGGTAGATAGTGACTATAACTTTGTATGTTTCAACGTGTTTAAAGAAAATGAAAGGGATAGACCAGGAGTAAAAGTCTTAAACTGGGGAAAGACCAATTTCAATATAATAATACAGTAAGGTCTTTTAAGAGTCTCTTAGATATGTACATGGAGCTTAGAAAAATAGAGGGCTATGTGGTGGGGTAATTCTAGTTAGTTTCTAGAGTAGATGGTCTGCACATCATTGTGGGCCAAAGGGCCTGTAATGTGCTGTAGGTTTCTATATCAGAGTGCAGAGACAGAGGGTGGAAGGTTTCATGCTATCCATTCGAAGTAGGCTGCCGTGAGTTTATTGCGTTCACTTTCCAGAAGTGGCTGCGTGACCTTGGCTTCACTAGAAGAGAGATCAAGTCAACCAGCAGGGCTGTAGCTGAGGCAGCAGAGAAAGGATCAGCATGGGTGTGGACCAAGTACGTCCAGAGGGGCAGATAGTCAGACAGTGTACACATTTTGCAAACCCTTCAGTAGTTGCATAGACACCTGAAGAGCAGACTATCTGTTGGATGGAAGTGACCAACAACTCTGATAGAGGCAGATGCCAGGTTTTTAAGCTCACCAGTGGGAGGTGATGCTTTAGCACTGCTGGCCCACCACCTCGAGGGAGTCTTGATCATAAATGGGCCAAAACTCCTGAAGCCAGGTGCCAGATCAATTGGTGATCCCACTGGTGATAGCACAGGACAGTTAACATCTTAGTCCACGTGTATTTTGTAACTCTGATTCTATGAACTTGACAAGGTAGATTGGGAGCATCGAGTTGCAAGTAAGTCTATATCTGTACAGTGGGAACAAGATTCAAGATTGTTTAATATTATTTCCAGTGTGCAAGTGAAAAGGAGACGAAATATATTTCTGACTATCTGAGTTCTGTTGGTCAGGAAGTCTAACACAGTGGTTTATTTAGACAGAGGAGTTGGAATTTGTTTACCAAGGTCTGTGGGTCAATAGTGTTGAATGCCATACTGAAATTCAGAAAGAGCATCCTGACATACAGTAAGCATCCTTGTTTTCTAGCTGTGCCAGGGCTGGGTGCATGACGGATCCTACGGCATCTGTCCTAGAGCGGTTCTGTCGGTAAGCATATTGGTGAGTGTGCAATGTGGCAGGAATGGAGTTTTTGGTTGGTGCCATTACCAGCCATTCACAACACTTCCCAAATGGCATCAGTGCCACCGTAGAGTATTGTTTAGTTCTGAAGGTGTAGAGTTCTTTGGTACAGGGATAATGGTGGCTTATTTGAAGCATGTGGGAACAGTAGACTGGATGAGAGAAGTATTGAAGATGGCAGTGAGGATGTCAGTGGGTTGTTGTGCACAATCCCTGATTACTCAGCCTGGGGTGTTATCTGGTCCAGCAGCCTTACAGGGAATTATTTTAAATCGGCTTCAAGGTTGGCACAGACATTGTGGGTCTATTCCAGCGCTGTAGCATTGTATGTTTCATGTTCAAGTAATCAGTGATCACTGCAAATGCAAACATACTGTTTTATATCTCAGCTACAATGAATTTCCTGATCTTTTGCTTTTGATCAATAACGGGCACATAACAAGTGCAACATGAAAATAAAGAAAGTGTAATCTTCCAATTACTGCTAAATTAAATGGAGTATCACGCCCCTGTGGCATGGGATTTGTAATTGCAGAGGAAATGAAGAGGAATTAATACTATACTTGACATTCCTCTTGGATAATGTGCTATCTACAGTGTAAATTTGCAGAAGCTGTGGATTGTGCAATACTAATTATCTGCTGTAATATTTTGGCCCAGACCATTTGTGCCAAGTGTGACTCAACTCACCCTCATGTCGGCTGACGTTCTCTGTGCTGGACATCTGTTCCAGAGGGGCAGATGATAAAGGGAAAAGGTGACAGCTTTTATCACCCTGTTAGAGGAAAGACATTGTCAAGCTTACGAGGGTGCAGAGGAGATTTACGAGGATGCTGCCAGGACTAAAGGGTCTGTGTTATGGGGAATCTTCGTCCACGCTGAACCTATATTCTCTGGAGTGCAAGAGAATGAGGGGTGACCTCATAGCAGTTTATAAAACCGCGAGGGTTGTGGATAAGGTGGACGGTCCTTTCCAGATTGATCCCAGGGGAGTTATCCTCAGCCAAACAATGATTGATGCAACCTTAAAGAAGGCATGTCAAGTGCTCTACTTCATTAAGAGTTTAAGGATCTTTAGTATGTCAGCAAAGAATCGAGCACTTTTCTACAATGCACGGTGAAGAGCATTCTGACTGGTTGCATCATTGCCCAGTATGGAGGCTCCAATGTGCAGCTTTGAAAGAGGCTGCAGGAAAGTTGTAGTCTCAGCCAGCATAACCCTCTGCACTACTGAAACATCTTCAAAAGGCTCTGCCTTAAGAGGGTGGCATTCATCAGTAAGGACCCTCACCATCGGTACATACCCTCTTCGCGTTTCCAAGTACAGGAGCCTGAAGACCAACACACAATGTTTTAAGAACAGATTTTTTCCCCTCCACCATCTGAATGGTCCATGTTTCCATGAGCAATACCTCATTATTGTCTTTTGTGCTTTTATATATTTTTGTAACTTATAATAATTTTTATGCCTTGTTCTGTACTGCAGCCACAAAACAACAAATTTCATGACAAGTGCCAGTGATAATAAACCTGATTCTGATTCTTTTCTCTAGGGTTGGGGAGTCCTAAAATAGAAGAGCGGAGAAAGGAGAAAGATTTAAAGGAGATTTTTAGAAAGTCAATTCTTTACACAGAGGGCATTGTGTTCCAGATAAAGTGGTCAAGATGGGTACAATAACAACATTTCAGAGGCATGTGAATAGGTATATGGAGGGGAGAGGCTTGGAGAGTTATGGACTGAATACACAAACAGAGAGGGTGCTGTGACGGCATGCACCAGTTGGGCCAGAGTGCCTGTTGCCATGATGTATTACTCTCTGACACTATGGGTTTGACAGATACCGGCCAATGGGACTCCTATCCCAATCTATTAGGAATGGACTTTAATCTCTATGTGCCATTTGCATAACTGTTCTTTTCTTCGAACTGACAGAGGGTTGTTTCTTTCCGATGGCCTCATCAGAGCTTGAGTCTCTGAGCACCGCACAGCTCTCTCTGCTATCAGTCACTGCAGAACCTTCGTTTTCATAAACCCTGTATCATTGCTTCTGCTGCCTAGCTAATTGATTGCCACAAACAAAATGGGGTCTGAGCCATCAATGCAGGGATGGGGATTTTGTAGCATATGTGCATATACAGAGATGTTATTCAAAATGTCTGTCCGAACTCGTCCAATTCTCCTGCATTTGGCCCATATCCTTCTAAAGCGTTTTGATCCCTGTACTTATCTACGTGTTGCTTAAGCATCATAATTGGGGGTGACTCCACACTTCTTGTTGCAGTGGTATTCGAACATGACAATCAGAAGCAGGAGCAGGGCATTCACTCCTTGTGTCTGCTGAACTATTCAAAACAAACACGGCCAGCGTTCCCTCTAAGGTGTGCACATCTTGCTGCTAACGCACAAAGGAATTTAAACTGCACACAAAAGGTTGCCACTCTTTATCTCGTTGGCATGTTAAGCATATTTCACAATCGTACACAATCACATTTCCTTTTCCGGTTTCTGATATAGATGGTGTTGATAACATGGAGTTTGCAATGACTTGACTGCAGGTTTTAGAAATCGCTTATTTATACTGTTTTTATTAAAGAAATTATTGATTCACTGTGGGCACGTGGCCAAGTGGTTAAGGCATTCGACTAGCGATCTGAAGGTCCTGAGTTCGAGCCCCAGCCAAGGCAGCGTGTTGTGTCCTTGAGCAAGGCACTTAATCACACAGTGCTCTGCGACGACACCGGTGCCAAGCTGCATGGGTCCTAATGCCCTTCCCTTGGACAACATCGGTGTCGTGGAGAGGGGAGACTTGCAGCATGGACAACTGCTGGTCTTTCATACAACCTTGCCCAGGCCTGCGCCCAGGAGAGTGAAGACTTTCCAGGCGCAGATCTATGTTCTTGCAAGACTAACGGATGCCGTTATTGATTCACTATGTTGAATTCCAAAGAAGCAAAGGACGTTAAAGCACAAAAGAACTGCTAGTTCATTTAAAACGGAATGACTGCTATACCAAAAGCTCATGAGGTCAGGAACCTGCAGCTATGAAAAATACTTATGTACAATACAGAAAATGGTGTTACCTGTGTGTACTGTCATGATGCAAAATTTGCTGGAGAATTTGCACGTGGGAAGAAGTGGACTGCTATTTGGAAATCTGACTTCTTAAAGGTCATTTGGCAAGCAAATCACATATGGACGATGTGCAAGAGCTCTGGCGATCAAATCCTTCATTACCCGCTACAGGCCTGCTACGTATGGTTTGTGAGAGTGCAGATGAACGAGACTGAAAACAATCAAGGCCAGAGGAGATCAATGCTTTTATTGATAGTATTTTGCTAGCTGTTAAAATGAATACCTCTATATATAAAATTCAGTGTGCTCTTGTTGTTGTCACAAGATTTTAGCGCAAACTGGTCATTACAAATTAGAGGAAACATTGAATGTGGCTGATCTTTTACCTCAGCACCTCTTGCTTCCTTTTAAGTTTCAATCTTGAATGTACTTCAGGGCCCTCTGCTGGGAAGATATTTTTTCTCTCATCACTGTTCTAAACCATTTTTTTTGAGACTATCATCCTTGGTTGTGGACACTCCACCTTTGTTTGCTGCTGATCTTTGGACTGAGTTCCCATGTACAACAATTGTTCATCCCAGTTTGGCAAAAGAATAAATCAAGGAAGGTAGTGCACCCGTGGCTGACAAGAGAAATTAGGGATAGTATCAATTCCAAAGAAGTAGCATACAAATTAGCCAGAGAAAGTGGCTCACCTGAGGACTGGGAGATATTCAGAGTTCAGCAGAGGAGGACAAAGGGCTTAATTAGGAAGGGGAAAAAAGATTATGAGAGAAAACTGGCGGGGAACATAAAAACGGACTGTAAAAGCTTTTATAGATATGTAAAAAGGAAAAGACTGGTAAAGACAAATGTAGGTCCCCTGCAGACAGAAACAGGTGAATTGATTATGGGGAGCAAGGACATGGCAGACCAATTGAATAATTACTTTGGTTCTGTCTTCACTAAGGAGGACATAAATAATCTTCCAAAAATAGTAAGGGACAGAGGGTCCAGTGAGATGGAGGAACTGAGTGAAATACATGTTAGTAGGGAAGTGGTGTTAGGTAAATTGAAGGAATTGAAGGCAGATAAATCCCCAGGGCCAGATGGTCTGCATCCTAGAGTGCTTAAGGAAGTAGCCCAAGAAATAGTGGATGCATTAGTGTTAATTTTTCAAAACTCGTTAGATTCTGGACTAGTTCCTGAGGATTGGAGGGTGGCTAATGTAACCCCACTTTTTAAAAAAGGAGGGAGAGAGAAACCGGGAAATTATAGACCGGTTAGCCTAACGTCGGTGGTGGGAAAACTGCTGGAGTCAGTTATCAAGGATGTGATAACAGCACATTTGGAAAGCGGTGAAATGATTGGACAAAGTCAGCATGGATTTGTGAAAGGAAAATCATGTCTGACGAATCTCATAGAATTTTTTGAGGATGTAACTAGTAGAGTGGATAGGGGAGAACCAGTGGATGTGGTATATTTGGATTTTCAAAAGGCTTTTGACAAGGTCCCACACAGGAGATTAGTGTGCAAACTTAAAGCACACGGTATTGGGGGTAAGGTATTGGTGTGGGTGGAGAATTGGTTAGCAGATAGGAAGCAAAGAGTGGGAATAAACGGGACCTTTTCAGAATGGCAGGCAGTGACTAGTGGGGTACCGCAAGGCTCAGTGCTGGGACCCCAGTTGTTTACAATATATATTAATGACTTGGATGAGGGAATTAAATGCAGCATTTCCAAGTTTGCGGATGACACGAAGCTGGGTGGCAGTGTTAGCAGTGAGGAGGATGCTAAGAGGATGCAGGGTGACTTGGATAGGTTGGGTGAGTGGACAAACTCATGGCAGATGCAATTTAATGTGGATAAATGTGAAGTTATCCACTTTGGTGGCAAAAATAGGAAAACAGATTATTATCTGAATGGTGGCCGATTAGGAAAAGGGGAGGTGCAACGAGACCTGGGTGTCATTATACACCAGTCATTGAAAGTGGGCATGCAGGTACAGCAGGCGGTGAAAAAGGCAAATGGTATGCTGGCATTTATAGCAAGAGGATTCGAGTACAGGAGCAGGGAGGTACTACTGCAGTCGTACAAGGCCTTGGTGAGACCACACCTGGAGTATTGTGTGCAGTTTTGGTCCCCTAATCTGAGGAAAGACATCTTTGCCATAGAGGGAGTACAAAGAAGGTTCACCAGATTGATTCCTGGGATGGCAGGACTTTCATATGAAGAAAGACTGGATGAACTGGGCTTGTACTCGTTGGAATTTAGAAGATTGAGGGGGGATCTGATTGAAACGTATAAGATCCTGAAGGGATTGGACAGGCTAGATGCAGGAAGATTGTTCCCGATGTTGGGGAAGTCCAGAACGAGGGGTCACAGTTTGAGGATAGAGGGGAAGCCTTTTAGGACCGAGATTAGGAAAAACTTCTTCACACAGAGAGTGGTGAATCTGTGGAATTCTCTGCCACAGGAAACTGTTGAGGCCAGTTCATTGGCTATGTTTAAGAGGGAGTTGGATATGGCCCTTGTGGCTACAGGGGTCAGGGGGTATGAAGGGAAGGCTGGGGCGGGGTTCTGAGTTGGATGATCAGCCATGATCATAATAAATGGCAGTGCAGGCTCGAAGGGCCGAATGGCCTACTCCTGCACCTATTTTCTATGTTTCTATGTTTCTATGTAGGAGTTGGACTGTGATCAATCACTAAGTGGGAGCACGAGAAGGGAGCTCCCTTCTCAATCGGGCTCGTACTCAGGATTAAAAAGGCAAAACTTCACAGCAGTTTTTTGGAGTTGGACTGCGACCAGTCACTGAGCAGGATTCATTAGAAAGGGCCAATAAAAATAAAGCAAGTGCAAGCGGAGTGGCCATTCTTGGAGCGGCTATTATTGTGAGTGGGCCAGTGTCTGGAGTGGCGTTAGTTCATCGGACTTGGGCAAGGTAAGTATCTGGTAAGTTTCTCTTTTCCTTCTTAATTCTTCGTTCCTTGTCTGTTAGGGCAGAGTTAGAGCAGTGAGAATGGCTCCAGGAGCTGTGTTTTGTTCTGCACGTGAGGCGTGGAAATTCTGGGAGACATCCAGCCTCCGGATAACCACACCTGCACCAGGTGAACCAAGCTGCAGCTCCTCACTGGACATATTAAGGAACTGGACCTTTGCCTCATATAGAAGAATAAGGAGGTGATAGGTAGGCGCTACAGGGAGGTAGTTACCCTTAGGTTGCAGGAGGCAGGTAACTGGGTGACTGTCAGGAGAAGGAAGAGAAATGGGCAGCCAGTTCAGATTACCACTGTGGCTGTTCACTTCAACCATAAGTATACCACATTGGATACTGTTGAGGGGGATGACCTGTGGGAGGGAGCAGCAACGACTGGGTCTGCTGCTGTGGCTCAGAAGAGAAGGGAGGTGAAGACTACAATGGTGATAGGAGAGGAACAGAGTTCCATAGTCAGAGAAGCAGAGACCAGATTCTATAGGCGTGATGGAGACACCTGGATGGTATGTGGCATCCCAGGTGTCAGGGTCAGGGATCTTGGCATTCTTAAGGGGGAGGGTGTGCAGCCAGAAGCCTTGGTACATATTGGCAATAACGACCTAGGTAGGAAATGTGAGCAGGTGGATTACTGGAGGAATGGAGATAGACTAACCCCTATGACATCAATGGATCTGGAGTTGACAGGGTGAACAGCTTTAAGTTCGTCGGCATACACATCCCCGAGGATCTTACATGGTCTGTATATACCTCAGGCAGTTGAAGAAGTTTGGTATGGGTCCCCAAATCATTAAAGGCATCAGTTAGTCTTGCGAGACCATGGATCTACACCTGGAAAGTCTTCAACCTCCAGGGCGCAGGCCTGGGCAAGGTTATATGGAAGACCAGCCCATGCTGCAAGTCTCCCCTCTCCACGACACCGATGTTGTCCAAGGGAAGGGCATTAGGACCCATACAGCTTGGCACCGGTGTCGTCGCAGAGCACTGTGTGATTAAGTGCCTTGCTCAAGGACACAACACGCTGCCTCGCCTGGGGCTCGAACTCACGACCTTCAGATCGCTAGTCGAATGCTTTAACCACTTGGCCATGTGCCCACACCCTCAAATCTTAGAATATAGAAAACCTACAGCACAATACAGGCCCTTTGGTCCACAAAGATGTGCTGTACATGTCCTTACTTTAGAATTCACCTAGGGATACCCATAGCCCTCTATTTTTCTAAGCTCCATATACCTATCCAGAAGTCTCTTAAACAATTCTATTGTATCTGCCTCCACCACCATCGCCGGCAGTCCATTCTATGCATTCACCACTCTCTGTGTAAAAAATTTACCCCTGACATCTCCTCTGTACCTGCTTCCAAGCACCTAAAAATTGTGCCCTCTCGTGTTAGACACTTCAGCACTGGGAAAAAGCCTCTGACTATACACATGATCCAATGTTTCTCATTACTTTATACACCTCTATCAGGTCACCTCTCATCCTCCGTTGCTCCAAGGAGAAAAGGCCGAGTTCACTCAACCTATTCTCATAAGGCATGCCCTCCAAACCAGGTAACATCTTTGTAAATCTCCTCTGCACCCTTTCTATGGTTTCCACATCCTTCCTGTAGTGAGGGGACCAGAACTGAGCACAGTATTCCATGTGGGGTCTGACCAGGGCCCTATATAGCTGCAACATTACCTCTTGGCTCCTAAATTCAATCCCACGATTGATGAAGGTCAATGCACCGTATGCCTTCTTAACCACAGAGTCAACCTGCGCAGCAGCTTTGAGTATCCTATGGACTCAGACCCTAAGATCCCTCTGATCCTCCACACTGCCGAGAGTCTTACCATTAATACTAAATTCCGCCATCATATTTGACCTACCAAAATGAACCACCTCACACTTATTTGGGTTGAACTCCATCTGCCATTTTTCAGCCCAGTTTTGCATCATATCAATGTCCCACTGAAACCTTTGACAGCCTTCCACACTATCCACAACACTTCCAACCTTTGTGTCATCAGCAAATTTACTACCCAACCCTCCACTTCCTCATCCAGGTCATTTATAAAAATTATGAAGAGTAGGGGTCCCAGAACAGATCCCTGAGGCACACCACTGGTCACCGGCCTCCATGTAGAATATGACCCATCTACAACCACTCTTTGCCTTCTGTGGGCAAGCCAATTCTGGATCCACAAAGCAATGTCCCCTTGGATCCCATGCTTCCTTACTTTCTCAATAATTCTTGCATGGGGTACCTTATCAAATGCCTCGCTGAAATCCATATGCACGACATCTACTGGCCTACCTTCATCAACGTGTTTAGTCATATCCTCAAAAAATTAAATCAGGTTCGTAAGGCACGACTTGCCTTTGGCAAAGCCATGCTGACTATTCCTAATCATATTATATGTCTCCAAATGTTGTACATACTATTTATTATAAATTACTATAAATTGCACATTCCACATTTAGACGGAGACATAACGTAAAGACTTTTACTCCCCATTTATATGAAGAATGTAAGAAATAAAGTCAATTCAATTCATTTCAATATACATTTTATTAACAGGATCTTTATGATTTTTGCTTTTCCTTGGGTATCTTTATAATGACTCCATCTTGAGAAATTATGACTAGGCCTTCAAAGGTAAACACCATTTTTAAGATACTAGTGTTACAAATATCCATTTTCTCCCATGATTTACAATAGTGCGTTGTTCCTTACTCTGAATCTAAATGATTTCTATGAGCAGCTCATAGCAATTTTCACCTGGTTCTCCTTGTTCATCACTTCTGCCATTTACTTTGTTCCTTTCTGACAGCAAAGAACTGATAGTGAAAGGGACATTGAAAATACCTCTAAAGAAGCAGGGTCCCGAATGAAAAATAGGATAGGCATTGTTTGGAAAAACTTGCATATATACAGCATGTTTCTGTGACCTCAGGACATCCCAAAGAAGTCACTGTGGCAATTTTGGTAGCACTGTTGGAAAACAACAGAATTTGAATTTGCTTGCAACACAGTGAGGTTTGCTGCCTGAGCTGCTGGCTTCCTACAGCATTTTATATGTGTTGCTCAAGATTTCCAGAATTTGCAGAATTTTCTCTACTGCGGTTTGAGTATGAAGAAGATGTGTTATCGAACTGAGTCAAATGGTCAAAACAATACCATTTCTCAGTGTACACTTCCAGTGCCTCTTTGTATCAACAGTGACCAGAAGCACAAGGGACCTCCCCACATTTGTTAGCAGATTTGCCAAATGCCAAATAATCTTGCATCCAATTGCTAATCTGCTTTGGCTGCACTATGTTTTCTTTTACTGGGAAACTGAAGACTGGTTAAGCACTGCATTAACTTTATGTATACTTGAAGCGGCCAAGTAGTAAACTGGTTTATTATTGTCCTGTGTACTGATGTACAGTGAAAAAACTTCGTTTTGCATGCTAACCATACAGATAATTTCATCACATCAGTACATTGAGAGGGTACCAAGGAAAAGCACGTAAATAAAGGAATACAGTTACAGTAGAAGTGCAACATAGGCAGACAATAAGGTGCCATGATGACGTAGATTGTGAGGTCAAGAGTCCATCTTATCATACATGATGTCCATTCAATGGTCTTATAGAAGGATAGAAAGGGTCCTTAGGCCTGGTGGTGGCACATATTTTCAGGCTTTTGTATCTTCCGTCTGATGCAAGGGGAGAAGAGAGACTGTCCAGGGTGGAAGTGGTGGGAGGGGTCTTTGATTATGTCGTCTGCTTCTCTGATGCAGTCAGTGTTTTGTAACTCCAAGACATAAAACCCAATTGAAAGAAAAAAATGAGTGAGTCTGTAATGGGGGTCCAGTTTTGTTATTACGATAAGCAGGAAGCACACATATGATGTGGTGGCATAATGACATACAGTATGCCATTCATGTACTTTTACATATAACCAATAATGAAATATTTAAACAACAAAGAATGCTTAATCAAACAATATAGTTACAATATTCTTCAAATATTATTGAAATATTAAATATGCATCACTCCTCCCTGCTTAGCTAAAACCTCCAACTCAATATAGAACGCATCTCAACTTGTACAGTATATTATAAAATACAGCTACGATATACACATCTACCGTATAGTTAATTTTTCAATTGACCCATTTAGGCCCAAGACTTAATTGCTGTGGATGATTTTGCACTCTTGTGGGATAATGTCTTTCCTGAGACGTGTAGCTGGATTCTGTGGCCTCCACAGTGGCAGTTGTAGGAGTTAACTCTGGGACTGCAGGAAGCAGATCTGACACCTTGTGGACACTTTTCTTCAGGATGTGTCGGCATTCCAAACAGTGCACAGCAAACTGCTCAATTCACTGATCTATCCAAGGCCACCAGACAAAACTTCGAACTAATGCTTTCATTTTGACTATGCCTGGGTGACCGGCATGTAGCTCCTCCAGCACTTTAGCTCTCAGCTTGGATGGTACAACACTCTTAATCACCACATAAGACAATCTGCGTCAAGTCAAGTTCATTCTGCTGCTGGAAAAATGGGGGAACTGGGGTTTCTGCTGCAAACTCCAGCCACTTTGAGTCACCATGTAGACCTGTTAGGTTTTTTCCTGGTTTCACTTTGGATCATCTCTTCCTTAATAGGGGGACCTTTGATTTGCATTAGGGAGAATATGTCACAAGGAGTGACAATTTTTGTAATTTTTCAGGTAATTTCCTTTTCAAAGGTAAACAGGACAATCCATCAGCATTTCCATGAATTCAATCTTGTAACTGTGTCCTTCGAGAAAGAGAGCCTACCTCTGCATGTGTTCTGCTAATGTTAGTATAACACCCTTTCGGGGATTGAAAATGGACACTGGTAGTCGATGATCAGTAATGAGAGTAAACTCTTTCCCATACAGGTGCTGGTTGAAACTTCTTACACCCTAAACCAGACTCAAGGCCTCTCTATAAACCTGTGTATAATTTTTCTCTGCAGCTATAAGGGAACGTGTGCAAAGGCTATGGGGCATTCACTTGCATCTCTCATAATGTGACATGACTGCACCTATACTATAAGGTGAGGCGTCACAGACAAGCTGCACAGGATGATGTGGATCATAATATGTGGGTGCAGTGTCTGAAGTCACTGTTTCTTTTACCACCTTGAAAGTCAGCTGATAGTACTTTGTCCATTGTCATTTCTTTCCGATCTGTAGTTTTCAGTTCAAGGGGTAGAGCACAAAAGCCAAGTTTGATAGGAACCTGTTATAGTAATTGACAAATCCTAAAAAGAACCACAGCTGTGACACGTCCCTTGGCCTTGGGGCATCCACCACTGCTTGAATTCTCTCAGCACACTGTGTAATTCTTGTATGTCAATGGTGTGACCACAGCAAGTGATGCTTGGTTTAAAGAATTCACACTTATTAGACGGCCAAATGGGGAGTGAGAATTGGAGGAGCAAATTTGTAAGGAGATAGCAGATATCTGTAGTAAGCACAAGGTTGTGATTGTGGGAGATTTTAATTTTCCACACATAGACTGGGAAGCCCATACTGTAAAAAGGCTGGATGGTTTGGAGTTTGTAAAATGTGTGCAGGATAGTTTTTTGCAGCAATACATAGAGGTACCAACTGGAGAAGGGGCAGTGTAGGATGTCCTCTTAGGGAATGAGATAGGTCAGGTGACGGAGGTTTGTGTTGGGGAGCACTTCAGGTCCAGTGATCACAATGCTATTAGTTTCAATATAATTATGGAGAAGGATGGGACTGGACCCAGGCTTGAGATTTTTGATTAGACAAAGGCTAACTTTGAGGAGATGTGAAAGGATTTAGAAGGAGTGGATTGGGACAGTTTGTTTTATGGGAAGAATGTAATAGAGAAATGGTGGTCATTTGAGGGTGAAATTTTGAGGGCACAGAATCTTTATGTTCCTGTTAGGTTGAAAGGAAAGGTTAAAAGTTTGAGAGAGCCATGGTTTTCAAGAGATATTGGAAACTTGGTTCGGAGAAGAGAGATATCTGCAATAAATATAGGAAGCATGGAGTAAATGAGGTGCTCGAGGAATATAAAGAATGTAAAAAGAATCTTAGGAAAGAAATTAGAAAAGCTAAAAGAAGATATGAGGATGCTTTGGCAAGTAAGGTGAAAATAAATCCCAAGGGTTTCTACCATTATATTAATAGCAAAAGGATAGTAAGGGATAAAAAAAAATTGGTCCCTTAGAGAATCAGAGTGGACAGCTATGTGTGGAGCCAAAAGAGATGGGGGAGATTCTGAACAATTTATTTTCTTCGGTTTTCACTAAGGAGAAGGATATTGAATTGTGTATGATAAGGGAAACAGGTAGGATAGTTATGGAAACTATGATGATTAAAGAAGAGGAAGTATTGGCGCTTTTAAGGAATATAAAAGTGGATAAGTGTCTGGGTCCTGACAGGATATTTCCTAGGACCCTGAGGGAAGTTAGTGTGGAAATAGCAGGGGCTCTGACAGAAATATTTCAAATGTCGTTAGAAACGGGGATGGTGCTGCCGTATTGCTCATGTTGTTCCATTGTTTAAAAAGGGTTCTAAGAATAAACCTAGCAATTATCGGCCTGTGAGTTTGACATAAGTGGTGGGTAAATTGATGGAAAATATTCTTAGAGATGGTATATATAATTATCTGGATAGACAGGGTCTGATTAGGAACAGTCAACATGGATTTGTGCGTGGAAGGTCATGTTTGACAAATCTTATTGAATATTTTGAAGAGGTTACTAGGAAAGTTGATGAGGGTAAAGCAGTTGTCTATATGGACTTCAGTAAGGCTTTTGACAAGGTTCCATATGGAAGGTTAGTTAGGAGGGTTCAATCGTTAGGTATTAGTATTGAAGTAGTAAAATGGATTCAGCAGTGGCTGGATGGGAAATGCCAGAGAGTAGTGGTGGATAACTGTTTGTCAGATTGGAGGCTGGTGACTAGTGGTGTGCCTCAGGGATCTGTACTGGGTCCAATGTTGTTTGTCATATACATTAATGATCTGGATGATGGGGTGGTAAATTGGTTCAGTAAGTATGCAGATGATACTAAGATAGGTGGAGTTGTGGATAATGAAGTAGGGTTTCAAAGCTTGCAGAGAGATTTAGACCAGTTAGAAGAGTGGGCTGAAAGATGGTAGATGGAGTTTAATGCTGATAAATGTGAGGTGCTACATTTTGGTAGGACTAATCAAAATAGGACACACATGGTAAATGGTAGGGCATTGAAGAATGCAGTAGACAAGAGGGATCTAGGAATAATGGTTCATAGTTCCCTGAAGGTGGAATCTCAGGTGGATAGGGTGGTGACGAAAGCTTTTGGTATGCTGGCCTTTATAAATCAGAGCATTGAGTATAGGAGTTGGGATGTAATGTTGAAATTGTACAGGGCATTGGTGAGGCCAAATTTGGAGTATTGTGTACAGTTTTGGTCACTGAATTATAGGAAAGATGTCAACAAAATAGAGAGTACCGGGGAGATTTACTAGACTGTTGCCTGGGTTTCATTACCTAAGTTACAGAGAAAGGTTGAGCAAGTTGGGTCTTTATTCTTTGGAGCGTAGAAGGTTGAGAGGTGACTTAATAGAGGTATTTAAAATTATGAGGGGAATAGATAGAGTTGACGTGGATAGGCTTTTTCCATTGAGAGTGGGAGAGATTTAAACAAGAGGACATGAGTGGAGAGTTAAAGGGCAAAAGTTTAGGGGTAACATGAGGGGAAACTTTTTTACTCAGAGAGTGGTAGCTGTGTGGAACGAGCTTCCAGCAGAAGTGGTTGAGGCAGGTTCGATGTTCTAATTTAAAGTTAAATTGGACAGCTAAATGGGCAGGAAAGGAATGGAGGGTTATGGGCTGAGTGCAGGTTGGTGGGACTAGGTGAGAGTAAGAGCTCGACACGGACTAGAAGGGCCGAGATGGCCTGTTTCCGTGCTGTAATTGTTATGTGGTTATATGGTTATTGCGTTGTCTTCTGATCCCATAATCCTCTAATCTTTTTAACACTGTTCCTTGTTATCCTCACCGGTAACAATGATGTTATCCGGGTAACAGTGAGTGCCTGGGCAGTCTTGCAGCACCTGGCCTACAGCTTTTATCAGATAAGACCCTTTGTGTGTTTTAATGGTGAGAAACACTGGACGTTTCTTCCATCCCCACCTGTAGGTAGGCCTCAGCAATCCACTTTGCTCAAGTGTTTCCCTCCGAAAGGTTTGCAAAGATATCCTTTATCTTGGGCAGCGGGGTATTGATCTACTTTCAGTACTGAGTTGATGGTGAACTTAAAATTACCAAAGTACCTGACAGACCCGTTCTTCTTGGCTACTGGGACCACTGGTGCTGCCCAGGGGTTCCACTCAACTTTGGAAAGAATTCATTCAGCCTCCATGCAACCTAACCCACTGGTTACTTTATCATGGATAGTATAAGGAACCAGCAGTCTTTGAAAGACTTGGGTCTGGCATTTTCACTTAACGCTATTTTACCCTAGATATGTTTGAGTTTTCCAATGCCTTCCCTGAACACCGCTGTGACATCATCCAGACCCTTATTTCATTTACCTTCAATTGACTTTATTGCAGAGTATGTGGCATGCAAATGGTGGATGGATCTCCAATCAATTTGTGATTATCTCAGCCAATCACGACCCTGCAATGCTGGCCCTTTAGTTTTTTTTTACCACAAACAGGTGCAATGTGGCTTGTTGGTTGTTTTATTGCTCTGTTACGAATGTCATTCACACTGGAGTTTATCTTTCTCCAGTAAAAGCCTAGTTGGATATCTGCAGGCTTCAGTTCAGTATCTTAGAAATACTGTTCAAAGTCATTTTGTGTAATGACTGAAACAACCAAACCAGTGTCCAATTCCATTTTAATTAACTTGCTGTTCGCTTTTGGTGCAAGACATATTGCTTGTCTATTGTTAGTCTTCACATAGTAAATCTCAAGGCTACGCAGTCCTGTATCACTCTCTTCATCATCAGATTTTTCATCAATAGGATGCAAACTAGTGCTCCTTTTGAATCTGTAACTTGACTTTTTATTATCTTTTTCTCTTCCCCGGGCAGTCCATTTATTTTTGTCTGCTCAGCATGGTCTTTGTATGTGTCCTACTTTGTTGCATTTTCTGCAAGTTTCAGCTTTAAACTTTTATTGGTCTGTACATGTGAGCCCCTACCTCAATGGTAACACAATTATTTAGGTCAGGCCAGTTACTGTTTGGACACTGCAATTTTGTTCACACTCATTTTCATTTCTGACTGCAACTCAATTGCGTCTCTCTGCTGTTTCCATTGATACAGCAATTTCAACTGTTTTAAAGCTGTGCTTTAATTAGGAGCTGTTTTTGAATGCTTTCTTGTAAGATTCCACATATTAAACAAACTGACAATGCTCAGACAACTTCATTACACTGAAACAGTCCTCTTCCTTTATGAAACTTATAATGTTGTGAAATCAACAACGGTTTTGGTTCTAAATGTTCCTGTATTACTTTCACGATATCAGTAAAGCTAATTTGGGCTGGTTTGGTTGCAGCAGGTAAATTGCGCTCAGCAAAACTGGTAATTGTTTCTCATTGGCTATTCTGTTTGCTTTAAAATATTACTCAATTCACTTAGTATACAATATCCAGCTATCTCTTGTTCAAAAGAACACGTCTATCTTTCCAATGTAGCCAGCCATTTTGACTTTATTTATTTATGATGATTATCACCTGGTACTTACTGTTTATGAAACTATGATGCCGTCCATTTTCTGCCTTTTTTAAAAACTTGACCATCTCTGTCCCTTCCCAAAGAAGCATGCGCTGAACTTTTATTTCCAGTTGACTGTTTATCACTCTGCTTTTTTAAACACTTGAATGTCCCACTATACTTCAACAAATAGGTAGTTGCCTTGGGTTTGTTTAACACTTCATTATTCCAAAACATAACAACTAATTGAAAGGGAAAGGAAAACGGAAAAATAAAAACAAGATAGTCCAGAATGGTATCTAGTTTCATTTTCACTTTAAGCAAGGCTCATGCTTAAGACCATAAGACATAGAAGCAGAATTAGGCTATTCAGCTCATCGAGTCTGCTCTGCCATTCCACCATGGCTGATCCCAGATCCTGCTCAACCACATACACCTACCTTCTCGCCATATTCTTTGATGCCCTGAACGATCAGCAAACTATCAACTTCCGCCTTAAATATACCCAAGTATTTGGCCTACATTCCACAGATTCAATAGTCTCTGGCTAAAAAAATTCCTCCTTACCTCTGTTCTAAAGGTCACCCCTCAATTTTCAGGCTGTGCGCTCTAGTTCTGGATACCCCAACCATAAGAAACACCCTCTCCACATCCACTTTATCTAGTCCTTTCAATATTTGGTAGGTTTCAATGAGATCTCCCCCCATTCTTCTAAATTCCAGTGATTACAGGCCCAAAGCTGTCAAATGCTCCTCATATGTTAACCCCTTCATTCCTGGAATCATCTGCTGGACTCTCCAATGACAACACATCCTTTCTGAGACATGGGATTCAAAACTGGTGACAATACTCCAAGTGCAGCCTGACTAGTGTCTTATAAAGCCTCAGAATTATCTCGTTTTTATATTCTATTTCCTTTGAAACAAATGCCAACATTGCATTTGCCTTCTTTACCACAGACTCAACCTGTAAATTAACTTTCTGGGAGTCTTGCACAAGGACTTCCAAGTCCCTCTGCACCTTTGATGTTTGAAGCTTCTCCCCATCTAGATAATAGTCCGCACTATTGTTCCTTGTACCAAAATGTAATATCATACATTTCCCAACGCTGTATTCTATCTGCTACTTTTTCACCCATTCTTCCAATTTGTCTAGCTCCTGCTGCAATCGCATTGCTTCCTCAGCATTACCTACCCCTCCACCAATCTTTGTATCATCCGTAAACTCTGCCACAAAGCCATCAATTCCATAATCTAAATCACTGACAAACAATATGAAAAGTAGCGGTCCCAGTACTGAACCCTGAGGAATACCACTAAAAATGGGTAACTAACCAGAACAGGTCCCCTTTATTCCCACTCGCTGCCTCCTGCCCACTCAGCTATTCCGCTATCCATGCCAGTATTTTTCCTGTAACACCATAGGATTTTATCTTGTTAAGCAACCTCATGTGTGGCACCTTATTAAATCTTATGAAAATCCAAGTAAATGACACTCACTGCCTCTCCTTTGTCCACCCTGCTTGTTACTTCCGCAAAGAACCTTAACAGATTAGTCAGGCAAGATTTCCTTTTACAGAAACCATGCTGACGACTTATTTTATCATTAGTCTCCAAGTACCCTGAAACCTCATCCTTAATGATAGACTCCTCCTCCTATGCATTTTAACTCATGACGGCAAACATCCCATGGGCCTTTTACAGCTGATCCAGTTAGCACTAGTACATTTTAGTACACATCTGGTTGTGCCAAATATCATGCTACAGTAAAACAGAGACTCCAAGACAAAGTATTTTTATAAAGTTGTTTATTTAATAAATAAGTCAAGTGTATGCCAAGAGTGTAAATACTTAAAATAAAAAGGCACTTTAAATCAAGAAAGTGATCCAAGTGAAATCAGTCCATACCTGGAACGAATTAATGCATACAGCTATATCTAGCATGTCTCCAAGTTATTATTTGCTTGCAGCTTATTAGTATGTATAGCTATTGAACATAAAGGAACATTCTGAGTTTGAGCAGTTCCAAGAGAACCTGCTTAGAAATGAAAGATTTGCTCTTTGCATTGATACAAGTATCGAGGCCTATTGGTTACTACAAAATACCTTAAAAAATCTGCAATATTACAAACCAATGAATACTTGCATCCAAGTTTTAAAAAAAAACTAAGTTTGATCTGTCATGATTTGGCAAAGCCATTGACAATTAAATAAAAAGATTCCACATTTGGCAGAGTAGTGTACGCATATCAAATATTTCAGGTATATGTTTGACACAGTTGTATAATGCTTTAAAAATAAAAGAAACGTACTTTTGCTCAGTTGTCACGATCTAAAGGGGGTAACAAAATACACAGAATGCCAACTAAGAATTTCACAAGTCACAGTATGACTGTAAGATAAACGTGGATTAAAGAAAAGATGAGATTTATTTTGGGTCTACAAAATTCTCTCAGGCACTCATGTAAATACCAGACATACAGTATATTCCAAATTATTTCTTTTGGCACATAAATTGAGTGGAGATTCTTTTGCTTTTCAAGTTGTTTTACCGGATTTGAATACTGTTCAGAGAATTTACATGATAGCAAGTCTAAATTCTGGAAGAATCTTAAAAAACAAAGCTAGACCAAGGGATAATATTCCATTCCAACACTGGCGTTTTGCACCTCTTCAAATTAAAATGCATTTAAAAAGCAACTAATTTTTGTTTACACTTACTGTACACATTGCAAAATCTGCATAGAAAAACTTACATTATTGGTTAGCAATCACTGCCGTGATCTAAAGCTAATTTGTGACTACAAAAGAAACCCAAACCCATTATCTATATTAAAATTAAAAAAAACCCTCACAAAAATGAACAAACTCCATCATTTTCCCTCGTATTTTGGGTTGACAATAGTTGTCACCGCACTCTTGTAGATTGGATTTTCACCCTGGAGAGGAAAGATAAAATTAACTTTAAATTTCAAAATAGTATGTCATTGGCAAATATATATAAATTATATCATTAGTGATATTAAACCTGATTTTGATTCTGATATTTAGCAATTTAATTGACAAGTACAGCATCTCCCTGAGTTCACAAAATTTTTACTTATTGGAAGGAAAACGTATTAGGCAGATAGTAATTTGCCTCTCACTGGTCCCTACTTTTAAGACCTGGCTACTTTTATATTGTCACTTGTTATGGATTATAACAAAACCTAATCAGTAATTAACTCTTTCCATTTATAAGGCACCTATGGCTTCTTTAGTAGGGAAAACTTACTCTGGAATAATAAAAATTAAGCAATGTTAAGCAATCTCCTGACCTCAAATGTTTGTAAGTTTTAGAGGAAAGAAACAACAGAATACCACAGTCTTCAGAGTAAGACAACTCCTTAAGCTTCCACACAACTGCAGAAGTTTTCAGTTCACTAATCAAGTTTATGGCAGAGCAGTAATAGGTCATTTAGCTGAGCAAGCTATTTCAGACCGTGATCAACGAGTTAATCCCACTAACATGTCATTCTTTAACATTGTTGTTAACATTTACATTGCAACTTAGAGACCCTGAAATTCATCTTCTAATACTAGTTTGCATGAAGATGATACAAAAAGTTAGCATTTCAATGCATGTTCTTGCTCTACATCTTACTAGTAAAGGTCTCACTCTTGTTTGCTACGTCTTCTTCTTTCACTATTTATATATACATGTCTATCATGAATGAAACTGTATATTGTGAACTACAAGAGCAGGGGAACCGATCAATTGGATAACTCAAGAGGCAAAATGGTTTGAAAGCCTCCCCTAAGATATGCAACTTCATATTACATCAACATTTTCCGAAGTAAAAGTAAAATATACTGACTCTCATCACAATACAGCCCATTTATCTTGATTTCCAGGTGATCTGACATAGATTCTTCCAAGAACACCATGTCCAAAAGATCTACTGTGATGGTATTACCACTGTGTTCCACAACCATGTAAGCTTGGCATCTATTAAGTTTAGTTTTAGCAACTTTGTTTCCAATAATAACAAGATTGAAATAATTTGCTTTACAGATCTGTTTAGTTAAAAAAAACCTTATTATATTAAACATTCTAGTCCTCAGAAAACACTTTGCATTCAAAATCACATATCTTGCCATTCCTAGTTATATCGATTGAGTGCTGTAATTTATTATGTATGCCCTATATACTCATTTGAAGACTGATTGTTTGCTGGTAAGCAGTTTTCGGAATGTTAAAATAATGAAACACCACATACTAATAGCTACAGTCATCTCAACTTTACAGGTGATGTTAGCATGACTCACAATTTAACCAGGAAGAATATTCTGTTCATAGCTGCTTAATTTTGAGAACTCAATTCTTCTGTCAGTCACAAGTATACAAAATCATAGTGGTTTCAAAACTACATTGTAACCAGCTTAATATAATTTTTGGCAACTTAACAGTAAGAAGGAATATTTTACATTTCAAACAATCATGTTAAAGCATACTTCAAAAGGTGCAAATTAAACTCCCATTGCAATTCAACTTCTGAAGTATCATTCAAAACCTAAATATATTACTGTAATAAAATCTGAAATCAAATTAACATACAACTTAAATTCACAGCACAGCAGTGACAGGTTAGTTTCAAAGCAAGTTCCTAAGTTCTGAAGCACACTTGAGCCAGGAATTAAATGCAAGTTCACAATATTCAAGTGCATAAAGCAGCATGAAACAAAACAGCAATTACTATAATCATACCATCTTCTATTAGCTCGCATTGAAAAGCACCATTTAAGTAGAAAACAACTTCAACGAACAGTGCCAAGAGACTGTATCAGCAACAAAAATATAGCTTTATGCTAAATTCTAAAGCAAGTGACTTTGGTTGTTGTAGGAGAGCCATCAAACATGGGGTGAAGAGAGAGGCATGCAAGAACAGTGTCAGAAGTACAGTATGCCATCAAGAATGGATAGATCACAAGTGTAACGGTTGGGGAAGACCGAGGATTTGAATAATGTGCAAGATTTGGAGATTGGGAATCATGGGAAGTTAGTCAAGACTAAATTTTGTACTTCATTCTCCCTCCACCCCACCAAAACAATTTAAATATCCAAAAGCCAAGAGGGACACTATATATATATATATATATATATATATATATATATATGTATTTAAATTGTTTTGGTGGGGTGGAGGGAGAATGAAGTACAAAATTTAGTGTGTGTATATATATATATAGGAGAAAATATATAAATATAAATAAAGCATAAATTGAATGACCAAGTACAGGATGACGGGATGAGATACTAAGGAAGACTGAGAACCAGCTAGTCAGAAAGAAAAAAAAATAGAGAATGAAGGTTCTAAAAGCAGAGGGGCTGCTGAAAGTACAGAAATGGAAGCTCAAATTCTGTGAGAGGTTGGATATGGTAGTATAAACTGTCTGGATCAGTGCACAATGGCTGACTAATGGTATAGAACCACAGGTGGAACTGCTCAAAAGTGTTGCAAATTATTCTGCTATCTAATAGAAATAGTTCTTTCTAAACTACATTAAGATGTTTTAATAATATTTAATTTTACATTTATTCATTAACACAGCTTTCTTTCTTTTCACTAAATGATAAATCACACCTTGCCAAATCACATCTCTTGAATCTGAAACACTATCACTTTTTAAAAAAATTCTGGTTCCTCCAGGAATAAGGATGGAAGGAGCAAGGTTAGCATTTATCCCTCATCTGTCCTTGCTACAGAATGGACTATTTCAGACTCAGTTAACACACTTTACCCTAAAGCGGGAGACCCCAACCTTTTCTATGCCACAGACCCTTACCATTAACTGAGAAGTCTGTGTACCCCAGGTTGGGAACCCCTGCCCTAAAGGATATGAGAACGAGATGACTGTCCCCCTTAGGAGCTGGTAGTTCCATCTGCTTTACTGTTGCTAGCATTTCATTTCAGATTCCGATTTAACTGAACTTAAGATGAAGTGGTAGGATTTTAATTAATTTCTGAACATTTGTCTGAGCCTTTTACCACTAGCCCAATAAGAATACTGCAATGCTTCTGTAACATATCAAATCTTTAATCATCTTTATTGCAGAATTACCAATACCATCATTAGAGAGACTGCAGGAATGTGCAACATTCAAGTTACTGATTAAATAAATGGGGTCTTTCTCACACCCTACAAATTAAGAACATATAGGAGTAGCACAGGCAAACTGCCATTATTACATTCATTTTGCTGTTAGGAGAGCAGATTGCTGAGGATACAGCTATTACATTTCTTTATCAGCAAAAATGTTAAGATTGTGATTGAGGAGGAACTCACACCATCCAGCTTACTCTCTTTACCAATGTGTGGTAATTTTAATGCTACTCTCTCCAGATATGGACAGTGAATCACAGGCTATTGAACCATATGTTTGACTGGTCTCTGTTCTAAAGAAGGTTCAAACATAACAACTAAAACAAACATTTTCAATCTTTTGGCTGCATGAATCCTGTATTATTAGAGATTATCACCTACTGTGCCAAGAAAGATGTGCTTACATAAATGGAACATTGCCAAAAGAGTAAAACTGTCTAATGGCAAAGCACGTTTAAGTCACACAAGCTATTTAGTTAGCAAAGTGCACAGACCATGCACACAAGGATTTCCGAAGAACCCAGCATTTCCAAAAAAACTAGTGTGAGCAGGTTTCTAAGGAGAATTATAATTCTATTATGTACATTGTAGGGTGAAGCTTGCCTAAGTCAGTTATTTTGCTAATTTATTGCCTGTCTCAAGTAATTTGAATACATGTATGCTCACTGTCTCTGGTTAAACACCACCAAAACCATGCATGTACAAAAAATTTGGGTTCATTTTCCCTTTTGAATATTTGTAGTTGTTTTAAAGGCAAGTCTTCTGTCACTATAACAGTTAAACAGGCAAATACAGAAAAGCAAAGACAAGAAAACATGCAAGAGAAGATGATACAAACAGGTTTAGAGAGAAGCAACTTTGCGCCCATAATTTGGATTCTTGAATTTGTGTATAGGACTCCTGTAAATAGGATTTTCTTGCTACAGAGAAAACAAATATGAAGAATCAGCAAAAAGAAAAAAAAATTAAAGATATAAATATTGATTTAGTTGTGCTTTTTACCCCCAAAATTATTTCAGCAGATCTTTCAGAATAACAGACAAGTCAGCAGCTTGTCCACTGCATCAGATAGTAGACCCTGTATTGGTTGAAAATATGCACACTAAAGATGTGAATTCAAAACAATTCAATCACTTGGTGATGGGAGCATTAAACCAAATTAAATCCCGTAAGCTATTATCTACAGTAATGACAAATAAGCTAATTACATTACATGGAGATCTGAGATGGGGGTGGTTTTACTGATACCAAGTTTGATTTCCATTTGTCTTCACATCTGATACCTACACAGCTAAAATTCAGACCTATATTTAATATTTGAATTACAGAGATGATTTGTAGATTTTCATTTTTCTGTATCCAACGGCTGAAGAGCTCATTTCTGTTCTGTGCAACTCTATGGTCACTTATTTCCAGCACCCTTCAGCTTTCTTCACAGCAGTGAAATAGACGGTGAGGAATGGAAGGTCTCAATTTAAAGGCTACCATGACAGACTCATTTGAAACATCACGACTGTAGCTCAGAATTTTTAGATATCAATTTCTATTGGAACATAGAGCATTACAACTCAGTACAGGTCCTTCATCCCAATATGTTGTGCTGACCTTTTAACCTGTCTAAGATCAATCTAACCCCATAGCTCTCTATTTTTTTTGTCCATATTTAGACATTGTTACTTAAACTTCCTTTAACCTATTCAGAAAGAGAAGCTTTACAAGCTGAATTTATTTCTTAGGCAATTATTTTTCCAGTGTTCATTACTTAGAAAGAAAGGAATAATAGTGTTCCATTTTACAACTTCTTGGATATATTTCATGACCGTGCCTCAACTATCTTCTGTGGGTGAACACATTTCTCCACTCAGTTATAAAGGGGCTACTTTCTATCCCTAAGCACTGACCACTTTTTCTGGACTTGCACACAATGGAAAGTTCAGCACATTACAAACAGTAACAAGATATCCACCTATCAAGCTGTGCTCTTTTAAAGGCTGGTGTTGCAAAAGATATTGTGCAACCTAACACTCTAGGAAGTACAATTCTTAATCTTCATATACTGGTTTACACATGATTTTGTTATAAAAGGTAGGTAGTTTGGATAGTTATTAATTAGACATGGCTCAACAGCACATTGACAGCTTGCAGCAATGAATTTATGTTCCTAAGAATGAGATCTTAAAAATGAACCAGATTGAGATATAAAAAAATGTCCCAGCTTCAAGTGGATTATTCTAAATAGCTTTTTGGTTACTTTCTTAAATCCATGACAAGAACACAAAGTGGACTTACTGTATCCCACTTGGCATTCATTTTCTCTTTCTCGAATTTTGCAAATTCCCTTCGGTCATGAATGATCATCAGTAATTTCCAAATCAGCAACAAGGCAAGGCCTATCAAGACAATACCAGCAACTACTCCAGCTACAATTGGAATGATGTCAGGTGCTTGCGGACATTCTAGAAAAATAAATGAAAAACAAAATATAATGGACTTTATGATCTATATAACATTTATGTTGAGCAATATGGTTATTTGTCTTTACATTGATGACATATTGAAATAATTCACATATACAAGGAAATATAAGGACCGTGAGAAGTTAGGTTTTGGTTGCTTTTCCACTAATTGTAACTTATTTCTCATTCATGCAACAGTCATATCCTTTGGGAATGGAATTTTTTTGAAGATAGCAGAAATTATTGAACGTGGAGGCTAGTGTAGCTTGAAACCAAGGGCCACCATTTCCTTTGCTTTACCTGAAAGAGAGGGGAGAGAGAGCAGAGATGCATGAAATAGATGATATGTACTTGAGGGCTCTAACTATTACAACAGAAGGAAAAAAAAAGTTAAGAAAAATAAAGAGAGACCTCAGGAAGCATCCATGTGGAAAATCCTATCATTAGAACATACTGCAATAGGAAGAACTGGGAAAATGGAACAGATATTTTGCATGCACTACAATTGCAAGAAATACAGCTGTAGGATTCTGTCGTTTGGGAACCCTCCAACCTGACGGTAAACAAATTCCCCTTCCCCCTTCCTTTATTCACCACTTTGACCTTTTACTTCTTCTCACCTGCCTATTTCTTTCCTCCAGTCCCCTCCTCCTTCCCTTTCTCCTATGGTCCACTCTCCTCTACTATCAGATTCTTTTTACTCCAGCCCTTGACCTTTTCCATCTATCGCCGTCCAGCTAGCCTCTTTTCTGTCACTGTCCCCACCTTTTGATTCTGGTGTCTTCCCCCCTTCCTTTTCAGTCCTGAAGAAAGGTCTCGGCCTGAAACATCGACTATCTATTTATTTCCATAGATGCAGCCTGTCCTTCTAAGTCCCTCCAGCATTTTGTGTGTTACTTTGGATTTCCAGCATCTGCAGATTTTCTCGTGTTCACCAGTATCAAAGTTCAAACTAAATTTATTATCAAAATACGTAAATGTCACTATACAACCTTGAGATTCATTTCAATATATCTGCTGAAAGAGACAGAAATCCAGAAAAGACCATGCAAAATTGACAGCAGGTTGGAAATAGGCAGCAGAGGATTTGTCTTTTTTAATATAAAAAATCTCTTGGAGCAAAGGGCGGCCTGGTTCACATATCCCACAAGGACAAACACAACATGGGCCCATTCATGTTCCCATGATTACATTTCTAATCTGATCTGGAGAAAGAGTTGAATCAAAGGAGAAGCTGTTCAATATCGGAACTAAAATGAAGGGGTCAATTTATGGAAGGGATGAAGCTCTGTTCTAAGAAATAGCTTTGAGGCAAGAGTAGACTGAAACAATGGGAGTGCCCAGTTAGGCCTTCTGTGCACTTTAAGAAAGAGGCACCAGTGTGTTGTATGGGATTGAGGGACCACAAGGCTGGAAGCTGTGAGGGAAGATTATCCTAACAAACTGTTAAAGACTTGAAGGACCATTCTGTGGTTTTCTGATCTTTCAGGAGAATGCTGTTGCCTTTTCATTAGGAGTTAGAACAGTTGCTGTCTTATAAAACAGCTCCCAATGAGTGGAACACGAAAATGTCAGTATGTCCTTGATTACAAATATGCATCGATTTGGTGTACTTTCTGTAACTCGGACATTTGTGGGGGAAAAAGAAAACGTTAACAAAGCCTTAACCAACAGTTTCATAACAAATTTTGACTACTCGAAATACCAGATTTTGAATACTTTTTCATTGCTTTGCTAATAATATTTTTCATATATTTTGTGTATTGGAGCACTGAGTCACAGTTGAAAACTTCCAAAGCACACAAGTCTTACCTGGATTTTTGGTAACATGAACTTCTGGAACATTCTGGTCATTAACAGAATAGGAGAAGTAGAACCAGCAGTCATTCTCATCCTTCTCTTTACAGTGAGCAATTGATGGAACTGCTCCTGGTTGTGGCAACTGATCCTGCTTTTCCACCAAAATCACTTCAAACTCACACTGATCACAAGTATCTTTCTTGGGTCCTTTCTGGAAGGCTTTACACTGAACACAATCCCTATTGAACACAGAAATTTTGCAAGTTTATGCATACCCTTTCTAGTTAGTCACAGAGATTCAATTCCAGATCAAGTACCTTGGGTAAAAAACTACAATAAAGTTCTACTGGAGAGTTCATAGACTGTTATCCTTAGTTTACCCGTAAATTTGAATTTTTTCCATAGACATTAACTAGCCAACATTCCAAGACATACCAGTTTTAGTGGGAACACAACATTTGGACAGAATGACAAATTGAATGAAATACAGATGAAAGTAATCATGCTTTTTTTCCTTGCATTTTAAAATGGATATTTATTAGGCATCTCTGAAGACATTGATAGTTTACCCTTAGCTCCAAAAATTCATATTGAGAATGGTTCTATTGATACAAACTTGGTTCTCAGACTGGAGTACAATATTTGTACTGTTGCATTCTAATATGCATATAATCCATAAGAGTGGCCCAGGATCATTAAATGTCTATTACAAACTTATCTAACCTTGAAGCAGCAGCCAAGAAAATAGAAAATAATTTGTGAACATGATTTTTTTTCCCCTTTTATTTTCAGTCTTAAAAGAAATATTGTCTTAAGGTTAATCATGAGACAAAGAAATCAAGACTGTAAACATTAAGATTAAATAAGATATGATGGGTATTCTGATTATTTCTGGATTAGTTTACCCCTTTTAAATATGATATTCAAGTGCAGAAGGATTAAGCACTTGTACTAACATATGGAACAGTTTTACTTAAATGCCACAACTTTTATTTAATATAACACTTAACATGGTATAATGCCGAGGCTTTAACACAACAAAAACAGGAATAAAATATCGGAATACCTACTTATGTTCTATACAGACTCCTGGGCAAGTTGGACACATTTCACAGGCCGACCCCTGGAATTTTGGATCAGTGCATTTGCAGCGACCACATTCACATGTACCTCTGCCATTACACATCTGTCCATTCTTTGAAATACATGTTGAATTGTCCACAGAGCAATCACAGGCATTGCCAGTGAAGTTGGGGTAACATTCACATACCCTACACTTACAGATTCCATTTCCTGCAGAGGCAGAGATAAATATTCCTGAATAATCGAGTTTGTGATTTCTGCACTCCCTACCACCTTACAACCCACTCACCCATCCCACCAAAAAATCATCAATTTACTTATGAAGCAGAACAATTAGAGCAGACAAAGTCATTAAGCCCGTCAAAGTCTGTAAAGTCTGTACTGGTTTAATAGAAGAACAATCTGGCTGGTCATACTACTTGCCTGTGTTATAGGTATCAGCTTCACTAAAAATGAATTTAAATACAGTTGGAGATAACAGTAACAGAAAAAATGGTAAAAGACTTATCATACAGATAAATAAGCATATAGTGCCCAGAGCTGCATACAATACCCTAGATGTGGAAAAGTGTTTTTTAAAGATTCATCAAGGCTTCCTTATTCTTGAACTCTTTTAAAGTCCACCAGGACTTTATAATTTTTTTTTGGAATACTTTTGCAACTGCTCGCCTCTTTTAAATGAACTATTCATATGTGAAACCAAATCTGTTCTTCTTTTCCTTTTACAAACTAGAGCGCAAAACAGTGAAATTATAAAATCAATTACTAAAATAAAAGCAATCTTCTGGATAACTGGCAACACAGGAAGTGAATATTTTCAATATAGGAAAAGAAAAAATTTAAAAGATTGTGTGGGATAATATAGTTGCAATCATTTATCTCAACATTCTTCTCAGTTATTCAGTGTAATATCTAGTCCAAGATTGAAGCACCGGATGTCACAAGAGGTCATTAATCCCACAAAGTCACAGCATTCACATCAGCACCATGCCTTCAGTTAGTTCCCTGTAATCTATTCTCGCATCAAAAATGCTTGGTCCTTTTGCTTTTCATTTACACTTGTACGGGGGGTGGGTGGGTGGGTTAGAAGAGCACTTAAATGTTTTTGCAGTTCAGTTTTGAAACAAGGTTCAAGTCTCCAATCAATTAAAGATACTGAAAGAATGCCTTAGAGTGACCACTGCATGAAACAGAAGTACATGGTAAAGTGATACAGACTGTGTGCTGTCCGATGGGATTAGTTTAGATCAGCATCATGGTTGATGAAGACATGGTGGGCCGAAAATGACATTTACTTTCTTTCTCTTTGGCGTTAGGTATAGTTCTAATTCAACACGTGATGAGATTAGGTAGCACAAAAGCATGATGGAATTGACTCTTCTATGAATTGAGATGTGCTAAAATGGTTCGAGTGGGAAAGCAAATGCCTCATTTCCAAAATGAAAACAGAACTTTTTGCCACAGCAAGAGCATTTGTAACAATATTGTAAACAGAAGTATTCTGTGAAACTTCATTATGGAATGTGAAACATTAATTCATGTAGATCACTTCATGTACTGCATACTTGCCTCCACAAATCAAACCACCAGACCGGTCACAGTTGAAGTTATCACATTCACAATATTTGCCAGAGATGATTTCAGTAGGATTTTCCCTCTTTTTACAGACACATTCTCCACAGATGCAATCACCATTGTCACTGCAGATTTGAGATGTATTATCTTTCCTGCATGAAGCATCCATGTCCTCACTGTTTACCTCATCAGTGCTGCACTCACAGAAACGCCCAATGCGCCCTTTATTACACCTGAAAATTAAGCAGCCTATATTTTAAAAACTGCCGTGATATATTATAAATATTACAATATTTTCATGTATTTCTTCTAGCACCTTTAATGAAGAAGATCTGAACTCTTGCTGTTACATTGTGTGTTATTCAGTGGTACTCAACAAACAACCTACCAAATCTAGTGGTTAATATGGAGTCTGAGAGTGGTGCATGGGCGAGACCTTTCAGCCACCAAGTCAGTACTAACCATTAAGCATCTATCTTTACAATAATTGTGTAATATTTTATCCACAAGTTCCGATCAACTACCCTGCCCAAACTCCCACACCTACATTCTACCACTCATTTATATACTAGGGACAATATAAAGTGGCCATTTAACCTGCCAACCCAAACAGGAGAGGAAACAGGAGCATCTAGAAGAAGATAATGTGGGCACAGGAATAGACAAAGAATAGAGATATACAATTCCTGGGCAAGCACATGGAATTAGTTTAGATCAATATGTTGTGTGCATATATGGTGGACAGATAAACCATCTCCTGTGCTGTAGTTTCTATGACTGTACCTGGGTCGCTGGAAGTACAAAACAGCTTTACTTGCCACAGCACTGTGTATATTAAAATTATCTCACCACACTATTGCACAGCTCTGGTGGAAGGGAGTCACCACGACAGACAATACAAGTCAGCTTATCTGAATACTTTTTCAGACACACTGATATACTGGGGCTGGAATTTATTACGCCCGCAGTATGAGTCACCTTTCCAGATCCGATGAGGGAAGTTATTAACGAGCCACAAAAGGAGAATTATTAGAAGTACCTCAAGCTCATTTTAGTGCAGGCCATGAGCAAAGATGCTGAAAACAGCATCTAAGAAAAGAGGAACAGTTAACATTTCAAGAGGAGGAAACACTTCACCTTTCTACAGATGCTGGTTAACCTACTGATAAAGATTAGCTTTATTTATCACATGTATATAGAAACATAGTGAAATGTAACTTGCGTCAAATCAAATCAGCAAGGATTGTGCTGGGCAGCTGCAAGTGGTGCTAACGCAACATGCTCACAACCCACTAACCCGTATGTTTTCCGAATGTGCAAGGAAGCTGGAGCATCCAGATGAAGTGCACATAGTTACGGAGGGAACACAGAAACTTCCTATGGACAGTGGCAGGAATTAAACCCCGCTCTTACAAGTGGCATTATAATAGTGTTACACTAACTGCTGTGTGACCATGCCACCCCACTGTAAAAGGAGTGTTTACAGTAATTTGTATTATTTCAAATTTCCAGTATCTGCAATTTTAAAAAATTTTCATGGGATAAGCTGGATTTCTCCAAAATTTAACTATCTCAGGATTGTGTGCAAATTTACCATGCACCAGATGCCAATGGCAGACATATAGGACATAAGTCTTTAGTACACAAGTGAAAACAGATCAGATTTTTTGCATGAATTGAGAATAAATGTCCCCGGGGAAATTACAGTAATAAGCAAAGAATCATTAGCATACCAAATAGCAATTAGTAGTAACATAGTCATAATTCTATAAATTACAACACTGCACCAAAATTAGTTCTTACAGACAAATTCTTGCCTTATTAAATGGATAAATGCAACCTGCATTGTCTGCATTAGCAGTTCCACCTTGAGAGAGATTAATGTTTTGGGTGTGATCCAACGAGCTTGAGCCCCTTCACTTTCTCCTCAGAGTGCATCTGTATTTTTGCTACATCATTAAAAGCTGTTCAAGTCTGCAGTGTGACCATTTTTCACCTTGCACAATTAAACAGGAAAAAACTCCCTCCAATATAAGCTGCCATAAACAAGCTTTTTTGTTAAATTCCTGCTTTGATTAACGCTTAAAAAACTGAAACGTCTTGAATTTTGACAGTATGTCACATTACAAAATCAAACGTATCAATTAAAATGATTCAGTTGAACTTTTATTCATTAATTTCTCCACATCAGGCATGCACTTAATTACAAACTCCTGAACAAATTGGTCACCTACCTGCAGGCTCCACATTCAAAGGTTCCATTACCCTGATGACATTCTGCGCTATTTGGCAATCCCTTTTTATGACATTCACATTCACAAATAAATTCCAGATTAACCTCTACTTTTTCAGTAAATCCCAGAGGTTTGATTTGAAAACTTGTTTTTTTACCATTATTTGGACATTTTGTTGCTGTGATACTTATGTTGAAGCTGACCTAAAAGACAAACAAAAAAAAAATGACTTTTCCTCTCTCACAGGGGCCTTTTATTCTTAGGTTTCCTTTAAACACACAGGTTCTGTTGGCTGTGCTCCCTTAAACTGAACAAAATCTAACGTTCCAAAAAATCAAATTAAATGTGCTAAGAAACCAATCAATGGTTCAATGATTCCATTTAATATCAGGTAATATATACAATATACAACCCGTAATTCTCACTCTCCACGGACATCCTTAAAACAAGAAAAAACCCAAAGAATGACAGAAAACGAAAACTTGAGTCCCGAAGTCTCCTATTCCACTTCCATGCACAAGCAGCATTAACCCTCCCTTCCCCCCTCCCCTCCCCCCATTTATTCTTGCATAAATTATCAGCATTCTACCACCCATCATAAACAATAACCGATAAACTAGAAAATCTGAGGATCCAGCACTAAAGTTTCAAATGTATCAGATTTAAGAGTTTTACTGTAGACAGGACTCGTGTCTCCTAAGTGTGAAGTGATGTACTTTGGGAGAACTAATAGGCTAGGACATATACAATGAATGGCACAGCTTCTGAGTTTTTGAGAACAGATTATTAAAGCTGGCCGCACAGGCAGAAAAAGCAGTCAGAGAGGTAGCTTTGTTGGCACAGAATACTACCCAGGTTTGTCCTGTTCATCAGGAGGAGAACAAAAATTCAGCCAATTACCACCCATTAGTCTACTCTTGATCATTAGCAAGGTGATAGAAGGGACAATCAGCAGTCCAGTTTGGGTTTTGCCAATGTCAATCAGCTGATCAATTCATTACAGATTTTATCCAACCATGGACAAAAGAGCTGAGCTCCAGAGGTGAAGGGAAAGTAACTGTGCATAACATCAGGACAGGACTGTGTATGTGCATGGGTGGGTGGGTGGGTGGGTGGGTGGGAGGAGGAACAGGGCTGTTATTTTGTTGCCTGTTGTGTTCTACTGAACATTGTGGGCATGCTACAATGTGGCAACACTTCCAGGCTGCCCCCAGCACATCCTTTGGTTGTTAACACAAACAATGTATGTTTCTATGTACATGCGATTGATAAAATGAATCTAAAATCTGTTCCTTCATCAACAATACGTTAAAATCATGGAACTCTCTCTATTATAACATACCCACACCTCAAGGACTGCAGCTGTTCAAAAGGGGCAGTTTTCCACCATTTTCAAGGGCAAATAGGAGTGGGCTATAAATGACCTACCTGGAATAAGTATAGCAGGATACAATACCAACAACCTCCGCTATGCGGATGATACAGTACTGATAGCAAACAGTGAAGTAAATTTACAGAAACTAGTATCTACCATCAACAGAGAGCGAAAGATTTGGCCTAACCTTAAACAAAAGAAAACCGAAGTAATGGTAATACCAAAGAAGCATGATATCCCAAACTGTAGGACCGTATTGGGAAATGAAATCTTGAAACAAGTTCAAAAGTTCAAGTTCCTTGGAGCATGGGTAACATCTGATGGCAAATGTGAAACAGACATAAAAGCAAGAATAGCAATGGCAAGAACAGCATTTACAGAAATGGGAAACATCCTAACGAACAAGAAAATAGCAATTGACATCCGCCTTAGAACTCTCAGCTGCTACATTCTTCCTATATTGATGTATGGCTGCCTGTCATGGACCATCACAAATGCAATGGAAAAAAGAATCAATGCAGTAGAGAAGTGGTTCCTCAGAAGAATGCTATGCATATCATATACAGACAGGATAACCAATGAAGAAGTTTCTACAGAGAACAAAAACAAAATGTACATTACTTAAAAAAAAAATCAGAAAACAGCAATCAAAATTCTTTGGACACATCATGTGAAGAAAGACATCAGAACATTTAGTTACAACTGGAAAGCTGGAAGGAAAAAGAAGCAGAGGCAGACAGAGAATGAAAATGACAGATGGAATAGCATCATGGTTAGAAACAGGGGAGGCAACAACTACAATTCGGAGGGTCAGGGATGGTGATGGATGGAGAGACATGATCGCCCACGCCGAACGGCAAGGCATCTGAATCATAAATGCTGGCTCAGCCTACCTTCCTTGAATTTCTAAGGACATAGGAGCAAAGATCTAATGGTACAACTTCATAATGAATTGGTTAGGCTATTTATGGAATACTAAGTGCAGCTCTGGTCACATTACTTGAGGACAGACCAGCCGGCACTGGAGAGAGTGTAGAGAAAAATTACCAGGATATTGTCTGGGATTGAGTGTTTCAGTTGTGGAGAGACTTGATAGGTTTGAGCAAAGGCAGCTAACAGCAGACCTAATAAAGGTATAAGAATTCTGAGGGGCACAGATAGGATAGAGAATAGGAAATTAAAATCAAGGATGGGAGGTGGAGGGCTAAAAGTAGGAATCTAGAGTTCCCAGCTCATAGGGATGGTGGAATCAGAGGCACAAATGTAAGAATCTGTGCACTTGAATTGGCAGAACATAGGTGGCTACTCAAATGGGATTAGAATAAAAGAATACTCAACAGTCAAGACGGTCATGATGGCAAAAAAAAATGTTTCTGCTGATGGAAGTATGCCATCCTTTTACCTGATCACAGAGATAGTAGAAGCAAACAGGAAAAGGACATGATTGGGAAGCAATGTTGATTTTGGTTATGACCTACCAGAATATTGTTTTAGATAATTAGACAAGATGGTAAGGTTGTATCCTCAAATGCTAACTTTTTATAGCTACTGAAAATGGAATATAGGCAGAGACCAACTAAATATATTTTTAGGGTAAGATTCAAACACTATAATCAGACATCATCTATGTGGTGCTTAGAGGAGAGAGGAAAAAAAACAATACGCTTCAAACTAACCTCAAATTAGCTGAGCAAAAAATGAGCTACTTGCTGATTCTCAACTTCTGCATAACTACAAATGTATAGATTTGGTCAGTGATCAAACCTTTTTAGAAAATATTAGCTTCAGTAATAATTAGCAAGACATTACCTCGTCATCAATCTGAATGCCCGAACACTTCCTGCCATCCTCCTTTGTATGAACAGTATTATTCTTACAGAAGGCTGTATATTGCAATGAAATGCCTTCTGGCAATTTATCATTCTCCAGGATAACTTCAGAAGACAAAGCCTGCTCAGACCAAAAAACAGAAGTGTTATATTGTTCTAAAGTACAGAAAAGGAAGGTAAACAAATTTTAAAATTTGTGTGTTAGTACTTACGTGATAAGCATCAAGGATTAAATTGATAACATTACTGGAGTTTGATGAAAGAACACCCACTTCAGATTTTGGAATGAGATTATGGAGTTCCTGTTAGAAATAATGTAACAAGGCTAACTGCAAGTTGTAGGATGACAATAATAAATCAAGAACAATAGTAATAAGAGTCTTAACTTTTTTTCCCCAAGGTAAGAAACACTGAGTTAAATGAATTCAGTTATTGCTTAGAAGAGCTAAAGGCAGCAATGCCATTCAGTTGGCATACAAATTAAAAAGTTTATTCTTCAAATAGGTTAAGTCATAGAAAACTAGAAGAGATCCAGAAAAGGTACCATTTAGTAATTCATAACAGAACATAGCTGTAGCTAAAGACCACATCACATTAGTATTTCAGCAGTAGTGTAATGTTGTTTCCACTAGCTTTATTGTTTACACTAACTTTATCTTCTTGTGATTTCAAATATTTCAATTTTATCAAGCTTTAGTTCCAATAATTTGACTTTTTTTTGCTCTTTAAGTGCATCGGCCAACTCTTTCCTTTGACATGTCTATCTATCTGGTTAACTTGTTAACCAATTAATAGCTGGGGCTCCATTTGCAGTTCCATGTTTTTGACTCATTATACTTGCTCTACATTGGAAATAAGTGCTCATTTCATTTCCATGTTTACTGTTAACTTTTCATATATTAATCCACCTTTTTTCCAAGATGATCACAATTCTGCCACTGCTGACAAGTTACTTTACACTGCATCTTTCTTAGATCTGCTTTAAAATGTAGTCTCTTTTCATGCAGTAACCCCAAGATCAATGTTGAATTTCTTTTACACTGTGGGTTCTGAGGTGGTCAGATACCAATGCTGGTATGGTAGACACTATAGGTGGGGCATAAGGCACATTAGGTATTTACATTGGCCTTCTACGTGTTCCTGATTATGGACACAAGGTTTTCATTTCATTGTGATGGTCCTCCACCACTTGAGAACTAAAATTCTCGAAGAGTCAGCCAAAATACCATATTTTTTCCAAGGTAACTTTAAGCATATCCTTGAATATTTTCTTCAGTCCATTTGATAATTACTTCCCCTACACACCCTGGAATATAATGCCCATTTCAGAAAACCGTTGCCATGTATGAGAATGATGAGGCCTACCTAACTTGACTTACTCTTAAGTAAGGCATCATTATTGAGGATGTTGGGTTGGAGAGGAAAATAACATAGGTTAACTTATTGTTCAGAGAACTGGGAGGATGTTGTGGAGATGACATTGGTGGTATTTTTCTATAGTCTTGAGGTCTTTGCTGTAGGTAATTCATGTTTAGGCAATCTGATAGACCATGAGTTTCGCCTAACTCAGAGCTCCTAAACTTCAACTTTCCTTTTCTTCAATCAGCTAAAGGCTGAGGTGACATAATATGGTTTGATTTCTGCCTGTGCAGTAAAATGCCTCTCCTGATTTCCAGATGTTCAATTTTGATAGGGGTTATTCAGTCTGAAATATTAACACTGACTGATTCTTTTCACAGTTACTGCCTGACCTGCTGAGTGTTTCAATATTATGTTTTACTTCAGATTTCCAGCATCTGCAGTTTCCAGAATCTTGTGTCAAACCTTCATTACTGTTGCAATAGGGATCAGTTAATAAAGAATATTGGCCTTGGGGATTTTGACTGCAAGACTGACCCCATCTGTGCTTGGGTAAATGAGTCAACAATGACTGAGTTCAATCTCCCAGCACGCATAAATGTGTGTATAATCTGCAACATTAGCTCTGAGTAACAGATGCTGTAGATTTAACAGATTCATTTTGAAGACTAGCTCCATTCCCATACTGATTTTAGCTGATTTAAATGATACATAGATCTGAAAATAGTAAGGGTAAAGAAACTATTTTCTCTGACAGAAAATCATTTGAAAATTGGAGTTGGACCATTTAGCAAAGAAACCAAAAGCCACTTTCTCCACATGAAGGATAATGAAAATATGCTGCACTCTCAAAATATTGATACAATTCAAAGGATCAAGGATATTTTTGTTTGTTAAAAGAGGTATAGAAATTGAATAAATATCAGAAAGAGTTTATAAAAATTGCATTGGCAGTAGCTAAGACTATAGCAGTTACTTGGAAATCTGATTCATATTTAAGTATGGATCGTTGGAATAATGAAATGGCTAGCTCTATTCCACTTGAAAAAATTACTTATAATTTAAGAGATAATTATGTAACATTCTTGAATATTTGGAGCCCTTATTTACAAAAGATAGGATGTCATATCTAAGTGCTCCGACAAAGAATTTGGTTACTTGGGGAAAGTAACGAATAATTATACCAAATTTATTTTGAATCCCATGGAGCGTGTGGAAACCTTCCAATATCCAGACGGCTTTTTTTTTTTCTTTTAGGTAGGACTATATATGGGGGGGGAGGGTTAAGGGGAGGGGGGGTAGATTTTATCTTTTCATGTATTCTTTTTGAAAATTTAATAAAAATTATATATAAAAAAAAAAGAGGTATAGAGTGAAGATGGGTACATGGAACTGAGGTACAACTCAGACTTGACTGGATTAAATGGCAGAAGGGGTTACTGTTGCTATATTCTGACAACTACAACTTCATTCCTTTTTTGATAAAAGAAACTATAAGTGGTTTTGTCTGCATGTTACAGCAGCACGAATGACTGAAAAATACCTATGGGTGTATGTCCAAACCAATATTCCAGCATCAACCTTTCAAAATGGCCATCACAGATCTCACTGGTAATTAATAGATCCACGAAAACTGCCTAAAGTACCACGCAACACACATAAAAATTGCCAGCAGCATCTCTAGGAAGAGGTACAGTCGACGTTTCAGGCCGAGACCCTTCGTCAGGACTAACTGAAAGAAGAGCTAGTAAGAGATTTGGAAGTGGGAGGGGGAGGGGGAGATCCGAAATGATAGGAGAAGACAGGAGGGGAAGGGATGGAGCCAAGAGCTGGACAGTTGATTGGCAAAAGGGATATGAGAGGATCACACACCAAGTTGTATATTGTTTTAATATGATTAAAAGTGGCAAGTCACTAAAAAATGCGAAATATTTCTTCTATAATTATACTTTTGAGGGGGAAATATTATTTATTTATTATTTATTATATTATTTATTAAAGCATCACGCTCGATTATCAATTTTTCCCTGTGATTAAATGATAATGATGAAAAGGATGCAAGAGTATTTTCACATCATACTCAAAGAATTATTTTGTATGAATGCATAAAAAATACTGTAGCTGAAAAATATATTTGGAAGCACTTACCTCGTATACACCCTTGAAATCATCAGTAACAGCAAAAATAGGCTGAATATTATTTTCACTAAGTTTCTGTACCAAATGAGCAATGGATGGATAATCCTGCACACAAAAATGTAAATCAGATTTACTTGAAGAGTGACACTTTTTTTTTTAAAAAGAAAGAATAATCTGTAAACAAGGTAGATAAATCTTCATGTCTTTCAAACATTACAATGATCAATACAAAGATTGGTGGCGTTATGGATCATGTAGAAGACTGTCAACAGATACAGAACAGTTCCAGATATGGGCAGAGAAGTAGCAAGAGGGATTTAAACAGGCCGCTGGTGAGGTGTTGCACTTTGGGAAATCAAATATAAAGGGACAGACAACTGTGATGACTGCACAAGTTGATAGCATATGGCAGGCTTACCTTTACTTATTGAGGCACTGAGTTAAACAGCCAGGAGGTATGATGCAGCATTATAAAACTCTGGTTAATCTGCATCTGGAGTATTGCATTCATTTCTGGACATCCCATCAGAGAAAGGATGTGAAGGTTTTGGGAAGGATGCCGAAGAGGCTTACCAGGATTCTGCTTGGCTTAGAGGGCAAGTTCTTTAAGGAGAGGTTGGGCAAATTGGGACCCTCTTCCCTGGAGTGGCAGAAGCTGAAGATTATGAGAGGTATAAGGAGACAAGTTGGCATTTGATTTCCTCCAGCATTTTTTATTCTGTGCATGTTATCTGTAACCACCACCACCGCCGCCGCCCCCCCCCCCCGCCCCCGCACCAGGGTGACAAAGTCTAATGAATGTCTTGGTTTTAAAAAAGTGGTGTGTGCTTGGAATGCACTGCCAAGTGTGGTAGTGGAGGCAAATACTATAGAGACATTTAAGAGGCTCCTCAATAGGGACATGAATATTTCAGAGAATGAAGGGATACAGATATTGTATAGTCAGAAAGGGCTTTGTTTAGTTAAGGCATTTAACTTCTAGTTTAATTAGTTTGACATAACATCGCAGATAAAAGGGCCTATTCGTATATCGATCTATGATTCACAAGTTCCAGGATCAAAAAACAAACTTACATAGTAATCACTCATGGTGTAGAGACCTTCAGTATTGAGATGACATTTCCCGTCATTTGGTAGAACAATGCCACCCAGTTTACCATCTCCAGCAAAGTGAAATCCTGCATCTGTAGAAAATACCAGCAATCGAGTAACATTTCGCCAACCAATCTTGTCCTGCAAAGAAAATAAAAATGAAGTCCTGAATTCCTATAATTTTTACAATTCTATTTGGTTTATTTGAGGCACAGAGGATGGAAGAAAAGGAAGATTACAGGAGAAAGTAACGAGTACACTAAACAAAGGAGAAAACTACTTGGAAATGTTGGTGAAGTTCTATGACAAGCAGGAGTCAAAGGGAGATCTGTTGAAGTATGCCAAATAGTGATTATCTTTATAAAGAAAACTGAAAATAAAGATATATCATATAACTCGATAAAAATGAAGCAATCCATAACACAAAATATTACTTTATAATAATCAGGGACAGTTATTATCACTTACCCCACAAACAGCAACCTGCATAATGGCATCAAAACCACCTTCTGGAGAGTCCAGATTTCCAGAAACAGTCTGGTTGCTTACAAGTTCATTGAACTTTGATCCATCTTCTGTCAATGGTAGCACATTTTTGAAGCTAAATGGACTTGTGCATACATCAGCACCTGGACAAGGATTTTTTCGTTTGGCTGGGGTTGTGCTAATGTATGGCATCACAGTCTTATCCACAAAGGACCCAAACCCTAAATGAGAACAGGTTTAATACAAGATGAAGCATTGTAAGGCAGAAGGAAAGAGTACGGCTCTGAAAATAAAGACTGATCATCCTTACCAATTTTGAAATCAGAAGTTATCTTCTGCATTTCATTTTTCAATTCTGTTCCTAACTTTTTAACCTTTTCCAAGTCATCCTTCATGGAAAAAGAGAGGTCCATAAGATAATAGAGATCAATAGGATAATCATCTGCTCTTTTAAAATACAGCGAGAAGGTCTGGGGCTCTCCTGAAATAAAATTAAGGAATTCCAGTGTCAGAAATGGACATATGAAATTCAAATTCACAATTAATTTGTTTCATATCATATCAACAGCATATGACAGGATATCAGAATGTCTTTATCCTTTGAAAACTGTACATGTGAAATTTGTCATATAAATTAGCATTTCATCTCAAGTTAGTTACACCTTTGTATTAAGCCCAATTTTGAAATGCATTTTTATTCTTGGACCATAGGTAACAGCATCTAACAAATTTCTACAAAGTTAACCTTGACATAAAGACTAAAACATTAGGAACATCAGAATAACAATAAGTGGAGGCAAGCCAAGGTAGAAAAGGCATATGAGAATTGGAGTCATCGTGACATAGATAGAAGTTCACTCCAGACAAACGTTATCTATAGAACAAGAAGAGACTATGACATACACAACTATCATTGCAATTCAACAATAAAGGCCTTTGATTCAATTTGGAAAACAGAAATGGATATATTATTGCCTAGGTACTTAAAAGGCTGAGCTACTACCACAACCTTATTTTCAATGTGAAACAGTAAAAGGTAATGCTATGAAGTCCTATAACAGAAATTCAGCACAATCTAATTGAAAATGCAGATGGAATGCATACCATCTTTGGAATACAATCTTAAAACAAGATTTTGCCTGCTGGAGAGTCATTTTATGAAACTATTCAAACAGAAGCTTGCCTATGCTTGTTTTAAGAGGCACACTCTCATAACTTGCTTGGCCTAAATATGGACCAAATGCTGAATTCCAAAAATGAGGAAGTGAGGGAAGCAAGCTACATATGACTTAATCGAAGAGGCCTGGCAAAAATAAAGTCAATGGGCTTCAAAAATGATTGGAGTCACAAATGAATAAATGAAATGGTTACAATTAACTTCCAACAGTCATCCCAAGACATAAAGTAGAAGCTTGCTAGGACAGTGTCCGAAGCCCAGTTACCTTTTGCTGTCTCGTTGATGACTTGCTTGTAAATGATAGGGTTAGAAATGCAAATGTTTGATGGCTGCAGGATATTAAAAAAAAGTGAAGATTCAATGTTCATTCAGAAATATGATGGCAGAGGGGAAGAAACTGTTCCTAAAATGTCGAGTGTGTGCCTTCATATTTCTCTATCAGCTCCTTGATGGTAGCAATGAGAAGAGGTCATGTCTTGAGTGACGGAGGTTCTTAATAGTGGACGCTGCCTTTTAGTGATATCCTCGATGCAGGGGAGGCTACTGCCCCTGATGAAGTTGGCTGAGTCTGCAATTCTGTACAATGGCCCCTGCATACCAGACAATGATGTAACCAAAAAAAGCTAATCTACACACTGTGATGCAGTGTAAGGGAAAAGTCTCTTGCTCATCATAAATAAAGCAGTGAAGTCTTCAAAGAAGAGCTGGGCACACTGGAGCATCAGCCACAAAGCTGGACTGTAACTTTAACAAGTTAGGATGCTTTGAAAATTAAGTTCTACAAAATGTGGACAATACTACCATATATTGAGATATTTGCTGTAGTTACATTTCTCAGATCCGTAAGCCAGTCTGTTTGACAATAAATAGTCCAGTGGCAGGGCTGCACAATGTAGCATTATGCTAACTGTATTCTTGATAGTGATGAATTCTCTGCTGGGATAAAACCATTTCAAAGTCCAATAAATCCCAATATGCTCATCACTTTGCATCCCAAGATAATGTGTCTTGGATGTATACCTGAATGGAACAGTGACTATCACCTGCAGCCATTTTTATTGAATTTGAAACATTTTCTAATTTATAGCAATTATTATTTTATGTATTTCTTATAGAAATACCTGATCGCAATTTCAGAGTTAGCTTCTGTGGTCGAATCTGTGTAATGTCTTTCACCTCTACTTTTGTACCGCTTGTGCGACCAGTAAGTTCTTTATTTGCGTCTATTTGTTGTGAACCTTTGGGATTTTCAATCTCATCCTCCGAACATCCTTTACTTTTTAAAGATTTAATATCATCACAGCGTGCAGAGTTTGGTTCCCCCTCTTGTAAGAAATCCTACAAAACAAAAATTCAAATCCTTGAGATGCAGATTATGCCTTAAGAGAATTTAAACACCTGTAGACTTTGACCTTATTTGATAAAGCATTCATAATATTTGATTCTATTATCTTGCTTCAACAACATGCATTGCTGAAACTTCAAGGCACATTTTCTTATCCAGATTGACACACATTTAGCCAAGCTTCTGACTAAGTTTCTGTCTCACTGAGATGCCAGCTACTCATGCCTCTTCACATTTTCTACATTCTATCCTACAATTTGTCCTCCAGCAGAAAAACTGCAGCAGCTATAAGCACTGCATTTCTACACTAGACATTTAAATTACCCCAGCCTCTTCACTGGCGATGTAGAACAGTCCATGCTCCAAGCCTTCCCCGGTAACGTTCCCCAACTCTTGCTCGGCTACATCGATGACTGCATTTCATGCACCCATGCAGAACTCAATTTCATCAACTTTAACTTCCACCCTGCCCTTAAAATCACTTAGTCCACCTCTGACTCTGCCCTTCCCTTTCTTGATCTCCCTTTCCATCTCTGAAGACAAACTGTCGACAGACATCTTTTATAAGCCAACTGATTTCCTCAGTTATCTTGACTATACCTCCTCCTACCGGATTTCTGTAAAAATGCTATTCCCCTTTCTCAGTACCAAAAAAACGGCAGAGATGTCCTCCTTCTTCAAATAGGGCTTCTTTTCCTCCACCATTGATGCTGCCCTCACCTGCATCGCCTCCATTTCCAGAATATCCACGCTCACCCCATCTTCCCGCCACCTCAACAGTGAGAGTTCCTCATCCTTACCTACAAGCCCACGATCCAACATATCACCCTCCACAACTTCTGCCATTTCCAAAGGGATCCTACCATCAAACACATCTTATTTCCCCCTCCCCCCAACCCACTTTCTGCAAGGATCACTCCCTCCGTGATTCCTTTGTCCATTTGTCCCTCCCCACTAATCTCCCTCCTAGAACCTATCCCTGCAGGCAGTCTATGTGCTACACCTGCCCCACCTGCCCATTTGCCTCCTCCCTCACCTCTAGTCAGGACCCTCTTCACCAGAAAACCTGCTAGTGTCCAGTGCTCCTGATATGCCTCCTCTAGATTAATAAGGCCCACTGTAAATTAAGGGATCACTTCACAGAGCACTCCCTGCTCCTTCCACCAAAATGCAGAACTTCCTGATGGCCAAACATTTTAATTCCAATTCCCATTTCAGCTCCGACATTTTGGTTCATGGCCTCATCACTCAGTATGAAGGAGCAACACCTTATATCCTGTCTGGGTAGCCTCTAACCTGATGTCATGAATATAGATTTCTACTTCCAATTTAAAAATATTTCTCTTTTCCTCTCCTCTTCTTCTATTCCCCTCTCTGACCTTTTATCTCTTTCGAGTTGCCTATCACCTTCCACTGTGTCCCTCCTCCTTTCCTATCAGATTCCTTCCTCTCCAACCCTTTATCTTTCCTCCCCACCCCACCTTTTAACTCTAGCATCTTCCCCCTTCCTTTCCAGTCCTGAAGAAGGGCCTTGGTCCAAAACGTCAACTGTTTATTCATTGCTGCCTGATCTGCTAGGTTTCTCCAGCATTTTGTGTGTATTGCTTTGGAGTTCAAGCACCTGCAGACTTTCTCATGTTCATAAAGAGGCACGAGTTTAGATTTCTCCTTGACTGAATTTTGGCTCAGATATTCCAAAACCGAATAATAATCTGACTTAATATTACATGGTCAGAGTTCAGGCAATCCTATTTTTGGTTGGAATTGCACACCAGCTGACATATGGGAGATCCTGTTTCATTTTCTTCATCGTCTTTCTTTTCTTATCCAATGAGTTATAGTATTCTCTGCGAAGCATCCCATGTCCACTGAACAGGTGAAAATTACCTACAACTTTCTATTTCACTCTTCCTTTTTTTTAAAAGTTTATTTTTATTTGGATAAGGAATTCACAATTATCATGTACTTTTTTCACACATATAACCTTTTCCATTTTTTTATATGTATAAAACTACAATTATTTATACATTCTTAAGTACACATTGAGATGATATAAAAGGAAAATAAACATTTAAATAGATAATTATGTACTTTGGTAAATCTAACCTTATTAGGCTAAGTAATGAAATTAGTTGTTAAGAAAAATGGTAATAATAGTTTCCATACAACCCTTCTGGACCATTTCCACTGGTCCAAAATGTTGCATACAAGCCTATATACCAACCATTGTAGGTGTTTATATCCCAATTTGTTCGTGCTTGTTCCTGCCGGCAGACATAATTATCCAATCCCTATGTACTTATTTACTTAATTTTTTCATTTTTTTTTATCCCTTTCCCAAATCTTTCCCTTTACTTGTGTTAATTCTCTATTTTCCAAAAAAAAACAAACATTTAGACTAGGGGTGCTTACGTTAGCAATATTACTGTGTTGATGAGAAGAGCAATATAAATCATTAGGAGAGTCATCTAAAGTCTGCTCGCATTGGGGTTATATATTCAATCCATTCATTCCAGATTTGATAAAATGTTTCTTTTTGAGTTCTCAGGGAGTAAGTCAACTTTTCCATTTTAAATATTTCCAAGATAATTTCGTACCAATCTTCTAATGTAGGTGGTATTGGATTTAGCCATTTTCTAGTGATTGATTTCTTACTTGCCGCTAAGAGGGCCTGCAGCAACTTTATATCTTCCTTCTGTTCAAGGAACAATACATGCCCCAAATAGAGCATCTCAAAGTTCAGAGGTATCTGGGACCTAAGTACCTTAACTAATGTTCTATGAATACCTTCCCAAAATAGACTTAATTTAGGGCAATCCCAGAAAATATGAAAATGATTTGCCTCCTTGGAGCCGCACCTTCTCCAACACATCACATTTGTATCTTTATATTTTTCCTGATATGGGGTCTTGAAGTATCTTATAATGTTTTTTCAACAATGTTCTCTCCAAGTCAAAGAATTAGTCGAGGACCATTGAAAGCTGCAGATTTTCCCCCAAGCCTCCTCCGAAAGTACCAACCCCGCTTCTTTCTCCCACTTCTCTTTAATATACAGTGTATTTACATTTTTAGCATGGGAGAGTGCATTATATAGGCGAGAAACTGATTTACTAGGTATTGAACTGCAAGCCGAATTCAGAATCTTGAAAAATTCTAATTCTACTGTTGATAGGTCTGTATATCTACAACTCTGGTTAACATAGTTTCGTATTTGAAGGTACCTAAAAAAGTCATTATGTTCTAGGCCATTTTTGTCCTGCAGGATTTGGAAACTTTGTAATACTCTTTTATCTATAAATGAGAGGTAGGTTGTAAGACCTTTCTTTATCCATAGCTCAAATCTTTTATCTCCTCTGTTGGGAAGAAATTCGGTATCATATGCACACCATCTAAAGAGTTTTAACATGTTATTAATTCCACATGAATTAACCACCTTCTGCCATACTTTTAATGTAAGATTTATCCAAGCATTATTAAATTTTTCCAACCGGGCCTATTTCACTCTTTCAAATCATCAGATGGAAGCAACCACTCAAATTTATTTTAAAACCATTCATAATATTTCACGTGTCAGGTTCATATCTTAGAAGACAAATGAGAAATTTCAATATGCCAAAACCAGAGGTTTCAGTTACAAGGAGAGACTGGATAGGCTGGGATTACTTAGCCTGTAGAGAAGGAAGCTGAGGTGTGACCAACATGAAGGACATAGACAAGGTGGATAAACACAACCTTTTTCCAAGGCCAGGGGAGTCTAAAACTAGAGGGCATAGTTTTTAAGGTGAGGGGAAAGATTTATATGGGAGCTGAAGGACAGGACTCCCCCCACACCAAGGATTGTGGGTACATGAAATGAGATGCCATCGAAAGAGGCTGGTGCAATTACAAATGTTTAAAAGACAGTTGGCTAGGCTCATAGATGGGAATGGTTTAGAGATATGGGTCAAATGTATGTAGATAGGACAATCTCATCTTGGTCAGCATTGATGAGTCAGGTCAAAATACTGTACATTTCCAAGCAATATAACTGACTATGGCTGTGTATTTAAGCTACCTAACATTCAAAAGGATAGCTCTTCACAACTGCCAGAGTGATGCATGAATTGCAAATAGGACCTTGATATACAAATAATTGTCTGGACATTGAAAAAAAAGTTTTGTTTGCTGCGCTAGGTGAATTTAATATTTGGAGAGATTTGTGCTTACAATTAGCACAAGTTATGATAGGCTCATTGTGTCACAGATACGTGCCTCGCTATAACACTTTCAGTACTTTTATTCTCTGGAATTAGTTTCAGAAGCTTACACACATGTAATCAAATGTAGCTTACAGCAGACAACATAGCTTCTTCCAAAATTTATGCATGTCAGACTGAAAAATATTTGGATCAGACCCATTTTGTTTTAGTCCTTTTGTGCTCTATTTCGTCAGCTAATTACAGCATTTTTTTGAAATCCTAAACTTCATTTGATATTTGTTATACCTTCCAACTGTTTCTAATACTTAGGTCTTCTTCTATACATTTCCTTAGAACAAACTCTTGCTCCTTTGGAAATTAGTGTTTTTTTTTCCATCTCCTGTCTTCACCTCTCCAAACCTGCCGTTTTATGAAGCAAGCTTTGGCACCCTCTCGGAGCAATCACATCTGCCATTACACCTCTCCTGTTATCTGCCCTATTACAACTTTCTCTATACTCACCTTTCCCTGCAACTTAAAACTAATTTATCTCACTTCTAATGAAATTGCTTTGTCCTGAAACATTACTGTTTCTTGTTCTGCAAATGCTATGTGACCCGAATGTTTTCATCACTTTTCCTGCTATACATTTTTCCCTTGCTTATACCTTTATGGATTTCACAATTTTTTCCCATTCAGTACAGCTGTAGGTAGCCGTCCGAAAGCTATTGTGTTTGACTTCATCTACCCTTAGAATATATATTTTTAAAACTTTGCCATTATCAAAATTCTTTTAAATAAGCCATTCCTACAAGACACCTTCTGTTGTGGTAATAAAAAGACCCTGAAGGATCGAGTAACTTGGACAAATTTTCCTATTTAATCATAACTTAATCAAACCAAGATTAATTAAGAATACTCTCAACTTATTAATTCCAGTGGAAGATTACAGGATATTCAAAATTTCTATAGTTGATTTTAAAGTTGAATTAGTAAGCACACTGATGTGCTTACTAATAAAGTAGTAATAAAAATAAGTGTTTATTTTAGGAGACAAGTCCATAACCAAGCTGCCTACACTTGAACAATTGATTTGAGAAAGTTTAGCTGTGTGTGACTACTACCCAACTGTAAATACCCTGTGCCTGGATGATTTGCAGCTTTCTCCCTGCTCTCAAGGGAAATCAAAAGTCATGCAATAACTTCTTCAAAAACTTTTAAAATGTAAAACTTACAACTTTGGTGCACCATCCACAATTTCTACCGGCTTGTATACATTCTCCACATGACTTTGCACTGGCTTTTAAACACTCACTGGTGTCTGTAAAACAGAAAGAAAGTTTAAGATTTTAATCTGTCTAGCTGTACACTGAAGTACAACGGTTTATCAGAATCTCTCAGCTGTAGCTATCAAGCCAGATTAAAAACCACTGACAAATTAAACTGTACAAAATAAACATCAGGATCATTTCAGCAATAACAGGCCCTGCCTCTCAAACTACTTCAACCCAAAATTCATGTCAGTACAGTATCATTAAGCACTCTTATTTACTGATTATCAATGGTTTATTTAAACTCTTTAAAATTTTGTCTCCTTGTTCAACATTCTATTAGACCCATTTTCCCTAGCTGGTTTGTCGTCTTCCTTCATTAACTTAAGCACTTCATTGGATTATCCCTCAAATAAGTTAAAATTTAGAGCCTGTTAAATTTAAATTTTCAAAGACAGACTCAATATTAATTTTTTTTTGAATTACAAGCTTCAGCCACTTCACAAATATTTGTCTAAAATACAACATTTTTTGAATTTTCTCCACAGATCTTGAAGCAGCTCAATATTAGGTCACATTTCTATCGCCTTACAAGATAGATATTTTATTGATCCCAAAGGAAATTCGTGTCACAGTAGCATTACAAGTGCCTTATAAGATTGTTTTTAAAAACAAATCTTTTATTAGAACCTTGTGATACTTTGATTCATCATTACTTAAAAAGAAAATGGCATAGCTGGAAGTTCTAGATTTGACCTCAGGTGCCGTTTGTATAGAGTTCACATGTTCTCCCCAAGACTACAGGCATAAGAACAAAAGAACATAAGAAATAGGAACAGAAGTAGGCCATCAGGCCCCCGCCATTCAATAAGATCATGGCTGTTCTGTCCATAAACTCAGCACCATCTATCTGCCTTTTCCCCATAACCCTTAATTCCCCTACTATGTAAAAATCTATCCAACTGCAACTTAACTATATTTAGTGAAGAAGCCTCAACTGCTTCCCTGGGCAGAGAATTAAACAGATTCACCACTCCCTGGGAAAAACAGTTTCTCCTCATCTCCATCCTAAATCTTCTCCCCTGAATCTTGAGGCAATGTCCCCTAGTTCTAGTCTCACCTACCAATGGAAACAACTTTCCTACTTATATCTTATCTATCCCTTTCAAAGTTTTGTATGTTTCTATAAGATTCCCTCTCATTCTTCTGAACTCCAGCGAGTAGAGTCCCAGGCGACTCAATCGCTCCTCATAGGTTAATCCCTTCATCTCTGGAATCAACCTGGTGAACCTCCTCTGCACTGCCTCCAAAGCCAGTATATCCTTCCTCAAGTATGGAGACCAGAACTGCACACAGTACTCCAGATGCGGCCTCAACGGTACCCTGTATAGTTGCAGCATGACCTCCCTGCTCTTGAATTCAATCCCTCTAGCAATGAAGGCCAACTTTCCGTTTGCCTTCTTAATAACCTGTTGTACCTGCAAGCCAACTTTTTGCGATTCATGAACAAGCACTCCCAAGTCCCTCTGCACAACAGCATGCTGCAATCTTTCACTGTTTAAGTAATAATCTGCTCTTCTATTATTCCTTCCAAAGTGGATGATCTCACATTTACCAATGTTGTATTCCATCTACCAGACCTTGGCCCACTCGCTTAATCTATCTATATCCCTCTGCAGACTCTCCACATCTTCTGTACAATTTGCATGACCCCAAGGTGCTCTGGATTTCTCCCACTTCCCAAAAAAACATGGAGGTTGCCATGTTAATTGGCCATTATAAATTGCCCTTGGCTTTTAGATGACTTATAGAACTTAGGGGCAGATAGGAATGTAGGGAAACTGAAATTAATGTAGGATTTGTGTAAATGAGTGTTTGATAGTGCAGACTCAATGGGATGAGGGACCAGTTTCAGTGTTGCACGACTATGAAACTAAGCAAGGAAATGAGAAGAGAAGAGAAAATACAGGCAGAAGTGGTTTCTAGGAAGAGGCCCATTTCAACAAAAGCAGTGACAATGGACAATACAGTCAACAACAGTTAACAAATGGAGATTCTTTACATGGATTTTCAGAAGTTCTTTGATAAGGTGTTGCATACGAGACTGTTAAAGATATTACAGGAAAGATACTAGCACAGACAGAAGATTGGCTGACTGGCAGAAGGCAAAGAGTGGGAATAAAGAGGCTTTTTTTTCTGGTTCGCTGTTGATGACTAGTGGTGTTCCAACGGGTCAGTGCTGGGTTTCTTACTTTTCATGCTATAGGGATGATAGACAATGACTTTGTGGCCAAGTTTGTGGATGTTACAAAGAGAGGTGGAGGAGCAGGTATTGTTGAGGAAGCAGAGCATAGACTTAATAGGTCAAATATCATCTTGGGCTGTACCTATTATATGGTTCTATAATGTGAGTTGCAGCAGTGCATAGATGTAGTGAAAGGGTTGAGAAAGGCAATGAGGTTGGATCATCAGCATGTATGAGAAGCAGATATTATCAATGACAGTATCCAGTGAACAATAATCAATTCTTCATGGACTTTTCTGAGAAGATGCCATTCAATATCTTAAATTGAGAAAAGCAAATGTAAGCAATAACCTTGTGGAATCCCTTGTGTTTTTAGGAAAACTTATTCAGAAATTATCATTGATGTTTTATTGAATATATTAAACAGCAAATAACTAACACCATTTGTGTTACCTGATTGGGCAAGTGCATTCCAGCAGCAGCAGCAAATCAGTACAGTATGTAGGATACATTTCAAATCCATCTGAAAGAGAAAGTCAGAATCAAAGATGCATTCAAAATCTTGCTTCTGCCTAAATTGTTACTTGAAGCTACTTAGGGAAAATGCCTGTGATAGCATTACCTCAAGTAATCAATTGTTCTGTTAATCAATAGAATGAGACCAGGTAATTGTTGGGAACAGAGGCTCTTCAGTAAAACTCCACTCTTCCATACCAATACAAATTAAGTTTTATTTTCACAATATTCACTTAGCCAAGAGTAATTTACAGGCCTTGTAGAGTTTCAAACTGCAACAGTTAGGTTCCCAAAATCGAATAGAAGGTTATTACTAAATCCAAAACACTTCCCTATTTCTCCAGTGAGAAATGCCAACACCTTATCCCAACCGCCCATGATTCCTCATGTGACAAGGTCAGCATTCCTGGAAACAAGTTGCAGCAAGGTACTTCTAAACCTCCACCAGTAAGCATCATTTTAAGGAGACATGTTCCTGTACCTCCTCCCTGACAGTAGTACTGGGAAGACACCATGTTCTGAATAGCAAGGGTCCTTCCTGTGACACTGCCTTTTGAAGATATCCTTGCTGGTGGGGAAGCTAGTGTCTATGATGGATTCCACAACTCCCTGCAGGACTCTGTGATTGGAACTGCTATACCAGGTGGTGATACAACCAGTCAGAATGCTCTCCAAGGTACATCTGCAGAAATTTACTAGAAGTCTTTGGTAACATACCAAAGTTCCTCAAAGTCTGAATGAAGTACAGTATAGCCATTGGCATGCCTTTGTGATTGCATCAAAATGCTGGGCCCAAGACAGATTCCTGGAGAGCTGATGTCCAGTTGTTGATAAATTAAATACTATATTTCAATGAGGGATTATGCAGTTTTGTCAAATTAAGCTGTGTATTGCTTAGATAAGACAGAAATTAAAACTATACAATAAAAGTTCCTTCATTTTGCTTCAAGGTTATTCAGCTCAATATTATTTCACCTGTATGAACTTCAGTATATTTGACAACCAGTGACAAAATAGTTTCATGTAATTGATACTCATAATTAATTTGATTTTCAAAACTCTTCCCTCTTCAAATAAATCCATCACCAAAACACTTAGTGGATTAGACCTTGGATTCAGCAAGGCATTTGATAAGGTACCCCATGCAAGGCTTATCGAGAAAGTAAGGAGGCACGGGATCCACCAGACCGGCTTGCCCACAGAAGGCAAAGAGTGGTTGTAGACAGGTCATATTCTGCATGGAGGTCGGTCACCAGTGGGATCTGTTCTGGGACCCCTACTCTTTGTGATTTTTATAAATGACCTGGATGAGGAAGTGGAGGGATGGGTTAGTAAATTTGCTGATGACACAAAGGTTGGAAGTGTTGTGGATAGTGTGGAGGGCAGACAGAGGTTTCAGCGGGACATTGATAGGATGCAAAACTGGGCTGAGAAGTGGCAGATGGAGTTCAATCCAGATAAGCGTGAGGTGGTTCATTTTGGTAGGTCAAATCTGATGGCAGAATATAGTATTAATGGGTAAGTCTCTTGGCAGTGTGGAGGATCAGAGTGATTTTGGGGTGTGAGTCCACAGGACACTCAGAGCAACTGCGCAGTTTGACTCTGTGGTTAATAAGGCATATGGTGCATTGGCCTTCATCAATCATGGGATTGAGTTTAGGAGCTGAGAGGTAATGTTGCAGCTATGTAGAACCCTGGTCAGACCCCACTTGGAGTACCGTACTCAGTTCTGGTCGCCTCACTACCGGAAGGATGTGGAACCCATAGAAAGGGTGCAGAGGAGATTTACAAGGATGTTGCCTGCATTGGGGAGCATGCCTTATGAGAATAGGTTGAGTGAACTTGGCCTTTACTCCTTGGAATGATGAAGAATGAGAAGTGACCTGATAGAGGCATACAAGATGATGAGAGGCTTTGATTGTGTGGATAGTCAGGCTTTTTCCCAGGGCTTAAATGGCTAGAATGAGAGCTCACAGTTTTAAGGTGCTTGGAAGCAGAGACAGGGGAGATGTCAGGGGTAAATTTTTTTTTATTACACAGAGTGGTGAGTGTGTGGAATCGGCTGCTGGTAACACTGGTGGAGGCAGATATGATAGGGTCTTTTAAGAGATTCCTGGATAGGCACATGGAGCTTAGAAAAATAGAGGGCTATGGGTAACCCTAGGTAATTTCTAAGGTAAGGACATGTTCGGCACAGCTTTGTGGGCCAAAGGGTCTAAGTTTCTATGCTTCTATGTTTGCTTGGATGTGCTGATCACTAGCTCACTATCATTTGTTGAAATATCACTGACTACTAATATCAATGCTGTTTCCCTGCCAACACAAAAACTCAAAGCTTAAGATCTTTATGCATAATGTATCCAAAGCTGTTGACCTTCTGGAATGAGTTGATTACAGTTCTAAATTTATTTCTGTTCAGCATCTGACAGACTGGAAAACAACTATAGACAGCATTTTGAGACACAACAGCTCCCATCTCTGGTAAGCTTCTTGGGGATTTTTAGGAGTTGGGTGCAATGTTTCATATTATAAGGCTATTTAGTTAGAAGGCTCAGAAATGTATACATAGATCAAAAAAAACATTCTCAGTCTACCAACTATTCCTGATGTTGTGCTGATAGCAGCCCCACAAAGTTTGCAGACCAGCACCAACTCCTAATAGTGAACCACTACATCATTAGGTGGATTGCATGTTTTATTTAGTGTGAACAAGCTTGGCTTTATAGTCACAAAGATGGGCACTATTGCTGTAATGAGTATTTGAAGGATAAATGCGGAATAATTTTGCAATTATTTTCAGTTCGCAAACTGAAAATGAAACTAGGAAGCAGGTTATTAATACTGGACATTAAGACATTTACAGAACCAAAGGGTGGAATGCTGGTATAGCTGACACCGCAGCTTTAACAAACTAAAAAATACATCAAATCACAACTTCAGAGCAAGTTAATGGCAAAAATGGTTATTTTTTTCCAAAGGTTCTAAATACAAGATAAATTATAAAAGGCCAACCTAAATCAACAAACTAAAGAGGTAAATATCAAGTAACAATGTTTCAGAAAGAATTGCCTCTGGAGAAAGAAATAAATTCAATGCTTAATTTTGATCATCTTTCAGACAGAATACATTACAGTCGGCCCTCCTTATCCGCGAGTTCCGCATGCGCAAATTCAACCAACTATGAATCGAGAAAACCCGGAAGTGCTCTTCCAGCACTTGTTGTTCAAACATGTACAGACTTTTTTTTTCTTGTCATTATTCCCTAAACAATGCAGTTTAACAACTATTTTACATAGCATTTACATTGTATTAGGTATTATAAGTAATCTAGAGATGATTTAAAGTATATGGGAGGATGTGCGTAGGTTATCGTGGATCAGGATCGAAAAAAAGAAACGGAAGTTCTCTTATTAAGTAAGTCAGAACAGGTACATCCGGTATTATTTAGTGTCAGTTAGTCAAACGTTTGTCTTAGTATATAGTATATATTTTACCTTTCTAAGCATATAAAACATTTAAGAAAGGTATGTTTCAGCGCTGGGCTCGGGAACTGAAATTCCCAAGTTCGATCCAGTGACGGATCGCTCCTGAGCACGCTCTCCATCCATGTCGGGTTGATATGGAGGATCAAAAACCCAAAACCCAATAATTAAACCACTGCGTTGCTTAGTAATAATTGTAGCTTTCATTGGGGCAGGGCATTTCTCACCTTATCCTTTAAAATTGTTCCAATGGTTGACCGACTGTAACCTAATGCTTTTCCAATGACCGATGGCATTTCACCTCTTTCCGATCGCTTTATTATTTCCACTTTATTCTAAATCGTGATCGTGGTTATTTTCGTGATCAGAAACACTGTGGATTCAGAGCTCCGCCGCCGGGTCCTAATGTCCACCGCACTGAGACAGGTTAAATAAGGACTGGGGTTCCGCTGGGTCCCAAGGTCCACCGCATCTAGACAGGCTGAATAAGGGACTTGAGCATCCACGTTTTTGGTATCCGCGAGGGGTCCCAGAACCAATCCCTCGCGGATAAGGAGGGCCAACTGTACTTACTTCCTTTGACCTATTCTGGTGGTGCAACTTAATAGTCAACTTGTCTTGACAGTGCTTGGTTGGGAGTTCCGGGTTAATGATCCTGCGATGCAAGGGGAAAGTACTGGGCTGGATCATCCAACTGGATGTCCAGATGTGAATTAGCCAAAGATGGAAGCTGCAACTTACAGAACGTGCTGTTCATCAACTGACACAGCAAACCCTTTAGTTAGCATTACAGGCTCAAGCACAAGCTGATGTAACATATGGTTCATCCTCTCAAATGACTAATAATGAAATGGTTGGAGATATTTTGCAATTGTTTTTCGAAACAGGAACAGCTTTGTTCCAAATCAGGAATGGGAGTAGGCCAGCCAGCCCATTCAGCCTGACGTCATTCAGCAAGATCAGAATGTAACCTCAACTAGATTCTATCCTCTCTTGGTAATATTTTGATTTACTGGTTATCACCAACCTTCCTACATTTGCCTTAAAAAAGAACATGAAGACCTTTGAGACAAGTAACCTCAAAACTTTTGCCCGATGTCTTCAATTGATAGCTGCTTATTTTTAAACACACGAATAACCATCCACTCCACAGAAAAAGAGTGCTGGCCTTTCCTGGCTGTTTGGATTATTGAAAGTGGAAGCTATGTACCAATGCAGGTGCTTGGACATTCAAGTCCCAGTTATGTGGTAAGGAACTTTTGTTCACAAGTTAACTGATTGGAAGATAACATTGAGTTCTGTTGGAATTTGGTGATTGAACTTGAAAACAAATGTACTGGCTGTTACTTGAAAGATCAAGTTACTTTGTGCTCCACCAATTCATTTTGGAGGTAGATGTTGAAAGGTGTTTTGGCAAACTTGGTAATTCACTGTGGTTTAGTGCCTGAAATGCCAATTATAAACAGACTAACTTTTGGAAGCAACTGTAAATTTTAAGAATCCGCAGTACATCAAGCCTTCTACACAAGTGTTTCTGATGGATTTTCTACTCTACAAGATTAGCTGCCCCCTCCCCGCGCCATACTTGCTCGGTTGAGGCCAAATGTAAACTACAACAGTAACTCATATTCCACCCAAAAAGTCTATAACCCGAAAGGTATGAACGCTGAATTTTCCAACTGCAGGTAACCTGCACCTAGCATTCCTCTCCCTTTGCTTCCAATCTGCCCAGGTTCTCTCATCCCTTTCTTTGCAACCTTTCAACTACCTGCCCCACCTCCTACCACCATTACCCAGTTTCTTTCCACACATTTCTGGTTTTCCTAACTTCTCCCCCACAGTCTTCATCTTTCTACCATCTCTATCTTAAAGATTAGCTTTATTTGTCACATGTATATTGAAACATACAGTGAAAATCATCATTCGCATCAAATCAGCGAGGATTGTGCTGTTCACCATTCCTCTGCCTCAGCATTTCCAGAACTGTACTTATTTCATAGAATCCAGAACAGAACAGTGCAGTATGAGCCCACAATGTTGTGCTGATCTATCGAAACCAACTCCATGATCAATCTATGCCTTCCCTCCTTCACAGCTCATAGCCCTTGCCATTTATTTTTCAAACATCCATGTACCTATCCAACAGACTCTTAACCGTATTAGCCTCTATCATCATCCTCTATCATCAGCACCTAGTGCTGTGTAAAACCTAACTCTATCATCTACTCTAAAAATTTTCTCCACTCACTGTAAAAACTCTGGTACTTACCACTGCTGCCCTAAATAAAAAGGTGCTGACTGTCCACTCTATCCATGCCAAATTTTAAGATTCAGATTTCTGCACCTGTAACTTTACTTTTAGATCTGTTGAATTTTTGAATTTCTAGTATGCAACTGTAGACTTTTCAATTTTGTTTTACGATTCTTGCAGACTTCTATATGTTAATTTAAAATGAGTGTAACCAGCGCTGATTACAGTATTCTTTTTAAAACCTTCCCTTTGCACCTTACTGCACCCTTTTTTCTCCAAACACACCTTTGGTCATTGCGGCCAAAATTCAGCATCAGAAGTTTGCAAAGGAACATGTAAACAACCCTGATGCATTTTGGAAACAAGTGCTGTGGAATGAAGAAGTTAAAATAGAACATTTTGGCCGCAATGAGCAAAGGTACGTTTGGAGAAAAAAGGGTGCAGAATTTCATGAAAAGAACCCCTCTCCAACTGTGGATTGTGGGTGGATCGATCATGCTTTGGGTTTGTGTTGCGGCCAGTGGCACGGGGAACATTTACTGGTAGAGGGAAGAATGAATTCAATTAAATACCAGCAAATTCTGTAAGCAAACTTCACACTGTCTGTGAAAAAAAAGCCGAAGATGAAAAGAGGATGGCTTCTACAACAGGATAATGATCCTAAACACACCTCAAGATCCACGATGGACTACCTCAACAGGCACAAGCTGAAGGTTTTGCCATGGCCCTCACAGTCCCCTGACCTAAACATCATCAAGAATCTGTGGATAGACCTCAAAAGAGCAGTGTATGCAAGACGGCTCAAGAATCTTACAGAACTAGAAGCCTTTTACAAGGACGACTGGGCGAAAATCCCCCAAACAAGAATTGAAAGACCCTTAGCTGGCTACAAAAAGCGTTTACAAGCTGTGATACTTGCCAAAGGGGGTGTTACTAAGTACTGCCATGCAGGGTGCCCAAACTTTTGCTTTGGGCCCTTTTCCTTTTTGGTTATTTTGAAACTGTAAAAGATGGAAATGAAGTTTTCTTGCTTAAAATATTAAAGAAATGTGTCATCTTTAATTAACTTTATGCCTTTTGGAAATTAGTTCATCTTTTACTCGCTTAGCTATTCACAGTAACAGAAATTTTGACCGGGGTGCCCAAACTTTTGCATGCCACTGTATATATGGAGTGCCATTGCAAGAAAGCAGCATCCATTATGAAGGACCCCCACCACCCAGGACATGCTTTCGTCTTGCTGCTGCCATCAGGAAGTATAGAAGCCTCAGGACCCTCACCACCAGGCTCAGGAACAGTTATTATCCCTTAGCAATCAGGTTGTTGAACGACTGGGGATAACTTCATTCATGCCATCAATGAACTATTCCTACAGCCTATGGACTCACTTTCAAGGGCTCTTCATCTCAGGTTCTTGATATTTATTGTTTATTTATTAATTATTATTATTCTTTCTTTTTGTATTGCAGTCTGTTGTCTTTTCCACATTCGTTGTTTGTCCATCCTGTTGGGTGTGGTCTTTCATTGATCCTATTGTGTTTTTTGCATTTACTATGAATGCCCGCAAAGAAGAAATGAACCTTAGGGCTGTTTATGGTGATGTAGGCATTATGTACTTTGATAACAAACTTAATTTGAACTTTGAGTTTGTTCATTTCACAGAAGACAACTAAAATGCTATCTCCCCAACTGGTGCAGCAATGCCAATCCGACTAATGAAAAATCAAAAACTAGAAATCTGAAAGGAAGGGGAAGGTAAACACTTAACATGTCGAGGGCCCTCTGATGAAATGGTGGGGACAGCATTGTTGTAGCGATAAGTCTGCTCAAGAGATGAATTCAGGCAACTGGATAGAGAAAAATAATTAAGTCTATGAAATTAGAGCAACTAGACAATGAGTGTTGAAAAAAAGGAACATAAAATTGCATCTTCATTCTGTGACACACACCAGTGGGCTGTCCATATGGAGGTCCAGAAGATGACTTTTTTTCTTCCCAGCTTGCTCATATAGATGCCTAGTTCATTGAGTTTTCCCCAGCATTCTGTTTTTACTGCAGATTTCTAACATCTGCAGCAATTTTCTTATGAGTTTTTTTTAAAAAAGTGGAATTTGGATTTCTGTCACTGGTGGGAACAAATAGCCAATGTATTGTAATACTACAAAATATACAATTAATAATTGTCTAGGTAATAAAATCTACATACTCAATAGTCCAGGACACATCTGTGGAAAGAAAATGAATCTCAGAAGTATCTTTGATCCTTCAACAGATGCAGCCGGACGTGCTGAGAGCTTACAGGATTTTGCTTTCATTTTAGATTTTCAGTATCTACAGTTTCTTTTTATTTTTCATTTTAATGTTAAAAAAAGAAAAATGCAACATTGCTTGATTAGTGATGGCATGGGAAAGAAAGAACAAAATGAAGCAGATGCAGTTATAAAACAGGAACAATACGATGGTAATAAAGACCTACTGACAAATTTTGTCTCAATGCTTCAGTTTGTTAATATTTACAATGTTGGCAGCCTAAATGTTAATTATAAGCATGAAACCAATACATTTCAAATTAAGAAATTAATTACGGTTTCCTCACTTGCAAACTCCAGTCAGTTTGGATTGGCAATATCTCCTCCAGGGTCTCCATCAACACAGGTGCACCACAAGCCTGTGAGCTTAGCCCCCCTGCCACCCATCAATTTACACTTACGACTATGTGGCTAAGCACAACTCCAGTACCATATTCAAGCTTGCTGACGTCACCACTGTTGTAGGACAAAACAAAGGTGGGGACAGATCAGCGTATTGGAGGGAGACTGAAAATCTGGCTGAGTGCTTTCGTAACGACAACCTCTTACTCAATGTCAGGAAGACCAAGGAACTGATTATTAACTTAAGGAGGAGGAAACCACGGGTTCATGAGCCAGTCTTCAGAGGATCAGAGGTAGAGAGGGTCAGCAACTGCAAATTCCTCAGTGGCATTATTTCAGAGGACCTGCCCTGGGCCCAGCATACAAGTGCAATTAAGAAAGCAAGGCAGCAACTCTACTTCCTTCAGAGTTTGTGAAGTGCATGACAATGCATTTTCCAACATTGCATTTCATTTGCTATTCTCTTGTCCATTCTCCTAATCTTTCTAAGCCCTATTGCATCTTACTTGTTTCCTCAACACTACCTGCCTTCATATCATCTGCAAACTTGGCAACAAAGCCATCTATTACATCATCTAAACCATTTATATACAACATAAAAAGAAGCGGTCCCAACACCAACCACTCTGGAACACCACTAGTCACTGACAGCCAACCAGAAAAGGATCCTTTTATTCCCACTCGCTGCCTCCTACCAATCAGCCAAGGTTCTAACCATGTTAGTGACTTTCCTGTAACACCATGGGCTACTAATGTGGTAAGCAGCTTCATGATGGGCAACATGTCAAAGGCCTTCTGTAAGTCCAAAAATACAACATCCACTGCATCCCCTTTATCTATACTACTTGTAATCTCCTCAAAGAATTCCAACAGGTTCGTCAGGCAAGATTTTCCCTGAAGGAAACCATGCTGACTTTGTACTATCTTGTCCTGTGTCACCAAGTACTTCATCACCTCATCCTTAACAATTGATTCCAACATGTTCCCAACCTCTGAGGACAGGCTAATTGGTCTATAATTTACTTTCTGCTGCCTTCCTGTTTTCTTAAAGAGTGAAGTAACATTTGCAATTTTCCAGTCCTCTAGCACCAAGCCAGAGCCCAATGATTTTTGAAATTTTTCATTTCTAACGCCACCACAATCACTAATGCTATGTCTTTCAGAACCTTAGAATGCAGTTCCTCTGGTCTGGGTGACCTATGTCCATCAGCTTTTTGAGCACCTTCTATCTTGTAATAGTAACTGCACTCACTTCTCTTCCTATACACACTACAACATGTAGGAAAAGGGAAGAGGTCCTGAAAAAAGACTACAGGGAGTTGGGAAGGAAGTTGAGGAGGACCACAAGGGTAGTAATCTTGGGATTACTGCCTGTGCCACGCGACAGTGAGAATAGGAATAGAATGAGGTGGAGGATAAATGTATGGGCTGAGGGATTGGAGCAGGGGGCAGGGATTCAGATTTCTGGATCAATGGGACCTCTTTTGGGGCAGGTGTGACCTGTACAAAAAGGACAGGTTGCACTTGAACGCAAACACAAGGAAATCTGCAGATGCTGGAAATTCAAGCAACACACACAAAATGCTGGTGGAACACAGCAGGCCAGGTAGCATCTATAGGAAGAAGTACAGTTGACGTTTCGGGCCAAGACCCTTCGTCAGGAATAACTGAAAGAAGAGGTAGTAAGAGATTTGAAAGTGGGAAGGGGAGGGGGAGATCCGAAATGATAGGAGAAGGCAGGAGGGAGAGGGATGAAGCCAAGAGCTGGAAAGTTGATTGACAAAAAGGATACAAGGCTGGAGAAGGGAGAGGATCATGGGACGGGAGGCCTGGGGAGAAAAAAAGGGGGAGGAGAGCACCAGAGGAAGATGGAGAGCAGGTAAGGAGTGATTGTGAGAGGGACAGAGAGAGAAAAAAGATAGGGGGAAAAAAAAGGAAATAATATTAAATAAATAAGGGATGGAGTAAGAAGGGGAGGAGGGACATTAACGGAAGTTAGAGAAATCAATGATCATGTCATCAGGTTGGAGGCTACCCACACAGAATGTTGTTCCTCCAACCTGAGTGTGGCTTCATCTTTGACATTAGGGGAGGCTATGGATTGACATATCAGAATGGGAATGGGACGTGGAATTAAAATGTGCGGCCACTGGGAGATCCTGCTTTCTCTGGCGGACAGAGCGTAGGTGTTCAGCGAAACAGTCTCCCAGTCTGTGTCGGGTCTCGCCAATATATAGAAGGCCGCACTGGGAGCACCGGACACAGTACAACGCCCCAGCCGACTCACAGGTGAAGTGTCGCCTCACCTAGAAGGACTGTTTGGGGCCCTGAATGGTGGTGAGGGAGGAAGTGTAAGGGCACGTGTAACACTTGTTCCGCTTACAAGGATAAGTGCTGGGAGGGAAATTGGTGGGAAGGGATGGCGGGGGGGAATGAATCGACAAGGGAGTCACGTAGGGAGCGATCCCTGTGGAAAGCAGAAGGCGGGGGGGGAGGGAAAGATGTGCTTGGTGGTGGGATCCCGCTGGAGGTGGCAGAAGTTATGGAGAATTATATGTTGGACCCTGAGGCTGGTGGGGTGGTAGGTGAGGACAAGGGGAACCCTATCCCCAGTGGGGTGGTGGGAGGGTGGGGTGAGAGCAGATATGCATGAAATGGGAGATGCGTATGAGAGCAGAGTTGATGGTGGAGGAAGGGAAGCCCTTTTCTTCAAAAAAGGAAGGCATCTCCTTCGTCCTGGAATGAAAAGCCTCATCCTGAGAGCAGATGCGGCAGAGACGGAGGAATTGCGAGAAGGGGGTGGCATTTTTGCAAGAGGCAGGGTGGGAAGAGGAATAGTCCAGGTAGCTGTGAGAGTCCGTAGGTTTACAGTAGACATCAGTAGATAAGCTGCCTCCAGAGACAGAGATAGAAAGATCAAGAAAGGGGAGGGAGGTGTTGGAAATGGACCAGGTAAACTTGAGGGCAGGGTGAAAGTTGGAGGCAAAGTTAATGAAGTCAACAAGCTCAGCATGCGTTCAGGAAGCAGCGCCAATGCAATCGTCGATGTAGCGAAGGAAAAGTGGGGGGCAGATACCTGTATAGGCTTGGAACATGGACTGTTCCACAAAGCTAACAAGGCAGGCAGGCAAAACTGGGACCCATAAGGGTGCCCATGGCTACACCTTTAGTTTGGAGGAAGTGGGAGGAGACAAAGGAGAAATTATTAAGAGTAAGGACTAATTCCGCTAGATGGAGGAGAGGTGGTAAAGGGGAACTGGTTAGGTCTGGAATGGAAGTATATAGGGACTGGACATCCATGGTGAGAATAAGGCAGTGGGGGCCAGGGAACTTAAAATCACTGAAAAAGTTCAGAGCATGAAAAGTGTCATGAACATAGGTGGGAAGGGATTGAACAAGGGGGGATAAAACAGTGTCGAGGTATGTGGAAATGAGTTCGGTGGGGCAGGAGCAAGCTGAGACAGCATCTTCTTCCTATGGATACTGCCTGGCCCATTGCGTTCCACCAGCATTTTGTGTGGGTTGCACTTAAATCCCAGGGGGACCAATATCCTGGCAGGGAGGTTTGCTAAGGCTACTGGGGAGAGTTTAAACTAGAATTGTTGTGGGGTGGGAACCGAACTGAAGAGACTGGGGAAGAGGAGGTTGGCTCACAAATAGAGAAAGCTTGTAGACAGTGTGAGAGGGAGGATAGGCAGGTGATAGAGAAGGGACGTGCACAGACTGAATGTTTGAGATGTGTCTATTTTAATGCAAGGAGTGTTGTGAACAAAGCGGATGAGCTTACAGCGTGGAGATATGATGTGGTGGTCATTACAGAGACTTGGATGGCTCACAGACAGTAATGGTTACTTCAAGTGCCGGGTTTTAGATGTTTCAGAAAGTACAGGGTGGGAGGCAAAAGAGGTGGGGGCATGGCACTGTTGATCAGAGATAGTGTCACGGCTGCAGAAAAGGTGGACGCCGTGGAGGGATTGTCTATGGAGTCTCTGTGGGTGGAGGTTAGGAACAGGAAGAGGTCTATAACTTTACTGGGTATTTTTTATAGGCTGCCAAATAGGGATATCGAAGAGCAGATAAGGAAACAGATCCTGGAAAGGTGTAATAATAACAGAGTTGTCATGATGGGAGATTTTAATTTCCCAAATGTCGATTGGCATCTCCCTAGAGCAAGGGGTTTAGACGGGGTGGAGCTTGTTAGGTGCATTCAGAAAGGTTTCTTGACACAATATGAAGATAAGCCTACAAGAGGAGAGGCCGTACTTGATTTGGTATTGGGAAATGAACCTGGTCAGGTGTCAGATCTCTCAGTGGGAGAGCATTTTGGAGATAGTGATCATAATTCTATCTCCTTTACAATAGCATTGGAGAGAGATAGGAGCAGACAAGTTAGAAAAGCATTTAATTGGAGTAAGGGGAATTATGAAGCTATTAGGCAGAAAACTGGAAGCTTAAATTGGAAACAGATGTTCTCAGGGAAAGGTACAGAAGAAATGTGGCAAATGTTCAGGGGATATTTGTGTGGAGTTCTGCATAGGTACATTCCAATGAGACAAGGAAGTTATGGTAGGGTACAGGAACTGTGGTGTACAAAGGCTGTAATAAATCTAGTCAAGAAGAAAAGAAAAGCTTACAGAAGTTCAGAGAGCTAGATAATGTTAGAGATCTAGAAGATTATAAGGCTAATAGGAAGGAGCTTAAGAAGGAAATTATGGCGCCTTCTGGCTCTCCTGAGAAGGCCTTGGCGGGCAGGATTAAAGAAAACCCTAAGGCATTCTATAAGTATGTGAAGAGCAAGAGGATGTGGAGGTAGAAGGGTGGGTTGGCAAGTTTGAAGACGACACAAAGGTTGGTGGTGTTGTGGATAGTGTAGAGGATTGTGGAAGATTGCAGACAGACATTGATAGGTTGTAGAAGTGGACTGAGAAATGGCAGATGGAGTTCAACCTGGAGAAGTGTGAGGTGGTACACTTTGGAAGGACAAACTCCAAGGTGGAGTACAAAGTAAATGGCAGGATACCTGGTAGTGTGGAGGAGCAGAGGGATCTGGGGGTACATGTCCACAGATCCCTGAAAGTTGCCTCACCAGGTAGATAGGGTAATTAAGAAAGCTTATGGGGTGTTAGCTTTCATAAGTCAAGGGACAGAGTTTAAGAGTCGTGAGGTAATGATGCAGCTCTATAAAACTCTGGTTAGGCCACACTTGGAGTACTGTGTCCAGTTCTGGTCGCCTCACTATAGGAAGGATGTGGAAGCATTTGAAAAGGTAGAGGAGATTTACCAGGATGCTGTCTGGTTTAGAGAGTATGCATTATGATCAGAGATTAAGGGAGTTAGGGCTTTACTCTTTGGAGAGGAGGATGATGAGAGGAGACAAGATAGAGGTATACAAGATATTAAGAGGAATAGATAGACTGGACAGCCAGTGCCTATTCCCCAGGACACCACTGCTCAATACAAGAGGACATGGCTTTAAGGTAAGGGGTGGGAAGTTCAAGGGGGATATTAGAGGAAGGTTTTTTACTCAGAGAGTGGTTGATGTGTGGAATGCACTGCCTGAGTCAGTGGTGGAGGCAGATACACTAGTGAAATTTAAGACACTACTAAACAGGAATATGAAGGAATTTAAGGTGGGGGGTTATATGGGAGGCAGGGTTTGAGGGTCAGCACAACATTGTGGGCCAAAGGGCCTGTACTGTGCTGTATTATTCTATAAGACATGACAGAATAGACCTATCAAGTGTGACAGTGAGGAAGTGTGTATGGAATCAGAGGAAATAGCAGAGGTACTTAATGAATACTTTACTTCAGTATTCACTGTGGAAAAGGATCTTAGTGATTGTAGTGATGACTTGCAGCAGACTGAAAAGCTTGAGCATGTAGATATTAAGAAAGAGGATGTGCTGGAGCTTTTGGAAAGCATCAAGTTGGGTAAGTCGCCAGGACTGGAGGAGGTGTACCCCAGTCTACTGTGGGAGGTGAGGGAGGAGATTGCTGAGCCTCTGGCGATGATCCTTGCATCATCAATGGGGACGGGAGAGATTCCGGAGGATTGGAGGTTTGCGGATGCTGTTCCTTTATTCAAGAAAGGGAGTCGAGATAGCCCAGGAAATTACAGACCATTGAGTCTTACCTCAGTGGTTTGTATGTTGATGGAGAAGATCCTGAGAGGCAGGATTTATGAACATTTGGAGAGGTATAATATGATTAGGAATAGTCAGCATGGCTTTGTTAAGGGCAGGTAGTGCCTTACGAGCCTGATTGAATTTTTTGAGGATGTGACTAAACACATTGATAAAGGAAGAGCAGTAGATGTAGTGTATATGGATTTCAGCAAGGCATTTGATAAGGTACCCATGCAAGGCTTATTGAGAAAGTAAGGAGGCAAGGGATCCAAGGGGACATTGCTTTGTGGATCCAGAACTGGCTTGCCCACAGAAGGCAAAGAGTGGTTGTAGACGGGTCAAATTCTGCATGGAGGTTGGTCACCAGTGGAGTTCCTCAGGGATCTGTTCTGGGACCCTTACTCTTCGTGATTTTTATAAATGACCTGGATGAGGAAGTGGAGGGATAGGCTAGTAGGTTTGCTGATAACACAAAGGTTGGAGGTGTTGTGGATAGTGTGGAGGGCTGTCAGAGGTTACAGCAGGACATTGATAGGATGCAAAACTGGGCTGAGAAGTGGCAGATGTTGTTCAACCCAGATAAGTGTGAAGTGGTTCATTCTGGTAGGTCAAATATGATGGCAGAATATAGTATTAATGGTAAGACTCCTGGCAGTGTGGAGGATCAGGGGGATCTTGGAGTCCGAGTCCATAGGACGCTCAAAGCAGCTGCGCAGGTTGACTCTGTGGTTAAGAAGGCATATGGTATATTGGCCATCAATTGTGGAATTGAATTTAGGAGCCGAGTGGTAATGTTGCAGCTCTATAGGACACTGGTCAGACCCTACTTACGAGTACAGTGCTCAGTTCTGGTCACCTCACTACAGGAAGGATGTGGAATCCATAGAAAGGGTGCAGAGGAGATTTACAAGGACGTTGCCTGGATTGGAGAGCATGCCTTATGAGAATAGGTTGAGTGAACTCAGCCTTTTCTCCTTGGAGCGACGGAGGATGAGAGGTGACCTGATAGAGGTGTATAAGATGATGAGAGGCATTGATCGTGTGGATAGTTGGAGGTTTTTTCCCAGGGCTGAAATGGTTGCCACAAGAGGACACAAGTTTAAGGTGCTGGGGAGTAGGTACAGAGGAGATGTCAGGAGTAAGCTTTTTTACTCAGAGAGTGGTGAGTGCATGGAATGGGCTGCCGGCAACAGTGGTGGAGACAGATAAGATAGGGTCTTTTAAGAGACTTTTGGATAGATACATGGAGCTTAGAAAAATAGAGGGCTATAGATAAGTCTAGTAATTTCTAAGGTAGGGCCATATTCGGTACAACTTTGTGCTGTAGGTTTTCTATGTTCTATGTTCTAACATCAGGCATCTTCTACAGTGAAGACTGATGTAATATACTCATTTAATTCATCAGCCATCTCTTTGTCCCCCGTTATTATTTCTCCTGTCTCATTTTCTAGCGGTCGTATATCCACTCTCATTTCTCCTATTTTTAACATACTTAAAAAAAAACTTCCACTATCCACTTTGATATTATTTGCTAGCTTGCTTTCATATTTCATCTGTTTCCTTCTAATGATATTTTTATTTGCTTTCTGTAGGTTTTTAAAAACTCCAATCCTCTACCTTCCCAGTAATTTTTGCTTTTATAATAGCTTTGACCTCCCGTCAGCCACTGTTGTACTATTTTACCATTTGAGTATTTCTTCACTTTTAGAACACACATGTCCTGTACCTTCCTCCTTACCCGCCCCCCGCCCCCCCAAACGCACACCATTGCTGCTCTGCTGACATCCCTGCCAGCAGCTCCTTCCAATTTACTTTGGCCAACTCTTCTCTCATCCCACTGTGACTTCCCTTACTCCACTGAAATACTGCTATATCAGACTTTACTTTCTCCCTATCAAATTTCAAGTTGAACACAATCATATTGTGATCACTGGTTCCTAAGGGTTCTTTTACCTTAAGCTCCCGAATCACCTCCAGTTCATTACATAACACCCAATCCAGTATAGCTGATCCCTTAGTACGCTCAAAGACAAACTGCTCTAAAAAGCTATCTCTTAAGCATTCAGTAAACTCACTGTCTTGAGATCCATTACCAACCTGATTTTCCCAATTGACCTGCATGTTAAAATCTCCCATGACTATCATAACTTTGCCCTTTTGACCTGCCTTTTCTATTTCCTATTGTAACCTGTGGTCCACTTCCCAGCCACTGTTGGTAGGCCTGTATATAACTACCAAAGCCCTTTTGCTCTTGCAGTTTCTTAACACAACCCACAAGGATTCAACATCTTCCAATCCTGTGTCACATCTTTCTACTGATTTGATGTCATTCTTTACCAGTAGAGCCACACCCACCCCGCTGCCTACCTTCCTATCCCTCTGATATAACATGTAACCTTGGACATCCAGCTCCCAACTACGACCATCCTTCAGCCACGATTCAGTGATGGCCACAACATACTTGGCAATCTGTAATATTGCAACAAGATCATCCACCTTATTTCTTATACTATATGCATTTAGATACAACACCTTGAATACCGTATCTGCTGTCCTTTCTGACTCTGCATCCCTAATGATTTGATACTCAGTCTGTTGGATGCAACCAAGTCCATCACCTGCCTGTCCTTCCTGACAATCTGACTGCAGGCTATCTTTACTTTTTTACCATCCGTGCTTTCCTGAGTCCCTTCACTCCGGTTCCCACCCCCAGGCCAAGTTAGTTTAAACACTCCTCAACAGCTCTAATAAACCTGCCCATGAGAATATTGGTCCCCCTTGGGTTCAGGTGCCTCCCCCAGAAGAGATCTCAATGATCTAAGAACCTGAAGTTCGGCCCCCTGCACCAGCTTCTCAGCCATGCATTTATCTAACAAATCATCCTGTTTCTACCCTCACTAGTGTGTGGTACAGGCAGCAATCCAGCAAACCAGGAGGTCCTGCTTCTCAGCTTTCTACCTAGCTCTCCAAGTTCTCTTTTCAGGACCTCACTGCTTTTCTTTCCTATGTCATTGGTATCAATATGTACCAAGACATCTGGCTGCTCCCCCTCCCTCTCAAAAATGTTGTGGATGCGATCCGAGACATCCCTGACCCTAAAAGGCAACATACCATCCGGGTGTCCCGTTCACATCTACAGAATCTCCCATCTGTTCCCCTCACTATTGAGTCCCCTATCATTACCCTCCCTTCTTCTCTCTTTCCCTTCTGCACCACCAACCCATGCTCAGTGTCTGTAACCCAGTCGCCGTGGCATTCTCCTGGGAGGTCATCCCCCACAAAAATATCCAAAGCGGTATACTTGTTTTTGAGGGGAATGGCCACAGGGGTGCTCCGATCTAACTACCTATTTGCATTTCTCCTGAGAGTCACCCAGCCACTCGCCTCCTGCAACTTCCGGGTGACTACTTCCCTGCAACTTTGATCAGTTATACTGCGCCAAATCCCTAACACAGTCTTCAAGGAGCTGCAGCTGGTTCACTTCATGCAGGTGTAGTTTCCTGGGTGATTCTGGGTCTCCCAGTTCTCCAACATCCAGCACGAAGAGCACACCACAACCATTTAAATGTTACAGTAAGGTGGGGGGGAAGAAGAGAGAATAAAAAAAGGAAGTCCTAACAGACACTTTACACAGAGCCGACACCTCTTCCGAGCAGAAGCCGAAGCTTGGTTTGAGCCAAAGCCTATCGCTTCTACTCTTGCCACTGGTCTACTCCTGACGATGGCTGATCTGCTTATCCCATCTGTTCTTTTATATAGTTCATAGAGCTCTGTTGCCGCCGCTGATAGGCCACGTACAATGGACCAACACTCTCAAAGCTCCCTTTTTAAATAAGCACTGCTGACCTGCAAGAAATCCCTGTTGGTAGAGCTTTGTTGAAGCTGCTGACAGGCCACGGACATGCTCTCTTCTCACTTGAGCCAGCAGGAAGGTGGCCCAGGAACCTCAAGTCTCACACCACCAGGTCTGGGAACAGTTAGTATCTCTCAACCAAAGTGGTTAACTTCACTTCATCATTAAAATGTTCCCACAACCTATGGACTCACTTCCAAAGACTCTTATCCCATGTCCTCAGCATTTATTGTTGTTTTATTATTTCTTTCTCTTTGCACACCAATTGAATGCCCAAGTTGGTGTGGTCACTCATTGATTCTATTATGGATTTATTGAGTATGCCCACAAAAAAATGAACCTCAGGGTTGTATATGGTGACATACATATACTTTGATAATAAATTTACTTTGAAATGTGTTCAATAATGCACGCTTCAGATACAAAATAGAGGTATCCCTTGCAAAGACTTGAAGTAGCACAATGTGTGTGTATGAAATTTGCTGATACATGTTGCATTAATTTTGATAATCACAATTTAATTAACAAGTATATCATAAAGTTAGAAATGTTTTTCCTCTAGAACTGGCATACAGCATTTGAAAGGGAAGCAGAAATTCAAGTAACACTATAAACCATCTCCACTTCTACTATATATACTTGGGTTTGTGCAGAAAAATGGTAAAAGATCAGCTATAACCTTACAGAATGGCAAAACAGGAATGAGAGGCCAAGAGGCTTCCATTTTTTATGTCCTTAAAGCTTGCTGAAAATTACAAGGCAGATGCAGCATTTACCTTCTATAGATGCAGTGGAGAGTATCCTGACCACTTACATCATTGCTGGTATGGAAACATCAATATCCAAGAATGGAAAAGTCTACAAATAATGGTAGAAATCAGCCCAGTCCATCACAGCAAAGGTCTCCCCAGCATTGAGAACATTTACAAGAAAGCAGCATCCATCATCCAGGCCATGCTCTCTTCTCACTATCACCATTGTGCAGGAGCCTTGGATTTCATACCACTGGGTTCAGGAAGTCATTACCCTAGAACCATCAGGCTGCTGAAGCAGTTTAGATAACTTCACTCACCTCAATGCCGAACTAATTCCTCAACCTATAGAATCACTCTCAAGGACTCTACAACTCACGTTCAGTGTTATTTATTTATTTTTTTTTAAATTATTTGCACAATTTGTCTTTTGCACCTTGGTTTTGTCAGTCTTTCTTATTTATATGTTTTTCATAAATGGTGTTGTATTCTTTTCCCTGCAAATGCCTGTAAGAAAATGAATCTCAAAGTAGTATAGGATGACATGAATACTTTGATAATAAATTTACTAACCATTTCATTGACAGCATCCAGTAAATATCTACAATCATGGTTGCTAATAAAAGAGATAGACTTCTGTAAGACAAACTGCATAATAGACATAGAAAGGCAAATCTATATGAACACACTCCTTTCCTAATATGCCTCCTGTTAATAGGTGGCAGTATCATTTTTCTGAATCACCTTTATACCGACTTGAAAAAACAAATTTGTAAAGGTTCCTTCAAAAATTGAGTGTATTTATAATTGAGCCCTTAAAAAAGAGCTGCTTTTTATAATTTATTGACCTTCTTATTGTCTAAATCTACTTTAGATGTACAGCAAGTCTCGTGTAGTTGAACTTTTTTCAGTCCTTACGCAGGGTCACGACCTGAAGTGCTGACCATCTCTTTGCCTCCATGGATGCTACTTAAGCTGCTGAGTTCTGCTATAGATTTGGTACATGTTGTCTGCATGGACATTAGTAAAAGATCTGACTATGTCCCTTATGGTAGAATCATGTAGAAAATTAAGCTGTATTGTTACTTGTGAGATTAAATTCAACATTGGCTTGGCCATAGCATAGTGGTGATAAATTAATCTGATTGGAGGTCTGTGACCAGTGGTGTTCCACAGGGATGAGTACTGAGAACTGTTGCTTGTGATACATGCACATGAATTGGACAAATATGTAAAAACTTCAAAGTGTAAAGTAAATGTATTATCAAAGTACATGTGTCACCATATAATACCCTGAGATTCATTTACTTGTGGGTATTCACAGTAAATACAAAGAAACACAACAGTATCAAGAAAAAAAAACACATAAGATGGACAATGTACAAAAAACAAACTGACAAAATACAAAAAGAAAAAACAAAATAAAATAAAAAAAATTATTGATAAATATGCAAAAATGTTGAAAATATGAGACGAGTCCTTGAAGGCGAGTCCATAGGTTGTGGGAACAATTCAGTGATGGGGTGAGTGAAGTTATCCCCTCTGGTTCAAGAGCCTGATGGTTGAAGGGTAACAACTATTCCTGAACCTGGTGCTGCAGGTCCTGAGACTACTGTACCTTCTTCCCATTCAAGGGGACTGGTGCTTCCATACCAGGCTATGAGGCAACCAGTGAGTATACTCTTCACTACACATCTATAGAAGTTTGTCAAAGTTTTAGATGACATGCCAAATCTTCACAGATTTCTAAGAAAGTAGAGGTGCTGCTGTGCCTTCTTTGTATTGGCACATGCATTCTGGATCCAGGACAAAGCCTCTGAAATAAAAGCGAGGAATTTAAAGTTGCTGACCCTCTCCACCTCTGATCCCCTCTTGACAACTAGCTCATGAACCTCTGGATTCCTCTTCCTGCAGTAGATAATTAGCTCCTTGGTTTTGCTGACATTGAGGGGTTATTGCTACAGGACTATTCGGCTAGATTTTCAATCCCCCTCCTATATACTGAGTCGTTACTACCTTTGATTTGGCCAATAGCAGTGGTGTTGTCAGCAAGCTTAAATTTGGCATTGGAGCTACGCTTAGCTACAGTTATAAGTGAAACGCGAGTACAGCAGGAGGCGAAGCACACAGTCTTGTGGTGTATCTGTGCTGATGCTCCACCTTTATATTCCACTTTACATTCACATATCAAGTCATGAAATTACGGAAAATGAATATTAAACAGAACAAAAACAGTATGCAGAGCACAGCCAGAGCAAAAGCAAATTGTAATGGTTTCAGAAAAGTTGCTGATGCTGGAGATCTGAAATAAAATTGAATGCCAAAAACACTCATTCAGTGTGGAACAGAAACTGTTCAAGTGCTTCATGTCTAGACCTCTAGAACCTAGAACTCTTGCTCTTTACATAATTTTCACTGTTTGTTCTTTTTGCTAACATTTCCAGATATTAACATGCACTGTGGCTGTGGGAAATGCCATAATTCTGCCACTGTCCTATGACAATTACAAGAAGCAGGTAATCAGGACAATGGATAAAAGACATCATAGAAACACAGAAAACCTACAGCACAATACAGGCCCTTTGGCCCACAATACTGTGCCGAACATGTACTTACTTTAAAAATTACCTATGGTTACCCATAGCCCTCTATTTTTCTAAGCTCCATGTACCTATCCAGGAGCCTCTTAAAATACCATATTGTATCTGCCTCCACCACTGTCGCTGGCAGCCCATTCTACGCACTCACCACTCCCTGCGTAAAAAAAAACTTACCCCTAACATTTCCTCTCTACCTACTTCCAAGCACCTTAAAATTGTGCCCTCTCACGTTAGCTACTTCATGGTCTACAATCATTTTAATCTTCACGACACATTTACTAAAGGCGTAATAATATATAATACTTAATAAATCATACTTATTGAAACTAACTTGAGGTGAAATTTGTTTTGCAGTAGCAGTACAAGTAAAAAAATAATATAAATTACAAAATAAATAAATAGTGCAAAGAACGGAATAACAAAATATTCTTCATGGGTTTGCTGACATTCAGCAATCCGATGGCGGAGGGAAGGAAGATATTCCTATAATCGCTGAATGTGGGTATTGAGGCTCCTGTACAGTATTTCCTTCCTGATGGTAGTAATAAGAAGACTGCACGTCCCAGATAGCACACAAATTTTGGATGCAATGGTTGAAGTATTAACTTGTTTTATATGCATACAAAATTATACCCCTTATACAAGAAAAGTTTTGTGTCAAATGGAAGTATTAATATTGTTGAATAAATAAAAGTTGCAATGCTGACAATTTTCAGGTTAAAATTTGCCATTTCTTTTTCATTCATCAAGAAATATTTCTATTAAAGCAAAATTACTAATTGCTGACCAAGCTTCCATTCAAGTTAAGACTATGCCAGCAGAGGATTGCACACAAAGAACACAGGATGTGACTCTATATACAGATTTAGATCTGTTCTAATCAGAATATCATACACATGAAAAAGATCTGGATTAATAGATTCAAATCCTGGTCAGAGTATCCAGAACAACAAAAATACTGAAGTTTAAAAAGATCCCCAAGTGTTTAACAGCTTTGCAAGCAAATTCAATAAATTAACAGCCAGCACAGTACTACACCCTTTGAGCATACCAGAACCGTACATAATGCTCCAAATGTGGCCTAAACAAAGTTCGATACAGGTATGTCATATTCAGAAAGCTAACGACTTGAAACCCAACATCCCCTGGTGTTTGTACATCCTTCTGCTCTGAAAGGTTGTATCAAGTACTGTATAGATTTTATAAAAGTCTTCTCTATGATAAGGTTTGCACTAAAGTTTCTCTCAAATACAGAATTGCATGATGTTATTTCAGTGAGCCAGCATCTCTTCGTTGTCCACAACTGCAACTTCACCGGAGTTTTGTCAGCTGGCTGCAGAGTACTGCAAGGTATTGTATGGTCACAGACGGCATCAAAAAAGTTAAGACTACATCTCAAGAACACTGATACAATATTAGTTAATATTAGGTCAAACAGAAATTTAACAGAAATGCATATTGCAGAAAACAAACCAGCATGGTCAATTAACAGAAGAGCTCAACCTTTAGCTTAAAATACTTACTGATTATTAAATTCAGGACAAAACTATGATGGGTATAATGAACAAAAGTAATGTAGTTCATCCCTCACAACCTGCAATTAGCTTTCAAACACTCTACCAAATAAAAATTGTTAAGATAAAATATATTCTTGGTATTAACAAACTTGGAGATGTGATGTTAAACAACAATGCCTTGATTTTCTACCTCCATACAACTGGGTTTGTTAATCTGACAAAGTCATGGATGAGTAACAATTTCCTTCAATTGTATCAGTCTCAGGTCACACCAACTCCACACCTTTTATTCAGGCTGAATTAAATTTAAAGGCTTGGCATCCTCTGAACCCAATATCCTGCCTGTAATTATTTTCATTTCCAGTTTCACTGCAGAAAAACATTATCTGAGGTTTTGACAAATCTACACTTTTGGTATTTGCACACTTGCCACACTACTAAATTCTGGCTAGCACAGAATAAGCAGTCGTGCATTCTCTTATTCCACATTCTAGTCATCCATCAGGTCTAACTCAATGCCTCTACTATTTGCTTTCATGCACCTCACTCCTATTTCACAGCATTACTGATGGCAAATAATTTAATTGCCTCAGTCCTCTCTGGAATTACCCACAGCTGTAACTGCAGCAACCTAACAACCATTCACTTTGTCTTGCTTTAACCTGTTAATGTTGCAGTCTGTTGACATTAGAAGTGGAAATACAACTGCCAGCTGAGAGTTCAGCACAGCTGAGTAAGCAAGTTAAAGTGACTGAACAGAGCAGCATTTTCACGTACGTAGAGGGCAATGAGGATGCAGGCATACAGAACCTCTGTCTTAAACTGAAAAATGAAATTATAGATTCCTCAAAATAAAAAAAAAGATCTACAGGTAACTGCAGCCAACTCTAATTATATCATTGGTGACGTGTGGATTAAATTGTGTCTGCAAACTACCTAATCTGTTAATACTTTGAAGACTTATTTGTGTGATTATCTACAAAAGCACTGTGAAGAGAACTGGTAACAAACTGAGGATATTAAACAAAGAGAAATCAGCTGATTGCAGGAAATTTTGCTTATGCAGATGGGAAAATGATATGCCAAGTGAAATAACTGGGGAACAGATGGGAAGGAATGAGGGGAAGTCAAGCACTTTGGGTAAAATTAATAGGTAGCAGAGGTCTCAGGAAGTGCAGCAAAGAGTGAAGGTCCTGATCTGAAACACGTCACTGAAACCTATAACTCTGGGGGAGTCCAAAATGACAAGTGACCAAAACTGATCGATTTAGATTAATCTCATTAATATCTGGAATCATAACCTTGTTAATTATGACTTTAGAAATATGATGAAAGCTTCTACTAGAGTTCCAGACACCCAGCTACAACTGGACAAAACAATTCCTCAACTTCCTGTAATCCTGTCAGCAGACTCCACGCCCCCAGTTATTGACCTCTCCGCTCAAGCACACAAATTTTCCAAGTGTTGAAGTCTCTTAATTGTATACATTTAATTTATTTCTCCTGTTACAGTGATACAGACCCTTCAATCCCACCAGCCCATGTCGACCATGGTGCCCATCCAACAAGTCTGAATTTCCTGTGTTTGACCCATATCCCTCCAAATCCTGCTGCTGTACTCATCCAAGTGCTTCTTAAATGGACTAGTTCTTGTGAATGCTGCTTATCTAATGCTCTGTGCCTGTAATGCTGTTACAACTTAATTTTTCCATTGCAAACGTGTATACATGCACTTGTTTTTGACTCTACCTGCCCAAGATGACTTCCTCCAGCAGTTCCTTCCATATACTCACATACCTAAGCATGAAAAATTTTCCCCTTGGGTTCTTTTATAAACTTTCCCCTTCCACTCCAAATCTTTGCCCAAAGTTTTGGTCTCCTTACCCTGGAGAAAAGACTATTATAGACCTTAATTATGCCTCACCTAATTTTAAACATTTCTATAAAGGTCATAACTAATGAGACAGTACTTCAACGTGCTCATACAAAAAGGTCTTTAATGAGAACATTGGGGGGGGGCGTCACGTGATGACATGGGATTGAGACGTGTAAATCCAGCTCTCCCGCAACAAGTCAGTAAAGTACCGTTTAAATAAAACAAAGTTAATAAATATTTTCTGAAAACTATTTATAAACTTTGTAAGATTACTTTGCGATATGCCTCCTAAACCGCAACAAAAGAAGTCTGCTGTTGCGAAGCAGCCGCGAGACGGGAAGAAAAAAGGGCCTACTGCAACGATGGAGCCTCGGACTCAGGTTGGATCTCCTTCGGTAGAACAGGGAGCAACGGCGGTGGCAACGGTTTCTTCGAAGAAGACACCGGTAATGCGCATGCGCAAACCGACACAATCCAAACTACAAGAACCGACAGCCACTGCAATTGAAAATGACTCAGAGTCAGAATCGGATTCTGCAGAGAACATAGATGAAGAAGAGGAGGAAGAATTGGAAGCGATTGGAAGTAAAGGAGATGATGGTGATATGAGAGAAGCTATATTGCAATTAACGGCTGAATTAAGAAAAGTAAGAGAAGAACTTAGAGATACGAAGATGTGCTATGATAAAGTTATGGCAAGACAGGACAAGATGGATAAGAAGCTTCAGAAGATGGAAAGAGCAATGGGGCATATGAATGATAGAGTGGAAAAAACAGAAAATGATTTGCTTGTCTGGAATTCGGAAAGAAATCGACTCTTGGAGAAAGTGGACATGTTGGAAAATTTTAGTAACGTAATAATATTAAAATTGTTGGTCTTGAAGAAGGTATGGAGGGAGATAAACCAATAGAATTTTTTCAAAGATGGATCCCGGATGTTTTGCAAATGGAAGAGGGGGTTCGATCAATTGAAATTGAGCGGGCACATAGAGCTTTAAGACCAAAGCCAAAAGATGACCAATATCCACGATCGATTTTAATAAAATTCTTAAGATTTCAAGACAAGGAAAGGATTCTACAGGCAGCTGCTCGAGCTGCCAAAGATAGAAAAGGGCCATTGAAAATTGGAGGGAACAAAGTTTTTTTCTATCCTGATATAAGTTACGAACTTTTGAAGAGAAGGAAGAAATTTAATCCAGTGAAAATAACCCTATGGGAGCATGGTTATCAGTTTACACTGCGTTATCCTGCAACTTTGAAGATTTTTTTGTCTGGTGGAGAAAAAAGATTTTTTGATGATTATCAGAAAGCAGAGCAGTTTGTGCGAGATTCTCTGAAAATTCACCAGACACAAGAACAAACCCAGGAGAGCGAGATAGATTGAAGATGAAGATTGGGTTAAAGAATGGACTTGATGGATTTTTGAAGCTGGATGAATGTATAAATATATTATTAATTATATGAGGGGGGTAAGAAAAGTTAAAACTGGAGGAATACTAGTTGGGAATAGTAATACTAATTTTGTCTATATATATATAATGTTTTTTTTGTTGCGGGGGAGCTGGAAGAAGCACTGATCGATTGCTACGCTAGTCATGTGTGCAAGCGTGGCTTTTGCCACGACCCACAAAATGGAGGGGGGTAGTGTTGTGTATCCTTTCGTTCACAACATTAGTGGGGGGGGGTATTTTGTTTTTTCTTTTTTTGTACTTTTTCTTTCTTCTTTTTTCTTTCTGCCTGGAAGGTTGGGAGGGAGACACATAGCAACATGGTGAAGTTTAAAGAGGTTCCCCAAGGAACTATGAAAGTTGAGAAGATAAATAATGTTTTAGATTGGAGTAAGTTTGTGAAGAATAATGACTAATTTATTGAAATTTTTGAGTTTTAATGTTAACGGGCTTAATGGACCAGTGAAAAGAAAAAGAATCTTAACACATATTAAAAAAATGAAGATAGATTTAGCTTTTTACAGGAAATGCACCTAATGGAAATAGAACATCAGAAACTAAAGAGAGATTGGGTGGGTAGTGTTGTTGCGGCTTCATTTAATTCAAAAGCGAGGGGAGTAGCAATTTTGATCAATAAAACGTTACCAATTAGAATACAAAATGTAATAACTGATTCTGCGGGGAGATATGTGATTATACATTGTCAACTTTTTTCTGAATTATGGACTTTTATGAACATTTGTGCACCAAATGAAAATGATGCAAAATTCATACAAGAAGCTTTTCTGAATTTGGCGGATGCGCATGAAAAAATATTAATTGGAGGAGACTTTAATTTTTGCTTAGACCCAGTCTTAGATAGATCAACCAAGGCTGTTATAAAATAGAAGGTAGTAAATTTAACTTTATCATTGATGAAGGATTTAAATCTGATTGATATATGGAGAAGAATCAATCCTAAAGAAAGAGACTATTCGTTCTATTCCCATAGACATAAAACTTTTTCAAGGATAGATTTGTTTCTATTATCAATGCATATTCAACACAGAGTGAAAAATATGGAATATAAAGCAAGAATATTATCAGATCATTCCCCTTTATTAATGATAATAATAATGGCTGATAAGGAAGAAGTGGCTTATAGATGGAGATTTAATTCAACATTATTAAAACGTCAAGATTTTTGTGATTTTATGGAAAAGCAGATCCAATTTTTTTTGGATACAAATTTTCATTCAGTGGATGATAAATTTATATTATGGGATGTGATGAAAGCATATCTTAGGGGCCAGATAATAAGTTATATGTCTAAAATTAAGAAAGAATATATGGCAGAACAAGATCAATTGGAAAAAGAGATTACAAAAATAGAAAAAGAATCTCAAAGATATATGCCAGAAGAAAAACGAAAACAACTTGTCAATAAGAAGTTACAATATAATACGCTTCAGACATATAGAACGGAAAAAGCAATCATAAGAACTAAACAAAGGTATTATGAGTTAGGTGAGAGAGCACATAAAATTCTTGCCTGGCAGTTGAAAACAGAACAAAATGCAATTAGAACAAGGGCAAATAAAATATCTTATAAACCTCTTGAAATAAATGAAACTTTTAAAAATTTCTATTCTGAATTATATCAATCAGAATCCCAAAATGATGTTAATGAGATAGAAAGGTTTTTATCACAAGTTTCTCTTCCAAAATTGAATTTGGAAGAACAGAAGGGATTAGATATGCCTTTTACATTAAAAGAAGTTGAAGAAGCTTTAGGATCACTCCAAAGTAATAAATCTCCAGGAGAAGATGGTTTTCCACCTGAATTTTATAAAAAATTTAAAGATTTATTATTTCCTCTTTTTACGGAACTAATACGTCAAGCAGAAAAAATACATAAACTTCCAGAATCTTTTTCAACAGCGATTGTAATAGTATTGCCAAAAAAGATAGCGATCCTATGAAACTAGCATCATATAGGCCTATTTCTTTATTGAATACGGATTATAAAATAATAGCAAAAATTTTATCGAATAGATTATCTAAATATTTACCAAAATTAATACATATGGATCAAACAGGATTTATTAAAAATAGACAATTGGCAGATAATGTAACTCGGCTACTCAGTATAATTCATTTGGCACAAAAAAGGGATGAGAAGAGTATAGTAGTAGCTTTGGATGCAGAAAAAGCATTTGATAGATTAGAATGGGATTTTTTATTTAAAGTACTAGAAAAATATGGGTTAGGAACATCTTTTATAAATTGGATTAAAACTTTAAATTCTAACCCTAAAGCTAAAGTGGTGACAAACTCTCAAATTTCAACACCATTCCAGTTTAGAAGGTCAACTAGACAAGGTTGTCCACTATCACCTGCTTTATTTGTATTGGCGATAGAGCCATTAGCAGAACTAATTAGAATTGATCCAGATATTATGGGTTTTAGAGTTAATCAGGAGGAATATAAAATTAATCTTTTTGCCGATGATGTTTTGATCTATTTAACAAATCCACAATATTCGTTACATAAATTATCTTCTAGATTGGATGAATATGGGAAGGTATCAGGTTACAAAATAAATTGGGATAAAAGTGAAATTTTACCTCTTACTAAAGGAGACTATAGTCAATGTCGATTAGTAACCCAATTTAGATGGCCGGTAAATGGTATAAAATATTTAGGTATAAGACTTGATAATGATCTAAAGAATTTATATAAATTTAATTATTTACCACTATTGAAAAAAATTCAAGAAGATCTTGACAAATGGATGATATTACCAATAACATTAATAGGTAGAGTCAATGTTATAAAAATGAATATATTTCCTAGATTACAGTATCTGTTTCAAACATTACCAATACAACTGCCACAGAAATTTTTTCAAGAGTTAAATAAATGTGTGAGAAAATTTCTTTGGAAAGGTAAAATGTCAAGAATATCATTGGAAAAATTGACATGTAAATTTGGGTTAGGAGGGTTACAACTTCCAAACTTTAAAAACTATTATAAAGCAAATCAACTTAGATTTATTGCATCTTTCTTCGATGATCGAAAACCAGCATGGATTAAAATAGAACTAGACAAGATAGGAGAAAATAGACCTGAAGATTTTATATATAAATGGGAATCTAAATTGATATGGGAAAAGAAAGAATCTCCTATATTAACACATTTGATTGATCTATGGAATAAGATAAATGTTGATAATGAAACACAGAAATCTCTATTAGCAAGGAGACCTTTGTTCCAAAACAGACTTATTCCTTTTACAATGGACAATCAACTTTTATATAATTGGTACCAAAAAGGGATTAAATTTATAGGAGATTGTTTTGAACGAGGTATATTGATGACATTTGAACAATTAAAGGATAAATATAAAATATCTAACAATACTTTCTTTTGTTACTTTCAACTAAGGGCTTACTTAAAAGGTAAGCTGGGTCAAACAATGTTTTTGCCAAAACCTAATGAAATTGAAATTTTAATTCAAAAAGGGAAAATTAAAAATGCAAATCTTGTATGTATAATTTGATTCAAGAACAGACAATTAAACAAGGAACCCATAAGTCAAAGCAAAAATGGGAAACAGATCTGAATATTATTATTGATGAAACAAATTGGTCAAAACTTTGTCTTGACAGTATGACAAATACAATAAATGTTCGACTTAGATTAGTACAATATAATTTTTTACATCAATTATATATTACACCGCAAAAAATAAATAGATTAAATTCAAATTTTTCTGATAAATTTTTTCGGTGTAATCAAGAAATTGGTACTTTTTTACAATCTACTTGGTCTTGTTTTAAAATTCAACCCTTTTGGATAAATTTAAGAATCTTATTGGAACAAATTACTGCAATTCAACTTCCACATAACCCTGTATTATTTTTATTAGGTGATATTGAAGGGATAAAACCGAAACTTAAATTGAATAAATATCAGAAAGAATTTATAAAAATTGCATTGGCAGTAGCTAAGAAGACCATAGCAGTTACTTGGAAATCTGATTCGTATTTAAGTATGGATCGTTGGAATAATAAAATGGCTAGTTCTATTCCACTTGAAAAAATTACTTATAATTTAAGAGATAAATATGTAACTTTTTTGAATATTTGGCGCCCTTATTTACAAAAGATAGGATGGCATATTTAAGTGCTCCGATAAAGACTTTGGTCACTTGGGGAAAGTAACGAATAATTATACCAAATTCATTTTGAATCCCATGGAGCATGTGGAAACCTTCCAACACCCAGGCGGTTCTTTTCTTGTTTTTTCTTTCTTTTTTTTTTCTTTTTCTTCTTTTTAGGTAGGACTATATATGGGGGGGGGGTTGGGTTAAGGGGAGGGGGGAGGGTAGATTCTTTTTTTCATGTATTCTTTTTGAAAATTCAATAAAAATATTTTTTAAAAAACGAGAACATTAAATGAGAGGAAACTTAAATTCCTGGGCCATGTCATCAGAATGGGAGAAATAGAATGCCTTACATTACAAGGCCATATGCCTGGGAAACGTGGAAGAGGAAGGTAAAGAATATATGGATATTGTGAAAGAAATAACAGATCTAAACGTGCGAGATATCATTGGCGCTGCGAGGGATCGTTCGATGTGGAGAACCATGATCGCCCAAGCGTGTAATGCGCGAGGCACATTGAAGAAGATAAAAGTCACCCAGCCTGGCCAATCTTTTCCAATAACTCAGGCCTTTTAGTCCTGACATCAGTCTGACATATTTTCTCTGCACTTTTTCCAATTTAACATCTTTTTCTAAAACAGTGACTGAAACTGTACATAGTACAACCTCACACACAGCTCCAACATAATACCCCAATTCCAATAGTCAATGCTCTAACTGATTAAATCCAGCGTGCCAAGTGTCTGTTTTCACCACCCTTTCTAAGCGCAATGCCACATTCAATTAAATATGCATCTGTACTTCTAGGCCCTTCTATTCCTTTACCTGCCCCAGTGTGCCAACATTCATAGCGCAAGTCTTAAACTGGATTGATTTTCCAAAATGCACCACCTCATATCTATATATATATTCAAATTGCCTGTCCTCCACCCACTTTTGTAAGTGATCAGCATCTCCTGTAATCTAGATTCTTCACTATCCCTCACAATCACCAATGCCTCAAATTTCATGTCAGCTGTCAGTCTTGCCTTTCTCTCAGCAATGTTTCTGTTTTGGCTGTAACTTCTCAGACCCCAGAGCCTACCTTAAGTGTCCTTCATTCCAAAGCAAACAAAACCCAGCCCTCAATTATATAATCTGCCCTCAATTATATATTTTCCAGATATTTTCACATCTGCTTTGTTCTCGAGTACAATAACATCTTCCTCTCACAGTGTGGTGACCAGAACTATATACAATAAACAGTATAAAACACTGTACAAATATTAACTAGTTCTCAAATACTAGATCCTTGACAAAAAAATCTTCCAAACAACTTTATCAACTGTCATGAATGCCACAAAAATAGGCACTCAGCAGTACAACATTCTAGATATAGCTCTGATAACCAGAAATGACTTAACTCAAAATTGATGAAACTTTTGTTAAGACTGCTGATCTGATCTAATGAACAGATGTCATTAAATTTATAGAACCACCCTTTGTACTGCTTCCAATAACAGTAGATACTTCCAAATGTAAAAAGAGTACATAGTACTCCAGCTGTGGTCTCACCAAACCCCTGTAAAGTTTTACTAAAGCTTCCCAGTTTTTGTATCCTGGTACCTTATGCAAAGAATGGGATTATGGGACAGAAAATAATAGTATAAAAATAGGCTTTAACACATACAGTGGTGCTGGAAGGTTTATGAACCCTTTACAATTCTCTCTATGTCTACTTTAGAATTCTCTTTATTTCTACTTAAGTATGACCTAAAATGTGATCAGATCTTCACACAGTCCAAAACCTAGATAAAGAGAACCCAATTAAATAACATGAAACATTATACTTGTTTATTTATTGTGAAAAATGCTTTGATATTACATGTATTGGCTGGAAAAAGTATGTGAACCTTGGTTTCAGTAGCTGGTGTAACCCCCTTGTACAAGCAATAACTTCAACCAAACGTTTCTGGTAACTGTTGATCAGTCCTGTACATCAGCTTGGAGGAATTTTAGGCCATTCCTCAATTCTTCCAAAACTGCTTCAACTCTGGGATGTTGGTGGGCTTCCTGGCAAAAACTGCTTGCTTCAAGTCCTTCCACAACATTTTATAGGATTAAGGTCAGGATTTTGATTTGGCCATTCCAAAACACTTTTCCTCTTTGTATTGTTGATTTATTTCCAAACATTGTCTTGTTCCATTATCCAACTTCAATTAAGCTTCATGTGACAGACTGCTACCCTGACATTCTCCTGTAGAATGTCTTGATACAATTTTGAATTCATTGTTCACTCAAGGATTGCAAGCTGTCCAGAGCCCTGAGGCAGCAAAGTAGCCCCAAACCATGATGCTCCTTTCAACATGCTTCACAGTTGGGATGAGGATTTAGTTTGGTGTGCAGTACCCTTTTCCCACCAAACTTAATGGTGTGCATTTCTGCTGAAAAGTCCAATTTCTGTCTCCTCTGTCCACAGCACATTGTCCCAGAAGTGTTGCAGAACACCCAGGTGGCATTTTGCAAACTTGAAATGTGCAGCAACGTTGTTATTTTGGACAGTAGTGGTTTCCTCTGTGGTGTCCTTCCATGAACACTATTTTTGTTCAGTGTTTTTCTTGTACTTAACACAAGAACAGAGACTCAAGCAAGTTCAAGAGATTTCTGCAGGTTGTTTTGCTGTTACCCTTGTTTTTTTTCCACCTCCTTCAGCATTGCACATTGTGCTCTTGATGTGATCATCGCAGGTTGTGCACTCTTAGGGAGAACAGCAACACTACTGAGTTTCCTTCATTTATAGGCAATTTCTCCTACTGTGGACTGATTAACACTGGTCTTTTAAAAAGCTTTTTAAAAATATTTTCCGGCTTCATGCATCTCTACATTTCTTCTTCTAAAGTGCTCTGACACGTTTTGCTCGCATCATGGAACACAAACAGATCTTACTTGAGGAGAGCAGGCTCTGTCAGTAACCTGACTGTGTCTTTTTTATAGGGCAGGGCACCTCAACAACCCACACCTCCAATCTCATTTCATTGATCGGAGCATCTGACTCCAAATAACTTTTGTAGAAGGCATTACCTCAGAGGTTCACATTCTTTTTCCAACAAATACATGTGATATGGGCTTTTTCCTAAATAAATGAACAAGTACAATGTTTTCGTGTTATTTATTCAATTGGGTTCCTTGTCTAGTTTTAGGACTTGCTTGAAAATCTGATCACAATTTTAGGTCTTATTTATGCAAAAGTAGAGAAAATTCTACAGGGTTTACAATCTTTCTAGTACCACTGTATGTAGAAGTAACAGAAGTATTGTTCTATGAGATGCTGAGACAAGGAAATTATGGACTAAGAAAATAGAATGGAATATGAAACAAAATTGAAAAATTGTCAGAAAAGAGACAAAATAAAAGAATATGAAAAAAATAACCAATTTAAGGGGAAAGGTGCTAGGTAGACCAACAGGATTAAAGTTGGAGAAGTCTCCTAGACCCGATAAACTGCATCACAAGAACTTGAAAGTAGTGTCAGATTTTGCAAATTCATTGGTTGCAATATTCCAAAATTCCTTGGATTCTGTGGAGGTAATCTATAGATGAATAGGTCTGATGTTTTTTGGGGAATGGCTGGAAACCATTAAATAGCAACATGACATTTTCAGAATAATAATTAATTAAAGAATCAACATGATTCAAGAGAAGAGAAATGCCTGGCGCAGATCTATAGGAAGAATGTAAAAACCAAGATGGATAAAGATCAAAAGGTGCGGTCTGTATTTGGAGCTTCAAACGCATTTCATTAAGTGTCATAAAAGGTTGATGTCTTAAAAAAAAGCTTTATGTATTAGCAACGATAGAAAAATGGATAATAAAATAAGCATTTTGATGTTGGCAAACTAATTGGTGAGGTCAAAAAACTGCACATTTTGAAGTCTGGAGTTATACTAAATGCTTGGTTAACTCAGTAGTCAGACAGCATCTATGGAGAGAAACAGACAGCCACTTAACCTACAGAGTTCCTCCGTATAGTAAGTAGTGGGTTGTGCTAGGGAACAGTGCTAGGTCTCAACCTTTTATAAGCTTGTACTAAATGACTTATAAGTAAAAGCACGGTAGCAAAATCTGTTGAAAAAACAAAGATATGTGGGACTAGCACATTGTGAAGAGGACATGGTATGCATACATCCAATGTACGCTCCTAAAAATATTCTAGTTTAATGTTATAATAGCTATCCACTTATTACTACAGAAGGTAGGTCGACATGAGGAAATCTGCGGATGCTGGAAATTCAAGCAACACACACAAAATGCTGGTAGAACACAGCAGGCCAGACAGCATCAATAGGAAGAAGCACAGTCGACACTTTGGCCAAGACTCTTCGTCAGGACTAACTGAAAGAAGAGATAGTAAGAGATTTGAAAGTGGGAGGGGGAGGGGGAGATCCGAGATGATAGGAGAAGACAGGAGGGGGAGGAATGAAGCTAAGAGCAGGAAAGTTGATTGGCAAAAGGGATACAAGGCTGGAGAAGGGAGAGGATCATGGGACGGGAGGCCTCAGGAGAAAGAAAGGGAGAGTGGAGCACCAGAGGAAGACAGAGCAGGCAAGGAGTTATCGTGAGAGGGACAGAGAGAGGAAAGAGAGAGAGAAAAAAGGAAAAAATAATAAATAAATAAGGGATGGGGTAAGAAGGGAGGAGGGGCATTAACGGAAGTTACAGAAGTCAATGTTCATGCCATCAGGTTGGAGACTACCCAGACGGAATATAAGGTGTTGTTCCTCCAACCTGAGTGTGGCTTCACCTTGACAGTAGAGGAGGCCGTGGATAGACATATCAGAATGGGAATGGAACGTGGAATTAAACTGTGTGGCCACTGGATCCTGCTTTCTCTGGCGGACAGAGCGTAGGTGTTCAGCGAAATGGTCTCCCAGTCTGCGTCGGGTGTCACCAATGTATAGAAGGCCACATCAGGAGAACCGGACGCAGTATATCACCACAGCTGACTCACAGGTGAAGTGTCGCCTCACCTGGAAGGACTGTCTGGGGCCCTGAATGGTGGTGAGGGAGGAAGTGTGAGGGCACGTGTAGCAATCGTTCCGCTTACAAGGACAAGTGCTGGGAGAGAGAGATCAGTGGGAAGGGATGAGGGGGACGAATGGACAAGGGAGTCGCGTCGGGAGCAATCCCTGCAGAAAGCAGAAGGGGTGGGGGGGAGGGAAAGATGTGCTTGGTGGAGGTATCCCGTTGGAGGTGGCGGAAATTACGGAGAATTATATGTTGGACCCTGAGGCTGGTGGGGTGGTAGGTGAGAATAAGGGGAACCCTATCCCTAGTGGGGTGGCGGGAGGATGGGGTGAGAGCAGATGCGAGTGAAATGCGTTTGAGAGCAGAGTTGATGGTGGAGAAAGGGAAGCCCTTTCCTTAAAAAGGAAGACATCTCCTTCGTCCTGGAATGAAAGGCCTCATCCTGAGAGCAGATGTGGCGGAGACAGAGCAATTGCAAGAAGGGGGTGGCATCTTTCCTTTTTTTTTAAGGTTGCTTTATTTTCCTCCTGAATACTAGGTTCATTACAGAGATGTTAAACATAGGAATTAAGACAGCCATATTCAATATTTCACAGCTGTCTTGAGTAACATTTTCCAAGTAACAAGGAGTGGTGTTTTTTTACCCCTGCAGGAAAGTAATGCTAAAGTAAGAGGAATTAAGTCCTAAAATAACCATTGTAGTCCTTATATTTAATTGATAGATATCTAGAGTACACCAGCTATACATTTGAGATAAGGACAAACAACTAAGTAACCATATACAGTCGACCTTCACTAATCTGACTACCTGTAATCCGGCTCCTTCGATAATCTGGCACTGATCACGCTTAATGTGATCCTTCTGTAATTCGGCATTTTCACTAATCTAGCACTCCTCAGGTCCCAATGGTGCCGGATTAGTGAAGGTCGACCTATATTTTCATTTTCAAGATTCAAGATTCAAAAAACTTTATTGTCATTCTAACCATACATCAGCTCTGCAGAGCAGAATGAGACAGCGTTTCTCAGGGGCAGTGCAATCATAAGATAACAAACGCAACACTAAATAATAAACATAACAATAAATAGTAAAACACAACAGCCACATGTCAGTTAAGTGTCCAGTGCAAGTTAAAAGTGTCCAAAGCAGAGTCAGGTAGAGCAGCTATTTAGCAGTCTGACTGCCTGTGGGAGGAAGCTGTTCAGTAGCCTTGTGGTTTTAGTTTTGATGCTCCTGTAACGTTTACCTGATGGCAGAAGAACAAACAGTTCATGGAGAGGGTGTGAGGGGTCTTTAATGATGTACCGTGTCTTCTGGAGGCATCGACTCTGAAAGAGGTCTTGGACAGAAGGTAGGGAGATCCCAAAAACCTTCTCTGCTCCCCTAACCACCCTCTGCAAGGCTTTTTTGTTGACAGCACTACAGCTGGAGTACCAGGTTGTGATGCAAAAGGTCAGCACACTCTCAACCACGCCTCTGTAGAATGTAGTTAAGATGTTAGTGGGGAGTGATGCTTGTTTAAGCTTCCTCAGAAAGTGCAATCTCTGCTGGGCCCGTTTCACAATCCCAGTGGTGTTCCTGGACCAGGTGAGATTTTCCGAGATCTGCACCCCAAGGAACTTGATGATTTCCACTCTCTCCACTGTGGAGCCGTTGATGCTGAGGGGTGTGTGCTCAAGCTGAGACCGTCTGAAATTGACGATCATCTCCTTGGTTTTGGTGACATTAAGCATCAAGTTGTTATCCCTGCACCAGCTCTCTAGGTGTTTGACCTCCTCCCTGTACATAGTTTCATCATTTTTGCTGATGAGCCCCGCCACTGTAGTATCATCTGCAAATTTAATGATCAGGTTCTCCTTGAATCTGGCTGCACAGTCATGTGTTAGCAGTGTAAACAGCAATGGGCTAAGCACACAGCCTTGTGGAGATCCAGTGCTCAGTGTGATGGAGTCAGAGATGTTCCTGCCAAAAAGGACTGACAGTGGTCTCTCTGTCAAGAAATCCAGAATCCAGCGACACATGGCAGTGCTGAGGCCAAGCAGCGACAGTTTCTCCACTAGTCTCTGCAGGATGATGGTATTGAACGCTGAACTGAAATCAATGTACAGGATTCTGGCATAAGTGTCTTTGTTGTCCAAGTGAGAGAGAACTGTGTGCAGTGTGGTGGATACTGCGTCCTCCGTAGAGCGATTTGGACGATAAGCAAACTGTAGAGGATCCAGTGATGAGGGGAGGCTGGCTGTGATATGAGGCTTGACAAGCCGTTCGAAACATTTCATCACTATGGGGGTCAGGGCAACGGGATGGTAATCATTCAGACAGGCTACAACTGATTTCTTTGCTACAGGGATGATTGTGGAGGTTTTGAAGCATCTGGGGACAATAGCTTGACTAAGGGAGATGTTGAAAATGTCTGTCAGGACATCTGCTAATACATCAGCACATTCCTTGAGCACACGTCCAGGGATGTTGTCGGAACCTCCCGCTTTTCGTGGGTTGACCCTGGGAAGGGTCCTCCATGTTTGCTCTGGATCAATGATTGGAGCCGGCTGGTCAGATGGTAAAAAGGGACTGGCTCTCCCCCTTGCTGTAGTGTTTGATGCTTCGAAGCGGGCAAAGAAACTGTTAAGCCTGTCTGGTAGAGAGGCGTAGCTGTCATCAGTTTTCTGCCTGATCTTGTAGTCTGTCAGAGCTTTAATTCCCTGCCACATCCGTCTGGTGTCACCTGTGTCACAGAAATGTCCATGTATTTTGCCCGCGTAGGCCCTTTTCGCTTTCCTGATCCCTAGTGAAAGCGCAGACCTGGCTGAGCGAAGCACACTCCTGTCCCCCGATCTGTAGGCTGTCACGGGCCTTCAGTAGTGAACGCACCTCTGTTGTCATCCATGGCTTTTTATAACCACGTGCGGTGAAGGTTTTCATCACAGTGACATCCTCCGTGCATTTGGCTATGTAGCTGATTACGGCCTCCGCATACTCCTCAATGTCTGTATGGTCGTCATAGGAGGCTGCTGTTTTGAATATGTCCCAGTCTGTGCGCAAAAAACAGTCTTGTAGTGCTGAGGCTGCTCCTTTTGGCCAGACCCTTATCTCTCTTTTCTCTGCTCTCACATGTTTAAGCAGTGGTTTATATGCTGCCGTTAGCATGACAGATATGTGGTCAGAGTGGCCAAGATGGGGGCGGGGGGCTGCTTTGTATGCCTGTGGTGTGTTGGTATAAACCAAGTCCAGTGTGCTGTCTCCCCTGGTTTTGAAATCCACATATTGCCGGAATTTGGGGAACACAGTCTTTAAGCTGGTGTGGTTAAAGTCCCCAGCAATCACCACAAATCTGTCAGGATGTGTAGTCAGTAGCTCACTGATGGCTTCATGTAGGCCTCCCAGTGCTCCGTTAGCATTAGCCTTAGCATTGGCATTGGGAGCTACGTAAACAGCTGCCACAAACATGATGGTGAATTCCCTCAGCAGATAGAACAGCCGGCATTTCACAATGAGAAATTCAGCCAGTGGTGAGCAGTGTTTAGCAGCTACTGTAGCGTTCACACACCAGTCTTTGTTTATATAATCACACAGACCTCCTCCTCGGCTCTTACCAGAGCTAGCTGCCTCTCTGTCCGCACAAAACGATGTCATTCCCTCTAGCTGTATCGCCGCGTCCGGTAAGTTGTCATGGAGCCAGGATTCCGTTAAGACATACACATAGCAGTCTTTAAATTCCTTGCCTGTTTCTCTCAGCAGACGCAGCTCATCCAGCTTGTTGTCGATGATTAAAAATCAAATGACAACTTTATAGCACCTGATACAGTTCTCTGCATGTTATGGTTTCTATAAAAACAAAACACCAGCAACATAACAATCCCAATCTTTTGTGGTCAGATCTAGCTGCAGAGCCAGTACATTTTGCAGTTAACACCATCCTGACTCTACAGAAATCCCTAAAAGGGCTTTGAGTTGTCATAACGTCAAGTTTAATAAAACTGACAATATGACAACTCAGAGCCCTAGGGAAGGGTGTCTGATGTTGAAAGGCCCGAAACACCTGATGACCCCAGGTTACATCACTGATGATGTGCCCCAGCGCATCTGCAGGATGTACCTCAGCATCAATGGAGCCCATTTTCAATTACTAATTTTACTTCCACAGTATCCATCTTACATTCACCACTGGTTTTATTATACAACATTTAATTGCAAAAAACAGGGCAGGCAGTGCAAACGTACAATATGCACAGCCTTTTAAAGGTTATTCAGCATACAGAAATCAGATTTCCTTCCACCCTTTGAAAGGTAAATAGATTTCATTTTAAACCTCTACATCCTCTCCAAAGACTCCACATCCTTCCTGTCTTGGGGTGATCAAACCTGAATGCAACACTCCAGATGCAACCTACCTGGAGCTGCAACATTACCTCCTGACCATGAACACAGTTCCTTGACCAATAAAGGCAAGGATGCCATATGCTTTATTAAGACACTGTCACCCTGTCAACTTGATAGGTGGATGCAAATGTGTGTGGGGGGGGCAGGGTGATGGTCATATGTGAAAAGTGTAATATGCTCTCAAATGTTTACGTGTCACCTTTCACTTCAGGTAAAATTTAGTGTCTTCTTGCATCAACTGTTAGTAATTTTACTTGTTTAAAATATCATGATGGTCTGATTTCACTTGTCATGCTTCATTACACAGCAGCATATGCCAGCTCTCAATACTGCTTTCCATATTTTGCTGATATCAGCTCTTTACAGACATTGTGATCTCAGTTTGAATTTTAATTCTTTAACTCGGGGGCGGCGGGGGGGAAATCAGCACAGGTAATATCAGCATAGGTAATATTGGAAAGAATACAAACACAGGTTTGTTTTGACTTATGGTTCTGAGTATGCAGAGAGAAACATATCTGATAGACCCATTTGACAAAGCTGGTTCTACATATTGTTATGCTTACGTTACCCAGTCCAACCAAACCAATTAAACTGACTGGAGTTCATGCATAGTAAAAAGCTACAATGTTTCAAATGGAGGACCATGGAGCTTTCCCCTTACTTGTGATCCACGAAAATGTTGCTCCTATTGATCCTGTCTAAACCCTCATCTTTAAGTTCACCGAAGTTAACAACATACATTTTTAGTACACACCTTTGGTTGCCATGAAACAGTATTATTTATATGGTGAAACAGACAGAACAGCTTTTCATTCTCTATTCATGCCCACAAAAATGTGCAGACCAAACTGCATTCTTAGACAATTTGAATTAAACTCATGATGCACCAAGTTTTTCCACATTCATTCACAGGATGTGATCAGTACTGGAAAAGTTTAACCCCAAACTGAGAAAGTGATTAGAGTCTTTTACACCACTTGCTCTGGGGCCAGACCAAACAAAGATAGCAGATTTCCTTCTGTAAAAAGGCCTAAGTGAACCTGAAGGGATTTCACAACAATCTGCAGTTTCAGTTACTATACTGAAACTCGCTTCGAAGTAGACTTAATTATTTGAATTTATATTCTTCAATTGGCATTGTGAGATCTGAATTTACTATACATATTGGGATCAACAATGCAGAACTCTGATTCTTAACCCAGTGAAATTAGCTATAACACTCACACTCTCAAGATGAATTGAAAATATATTTTTCATAAAGTAAAAGTTGCCCTTCATAAAGTTTTGTTACAGACTTGGAAATTTAAGTTTTGCAAAAATCAAAGGCTATGACCCAATGTTTTCTGATAGACCCCCTTCATTATCCACCCTAAATGTTGCAAAATGAAAGACTGAAATACAATCGCAAACTCTCCACATCACATGAATATCTAAAAGAACATGGCAACATGAAAACAAAATCCAAAAAATTTGCATGGCATTATTTCCACTTCAGTGTTGCATAAATCACATAAACTTATGTCTGAAAACATGAAGTCTGACAGTAACAGACTCAACACAAGCTTTATCACCTGAAAAAAAGCCAATGGGCATTATGGGACCTCACAGCACACATATTACACTTAATTAGTTGTTTTCCATCTGGGTAGTTGGGGCTGAAAAAATATGGGGTTGGCAGGAAAACTCTGATCTCAAACCTCCAATGCCTTGTGGCTATAACCACTCATGAGAAAGGCTTCTGGAGTAAATCCCAAGGGGGAAAAAAAACAGAGTTGGAGTCCATTGAGTTCAATGCTGACTGGCAATTCCTGCGGTGCTGCTGGTGCCAAACTGTATCAGCCTCTGCAGTTCCTCTGGATCAGGGGTTCCCAACCTTGCTTGGTCCATGGCATTGAAAAAGGTTTGCAACCTTTTTTTATTTTTTTCCCCACAATGGATGTGACAGTCTTTGTTCTGTGGTGTTTTTCATGGACTCTACTGTGTTCCTTTGTTTTATGGCTGCCGTCTGCAATAAGGTTGTATATGGTATACAAACTTTGAACTTTGCAAAGATATTGCCAGATTCAAACTTGCTCTGTACTTTCTAATGCAATCACATCTTTCCTGTCATGTGCTGACCAAAATTCTGCACAGTATTCTGTGGCCTATGTAACTGCAGCGTTAAATTCCTGTTACATTGTCAAGTTCAAAAATTAGTGGTCATCCACATCCCTGTACACTTCACAATGCACTCCCAGGTCGGAGCAGGCGCGGCAGGTGAAGCTAATTACTCAAATTGTCAGCTAATATAAGCAAGGTTTGCTCTAAGGGAGCGGCCTTGTTGAGGGAAGTGCCTTGTGAGAAAAGTGCGAGTCCTTGGCTCGAGAGTCTTTGGCAAGGAGGCTAAGGGAGGAGACTACGCCACAGTTGAAGAGGTGAAGAGATGACCACTAGGCTGATTCAGTGTGCTACATGCATGATGTGGGAGGTCAGGGGCACTGATAGTGCCTCTGGCTCCTAAACCAGTAGAAAATGTGTCCAGATTCAGCTTCTGAAGGACCGTGTTGTAGCACTGGAGAGGCAACTGGATGACCTTAGGTTAATCCGGGAGAACAAGAGTTTTCTGGACAGGACCTACAGTGAGATCGTTACACCCAGGATATAGGAAGAGAGAAGGAGGACCACGATGAGCAAGGAAAGGATGCTTGAAGTACAGGAGACCCCAGGGGATGTGCCTCTCATAAACGGGTTCACCCTCTTGGAAGCTGTCGGGACAGAAGATGATGTCAGTCTGAGAGGCGGTCAGGTCTGCGAGTCAACAATTGGCGCTGAAGCAAAGCCGAGGAGACAAACGTCAGGTAGAGCCGTGGTAGTAGGGGACTCCATAGTGAGAGGTACAGAAAGGGGTTTCTGTGGCAACAGGCGAGATTTAAGGATGGTGTGTTGCCTCCCTGGTGCCGGGATCCAGGATGTCACGGACCGATTGGAGGGAATCCTCAAGAGTGAAGGTGAACATCCGGAAGTGGTGGTGCATGTCGGCACAAATGATGTGGGAAAGAAGAGGAAAGACATTCTACAGCGCGACTTCAGAGAACTCGGAAGAAAGCTGAAAAGCAGGATTTCCAGGGTGGTTATCTCTGGTTTGCTTCCAGTTCCTCGTGCAGAGATAATGGATCTGAATGTGTGGCTGAGGAACTGGCGCAGGAAGCAAGGATTTACATTCTTGGACCACTGGGGTATGTTTCGGGGTAAGGATGAATTGTACAAAAGGGACGGGTTGCACCTTAATAAGTGGGGCACCAGCATTCTGGCAGGCAGGTTTGCCTCTGCAACATGGGTGTGTTTAAACTAAGTAGTGGGGGGGAGGGGATGAACTGGAAATATAAGGATGGAGATAAAGGGAAAGTGAGAATAAGGAAAGTTAAGAAAGACAGCAGAATCAACACAGCAGAAAGCTCAAGAAGGGATCGTACAGTATGGCCAAGTGATATAGGAACTGATATGGGAGTTGAGGGGAGTAATGAATTAAAAGTATTATACATGAATGCATGGAGTATAAGAAATAAAGTAGATGAGCTTGAGGCTCAGTTGGAAATTGGTAAGTATGATGTTGTGGGAATAACAGAGACATGGCTTCAAGTGGACAGCGCCTGGGAAATGAATATTCATAAGGTACGAAGGTAAACTAGCCAAGAATATAAAGAAGGATAGTAAAAGCTTCTTTAGGTATGTGAAAAGGGAAAAAATGGTTAAGACCAAAATTGGGCCCTTGAAGACAGAAACGGGAGAATTTATTATGGGGAACAAGGAAATGGCAGACGAATTGACAGGTACTTTGGATCTGTCTTCACTAGGGAAGACACAAACAATCTCCCAGATATAATAGTGGCCAAAGGACCTAGGGTAATGGATGAACTGAAGGAAATTTATATTAGGCAGGAAATGGTGTTGGATAGACTGTTGGGTCTGAAGGCTGATAGTCTGCATCCCAGGGTACTTAAGGAGGTGGCTTTAGAAATCGTGGACGCATTGGTAATCCTTCTCCAATATTCTATAGATTCAGGATCAGTTCCTGTGGATTGGAGGGTAGCTAATGTTGTCCCTCTATTCAAGAAGGGAAGAAGAGAAAAAGCAGGGAATTATAGACTGGTTAGCCTGACGTTGGTGGTGGGAAAGATGCTGGAGTCAATTATAAAAGATGAAATTACGACACATCTGGATAGCAGTAACAGGATCGGTCTGAGTCAGCATGGATTTACGAAGGGGAAATCGTGCTTAACTAACCTTCTGGAATTTTTTGAGGATGTAACTATGAAAATGGACAAGGGACAGCCAGTGGATGTAGTGTACCTGAACTTTCAGAAAGCCTTTGATAAAGTCCCACATAGGAGATTAGTGGGCAAAATTAGGGCACATGGTATTGGGGGCAGAGTAGTGACATGGATTTAAAATTGGCTGGCTGACAGAAAAGAAAGAGTAGCGATTAATGGCTTCCTCTCGGAATGGCAGGTGGTGACCAGTACCGCAGGGTTCAGTGCTGGGACCGCAGCTGTTTACAATATATATTAATGATTTAGATGAGGGAATTAAAAGTAACATTAGCAAATTTGCCAATGACACAAAGCTGGGTGGCAGTGTGAAATGTGAGGAGGATGTTATGAGAATGCAGGGTGACTTGGACAGGCTGGGTGAGTGGGCAGATGCAGTTTAATGTGGATAAATGTGAGGTTATCCACTTTGGTGGTAAGAACAGGAAGGTAGATTATTATCTAAATGGAGTCAAGTTAGGAAAAGGGGAAGTACAACGAGATCTAGGTGTTCTTGTACATCAGTCACTGAAAGCAAGCATGCAAGTACAGCAAGCAGTGAAGAAAGCTAATGGCATGCTGGTCTTCATAACAAGGGGAATTGAGTATAAGAGCGAAGTGGTCCTTCTGCAGTTGTACAGGGCCCTGGTGAGACCACACCTGGAGTACTGTGTGCAGTTTTGGTCTCCAAATTTGAGGAAGGACATCCTTGCTATTGAGGGAGTGCAGCGTAGGTTCACAAGGTTAATTCCCGGGATGGCGGGACTGTCATATGTTGAAAAATTGGAGCAACTGGGCTTGTATACTCTGGAATTTAGAAGGCTGAGAGGGGATCTTATTGAAACATATAAGATTATTAAGGGATTGGACATGCTGGAGGCAGGAAGCATGTTCCTGCTGATGGGTGAGTCCAGAACCAGAGGTCACAGTTTAAGAAAAAGGGGTAGGCCATTTAGAACAGAGTTGAGGAAAAACTTTTTCACCCAGAGAGTGGTGGATATATGGAATGCTCTGCCCCAGAAGGCTGTGGAGGCAAAATCTCTGGATGCTTTCAAGAAAGAGATGGATAGAGCTCTTAAAGATAGTGGAATCAAAGGTTATGGGGATAAGGCAGGAGGAACTGGATACTGATTGTGGATGATCAGCCATGATCACAGTGAAAGGCAGTGTTGGCTCGAAGGGCCGAATGGCCTACTCCTGCACCTATTGTCTATTATTAAATATTCCCCTTTCACTTCCAAATTTATCACCTCACACCAATTTAATTTCATTTTCCACTTTATTGCCTGGCTGGTCAGATCTTCTATATCCTCCTGGAATCAAAAGCTTTCCTCTTTTTTGAACAATTTTACCACTACTAACTTTTCTATCATACCCTCTACATCCAAGGCAGAATCATCAATAGTTATTTGGGAGAAATTGAGGCGAGCACATTTTAGCCCAATTATACAAACTGACCAAAGTAGTCAAAGATTCATTGAAATAGTTAAAAAGGCCTATAAAAGACAAACTGCTGTTTAACTGAGTAACAAACTGTGCACTTAAATGAAATACAGAACAGATAAGAACACTACCAATACTGGTGGCCCATCATGTCCGACGATGACAGAAACCTGTGCAGGAGAGTTTTCAAAAGGAGAAAAGCTATGCAGTGGGGCAGTTCTACTCTCTTGACCTCAGAAGTCTGGGTCTAGTGGTACGAACAAGTATCACAAACTGGGTTCTTCCTTGGTTGCAGTGGATAACCATGACACCTTAAGCAAATAAAATATAGGAGCGGAATTAGGCCATTTGGTCCAGTGAGTCTGCTCTGCCATTTCATCATGACAGATCCATTTTCCACTCCAGCCCCAATTTTCCGGCCTTCTCCCCATATCCCTTCATGCCTTTCTACTTCATCAAAATTACCTGCCACTCCTTCTATTCCTCGTCATGCCCTTTGCTCTCCATAGCAATTTGTAGTACCACCTTTGTAGCAGCTGAAACTCACCAAAGATCTCATCTGCCCAGTCCCCCGGAGATGGCTTTGACTGCCTGTAGAGGCATGTCCTTATCTCACTTGGGTACGAGGCTGCTGGTTACTCCTAGCTGGTTTAGCAAGCCTGTTGAAGTGGTGTACGGGGGTCTGGCCACTGTCGCATGTAAACAGCTACCTGGAGCCACAGGTGAGAGCTGAGTGCTTGGTGGGACCAAAGGTGAGTGAACTTCTCTGGAATGGACATGACAAGCTCCTTCATCAGAGATGCTACCTCTCCCTGTTCATCCCATACCAATACTACTGCAGTACTATAAAACTTTGTATTAGTTCCTAATCGTTATCAATGGATGAATTTATCAAGTGTATGCTGCCAAGTACTTTTGATTGACTGCAAATGATCAAAATTAGCGAAGACACCTACTGCAGATAATGGACTGCCTTCACACAATGCTTTCAACAATTGCATCTTCCAAATCTTCATTTTCATTGTAACATTCAAAATGACTGTTGACACCCTGAAATTCTTCGTAGTTCCTAACGAAGTATTAAAATCATTTTATTTTCACTCATGGTTATTTCTGGCACCTCCAAGCCTGAATGCCTGAAATCGCAGTGAGCAAAACAGTTCTGAATTGTCCTACTGCTTTTTTCTCACCAATTATCAGTGACAAAAATCACTGACTTTTGAACACAAAAGCAGATATCTGATACTATGTAAAAACTATTCATTCTAAGCATGCAAACATGAGGAAATCTACAGACGCTGGAATTTTAAGCAACACACATAAAAGTTGCTGAACGCAGACCAGGCAGCATCTCTAGGAAGAGGTACATTCGACGTTTCGGGCCGAGACCCTTCGCCAGGACTAACCAAAAGAAAAGCTAGTAAGATTTGAAATCTCTTACTAGCTCTTCTTTTAGTTAGTCCTGACGAAGGGTCTCGGCCAGAAACATTGACTGTACCTCTTCCTAGAGATGCTGCCCGTTCTAAGCATAGTGTAGTGTCTAACAGCCTTGCAGGTGCACACGACTGATGCTAGTTAGAAACCATTCGGCAACAGTTTCTGTCCCAATTAAGCTGCGTAGTGTCCCAAATAAATGAAGGGAATTATTAGATTTTCTTTCAGAGTTGTCCCAAATAACTAGCTGCCCTGATTAACCAATGGTCCAATTAACCTGAATCCACTGCACATTCAATGAGACAAAGCCCTGAAGAAAGCCAATGATAACAGTCAAGGAGTTGCCACTTAACCAATTTTGCATTCAATTTGTAATTCTCTCTTAAATTACTCCTACCTTTCTAACCAGTCTTAATGCAAGTCTTTCTAATTGCTCAAACCAATCTAGGTTAATTCAGTTAGTTTAACACAACCTCTCATTAAGCAAATAAAACTTGTGTTCCAGTCTTAAACACAAGATTCTGCAGAGCAAAACACACAAACTCTGCAGGTCAGGCAGCATCTACGGGAAGGAATAAAAAGTCAATGTTTCTAGCTGAGACTTCATCAGGTCCTGGTGTGAAACGACGCCTGTTTATTCATTTCCATAGATGCGGCCTAACTCATCAGCACTTTGTGTGAGCTTTCCAGTCTTCTGGGGTTTCTTCCGAGCCTAATGATTTTTTTGTAGCTTACACACGATTTATTAATAAAATTTAAGGCATCCGTTAGTCTTGTGAGACCATGGATCTGCGCCTGGAAAATCTTCACTCTCCAGGGTGCGGGCCTGGGCAACGTTGTATGGAAGACTGGCAGTTGCCCATGCTGCAAGTCTCCCCTCTCCATGACACCGATGTTGTCCAAGGGAAGGGCAAGGGCCGATACAGCTTGGCGCCAGTGTCGTCACAGAGCACTGTGTGGTTAAGTGCCTTGGTCAAGGACACAACACGCTGCCTCGGCTGGGGCTCGAACTCACGACCTTCAGGTCGCTAGTCGAATGCCTTAACCACTTGGCCACATGCCCGCTATTATTAATAAAATAGATAAAATATATCAATTCTGTCAGCAGTGTCCATATCAATCAATAAACATGTTCCAATGACATCCTCTGAAACTGCATTTTAACTATTGTAACTCATCTACTAAATATACTGGAGATACTAATCAGAAAAGGTCCATCATATCCAAGCCCCAGGTGATACATATGTAATTACAAGTCATTGTTTCGTCTGGCATGAAGTGTGGTCTGGGAGAGGCAGACGCAAGTCTGTCTGTTTGGCAGCTGGGGTTGGATTAATCTGGCATCTCATCTTCAGCTACTTCAACCTGAGTTGGCATCGCCTGATGGAGTCCTTGAAGCACACAAGCCTCCACACAACAGGTAAGGGAAAGTAATGTCATCACTGGTGTCCTTGCTATTCCAATGAGATAAACTAATTGAAAAGGGCATTACGCTTTCTCCAATGTTTCATCTTGGATGGTGCTCAGCCACAGTACTGAGAGAACACCACAGTGTCAGAAGAACCATGATTCGGAATTAGCCCTTACATCAAGGCCGTCTGCAAAAGCTCCCAAATAAATATATCAGAGGACAGGGCTATTTCTGGCACATTGATTTATTTATAATGGCATTAGAATAACTAAGCCAAATTACACACACACTTTCACATTATGAGAATGTCGTTGTTTTCCCCTTAAAGAAAAACTGAATACATTAGCCATCAGGACACTTTGGATTTGTATGTGCATATCTTTGTCCTGTAAGACCAATATACTTTACAGCATAACATCTGCAGAATAACTGCAGAACTGACGCTCAAGTCCTGGGCAGGAAGTCATAGGGAGAGCGAAGTTCCGTTATTTTTATTTTCTGATTCGTTGTGTGAGATACTTTTTTCTTAAAATGTAGTAAGGAGAACCTAATCTATCAAGTCAAATTAATTTCTTAAACGGAATTACTAATATTCTTCAACACCTTAGGCCGTTGAAATCCTTTTCCATATTTGTCCATTTGCGAAATAAAAATAGGTCACGTCATCGCTCGCACAAAGCCTTGCTTGGCAATTTCTTTTTTTGTTTAAAGTTATTGTATCACAAAAATACATCTGCAAAATAGGGTGTTCCACCGTTAATCTTTTACAGTTGAAAAAAAAACCTTCAAAGTGGAACTGCTTTTGTTTGAATTTAAAGCTGAGATAATTAAAGAATCAAAGAGCAGTCATTTTTATAAAACAAAAGCAAATAAAATGCACACTCAAGACCACTAAAAGGGAAAGCTAGACAGCTTTCGTCGGGTGTTTAACTACTACTGCGAATACTTAAAGTTAGACATAAAGACATCCTCACATAATAGAAACAAGTGATCATATTAAAGCTCTTTCACATGGACCTTCGAAGTTTCAACTAAGCAAGAAAAAAAATGGTGTTGTGGATAGAAAAACAAAAGAGTAAAAACTCGAACCGGCCTGACGATACAATGCTCAAATTCTCGCAAGAATGTCCACAAAAAAATCTCGCTCAGTGTGGAGAAAACAGCCCCGACAAGACTTGGAACTATACCCTTCATCATACTTGTGTATATAAATGCGAAAAGATGTATATTTCAGTGGCTGTACGTCCCCCACCCATAAATAGGACATGTATCGCATTTCCGTCCTTTCTATGGTAGGAGGGAGAGATATCATATTGATAATGCCCATATGGATAACTTGTACCCCAAGAAAAGCGCCGACGGACCCCGATCGGTCGGCGGTGCCTTGTGCAAGGAGAGAATGAGCGGCCCACTTACCTTAAATGTGCAGGTCAACCGGAGTTAGCAGATTCCCAGCTACTCAAATGACTTCTGGCCCCGGCTACACTCCTCGGTGGATTGATATGCACACAATGGATGTCCTCGCCCGCTCATTTACGATCTCTGCTTTCTTTTTTTTTGAAAAACAAAGCTATCCCCACCCTGTCACCGACGCACAATTTCTCTAGGGCCGCGGCTGCGCCCGCGACTACTCCTTACTTCTGCGATCAACCCTGCTTCTCCCGACTGCTCCCCGAGCACCGCCGACGGCTTCCGAGTTCAGCCGAGCGGCGGCAGTACCCGCCGGAAACGAATTCCTGAGCAGACGCGTCACCGTGTGGGCGTAGGGCTGAGGGAAGGGTGATGTCATCGCCGGGAGAGTGGCTGACGCATGGGGGGGGGCGGTGGAGCCGAGGGCTGGGGGGAGAAAGATCGTGTGAAGTAAACTTGAATGCCAACGAGAATCAGTTTATTAGACGGCTTCAGTGGTGGGGGAAAAACAGTTAACGTTTTCAGGTGAATGATAAATGGCAGACAGTTGGATAGGAAAGGTTTCAAGGGATGCAGAACAGCACGGTGTGGGGGCCCATGATGTTGCGCTTGACCTATGTAAACCTACACCACGACCAATTTAACCTACCGAGCCCATAACCATCATTTTCTTACATCCATGTGCTTATCTAAGAGTATCTTAAAACTCTTATCAACTCTGCCACCAGCCAGGTAGAGTTGAAGGAAACCAGGTAGACTCGATGTGAGGAGGATGTGACTTCTGAGGGATGAATGTATTAATTGAGGGGACCCCCCCCCGCAACGTTTTGGGTTCAATGCGGACAAGTGGAACTAGCTTAGTTGGGAATTTTGGTGAGTATGGATTAGTTGGTCTGAGGGGCCTGTTTCTGGGCTGTAATTGTAGATATCAAACTCAGAGAATGGTTACTGCACAGGTGACGGCCCAGTTTACTGAGTTCTTACTGGCTTCATGTAAGAGGATTTTAGATTGGCCTTCTCTGCCCATAGTCCAAGCAAGTCATTTTTTTTCAGATGCAACCCTTTTGAATGTTACGGTTCAGTTACCTGTGGAACAGTTGTTCAGCTGTTGGTGCTACTGTTTCACAGGTCCTTGGACCAAGGTTCAATCCTAACCATGCATGCTGCCAGATTGGAGTGTGGTTGTGTGGGTTTCCTGAGTGTGCTGTCTTTTCTGCCCAAGCTACATAGACATGATAATAGGTTAATTTGCCACTGTAAATTTCATCTAGTGTAGGTAAATGACAAAAACAATAAAGATGATGGGCATAGAATATTGTACGGCACAGGGTGGGCCTTGGGTCCATGGTGTCTGTTTTGACTATGATGTCCATCTTCCTACATATGATGTGTGTATCCCTCCATCCCATGCCTATTCATGTGTATGTCTACCTCTTTTAGAATTTATTATTGTGTCCACTTCCACTGCTCCCCTGACAGAACATTCCAGGTATCTACCTCTAAAAACAAAACATGCCTGAAAAATATCCTTTAAATTCTCCCTGTTCTACCTTTATGGTATTCTTCTAATTATTTGACATTTTCTGAATGAAAAGAATATGATTATTTAGCTGACAGTCCTGAAGAAGGGTCTCGGCCTGAAATGTCGACTGCACCTCTTCCTGGAGATGCTGCCTGGCCTGCTGCGTTCACCAGCAACTTTGATGTGTGTTGCTTGAATTTCCAGCATCTGCAGAATTCCTGTTGTTTGATTATTTAGCAATCAAAATAATCCAAATAAGCCCAACTTCTCTTGATCTAAATACTGTACTCTGTAATTTCACATTCTTCCTCTATTCTGCTGACCAGAACACCACATAATACTCCAGATGAGGCTTACCTAAAGGTTTTTGCAACCACAATATGATTTCCTTACCTATACTGAACAATCTGTATGCTGTATGCCCTTTTTACTACATAATCTACTTGTGTTGCCACTTATAGGGAGCTGTACACTTGCACCCCACAAGCCCTTTGTGCATCAATGCTCTTAAGGGTCCTGTCATTTACTGTATTCTTTCTCCTAACGTTTGATCTCCCGAAGTGTGGCACCTCACACTCGGCTGGATTAAACACCATTTGCCATTTCTCTACCCACATTTCCCACTGGACTAGAACCTTCTTCAATATCCACAACTTCAGCAATTTATGTGTCGTCTGCAAGCATGTTAATCAGCAATATTTTCATCCCAGCACTGACCCTTGTGGAAGACCAGTGGTCACAGACTTCCAGTCAGAAAGTAGCCCTCCACCCCTACCATTTGTCTTCTGTAGCTAAGCCAATTTTGAATCCAATGTACTAAGTCTCCATGGATCCTACATGCCTTAATGAGAAACAATAAATTGTGGAAATACAGACCAATTAAAAGGGGGAATGGGACTAATGGGATTACTATGCTACAAGCTGACACAGACCCACAGGGATAAATGCTTTCCTGTATCTTAATAAATAAATCCGTATAACTAAAGATCCTCTTCCTTAGAATTACTTCAGTAGATCCCTTCTGAATTGTAAAATTATTTAGATCCAGTGGGGCTGCAACTAGATGCATTCTCCATTTGTGGCTACATCATTTTATCAGGACTTGCTTTCTCTTGTGTGTTAAAGACCTTGCACGTGAGATAAGAGGACAAGTATCCGAAAGGACAAATCTGCAAGACCAAGGGAAGTGAAGGTGAGATTGGATTACTCTTGTGTAGAGCCATTATGAATTCATCAGGCCAAAAATGTTCTTCTTTGCTGCGCCCACTCTGTGTCTTTGTGAAGTCTTGGTTTACATTAATCACAGCTTCAGAACAGAGAGAGTATTTTCTTCCTGCCTAATAACACCTACCACACTCCTATACATACATTTTATAAGAGCAGTTATTTATAATTATTGGGTGAATATACCATAACTTCCTTTGTTAGACATGTCATTGTTCTTCAAGTACAAATTCATTATTTTTCAAATGTGTTGGGAGTTGGCACCAAAGGCAGTTGAGATTCAGATCTCATCTTGTGGATGGGAAAAAAAGTAATTTTATTTAACAGTTATTTTAAATCTATGCCCCTTGATTTTTGATCCCTCAGCTAAAGGAAATACAGTATATCCTTTGTATTTTTCTTTGATTTTGTAGTCTCGGCATTGCGGACATTAATTAATTGCCCTTGAGAAATTTCTGATGAGTTGATTAGATTAGCTTTATTTGTCATGTGTACATTGAAACAAAGGAACATACATTTACATCAACAGTTGACATATTCCGAGGATGTAGTGGGGGCAGCCCACAAGTGTTGCCAAGTTTCCGGTGCCAAGAAGTGAGAACGGTATACTTTTAGGTCACGATGAGGAGAACCAGTGTAGATGGTGGGTTTTTCATGTGCTGCCGCCTTGCTCCATCTCAGTGGCGAGAGCTTTTGAGTCTGGAACCTTAGAACTAGCATAGGTGAATAAATGCAATGCAATTTGTTCATAGTATGACAGCAGGCACTGTGCTCTGATCTTCCTATTTGATTGCTATTGGAGCTGCACTCATCTAAAAATCAGAGTATTCTGTCAGCTTTTGATGTCACTTGTGGATAACAGAAAGGCTATGGTGTTGGAAATAAGTCATTTGCTGCCTCTGACTTGCTCTTGTACCCAACGTATTTGTGTGACTGGTCAAAATGAGTTTCTAGTTTGTGATTACCTTTAGGATATTGGAGTTGCAGGACTTGAATGCTGGTGATACTGCTGAATGTCAAGATTACGTGTCATTGTCTGGAACATATGTGATGTGGATATTGTTTAACTCTTGTCAGCCCATGCCTAATTTTGTGTAGACTTACCTGTGTACAGTTGTGAACAGCTTCCTTTGCAGAGAGTTGGAAATGGAATCAATATTATGCAATTATCTCCAAATAATCTAATTTTTGGTCGTATAATGGAATGATGCAACTGAGGGTGTTTCGGCCTAGGACACTGCTCAGAAGAGCTCCCAAGACTGGGACAGCCGCAATCATTTTTCTTTGTGCAGGGTACAACTTCAGCCATGAGAGTGCTTTCACTTTCATATCTTTTGAATTCATAGCTGGTTGTTGCCACAGAAGGCCAATGAGTCTTGATATCAAGGACAGTCACTTTCCCCTTGCCTCTGGAATTCATCTTTTTTAATCCATGTTTCGATCAAGGCTGAGATAAGTGATGCTATGCTCATTGCAGTGTCCCGTACCCCGTGACGGGTTAAAGAACCAGCAGAAATGGAAAACACTTTGGCTTCCAGTATTGCTATTAACTGATGGTATTTATTAGTAACTACGCAGTACAGTAATATAAATGCAGATATATCAAACAGGTTAGCAATGACTATATATACATATATATATAGTGGAAATATATGAAAATCAAGCTTCTTCAAGTCTAGAGGTAAATAGATACAGTCTTATGATGATGAATAAAGTTCAGTTCAGTTCATGGTATTGAGTTGAATTGTGATGGAGAGAGAGAGATATCTAATTCTTCAGGTTAATTAATGCGAGATGTTTGTAATTCAAAGACGAATGTTGTGAGAAGGCAATTATGTCGATATTCCACAGATTCCACGACAGCAATACAGAATAACAATAGTGGTAGGTTTTATCTCCGAAGTTGTTCTACTCCACACATGAAGTATCACCGACAGTGATCTTCAACGAATATCCTTTCAATACAAGTGGTACCACACCCGAATTCAGCTACAGGTCATCCCAAAGTGGTGGCCACAGGATACTCCAACAGAATCCATGTAGGGATTATCACCAACAGTAGTCTATCGCTAAGGGGACCCTCTTCAAGTGGTAAAATTACTAACCCAGGCAAGGATTATCACACACAGGTAGTTTCCACACAAGGTTACCCCGAACACACAACCGTGATAGCCACTTATCCAGTTCCACAACATAAGAAATAACTGCAACAGTGATTTGCCGCAGGGGTGCCTTTCTTCAGTGAACAACCACACCCAAACAAGGGTAAAACACAAGTGGTACTCACAAGGTACTCCCCTCCCCAGAGTACCCACTCCTGTGGATTAACGATGTGACAACCACACTTTCGTATTGGAATGGAATCAAACTCACCCTTACAGGCTACTTATAGAGAGAGTCCAAACAGTGACCTCTTTGTCACTAGGTTTCTTCTGTTTCAAACCTTCTCTCCTCTCTTCTCTTCCATTAAAGTCACCAAATATGACCACAACAAAAGGGGAAACAACAGGAATTCTGCAGATGCTGGACATTCAAGCAACACACATCAAAGTTGCTGGTGAACGCAGCAGGCCAGGCAGCATCTCTAGGAAGAGGTACAGTCGACGTTTCAGGCTGAGACCCTTCGTCAGGACTAACTGAAGGAAGAGTTAGTAAGAGATTTGAAAGTGGGAGGGGGAGGGGGAGATCCAAAATGATAGGAGAAGACGGGGGGGGGGGGGAGGGAAGGAGCCAAGAGCTGGACAGGTGATTGGCAAAGGGGATACGAGAGGATCATGGGACAGGAGGTCCGGGAAGAAAGACAAGGTGGGGGGAACCAGAGGATAGGCAAGGGGTATAGTCAGAGGGACAGAGGGAAAAAAAGGAGAGTGAGAGAAAGAATGTGTGTATAAAAATAAATAACAGATGGGGTACGAGGGGGAGGTGGGGCATTAGCGAAAGTTAGAGAAGTCGATGGTATCTGTCCCCCACTTTTCCTTCGCTACATCGACGACTGCATTGGCGCTGCTTCCTGCACGCATGCTGAGCTCATTGACTTTATTAACTTTGCCTCCAACTTTCACCCTGCCCTCAAGTTTACCTGGTCCATTTCCAACACCTCCCTCCCCTTTCTAGATCTTTCTGTCTCTGTCTCTGGAGACAGCTTATCCCCTGATGTCTACTATAAGCCTACTGACTCACAGCTCTCTTCTCACCCTGTCTCTTGCAAAAACGCCATCCCCTTCTCGCAATTCCTCCGTCTCCGCCGCATCTGCTCTCAGGATGAGGCTTTTCATTCTAGGACGAGGGAGATGCCCTCCTTTTTTAAAGAAAGGGGCTTCCCTTCCTCCACTATCAACTCTGCTCTCAAACGCATCTCCCCCATTTCACGTACATCTGCTCTCACTCCGTCCTCCCGCCACCCCACTAGGAATAGGGTTCCCCTAGTCCTCACCTACCACCCCACCAGCCTCTGGGTCCAACATATTATTCTCCGTAACTTCTGCCACCACCAATGGGATCCCACCACTAAGCACATCTTTCCCTCCCCACCCCTCTCTGCTTTCCGCAGGGATTGCTCCCTACGCGACTCCCTTGTCCATTCGTCCCCCCCATCCCTCCCCACTGATCTCCCTCCTGGCACTTATCCTTGTAAGCGGAACAAGTGCTACACATCCCTTACACTTCCTCCCTTACCACTATTCAGGGCCCCAAACAGTCCTTCCAGGTGAGGCGTCACTTCACCTGTGAGTCGGCTGGGGTGATATACTGAGTCCGGTGCTCCCAATGTGGCCTTCTATATGTTGGCCAGACCCGACGCAGACTGGGAGACTGCTTTGCTGAACACCTACGCTCTGTCCGCCAGAGAAAGCAGGATCTCCCAGTGGCCACACATTTTAATTCCACATCCCATTCCCATTCTGACATGTCTATCCACGGCCTCCTCTACTGTAAAGATGAAGCCACGCTCAGGTTGGAGGAACAACACCTTATATTCCGTCTGGGTAGCCTCCAACCTGATGGCATGAACATCGACTTCTCTAACTTCCGCTAATGCCCCACTTCCCCCTTGTACCCCATCTGTTATTTATTTTTATACACACGTTCTTTCTCTCACTCTCCTTTTTCTCCCTCTGTCCCTCTGACTATACCCCTTGCCCATCCTCTGGTTCCCCCCACCTTGTCTTTCTTCCCGGACCTCCTGTCCCATGATCCTCTCGTATCCCCTTTGCCAATCACCTGTCCAGCTCTTGGCTCCATCCCTCCCCCTCCTGTCTTCTCCTATCATTTTGGATCTCCCCCTCCCCCTCCCACTTTCAAATCTTACTAACTCTTCCTTCAGTTAGTCCTGACGAAGGGTCTCAGCCTGAAACGTCAACTGTACCTCTTCCTAGAGATGCTGCCTGGCCTGCTGCGTTCACCAGCAACTTTGATGTGTGTTACAACAAAGGGGGACCGTTCTTCTGTGGTGGAATTATCAACCCAGGTGAGGGTTGGATTCATGAATAACTCCCCACCAGTCACACCTTCTCCACACTGCGAGAGCCACTGATCGATTCTCCTTACCAATCCTCCAAAAACCCACCTTTCTGCGGGCACAACAAAGCTCATCCAGTGTCCAAAACCATGTGTCTGTCAATCTATCAGCTGACCTTCCATTAATCTCACCATGCTGAACACCAGCTGTTCATCAAGTAGCTCCTTCCTTCTCTCTCCCTGCAAACTCGTTCCAGTTGCAGGAAACTTGTAAGTCATTCATCAATACTCAGGATCGATCTCAACTCACCCCTTTTCGGGCTATTGAAAGTTTAAACCAGGACCTCACTCACTGGTGTCTTTCATTGATCGAATCCATCTTGACTCCAAGCATGTGTTTCTCTGTGTCTCTAACTGTCCTTGTAAAAAGTTAACACGCTGCAGAGAAACCATAACATCATCTCAAAGCAGTATTCACCTCTCTCTCTCTTAGTAACCAGGTGTTTGTGTTGTACAACTCTCTCTCTCTCCTTTTTAAAGGTATAGTCCATTAAAAAAAATGACCCCTAGGGGTACGTAACAGCAGTGATAGCATCTGATGCAACTGATTTCACCAGTGAACCTTAGACACAGTTCTGTTGCCTTAAACTTTGCAGTGCCATTTTGACCACGGATTGTAGCTACACTAGTTAATTGTGGAGGATGAAATTCTCTAGGATTCTTGAATGCCACTTCCATCAACTTAACAATTCTATGTGCAACAAGTTGCACAGTAAAAGCCTTAATCAGGATTTTAGCAGATTTTCCAGACTTTTGGGTGTTATTCCAACATACCTTTAATGATCATCATCATTGTGTGCCGTGTCACACCTTTAATACACTATTTTAACTGCAACACGGTAGTATAATAAATTTTACAATGAGCCTGTGAAGTTTGAAGAGAGTATGGGAAATTGGATCCTGATAGGTTTAAAGGGAGAACAGGAAATGGAGCTTTTGTGTGTTAAAGGATCCTTGGTAATTAAAGTTATGATGAGTCATAGGCTGAATTATCAGGATTTTTGAATGAGTGGATAGTGTGCTGAAGATAATTCAGTTTTAGGACAGTAATGGAAAAAGACAAATATAAAATAAGATTAAAGCTTTTGAATTTAAAGCTAATTTTACTAGGCAGTGATGATTTTTTTAGCCAGAATAAACTGTAAATAGCTAATAGAAGCTATGTCAGAGTGGTAAGAGACAATAAAGGAAGAGATTTAAACACTTAAGATAAATGTATCATCACAAAGAAGTTGGGTGCAATTGCTAAATCTAGAACCCCCTGAAGGATGAGGGATCATGAAAAAATGAAAAGTGCTTAATACTACTTAAAGCACAGAAAAGTACAGAAAGCTTAATAGTGAAATTAAAAGGGAGTTTGAAAGGTAAAAGGGGGAAAAAAACAAACAATACTAGCAAGTAAACTATAAACTGCAGAGTTTTGTTGACATAGCTCAGCACACCATGGAAAGCAACCACCCTCCATTGAGTTTGTCTCCACTTCTCTTTGTCTCGGTAAAGCATATATTCAAAGACCCCATCCACCCTGGGCATTGCCTTCTCCCCACTCCCATCAGGTAGAAGATATAAAAGCCTTAAAGCATGTGCCACAAGGCTTAAGAACAGCTTCTACACTGCTGTGATAAGATTATTGAACAGACCTCTTAAACAATAAAATCAGAATCAGATTTATTAATAGTGGCATATGTCATGAAATTTGTTGTTTCTGTGGCAGCATATATAAAAATTACTCTTGATCTCCCAAGCTATGGTCTTGTATTGGTATGTTCTATGGTATGTTGTATTGAGAGCATTCTGAGCAGCTGCATCAGTGCCTTTTTCGGAAATTGCACCATCTCGGATCGCAAGACCCTGCAGCGGATAGTGAGGTCAGCTGAGAAGATCATCGGGGTCTCTCTTCCCACTATTACAGACATTTACACCATTTGCAGACATTTGCATCCATAAAGCAAACAGCATTATGAAGGACCCCATGCACTCCTCATACAAACTCTACTCCCTCCTGCATCTGGCAAAAGGCACTGAAGCATTCGGGCTCTCACGACCAGACTATGTAACAGTTTCTTTCCCCAAGCCATCAGACTTCTCAATACCCAGTGCCTGGACTGACAACGACTTACTGCCCTCTACTGTGCCTATTGTCTTGTTTGTTATTTATTGTAATGCCTGCACTGTTTTGTGCACTTTATGTCTGTAGGTCTGTAGTCTAGTGTAGTTTTTGTGTTGTTTTACGTAGTTCAGTGTAGTTTTTGTATTGTTTCATGTAGCACCATGGTCCTGAAAAACATTGTTTTGTTTTTACTGTGTACTGTACCAGCAGTTATGGTCGAAATGACAATATAAAGTTACTTGACTTGTACCTTATTGCATTCCTGCACTGAACTTTCTCTGTAACTGTAATACTTTATTCTGCATTCTGTTATTGTTTTCCCTTGTGCTACCTGAATGCACTGATGTATTGAAATAATAGCATGCAAAACCACGTTTTTTTAACTGTTCCAGTAAGAACTAGTAGTAAGCTGTTGCACGTCTTCGGTAGCACCATCTTGGTACATGTGATAGCAATAAGTCAATTCAAATAAATGCAAAAATAACAGCTAGGTATATATGAAGAGCAAAATCATAACTAAGGAAAGAGTAGGGCAATGGACCATAAAGATAGCCAAATAGAGCTAGCTGGAGAATATGGTTAATATTCTTCGGATAAGACAGCTGCAAACTATTAGCTATGAGTACAATGCCAATGTTACAGTTAAGGAATAATATTCAAACATATAAACTCATAGGGAACTTGACAGGGTAGATACTGAGATGTTTTCATTCATGAGAGAATCACAAACAAGGGAACATAGCTACAAAATAAGGGACCTTTCACTTAAAATTGAGATGTGTAGAGATTTCTCACAGAAGGTACTGAATTATTGGACTTCTCTGCCTAGAGGATACACAATCTGCATATATTTAAGGTGGAGATAGATTATTATTTGAAAGATCAAAGAATTGAGGGTTATGGGGAACTGGCATAGAAGAGTTGAGGCCACATTGATCAGGTATGATCATACTGAATGGCAGAGCAGTGTTGGGGGGCCTGGCAGCCTACTCCTGCTCCTATTTGCTTGTGTTCTTGTGAAGAAGAGTGTAAATAGATAGTGTGATAAACACAGTATGAAAGGAAATATTAATAGGCTTAGCATCTTAGACAGTAAATAAATTGCTAGGCTCGGATTAAATTTTGCCCAGACTAGTAAAGGAAGCAAGTGAGGAAATTGTAGGGGTAGGGAAATCCTGTACACAATAAGTGGAAAGATACTGAGAGATATGGAGCAACAGAGAAATCTTGGAGCCTGCATTCACAGATCCTTAAAGGTATTAGGACGGAATGAAAAGGTGGCTAATAAATCCTGTGGAGTGGTTTCCTTTATTAGCAGAGGTTATGAGAAGAAGGCAGGACAATGGGGTTGAGAGGGATAATGAATCAACCATGATTGAATTGCGGAGCAGACTCTATGGGCCAAATTGCTTAATTATGCTCCTATATCTTATGAAATAAAAAAAGAAGAGAAATTAGGTTGGACTGCACATTGGCGCTGGTAGCCGAGGAGCTGTCTCTCAGTGCCAGATACATGGGTTCGATTCTGAACTCAGGTGCTGTCTGTGTTGATTTTGGGCATTACCTCTGTGATGGTGAGGATTTTCTGCAGTTCCCTCCATGTCCCAAATATGCGCTTGTGTCAGTAGGTTAATTGGCCCCTGAGGATTGCTCCTAGTGTGTGCACCAGTAGTAGAATCTGGAGAGAGTGTTGAAAATGTGAGAAGAATAAGCACAAATATAAATTTGTGGTTAATGGTTGGGTCTGATTTGGTGGACAGAAGATTGTTTCCATTTTGTATCTTTCTTTGACCATGTAGAACTAGTCAGCCTACAGATTCAGCTTTGTTTGTAGTTCCGGTAACCACATTGCAAGATGTGGTTATACTGAGAGATTGCAGAGGAGATGTACCAAAAAAGGAAAATTTTAATAATGACAAGAGATTGGAGAGACTTTCTATGGAACAGAGAAGAATGAGATGATTTAAAGAAAAATGAGATAATAAAATCATGAAGAACCCAAATAGAATAAAGAGAAAGGCATTTTTTTTAAGGGGCAGATGACAAATCTAGGGCCAATGATTTAAAGTAACTATTATAAGGGAAGTAGGTAGGATGACAGTGATGATGATGATGATGATGATGATGATGATGATGATGATGATGACAGGCAAAACACCTAACACATTTTTTTAAAAACTTGGATTCTTACTTAAGGAGACATGACCTACAAGACTATCAACCTAATTTTGGAAGATGCTAGAGGGTGGGATTAGTCTGAATTTTGAAGATGAACTCTTTGTAATTTGTAATTTGCATGTCAGATTTTGCATGGACAACTAAACTTGTTCATCTATGACAAGCCTGTCCTGAGAGGGATATTGTGAAAGGGAGGCAAGTATTAGTTCTTTAATGAAACATTGCGCGGACTATTTATTTCACAAGAGATACTGCAAATGCTGGAAATTTGTAGCAACATACAATATCAAATCTTGGAACAACACTCAAAATCAAAACCTGAAACAACATATAAAATGAAATATTATTTCATCCTGCTTCTGAATCCTTGTCTCAAACATGTAGCTGCCATGGCTTTGTGTTAAAGTGATTTTATAATTTTGTTTACACAATATCTCAAAATGGCATTCCTGGCTTTGCATCTGAAGAGAGGTTGAGATTTGTCAGTGTTTCATGCTTCTGGTGCAGTTCTTGTCAGAAATATGGTATTTTTATTCTTGTATTTCATATTGTTTTGAAGAATTCTACAACTGGACATCTGTAAAGAATAATTCTATTCATTTCTGTATTTGAGCTGAAAAAAAATTTGAGCTTGGCCATTGAAGCACCTTCAATAACTCCAAAAGACTGAGGTTCGGTAAAATACTGAAAGGCTTTTACTCGCTGTACAATACGACCTCCACGACCTCCACGGTAAGTGCCTGCCCCCGGACTGAGGGGAGGGGCAAGGCGAACACCTTTATACAGGACTCTGTGGGAGGAGCCACAGGGGCAGTCAGCAGAGGGGCGTGTCCAGACAGTTAACCCAGTTACAACATATATATATATGGTTTACCACATTCACCCCTCCTTTTTTAAAAAAGAGTCCCGCGGGGTGAAGTGACTAACAATATTTACAACAAGTATATTTACAGGTTAAGTCTATCAGGCGGTCAAGTCCGTCGCTGTGATCTACGTAGCATCAGTGGTGATTGCGTCGGCGATAGCAGTTGTGCTGGCTCTGGCCTGACTTGAGGTGCCAGCATGTTAGGCGTTGTTAATCCCTCGTGCGTGTGCGTCGCGCCCGGTATGGGAGTGTCGTGTGGTGTCTGGGTAGGGTTTGGAGTGTGCGGTGTCTCGTGGGTACATACATCGGTGGGTACGGGGTCAATAGTCACCACGGAGTGTTCAGGGTAGGGGCCTGGAGCTCCTGCGGGTGCCAGGTTGCGGATGGAGACCGTGTCCTCCCACCCATCAGGTAAAACGATGTAGGCATACTGAGGGTTCGCATGAAGTAAGTGAACCCTCTCGACCATCGGGGAGTATTTATTGCTCCTCGCATGTTTCTGGAGCAGCACTGGCCCCGGGGACGTCAGCCAAGTTGGTAGGGTGGTCGACTTTCTGGGAAAAGAAAAGAGCCGCTCATGAGGGGTGGCATTGGTGGCTGTGCATAACAGGGAGCGGATGGAGTGGAGTGCCTCGGGAAGAACCTCCTGCCAGCGGGAGACCGGCAGTCCCTTTGACCTGAGGGCTAAGAGTGTGGCTTTCCACACTGTGCCATTCTCCTTCTCTACCTGCCCATTCCCCTGGGGATTATAGCTCGTGGTCCGACTAGTTGCAATTCCCCTAGCCAGTAGATATTGGCGCAGCTCGTCACTCATAAACGAGGACCCTCTGTCACTGTGGATATAGCATGGATATCTGAACAGAGTGAAGAGCTTGCACAGGGCTTTTATAACTGAAGTGATAGTGGTGTCGGGGCAGGGGATGGCGAAGGGGAACCGCGAGTACTCGTCGATAACGTTAAGAAAGTACACATTGGTGGAGGGAAGGGAGCCCTTAAAATCAACACTCAGTCGCTCAAAAGGGCAGGTGGCCTTGATGAGTTGTGCCTTTTCGGGTTGGTAGAAGTGTGGTTTGCACTCTGCACAGACTTGGCAGTCCCTGGTCATCATCCTGATCTCCTCAAGGGAGTAGGGCAGGTTCCGGGCTTTCACAAAGTGGAAAAGCCAGGTGACCCCCGGGTGGCAAGGGTCTACATGTAGGGCGTATAGCTGGTCGATCTGCGCGCTGGCGCATATCCCCGGGATAGGGCATTGGAGGGCTCGTTGAGCTTCCCAGGCCTGTATATGATGTCATAGTTGTAGGTGGAGAGTTCGATTCTCCACCTCAGAATTTTATCATTTTTGATTTTGCTCCGCTGCTGATTATTAAACATGAATGCAACTGAGCGCTGGTCAGTTAGCAGGGTGAACCTTTTGCCAGCAAGATAGTGCCTCCTAATAGCTTCCACTATGGACTGGGCCTCTTTCTCTACCGCAGAGTGCCGAATTCCAGGGCCTTGAAGGGTACGGGAGAAGAACGCCACTGGTCTTCATGCCTGGTTGAGGGTAGCAGCCAGCGCAAAGTCAGAGGCGTCACTCTCTACTTGGAAGGGAATGTCCTCATCCACCGCGTGCATTGCTGCTTTGGCAATGTCCCCTTTTATGCGGTTGAAGGCCGTGCGGGCCTCGGCCTAGAGGGGGAATGTGGTGGACTTGAACAGGGGGCGGGCCTTGTCTGCGTAGTTAGAGACCCATTGGGCGTAATATGAAAAGAAGCCCAGGCACCTTTCGAGGGCTCTGAGGGTATTGGGAAGAGGGAGTTCCAACAGGGGGCACATACGGTCGGGGTCAGGGCCAACGACTCCATTCTCCACGACACACCCAAGGATAGCAAGTCGGGTGGTCCCGAATACACACTTATCCTTGTTATAGGTGAGGTTGAAAGCTTTGGCCGCTTGGAGAAATTTTTGGAGGTTGTTGTCGTGATTCTGCCGGTCGTGACCGCAGATGGTGATGTTATCCAGATATGGGAACGTGGCCTTCAGTTGGCACTGGTCCACCATCCGGTCCATTGCCCTCTGGAAGACAGATACACCATTCATGACCCCAAAGGGGACGCGCAGGAATTGATAAAGCCTGCTGTCCGCCTCGAAGCCGGTGTAAGGGCAGTCCTCCCGGCGGATGGGGAGCTGATGGTAAGCGGATTTTAGGTCTATGGTCGAGTACCTTGTACTGTGCTATCTGATTGACCGTATCTGCGATGCGGGGCAGGGGGTACGCGTCGAGCTGCGTGAACCTATTGATGGTCTGGCTATAGTCCACGACCATCCTATTCTTCTCCCCGTTCTGAACAATGACCACCTGCGTCCTCCAAGGACTTGTGCTTGCCTCAATGACCCCCTTCCTGACCAGCCGCTGCACCTCCGACTTAATGAAAGCTCTGTCCCCCGCGCTGTACCTCCTGCTTTTAGTTGCCACAGGTTTACAGTCGGGGGTCAGGTTGGCGAACAGCGGTGGGGGAGGGATCCTGAGGGTGGAGAGGCCGCAAGTGGCGTCGGTAGTGCTGCATTTGGCATTGTGTTGGGTGGGATGGGATGTGCGGGTCGGTGTGTGTGTGTGGTCAGTAGCGGGGTACGTGACATATCTCTACAAAACTGGGGATTTATGACAGTAATTGGTGGGAGGGGCCCATCATACTTCATTGTCACGCTTTTCAGGTGGCTCTGGAAGTCCAGCCCCAATAGCACAGGGGCACACAGTTGAGGCAAGACCAGTAACGTAAAGTCTTGATATTCTGTGTCCTGCACCACTAGCGTTGCTACACAACCCCCTCGGATGTCTGTTGTATGCGACCCGGAAGCCATGATGACCCTCTGACTTACCGGCCGTATCATGAGTCCACAATGCTGCACCGTGTCCGGGTGGATAAAACTCTCCGTGCTGCCTGTGTCAAACAGGCAGCTTGTCCTGTGCCCCTCCACCAGGATGTCCATCATTGACCTTGCGAGCTGGTGGGGAGCGCTTTGGTCGAGGGTCAGGGAAGCCAGGGTGGGGTCGCTGTCTTGGTCCGGCGCGGTGGGGTGCCCCGTGAGCACCCGTTGGTCGTAGGCGGTGGGAGGTGGCGCCGACCAAGATGGCCGCCCCCATGTCTCGCAGGCGGCGCTGCTCAATCCTGCTCGCGGTTTTGACTTACAGACCTTGGCGAAGTGGCCCTTCTTTCCGCAGCTGGAGCAGGTAGCTTGTCGGGCCGGGCAGCATTTCCGGGGGTGCTTCTCCAGTCAGCAGAAGTAGCAATTCGTGGACTCACGACTGGCGGCAGCCGAGGTCGATTCGCCGGCGGGTTGCAGGGTCTGCGGCGCCTATGAGGCCATCGGGGGATCGCGTGCCTGGAGAGCCTCAGAGTTGTGCAGAGCAGCCTCCAATGTATCAGCCAGCTCGATCGCCGAACTTATGGTAAGATCGGCTTTTTCCAGCAGCCGCTGGCGCACGTACACTGACCTGGTCCCTGTGACGAAGGCGTATCTCACTAGGAGCTCTGCATGCTGCACACCGTCAGCTCCTGGCAATTGCAGGCTTGCACGAGCGTCTGTAGTGCCTGGACAAGCTCAGCACTCGATTCCCCGGGCCTCTGTTGCCGTGTCGCTAAGCGGTGCTGAGCATAGACGCTGTTTATTGGCCGCAGGTATTGTCCTTTGAGTGCGCTCATCGCGCCGTCGTAGCTCGGCTGGTCTCTGATCAGCGAATAGACCCGTGGACTGACCCTGGAGAGTAGAACTCTGCACTTTGCTATGGGGTCGGTCACTTTAATCTCCTCTAGATACGCTTCGAGCAGGCCAGTCAGAGTTCAAAAGCGTTTTCAGCTTCAGGTGTTTGCGGATCGAGGTCTAACTTGTCTGGTCTCAGTGCCTGTTCCATGTTTTAAAATGTACAGCGAATAAAATTGAAGCACCTTCAATAACTCCAAAAGACTGAGGTTTGGTAAATTACTGAAAGGCTTTTATTCGCTGTACAATACGACCTCCACGACCTCCACGGTGAGTGCCTGCCCTGGACTGAGGGGGAGGGGCAAGGCGAACACCTTTATACAGGACTCTGTGGGAGGAGCCACAGGGGCAGTCAGCAGAGGGGCGTGTCCAGACAGTTAACCCAGTTACAACATATATATATATATATATATATATATATATATATACACACACACACACACACACACACACACATATATATATACATGTATATATATATGGTTTACCACAGCCATCAACACTACAGCTCCCAATATGGCCATTCTGAACATTCATGTTTTCATTTAAAATTGATATGGCTAAACTTGGTGCGTGCCTTTTTCAGTGATAACTCATCACTGCCATTCCTTGGCTCTGTGGTTTGATGTGCTATGCAGATTTGTTGCTACATGAAGCTGTCTTAGTCAAATGAGATTCCATTTGATTAGTCTTAAAAGCAGCAGGAAATATCTAATGGTTTTATGCAACATACCCAAAGCTTGCACGAGAATTCCAAAGAAAAACTTTATCTTTCTCATTGTCAATTTATAATATCTTCATGAATGTGTTGGTTCAGGAGTGGGTATCAGACTTAAGCTATGTATAGACTGAGTCTTTCAGCTGTCGGTTTGAAATGAATGTTCCACATAAAGTTATGTTGTTGCAAAGCAAACACACCATGTGACTCCTGCTCAGAGTTACAGTACAGTATGAACACACAACTGGATATAGAGAGTGCAGCATGCACATAGAATGTTTATAAAAGGCAACACTTTACCATTTCTTTAATCACAGCAGAATCAGCAGTTATTGCTCATACCCGGCTGCCTTTAAAATATAGTATTGCACATCATGACTGATGTGCAAACACCAATGCCCAAGAATGGAAAAGCCTATAAATATGTAGTGGATGCTGCCTTGTCCATCACAGGAAAAACCCTCCCCACCATTAAGAACACTTACAAGGAGCACCGCCATGAGAAAACAAGGACCGTCATCAACGACCGCCCCCCCCCCAGCACCCAGGCAGTACTCTCCTCTTGCTGCTGCCATTGGGAAGGAGATACAGAATCCTTGGGTCCCACACTAACAGGTTCAGGAACAGATAGTACCCTTCAAGCAGTAGGCTCCTGAACTCGCGTGGATAACTGCACTCATCTCAACGTTGAACTGATTCTACAACCTACAGATTCACTTTCAAGGACTCTACAACTCATGTTCTCAGTATTATTTACTTATTTATTATTATTTTTGTATTTGAAACAATATGTCTTCTTTTGTACGTTGGTTGTTTGTCAGACATATGTAGTTTTTCATTGATTTCTTCGTTCTACTGTGAATGATTGCAGGAAAATGAGTCTTGGGACAGTATATGGTGACATGTGCATACTTTGATAATAAATTTGCTTTGGACTTTTGAGTGTTCTTGGAGAATTACGGTTTGGTAAAAGCGGCAGGCAACATTCACACTATAACACTATTACAGAGGGAACTCCAGAATTTGGACTCGGATCAGAATAGTGTGTGATTTGGATCAGAATTCAAAAGTGTTGGAGTTCCCTTGTATCTGGGGTCCTTGTGCTAGACAGAGAAGAACATGGGTTCAATAAGTGCTTTGAAGTGATAGAATTACACAAACCCTGTTGACTAAGAGAAATGGTACTTGACATCGATCATTTGGCTAAACAAGAGGTTCTTCACTTACAAGCTGGTATGCGAGTGAAGTGGCCATGAAGAAGGCCATGTTGGGCGAGTAAAGCCACAGGTATGAGAGCAAGGTGGCTACCTGCGTTGAGGTTATGAATGTAACCTACACTAGAGACTACCTAGAATTTCCCTCGTGCATAGCCCTCTATTTTTCTAAGCTCCATGTACCTATCTAAGAGGTTCTTAAAAGACCCTATTGTATCCGCTTCCACCACTGCCGCTGGTAGTACATTCCGCGCACCTACCACTCTCTGTGTGAAAAACTTACCCCTGACATCCTCTCGGTATCTATTTCCAAGCACCTAAAACTATGCCCCTTCATGTTAGCCATTTTAGCCCCGGGAAAAGGCCTCTGGCTATCCACATGATCAATGCTCCTCATCATCTTATACACCTCTATCAGGTCACCTCTCATCCTCCATCGCTCCAAGGAGAAAAGGCCAAGTATACTCAACCTCTTCTCATAAGGTATGCCCTTCAATCCAGGCAACACCCTTGTAAATCTCCTCTGCACGCTCTCTATAGTATCCACATCCTTCCTGTAGTAAGGTAGCAGAAATGAACATAGTACTCCAAGTGGGGTCTGACCAAGGTCTTATATAGCTGTAACATTACCTCACGGCTCTTGAACTCAATCCCACGGTTGATGAATGCCAACACACCATATGCCTTTTTAACAACACTGTCAACCTACGCAGCAACTTTGAGTGTCCTATTGACACGAATCCCAAGATCCCTCAGATCCTCCACGCTGCCAAGAGTCCTACTATTTATATTCTAAATGACAGACCAGGCAGAGTTATTAAAAGAACCCCAGAGATCAGGCTTTTTCCTACTTTTGGAATCAAATAACCACACAGCAGCCTGGGTATGTTGCCTCTCCGTATTCAAAATATAGTCAAATGTAGAGCTATATGTACAGAAAAGCAACAGTATTGTACCATTGCTTCAACTTTTGGACATCACCAGGATCATGTGAAAAAACAAGGTACCAATAAAAATATTCCCAGCCACACTTCAGATCCAGAAAGGAGAATGTGAATGAAAAATACCACAGATTATTTTATTAGTCCTGTGTCCTTGATTGGTTATTTCTGAAGTCAGAGCTCTGATTGAATCCACACTTGTGGGATTTGGATTATCTTTTGAATGCTGTACTGCGCTGAGACACATCATCAGCGATGTAACCGGGGTTCATCGGGTGTTTTGAGTCTTTCAACATCAGACAGGTGACTCAGGCAGGGTTGAGGGTGTCTCACGCAACCGCACTCAGATCCTTAAGATAATGCAATACCTTCAAGTAAATAAAACAGAAAATGCTGGAAGTACTCAGCAGGTTAGACAGAATGTGTGCAGAGAGACATTTAACCTTATTTACCCATCAGCGTGGAAGTAGAGGCTAATATTAGGGTTTTGTATGCCTTAATCAAGATTCTTGTTTTTTTTATGTGCGTTTGAACTTAGGTTCCTTATTATCAATAATGTGAGTAATGTGATGAATTTAATACTTATACAGTATTCCATACAGAGAGTGGTGCGGACAGCCTAGCACATCTGTAGATGTGAACTTCCCACTATTCAGGATACTTACAGAGACAGGTGCATAAAAAGGGCCCGAAGGATCATTGGGGACCTGAGTCCCCCCAAACACAAACTGTTCTAGCTGCCACCATCCGGGAAATGGTACCATAGCATAAAAGCCAGGACCTACAGGCTCCAGGACAGTTTCTTCCACCAGGTCATCAGACTGATTCATTCACGCTGATACAATTGTATTTCTATGCTATATTGACTGTCATGTTGTACATACTATTTATTGTAAATTGCACATTGCACATTTAGGTGGAGACATAACGCAAAGATTTTTACTGCTCATGTATGTGAAGGATGTAAGAAATAAAGTCAATTCAATTCAATTCACTGCAATGAAAACTCATTTTGTGAAGGTTATTTGAGATTATGTAGTTCCTACTTTGTAAACTGTGAATAAGGTTAGAGCATATGGAGATAAGGATAATCTACTATCATGTATTAAGGGTTAGTTAATTGATAGAATACAAAGAGTGGCAATGAACTGGCTAGTCTCTGGCTAACAGACTGTGACTGGCCACATAATATTATATGCAAAGCACTCAACATGTCAGGCAGCATATGTGGAATGAGAAGTGGTTAATATTCTGAAGAAGTGTCCCAGTGCTACACATTAAATGCTTCCTATTCTGCAGAAACCGCCTGACCTAGTGAGATTTTCCAGCAATATTTGTTTTTATTTCAGATTTACATCAGTGGTTTTTATGATTCCATGATTTTGGCGTACAAGAGTAAGGAAATCTTACTGCAACTCTTCGTGGCTTTGGTGAGTTCACGGTAACTGTGGATTGACTAGACTGATCTCTGGGAGAGGATAGTGTCCTAAGAGAAGAGGATGAATTTATATTTATTAAAAGTTCAGAAGAATGAGTGGTGATCTTCTTGATTGACAGAGTGTTTAGGACATGAGGGTGGAGTCTCTATCAGCTATTTATAGTTACAACGAAGAAAAATGTCTTTGTTTGAAAAGCAGTGAATCATTAGAAGACTCATCCCAGAGGGCTATTGATGTTGAGCTGTTGAGCATGCTCAAAGTTGTAATTGATAGACTTGAATACTAAAGAAATCAAGTGGGATTATGAGTCGGTTTTTATTAGGAGAGGAGTAGGTTTAGGCGGCATTATGGCCTACTATTCCTTTTGTTGAAAATAAGGCACCATGCATTCTGACATGGATGTGAAAGATTCTGTGACACAACTTCAAAGGAAAAAAAAACAGAAAGTTATCTTTGTAGTCCAGGCCAATGGTTATCTTTCAATCGACAACACAAAAACTGATTATCTGATCATTATCATATTTCTTTTTAATGGCTTGTACAAATCAGCTGCTGTGTCTCTTTCATTACATTGGTGATTATACTTCTGAAGATTTTTTGCTGTAAACTGCTCTGGGATAACATGAGGGCATGCAAACCTCCGTATAAATACTGTACAAGCCTTATTTCCATCTGAGATGTCTTTATTTTAATTTTAATCTAATTACCTGCAAATTACAAGCAAGATAAAATACTAAATTCACATAGGTAACATTATGAAAAACAAACACGAGAAAATCTGCAGATGCTGGAAATTCAAGGCAAAGCACACAAAATGCTGGAGAAACTCAGCCGGCCAGGCAGCATCTATGGAGATGAATGGACAGTTGATGTTCTGGGCCAAGATCCTTCATCAGTACATTATGAAAAAGGTGGCCATAGAAATGATGGATACTCTAATTATCAACTATAATTCTACAGAGTCGAGAGTGGTTCCTTCAAATCAGAGAGAAGCAAATGTGACCCCCAATATATAATGAAATGAGAGAGAAAAGGTGAACTAGGAACCTGCTACACTGATATTGGTAGTAGAAAACATGTTTGAATCTATAATAAATGACTTATAATAATGAATAATATGAGATATGACTGAGTAGATGTGGATTTATGAAGAGCTTTGGTAAGTTCCCATACAGGAGTTTGATGGATATGGTTAGAGTACATATAATTGGAGTTAATATACTAGTGTGGACTGAGAGTCAATTAACTGAGGCAGGAATAAACAATTTCTCAGATTGGCAAGTTATGATTAGTGGGGTACCAGAAGGATCAGTGCTTTTGTCCTAAAGATGCACAATTTTTTCTGAGGGGACCAAGTAATATATTTCCAATGGGAAGACACAAGACTTCTTAGGGCTGCATGCTCAGAAGAGGTGAGGTTGGAGTGGCCCTCGAGACCTGCTGAATTCCTCCAGCATATTGTCGGTATAATATTTCCAGCTTTTCTAATAATAATAAAAACCTAAGTGGGATTGTGAAGAGTGATTATATAAAGAATCGTCAGTGGGATATAGATAAGGTAAGTGAATGGGCAACATTGCAGGTGGAGTGCATTGTGGGAAGTTGTGAAGTTGTTTATCTTTGGTACAAAATCAGAAATGCTATTATAAATGGGGCAACATTGGAAAATGCTGATACTCCAAAATCAACATTTGATATAAGCCTTAGAAATCTATTGATCACTTTATAGAACACAATCAATGGTTGATTACTGATAGCCAGATCAAAGGGATCTGACTGTTCCTGTGTATTAATCACTAAAAGCAAACGTGGAGGTACAGAAGGTAATGCAGTACAAAGGTAAAAAATCTTTTACAATAATCATTCTGTTAGATCATAATAATCATTTATTTGGACTATTGCACACAAGTTTGGTCTCTTACCTAAAAAAGAGGATACACTTATTTAGAGGGCGTGCAATAAAGATTCTTCAGACCAATGGTAAGTCTATTGTATGCAGAGAGACCATGTTGGCTAGTCTCCCATTCTCTAGAATTTAAAGAATGGGAAGGGACCTCGCTGAAAACTACAGCATTCTTACAGGGATTAACAGGGTAATTGAGGGATTTATGGTTTCCCTGGCTAAGAAGTCTGGGACGAGAGCTCAGGCTCTTAAATTTGGGGCAGTCAACTTAAACAAAAATGAGAAAAAGTTGTGTAATGTTGAGAGTGGTGGATCTTAGAAATTTTATGGATTGATGGTGGTCAATAAAGAGAGTGATAAATCTCTAGATACTAAAAGAATTATAGCAATGTGGAGAGGAGGCAAGGAAGTGGTGGTTGAGGTAGAGATCAGCATGATTTTGTTGAAATAGTTGAACAAGTTATCCATGTGTAGTCTGTGTTCCAAACTGTGGAGAAGGCTGTGGTACTGAATTCTTCCCTGGTCAGTGATTTGCTCATCACCTTTTAGTAAAATTGGCTGCTATGTCTTCTCCTTGGAATGCAAGTTTAAAGGGAATATATGCCTTGTCAACCTGAACATGAATGGCTGTCATCCTAGTCAAAGATCCCGGGGAAAAGAAGTGATCTTCATTAAATCACTTTGGAGTAAATTGTGACTTGTGGCATACCACAAATTGGCCTATCTGGCTTCAATGCACAGATTCCTGCAACCTATTGTATCTTGTAGCTTGTGGACTTGATTGTATTTTAAAGCACAACTTTTAAATGTAACCGAACCACAAAAAAATCATTATTACTGTTTTAAAGCACAACTTTTAAATGTAACCGAACCACAAAAAATCATTATTACTGTATGGAGAAAAACTTGGTCTATGCCAGTGACTCTACTCATTGGGTTGCATGTACTAAATTTATTGAGTCAATTCCTGCACCACTGGTGCTTTGCAGCCTTTTCTTGTGATTAGCCAGTGTTGAGTGAACCATTCTTTCCTGAATAGGGACATTTAAATTTTATGCCTCACTGCAGAGACTTGAACACATAATCTAGGTCATTGGCTCTAGCGTACTGCTGAGGAAGTGTTGTATTGTCAGAGATGCCAGCCTTGATTTAGGGGCTTTCAGACAATATTGCGTGGTAAGCAAATTCTGACTTCCAAATGCTAGTATGGTTTTGATCCTTTAATGCAACTGTTACTAACCAGCAGTGCTGGATTACGAATGGATAATGAGTCTTCTGATTTTTTTTTGGACTAATGGCTTGCTTTGGCATAATCTTTTTCACTGTATAATTTTATGTATGATTTATATTCTCTGTGTTGTTAGTGATGTGCAGCAAGTTTTCTATTGTACAGTAGCTTGTGTACTTGTATACATGAGAGTGGACTTGACTTGATGAAGTGCATCAATAGTCTTTCCTAAGCAATGATAGGCAGCTCCCAATACTGACCTGAACAGTGGCAACCTTAGGATCAACCGATTGAAGGGAAAAAGGCAGCAGATAACTAATACTGGTGCAAACTGTACTGAGTGTTGTCAGGTGAAGAAATTCTATAGACAGCCTAGGAAGAGGAAATTAGAGAGGCTGGATAGGTATACAAACTGCAAGGAAGTGAGAAACTTCCGGGAGGATAGGAAAACAAACTGAAATGGCGAGTGAGAGTTTGCTGCTGATTCTCGAGTCGTCAAACTCGAAATAAAAAGTGACAGATTGTGACTATAACATTGAAACAGCGACTGTCAGTGGCTGTTTGTCTCCCCTCTCACTGTGGAAGAAGTGATATCTGTCTCTCCCTTGTTAGTGAGTGAGAGAGAGAGGGATGTTGAATTGTTGGAATAGTCAGTTACTTTATGATCAACATACACAAAATACTGGAGGAACTCAGCAGGCCAGGCAGCATCTATGGAAAAGATGCTGCCTGGCCTGCTGAGTTCCTCCAGCATTTTGTGTGTGTTGCTTGGATTTCCAGCATCTGCAGATTTTCTCTTGTTTGAGTTAGTTTTTGATGTACTTAGACTATGGTCTCTCTTTGGGGGCTTTGTTGTTGTGTGCACAGTGGGTAGTGGGAATGGTGATGCTTTACGCTAGAATAATTTGGGGGGAGGTTTTATGGTGTTTGCTGTTGCTTGTGTGTGGGAAGGGGAACAGGGGCTTTGGGGTTCTTACATTTTTTTCTGTTCATTCTTTGGCATTTTTTGAGGATGTCCGTGGAGAATAAGAATTTCAGGTTGTATATTGTATACATTCTCTGATATTAAATGGAGCCATTGAAAGGGAGTGAGAGACTTGCTATTGTTGTAGACACGTGCTCGCAGGTGGAGGCTATTCGGAGGTCTCCTCTAACAATATGTTAGCAAATACTTGAAAATGTTGGCAAATCCTTATGTCTCATTCTCCTGGATGAAGAAGTGTGTATGAAGTCATCCTTCCTTTGGTTTGTATGACTTTTGCAATGCAGCAGTGAAAAGCAGTCTGAAGAGTATCATAGATCAGTGGCAGCAGCTTGGAGTGATCTTGAGGCTAGGATGTTGGGAGTGGTTTTGATTATGAGAGCAGTTTAGGCACATGTGTAGTTCTTATGAGAGGCTGAAATAAGCATCAGGTCTCAGTGGAGACTGTCTCTTACTATTCTTTTTGTTTTGTAAAGTGTCGTAAACTTTTTAATATCTTTCATTGTTCAGTACTACCATGACAGTCAACGAATTTCATGACATACGTCAGTGATAATAAACCTGGTTCTTATTCACGGGTATGAGATCATGTCCCTGTAAGCCCTGGGGTATTAAGATCTTCAGTGTTGAGTCCTTCTATAAAGTACAAACTACAAAGTAAGTTTATTATCGAAGTACATATATGTCACCATATAGAATCCTGAGATTTGTTTTCTTGCGGGCATACTCAGTAAATCCAAGAACCATAATGGAATCAATCAAAAACCACACCCAACAGGATGGACAAACAACCAGTGTGCAAAAGACAACAAACTGTGCAAATACGAAAGAAAAAAATAAGCAATAAATATTGAGAAGAGTCATTAAAAGTGAGTCCATTGGTTGTGGGAACAGTTCAGTGATGGGGCGAGTGAAGTTATCCGCATTGGTTCAAGAGTCTGATGGTTGAGGGGTAGTAACAGTTCCTGAACCTGGTGGAGTAGGTCCTGAGGCTCCTGTACCTCCTTTCTGATGGCAGCAGCGAAGCATGACCTCGGTGGCGGGGTCCCTGATGATGGATGCAACAGCACTCTCATGTAGATGTGCTTAATGGTGGGGAGGGCTTTACCTGTGATGGGCTGGGCTGTATCCACTACTTTTTGTAGGATTTTCCATTCAAGGTCTTCTTCCACAAATGTCCCCACAGCTGACTGTGATGCTTCAGACATCAGCATTCCATATCTACGCTATCTAGTAAAGGGATTGTTAACCCATTAGATGCTAGGGTTTAATATAGAAATGCATTTGATGGTGCAAGGAAGGATCAGTATTCAGTGTGTATCGTTTACAGGATAAGCAATGAGATTGCAGAATGCAGGGAGTGTATTGGCTATGAATGTAGTTTGAATATGATAAGTCCTGGTTTCAGGGGAATTCGCACTATTAAAAGCTTGTTCTGTGAGTAAATGAGGAAGGCAATTCTTGACATCAATGAGGATGAAAGTCACTAGGAAGGCAAAAGGAAAAGATTGTTCTATTACTGACATCATCAGGGAGAACTTGAAACTGGAATTGTGTTTCTAGCCCTAACAACAGAAAATGGAAAGTCAAAGGTCAAATTTCCCTTTGAGTGCCAGGAGGCCTGGAAATGTGTGCAATTCTGCGCCACTCTGGATTAATTTATCTTCAACTACATGCTTAGTTGTTCATTGATTTGAGAATAAATTTCTGGGTTATCTTCTCGTTGCATGAATCAGAATTAGAATTCAGATTTATTCTCAAGAATGGTTGAAAAGAGATGGATATTTAGTGAATATGCTACTGGTGGCTGGTAGGGGGACTCTTGCCAGGAAATGGTTGTCACAGGAGAGCCCAACTTTGGATGCATGGATGGAAATTACAATGGACATTTGCAGGATGGAGAAAATAACAGCATCTGTTAGTCATGGGTTGGAACAATTTGATTCATACTGGGTGGAATGGTTTGGCTACATAACACCTCATAGGCCTGATTTTATTCTCATAGATCAATGAATATGTTGTTTAAAAAAAAAGATCACTCCCTACTTATACATAGTTTTCTCCTTTTGCTTGTTCTTTCTTTCCTCTCTTTTCTATAAGTGTATACCTCAGATGAATATTATGTGGTGATTTGTGGCATATATGACTATATGATATATATGTTCAATAACTGAAATACATCTTATGGAAATGTTTGATGATGAACTTCAATAAAAAAAAATTACAAAAAAAAGAATTCAGATTTATTATGAGTGACTTATGACGTGAAATATGTTGTTTTGCGGCAGCAGCAAAGTGTAAAGAAATAAAATTACTATAAATTGCTTAAATAAATAGTGCAAAAAAAAAAGGAATAATGAGGTAGTGTTCATGGGTTTGTGGACTGTTCTGAATCTCATAGCAGAGTGGAAGAAGCTGTTTCTGAATTGTTGAGTGTGGGTCCTCAGGCCCCTGTACCTCCTCCCCATGGGTAGTAACAAGAAAAAGGCATGGGCCAGATGGTGAGGGTCCTCAATGATGGAGGCCACATTTTTGAGGCACCACCTCTTGAAGATGTTCTTGATGGTGGGGATGATTGTGCCCGTGATGGAACTTGTTGAGTCTAGAATCCCCTGCAGTCTCTCACAATCCTGTGCATTGGAGAACTCCATACCAGTCCGTAATTCAACCGGTCAGAATGCTTTCCCTCTAAAAACATAGATCCTCTCTGTTCTCTCTGATGCAAGATATCTCATGGTACTTCTGGAAATTCTCACCTATCCAAAATTAAACCTTCAACCAGATTCACTTGAAACAGTTATCAAGAAATTATTGTCTTTGTTATTTGTGGAAGCGTGTGAAGGAAAATTAGTTACCACATTTTCTCACAAAACTCTGGAAGGACTCAGTTGGTCAGGAGGTACCTGTGGAAGGAAATAGGCAGTCAATGTTTAAAGGTAAATCCCTTCATCTACACTGAAAGGTAGAGGGCAGATAGCTGGTATAAAAAGATGGAGAGGACAGAATGGAGCTTCAAGTTCCAGCCCCTTGCATCTATCCTTCCTAAAGAAGTAATTGAGTAGCAGTAAAATACTCGTAAAGAGATAAAGATTAGCTTTATTTGTCACATGTATATCAAAACATACAGTGAAATGTGAGGATGTGCTGGAGGCTCCATTGAAATGTCGCCATGCTCCAGGCACCAACATAGCACGGGCTCAACTTACTCCTATGACTTTGGAGTGTGGTAAGAAACCGGAGCACCCAGAGGAAACCCAGGTGGTCACAGGAAGAACTTACAAATTCCTTACAAACAGTCGTGGGAGTTGAACCCGGTGCTGTAAAGCGTAACACTAATCACTACGATACCTTGCCGCCTTTTCTTTTGCTATAATTCAAGTCTGTCTTTCTTTTGGCTGCCGGGTGTTAAACCATTTCAAATATGAGTGATTTATTTTAATGGTAGTGATTGAATTTATGTAAAGATACTGAGATTCAAAAAACACTGTCTCTATAATATTTAAAAAGGTTTCAAGGTCACTGCATTACAGGAATAAATTCTGCGCCAACTATTTGAATGGAGTCAGAGAGCTGTATCATTTGAACAGAGGCTGAGGAATGCTGCAATTCAGAACAGTCAATTTGGGGAAGAAATTCTTTTGGGGAAAAAAAAAGATAAAAGAATTTCCTTTAATGTCACAACAGCAATTGGAGATGATTACTTAAGAACAAACTCAGAGCATGAAAGGTTGTCAAACAAAGACATTCTCCATTTTTGACTAATAACTTTCAAGGATTTCTGTAGGATTTTTATATGTATACCTTTTAAACATGAGACTTTAATTACTCAGGAGATTGATCATAAAGTGAAATTCAAAATAGTCTCTACTTAATTCACCGTACAAACACAATTAGGTATGCAAATATATTACTAAGGGAAGCCAAGAGTTTAGGACAGAAATGGTGAACTTGTTTTTTTTAAACTTTGGAACAAAACTAAGAATGATTACCATGGTAATGGAATACTCTCTAGTTAACCGGATACGATCAGTTGGTTGAAACTGTCGTTTAAAGTTGGCCCTCATCCCCTCAATTACACTGTAGTTTTATATTGTCCCACAGACCAAAAATAAAAGAAACATTCTGACATATCAGCAGATTCCAATCCTTGAAGAAAGAGCTTTTTATTGAATGCAGCCATTGACAAGATATTTAAATTGAATTTTAACTTGCATGAAAGCTGAATGCGCCTATCAGTCGCAATGGCAATCCATGCCCTGTGTTTTGGACTGCTATAAATGATTCAAAACTATATATACATATAGTTTAAGAACATATGTACATATAATTTTGTTTTATTTTAAAATAAAATTAACAACATACACTCAGTGTTTTTGAAATAGGAATTTAATCCCCTTGTTTGCAGAGACGTTAAGGGAAAAATCTGTAGGGTAATTTATAAAAGGATCATCATAAATCTGAAGAATTTTGATTGAGGGGATGTACAGAGAATGTGTTTAAAAATTTATCTAGAGCCCAACATTATAAAGGTAGTCATCAAGAATCCAACATGGGATTCAGAAGAAACTTCTGAGCAGTATGAATGTGAAGCTCTCCACTGCAGGGAGTGGTTGAAGTGAATGGTGTAGATGAATTTAAGTGGGGGCTGGGGGAAGGTGAGGGTGAATGGAGTTAGCTGCATTTAGGTGTATGTGAAGGTTCAGTGCAAGTGAATATGAAGCTGCCAGATTATTGAAAACACTTGTTTGTCCTTTAGAGAAGGCAATGAAAATCCTCAAGTCCATGCATTAGACCTAATGGAACCCTAGTCCTCAAACTGCCTTCTGAAGTACCTTTGCACCATCAACTTTTCTGTAAAACTTGGAATGGATACTGATGAGTCTATAGTTGCTGTGATTCTATTGTTGCACATCAGTGTTTTGTCATCTTTTTTAAATAGATGAGATATATTTTGTGTTCTAATTTACTGGCATTTAAGTGCCCAGTGACTCACTCAAATTGATTATCAGTGCTTTAAAAGTCACTTTATGCAGTGTAGTGTTTCAAGTAGATCTCCATCATCTCAGGGATAGTTAGGGGTTAAAATGAAAGTCGTCCATGCTGGGGAAATCCACAAATCAGTAATAAATTAAATTCAGATACAGTATACCTCTGAGGTTTATTGATTTCTATTTTACCTGATTATCCTTACATTGAAGACAAATATTAACTTCACGTGCCTCTGTTGGAAAGAAGCAGTCATTAGGAAGGTGAAGACCATTTTCTCCTCTTTTTTTGCCAGTCCTAATTTTTTTCCCCCAAGTTCTGATGAAGGGCCTCAGATCCAGCATCTGAAATGTTAATTTTGTTTTCCTTCCTGCAGATGCTGCCTAACCTGCTGAGTTTTTCAAAGTCAATTTTATTGTCATATGCACAAGTAGATGTAAGCTCAGATGCAGTGAAAAACTTACTTGCAGCAGCATCAAAGGCAGATATGTAGTATTGACAAGAAAAGCATAAGTTATACCATTAGAAAGAATGCCATTAAAGAAGACCATTAAAGTGTGAAGTGATCAAAATAGTCATAGTGCAGTGGTTATGGTTGGCTCAAGAACCATATGGTTGAAGAGAAGTAACTGGTTTTGAAACTGCTTTCCAGCATTTTCTGTTAATATTTAAGATTTTCAGAACCTGCAGTTTTTAAGAATTTTTATTTAAACACTGCTTTGATTTTTCTGACTGATTGTAGTGAACTGCCATAGCTGCTTTTAGTCAAGCTACTTGTAATATCACAGTGAATTATGAAGGCTGTTCCTCGACACACCCAAATGTTTATTGCTTACATTACTTAGAATTCCTTATTGCTGAATATGTCCTTTATGTACTTTACATACTTATCACAGAACTAATGTAACTACAAAATACCGAGTGCAATGAATTATAACAAAACAATTCAAACTTGTTTGAATTTTAATGCCCGTGATGCAACATCAAGCAAATTATTAATAATAGTTTATAACACTAAGTTAGTAAATTTGTCCTTTGGTATACCCCTAATCCACGAAGATGGACACTTGATCTCACAGTCTACCATGTTGTGATCTTATACTTTATTGTATTTTGTGAACTGCACTTTCTCTATAGCTGTTACATTTTATTGTGATTCTGATTTTGTTTTACCTTGTCTCTGCAGGTATCTAATGAATTGATCTGTATGAACAGTAGGTAAGACAGACTTTTCACTGTATCTTGGTACATGTGGCAACAATAAACTAATGGCAATTCCAATTCCAGATAGACGGGGATTTATATATCCTGTGCCTTCTGAATTGCTTCCAGAAATTCTACCCATTGCGGCTGTGCCGTCATCCCTGCCAGTGTTTTTTTTCCAATCAATTCTAACCAACTCCTCTCATGCCTCTATAATTCTCTTTACTCTACTGTACCACTATTATATCTGATCTTGGCTTCTCCTTCTCAAATTTCAGGGTGAATTTGATCATATTATGATCACTTCCCCTAAGGGTTCTTTAACCTTAAACTCTCTGATCCATTCTGGTTCATTACACAACACCCAATCCAGAATAGCTGATCCTCTAGTGGGCTCAACCTGCTGCTCTAAAAAGCCATCTCTGAGGCAATCTAGAAATTCCCTTCCTGTAATCCAGTATCAACCTGATTTTCCCAGTCTAACTGCATATTGAAATCCCCCATGAATCTGAATCAGAATCAGGTTTGTTATCTTCGGCATGTGACGTGAAATTTGTTAACTTAGCAGCAACAGTTCAATGCAATACATAACCTAGCAGAGAGAAAAAAAATAATAAATAAACAAGTAAATCAATTACATATAATCGAATAGATCTAAAAACGTGCAAAAGCAGAAATACTGTATATTTTAAACAAGTGAGGTAGTGTCCAAAGATTCAGTGTCCATTTAGGAATTGGATGGCAGAGGGGAAGAAGCTGTTCCTGAATGGCTGAGTGTGTGCCTTCAGGCTTTTGTACCTCCTACCTGATGGTAACAGTGAGAAAAGGGCATGCCCTGGGTACCGGAGGTCCTTAATAATGGATGCTACCTTTCTGAGACACCGCTCCCAGAAGCTGTCCTGGGTACTTTGTAGGCTAGTACCCAAGGTGGAGCTGACAAGATTTACAACTTTCTGCAACTTCTTTCCGTCCTGTGCAGTAGCTCCTCCATATCAGACAGTGATGCAGTTTGTCAGAATGCTCTCCACAGTACAACTATAGAAATTTTTGAATGTATTTGTTTACATGCCATATCTCTTCAAACTCCTAATAAAGTATAGCTGCTGTCTTGCCTTCTTTATAACTACATCAATATGTTGGGACCAGGTTAGATCTTCAGAGATCTTGACACCCAGGAACTTGAAACTGTTCACTCTCTCCACTTCTGATCCCTCTATGAGGATTGGTATGTGTTCCTTTGTCTTACCCTTCCTGAAGTCCACAATCAGCTCTTTCGTCTTACTGACGTTGAGTGCCAGCTTGTTGCTGCGGCACCACTCCACTAGTTGGCATATCTCACTCCTGTACACCCTCTCATCACCACCTGAGATTCTACCAAGAATGGTTGTATTGTCAGCAAATTTATAGATGGTAGTTGAACTATGCCTAGCCACACAGTCATAAAGAGTAGAGCAGTGGGCTAAGCACACACCCCTGAGGTGCACCAGTGTTGATAGTCAGTGAGGAGGATATGTTATCACCAATCCGCACAGATTGTGGTCTTCCGGTGAGGAAGTTGAGGATCCAATTGCTGAGGGAGGTACAGAGGCCCAATTGCTGAGGGAAGTACAGAGGCCCAGGTTCTACAACTTCTCAATCAGGATTGTGGGAACGATGGTATTAAATGATGGTATTAAATAGCCGATGGACAGCATCCTGACATAGGTGTTTGTGTTGTCCAGGTGGTCTAAAGCCATGTGGAGAGCCGTTGAGATTGTGTCTGTCGTTGACCTATTGTGGCGATAGGCAAATTGCAATGGGTCCAGGTCCTTGCTGAGGCAGGAGTTCAGTCTAGTCTTGACCAACCTCTCAAAGCATTTCATCACTGTCGGTGTGAGTGTTACCGGGTGATAGTCATTAAGACAGCCCACATCATTCTTCTTAGGCACTGGTATAATTGTTGCTTTTTTGAAGCAGTGAGAGGTTGAAAATGCCCTTGAATACTCCCACTAGTTGGTTGGCACAGTTTTTCAGAGCCTTACCAGGTAATCCATTAGGACAGCCTAACATTGGCCTCGGAACCATTCATGCTATTGGGTTTTGCTTTGTTGGAAGTAATGTCTGTTGTAACATGACCATTGTAACATTGTCCTTTTGGCATGCATTTTCTATCTCCCATTGTAGTTTGTAGGCCACAACCTTACTATTGTTTGGGAGTCTGTATACAAATACTATCAGGGTCTTTTTATACTTGCAGTTCCTTAGCTCTATCCACAATGACTGAACGACTTCCAACCCTATGTTATCTCTTTCTGCTGATTTGATTTCATTTCTTACCAACAGAGAAAAGCTGCCTCTCTGCCTTCCTGCCCCTTCTTTCGATTCATTGGACATTAAGCTCCCAATCTTTCACCCATGTTTCCGTGATGCCTACAGCACCATACCTGCCCATCTTCAACTGTGCTGCAAGTTCATCTACCTATTCCTTATACTTCGTGTAAGTTCATCTACCTATTCCTTATACTGCGTGTGTTCAGATACAGCACCTGCAGTCCTGTATTCGCCCTTTTCGATTTTGTCGCACCCCACTCAACCTTTCGATTCTTAACTTTGTCTGAGGTCTTACCAACATCTGCCTCCATAAACTCTCCACTAACTACTCTGGCACTCTGGTTCCTATCCCCTTGCAACTCTAGTTTAAACCCCACTCTGCATAATTAATAAACCCTCCCACTGGGATATTAGACCCTCTCCAGTTCAGGTGCAAACCGTCCCTTCTGTACAGGTTCCACCTTTCCTGGAAGACAGACCAATGATCCAAAAATCTTATGCCCTCCCTCCTACACCAACTCCTTAGCCACGTATTAAACTGTATAATCTTCCTAGTTCTAGCCTCACTGGCTGCACATGGCACAAGTAGCAATCCTGAGATCACAACCCTGGAGGTCGTGCCCTTTAACCTAGCACCTAACTCCCTGAATTCTCTGTGCGGAACCTCGTCACTCATCCTACGACTTCTGGCTGTTCACCCTTCCACTTAAGAATGCTGAGGACTTGATCCAAGATATCCCAGACCCTGGCACCCAGGAGGCAACTTACCATCCGAATATCTCATTCTTGCCCACAGAACCTCCTGTCTGTTCTCCTAAATAATGAATCCCCTATCACCACAGCATGCCTCTTCTTCTCCCTTCCCTTCTCAGTCACGGAGCTGGACTCAGTGCCAGGGACCCAAACACTGTGATTTTCCTCTGTTGGGTCATGTACCCTGACCGTATCCAAAGTGATACCTGTTGTTGAGAGGGATGTCTCACAGGTACTCTGCACTGGCTCCTTAACCCCTTTCCCCATCCTGACTGCCACCCAGTTTTCTATGTCCTGTATCTTGGGTGTAAAATACCCTTCTATCACCCCTTCAGCCTCCCAAATGATCCAGAATTCATCCAGTTCCAGCCCCAACTCCTTAATGCAGTTTGTTAGAAGCTGCAGCTGGATGCACTTCTTACAGTTGTAGTGGTCAGGGATACTGGAGGTCTCCCTGCCTTCCCACATCCCACAAGAGGAGCACTGCAGCATCCTGCCTGTCATCTCTACCTAGCTGAACAGATATCAAAAAAGAGGAAAAAAAATTGAGCTGTTCTTTCCTTTGCTTTCTCTGAGTTAAGCCTCTCTTCATTGAAGCCTTGAAGAGCTAAAGCCTCAAGACCACCACTCTGACTATGTTCACTCGGACGATGGCCGCTGCACTTGCCCTGCCTTCCTTTAATTTGGTTTTATTAATTAATCCCAAATGCCGTTTGGCCGCTGGTCAAAGCTGCTGCGAACCGCTCCTACCCTTTATCCTTGGGTGGTGGACCTGATTGAAGTCCCCTCCTCTCCGAGCTTCCGATGTCCGGAATGGTGTAACATGCATTGTTCCCTTTGTCTCTGTGAAGTGCCTTTAGATTCTTTCTCTATGTTTAAAAATAAGATTTTTATTAAAGTGATTCTAATGAATGGGGAAAAAAACATAATCAAGGAAAGGAGTACAAATCTCATCATTTCACTATTGTTTTTAGTTTTTTTACATTAATTTGCGATAGCCAGTATTTATTCTCATCCTTGTGAACATAATAGTGGACCACATATTTGGACCGCAGCAGTTGTGAACATACTTAACTGATTTGAACAGTGACAATAATTATGACTTTATTGAAGAGTTTCCTGTATTTCGTTATGTCTTATATATCTGTTCCCTGTAAGTGGAAATGACATCATGAATGACTGTGCTCTAACTTCGTTATCAGCCTGCCCTTGGCAGGAGCTGGCATCTGCACAGTAACAGATCTTGCCCTCGTGACAAAATCAAACAAAAAGCAAAATGATTGCAATAGTGAGTGCATGCCCTTGGACACACCCTGACAACATTTGAGTTATCCCACAGAAGAAAGTGAACAGTCGCATATCTTATCTCAGGTCTGGTACAAATGGGTGTACCAGACACAACCCAGATGCCTCCAGTCTCAGTCGTCTTCTTTCAGCCGCAGTAAGTTAAAAATGAGAGCTGAATTGCTATTAGCTAGAAGAGAGCCATTTTGTATTAGTCACACATACTTGCTGGAACACATAATTCTAAAGCATGTTGGCAGCTTTCCAAGATGTGGAGTGAAACATATGTCTAAGGCTCTCTTACTCATCTGGAATTGTAGCAGAAATATTCTGCCTGGGTAATATGTTAAATTATGTCCCATGTTTTTCAGGGAACACAGTTGCTGCTGTAAGGTTAACTTATGGGAGTAATGTTTGACAAATGGATTAATTGAAGCAGATGACAGACTGCTGCACCCTATAGAGCAGACATATTTGCAGTGCCTTTAAAAGCTGGACTTGCTGACACATGCCAGGCCTGTGTTGGCCACAAAAGGAAAATCATAAGGTGAGTCAAAAGATGACACAGTTGAACACAAGCTTCCTGTGTAAATGAATGACTGATCCAACTCAGACCAAACAGCATTGTTCTTATCTAAAGCTGCCAAATAAATATAAGGTACCATCAATTCTGAAGCTGGTACTGAAGTGTGATTCACTACTTAAAAGTTGTTCTTTTGGCATAGGCAATGCTAAATGTAGTGGAATTTCATATCCTACCTGCCCTGGAAAAGTAATGAATTTTCTCTTTAATGATAAAACATTATCAGAAGCATTGACAGAGCAGACAGAATCAGAATCAAATTTATTATCACTGACGTATGTTGTGAAATTTGTCATTTTGCAGTAGCAGTACATAAAAATGCTATAAATTACAATTAGAATAAATAAATAGAGCAATCCATAGAGCTCAGAAAAATAGAGGGCTATGGGTAGCCCTAGATAATTTCTAAGGTAAGGACATGTTCGGCACAGCATTGTGGGCTGAAGGGCCTCTATTATACTATAGGTTTTCTCTGTTTCTGTATTCTCGATAGAGCGGAGGCTAGTGCCTGTGATGGAGCTGGCTGAGTTTACAACCCTGTGAAGCTTCTTGCAATCCTCTGTATTGAAATGTGTACAATTAAAGTTTTTTTTAATACAGTGAGTTGTAGGTGTCTGGTTTGGGCTGCTAGGGGGAGTGGTAGATACAGTAAAGGTGTTACAAGGCTGTTGGACAGATACAGTACATGAATTTGCAGGGAAAAGAATTAGTTTAATTCAGCATCATGTTTGACACAGGCATAGTGGGCTGTAGAGCTAATTCTAGGGCAGTATGGATCTAGAAAGCTGAAGTCAAAGTAAAATTTATTACTGTATCATGTCTCTGTATACTACATTGAGGATTGATTTTCTTGCAGGCACTTACAGAAATATATAGAAACACAACAGAATTTATGAAAGCAATACATAAACAATGACTGACAAACGACCAATGTGCAAAAGAAGACAAGTTGTGCAAATATAAAAAATAATACTGAGGACATGAGTTGTTGAGCTCTTGAAAATGAGTCTGTAGGTTGTGGAATCAGTTCAGAGTTGTGGTGAGTGAAGTTCTCTATGCCGGTATACACTCTACAATAGAATCTTCAGGCTGGTATTAGGCTGGGATTTCTGGGAATTTGATACATCAATAGAGATGAATGACAGTGGCTGTCCAAGGTAGGCTGGTGTGTAACTTGCTGGAAAGTTTACAAGGCTAGTTTTTTTTTTACACAAAGTGGCACGTGCTTGGAGCATGCAGCTGGTGGAGATGATAGAAACAGGTACAATAGTAAATTTTATGAGTTATTTAGACAGGTACATGACTAGTCAGGGGATTGAAGAACACAGATATATGCAGGCAAATGGGATTAGTTAAACTGGCATCATGGTTGGCGTAGACAATGGGTTAATCTTGTGCTGGACTTTTCCATGTCTCTCTGCTCGATAAACTGAAGCAAAGTACTTGCGTTCATATTTGTGGTTTTCAATTTACACCCTCCCTTGTTAAGCCTGGTAGTTAACAAGAATCATTGCAGGAATGACTTCAGTGGATGCAAACCTTGGAAGCTGTACACAATGTTACAGCCATTGCTACATCACACAGTTTGCAAAGGGACTGATCTCTAACCCTTACTGTTTGCTGATGCTAATTCAGAAAACCGCAGGTTAACTTTTCTCTTCATTAACTTTCTTCCATGAATACTGTGACTCACCAAGTAGTTGGAAGGTTATTAAGAACAATTTAGTGTTATGAAGAATGGTCTGGAATCTTTATAACGGATTTCAGAGGATTCAGAGGGCTTCACAATGTCTCCAGGGCAATAAATGTTGGGTTTGCTGGCATTATTCATATCTACTTCTAACAACAGCAAATCCTAACATTATCTTTACTATCAGTGTGGAAATCCTGGATTCCCTGAGAATTTGTGCCCCTGAGCACTTCCTGGAAAATTATTGTCATGTACTGTATTTAACATTTTAAAAAAACACTGATGCTCCATCTGTTGTTCAAGTGGGGGAACTGTATCTTGAGTTTTAGCAATTGCACTAATATGTGTGTGCACCACCACTAGGCAGAATTTACAGGAATCTTTGACATGAAAGATTATTAGCATATGAATAGCATTCTAACACGCAACTGTTTGGCTGTCTAAGTCTATGCTTCATAAACCTGAGGTCACTGAGAACTCTGATAACTGCTGCTTGTCTTGTCCACTCATCTCCTGCTCACTCTTGGTTGATTTAAAGTTTTTTATCCTTGTTTATCCAAATGCCCCAGGGCCTTGCTCCTCCTTAATTACATAATCTCTTTCAGCTATGCAGTGTTCCTTTGTACCTGGCCTTCAGATCATTTTATCACTCCACCATTATTGGCTGTGCCTTCAGCTGCCAAGTTCTGAAATTTCCTCCTCATAACTCTCTACTTTAAAATTAAACGTTCACCTTTGCCTGCCTGCCCGAACATCTTTAATTTGGCTCAGTGAAGACTGCAGTGAAATACCTTGGGAGGGTTTTGCTTATTCAAGTGCATGTAAACACAAGCTGTAATCAGAAGTTGCTGTTGAAACAAGGGCAAGGATTATAAAGAAAACAAATGAGTACCAGGTGATGGGGAGGGCTGGGTGAGAAGGGATGAGCTGACTAGGGAATTTCTAAGACAGGGAAGATGTAATGAGTGGTGGGTTTACATTAAACCTGATGAAAATGGTGAAGGATGATATGTTGAATGCGGAGGCTGGTTGGGTGAGAACCAAGAGATCAATTACTGCTCTGGGAGGAGGGAGATGAGATATGATGTGTAAAACATGGAGGAAGGGCCTGTGAAGGGTCCATCAACTATGACAGAGGGAAAGTCATGTTTCTAGAAGAGCAACATTTCAGAAACGCTGGAGCAGAAGGCCCTATTTTGAGAACAGGTGTGGTAGAGACAGTGAAATTGAAGAAAAGAGATAGCCTCCTACAGGAGGCAAGGTGAGAGGGGGTAGCGAAGGTTGCTGTGGAAGGTATGTCAGAGAAGGTCTAGGTGAGCGTGAGTGCAAGGGGGAAGGTCGGTAGCAAACATAATGAAGCTGAAGAGTTCTGCATGAACCCAGGAAGCAGAATCACCACAAGCGTCAGCCATGTATCAAAGTAAGACTTTTCTGAGGGGGAGAGGTTGAGAGTGTGGTGGAATAGGCTTAGAACAAGTGTTATTCTGGTAGACAGCAAAAAGACAGGCAGAGCTGTGCACATGGCTACAGCTTTGATCTGCAGAAAGTTGGAGGAATTGAAAACGAAGTCGTTGACGGTACAGCAAGACCTGCCAAGCAGATGAGAGTGTTCATAAAGAGGATTGTCTTGGGTCTTTTTAGAAGAAGGTTACAGAGTCAGGGATGTGGGCGGAGTTAATATGGCGCCAAGTGGCTGCCTCTTTGAGCTCATCTGCGGAAACAGCTTAAACTCCTGTCTTTAAATCTCTTTTATTCCCTTTTCATGGTGGCTGGGGTTTTATCAAGGTTCTGATCTTCAATGACACTCAAACTGTGGTTATTTTATGGTGGATGAACTCCCACTCCTGGAGCTCACCAGCCGACTGTTTTCCGGCATTCTCCAGGTGCGGCTTGGAAGAAGGTGCCTCTGGGGTGCGGGGATGACAGATCCCAGGCCGGTGTTGCTGATTGAGGCACCGTGGGAGAAGGAACATCAGGATTTTGCTGCAGTGGATGTACAGACGGAGATCTCTGTAGTCAAGCAATCACACTTTCTCTCTCTTTCTCGCGCTGGTGGGGAGAGTTTGCTGCTGATTCTTGAGTCAGAGAATCTCAGAATGAAAAGTGACACAGCAGACTGTAATGCTGTAATATTATAGTGGTTGTTAGTCCCCCCTTTTGCTGTGAAATGGGTGACATCTCTCTGTCGCTTGTTAGTGAGAGAGAGAGCCTATGGCATGTCAAACTGTCAGGTAAGCTATAGCAACACACACAAAATGCTGGTGGAACGCAGCAGACCAGGCAGCATCTATAGAAAGAGGTACAGTCGGCGTTTCAGGTCGAGACCCTTCGTCAGGACTAATGGAAAAAAGAGATAGTAAGAGATTTGAAAGTGGGAGGGGGAGGGGGAGACCCGAAATGATAGGAGAAGACAGGAGGGGGAGGGATGGAGCCAAGAGCTGGACAGTTGATTGGCAAAAGGGATACAAGGCTGGAGAAGGGAGGGGATCATGGGACGGAAGGCCTTGGAAGAAAGAACTGGGGAGGGGAGCACCAGAGGAAGATGGAGAACAAGCAGGGAGTTATTGTGAGAGGGAAAGAGAGAAAAATAAATAAATAAATAAATTAGGGATGGGGTAACAATGGGAAGAGGTAAGCAATAGTTTTGTTGACTGCAGATCATGGTCTTTCTTCGGATGCTTTGCTGTTGCTTGGTAGGTGGTGGAGGCTAACGCTTTTTCGCTGAAACGGGTGGGGGGGGAGGTTGATGCCTTGATGTTTGCTTGTGCTTGTGCAGTAGAGGCGGGAGAGGGGGCTTTGGGGTTCTAAAGTTCTTCTGTCGTTCATTCTTTTAGGGATCTTCTGTTTTTCATGGATGTCCATTCTCTGACAATAAACAGAACCATTTGAAGACCATCTTGGTTGAGAGAGACTTGACATTCAGGTTAAAGATGAGTTGGTTGGAAATTATGCAAGCATAGCATCATAGAGTAACACAGCATCGAACCAGGCCCTTCAGCCTAACTCATCTCTGATGAACATGATGCCCTATGTTAGCTCCATTTGTCTACATTTGGCCCATATTCCTTTAAGTCTTCCCTACACATTTGTGGAAGGAAATTATTAAGGAACTAAGGGAAAAAAACAAACAAGGAGATGGATCTAAAATAATATAACACAGTACATGCTTTTATATGGCTGGTAGTATTGTTACAATACTTATGAACAAAATTCAAAATTCAAAATTTCACTGCTTAATTCTACATCCTCAACACTGACTGCTTTCTCCCTTGTCTTAGCCCTTAGCTCCCTTGTCTTAGTCATAGAACCATAGAATCTTACAGCATGGAAACCGGCCCTTCAACCCACCAAGTCCATGCTATCCTTATAACCATATAACAATTACAGCACAGAAACAGGCCATCTCGGCCCTTCTAGTCCGTGCCGAACGCTTACTCTCACCTGGTCCCATCTACCTGCACTCAGTCCATAACCCTCCATTCCTTTCCTGTACATATACCTATCCAATTTTTTTTTAAATGACAAAATCGAACCTGCCTCTACCACTTCTACTGGAAGCTCGTTCCACACAGCTACCACTCTCTGAGTAAAGAAGTTCCCCCTCGTGTTACCTGTAAACTTTTGCCCCTTAACTCTCAGCTCATGTCCTCTTGTTTGAATCTCACCTACTCTTAATGGAAAAAGCCTATCCACGTCAACTCTGTCTATCCCCCTCATAATTTTAAACACCTCTGTCAAGTCCCCCCTCAACCTTCTATGCTCCAAAGAATAAAGACCCAACTTGTTCAACCTTTCTCTGTAACTTAGGTGCTGAACCCCAGGTAAAATTCTAGTAAACCTCCTCTGTACTCTCACTATTTTGTTGACATCTTTCCTATAATTTGGTGACCAGAACAGTACACAATACTCCAAATTTGGCCTCACCAATGCCTTGTACAATTTCAACATTACATCCCAACTCCTATACTCAATGCTTTGATTTATAAAGGCCAGCATACCAAAAGCTTTCTTCACCACCCTATCCACATGAGATTCCACCTTCAGGGAACTATACACCATTATTCCAAGATCACTTTGTTCCACCGCATTCCTCAATGCCCTACCATTTACCATGTATGTCCTACTTTGATTAGTCCTGCCAAAATGTAGCACCTCACACTTATCAGCATTAAACTCCATCTGCCATCTTTCAGCTCACTCTTCTAACTGGCCTAAATCTCTCTGCAAACTTTGAAAACCTACTTCATTATCCACAACGCCACCTATCTTAGTATCATCTGCACACTTACTAATCCAATTTACCACTCCATCATCCAGATCATTAATGTATATGACAAACAACATTGGACCCAGTACAGAACACTGAGGCACACCACTAGTCACCGGTCTCCAACCTGACAAACAGTTATCCATCGCTACTCTCTGGCATCTCCCATCCAGCCACTGTTGAATCCATTTTACTACTTCAATATTAATACCTAACGATTGATTAGATTAGATTATGAGGACACGCAGTCCTCCTTTATTGTGATTTAGTAATGCATGCATTAAGAAATGATACAATGGTTTTCCAGAATGATATCACAGAAACACATGACAAACTGACTTAAAAACTTGAGAAAAACCACATAATTATAACATATAGTTACAACAGTGCAAAGCAATACAGTAATTTGATAAGAACAGTCCGTGGGCACGGTAAAAGTCTCAAAGTCCCATCATCTCACGCAGACGGTGAACCTCCAGCGCCGCAAATTTTCCGATGCAGCATCCTGGAAGCATCCGACCACAGTCCGACTCCGAGTCCGTCTGAAAACTCCGAGCCTCTGACACCGAGCACCATCTCTGCCAAGTGCTTCGACCCCAGCCCTGGCAACAGGCAGTAGGCAAAGCCGAGGATTTGGGGCCTTCCCCTCTGGAGATTCTCGATCGCACAGTAGCAGCAGCAGCGAAGTGGGCATTTCAGAAGTTTCTCCAGGTGTTCCTCTGTGCTTCTCACGGCTGTCTCCATCAAATCAGGATTGTGCACGGCCCCCTAGTTAACACATATCGATATCATTCGGAATGGCCGCACGTGCTGCGTCGTGCCGCCATCTTCTCCTCCCTCCCTATTGATTGAAACTTCCTAACTAACCTTCTGTGTGGAACCTTGTCAAAGGCCTTACTGAAGTCCATATAGACAGCATCCATGGCTTTACCCTCATCAATTTTCCTAGTAACCTCTTCAAAAAATTCAATAAGATTTGTCAAACATGACCTTCCACGCACAAATCCATGTTGACTGTTCCTAATCAGACCCTGTCTATCCAGATAATTATATATACCATCTCTAAGAATACTTTCCATTAACTTACCCACCACTGACATCAAACTTACAGGCCAATAATTGCTAGGTTTACTCTTAGAACCCTTGTTAAACAATGGAACCACATGAGCAGTATGCCAATCCTCCGGCACCATCCCTGTTTCTAATGACATTAGAAATATTTCTGTCAGAGCCCCTGCTATTTCTATACTAACTTCCCTCAAGGTCCTAGGGAATATCCTGTAAGGACCTGGAGACTTATCCACTTTTGTATTCCTTAAAAGAGCCAGTACTTCCTCTTCATTAATCATCATAGTTTCCATATCTACCCTACTTGTTTCCCTTACCTTACACAATTCAATATCATTCTCCTTAGTGAATACCGAAGAAAATAAATTGTTCAAAATCTCCATCTCTTTTATCTATCTCTGCACATAGCCGTCCACTCTGATTTTCTAAGGGACCAATTTTATCCCTCACTATCCTTTTGCTATTAATATAACTGTAGAAACCTTCTGGATTTATTTTCACCTTGCTTGCCAAAGCAACCTCATATCTTCTTTTAGCTTTTCTAGTTTCTTTCTTAAGATTCTTTTTACATTCTTTATATTCCTCGAGCACCTCATTTACTCCAAGCTGTCTATATTTATTGTAGATCTCTCTCTTTTTCCAAACCAAGTTTCCAATATCCCTTGAAAACCATGGCTCTCTCAAACTTTTAACTTTTCCTTTCAACCTAACAGGAACATAAAGATTCTGTACCCTCAGAATTTCACCTTTAAATGACCTCCATTTCTCTATTACATCCTTCCCATAAAACAAATTGTCCCAATCCACTCCTTCTAAATCCTTTCACATCTCCTCAAAGTTAGCCTTTCTCCAATCAAAAATCTCAACCCTGGGTCCAGACCTATCCTTCTCCATATTTATAGTGAAACTAATGGCATTGTGATCACTGGACCCATAGTGCTCCCCAACACATACCTCTGTCACCTGACAAATCTCATTCCCTAACAGGAGTGTGATAGGGTCCTGAATTACCCCTATGAACTGTGCTTTTGACGAGAGAGAGAGTTATCTAACACCAACATGTCGTTTTGAAAAGAGAGAGAGAGAGAGAGTTATTTAACACCGACATGTTGTTTTGAAAAGAGGGAGAGGAAGAAAGAGAGAGAGAGAGACAAAGACTAACTTTTGGACTATCACTTTAAGGCACTGGGAGTAACTTTTGGATTTCTGCTGAGTTGGAGAGAGACAGCACCGAGCAGCTTGTAAGTTGTTATGGTGACCGAGGGCGGCGTTATTTGATGGACAATCGATGTTATGATTTTTCGGCAGCATGTTGATACTTCCCAAGGACTTGGCATGCTGGTGCATTTCTTACACAGTCAAAGGAAGGAGGAGTTATTTGAATGACAGTTGGTACCCAGTACAGTGAGATAAATATCAGATGATATAGACCTCAGACACATGCTTTGGGACACTGAATGAGCTTTGTTGTGCCCATAGAAAAAATGGGTGTTTGGAGGATTGCTTAGTCGCTCTTGCAGTGAGAAAAGGGATTGACCAGTGGGGAGTTGTCCATGTGTCCACCCTTGCCTGGGTTGATAGCTCCACCACAGAGAACCGGTCCCCTTTGTTGTGGTCACAGTCAGTGACTTCCAAAGTTTTTCGGAGGACAACGAGAAGATCGATGGTGTCAGCTCACCTGAAGACTCAAATCTCTCCCTCTCTCTCTCTCCATCACTAATCAACTCAACACCACAAACTGAACTGAACTTTACTCATCATTGTAAGATTGTATCTTTTTACCCCTAGACTTGAAGAAGCTTGATTTTCATATATTTTTCCACACTTACTTATATGTAATCATTGCTAACCTGTTTGATTTATCTACATTTATATTACTGTATTGCATAGTTACTACAGTAATAAATATTATTATTTGTTAGCAATACCGGACTCCACAGTGTTTTCTATTTCTGCTGATTCTTTATTCCCGTCACGGGGTACGTGACAGGAGATCCAACACTGCCCCTTCTCTATTTGGTACCTCTATGTATTGCTGCAAAAAACTATCCTGCACATATTTTACAAACTCCAAACCATCCAGCTCTTTTACAGAATGGGCTTCCCAGTCTATGTGTGGAAAATTAAAATCTCCCACAATCACAACCTAGTGCTTACTACAAATATCTGCTATCTCCTTACAAATTTGCTCCTCCAATTCTCGCTCCCCATTAGGTGGTTTATAATACACCACTATAAACGTTACTACACCTTTCCCATTCTTCAATTCCACCCAAATGCCCTCCCTAGATGAGCCCTCTAATCTATCCTGCCAAAGCACTGCTGTAATATTTTCTCTAACAAGCAATGCAACATTTCCCCCTCTTGTCCCTCCGATTCTATCACACCTGAAGCAATGAAGTCCAGGAATAATTAGTTGCCAATCACACCCCTCCTGCAACCATGTTTCACTAATAGCTACAACATCATATTTCCAGGTATCAATCCATGCTCTAAGCTCATCCACCTTTTTTACAATGCTCCTAGCATTAAAATAGATGCATTTAAGAAACTCTCCACCTCTTACTCTCTGTTTATCCCAAATGGTGCAAACAACTTTATTATCTTTTTCTTCCTTCTCCCCTACAACTTCAGTCTGAGTGCTTCCCTTCTCTGTCACCTGCCTATCCTCCCTCACACACTGTCTACTAGCTTTCTCTATTTGTGAACTAACCTCCTCTCTCTTAGTCTCTTCAATTTGATTCCCACCCCCCCAACCATTCTAGTTTAAAGTCTCCCCAGTAGCCTTTGCAAATCTCCCCGCCTTGGAGAATCTATTTATAATAATCCAATATTATTCTTTCCACACTCCCATCAGCTCTACTCAGATTCTATCCTTCACTTATATATTATTAGCAAATGGATAGTAACCAATTAACCTACCAACCTGCATGTCTTTGGGATGTGGGAAGAAACTAAAAGAGACACAGGATGAACTCCACATGAAAAGTCAGGATCAAACGCTGGTCCCTGGAGTGTGAATCAGAATTAGAATCAGGTTTATTATCACTGGCATGTGATGTGAAATTTGTTAACTTAGCAGCAGTTTAATGCAATACATAATCTAGCAGAGAAAGGAAAAAAATAAATAAAATAAAAAAATAATAAATAAACAAGTAATTCAATTACATATATTGAATAGATTAAAAAAACATGCAAAAATCAGAAATACTGTATATTAAAAAAAGTGAGGTAGTGTCCAAAGATTCAATGTACATTTAGGAATCAGATGACAGAGGGCAGGAAGTTGTTCCTGAATTGCTGAGTGTGTGCCTTCAGGTTTCTGTACCTTCTACCTGACGGTAACAGTGAGAAAAGGGCATGCCCTGGGTGCTGGAGGTCCTTAATAATGAACGCTGCCTTTCTGAGACACCGCTCACGTGCGTGACTGCCGAATTCTTTCAGCTACTTGCCTGCAAGAGCACCCTGACTCTGCGCCAGTGTCCGTGGTTGTGACGTATGTATCGATTGATAATTAGCATATTCATAATAATACAATATGAGAAGGGATTTTGTGAAGGACATATCTTAAACTGAGGAGAAGAACACAAGAAATTAATGCAAGACTTAACATTTCTCTGTGATGGCTAGAAAAGTAAACAGAAAATTAGTAATCGATGAGTAATATTGTTAATAGGAAATTGAGAAACATAGAAAATCATAAATCCTAAGATTCTCATGGGAACTTAAAATAATTAGCAGAAAAGTATTTGTAAGTTTTTGTGCTTTTGATAAAATGTTAAGATTTTACTTTCCTGTGATTAACTGCAAAACTGATAGTGATAATGTTACGCATGGTCTGAGAGGCAAAAGAGCCTAAAAGTAGCCAAGTCACTTCTGCACTAAGGACTCTCTATCAATACAGTTCATAAATAAATATTTCTATCAGATCCATTATTATATTGCTGTTCTGTTTGCCAATGAAAAGTGCAGCATGAAGTCAGAATCAAATATTTGATGTATTTCATATTCAGTTACAGTGTTGAAAAGGAAACTGGGTCTGTCAGAGAGTCTGTGTAGCGGGGCTGCCTGTGGGGCCTGGTATTGGATGGGAAGGTTGAGGTGGGAGATGTTGGGCTCACTGCTGCTTCCTGGCTGGCAGACTGAGTGCTGGCCTTTGCTGGGGTCTGATAGTATTTGTCTGTGTTTTGACAAACCACACTGACTCTCTTATTCTCTCATCCTGTTGGATGTGTTGGAACCTGCTGCCTTGCCTCCTGTTGCTTGGCTGCACAGACCTCCCCACACCCAGTGATGTCTATACTAACAAGATTTACAGTGATCATTGTTGATAGATTGTGTTACCATCAAGATATGTCTCGGCCAGGAAGGGACGTGCAGCTTCTTACAGCTCCAAAAGGCCCGTGGTCACCGTGCCAGCTTACTGCATGAACCCTTGGCCCCTCACCTTGGAACACATAACAGCAGCCTTCACAGAGAGAAAAAAGAGGCTCCCGATGCTGGAATCTGGAACAATAATCCATCAGCAGGAGGAAATCCACAGATCAAGCAGCAGCTGTGGAGAAAAAGGAATTATCAACATTTCCGGTTGAAACAGTGCATCAGGGACTGAGAGTGGAGGGTGGAGGTAGCCAGTATAAAGTGGAGAGGTGGAATGTTGAGGCAGCAGCCCAAGGTGATTGGTGGACTGAGGACCAGTGAATTGTGATGGACAGGCAAAGGGGAGAGGGTGTGTTTGGTGCTGGGAGACAGAGGCATGTGGATGTTAGATGGAGACAGTCAAAGGGAGAGAGAGAAAAAAAATGAAACAAGGTGGTTCGACCCGAAATGCTAACAATTCTTTTCCCCACAAATGCAGCTCCACGTGCTGAGTTCCTCCAGTGGTTTGACTGTTGTTTTGCAGAGAGCCTCTCTGCGCCAGAGCACAGAAAATTATTTGCTTTGTGATAGTTAACAGAGGGCAGGGGTTCTCACCAGAGTCCTGACACAGTAGCTCACAGGAAGAGCTGTTGTCTAAGTAAAGTACATAACTGTGTAGTGGAGTGGAGGACTAAGGGCATTACAACAACCCAGCAGTGTGTGGAGTACAGCTTAGGCGAGCCCCAATATATACATATAACAAACTGAGCCTAGGAAGTTAAATTAATTAAAATAAGACATTAATGAAAAATGAAAGGAGAATTAAAGACATACAGAGGGAATTTTACATTTAAAAATGTTAAAATGATTGCTTTGAACAAAATGAAAGGGGGGAAAATAAAAGATAACTTGATGTAGAAAGGAATAAAACATGATCTATCTGTGTAAGAGAAAAACCAGACGAGCTGTTGCCTGAGATGTACTTCAGATTAATTACCTATGATGCTTCAGAATCCTCTAATTGGTTATCATCGTAAGAAAGTCTCTTGGATTTGCAAACCTGATCTGATCAGTGAACCCACCATCTAGTGGCCAAATCATGACACCGCATGGCAAACGCATTCACTGAGAGGCAACATTTATTTGTCTTTTGTGTTTTTAAAGTCTTTTCTTTTGGCTGGATCCTTAACCTTCCAAATAGGATGCTGAAATATGACTTTGAAAAAAACGATAATTTATATTAGGAAAATATTCAGAGGATAATTGCTTCAAGCTACTTGCAAAGCTCAGACACACACAGAGGCCCTTTAAATAACAGACTGTAAGATGTGAAGTTTTTCCAGATTTGGCAACTGTACTGGTAAAGAATGTCTTTGAGATCATGGAGAAAGCAACAGTAATCCATCATATGGTGATTTCAAAACTAAAGGCTACACTGTAGATTCATAAGATACTTGCATTAGCTGGAATGTAACTAATCTTACGAATGAAGTGGAGACAGATGTGGGAAAACTGACTGACATTAGCAGTTCAGTGGCTGGAGGTGAGCCTGGAATGTTTTGTGCAATGTTAGACAGTATTATTGCCTTGGGTCTGGTGTCCAGGTCCAGGATGAAAGCAGATCTTTCGCTAAGTGTCCCAAGTTAACAACTTCATCATGCATGCTAGCTGAGCCAACTTGGACGGTCAGTGTGGTTAATCTAGAGACAGCACTGAGAACAAAGAAGAGAGAGAAATATAAAGTTTTGAATAACTTCAAAAGCATTTCCTCACCACCACCTGTTATTTGGCTATTTCATAAAACATTGGCATAGTCTGTGCTATCAAAATAACAGTGCACTCTTAAAACATGCTATTATTAAATCAAATATCAACAGTGCAACAATATTTTGACTTCAACCCCACATGCTCTTATATATTTTGACTTCAATCCCACATGCTCTTATCTTGTGCAGTAATCTTTTATGTGGCTCCTTACTGAATGCCTTTAGGAAATCTAAATACACTATATTTACTGGATCCCCTATGCCCACCATGTTGCATACTCAAAGAACTCCAGCAAATTAAAAAAAAACATTTTCATTCTTTAGAACCATGATGATTTTGTTTTGTTACTTTATGGTTTTCTAAGTATTCTGTCTCTTCCTTAATAATGGATGCAGGATTTCCCCAAAGATGGAAAGGAATGAAGGCATGCTCGATCCATGAAATCTAATAACATTAGGTTAGAGACAGGTAAATGATATCCTGCATATTGTTTGGACGTCTAGTATCCTCACAGCTCCATTTCACCTCATCTCTATAGCCTAGAGATGGAGTATTCTCATAAAGTCACCTTTCCCAACATTAGGATGTACTATTCCTCCGATCTTACCACCTCCTCTTCCAGATGTTCTTCCAAGTCTGGTGACACCAGACTAGGCCACGTCTGCAACCAGCTGCCCATCCACATTTTAGATGGGAAATACAACATAATGTAGAATGGTTCAGTATCTAAGCAGGAGCAATGCTAGTCAATGACTCATGGCCTCTTTAAACTTTTTGTGCAGTTTGATTTAGATATTGGTTTAAATGGAGATGTTAGGACATGTTGGATTCCATTAGAGAGAAGGATTGTGACAGACAGTATCTATGGAGAGGAATATTGCAGAGTTCCTCCAGCATTTTGTGTGTGTTGCCCAAGATTTGCAACATTGCAGAATTCTCGTATGTTTCTGACAGGTAGTGCCGACTTGTCGCATATCGGAAACCAATTGTTCAGGGATGTCATGTCACATAATCGGACCTCAGGAGCTCTATGTTCCACTCTATAAAGATACACTGCCCAAATAGTAACCATTTCCTGCTCTAAGATAGAAGAAGATGGACAGTCAAAGTTTTGCAATGGAGAAGCAGGAAGAGGTGGCCTGCAGTACAGATACACTGAGCAGGACTTCACCAGAGCTTCTATATCTTGCTCAATCCTAGACCCAGGCACAATGTAGAAACAGGGTCTGATTTTGGGCAGTCAGCACAGCTTTGTGCATGGGAAGTCTTGTCTGTTAAATTCCTTTGAATTATTCAAAGAGGTAACCAGGAGGGTAGATGGGGGTAGGGGGTAGATGTTGTCTTTGTCGACTTTAGCAAGGCCTTTGATAAGGTCCCTCATGGTAGGCTAGTCTGGAAGGTTTGATCGCATGGGGTCCAGTGGGAGATACCAGATTGGATTCATTATTGGCTCAGTGGTAGGAAGCAGAGGGTTGTTTCTCAGACTGGTGTGCCACAGGGGTCAGTGCTGAGGCCTTTGTTGTTTGCAACTTGGATAAACAATTTGGATGTGAATGTACAAGTCATGGTTTGTACATTTGTGGGTGAAACTAAAATAGGGGATGTTGTAGGCAATGTAGAAAGTTATGAAATATTAGAGATTGACCTTGATCAGCTAGAGATGTGGACTGAAGATTTGCAAATGGCATTCAGTCCAGATATATGTGAGGTATTGCATTTTGAAAGATCAAGTAAGGGTAGGACTTGTGCAGTGAATGGTAGGACCCTAGGGAGTAGTTTGAAACAGAGGGACCAAGGAGTGCCAGTGCATAGTTTGCTGAAAGTGATGTCACAGGTAGATAGATAGTGAAATGGGTGTTTACTATGCTGACCTTCATCCCTTGGGGCCATTGAGTGTAGAAATTAGGAGGTCATGTTGCAGTTGTATAAAACTTTGTTGAGACCTGACTTGGAGTACTGTTGGTGGGGGGGGGGGTGTCACCCTTTTATAGGAAAGATCTTAATAAACTAGAAAGAGTGCAGAATTCACTTATCAGGCTAATGCCTGGACTTGAGAGCCCAAGTTGCAAGGAAAAGTTATGCAGATTAGAGCGTTATGCCTTGGAACACCAGAGATTGAGGGATGATCTGAAAGAGGTATATAATACCATAGACAGAGTGAAAGCACGTAGTCTTTTTCTCAGTGAGGTGTGTTAAAAACAAGGTCAGTGGTGGGAGGTTTAAAAGGAACATCAGGGGCAGCTTCTTTGCACAAAGGTTGATACATATTTGGAATGAGCTGCCAGAAATAGTGGTTGAGGTGAGAATATTAGTAACATTTCAAAGTCATTTAGTTAAGTACATGGATAGGAATGGTTTAGAGGGCTATGGTCCAAATGCAGGCAGATATGACTAGTTTACTGGGCGACATATGAACAAATTTTGCAGAATGGCCTGTTTTCATACTTTGTGACTCTATATTTATTATATATCAGAGAAAAATGCATTGGGTGGCCTCATGGTGGATCCAGGCTAGCTATTCCTGAGACCTTGATCTTTAATGAATTTTGCTAGTGTTGGATGACAAGTAAATAGTGAACAGACGTCGCACCAATATTTTAAGCAAATGCTTGTCTGTGCTCTTTAATAAAGACCAATCTCTCCTTTCATGCAGAGGAACCAAATTTGAATGAGTACCGGGGCCTGGTTGGGGGGGAGGTATCTGGAGTTTGAATGGGCATTCTAGAGTGATTATTGTTGTTTTATCACCCTCCCAGGAAGGCAGTGGTGCATAGGGCAGTGTACTGGAGAATAAGACAATGAAAATAATAGTGAAATAACTAGCTTTGTTAAAATAAAGAATAAAATAAATGTTTAAGTACAGTACCCAAGGTTAGGCATTGGGTCCCATATTTTATAAAAGAATTGATCATTATTGTGAAAGGTTACAGGGAGAAGGCACGAAAATGGGATTGAGAAGGATAATGAATCAGCCATGATGGAATGATGGAGCAGACACAATGGGTCAAATGTCCTAATTCTGCTCTTATGTCTTATGTTCTTATTTAAAATGTAGTGTTGCTATTTTGATATGGCGATATTACCTGTAGTTGCAAAACATTTGCTATCTAAATGCATTTGTTCACTTGACTTAAACAAATACATGTAAAAATAGGTTCAGTTTGGCCAAGAATGAGTGGCAATCACCGGTGTTGGCTGGCAATTCCCAGTACTAGAATGTCACTGTTTTCTGAGAGCGAGGGTTAGGGTACTGCTATTTTTCAGAGGGAAGGTAGGATTTCTTCCAGATGTAGATCTGGTTTGTTCTCTGAGAAAGCAATATGAGATAATCTAGTCCGTTGAGGACATAGATTTAAATATTCCTGGCAGTTAGCGCACATTGAACAGTTTCATGTAACGATTTTACTGTCAATGTCCACACACTGTACAAAGATTCCAAAGTTACACATACAAGAGGTGGAGTTGGGATCGGGGTTACTTTATCATTCATTAACTAAATAAACAGAGATTGAACTGAACCAAAGCCGTAGAGTGACAGTGTGTGTGCTTGTGTCTGCGTATGTTCATGTGAATCCAGGTCCACAGAGAAGCTCGAGTTCCACTAAAAATTGACAACCAGTCACAACACAGCCAAACACGGTACAGGTGGCTACACTGACGGTAAGGTGGGGAGTATATCACTTCTTTGATTGCCTTTGCTATGTATTCTGTTGCACCTCTTCTGACTTCTATAATAGCAATTGAATCTAGAAATACTCCTATAGCAACCATTTGCTTTGCTGTTCATTTGGTTTCAACATGGAGGATTTGAGCTTTTTACATCTGTCATTACTGGTCAATCCAGCCAGCTGACACTGAATCCAAAAATTGTTATTTTTCTAATTGAATCTGGCTGAAGGTGACAGAGATGTGTGCTGAAGAGCAGCAATTGGTTTGTATTTAAATATCTCCAAAATCTTGTCCTTTCCACCTTCTTCAGCTTTAAGTCTCATTCCATGATATGCCCTCTTTGAATCTGGTATATTTTCTTACTTTGGTTGCTGTGCCTTCAGCTAACCAAAGTAAAGGTGCAGCAATGATTTATCTGTTTACTTCAATCTCTGTGAGACTCTCATAAAAACCCAACCTCTTTGCATCAATAACTTTCACCTAATGCTTTGCTGGCATCCATTTATTTTTATACTTCTATGCCTCAGGATAGTTTTCTACATTTGAAGTATTGTGTACAGGCAAATTATCGATGATGTAATCTACATGATTGTAGTCAATGGCTTTCAAACTGTTCTTCTGAAGAACATTCTGCAAATGGAAGCCATGCCTGCTAATGACAGTTGTTCTACTTGTCCAACGCCTGTCTCAGAATGTCAATTTTGGAAACTAGAAACAATTTTCAATCTTTCAACCCAGGTATAGAAAGCATTGGATGTAGAGTGGAGTGCCTCCATTGAGCCTTTCACCTCATGCTGGATTACCACGAAGATAGAGTGGTGGAGGAGTGTTGTTTTCTGACTGGGGGGTCCGTGACCAGAGGCAGTCTGCAAGGATTGGTGCTGGGACCTCTGTTGTCTGTAATATATGAAAATGATTTGGATGAAAGTGAGGGTGGGCCAATTAATATATTTGCAGATGACAGAGCAATTTGTGGGGTTGCAGACAGTGAGAAAGGTTGTCAAAGGACTCGGTAGGAAATCTATCAGTTGAGAATTTGGGTAGAGAAATAGTAGAGTGTAATTTGGGTATGAGTGCCATGCTGCATTTTGGGAGGTCAAATGCAAGAGGGAAAGCAGGACCTTCAGGATCATTGATGTATGGAGGGATCTTGAGGTTCAAGTCCATACCTCCCTGTAAGTGGCAACACAAAGAAAAGTTGATAATGTGTGAAGGGAAAATTGTAATGTGAAGCTCTGAATGAACTGGTTCTATATTGTGAATTCCTTTGATTTTAATGTACTTTAAGAAGACCCAAATATCACCTCATAGAATAACCATCAACGGCTGATAATTGAGATCATACCAACATCAACTGCATTTCGAAAGTAAGTGGGTAAATTGAATTGAATTGACTTTATTTCTTACATCCTTCACATACATGAAGAGTAAAAATCTTTGTTACGTCTCCATCTAAATGTGCAATGTGCGATCATAGTAAATTATAATAATTTATAATAAATAGAACAGTCAATGTAATATAGAGTACACTCAAGTCAGCCCGAGTTCATCAGTCTGATGGCCTGTTGGAAGAAGCTGCACCAGAGCCTGCTAGTCCTGGCTTTTATGCTGCAGTACTGCTTCACGAATGAAATAGGTTCAGCTGGAATAGATTGTGGTTGGGATGGCTTGGGTCCCCAATGATCCTACGGGCCCCTTTTACACACCTGTCCTTGTAAATGTCCTGAATCATGGGGAGTTCACAACTACAGATGCGCTTCTCTGCAGAGTCCTGCGATTAAGGGAGGTACAGTTCCCAAACCAGACAGTGATGCAGCCAGTCAGGATGCTCTCAATTGTGCCCCTGTAGAAAGTTCTTAGCATTTGAGGGTCCATACCAAACTTCCTCAACCATCTGACGTGAAAGAGGCGCTGTTGTACGGGAGAGGTTGTTTTCTTGACACCACTGTGTTAGAGAGATGACTTCTTCCCTGTAGGCCACCTCATTGTTGTTTGAGATGAGGCCAATCAATGTATGTCGTCGGCAAATTTAATTAGCAGATTGGAGCTCTGGGTGGAGATACAATCATGGGTATACAGGGAGTAAATGAGGGGACTCAGTACGCAGCCCGGAGGGGCTCCTGTGTTGAGAGTCAGAGGGTTGGAGGTGAGGGAGCCCATTTTTACTACCTTCTGGCGATCTGACAGGAAGTCCAGGATCCAGCTGCACAACACTGGGTCAAGGCTGAGGTCTCTGAGCTTCTTGTCGAGCCTAGATGGAACTATAGTGTTGAATGCTGAACTGTTGTCCAAGAACAGCATTCTCCAATAAGAATCCTTCTTCTCTAGATGTGTAAGGACGGAGGAAGGATGCGTATGGCGTCATCTGCTGATTGGTTGTGTCGGTAGGTGAATTGTAGGGGGTCCAGTTTGGGTGGTAGCAAGCTGCAGATGTAGTCCTTGACCAGCCTCTCAAAGCATTTGCTTATTATTGAGGTGAGTGCAACAGGACACCAGTCGTTCAGGCAAGTTAGCTTGGTCTTTTTTGGTACAGGGTCAATGGTGGATAATTTGAAGCAGGAGGGCACTCTACTCTGGGAGAGGGAGAGATTAAAAGTGTTGGTCAACACACCTGCCAGTTGTGCTGCGCACATCCTGAGTACTCGCCCTGGGATGCCGTCTGGTCCTGCAGACTTGCGACTGTCCACTGTTGGAAACATCTGCATTCCTCAGCCTCAGAGATGACCAGGTTGCAGGTTGTAGTGGTGGCTTTCCTCAAAGGCTCAGAGTTAGTGACATCAAACCGAGCATAAAATAGATTGAGCTCATCTGGGAGAGAGGCTGTGATGTTGGTGGCACCACAATGTTTGGCTTTGAAGTTTGTGATGGTGTGTAGCCCTCTCCACAACTCACGTGTGCTATTCGTTGTGAATCTTGACTCAATCTTCTCCCTATATTGTTGTTTCGCAGCCTTGATAACAAGTAATACACTAATCAAAATGAAGTTCTTTATATTTGCCTATCTCATTGTAACAATTTCAAGAAGCGTCTTCTGGTATGTATTAAATAGACTGTGGTCTGGTGAATATGACATTGTACATATCCTTATTCCTATGCATTCATTCTATATGGATAATTGGAAGTTAGAATTCAGGAAGAAAATAAAGAACATAAAGATGATATACTGTAACTCTATCAAATATCTACAAAACTCTTTATGAAACACTTCCAGTATATGGACTGCTGTAGTTCAAGGTGAATGTCAAATTTCAAAGCAGCAAGGATAAATGAACAATGAATGTCGACCTTGCCAATGAAGCCCACATTTGAAAAATGAATAGCAAGTGAGAAATTATTCCATCAGGATAAGTTATTAATAATTTGAACGTATAACACCTTGATACCTTTGACTTTTGCTTGCTGCATTCTAACTACCATTTGAAGACAGAGGCATCAAAATGTATGTGGTCTGACACGAATAATTACAAATCATCTCCGTAATAATTAATAGCTACTATTTATTATGAGTATTGAAGACAGACTGACATCATCCAAGTTCTAACGTAAGAATATAGAAAAAAATTGGAGCAAGATCCTTTGAACCTACTTTACCATTCATTGAGATCATGGATAATCTTCTATATTGCTGCCATTTTCACGCTTCCCCTCTACCACAGATGATGGAGCCCTTCACCATAACTCTAATTCCTGTGCCTTTGCTCTCACCATCTTGACTCCTGGCAGAGCAAGAACTGTATTCTCTTGGTCCTCACCTTTTGCTACACCAGCCTCAGTTGATCAATCTTCCCAATTTCTGCCAACTTCAACAAGATTCCATCACTGGGTACATTAGGGAGTATTCTGAAGTTAGGTGAATATAGCAGGTATTAATTCAAACAAGAGTAAGTCTTAAATTCTTAATGTAAATTGTAAATTACAAATAGTAAATTGAAGTTAAAAGTGCAGGTTGGCCCACAGACTAAGTATGGCTTACAAACTGGTGACCACAAGACCTTTGAATATGCATCAGCCAAACATTAAGACAATAGAGTTATGTTAAGTGGTTTGCATCAATCCAGGCAGCTATAGATTTAGGTAATTTCCACCACTGTAAACAAGTTCAAGGAAGCTTGCAGACCAGACTGAATATATTAATTAGTATATCAAAAAGCTGATCTATTGTGTACTCAAAGAGTGAGCTCACACAAACACCAATCTTGGGGTCTAGCTCTCTGTCTTCAGAAGGGTTTAGAACATCTGTATCAATTAGTTTGTTCCTACAAGTTTGAAAATTCAGAAATGCCTCCCACTATAGATATGTAATTCAAAGGAAGTATTGTCAACCCAAATATTGAAGTAAACCATGTGTTACATACCCCGTAACTGGGTTGCCAAACCAGCAGCAATGGACCACTTAGTTGGAGTCTGGATTACTGGAACTAAGAAAGTTTTATTAAAGAAATAGGTAACACAGTACTCTAATAGTAAGGATATAAATGCAACAGGTTAGCAATGGTAAAACCCACATGTACACAGAACTAGGATAATAGGATCAATCAAGCTCTATCGCAGTCTAAGGGTAAAATGATCAGTCTCAAGTGACGCAGAGTTCAGTTCAGCTTAGTATAGTTCGCAGTAATTGCTGTTGTGCCATTGGGGGCGGGGGGGAGAGAGAGAGAGAGGGAGAGAGAGCGCGCGCAAATGATGATATTCAAATCGGATTCAAACAGACCTCTGATATTCCTCACAGTTAGCTTTTGGGTGAGCCCTTTGTAATGTCTTCTGAGGTCACCGACTGTGACCCCTCCTTTCCGGATATGATCATTCTTCTGCGGTGAACCCGGCACCCAGGCAAGGGCGGACACACACACCAGGTTCCCGCTGATCGTACCCTTTTCACCCTGTGTGTCTATGGTCGGTCCTGCGACCAGACCTCCAAAACTCCCAACAACTTGTGGGGGGGCACCGCACTTCCAGGGTCTCGTTATCTCGTGGTGTCGTGGTGTCGTGCCTTAGCGAACCTGTCTCTTTTATCCCCCTGCTGGGGTATCGCCTGTCCATCAAACGTCAAACAGTTTAGGTTCAAAGCAACCGGTCTGACAATACTCGGAACTGTGTCTCTTTTCGTTAATCTCTCTCATCTCTCATTAACATTTGGAATGTTTCTCTCTTTGTCTCTCTTATCAGCATCAATCTTCTGATAACTTGGTCTTTTGTCACACGTCATTGTAACTATTGCAATTGTATTGAATCACCTACTGTTACCTTTAATCTTAAGGGTATAAAATACATAGAGGGTCACAGAAGAATGTCTGCTTGTTTAGATGAATAAAGACTTCTATATCACCAGTTTCAGTGTCTCTCCAGCAACTTAGATTGTAGTTACAATATAATACATCTTTCCCTTCCTTCTCTTTCAGTATTTTGAAGGAACCCTTCCCTTTGTGAATCCTTGGTCCACTCTTCCATCTAACAACCCATTCCCCTTCCTGCAGGACTTCCCAAGACATCAGCAGCAGACGTATCACCTATTTTACCTCTTCCCTTCCCACTATCCAGGGACCCAAATGTTTCTTCCTGGTGTAACAGTGATTCACTTGTGCTGTTTCCGATTTAGTGTACAACTTTTGAGGTTCATAATGTGGTGTCCTCTCAGTTGGAGGAACCAAACCCAGATTGTGGAGCAAGGGTGATTATGAGCTTCCCTTTGCTTTCATTTTGATTTTTCATCTCTGTTCCACTCTGACCAATCTCTATGTAAGCCATACACTGTCATAACAGAGCCAATGTATATTTGAGGAACAGCACTTCATAAGAACATAAGAAATAGGAGCAGGAGTAGACCATTCGGCCCATCGAGCCTGCCCCACCATTCAATAAGATCATTGCTGATCTGTCCGTAAACTCAGCTCCATCTACGTGCCTTTTCCCCATAGCCCTTAATTCCCCTACTATGTAAAAATCTACCCTACTGAATCTTAAATATATTTAGTGAAGGAGCCTCAACTGCTTCCCTGGGCAGAGAATTCCACAGATTCACCACTCTCTGGGAAAAACAGTTTCTCCTCATCTCCATCCTAAATCTCCTCCCCTGAATCTTGAGGCAATGTTCCCTAGTTCTTATCTCACCTACCAATGGAAACAACTTTCCTACTTCTATCTTATCTATTCCTTTCAAAGTTTTGTATGTTTCTATAAGACCCCCTCTCATTCTTCTGAATTCCAGAGAGTCTTGTCCCAGGTGAATCAATCTCCCCTGATAGGTTAACCCCTTCATCTCTGGAATCAACCTGGTGAACCTCCCACTGCCTCCAAAGGCAGTATACCCTTCCTCAAGTATGGAGACCAGAACTGCACACAGTTATTCCAGGTGCGGCCTCACCTGTACCCTGTATAGTTGCAGCATGACATTCCTGCTCTTGAATTCAACCCCTCTAGCAATGCAAGCCAACATTCCGTTTGCCTTTTTAATAACCTGTTGTACCTGCAGGCCAACTTTTTGCGATTCATGAACAAGCATTCCCAAGCCCCTCTGCACAACAGCATGCTGCAATCTTTCACCGTTGAAATAATAATCTGCTCTTCTATTTTTTTCTTCCAAAGTGGATGATCGCGCATTTACCAACATTGTATTCCATCTGCCAGATCTTGGCCCACTCACTTAATCTACCCCTATTCCTCTGCAGACTCTCCACATCCTCTGTACAATTTGCTTTTCCACTCAGTTTAGTGTCATCAGCAAATTTTGCTACGCTACGCTCAGTCCCCTCTTCCAAACCATCAGTGTAAATGGTAAACAGCTGCAGGCCCTGCACTGACCCCTGCGGCACCCCACTCACCACTGACTGCCAACTGGAGAAACAACCATTCATACCAACTCTCTGCCTTCTATTGGTTAACCAATCCACTATCCATGCGAATACACTTCCTCCAACTCCATGCATCTGTATCTTATTTATAAGTCTCTTGTTCGGCACCTTATCGAACGCCTTCTAGAAATCCAAGAATACGACATTCACCTGTTTCCCTCTATCCACTGCACTCATTATGTCCTCAAAGAACTTCATCTTTCTTTTTGACACGTTGCAGACTTCTGGACTCAATTTGCATTCTGTAATTTTAATCATCTTGTTTTCTCTGATTGTGTCAGATTTGGCCATTTTTGCTGCATCATTCACCTGTGATAATGGATCATTTATCTTTCAATGAATGTAATGAAGTAATATTGAAGCTCTGTAAAACTGATTAGACCGTACCTGGAATTTTGTGTTCAGTTCTGTTTGCCTCATTAAAGGAAGGATGTGAAAGCTTTGGTGGCAATGTGGGGTACTATTGGGCAGCCCTACGATTGGATATCTAATATAACATGCATGTGGCTTTGTCAAAGACCGTCCCACAGATTAAAGTTCTTATTCAAACTAAGCAACAGCAGCCTTCACACAAATACGTCTTTAAGAAAATAAAATTAAATTTTCCTATCTTTTAAATGTATAGTCTAGCTTTTTAATGAGTTATAAAGAAGCACACTTATTACTACATCAGAAGTTTGTTTCTAAAAAATATTTTGATAATAGTTTTCAAAACAATTGTCTTATTTTGTAATCAAATTATTTTATTTTATGTATTTAAATATATTATTCAGAGATGGGTCCATAGGCTTCACCGGACTACCAAAGGTGTCCATGGCATAAAAAGCAGGTTAAGAACCCCTGGGCTGGATTGATCTTGGAGTAGGTTACAAAGTTAATCATCATTGTGGGCCAGGGGCCTGTACTGTGTGTATGGCTCTTTGTTCTATGTTCTAGAGCAATTAGATGGCATCTTACAGCTTATGTCATTCTCTTTCCGATCAGCCGTCCTCATGGAAATTCTGAGACTCTTCTGCTCATGCTCTGGTCATACAGTATGTGTTGGAATGTCTTGATACACTGCCAGCTATGGCAAATAGCTTCCATGCTTTTAGCATGTGTTATTCAAGTCTGACTGTTTGGGTTGACAGATGATCTTGCACTCTATTGCTCGTCTCCTCCTTCATGCACTATGCTCACTCTACATGAAGTTAAGAACCCATTATGGCACAGTCCACAGATCCTGCAAACATCTTGACCATTTTGGTGAATACTTAAATGCAAGAAACTCAATGACTTCCTGACCAACCTCTTTCAATGGGACGGACATTAACCCAACAAAGTGGGTGGTTGCCCAAATTCATGATCCATCATCATGGGCATACATACCCAAGCATAAATGTCACAAAAGTTAGCTTTTTGCAGTAGCACTACAGTACATGAATAACAAAAAATAGACATAAATTAACATAAGTTATGCATAACTTACATGAGAATAGGGATTGCCTACCGGAGTCTCTGTGGGGGGTGGAAGTTAGGAACAGGAAGGGGTCAATAACTCTACTGGGTGTTTTTTATAGACCACTTAATTGGAAAAGAGACATCAAGGAGCAGATAGGGAGACAGATTCTGGAAAGGTGTAACAATAACAGGGTTGTCGTGGTGGGTGATTTTAATTTCCCAAATATCGATCAGCATCCCCCTAGAGCGAGGGGATCAGATGGGGTGGAGTTTGTTAGGTGTGTTCAAGAAGGTTTCTTGGCACAATATGTAGATAAGCCTACAAGAGGAGAGGCTGTACTTGATATGGTATTGGGAAATGAACCTGATCAGGTGCCAGGTCTCTCAGTGGGAGAGTATTTTGGAGATAGTGATCACAATTCTATCTCCTTTACCATAGCATTGGAGAGAGATAGGAACAGACAAGTTAGGAAAGTGTTTAATTGGAGTAAGGGGAAATATGAAGCTATCAGGCAGGAACTTGGAAGCATAAATTGGGAACAGATGTTCTCAGGGAAATGTACGGAAGAAATGTGGCAAGTGTTCAGGGGATATTTGCGTGGAGTTCTGCATACGTACGTTCCAATGAGACAGGGAAAGGATGGCAGGGTACAGGAACCGTGGTGTACAAAGGCTATTGTAAATCTAGTCAAGAGGAAAAGAAGAGCTTACAAAAGGTTCAAAAAGCGAGGTAATGATAGAGATCTAGAAGATTATAAGGCTAGCAAGAAGGAGCTTAAGAAAGAAATTAGGAGAGCCAGACGGAGCCATGAGAAGGCCTTGGTGGACAGGATTAAGGAAGACCCCAAGGCATTCTACAAGTATGTGAAGAGCAAGAGGATAAAACATGAGAGAATAGGACCAATCAAGTGTGACAGTGGAGAAGTGTGTACGGAACTGGAGGAGATAGCAGAGGTACTTAATGAGTACTTTGCTTCAGTATTCACTACAGAAAGGGATCTTGGCGATTGTAGGGATGGCTTACAGTGGACTGAAAAGCTTTAGCATGTAGATATTAAGAAAGAGGATGAGCAGGAGCTTTTGGAAAGCATCAAGTTGGATAAGTCACTGGGACCGGAAGAGATGTACCCCAGGCTACTGTGGGAGGCGAGGGAGGAGATTGCTGAGCCTCTGGCGATGATCTTTGCATCATCAACGGGGACGGGAGAGGTTCTAGAGGATTGGAGGGTTGTGGATGTTGTTCCATTATTCAAGAAAGAGAGTAGAGATAGCTCAGGAAATTATAGACCATTGAGTCTTACTTCAGTGGTCGGAAGTTGATGGAGAAGATCCTGAGAGGCAGGATTTATGAACATTTGGAGAGGCATAGTATGATTAGGAATAGTCAGCATGGCTTTATGAAAAGCAGGTCGTGCCTTACGAGCCTGACTGAATTTTTGGAGGATGTGACTAAACACATTGACGAAGGTAGAGCGGCAGATGTAGTGTATATGGCTTTCAGCAAGGCATTTGATAAGGTACCCCATGCAAGGCTTATTGAGAAAGTAAGGAGGCATGGGATCCAAGGGGACATTGCTTTGTGGATCCAGAACTGGCTTGCCCACAGAAGGCAAAGTGTGGTTGTAGACGGGTCATATTCTGCATGGAGGTTGGTGACTAGTGGTGTGCCTCAGGGATCTGTTCTGGGACCTCTACTCCTCGTGATTTTTATAAATGACCTGGTTGAGGAAGTGGAGGGATGGGTCAGTAAATTTGTTGATGACACAAAGGTTAGAGTTGCTGTGGATAGTGTGGACGGCTGTCAGAGGTTACAGCGGGACATTGATAGGATGCAAAACTGGGCTGAGAAGTGGCAGATGGAGGTCAACCCAGATAAGTGTGAGGTGGTTCATTTTGGTAGGTCAAATATGATGTCAGAATATAGTATTAAAGGAAGGACTCTTCGCAGTGTGGAAGATCAGAGGGATCTTGGGGTCTGAGTCCATAGGTCACTCAAAGCAGCTGCGCAGGTTAACTCTGTGGTTAAGAAAGCATACAGTGCATTGGCCTTCATCAATCGTGGGATTGAGTTTAGGAGCCGAGAGGTAATGTTGCAGCTATTTAGGACCCTGGTCAGACCCCACTTGGAGTACTGTGCTCAATTCTGGTCGCCTCACTACAGGAAGGATGTGGAAACCATAGAAAGAGTGCAGAGGAGATTTACAAGGATGTTGCCTGGATTGGGGAGCATGCCTTATGAGAATAGGTTGAGTGAACTTGGCCTAATTTCCTTGGAGCGACGGAGGTTAAGAGGTGACTTGATAGAGGTGTATAAGGTTATGAGAGGCATTGATTGTGTGGATAGTCAGAGGCTTTTTCCCAGGGCTGAAATGGCTAGTATGAGAGGGCACAGTTTTAAGGTACTTGGAAGTAGGTACAGTGGAGATGTCAGGGGTAAGTTTTTTACGCAGAGAGTGGTGAGTGCGTGGAATGGGCTGCCGGCAATGGTGGTGGAGGCGGATATGATAGGGTCTTTTAAGAGACTCCTGGACAGGTATATGGAGCTCAGAAAAATAGAGGGCTATAGGTAACCCTAGGTAATTTCTAAGGTAAAGAGATGTTTAGCACAGCTTTGTGGGCTGAAGGGCCTGTATTGTGCTGTAGGTTTTCTATGTTTCCACAATAAACAAAAGTGAATTTTATGCCATTAGTGAAACTTGTGGGAAATATAGTCTGAGGTAGAATTAGGATGCTTTAGGGCAATTCAAGAACCTAATGGCAGCAGGGAAGAAACTGTTGTTGAACGTTGAAGTGTTGATCTTCAGGCTCCTGTACCTCCTACCTGATGCCAATAACAAGAAGAGGTTATGGACCTGGTGGTGGGGGTCGTTAATGGTTGATATCACTTATGTGAGACATTGCTCAGGTATGCCCTTGGTGGAAATGACAGATCAATCTATATCAGCTGATTCAGTTCAAATCAATATTGTTTACTATCATTTCCAGTACACAAGTGCAAAGGAAAATGAAATAATTGTTAATCTGGATTTGTGGCAGCACACAAAACCACAATAAGAACATAATAATAGAAACACAATAAATATATACACATGATATAACATATATAGGTAAATAGATTGATTTGTGTCCATAAGATGATGGTAGGCACAGGAGTCTCTGTACATAAGGACAGGAAATGATAAAGTAGTGGTGGAATGGGACCGTGGAGGGGTGCCGATGGAGGTGTTGATCAGCCTTACTGCACGGGGCAAGTACCTGTCTGAGTCTGGTGGTCTGGTGGATGCTTCGTAGCGTCCTCCCTAATGGGAGTAGGACAAACATTATTAAGCAGGGTGGGTGGGATCCTTCATGATGTTACTGGCACTTTTCCAGCTAGTTTCTGTACACATGTCCTTGATGGTGGGTAGGTTGATGCTGGCTGATGCATTGGGCAGGTTTTGACTGCCTGTGCACTAGCAAAGCAATAACTGGAGTGATCACTTGTACCATCAGATTACTTTAAAATACTACACAATAGCATGCTCACTGACATTTCCTACTATACCTGAAAGCTGAGTTGTGAGGGAGCTGTTGACATCGAGACAAAAGTTAACTGAACGGGGTACCAGTGAGTTATACAGTTCAACAAGCAGTCTGCTGGAATTATCGATGATTTGGGTTAAAAGCCTGCATCAGGACTGTCAGAGTTCAGATGCAGGGCTTTGGCCCAAAACATCAACAGTTCCTTTCCTCCCACAGCTGCTGCTTGACCCGCTGAGTTCCTCCTTCAGCAGATCGCTGGTTGGTCCATAATGCGACATCTGGCGGTCTCCAGTGTCTCCAATGGAGTTCCCCATACAGGAAGGAAATAACAAATTCCAAACAAGGTCACAGACATTTAAGGGATTCTGCAAATGCTGCAAATCTGAGCAAATCTCACAAATGCTGGAGGAACTCAGCAGGATAGGCAGCATCAGTGGAGGGAAATGAGCACGTTTTGGGTCGAGACACTTAATGGTACTGTGTTAGACAATATAAAATATAAAAAAAAACATAGATGTTGGAAGGCAGCGTTTACTGGCTATGATACTGCCGCTCAGTGAGCAGTCTAGGTCTAATCTGTATCATCTGCTATCATAATTATATGTGTTTATCATGAGAAGTTTGGATTTTTTGCTAATTGCAGTCTTCTGTAGCAGGAACAACTACTCTGATAAATAAGCATCATACTGGATGTCAGCTACAGAGAATTCAGGGAGTATTTAATTAACAAAAGAATCTGTTCATTATTCCCAAAAACTCATCAGAACCAGAGTAAATGAATCTCACATCAGTACTGTCAGATGTTAAATCAGACTTTTTACATCAACGTGGAAATTGCAGGACTGCAAGGCACAGGCTGGGTAACGTTTAGTGATGGTCTAACTCTTGTCTCCGTACCATTTACAAGATACAGATCAATCATGGGATGAAACATTCATCATTCAGTGAGCTGGAGTTACGGATAAGAAGCCCCGTGTTAGCCAGGAAGGGTTTTTTTTTATTAGTGCACTTGTCACTGAATGCATTATGAAGTCAGAGAAAGTAGCAGGAAGGTAATTCCACTGACAAAGCCCCAAGCAATCTGTCCCTCCGTGACTGATGTACCTTGACTGCAGCATTTGCAATTATTTTCTGAGGCTACTCCATCGCCATTTCTCAGACCCAAGCTCTGTATCAGTAGGAAGGACAGGGACAACAGGTCTAAGCGGAACCCACTATCTGCTGCCCTTTAAGGCTCACACCATTCCATTATAGTTCCCTCTTTTCTGCCAGAGCTACACCATCGCAGTAAGTAGATATCGAGAATGGTGGCCTGAATGTGGTTGTGAATACTTCAGCCTTGTCTCTAGCACTCGTGCGCTAGGGTCCCCCGATGCTGAGTAATGGATGTTTTTGCATCCTCCGCCCATCAGCAATTTTGTCCAAGTTTCCTGCCTAGTCTGTTCCATCTCAGTTTCAGTATTGTAGTTACAGTACAACTGGATGTCTTGCTTGGCCATTTTAGAGTTAAACACGACAAAGGATAGCACATGTAAAATATATTAGTGGATCAGGCAGGCTTTAGTGGTTATCATCATTAATAATGCCTTAGTTTTCATTAAATGTTTCCAGATTATCAATTGAATTTAAACTCCATAGTGGCCATTGTGAGATTGAACTCAAGTCTCAGATATCGGTAGTTTAAGTTTCTTGGCTCAATAGGCAAATATCTTCATTGCTTCATTGCAACCATAGGTTACCTGTAGCTAACAAGTCTGTTCCCGTTGCAAAAGCAAACTGCATCTGTGGAAGGAAATGGACTGTCGACAGAAATGGACAGTCTCCAATCTGCTTCTGTTGCTGGGAGAGGCCAGTTTATCAAAGACAGAGGTTGAGGGAAAACATCAACAGGAAATGACTAACATTCTTTCTGAAAATCTGTTGAAACTCAACTGTAACAATAACAAGCTGTGTCATTCTGTATCACATGCTCAATGCATTTTTTCTATATATTGCATACTGCATTCACCTAATGAACATGTACACTGCCCTCCAGCAGGTTTGCCTGTAATATCAATATTGTTGCAAGCTGAAGGGGATTGTACAGAATGACCCTTGAACAGGTCGCATAGTTCTGACCTTATATGGAAATAATTTCACTGTTTGGTGATCGAGTGTTATGCATTTTCTGTGCCAGGAAAACTCTTTGTGTGCTGTACTCTCTCTCCTTCAGCAAACTGCTGCCATACTGAGACATATTTTGTTCATTTGTTTGGTTCTGTTTCTTACTCAGTATTTTGAAATGACTTTTAGTCAGCAGGCAGCAATTATTAATCATATTTTAATCCAATTTTTTAAAGTTTTGAAAGCACGCCATGGCATGCTATGTTCATTCTTACTCAGTAAATCACAGTTGGGATTGTTCTACCAATTGCATAATACCTTTATATCCTGTGGACCTTGTAACTCCAGAAATGACAACAACTATAATCCCCATCTCACTTTAGTGGGCTTTACAGCGTAGAAATTACTGCTTGAAATGTTCAAAATGGTCATTTGCTCCAGCTGCTGCTTTTCTTTTTAAATAACATGTTATTTTCTAAAGCCTTTCTTTAATGATTTCATATTGAGTAATTTATCAATGGAGAATTAATTAGTGTCATTGAGACGTGCAATATGGAAACAGGCCTTACAGTCCGCCAGGCCTGCACTGTCTGTCAAGTACCCATTTGTACTAATCTTAAATGAATCTCCATCAACTGCCCTCAGATTCTACCACTCACTCACACTCTAAGGGAAATTTACATTGGACGTTAACTGATGAAGGGAAACCAGATCACCCTAAGGAAATACGAACAGTCACTGCAAGAATAGGTGAACTCCACACAGACTGTACCAGAGGCAGACATCCCACCTCTCCTGGAAGTTCCGGGAGTCTCCCGCATATTAATAGCGGCTCCCTGATGCCCGCAAATTATATACAATATCACGGAAATCAATTTTTTGAGAGCGAGTGAGTGAGAGAGAGAGAGAGAGAGAGAGCGCGCGTGAGAGAGAGCGCGAGTGCAAGAGAGAGAGAGAGAGCGACCACGAGAGAGAGAGCGTGACCATGAGAGCGAGCGCGAGAGAGAGAGCAAGGGAGAGCGCGAGAGAGAGCAAGAGAGAGAGCAAGAGAGAGAGAGCGACCACAAGAGAGATCGAGTGTGAGAGAGAGAAAGAGAGAGCGAGAGAGAGAGCGTGTGAGAGAGAGCAAGAGAGGGAGAGAGAGCGACCACGAGAGAGAGAGAGACCGAGAGAGCGAGAGCAAGAGAGAGCGAGAGCAAGAGAGAGAGCGCGCGAGAGAGAGCAAGAGAGAGCGAGTGAGTGCGAGAGAGCAAGAGAGAGAGAGAGAGAGAGAGAGAGCGACCACGAGAGAGAGAGAGAGCGAGAGAGTGAGAGCGAGAGAGAGCGCAAGAGAGAGAGAGAGATCGAGAGAACGCCATGGGAGAGTGTTCCAAAAACAGAAAATATAAAACGCACATCACCCCAGACTACACTAAAGTGTACCCCTGCCTAATAGGGGTGAAAAATAATGACAGTGATGCTCGCTGCACTGTTTGCAACAGTGACTTTTCTATTGCCCGTGGTGGGTTAAGACTGTAAAAGACATGCTGAGGTGAGTTTAACAGATGTCATTCATTCATTAGCATAGCTAACATTATTTAAACTAGCTGGCCAGCTGCTCAGGAGCTACTGTATTGCAGACATCCCACCCCTCCCGGAAATTGATGGTGCTACCTCCCTGAAATGAGTTTTTGCAGGGTGGGATGTCTGCAGAGGTCAGGGGTGAACTTGGGTGATGGGAGCTGTGAGGCAGCAGTTCTGCTAGCTGTACCACTCTGCTGCACAAGTGATTCAATGCTGGAATAACGCCCTGTTTCAGGTGGCTCAGCTGGGATCAGGCTGGGAGGTGGTGAGGGGGGGAAATAAAGTCAACAACTGCTTTTATTGACCACATTTTATTCCCTCCCTCTTTCCTGGGTGCAAGCAGCATGTTTCATTTCCAGCTTCAGGCTCCCTCTCACATCACATGATGTCCTGCCCTGGACATGCTTTATTAATGATGGCCTTCTACCACCCTGGACATGCTCTGTTCTCATTACAATCAGCAGATTGATTCCTGAAATGGCAGGACTTTCATATGATGAAAGACTGGATCGACTAGGCTTATACTGGCTGGAATTTAGAAGATTGAGGGGGGATCTTATTGAAACGTATAAAATCCTCAAGGGATTGGACAGGCTCGATGCAGGAAGATTGTTCCCGATGTTGGGGAAGTCCAGAACGAGGGGTCACAGTTTAAGGATAAAGGGGAAGCCTTTTAGGACCGAGATTAGGAAAAACTTCTTCACACAGAGAGTGGTGAATCTGTGGAATTCTCTGCCGCAGGAAACAGTTGAGGCCAGTTCTTTGGCTATATTTAAGAGGGAATTAGATATGGCCCTTGTGGCTAAAGGGATCAGGGGGTATGGAGGGAAGGCTGGTACAGGGTTCTGAGTTGGATGATCAGCCATGATCATAATAAATGGCGGTGCAGGCTCGAAGGGCCGAATAGCCTACTCCTGCACCTATTTTCTATGTTTCTCTTTTTCTATTACAATCACCAGGGACTGGGTACAGCAGCCTGAAGACCTGTACTCAATCGTTTAGGAACTGTTTCTTCTCCTTTACATTAGGTTTCTGAACCCATGGACATTGCCTTATTATTCCTTTATTTTCATTGCAACTTGTAGTAATATTTATGTATTGCACTGTACCGCTACCAGAAAACAACAAATTTCACATTATACGCCAGTGATAATAAGCTTGATTCTGATTCTTTTATCATTGCTGGGTCAAAATCTCACAGTTAGCAGCAGCGATACACAGGCTGCAGCAGTTGATTATAAAGGTTTGCAGCAAGCTTCCACTACCAGGCCTTCCATTATTGCGCAGCCTGAGAAGGAATTTCTAAAAATATCACCCTTTGGGTTTTGTTTGTGCAAGAGTTTTACTCTAAAAATGCTGGCAGGATTTATGTTTCTGGGAGCTGTACAATCTGATTGTCTCTTTATCGGAAAACCCATCATCCAGCCAGGGAAGGTTGGATTGTGACCACTGATTACTTTAAAAACATTTTCAGACATTCTGCCCAATCTCCATTTTGGCTGAGGAAATGCCATTCACTTCAGGCCAGGATTAAACTAGGTTCCTTCCTGATCTTTATGGGTCAGTCCATCAGATACTCACTGCCACTCACCAGTGCTGTGAAATCGTTCATAGGGAAACCCCGCAGCCCTCACTGCGACTTTAGTCTGTACCCAGTTTAAAGGACGGCTCAGCCCTGCTCTGCACCTCAGGAGAAATACTTGGTTTCTTTCCACTTGGTCATGATTTTTGTCTGGAGAATGAGATTTCAACTGGATGCTGATTCCCCCAGTTGTGTACATTCTCCGCTCTTCAGACTTACTGAATTGCACACCCACACTCAATTTTGCTGTCCACCCTTCCTGTTTATGGCTTATTACATTCTGAGCATGGTTTATTTGATCTTTCCTAATTTTAGAGACACATTCTCAGAAATTTCTGTTCACCATGCTCCAATCTCATTGGCAGACATTATACCTGCAGGGGAGTTGCATATAGAATAGAACTTTGACACCGGCAGGTTGACCAAACACACATAAATAAACTCAATGAGCTCGAAAGACAATCTCTTATCAAGTATGGACTGTGCCATGCTGTTCATGTATTCTTTAACGCAGTACGGCGATCTATGAGGTAACTTCCTTGAAGTTAGTTCTAATCACATACCTGGAGTTTGAGACAAAATTTCCTTCTTTTACCAACAGAAACAAAATATTATGCATGATTTTTGAGGAAATTATACTAAAATGTGGGTGTCGGTACAGTTCAAATTATTTCAGGCAACATTAACCTGCCTTTACACAATAGGTGCCTTAATTTTTATTTTGAAAAATCTTCAAATCTTGCTAAGTTATATAGTGACCTCATCATGATTCAAATTGGCATGTATTGAAGTCCTGTGGAAGTGATGTCTGGTTAGGTCGGAAGTCCAGCTACCAAATATGCTTTTCTTTAGTCTGATAGACAACACTTAAATTAGATACTTAAATGTTTTATTTTTAATTTCAAAATGTTTGTATCTGGTGTAGTAGGATTCTGAAACCATGATATCTATAATGTTATTAATATAGCTGTTTGTTGAAATGACTGATAGAGCTGCCAAGATCAGAATGTGTCTCTTATATTTCTTTGGACAAGGTGCTTCCTCCTTTATCCAGACAAGAACCATCATAAGACAATGCAAACTGAATTCCAAATTAAGATAATGTAAAAATTGTTGAAAACTCTTAATTTTTACTTATATATTAGTTTCGGAAAATAAATGGATGCAACAAACCTTTGAAGATAAAATATTAGCAGGTGCACTTCATAAAGATTCCCAGTAATTTTGGGCTTGAGAGTGTTTGATAAGGGAAATTTATAAACATCTTTAATGCTTTTAGAATGCATTGGCCTTCATCAACCATGGGATTGAGATTAAGAGCCGAGAAGTAATGTTACAGTTTTATAGGACCCCGGTCAGATCCCACTTGGAGTTCTGTACTCAGTTCTGGTCACCTCACCACAGGAAGGATGTGGAAACTATAGAAAGGGTGCAGAGGAGATTTACAAGGATGTTGCCTGGATTGGGGAGCATGCCTTACAAGAATAGGTTGAGTGAACTCGGCCTTTTCTCCTTGGAGCGACGGAGGATGAGAGGTGACCTGATAGAGGTGTATAAGATGATGAGAGGCATTGATCGTGTGGATAGTCAGAGGCTTTTTCCCAGGGCTGAAATGGCTAACATGAGAGGGCATAGTTTTAAAGTGCTTGGAGTAGGTACAGAGGAGATGTCAGGGACAAGCTTTTTAATGCAGAGCGTGGTGAACATGTGGAATGCGTTGCTGGCGACGGTGGTGGAGGCGGATACAATAGGGTCTTTTAAGAGACTCCTGGATAGGCATATGGAGCTTAGAAAAATAGAGGACGATGGGTAACCCTAGGTCATTTCTAAAATAAGTACATTTTCACCACGGCATCGGAGCCGAAGGGCCTGTATTGTGCTGTAGGTTTTCTTTGTTTCTAACGCAACAAAGAGCTCTAGAGTTAATATGCTCATTATAAATGTGCAGGAGAAGCATCAGTTAAATTGTGTTCTAGGACACTCTCATAGACAGCAGTGTTAAAAATATACTCAGAGGCAATGAAAAATGCACTAACATTATGATGAAGTGTGCTTACTCGTTTCTAACGGGTTGAGGGGATGAACTTCAAGATAGATCAGCTTTTTAGGGATATTGACAGCAGGATAATAATCTGATTAGTTGGTAGTATTAACTCCTTTGGTCTTCTTTGAAATATTACCACAGGTTCCTTTATATGTCCTCAAGAGGTTCAACATCTCAACCAAATGCAAAGAATGGAACTTGGGTCATGTGACAAACCTGTCGTAATCAGTATTGAACATTCACAAATATATATATATAAACAGCAGAGCCAAAATAAACTGTAACAAGGAGTGGATGCCAGGCCTAAGTTTGAACCTGGACTGTTCTGGTGAAGTTCTGTATCTCTAACCAACGGACTACCAAGAGAGACTTACATTAGGTGGACCAAGTTGCAGAGGAGACTAGACACGAGGATAGAATTGAACAAAGATCTTTTCTTGTGAATTAGTTAGCAGAGAACACAGGCCAGGACTTGGAAATCACTGCATACAGGATACGTAAGCTCAAGTTGGAGTAAAGACAAACAAAATAAATAGAGAAATAAATAATTGAAATAGAGGAACAAAATATTGCAAGGGGGCACTGATAACTAAAATGAGATACAAGTGGAAATAATCAAGGGAGCATGAACATTGGAGCTTGGCGGACTCTGGCACCCCCTAGTGATCAGATCGAAGCATGACAGGAATCCCTCCAACAGCCAGCACCTAATGGCCCAGGACAATTGGGTGGCAACAGTGGAAGCCTCTGATCAGGTCTGTGTCAAGGACGTCACAGGAGGGAACTCACAACCTTTCCTCTGGTCATAACCCTCCCAATCCATCAAGTACTGGAGCCGGCCACAGATCACATGGGAGTCTAGAGGCTGATGGATAGTGTATGCCGACTGACTGTTGATAATGCAAGGTGCTGGGAGGCAGTCTTGGGACTGGCACCAGTGTACTGCACAGAAGGGGCCTCAGAAACGAGACATGGAAGGTGCAGATGATACGCATGGCGTGTGGCAACCGCAGATGGTAAGTTACTGGGTTGATCTGATGGAGACCCCTGAACTCTCTGATGTAGCATGGTGCCATTTTCTGAGACTCAACCTGGACAGCAAGGTCTTTGGTGAAGATCCAGACTCTTTGACCAGGATGGAACAAAGGCCCCAGCCACCTTCAGCAGTTGGCATGCCGCTGTTGTTGTGGAGAGAACTCTGCAGGGCTGACAAGCTTTCTTCCACTTTTGCAGGCAACAACAGGCCAGCTGTTCAGCAGGTGGGACTCTCACCTCAGACTCCTGTCTGAGAATCAAAGGACGGGGATAACCTAAATGACACTCAAAGGGAGACATTCCCATAGAAAAGCAGTGCAGAGTGTTATGAGCAAACTCTGCCAGGTGGTTGGGTTGCCTGACACAAGGCACTTCAGGGTCTTCTCCAAGTGCTGGTTGGTTCTCTCCATTCTCCCATTGGACTGGGGGTGAAATCCCAATGGGAGACTGACCATGGGCTGACAGGGAGGTAAATTGAGGGCCTTGATCAGAAACTATGTCCCAGAGGAAGCTGTACACTCTAACCACAGGTTGCAGCATAAGGCTGGCCCTCTCCCAAGCTGAGTGAAGCTTGGATAGGGGCACAAAAGGGCAGGCCTTGGAGAACGTGGAACTCAATCTTCTCCAGTTTGATGGATAGTTAGTTCTGGAGTAAACAATGAAGGACCCGTTGAACATGTTGGATGTGTTCATGTTGGATCTTGGAGAAGATGAGTTTATCATCCAAGTACACAAAGGCAAAATGATGTAGCATCTTTTGGAGAACATCATTGATAAGGGCCCAGAAGTCCGTCGGAGCTTTGACTAAACCGAATGGTATCAGGAAATACACGTAGTGGCGGTTGGGTGTATCAAAGGTGTTCGTCCTTTCATCACTCTCCTGAAAGTAGACCAGCTTGTTTGCATTTTGGGGGTCCAGTTTGATAGAATGGTTGTCCCTTGCAGCAACACAAAATCTGTGGGCATTAGTGGCAAGCAGTATCAGTTCTTCACTGTGATGTTATTGAGACCTCGATAACCGATACTGTACATGGTTGGAGTCCACCATCCTTTCTCGCCACAAAGCAGGAGCCTGCTCCAGCAGAGGATGTGGAGGGGTGGATGAACCGGATGCCAAGTCATCATGGATGTGCTTCTCAATGGACACCCTTTCTGGAGCCGATAGGGAGTAGAATCTTCTTCGGGGTGGACAGAATCCAGGCAACTATTCAATGGCACAGTAGCAGGTTCAATGAGGTGGGAGTGTTGTGTCCCTTTTTGACTAAAAACCTCTAGCAAGTCTGCGTACTTGGGTGGAACTGAGGGCAGCTTGGGACAGGTAGGAGGCAGCCCGGTAGAGGTGGGTAGGCAGGCAGCCTGGTAGTGAGAAGACAATCCATGGAGTGCACTGGTGGACCAGTCAATTAGTGGGTAGTGGATGGCTTACCAGAGGCAAGGAAAATGGCTGGGTGATCAAACACCCTCTTGTCTCCCTGGTGAAGAGGGATACATCTGTACAACTTGCAGAGTTCTTTCACCGGAGTGCCATAGCCCAGATGAAAGGTTTGCCAGAGAGAAGAGAAATAATATAGGCCACTTTGTAGTAGTTGGAGGGGAACGTGGTGGGTTGCAGCTCGAAAGCCAGAGAACACTGGGTTAGAAACCTGCTGCGTGTTTCAAGGTTGCCATGAAATTGCTCAGGTACCAGCAGGTTTGGAGCACCATCATGAGAACAAGTGGGTGATGCCTCTGTGTTGCCTGGAGACTTGGGAGATAGGATGGCAGCAGGGGTTTCCTGGCTCAGCCAGATGATGGCAATGAGCAGTTAGTATCTGTGAACACTTGGATGCTCAGACTCTGCTGGGTCCATGAATAGCTCAGGCTTGTTGTAACGAGGCGTGGTAGCCAGGGTGTGTTTGAATTGGGTTTGTTGTGGTGACGTTCCATATCTTTAGCCAGTGACTACCAGGAGAGACTTAGACCAGCTGGGCCCAAGTGCAGAGACGAGGATGGAATTGAGAAAAGAATCTTCTCTTGTGGATTGGTGAGTAGAGAACACAGGCTAGGACTCAGGAATCACTGCACACAGGGTAGGTAAGCTCAAGACCGAGCAAAGACAAACAAAACAGAGAATAGAGAAAAAAAACAAGTGTTAATGCATAAATGCAACATAGCAATTTACATTGTTGTTTCTTTTTATCAGATGGATTTGAAGCTTTACATAAGTACAATGCTGATTTGTTTCTGGATGTGGCAAGATCTTGCTTATTCAGGTAAAACTTTATTATTTCCTGACTATCTTGTACACAATTAGAAGTGTTGCCAGTTTTCAACCTTGCTTGTAAATTAGAAGCTCATGCGTTTAGATCTCAGCGCAGGATCTGAGCTGATAATCCAGTTTGATACATCATTGCAGAGTATTTGAGGTGTTTCTATTGTTAAGGATGTTTCTTTTCAGATCAGCTGTAAACTAAGTAGGAATTTGAACATCATTTAAACAAGCAAAGCAGAGTTCTCTTGACATCCTGACCAATTATTTCTCAAACAGTGTCAAATGACATGGGATTTGGAAGTTGTTTTACTTCCCTATGGATCAACAGTAACTACAACTTGAAGCAATTATTTGGTTGCCAAGTGCTTTGGAATCATGTAAGGATGTGATGAAATATTTTCAAATACATGTTCAAATGCACGTCAAGAATCATCTCATTCTCCAAATTCTGCTTTCCTGATGGTTCAAATGATCAGAGACCTTATATCTATATAAAACCTGCTTGTCTATATTAACTCCATTTCCTCTATGCCTTGCTCATTCAAGTACCTGTTCAGGTGCCTTTTAAACATTGTTACTATTCTTGTCTCCATCATATTGTTTGACAGCTTATTATAGATACAAAATAATCTGCAGATGCTGGGATCAAAGCAAAACTCACAACACGCTGGAGGAACTCAGCAGGTCGGGCAGCATCAGTGGAAATGATGAGTCAAGGTTTCGGGCTGGAACCCTTCGTCAGGACTGAAGAGAGAAGGGGCAGAAGCCCTATAAAGAAGTGGGGGAGGGGTGGAAGGAGAAGGCTGGTAGGTTCAGTTGAAAAACCAGTAATCTGAAAGACAAAGGGGTGGCGGAAGGGAAGCAGGGAGGTGATAGGCAGGAAAACAATGGGTAGTAGAAGGGTGGTTCCGCCTCCTTCTACTACCCATTGTTTTCCTGCCTATCACCTCCCTACTTCCCCTCCCCCACCCCGTTGTCTTTCAGATTACTGGTTTTTCAACTGAACCTACCAGCCTTCTCCTTCCACCCCTCCCCCACCTTCTCTGTGGGGCCTCTGCCCCTTCCCTCTTCAGTCCTGACGAAGGGTTCCAGCCCGAAATGTCGACTCATCGTTTCCACTGATGCTGCCCGACCTGCTGAGTTCCTCCAGCATATTGTGAGCTTATTATAGATACCGGCTACGATTTGTGAGAAAACTTTACCCCTTGGATCCCCTTTAAACCTTCTCCCTCCCAACTTAAATCAATGCTTTAAATCTCCAGCCTTGTATCCCTTTTGCCAATCAACTTCCCAGCTCTTAGCTTCATCCCCTCCCCCTCCTGTCTTCTCCTATCATTTTGGGTCTCCCCCTCCCCCTCCCACTTTCAAATCTCTTACTATCTCTTTTTTCCGTTAGTCTTGACGAAGGGTCTTGACCCGAAACGTTGACTGTACCTCTTCCTATAGATGCTGCCTGGCCTGCTGCGTTCACCAGCATTTTGTGTGTGTTGCTTAAGTCAATGCTCTCTAATTTTTGATACCCCTGCCATTTTAATGAAATTCTGTCTATCTTCTTTATCTGTGCCTCTCATAATTTTATCTACCTCTGTTATGTCACCTTCCAGCCTTCTTTGTTCTTCGGAAAACAGACCCAGTCTCTCCTTGTAGCTTAAACTCTTCAATCAAAGCAACATCCTTGTGAAACTTTTCAGCAGCCACTCTAGCTTGATCACATCCTTTCTATAGAGTGGTGAAGAGAACTTCCCGGGATACTCCATGTTCAAACTAGCCAATGTTTTGTGTAAATGTAACATGACATCCTAATGCCTATACTCACTACCTCAACAAATGAAAGGAAATACGTCATTTGCTGTCTACCTTATGGCCTCTTTCAGGAATTCTTTAATTGTATCCCAGGATCTCCTAGTTCAGCAACACTCCCTGGGGCCTTGATATTCACTGTGTATATCCTGTCTTGGTATAACTTTGTCACTTTGAATTTGTCTAAATTAAATTCCATCTGCTGTTTCCTTTTCCATTTTTACAATTGATCTATATCCTGCTGTAACCTTTGGTGTTATCTTCAGATTTACTAATCATGTCACCTATATTCTCATCCAAATCATTAGTATACATTCAAACAACAGAGGACCAGCACAGACCTCCAATCCTAAAGACAACTCTCCACTACCACTCTCATCCTCCTACTAAGTGATCTAACCTTCTGGACAAGTTTACCATGTAGGACCTTGTCAAAGATCTTGCTAAGGTCTATGTAGATAATTTTACCACTCTGCTCTCATCAATTCTCTTGGTCGCTTCAAAAAAGCTCAATCAAATTTGTGAGATGCGACTTCCCATGCACATAGCTATGCTGATTGTTGCTAATGTTACGAGAATACACATAAAATTAAGATGTTTGCTGGCCTGGGCTAGCATCAGTGGCATCAGCAGTTGGTCTGCCACCTGCCCTCAGGGGAAGGAGAGATAAGGAACAATGGAGCAGCGTCTGGAGATGTGTAATGAAGGGATGTGGGAGAGAGAGCTGTCTGGAGCGGCTCCCCCCTTTGAACCCTGAACTGTTTGAAGTGATGGACAGGCGATACCCCAGCAGGGGGATAAAAAGGGACAGGTTTGCTAAGGCAGGACACACACGCCACCCGAGGTAACGAGACCCTGGAAGCGGTGCGCCTCTCACGAGTGGGTGAGAAGTACCAGACAACGACAAGGGTGGAAAGGTACGATCAGCGGGAACCCGGTGTGTGTCCGCCCTTGCCTGGGTGCCGGGTTCACTGCAGAGGATCGACCGCATCTGGAGGAGGGGTCACGGTCGGTGACCTCAGGTGACATCACCAAGGACCCGCCCAAAAGCTGTTTGTGAGCCATCTCGCTGGTCTGTGAGTGAAGCAGTGTTCTGAATGATGAGTTGTTCCTGTTCTCTCTGTCTCTCTTCCCGCACGTTGTCCATCGCCATGGCAACGATTACTGCGAACTGAACTACTAACTGGACTGAACTTTGAGTCATTTTGAAATTTGGTCATTTACCCCTAGACAACGATAGAGCTTGATTGATGCTGTTATCTTAATGCTGTGCACATGTGTGTTTATCATCACTGAACTGTTGCATTTATTATCCTTTTGATTACTGTGTTGCTTGTTTCTTTAATAAAACTTTCTTAGTTCTAGTACTCCAGACTCCAACTGAGTGATCCATTTCTGCTGGTTTGGCAACCCAGTTACGGGGTACGTAACACTAAGCAGTGCTTGTCTTTCCAACAGCAAATCCTGTTCCTCAGATTCCCTGCCGATAATTCCCACCACTGAAGTAAAACTCACCAACTTGTGGTTCTCTGGCTTCAGATCAAATGAACTTTAATTATCATTCGACTATAATAGATACAGCAAATGAAACAGCGTACCTCTGGGGCCAAAGTGCAAAACAAACAAAATAACGAGCAAAGAAGCATATCGACATGAAATAAAACATATATATCTCCTGTAATTGATGGCACAGTCTCCAGCCTGTCATTCCACCACTCAAATACGGGAGGCAGCACCAATGGGAGAGGCCAGCCACCCACTCCCCCGCCGCTGCTTGTGGATGCCACGCTGCACCGCCTCTGGCATTTCCTCATTTGGTCTGCAGCAGTAGGCAAACACGCGGCTGGAGGCCTTGTCCTTGCTACAACCGAGGCTACACAGCTTCTATGTTGTCTGTCTTCCACAGACAAAAGAAAGTTCAAAGTAAAATTTATTATAAGAGTACATATATGTCACCACGTACAACCCTGCGATTCTTTTTTCTGCTGGCATACTTAGCAAATCTATAGAACAGTAACTGCAAACAGGATCAATGGACAACAAACTGCAAATGCAAATATAAATAAATAGCAGTAAATAATGAGTATGAAGTAACAAGATAAAGAGTCCTTAAAGTGAGACCATCGGTTGTGGGAACACCAGAAGTAGAAAGAGTGTAATTATCCCCTTTTGTTCAAGAGCCTGGCTGAGGGTTAGCAATTGCTCTTGAACCTGGTGGTGTGAGTCCTGAGGCACTTGTACCTTCTACCTGATGGCAGCAGCGAGAAAACTATGGTCTAGGTGGTGAGGAGCTTTGATGATGGATGTTGCTTTTCTGTGGCAAGGTTTCATATAGATGTGTTCAATGGTGGGAGTGTTTTACCCATGATGTCCCAGGTCGAATCCAATACCTTTTGTAGGATTTTCTGCTCAAAGGCTTTAGTGTTCCCATATCAGGCCGTAATGCAGCCAGTCAACACACTTTCCACCACACATCTATAGAAGGATGCCACGGATTTTAATGACGTGCTGAACCTCTGTAGACTCCTGAGGAAGTAGAGGTGCTTTCGTCCTTTCTTTGCAATCATATTTATATGATGGGTCCAGGACAGGTCCTTTGAGATAGTGACACCCAGGAATTTAAAGTTACTGACCCTCTCCACCTCTGATCCTCCAATGATTACTGGCTCATGGACCTCTGGTTTCTCTCTCCTGAAGTCCATAATCTGTTCATAGGTCTTACTGACATTGAGTGAGAGGTTGTTGTTATGACACCACTCAATCAAATTCTCAATCTCCCTCCTGGGTGCTGATTCATCACCACCTTTGATACCGCCCACAATGGTGGTGTCATCAGCAAACTTATATATGGTAACACACACAAAAATGGTGGACAAACTCAACAGGCCAGGCAGCATCTATGGAAAAGAGTACAGTTGACGTTTCGGGCTGAGACCCTTCAGCAGGACTGGAGAGAAAAAGATGAGGAGTCAGAGTTAGAAAGTGGAGGGAGGGGGAGGAAGAAACACAAGGTGGAGGATGAAACTGGGAGGGGGAGTGGTGAAGTAAAGAGCTGGGAAGTTGATTGGTGAAAGAGATACAGGGGGAATCTGATAGGAGAGGACAGAAGGCCATGGAATAAAGAAAAGGAAGAGGAGCACCAGAGGGAATGTGGTGTTCCTGTGCTGATGGAATTTCTGGGGAAGATGTTTTTGCCAATCTGAACTGACTGGGGTCTTAAAATGAGGAAATCCGGGATCCATTTGCACAAGGGGGAATTGAGGCCTAGCCCTTGGAGTTTACTTAATTAGTTTTGAGGGAATGAGGTTGTATAAGGCATTGGTGAGGCCGAATCTGGAGTATTGTGTTCAGTTTTGGTCACCAAATTACAGGAAGGATATAAATAAGGTTGAAAGAGTGCAGAGAAGGTTTACAAGGATGTTGCTGGGACTTGAGAAACTCAGTTACAGAGAAAGGTTGAATAGGTTAGGACTTTATTCCCTGGAGCGTAGAAGAATGAGGGGAGATTTGATAGAGGTATATAAAATTATGATGGGTATAGATAGAGTGAATGCAATCAGGCTTTTTCCACTGAGGCAAGGGGAGAAAAAAACCAGAGGACATGGGTTAAGGGTGAGGGGGGAAAAGTTTAAAGGGAACATTAGGTGGGGCTTCTTCACACAGAGAGTGGTGGGAGTGTGGAATGAGCTGCCAGACGAGGTGGTAAATGCACGTTCTTTTTTAACATTTAAGAATAAATTGGACAGATACATGGATGGGAGGTGTATGGAGGGATATGGTCCGTGTGCAGGTCAGTGGGACTAGGCAGAAAATGGTTCAGCACAGCCAAGAAGGGCCAAAAGGCCTGTTTCTGTGCTGTAGTTTCTATGGTTTCTATGAAATGATGGTATTAAATGCTGAGCTGTAATTAATAGAGAGCATCATGATGTATGCATCTTTGCTATCCAGATGTTCCAGGGTTGTGTGAAGAGACAATGAGATGGCATCTGCTGTGGACCTGTTGCTTTGTTAGGGGAATTGGGATGAATCCAATCACCATTGAGGCAAGAGCTGATATGCTTCAACACAAGCCTCAGAAAACACTTCATCACTGTGGAAGTAAGTGCCACTGGTGATAGTCATTCAGACAGGTTACAACACTCTTCTTGAGCACTGGCGTGGTTGAAGCCTGCTTGAAGCAGGTGGGTACCACACAATGCCAGAGCGAGAGGTTGAAGATATCCATGAATACACCAGCCAATTGGCCAGCACAGTTCTTTAGTACTTGGCCAGGACTCTGTACGGACTGGATACTTTCTTTTTAGATTCACTGTCCTTGAAGACAGCCCACATGTCGTCTTCAGACACTGAGACCAAAGGATCATTAGGAGACATTTGGGTGAGCACGATACTTCCTCCCTGTCCTGGTGATCAAAGCGAGCGTAGAAGGCATTGAGCTCATCTGGAAGCGAAGCTCTGCTGTCCTCCATGTCGCTAGATTTAAATTTGTAGAAGGTTATGGCATTCAAACCCTGTCACAGCTGTCGAGCGTCCCTCTTTGATTCCAGTCTAGTCTGGAATCTCCACTTTCGCCGGAGAGATGCCTTTCTGGAGACCATATCTGTACCTCCTGCGGCTCTTCTTAAATAAAAGCACAGGACTGATTGTTTCCACAGATGCTGCCTGACCTGCTGAGTTCCTCCAGCGTGTTGTAGGTGTTTCTCAAGATGATCAAACCTTTAGAATAAAGGCCCGACATTAGCTACCATCCAGGTCGTTTTCTCTCTTTCCCCTTTTTAAAAGTAGTGGGGTAACAATAGGTAGTCTCCAATCCGTAGCAGCTCCATAGTAACAATTCCAGAATGTATCAATGTGATAACCCAGTTCATCCACCATCTCTAAAGCCACATCTTTCAATACTCAGGATGCCAGTCATCAGGTCATTTTGATCCGTTATCATTGAATCTTACCAACTTCTCTGATTCCATCAATGTCATTCACAAGAGCCTTTATCCTCTGTATGGCAAGCTTTGTGCCTTTTCAGATGAACTGTAATTGTTTACTTACTCTGCTATTTCTTTATTCGTTGTTATAAATTCTTCTATTTCTGTCTGCTAGAGGCCCAACCTTACCCTGGTTTGTCTTTTCCTCTTAAAAATCTAAAAAAGTTTACAGTCCATTTTTATGTTTCTCACCAGACAGTTCTGATGATTTATTGTGCCTTTTTAAATAAATTTCTTTATCCTCCTTTGTTGAGACAAATTTTTTTCCTGTCAGGCTGCTGCTATTTCTGGCAACTTTATAAGCCTCTTGCTTGCATTTAATTCGACCTTTATTTTTTTCTTCTCAGCCATGAATGAATAGCTGTTTCTGGAAAATTACAAATGTTACTCCATTATTTAAGAAGGGTGGGAGGCAGCAGAAAGGAAACTATAGACCTATCAGCCTGACATCAGTGCTTGGGAAGTTGTTGGAATCTATTGTTAAGGATGAGATTACCTGAAGGCACATGACAAAATAGGCCAAAGCCAGCATGGTTTCCTGTTGCCTGACTAACCTACTGCAATTTTTTGAGGAAATTACAAACAGGGTAGGCAAAGGAGACGCAGTAGTTGTGGGGTACTTGGATTTTTCAGGCGGCCTTTGATAAAGTGCTGCACATAAGGCTGCGTAGCAAGATAAGAGCCCATGGAATTACAGGCGAGTTACTAGCATGGGTGGAGCATTGGCTGGCCGGCAGAAAACAGAGAGTGGGAATAAAGGGATCCTATTCTGGCTGGCTGCCAGTTACCAGTGGAGTTCCACAGGGATCAGTGTCGGGACTGCTGCTTTTTATGATGTATGTCAATGATTTGGACTATGGGATTAATGGATTTGTGGCTAAATTTGCTGATGATACAAAGATAGGTGGAGGAGTGGGTAGTGTTGAGGAAGCAGAGAGCCTGCAGAGAGACTTAGATAGTTTAGGGGAATGGGCAAAGAAGTGGCAAATGAAATACAATGTTGGAAAGTGTATGGTCTTGCACTTTGGTGGAAGAAATAAACTGGTAGACTATTACTTAGATTGCCAGAGAATTCAAAATGCAGAGATGCAAAGGGACTTGGGGGTCCTTGTGCAGGATACCCTAAGGGTTAACCTCCATGATGAGTTGGTGGTGAAGAAGACGAATGCAATGTGGCATTCATTTCTAGAGGTATAGAATATAAGAGCAGGGGTTTGATGTTGAGGCTCTATAGGCACTTGTGAGACCACACTTGGAGTATTGTATGCAGTTTTGGGCTCCTTATTTTAGTAAGGATATACTGACATTGGAGAGGGTTCAGAGAAGATTCACGAGGATGATTCCAGGAATGAGAGGGTTACCGTATGAGGAATGTCTGGCAGCTCTTGGGCTGTATTCCCTGGAGTTCAGGAGAATAAGCTGGGGGGGGGGGGGATCTCATAGAAACATTCTGAATATTAAAAGGCCTGAGCAGATTAGATATGGCAAAGTTATTTCCCATGGTAGGGGAGTCTAGGACAAAGAGGGCATGACTTCAGGATTGAAGTACGTCCTTTTAGAACAGAGATGCGGAGAAATTACTTTAGTCAGAGGGTGGTAAATCTGTGGAACTTGTTGCCACAAGTGGCTGTGGAGGCCAAGTCATTGGGTGCATTTAAGGCAGAGATAGATAAGATTTTGATTAGCCAGGGCATCAAAGGGTATGGGGAGAAGGCAGGGGAGTAAGGATGACTGGAAGAATTGGACCAGCCCATGATTGAATGGTAGAGCAGACTCGATGGGCCAAATGGCCCATTTCTGCTCCTATATCTTATGATCTTATGGTCTTATGATCCCCTTCATCAGCATACCTTCCAATGTGTTCTAATCAGCCACAGGATTTCTCCCCTCACAGGTTTGGAACCACAGGCTCTTCCACAGCTGGAGCAAGCGCAGTTTATGTCATGGTTTCCTTTGTTCAGATTTATGATCCCAGTCTCACGGTGAATCATATCACTTTCAAACTGAACGTCAAATTCAATCATATTAAGATCATTTTATCCCAAAGGCTCCAAGACAACAGGACATCAATCACTCTTTCTCATTGCACAAAATGAAATTCAAAATAGCCTTTGTGTGTAATATGCACCGTAGTGGTCTTAATTTTCCTTTCATCTTACAGACGCCAGTGAGTGTTTAAGAGCCAAAGCATGGTCATGTGGACAATGCATACAAAGTGGGAGAAATTGTGGATGGTGCACAAAAGATGTAAGTTATTTAATCTATCCTATGAAAACTAAAGATAGTTCCACTTATTACTTCTGTTGGGACTTCATTAGCACAGTCTGCTTAAATAAAGGGCAGGAAAATCATGGTACTTCTTTCAGAAAAATTGATGTACACTGACACCAGACTCCTTAAGCAGATGCTTTGTTCTGAGCTGTAAGAAATTAGCAGAGAAAAAGATTCAAGGATGTGTTCAAACAATCCTTCAAGAAATGCATCATGCCCACTGACTCCTGTGCAATGGAGGCACAAGATACTGCAGATGCTGGAATCTGGAGTAACAAGCGATGTGTTCTGGGGCTTTGACCCGAAACATTGTCAGTTCCTTTCCACCAGCAGATTGTCTGTGATTCCCGGGAATTGCTGGCTTGTAATCACTCAAAGCAGAAAAGCAACATTGCAATGGTATTGCCATGCAGCCTGAGAAGTCCTGTATGAGTAGTGGAAGGAATGAACTGACTTGCATGCTTCCCACTGTCCATCCCGTAAACTTACTTGCCTCCACTGTGGAAGAGCCCATAGTTCCAAACCTGGCTTTATCAGAACCCACCAAACCAGAGTGGGAGTCATCCTTTACCCTGAGGGACTACCTGAGGCAGGAGGAAAGGATAACTCTTATAATAAGCCACAAACTAACACTCAAGAGGATAAAACCCTTTGAAACGATGCATCTGAAATAATCAAACATTTTGTATTCAAGTCTGGGTTAAGTGTTCAAAACTAACTTGTTGCGAACTCTATTTCGAATTGTGAAAGTGTTTCAAGTAAAGCTAACATTTATACTGCCCTTCCCAGCTCGTGAGGCTGTGGAAATAATTAAAATAAATGAATACTGCGCCAGCTATGTGCACAGTGAAAATGTTCCAGGTATTGGACAAATTGCATGGACATTTAATAACTGGCAACGTTCAATCTTTAGTATTGTTACAAGATATTCCCTCAAGTGTCGAAGTACTTCTCATTTCAGCATCTTTCATTCAGGATGTAATACCCAATATCTAATGTCATGTCCCAGGATGTAACTATAGTACCCCCTTGTGATCCGAATCGGATATGGTGTATTTTGCCTGTGCCCTTGTGTTGGTTTCTACATTTCTTTCGAAGCAGACTGAAACATGTCAGAGAAACAAAAGCCACGGTCGAGTCATTAAACTGCTTTAGTTACAGACAACAAGTGGTCATGCAAACTAATAGATGTAATGCAATCTCAGTTCACGTCAACTAATTGCAGAGAGTCCAACAAAAACAAAAAAAAAATCTAATTTCAAAAAAGTCACGCTGCACCTATTTAAGTATTCCCAATCTGCATTTTTCTGATTCTGGAGCAAATTTCCCCTTGTTAGGCCTGAATACCCAGCCAGCGAAAGGGTGGCAGAATGGGGCAGCTAGTAGAGATTCATAAACACGAGAAAGTCTGCAGACGCTGGAAATCTGAAGCCACACACACAAAATGCTGGGGGAACTCAGCAGGTCAGGTAGCATCTTTGGAAATGAATAGATAGTAGATGGTTTGGGCTGAGTCCCTTCTTCGGGACTGAGAAGGAAGGGGGAAGATGCCAGAATAAATAGGTGGGGGGGGGGAGAGTGGAAGTAGACTAGCTGGAAAGTGATAGGTGAAGGCAGGTTGGCAGGAAAGGTCAAGGGCCGGCGAAGAGGAATGTGACAGGAGAGGAGAGTGGACCATAGGAGAAAGGGAAGGAGTATATTGAGGGGGAAGTAATAGGCAGGTGAGAAGACGTAAAAGGTTTAGTGAGGGAAATAGAGGAAGTGGGGAAAATATGTTTACCATAAGGAGAAATCAATATTCATGCCGCACTCAGATGGAATATAAGGAGATACACCTCCGCCCTGAGGGAGGCCTCATCATGGCACAAGAGGAGGCTATGGACCAACACATTGGAATGGGAATGGGAATAGGAATTAAACATTTGTCCACCGGGAAGTCCTACTTGAGGCAGATGATGCAGAGGAGCTCGACGAACCGGTCGCCCAGTTTACAGCAGGTCTCACCAATGTAGGGGAGGCTGTATTGGGAGCACTGGACATAATAGACTCACAGCTGAAGTGTTGCCTCAACTGGAAGGACTGTTTGGGGCCCTGAATGGAGGTGAGGGAGCTATTGTCTCACAGCTCTGGTGACTTGGGTTCAGTCTTGTCCTCTGTGGTTTCCTTGTGGCATTTGCACTTCTCCATTTGATTGTAAAGGTTTCCTTTGGGTTACTGACTGGAATGTGCTTATGGGGAGGACACTAACGGACTTGCTGATTGCATCTCTGGCTACATCAGCTTCTGGGTGGACACTGTAATACCATCAAGGGCTGTTTGCTGCTTCCCTACCAACAAACCATGGGTCACCAGAGATCTAAAGGCTCTTCGTTTTTTTTTTGCGTGTGCGTGCGTGTGCGATGTTGGTGGGACGATATCTTTTTTCATGCCTTTACAAGGTGCGGAGCGTGAGAGAGAGCCTGTGTGGCGCGCCACTCCTTGCACGGGCATTTCACAGTATTTTTCCCCTTTTTTTTATTTTACGAAGTCAAGTTGCGATCTCGACACTCAACCCGGCACGGATGGAAAGCGTACTCGGGAGCGGCTCCGACTGGATTCGAACCCGGGAACCTTCATTCCAGAGTCCGGTGCTGATGTCATTGCGCCACCAGCCGGCCCTTAAGGGCTCTTCTCAACCCCACAGAAAGAGAGCCTTTAGATCAGGAGACAGGGAGGAACTGAAACCTGCGCAGAGGGAGCTAAAGGAGAAGATCGAGGTGGCTAAAGAGGAACACAGGAGAGAGCTGCAGAACATGCTTGACCAGAGTAGCTCACGGGAAGTGTGGAGAGGCATGAAGAACATCACTGGCTTCAATCAGCTTAGCTGTAGAGGCTCAGAATGCAGCCATGAATAGGCTAGTGAGTTAAACCAATTCTTCAATAGGTTTGACAATTGACCTCCTGTTCACACACCCCCCCCCCCCCGTCAGCACACCAGCCCAGGTGCAGAGATATCCAATGCTCCCTCAGCACCATCACTTTCCCTGCACCCTCCTCCCCCCTCCAATTCACCACGTGCTTGAGCAACACAGGCTACCACTGTCTACACCCATTCCTTGCCCTGCACCTACCACCCACACCTCCACATACCAACTACTATCGTCCCAATCTTCACCTCCCCCAGCCCCCACCTTCCACCAACTCCCCAGTCATCCTGGACTCACCTTCCCTCCTGAGCAGGTGAGAAGGGCTCTGGGGAAGCTCAGACACCCCAAATCACTGGGGCCATATGGTGTGAACCCCAAAGGTCCTGAAGGAGTGAGCTGAGCAGCTGTGTGGAGTCCTCCAGTGCATTTTCAGTCTGAGTCTCGGCCTGGAAAGGGTCCTGACTGTGTGGAAAACATCATGTGTGGTCCCAGGGCCAACAAAAAGTCCTGGATGACTACCGTCTAGTGGTCCTGACCTCACACATCATGAAGACCCAAGAGAGGCTGGTCCTGGCTCACCTCCAACCCCTGTTCAGATCAGCCCTCAATCCCCTGCAGTTTGCTTACCAGGAGTACAATGGAGCCAATGATGTTGTCATCTACCTGCTGAACAGGGCCTACTCACATTTGGATAAAAACATCCAGCGAGTGGATTTAACAAGATGTTTTTGCTCACAGAACAGCCACTCGCTGGAGGTTTTTTTCATTTTTGGCACCATTCTTTGTAAACTCCAGAGTCTGTTGTATGTAAAAGTCCCAGGAGATCAGCAGTTTCTGAGATACTCAAATCACCCTGGGCGGCACCTAATTAATTAGCTTGTTTATTTCAGCTTTTTTCTTAAAGAGGACTGCAGTGCTAGCACTGCACCCCTGTGCATACTGGATAATGGACTACCTGACTAGCAGACCACATTATGTGTGGCTTTAGAGCTGTGTGCGAGACATGGTCATAAGCAGCACTGGGGCCCCACAGGGGACTGTATTGGCTCCCTTCCTGTTTACCCTGTATACCTTGGACTTCAGCTACAACACTGAGTTGTGTCATCTGCAGAAATTCTCTGATGACTCAGCAATAGTTGGGTGTATAAAGGGAGGACAGGAGAATGAATACAGGTCCCTGGTGGAGGACTTTGTCAAATGGTGCAAGCTGAATCATCTGCAGCTCAACATCAGTAAGACAATAGAGATGGTAATGGACTTTAGGAGGACTAAACCTGCATTGCTCCCTGTTGCTATTGATGGTGAGAACATGGATGTGGTGAGGATCTATAAGTACCTAGGGGTGCACCTGGATGACAGACTTGAGTGGAGCACCAACATAGAAGCCTCTACTTTCTGAGGAGGATAAGGTCCTTTGGAGTACGCAGGCCTCTCTTTCACATGTTCTACCAGTCTGTTGTCGCCAGTACAATCTTCTCTGTGGTGGTGTGCTGGGGCAATGGCATCAACATGGATGATGCCAACAAGCTCGCTAAACTGATTAGAAAGGCCAGCTCTGTTATAGGGCTCAAACTGGACACACTGGAGGCTCTGGTAGAACAAAGGACCCTACAGAAAATCCTAGAAATTCTGGTCAACGTTTCTTACCCTCTGCATGCCACCTTGGCTGAACAAAGGAGCACTTTTAGTAATAGACTAAGAAAATAGCGCTGCTTCAAAAAGCACGATCCTTTGGGATCAATAATGTATCTATCTACTGTATGTGTATCTTCCTCATACATCCTAGTGATGAGTGGGTTGGTAGGTTAATTGGCCACTGTAAATTTCCCTCAGTGTGTAGTAAGAGGTAGAAACTTGAGGTGGTGTTGGTGGGGGGGGGGAGTTGAAGGGAATATAATTCCTGTAAATGAGTGTATATGAGTGTAAATAGTCATTGTGGATTTTGTGGGTCAAAGGGCTTGTTTTCTGTTCTTTATGATTCCGTGAATACAGACAAGTTAAGTAAAGAGGCAAAGATATGATTGATGCACGTTGAAGAAAAGCAAGGTTATCCACTTTAATAAGAAAATTACAAAGTCAGAGAGCACTACCTGGTATGCAAAGGATTTACAGCTGTACAATGCTTTAATGAAACCCGACTGGGAATAGTGTACAGTTTCGGTCTCCCTATTTAAGAAAAAATAAATAGTAGAACTCTGATATTACTGTACTCTCAGAACTTTAGTAGCCCATAATCCAGATGATTAGATGCTATTCCATTATTAGATCTAAATTCTTCCACTTTTTTTGAAACACAGTATTATAACACATTGTCCAGTGAACCCTTTAAGTTGTTCACAGTTTACAGGGTCTTGTGTGTTTAAAGTGAGTCTGGGAAACAAAGCTCTGTTCAGGTTACAGTGGAAAGTGGGAAACAGATCCCCAGTCGGTATAAACAGAGGTCAAGAGTGAGGGCTATGAAAGGGTGAAAGGGTGTGTGAAGACTGGGGCCTAGTGAGCTCAAGGGGATCGCAGCAACCAGGACCCAGGTAGTTTAAAAGGGATGCAGCAAAACTCATCTTGCCAACTAGATACTGAACCTAGATACTAGGATTTCTACATCTTCATTATTGGATTACTGGAGTTTTATGTGAGCGTGCTCACCTCTAAAGTGGTACAATGAAGGTTTACTAGGCTGATGTGAAGATACTTCCCATGATGGGAGAAGTGCAGAACTGCGGCCGCAATGCCGGCAGAAAGGATTGTCAACTTAAATTCCGGTCGAGAAAGGGAATTCCTTCTCACAGATGGCTAAGAATATTTGAAATACTCTCTCCTCCTCTCATCGACCCCACCCCCCTCACCACCACCTGGCTGTGAATGCTGATTCTTTAAATCATTGAACTTAGTCATGAGTGAGATAGATTTTTTTGGAGCATAAGCTGATTAAATGTTATTGGAAAAAAGGAGTATGGAGATACAACCAAAGAACAGCTGAGCAGTCATTTTGTTGAATTTTATGAACAAGTTTCAGTTGTTTCTTATGCTATTGAGTACAGATGTATTGTAGTTGGTTGACATAGCTCTGCTGGCTTTCCCCTCTAAGTTCTGAGTTAGAATGGAGTGGTTTTCTGCTCTATCTTGGAAGCCATATACAAACGTTTGTAAATTTCCAGTAGCTTTGCCAATGAAATAGACTGATCACTTGTGCAGTGGATGTGAAACAAGAATATCTTAGTGTTCTATGAAACAACAAGATGTTCTGCTGAATGGCAAGTCCTTGGTAGTGGGAAATAGCTATGACAGAGTTTTTCCCTCTTATAGAATCCGTGTTTATTTCAGATGACATAAGGAAAGACAGTGGGACGCTCAGACGTATTGGCCATTCTGGGTCCAATCAAAGGTGTATTTGTTCGTGTTGTACATCTTTTTTATGGTTGCAAGTCACTGCTGGATACGAAGAACATCAGATACTGCTGTACTGTCTCATTAGTGAGTTGCTCAATAGCAACAGAGCTGCTGTTGCCTGGACTTGTTGCGTACCATTGGACGGTGCCCAGTGTGAGTGAATGCCTTGGACATTTTTATTGTGGTCACAAGACCCCGTTGGACCTTGGTAATGTACAAGTCCAGTTCACTGGTTCATTAACGAGACTGACGGTTTGGGAGCTGCCTTGCCTCTGTTATGGCGAGGATTAGGTCAAGGCTGTGGTGTTGCCTGTGCAGCCGACCAAGAGAGGAGATACTGTGGGCGCTCAGGAACCTGCTGGCAGCTGGCCCCTCTCATCAGTGCTGCTATTCTGTGTTCCCTTGTTGCTGCCTTCCAGTGTTCATTTCGTGGAAAAACAAGCTGGACCAGGCCAACTTACAGTCTACAATTCTACATTCATGCCTCTCAGGGACTTGGGCTGCATATTTTTTATGACTATGTTTTTCTGAAATTGTAACCATATGTGCTATTTGTGCTATGTGCAGTGTGCTGTGGTGATATGTTTCGCTCTTTGACCCTGGAGGAATGCTGTTTCATTTGGCTATATTCATGTATGGTTAATTAAACTTAATTAAACTTGAACCTGAAAGATTAGGATAAGGGGAGTAGATCTGTTTCATTCTAACTAATATTGGGAGCAGGTATCATGGACAGAGCAGTTCCTAACAAAAGGAAAGTTCTTTTGAAGTCCTGACGAATGGCCTCGGCCTGAAACGTCGACTGTACCTCTTCCAAGAGATGCTGCCTGGCCTGCTGCGTTCACCAGCAACTTTGATGTGTGTTGCTTGAATTTCCAGCATCTGCAGAGTTCCTCGTGTTGAGGTTTATTGCTGTTTAACCACATACATCAATCTAAATGGTCCATTTTTATTTATAGGATTTCTTGCAGCCAGGAGAGTCATCAGTGACACGCTGTGATGATATAGAAGAACTAAAAAGGAGAGGATGTACGATGGAATATATTGAAAATCCCGAAGGTTCATTGAGAGTAAATACCAATAAAAGCCTAACTGGCCATGTAAGTGATGTGAAGAAGCTGGAAGACATCATACAAATTCAACCACAGAGTCTAACCCTAAAATTACGATCAGGTAACTCAACCATATGACACGAGAGCGTCTGTTGTGAGTGAGTGTTAGTCATTATTAAGTATGAATGATTGTCAATTCTGCACCTTATAATATATTGGAAATTCTAAATGCTTTTTTATAAATGCTGACAAGAACTATTCTAACAATGAGTTAAAGCAAAGCTTTTAATCTATTATTCTCACTGAGGAAGTTGATCTGTAACATTTTATGCTATCATTTCAGTACCCGATGTTCACCGGATTTCCTTTCATGTTTATCTCTATGAAATTCCTTAGGTTACATTTCAACCTTCTGAATTAGGGGTTGTGCACTTACTGCTCCATTCAAGTAAGGTGACCCCACACTGACCCTATAAAGTCCAACAGGTCAGCACTGGAGGGCGTTATGGAGGGTGACCCGGCAGGGTTACGTCCAATGGAATTTCAGAGTTGTGAATCTGGTCAGTTATTAAGAATGCCAGGCAGACGTGATAGCTGTGGTTTCACAGTGCTGCAATATTAATTCCTAGACAATTTCAGTTCATGACCTCATTACTACAGCTCAAGAACCATGGTATAAAGGCATTTAAAGCTGCCTGTATGAAGCTTGATGACCTCTATGGTTAATAGTATATTTTCAGCTGTTCCTGCCTTTCCATGATGTCCATTATTGCCCAAGAATCAAACAGCACAGTTACAGCTGGGATCGGTCACTCAGTTGAATTATATCTATGGCAAGAGATAAAAAGAGTTTTAATATGTGAGATGATTCTTCTCTTACCTCAGTTTTCTAGATCTTTCTTTCCCATGCAGATATCTTTGCCTAATTCTGTTTGTTCTTTAACCTTCACATTTTTCAGTTTTCTTTGAGACAGCGCTTTCTGATATGTTCCAATTTATCTTGTGTTATTTTCTGTCTCAGCTTACATCGTAGGATGGTGGCACAGTGGTGGAACTCTTTGCAGCACCGGCCGCAAACTTGAGCTTCCATTTCCGCTGCTGTCTGTAAGAAGTTAGCAAGCTCTCCCCGTGATTGCGCTCATTTCCTCTGGGTGCTCCAGTTTCCCCCCAGTTCCAAGACAGAGGGGTTTGGGTGAGGAAGTTGTGGGCATACTATGCTGGTGCTGGAAGTGTGGTGACACTTATGGGCTGCCCCCGGCACATCTTGGACTGTGTTAGTCGTTGGCGCAAATGACACATTTCTCTGTACGTTTCGATGTGCGTGTGACAAATAAAGCTAATCTTTAGCTGTGCTGGCTTTGCATTCTCATTTAAAACTCTGGAATGATGATAGTCAACAACATCAAGAGCATTAATATAGATCCCTGATTGGGATCTAAAGAATTGTTCATTCAGAGCTGGTGAGCTAGGAAAGAAATTCAAATAAACATTGAGAGTTTCACAGTATACTCCGCCTTTCCCTTCCTCTGCTTAAGGAGAGGCAGTGCTCAGTAATCAAACTGCCAGTCCTTCCAGGATTTCAAGAGCTGCCTGATGTCAACATTGGCCCGCTATCTGCCTGTCATTGGCATCTCAGCAACATAACATCTGGAAATCAGGGGAATCAAGGGATACATAAATGCAGACAGATGGGATTAGCTTCAACGGGGCGGCACGATAGCGTAGCTGCTAGCTCCAGTGCATCCTGAGTATGTTGGTCGTTGACGCAAATGATGCGTGTCACTATTTCAAAGTACATGTGACAAAACAAATCTTAATCTTAGATTGGAATCATTGTCAGTGCAGACATGGTGGGGCAAAGGCCCTGTGCCTGTACTGTTTTGTGTGTTACGTTTTATGTTCTACCTGTTCCCCACTGAAACCTTCAGTGCGGCTTCCAATCTTCCCTACGATTTCTCTGGTGCTATTTCAATTCCAAATGGCACTCATCTCGAACAGTATGTACCAAGTGTGCATGACAGCAGGTTAAATATGTGTCCTACTCATTATGCTGTACGCACCAGAGCTTGTTCTTTATATCCAGCATCATTTATCAGGCCTGCAAAACAGCTTCACTTGTCTTTATTGGAGACAGAGTCCTCTTCAAAACTCCATTACGGTTTCTTGGGTCCTGCAGATTCTTAGTTTGTCATTGAAGTCAACATAAGACAAACTGGATACCAGGGAGTAGGGATATCTATTGGTAATACAAGTCTTTGCCTTCATGTATGTGACTCTTGCTTGCGTATACATTGCAGTTTCACACACAAAGTACTGGAGGAACTCTGCAGATCAGGCAGCTTTGAAAGAACAAAGTAAACAGTCGATGCTTCGGGCTGAGACCCTCCATCAGGGTCCAAATCCTCGGTTGTTTATTTCCCTCCATAGGTGCTGCCTGATCTGCTAAGTTCCTCCAGCATTCAGTGAAAAACATTGATTTGTGGCTGAAATGACTGCTTGTAATGAAGTAAACTTCATGATCCTGCAGTTATACATTCATCAGAACCATCCGATGATCTGTGCACATTCAAAACAATAGGTGTAACATCTTCTTCTCCACCACCTCAGAAGTGTCTGGACTCTTTGGATTCATCACCTTCAGGAAGAATCTCCGAGCTGGTTGCAGCGTAGCCTTGTGGTACACCGGCACCACAAAATCTGTTGGTTTCAGCCGCACTGCCTCAAGATCGACGGTTCGCTTTGTACAAAACCCGAGCATAGGTCGGTCTAATGAATGTTCCTTCCACTGACCTGAACTCATCTGGCATTTCAAATGGTGCTCTGAGTCTTTTACCCTGACTCTATGTCTGTATAGACTCCTGCAGTGCCTCCTCGGGGCCACACATGGAAACTGGGTAGCTTACGGCCGCAGGCTAAACTACAGGGGATCTCGGAGTAGCAGTGGGCCCTAGAGACGTGGCGTGCAGGCCCACCACTGTGTGGACACGCCCTGGCGCCCGTCAACCACTGTCCCAGCTATGGGAAAATAGCCCCACTGCCTTGTGGTAAGGCTAAGGGAGCACACCCCGACAGAAAAGCAATGTGCTGGAGGCATGCAGTAGGCGGGCCTTAACAGACAAAGGACCTGGCAGCCTTCTGCAGCCAAGATGTGGGACCAGTTGTCCTGGGATCACCCCTGCCACCGAGATTTACCTCATCATGGTGAAGATAGTGCTACTGGGGATGGCACACCCCCTGTGGCACTTTAAAATCTTCCTTGCACAGGTCTCCACCTCTGACCACAGTGAACAATACCTGGAATCAAGAGAGCCAGGAGAAATGCAGCCCTGGTTGCCACCGCTACCACCACCACTACTACATATACATGTCCCACCTGCAATAGAGCTTGTGGGTTCAGGATAGGACTGTATAGTCATCAAAGATCTCACCATTAAAGGAGTGGACGTTGCCATCGGATTTCGATGGACAACCGAAGAAGAAGAGATGTCCGCGTACTTCGCCTCAATGTCCTTTTCACTGTTAGAACGCAGAATCAGAATCAGGTTTAATATCATTGGCACGCTTTGTGAACTCTACTGTTCTGCAGCAGCAGCACAATGCAATACATAATAATAAACTACAAATTACAATTGAAAGTATATATTCAGTATACACTAAAAGTAGTGTAGTGTAAAAAGACAGCTAAGAAAAAGAAAAAAAAATGAGGTAGTATATATGGGTTCATTGTCCATTCAGAAATCTGGTGGTGGTATGGGAGAAGCTGTTCCTAAAATATTCAGTGTGTGTCTTCAGGTGGCTCCACCTTGATGGTAGCAATGAGTAGAAGGTATGTACTGAGTGATAGAGGTCATTAATGATGGATGCCGACATTTTGAGGCATCGCCTTTTGAAAATGGTCTCAATACTGGAGAGGCTAGTGCCCGTGATGGAGCTGGCTGAGATCGCTACCTTCTGCATTTTTTTCCGATCTTGTGCCGGGGCCCCTCCATATCAGACAATGATGCAACCAGTTAGAATGCTCTTCATGGTACATCTGTAGGAATTTGAGAGTGTCTTTGGTGATATACCAAGTCTCCTCGAACTCCTAATAAAATAAAACCACTGTCATGGCTTCTTTGTAGTTACATCAATATGTTAGGCTCAAGATAGATCTTCAGAGATGTTGACACCCAGAAACTTGAAACTGCTCACCCTTGATGAGGACTGGTGTGTATTCCCTTGACTTCTCCTTCCTGAAGTCCAAATTCAATTCCTTGGTTTTACTGACGTTGAGTGCATGGTTGCTTTCTGCAACCACTCAACCAGCTGATCTATCTTGCTCCTGTGTGCCTCTTCATCGCCATCTGAAATTCTGCCAACAGTAATTGTGTCATCGACAAATTTCTAGATGGTGTTTGAACTGTGCCTAGCCACACAATCATGGGTGTAGAGAGAGTAGATAGTGGGCTGAGCACTCATTCTTGAGCTGCACCAGTGTTGATTGTCAGCAAGGAGGAGAGGATATTTCTGATCCGCACTGACTATGATCTCCTGATGAGGAAGTCAAGGATCCAGTTGCAATGGGTGGTGCAGAGACCCAACCACTGCAGTTGATTGGTACTGAGGGTATGATTGTGTTGAACACCGATCTGTAATCAATAAGCAGCAAGTTGACGTAGGTGTTGCTATTGTCCAGGTGATCCAAGGCTGTGTGGAGAGCCAGTGAGACTGCATCTGTTGTAGACCTGTTGTGGCAATAGGCAAATTGCAGTGGGTTCAGGTCCTTGCTTAGGCAGTTGATTCTTGCCATGGCCAACCTCTCAAAGCACTTCATCACAGTACACGTGAGTGCATCTGGGTGATAGTCATTGAGGCAGCTCATCCTGCTATCCTTGGGCACTGGCATGATTGTCAGAACAGTACAGCACCAGGAGAGGCCCTCCACTCCATGACTAGTAATTAAATGCCTAACTAAACGAATCCCTTCTGCCTTCACAAGCTCCATATCTGCCCAGTAATGTGCCTATCTATGAGCCTTTTTAATGCCTCTATCATACTTGCCTCCTCTACCAAACACGGGCAGCATATTCCAGGAAACCACCACTCTCTCTGTAAAGAAACCTGCCCCACAATCCATCTTTTCTCTTCAACCACAATACTTACAACCTTTGGTCAAACTCTCTGATTTCTTCCTGTATCTTACGGTTCACTGTATAAACTGCCGCCGTTGGCATTTCCAGCCTGCCTTTGGATAGTTTGCACCTTTGTATTAATTAATTTGGCCTAAAATGGAAATTTTTCCCAGATTCAATATGTATCTAATCTCTGATAGCCAAACCTTTCAAATCTATGAACCATCAGTTATCTGCTTAATATGCTGAGACACACCAAAATGTGTGATTCATTTGGGAGAGGGCATGGCAGAATAAGTGACTTGTCATTGGATTTGCCAACAAGTCATTTGTCTAAAGAATAAATACAGTGGAAGGAAGTCCAAACTCTGTAAATAAAGTAGGAAAGGACTCATCCTGCTGCTCGCTATACGTGAAAGAAGAACTGCTTCACTTCCAGGCAGGTTGCGATGTGATTGCAACATAACTAATACATCCTCTAAAGTGTCATTTGAGGGCTTTTCCCTATAGTGCAATTCTCTTCCTTATAACTAACAAATTACAACTTTTGTCTGTTCTATGGTTAATCTACTATAGACGGCTCGATGTAGACTGTAAACTCTTCCTTCCATTGTCTTTATTCTTTAGACAAATTACTTGTCAGGAAATTCAATGTCTCGGACAGCTCAGTTTGCTCCATTATACCCTCTCCCAATTGACTCACACAGTCATAGATTCACAGAGTCACACAGCATGGAAATAGACCTTTTACTGTGCCAGTGCCAGCCATCATATACCTGCTCTTAGTTTCACATGAACCATCTCTGAATCTCCCCTTCCTGCTCTGAATCCCTCTGTCTCCACCTCAGCAGTCAGGTTAGCTGCTATCATCTATTTCAAGGCACTAAGATGCACAATTCCTCTTCCTTTTTAAGGGAAACATTCGAGAAACTTTGGCCTAGACTCTCCTATTAATGGAAGCATCATCTCTATGCCTACTTTTTCCAGGCCTTTCCGTATCTGCAGGTTTCATTGTCTTGGTATCTCTCTCTAAGAGAATTTAAGATAACAATACAGTACAAGCTAATAAATGAAGTAATAGCACACAAAATCAGAAGAGTATTCTTACTGGATGTGTTACGTACCCCGTAACTGGGTTGCCAAACCAGCAGAAATGGACCACTTAGTTGGAGTCTGGTTAACAGAAACTAATAAAGTTTTATTAAAGAAATAAGCAACACAGCATTCTAATCGTAAGGATATAAGTGCAACAGGTTAGCAATGATAAAACACACATGTACACAGAACTAGGGTAATAGGAATCAACCAAGCTCTATCGCAGTCTAGGGGTAAAATGATCAGTCTCAAGTGACGCAGAGTTCAGTTAAGCTTAGTACAGTTTGCAGTAATCGCTGTTGTGCCATTGGAGAGAGAGAGAGAAAGAATATGCAAATCTGATTCAGACAGACCTTTGATGTTCTTCGCAGTTGGCTTTCGGGCGAACCCTTTTAATGTCTTCTGTGGTCACCGACTGTGACCCCTCTGCTCCGGATACGACCGTTCTTCCGCGGTGAACCCGGCACCCAGGCAAGGGCGGACACACACACCAGGTTCCCGCCGATCGTACCCTTTCACCCTGTGCGTCTATGGTCGGTCCCGCGACCAGTCCTCCAAACTCATCACCAACTTGTGGGGGCACACCGCTCTTCCAGGGTCTCGTTATCTCGTGATCTCATGGTGTGTGTTGTGCCTTAGCGAATCTGTTCTTTTTATCCCCCTGCTGGGGTATCACCTGTCCATCAAACTTCAAACAGTTCAGGTTCAAAGCAACCGGTCTGTCAATACTCTGAAATGTGTTTCTTTCTCGTTAATCTCTCTCTTCTCTCTTGTTAGTATTTTGAATGTTTCTCCATTGTCTCACTTATCTCTCTCATCAGCATCAATCTTCTGATAACTTGGTTTGTCGTCACAGATGTTTCGCTGCAGAGAGAGTGAAAAACTACTAAAGCTTGGGAAGACTCATATGAGGAGTTTAGAAAGTACTTGGGGCACAGACAAAGTAAATAGCAAGGGCCATTTCTCTCACCAGAGGAGTCAGTAATGGAGGCAGAGGTCTAAAGTAAGGGGTGGTGGGGAACTTTTGCTTTACCTAGGAAGATGGAGGCCTGGAATACTTTACTGTGATAAAGTTGTGACCTATAGGGTTAAAGAGGTGGTGCTCAAAGATGGGGTTAGGTTGAACAGCCCTTTCCCACCTGGCATGCACACAATGAACCAAATGATCTCCCTCTGCTTCTTAGATCTTCAAAGGTTCTGATTCTTTTGTCTAAACACTGATAATATCAAGGAAACAAAAAACAATGTGTTACAGCATTACCAAGAGCCACGATTACTCCTAACCAAAAGTACATATGACACATAAGTAATATTGGTGTAACTGTGCGACTACTTCTGTAATTTTGTAGTGGTCAAGACTGCGTCCTTGAGAGATGATGTAAAAGAACTTGTTATAAGCCACAGAAATGTACAGAATCTTGTAAATGGTACTGCGCTGTGTTACAGTTGAAAACAGAGAAGCACAAGAGTTCAAGGAAACAGAAGCAGAAGGCCACTTGTTCTCTCAGTCCTGTCCCACCATTCAATATGCCCATGGCTGATCTACTTCTGCCTCAAGTCCTCTTGTGTGGTAGTTCCCCTTAGTCCTTAATTCCCTGATCTTTTAAAACTTCATCTATCCATAGCCTCCAGGACTCTCAGAGCTAGAGGATTCTGAAGGTGAGAAGAAATCCCAATGTTTGCATATCTTTTCTCTTTTCAGGAGAACCACAAACCTTCTCATTGCATTTTAAGAGAGCTGAAGATTATCCCATTGATTTATATTTTCTTGTGGACCTCTCCCTTTCTTCGGAAAATGATTTGGAAAACATGAAGACATTGGGAATTAAACTGAAGAAGGAAATGAGGAACATAACTTCTGATCTCAGAATTGGTAAAAAAAAATCCGTAGATTTTCTCCTCATAATTTAGCTGTTTGGCATACTCATAAGTTGTATGTGTATGCAATACAAAAAAAATCACGAGACAAAGCAAAATGTATTCCTTATAGAGTAATAGAATCTTACAGTATGGCCCAGCTGATTTATGCCAACCAAGAAGCCCAACAACGCTAGTCCAATTTGGCTGCATTTGGTCTGTATCATTCCAAATCTTTCCTATTCATTTAAAAGTTGTTATTGAACTTGCCTCAATCACTTCCACCAACAGCTCATTACATATATGTACCGTACCTCTGTGTAAAAATAGTTGCCCCTCAAGTTCCTATTAAATCCTTCCTCAACCCTGAGAAAAAGACTGAGTGCCTCCAGCCTACCTCTGCCCCTCATGATTTTAAACACCTCTCAGCTTCCTACGCTCCAAGAAAAAGACCTAGCCTTTCCCCTTTATAAGGTATCGAAAAGCAATTTTTTTTAGCAAAACATCTGAATAGATCTTAAATATAATCATTGATGATTTGCATGATATTTTCTTGTTCTCTAGTCTTTTGACAGGCTCGGCTTTGATAAGATTTTCTTGACTATAAGTGTGCTCATTTTTAGGGTTCGGCACAATAGTGAAAACTCCTTGCCCAGCTGGTAAAACATGTACAGGTCGATCCAGCTTCATAAACATTCTGCCATTAACTAACAATAGGGCAGAGTACAGCAAACTTGTTCGGAGCCAGACCATTGCAGCAGGTCAGAAATCTTCAGCAGGGGGTGTTGATGCAATCATGCAGGTTGCTGTCTGTGGGGTAAGTGAAAACACTTCAATGTTTAAATATCATGGAAATTATTTATAACTTTTTGCCTAAATTTAGATGCCTTTGAGTTCCTCACATCCTACTGGAAGCATCTTGGTGTGCAGCCAATCATGTTGAGTCACTGATTAACCACCAGACTTGCAGTTCCTGAATAGCACTTCCTGACAGAAGCAGTGGACTCTGGGAATTAGGTGGGAACACCTAATATAGGCAGAATCTACTGCTGTAATAAAATGCTTTTCACGAGAGTTAGCATTCATGGTACAATAATTAAACATAGAATAGAAGAAATATTTATATAAGTAAAAGGCAAACCTATGAGATGTTTTCAAGAGGATTCAAGTTTTCAAGAGAACTCATTTCAAGAGGATTAGAACATAAAATCAAGGATGTAATGTTGAGACTTTATAAAGCACTGGTGAGACCTCACTTGGAGTACTGTGAGCAGGTTTGGGCCCCTTATCTTAGAAAGGATGTGCTGAACTGGAGAGGGTTCAAAGGAGGTTCACAAAAATGATTCCAGGATTGAAATGTTTGTCGTATGAAGCGAGTTTGATGGCTCTGTGCCTGTATTCACTAGAATTCAGAAGAATGAGGGGTGACCTTATTGAAACCTATCGAATGGTAAAAGGCCTTGATAGAGTGGATGTCTAGAGGATGTTTCCTATGGTGGGAAAGTCTAGACCAGAGGGCACAGCCTCAGAATAGAGGGGCGATCTTTTAGAATGGAGATGAAGAGAAATTTCTTTAGCCAGAGAGTGGTGAACCGATGGAATTCTTTACCACAGGCAGCCGTGGGGGCCAAGTCTTTAGGTATATTTAAGGCAGAGATTGATAGATTCTTGATTGATCAGGGCATGAAGGGATATGAGGAGAAGGCAGGGGAGTGGGGCTGAGAAGAAAATTGGATCAGTCATGATGAAATGGCAGAGCAGACTTGATGGGTCAAATGACCTAATTCTGCTCCTCTATCTTATGATCTTAATAGAAAAAAGGATTTATGTAAGGACAAGGCAATTAATAGATGTTCAATTCATAGAATAGAAGGAATATTTATATAAGGAAAAGGAAAATTAACGAGATGTTTATCTCAAAATCTGGAGTCTGTCACATGAGGGAAAATTGAGTAGTCTAGGTCATTATTCTTGAAAGTTTAGAATGAGAAGTGACCTTATTGAGACATACAAATTTCTTTGAAGGCTTGACAAAGTAGGGAAGTTGAGGACAGTTCCTCTGACTGATGAGTCATGAATGAGCAGTCAAATTCTCACAATAAGTGATGTGCCACAATTTATGGAGGCACCAGAGACTGCAGATGTTTGAATCAGGAGCAATGAACAATCTGCTAGAGGAACTCAGCAGATCAAACTGTAACTGCGGGAGGAAAAGAATTGTCCAGTTTTAGGTCCTGATGCAAGGTTTCTACCCATGATATTGATGATTCCTCCCCCCTCCCAGATGCTACTTGATCTGTTGAATTCCAACAACAGATAGATGAATGGATTATCAGTACCTCCAGTTGAACTACCTTTTTGTGTGTTTTCCCCCTAATCTATGGTTTTGTATTGCCATGTGCTCTTGTTTGTTTTCATGCCTCATGTGCTCCCGTCCTGCTTCTGCTCTACTCCGGCCCCTGTATTACTGAGTACTCTGCCTCTCACCTGTTTCTCATTATTACCTGTATTGCTGCCACCTGTATCTCATTGTGCTCCACCTATCAGCTGCCTCTCTGTTTATTGCTCAGTGTGTTTTAATCCTGTGTTTTCACCTGTTTGTTGCCAGTTGTGCCAGTGAATTTTCCTGAGCCTTTCTGCATTTGTATCTGTACTCTGTCTGGGGATACAAATTGACAATAAACTGGGCTGGTCTAAGAACACTGAGGCTGCCTACAAAAAGGGTCAGAGCCGTCTCTATTTCCTGAGGTGACTGAGGTCCTTTAACATCTGCCGGACGATGCTGGGGATGTTCTACGAGTCTGTGGTGGCCAGTGCTATCATGTTTGCTGTTGTGTGCTGGGGCAGCAGGCTGAGGGTAGCAGACACCAACAGAGTCAACAAATTCATTCGTAAGGCCAGTGATGTTGTGGGGATGGATCTGGACTCTCTCACGGTGGTGTCTGAAAAGAGGATGCTGTCTAAGTTGCATGCCATCTTGGTCAATGTCTCCCATCCACTACATAATGTACTGGGTGGGCACAGGAGTACATTCAGCCAGAGACTCATTCCACCGAGATGCAACACAGAGCGTCATAGGAAGTTATTTCTGCCTGTGGCCATCAAACTTTACAACTCCTCCCTTGGAGGGTCAGACACCCTGAGCCGATAGGCTGGTCCTGGACTTATTTCATAATTTACTGGCATAATTTACATATTACTATTTAACTATTTATGGTTCTATTACTATTTATTATTTATGGTGCAACTGTAACGAAAACCAATTTCCCCTGGGATCAATAAAGTATGACTATGAATATCGACTCTGCCTGTTTCCTGATTCTGGTTTTTGGATTTCTCTGGATGTTTTGATCTCTGCCTGAACTTTGATGCTGACTTTGTTTGCAGCTTGAGATTTGTTACTCAATTACTATCTCTGTGTGCGCAGTACAGGGTCTGTGATTGGTTCCCTACTCCAGTGTCCTGACATGGATATTTAAGGAATGAGGAATTAAGGAAAATGAAATTGAGATAGATCAGGGCCTGGTGGATCTGGTGCTTGAGGTGATGAATAGTGTTCATCTGGTCCAATTTCTTGTGCTTTCATGCTCCTATGGACAGAGCTCAAGAGTTCCCAATATACAATGATCAAGTTCTAAGAAAAAAATAGCTTGGATTCAAGCTTAATTGAAACATTTGAATGTTGATGAAAGCTTAGTTGAAACATTTGAATGTTGATGAAATATGTTCAAATTAATTCAAATCTAATTGAAGGTCACTGAGCTGAAATATTAGCCCTCTTTCTATTTCTGCAAATATACCAGTGGAATATTCCCAGCATTTTCTGTTTAATTGTGCAAGTCCGTCACCATTTTCTCCCTGAGGGAAGCTGAATTTGATTTTCCATCTTCTGATCTTCAGAAAGTCCTGGATGATCCCTTGTGTTCCTCCACCACCCCTCTCTCCCTTTAAGATTCTCCCTAAAATCTGCCTCTTTAACCAACTTTCAGAAACTTCATTGACTGGGTTCCATTAGTTTGTAAGATGAAGTTTTTTTGGACACATTTATAGATGAAGGAAATTCTTTACATATCCTCTTGGGGGTTTTTATTTCCAATTATTTCTCCTACTGGGAAGATTTAAATTTTTGTTCAGTATATTTATTTTGGCACCTCAGCTTCAGGACATTAAAGTGGGTGTATTCCTTGTTTTGTGATCTGGGTCACTAAGTAGGTCTGTAGCTAGTGCAGGCCAAGAACAAGCTTAACAAGAAAGCTATCCACCCTGTCCCCTTCTTCCAGCTCTTGTAGGCCTACATGTTATGGGAGTAGCGGTCTGGTAATTCAGAGGAAGAGACTAATGACTCAGACACAAATCATTAACTCCAACATTAAATATAGGGAATTTAAATGCAGTTAAATAATTTGGAATTGGTTATCGACATCATGAAATTTATGGTGCAGGGGTTTGTAGTCCTGATTCAGGGTTTCAAACTGAAATGTTGATAATTTGTCCCCCTGCCCCCACACAGATCCTGCTTGACCAACGGAATTCCTGTAACACATTCCAACATCTCCACTCTCTTATGTGTCTCCATGAAATTCTTTGTTGGTCTGACTCTCCTTCCAGTTTACTATTGATCATATATTTTCATTATTTTATGTAAAAATATGGGAACGATAAGGACATGAGTTCCTCTGACAATAAGATCTATTGTCTCTACATATTGTGGCCTGTTTATGACTCCAGTCTCCTGAAAGTGTCCTTGTTGTACCAATGCTCTTTGACCTAAAAGTATTGGGCTTGATGGGATATGGGCTGAAGGATATGGGACTAGCTGGGTGAGCACCATGGCCAGTGTGCCGTGACTCTATATTCCTAAGAACTGCTTTATTCAAGATGACAAGAGATCATGCTCTACAAGGCAATGGGAGATGGTGACCCTTCAGGAGCAATTAGTTTCCATGAGTGAATGACAGAAAAAAAGGATGTCCTATTTACATAAGTTTCCCAATCAGCTGGCAAGCCCACTTTCAGTGGAGCCAGTGGTGTTAATGGGACTGTAATTTCACCGGTCCTATTCTGTGGCTGTTACTGGAGCATTAGTACCAGAGGAAGGGAGTCACCATTAATCTCCTTATTTTAGAACAAAACATCGGAGAGCTTATTTGACCCATGATGCCTGTTCTGCCACTTGATGAGATACTGACTGATCAATATCATCTTAGTGTCACTTTCCTGTAGTAACCGTGTGCCCCTGAATTATTTTAATGTCTAAAAATCTTCTTTGTGCCTACTCAATGACCGAGCTTCCACGGCTCTCTTGGGTCAAAAATTCCACTTATTCACTATCCTCTTGGTGAAGAAATTTCTCCCCATCTCTTCCCTGGACCCCTTATTTTGAGCCTTGACTCCTTATTCTAGGCACCCTATATGAAGAAAGAAGACATTGCACAGCTACCCTGTGAAGCTACATCAGCTTTTACATAAAAGCAGAACGTGCTAGGACCGATCAGCAGTTCAGCGAACATTTGTTAAAAGAGAAATAATTAATATTTCAGATGAGGGATCCTTCATCAGACTGCAGAGAAACATGTTAGTCCAGTTATCTGTGACAGTAGAGTAAAGTCTGTTTTTATATTCTTGTTTTTATGTAAGTTCTTAACTTTCTTGTACAAATCTGGCCCGATGGACAGATCCCACAAGCTTTCCATTAGCAACACCATTGGATGGAACACACCCAAAATGCTGGAGGAAATTAGTAGGTCAGGCAGCATCTATGGAAATGAAGAAACGTTTTGGACTGAGACACTTCTTCAGGACAGAAGGGAGAGGATGCCAGAATGAAAGGGTTGGGGAGGGGAAGGAGGCTAGCTGGAAGGTGCTAAGTGAACCAAGGAAAGGGCAAGGGCTAGATAAGAAGAAATCTGATAGGAGAGGAGAGTGGACCATGGGAAAAAGGGAAGGAGGAGGGGACCCGGGAGTGGGAGTAACAGGCAGGTGAGAAGAGGTAAAAGGTCAGAGTGGGGAATAGAGGAAGGAGGGGGATAGGATTTGTTTACTGGAAGGAGAAATTGATATTCATGCCATCAGTTTGGAGGCTACCTAGATGGAATATAAGGTTTTGCTCCTCCATCTTCTGTGTCAAGAGGAGGCCATGGACTGACACGTTGGAACATTACATGGACAACAAAAAGCTTAATTTGCATATAACTGTCTCAATGAGCTACTTCAAGTGATATTATCACAGACATTCCCTTTGTTCTATACATCCTTCCCCCACCCCACCCCGCCATCTTGTCTCCGACAAAAATCTAACTTTGCCAGCTTTCATCAAGCAACACAGACCTAAACTATGCACCACATTCACTTTCAACAGATTCTGCCTGGCTTGCTGAGTCTTCCCAACATTTTGTGATTTTATTTCAGGTTTCTAGCATTTAACGTTTTTATTTCAGGCTTCTGGCATTTGTAGAATTTTTAATGTTCATTTACTCTACCAATGTGTAGGCTTTTTTGAACTCTGGCGAACACAGAAAGTTTCAGGCACTCTTTTGACTAGGTTTCATTGCATCAAGCTAGTGGGGACTTCAATTTGGCAAGGGTATCCTAAAGCCTGTTCTTCATTTTGCTATCAAATTATGCAAATATAAATGGGTCCATGCTTCCCTGAGACTGCAGGAGATCTGCTGTGACAGTTGAATCTCACGCTGCCACTTGTACATATGGCTGCTTTGTTATTTGCTTGTATCAGGAAGGTAAAGCTATTTCACTTGAGGTGGAGCTGGTGGCGGGCGATGACGCTTGTTTCTCTGATGTTCAGTAGACTGATATGCAAGACTTTGTGAGGTCTACTGAGCCACCACTTAGCCAATGAATCTCTGCCAGCAGCTCTGACTTGCAGCATGTGGGGAGTAGCCCAGTGCGGCTTTCTGGAAACACTGCCGTCATGTTGGCAGCTGGTTTTTGCACAGCATGCCGTTTGTTTTTCCATTCTGCTTCCTCTAAACATTTTCCCACAACTTCTCCTTAGTTTTAGCTGGAGTTTTGAGACTGCAATAGGTTGGCCAATGCATGGCTTTTGAATCCAACATCTTCCTTGCTGTTTGTAGGAACTGTGCCTTATGGTTGGAATGATTTACAATGAGTTTGATTTACTGGCTTGGCTTCAATAGCTGTTAATTATATTTCCTATCTGCACTGAGTTATGTAGAACCCAGACTGAAGTGCTCACGTTTCTCCATTTGAAAATCTATGGTATATTAGTTCCAAGTTAAGCAACACTTCAAATTTAAACTCCGTTTACCTACCGTCTCTGCGTATTCTCTTTATGTTCAATATCCGTCTGAAGCCAAGTCATTTTATGTAATATTTCGTCAAAAAGACACTGATATATTCTCAGGAACAATTACATTTAAGAAATAAACTTATGCACCAAATACTTGGTTGGACATTTTGCACAATTCTATAACCCAGATCATATCCAAATACTTTTGTCTTTATGGGAGGTACAGTACATAATATGGAAGCCCATAGGCTGTATATTTAGATTGAATTTACAATTATTTTGCATCAACCTTAAATGAAAATACTGTCAATACAACAACAACACATGAACTATTCTTCCCAAATGTAAGTGTTATTCATACAGGGTAAATCAACTAGTAGGAAATGAAACCCTCAGCCTGAAACATCAATTGTTTATTCCCCTCCATAGATGCTGCCTGACATGCTGGATTCCTCCAGCATGTTGTGTGTGTTGCTCTGGATTTCCCAGCATCTGCAGAATCCCCTGTGTTTAGTAAGAAATGAATCTGTAAATTGAACTGAATTTTTAGATGTTGTAGGCCCCTGTTGTAACACAGACCATATATTGGAAACCCAATTGTAGATATGCCTTGTCTCTAGCATTCACACAATTTCCTAGTTGGCAAGGAGAGTACTTTGCCTTAATGTAAAATACAGTCCTCAAAAATCCATATTCTGAATTTCTACCTGAGCACAAAAGCGGTTCTAAATTTAAGATCAGCCATGAATTCTGGAACAAGCATAAGGGGGCAAATGTCCCATTGTTGTTTCTGTGTAATACCTTCTTTATTCTCCATGTATTACCAGGGCTGTGTCCAGGGTGGGGGTGGGAGGAGTCTACAAAGGGACCAATTATCTTTTAAGCACATTTATTCATTATCCTCATCTGTTTGAAGTTCCCATCAAGAAGCCATCAAGCAATCTGAATATTTTCAGAGAATCTAATACAGATTGACTTATTCGCTAAAATAATCACACGTATTTAGTGTACTTAATTCTGCTTTATCTTACAGGGTAATATTGGTTGGCGAACTGCCACTCGACTACTTGTCTTCTATAGTAATGAAGCACTTCACTTTTCTGGGAATAAGAGACGTGGCAGATTGTTGCCAAGTGCTGGGAACTGCCACCTTGACACTCAGGGTGTCTATGTAATCGGTCGCCATCAGGTAAGCTGGCTTTTGATATTGGCAACACACACAAAGTGCTGGAGGAACTCAGCAGGGCAGGCAGCATCTATGGAAAAGAGTATTGTTGACGTTTCTGGATTTCCAGCATCTGCAGATCTTTTCTTGTTATTGATTTTGATATTGAGAGATGGGCTCAACATAAACATTATAGACAGATAAGAACATTGTCAACAAAAAAGCTTCCATGTTTCATATTGGATTGTACAGCATGCAACAACTTATGCTGTCTGGTCGAACATAATTTAACTGTTGTCACTTAGATGGGATGTTTTAGATACCAGCACAGTACTAGTCTAATGCAGAGTTTCCCAACTTGGGGTCCACAGACTCTTTGGTTAATTGTAGACGTCTGTGGCATAAAAAAGATTGGGAACCCCTGGTCTAATGGGATATTAGATACTAGCTCAGCAAAAACAATCACTACTTAATACTTCTGTGGTATTATTTATACTTGTGATATGGGCAATGTTGGCAGGCCCGGGATAATCGATCACCTGAGAAGCTGGGGCATGGCTGTCATCTGCTTGAACCACAAGACTTTGTGTTGCTTGCCATGTAGTTTCAGGTTGGGGGACTCTAGGATTATGACTCAGAAACAATGAAGACGTGATGGAAGTGACTAGGTCGGAATGGTAGGTGAATTGATGGGAAGCTCAAATCGGTGTTTATCTTTACAGTGGAGGCATTGATATCACAAGCCTGGAGAACCTGAAATTGAATTGCTGCAGTAAACTGTGCTACAAATTCAAGGAGCATGCTGTAAAAGATCAACACAAACCTATCTTTATATTTACGAACTAATATCTATTTCTGTACTTAAAATTGCATTTCTCCTGGCTTCCCAGGGGTCTCCTGGAATGGGATGGCTGTTTCTATATCAAATATAAATCAGTTTGCGTTATTCTACTCGGAGATTTGATCTTTCACCAGGACTTTCAAATATCCTAAACTGAACTCAGTTTGAAGGCTTCTCTCCTGGGCACTGCTCAAATGCCCCAAATATATTTAATTGCCTTCTACGCTCACTCTCTCACCCCCACCGACACACGCACATCTCCCTCCAATTTCATAAATTAGAAATCAAAGTATCTCAGGCTTAATGTGGCCATGTACTACCATAAACAATAACAGAGTTGGTGTTAAACGTTTTCTGTTTTCCTTGTACTTTGCTATTATGTAATTTGGAAATGTTCTTAATCGCAGAATTATCCATCCATTGCTCAATTGGCACAGAAACTTAATGACAATAAGATACAGCTTCTCTTTGCTGTTAAGGATGAACTAAAAGATGCTTACAAGGTAAGAAAATGAACCATCCAGCTCACTCGCTGTGTTTGATGAAGCGAGTGACATATCCCTTGAAAAGAGACAGCTCAAGTTCTGCTTCAGTTGGATAATCTAAGCTTGTTGTGTTTCCAAACCTGAGGCATGAAGTTAAAGAAATTGGCCTTGTACTGGCAGAGACAAAAATACAAAATAGTTGCATTTGCGTAACTATTGAAATTTAACAAAGATCATCAAACATCCGCCGGTTAGAAGGAATCAGTCAGCAACTTCAATTGTGCTGATGGAAGTGCTTCGTCTTGCTGTTAACCATCAAAGGAAATAGAGTGGGAGCTTGGCAGTGTCACCAGTAAAATTACATTAAATGATGAATATTGCCAAGATCTGCATGCTCTGCATATTCCTACTGACGTTCACTTGACACTTACTAACACCAACATCACCTCTCTGATGATTCACTGCCCAAGATGTGCGCACAAGCTGCACCTGCCATTTCAGGACTCTGCTGCCCCGATCACCTACAAAACCAGGTTTACTGACTCCTAGTCTTGCTGATAAACGTTGAACAAAGTTTACTCCACTCTTTCAGTGCAATAAAAATTGCTTATAGGATCCATCAGCTTCATTTCAAAAAAAAATCAGGAAGGAAATAGATCTGATCATGCAGCCTAATAATTGCCTTGTTTTGGAATGAGAATATAGGTTATATGACTCTTTAGTTTGCCTTCATTACTCTAAATTCAGCATAATATATAAAGAGTAAAAGACAGGTGAGAGTAGATATAGGACCGATAGAAAATGATGCTGGAGAAATTGTAATGGGAGATAAGGAGATGGCAGAGGAACTGAATGAGTATTTTGCATCAGTCTTCACTGAAGAAGACATCAGCAGTATGCCGGACAGTCAAGGGTGTCAGGGAAGAGAAGTGTGCGCAGTCACAATTACGACAGAGAAAGTACTCAGGAAGCTGAATAGACTAAAGGTAGATAAATCTCCCAGACCAGATGGAATGTACCCGCGTGTTCTGAAGGAAGTAGCTGTGGAGATTGCGGAGGCATTAGCAATGATCTTTCAAAAGTTGATAGATTCTGGCATGGTTCCGGAGGACTGGAAGTTTACAAATGTCACTCCGCTATTTAAGAAGGGGGCAAGGAAGCAAAAAGGAAATTATAGACCTGTTAGCTTGACATCGGTGGTTGGGAAGTGTTGGAGTCCATTGTCAAGGATGAGGTTACAGAGTACCTGGAGGCATATGACAAGATAGGCAGAACTCAGCATGGATTCCTTAATGGAAAATCCTGCCTGACAAACCTATTACAATTTTTTGAGGAAATTACCAGTAGGCTAGAAAAGGGAGATGCAGTGGATGTTGTATATTTGGATTTTCAAAAGGCCTTTGACAAGGTACCACACATGAGGCTACTTAACAAGATAAGAGCCCATGGAATTATGGGAAAGTTACATACGTAGATAGAGCATTGGCTGATTGGCAGGAAACAGAGAGTGGGAATAAAGGCATCCTATTCTGGTTGGTTGCCGGTTACCAGTGGTGTTCCACAGGGGTCCATGTTGGGGCCGCTTCTTTTTACATTGTACATCAACGATTTGGATTATGGAATAGATGGCTTTGTGGCTAAGTTTGCTGATGATACGAAGATAGGTGGAGGGGCCGGTAGTGCTGAGGAAATGGAGAGTCTGCAGAGAGACTTGGATAGATTGGAAGAATGGGCAGAGAAGTGGCAAATGAAGTACAATGTTGGAAAGTGTATGGTTATGCACTTTGGCAGAAAAAATAAATGGGCAGACTATTATTTAAATGGGGAAAGAATTCAAAGTTCTGAGATGCAACAGGACTTGGGAGTCCTTGTACAGGATACCTTTAAGGTTAACCTCCATGTTGAGTCGGTAGTGAAGAAGGTGAATGCAATGTTGGCATTCATTTCTAAAGGAATAGAGTATAGGAGCAGAGATGTGATGTTGAGGCTCTATAAGGCGCTGGTGAGACCTCACTTGGAGTACTGTGGGCAGTTTTGGTCTCCTTATTTAAGAAAGGATGTGCTGATGTTGGAGAAGGTACAGAGAAGATTCACTGGAATGATTCCGGGAATGAGAGGGTTAACATATGAGGAATGTTTGTCCACTCTTGGACTGTATTCCTTGGAGCTTAGAAGAATGAAACATTTTGAATGTTGAAAGGCATGGACAGAGCGGATGTGGCAAAGTTGTTTCCCATGATGGGGGAGTCTAGTACGAGAGGGCATGACTTAAGGGTTGAAGGCGCCCATTCAAAACAGAAATGCGAAGAAATTTTTTTGTGAATCTATGGAATTTGTTGCCACGGGCAGCAGTGGAGGCCAAGTCATTGAGTGTATTTAAGGCAGAGATTGATAGGTATCTGAGTAGCCAGGGCATCAAAGGTTATGGTGAGAAGGCGGGGGAGTGGGACTAAATGGGAGAATGGCCAACTTTTGCTTCTTGGTCTTATGGTCTTGTCTTATAATCAGAGTATTGTCACTCACAGACAATACTGAAGGCTTACTGAAAATAATTTCTTCCTCCTGTCACAATGACGAAATTACATCTATATTACTGATGTCAGAGTTGCTGATAAAGCAAATGTCACTGACTAATTTTCAGTGGTGTTGACGCTTTTTGTGTAAGTGAACCTAATGTATATGGTAGCATTTCCAAATGGTAGTCCACTTTACAAGTCAAATATTGTTAAACTATACTGTTTGTATTCTTTGAAATGACCACATCCCTGTAATCCAAATTTTATTTCAGATATATATGATAAATAGAGTGCTTGATTGGTCTGGGCCTTTACTCTCCAGAATTTAGAAAAATGAGGGGGAATCTTATTGAAACCTGCCGAATATTAAAAGGCCTAGATAGAGTGGACATGGAGAGAATGTTTCCAATAGTAGGGGAGTCTAGGACTAGAGTGCACAGCCTCAGAAATCAAGGGTATCCCTTTAGAACAGAGATGAGTAGGAATTCATTTAGCCAGAGGGTGGTGAATCTGCAGAATTCATTGCCACAAATGGCTGTGGAGGCCAAGTCATCGCGTACGATTAAGATGGAGGTTGATAGGTTCTTGATTAGTAAGGGCATCAAAGATTACAGGGAGAAGGTAGGAAAATGTGGTTGAGAGGGATGGCGTATGGTCTTAAACTGGGCTTAATTAAAGTGGGTGGCATGTGGTGGGCTGACTTCTTAATCCCTGGAGTAAGATGGCAAGGTGCAGCAAGACTTTGGTGACAAGTAGACAGCAGGAGTATACAAACTCTGTGCTTCAATTTCTGAACTCCAGCTGCCCATTTACTTCACTAAACTCTCGTCATTTCAAGAATTTGTGCTCAAAATCTTGCAGGGGTCTGTTCCTTTCTGTCATTTAGGCCATAATGTCTCTCTTTCTTCTTTCTGCTATCCCCACACCCACCACACACACTGGAAAGAACACTCACTCATCCTGATCTGCCGAGTTGGGTTTAATCAGGAAAGTATCAAACTGTGAGTGGCAGAATATGAACAGTTCCCTTCAGAACCACTGGCTACAACAACTTTCATTCAGTACAGTGTTTCTCTGTCTGTAGATAATATTAGTTTGTGAATTAATTTAATGAATAGTTATGGTGAATAAGAAAATGAAATAGAAACTGCAGTTCTTGCTTATTGAGACAGGAAACAGCTTAATCCTCAGTGAGCAAAACAGCTCAAATTTTTTTGCGAACAGACAAGACAAGTTATTCAGTATAAAATGATCCTGACTGTCATAAAAATTCAAATATGACAGGATAAAAAGATAAAAGATAAATTCTGTGTGAGTTACTAATTTATAAGAAATAATTCATTGCAGTTGAACTGGTATTTCTGCAATTGTGGAGGAGATGGAATTAAGCATAACCATTTTGTGAAAACAAATTTATTGGTTTACATTACAGATTAATGTTGTTGACAAAATTGAAAACTACTATAAAAATGGTCGGATGTGGTCAGTGCACTGTCGACTTCCTGACATTGCTTTCGCACCTGCTTGGACCTTGCTCTGACTTCATACACTGAGATCAACGATCAAAAATGATTCATACTCTGTAAATGTTTGTACATCTTGGCAAAAAGGGTTATTTACAAAATGACCTGCTTTTGACATTGCTGAACTCTTATAATACCTTAAAAAATTCATTATTAGTTCAAGGTATACACAGCAGTTAAACTTAAAAGTTGATTGCTTTTAGTTAAGAAGTAATGAATTCTAGAGGGCTCAATTTTGAAGCCTATTTTTTCAAACTCTGCCTTAGAGTACAATATCATTCCTTTTCCATCATAATAGACAATATCAGCTAAAGAATTCTTGGGACCAAGGGTGTTTGAAATTAGAAGCATTAGATGATTGTGGTAATGTTAATGAACCATTAAAAGCAAGCACAAATGATTCAAAGATCAGACCCAACATTCCTTGTAATCTTTTGATAATGACTTGAATCAACATAAATTTAAACCTGCCTATAAGAGCATAAGACAATAAGATATAAGATAGGTATTAGGCCATTTGGCCCTATTGAATCAGCTCTGCTACTTCATCACTTCTGCCATCCTCTCCTCATCCACTCTATTAGGGCCTTTCACCATTCGAAAGGTTTCAATGAGGTCACCTCCTCGTTCTTCTGAATTCTAGCAAATGCAGGACCAGAGCTATCAAATGCTCTTCATATGACAAGCCATTCAATCCTGGAGTCATTTTTGTGAACTTCCTTTGAACCCTCTCCAGTTTCAGCACATCCTTTCTAAGATAAAGGGCTCCAAAATGCTCACAATTCTCCAAATGAGGCCTCACCAGTGCTTCAAAAAGTAACACTCTATCTCACACTCTAACTTCAAATACTGAGAATTTATACACTGTTTTCTACTTCCTCATTTGGTGACAAGTCTTGAATTTTATTCTTGAGCTCAGAAAGCTCCAATGCCATCTTCACTATTATCTTAACATCTGCCAACTTCATAAACTTACAAAACCGGATGGACATTTAGTATGGCGAATATTTTCCTGACCTTTCTGTAGGTTGGACAAATTTCTTCTCAAAACTCCATTGGCACGTTACCAAATTAGTAAATGTGCAGTGAGAGTTCCTTAAGGTTGTCATTTCAGGGTGGGGAAGAGGTACTAATGGGCATACGCTCATACTACCTAGTAAATGCTCCCAAAGACTATCTTCTCAAATTGCCTCTGACAACCAAGTCCAGCTCCTGGCCTTCACGTGTAGCTTAGCTGCTAAGCCCGGCAGAACGATTCTCATTGATAGGAGAAGGGACAAAGTCTGGTTACTGGCACCTTAAAACCAGTCACTTCAGGAAAATGGAGCTCATCAGCTCATCGAGGAAAACTCTGACCTCAAACCTCCGCTGTCTTGTGGCTATATCCACTCACAGGGAAGACTTCAGGAGTAAACCCTCAGAAAATATCAGGAGCTAGAGTCCTTACGTTTTGTCATGGTTCTGCCTTGAGTTCCATGTTCTTAGTTCTACACTCAGTTCTTCAGTTTAGTTCTTCATTGAGTTCAACATTGACTGGCAACTCCTGCGATGCTGCTGGTGCCAAATTGTATCGGTCTCTGCCTTTCCTTTAGATTCATCATCTGCGTGGAGAGGGAGAGACTGCTACATGGGCAACAGCTTGCTCTCCATGTTGTACTGCCCCGACTTGTGCAGTGGTTTGTATATGACAGCTAGGGTACAACATCTATGTTTGACTCCAACCAATAGTGAGGCCTTAAGTGATAAGGCCTTTCTGCCCACAATGTCTGTGTCACCCACAATGCCCATTAAACTAATCCTGTCTGGCTGCACATGGTCAATATCCCCCCATTTCCTGCATTTTAATGTATCTATCTAAAAGCTTCTTGATCATCACTATTATATCTGCTTCCACTCCCATCTCTGGCAGTGAATTCCAGGCACCATTCATCCTGAGTGAAAAACCCCGCCCAGCACACCCCTTTTAAATTTCCCCCCTTTCACCTTAAGGTAGTATTCAAAATTTCTTCCCTGGAAAATAAGATTCTGGCTGTCTACCCTGGCTATTGTCTCCCACAACTCCACAAACTTCAGCTTTTCCCTCAACATCCGATGCTCCAGAGAAAAAGTGGAATGAATATTGGTTCCAGGCAGAGATGATAATGCAGCAAACTACAAAAGACACAGATAGACTGGTTAAGTAATTTGCAGATTCAGAGAAATGCACTCTGCATATCAGGAAAGGAATTTTAATTGTAAAATCCTTAATGGAATGAGAGAGCAAGAAAATTGAAAGGACTTGAGTAGACCCTTAAAAGTAAAAGCAAGTCTAGAAAGAGTAATAGGATTCTGAATGTTTAAAATATTGTAACATTTAGCACAAAAACAAGTGATGTCTTATTAATTCGATGTGTTAGTTTGGGGACAATTGTAAATTGCTTGGCGATTTGAACACAACATTAATGGAATAACTTTAATGTCATGGAAAGCAATTATGAAAATTCATCAGAATGGCATGAGATACCGGAGGCAATTAGGTAAAGTAAAGTGGGCTTTTGCTTTTATTAATGGGTAAAGTTTGTCGGCCTTATCTAATATATAATTTCCAGAAGTATGAAAGCTTTTTAAAGTGATGGATTTTTAGATAGAGGAAAAGTAATAAGTGGTCTCAAACTTGGTATTATAGCTAAATGATTGCACTAGGAATTAAAATAATACACTATCACAAATTTGATTAGTTAAAAAGGGAACATTTTTGCTTAAAGGTGATTGAGATAGCGGCTGTAACTATATTCCAGAGGAAATTGCGTAACAATTTTAGATCTAGAATTTGAACCAGTAGAGACAATATAGTTTGAAAATCCTACATCTGTAGTGCAATTTGAATGACTTGAGAGCTTTAATATTCCCTTGTTGACATTGCAATTACCCTCCAGATCAGGCAGAATATTGTAGAAAATTTGGCTTCAAAATTTAATTGCACATTCCTAAAATGTGGTTCCAAAGTATCAGTGGAAAGAGAAAAAGAGTTAGCATTTCAAATTGATTAGCTTTTGTCTGAATAATGTAAACTTAGCAAACAAGCATATTTTAACATAGAACAATACAGAACAGGAACGGGCCCTTCAGCCCATGATCTGGTGCTGAGCTAACTAAACTAATGACACTTAATTAAACAAATCCCTTTTGCCTGCATATAGTCCATATCTCTTTATTCTCTGCATATTCATGAGCCTCTTAAATGCCTCTATCATACCGTCCTCCACAATTACCAAGTTGCAGAGAAGGGATTGAGAATAAAGGTAATGTCTGTGTTAAAGCAGAGTCCAAGCGAGATTGGCTGATTTAAATTATATTTGTGAAATCTACAGGTTCCTGTATTGTTTTCTGCCTCTTGGTTGTGGAAAAGCATTCACAGTCGATGGCCCTCTTCTGGTTACTGGTGAAGATGTTATTGGCAACTTCCAATGAATACACAATAACCTGAAGCCATGATACTAGATTGAGATGGTTGAAAGTTTCTCTTTAATGTTGCAAGGACAAATTTTTTAAAAAACTTTCCTTTGTAAATTTTACACACTGATTATATGCACACTTCTTCCAAAACTTCTTTTGTTGCTACTTGCTTGTCAAAAACAGAGCATTTTAGGAGGTATTTTCTTTATAACTGTAGCCACTTATACCCAGACAGAAAAAATAATATTGTTTCCCTATTTGCATAGGCACTCCAAGTTCACATTCCAAAGTCTGAAGTTGGAAATCAAACAGCAATCGAGTTAATCAAAGCCTATCATGTAAGAACTGACCCTTCTCATTAAAATCTGCACTGAATTACTCAATGCACAATATTTAGAAATTATGTTTCCATTTTATTTGTTTTTGCTACAGACCTTGTCATCTAAGGTTATCCTGGATAACAGCAAATTACCTGAAGGAGTTTCAATACATTATACAGCTTACTGCAAAAATAATATCATTCAAACAGGACAACATGGGAGAAAGTGTTCTGGTATTCAAGTTGGTGAAGAGGTAGGACATCAGTGCAAATTCATGAATGCAATGAATACACTCAGTAGCTTCTTTATTAGGTACACCTGTAAACTTGCTTATTAATACAAATATCTCTTCAGCCAAACAAGAGGCAGCAACTTTCATTCCAGGAATGGAAGGGTTACCGTATGAGGAACGTCTGGCAGCTCTTGAGCTGTATTCACTGGAGTTTAGGAGAATGAGGAGGGATCTCATAGAAACATTCCAAATGCTAAAAGGCCTGAACAGATTAGATATGGAAAAGTTATTTCCCATGGTAGGGGAGTCTAGGACAAGAGGGCATGACTTCAGGATTGAAGGATGTCCATTTAGAACAGAGATACAGAAGAATTAATTTAGTCAGAGGGTGGTAGACTGGTTTGCTTGAGTACCTGGGATTTTCACACACAGCAGTCTCTAGAGTTTACAGAGATTTGTGCAAAAAACAAAAAACATATCCAATTAAAAAAATCTAGTGCTTTCTCGGCGTATATGATGAATATACTGTTCTCGGACTTCCAGCCAGGTTCAGGTGTTGATTTTAACCGACATTTTGATGACAACTTCTGCTTTCTCCATCATGAAGTGGTGATCTTGTGAATTTAACTCTTTGAGGCTTCTACGAAGAGTGCCTTCTGTCAGAGAAAGCAAAGGAAATAAAAGATCTAGTTTTCTTGTTCTCTTCTTTATATCTGCTCAGCTCGGACAGTAGAGATGACAGGCAGGATAGTGCAGTGCTCCTCTTGTGCTATGTGGGAAGGCAGGGAGACCTCCAGTGTCCCTGATGACTACAACTGCACAAAGTGCATCCAGCTGCAGCTTCATAGGAACCAACTTGAGGAGTTGGAGCTGGATGTGGATAAACTCCGATTCATTCAGGAGACTGAGGGTGTGATAGATAGGACATATAGAGAGGTAATTATACCCAAGGTGCAGGACGCAGGAAGCTGGGTGACAGTCAGGGAGGGGAAAGGCATTAAGGAGCCAGTGCAGAATACTCTTGTGGCCATCCCCCTCAACAACAGGTATATCACTTTGGATATGTTGGGGGGGGGGGGGATGACCTAACAGAGGCAAGTGACAGTGGTCGAGTCTCTGGCACTGTCTGTCTCTGTGGCTCAGAAGGGAAAGGAGGAGAAGAGGCATGTTGTAGTGGTAGGGGATTCGTTAGTTAGGGGAATGGATGGGAAGTTCTGTGGGCGAGAACGAGATTACTGGATGGTATGTTGCCTCCTTGGTGCCAGGGTCCAAGATATCTTGGATCGAGTCCTCAGTATTCATATGAGAGAGGGTGAACAGCCAAAAGTCATGGTCCATGTAGGTACCAATGACATGGGTAGAACGAGTGCTGTGTTTCTGCATAGGGAGTTCAGGATATTAGTTGCTAAGTTAAAGGGCAGGGCCTGCAGGGTTTTGATCTCAGCATTGCTACCTGTGCCACGTGCTAGTGAGGCCAGTACCAGGGAGATGATAGAGTTTACTACTTGGCTAAGGAATTGGTGAAGGAGGGAGGGCATAAGATTTTTGGATCATTGGGTCTCTCCCAGGGAAGGTGGGCCCTGCACAGAAGGGATGGCTTGTACCTGAGCTGGAGGGGGACTAATATCCTACCGGGAAGGTTTGTTAATGCTGCACGGTGGGGTTTAAACTAGAGTTGCAGGGGGATGGGAACCAGAGTGCCAGCACAGTCAGTGGAGAGATAGTGGAAGCAGATGTTGATAAGACCCCAGACAAAATTAGGAATCAAAAGATTGAGCATGGTGTGACCAGCGTTCTGAGCTGCGGATATTTCAATGTAAGAGGTATTGTGGGCAAGGTGGGTAATAGTGCAGAAGATGAAGTACCCGGTTAACAAACGGAGGCAATGTGTAGCGAGGAGAGGCTGTCGACAGGGCAAAATTCAAAAGGGTGAATACAGGACTGAAGGTGTATTTGAATGCATGCAGTGTATGGATTAAGTTAGGTGAACTTGCAGCACAGTTGCAGATTGTGGATAGTCAGAGGCTTTTTCCCAGGGCTGAAATGGTTGCCACAAGAGGACACAGGTCTAAGGTGCTGGGGAGTAGGTACAGAGGAGAGGTCAGGGGTAAGTTTTTCACTCAGAGAGTGATGAGTGCGTGGAATGGGCTGCTGGCAGCGGTGGTGGAGGCGGATACGATAGGGTCTTTTAAGAGACTTTTGGATAGGTACATGGAGCTTAGAAAAATAGAGGGCTATAGGTAAACCTAATAATTTCTAAGGTAGGGACATGTTCGGTACAACTTTGTGGGCCAAAGAGCCTGTATTGTGCTGTAGGTTTTCTATGTTTCTATGATTGACAGGTATGATGTTGTAGGCATCACTGAATCATGCTGAAAGAAGATTATAGCTGGGGGTTTAATGTCCAAGGATACACATTGTATTGAAAGGACAGGCAGGAAGGCAGAGGATTAGTGTTGCACTGTTGGTAAAATATGAAATCAACTCATTAGAAAGAGATGACATGGGGTTGGAAGGTGTTGAATCATTGTGAATAGAGCTAAGGAACTGCAAGAGTGAAAAGACACTGATGGGAGTTGTATATAGACCCCCAAACAGTAATAGAATGAGCATACAAAATACAAAGGGAGCTAGAAAATGCATGCCAATAGGGCAATGTTACATTCATCAGGGGGTCTTCAATATACAGGTAGATTGGGAAAATCAAATTGGTGCTAGATTTCAGGAGGAGGAATTTCTAGAGTGTCTATGAGATAGCTTTTGAGAGCAGTTTGTGATTGAGCCTTCCGGAGGATCAGCTATTCTAGATTGGATGTTGTGAAATGAATCAGAATTGATTAGAGTTTAACGTAAAAGAACCCTTAGGGGAAAGTGATCATAATATGATCAAGTTCATGGAATTACTGAGGCATGAGAGAAAGGAGTTGGCCAGTATTGATTGGAAAAGAACACTGGCAGGGATGATGGCAGAGCAGCAATGGCTGGAATTTCTGGAAGCAATTCGGAAGGCACAGAATATATACATCCCAAAGAGGAGGAAGTATTCTAAAGGAAAAGTGACACAACTGTGGCTAACAAGAGAAGTCAAAGTTAACATAAAAGCCAAAGAGAGGACGTATAATAGAGCAAAAATTAATGGGAAGTTAGAGGATCGGGAATCTTTTAAAACCAACAGAAGGTAATTAATTAAGTCATTAAAAAGGTAAAGATGGAATACGAAGGTAAGCTAGCCAATAATATTCAAGAGGATCCCAAACGTTTCTTCAGATACATAAAGTGTAAAGGAGAGGGGAGAGTGAATATCAGACTGCTGGAAAACGATGCTGGAGAGGTAGTAATGGGGGACAATGAAAAGGCAGATGAACTGAATAAGTATTTTGCATCAGTCTTCATTGTGGAAGACACTAGCAATGTGGTGGAAGTTCCAGGGGTCAGGGGTCATAAAGTGTGTGAAATTACCATAACTAGAGAAAAGGTTCTTGGGAAACTGAAAGGTCTGAAGGCAGATAAAGTCATCTGGACCAGATGGTTTACACCGCAGAGTTCCGAAAGAGGTGGCTGATGAGATCATGGAGATATTAATCATGATATTTCAAGAATTACTAGATTCTGAAATGGTTCCGGAAGACAGGAAAATTGCAAATGTCACTCCACTCTTCAAGAAGGGAGAAAGGCAGAAGAAAGGAAACTATAGGCCAGTTAATCTGACCTCAGTGGTTACGAAGATTTTGGAATCGATTTTCAAGGATGAGGTCTCAGGGTCCTTGGAGGCACATGATAAAACAGGCCGCAATAAGCATGGTTTCCTCAAGGGAAAATCTTGCCTGACAAATCTGTTGGAATTCTTTGAAGAAATAACAAGCAGGATAGGCAAAGGAGAATCTGTGAATGTTATATACTGGATTTTCAGAAGGCCTTTGCTACACATGAGGCTACTTAATGAGCAATGAGCCTATGGTGTTACAGGAAAGACCCTAGCATGGTTAAAGCAGTGGTTGATTGGTAGGAGCAAAGAGTGGGAATAAAGGGAGCCTTTTTTGGCTGGCTGCCGGTGACAAGTGTTGTTCCACAGTGACTGTGTTTTAACCGATTCTTTTTACATTATACGTCAATGATTTGGATGATGGAATTGATGGCTTTGTGGCAAAGTTTGCAGACGATATGAAGGCTAATTGGAGGAGCTGGTAGTTTTCAGGAAGTAATGAAGCTACAGAAGGATTGAGACAGATTGGGAGAATGGGCAAAGAAATGACAAATGGAATACAGTGTCAGGAAGTGTATGGTCATGCACATTGGCAGAAGAAATGAAAGGGTTGACTATTTTCTAAATGGAGAGAAGATACAAAAAACCGAGGTGCCATGGGACTTGGGAGTCCTTGTGCAGGATTCTCTAAAGGTTATTTTACAGGTTGAGTCTGTGGTGAGGAAGGCAAACGCAATGTAAGCATTCATTTCAAGAGGCCAGAATAGAAAAACAAGGATGTAATGTTGAAATTTTATAAAACAGTGGTGAGGCCTCATTTGGAGTATTGCGAGCAGTTTTGGACCCCTTATCTTAGAAAGGATGTGCTGAAATTGGAGAGGGTTCCAGGATTAAATGGCTTGTCAAATGGTGAACGTTCGATGGCTCCGGGCCTGTATTCACAGGAATTCAGAAGCATGAAGGCTGAGCTCATTGAATCCTATTGAATAGTGAAAGGCCTTGATAGAGTGGATGTGAAGAGGAAGTTTCCTATGGTGGGTGAATCTAAGGCTAGAGGGCACAGCCTCAGAATAGAGGGGCGACTTTTTAGAACAGAGATGAAGAGGAATTTCTTTAGTTAGAGAGTGGTGAATCTGTGGAATTCTTTGCCACAGGAAGCTGTGGAGGCCAAATCTTTATGTATATTAAAGTTTGATAGATTCTTGATTGGTCAGGGCATGAAGGAATATGGGGAGAAGGCAGGAGACGAGGCTGAGAGGAAAATAGGATCAGCCATGATGAAATGGCAGTGCAGACTTGATGGGTCAAGTGGTCTAATTCTGTCAACACACATCAAAGTTGCTGGTGAACGCAGCAGGCCAGGCAGCATCTATAGGAAGAGGCGCAGTCGACGTTTCAGGCCGAGACCCTTCGTCAGGACTAACTGAAGGAAGAGTGAGTAAGGGATTTGAAAGCTGGAGGGGGAGGGGGAGATGCAAAATGATAGGAGAAGACAGGAGGGGGAGGGATAGAGCCGAGAGCTGGACAGGTGATAGGCAAAAGGGGATACGAGAGGATCAACCGTCTCGACTTCACCGCACCTTGTCCCCATTCCAACCTCACTCCTTCGGAACGCTCTGCTCTCCACTCCCTCCGCACTAATCCTAACATTATTATTAAACCCGCTGATAAAGGGGGTGCTGTTGTAGTCTGGCGTACTGACCTCTACCTTGCCGAGGCACAGCGACAACTCGCGGATACCTCCTCTTATTTACCCCTCGATCGTGACCCCACTAAGGAGCACCAGGCCATTGTCTCCCACACTATCAACGACTTTATCCGCTCAGGGGATCTCCCATCCACTGCTACCAACCTTATAGTTCCCACACCCCGCACTTCCCGTTTCTACCTCCTACCCAAGATCCACAAACCTGCCTGTCCTGGCCGACCTATTGTCTCAGCTTGCTCCTGCCCCACCGAACTCGTTTCTGCATACCTCAACACTGTTTTATCACCCCTTGTTCAATCCCTTCCGACCTATGTTCGTGACACTTCTCACGCTCTTAAACTTTTCGATGATTTTAAGTTCCCTGGCCCCCGCCGCTTTATTTTCACCATGGATGTCCAGTCCTTATATACTTCCATCCCCCATTAGGAAGGTCTCAAAGCTCTACGCTTCTTTTTGGATTCCAGACCTAATCAGTTCCCCTCTACCACCACTCTGCTCCGTCTAGCGGAATTAGTCCTTACTCTTAATAATTTCTCCTTTTGCTCCTCCCATTTCCTCCAAACTAAAGGTGTAGCTATGGGCACCCGTATGGGTCCTAGCTATGCCTGCCTTTTTGTTGGGTTTGTGGAACAATCTATGTTCCGTGCCTATTCTGGTATCTGTCCCCCACTTTTCCTTCGCTACATCGACGACTGCATTGGCGCTGCTTCCTGCACGCATGCAGAACTCGTTGACTTTATTAACTTTGCCTCCAACTTTCACCTTGCCCTCAAGTTTACCTGGTCCATTTCCGACACCTCCCTCCCCTTTCTAGATCTTTCTGTCTCTGTCTCTGGAGACAGCTTATCCACTGATGTCTACTATAAGCCTACTGACTCTCACAGCTATCTGGACTATTCCTCTTCTCACCCTGTCTCTTGCAAAAATGCCATCCCCTTCTCGCAATTCCTCCGTCTCCGCCGCATCTGCTCTCAGGATGAGGCTTTTCATTCTAGGACGAGGGAGATGTCTTCATTTTTTAAAGAAAGGGGCTTCCCTTCCTCCACTATCAACTCTGCTCTTAAACGCATCTCCCCCATTTCACGTACATCTGCTCTCACTCCATCCTCCCACCACCCCACTAGGAATAGGGTTCCCCTGGTCCTCACCTACCACCCCACCAGCCTCCGGGTCCAACATATTATTCTCCGTAACTTCCGCCACCTCCAACGGGATCCCACCACTAAGCACATCTTTCCCTCCCTCCCTCTCTCTGCATTCCGCAGGGATCGCTCCCTACACAACTCCCTTGTCCATTCGTCCCCCCCATCCCTCCCCACTGATCTCCCTCCTGGCACTTATCCGTGTAAGCGGAACAAGTGCTACACATGCCCTTACACTTCCTCCCTTACCACCATTCAGGGCCCCAAACAGTCCTTCCAGGTGAGGCATCACTTCACCTGTGAGTCGACTGGGGTGATATACTGCGTCCGGTGCTCCCGATGTGGCCTTTTATATATTGGTGAGACCCGACGCAGACTGGGAGACCGCTTTGCTGAACATCTACGCTCTGTCCGCCAGAGAAAGCAGGATCTCCCAGTGGCCACACATTTTAATTCCACATCCCATTCCCATTCTGACATGTCTATCCACAGCCTCCTCTACTGTAAAGATGAAGCCACACTCAGGTTGGAGGAACAACACCTTATATTCCGTCTGGGTAGCCTCCAACCTGATGGCATGAACATTGACTTCTCTAACTTCCGCTAGGCCCCACCTCCCCCTCGTACCCCATCTGTTACTCATTTTTATGCACACATTCTTTCTCTCACTCTCCTTTTTCTCCCTCTGTCCCTCTGAATATACCTCTTGCCCATCCTCTGGGTCACCCCCCCCCCCGTCTTTCTTCCCGGACCTCCTGTCCCATGATCCTCTCGTATCCCCTTTTGCCTATCACCTGTCCAGCTCTCGGCTCTATCCCTCACCCTCCTGTCTTCTCCTATCATTTTGCATCTCCCCCTCCCCCTCCAGCTTTCAAATCCCTTACTCACTCTTCCTTCAGTTAGTCCTGACGAAGGGTCTTGGCCTGAAACGTCGACTGCGCCTCTTCCTATAGATGCTGCCTGGCCTGCTGCATTCACCAGCAACTTTGATGTGTGTTGCTTGAATTTCCAGCATCTGCAGAATTCCTGTTGTTTGGCCTAATTCTGTTCCTATATCTTATGGTCTGATGAAGATGACAGAGTTTGTCATCGAAACATTGGTTAAAAATTGATACCTGTACCTGCTGGAAGCCCGAGAAGAGTTTATTCAACATCCAGTGAGTCGCAGTTCTTTGGGCAAAAATGCCTTATTAATGAGAGAGGTCAGAGGAGAATGGCGAGACTGGTTTAAGCTGACAGGGAAGTGACAGTAACTCAAGTAACCACATAGTGCAACAGAAGAGCATCTCTGAATGTACAACACTTTAAACTTGAAGTGTATGGGCTACAGCAACAGGAAGCAACAAACACACAGGCAGTGGCCATTTCATGAGGTACAGGAGTTACAGGGGATACCGAATAAAGTGGCCACAGACTGTACATATAATGTATGCTTACATTTCAATTGTGAATCATTGACTGTTCAGAGGAAATTCCATGCATGTGTTGACTTGCACAGCCATAGATTTCAGAATGGCATAGATAAGCTGAATGCATACAGTCTTTTTCCCAGGGAGAGGACATAGGTTTAAGGTGAGAAAGGAACCTGAGGGGCAACTGCTTCACACTGAGGGTGGGACAAGCTGCTTAAGAAAGTGGTCGGGGTCAGTAGAGTAGTAATAAAATGGGCCAGATGTGGGAAGCACACACAAAATGTCGGAGGAACTCAGCAGGCCAGGCAGCATCTAGGAAAAGAATACTCTCGACATTTCGTGCCGAAGACTGTACTCTTTTCCTAGATGCAGCCTGGCCTGCTGAGTTCCTCCAGCATTTTATGTGTGTTGCTCGGATTTCCAGCATCTGCAGATTTTCTCTTGTTTTGCAAATGTGGGAAACTGGGACTAGCTTAAATGGGTGTTTTGGTCAGCATGGCTAAGTTTGGCTAAAGGGTTCTATCCATGATGTATGACTCTAATACTCTGCTCTACAGATATTACTATCTCCTTGGATGTAGCACTGGAGACGCAAGTAATTAGAGTCATCATCGGAATTAGGTTTACTATCTAACTTAGGTTATTTTGTTGTTCTGCAGCAACAGTACAGTGCAAAGTTATGTATTTACCATAAATTACATAAATAAATAATTTGTGCAAAGAGGAATTACATGATGACTTCTCGGAAATCAGATGGCAGAGGGGAAGAAGCTGTTTTTGAACCATTGAGTGTCTTCAGCTTCCTGAACTTCTTCCCTGATGGAGGTAATGACAAGAGAGCAAGTTCACGGATAGTGAGGGTCCCTAGTGATGGATACTGCCTTCTTGAGGCACTGTCTCTTAAGATGCGCTCAGTGGTGGTGTGGGAAGCTGTCCTCTGTTCAAAGAGAGAAAGGAAATTCCCTTACCCTTTTCTCTATTCTCCTTCAGCAGCCGGAGCTGTTGTGTCTGGCCACATCTCTTCTTCCCATTCCTGACTAACTAGTGGGGACTGCTGGCCCATTACCAATCACATACAATGCAAAGATGTGCAGTTGACCAGAGCTCAAATGAAATTTTCATTTTAGGAATAAACGTTGGGGACTTTTTGATAAAAAGTCCCAGAAGGCTCTTAATGTTTTTTTCTCTCCAAAGTCCTTTTCAAATCCCCACAGAGACATAACTTTAAGCAGTGATTGAAATTTTCGGCATCTATGAATTTGATCCCAATCAACAGAGTAAGTGCATTATCTCAAGTGCTAATTACTAAAATGTTGAGCAGCCTTTTTAATGAGCATTCACAGGCAATTGAAACAGCAATTTGATGTTTAATGCTGCACCCAACAACTGCTTCTTGCATAAGCACTCACTTCTGCAAGATTGGTTTTCACTCAAAACATCATTTGAGGCTCTTTTGTGCCTGAACAGCCTACTCAGTAATTTCACCCCGCACACCCCCCCACCACCCAGACTTCCAGAGTCTCTTTGGGTATAAAATTAAAACCCGTCTTGATCATAACCAATCCAAGCCCAACTCATCTGAATATATAACATTTCCATATCCAACCTGTCCCTGTCTGCAAATGTAACAAGTTCCGGCACACTGTATTTATCTCATGAATTAATAAAAAACAATAGTCAGACTCAAAACAAACGTCCACATTGGCCTATACTGTTTGAGGTGGAATCTCAAAATGGATGCACCTGAAAAGAACAACATCCTGGCCTGGATAAAATACTTAGCTGGGTAAATACAGGATGGCCCAACCTGAACCCACCAAGACCCTGATACTTGTAGTACATTGTACTTCCTTCCTACAACTCTCTTCCTCTTGAACATAAACCTTAGCAGAATACTGAAGATTCTTGTAATCTGGATCTCGGCCTGCCATTGCGATGAAACTACTATTGACCACATTGGTCAATGCATTATAAAAGATGAAATTATGACACATCTGGATAGCAGTAACAGGATTGGTCCGAGTCAGCATGGATTTACGAAGGGGAAATGGTGCTTGACTAATCTTCTGGAATTTTTTGAGGATGTAACTATGAAAATGGATAAGGGAGAGCCAGTGGATGTAGAGTACCTGGACTTTCAGAAAGCCTTTGGTAAAGTCCCACATAGGAGATTAGTGGGCAAAATTAGGGCACATGGTATTGGGGGCAGAGTACTGGCATGGATTGAAAATTGGCTGGCTGACTAGAAAACAAAGAGTAGCGATTAATGGGTCCCGTTCAGAATGGCAGGTGGTGACCAGTGGGGTACCGCAGGGTTCAGTGCTGGGACCGCAGCTGTTTACAATATATATTAATGATTTAGATGAGGGAATTAAAAGTAACATTAGCAAATTTGCCGATGACACAAAGCTGGGAGGCAGTGTGAAATGTGAGGAGGATGTTATGAGAATGCAGGGTGACTTGGACAGGCTGGGTGAGTGGGCAGATGCAGTTTAATGTGGATAAATGTGAGGTTATCCACTTTGATGGTAAGAACGGGAAGGCAGATTATTATCTAAATATCTAAATGGAGTCAAGTTAGGAAAAGGTGAAGCACAACAAGATCTAGGTGTTCTTGTACATCAGTCACTGAAAGCAAGCATGCAAGTACAGCAGGCAGTGAAAAAGGCTAATGGCATTCTGGCCTTCATAACAAGGGGAACTGAGTATAAGAGCAAAGAGGTCCTTCTGCAGCTGTACAGGGCCCTGGTGAGACCACACCTGGAGTACTGTGTGCAGTTTTGGTCTCCAAATTTGAGGAAGGACATTCTTGCTATTGAGGGAGTACAGCGTAGGTTCACAAGGGATGGCGGGACTGTCATATGTCGAAAGATTGGAGCAACTGGGCTTGTATACTCTGGAATTTAGAAGGCTGAGAGGGGATCTTACTGAAGCATATAAGATTATTAAGGGATTGGACATGCTGCAGGCAGGAAGCATGTTCCCACAGATGGGTGAGTCCAGAACCAGAGGCCACAGTTTAAGAATTAGGGGTAGGCCATTTAGAATGGAGTTGAGGAAAAACTTTTTCACCCAGAGAGTGGTGGATATATGGAATGCTCTGCCCCAGAAGGCTGTGGAGGCCAAATCTCTGGATGATTTCAAAAAAGAGATGGATAGAGCTCTTAAAGATAGTGGAATCAAAGGTTATGGGTATAAGGCAGGAACTGGATACTGATAGTGGATGATCAACCATGATCACAGTGAATGGCAGTGCTGGCTCGAAGGTCCGAATGGCCTACTCCTGCACCTATTGTCTATTGTCTATTGCATGCAGCAAAAGCATTTTCTCTAGAAAATACCGGAAATAGGAAGTATTTTTAATAACACACATCAAAGTTGCTGGTGAACGCAGCAGGCCAAGCAGCATCTATAGGAAGAGGCGCAGTCGACGTTTCAGGCCGAGACCCTTCGTCAGGACTAACTGCAGGACTAACCAGTTAGTCCTGACGAAGGGTCTCGGCCTGAAACGTCGACTGCGCCTCTTCCTATAGATGCTGCTTGGCCTGCTGCGTTCACCAGCAACTTTGATGTGTGTTGCTTGAATTTCCAGCATCTGCAGAATTCCTGTTGTTTTAGTATTTTTAATACATCACTCCATTTTTTTTCCCAGGTGAGATTCACTGTAAGTATTACAACAGAAAATTGCCCAAACTATGGGCAGCCAACAACTATTGAAATTAAGCCACTGGGATTTAATGAGAATGTTGAAATTAAACTGAAGTTCCAGTGTGAATGCGAATGCCATAAACATGGGATCGCTAATAGTCTTGTATGTAACAAGGGCAATGGAATACTCGAATGTGGAGCCTGTAGGTATGTTTATTTCTCTAGGTAATAGCCATAATAAGAATGTGTGCCTGATAACCATTTCGCATAGAAACCAAAGCCAGCCAGGACAATTGATCCATGTAGGAGAGTTCAAATCCTTAAATGAGTGAAGTTGATATAGTTAAATAAATTTTGAAATGAAGAAGTTGTATCAGTAATGATAAATATGAAAGTGCTGAATTATCATTAAAAATCCATTCACTCCACTAATGTCCTTCAAGGAAGTAAATATGCCAGCCTTACCTAGTTTGGCTTATATGTCACTCCAGCATAAACCAATTCTGAACTCCTTGGTACAGGCAATTAGGGATAGGTAATCAACACCCCTATTTCTATTGTCATTTCATGAATTAATTACATTTGTAAAAACAAGAAGCAGATTCGCATTGGCCCATCTTGTGGTTATTACTAATCTAACTATGATGTTCTCATCAGTCAACCAAAGCTCAAATTCCCATGCAAGGTTACTCTAATTGAGGACATGCTCAACTGTTATGCCTGGTCTTTACATGTTGTCAACTTAAAGCTGTGTCCTACACACACAAAATGCTGGAGGAACTCAGCAAGTCAGTCAGCATCTGTGGAGTGGAATAAAGAGTCAATATTTTGGATCAAAACTCTTCATCGGGATGGGAAGGGGAGGGTACAGAAGCAGAATAAGAAGGTGGAGGGAGAGGTAGGAGCACAAGTTGGCAGAGGATAGGTGAACTCAGGCAAGGAAGATGGTGGGTGGTTGGGTGGGAGAGAGGGGGTGAAGTAAGTAGCTGAGAGAGGATAGGTAGAAGATGTAAAGGGCTGAAGAAGAAAAGAATCTAATAGGAGACGACGGTAGACCACAGAACAAAGACAAGGAGGAGAGGAACCAGAGAGAAGTGATGAGCAGGTGAGAAGAGAAGGGGTGAGAGGATATCTAGAATGAGGAATAGAAAAAGAGAGAAGGAGAGAGGGGAGAGAAATTACCAGAAGTTAGAGAAATCACTGTTCCTGCCATTAGTTTGGAAAGTTCAGGTTTCAAAGATCAAAGCGTAAATAAGTAATAGATATATTACCATGACCTATCATAAGATTCATTTTCTTGCGGACATTTACAGGAACAAAAAAATGAACACAACTGTTAAGTTGAAGGGTGAATAATTTTCTCAAAAGATAGTTTAGTGCTTTACGGTCATTGTTTGTAACTTGACCTTGCTTGATTTTCAGATGTAATGAAGGTTATATTGGACAATTTTGTGAATGCAGCCTTGATGAAGCATGGAGCGAGGACTCCGATGTTTCGTGTAGAAAAGATAATACATCTCAAATCTGCAGTGGCCATGGAGATTGCATCTGTGGAGCATGTGTCTGCAGAAAGAGAGAAAATCCTCATGAAACCATCTATGGCCGATATTGTGAATGTGATAATTTCAATTGTGATCGGTCTGGTGGTTTGATTTGTGGAGGTAAATACACAACTCAAATGAATAATCTCTCAAAATTTATTCTTCCTATATTGCACTTGCCTGTGGTTGGAGAGTTACTGTATTGCCTAGCTTTCATTATATAGCTGGTCATAGAATGGAATTCATTAGTGGAGAAATAACTTTGTTACTAATTGGGATTACTGTACCTTTTAAATGAGCAATTATCAGATAGTTTGGGGTAAATTTTAATGAAAACGGTGCATTATATTGACCTTTTATTTTTTGCAGGACATGGCATTTGTACATGTGGAACATGTCAATGCTTTCCCAATTTCACAGGCAGTGCCTGTGATTGTTCATTGAACACGTCGTTATGTGTTTCAGCCGATGGAATGTTATGTCATGGCAGAGGAATTTGTGAATGTGGACGGTGCAAATGCACAGACTCGAAGTATGTTGGGCCAACCTGTGAATATTGTCCAACCTGTGAAGGTGTCTGTACCATTCATAGGTAGGTACTCAGTCACCTTTGCAGGATGTGATATCTTAATTGATTCCTGGGGTCTTAAAGTGGTAACAGCATAGAGGAAATCATTGATCCTTTGAGTCCATGCCTGCTCTCTCCTGGAGAAACAACCTAGTCCTACGTCTTTCCCTAGGACATAGGAGCAGAATCAGGCCATTTGGCCCATCAAGTCTGCTCCACCAGTTTCCTTCTTAACCCATTCTCCTGCCTTCTCCCAATAACATTTGACACCCTTACTAATTGAGAACCTATCAACAACTGCTTTTAATATACCCTATGACTTGACTCCACAACTGCCTGTGGCAGTGAATTCCACAGATTCACCACCTTCTGGCTAAAGAAATTCCTCCTCATCTCTGTTCCAAAGGGAGGTTTTTCTGTTCTGTCTGTGCCCTCTGGTCATAGATTCTCCCATTATTAGAAACATCTTCCCCACATCTACTCTACCTTGGCCTTTCAATATTTAGTAGGTTTCAATGAGATCCAGTCCTACTTTTCTAAACACCAGCAGCCATCAAATGCTCCCCACACATTAACCCTTTCATTTCTGGAATAATTCTTGTAGACCTCCTTTTGACCCCCTCCCTTGCCAGCACATCCTTTCTTAGATATCCGGCCTAAAGCTGCTCTTAGTACTCCAAGTGCGGTCTGACCAATGCCTTATAAAGCCTCAGCATTACATCCTTGCTTTTACATTCTAGTCCTCTCAAAATAAATGCTAACATTGCATTTGTCTTCCTTACTACCGAATCAACCTGCAAGTTAATCTTTCGGGAATTCTGCACGAGGACTCCCAAGTCCCTTTGCATCTCTGATTTCTGACTTCACTCTCCATTTAGTCCTCCTGCCAAGGTGCATGATCATACACTTGCCTACACTGTATTCTGTCTGACACTTCTTTGCCCTTTTTTCTAGTCTATTTAAGACATTCTGCAAACTCCCAGCTTCATTAATACTACCTGCTCTTCCACTTATCTTTGTATCATCCATACACTTGGTCACAAAGCAATAAATTCTACAATCCAGGTCATTAATGTATAATATCAAAAGTAGCAGACCAAACATCGACCTCTGTGGAACGCCATAGGTCACTGACAGCCAACCAGAAGGCCCCTTTTATTCCCACTCTTTGCTTTCTGCCAGTCAGCCAATCTTCTGTCCATCTTTCCTATAATACAATGGACTCTTATCTTGTTTAGCAGCCTCATGTGTGGCACCTTGTCAAAGGCCTTCTGAAAATCCAAGTAAACAACATCCACTGACTCTACTTTGTCCATCCTGCCTATTATTTCCTCAAAGGATTCCAACAGATTTGTCAGGCAAGATTTCCCCTTTAGAAAGCCAGGCTGACTTTGGCCTATTTTATCATGTGCCTCCAGGTACCACAAAACCTTATTCTTAATAATAGACTCTAACATCTTTCCAACCACTGAAGTCAGGCTAACTGGTCTATAATTTCCTTTCTTCTGCCTCCCTCCCTTCTTAAAGTGTGGAGTGACATTTGCGATTTTCCAATCCTCCGGAACCATTCCAGAATGTAGTGATTCTTGAAAGATCATTACTAATGCCTGTACAATCTCTTCAACTCCCTCTTTCAGAATTGTAAGGTATAGTCCATCTCATCCAGATGATTTATCTACCTTCACACCTTTCAGCTTCCCAAACACCTTCTCCTTAGTGACAGCGGCTACACCCACTTCTGCTCCCTGACACCCTCAAATTTCTAGCATGCTGCCAGTGTTTTCCACAGTGAAGGTTGATGCAAAATATTATTCAGTTTATCCCCACCCCCATTACTACCTCCTACTGTTATTTTTCGGTGGTCTAATGTCAACCCTTGCCTCTCTTTTTCTCTTTATATATCTGAAAGTATACTCTTTAAATATCTTTCTGTAGTTCTGCAATTTTTTTCATTCGTGTGCTGTACTGACTCATTCCCCTGTTGAGATCCACAACTGAATTTGTCTGCCACCCCGAGAGTCAATCTATTCCAGATGCTAAACGTGCTCTACATCAGACAATAGCTTTTCCTCAGCTTTTGCCAATGATCTTAAATCTGTATCCTTTGGTTTTCAATTATTTCACCAGTGAGAATGGTTGCGCTGTCTCCATTCTGCCTAAATCTCTTGTTACTTTGAACAGTCTTATCTCTGTTTGAATTTTGTTTTGAAGTTAGAACTGAATTAGAAAGCAAGTATACGTAAATTACTCTGAAATACATGTCTAGAATGCAAAAACTCAAATGAAAAATATCTACACTGGTGGCCCCTCTATTAGGTACAGGAGTGGAACCTGTTGTGGTCTTCTGCTGCTGCAGCCCATCCACTTCAAGGTTTGACGTGTTGTGTGCTCAGAGATGCTCTTTTGCATACCACTCTTGTAACATGTGGTTATCTGAATTACTGTTGCCTTGTTGTCAGCTTGAACCAGACCAGCCATTCTCCTCTGACCTCTCTCATTAGCAAGGCGTTTTCACCCACAGAACTGCCACTCATGGGATGTTTTTTTCTCTCTTTTGCACCTTTCTCTGTAAACTGTAGAGACTGCTGTGCGTAAAAATCCCAGCGATCAGCTGTTTCTGAGATACTCAAGATGGCCCGTCTGGCACCAACAATCATCCTCTGGTCAAAGTTACTTCGATCACATTTCTTCTCTTTTCTGATGTTTGGTCTGAAAAACGCTGAACCACTTGACCATAGTCGCTTGCTTTTATGCATTGAGTTGCTGTCACATGATTGGATGATTAGAATTTTGCATTAACGAGCTAGTGTACCTAATAAAGTGGCCACTGAATGTATGTGACGGAATAGTCATAGTCATACTTTATTGATCCCGGGGGAAATTGGTTTTCGTTACAGTTGCCCATAAATAATTAAATAGTAATAAAACCATGAATAGTTAAATAGTAACATGTAAATTATACCAGGAAATAAGTCCAGGACCAGCCTATTGGCTCAGGGTGTCTGACCCTCCAAGGGAGGAGTTGTAAAGTTTGATGGCCACAGGCAGGAATGACTTCCTATGACGCTCTGTGTTGCATCTCGGTGGAATGAGTCTCTGGCTGAATGTACTCCTGTGCCCAACCAGTACATTATGTAGTGGATGGGAGACATTGTCCAAGATGGCATGCAACTTGGACAGCATCCTCTTTTCAGACACCACCGTCAGAGAGTCTAGTTCCATCCCCACAACATCACTGGCCTTACGGATGAGTTTGTTGATTCTGTTGGTGTCTGCCACCCTCAGCCTGCTGCCCCAGCACACAACAGCAAACATGATAGCACTGGCCACCACAGACTCGTAGAACATCCTCAGCATCGTCCGGCAGATGTTAAAGGACCTCAGTCTCCTCAGGAAATAGAGACAGCTCTGACCCTTCTTGTAGACAGCCTCAGTGTTCTTTGACCAGTCCAGTTTATTGTCAATTCGTATCCCCAGGTATTTGTAATCCTCCACCATGTCCACACTGACCCCCTGGATGGAAACAGCTTCAGATTTATTTATGTTCCTTTTTAAGTTCTGAGATATAATACTATCATGCCCTGAGCCTACTCTAGAAGCTGTGCTTGGCCAAAAAAAGGGGTGTTTTCTGACCATTATCAAAGTTGGCTTCCTTATCTAGCTGAAATGCGAAATCAGAAAATCAGAGTATTTGCTTTTGCTCATTTGGCTTTTTTTTCCCTCTATGCTCACATATTCCAGGGATTGTGTTCAATGTAAAGCCTTTAACAGTGGACCCAAGAAAGACATCTGTGATCAGTGTGGGTTTGAAGTAACCATGGTGGAACACAAGAATCAGTTGTCAAAACAGCAATGTGTATTTAGGGATGTGGACAACAGATGGTTCTACTTTTCATATGTTGTTAACGACCAGAATGTTCCGGTGGTACATGTATTAAAACTCTAGGTGAGAATGACAATGTGAATTTTACAGTGTGGATTTGCTTCAAGCTCAACCATTGTGATTCCATAGAGATCCAGCAGTCAAGTGGGAATTGGGAAACATGAGGGTAGGGTGTTGATTTGGAATCCTTGATCAGTCTAGGTAAATACTGTTATTTGTCAAAAGAGATGAAAGATTACTTAGCTAAATATTCTTTTTAAATTTGGTAATATATTTTAACAAATAACTTTTGGTTTACTATTAAGTGATTGTGTACAGGTTTTTTGTATAATGGAGTCTCACACGCAATAGAACATAAAACATTACTGTACAGGAGCAGGCCTTTTAATGATGAAGGTCTCGGCCGGAATCGTCGACTCTACTCTTTTCCATAGATGCTGCCTGGCCTGCTGAGTTCCTCCAGCATTTCGTGTGTGTTGCTTGGATTTCCAGCACCTGAGATTTTCTCTTGTTTGTGACAAGCCCCTTAGCCCACATTGTTGTGCTGAACCGACTAAATTAGTAATCAAGTAGCCCAAGGGTCCCCAACCTTTTTTGCACCGCAGACCGGTTTAATATTGACAATATTCTTGTGGACTGGCCGACCGGGGCGGGGTGGGGGGGTGTTAATCACAACTGGAATATGGGTGATAAGTCAACTATAAGTCACTTATAAGTGGCTAATACACTCAATTTCGTTTCTAAAAGGGTTTATCTAACGAATTTAATATTAAACACACAGTGCATATTTTCCTCACATGAATATAGTGATAAGTCAATTATAAGTCACTTATAAGTCAATAGCATCATAACATTTAAAGTAACATTTGGATATTAAACACACAGCGCATATTTTCCTCGTATGAACGTATAAAATCATTGCAACACAACAATATCGCTGAATCAGTGGGAGCCCTGGGCTTGTTTCCCTGCAACAAGACAGTCCCATCGAGGGGTGATGGGAGACAGCGATACTCGAAGGGGGTTCCTTATGTCCAGTCTATTCTGCAATTTAGTTTTCATTGCATTCATTGCAGAAAACCCTGCTTCGCAGAGATATGATGTTGGAAATGGAAGCAATATTTACATTGCTTTCGTGGCTATCTCAGGACATTCAGCCTTGACTTTGATCCAGAATGCCGGCAGAGATGCTACGTCAAACATACTTTTCAGCCCACCACCACTTGCAAGCTCGAGGAGATGATCTTCTTCCCGCGCTGACATGGATGGCGCGTGGGTAGTGACCTCGCGTGCGTTCAAATTCAACAGTGGGCGTGGCAGGGAATGAGGAAAGGTGCATATCATTTCATACCACCAAATCATATCATTTCCTTGCGGGCCAGTAGCACATGCTTTGCAGCCCGGTGGTTGGGGACCACTGAAGTCGCCAACTAAACTAATCCCTTCCGCCTACACAATGTCCATTTCTCTCACATTCATGTGGCTATCTAAACATCTCTTAAAAATCTCTAATGTATCTGTTTCTACCCCTACCCCAGATAGTGCACCGACCACCCTCTGTGTAAAACAACTTACCCTTCACAATTCCATTAAATTTAACTTCAAATGCATGTTCTCTTGTATGAGGCACTTCAACCCTGGGAAAAATATACTGTCTGTCTTCTCTATCTATGCCTCTCATATAACCTTATAAAACCTCTGTCAGCCTCTGTCCCTCTAGAGAAAACAACCCAAGTTTGTCCAGCCTCTCGTTATAGCACATGCCCTCTCATCCAGGCAACCTCTCCAAAGCCTTGACATCCTCCCTGTAATGGGGTGACCAGAACTGTATGCAATACTCCAGATGCGGCCTAACTGGAGTTTTATAAATGTGTAACATAACTTACTGACTTTTGAACTCAATGCCTCAACTAACAAAGGCAAGCATGCCATATGCCTTCTTAACCAGCCTATCAACCTGAGTAGCTACTGTATATGCAAACTTTAACTTAAGGGTACTGTTAATTTGCATACAGTATATCTCGCATTACACAGGATGCTACAATTTAAAACGCTCCCCACACCACTATATCCAAAAGAAGAAAAGCTATTTCTGTTGGGCTCGGCTTGTAAAGTCAAAATGATACATAAATGAATGAGGATCAGATTCACCAATAGGAACAACTAGATTAGACTTTCTTGGCAGGGTTTCCACTGATTGTAAGTTGCGGTTAGTTTTGACGGAGTTACATGTTTTTGACTTGTTATCAGAATCACATGTTTTTGGCTTGAAAGCAATCCCAGCCTATCCAGCCTCTCTTTATAATTCAAGCCCTCCAGACCTGGCAACATCCTTGCGAATCTTTTCTGCTCCCTTTATCATATACGTCCTATAGTGTGGTAACCAGACTTGCACGGAGTATTCCAGTTGTGGCCTCAGCCACATCTTGAACAGCTGTAACATGACATCCCAATGTTTGTATTCGGTGTCCTATCAGATGAGTGCAGACATACTTCATGCCTTCTTCTCCATCTTATCACCTTTGTTATTACTTTCAGGGAACAATCAATTTGTACCTCCAGGTCTCTCAGTTCTACTACAGTTGCCAAGAACCTGTCATTCACTGTGCATGTCCTGTCAGGCTTCAGCTTCTCAGAATGTATCACAGCAGGAGAACTACCACTGATCCTTGTGGTACGCTGCTGGTTACAGGCTCCAATCTGGAAAACAACCCTTCACTACCACCATCTGTCTCCTTCTACTAAGCCAATTGGCTTGCTCACCCTGGATCCCCTGTGATCTAACTTTCCAGACAAGCCTTCTGTATGGAACCTTGTTAAAGCTTTGATAATGTCCACGTAGACAATATCTACCACCCTGCCCTTGTCAGTCCTCTTGGTGACAGCTTGAAAAACTTAAAGTTTGTGAGACACAATTTCCTGTGCACAAAACCATGCTGACTATGGCTAATCAATCCTTGCCTTTCCAAATGCAGTTGGATTCTGTCTCTCTGAATCCCCTCTAGTAATTTTTGCACCATTGTTGTTAAGCTCACGGGTCTGTAGTTCCTCGGCTTGTCTTTGCAGCCCTTCTTAAAATAAGGCACAACATTAGTTACCCTCTAGTCTTCCATTACCTCACCTGTACCTGAGGAAAATACAAAAATCTCTGTCAAGGTCGCAGCAATTTCTTTCTTAACTTCCCACAGTATCCTAGGATCCACTGGCTCAGAGCCCAGGGATTTATCCCCCTTTATACACGTTTAGATTATCAATGCCTCCTCTTTCATGATATCAATATGTTTCAGGACTTCATTGCTTTTATCCCCCTGAATTCTTTCCTTCTGCACAAATGAATCTGTGCTATAGCAGAGTTTAGAGATTTCCCTCAGCCAAGCTAAATAAAGGGGAAAACAGTGAATGTGGTGAAATTTAATTTTTCAGAAGGCAATTAATAAGGTTTCAATCAAGATGCAGTTGCAGAGGGGGACATAAATATACACTGATTATGCACATTGCATACCTTTTGAGGATATCCCATGGGTATGATTTTTAATTCTACTCCAGCTTTGTGGGTTCTGATGAAGCTAGTGGGGCAGAGTGGAAACCATGGATCTTCCACAGAATGGGCAGATAGTGGCTGGCAGATGGGCATTTAAGAGGTGGTGTTCTCTTCCCACTGTTTAGGTAAAGACTCTGTGTGCTACCAATACATAGACTAGAAGTTTAAAATATCATGCTGAATGTGGTCATGGGCCAGACGTTCCCAGGAGCCAGTTAGGATGTTGCACATCTTCAAGGAAGCTTTGTACCCATCTTTGAATATTTTCCTTATCTGCTTGGTGATCTCTTCCATTGACATTGTCTGTTCTGCATGTCAAATGTGGGCATATGAATGTTGTGCTTTGCCCGATATCACTGACGGAGAGTGACTAGGCCTTGAAACTGGGGACATTGAGATTTGTTCTGTATTTCCACTGAGGCAAGGTGGCATGATTGTTAGTATAACACCATGACTGTGCCAGAAACCCGGGTTCAGTTCTGATGCTGTCCGTGCGTTTTCCCTGTGACCGCATGGTCTCTCCCAAATGCTCCAGTTTCCTACCTCATTTCAAGATGTATGAGTTGGTCAATGGGCTCATTGGGCCTGAGGGCTTGTTACTGTGCTGTATCTTTAGATAAACAAACAAACAAACATACCCTGTATTCCACATGGGCAGCAGTGTCCATTAACATCAGTGCCAATATTACGTGAAACATTTCTTAATGGGAAGGGAATAATAACTTTACTCCGAGGAATACAAATATCTTTTTATCCTTGTTGTTTGTCTTATATAACATTATATTCAGCAAAGGTTTTTTTTTTAACCAACTTGCAGTGGACAATGTTTTCTTCTTTTCACTGTCCCTGTTGATACATTGGAGACATTCTTATAAAGTCACAGAGTTGCTTTGAAAAGATGTCCTCCGACATTCAGTGTTAAGCTACTGTCAGTACTTATCTGCTGTTCCCTCAGACTGTTCTGCATAGTTGCTCTTCAAAGCATCTGGAACAAATCCATCTCCCCACCTGTTCAGGGCTCCCATCGTACATGGGGCGTTAATGAGGTTTTAAATGAGCTGACTTCATGAGGTATAACAAGGTCAGCAATACAAGCCTTCATCTGCTGGATGTGCCAACTCTGGAATGCCATTAGTAATCCAATTCAAGAGATTAGTTCAAAACAAATTGGCCCACACTGTTATTTATAGTACATTCAGACACTATGTAAAATTATTGTATTATGTTATGTGATTTGATTATAGAAACATAGAAACATAGAAAATAGGTGCAGGAGTAGGCCATTCGGCCCTTCGAGCCTGCACCGCCATTTATTATGATCATGGCTGATCATCCAACTCAGAACCCAGCCTTCCCTCCATACCCCCTGACCCCTGTAGCCACAAGGGCCATATCTAACTTCCTTTTAAACATAGCTAATGAACTGGCCTCAACAGTTTGCTGTGGCAGAGAATTCCACAGATTCACCACTCTCTGTGTGAAGAAGTTTTTCCTAACCTCGGTCCTAAAAGGCTTCCCCTCTATCCTCAAACTGTGACCCCTCGTTCTAGACCTCCCCAACATCGGGAACAATCTTCCTGCATCTAGCCTGTCCAATCCCTTTAGGATCTTATACGTTTCAATCAGATCCCCCCTCAATCTTCTAAATTATAAAATTATAATTGAAATTATAATTTCATTATAAAGATAATGAAATCTAACTCTTTTTAATTTGAACAAGGTACAGTTAACTGGATAATCCAGGCAGCTAGGTTGAAGTTCTGGTCTCTTTGCTCCATCAGTTTCGGGGCATTGAGCAGTCAAGAATCCTCTTTCTGATTGCTCGATACAAGCAAATCCCATTAACCACTGACTTGAGCTGGCTTGGCTTCATCCATCATGGTGTTCACCAAAGCACCGCCCTGCTGCACTAACAGGAGGACCCTACAGTTTTAAGAATTGAAAAAGATAAACAAATAGTTTTTTTTTTGTTGCTCAATTAGAGATGAGTATGTAGGACTTTTGAAGTTATAGTATGGCTCAATAAACTGACTCATGGATTGAATTTATAACCTTGTGCATTAATGGGAGTTGCACTCAACAGCAGTATGGACTGGGGAACAAACAGGATGGCAAAGTTGTTGCCCTGTGTCAAATCAGCATTTCCTTTGAACATTGTTTCCCCATGGGAGAACAAGATACAATAATCAGATCTTCAGCACAGGGAAGGGGTGGTTGAGGAAGACTCCGAGGAAGACTTTTCCTGTGGCACTCAGCAGGGTGACCCTTCAATAGTTATCATAGCTGGACTAGTCACGTCACTTTAAGATGATCACAATTATGGCTTTTCTGAGGTCCTAGAGTACAAAAGCAAGATATTCCATTATGTCTATGGCAACCAGCAACAACCTCTCCAAGCTAATTCCATTTACAGCACTTGGTACTTTGACTGACAATTCAAGTGCTTACTCAAATGCTTCTTAAATGGTGTGAGGCTAAACACGCCACCGTTTTTCTGATAGTGCATTCCAGATCTTGACTACCCTTTGGGTGAAAAATATTCTTCCTCAGATTCCCTCCAAACTTCCACTCCACACCTTAAAACTCGCTGGACTCAGTTACCCCTGCCGTGAGAATAGGTTTCTTATCATCTACCCTATCTCTGTCACTCATAATTTCACATCCCTTCATATACTCTCATCTTCTGAGACAATGCAGGTGATTTGTGATGGTGTGCCTTAAATTCCTCTCTGTCAAGTTTAGAATTTTAGTAGGAATACCAGCTGTTTATAAGACCTGGTTGACTTCCTATTGATGGCCACGTTGAATTAATTTTCTGTGGAGTGTAACCTAGGACATATCAAGGACAGAGTCAGGATTGAGTAGTTTTTTCTTCAAAGTACTCCTCTTATTGAGTGCTGACTGTCTTTCTCTTCCTGATAAATTCACCTCTGTTCCTATCCCTCATTTGAATAGGCCTGTGGGTGTTTGAGCCATGGATAGCCTTGACAGCACTAAAGAATCCAACAAATGATGGTTATCAGTGAATCTCTGGACCTCTTGTGCTTTACACGCTCACCATCTGTTCATTGGTCGCTGATTTCCTGTTGGACCACTGCCTCCACTTTCCTTTGGAGCTATTTCTGTTCCCTTGAAGCATTCAATCCAAGAATGTCATGTGTTTACCCTAATTAGCTCCTGAATCTTGTATTCATTCTCAGCAAACCAGCTGTGACTTTAAACAACAGATCCACGATGGACCCTTTCTCAGAGGACATTGTTGTCAAGGAAGGCCGCATCATTGCCTCAGGAGCTTTCTCAGTCCTGTCCACCTCAGTGCTGCACACATCCCTGGCCGGTTCCTGCCGGAGGGCAACTAATCTAAAGGACGAGTGGGAAGCTGTTTAAACAACATCACTTCCACTTCAAAACCAAGGTCACCTCTACTTCAGCATGCTGAGAACACTTGCATTTGGAGGCTGGAACTGCAAGTCATTGTGATCTCCTTCACTAAAACGCTTGAGAGATTGGTTTTTACACTTAACGGTGGCACACTATCCAGCAGCCAGAACCCCTTTATAGGGCAGCGCCCTCTGTTGAAGCGTCTGCAATGACTACAAACTGTGGCCTGTTTCTACAAACTGTATTTTTCAGGGGCTATCTCTCAACAAAGGTGGGCCTCACTGATGAAATACTTCGTCACCAGTGTTCCAACCTAGCTTTTGGATGGCTGAGGGAAAGGGTGTTTGATCACCCAAGACCTCAAGTGCAGAACAAATCCCATGGTCTTCCAGGTGGGGGTTCTCACTGCCTTCCTGAATGCTTCTAAGACTTGGACTACCAGTAGCAAACACTGCAAACTGCTGAGGGGATACCACCAGCACTATCTCTGAGGAATCCACCAGAATCTCAGAAAAGATAATTGAAACAACGTCAGCATTCTCTCACACATCAGCGTCCCCAGCATCGAAGCCCTAATTACACTTACTCAGCTCCGAAAGGAAGGCCATCTAATTATCATGCCTGGCACCAGCCTCTGAAAACATGCACCCTATTCCCATCACCATCATAGCACAAAATTACCAAATGTTCAGGGGAAACAATTCAAGGATGCAATCAAAGCCCCCTTGGAAAAGTGCAAAATCCTCACTCTCTTTTGCGAAGTGGAAGCTCATGAAAGCATGGTTTTGGGAAGTCCAAGGCCATTTACAGGGACTATGAAGAAGCCTAATGTAACCAATGAAAGGACTTCTCCATCTTACAAGTTACCCATGCTCTCATTCATTTCCTGCCCTATGTGTGGCCAGGTCTGTGGGTCTCTCGTTAGCCTCATCAGCCATTTCAGAAACCATAAGACTATTTGAAGTCAACCACTCTCAATCCTAAGGGATTGCCTACAAAGGGGGGTTTCCTGCCAGTTAAACCTTAAAGACATAGGAGCAGAATTAGGCCATTCAGCCCATCAAGTCTCCTCCGTAATTCCATTATGGCTGATTTATTATCCATCACAACCCAATTCTCCTGCCTTCTCCCTATGATCTTTAATGCCTTTACTAATCAAGAACATTTGGATAGACAGGGACTTATTAGGGAGAGTTAACATGGCTTTATGCATGGCAGGTCATGTTTAACCAATCTATTAGAGTTTTTTGAGGAGGTTATCAGGAAAGTGGATGAAGGGAAGGCAGTGGATGTTGTCTACATGGACTTCAGTAAGGCCTTTGACAAGGTCCCGCATGGGAGGTTAGTTAGGAAGATTCAGTCGCTAGGTATACATGGAGAGGTAGTAAATTGGATTAGACATTGGCTCAATGGTAGAAGCCAGAGAGTGGTAGTGGAGGATTGCTTCTTTGAGTGGAGGCCTGTGACTAGTGGTGTGCCACAGGGATCAGTGCTGGGTCCATTGTTATTTGTCATCTATATCAATGATCTGGATGATAATGTGGTAAATTGGATCAGCAAATTTGCTGATGATACAAAGATTGGAGGTGTAGTGGACTGTGAGGAAGGTTTTCAAAGCTTGCAGAGGGATTTGGACCAGCTGGAAAAATGGGCTGAAAAATGGCAGATGGAGTTTAATACAGACAAGTGTGAGGTATTGCACTTTGGAAGGACGAACCAAGGTAGAACGTACAAGGTAAATGGTAAGGCACTGAGGAGTTCAGTAGAACAGAGGGATCTGGGAGTACAGATACAAAATTCCCTAAAAGTGGCATCATAGGTAGATAGGGTCGTAAAGAGAGCTTTTGGTACATTGGCCTTTATTAATCATAGTATTGAGTATGAGAGTTGGAATGTTATGGTGAGGTTGTATAAGGCATTGGTGAGCCGAATTTGGAGTGTTGTGTGTAGTTTTGGTCACCAAATTACAGGAAGGATATTAATAAGGTTGAGAGAGTGCAGAGAAGGTTTACAAGGATGTTACCGGGACTTGGGAAACTGAGTTTCAGAGAAAGGTTGAATAGGTTAGGACTGAAGCGGAGAAGAATGAAGGAAGATTTGATAGAGGTATATAAAATTATGATGGGTATAGATAGAGTGAATGCAAGCAGGCTTTTTCCACTGAGGCTAGGGGAGAAAAAAACCAGAGGACATGGGTTAAGGGTGAAGGGGGAAAAGTTTAAAGGGAACATTGGGGCGGTGGGGGGGGGCTTCTTCACACAGAGAGTGGTGGGAGTGTGGAATGAGCTGCCAGATGAAATGGTAAATGCGGGCTCACTTTTAACATTTAAGAAAAACTTGGACTGGTACATGGATGAGAGGGGATATGGTCCATGTGCAGGTCAGTGGGACTAGGCAGAAAAATGGTTCGGCACAGCCAAGAAGGGCCAAAAGGCCTGTTTCTGTGCTGTAGTGTTCTATGGTTCTATGGTTCTAACCTATCAAGCTGTGCTTTAAATATACACAATGACTTGGCCTTGGTGACATCTGTGTATCCCAATGACTTATCAAAGTTATTGATATGGTTTTAGTTTTAATTATAAAATAAATTGTTTGAGTGCCTGTCTGAGCAAATCCGTAGCATGCTGGTATTATATGCTGATTTGATGGTTTGATTTGGACTATTTTATGCAGATACAGAATTCACCGTGCTGCTTAAAAGAAAAAATGTGGAAGTATTCCAAGTATTTGAAAAGGCAGGATTACCACTTGTATAGTTAAATCAACAAAATGGATGCAACAGTATCAAGATAAACCTAAAGCAAATGTTGATCAGACTGGTAGAGAACTATCATTGTATCACAGAATGCCTGCAGCTCAGACGGAGGCAATTTTGTCTGTGAAATCCATTCTAGCTCTCAGTAAGAACAGTTTAGTCAAGAGAATGCAACTCTCCTTTTCCCCTCTTAAAAAAAAACCACAATGATCAAGGATCAAGAATCTACTATATTTGCCATATACATTCACATGTATTAGTAATTTGCTGTGGTCCGTTAAATACAATTGAATCTGTCTATATTACAATAATTGGCAGTGGATTCCAGACCTTAACCACTTACTGTGTAAATATTTACTTTATAAGTAGGCAGAGCTAACAAAAGAAATTACTAACGCAAACACGAGGAAATCTGCAGATGCTGGAAATTCAAGTAACACACACAAAATGCTGGTGGAAAGCAGCAGGCCAGGCAGCATCGAAAGGAAGAGGTACAGTCGACATTTCGGGCCGAGACCCTTCGTCAGGACAAAGGGTCTCGGCCCGAAACGTCGACTGTACCTCTTCCTATAGATGCTGCCTGGCCTGCTGCGTTCCACCAGCATTTTGCGTGTGTTAAAAGAAATTACTGATCCATTATAAACAAGAAGCCTAGAAATCCAGGCATGTGGTGCTGCTTTCCTTCCATTACTCTTTGTCTGAATATCAATTTGTTTTTCTTGAGTGGAACATGATCTCAACCATTGTAAATCAACAGAGTTTCAGCCCACAGCTGTTGGCCCACCCTTGGTTATGGATGTTATTGAGGGCTGCAGCCAGCACTGAATAACACCTAAGGCCTTGGGCACAACTGGAAGTTGCAAAGGCTAGTCCACAACTGAGACAGTCATTCACATTCTGTGCAGCCTATAAGGGTACACATGAACTTCTTGGCCAAGAGTGACCAGAAAAGTTTGGTGCTGTGAGAACTGAATGGATCAGGGGTGAGCGACAGAGTTGTTACGTGAATAACAGGAATTCTGCAGATGCTGGAAATTCAAGCAACACACATCAAAGTTGCTGGTGAACGCAGCAGGCCAGGCAGCATCTCTAGGAAGAGGTACAGTCGACATTTCAGGCCAAGACCCTTCGTCAGGTCTAGGTCCAGACCCTAGTCCTGACGAAGGGTCTCGGCCTGAAATGTTGACTGTACCTCTTCCTAGAGATGCTGCCTGGCCTGCTGCGTTCACCAGCAACTTTGATGTGTGTTAAGTGAATACTTTGCCACAATTTTGATATCACAATTGAATTGAATTGACTTTATTTCTTACATCCTTCACATGCATGAGGAGTAAAAATCTTTACGTTACGTCTCCATCTGAATTTGCAAGTTGCAATTTATAGTGATTTGCAATAAATAGTATGTACAACAGGACAATCAATATAGAAAGAAATACAATTGTAACAGTGTGAATTAATCAGTCTGATGGCCTAGTGGAAGAAGCTGTCCCGGCACCTGTTGGTCCTGGTAAGGACAATTCTGATAACGACAAAGTACTAAAATTCTGCTTGGAGAATTAGTTTTAAATATGTAATTTTTTAAAAATATCAAAATTTACTTTATTCATAATAAAAAATATTTACAAGGGTAAACCATACAGTGCCTTTTCATTCATACATTTGTAGTCAATGTATTGTGTTCTATTATATTCCTTAAAACCAATAGGACTGTTGCCACACCTGCAGCCCCCTGGCTTGGTAAACTACTACAATAATTGAGGGGTTTCCTCACCCATCCTGCTCCCTCACTGTCCAGTAGTGGACGAACCCTGTATTTAGTTCCTTCCCCACTGAAAAAGCTGTCCCTTGGATACAAACCAACTACACGAAGAACAGAAAGATTTTGCAGAGGTGAGTGAACCGAATGGAAACATTTCCTCTTTTGCAATGAAGCGGCAGAGTGTCACTGCCGTCCTGCAGCTCCAGTGACCCAGCTCCGTCTGGCTTTGTCTCTGTGGCTTTCCTCCAGGTGCTCTGGTTTCCTGCCACACTCCACAGGCATGGGGGTGGGTGTGCTAACATGATAATTGCCAATTGTAACTTACCCCGTGAGTGTGGGGGACCGGTAGAGTCTGAGGAGAGCTGGTGCAAATGTGGAAGAGAACAGAATGTGATTAGTGTAGGGTTAGTGCACATGGCTGAAGGTTACTGCACTCCCCAGGGCTGCCTGCTGAGCCCGCTGCTGTTCACAGTGCTGCCGTGTGACCGTGTTGCAGGATTCAGCTCAAACCGTGTCATCAGGTTTGCGGATGACACATTAGTGGTTGGCCTCATCAACAACAAAGATGAGTCAGAATACAGAGAGGAAATCGAGTGGCTGGTGGTCTGGTGTGAGAGCAACAACCTCAGCCTTAGTCTGGAGCAGTCTGCCTTAAATATACCCAATGCCTCGGCCTCCACAGCTGCCTATGGCAGAAAAGTTCCACAGATTCACCTCCCTCTGAATAAAGAAATTCCTCTTCATCTCTGTTCTAAAAGGTCACGCCTCTATTCTGAAGCTGTGCACTCTGGTCTTAGACTCACTCACTGTAGGAAGCATCCTCCACATCCACTCTATTGAGGCCTTTCTATATTCGATACGTTTCAATGAGGTCACCCATCATTCTTCTGAATGCTAGTGAGTACAGGCCCAGAGCCATCAAACGCTCTTCATGTGATAAGCCTTTCGATCTCAGAACCACTTTTGTAAACATCCTTTCTTAGATAAGGGGGCCAAAACTGCTCACAATTCTCCAAGTGAGGCCTCATCAGTGCTTCATAAAACCTTAACATTACGTCTTTGCTTTTATATTAGTCCTCCTGAAATGAATGCTAACATTGCATTTGCCTTCCTCACCACAGACTCAACCTGCAAATTAACATTTATGAAATCCTACACAAGGACTCCCAAGTCCTTTTGCCCCTCAGTTTTTTGTATATTCACTCCATTTAGAAAATAATCTACCCTTTTATTTCTTCTACCAAAGTGCATGACCATACATTTCCCAACACTGTATTCCATCTGCTACTTCTTTGCCTATTCTCCTAATCTAAGTCCTTCTGTAGACTCTCTACTTCCTCAAAAGTACCTGCCCCTCCACCTATCTTTGTTTCATCGGTAAACTTGACATAAAGCCCTCAATTTTCTCATCCAAGTAATTGATATTTAGCAGACCCAACACAAACTCCTATGGAATACCACTAGTCCTGGTAGCCAACAAGAAAATGCTTCCTTTATTTCCACTCTTTGCCATGCTAGTATCTTTCCTGTAATACCATGGGATCTTAACTTGTTAAGCAGCCTCATGTGTGGCACCTTGTCAAAGGCTTCCTGAAAATGCAAGTACACATCATCCACCGATTCTCTCTTGTCTATCCTGCTTCTTATTTCTTCAAAGAATTCCAACAGATTTGTCAGGCAAGATTTTCCCTTGAGGAAACCATGCCGACTACAGCCTATTTTTTTTTATTAAGTGCAATCGTGAACAATAGCCAGATCAGAAATTCTGATCAAGTTAACTAGTTGCCAAAGAGAACTCTGATAGGCCAATCAGATGGTTCACTGCTGCTCAGCGATAGAACACAAAAAATTAGATGTACAATTAAGAAACATTAAAAAATAGTATTTTAATCATGTACCTCTAAGTACACTGAAACCACATCCTTAACAATCGACTCCAACATTTTCCCAACCACTGAGGTCAGACTAACTGTATTACAATTTCCTTTCTTTTGCCTCTCTCCCTTCTTGAAGTGTGGAATGACATTTACAATTTTTCATTACTGCAGAATCATGCCAGAATCAATTGATTCTTGAAAGATCATTTCTACAATTTTTTTAGCCACCTCTTTCAGAACCCTGAGGTGTATACTTCTTGGTCCAGGTGACTTATCTACCTTCAGACCCTTCAGTTTCCCAATAACCTTCTCCCTATTAATGGCAACTTCACACACATCTGACCCTGACACTCTCAATCTTCTGGCACACTGCTAGTTTCTCCACAATGAAGACTGATGCAAAATACTCATTCAGTTCATCTGCCATTTCCTTGCCCCCATTACTACCTCTTAAGCTTCTCCTTCTCAAATTTCACTGTGAGTTCTATTATATTGTGATCATGCACCTAAGTGTTCCTTTACCTTAAGCTCTCTAATCAACTCTGGTTCATTGCACAATACCCTATCCAGAATAGCTGATCTCCTAGAGGACTCAACCATGAGCTGCTTTAAAAAGCCATCTCATAGACATTGTAGAAATTCTCCCTCTTGGGTTTGAGCACCAACCTGATTTTCCCAATCTACCTGCATATTAAAATCCCCCATGACTATTGTAACATTGCACTTTTGGCATGCATCTTCTATTTTCCATTGTAATTTGTGGACCACATCCTTCCTACTCTTTGGGGGTCTAAATATAACTCTCATCAGGGTTTTTTTTACCCTTGCAGTTCCTTAAATCTACCCGCAATGATTCAACACCTTCTGACCCCTTTTTCTAATGATTTGATTTCACTTTTTACCAACCGAGCCTTGCCACCCCCATTGTCTACCTGCCTGTCTTTTGATACAGTGGTCCCGGCTACAATCTTCTTTCAGCCGTGATTCAGTGATGCCCACGACATCATTACGTCAATCTGTGACTGTGCTACAAATTCATCTACCTTATTCTGTATACCGCGCGCATTCAAATATAACACCTCCAGTTTTGTATTCACACTTTTCAATTTTGTCCGCTTTTACATTGCAACTTATCCCATTGACTGCAATTTTGCCCTATCATCAGTCTCTCCTTTCTAGCAGTCTCACTGCCTCTGTCTGCAGACTAACTACCCCATCCTGAGCCCTATCGCTCTCTTTCTGATCCCCCTGCCAAATTAGGTTAAACCCTCCTGATCAACTCTAGCAAACTTGCCTGCAAGGATATTGGTCCCCCTCAGGTTCAGGTGTAACCTGTCCCTTCTGTACAGAAGGGCTCCCAATGATCCATAAATCCGTAACCCTGCCTCATGGACCAGTTCCTCAGCCGCACATTCACCTGCTAAATCATCTTATTCTTACCCCCTCTGGCTTTTGGTACAGGCAGCAATCCAAAGGTTACTACCCTGGAGGTTCCGTTTCTCAGCTTTCTACCTAGCTCTCTAAAATCTCTCTTCAGGTCCTCACCTTTTCTACCTATGACATTGGTGCCAATATATACCAAGAGTTCTGGCTGCTCACCCTTTCTCCATAGAATGCCATGGACTCGATCTGAGACACTCCTGACCCTGGCACCTGGAAAGCAACATATCATCTGGGTGTTTGTACTGCATCCACCGAATCTGGTCTCTTTTCCTCTGACTGTGGAATCTCCTATCACCACTACTGGCCTCTTCACCTCTCTTCTCTTCGGGGCCACAGCACCACAGTCAGTGCCAGGGACCCGGTCACTGCGGCTCCCCCCTTGTAGGATGTCCCTCTCAAAAGTATCTAAAGTTATATACTTATTATTGAGGGGAACAGCCAGGGGTGTACTCTGCACTGCCTGTAAATTTCCCCTCCTTCTCCTAGTCACCCAGTTACCTGTTTCCTGCAACCTACATCCCTGTAGCTCCTATCTATCACCTCCTCATTCTCCTGGGTGTCGAAGGTTATCAAGCTGCAAACCAGTTCCTTAATACATTCTCTCAGAAGCTGCAGCTTGGTGTCCCAGAATTCCCACATCTCAAAAATTGCCCCTGGAGCCATTCTCCCTACACTTCTATGTTCTAACAGGTGAGGAATGAAGAATCAAAAACAGAAAGAGAAACTTTACCTCGCCCAAGCCTGATGAGCCAAAGCCTCTCGAAACACTGACCCACTTACGACAACGGTGCTGTGCTTGCACTTGCATTATTTTTTATTTTCCCTTTCTAATGAATCCCCCACTCGGTGATTGGTCGCAGTCCAACTCCGTAAAACTGATGCAAAGTTCTTTCCTTTTAATCTTGAGCGTGGACTTAATTGGGAAGGTAGCTCTCTTCACATGCTCCCGCTCGGTGATTGGTCACAGTCAAACTCAGGTGACGACACATAAAGGAATTGGGAAAGGAAGGTTGAAAATGGAGCCGTAAAGGTGCAAGGATGGAAGGGTCAAGAGTGCATTTTATTCTGAGTAGCTGGTGAAGCTGGCAGATTTGGTCAGCAGCTAAACTCGGGGAACTGGCAACACTGGAAACTCAATGATTGTCACTTTGATGTTGAGTTATTTGAGGGATTGAAGGTGTGCCTCATAAACCTGTAAAGGAAATCAAGAGCTCAGTGATTACAAATAATTCTCCCTGTATTTAATTTTTACATTTCTCTGGAGCAATATTGCCATGGGGCTACTTTTCCAGTGGTCAGAGCTCCCTCACGGGAGCACCCTTTCAAGAGAATGAAACCTTCAAATGGATGGCTTTTGAGATTTAAAAAATCTGGCACCATAGGGAGTACATTAAAAGAGTGATAATTTAGAGAATGGAAAGCCACAAAATTGACATCTGTAATTACAGTAAGTGTGTCTGAAAGAAAAATGAGCAAGGTGTAAAGAGAGTCAAAAGTAGAACAGTGCTTCAGTTTAAATCTGCCTCTAATGTACTGTGATTCCCATAATGGAGAAATTTTAAGAGTAGATTGTGATGCATTTCTGTCTGCCATTAATACTGATGATATTTATTAGCATATATTATAACCTTTGTCAAATGGGTCTGCTGTTGTAGATTTATAAAATATTATTGGATGTTATTCTGTAAACTCCAAACCCTCATTTTGTTTGAAGTCTGGGCTACATGTTAAGCTGAAGATTCGGATGATGCATTATCTACTGATTACACTCATTTCAGCCAGACCATTTCTTGCTCTTTCTTTGAATTATTGATTTAATCAAGTGAGCTGATTGCACAAGCGTAAAGTGAATATGTTGTTGATTTTCCATACACACTCCTTTGTTCTTTGTGCACATGATGAATGAGTGCAAATAACACATGGAGAAATGATTTTTCTAACGTCACATCATAAACAGATTTGGAACATGGAATCTTCCACTGAGTTACCATCTGATGCCAATGATTGTTTCAGAATTTTCAACTGTTTCGCCGTCTGTATGTTAAGGTACTATTGCTGATATGGACACCATCACAAATTTATTACTATTGTGATTATAAGATGCGTGTAATTAATATTAAACAAAAACCTTACTGCCTCAAAATTAAACTTTCAAAACAGTATTTTCACAACTTTTTTCAAATCATATTGATATTGGTCAGCATGATGCCAAAACAGAGCCAGTTACCTAGGTTCAATTCCACCACTGTAGGTAAGGTAGACGATAGCTCCATAAGGTATACCCAGAGTAAGTGGAAACAACAGGGATTCTGCAGATGCTGGAAATTCAAGCAATACACATCAAAGTTGCTGGTGAACGCAGCAGGCCAGGCAGCATCTGTAGGAAGAGTTTCAGTCGACGTTTCAGGCCGAGACCCTTCGTCAGGACTAACTGAAGGAAGAGTGAGTAAGGGATTTGAAAGTTGGAAGGGGAGGGGGAGATCCAAAATGATAGGGGAAGACAGGAGGGGGAGGGATAGAACCGAGAGCTGGACAAGTGATAGGCAAAAGGGGATACGAGAGGATCATGGGACAGGAAGTCCGGGAAGAAAGACAAGGGGGGGGGAACCCAGAGGATGGGCAAGGGGTATATTCAGAGGGACAGAGGGAGAAAAAGGAGAGTGAGAGAAAGAATGTGTGCATAAAAATAAGTAACAGATGGGGTATGAGGGGGAGGCGGGGCCTCAGCGGAAGTTAGAGAAGTCGATGTTCATGCCATCAGGTTGGAGGCTACCCTGACGGAACATAAGGCGTTGTTCCTCCAACCTGAGTGTGGCTTCATCTTCACAGTAGAGGAGGCCGTGGATAGACGCGTCAGAATGGGAATGGGACGTGGAACCAATATGTGTGGCCACTGGGAGATCCTGCTCTCCCAGGCGGACAGAGCGTAGATGTTCAGCAAAGCAGTCTCTTTGATGTGTGTTCCCAGAGTAAGTGGTATAGGAATCAAACCAAGAGCGCTTTTACTCTGCTCATGATAGAAAGGTATTATTACAAAGTGTGTGCAGCAATAATGAAGCTGAACTAGCAACCCCATGATTGTGAGTTTTGGTGCCTTTGACGTTATCCCCAAATGGCATGCAAGTCTCCAGGGTCCATTTTGCACAGAGGAAAAGCTTTGGCTCTCCTTGCACTAGTTGTCTGCCTTTCTCAGCTCCTGCAGCCTGAGGCTGCTCCAGGTGGCTGATGTCAGGTATGCCTGTCCGACATACCAGCAGAAAAAGGAGTTGGAGATCCCAACTGCACCATGATAGAGCTGCACCAGATCCAAGTAGGTTCCCACACTACTACCTCAGGAAAGATGTGAGTGACATAAATGAACAACCATTCAGCTTTATGGATCTACACATTTAGTTTCATTTATTATCAACGTATACAACTTTGAAATTCTTCTCCAGATAACCATGAAACCAAGAAAGAAAAGGCAGCCGATCATCAACCCCCAGATCCCCCTCCCCGCACAAAAAAATGAACAAAAACAGAACAGGCATATCAACCCCCAGATCCCCCTCCCCGCACAAAAAAATGAACAAAAACAGAACAGGCATATCAACCCCCAGATCCCCCTCCCCGCACAAAAAAATGAACAAAAACAGAACAGGCATATCAACCCCCAGATTCCTCCTCCCCGCACAAAAAAATGAACAAAAACAGAACAGGCATATCAACCCCCAGATCCCTCCTCCCCGCACAAAAAAATGAACAAAAACAGAACAGGCATATCAACCCCCAGATCCCTCCTCCCCGCACAAAAAAATGAACAAAAACAGAACAGGCATATCAACCCCCAGATCCCTCCTCCCCGCACAAAAAAATGAACAAAAACAGAACAGGCATATCAACCCCCAAATCCCCCTCCCCAACACACAAAAAAATGAACAAAAACAGAACAGGCATATCAACCCCCAGATCCCTCCTCCCCGCACAAAAAAATGAACAAAAACAGAACAGGCATATCAACCCCCAGATCCCCCTCCCCAACACACAAAAAAAAAGAGAAAATTCAGGCAAAATGCCCAGAATACAAAAAAAAACATAAGACTGAAAAAAGTGAGTGATCTCACCAGCGATAAAAGGCAGTTTCCCCTCTCCTTTGCAGAGTGATCTCACCAGTGATAAAAAGGCAGGCAGCCCGTGTTTCAATCTCCCTCATCGCTTTAATCAGCAAACAATGGAAACTTTAATCAGTGAAATAGAGTTGAACATTGGCTCGCAGCCTTCTTGCCACGAGTTTACTACACGCTGCCTCTGCCTTCCGGATTCCCCTTGGAGACCGTAGAGCGCTGAAACACCCAAATGATCTCCACACTGCAAATATCAAGCTCCAACAGTTCCAGAATCACATTCAGGATGAAAAACAAACGTAAAAGATATAAAAGAAAATGTCGACCGAAGGAGTTTCGTACACAGTGCCATCCTGACACCTACATTGATCACTGGAACTGTCTGTGTTTCATGACCATGTATAACAATAAAGCTCTAGGAAATAATCTCAATAAGATATTAAATTGCTTTAGAATGAGTGATTAAAGGCAAAATTAAAGAAGTACCTTTCATAGATTTTTCAAGCAAGTAAAAATAGTACCAAAACAAAGAGTTTTACTAGAATCATTCAGTGTGTGGGACTTATGAGGCTGAATAGCCTGTATGGAGGAAGTATAGGGGTGAAAGTGACAATGCAAGGATATATACAGTAATTAAAAAAAGACTAATTTGCAGGATGGGTGTATCACTGGCAGATCTGTATATATTGCCCAACATTTAGTTGCTCTTGCGAAAACGATGGCAAGCCTACTTCTTGAATCACTGCAGTCTTTCTTGTGAAGGTGTTCACGTAGGACATTACGCGACTTTCAGGGGAACCAGTAGGTGGTGGCGCTTCCATGTCCTTGCTCCCCTTATCCTTCCTAGTGATGGAGCTTGTGGGTTTGTGAGCTGCTGTCAGAGTAGGTTAGGTAAGTAACCCAAGGTTAATGCACTGTAAACAGTACATACAGTTCTAACCGTGAAGAAAATGATGATTAGAATGATTGACAGGGTGCTAGTCAAAAGAATTGTTTTGTTATAGATGGCATCAAGCTTCTTGGAACTGTACTCAAGTAGGCAAGTGAACTGTATTTCATCACCTTGACCTGTGTCTGGTACTGATGAGAAAACACTCTGGTGATGTAGATGCATTGAAAGAACAGAGATGGCAGGAAGTTAAACTTGGGCAAGCTCAAACCATGGACAATTTGTAGATGAGGACAGAAGTTTTGAATATTGAAATATTGGTGATAGTGAGCCAACTAAAATTGGCAAGGTAAATCTGACTTAGGGATAAAAATGCTTGGTAAAAGTATAATTGCAACTTTCTCAATGTAAACATTTAACTAGAGTTTACACTCTATTCAGGTCTTTTAAAGATGTTATAAACAATTTTTTCTTCATCGTTATAATGGCCAGCATGGGAGTTTGATTAGTGTGTGGCATTCTTATTCTCAACTTTTTGACATAATAGACCATGCAAAACATTTGATCTCCATTCTTTCACAATTTAGACTCTCCCTATCTAACTTGCCATATCCCAAATATCCATGAATATATATTTTATCTGATTTTCTCTCCTAACTACGCACAATTTATTTTTGCAAATATGTATTTACTCTCAACTAATGAGGGCCAGACATGGGGCAACCATTGGATATTGTGTACTGACTTCCAGAATGGAAGATGCCAGGTAAGAGTTTATTAACCTAGAAGTGGAGCATATTTGGGCACAAGAGACGGCACATGCTGGAATCTGGAGCAATAGCCATTCTGCTGGAAGAATTCAGGACACAGGGCGGGCTCAGAGGCTGGCATGGATGAGGATATAGTTTGATTAACTGACAGAAAATAGTAAGCTGGAATAAACAGGGTTATTTTCAGGCTGGGAGATCATGTCCAGTGAGATATAAATAATCATGCCGCAGCTTTTCACAAACATTATCATTGATATAGATCAGGGGACCAAGTGTAATATATCCCTTTTTGTTGATGATACACAGCTGGATGAAGATGTAGGTTGTGAGCAGGATGGAGAGAGACTTCAGTTGCTACAGATGGACTAAGTGAAAGAGTGAGGAAATGGCAAATTGAATATAATATAGTAAAACCTGTGGTCATACCATTTGTTTGAAAAATTCAAAAGCAAAGGTAACAGTAAGAGATGGAAATAGGCTGGTGTTCTACTTAGACCATAAGATAATAAGATTGTAAGACAGAAGAGCGGAGTTAGGCCATTTGGCCTATCGAGTCTGCTCCACCACACCATCATGGCTTATTTAATACTCCTTTCAACCCCATTTTTCTACCTTCTCCTTGACACCCTTAACTAATCAAGAACCTATCATCCTCCACTTTAAATATACCCTATGACTGGAATCCACAGTCATCTGTTGCAATGAATTCCACAGATTTACCACGCTCTGGCTAAAGAAATTCCTCCTTATCTCTCTTCTAAAGGGATATTGTTCTATTCTGAGGCTATGCTCCCTGGTTCTAGACTCCCCCACGATAGGAAACACCCTTTCCACATCTACTCTATCTAGGCCTTTCAATAGTCAATAGGTTTCAATGAGATTCCCCCAACCAGCAAGTACAGTCTCAGAGCCATCAAATGCTCCTAATACATTAACCATTTCATTCCTGGGATCATTCTCATGAACTTCCTCTGGACCATCTCCAGTGAGGGAACACCCTTCCTTATAAAAGGGACCCAAAAAATGCTCATAACACTCTATGTGCCATCTGGACAATGGCTTATAAAGCCTCAGTATTACATCCTTGCTTTTATATTTCAGTTCTCTCTAAATAAATGCTAATGTCAAATTTACCTTTCTTACCATCAATTCAACCTGCAAGTTAACTTTTGCAGAATTCTGCACAAGGAATCCCTTTGCAACTTTGGTTTCTGAATTTTCTCTCCATTTAGAGAATAGTCTATGCCTTTATTCCTTTTACCAAAGTGCATGACAATATGCGGTGCCACTGTGGTGTGACGCTATTACAGCTCGGAGCATCAAAGTACGGAGTTCAATTCTGATGCCATCTGTAAGATGTTTGTACATTTTTCCTGTCAGCATGTGCATTTGTTGAATGCCTATGAGGTGGCTTTTTACAGTAGTTTGTCATTGGACCTACTAGGGGATCAGCCATACTGGATTGGGTGTTATGTAATCAACCGGAGGCAATTAGGGAGCTTAAGGTAAAAGAGCCCTTAGGAGCCAGTGATCACAATATGAATGAGTTCAACTTGAAATTTGATAGGGAGAAAGTAAAGTCTGATGTAGCAGTATTTCAGTGGAGTAAGGGAAAATACAGTGGTATGAGAGAGGATTTGGCTAAAGTAAACTGGAAGGAGCTTCTGGCAGGGATGACAGCAGAGAAGCAATGGCATGCGTTTCTGGGAAAAATGAGGAAGGTGCTGGATAGATGTATTCCAAAAATGAAGAAATAATCAAATGGCAAAATATTACAACCATGACAAACAAGGGATGTCAATGCTAATGTAAAAACAAAAGACAGGGCATACAACAAGGCAAAAATTGGTGGGAAGACAGAGGAATGGGAAGCTTTTAAAACCCTACAGAGAGCAACTAAAAGAATTATTAGGAGGGAAAAGATGAAATATAAAACCAAATCAGCAAACAATATCAAAGTGGATAGTAAAACTTTTTCAAGTATGTAAAAAATAAAAGAGTGATGAGAGTGGATATAGAACCACTAGAAAATGAGACAGGAGAAATAATAATGGGGACAAGAAGTTGGCAGATGAACCAATTGAGTATTTTGCATCAGTTTTCACTGTGGAAAACACTAGCAGTGTGCCAGATGTTGTAGTGCATGAAGGAAGAGAAGTAAGTACAATTACTATTACAAGGGAGAATGTGCTCAAAAAGCTGAAATACCCAAGGGTACATAAATCACTCAGACCAAACGAACTGCACCCTAGGGTTCCGAAAGAGGTAGCGTTAGAGATTGTGGAGGCATTAACAATGACCTTTCAAAAATCATTGGACTTTGGCATGGTGCCAGAGTACTGGAAAACTGCAAATGTCACTCCACTCTTTAAGAAGGGAGGAAGGGAGCAGGTAGGAAATTATAGACCAGTTAGCTTGACCTTGGTGGATGGAAAGATGTTGGAGTCAGTTGTTAAGGATGAGGTTATAGAGTACTTGGTAACACAGGACAAGATAGTACAAAGTCAGCATGGTTTCCTTAAGGGAAGATCTTGCCAGATGAACCTGTTGGAATTCTTTGAGAAGATTACAAATAGGATAGATAAAGAGGATGCAGTAGATGTTGTATATTTGGACTTTCAGAAAGCCTTTGACAAGGTACCACACATGAAGCTGCTTACTAAGTTAAGAGTCCATAGTATTACAGGAAAGTTACTAACACGGTTAGAACATTGGCTGATTGGTAGGAGGCAGTGAGTGGGAATAAAAATATTTTTGTCTGGTTGGCTGCCAATGACTAGAGGTGTTCCACAGGGGTCAGTGATGGGACTGCTCCTTTTTATGCTGTATATAAATGATTTAGATGATGGAATAGATGGCTCTATTGCCAAGTTTGTAGATGATATGAAAATTGATGGAAGGGCAGGTAGTGTTGAGGAAACAGGTAGGATGCAGAAGGACTTAGACAGATTAGGAGGATGGGCAAGAAAGTGACAAATGAAAAAAATGTTGGAAAATGCATGGTCATGCACTTTGGTAGTAGAAATCTATGTGTAGACTATTTTCTAAATGGGGAGAAAATCCAGAAATCTGAGATGCAAAAAGACTTCGGAGTCCTTATGCGGAACACCCTAATGGTTAACTTGCAGGTAGAGTCAGTGGTGAGGAAGGCAGATGCAATATTAGCATTCATTTCAAGAATGGTGAGGCCTCACCTTGAGTATTGTGAACAGTTTTGGGCTCCTCATTTATGAAAAGATGTGCTGGCATTGGAGAGGGTTCAGAGGAGTTCTCAAGGATGATTCAGGGAATGAAAGGGTTATCATATGAGTAACGTTTGATGGCTCTGGGTCTGTACTCACTGGAATTTAGAAGGATGAGGGGAATCTCATCGAAACCTTTCAAATGTTGCACGGCCTAGTCAGAGTAGATGGGGCAAGGATATTTCCCATGGTGAGGGAGTCTAGGACAAGATAGCACAGCTTCAGGATAGAGGGGCATTCATTAAAAAAAGAGATGAGGGGAAATTTCTTTAGCCAGAGGGCGGTGAATTTGTGGAATTTGTTACCACAGGCAGAGATTGATAAATTTTGATTGGACATAACATCAAAGGTTATGGGGAGAAGGCCGGGGAATGGGCTTGAGGAGAGAAAAAAAGGATCAGCCATGATTGAATGGTGGAACGGACTCGATGGGCCAAGTGGCCTAATTCTGCTCCTATGTCTTATGGTCTTATGGAAGCCCCATCCTTAATAATGGACTCCAATATCTTCCCAAATATTGAAGTCAGGCTAACTGGCCTACAGTTTCCTGTCTTTTGCCTCCCTTCCATCTTAAAGATTGGAGTGACATTTGCAGTTTTCCAGTCCTCTGGAACCCTTCCAGAATCCAGTGATTCTTGAAAGGTCACTACTAATGCCTTTAACATCCCTTCAGCCACCTCCTTCTTCAACCTGGATGTAGTCTATCTAGTCCAGGTGGGTTGACTACTTTCAGACCTTCCTGCTTCCCTAGCACCTTCTCCTTAATTATAGCAATTACACTCACTTCTGCCCTGTGATTGACCTGGCTGTACTTGGTACATAGTTCTATGAAAATTCTTGTGCAGAAATAGCAAGCAATTAGGGAGACAAATGGCATGTTGGCCTTTATTGCTGAAAGCTTTAAGTGTCAGTTCAAGGAACCTTAAGGAAATTATATAGGACCTTTATGAGGAAATAGTGAAGGCCCTATTTTCTTCACAATTAACTAAGGAAGGAGATATTCAGAGGGAATACATCAAAAGGTCATTAAAACAATTTCTCCGAAAGTGGTTGGGTGGAAGGATGTGTCTATGAGAAGAGGTTAAGCAGACTGGGCCTATACATTCTGAATTTTGGAAAGTGTCTCCTTGAAACATACATATTGGTCATGAGGCTATGTGGAGAATATACAACGACGAATTTCCCATCTGGAATGTCTGGAACCTTCACGCATTACATTTTGGCCATTCAGAATGGAGGTGACAAGAAATTGCTTCACACAGGCAGCAAAGAATCTTGGAAATTCTCTAATCATGTGGGTCCAATCATCTGGCTTACTAAGTTGCAAATTAAAGATTAATGTATCTATTGCTATGAAGGAAATCAAGGAATACTTGGTTAGTGCAGGTTAGTTTTGCTGTGGGTGGTAGGATAGAAGATACGTCTCTACCAAAGGAAGTGTAAGGCGCTCACTCCTTTCCTCTGCTAGAATGCAGGTCACCCTTGGGCAAGGTGTAGTACAGTATCTGCTTAGTTCCCAAATAGAAGATCAAGTAAAGTCATGGGAGCAGGTGGTAGGTCATCTTATGAGCAACTGCTTCATATCACAAGTCCGGATTATGTGGCCACTGATGTCATGCAGACAATCTCTGTAGAGTATTGATAATGGCTGAGGTCACCCATTTTGTAAAGACACTGCCCAGAAGAAGGCAACGGCAAACCACTTCTGTAGAAAAATTTGCCAATGACAATCATGGTCATGGATAAAGAAAAGAATAAGATCAGCAGCATGAAGGGGGTCTTCCCCACAGGCAAAGATCAATGAAAGACCACGATCGTCCATGTCATACAACACAGTATATAATGATGATGATGTGTTTTACTGAGGTAAAAGAACAACCACAATCCTATTAAACATGACTATACAGCAGAGAAGGCAAGAGGAACAGAATGGTCTGGTATTGCTCCTATCTCTGATGCTTTTGTTTTATTTAATGTAAGGGTTAACTTGATATTACAATCATACATTAGTGACCTTACTACTATTACTACTACTACTACATCAACTCAGGCCTAGGGGGCCGGCATCGGGCACAATGATGGATTCTCCACTTCTCCCTCTCCCTCATCAGTGTGTTCAATTCATCTACATTAGCCGCGCTGCTGTCTTGTAGGAGTGTGTTGATCATCGTCTTGGGAGGGTGCCCAGGGTTCATCCTCTCATGCTTGGTCTCCCATATGATGACTAGGTGGCAGGTAGCTCGAGGTGGCATACACAGTGCCCCACTAGTTGCAGTCTTCTCGCCTCGATTTTAGTGCTGAGCATCGGTAGGTCATTATAGAGCTCGACGTTCGTCATGTGCTATTGTCAACTCACGTCAAGAGCCATCTAGAGCATTCGTGTGTTACAACCATCTAGAGACTTTCGCATAGTCTTGGTGAGTGTCCACATCTCGCATCTGTACGTGAGAATGGACTCTATCACTGCTATGAAGATCCTCTTTTTAAGCCCTCTGGTCAGGTTCGACATCCAGATTTCCTTCATGTCGTTCATAGCCCTCCACACCAGTGCCTTCCATATCTTTATGTCCTTCTCTGAACTCATCATTCTTGACCCGAGGTACTTGTAGTCAAAGATTTTCTTAATGGTGTCATTCTTTACGGTCTTGAGAGTACCATATTCGCAGTTAAACACCATGTACTCTGTCTTTTTAGCATTTAGGTGAGGTCCAACCTCATTGCACTCAATTTCCACTCTTGTCAGTAGCTGCTGCACTTCCTCTATCTGGTCAGAGAGCAGGACTATGTCATCTGCAAAATCGAGATCTGTGAGCGTAACTGGTCTGACCCTTTTGGTTCGTCCTGGTTTTATGGTAAAACCAAGCTTGTCATGATCTTTGGTAGCTTGACGTAGAGTGTAATCAAGGACGATTATAAAGATGTAGGGTGTCAGAGTGTCTCTTTGCAGCACACCAGCTAGGAGCTCGATCACTGGTGTTTCTCCATCTGGCGATACAACTTTTGCCATGGTAGGTGCAACGATTAACTCTTTGGCTGGAACTTTCTACTTAAAAGTTATTTGTTTCACATTTTCTGTATCCTTTTATACAATAATTGGAATTGTATCAAAGAGCTGAGTCTACAGTAATTACAATCTTATACAATGAATATACTGCTTGGTCTAGAGTTAGTTGTGAGGAATAATGTTTGAAATCATTATTCTCAATCAAATGATTGAATGTTTAATGCTCTAAGGATTGTATTTTTCAAAGGAAGGCCATGCTTGCCAAATTTAATAGCATGTTTACTTGATTAAAGAGGTGACTTTCCAAGAAAGGATCATGTCGAGAAGAACTTTAATAAGTAATTTAACAAAGTGTCTGTTAAGAAGCTGATACAAACTAAGTTGACTTATACCATAGGAGGATATAATTCACCATGAAAAGGGAAGTTTATAGTTGCTCTGTTCATGAAACAATGTTAGATTTATCAGGTGTGTTCTAGATTGGTAAATGGTTGAAAGTTGTTTACTCTATGAAGGGAGTGGGAAATGGATACATCGTTATTAATGATTTTATATCTTAATTGATTTGAATGGGTGGAGGAAGAGTACCATTAAAAATAGATCTGGAAACAATGTGAAATACGAAAGGTCTCAGAAGTGCTTTAATCAAGGGTACTTTTGAGGTACTGGAGTTTCAGTGTACACCAAATGTAAGGATACTGATGAATTGAAATACACATGTCCTTAGAAGTTTCAGTGTTGCAGATACAGCCATTGAGGTGTTTTATAGTTCATCTCTTGTACTGTCTGTAATGTTTAATCATAGGCAGTTTTTGGGATAGAGACTTTTATTTATGTTAAAGATCTGAATGGAATTATTTTTGGATTGCTTTAGCAAAGGGCCAACAAAGATACTATCACTAAATGTTTCCTTTAATGCCATAGATATATTGTTTATCTGATGTATATGATATGCTTCTCTGGTTGACTATGTACTGAACACAGACAGGGTGTATATATGAATCACAGACATAAATGGAAATTGTTAGAGTGAATTTTTTTGGGTAGATGATTTGTTTACATTTAAGTAACTTTGGCCACCAGACTTCTATTTGACAAAGTACTGTGGATTGAGTCCACAACAATGTACTTCCTAAAACGGTGTGAATACCAGACGCTTCTGGTGCCGTAGTTTGACCTAATGCTGTAGTTTCAAAGACAGTATTATCTAAACATTATAAATATTAATTGTCTTCTATGTTAGCATGTAAAATGCCAAATAAATGTATTGTGGATTGAACTAAAGGCTGTGGATACCAACCCAGACATGTTGGCGTCGGAAGGAAAGGATGAAATCCGAAGGTGTGATGTTTGTATGTAACTTCAAAAGGAAGCATTGTCTAAGTAGCTATTGCCTTTGTGTTTAGCATATAAATATCGAGCCCACATTGGGCTGGCAGACCCTTCTACCGAAAGCGTCTCTGTCGGTATGATGCCTGCTGTACCTTGTTGTGTCGAATAAAGAAGCTGCTTTGTATCTATCAGTGACTCTGTCTCTCCAGTGATTTCATCCACGCCACAACAGAAATGAAAAACATAAGAGCTTCTGCAGATGCTGGAAATCCAGAGCAACTCACACAAAATGCTGGAGACACTCAGCTGGTCAAGCAGCATCTATGGAGGGGAATAAACAGTTGACGTTTCAAGACTGGAAAGGAAGAGCGAAGAAGTCAGAATAAGAAAGTGGGGGATGAGAAGATGTACAAGTTAGAAGGTGATGGGTGAAACCAGGTGGGGGGGGAGGTACATAGGTGGGTGGAGGAGGGGATGAAGTGAGAAGTTGGGAAATGATAGGCAGAATCATCTGCCTGACCTGCTGAGTTCCTCCTGTATTTTGTGTGTGTTGCAATAAAGGGAAATGGATTGTTAGCTTTAAACTGTTACTCAATCTGAAGATTGAAATATGGAAATATGAATAAAGGAGACTTTTCATTAGTTTGAGTAGGTGTATATAAACAAAGAAAGAATTTATAAAAGAAGTTGTTGATATTTATAATAATGATCAGTGAAAGGGGCAAGTTAGATCACAAGGGTACAATTTTATTGCCATTTATATAATTCTCTTGTCTCCTTTCAGCTTTTTTTGAAATAACAACCCAGATTTTGCTGCGCTACTTCAGCTACTTTAAACATAACCAATATCATTAATTCTTTGCTGAGTATCTTGTACAATGTAGATTGAAATATACTTTCTATCTTTTTCAAAATATTGAACTTTCAGGTTGTTTCTTATAGATTAAATAAATTTGTAGTCTTATGATATATTTTGAGTAGATGATTACAGTGGAAGCAATGAAGCTGATTTAGAAAATCATCCCATTGATTTAAAGATCTGCATTAAGTGAATTAATTCCTCTAACTTACAAAGTATTTAACTTACTGACGTGACAAAACACTTCAATACAACAATTAGCTTAAACTGCAATTCAATATCAAAAGCTATCAATTGTACTTCAGATCAATCCTAAGTCTATTTTCAGAGCTGAACAGCTTAGATGCTGTGTATAATATTACCTGCATTCTTATTCAAGTTGAATTTCACAGCATTGGTGCTCTCTAATCAGACCATATTTCTTAGACATTCCCTCTCCTTCACTGTATTTAAGAACCAAGTTGTAAGGCTTGAGAATTCAGCTATGACTTTGACAGGATCTTTAAATTGCATAGTAATCATTATGTCACAACCTTCTGACTTAAGATGCTGAACTCATGTGTTAGTGAAGAACCAGAGGATGTTTACACAGGGCTGACCTGAATTCTTATTTTCAACTAAATTGACTCTTGGTAAGTGCACAGATTTGATGAGAAAAGAAGTCATTTTGACTCCAAGTTGAAGACTAAAATAGACAAAATCACTTCAGTTATAAATTATAGATATGCCTTGGTTTTAGTTCAGTAATGAAAAGGGTAGAGGTGTATAATGAATGGCTGTTTCAATATTGCCTGTTTTTTTAAGCTATTACCAGAAGACGTAATTATCCCCAAGGTGTTTGTGAAAGTGTCTTGTTAATAGTACTGCCGCAAAAATATCTGACAACCAGCATACAATTTATTCTGGCAGCTCCTCACTTCAGTGAACTGAATTTGATTGTAGTATTGCAGCTGCTGGAGATCTGGAAACCTGGAAACAAAGTGAGAAGGTGCTTGGAGAGGTGAGGTGGTTCTTTCATATAGGCCTTTTGGTGCAAGTAGTCCATGCTGACCAAGATGCCCATCTAAGTTAGACCTACTTGCTTGTGCTTGACCCACATCTCTCTAATTCTTTGCTATCCATGCACCTGTCCGAATGTCTTTTAGAATGTCTTTCAGGATGAGACTGGAGTGCATAGTAGAGGTAGGTATCTATCCAAGGAGGTGATAAATGGATCACTGGGTTAGCTCTTCAATAGTATGGATTATTTGTCCTGACATACAATTGGCCCTCAGATGAATAAATAGTCTCAAGGTATTTTGAATGAAATAAAGTCATTATGCTCTGCCCAAGAAAACAATCCAGACAGCCCTTTGAAACCAGCTGCTCAATGCCTGCCAAGGTGAAAAATACAAGCAGGCAACCATAGTTTGTGCCCCTTCTGGTAGATTTTCAAGCAAATGAAGCAGGTGGTTGGTAGAGCACAGCAGGTCAGGCTGCATCTGTGGAAGCAGGGGATCAATTGAAATTCCAGATCAAGATCCTGCAAAAGGACTGAGGAAAAGCGAAGGGAGGGACATTGGTTAATGTATGTATGAGGAGTGTTTGATGACTCTGGTCCTGAACTCGCTGGAGGTTAGAAGAATGAGGGGGGATCTCATTGAAACCTATAGAATATTGAAAAGCCTAGATAGAGTGTACCTGAAGAGGATGTTTCCTATGGTGGGGGAGTCTAAGACCAGAGGACACAGCGTCAGAATACAAGGACATCTCCTTAGAACAGAGATGAGGAGGAATGTCTTTAGCCAGAGGGTGGTGAGTCTGTAGTATTCATTGCCACAGATGGCTGCAGAGGCCAAGTCATTGGGAATATTGGAAATGGAGGTTGATAGGTTCTTGATTAATAAGGGCATCAGAGGTTACAGGGAGAAGGCAGGAAAATGGGGTTGAGAGGGAAAATAAATCAGCCATGGAGATCGGCTAGCGAGTAATAAGTGGGACCAGATAAGGAAGGAGAGAGGCGGAGTTGGAAAGCAGTGACTGGAGATTGATAGATAGATGAGGTAAGGAGAGAGAAAGAAAATGGGGAGATGGAACCAGGTGGGTGGAGGGGAATCTGGAGCTAGAGTCTGAGGAAGAAAAGTGATAAGAGGAGAGTCAAGAGGTTAGAATCAGGTGTTAGAATCAGGTATGTGAGGAAGTTGATAAGTGAAACCAGATAAAGAAACGAAGATGGGCAGATGGAACCAGTTGGGAAGAGGAATAGGAGACCCAGTAGGCATTGTGTGTGGGTGATAGGCAGATGGAATCGTCAGGGGAAGAGAAGATCTGTATGGATCAGGAGGAGAGAGAGAAGGGTATATAGAGTGCTGGTTATATGAATTTGGAAAATTCAACCTCTGTCCCACTGAGTTGTAGACCAAACCTGAATATGAGGTGTTGTTCTTCTAGTTTATTAATATATGCTTTGAAAATACAAATGCTGAAGGGCAGAAGCTGAAAGTTTTACACTTGCATGCAAAAAAACGGTCAGTAATAGTCAGGAACTCTCATTAGAATGAGTAACTTAGATAAATGTACAATTCAAAGCGGGCAAATTTTTCCAAAGGATATGTTACTTCAGTGCCCCTCTATTATGACAAAGTGAAAAATATGAATAGTTAAAAAGGTGGATATTTGGAATTAAAATGTGACAGGATAAAACTAGAGACATTTTATTAAATTTGTCTATTATTTCTGCCCTCACTGTTTTAAATTTGCTATTGCCACCATTGAAATGGCAGAGGATTTTTTGGCAGTGCATGATTTTACTACGCCAAATAAAAACACCGGGCTGAAAATATTCAGCATCTCTATGGAGGGAGGGAGAGAGAGAAACTGGGGAAGATGTCATTTTAGATAGTAGACAATAACTCTCAATGTGTTATTGAAGTATCATCATCTCTACTTCTTCTCCATAGATGCCATCTGACCTGATAAGTGTTTTCAATATTATATGCTTTGATTTCATATATTTTTTAAACCTTATAATACCCAAATAAATTCTTTACTAGACTTGTTTTTTCAAATATTTGTCATCTATATATATATTTATGAGCAGTGTTGTCATCTGCTCCAAGCTTTAGCATATTATAAGCAACCATATGCATGTCATTTGGACTCCAGGAACGTCATCCTCCTTAATATTGACCTTGACAGCCATGCCATCTCTCTCGAATTTTCTCAATTATAGAGTTAAAAAGCATGCAGGCCTCTTTTTTCGAGTTTTTTTCCTCTACCTGGGGTGTCAAAGTCATTTTAGGTCATGGGCCGGATTGGGCAAAATGCGACTTCATGCGGGCTGGATCAGTTGTGCACGTGCACGTGCTCCCACAGCTTTCGTTGCCTTTGTTTTTTCAACTTGCTCTCATGTGTCTCAGTCTCTGCTATAACTACAGAGTGTTTCACTTTACGAATTTCATTTCTTATGAAGAAGATTGCCTGCAAGCATTATTTTTATGATTGGTATTAACTTACAGTCGTAGGCTACAAGAAAGTTGTGATGAGAGACAGAGAAAAAACAATGCTATTTTGGCTAAGATTGTTTTGGGAGCCACACCCTTTCCATTAATAAACCATTTGAAATCGAATATTAGCAGACACAAATGTAGACCTAACGAAACAAATTGTAAATTGTGGGCTACACAATTGCACCTAATTTTTATTAGCCTGCTTCCAGCAATCAAATTCAGACAATAAACACAGTTAGCCACTAATTTTTATTGAAGTGATCACATTTACAATAATAGAATAGTCAGAAAATGAATGAACCACAATATTATGACACTCAATATTTCATAATGCATTTTGCTTACATGTCACAGTGCATCGAACAGTGTCACTCATTTTTCACTTGCTGCTTCCAGACACCTGACATCTCTTGGCTTTAACCAGTCTGTCAATATCAGGGACCAGTTTCTGGGCAGTTGTGTTTTCATAATGTCATTTAGATGTCTGTGTGTCAGCTGCGAGCGCAGTTTGGATTTGTTAATGTTCATCATGGAGAACACCTGCTCACAGAGATATGTTGTCCCAATCATGCAAAGGATCTTTGAGGCAAAGTCTGTCATCTTGGGGTACATTGGTCCCAGGTATTGATAAAATGAGTCCAGGCCCACAGTCTCAAATTTATATTTCAATCCTGAGTTACACTGAATTTCAATTAGTTCCATTTGGAGTTCCTCCGGCACATCTGATGCTGTGTTGACAGCAAACCGTGAGCAAAATAGTGAGAATTCCTTCTCGAGCTGAGTGAAGACTTGGAAACGATTCTGAAGCTCACTTTTCTCCACAAACTCCTCGGTGACAGTCAAAGATGCATCAACACCACGAATAAATATTCCCAATTGAGCTACATCAGTCATGTCGGTGCTCTCATCAATTGCAATAGAGAAGGCAATAAATGACTTCACTTTGTCTTTTAGTTGACTGTTCAAATCTCCTGCAAGGTCCCCGATTCTCTCTGCCACAGTATTTCTTGACAAGCTGATATTACCAAAAGCCTGTCTCTTCTCAGGGCACACCAGCTCAGCCACCATCAGCATGCATGCTTTGATGAATTCTCCCTCTGAGTATGGCTTCGACGCAGCAGCTATTTTGTTGACAATAATATGGCCGGCCTTGTCAGCTCCATCACGAGTCTCTCGACTTTTGGTGGACACTGATTGCTGTTTTTTCAGAGCTGCTTCAAGCTCATTTACCTTTTGCGTTCTGAGTCGTCCTGCGTACTTGTCATATTTTTCTCCGTGTGACGTCTCATAGTGTTGTTTGATATTGTACTCTTTTGCCACAGCCACTTGTTATGAGCCTATCAGACACACAGGTTTGCTGTTGACCTCACAGAAGAAAAAACGATCTTTCCAATTATCGTTGAATATCCGACCTTCGATGTCAACTTTTCTTTTCTTGGAAAGCATTTTGAACCACAGCAGCAAACAGTCTCAGCCTTGTTACAGGTGTTACTGACCTGAGTACTCTGTGTGTTTATACTGTGTCTGACGACGTAAGTGGGGCCCTAGTGGTTTTCAGTGCAGGGTGGTAGGTGCTTACGCACAGCGGGTGGTTAACTGCCGCAACAAGCTGCCGGTGCAGCAGACGGCAGAGACAGCGGTGGGAGAGAGAGCGGCTGTCGTACAGATACAGAATAAATGGTCATGAATATACTCTTTTTTCCCCCAAATCATCCTGCAGGCCGGATTGGACCCCTGCTCTACCAAAGATATCTTGAGAGCTGTACTGGAGAAATTTAGTACCTGCTACTACATATGTCTTGTCATTTCTTGCTGAAGATTTCTCCCATCGTTGCACAATTGCTTACAACAATACTTGCAGACAACAAACACTGCTGTCAGGTCAACCAGGAAAGATTATTTCCTGTTATTGAGTACTATGTTAAGAAAGCATAACGGATGCAATAAAGTTCTTGTTCTGTTCCTGCAGCACTCTGATCTGTGCTGGAGGAACAGAGCCGACAAGTACACCAGAACAATGAGCACTGACCCCACACATACCAAATTTAGCACATGGTTTCCAGCATAAATCTTATGAAGAATGGGAAAGCAAAGCTGATCAGCATACCCTGGAGAACCACAGGAACTCTGACTTCAGTTGTGCACCTCTTTAATACACTTATTAGGACATAGAACACTGTAGCTTAGTACAAGGCATTTGACTGACAATGCTTTACCGACCTTTAGTTATCCTAATATGCGAGATTCCTCCTTCTGCGCACTTTGCACATGAAAAATTAAAGATTTACTTTATTTGCCACACGTACATCAAAACATCGAAATACTCCAGTGAAATGCGAAACTTGCGTCAGATCAAGTCAACAAGGGTTGTGCTGGGAGCAACCTGCAATTGTTGCCAAGCTTCTGGCTCCAACATAGCATGCCCAAAACTTAGTGACCATAACCGTGTGTCCTTGGAACGTGGGAGGAAACCAGAGCACCCGGAGGAAACCCACGTGGTCATGAGGAGAATGTGCAAACTCCTTACAGCTGGCAGCGGGAATTGAACCGTATTAGTGATCGCTGGTGCTGCAAAGTGACTGCGCTGTGAAACTACTATGCTGCCACGCTAATTATACATTCATCATAGCTTCAAAACAGCAAAATGAGTAAAATCGCTTTTCTCTGGTACCTTTGTCCTGAGTGAATAAATGTAGTAAATCAGCTTCACACATGATATCATATTTGGCTGTTTATCACATGGAGCCTTTTCACTGATTCAGCAGATTCTAAATTTGTCCCACAGCTAGAGGTCCTACTGAGATAGATATATTATGCTTTAGTCTTTAACGAACTTAAAGAAAATACCTATGCAGTGCCAAGAACACTGCATCAGTCTCTGGGGATCTGTTTAAACATTGCCTAGGGGCTCCGACTCAAGATCACCATCTTTAACAGCTGTACAGGTCATACACATTTCATGACACCTTACAAACGAGACATTTCTTGGCATTCAGCAGAATGAAAAGGAAATAGATAGAAAGAAGAAGAGAAATGTCATCTGGTTTAGTGAGAGGAACCATTCTAAAGGTTAGCAACGAAGCTGACATATTGGCATAGTACCAGCAATGCATAATATTGCCTCCAGGCGCATGATTTCTTAGCTGGAGACTAAATTCAGAGCTTCAAAAGCCTGCGAGGACTACTTATACATTATTAATGACCGGAGTCTAAACCAGTTTTAGTGTTTTCTGCCTAAAACTAAAGAAATTCAAGGGAATTACTCATCTGACGGTACTAGTGTTTATCCGTTTCAAATTACCTTCTTATTTCTTCCAGCCAATTCCATAGGTCACAAGCACAAGAAAATCTGCAGATGCTGGAATTCGAAAGCAACACACACAAGATGCTGGAGGAACTCAGCAGGTCAGACAGCATTTATGGAAAAAAGTAAACAATTGACCTTTCAGGCCGAGATGCTTCTTCAGGACTCATAGGTCCTCAGATGTTGCTGAGGCCGTTGTGAACAGTCTTGAGCCCCGTATCCGATTGTAAGCAGTTTTAGGCCCCATATCTAAGAAAGGATGTGATGGCATTGAGAGGGTCGAGAGGAGGTTTACTAGAATGATCCTGGGAATGAAAGGGCTAACACACAAGGAGTGTTTGATAGCTCTGATTTGTACTCACTGGAGTTTAAAATAATGAGGGGACCTCATTGAAACTTAGCGACTGTTGAAAGGTTTAGATAGAGTGGATGTGGAGAGGATATTTCCTATAGTGGGGGAGTTTAGGACCAGAAAGCACAGCTTCAGAACAGAAGCAAATCCCTTTGGAACAGTGATGAAGAGGAATTTCTTTAGCCAGAGGATGGTGAATATGTGCAATACATTGCCAAAGACAGCTGTGAAGGCCAAGGCTTGGGTGAATTTAAAGGGAGGTTGATAGGTTCTTCACTGATGACTCTAATCATTCTACTTCTGGTGTTCCCACAACTGATGGTCTCACTTTAAGGTCTCTTTATCCTGTTATTTCAAGCTCTCGTTATTTATTACTATTTATTTATACTTGCATTTGCACAGTTTGTTGTTCATTGATCCTGTTTATAACTACTGTTCTATCGATTTGCTATGTATGGCAGCAGAAAAAAGTATCTCAGGGTTGTATGTGGTGACACGTATGTATTCTGATAATAAATTTTACCTTGAACTTTGATTAGTAAGGCTGTCAAAGTTTACTGAAATGGAGAAAGCAGGTGAATGGGCTTGAAAGGGAAAATAAATCAGCCATGATTGAATGGTGGAGTTCACTCAAAGGGCCAAATGGCCAAATTCTGCTCCTTTACCTTATGGTCTTATGTTAGTAGTCACTTTCTCATATGGAGCAAGAGGTGCCTGTCAGGCTGGGTTAGTAGGTTCCTTCCACCATTATTGCTGGCCTTCTGTGTGATCTTTTTGCATGAATACCAGGTTCTCAATCCATCCTCCTCTTCAATAAACCAGATCTTCTCTGGAGTTGGTTGGAATGTTTGATTTTTTTTCAACCAGGACCTTAGAGCATCCTTAAGTTTTTTTTTCATCTTTATCTTTTTTTTTGCTATTCTCGTGATCATTTTCTCTTCCCATAAAAGAATTTTGAACAGAGTGACTGCCTTAGGGGTCTGTTACCATACCTGTAAACAACACAGCCTGCCTAAAGAAGCTGACTGAGTATAATTAGAGCTTTAATACTGGGAATACCTGCTGACACAGTCTCCCTGTGTTCGTGTAGGTTTCTGTTTCTGTTGATGGTCTGGGTGGGTTAAATTAGCCCAGAGTGGGGTAAGTGGCTGCAGACGGTTGTAGACCCAGCCGGCTCCATTATGGGCACAATCTTCGCTGCCGTTGAGAACATCTTCAAGAACTGGTGCCACAAGAAGGCTGCATTCATCATTGAAGACACTCTTTTGCTGGGACCTGCCCCCCTTTTGCAAATACCATCAGAGAGGCACAACAGGAGCCTGAAGACTCACTCTTAACATTTTAAGAACAGCTTCTTCCTCTCCACTGTCAGATTTCTGAACGGTACATGAACCCACGAACATGATCTCATTTTTTGTCTTTTGCGCTAAATAAATATGTGGTATGTTATGCTAGTTTTAAAGTCTTGCGTTGTACTGCTGCTGCACAGCAACAGCTGTCATGACATACAATACATTAGTAATCATGAATCTGATTCTGATTTTCACACTCAAAACTGAGTTGGGCATGTGAGAGAGAATAAGTTGCAGGGGTGCAGGGAAGTAAAGAGGTGGGGAGTGGGAATGTTGAGATTCCTCAGCTTGAACCAGGCATAGACCTGATGGGCCATACTGCATCATTTAAAAAACAAGAGGAGTGATGAAACTATTATCATGTTGAAATCTGGAAGCCTCTAGCTAAAGGAGATGGTGAAGAAACACTGTATAGACATATGATTCTGATTCTGAAAGAGAAATACTTGTAAGCTTATGGTGAATCTTCTGCGAAGTGGGGCTGATTAGAATGTTCATTCAAAGAGCTGGCATCGGTATGGTAGGCCGAACGGCCACATTCCATGCTCCAGGATTTCATGACTCTATGACAAGCAGTGACGCGCCACCAATCGATAGTCACAGGAAACTCGGATAATGAAAGGTTTTCCGCTTCCCAGCTGATTAGTTCTCACTAGACATCCTGTTTTGAATTCCAACTCACTAAAAGTACCACCTAATCTCTTCGCACATATGATGTCACAAAACATAAACATCCTCACTGCTGCAAGACTATAAAGGCTAAACTCTACCACACCCATTGCATTGCCTCATGTAGACTTCCAGTACCACTCTGATGCTGCCTTCGTCAGCGGACTTTCTTCATGGCATTAAGTTATTTGAAGTTCAAGGTGAGGGATTGAGTGGTGTGAGTTGAGGGAGGATTTGATTTAGGCTGCCTGCCCGAAGTAGGTATTTCGCCTTTCCAATGTGCTAATGCAATCTGTACACCAGTTTTAAAACACTCATGCCTAAGGAAAGTACGCAGCATTCCAAGCCAATGTTCTACCAGCAAAGGCCATTACAACTGGATTCTTGGATCTTTCAGGAATTTGAAAATAGAAAATCTGACTCAAGAATGTATAACCAACACAGCAAGACCCAATTTCAGAATTCTTTGGGAAATCTGTGATGTGGATGAGAAACATAGATACCAGCAGTCTCTATTCACCTTTAGTGCATTTGAGGCTTACCAACAAGACAGCAGCAATGCATGAGGCCAAGTATCATGTTACTAAACACTAGGTGGAACCAAGGGAACAGGATTTGGCACTGGAATGTCTGGTGCCAATTGTGGGCTGCCCGCCAGCACAACCTTAGATTGTGCTGGGTGTTAATGCAAATGCTGAATTTCACTTTAGGCTTTGATAAATACATGAATCTGAATCTGAGGTAGAACACTCCTGCACATGATGGCCAGAACTGAGACCTCCTTCCACCTTTGAATTGAATTGAACTGAATTGACTTTATTACTTACATCCTTCATATACGTGAGGAGTAAAAATCTTTACGTTACATCTCCGTCTAAATGTGCAATGTGCAATTTATAGTAATTTGTAATAAATAGTATGTGCAACAGGACAGTCAATATAACATAGAAATACAATTGTATCAGCGTGAATTAATCAGTCTGATGGCCTGGTGGCAGAAGCTGTCCTGAAGCCTGTTGGTTCTGGCTTTTATGTTGCGCTACTGTTTCCCAGATGGTAGTAGCTGGAATAGATTGTGGTTGGGGTGACACGGGTCCCCAATGATCCTTTGGGCCCTTTTTCCATACCTGTCTTTGTAAATGTCCTGAATCATGTGAAGTTCACAACTACGGATGTGCTGGACTGTCCGCACCACTCTCTGCAGAGTCCTGTGATTAAGGGAGGTACAGTTCCCATACCAGGCGCTGATGCAGCCAGTCAGGATGCTCTCAACTGTGCCCCTGTAGAAAGTTTTTAGGATTTGGGGGCCCATGCTAAACTTCTTCAACTGTCTGAAGTGAAAGAGGCACTGTTGTGCCTTTTTCGCCACATAACTGGTGTGTACAGACCACGTGAGATCCTCGGTGATGTTTATGCTGAGGAACTTAAAACTGTTCACCCTCTCAACCCCAGATCCATTGATGCCTGTCTCCATTCCAGCTCCTTTGTTTTTGCGACATTGAGGGAAAGGTAGTTTCCCTTTTTCCTTCTTCGGATCTTTATCGCACTCTCCTCCTGAGGAGCACATTGTTCCACCAGCAAATACTCAGGTGGAGCCTGAAGTCCTAATTGAGGCCTCATTCATCCAGATCAGGCACCCATTGTGGCTACACTGGCAGTCTGAGGCCCAGCATCTCTATCCTCTTCTTATGATTTCACCTTGGGAAGGAGTCCATTGCTCCAAAAGCCTGTGAGGAGATCTGAGAACGTGAAACAAAACTGGTGATGGGGCGGGGTGGGAGGGGCGTTGGCTATTTAAAGCTGGCGTGTTCAGGAACATCTTGCAGAGAGTGTTGACTCTGGAATTAACTACACTAGTGAATTGTATTGGTTAGATTGTTGGAGTAGTTAAAGAGGAAGTATGTAAATTTATGACAGATCAGGGAACCAGGGGTTATATGGAGATGGTACAGAGGAAAACCTGAGGCCAGGGACAGATCAGCCATGATCATATTGAATATAGGGCAAGGTTAGAGAGGCTGAGCGGCCTAGTCCTGCTCTGATTTTCCTGTGTTTTAATATGAGTACAAGTTTTTTACTTCTCTGTAGCTTCTACTGAGCTCAAGTCAGATATGCAATGAGGTTGGAGCCAGTTATTCATCTTAGTTGGCAAGAAACGATTTTCCCACCAACTAAACTTACATGAAAATATTTTGTGAACCTGCCACATACATATGAAGATGGGGGTTGTCTTCAGCTCTGCCAAGCTGTTGATACTTATAGAGCTCGTGGGTGGCCATACTGTGGGAACCTTGAGGCCAATGCAAAATTGAGAGAGATGTTTTCCAAACAAAAGAAAACAAACCCTGGATTCCCTATGCAATATAACTTCCTGTTAGGCCTTTGCATTGCTTTGTGTCCAGATATTGTCCGGCTGTCTATTATTGCACACTATTCCTTCCATTTTGATGCTGATATTAAACAGTTCCTTGTAGATGTTGTGTCGAAAATATTATGTCATTATTTACTTCCAAGAGCTCTGTTTCATTACGTTTCCTATGTTACATTAGTGTAAAACCTGAAGGCAACAAAACAAATATTTGTAATGTGAAGTAGTTCGAAATAAAGAACAGGAAATCATCAATAACCCATGTCATGTTGGTGTGTAATGTTCACACCTCATTGTGATGAATTCAGCTTCTGGCAGAAACCAAGCATAATTAAGTCCTGTCATCTGAATAATGAATGTGCCAAAATTCTCCATCAAATGCACGGCAGAAAGGTCAAACTAAGTCAAGGTAAAACTCCTGTTATTCAATTGGCATTATCTTAACCTAGAACTCACTATTGTAGTTGCTTTGAATGAAAAAGGGGGGAATATATTAAAAGGGAGATAAACCTATTTAATTGCCATTTTGATTGCTTTAAAGGTGGGGATAGAGAGCGAGTGAGGAAGTGAGATCTGCTGGCTGTGGGGAATTGGTCGAAGTATTCCAATTGATATAATGTGGGGTTAATGTCTACAGAAAGTGGACTTCTGGGGGACGACATTGTGGATTTTCTTTTTTTTTTGCCCACAGTTTTGCTTCATTTTCTCTCTTTCAATGCCCTCCGGTACACAAAAAAGACCTAATCAGATTGTTTATGAATTTGACCATGTGGAACAAAGTCAAACAAAGAAGGCTCGTGTAAAAATAAAATCTTTCTCATTCATTTCAGGCTGCTCTTCAATACTTCAGGTTTGAAAACAAAAGGGTTTGAACTGTAGTAACATAGGAAAAGAGTCAAAGGAAGAAAGCTGGACACGTGGGAGAATTTATGTTACAGGCCATAGGGAAATAAAGAATGAGAAAGGGATTGAACTATAGGAGGCCAGCATCAACTCTATGGATGGAATAGCCTCCACATACACTGTAATAAGGAGCGTCAGCTGTTGGGGCAGAGAGCAAAGAAATGGCAGGGCAAAAGTCAGCCTAGATTTTGAAAAGAGCCCAGCCCCACAAGCGGTCATAGTCATACTTTATTGATCCTGGGGGAAATTGGTTTTCGTTACAGTTGCACCATAAATAATAAATAGTAATAGAGCCATAAATAGTTAAATAGTAATATGTAAATTATGCCAGTAAATTATGAAATAAGTCCAGGACCAGCCTATTGGCTCAGGGTGTCTGACCCTCCAAGGGAGGAGTTGTAAAGTTTGATGGCCACAGGCAGGAATGACTTCCTATGATGCTTTGTGTTGCATCTCGGTGGAATGAGTCTCTGGCTGAATGTACTCCTGTGCCCAACCAGTACATTATGTAGTGGATGGGAAACATCGACCAAGATGGCATGCAACTTAGACAGCATCCTCTACCCATGTTGATATACAGTGGGCATTGAGGAGTTTTGAAGTAGCCCTACTGCTGTGGTTGACTTGATCCTATTCATTCTGCTGAGACAGAACATAGAAGATACAAAAATACAACACCAAACCTTCACTCCGAGCACAATGCCAAATGAAATTAAATCTCTTTTGCCTATACATAATCCATATCCTTCCATTCCCTACATATTCATGTTTTGATCTAACAGCTTCGTAAATGCCGCTATCATATCTACTTCCACCATGACCCCTGGGCAGCCCATTCCAAGCACTCACCACTCCCTGTTTTAAAAACTTGTTCCACACATCTCTGTTAAACTTTCTCCCTCTTACCTTAAATGCATATCCTCTGGTATTTGACATTTCTACCCTGGGAAAAACTCCGACTGTGTGGTTGTGCGTTTAAGTCCTCTCTGCCCCCCACACTTACCATGACTCACAACAACTGGCCCAGACACCTGCATCTCTTTCCATCCACCAAAAATTTTAGCTGACAGGTGAAGGGTCTTGACCCCAAAACAATGACAGTCCCAAATCCAAACTCATAAGATGGACTCCTGATCTCACAATATAATTCTTTTATAGCCTTGCACCTTATTGCCTGTTTGCACTGCACTTTCTCAGGAACTTATTGCACACTCTGTTATTGCTTTCCCTTGCACTGCCTCAACACATAATTGTAATAAAATGTGTGGCCGTCTCTGTAGTTACCACAATTGATTTGTCTCCTTCCATGAAGACATCCATAAGTATGTTGCCTCCGAATTTTCCTGGGATAAACTCTTCATCCCAGAATTTAAACTTTGAACTTTGAACTTTGAATTCTGGGATGAAGAGTTTATACCAGAGGTAACATTCATGGATGTCTTCATGGAAGGAGACAAATTGATTGTGGTAACCACAGAGAGAGCTCCCGACCACAGGGAGATAATCACCAGAGTCTTCCTCAACTGCCTGCTCACAGTGATTGAAGAACTGTTCCCTGAATCAGAGTAAGCATTCCATCTACTTAGAAGTGCACAGAACATGATCTTACCTATATGACAACTGCAAGGAAAATGCAGAGACGAGAACCACTGACATTCCATTACCATTACATAACTAGGGAGGAGAGAAAGCAGCGCGCTGTGCATGCACAGCCCTCTGGTGAAAAATGATATCGTATCTGTTAAATAGGGGCCATGGACAATTCTGATTTGATGGAAAAGGGACATGAAAGCACAGAGGAACATCTGGAAAGATTTCTGAAACACTCGTTCGCTGCTGTTGTTACTGTGTGGTCAGGAATTGTTTGGAAGGAAGGCCTCAAAATCCCCGGCTTTCTCTGCTGTTGGCGACTGAGATGGAGGTCGAATTGCTCGGATAGAGATGGCGCTCAGTACTCGGTGTCGGAGAGCTGATCAGAGCTCGAAGTTTTCGGATGACTCAGAGTCGGACCGTGTTCAGGTATGGCAGGGAGAATTCTTCTTCCTTCTCCCGTCCACGTGAGATGTGGGACATTTGAGAGACTTTGAACTTTTACTGTGCTCATGGACTTCTTCATCAAGTTATGGTATTGTTGCACTGTTGTAAATATATGTTATAATTATGTGGTTTTGTTAGTTTTTTTCAGTCTTGGTCTGTCCTGTGTTTTGTGATATCACATCAGAGGAAATTTTGTATCATTTCTTAATGCATGCATTACTAAATGACAATAAAAGAGGACTGTGCGTCTTCATAATCTAATCTAATGTTTACTTAACCAAGTCTTTAACTTCACCATTCTGTGGAACAGACCATAAGACCATAAGATCATAAACATAGGAGCAGAATTAGGTCCATCTGGCCCATCGAGTCTGCTCTGCCATTCAATTATGGCTGATCTTTTTTTTTCTCCTTCTCAACCTCAGTTCCTGGCTTTCTCCTGGTAACCTTTGATGCCATGGCCAATCAAGAACCTATCAATCTCTGCCTGAAATACACCCAACGGCCTGGCCTCCACAGCAGCATGTGGTGACAAATTCCACAAATTCACCACCCTTTGGCTAAAGAAATTTCTTTGCATCTCTGTTTTGAAAGGGTACCCCTCTATTCTGAGGCTGTGCCCTCTTGTCCTAGACTCTCCCACCATGCAAAACATCTTTTCCACATCTACTCTGTCTAGGCCTTTCAATATTCAAAATGTTTCAATGAAATTCCCCCTCATCCTTCTGAATTCCGACAATACAGACCCAGAGCCATCAAATGTTCCTTGTATGATTACCCTTTCATTTTTGGAATCTCCTCTGGACCTTCTCCAATGCTAGCATATCTTTTCTAAGATGAGGGGCCCAAAACTGTTCACAATACTCAAGGTGAGGCCTCACCAGTGCCTTATAAAGCCTCAGCATCACAACCTTGGTCTTATATTCTAGACCTCTTGAAATGAATGCTAACATGGCATTTGCCTTCCTCACCACCGACTCAACCTGCAAGTTAACTTTCAGAGTGTTTTGCACAAGGAATCCCAAGTCATAGTCATAGTCATAGTCATAGTCATACTTTATTGATCCTGGGGGAAATTGGTTTTCGTTACAGTTGCACCATAAATAATAAATAGTAATAGAACCAAAAATAGCTAAATAGTAATATGTAAATTATGCCAGTAAATTATGAAATAAGTCCAGGACCAGCCTATTGGCTCAGGATGTCTGACCCTCCAAGGGAGAAGTTGTAACGTTTGATGGCCACAGGCAGGAATGACTTACTATGACGCTCTGTGCTGCATCTCGGTGGAATGAGTCTCTGGCTGAATGTACTCCTGCGCCCACCCAGTACATTATCTAGTGGATGGGAGACATTGACCAAGATGGCATGCAACTTAGACACCATCCTGTTTTCAGACACCACCTCGAGAGAGTCCAGTTCCATCCCCACAACATCACTGGCCTTACGAATGAGTTTGTTGATTCTGTTGGTGTCTGCTACCTTCAGCCTGCTGCCCCAGCACACAACAGCAAACATGATCCTTTTGCATCTAAGATTCCTGGACTTTCTCCCCGTTTAGAAAATAAAACACACATTTAGTTCTACTCCCAAAGTGCATGACCATGCATTTTCCACCATTGTATTTCATTTGCCGCTTTCTTGCCCATTCTCCTATACTGTCTAAGTCCTTCTGCATCCTACCTGTTTCCTCAACACTACCTGCCCCTCCACCAATCTTTGTATCATCTGCAAACTTGGCAACAAAGCCATCTATTTTATCATCTAAATCATTTATATACACCATAAAAAGAAGTGGTCCCAACACTGACCTCTGCGGAACTCCCACTAGTCACTGGCAGCCAACCAGAAAAGGATCCTTTTATTCCCACTTCCTGCCTCCTATCAATCAGCCAATGTTCTAACCATGTTAGTGACTTTCCTGTAATACCATGGGCTCTTAATTTGGTAAGCAGCCTCATGTATGGCACCTTGTCAAAGGCCTTCTGAAAGTCCAAATATACAACATCTACTACATCCCCTTTATCTATCCTACTTGTAATCGCCTCAAAGAATTCCAACAGGTTTGTCAGGCAGGACTTTCCCTGAAGGAAACCATGCTGACTTTGTACTATCTTGTCCTGTGTCACCAAGTATTCCATCTCCTCATCTTTAACAACTAACTCTAACATCTTCCCAACCATTGAGGTCAGGCTAACTGGTCTATAATTTCCCTTCTACTGCTTCCTCCTTTCTTAAAGAGTGGAGTGACATTTGCAATTTTCCAGTCCTCTGGCACCATGACAGAGTCCAATGATTTCTGGAAGATCATTTCTAATGCCATCAGAATCTCTAACACTACCTCTTTCAGAACCCTAGGGTGCAGTTCATCTGGTCTGGATGACTTGTGTACCTTTAGGTCTTTCAGCTTTTTGAGCACCTTCTCTCTTGTAATAGTAACTGCACCCACTTCTCTTCCTTCACACACTACAACATCTGGCACACTGCTAGTGTCTTCCACAGTGAAGACTGATGCAAAATACTCATTTAGTTCATCAGCCATCTCTTTGTCCCCCATTATTATTTCTCCTGCCTCATTTTCTAGCGGTCCTATATCCAATTTCATTTCTCTTTTTTTTAACATACTTGAAAAAACTTTTACTATCCACTTTGATATTGTTTGTTAGCTTGCTTTCATATTTCATCTTTTCCCTTCTAATGATTTTTTTTAGTTGCTCTCTGTAGGTTTGTAAAAACTTCCCATCCTCTATCTTCCCACTAATTTTTGCTTTGTTGTCTGCCCTTTCTTTTGCTTTTACAATGGCTTTGACTTCCCTTGTCAGCCATGGTTGTACCATCTTACAAGTTGCATATTTCTTCTTTTTTGGAATATAGGTGTCCTGCATCTTCCTCATTTTTTCCCAGAAACGCACGCTATTGCTGCTCTGCTGACATCCCTGCCAGCAGCTCCTTCCAATTTACTTCTCTCATACCACTGTAATTTCCCTTACTCCACTAAAATACTGCATTGAAATTAGACTTTACTTTCTCCGTATCAAATTTCAAGCTGAGGGCAATCATATTGTGATCACTGGTTCCTAAGGGTTCTTTTACCTTAAGCTCCCTAAGCTTCGGTTCATTACATAACACCCAATACAGTATAGCTGATCCCCTAGCTGGCTCAACAACAAATTGCTCTGAAAAGCTCTCTCTTAGGCATTGAACAAACTCACTGTCTTGAGCTCCGTTACCAACCTGATTTTCCCAATCGACCTGCATGTTTAAAATCTCCCATGACTACCATAACATTTCCCTTTTGACATGCCTTTTCTATTTCCTATTGTAACCTGTGGTCCACCTCCCAGCCACTGTTGGGAGGCCTGTATATAACTGCCATCAATGTCCTCTTACCTTTGCAGTTTCTTAACTCAACCCACAAGGATTCAACATCTTCCGATCCTATTTCACATCTTTCTACTGATTCAATGCCATTCTTTACCAGCAGAGCCACACCCAGCCCCTCTGCCTACCTTCCTATCCCTTCCGGTATACAAACATGTAACCTTGGTCATTCAGCTCCCAACTACAACCATCCTTCAGCCACGATTCAGTGATGGCCGCAACATCATACCTTGCAATCTGTAATCGTGCAACAAGGTCATCCACCTTATTTCTTAGACGATGGTGGTGGTGGTGATGTTGAGTTTATTGACGAGATTTTACCTGACGTGATTGAACCTGACGACACTGAACCTAGTGAACTGGATGGTGTCAAAGAGCCTTGAACTGTCATACCAGAAGTGATTGAACAGCATGACATTGGACTTCTGAAGTTCCACAAGGGCACTGGAAAAGCAATTCTGCCTGACACGTTGAGAGCAGAAATAATAAAGCTGGGTTTGAAGTATTTCCAGAACAGTGAGGGGCCTTTCCTACCAACAAATAACTGCTCAATGAACAAAACTTGGTTCAAGAGGAAATTGGGAAATGGTCATGGTGAGGAAGTGACTCACACATGGCTGATCTATTCCCCTTCTAAAAAGTATGCATTTGTATCTGTTGTCTTCTCTATTCCCGGTCAGACCATCAATCCTCATTGGAGCAGGAAAGTGGATTCAACCAGTGGAAAGCACCTGAAAGGATTAGTGTTCATGAAAATGCCAAGAATCATCGAGAATGCTTCACACAGTGGAAACAAAGGGAAAGAAATTTAGCTGGAAACAGAGGAGTTATTGACGCCGTATTTCAGTCACAGATTGAGAAGGAAAAGCAGAAGTGACGTGATACAGGTCCACAACCCCTTATCCGAAATCCTTGGGGCCAGTTGCATTTCAGAATTAAGAATTTTTTGGATTTCAGAACCCCCCCCACCCGATACCAAAAAACACGTATGCACAAGTCCCTTATTTAACTTAGCTCAGTGCGGTGGACTTTAGGACCCGGCGGCACACCAAACCTACGCGCATCCTCCCGTATACTTTAAATCATCTCTAGATTACTTATAATACCTAATACAATGTAAATGCTATGTAAATAGTTGTTATACTGTATTGTTTAGGGAATAATGACAAGAAGAAATTTTATTTCCAACAAAAACATTCAATAAAACATAAAAATATACAGCTTCAAACGAACCGAATCAAACACAGGGTAAATGACTTATTGGAATAAATGTAGAACGTCACTGTCGGTATAAAACTTCAATAACTTGTCTTTCTGTTTATTTAAATCATATACAGTGGTAGTTCCGACACTATTTTCTTCAGTAAGATGCCACACAGACACACGGCGATCAGGTTTCTGCAATAACTCCACTTTCTGCATTATTGATAATGATAGATGATTCCTTCTCTTTTTCTTGTTGTTACCCATAGGGGTATCTGCAGCTGTTTTTGACATTTTCACAATGAAATTAAACACAAAGTCAACAGTGAACGCAACATATCAGAGAACAGCAAATGCAGGTGTAACCACTACGAGCGCTGAGCCACAACTGACGTCTGGCAGCCTCTGCTAGTGCTGCCACATTACACCTGAGTGACGTCAGCTGTTGGCGGAAAAACTTCGGTTTTCGGAGCTTTTTGGATTTCAGAATTTCGGATAAAGGGATGTGTACCTGTATCTTGACGAGAATCCTTCACTGCAGAAAATTCCTTGCGACTCAGATCCTGGCTTTGTGAAGACACAGGGAGTCACTTCAACTAGACGATGACTCCAATGTGGGAAATTTCCTTGGCTTACTGAAACTAGTGGGCATCTTTGACCCTGTCATAAAAGAACACCTCACTCATTTGGAAAGTCATCCTGGATCCATGTCTTATCTTTCACCGGGTGTCCAGAATGAATTCATCCACATGATGGCATCCACTGTTCACCAGAGTTTACTGAGAAACATTCGTAAAGCCAAATACTATGGTCTCATGTTTGACTCCACTCCTGATCAGGCACACTATGAACAGATGTCAGAAGTATGTGAGGTATGTGGAAGTTGATTTTGAGAGGAAAACAGTCCGTGTTAGAGAGTTCTTCCTTGGTTTTATCTAGATAAGCCAGAAGGATGCTGAGAGCTTGGTTGAAGACATCTTGAAACAGCTAGAGAAGGACGAAATGGATCTCCAAGCAGGATACAATGATGGTCACGTTTTTTGGAACCATCGAAGCTCTCCACCTGTTTTTCTCTCATTTAACACAGCACTGTGAAAAACTCAAAAACGCTGTGCCTGTGGTTGTTAACTCGGAGTCCGAAACCAGGTGGAGTGCAAGGACAGGAGCAGTGAAACCCATCAACAAGTACCTTGAGGAGATACTTTAAGTTCTCCAGGACATGATAGACAATGAAAACGAGACCAGTGAAACAAGAAGTGACGCAAGGCGGCTGTACAACCGTATGTTGAGTTATGATTTTCTGATTTTGCTAGGATTTTGGAACAAAGTACGTATTTGCATTTACTGTATTCAAAAGAGGCTGCAGGATCCTAGCATGAACTTCCACGATGCTGCCCTGGATTTGAAAGCCCTCCGAGATCATTTTTATGATGAAAGAGAAGTGTTGGTCAGTGAGTCACTCGAAAAAGGAGTCGGTCTCTGTCAAGAATGGAATATTGAAGTTGAAAGACGTCAGAGACGAAAGAAACAAATGGCTGATGAGAACTCAAGAGACGCTGGGTTAATAGCTAAGGAGGAAATGGGAAGAGTCATGAAGGGAACACTCGACCGTCTTCACAGAGAAATGGACAAAAGGTTCACTCATTTGCACGACACTGACGCCAAGTTTGGGTTCCTTCTTGATGTCGAGGGACTGTGTTACGGCGCCGACAGTAACGACCTAAAGAAGAAGTGCGAAAATTTGGGCAAATTGTACAGCTCTGATGTTGATGGACAGCAGCTATATGAAGAAATTTTGGATTGCAGAATATTGCTATCAACGCGGGTCAACATAAAAATATCAAGACCTGAAGAGCTTCTTGAATTTTTTGTTCAGTATGGAGATGAGAGTGTCTTCCCCAATCTTCACATTGCTATTCAGATAATGCTAACCATCGCAGTTTCCATCGCCAGCTGTGAGAGATCATTCAGCAAGTTAAAACTAACACTTTCGTATTTGAGAGCCTCCATGGGTCAAGGCAGACTCTGTGATCTTGCTCTGCTGGGTGTAGAAGGAGAAGAAACTGAAAAAACTGACTTTGATCACATCATAGACCAATTTGCATCAGTGAAAGCAAGGAAGGTGCAGTTATAATTTTCATGTAGTGTCATCATTTGTTAATTAAAAGATTAACGAGCTTGACTTGTATTTTTGAGCTGATATTATGGTAAAGTTATCTAAAAGATGGGTGTCAGATGTTTGGACAGGGGCGCAATTTCGGTGCTTGCCATAGGCGTTATTTTCCATAGATATACCCCTGATCACCTGCCTGTCCCTTCTGACAATCTGACTGCAGGCTATCTTTACTCTTTTACCATCGTCCTTTCCTGAGTCCCTTCACTCCTGTTCCTACCTCCCTGCCAAATTAGTTTAAACCCTCCCCAACAGCTCTAACAAACCTGCCCGCGAGAATGTTGGTCCCCCTCGGGTGTAGGTGCAGTCCATCACTTTTGAACAGGTCATACCTTCCCCAGAAGAGATCCCAATGATCTAAGAACCTGAAGCCCTGCCCCCTGCACCAGCTTCTCAACCACGCATTTCTCTGCCAAATCATCCTGTTTCTACCCTCACTGGCGCGTGGCACAGGCAGCAATCCAGAAATTACTACCCTGGAGGTCCTGCTTCTCAGCTTTCTACCTAACTCTCTAAATGATCTTTTCAGGACCTCTTTGCTTTTCCTTCCTATGTCATTGGTATCAATATGTACCAAGACATCTGGCTGCTCCCCCTCCCTCCCCAAAATGTTATGGATACGATCAGAGACATCCCTGACCCTAGCACCTGAGAGGCAACATACCATCCGGGTGTCCCATTCATGTCCACAGAATCTCCTGTTGAGCCTCTATCACCACTGTTCCCGTTTTCTCTCTCTTTCCCTTCTGCACCACAGACCCATGCTCAGTGCCTGTAGCCCAGTCACCGTGGCATTCTCCCAGGAGGTCATCCCCCACAAAAATATCCAAAGCAGTATACAGTACTTGTTTTTGAGGGGAATGGGGTGTTCTGTTCTAACTGCCTAATTCCATTTCTCATGACAGGCACCCAGCTATTCGCTTCCTGCAACTTCAGGGTGACAATGTCCACGTAACTTTGATTAGTTATGTCCTCACTCTCCCATACAAGCTGAAGGTCATCCAGTTAACTCTCCATATCCCTAACACAGTCTTCAAGGAGCTGCAGCCGGATGCATCTTCACACAGAAGTAGTTCCCCAGGAGACTCTGGGTCTCCCAGTTCTCCAACATCTGGCATGAAGAGCATACCACAACCATTTAAATGGTACAGTAAGAGAGGAGAAAAAACAAAAAACCTTAACAGATGCTTTACACAGAGCTGATGCCTCTTCTGAGCCGAAGCCTGTCGCTTCTACTCTCGCCACTGGCCTAAATACGTGAATCCGGAAGTCAAAGCTCGAATGTCAAACTTGTGATCTGCGATTACTGGGATTAAGTCTGAAGTTGGAGGCCTGACGTTTACAAGTCTTAGTGTCTGGGCCAAGGACTGGAGGCCTGTCCTTGGGTTGCTGTTGTTGCCTCATTTTGTTCTGCTGCTCTTGTTGTTGTTTGCCTTTGTTCTCCTGAACATTGTGGGGATGCTAGGTTGGCAGACTTATCTGTGGCAACACTTGTGGCCTGCCCCCAGCACATCCGTGAGTGTGCTGGCTGTTAACACAGTCAACGTATTTCACTGTATGTTTTGATGTACATGTGATAAATAAATCTGAAATTCAACTGTGTACAAAAATTTGCCTTCATCTGATGTTTATTCCTTAACAGCATGCAGACCATGATCCTAACCAGTCATTGTGCTGGTAATGCTTGAGCTGGTGCATTATCTACAAAATTCCAAGATGTTACCAACTTGTTGACAAAAACATATGACAGGCTAAGTCTTACACTCAGCATCCACAAAACCCAGATCCTCTACCCGCCCCAAGCTATCCTCTGACAATAAATGTTCATGGCAAGACTCTGGAAAATACGAACCATTTCCGTATCTTCACAGCCAACCCTCAGACAACGTTAAGGATGTTCTTCATCACACTCACACATCTTTGTTTGATTAAAGAAAATGTATTTGAAAATCAAGGCCTGGCAAAAAGCTCATGGTGTAGCAAAAGCAATGACCCTTGACATCCTATACATTTCTGAGACCTCGTTCCGCATTTCACGACACAGGACAAACACCACCAACGCTGTAAAAGCATCTCACTGTCTATAAGTCGTCGGAAATTGTACTAGAGCTATGCGAGTCTTTCTTCATAAGCACAATGATTAGAAAATGAGAATTACTGGCCTTGCAAGCTTACATTTTTAAAAAAAATCACATTAATGTAAAAGTTAGGTTTAATGTATTTCATCATCTCTAAAGAGAATTTACCATTTTCTACAAATTAGTAGAAAGTACCTACTTTACATTCCCAGTCTTAAAATTTTACAATGATGTCATGGCTAGCTCTAAATTAAATTCATTACTCATATTATTGCAGAATAGATATCGTAAGGTCTTTCAGAAGTTAAAGGCATCTTTACTACATTCAAATTTCATGGTATTGATTTTAATCAGAATTTAATTAGGAAAACTAATCAGCTCTTGTCTGGAAATGGAGGGAGCATTTTCTGGATCACACATGGTACATATTGTTTTCTTCAATAGATTAAAATAACTCTTTAATTTGCTTCTTTTAGCAAATGAATTGTGCAGTATTTCAATGTACATTACTGGTTGTATATTCTTTATAAAGGAAAATGTGCTTGCTGCCTTGGGACACGAGGGACTGCAGATGCGGGAGTACTGGGCAAAACATCAGCTGCAGGAAGAACTCAACAGGAAAGCAACGTCTGCAGATGCAAAGAGTTTTGGGTCGAGGTTTTGCATCAGTATTGAGCGTGTAGAGAGAAGGTAGCCAGTGTACTGAACTGAGAGGGTGAGGAGAGAGACAGAAGCTGTCAGGTGACAGATGCAACCAGAAAAAGGTGGGCTGATGGACATATTGTGCGGGGTAGTGAAGATGAAGAAGGAAGAAGAAATGAGAAAACTGGGTGGATAGGAAAGTGAATAATAAGAAGACGAATCCAGGTGAAAGAGGTCAATCAATATAGGTAACAAGTTTGGGGGGAGGAGCTTGCAGAAAAGAATAAGTGAACAAAGGGGAAGAGAATTCAATAACTCAGAAGACCCGCCATTCCTTTGCCTGCACCATTGCTACTGAGTCGCTGATTTTTTCCTGCAATTTAATTTATGTCTGTACTTCCCACCAATCTACAGTATATTCAAAGTGACTTGATTATGTATGAATGCATATTTGACTAGATGCTGCTATTGCTCACTAATAAATAACAGTACTGAAGGTGCTATATGGAATAAAATACCAGTGATAATTTCAAAAGGATATTATTTACTCTTAGTTTGTAGAATGTGCAATCAGCTATGATTGCATTGTGTAGTTGATCTAAATAAAATACAAAGCATGAAAAGGATGTGAATTGGCTATATTAATTACCTCACACTGGGGAGGTTGGATTCAGACCAGGAGCAGACAGGGCAGACCTCCTTCTCTGAAAAACAAAAGTTGAGCTGATAGATTTTTTAACGCATTCTGATAGTTTATTGCTCCATAAACTTGTTTGTTTAAAAATATTATTTGGAATTTTAAACTCCTTATCTGGGATTTAAACTCACGCAACCAGATCAATGACCCAGTAACTTAACCACAAGGTTAACACACCAGAGTTCTTATTTATCTAGGTCAGATAAAGTAGAGTGGGAGGGCTTGTGTAGGCACTTATTAACTGAACTGAAAGTTCTGTAAAATTTGTAATTCTATAGTAGTTTCCTAACACGCGGAGGGAGTGTTAGGGAGCAGGAAGGCATTTATTTATTTTATTTCATTTTATTTGGAGGTGCAGCTCAGTAATGGGTCCATCTGGCCCAATGGGCCTAGGCCACCCAATTACACCCATGAGACCCATTAAACTACTAACTGTGTATCTTTTGGAATGTGGGACAAAACTGGAGCACACGGAGAAATCCCATGGGGACATAAGGAGAATGCACAAGCTCCTTACAGTGGAATTGAACTCGGGCTGCTGGTACTGAAATAGTTCTGTTTATTACCAGAGAGTGTATACATTATACAACCTGAAATACCTTCTTTGCAGACATCCACAAAAAACAGGAGGACCCCAAAAGAATGAATGACAGAAAAGTGTTTGAACCCCAAAGCCCCCTTTCCCCCTCTCCTCATGCAAGCAGCAGCAAGCATCAATGTATCGACCTCCCCCTTCCCCCTACCCCGCCCATTTCAGCAAAAAGCGTCAGCACCTTCCACCCACCAAGCAACATCAAAGCACTGCAAAGGGAGACCATTAAACTTATGGAGGGCCCAGAGCTAATCTGGGATCTTGCAGAAGCTGTTCAGACAATCTGCTGTGAGCTGGTCGAGGTTATGTAGGATTTATTTGCTGGAGAACAGTTGGGGAAAAGAGCATACTGGTGGATTGTGCATGTACAACAATGGTTATTTACAAAATACAGTGTTTTAGGTTCAAGATCACCAGAAACACACTGAAGCAGCACTCACATACAATGTATTACTGACATGGAAACAATGTGAGTTACCCACACTGTTGGAGACAAACTATGGAGTTCATAGATCATCTGACGAACAAGTGCTCTCTTCTTGTGAACAGTCATCCTTTGATGTAAACGGCAATTTTTTAAAATCATCAATAGAGGTCTGTTTGAATGAATGAGGGTCTCATTCTATTTATAGCATTTGCTACCCGTGACAACTAGCAGAAGTATTTGGGTCAGGAGACTATAGATGAAATATGTGTCCTCATGTTCTACCTAGGGTCATCATTTTCGTTTATAATGTAGAGCCACGTGCACATCAGCATGTGCAGTATTTGTGCACCAGTGATCATTATTAGCACTTAGCTTAATGGCACCGTTCGAAATAGTTATAAAAATTCTCTGCTGAAGTGTTGTGGTGAATGAATCTGAGTTACAACAGTGCAATTTCATGCCACTAGGAGGAGCTCTTACATTTGTTTATGCAATGTATTCTGGGACTCCAGGAATGCAGTAGGAGGTCATTCAACCCATCAGCCCTATGCTGCCTACCACTTGTCCCAGTTCCCCCTCTTTATTTTTCAACATGGCGCAACTCACACAAATCCGTCAACTCTCCTTTTGTTTCTGCTTTTCCATTAACGTACACCAAAGAGTGGCCCAAGTAACTACCAGCATGACTTTGGGATGCGGGAGGGAACCAGGCTAGCATGCAGTCAGAGAGTGAGCATGCAACGTCCGCGCAGTCAGTCATGACAGAATCTGGATCCCTGGAGCTGTAAGGCAGCAGCACCAAGTCCCGTGTAACCACGCCACCCAAGAAAAACACCCTGTTAGATTCAACATGGGTTCCACTGGGTGAGTAAACTGAAGCAAATAATCTGATTCTGATGGGTCAAGCAGAGATATTTTCTAAGATGCACAATCATTAGGGCTGCAGAGATTTATTCCATTGCTGCAGGGAGTGCTTTTCCTGGGGCCTGCTCTACCAGCATCGTTTACCAGAATTGCAGGTGTGACACTTAAACACTTTTTGCCACACTTTGTGATATAACACTCCTGATCAGTTTGAGCACTTAAATACATAATATCCCTAAAACAGTCTTACTGCCAACTTTGAGGGAGGCAGCTGGAATATTAGAGACCAAGATTATGCATGAACAAATCCACCAGAGCTTAGTGACTGACCATAGCAACGACTTTGGGGTGCTGGCATGGCTGCCTCTATCTCTCTCCACTGGATCGTGTAACTGCAGGCCAGAGTCTTCCCTTTCTCCTCACATTGAACTTCTGCACTGTCTCTCCAGTACAAAATCACGCTCATGTCCACCGATACAGCAGAAACACGGCCTGCTCGCAACTGCCGGACTTTTCTCTCCTCTGTTAATTGCTAATTCTCATTGCATCCACAGCAACCAGATACCTTCCACTTATAGTAATAACTTTGACATCGCAAAATGTTCTGTACACCCCGCAAGAATATCATCACAAGTTGCTGTTAAGAACGAGGACTGGAAGCTTATCAAAGCAATGTGTATGAGGAGAATGGTGAAGTAGCAGAATAGGCAGGCTTAGGAATTAAATTCAAGGGGATGGAGATGCTGTGTGGTGTGAATGGTAAAGAGGACCTTGGAGAGTATCTCTGAGGGAGTGGAAGGGTCATCACCTTGATGCGGTTGAAACTAAGATGTGGTTGTTTCCTCTGTTTGCTGGGATCAGGCAGGATATGCTAGAACAGTTTATAAAACTAGTTAGACCACTTCTTTATGTGAGTGTACGGTTCTGGTTATCGCATCACCAGCAAGATGTGGTTTCACTAGAGCAGGAGAACAGGAGATTCAGGAGGATTTTGCCAGGACTGGAACACTTTAGAAAAGAATGGATAGGCTGTGTTTGTTTTCTTTGGTGCGAGGATGTTGAAAGGAGTCTAAATCGATGTATTTAAAATTGTGAGCAGATTCACTAGAGTAAAATAGGATTGTCATTCTTTCTTTTCTCAGCAAAGGGTCAAAAATCTAGAGAACACAGAAAAAAAGTAGGCACACTCAACATTTTTGGAAAAGTATCTTCCCCTCCACCTTCAAATTTCTGAATGGACAAAGAGCCAAGCCGTGAACACTACCTCACTATTTTTTTCCTTTTTTTTGCACTATTTATTTAATATATACAGTATACACACACACACACACACATATATGTGTATATACTGTATATACACACACACATACATATATATGTGTGTGTATGTATGTATGTATGTATACAGTATATATACTGTGTGTATATAGTACTGTGCAAAGGTCTTTGGCATTCTAGATTTTTTATATGGCTTCAGATGGTATGGCCTCCGCAGAGCCTGATCTCAACATTATCGAGGGTCTCTGGGATTACCTGGAGAGACAAGAAGCAAATGAGACAGCCAAAGTCAGGATTCAAGATTCAAATACATTTATTATCCAAGAATTATAAATTATACAACCTTGAGATTTGCTTGCTCACGGGTAGCCACAAAGCAAGAAATGTGGAAGAACCCAATTAAAGAAAAAAAGAATAAAAATAAAAATAAAAGACCAACACTCGATGCGCAAGAGAAAGAAAAAATATAAATTGTGCAAACAATTGAAACAAACAACAGCATTCTGAACCAAATTTGAGTCCTTAGGTCTGAAGCCTGCATAGGCCCAAAGCCTCGCTTGTCAGTTCATATTAGTGGGCACGGAGCTCAGCAGCTGGGGCAGTCTTCATAGCCTCAATGCCATGGAGATGACCATCACGGTGAACGGGCGAAATCGGCTCTCGTCCAAACTGACACCCTGTCTTTCCAGTCTATTTGGGCTGGCGTTTAAATTGACCAAAAAATAGACAGTGAAAGGCTTCGATGCCCCGAAAAGAGAAGTGAAGATCATGGAGAGCGTGAAAAATCAGGTCTCGCCTCTGATCTGGGCCGACATTTAAATTGTCTAAACAGTGTATCGTACCTCACGCTGGGACCTGGGCACTGCTGCTGCAAAAGGATCCGAGCCTAGACCACACTTCCCAGTGACTCACTCTGGGCCCAGATTTTGTCACCCAGCCCTGAAGCTGCTCTCAAGCTCTACATATCAGCTCAGCACCCACAGCAATCCAATCTCGCACCCGGGCCAGTTGTAAGGGCAGCCAATCTCCTCTGCCCATGCCACGACTTCAGCTTTTGGCATCCAAAGTGATCCAACATCGCTCCTGAGCCAGTCATACGAGCATTGGAATACCAGCTAGGATTCTGTGACACACCAGCTAGGCTCATGCCCCAAACTCACCTCGCCATTGTTCACCCCTTCACTGTTTGCTGCGATAATTTAACACAGTTTACCTCAGAAAAGGTAGTTTCAATGATGTTTTTAGTCAGATTTCTTAGCTTTCTGACTATCAGAAAGCTGTCGCTCATGAACGGTAGCGCCATTTTAGAATAAGTTCTCCAAAATGCTTGGAAAAACCTACCAGCCGATTCTCTTATAAAACTGCATAAGGGAATTGATGCAGTTTTAAAAGCAGAGGGTGGTCACACCAAATATTGATTTGATTTTTTTTACTGTTAACTGCTCTTTATAGTAATTTTTCTGATATTTAGAAATTTGCATTTCATTATTTTTGAAAGCGTCTTTGCTTTACAGAATTTTTTACACGTGCCTGACTTTTGCAAGGTACTGTATATCATGCTGTAATTTATAGCTTTTTAAAAATGTATTGCACTGTACTGCTGTTTAAAACATGTCTGTTTCACGACATATGTCAGTGCTATTAAATCTGATTCTGATTCTGATTTTGATAATGAAAGTGATTATTACCCACAGGGCTATGAATTGAGCACTGGAGGATGGGATAAGGCTGGTTAACTCTTTTTTTCAACTAGAACAAGCACAACAACTCTCTTCTGAGTCATTAATCATTCTCAGGTTTAACAGCTGAAGCCACAGCAGCTTGTGATGTTGCAATTACAATCAGGGATAAGCAGGAAGCATACAGATACTTAGAAAGCTGTGGGACAGAAAACTGACCACATTGTTATGGTGGAGCAAGACCATGAGTGGATTTGAAAGCAAGGGAGGGAATTTGAAAACGAAGGTGTGGCACAAGTCAGCCAACACTGGTGTGAGCAGGCAGCAGGAACCAATCACAGATGCTCTATCATATTAACCAGTTAAATTCCAGGGGTTAGTGGATGCCGAGTGGCGTGGAGGAAGAGGACACTTTAGAGTGTGTTTATAGATCCTCTAGTGTAGTTGGATAGACTAGCAGATGCCTCAGTTGCACATGGTTCCTTCCCTAGTTCTGCTGCTCCTCCATCTCAGCACTTCCATTGCTAATATTTGTCACTTATATTTCAACTTGTGACATTTTGTCATGTCATCTCCATCACTGACTTCAATCCTTCTGCAGATGTTTAATTTGGCCCACTCCCCCTGTGGTTATACACTGAACATCAAGCTGCTCACTGATCCATTCCCCGATGTCCTTTGCTTACTCTGGTAGTCGAAGACTAGGGTGATGTTCTGGGTCAAACCGGTGATGGAGAGGACATCGCGGGTGTGCAGGAAGGAGCGTGTAGTGACACTAGTGGGCTGTCTCCGGCACAACCTTGGTTGGTTGCTGACGTGTACTGTATGTTTTGATGTAATGTGATAAGTAAATCGGAACCTTAAAGTGTGAATCATGTCATAATTTTAACCTGCAACCAGAATGTTTTTTTTCCCATTCAGTGGGTGTTTGGAATCTGGTGCACTCTGCCTGGAAAAGGCGGTGGAGGTGGGTGCTGTCATGACATTGGAAATATACCTTGCTCCTTATCAACACTTGAACTGCCAAGGATGTAGTTCACATGCTGATTAATTGCAATAGTGTGAATAGGTACTTGCTGATCAGTGTGAACGTGCTGAGCTAGAGGCCTGTCTTTGAGCAGTATATGACTCTACAACTTTAATATTTATTATTACAGTCTACAAATTGTTTCAAGCATATTTGGTAAATAAATTAAAATGTTTCATTAGAAAATATCTGGAAGTGTTTGTAATTATAATTCCTTTGTCTGGGACATGCCTGTGGGAAACTACAGATTTTAAGTTCTGGATTTGTAACTCAGAGAGACCGATGCAGTCACATCTGTATCAACACAATATGAAGTTCATTTATTCAGAGATATGAACGCTCTGCTTTACAATTGAAAACATGCTGTTTAACAACTTCACAGCCTCTTTAAAGGTGCCATTGATCAACTTTTTAGTAGATGGTCAATGAACTGTAACTTCCTCTGGCCTAACTTATCTCCTTCAGTAACGATTCATTCCATTACAGAGGCAAAGCTCTATGCTTTACAAACTGTCTTTTAATTGTTACCAGATGCCTTGTTTGCATGTCTTTTGCCAACTGATTATTTTGTTTTGACCTGGAGATGACTTGCATGTTAAGCTTCTTTTGGCTTATGTGTGCCAAACCACTGGATTTACACAAAGGGGACTAGAATCCCTTCAATTTTACAATTGCGGTTCGAAAATATTTAAATTGTCAACTCACAGTTCATACCCATTATTGTTTATCTATAGTTTGATGGAATGGAGTATTGATTACATTCTGCTGAGTATCCTGATATTCCTCCAAAACTCAACATGCATCATTTTTTCTCTGATACTTTTATCTATGTTGCCTTTGAACAGTACGATGATATCTTATAATGAATTATGATGCACTTTCACTACATTTTATCCAACTATCTATTTTTCAGTATGAAAATTTATTTAAAAAACTGCAGATGCAGGAGATCTGAAACAAAAACTGAAAATGCTAGAGACCCTCTGTAAGTCAGGCAAGATCTGTGGAATGTGAACCAGGTTAAAGTTTCCGGTCTAATTTGTTTATTCTTAAGCATGAACTAAACTGTGATCACAAACAAGAGAAAATCTGCAGATGCTGGAAATCTGAGCCACACACACACACACACACACACACACACACACACACACACACACACACAAACACACACACACAATGTTGGAGAGACTCAGCAGGCCAGGCAGCATCTATGTAAAAGAGTACAGTCGACGATTCGGCCCGAAACGTCAACTGTAATTTTTTCCATAGATGCTACCTGGCCTGCTGAGTTCCTTCAGCATTTTGTGTGTGTGTTGCTTGAATTAAACTGTGGTATCTGGTATTGAATGCAGTGAAGTATTACCCCACACAATGGAAACCCCAATTTTAAATGAGGTCGGAGATTACATGGGGGAAGTGAACTTACCTTGAGTTACCAACATAAGGCACAGGTCATCAAAATTATAATGCAGCTTATAATAATACAGGCCCAACAACTACCCAAACACAACCAAAACAATGGGAATATTTCTCTTTGGCAATAAGGAGCCCCTTGCTACAGGTGACGTATTGACATGTTCCTGGGCGTTAAGGTAAATGCTCTGAGAAGAGGGGGACATAAAGATGATGGGAGTAGGGAGAGGAGTACTTAGAACTAGGAAACAACAGTGGATATTTTTTATCTGGATGCTACATATATATTAACTCCAGATTGATTACCCATCTCTCAATCCCTTTAAGTGGTGCTGTGAGCAACCTTCACAAACCACTGAAGTTCTAGTGAAACAAACAAGAATCTTCCCTGTGGAAGATACGAGCAGTATGGTGGAAGTTCCAGGTGTCAGGAGTCATGAAGTGTGCAAAGTTACCATAACTAGAGAGGAGATTCTTGGGAAACTGAAAGGTAGATAAGTCACCTGGAGCAGATGGCGGCTGAAGAGATTGTGGAGGCATTAGTAATAATCTTTCAAGAATCACTAGATTCTGGAATGGTTCCGGAAGACTGGAAAATTGCAAATGTCTTTCCACTCTTCAAGACAGGAAAGAGGCAGAAGAAAGGAAATTATAGGTCAGTTAGTCTGACCTCAGTGATTTGGAAGATGTTGGAGTCGATTGTTAACACGTGGTTTCGGGACACATGATAAAATAGGCCATAGTCAGCATGGTTTCCTCAAGGGAAAATCATGCCTGACAAATCTGTTGGAATTATTTGAAGAAATAACAAGGTATTTGGAAATCTTTGTGCAGGATTCCCTAAAGGTTAATTTGCAAGTTGAGCCTGTGGTGAGGAGGGCAAATGCAATGTTAGCATTCTTTTTAAGAGGACCAGAATATAAAAGCAAGGATGTAATGTTGAGACTTTATAAAGAACTGGTGAGACTTCACTTGGAGTATTGTGTGCAGTTTTGGTCCCCTTATCTTAGAAAGGATGTGCTGAAACTAGAGAGGGTTCAAAGGAGGTTCACAGAAATGATTCCCGGATTGAATGACTTGTTGTATGAAGAGGAATTCGCAGATGTTAGGTGTCATTCTGGCAGCCCAATCAACACACAGTGAGGTGGTTTCTCGCAGGTCAGTGGCGCTCACTCATAGGGCGCTCGGTATCATTCCAGCAGCCCACTCAGTGGTGAGAGCAGTGCAGAAAGGAGTAAATAAGAGTACAGATGGAACAAGCGGTGCGGCTATTGTTGGGAGTGGGCCAGTGGTGAGAGTGAGAGTGTCAGGCTTTGGCTCAAAGGAGGCTTCGGCTCGAAAGAGGGATCCTGTGGCCACTCCCCCCAGTAGCAAGTATACCATTTTGGATAATGTTGTGGGGGTTAACCTCCCAGGAGATTGCCACGGAGACCAGGATACTGGCACCGAGCAGAGGGTGGTGCCGAAGGGAAGGAGGGAGAAGAGGGGAGCAGTAGTAACAGGGGATTCAATACTCAGGGGAACAGGCAGGAGATTCTGTGGATGTGACCGGGACACCTGGATGGTATGTTGCCTCCCAGGTGCCAGGGTCAGGGACATTGCAGACCACATCCACAGCATTTTGGAGAGGGAGGGAGAGCAGCCAGATGTCTTGGTACGTATTGGTGCCAATGACATAGGAAGGAAAAGCAAAGAGGTCCCTGAGGTGATAATTTAGAGAGCTAGGTTGAAAGTTGAGAAGCAGCACCTCCTGGGTAGTAATTTCTGGATTGCTGCCTGTGCCACGCGCCAGTGAGGGTAGAAAAGGGATGATTTGGCAGATAAATGCGTGGCTGAGAAGCTGGTGTGGGGGGCAGGGCTTCAGGTTCTTGGATCATTAGGACTTCTTCTTGGGGTGGTATGTCCTGTTCAAAAAGAATGGGTTGCACCTGAATCCAAGGGGGACCAATATTCTTGCGGGCAAGTTTGTTAGAGCTATTGGGGAGGGTTTAAATTAATTTGGCAAGGAGGTGGGAACCGGAGTGAAGGAACTCAGGATAGGTCGGATGGTAAAGAACCAAAGATAGTGCGCAGACTGTCAGGAAAGGTAGGCAGATGATAGGACAAAGCTGCAGCCAGCAGGGTGAGTATCAGTGCACTAGGGATGCAGAATCAAAAAGGGTAGCAAAAACAGTACTCAAAGAGTTAGATCTCAATGCATGGAGTTTAAGAAATAAGGCGGATGATCGAGTATGATGTTGTGGCCACTTCTGAATCGTGGCTGGTGGATGATTGTAGGTTGGACGGATTTTCAGAGCAGTTTGCCATTCAGCCCCCTAGGGGATCAGCTATACTGGATTGTGTGTTATGTAATGAAATGGGAGTAATTAGGGAGCTTAAGGTAAAGGAAACCTTAGGAGGCAGTAATCACAATATGATTGAGTTCAGCTTGAAACTTGACAGGGAGGAGGTAAGGTCTGATATAGCAGTATTTCAGTGGAGTAAAGGAAATTACAGTGGTATGACAGAGGAGTTAACCAAAGTAAATTGGGAAGAGATGCTGGAAAGGATGACAGCAGAGCAGCAATGCCTTGAGTTCCTGGGAAAAATCAGGAAGGTGCAGGATAGATGTTTTCCAAAAACAAAGAAATAGTCAAATGACAAAATCGTACAACCATGGCTGCAAGGGATGTCAAAGCTAATGTAAAAGCAAAAGGCAGGGCATACAACAAAGCAAAAATTAACGGGAAGATTTTAAACATTTACAGACAGTAACTAAAAGAAACATGAGGAGGGAAAATATGAAATATGGAAGCACATTAGCAAACAGTATCAAGATGGATAGAAAAGGGTTTTTCAAGTATACAAGAAATAAAAGAGAGATGAGAGTGGATATAGGACTGCTAGAAAATGAGGCCAGAGAAATAATAATGAGGTCAAGGAGATGGCAGATGAGTTTTCACTGTGGAAGACACGAGCAGTGTGCCAGATGTTGAAGAGTGTGTGAGAAGAGAAGTGAGTACAGTTATTATTACAAGGGAGAAGGTGCTCAAAAAGCTGAAAGACCTAAAGGTACGTAAGTCACCCAGACCAGATTAAATACACACTAGGGTTCTGAAAGAGGTAGCAGTACAGGTTATGGAGGCATGAGTAATGATCTTTCAAAACTTATTGGACTCTGGGATGGTGCTAGAGGACTGGAAAATTGCAAATGTCTCTCCTCTCTTTAAGAAAAGAGGGAGGCAGCAGAAAGGAAATTATAGACCAGATAGCTTGACCTCAGTGGTTGGGAGGATGCTGGAAACAATTGTTAAGGATGAAATTATGGAGTACTTGTTGACACAGTACAAGATAGGACAAAGTTAGCATGGTTTCCTTAAGAGAAAATCTTGCTTGACAAACCTGTTGGAATTCATTGAGGAGATTACAAGTAGGATAGATAGAGGGGATGCAGGGGATGTTGTATATTTGAACTTTCAGAAGGCCTTTGACAAGATGCCGCACATGAGGCTGATTACCAAGTTAAGGGCCCATGATATTGCAGGGAAGTTACTGGCATGGTTAGAGCATTGGCTGATTAATGGGAGACAGCCAACAGGAATAATAGGATCCATTTCTGGTTGGCTGCCAGTGACTGCAGGAATCAGTGTTGGGACTACTTCTTTTTATGCTGTATATCAATGATTTAGATGATGGAGTAGTAACTTGGTTGCCAAGTTTGCAGATGGTACGAAGATTGGTGAAGGGGCAGGTAGTGTTGAGGAAACAGGAAAGCTGCAGAAGGATTTAGACAGATTAACAGAATGGGCAAGGAAGTGGCAAATGAAATACAATGCTGGAAAATGCATGGTCATGCACTTTGGTAGAAGAAATAAATGTGCAGGCTATTTTCTAAACAGGGAGAAAATCCAAAAACCTGAGAGGCCAAGGGACTTGGGAGACCTTGTGCAGAACACTTTAAAGGTTAACTTGCAGGTTGAATTGGTGGTGAAGAAGGCAGATGCAATGTTAAAATTCATTTCAAGAGGTCTAGAATATAAGGGCAGGGACGTGATGTTGAGGCTTTATAAGGCATTGGTGAGGCCTCACCTTAAGTGTTGTGAACAGTTTTGGACTCGTTATCTAAGAAAAGATGTGCTGAAATTGGAGAGGGTTCAAAGGAGGTTCACAAGGATAAATGCGGGAATGAAAGGGTTATCATATGAGGAACGTTTGATGGCTCTGGGCCAGTACTCACTGGAATTCAGAAGGATGAGGGGGGATCTCATTGAAACCTTTCGAATGTTGAAAGGCCTAAACAGAGTAAATGTGGAAAGGATGTTTCCCATGGTGGGGGAGTCTAGGACATGAGGGGACAGCCTCAGGATAGAGGGGTGTCCATTTAAAACAGAGTTTCGGAGAAACTTCTTTAGCCTGAGGGTGGTGAATTTGTGGTATTTGTTAACACATGCAGCTGTGGAGGCCAGATCAATGGGTATACTTAAGGTGGAGATTGATAGGTTCTTGATTGGCCCTGACATCAAAGATTACGGGGAGAAGGCCGGGGAGTGGGGCTGAGGAAGGTAAAAAAATGAACCATGATGGAATGGCTGAGCAAACTCGATGGGCCAAGTGGCCTAATTCTGATCCTATGTCTTACGGTTTTATGACCTTATGAAATTTAGAAGAATGAGGGGTGATCTAATTGAAATCTATTAAATGGTGAAAGGTCTTGATAGAGTGGATGTGGAGGGCATATTTCCTATGGTGGGAGTGTCTAAGACCAGAGGACACAGTTTCAAAATTGAGGAATGTCCTTTTACAACAGAGATGTGGAGGAATTTCTTTAGCTAGAGAGTTGTGAATTTATAGAATTTGTTGCCACAGGCAGCTGTGGGGGCCAGATCTTTACATATATTTAAGGCAGAGGTTGATAGCTTCCTGATTGGTCAGGGCATGAAGGGATACGGGGAGAAGGCAGGAGATTGGTGCTGAAAGGAAAAATCAATCAGCCATGATGAAATAGCAGAGAAGACTCGATGGGCCAAATGGCCTAATTCTTCTTACATCTTAAGGTCTTATTGCCTAATCTGGAGGAACTCAAATCAGGCAGCGTGGACAGTTGACAAGTCGAGACCCTTCATCTGGACTGGTAAGGTTACCCCACAGTGCTCTGGAGGTGGGATTTCCAGAATTTAGATCCAGCCTCACCGTAGAAAGCATCCTAGCCCCATGCATCACGGCTTGGGATAGTAACTGCTCTGCGCACGACCACAAGGTACTGCAGATGGTTGTGCTCACATCATAAAAACCAGCCTCCCCTCCATGTCTACACTTCTCGCTGCCTCATTGAAGCAGCCAGCATACCTTAGAGTTGTATTCTGTATACATACTTTGATAATAAGTGCATTTTGAATGGTTGAATCTTTGATGCCCCCCACCCACTCCGGTCATTCTCTCTTCCTCCCTTTCAAACTGGGCAGAAGCCTGAGAGCATATACCAACAGGCCCTGGAATATCTTCTCCCCTGCTGTTATTAGACTATTGAATGCTCCCCCAGTTTAATAAAATGGACTCAACATCACAGTCTACTTTGTTGTGATTTTGCACCTTATTGTCAAGCTGCACTGCACTCTCTCTCCAGTGTAGCACTTTGTTCTGCACCCTTCGACTGTTTTACCTTGTACTACCTCAATACACATTTGTAATGGATAGATCTATTTGGACAGTACGCCAGGTGTTCATTGTACTTTGGTACATGTGACAATAATAAACCAATTTACCAATGAATGAAGGAGTGTGATACACACTCAGTGTCCATTTTATGAGGTACACCTATACACCTGCTCGTTAATGCAAATATTTAATCAGCCAATTATATGGCAGCAACTCAATACATAAAAGCATGCGGACATGTTCAAGAGGTTCATTTGTTGTTCGGACCAATGGGAGAAGAAATGTGATCTAAGTGATTTTGGCCGTGCAATGACTGTTGGAGCCAGATGGGGTGGTTTGAGTATCTCAATAATGTACTGCACTGTAGATCTCCTGGGATTTTCACGCACAGTAGTCTCTAGACTTGACAGAGAATGGTGTGAGAAACAAATTAACATCCCGTAAGCAGCAGTTCTGTGGGTGAAAGTGCCTTGTTAATGAGGGAGGTCGGGGAGAATGGCCAGACTGATCCAAGTTGGCAGGAAAGCGACAGCTCCCGGAGCAGAAGACAACAAACATGCACTCAGTGGCCACATTATTAGGTGTGTGAGGTACCTAATTAAGTGGCCAATGAGTGTATCTTGAAGTCAAATTGGTACATGACTTAAGAGGAGTCTGCAGGAAGTGACAATTCCTAAGCAGCTGCTGTACTTATCTGTCTTGTTACAGTTGTTGGAGTAACCTGGAGGTTTATCTTGAGATGACATTCTGTAGATGCTGCTTGTGGCAGCCACGGTAAACTTATGGAGGAGGGAATGAATGTTGATGGGCTGCCAATACGGCAGGCGGCTTTGTCTTGGATGGATGGATCTCTAGAGAGAAAAGCACAATTAACGTTTCAGATCACTGATCCTTCATGAGAACTGGGAATAGTTAGAGATAAGCAGGCTTTAATGTTGGGAGAGCGTGGTGATGTAGGGAGAAAGCACAAAGGAACGCTGGCATAGGGTGGAAAGCTGAAGAGATTAAATGACAAAAGGGGCAAAGCTGCAAGGTGAAGCAGGGTAGTCAAGTAAGAAACAGAAAGTAAGCCTGGAGGAGGTTTGAATTGGAGAAGGTGGATAATTATTTTAAATAACCAGAAGATAAAAGAACAATAGCAGCTGAAAATGTGAAATACAACAGCTGGAAGATGTGATAAACTGGAAATTTTAAGCTCAGTGTTGTAATGTGCTTGGTTATAAGGTAAGGTGGCGTTTCCTGAGTTTAGGTTGTACTTCCTTGGCCTTGTAAAGGGCTGAGATGGGAAATTAAAATGAGAAGCAAGTGGGAGTTCGGGGTCATTCTAGCAGACTGAACAGAATAGTTCTCTCCCATCTATGTTTCAACATCTGCAATGACTTAAAAGCTAAATCACTCAACATGTGTTTGACTCTGGTGATTAGCATAAAAACGCAGAAAGAGTTTGAAAGTCTGTACAAGGGCATTGGGGGGTGAGTCATAGATTTCCCACAGTCCAACACATTTGCTTGCAATCAAGAGGCTGGTGACTAATTCTCATTCTAATATCAGAAGCAGAATTCTCAGAGAGGATACTTTTGGAAGAACCTGTAAATGTATGGTGTGAAGTCTTAAATTTAGCATTCTATGCAGCTGCAGCAGATCTTACATTCTTCTTGTAATCACAGTGGGATAGCTTAACTTTTGCCACGTCTGGTATTGAATTCCTCAGCTAAAGATGCTTCTTGTCTTCAATGATAGCTGGACTTCAGGGTTACAATCACAGTCATAGAACAATACAGAACCTGATGAGACCTCCAAATATTAGCCAGGATGTGGGATATAATTTACAATGGGAGTTAGAAAAAGCATGTAAAATGGGCAATGTTACAAAAGTGATGGGGGATTTCAATGTGCCTGTAAATTGCAAAAATAAGGTTGGAGCTGGATCTCAAGAGAGGGAATTATAGAATGCTTATGAGATGGCTTCTTAGAGCAACTTGTGGTTGAGCCCACTAGAGGAAAGTGCATTCTGGATTGGGTGTTACGAACCAGATTTGATTAAGGAGCCTAAGGTAAAGGAACCTACTGGAGACAGTGGGTGTGTTCCCCTTAAGGCATTTATTTGACCTTGTTGAGTCTATGCTTTATATGATTTCTTTGTAACTATTTTCTAGTTAAAGTTAAAGGTTGATAATTATGTTACAGTATAACTAAGGTAAATTCATTGTCTATGGTATATCGCGGCATGTGATGACATCACGTCCGGTTTCGCCGCGTTTTATGTGTAACCTCCGGTTCAGGAAGGTGTGAAGGCAGGTGCCATGCATGCAGCATGATCATGAAGAGCTCCGTTTCTACCCACAAAGAATCATTATAGAAGCAATGCTGTAAGTTCCTATGAAAGTATTTGAAGTAAAAATATTAACGCAGTTTCTGTTAAGGAAGCGGCAGTTTGGGTGGCGTGCATGTCAGCTTTTCAATTTCAGACGCGGGGTGGGCTCGGGCCCAGTGGCGGTTTGATGTGACCCCTCGCCCGCTACTCGGGGCGGCTGGAGACACTCGCTAAAAGAAGAGAGCACACGCGGTCTCCAGAATGAAACAGACGTTGTATATGTTTGTATTTTTTTATCAACAGTTTTCACCATACGATGTTAATGTGGAAGAGTGCACAGTAAACGGTTAACCTTACTACGACTCTGTCTTTATTGACTCCAGTTTAACTTGGTGTTTAGTCAGAGTTTCAACACACTGCACGAGAACATTACAGTGAGGGTGAGCAGCTAGAAGCCTTGGTACATATTGACACCGATGACAGGTAGGAAAAAAGAGGAGGTCCTGAAAAGAGAACTTGGAGAGCTAGGTAGAAAGCTGAAAAGCAGGACCTCCAGGGTAGTTATCTCTGGGTTACTGTCTGGGTCACGCACCAGAGAGGATAAGAATAGAATGACTTGGCAACTGAACGTGTGGCTGAGGAACTGGTGCAGGAGGCAGTGTTTCAGCTTTTGGATCATTGGGATCTCTTCTGGGGGAATGTATGACCTGTACGAAAAGAAGGTTACACCTAAACTCGAAAGGGGCCAATATCCTTGCGGGCAGGTTTACTTGAACTGTTGGGGAGGGTTTAAACAAATTGGATAGGGGTGGGCAAGAAGAAGAATGATAGGACTGAGAATGGGCAGTTAGTATATAAGCAGAAGCAGTGTGCAGTGAAACTGTTAGGGAGGACAGGCAGATGACTGGGCAAAATTGCAGTCAGTGGGATGAGTTGCAATATAATGGGGACAAAATCAAAAAGGGTGACAGTTATTGGCCTGAAAATGTTATATTTGAATGCACACAGCATATGGAATAAGGTAGATGATCTTATAGTGTAGTTGTAGATTAGCAGGTATGAATTGTTGGCATCACTGAATCGTGGCCGAAAGCAGATTATAATTGGCAGCTTAATGTCCAAGGATACACATTATATCAAAAGGACAATGTGGCTGATATTGGAATGGCTGACAGGCATTGAGTGGGAATAAAAAGGGCCCTTTCTGGTTGGCTAACAATGACAAGTGGTGTTCCTCAGGGGTCAGTATTGGGACACTACTTTTCATATTGTTTGACAATGATTTAGATAATGGAATTGATGGCTTTGTGGCAAAGTTTGCGGATTATATGAAGATAGGTGGGGGGTAAGGAATGCGATTGCAGAAGGACTTAGATAAATTGGAAGAATGGGCAAAAAAGTTGCAGATGGAATAGTGTTGGGGAATGTATGATAATGCATCTTGGTAAAAGGAACAAACATGCAGACCTAAATGAGGAGCAAATTCAAACAGCAGCGATGCAAAGGGACTTACAAGTCCTTGTGCGAGACTCCCAGAGGGTTAATTTACAGGTTGAGTCTGTAGTAAAGAAGGCAAGTGCAATGTTGGCATTTATTTCAAGGGGAATAGAATACAAAAGCAAGGAGGTAAAGCTGTGGCTTTATAAGACATTTGTCAGGCTGCACTTGGAGTATTGTCAACAGTTGTTAATTGTCAACAGTTTTGTGCCCCATATCTCAGAAAGGATGTGTCGTCATTGGACAGAGTCCAGAGGAGGTTCACGAGGATGATTCCAGGAATGAAGGGGTTAACATATGAGGAGTGTTTGGCTGTTTTGGGTCTGTACTCACCGGAATTTAGATGAATGCAAGGGGATCTCATCGAAACCTAATAGATGTTGAAAGGACTAGATAGGGTGCAGTCACTGGAGAACAAAATTAAGGGCAAGATTAATGTATTGTCGGAAAGTTAGGAATTGTTGAGTTCTGTGCGTAACGGAGATGTGACTTACTCAGAGAATGCTCAGTATGGCGAACAGACCCAGAGGCTTCTCGATATGTATGACTGGCTGAACTTCTGATTCAAAAAAGGCAAGAGATGGGCGTGTGTGTGTTTCATGATAAACCCTCAACGGAGATCCGATGCGGCAGTTTTGTCATATTCATGTTCCTCCAACCTTGAATACCTAATGATCAAATGCCGACTGTTCTATTTACTGTGATCTGTGATCCTGACCACAGTTTACTGCATCAGCAGCTGACTATAATGAAATGTCTGAGATATTGTATGATGCTGTCAATCAACACTGTTTGCAGAAATCCTTGCTCATTTACCACCAGCACCAGAGGTCCTGATACACTGGACCACTGCTTTACTAAGATAAGGAAGGCCCACTACTCCATTCTTAGTTCACATTTCGGGAAATCTGAACACTTGCTGATCCTTCTCTTTGCTAAAAAGCAAGGCTTCAGAGGTTAGGGCAACAAAAGGGTGGTCACGAACGGCAGAGAAACAGTTATGGAATTGCTTTGAGTCAGTGGACTGGGCCCTGTTCAAAGATTCATCTAAATGAATGCTCCACAGTTATCATGGACTTCATAACAACAAATGTGGGTGAGTGTGTTCCGGCAAAATCATTCAGAGTCTTCCCCAACCAAAAGCCAGAGATGAAGCATGAGATCTGCAATCTAATGAGGGCCAAATCAAAGGCATTCAAGTCTGGCAACTAAGAAAGTTACAAGAGAATCAGGTACAACCTCCTGAAAGCTATCTATGGGTGAAGTGGCAATTCCAGACAGTGAGATCTTTAACCTCTTGTTTTGGCAGACTAAGGTACCGATCTACTTCAAGCAGGATTCAGTTATACCAGTGCCTAAGAGGAATGTGGTAACCTGCATCAATGACTATGATCCAGCAGCACTTACGTGCACAGTAATGAAATGCTTTGAAAAGTTGGTTAGAAACATTTCAACTCCTGCCTGAGAAGCAATTGAATCCACAGCGGCTGCCGTTTCATTGATTCTTCACTCAACCCTGCAGCATCTGGACAGCCAGGGTGCATACATCAGAATATTCTATAACTACAGCTCAGCATTCAATGCTATCATCCCCTCAAAACTAATCAATAAGCTTCAAGACCTTTATCTCAATACCTCCTTGTGCATTTGGATCCTCGATTTCCTCACTTGCAGACCACAGATCGTTCAAATTGGCAACAACATCCCCTCCACAATTTTCATCAGCACAGGTGCACCACAAGGCTGTGTGCTTATCCCCCTGCTCTACTTGCTTTGCGCTTACGGCAGTGAAGCTACCCACAGCTCCAATGCCATATTTAAATTTGCTGATTACACCACTGTCGTAGGCCGAATCAAAGGTGGTGATGAATCAGCATACAGTATAGAGAGAGACTGAAAATCTAGCTGAATGGTGCCACAACAACAAGCTCTTACTCAATGTCAACAAGACCAAGGAGCTGATTATTGACGTCAGGAGGAGAAAAATGAAGATCCACGAACTTTAAATTCCTTTGTGTTATCATTTCAGAGGATCTGCACGTAAGTGCAATTATAAAGAAAGCACAGTGGAGTCTTTATTTCCTTGGAAGTTTGGAATTTTGAGGTAGCATCTGCACCTGCACTCTGGCAGAAAGCTATGGATCAGGTCCCGGATGACCTGTTACCGGTGAGAAACGAGGAACACCTCCAAAATCTCAAGACAGTATTAAAAAGATTAGGAGAATATAGGCTCAGAGCACAATGTGACAAGTGTGAATTCTTTAAACCAAGCATCACTTACTGTTGTCACACCATTGATGCACAAGGATTACACACATATGCTGAGAAAATTCAAGCAGTGGTGGATGTCCCAAGGCCAAAGAATGTGTCACAGTTGTGTTTTTTTTTAGAATTTGTCAATTACTATAACAGCTTCCTGCCAAACCTGGTTACTCTGCTCCACCTCTTGAACTCATTACAACAGATCTGGAAGAAGGTCAAAATGGCCAAGGAAATGGTGACAGCAGACACATTACATTATGATAAACTTTGTCCAGTGAGGCTTGCCTGTGATGCCTCACCTTATGGTATATGTTTTGAGTGACGGAAGAGTATGCCCCATAGTCTTTGCAACTTTTGTTCCCTTACCGCTGCTGAGAAAAATTACATACAGATTGACAGAGGCCTTGAGTTTGGTTTGGGATATAATGCTTTTCAACCAGTACTTGTACAGGAGAGAGTTTACCCTCATTACTGATCATCAACCAGTAGTGCCCATTCTGAGTCCACAAGAGGGTGTTCCGCTAACAGCAACAGTATGAGTGCAGAGATGGGCACAACTGTTTCTTGGATAACACAACTACAAGATGGAATTTAAGAGGACAATGTTGGTGGATTGTTCTGTTTACCTTTGGAAAAGGAAATAGCTGAAAATACTCAGAAATGTTACAAAAAAGGACACACCTCTTGATGTATTCTTCCTCACGCAAATTGGAAGTCTCCCTATTAGGGCAGAGCTGATCCAAAGGGAAACTAGGAAAGACCCCACACTGTCTCAGGTCTACATGGCAATGCAAGATAGCTGGGATGTGCTGCAGAAATTCCAGTTCTCCCATTTTTACCAGTGCTGGGACGAACTTGCCCTTGACAGGGGTTGCCTTATGTGGGGATTAGAAGTTGTTGTACCATCTAAGATAGACTGGCAAATAACACTTAAAGGATTGACGGTGGATATGCAATGGCAAGCATTTATAGGTTGCATGGATGAACTACAACAATTGTTCATCCCAGTTTGGCAAAAGAATAAATCAAGGAAGGTAGTGCACCCGTGGCTGACAAGAGAAATTAGGGATAGTATCAATTCCAAAGAAGTAACATACAAATTAGCCAGAGAAAGTGGCTCACCTGAGGACTGGGAGAAATTCAGAGTTCAGCAGAGGAGGACAAAGGGCTTAATTAGGAAGGGGAAAAAAGATTATGAGAGAAAACTGGCAGAGAACATAAAAACGGACTGTAAAAGCTTTTATAGATATGTGAAAAGGAAAAGACTGGTAAAGACAAATGTAGATCCCCTGCAGACAGAAACAGGTGAATTGATTATGGGGAGCAAGGACATGGCAGACCAATTGAATAATTACTTTGGTTCTGTCTTCACTAAGGAGGACATAAATAATCTTCCAGAAATAGTAAGGGACAGAGGGTCCAGTGAGATGGAGGAACTGAGTGAAATACATGTTAGTAGGGAAGTGGTGTTAGGTAAATTGAAGGGATTGAAGGCAGATAAATCCCCAGGGCCAGATGGTCTGCATCCTAGAGTGCTTAAGGAAGTAGCCCAAGAAATAGTGGATGCATTAGTGATAATTTTTCAAAACTCGTTAGATTCTGGACTAGTTCCTGAGGATTGGAGGGTGGCTAATGTAACCCCACTTTTTAAAAAAGGAGGGAGAGAGAAACCGGGGAATTATAGACCGGTTAGCCTAACGTCGGTGGTGGGGAAACTGCTGGAGTCAGTTATCAAGGATGTGATAACAGCACATTTGGAAAGCGGAGAAATGATCGGACAAAGTCAGCATGGATTTGTGAAAGGAAAATCATGTCTGACGAATCTCATAGAATTTTTTGAGGATGTAACTAGTAGAGTGGATAGGGGAGAACCAGTGGATGTGGTATATTTGGATTTTCAAAAGGCTTTTGACAAGGTCCCACACAGGAGATTAGTGTGCAAACTTAAAGCACACGGTATTGGGGGTAAGGTATTGGTGTGGGTGGAGAATTGGTTAGCAGACAGGAAGCAAAGAGTGGGAATAAACGGGACCTTTTCAGAATGGCAGGCGGTGACTAGTGGGGTACCGCAAGGCTCAGTGCTGCGACCCCAGTTGTTTACAATATATATTAATGACTTGGATGAGGGAATTAAATGCAGCATCTCCAAGTTTGCGGATGACACGAAGCTGGGCGGCAGTGTTAGCAGTGAGGAGGATGCTAAGAGGTTGCAGGGTGACTTGGATAGGTTGGGTGAGTGGGCAAACTCATGGCAGATGCAATTTAATGTGGATAAATGTGAAGTTATCCACTTTGGTGGGAAAAATAGGAAAACAGATTATTATCTGAATGGTGGCCGATTAGGAAAAGGGGAGGTGCAATGAGACCTGGGTGTCATTATACACCAGTCATTGAAAGTGGGCATGCAGGTACAGCAGGCGGTGAAAAAGGCGAATGGTATGCTGGCATTTATAGCGAGAGGATTCGAGTACAGGAGCAGGGAGGTACTACTGCAGTTGTACAAGGTCTTGGTGAGACCACACCTGGAGTATTGTGTGCAGTTTTGGTCCCCTAATCTGAGGAAAGACATCTTTGCCGTAGAGGGAGTACAAAGAAGGTTCACCAGATTGATTCCTGGGATGGCAGGACTTTCATATGAAGAAAGACTGGATGAACTGGGCTTGTACTTGTTGGAATTTAGAAGATTGAGGGGGGATCTGATTGAAACGTATAAGATCCTAAAGGGATTGGACAGGCTAGATGCAGGAAGATTGTTCCCGATGTTGGGGAAGTCCAGAACGAGGGGTCACAGTTTGAGGATAGAGGGGAAGCCTTTTAGGACCGAGATTAGGAAAAACTTCTTCACACAGAAAGTGGTGAATCTGTGGAATTTTCTGCCACAGCAAACTGTTGAGGCCAGTTCATTGGCTATGTTTAAGAGGGAGTTAGATATGGCCCTTGTGGCTACAGGGGTCAGGGGGTATGGAGGGAAGGCTGGGGCGGGGTTCTGAGTTGGATGATCAGCCATGATCATAATAAATGGCGGTGCAGGCTCGAAGGGCCGAATGGCCTACTCCTGCACCTATTTTCTATGTTTCTATGTTTCTAAGCAGAGAACTAAAGTGTTGAAGGAGCTACATGTCAGTTGTCTCGGTATGGTCAAATTGAAGCGTTGGCTCAAAGCTTCGTCTGGTGGCCTGGGATAGATCAGCAGATCGAGCAGCTTGCCTTGCACTATTCGGAATACTAACACGTCCAGAAGGTGCCAAAACAGTGCCTCTCCATCCCTGGGAATGGCCTACATTGCTCAGGAAGAGGATTCATGTGGAATTTGTCGGACTATTCATGGGCACAAATTTCTTGCTAGTAGGTGATGCAATAACAAGAAGTGTTCCCAATAACCCCCACTATAGTCCTGCACACTGTTGATTTGAGAAGCTGCTTATCAAGGAGTGGTGTTCCAGAACACTTAGTCATTGACAATGGACCACAGTTTGTTGCAGAACAGTTTCAGTCATTTCCAAAAATGAATGGAATAAGACAAATTGCACCTGCACCGTACAGCCCAGCTATATGGCTTGGTGGTAAAGTTTTGTCCAGAGTCTACAGAATGCACTGCACAGAAAGTCAGCAGAACTCACTAGACTGACACTGATTCAGAAGCTCACCAATTTCTTCCTTGCATATCACAAAACAGCACACTCCACAGCTAACAACTCACTAGCTACGCTGTTCCTGGGTTCTCCCTTGCACGCCCGCTTGGATCTGCTGAAATCCAATCTCAGGAGGAGTAAGTGTACACGATAAAAAGCTGATTCAATTTGAGGGCTCATCAAACAAGGAGGTTTGATGTTTCATTCCTGGACAAGCCAGTCCTGGTGAGGGACTACAGAGGTGACCAAATGTGGGTACTTGTTAAGATTAATGACAGAAGTGGATCACTCTCCTACACAGTGGAGATTGTATCTAATGTCGTCTGGAGACAACACTTCAATCAGCTGAGGAGGAGTCAATTGTTAAAGAAAAAAGTTGTCCAGAGCTGTCAGAACCACTTCCTGCAGTCCCAGAGTCAACTCCTACAAACACCATAGAGGGATTCCCAGAGCCTGAGATTGTTTTACAGCTGCAAGTCTGAACTGCCAAGCCGAGTGACTGCTAACACTGACACTCCACCCCACTACACCCATTGTCAGGACAGATGTTATCCCACAAGAGTAAGAAATCCTCCACAGCAATATCTCTAGGTCTGAATGGGACAATTTAACGTGGACGTCTGCACAGTAGTTGTATTACATAGTATGCTGTGTATATAGTTGAGAAGCATTCTATATTGAGTTGGGGTTTATAGCTAAGCAGGGGAGACACTGGTGTATTTAATATTTCAGTAATATTGTAAATATATTGTTTAATACAATATTATTAGTTTGTTTACAAAATTCATTGCAGGTTATATGTATGAAGTATGTGAATGGCATGCATCATCACGTCATCGCGTCGTACTTGCGCTCCTCCCTAAAGAGAAACAAAGTCGACAAGCAAATCCGGCTCCAGTATTTTTCCTTTGATTAGTTTTTGCAGCTACAAAGTATAACCATGGGCCACAATGAAACAAGGAAATGTTGGTGTACAGAAAGCAGCTGCGGGTTCCACACCAAAATTAGAAAACTTGGGTGTACAGGGAGATCTTGTTATGTGGTTTATGAGATGGACAAGGCAAATATGGGGGGCAGCAGGCTAAAAGAAAGGCAAATATCCAAGACTAGAGTGAACAGATATTTGGACACTGTTGGAAATCTGGCAAAACAGCGGTGCAGCGGTTAGCACGACCTATTACAGTTCGGGGCTTTCCGGAGCTCGGAGTTCAATTCCGGCGCCATCCTGTAAGGCAGGGGTGGCCAACCTTTTACATCCCATGCGTCAATTTTTTCACACACGAGCTCAGATGCGATTTTTTTTCATGCAGGAGTTCTATGTTAACATATTTTTACAACAATTGAATGGGGGTACAAGAGTTGTATGGCGCATTTGAACTCGTGAGTGAAAACATTGACGCATGGAATATAAAAGGTTGGCCACCCCTGCTGTTTGGAGTCTCTGTATGTCCTGCCCCTGGAATGCGTGCATATTCTCCAGGGGCTCCAGTTTCCTTCTACAGTAAAATGCTGTACCGAATAGGTTCATTGTTCATTGTGAATTGCCCCGTGATTAGGTTAGGGTTAATCAGGCACTGTAGCTTGAAGGACTGGAAGGTCATACTCCGTGTTGTATCGCTAAATAAAAATAATAAAAATAAGGAACAGACCAGCCCTGAGCATAGGGTAGACCATGGTATTGAATAGTAGAGAAGGTCTGAAGGGCCCTATGGCTTATTTGTGCTTATTTTCTTTTGTTCCCGATTCACCTCCATCGAGAACCTAAAATAAGTGTACCCCAGATAAAGGAAATGTGAAACAAGAATAATAAATGCTGGTCATCCAGCATCTGTGAAGAAAGCAAAGTTAAGCTTTGAGGTTGATCACCTTTAAATCTGCGATGTGAAGACTTGTACATTTTCTGACCTGCGCAGCTCCCAGATGTTCTACCCTCTAAATCCCGTGAGCTGCTGTGAGATGTGCTGAGGAACAGGGAAAGGGCTTTCTGTATTCTTAAGAAAGGAAAATGATTCTGCATAATTACCTTCTCTCCCCTTCCCTAAGGAGCTTGTTTACTCATTCAGGTGCAGTTGGATTGATGAGGAGCCTTCTCCAGGGCCCCCTCTTCACAGTGTCAAGGGACCAAGCAAGTATTTCCTCAGCAACTAGGACTAGAGTCTGGGGGTGTTTCTGGTGTTGCTTTTCAACAAGAAGCTCAGACCTCTCGAGCTATGCTGGTTGAGAGACTCCTTTGGGATTTTAATGTCGACTATAGTGCAACTGAATGTATTACAACAAAAAAGGTTATTGTATATTTAAAGCTCATTTATTTTTGAGCATTAAGTTTAAAATAATTGTACATTTATTTCTGTTCTAAATCTTTTAGTCAATTTTTTTTTAAAAAAAGCTGCTGTTTTAACCTGTGCAATTTATTCTTTTCCCTCAGAATTTCCTAGCAGTGTGTATCAGAGCTAATGGCTATCCCCTCAGGAGATCTATGAAAATGATAGTCTACATGTACAAGCTTATTGCCCTTATCTATTGCAGTGCTCAGTGTGTGTGAGAATATATGACAGGAGTGGCCAATCGTACTCAGGAAATGATTCTGACCCATGGTGTTGTGCATGTCTCCTAGCAGTGACATGATCTTTTTTCCTTCATGCCCCTTGGCTCTTCATGTCTATCATCCATCTGCTATTATTATCATTGCCGAGGTCGACAGGCACACTGTGGAGCATTGTAATGCTGTGTTGGATGGAACAGGAACTTCAGAGGTAGTACAGCAAGCTGTGAAGTTGAGACATTGAAACCTCATTTTAAAATGCTGAATGTACAATTGGCTCGGTGACAACGTGACCCTTATTACACCTCTCTTGTGTATAGCTTCAGGGATTTAGCACTGGAGTATTTTCAGAACTGTAGTCATTTCTGGAGACATATCTAGCACTCAGAACCATGCAACCAAACAGTAGTGTATAGAACAGCATCTACCTGAGACATTCAATCAATGGTTATCTCAGGCTACACTTCCCTTCTTTATGCAAGCTACTTTTGTTGATCTTTGTATCAAAAGTATTGAAGCCAGAACAAAATCTTCGCACAACTGAGGTGCATTGATGGTTGTTGTTGGGGGGGGTGAGTCCGAAGGTCCTTTGAAAGTTACTCAAGATGCTTGTCTTTTTTCACCTGCACTTTGAAACTAATGTGCTGGGTAACACAAAGTAGAAAGCAACACATACAGAATGCTGGGGGAGCTCAGCAGTCAGGCAGCATCTATGGAGGGGAACAAGCTGTTGATGTTTTACGTCTAGACCCTTATAGCTGATGTTTCAGACCTAGACTCTCACAAAAGGTCTTGGCCTGAAACATTGACTGTTTATTTGCCTCCATTGATGCTGCCTGACCTGCTGAGTTCCTCCAGCATTGTGTGTGTGTGTTGTTCTGGGATTCCAGCATCTGCAGAATCTCTTGTGTTTATGGCTTAGATAGGAATCAGTTCCATATCTGAACTTAGTGGGCAGTGTCATTTCTCAACACATTGGATAATGATTCTAACTTCATTTCTTTTTAATTATATGTTAGGGTTAACAGTTGAACAGGGAAGGAGTGAGCTGGTGTGACTGGTGCCATTGTCCTTACCAGAACATCAAGAGAAAACTGCAGGTGTTGGAAATCTGAAACTAAAACAGATATTGCTGGAGGAAGAGAAAGGTCTGATTAAGGTTCCCAGATCTGAAACATTAACATCTCCTTCTGCAGATGCTGCCTGACATGTTCAGTCTTTCCAGCATTTCTGCTTTTTTTGCACCGTTATTATTAATTGAAGCATGGGACTTAGAACAGAACAGCACAGGAACAGCCCTTTTGACCCAAGAAGCAAATATGATATCATTTTACAAATTCTGTAATGCAAATAACATGCTCTCAGGGCTCCAATTTTGCTTTTAAAACTTTTAATCCCAGAAGATCCCTAGACTGAATAGTTGTTTTGAATGAACTGTCTGGAAGTGTGGCAGAGACAGATTCAACAATAACTTCAAGATGGAATACATAATTGAGATGAACGATTTACAGCTCTGTGGGAAAAGAGGGGGTGTGAAACAAGTCGGTACCATCAAATTCTAAAGAACAAGTTGATAGCCGTGCAACAAGACTGCTGTATCTGAGCACCACAAAGAGTTTATTATGAAACACAGACCTTTTGCCTTCTCTGAATCCAAGTCCGGAGTGAGCCATGTCTCTGTGAAACACAGAACACAGCAATTTCACATTTCCATCTGATACAGCAACCTTGCCCTTAGGTCTTCAACCTTGTTCTCTAGTGATTGTACATTTGCTAACAAGTTGCTGGGTAGAGGAAGTTTCATTCGTTGGCGTTTCAGCCCCTCCCTTCTCCATCCCTTTTGGCCATGGTAACGTACCTTTGCCTACTTAAAAATGCAAGATTCACAAAAGCATATAAGGCTCATATGCAGTAAATGCAGAAAGCCAAGAGAATAATTGATTTATTTTTGGGGAACTGAATGAATGTTTTTTTCTCTCCAGTCTAGATGAAGGGTCTTGGTTCGAAATGTTGACTGTACTCTTTTCCATAGATGCTGCCTGGCCTGCAGAGTTCCTCCAGCATTTTGTGTCTGTTGCTTGGATTTCTGCCATCAGCAGGTTTTCTCTTGTTTGCGAATGAAAAACTTGGCAGGTTATGCTTCATTTGAGATTATATTTGGAGAAACAAACTAACTGCAGGAGGAACTCAGTAGCTCAAGCAGCATCTGTGTTGCAAAGAAATTGTTGGACGTTTCAAGTTGAAACCCTACATTAGGACTGAGTGGAGGGGTGAGATGGCCAGTCTACAGAGGGAACGGGAACATCAAGAAAGGACTCTGAGGCAGTTGATGGACTGAGGAGAGGTGTAAGATGACAAGCAAGTCGTGCCAGGTAGTGGAGGTGGGTGAGGGTGGAGCTAGAAGACTGTGGCAGGTGAATGATGGATGCAGAGGAACAGAAAGAGAGAAAAAAGAAAAGAAAAAGAAAAAGAAAAAAAGGTGGGGGAAGGGAATGTGAAGATGTGGAGACAATTGCTGGAAGAAGATAATCAAAAACACAAAAGGTTACCAGAACTGAATTCAGAGAAATAAAGGAGCTGAAATGGGAACCCTTGGAAGAGAAGAGGAGGTGAACAAAGTTGGAACCAGAAGGAGGGTGGGAAGGGAGACAACCTATATGAAATGGATGGATGGAGCCAGGAGGAAGGAAGGGGACAAAGATAGGTAAAGGGTGGCTGACAGAAGGGTGAGGATCGGAGCAAAAATGGGAGGAATGGAGGGGTAGGGAGAGAGGGGGAAAAGAATGAAGAGGTTGATCTTATATTGAAAAACTCGATTTTCCTGCCATTGGGTTGTAGACAACACAGGTGGGATATAAGGTGCCGCTCCTTCAGTTTGTGTTGGGCATTATCCTGGCCATAAAGAAGGCCAAGAATGGACAGATTTGTGTGGGAATGGGGTAGGGAGTTGTAGTGGTTAGCAACTAGGAGCTCAGGGCAGCCATTGCAGAATAAATGTAGGTATTGTGCAAAACAGCGACCTAAGTCTGTGCATGATTTCACCAATGTAGAAGAGGCCACATCAGGAGCATCAAACAAGATTGCAGGAAATGCACCTGAGCCTTTGCCTCACCTAGAAGGACTCTTTATGTCCCTGGATGGTGGTGAGGGAGGAAGTTCACGGACAAGTATTGCATCTATTGCAAGGGGAGGGGAAATGCCAGGAGTAGGGTAGGGATGAGCAGATCAGAGAGTCATGGAGGGAGTGGACCTTAGAGAAGGTGGAAAGGGGTGTGCAGGAGAAGATACGGCTAATGGAGGGAACATGTTGTAGCTGGTGGAAATGACAAAGCATGCTAGATGTGGAGGCTCACAGAGCAAATACTCCAAGTGCAGCCTTGTCAAAGAAGTTGTGGGATCACGTTGTGAATGTTGATTTGTTGGCAGAGAACTGCAGGTTTGTATTCCATGAAGCCATTACCCATCTCCTGGGGAGGCACTCAGGCTGGAGGACAGATTGCTGTGCTGTTGTAAATCACTACCCTGGCAGTAGCAACTAAAGCTGTAGCAAGACTGCTTCACGTCTGGGTCCACTGCAACATATCTCCTGCGGGAGATTGCCCTCCTGTGAGCTGGCACCTAGGCAACATCTTCCTCCAGCTCCAAGCCTCGTTTGTCTGCTAGTTTACTATGTGCAAATGTTGCATTTACTCTCTCTGCTCGGATAAATAATATGCCATTCTCTAATTGCAAGTGTGAAACTGGATGATGCTGTGTTTTCTTGTTGTTCCTCCAAATTGGCTATCTTGCCAGTCTGGAATATCTCAAGTGAACAGGTAAAAAGGTAAGAGCTGGGGGGGGGGGGGAGGGGGGGTGGAGGCAGGGTGCTGCCTTCATCTACTGAAGTTTATAAAGCAGTGGAGAACATGGACTGAGATCTCCTATGGAGGTTGAGTCATGAGAATACACTGATATTCCAAGGTTCATTTTTAAGGAGCAGCCTGAGCAATGAACTTATTTAGATGTACAGTCATGCCAGCTCTGCTGGATTAGACATGCAGATGTACTATTCCATTTACTTCCCGCTCTATCTGGTTGTGCACACCTTTGGGTATTTGAGTATTGATTGATCGAGATACCAGATAGAGCATCGACCATAACACCAGGCAACTAGCCTGATAAGGATAAGCAGAGGGCAAGTTCTAACCTCCAGGGAGGAGGGTGTTGCTGACCATCATGAAAAGCGGCATTGCTGGTTGTGTTTCTGAAGCAGTGGTTGGAGAAAGCATCTCCTTACCGGCTCATGCCTCTCTCATCTGAATCAGAATCAGCATGAGAATCAAGTTTATTATCACTGGCATAAGTCATGAAACCAGTACAATGCATAAAAAATAGCAAATTACAATTGTATATTTAAGATAAGTGGTACAAAAAATGCAAAAAGAACAAACAAAAATAGTGAGCTCGTGTTCATTAGTTGATTCATTATCCATTCAGGGATCTGTTAGCAGAGGGGGAAGGAAGCTGTTCCAAAAACATTGAGTGTGACCATCAATTGTCTCTGAATGCCTCTGCCTCTCCTCAATAACAAACCCCTTTCCTTTTGCATAATAAAGAACCAATAGCTGTCAAGGGATGAAGGCAATACAGATGTCTTCTCTGGGCCTTGGACTGGGGTCTGCAGGAGCAACTAGATTTACTCAAGCAAGCAGATTTACTTCTTCCTGTTTCCTAAAATGTCAAGCATTTTTTTCCTCAGTTGAAGCCCACTGCTAGTCTCTTGGTTTCCTTTTTATTCCTATATCCTTCTTCTCCTATTTCTTCATCCAAAAAGAAGAAGAAATACATTGCAGCAAAATGAAACTAGCATATTCCACTGAGAATAAACAAACTTCACTGGAGAAGTCAAATTTGACATCAAGTTGAAAGAAAAAGCATATGATGTGAGGATTAGAGGTAGACATAATGATTTGGATAATTTTAGAAACTAGCCACAAATGACTAAACATATGTGGCACAAAATTGACATGGGAACACACTAGCAAGAAATTAAGAAAGCAGACATTAAGAGCCTTGTACAGTGTCTGTCAAAAGTATTCACCACCTTTGGAAATTTTCACGTTTTATTGTTTTACAACATTGAATCACAATGGATTTAGTTTGACTTTTTTGACACTGATCAACAGAGAAAGACTCTTTCATGTCAAAGTGAAAACAGATCTCTATAAAGTGATCTAAATTAATTACAAATATAAAACACAAAATAATTGATTGTGTAAGTATTCACCACCCTTTAAAATGACACATCAAATCATCACTAGTGCAACCAGTTGGTTTTAGTAGTCTCATAATTAGTTAAATTGACATCTGTTTTTGGAAACCTGTGTGCAGTCAAGTTGTTTCAATTGATTGTAGTAAAAATACCCCCGTATCCAGAAGGTCGACCTGCTGGCGAGTCAGTATCCTGGCAAAAACTACTCCATGAAGAACAAAAGAACACTCCAAGCAACTCTGCGAAAAGGTTATTGAAAAGCACAATTCGGGAGATGGATACAAGAAAATTTCCAAGTTTCTGAATATCCCTTGGAGTACAGTTAAGTCAAACATCAAGAAATGGAAAGAATATGGCGCAGCTGTAAATCTGCCGAGAGCTGGCGGTCCTCCAAAACTGAGTGACTATGCAAGAGGGGGATTAGTGAGGGAGGCCACCAAGTGATCTGGAGAAGTTACAAGCTTCAGTGACTGGGGTGGGAGAGACTGCACATACAACAACTATAGCCCGCAGGTTTTACCAGTCATAGGTTTATGTGAGAGTGGCAAAGAGAAAGCCACTGTGGAAAAAAACTCACATGAAATCTTGGCTAGAGTTTGCCTGAAGGCATGTGGGAGATTCTGGTCAGCTGGAAAGGCCTCAACTCTTTCACCACACCAAGCCTACAACTGTTCTATAAGCCTTCTGCCTGGTACCTGCTCTTCTTGCTCTCAGGACCCGAGAGAAGTGCAATGGAAGAATATATAAAGGAAGCTCTTGCTCCCTTCATTCAGCCCTCCTCACCAGCCAGTGCAGGCTTCTTCTTCGTACAAAAGAAAGATGGGAGCCTATGACCATGTATTGATTATAGAGGATTAAACTGCATTACAGTCAAGAATCATTACCCCCTTCTACTCATGATTATTGCCTCTGAGATTCTCTGGGGGCAAGAGCATTCACTAAGCTAGACCTGTGGACTGTGTACAATTAGGGAAGGCGATGAGTGGAAGACTGTATTCAACGCACTGACAGGACGCTACAGGTACCTGGTTATGCCATTAGGCCTTGCAAACGTTCTAGCACTTTTTCAGGCCTTTATAAACGACATGTTCCAGGATATACGCCTGCCTTTGTCTACTTGGATGACATACTGATGTTCTCGAAGTCCATTGAGGAGCACATCGCTCATATCAGGGATATTTTAAAGAGGCTTCTAGACCATGGACTTTATGCTATATTGGAGAAGTCTGAATTTCACATTTCATTTTTGATGTTCATCATCTCCAACAGTAATCTCAAGATGGACCCTATGAAGACTCAGGCAGTCAGAGATTGGCCACAACCATCCAGTGTCAAAGAAGTTCAATGTTTCTTGGGGCTTGCCAACTTCTACTAGAAATTCATTGGGAACTTCTGCTTGTTGGCAGCTCTGTTGATGGCGCTATCTAAGAAAGCCGTGGGCCCTTTTGTCTGGACTACTGAAACGGAGGCTGATTTTGCAGGCTTAAGCAGTGGCTCAAATCAGCTCCCATCTTGGCTTCTCCTAACCCGGACCTTCTCTTCATTGTGGAGGTGAACGCCCCAAATGTCGGAGTGGGTGCAGTGTTGTCTCAACGATCACCTTCGGACAATAAACTACACCCATGAGCATTCTTCTCCAGGCGGCTAACCCTAGTAGAGAGGAACTATGACATCAGGGATCGAGAGCTTGTAGTTAAGTTAGCTTTGGAGGAAAGGTGTCACTGGCTAGACGGGGTCATGAACCTTTTTATCATTTGGACAGACCACAAGAACCTGAATTAAGTTCAGGAGGCCAAGAGGCTGAATTCTAGGCAGGTCAGATGGTCTTTGTTCTTTAACTGCTTTATGGTTGGCATAAGATGAGAGACATTGATTATGTGGATAGTCAGAGGCTTTTTCCCAAGGCTGAAATAGCTAACATGAGAGGGCACAGTTTTAGGGTGCTTGTGAATAGGTGCAGAGGAGATGTCAGCGTTAAGTTTTTTACACAGAGAGTGGTAAGTGCATGGAACGGGCTGCTGGTGACAGTGGTGGAGGTGGATACAATAGGGTCCTTTAAGAGACTCTTGGATAGGTACATGGAGCTTAGAAAAATAGAGGGCTATGGGTAACCCTAGGTAATTTCTAAAGTAAGTACAAGTTCGGCAGAACATTGTGGGCCGAAGGGACTGTATTGTGCTGTAGGCTTTTTATGTTTCTATGTTTCTATCTATGTTTACTTTCATCCTGACCTATCAACTGGGGTCAAAGAACCAGAAGCCAGATGTCTTGTCCTGTCAATTTGATAAACCAGAATGTGAGAAGCAGCCTATCATCATTTTGCCCCAAGCCAAGGTGGTAGGGCCAATTCATTGGGGAATTAATGTTCTTGTTTGCAATGCCCAAGCTCAAATGGAGATTACTAAAAATGGTCCTCCGGGATGGAATTTGTTTATCCCAAGTTCCATCCGGTTCCAGGTACACCAGTGGGGACATTCATCGAGAATGATCGCTCACTCAGGCATTGCCAGGAATCTCGAGTTTATCAAGAGAAGGTATTGGTGTTGCCGAATGATGAAAGAGGTTTGGCAGTACAAGTGGGCATGTGTGGTGTGCGCCTGGAACAAGGAGCCCCATGCCCGACCTCAAGGTCTCTTCCACTCCCTACCCGTTCCAGAAAGATCGTGGGCACATATCCCCATGGCCTTTGTCATGGGTCTTCCTCCATCCAAGGGGAAGACTGTCATCTCCGTAATTGTCGATTGGTTTCTGAAAGTTTGCAATTTCATTGGCTTGGAGAAGCCATGATCTGCAGCGGAGATGGCTGAAGTTGTCCTGGACCAGCTCTTCAAGATCCGTGGATTCCCGGTAGACATTGTCTTGGATCATGGTCCACAATTCGCATCACATTTCTGGAGTGTGTTCTGTAAGCTAATTGGCGGAACAGCAAGTCTTTCCTCTGGGTTTCACTCACAGTCCAATGGCCAGACGGAACAGACCAACCAAGATCTAGAATGTACTCTAAGATGCCTGGTCTCAGAAAGACCCGATGAGTGATGTGGGCAGAGGTCGTCCACAACACCTTATAGCAGTCGGCACACCGGATATCATCGCTCGAGTGCCAGTTTGGTTATCCTTTACCCCTCCTTCTGGAACAGGAGGCTGAGGTTGGGGTCCCTGCGTCCAAAGATCTTATGTAACGCTGCTATCGAAAATGGAGTAGGGCAAGAGAGATTTTGCTGGCCTCTACCCGGACATGGGAAACCAAGACAAACCAATGGAGAAGACAGCGACCCACTTCACAGCCTGGACAACAGGCCTGGCTGCCCACTCACGATTTGCCTGTCTGGGTGGAGTCTCAAAAGTTGGTGCCCAAGTTCACTGGACCCTTCAAAGTCTTGAGGAAAGTAAACTTGGTGGCTTACACCTTGCAGTTCCCCGAGACCCGAAAGATCAATTCCACCTTCCATGTCTGTAAATTAAAACCTGTCAGCATCAGCCCGTTAGACTCACCACAATCAGCCTCTCCACCACCCAGGTTTATTGAGGTGAAACAGGTCTTCACGGTGAGAAGACTTTCGGACTCGCGTACTGTTTGGGGCGTTCGACAATACCTCATGGACTGGGAAGGATTCAAATCCCAGAAAAGGTGCTGAGTGCCTGAAAGAGCCACCTTGGATCTGGCTCTCATCCACGACAACCATCACCGACTCTCCGAACAGCCAGGGGCGCCAAGGGGACGGTGTTCCCTACTTCATGCTCTAACTCTCCAGAGAATAGATAGCTGGTGTGGTCCCTTTAAGGGTTCAGGACCCCTCTGCTAATTGGCAATCATAGTTTGGGTGCCAAGAATTGAGTATTTAAAGAGGAACTGAACTGAGGATCGGTGTTCAATTGTAAACCCTGCTAGTGATATCATCTAGTATTTGTTTTGTGCTCATTTCTCGATCCAGTTTGATACCGTGTCTCAATCTTTGCTTCAGATATTCCAGCATTTGGGTCCAAACTGTCCTCGTCACTAAAGGCTAACAACTGAACTAATCCTGATAGGTGGTAGGGTTGCAATCTTCCAAAATTTCAATATTTCTGGATTATAAATCTCCATTCAAGAAAGAAGTGAGACAGAATATATAGGGTACCATTGGCCACCAAAGCTAACTTCTGTCATTAGGAAAATGCAGAAATTGATTATTAAGCAAATAGGAGCATTGCACAGTCAAACGACATGGTCTTTTGAATTGGGAATTATGTCCGACAAACGTCTCAAAGTTCTTTCAGTATGTAATGAAAAGGATGGATGAAGAGGAACTAATGTAACATATTCGAATGTCCAGGAAAAACCAAATTTGCTGACAATGCAAGAAAGGTGTGGAAGCAAGTTGCAAACAAAATGCAAAGAGTCTGTCAAAGGATATAGAAAAGTGATTGGTAAACAATTAGCAAATTTTAGAAAAGTATAGGGAAATGTATGGTTGTCTATCTTTGTAGGAGGAATAAAAAAGCAGAATATGATATAGAAACATAGAAAACCTACAGCACAATACAGGCTCTTTGGCACACAAAGCTGTGCTGAATATATCCTTACCTTAGAAATTACCTGGGGTTACCCTTAGCCCTCTATTTTTCTTTGCCCACTCTCCTAAACTGACCAAGTCTCTCTGCAACCTTTCCGTTTCTTCAACACTTCCTGCTCCTCCACCTATCTTGATGTCATCCAAAAACTTAGCCACAAGACCATTTAATCCATAATCTAAGTCATTGATATACATTGTAAAAAGAAGCGGCCCCAACACCGACCCCTACGGAACACCACTAGTAACCGGCAGCCAATCAGAATAGGATCCCTTTATTCCCACCCTTTGCTTTCTGGTTGGGGTGGGGGGAATGAGTTTTTACACAGACAGAGATAGATACTTGGACTATGTTATCAAGGTTAGTAGTACACTCAGGCAATTTGGTGGAGTACAAGAGGAGTTTACATATTTACATGAAAAGTTCAGGCACATTTATTATCAATGCATGTACAACCCTGAGATTCGTCTTCCCCACAAACAGCCATGAAACAAAGAAACAACATGGAAGCTGTTCAAAGAAAAACATCAACCCCCTCCCCCCCCACTCTAGCCCAAAAAAAATTGCACAAATGGCAACAATAAAAAAGAGCAAAAAACACAGTATATAGAACACAAAATCGAAGAAGTCCAGGCATATTCAGTTCAGCTCAGTATTCATTCTCTGCAGGCTGCCCTGGTTCAGAATTGCCCAAAACAGCAAAATAAGAAGCAACCAGAAACCAGTAGCACATCAAAACATGAGCTATAGAGTCCAATTCACAAACTGTCTCGATTAAACCTTACCCAAGTCCCAGGACTCAAATGGTTCACTTCAAGTGGTTCAATTTAATGCCTTTGACAACATTGAGGGAGAGAGACACCATGTGAACCCAGAGACCTTTCTTCGAGAGCCGTGATAGAGAGGGAGAGAGAGACCTTCAGATGCAGACACCTTCCTCACACAGCAGGGAGCGAGAGGCTGGTAGACGGCGTCGAATACCGTCTTGCCCTTTGTACTCACCTTGATGATTTCAATCTTCCTCGGCGCTTTAATTGGCGAGTTCAGCAAGAAATGGAGTCGATCACGGGCTCCAGGCTACTTGGCATTGAGGCCACATGCCTCGCTCGAAGCACCCTCGGAGACAGCAAAGTTTCAGGTCACTCATCGGCCCTGAAAAACACACCACCAAAATGTCGATCACAGGCTCCAACAATAGCAGAACCACAGATGAAAGAAAAAGAGATCAAAGAGGTGAAAGATATTGTTTTGTGAACCATATGGAGGATGTCACCATGGTTACATTGTTCACTGGCGCCATCTTCTTCCAGTATTGGAAGAAATGTTGGGGGGGGGGGTTGATTATAGATGACACATAGGAGGAGGACATTTAGTATAAATTGGAATAATATTGTGGGCCAAGTGACTTGTCCATTGCTGAACTGTTCTATATTCTATTTTCACTGTTCTATATTTAAGGATGGATATACCTGCATTGGAAACAGTTCAGAAAAGATTCACTAGGATGATTCCTGGGATGAAGTAAGCTGTTTCGTGAGGAATGACTGAGCAATTTCGGTGTATACTCATTGAAGAAGGATCCAGACATTCAGGTTCTGGGGGGCATTGAAACGGTGGATGCTGAAAAGATGTTTTCCATCTTGGGGTAATGTAAAACAAAGTGGCAGAGTCTCAGAAAGGATTGTCTAGTTATGTCCAAAATGAGGAGGAATACCCCTTCTCTGCAGGTTGTGTATGTTTAGAATTCTCTACCTTGGAGAACAATGTAAGCTGAATTATTGAGTATATTCATGGCTGAGCTAGTCAGATCCTTGGACCACAGGGAAGTGAAAGATTATGGGAATCAAGCAGGAAAGTGGTACTGCAGCCATGATCTAATGGAATGGCAGAGATACCTGAAATGGCGCAGTAACTCCAGTTTCAAAGTAACGTGTCTATGCTACTTCGAACTCTGATGAGATTATTTTAAAGACTTCAAATGCCTGAGGCATGAAACAATAAATTTCCAGTGAGATGCTGTGGAGTGAACTAGATGGCAAAGTGCATGCTTATGGTAAAGGGCAGGAGGAGGCTTCTTCTATGAACCAACCGTAACAAACTGCAAGTAGCACACTAAAGAAAAATTTTATGCCACTTTTCACAAGCATTTTACAGAGCAAATGCCCTTCCTCTTCTTTGATGCATGTTTGTATTATCATTCATTTCAGTTTTGATCAACTTAATCAGCAAATGATTTATATTATGGAAAATGTTAATAAGTAAGGCTCCCGCATTAGCGGAGTCAAAGACATCAACAGATATTGTCATACCCAGAAGGTAGGTAGGTGAAAAGTTTGATGGTAACTGAAGACAAACAGCTTCCATTAATGTTTTGGATTGTGGTAGATTTATTTATTTGACAGTTGATTAAAGAGATTGTATGACTTTTTTATGATTATTAATGGCAAAAATTAACCAATTAGTGCATTCTGTCTACAGAAAGCAATCAGACTGAGAGGTTGTCAGACAGAATTACTGGAAACACTGGATAATAAAGAACTGCCAGTAAAGATGTAATTTGATCAAGTGATTATGATTCAGATTATGTCATAGGCTGGAAGAGCAAAACCCATTTCCACAGAAAGCCTCTAACTCACCATCGGCTACTTTATATTCAGCAGAATACACAACAAATAAATATATCGGAATGAAAATGGATCTCTGGCAAGTTTAAAAATAGAGAGAGGTCATGACCACAGCAGGAAGAATATGTAGTTAAGGTTTCATTGGTAGACTGAGGGAGACCAAGGATGCAGGCTTCAGGCATGAGGAATGATTGAAAGGGAGAGGAGACAGCAAGATGGGGCAAAAGGCTGAAACACAGGCAAAGGAAGAAATTTAGAGGAAGAGACTGCTCCATTACTGAGACCATGATTCTACAATATGCTGGCATCTATTCAACTCCAGCAAGACTTTAGAGTCAGTGGAGGAGCCTCACGATATCTGACTTACTGCTTTCAATTGTCCTAGCTCAGCAATCCCTCTTCTCAAGGGATATTGCAACTCTGATACAGAAGAAGAGGGAGTTGTATGACATGTATAGGAAACACGGAGTAAATAAGGTGCTTGAGGAGTATAAGAAGTGCAAGAAAATACTTAAGAAAGAAATCGGGAGGGCTAAAAGAAGACATGAGGTTGCCTTGGCAGTCAAAGTGAAGGATAATCCAAAGAGCTTTTACAGGTATATTAAGAGCAAAAGGATTGTAAGGGATAAAATTGGTCCTCTTGAAGATCAGAGTGGTCAGCTATGTGCGGAACCAAAGGAAATGGGGGAGATCTTAAATAGGTTTTTTGCGTCTGTATTTACTAAGGAAACTGGCATGAGGTCATTGGAATTAAGGAAAACAAGTAGTGAGATCATGGAAACTGTACAGATTGAAAAGGAGGAGGTGCTTGCTGTCTTGAGGAAAATTAAAGTGGATAAATCCCCGGGACCTGACAGGGTGTTCCCTCGGACACTGAAGGAGACTAGTGTTGAAATTGCAGGAGCACTGGCAGAAATACTTAAAATGTCGCTGTCTACAAGTGAAGTGTCGGAGGATTGGAGAGTGGCTCATGTTGTTCCGTTGTTTAAAAAATGATCGAAAAGTAATCCGGGAAATTATAGGCCAGTAAGTTTAACGTCGGTAGTAGGTAAGTTATTAGAGGGAGTACTAAGAGACAGAATCTACAAGCATTTGGATAGACAGGGACTTATTAGGGAGAGTCAACATGGCTTTGTGCGTGGTAGGTCATGTTTGACCAATCTATTGGAGTTTTTCGAGGAGGTTACCAGGAAAGTGGATGAAGGGAAGGCAGTAGACATTGTCTACATGGACTTCAGTAAGGCCTTTGACAAGGTCCAGCATGGGAGGTTAGTTAGGAAAATTCAGTCGCTAGGTATACATGGAGAGGTGGTAAATTGGATTAGACATTGGCTCAGTGGAAGAAGCCAAAGAGTGGTAGTAGAGAATTGCTTCTCCGAGTGGAGGCCTGTGACTAGCGGTGTGCCACAGGGATCAGTGCTGGGTCCATTGTTATTTGTCATCTATATCAATGATCTAGATGATAATGTGGTAAATTGGATCAGCAAATTTGCTGATGATACAAAGATTGGAGGTGTAGTAGACAGTGAGGAAGGTTTTCAGAGCCTGCAGAGGGACTTGGACCAGTTGGAAAAATGGGCTGAAAAATGGCAGATGGAGTTTAATACAGACAAGTGTGAGGTATTGCACATTGGAAGGACAAACCAAGGTAGAACATACAGGGTTAATGGTAAGGCACTGAGGAGTGCAGTGGAACAGAGGGATCTGGGAATACAGATACAAAATTCCCTAAAAGTGGCATCACAGGCAGATAGGGTCATAAAAAGAGAGCTTTTAGTACATTGGCCTTCATTAATCAAAGTATTGAGTATAAGAGCTGGAATGTTATGATGAGGTTGTACAAGGCATTAGTGAGGCCGAATCTGGAGTATTGTGTTCAGTTTTGGTCACCAAATTACAGGAAGGATAAATAAGGTTGAAAGAGTACAGAGAAGGTTTACAAGGATGTTGCCGGGACTTGAGAAACTCAGTTACAGAGAAAGGTTGAATAGGTTAGGACTTTATTCCCTGGAGCGTAGAAGAATGAGGGGAGATTTGATAGAGGTATGTAAAATTATGATGGGTATTGTGAATGCAAGCAGGCTTTTTCCACTGAGGCAAGGGGAGAAAAAAACCAGGGGACATGGGTTAAGGGTGAGGGGGGAAAAGTTTAAAGGGAACATTGGGGGGGCTTCTTCACACAGAGAGTGGTGGGAGTATGGAATGAGCTGCCAGACGAGGTGGTAAATGCGGGTTCTTTTTTAACATTTAAGAATAAATTGGACAGATACATGGATGGGAGGTGTATGGAGGGATATGGTCCGTGTGCAGGTCAGTGGGACTAGGCAGAAAATGGTTCGGCACAGCCAAGAAGGGCCAAAAGGCCTGTTTCTGTGCTGTATTTTTTCTATGGTTTCTATTGTTTCTAACAAAAATGTAGGCATCAAAACTGTTGACCGGGTTTTGAAATAAGTGGTCAGCATAACTCCAAGGTCAACTGAGCAGCTAAAATATTATTTGGGAAAATAGAGATATAGAAATACCTGACATAGGATAGCAAAATGATTTCGATAAGATGGTGATTGCCAAGATTTTTATCACGGAGAGTGAACAGAGGATGTTAAGGCTTCAGGATCAGAGATTAAATAATCTGCTCACAGAAAGGTGGAATAGATTCTGAGCAATGGTTAATCATCCATCTCTGGAAAGGATTTGGAAAATTTCGAATGAAATATTTAACTGTATTTTTTTCTGGAATTGTGAAAAAGTAAGGGCTCTCCGGAATAAAGTTTACAAGTGATATCCAAGAGAACCCCATGATAAAATAATTATCCAAAGAACAAACAAGATCTCTGAATGCCTTTCACACACTGCACCTGATTCAGTATCAGTGTATTAGTTATACTCCAATTTTCTGAAGTTTGATAAAAGTTTATTTCATTCTCTTAATAAACTGCTGTAATGTTTTAATGATGTCAAAAATTTAAAAGAACTGAGTTCATATATACTGGAGCAACACACATCAAAGTTGCTGGTGAACGCAGCAGGCCAGGCAACATCTATAGGAAGAGGCGCAGTCGACGTTTCAGGCCGAGACCCTTCGTCAGGACTATCTTTACTTCTGACTTTAAGCACATATCAAAAGGGAGCAGATGCGTGTGGGAACTATGAAATGAATATCATTAAAAAGGTAAAGCATAATACCAGCAGGGATTGAGGAGTGTGATATTGATGGATGGACACATCTCGTAGCAACATGTTGTAGTTATGTTTTCCTCCTACTCACTCAGTCTCTGTCACACAGGGTTATATTCAAGTTCATGCTATGTGTCTTCTTGGTTTGAACAGAATGAAACACTTCAAGAAACAAAGCTAAAAGAATATATACTGTTCACAGTTGTTTTTAAATCTATGGAAAATATTAAAAAGTCTGCTGATACCGGTAATCTAAAACAAAATCAGAAGATTTGGAAGTATTCAGCAAGTCAACATAATTCCAGGTTGGATTATACTACATATATGGGAAGTGAAACAAAGTTAATGTTTTAGGTTGAAGGCTCCTTGACAGACTGTGAGTTTTTCAGGGTAATTATTCTGTTGTGTATTTAATATTACAGCAATATTTGAGTAATATTGTAAATATATTGTTTCATTAAGCATTCTTTGTTTAAATAATTCACTGCAGGTTATATGTAAAGGTATGTGAATGGCATACGTGATTATGCCACCATGTGCACAACTCACTAAAGGAAAAACGAAGTACACACATTTTTCACTGTGTTTTTCTTTTGATTTGTTTTGGAGTTATGAAACATAACAATGATCATAAATTAAAAAGCAGAAATGGCAGCCTACAAAGATAGACATGTTTGATTGCACAAGAGATAACTGGATTTTGTATACTGAGTGAACTGAGCAGTATTTTGAAGCAAATGAGTGCCATTGCTTCTAAGTACGTTGGGGGGGGGGGGGAGTGGAAAAGGAATACGGTTTGCTTAGAAGTTTAACTGCTCCAACCAGATCAGCAGAATTGAGTTTTGCTGATGCTATGAAAGTAATGCAGGAATAATTAGAACATTTGATGCCATCATTGATTGCAGAACGTTTTAGGTTTCATAAGCAGAATGAAAAGGAAGGGGACTCCATTTCAGCATACGTGGCTGAATTGAAGAAATCGTCTGAGCATTATCGGTTTAGTGATGGGCTTAATGATACACTAAGAGATCGTTTAGTTTATGGAATCTTCCAAGAAAGCAAGAAAAAATGGCTCCTAACTGAAGTACAATTCACATTTGAAAGAGTATTTGAAATTGCGGCATCAATGGAAACAGCAGACAGAGAAGCAATGGAGTTGTACTCAGGAATAAAAGTGAGCGTGAACAAAATTGTAGCATTGAAACAGAAACTGGCCTGGCTGAACAAATTGTGTTATGTTGTGGCAGGGGCTCACACACACCAGACAAGTGCAAGTTTAAAGGCAAAACATGAAGAAAATGCAACAAATTTGGGATAATGCTGCCGGTGCTTCGAAAAACCCAAATCGTGGGTATATACACTTGAAATTTTGTCATAGAGCATATTTAACACCGAGAATTAGACATCAAATGGGACTCGTTCCTGACCCTTATTGCTCATTTTGCCCCCACAGAACCATTGGCTCTTTTATCCATGTTGTATGGGAATGTCCAGGTTTTTGGTTTGTGGAGGAGGGTTATCAGTACCCTTACAATAAAAAATTAATAAAAAAAAGAAAATGCAACAAAGTAGGACAATAAAAAGAGCATGTCAGGCAGAAAAAAATAGATGGACTGCACAAGGAAGAGAAAAAGATAAAAAGTCGAGTTGCAGTTTAAAAAAGGGCACTAATCTACATGCTCTGGATGTAAAATTGGATAATGATGACAATGACAGAGGACTGAGTAGCCTTGAGATTTACAATGTGAAAACTATCAAGACACAAGCAATATGGCTTATATCAGAAGTGAAATGCAAATTAATTAAATGGAATTGGACACTGGCTGTTTCAGTCATCCCACAAAATGAGTTTGAATGGCACTTTAAAGATGCAGAACTAAAGCCTGCAAATATCCAATTAAGAACTTGTACTGGAGGAAAGATAACTGTTGTGGGAATGACATATGTAACAGAATTGCAACCTCTAAATACAACAACCAATAAGCTCTATTTGGCTTGTGTGTGGCAAAAACAGGAGGGCCAGTGTTGTGGGGTTGCGAGTGGCTGAGACAACTGCATCTTGACTGGAGATCCATCTGCCATTTGCGTGTCATATCCTTTGCAATAGAGCCAACTGAAAGCGAATTAAGAAAGGTACTGGATGATGCCACAGCAGTGTTCAAGGATGGCATTGGAAAACTCAAACATATCAAGAGTAAGTGTTGAATGAAAATACCACAGCCAAGATTTACAAAGCCCATCCAATTCCTTATACAATCCATGATTAAGTAGCCAGTGAGCTGGATCACATGGAGGCTGAAAGTAGATCAATAGCCACTGCCCAGGGTGGAGAATTAATGTTGCAAATATTTCAGAAAGAAACATTTCAACAAAATGGACTTTTTGTTGAAGTGTATGCTGATGCATATCGACTGATGGAGATGGATGAGCTCCAGAGAGTTTCTGACCATAACCATTCACATAGGGTTTTATCATTATAATAGGCTTATTTTGAGGGTAGCACTCTGGCAGAAAGCTGTGATCCAGGTGCTGCATGGCTGCCCAGATGCTCAATGTTACCTGGGATGACATCATTGTTCCTGGTGAGGATGACTAGGAACAGCTCCAAAATCTTAAGACAGTGTTAAAAAGATTGGAAGATTATGGGCTCAGAGCACAATGCAGCAAGTGTGAATTCTTAAAGCTAAACATCACTCACTGTCATCACACCATTGATGCACAAGCATTATGTAAGTGTGCTGAAAAAATTCAAGGAGTGTTGGATGCCCCAGGGCCAAGCAGCATATCATAGTTGTGGTTCTTTTTAGGATTTGTCAATTACTACAACAGGTTCCTGCCAAACCCGGCTACTGTGCTCCACCAATTGAACTCATTACTACAGATTAGGAAGAAATGGCAATAGACAAAGCAGTATGAGGTGGCTTTCAAAAAGGTAAAGGAAATGGTGAAGGCAGACCCAGTACTCACATATTATGATCCAAATTATTCAGTGAAGCTTGCCTCTGATGCCTTGTCTTACGGTATAGATGCAGTCATGTCACACGTTATAAGCGATGGAAATGAACACCCCGTAGCCTTTGCATCACATTCCTTCACCGCTGTAGAGAAAAAAATACGCCAAAATTGACAGAGAGGCCTTGAATCTGGTTTGGGGTGTAAAACATTTCAACCAGTACTTGTATGGGAGAGATTACTGATCAACAACTACTGGTGTCCATTTTCAATCAACGGAAGGGTGTTCCACTAACAGCAAGAGCAGGAATGCAGAAATGGGCTCTGTTTCTTGGAGGACACAATTATGAGATTGAATTCAAGAGGGCAATTAATCATGGAAGTGCCAGTGGAGTGCCCCATTTGCTCTTGGAAAAGGAAGTAGCTAAAAATTTACAAGAGAGGACACTCCCCTTGACGTATTTTCCCTAAGAATGAACGGCAGAGAAACATTCAAACTCCAAAACCCTAATTCAAATTGAACGTCTCGCTATTATGGCAGAGATAATCCAAAGGGAAACCAGAAAACTGAGTTCTACACAGCCACAAAAAATGTCTGGAATGTGCTGCAGAAATCAGTGTTCCTTCCATTTTTGCCAGCTCTTGATGGGGTTTGCCTTGTGTGGGGATTAAGAGTTGCATCATCTAAGCTGACAGCTAAAATGTTTGAGGAGCTGCATGATGGTCATCTAGGCATGGTCAAAATAAAACTGTTGGCTTGAAGCTTTGTCTGGTGGCCTGGGATAGATCATCAAATGCTTGCCATACACTGTTCAGGATGCCAGCACATCCAGGAGATGCCTTAGACCAGAGCCTCTCCATCCCTGTGAATGGTCTGCATTGCCCTGGCAGAGTCAATTGTTAGAGTAGAAACCAGTTAACGCAGGCTCAGAGTCAACTGCTATGGAGGAAGCCCAATAACCTGAAATTGTTTCACAGCCACAAGTCTCACCTGTCATACAGAGTGACTCCCGCTGTCCACATTTCTCAGGAAAGATGTTATCCACAAGAATAAGAAATCCTCCACATCGATTAAATCTTTGGACCTGAATGGGGCAATTTAAAATTACCTATGCTTGTGGATTGTGGATATCTATATAGTAGTTATATCTTATAGTATATTGTGCGCTAAAATAAATAAATAAATAAATAAATATATGATTAGGAAAGCTTACCAAAATTTGTGTTGAGATGCATCCTATATTGAGTGGCAGTTTATAGCTAAGCAGGGAGGAGTATTGTGTATTTAATATTTCAGTAATAATTGAGTAATATATTGTTTGATTAAACATTCTTTGTTTAATTCATTACAGGTTATATGTAAAAGTATGTGAATGGCATACATCATTACACCACCATGTCTTCCATGCCTCACTAAAGTGAAAATGAAGTACACACATTTATCCCCAGGCTCCCTGTGTTTTTCTTTCAATTGGTTTTGGAATTTCAAAACATAGCACATTCTTTTTGTATTCTGTTTGAGGTAGGCAGCATAGTAGTACAGTTACTAGAGCTGCTATCTCATAGATCCAGTGAGCTGGGTTCAAACCTGACTTCTGGTGCTGACTGTGTGGAATTTTGACATTCTCCCTGTGAAGTGTGGGTTTCCCAGTTTGCTCCCCCATCACAAACAAGTGCAGATTGGTAGGTTTATTTGCAGCTGCAAATTGTCCCTGGTGTGTAGGTGAGTGGTAGATTTTCTCATAATATAAAGCTTTATCTGGTATGTGCTAGAAAATTTTGATAAGCTTTCCTAATGCATTCTTTTCATTCAATTGATTTTCTTTTTGATTCTTGGGAGGGAGTAGATATGCGAAGAATATAATGGGATTTGTGTAGGATTGGTGTAAATGGGTGCTTGATGGTTGGCCTGGACTGTAGACGGACGAGCCTGTTTCAGGGATGTTTAATTTATATCTCCGCTAACTCTCCTTCAACCATAGCAGATCTAGTCCATAGCGAATCATTTTTGCTGTACTATTTTGTTATGCTGCTACAAGTATGAGCTTCTATTTGTTTCTATATTAATGAAATATTGGACAGAAATTTTGTATTTTAAATTATGTCAGATGAATTTTGGCCCAGATTATATTCTTGCACTAATGTATGGGCTTATGAGATTCTACAGCATATTAGCTATGCTTAATGGTATTTCAGCTGTAGAGCTAAAAATTATGTGCAGAAACTACAAGACTGCAAGAGTATCAAAGTTGATTGCTGATTTATACTACTCAGCCATTACTCTCTGTCTGGCCCAGTGACTGAATTGCATTGAATAACATAAACCTAAGGATTTTTATAGCCTAAACTCAAATGATGCTGTCTTATCCATTTCAGCAATTTTTAAATCATGTGGTAGGTGTTCATATTTGCTACATAGTCTGTCTGGGATGGAAAAATCATTTTACAGACTTGGAGTCTCATTTTACAAAGTTTTAACTGCAGTTAGAGATTTTTAAAAAATATAAAATTTAAATGTATTTCAAAGATTTTCACTTGCCTCTTTTTATGTGTTAATCAAATGTTAATGCCTCTCTATTTTTATTCCTGATTTGACATTGAATTCACCCCTGTCAATTTACAGTTGCTCCAGGTCCTGAGTTATTCTGTTAGTTTCAATATGATTGGTTCGAGAGTTACAAAATTATATGCCCTAGGTTCCAAGTGCCCTCTAAATTTGGCTACCCTACTTTCAGCAATTTCCTGTGCAAAAAATTGAAAACCCAAGTGTACAACTGAGAATATTATAAAGCAAAGTAGATAGCATTAGATACTGTTTTACAGCAAATTATAAATGATTGTCATCTTATTGAATGAAAAAAATGAATTAGGAAAGCTTATCAAATGTTATGTTATCATAAACTTCACCATTCCCATTCTATATCCCAAGTTTGGCTACTCATGTTCTCACTATTTATTTATTTTCTCAGCTCAAACTGGTAAAACCTGGGGTACAGGCATAGTCAAACTCGCTCATTTGTCAAGTGCTAGGAACTTTCAGATTATTCTAGTGGTGCTTAATATTGTGGTTTTCTGAAGATTTGTATAGATATTTCTGTGTAACCCTAATTATTTAATGCTATTGTGTAGTGCCTCTGGGATGACAGCAGTTGTAGATATTACTATCAGGACAATGTGTACCTTGTTCATGTTCCAAAGTCTTCCAATTTCCTCTTTTAAGTCAGCATATTTTTGATGGTTTTCACTTGTTGATTTCTGTAAGTTATGTGTGTTTGGAATAGCTCTTGCTTGTTTATCCTGTATTATCATATCCAGATGGTTATTATGGATTTTCCTCTCTGTAATAATGGATTGGTCATAATATAGTGGTATTCTGACTCTAAAACTGGATTCAGGCTTGTATTTATAGGCAGGTGTGATTTCATTTATGAGTTTGCATCTTAAAGCAAGATTTTTATGAATAATGTTTGCCATTTGATTGTTCTTGTGTAAGTATTATTATTATTTGTTCTTTTGTATCAGCACAGTTCATTTTTTTGTACTTTGGTTCTTTGTCAATCTTTGCTTGAGGGTAGTTTTTATTGATTCTATTTTTATTTGTATGTTCTGCTATGAATGCCTGCATGAAGATGAATCTCGGGGTAGTATATGGTGACATATACATACTTTGATCATAAATTTATTTCGAACTGTCAGATCTCTTTGAAACTTCTCTCCAATTGAAAGGGCAATTGAATAAACATTGGGATAGCAAGGTAGCTATTAATTCATGGATAGCATTCCACGTGCTCCGTGGATGACATCTTGAGGGTTTCTGTAGCATCGTGGCCCTGCCACACATTTTCTTTTATTATGCAATATCTTTAAAAACTTCACTCCTATCTTTCATCAAATGAGATCTACTTCAGGAAAAAGGTTATTGATTTACAAAGCACAGTTCATACCCTCTGCGTTTCCTGAAGTACTTCACAGCTTCTTACATCTTTTGAAGTAAAGTCCCTGATATTTTGTCAACTACCTTGGCCAGTAACTTGCATACATTTGGTCTAGTTTTTAATACTGTTTAATGAGGGATAAATGTTGGCTGATGCCTTACTATATCTACTTTCAGATAGTGCCAAGAAATATTTTACAAGTACTTGAAAAGGGATGGAACTGGACTCTCTCACGGTGGTGTCTGAAAAGAGGATGCTGTCTAAGTTGCATGCCATCTTGGTCAATGTCTCCCATCCACTACCTAATGTACTGGGTGGGCACAGGAGTACATTCAGCCAGAGACTCATTCCACCGAGATGCAGCACAGAGCGTCATAGGAAGTCATTCCTGCCTGTGGCCATCAAACTTTACAACTCCTCCCTTGGAGGGTCAGACACCCTGAGCCAAAAGGCTGGTCCTGGACTTATTTCATAATTTACTGGCATAATTTACATATTACTATTTAACTATTTATGGTTCTATTACTATTTATTATTTATGATGCAACTGTAATGAAAACCAATTTCCCCCGGGATCAATAAAGTATGACTATGACTATGACTATGACTATATTAATGTCTCATGCATAAGCTTTAATAATATGTTTTATCTTGCATGAGGATCACAACACGAAACAAGTCAGTTGGCTTAACTGCTCATGCTGGAGATTACCCCAACATAAACAGTTATTTTCATCTCTCCTGTACATGCTAACTTTTTAAAGGGTCTTAACTCCACAGACTTCATTATCACTGGAATGATAAGTTTTATTTTGAGATGGGGTTGTTACAGAGGCACAGATAGATGAGACGTTGCCTTCCGGGTCCAGACGCTTGGATTCAATTCTGACCTTGGTTGCTCTCTTTGTGGACTTTCCATGCTCTCCTGGTGACTATATTCCCTCTGGATGATCTGGTGTCCACCCACATTCCTAACATATGTGCTTGATAGGTTGCAGTGCCCCTGGTATAGGGGCGTAGTCGAATGTGCTTGCTGAGAGTGTGGGGAGAATTACAAAGAAGAGATGAAGGTAGGATTACAGCAAGTGAGTGGTTGCTGGTTGGAACAGACTGCAGAGGCTGAAGAATGTCTTTCCATGGTGTACCTCTCTTTCATTCTACGCTGCAGGTTTAAAGGAGGGTTAAAATAAAAGTTGTTCAAGATCAGAGAAAATGATGTAATAAACATTAAGCATAACATAAATAGCAACAAACAAGATGCTGGAGGAACTCAGTGGGTCTGACAGCATCTGTGGAGGGAAGTGCACAGAAATGACCTCAGGAGATGCTGCCTGACCGACTGAGTTTCTCCAGCATCTTATTTAATGCTACTGATTCCAGCATCCACAGTCTCTTGTGTCTCCATAAGCTTTGCCAAAAGACAGAAGGGATGATAGTCAAACTTTTTATTCTAACTGAATGCAAGAACATAAGAAATAGGAGCAGGAGTAGGCCATCTGGCCCGTCGAGCCTGCTCTGCCATTCAATAAGATCGTGGCTGATTTTATTGGCCCGACTACATACCTGCCTTCTCCCCCTAATAAACCCTTAATTCCCCTACTATGCAAAAATCTATTAAACCGTGTCTTAAATATATTTACTGAGGTAGCCTCCACTGCCTCATTGGGCAGAGAATTCCACAGATTCACCAGTCACTGGGAAAAGCAGCTCCTCCTCATCTCCATCTAAATCTATTCCCCTGAATCTTGAGGCTACGTCCCCTCATTCTGGTTGCAGAAGTTACTTAGCAAGATCAACATTTTATGATTTATTTTTAGACTTTAACTTTAGCAAGAGGCAAACTCATTAATTTAAAAAAACATTAAGGTTCTGGGTTTCAGCTGAATGCATGGAATGCTATTGCTTAAGAAATAAAGTTCTGAGCACGAGAATACATTGGGAACTTTCTTTCTTTCCTATAGTTTTATCACATAAAACTATGGAAAAGAAAGTTCCCAATATCTAGTCCAATATGTTGCCCTATGTGGTGTTGACTAATTTCATTTAAGTTCTTCCCACTATCATTTGCTTAGTGGTTGAATTTCTACCTCGAAGTTAAATAGCCATCAACTCTAATCCTACTCTAGGGACTTTAAAAACATTTTCTCAGCTAGCAGTTCATTGATATAGTAGGGAAGTGCTTCATTATAAGAAGGCCTGAAGTTTACTAGAGATATTAAGCCACTGCACCGTTTGCCTTGTCCAGTAACCCTGTGGCAACAGTTAAAGAAGAGAAATAGACAGAATTTTACTTAGTACATCAACCGAGATTAATTAATAGTTGTAAGATTTTCTCTATATATAATTTTATTGTGACATTAGCCTAATAGCAATGGCAGTCCTAAAGCAATGTTCGTGAATTGTTTGGGGATGATCCCAAAGGATGTTCCTTCCTCCTTCAGCAGGCACGGAATTGATCAATATTGCAGTCCTGTTGACACAATGCAAACACTTTTCATGTTATCTAGGGCAAGCCTTGTTCAAGTTTTATAGGATCAATTAATGAAGTCAGTTATGCCACAAGTATTTATGTGTAGAGGTAGTCAGGCGACTAAAACAAGACCATGTTTCCTTCTCTGCTGTACAGAAAGTCTGATGCACACACGGGATTCCAAGTGCAAACACTCATGCCCATGCCCTCAATCATTCAATATTGTCAGAACAAAATGGTCTTTATGAAGATAAATTGCTTTTAAGATATTGATGAAATTACAAGACAATGCAGAACAACTTCAAGCTTAAAAATAAATAAACCAATAGATCGATGCAGTTACATCTAGGAGCTTGACTCAAGCAGGAAGTGAGAACCCACACTGTATCATAATTAGAATCGACTTACAGAGATTTGGAGTGAAAAATTCTAGTTGTCTGCTCTCTGCACTTCAGTGTTCAATTTGAGGTTAGTTGGGCCTGTGGAGGTTGCCCACACAAGAGACACTAATGTCAGGCCAACCAATTATCCTCTTCAGTACCTCATTAGTAGCAATGGAACAATTTGCTCCTGGCCAACTATGTTCTATCTAAGCTCAGGAAACCTCTTTTCAAAGTTGGAAAAATAGGATACACTTAATGAAAGAAGTCTTCCATGTGCCAGCAATCCTACAGTTAATGAAAAAATATTACAAGAATCTGCACTGAGTACAATTGTTGCTCTGTCAGAGAGCATCAAGCCAAGTATAATGGAACAAACTAATTAATAAGTGTAACAGTATTAGTTTGGAACTGTTCTTGGTAACAAGCAATACTGTGCACTTGGAATTTCATAAAATTACTTTTGAAAAGTCTTCAGAAATGCCAACATTTTTTCTACAATTTAACATTTGTAATCTGACATTATGTTAATGACTGTCTCATTTGTACATTAATGCCAAGGATATAAAGACAGAGGAATTCTGTTAGACCAATCAAATTGTTTCTTATTAATTTCACACTATTGTAGTTTTAAAATATTGTGATTCTGTTTTCTAAGAATGTTTTTCAATATAAACATCTTGTTGGAATATTTGCAAAATACTAATTGTGGAATTAAATAGAGTTAGAATAACCAATTTAGCCTTACAAACAGATTAAGGAATTTCTGGTGAATTGCTGATGTGGTCCAGCTTGTTTGCTGCTTTCTTGGCATGAGCAGTGTAACCTTCATCATGGTTTGAGAAGTGTAGCCTTATTTATTTTAATGGAGTCAGTAACAAAAGAACACAAGAACATAGGAGGAGGAATAGTCCACCTGTCCTGCTGTTCAATTTGATCATGGCTTATCTATTCTGGCTTAACTCGCCTTCTGTGTCAGTTTCCCAATACACTCAATTTCTCAATCTTTCAAATATTTATCTACCACCTTCCTACACCTTTTTAATAATGTAGCCTCCATCATCCTCAGGAGCAAAGAGTTGCATAGACTCCCTACCCTTTGGCAGCAGATATTTCAAAACACTTCAGTTAAATGACTGCTGTTTATTTTGCATTTTGTCCCCTTGTTTGTGACTGTCACTTGTAAAAAAAATCTCAAAATCTGCAGAACTGTCCAAAAGTCTTAGGCACATATATGTATATATATATAGTCTTAGGCACATATATGTATATATATAGCTAGGGAGCCTGAGACTTTTGTATGATACTGTATCTATTGGGCTGCCTTAGAACATTACACACTTGAATAAGGTCACCCCTCATACTTCTAAACACTAAGAAAAACAAACCCAGGTTGTCTAGCTTCTCTTGATAGGATACCACTTTTGTCCCAGAGATTAGTCTGGTAAACCTTCTGAATATAAAGTGCAGATAAGTAGCTAACTTAATTTTCTTTATGCAACATACATCGAAGTTGCTGGTGAACGCAGCAGGCCAAGCAGCATCTGTAGGAAGAGGTGCAGTCGACGTTTCAGGCCGAGACCCTTCGTCAGTTAGTCCTAATGAAGGGTCTCGGCCTGAAATGTCGATTGCACCTCTTCCAACAGATGCTGCTTGGCCTGCTGCGTTCACCAGCAACTTTGATGTATGTTGCTTGAATTTCCAGCATCTGCAGAATTCCTGTTGTTTGTTTTAATTTTCTTTATGTTGCTTTACCTAACGTTCATAATCCATTTATTACTTTAATGCTTTCAAAATCATGGTTATCAATTTATTTTCATAATTTAAGAAAAATACTTATGTCTGTTGAGCTGTTTGTAAATGTCTGTTGGGGACGGTGAGTGGAGAGGGCCCATAACGTTGGGTCATTAATGGATGGATTGGGTGACTTGGGTGATTTGATGGGTGTGGTTTTCAGGTGAAGGTCGTGATTTGGGAGTAAGTAGGAGCCAGTATTATGGTTTATTGGGGGCCCAGAAGGAAAAATGGTAAATCATTTCAAGATTTCTTCTCACAGACACCCTCCATAAACCACATAGCTGTAAAACAAGCAACACTATCAAAACTTGATTGGACTGTGAATGGGTTGTTAACTGGCCAAAGGCTAGCAAGACATCATGGGGTTTGCACCTGAGGCCCAAGTTCTGTACACAGTTCAAGATTGTTTAATGTCTTTTCTTTTAAACAAGTGTAAAGAAGAATGAATGGATCTGATGCAGCACAATAAAAACACAAAAGATAAAAACAAATTAATAATAAAAAATAAAAACATAGCATAGCTTATATACACTAAATAGATTGATTGTCCATAAAGTGTAGCTAGGCACAACAGTGTCTATGCATAAGGAGATTGACAGAAAATGATAAAGTAGTGGTGGTTGGGGTATGAAGAGGTAGGTTAGTGGGTGAAGGTGTTGATCAGCCTTACTGTTGGGGAAAGTAACTAATTTTGTGTCTGGTGGCTCTGGTGTGGATGCTACGTAATCTGCTCCATGATGGGAGTGGGACAAGCAGTCCGTGAGCTGGGTGGGTGGGATCCTTCATGATGTTACTAGCCCTTTTCCAGCACCTTTCTGCATATATACTGTATCCTTGATGGTGGGTAGGCTGGTGCTGATGAAGCGCTGAGCAGTTTTTACTACCTGTTGTAAAGCCTTCCTGTCTGGTGCAGTTGTAACCCAGGTTAATTAAACCCAAAGATGTAATGTTAGAAAGCTCTACCTGTGGAGGGATGAAAATAAGGTTTACAGAATTCTTAAAAAAGGGAAATTGGAAAAAAATAACTATGTGAGAATGAGGTGTGGCTAATGCAGGCATGGGCAGCAACAGAAACACAGCAAACTATAGAAACTAACTAAAGGTATAATTGAATTGAATTGACTTTGTTTCTTACATCTTTCACATATGAGGAGTAAAAATCTTTACGTTACGTCTCCGTCTAAATGTGCAATGTGCAATCATAGTAATTTATAATAATTTATATTAAATAGAACAGTCAATGTAATATAGAGTACACTCAAATCAGCATGAGTTCATCAGTCTGATGGCCTGGTGGGAGAAGCTGTCCCAGAGCCTGTTGGTCCTGGCTTTTACGCTGCGGTACCACTTCCTGGATGGTAGCAGCTGGAATAGGTTGTGGTTGGGGTGACTCTGGTCCCCAATGATCCTACAGGCCCTTTTTACACACCTGTTCTTATAAATGTCCTGAATCATGGGAAGTTCAGAACTACAGGTGCGCTGGACTGTCCACACCACTCTCTGCAGATTCCTGCGATTAAGGGAGGTACAGTTCCCATACCAGGCAGTGATGCAGCCAGTCAGGATGCTCTCAATTGTGCCCCTGTAGAAAGTTCTTAGGATTTGTGGGCCCATACCAAACTTCCTCAACCGTCTGAGGTGAAAGAGGTGCTGTTGTGCCTTTTTCACCACACAGCTGGTGTGTACAGAACACGTGAAGCCCTCAGTGATGTGGATGCCGAGGAACATTTAAACTGTTAAAAGTGGAGTTAGTAGTTAGTATCTCTACCCTACTTACTGGAAATTGTCAGGGTGAAACCCCTGGAGGAGAGATGATAATGATAAAAGTCTTATTGAAGCTATGGCTATAATGAGCACCAGCTATAGTGAGACGATATCAACAGACAGTAGTGTCCAAGAACTCTACCGTGTAAACAGGAATTAGTCCTGTTAAATCATACAAAAGTATTCAGTCAGGTTTTTCTGCTGAGCAAGTATTGTGAATTGACTTTCCATGGATGACCCAGTATTTCATCCAACAAAGCAAAAAACAAAATGGTGAGCCACCCAGTTAGAGGTGTACAAGATGATGAGAGGCATTGATCGTGTGGATAGTCAGAGGCTTCGTCCTAGGGCTGAAATGGCTAGCACGAGAGGGCACAGTTTTAATGTGATTGGAAGTAGGTACAGAGGAGATGTCGGGGGTAAGTCTTTTACACAGAGAGTGGTGAGTGTGTGGAATGGGCTGCTGGTGACGGTGGTGGAGGCGGATATGATAGACTCTCTTAAGAGACTCCTGGATAGATACATAGAAAAATAGAGGACTATGGATAACCCTAGGTAATTTCTAAGGTAAGGATGTGTTCGGTACAGCTTTGTGGGCCGAAGGGCCTGTATTGTGCTGTAGGTTTTCTATGTTTCTATGTGTAATTGGATGGTGTGAGCTCACTGGGCCAGAGGGGCCTGTTACCATGCTGTGTCTCTAAATATAATAAAATAAATAACATCAAAGAACTAGCATGGGAATGAAATGTTTCAAGATGTCGAGGATTTAATATGGTTGATGTATAAGTTTATTTCTCATTCGAAGGATCTAAATTTGGTTTTCTGGAAGAACTGATTTTTTTGCAGAGAATTTGATAAGTGACTGAATGAGATTTACTTTGTTGAAAAGTTGCGATGTTGGAGAATTTGTCTTGAAAAGAGTTAAGCTGCATATATATATATATATATATATTTTTTTTTTTTTTGGGGGGGTTGGAGTTTGAATGTGAGTTTGAAGACATACAGACCTGAAACTGAGGTTAACCAAAATACTTAAAAATAGGAATTTAATTTGCTAACTAACCAGGGATAAATAAAAAGGCAAATGTTAGTCTGGAAACCTTTAAATGGGGAGTAGCACTAGATCTAATTAGTTAGAGAAATTGGAGTAATAAAGATTATTCTAATGAATCGCACTGATCCTAACTAAAAAACCATTTTAATTCCACTTCCCTTTCTCATTTTGACATGTCAGTCCACGGCCTCCTCTACGGTCACAATGGGGTCATAGTCAGGTTGGAGGAGCAACACCTCATATTCTGTCTGGGTAGTCTCCAACCTGATGACATGAACATCGGTTTTTCAATGTTCTGGAAATGCTCCTCCCCCTCCTTCACCATTCCCCATTCCCATTCCCCTCTCTCATTTTATCTCCTTACCTGCTCATCACTGCCCTCTGATGCTCCTCCCCCTTTTCTTTCTTCTATGGCCTTCTGCCCTCTCCTTTTAGATTCCCCCTTCTCCAGTCCTATCTCTTTCACCAATCAACCTCCCAGCTTTTTATTTCACCCCTCCCTCCCTCATGGTTTCACTCATCACCTTGTGTTTCTTCCTCCCCTCCCCCCACCTTCTAACTCTGACCCCTCATCTTTTTTTCTCCAGTCCTGATGAAGGGTCTCAGCCTGAAATATCGACTGTACTCTTTTCCATAGATGCTGCCTGGCCTGCTGAGTTCCTCTGGCATTCTGTGTGTGTGTTGCTAACTAAAAAGGAATTTAGTTTTTGTTTGATATCTGAGATTTGGAACCTAAGACAGAGTGTTGGAATTTTGAATTGTTCTAACTCATGTAAATATTTTGTCTATATTGCTATTTTCTATATAAAAAAAACACTCCAGAAGTGGTGTTTTCTATTCACTGCCTTCTTCCAATGCCTAGAGTTTCTGATGGTCCACTAGCACCTGGTGTAGTACTATGTAATTTGATTTTTCTCATAACGAATGCGGTGACCAGTCATGTGAGATAAGACAAGCACTACACTGGTGTTACATAGTGCAGTTCCGTAGCAAGCTGTGATGTAGTTTGTCAGGATATTCCCTACTGTGCATCTGTAGAATGACATGAGTTTGGATGTGCAAAGTAGGTTTTCTATGTTTCTTGTAGGTTTTCTACGTTTCTATTGCAGGTTTTCTATGTTTCTATTAGTAAAATAGAGGGCTATAGGTAAGCCGAGTAATTTCTAAGGTAGGGACATGTTCAGCACAACTCTGTGGGCCGAAGGGCCTGTATTGTGCTATAGGTTTTCTGTTTTTCTAAATCCAGCTGTCTTCAGTCTCCTCAGAAAGCAGAGGTGTTGGTGAGCTTCCCTGACTGTGTAGAATGTGTTCTGGGCCTATGAGAGGTTGTGTGAGATGTGCACTCCCAGGAGTATGCAATTTCCACTGCTGTGCCGTTGATGTAAAGGGAGTGTGAGTGGTGTGACTCCAGAGGTCGATAACCACCCCCTTTGTCCTGTTGACATTGAGGAAGAGGTTATTTGCCTGGCACCAGGCCTCGAGATCTTCCCCCTCCTCTCTGTAGGCTATCTCATCGTTGTTGGTGATGAGCCCCACCACTGTCGTGTCATCGGTGATCTTGACAATGTGATTACTCAGGTGGTTGGCCATGAAGTCATGGGTGAGCAGGGGGTACAGCAATGGCACAGCGCAGAGTCCCGGGGGGCACCCCTGTTGAGGATGATAGGGAGGGAGGAGCGGTTGTGCATCCTAATTTTCTGAGTTCTGTGGTTAGGAAATCCAACACCTAGTTGTAGAGTGGCATACTTAGACCAAGGAGTAGGAGTTTGTTCACCAGGATCTGTGGGACAATAATGTTGAATGTCAAAATAAAATCCAGGAACAGCATTCTGACATAACTGTCCCATTCTGCTTGGTGAGAAAACCCTGTTTCATTAAACTTCAGCCTAAATAGTTTTCAGTAACTGTCCAGACGAAGGACATTGATCCAAAAAATTGACTCTCCATTTCCCTCCACAGATGCAACCTGGTCAATGCATTGTATGTTGCTCCAGGTTTCCAGCATGAGAAGTCTCTTGTGTTCTGAGTAACTGTAACAGGTTAGCGCAGGGTCTGGGGACAACGGTGAACTTTGCAAGCAGCATGTTTACATATTAGATCAGATCTAGCCGGTGATCCCTGTCTTGCAACAAACTGAAGCAATTAATTCCATCAACAGTCAAGTATCACTAAAATGTTGACAACATGCACGTCATCTGCTTTCTGTTCATTTGGCAATTTATGACTTCTCATGACTTCAGAATAGGAAATGACCAAAAAGCTTTGAAAGACAATTGTTATGATGCGGAGACACAGTGAAATATTGCTGTCTCTGTGAATGGCAGCTGCTGCCCTCTGTAACAAAGCCAGAAGCCATTGTTTAATATGGATAAGCTCTAACACAGTTTAAATCATCCTCTGCATGGATTTAATAACGTTAAGTGATTCGCGATGGCATCACCTCCCATGAGAAATCATGCAAAGTTCAATATTTGAACTCTAGTGCAGAATTTGCAGGCAGTGAACATTGTTGCTTCTGACGATATCACAGAGAACGTTGGAAGGAAAAAGTACATGTTGTTCACCTTCCACTATCCGGAAGTTGAATTATATGATAATGGCAACTTTGATGAATCTCAACAATCAATATTCATCAATTAGTCTACAGCTGACCTGGAAATGAGACAGCGATAACCTTATTGGGGCAGAATTTTGAGAACAACTTTTTTTAAATTCCAAGTGTACTTAACCATATGTCCTGTCTCAAATTACTCATGTACTCCATCCTCAAATGTTACTTTCTAAAAGAAATGAATGTAATTTGCATTTGAATGAATCAATACTAACTGCTTCCATCATCTCCTAAGGGACCCTGTTCCATGCGCTGACCACTTGCTTACTGCAATAATACTTCCACAAATTAGTTTTGAATTAACCCCCCCCCCCACCACCCACTTCAAGCAGATGTTGAACCTTCTGGTTGTACTATTCTGCTGAAGATGATGGAGTTTATCGTGATCCATGTTTCCTGAGCACTCTTAGTCTTGTGAATTGCAAATGATTCTTCTGTCACCTTTCTCTTTTTCAACTTGCCTCCAGATATGCTGAGGATAGCAATATTTTAAAGCCTGCACCCTGATGTGTAATGGTACATAATTCACCAAATTCCATCTTCCCCAAATATACTTGCGCAATTCTACACTGCAATCAGAGAGAGCATCTTCACATCAGCCATTACTGTCTTGTCTAATGCAGCATCCTCTCACAATGTACAAAAACTACAGCGAACTGTCAGGTCAGGAGAAAAAGTCATTGGCTGCAGTCTATCATCACTGCAGGATTTCTATGTTTCAAGGACAAAGAAGCGGGCAGGAAAAATCATTGCAGACACTATACACCCTGCAAACTGCCTTTTGAAAATATTTTCTGATTTGTTTTTATATTTTAGCATTCCAAAAGCTCCCTTCTGAAAAGCACAGAGCAACACAAACAAAATGCTGGAGGAACTCAGCAGGTTAGGTAGCATGTATAGAAATAAACAAACAGTCGACGTTTCAAATCCAAGACCCTTCCTCAGGATTGGAAAGGAAGGGGGAAGATGCCAGATAAGAAGGTGGAGGAGGGGGGAAGAAGTACAAGCTAGAAGACTATAGGTGAAGCCAGGTGGGTGGAGGAGGGGGAATGAAGTAAGAAGCTGGGAGATGATAGGTGGAAAAGGTAAAGGGCTGGAGAAGAAGAATCTGATAGGAGAGGCAAGTGGATCATGAGAAAGGGAAGGAGGAGGAGCACCAGTGGAAGGTTAGATGCAAGTGAGGAAAAGAGGTAAGGGGGTGAGTGAGAGTGAAGTAAACAAGAGAAAAGGGGGAGAGGGAAAAATATTACCATAATTTGGAGAAATTGAAGTTCATGCCATCAGGTGGAGGCTACCTAAATGGAATATTAGGCGCTGCTCCTCCAACCTGAGATTGGGCTCATCATGGAGGAAGAGGAGGCAATGGACTGACATGTTGGAATAGGAATGCGAATTGGAATTGAAGTTGTTAGCCACTGGGAAATTTTGCTTTTGGCAGAAAGAGCGAAGGTGCTCAACAAAGCAGTCCTCCAGTCTATGTCAGGTCTCACCAAGAGACTGCATTGGGAGCACCTGATACAGTAGGCTACCCCAACAGATTTGCAGGTGCAGCATTGTCTCACCTGGAAGGACTGTTTAGGGCCCTGAATGGAGATGAGGAAGGAGGTGAATGTGCAGGTGTTGTACTTCTGCCACTTGACTGATAAATCCCAGGAAGGAGATTAATGGGGAGGAATGAATGAACAAAGGAGAGAGTGATCCCTGTGGAAAGCTGTGTGTGCGTGTGTGTGTGTGTGTGTGTGTGTGTGTGTGTGTGTGTGTGTGTGTGTGGGGGGGGGGGGGGTAAAGATGTGTTTTGTCGTAGGGTCCTGCTGGAGATAGTGGATGTTGTGGCCAATGATGTATTGGATGCAGAGGCTCATGGGGTGGTAGGTGAGGAAAGAGGGCTTTTACTCTTAAGGTGGCAAGAAAATGGTGTGAGCACAGATGTCCAGGAAATGGAGGAGATGCAGATGAGGGCAGCCTCAGTGGTGGGGGAAGGGAAAGCCCATTTTTCGGAAGAAAGAGGACATTTCTGATGTCCTGGAAAACACTATAGGGCCATTAAAACAAACACTTTACACCATTTTAAAAGTTTCTTTCCCCAGACAGTTAATCTGATCAATCATTCTAGTTAGCTCATTCCTCCTTCCATCCCATCCCACTCACTGCACTGCATGTACGTAAATACTTTAAAACGCTTTTTAGAATGCTGTTTACATTGTAAATACATGCTGGTATTTACATATTTGTACACATTTATGCTTCATATGTTCTTATTTTTTATGTAATTCTTTATTCTTTATAACTGCTGAATGTTTTTGGTTGCAAGTCATGCCAACACACCACAGCACAGCAAATCCTAATACATGTAAAAGCATATGGTAAATAAAGTTGATCGTTGCCCCTTGATCCTTCAGAGCTGGTTGTAGCCTTCTGGATTGAATATCCACCGACTTGAAAATTTCTTTCTTTCTATATCAGAACCGGCCTCTTAAGGTATTTTTTTGCTCAGCTTCTCTTACGTTCATATAGAGGTATCTACTGGGCACGTCCCACATCGATGTCATTCACAGCTCTTTAAATGGACAAAGAAGCACAAGGTGCTGGCAATTGCCCCCATTAACCCATTTGGACTTCCTTATCATAAACACAAGAGATTCTGCAGATACAGGAAATTTTTATTAAATGCTTATGTTTATTCCCTTCCATAGGTCGCTGTCTGACTTTCTCAGTTACTCCAGCATGTTGTGTGTTTTGCTTGGGACTTCCTTATCAGAGTTACTCCCTTTGTCCTGAACATTTCTCACTACCACCACCCACCCCACAACCGCCATTGCTATTGGAAACTAATTTAGTTCTAATCAAGTGTTACAAACCTGAATGTTTCCAAACCTGAAATGTTAATTCTGAAGATGTTAAGAGGATGGATGGAATCTGCAGAGCACTGCCTAAAATGCTAGTGGAGGCAGGTACTCACACATTTCAGAAGTACTTAGGTGAGCACTTGTAATGCTAAGGCTTGAGTAGTGGAAAATGGGATCATCTTTGGTTACTTTATGGTTGGCCTGGACATGATGGGCCAAGCGTCTAATTCCTTATTCTACAAGGTGCTCTAAGCCAAAGAGAATAACTTGTGTAAGTAGGCAAGAAGAGGCATTGGTTCAAGCTACTAAAATTCAAATTTAGGAATGATACCAGGAAGTTCTTCAAAATAATAGTGATCTGCCTTCGAAGTGGACTTGAGGATTGATCAGAGAAATGAGAAGTATCTAATGGTTAATTAAACACTTCAAAATTGTGGTGCACACAAAATACAAGCCTAGTCCTGGTGAAGGGTCTCAGGCCCAAACGTTGAAGGTTTATTTCACTCCATAGATCAAAGGTTTCAAAGGTACATTTAATGTCAGAGAAATGTATACAATACACATCCTGAAATTCTTTTTCTTCGTTATCCATGAAAACAGAGGAGTGTCCCAAAGGAAGAATGACAGTTAAATGTTAGAACCCCAAACCCCCCCCCGTTCCCCCCTCCCGTGCGTAAGCAGCAGCAAAGCAATGATCCCCCTGTCCCCACCAGCAAAAAAAGCATCGGCGCTCGCCCCCCCACCGAGCACTCAAGCGTGCAGCAAAGCATCAATAAAGACACAGACTTGCAGTACTTGTTCTGCAAGTAGCACCAAAGACTACTTGTTCACCCAGCAATTTGACATGCCACAGGCGCTCTCTCTCTCCCTAATAAGGGAAAAAGAGGTGTCCCCATTTCTCATAGATGTTGCCTGACCTGCATTTTGTGATTTTTGCTCAAGATTTCCAGCATCTGCAAATTCTCTTGTGAGTTATAGTGGCAGGAGTGAGATATACCAGATAGTTGAGAGGCATTGCAGCAACAACCTTGCACTCACTCAACATCAGCAAGTCCAAAGAGCTGATTGTGGACTTCGGGAAGTGTAAGACGAGGGAGCAGAAAACAATCCTCATAGAGGGATCAAACGTGGAGAGAGTGAGAGAGCAATTTCAAGTTCCTGGGTGTCAGTATCTCTGAAGACCTAACCTGGATGCAACGTGTTGATGCAGCTGTTAAGAAGGCAAGACAGTGGTTATAAGGAGTTGGAGGAGATTTGGTTTGTCAACCAAAACACTCAAAAATTTCTACAAATGTACCATGGAGAGCATTCTGACAGGCTGAATCACTCTCTGGTATGCGGGGGGGGGGGGTGGAGTGGGGGGCTACTGTGCAAGATCGATGTAAGTTGGAGAAACTTGTAAAATTAGTCTGATCGATCATGGGTACCAGTCTTCTTAATATCCAAGATATCTTCAAGGAGCAGAGACATAGGAAGGCGGCGTCCATCATTAAGGATTCCCACCACCCAGGACATGCCCCCCTCACATTGTTACCACCAGGAAGGAAGTACTGAAGCCAGAAGGCACACACTCAGCGATTCAGGAACAGCTTCTTCTCCTCAGCCATCTGATTTCTGAATGGGCATAGAACCCATGAACACCACCTCACTATTTATTTCATTTCTGTTATTTTGTACTACTTATTTTTAACTTAACTATTTAATAAACATATATATATATATATATATTTAATGTAACTCAGTTTGTTTCTCTATATTTATTGATCATGTATTTCATTGTACTACCAAATGTCAAATGCCATCCATTTTATCTGCCAAGGTAGTTTTCTGCCGTGATCCTGGTAGTGGTGTACATTCCACCTCTGACCAACATCAGGCTGGCACTGGAGGAGCTGAGCAATGTGATTAGCATTCACAAAACAGTGCATCCTAGTGCCTTCCCTATCATTGCAAGGGATTTCAACCAGGCCAGCATGAAGAAGTCTCTGAACAACTACCACCATCATATCATCTGTTGAACCAAAGGAGCCAACACACTTGGCTCCTGTTATACCGCCATCAAGAATGCTTACAGTGCCATGCCACGCCTGCACTTTGGAAAGTCTGATCACCTGGCTTTTATACCCAGCATACAGGCAAGACTAAAGACCACAGCAACAGAGGGAAAAACCATGAATGTATGATCGAGGGAGGTAGAGGAGCTCTTACAGGACTGTTCTGAGTCGGTGGAATGGACAATACTCAGGTTATTCATCTGCAAAGCTGAATGAATATGGCACAGTTGTCAGTGACTTCATCAAGACCTGTGTGGGTGGGTGTATGCCTTTGAAAGCATACCAGACATACCCAAACCAAAAGCTGTGGAAGAACCAGGGGAGTCGAAGTCTGCTGAGAACTGGTATTCAAGACTGGTGATCCAGAACTATACACAAGGTCCAAGTATGAACTATGGAAGGCTATTTTAAGAGCAATAAAAACAACTTCATTGAAGTTAGAGACAGAATAGGATGCACATCCGCTCTGACAGTGTTTGCAAGACATTACTTCCTACAAGGCAAAACCTAACATCATGAATGGCAGCGATGCTTCACTACCAGATGAGCTCAATGCTTTTATGCACGCTATGAAAGGGAGAATAAAACTACACTGTGTAAATCCTGCAGCATCTGCTGACCCTGTGACCTCGCTATTTTTTCTTCTTTTTTTGCTTTCCTTTTGCACTATTTTTATTACTGCGACTGCAATGCGACAAATTTCATGACATATATCAATGTTATTAAACATGATTCTAATTCAGATACCAGTATTTGCAGACTCTTGTGTTCTTTTGTTTAATTTGTTACTGAGATCAACAAGCAATTTAATGATCGAGCAGAGTCCTATCTTAAGGGACTAGTAGTTTTTCTAACACTTGTACTGTCAGTGATAAAAGTGGCAGCAAAATCTCAAACAGCCACCACTTTGCCTGGCAGGCATGACCATTAAAATACACCGTTAAGTTTGTGGTGTGGGAAAGAACTATTAGTCTAGATTTTGCTGCAGAACTAATAGTAAAAGTGTCAGCACTTGCCATTTGTGCAAGGTAAAATTGACAGCATCAAAACATGGACAAGTCAAAGCTGGGAGCTGCTGTCAGTAATATCCCACTCCTGTTCAGGCTGGGTTAATGCACTCTCTGTTTACAGAATCTGGAAGAAAGTCTTTGTAATGGTGTAAACAGAGGGATACAATTTACAGAGCCATGGATTCACTGAGCACAGAAATAGCTCACTGGATGCCTGCCATCCATCAGGCAACTATTCACATTATACTTGTGCCAATCTTTAGCAACCAACAGTCTGCTGGAGGAATTCAGTTGAACAACATATTTGTGTGAGGAAAGGAACGGTTGATATTTTGTGCCCACAACTCCTCTCTCCCCACAGAGGTTGCTCAGTCTGCTGAATTCCTCCATCATAATGCTTGTTGCTCCAGATTTCAGTCTCTTGATTCCGCTAATCATTACTTTTCTTCTTTGCTGAAGTTTCTATCTGTCGCTTTTTGCTTTCTGGCTTGCAGTCCATGTGGCACAGGGCAGATTCTTCGCTCGTTGACTATAAAGTTTTTTGAGTCCACAGATGTTATTAATCAATGAACAAAATACTGGAGGAACTCAGGGAGCCAGGCAGCGTCTGTGGAGGGAGATGAACGGTTGACGTTTTGGATCAAGACCCTTCATCTAAACTGAGTACTATGGATTCACTGGGGAGGGCCCTGCACTGATTAGATGCCCAGAGATCTCCACTGATGAGACTCAGGGCACACATGCACAATGTACCCTTCAACAGTCAGCATTGTGCTCCCGTTTCATTACACACAACCTGGATGACGGGAGTCCTTGATGATGGATGCACTGCACAAGAAAGCAGCATCCATCATCAAGGACCCCCACCATCTAAGCCATGGGTCCCACACCACCAGGTTCAGTAACAGTATTATCATTCATCCATCAGGCTCCTGAACCAATGTGGATAACTTCACTGACCTCAACATTGATCTAAATCTACAACCTAGGGACTCAATTTCAAAGACTCTGCAACTTACGTTCTCAGTTATTTATTTGTTTGTCTGTTTGTTTATTTATTTGTATGTGTGCAGTTTCTCTTCTTTTGCACATTGGTTGTTTATCAGTCTTTGTTTGTCAAGTCGAGTCAAGTCAAGTCGCTTTTATTGTCATTTCAACCATAACTGCTGGTACAGTACACAGTAAAAACGAAACAACGTTCCTCCAGGACAATGGTGTGTAGTTTTTCATTGATTCTTTTGTATTTCTTTGTTCTACTGTGAAAGCCTGCAGGAAAATTAATCTCACGATAGTATATATTGACATATACGTACTTTGATAATAAATTTACTTTGAACTTTGAATATAGTAATCAACAATTGTAATCTGGCAAAAACATTTTAATATTCAAGAAATATACTTAGTGTACAGTTGAATAAATATAAGGCAGGAAAACCATTGTGAAAACCCTTCTGTTTAATGCACAGCATAGAAATATATACATATAGCAGATCTTCCTTTGATAAAATACAAACAAATATGAAAATTACAAAGAAGGAAAGAACACTCAACTTTTTTTCAAAGATAGTTTCAAAAGTTTTACATCCAAACTTTCTCAGGAGTCTCCACAATTTCCATTTAAAATTCCCAGACAATTTTATTCAAAGCTGTGTAGGAAATTATTTTAATGTGAGAACAGCATATTCACTATTTTATTACTTTATCGCTCTGGACTGATATGATTGTTAGAACATCATATGAAGATATAGAAAGGCAATGATTCTACATTTCCAACAAATGTTACTTCACTCTAAGCTGCATTATCTTGCATTCCAATGATTTCCATTCTCCTTCAGAATTATGCCTCTAATCATGATGAAGTAGCTATAACAAATAAAACATAATTGGCTCTTTGATATCTGCAAAATCAATGGAAATTCTTAGAGCTATTTTAGTTCTACTCAGTGGCATTTCCCATTAGCTCGATGTACCTTACTAGCTTTCGAGTGAGAATAATCATCTCAAGCAGGGTTTTGCTCAATGGCCAGGTTTACACCACAAAGTCAAGTGACAGAAGCCTCATCAATGATTCTCCTTAAGCTAACTTTCAGATTGTAGAGAATTACAAGATCGAGGTCAAGTACTTGCCAAAAGGAAACCCTCGATTACTTTATGGAGAATGGATAGTCCATCTCCTAATACATTTCTTAGCTTTCACTCAGTGCAAAGTGATGCTTGCGGTGTTAGGAGCACAGGGGAGGGGAAATGATGGAAGAGAGAGAATAATATTGAACTCAGCTCTCTCAACATTCATCAGTCACTTAAGCAATTAGTCGTGAGATGGACATATGAATTTGCTGGTCTTCCATGTTTATGCAGATGGTGTAAAGGAGAGCACTAATGGGCTCTTAATATGAATCCTACAGAATGCTATTTTAATACTGCCTTAGTTGCAGATAATTAATAATACCTTTCTCTACGTTTCTTCTAATTTATATATGCAGTCTGATTCATGCTGTTTACCTAATGAGAAGAGATAATAGTACACAGTAGTTTATAATGCTATAAACCTTCCACAACATGCATCAGGAATTTCACTGTTAGACGATGCGGATCTGAATTGTCAATACAGGAATGCTGTCTGTCTGCACACACAACAGACAGTTGTTCATCTAAGTCTGCAGTCCTCCATAATTACTTGTTTTTAAAAAAAATCGTACTGTTGTACGGGTACTTTTTGTCACATATTTAACAGGTTTGAATGCTGATTTGTGGAATCACAACAGTTTTGCTGTTTGTGAATGATTTATCTAGCAATTGCTTCCATTGCTCATTTAATTTGATTGAGTGGCTCAGTGCTACTATCACACACCGTGAACCCTGACCTTGCTGACTGAACAGGAAACGTAGAATAAACAGGAATTGCTGAAGGCTGTTGTGTTTTTTCACACAGCCTTAATGGTCAATACTGGGAATTATAGGACATTGCAGCTCGCGAGTAGATTGTACTTCCAGTTCCCATCATAAGAAACCACAAGTAAGTACTGTAGGAAAATTTTAAATTTAATTGAATCTTTGGAAGGCAGTAGTCATAGATCTGAGTACAAGATACAACACAACAGTATGAATTGTCTAGGCTTTCTGTGTGTCAGGAGTACAAATATTTTGAGTTAAGGCTTTTTTCTTTTCATTTTTAAAGCAACACATTACACAAGCAATAATACCATTAAAAAAGTTTAGAGAAAAAATTCAGAAGAGAACCTCTCACAGCAATACAAAACATGAAACAATACGAGAAACATGTTGATCAACTGTATCATTATAGATATCTTTAATTATTGTTCAATAACATTTTTTTCTTTTTTACTTAAACTGATAAAAAGAAATAAAATCAAATCTCTCCAACACCGTCCGTACAACACACTCATCTAAAGGAGAACAAGGAAAGAAAAATCAACCTTGTAGCGTGTATTTCAGTGCAAGCCATTGTTAATCCAGACCCCTGGCCTGGAGCCAATCACAATGTTATCAGCGTACAGGCAGTTGCCCTGTATAGCATGTTAACAAGTCTTAGTATTTACCCTTGTTATAAAGGATATGACCCCCTCCCCCCTCAGCGTCCAGTGAGGCTTAATGCTAATTGTTTTCAAAATGGGGCAGGTGGGAAAAATTAAAATACTGCATACTCAAAGTATAAAATCTGGACTAATATACAAAAACATAGGTATTTAAAGCCCTTTGGAAACATATTCTGTGAAGCTAATTCATTATACAAATAGAATGATACAAATTTATAACTCTTTACAGAAAATGATAAATACTTGTAAAATGATCTCACTTGGTCTCAACACCAGCATTTGTTCATTTAAAACTTTAATTTAAAAATTAAAAAGCAGACTGTACATAATTCATTTCTTTTTACATAGCATCCCGTTTGATTGCTTTAACAGTTGCTCCTGAGAAAAGCTTGGCTCAGTCACAGACCAGCATTATCCAGAGCTCTTCTTGTCTTTCCAAAGACAAACAACTACAAAAAAAAATTCCACAGTTCCAGACGACCTTCCTCAGCCACTTAAACCCCACCCCCCGAGTGCTCCTGTTTCATGCCTCTGAGTAGGAGTTCTGTGAGTTCAGCTTATCCTTTTTCAGTTTCACTCCGTCCACAAGTTCAAAATTGTAGCTCTCAAGTGCGGATAGATTCCTGTCAGCCAGAGCACTGTGCCAGCAAGCGCAGTACAGGACAACTCCACAGATGGCCCCCAAAATGACTCCCAGGGCACTCATCGCTATGATCGTAATAAGAATAGGGTCGAGGGTCTTCAGCATGTTTCCAGGACCTCCAGGGCTCTCATAGAAAGTCTTATCCGTGAAATCCTCAGGGTCTCCAGCTGCAATAAGTACATCGATGGTTTTTGAAAAGCCTGCTCTTCAGAATTATTTGCTTGTTTCTACATTAGTGATACATAATTAGGACAATGAAGGCCTATGATTGTACATTTTATACTCAGATTTGCAGGTAAGAATAAGAATTCAGCAAAAATATTCCCAGTTTCCTGAGAATTGATGGTGGGGAGGGAAGGGATTGCATATTTGCACTTGTAATGGCAAAGGATGGCACATTGAGAAATGAAAAACTTGTTCAATAAGATCACGGATAATCTGACCTTGACCTCAGCTATATTTTTCTGCCTATTCCCCAAGATCATTGATTCATGTTTAAAACAATCCAGCACCTTCTGGACTTGCCTTTTACTTATTCTGCTCCTCCCCCCATTTCACTGCAGCTTAATACCTGCTTCATTTCTAAGCTCTGAAGTGCTATATTGTGCCAGAAGCAGGATACAGAACCATCGTCGTGAATGCCCAATGAACTCTAAATATTAAATCATGCTTAAAATGGATGCAATGAACGCAGATGCTGAAAATCTGAATAAAACAAAAAAATGCTGAAAAAAAATCAACAAGTTATGTGGCATCGGTGGAAGAGAAAACAGGGATAATGTTTCAAATCAAAGATCTAGTCCTGATGACAAGTTGATGACTTGAAATGTTAACTCTTTCTTCTCTCTCCACAGATACTGCTTTATTTGTTGACTATTTCCAGCATTTTTTGTTTTTACGTGTTATTTATATTTATTGAAGCTTCTTTGTGTTCTCTTGCTGTCTTGCCTATACTTGTGTCATCAGCAAATAGACTACAGTGCACTAAATCCCTTCACCCAAGTAATTTTTATGGACTACAAGCAGCTGCGATCTCGATATTGACATCATTGGACCAGAGATCATGGAATGTGGTTCCCAGGGATCAACCACCTCAGAACAACATCAGACTCAGTCGGATCTTCTGAGAATCAGGTGCAGGTTCATAACCAGATCCAGACCTCGGTGAATTGTCTGGCATAGGTCAGTCATTATAAAATAAGTCGAGCGCTTATGGGTACAGATGTGACACTGCACAACACTGGAGCACTGTACTGGAGAAGTGAACATCAGGGATGTGATAAGTGGAGGAGCAAGTATTTGGACGTGCATGGTTAATAGAAAACCTGTTTCTCATAAGTGGAAGTGGTTTTGATTACAAAGTTGGCCTTTTCTACAAAATAACTTCCCCCCCATTGTTGTAGGCTTACAGCAGCTATTATCCTACCCAACTGACCATCATGCCCTCAGGTCTGAGATGTAGTGTAGGACTGGTTTTAGAATTAATTTCCTGTAACTAATGTTAAGGTTGGCAAGCTAAAGAAAAGGCAATAGACCATGTGTTGAGGAATATCGAAGCAGCATCAGTGCAAATCTTTGTCTTTTTCTGCCCATGGCCTGTGATAATAAACATGTTAATGTTCTGCTTCATTTGCTGGAGCAATGACTAAAGGGACTTACCAGTAGGAAAAATTGATGTAGAACCATCTGAACCTGGAAAGGCATCCCTGGGAGCTATATTAAGTTAAAACATTTGATTAGTGTAAGAAGTGTTCTGCGAAAGCAATTTTTCCTAAATTTCCTTTCTGCAGATACATTTAATCTATTAAATCATATATCTCTCTAATTATATTTCATTATTCATAAACGGGTCCACAAGAGTGTGTCTGATTCAGCATCTAAATTAGTGCTGGTGGAAGCTTTACATAGTCATATTCTTTTTAGATTCAACTCCTGTATAATCTATGTAAACATAGTTACAACACAATTGATTTTATATTCTACATTAATACCTGCTGATTCATAAAGATTTACAGCAAAACCTTCTGGATTACCCATTCAGCCTCATCTCCAAGGCATTTGGATCTGACCAGATCTTCTAGATTTACAATTTTCCAGCTCACAACGGAGGACGATTGAATTTTAGGCCGTATTTACCTCTAATCTAATCTTGATCCCAACCTGATATTTTGAGGAGGTCATTCAACAACTTCAGCCTTACTTGTTGGGAGCCAGTTTTCATGAATGGTGTGTGTTGGTTTTCAGGATCCAGTAACAGTGTCTCTTTCCTAAGGTCTAGCATCTAAAGGCCGAGGTTAGAGGTCTCAAAAAGGATGAGCACAGAAAAGCATACGTACACTACTGCCAGCAAGTTCTTGACACGATTTTGACTCAGAAATAATTTGGTGTTAATTGCTCACTGCTGGGTCGAGATATTGGAACTCCTGTACTGAAAGCCCTAAGGGCGTACAGTGACAACAGCCATTCAACGCAGTAGCTCTTCACTGCTTTCTCAAGGACTGTTAGAACCGGGTAAATGAAAGTGACTTTACCAGCAATGCCTATGGTAAATTAATAAATTAATAAAAGGCAGCAAGAGCCAGCTTCAACTCACAAGGTGATGGAGAACAAGTAGAGTCTATTCATGGTGTGAATGCTTGCTTCATGCTTTAGAGCAAGGAGGGAAAGAAAGGGCCAACATGAAACTGTGATCCTAGATCAGTGTTATGCCATTACTGTTATTGATCAACAAGGAAGTGTGCAACGTTACACTTAACTGAGGTCAGAGCAAGAGTCTAGCCTGAACTGTGGTCATGAAGCTCGTGTGCTGTGGACTTAAAGGCATCCATTAGTCTTGCAAGACCATGGATCTGCACCTGGAAAGTCTTCACTCTCCAGGGCACAGGCCTGGGCAAGGTTGTATGGAAGACCGGCAGTTGCCCATGCTGCAAGTCTCCCCTCTCCACGATACTGATGTTGTCCAAGTGAAGGGCATTAGGACCCATACAGCTTGGCACCAATGTCGTCGCAGAGCACTGTGTGATTAAGTGCCTTGCTCAAGGACACAACACGCTGCCTAGGCTGGTACTTGAACTCACGACCTTCAGATCGCTAGTCGAACGCCTTAACCACTTGGCCACATGGACTACTTTAGGAAAATTACAAGTATACAGACCACCATTTCACTTCAACAGGCTACCGCAATTCAAGAAGGTTGATCTGAACCCCTTTCTGAAGGGAACTTAAGGGTGAGCAGTTAATGCTGGCCTTGCCAGTGACTCAGTCAACAAAAAATGGAAAATGGCATAATTGATTCCCAGGTGAAGTCCTTGTCAGGTGCCAGGCTCTGACATTTGTGAAGGCTCTGGTAGAATTTCACTTGAAAAGACTTTAAAGAATATAAAACAAAGTAGCAGACTTTACAGAGAACTCACCCATGCATTCATTTGGATTCCCGTTGCTCACTACCTCCACATCGTGCACTGCCACTTCTCCTCGTTTACCTTTTCCTACGGTTACTTCCAGGCCAACCTTTAGAGAAAGAAGGTTTTAGAGGCTTGAGCAAAGTGACAGACACACAGTCAGAATCACAAACAAATGGCTTCATCTATAATCAAATGGTCAAATTCAAACTGTAATGCACAAGTTAATGGAAAATTCCGGTAAAATTTCAATCTGATTCCTGAATCTAACCAAAGAAATCAGCACTGTATCTCAGCTTAAGTTACTCAACACTGAACTAATTGTATGTCAGTGATTTGACAACAAAAGACAGTTTCCATTCACCATGTTTTATACTTCTCCCTGTAGCCCTCAGTTCTTGTTCACTTCTCTAAAATTTAATATTGTATTATCTCCTTGGCAGTTCATTTCACATGCCTTTAATGCCTGCAGTCTGGTGACATAGTGGTTAGGTTATTAGACTTGAATCTAGTCTATTGATCCAGAAATATACTGTAAGTTTGTAGACTGCTGCAGAATTTAAATTCAAGTAATAAGCCTGAAATAAAAAGAGCTAGACCTGTTTATGGTCATCATGTGATTACTAGGTCAGTGGAAGAACCCAATTGGTTCACTAAAGTTGTTCAAGAAGGAAATCTGCCACCTTTATTCCTTCTGGCCATTATCTCACTCCAGCTGATTCTGAAATAGCCCAGCAATCCAACAGATTCATGACGAATTCTGCCCCTGCCAGTGTCCATATCCATTAAAACCTCCCAACAGAGGGTGGAGAGCATATGGAACAAGCTGGCCAGAAAAAGTGGTTGAGGCAGGTACAAAAATTTGAAGTTCGAAGTAAATTTATTATCAAAGAAACGTTTATGTCACCATATACTACCCTGAAATTCATTTCCTTGCTGACATTCACAGTATATCAAAAAAGTACAATGAAATCAGTGGAAAAAAAACCTACACTCAAACAAATAAGGACAACCATTGAGCAAAAGAAAACAAACTGTGCAAATACAAAAAAAATAATGATACAAAAAAATAAAATTTTGAATCAAATTATTTCTGGGTCAAGCTTGTGTCAAGAACTTGCTGGCAATAATAATAAATAATTAACAAATACTATTGAGAACCTGAGTTGTAGAGTTCTTGAAGGTGAGTCCATAAGTTGTGGAATCAGTTACTGTTGAGCTGAGTGAAGTTATCCACTCTGGTTCAGGAGCCTGATGGTTGATAACACCAGTCACTTCTACAACAAACTGATTTAAGAAGCACTTTGATCTTTGATAGGTACACGGATAGGCAGGGTTTAAAGATATATGGACTGAATGCAGGAAATTAAGAATTGCTGTGGTGGTGGGGGGTGGGGGGTGGGGGGTCACCATGGTTGGATGGACACATTGGACCAAAAGGCCTGTATCCATCCTGGATTGTTCTATGACTCTATGTCTCTATCTATGCTTCTGCTTTTCATCTACTATGATGCCCCCATCTCAAACTTGTACATTCTAGCTTGTCACGCTGGAGGCTTCTCTTAACTGAAGAGTATAATGTTGAATTGTTAATATCTTTCTTGTAAATGTTGTTTCTCTGATGCCATGTGGCCGTGATGCTGAGGTGTTTCACATGGGCACACATGCACTTGTGCATATGACAATGAAGTCAACTACGATTTTGACTTTGATTTGGGTAGGTAAATATTTGAACTATATTAAGATTTGATTATGTGATTCAAAGATATTTACTTTAAATATAGATTTCAAATCATTCTGTAATGCTTTAGTGAATTGCTGGAGTTACCTGATAGTTGTGCGACGATCGCGGGAGCAGTACTCGTCCTTCCTGCCAGTGGCTACCCTGAGGTCCACCCACCGTCCAAAGGACATTAGTAGGGAAGCCACCCATCAGCTTCCTCTGAATCACATTCAAACTGCTGCCTTGAGTTCCACGGATTTGGTACCAAAAAACCAAGCAATGGCCATAATTCGCAAGTGGTAATGAAGGGCTCCATAGGCGTGCAAATTGTCCTTCCTTTTCTCCAATTTTTTCGGTGTAAATAAAATTGTCTCTACCTACATGGACACAGAAAAACACTTCCTTCCTTTAGTTATGATCAAGGAAGCATTGGACTAAGAAATAAAAACAAGGTTTATCACTGCTATTACTTCTATACTCCTGCACCAGCTCATCAATCATTGTTTGCTCTTAATTGAGTCATTAATATAAGGTATTAAATGATACCTAATCTTCCAAAACATCTATCTGTGTTCAGCTATTCACCATTCAATCCATTGTCTGTCACAGGGAAAATTTCTCTTTACTACGTCTCAGTCAAATAAATCCAAGATGTGCCATGGAGTGTAAATTTCTATCTCTAACTATCAGTGTAAATTTTAACACTGCTTCAAACTGGACACCTTGCACTTACTCATGACAATTGATCAATACCCTAGCTGTTCTTGTTGGAAGATTTTTCATTAAATCTTCCTTTCCTAGTCTCACTTGTTAATTCTTAGCATCTGCTTCTCAAACACTCTGATTTTATAATACTCCTTTAAATTTATCTATCTCTGTTCGGTTTCACTCTGTTTCTCTCTGCATGTTTCTTCAGCCTTCCACACCTTCAACACTCATTCATCTGATTTGCATCAGCTGTACTTTCCCCCTCCCTCCTCTTCATTTAAAATCAAAGACTTTGTTCTTTAGAATCCAAAACACATGCTAAATCCCTGGAGTAAATATAGAAGTGTAAGAAAGGAAAAAGAAAAGATACATAATAGGCCTTGCTCAACTTGGCTAGAAGTAACAAGTCACAGTGATCAGTGCTGGGGCCTCAACATTTTACAATTTATGTATATGATTTGAAAGAAGGCACCAAAGTCATGGCTTCTGTGTTTGCTTACGATACAAAGTTAAGTAGGAAAATAAATTGAGAAGGGATTATAGATAGGTTAATTGAGAGGGAAAATACTGGAAAATGAGATGTAGGAAAATACAGAATTCTCCATTTTGACAAGAAAAATAAAATGAAGCAAACTATCTAAATAACGAGAGGCAGCTCGTATCCAATGCATGACTTACAAAAGCCTAGCATTAAGTTACAGCAAGGTTTTAAGAAAGCTAACAGATCATTATTGCCTATTGGTAATTGAACTGAACAAAAGAATAGGGATGTTATTCCATTATATATGGCACTGGTGACACCACAAATGAAATAGTGCATATAGTATTGGTCTTCTTACTTGAGGAAGGCTGTTAATGCATTGGAAGCATGTCACAGAAGGTCTACAAAACCGATGACTGGAAGGTTTCTTACAGGTTAGGCTTGTGTGCGATGAAATTTAGAAGAGTGAATGGGACTTGACTGAATTAGATAAAATCTCAGGGTGGGCATGGTGATTCCTCTATTTGGAGACTCTAGAACAAGGGATCAATAAAACAGTTGTGGATTTAAGACAGAGATGAGGCTTTTTTCCTCTCTCCCAGGGTCATGAGTTGTTTGAGCTCTCTTCCACAAAGGTGGGGGTGGTGGTGGAAACAGAGCCTTGAATATTTCTAAAGGCACTTGATCACCGGGGCTGAAAGGTTACTATGGGTAACCAGGAATGCAAAGTTGACATTACAATTAGATCTTATTAGCTAACAAAAGTGGTTTGAGGGAGGTCTACAAGCTGTTCCTGCTCCTAATGCTTTCTTCATGTTTCTCTGAAAGTCATTCCACAACTAAAATTTGCCTGAAAACTAAACCATGTCTAAGTACTTCTTCAGGTCCAATTTGATAATTGTGTTTTATTTGTTATCATCTCTGGAGTGCTTTTGGGACAATTATAATATCAGCAGCACTATTTGCAGTTGCTGATGTATAAGCCACCTAGATTGTCAGATATTTCATCAGTCGTAAAGTTAACAAACTGGTAGTCCAGGCTCTTGGATCCACAAGCCAATTGTGGAATTTAAATTCAGTTAATTAAATAATCCAGAATTTAATATAAAAGCTACTTTCACCAATTTGACATGAAATTACCAAAGTGATGTAAACCCTGTTTTGTTCACTACCATAATTCAGGGAGAAAATTTCCCACCTTTACCTGGCGAACACAGGCCTGTCGGATGCGGTTGACTTTCAGTGTCATAAAATCTCCTTACATGGTTCAATTATTATTGTGGAACTGCTCCTATGAAGCATGTTGGCATGTGTTGTTATGGTGAAGGAGCTATGTTGATTGGAACTGATAGGACATAAAACAGTACCATATGGGGACAGGCCATTCAGCCCATGATGTCAAATTAAACTAATCCCTACTGCCTCTAATTGATCCATATCCCTCCGTTCCTGGCATATTCATATGCTTATCTAAAACCCTCTTGAACATCACTGTTATATCTGCCACTACCACCAGGGCAGCCAATTACATACTCTGTGTAATACAAAACTTCCCTGGCATGTATTTAAGTTTTTTCCCTCTCAGCTTAAAGCTATGCCCTTTATATATGAGAGTTGGAGGAGCATCCATAGTTAAATAGGACAACTTTTCTTTCACTTCAAGCAATTGCTTGCACACAATAGGGACATCAATGGTAGTGTAGCAGTTAGCATAACACCATTACTGCGCCAGCAATTGCACGTGGGTTCAATTCCACCACTGTCTGTAAGGAATTTGTACATGACCATGTGAGTTTCCTCTGGGTGCTCCAGTGGCCTCCCACATTCCAAAGACATGCAGGCTGATTGGTCACATGGATGTAATTGCACAGTGTGTGCTCATTGGGCTAGAAGGCCATGTTACCATGCGGTATCACTAAATAAAATAAAAATAAATAAAATAAAGATGATTTGTTTTTAAACGTTGTTGTCTGTTAGATATTGAGCTGTTTTGGTTTGAGTTCTGTAAAGTCAATCCAAATCCTCTCCCTCACTAACCTCATTCCCATTCTCTCTGCCTCCACAGCCGACTGCATATTTAGACACATAGAAACAGTGCGATCTGATATTCTTTTTAAAAAAGTACAGACCCCACTCCTACTTATTTATTTGTGCGAAAAGTACTCAGTTTTAAAAGGAGAAAGCAGCTCTCCTCTCCCGCTCCCTTTCTTTTCTGCTTCCCTTCCTCCAGGCATTGCCACAGGGGGATTGACAAGTTATTTTGAAATTTATTTTTCTCACCAATACTTTCCTCCCTCCCTGTCTCTGAAGGTTATTGCTAGCTGAGTTATGATCCCACTGGTGGCAACTGCTGGCTAGAACCCTCCTAGGTTATCATTCTGCTTCCGTGAGCTTTGAGCTTCTGTGTTCACTGGGGGATGAATTAACCTTGAGGGGAGGCAGTGTCCCAGTGAGAGCTGACCCCTCCCCATCCCACTAGGCCATTACTAGCCGCCCATACTGGGTGCACTGAGGCTTGCTTCCATTTTCTCAGGTGAGATCGGCAGGAGCAGAGATCAAATCTGACATCTGTGGGAAGCAGCCAATTTCTTATCCAGCTGAACAGCTGACACATCTCAAAATAACAATCCTCTCAGTTCAATACTGAATTTAAAAAAGAATGTAATAAAGTTCTTTTCAGCTGGTTGCCAACAGCAACGAGCTGTTTGAAAACCTGTAATCATCTCAATTCAGGTGTCACAAATGTGAAATAGAACATTATGAAGTTGAGCACATTGTGACCAATTATTCTTGATTGTTCTAGGGTGACAGAAGACACTGCAGCATGATAAACCTGGAGAATTGATCCAGTGAGGTAGCTAAAGAAACTTAAATTCATATAATTAAAGAGCTCTAGAATAAAAAAGCTCGTGGCAGTCATGATGACCTTAAAACTGGTCATCATAAAAAAATTGGCTCATAAATATTCTTCAGGGAAGGACGTCTGCTATTATGCCCCTGTCTGGCCGAAATATACTCCAAGTTGTTTCACAGAAACATTATCCAAAGGGAAATGACAGCATACTATGAAGGAACTATTAGAAAAGTTGATCAACAGAGTGGGTAGATATTTTAAAAGAGAACTAAGAGTAAAGATACTACAGATGTTGGAAATTCAGAGCAACACACACAAAATACTACAGGGGCTCTGAGGGCCAGACAGCATTCATGAAAAGGAATAAACAGTCAATATTTTGGGCCGAGACCCTTCATTAGGACTCATCCAGAGTAGGGAGGCAATTTTAGATATTGCAGGCAAACACATCCTTCTAAAGTTGATGCAATTAAATTTATGAATATCTATCTGATCAGATTTTAAGAGTTGTGTAGGGATAGAGGAGAAAGGGAAAGCCAAAGCCATGGATGGGAATTCTAAAAGCAAAGTGATCCTAGTCTGGAAACCAAAGTAAATGTAAAGTAAACCAAAGGAAATCAGAGCTTGTTGCAAGTTAAACTACTGGGAGCAGCAGAGTTTCAGATAGAAGTAGGACAAAAAATATAGAAAAAGGACCTGCATGGTCGAGTCTTGAAGTCGTGAAGAATGGATAGCTTTAGTCAGATAAGTTCCTGGGGGTCTTTCTCGAGAGCATTACAGTCATGTAACAAGTCGGATTCAAAGAAATGTCTTGCAGAGGATGTCATTTCACATTTCTTACCCATTGTATAATTTCCATCTGGCCCAGTAATGGTGGATTCACCTTTTCCAAAATGGACTTCCCACTTAAAGTCTGCGGATTCATCATGATGCCAGTCACAGAAGCTCTGTCGGGCCGTGCTCCCAAACTTACAGTTGAAACCAGGCGCCTCGTTGAAGGGAGGGAAACGACCTGCAAGATAGATAGGACTTCATAATTCACGCCGATCGTTGCAGTAGCTCAAAACACCAAAATATAAGAATAGCCTTCTAACAAACTTCAACAGATTCTGGAGATTCAGTGGATTGTATGGGTGCATCTACAAGAGGTGCTGTTTCAAGAAGGCATCTTCCCTCATCAAAGAAACCCACCATCTGGGCCATGCCATCTTCTCACAGCTATCATTGGCCAGGAGGTACCAGTAGCCTAACGTCCCACACCACTAGGATCAAGATCAGCTGCTTCCGCTCAGCCACTTGGTTCTTGAACCAAGTATCACTACAACACTAACCATTTTGCACTAAAATGGACTTCATTTTTGTTCTACTTGTGTTCTTTCTTGAAAAAACTGGGTATAATTCGCATTTATGTTTTTTTTGTAAATGCTGCTTCTCGCTACCCCAGCATAATAAGAGACCCCACCAACCCCAGACATTCAGTCTTCTCCCCTCTTCTATTGTCCAGAAGCCTGCAAGCACATACTACCAGGGCCAGGCACAGCTTCTATCCTGCTGCTATAAGGCTATTGAATAATTCCCTGGTACAATAAGATGGACTCTTCACCTCACAGTCTATGTCGTTATGGTCTTGCATTGCACTTTATTCTGCATTGTTATTGCTTTACCTTGTCCTACCTCAATGCATTGAGTAATAATCCGAACTGTACGCACAAGCTTTTCACTGTATCTCGGTACATGTGACAATTATAAAGCAATTCCAATTCTAGTATGATGTTATGAGCTTGCAATGCTGCTACAATTAAGATTTTCAATGCACTTGTGCATATGGCAATACACCAGACTTTGACTACCTGGAACAAAACCAGAGTTGTGATGGGAAGATCATGTATTCTATTTGATAGACGGCCTGTAGGGAATGCCACAAGCCTTTCTCAGGACCCCAGCTGCTATTGATTTTGTTTTGTAAACTCTGCTCAATCAAGGTGTGAGATTTCAGTCAACTCACAAGAATGGAGACTATGCGACTGTAAAGTCAAACATTACCATGGTAACCACAAATGGATCCATGGTACAAATTCAGTGTTATAGATTTTCATTGATTTTCGTTGGAGGTTCAAACTTGGCCTTTCCTTGCCTCAATGCACCATATTCCATCGACGGGTGAGGTTATTTTTACTATTTCTCTCGGTAACTACTAAGGAAGGCTGATGGTGCCAGAGAGCACGTGAAGATTTCGCTGCGTTCTGCCGGGATACAGTCAAATGTCACAGCCTGGAGAAGCCAGAATTCAGCTCACAATTGTTTAAAAGCATGATTTTCTTGCACATATTCGCTAAAATATGTACAGCAAAATCATGCAGACCAGACTTGATGTGCTGAGTGGCCTAATTCTGCTCCTATGGCCTTACGGTCTAAAACCAGATATTTTGTAACCAGGAGTCCCAGATCATAATAAATGAAAAAGCAGAAGTGAAGCTAGGAAACTACATTTCTTCATCAGCTGTTTATTTAATCTCCTCCTAAATGTTGTGATGCCTTGGTTTTGATGGCCACTGATGATAATTCATTCCAGCCTCAAATAAATGTTTGTGTAAAGCAAAAATATCTACTAACTTCCTCTTTGCTGTATTTAGAAGTGATCCAGATTTATGGCATCCCATCCACCCTTAGCTGATTTACTGATCAGTGGGGAAAATTCCTTTCATTTTTTCTGTTTTAAACCTAATTAGATCTTCCTTGACCTTCACTCCTTTGGTGATTACAGCTTCTTAGAGTCTCCCTGTGCTGTCAATAGGAGAGTGAGGATAGCTCTATAGTTTCCTGTTGTGCAGACTCATAAATCTAAACCAATCAGCTAATGGGCCACCAGGAAAACTGACCACATAATATACTGGAATGAGAATTCCTTTGGTCATGATGTGGTGCAGAACAAGGAACTCACTAGTAAAGGTTTAATTATTCAACAGTCCACTAGTACTACTGACTGAAAATGTCAATCATTAACCCAGAATTTCCACCTACACACTAATTCTATTACTCAGGTTGTAAATATAAATATGAAGATTTGCTCTGTTTTGCTAAATGCTTACAATTAAATATAAACAAATGAATAAAATGTAAATGCACACTGTGCTGGTTTTCAGCTGCAACAACCTGCATTCAGTCCTGAGGTCCGGTCCTATCCAGGTGAAGATTGCATCTTCTCTGTTGGGATGATATGGTTTCCCCTACATCCCAAAGAGCATGCTGGTTAGTAAGTTAATTGGCCATTTTAAATTGCCCCTGTGGTGCACAGGAGTGGTAGAATTTAGGGGCGGCTTATTTGAGATTCAAGATTATTTAATGTCATTTCCTGCACACAAGTGTAAGGAGAATGAAGTAATTGTTACTCCGAATCCAATGCAGCACAAAAAACAAACACAAAATATAAAGAACACAATAATATTAACAAAAAACATACAATAAATATAAATACATAAGATAAGTAGCTTATATACTGTAGATCAGCGGTCCCCAACCACTGGGCCACGGACCGGTACCGGGTCGCAAAGCATGTGCTACCGGGCCGTGAGGAAACAATATGAGTCAGCTGCACCTTTCCTCATTCCCTGTCACGCACTGTTGAACTTGAACATAGGATTGCCAACTGTCTCGTATTTGCCGGGACATCTCGGAAATTGGGCTAAATTGGTTTGTCCTGTATTTCCCCCGCTAAGGTACAGCGTTCCTATGAAACCTTTCGTGCCGAAATGGCGTGAAGCGAAGAAGCAATTACCATTAATTTATATGGGAAAAATTTTTGAGCATTCTCAGACACAAAAAATGACCTAACAGATCGTACCAAATAACACATAAAACCGAAAATAAATAACACTAACATTGTAAAAGCAGGAATGATATGACAAAATGGATAATGGATCTGAATGTGTGGCTGAGGAACTGGCGCAGGAAGCAAGGATTTACGTTCTTGGACCACTGGGGTATGTTTCGGGGTAAGGATGAATTGTACGAAAGGGACGGGTTGCACCTTAATAAGCGGGACACCAGCATTCTGGCAGGCAGGTTTGCCTCTGCAACACGGGTGTGTTTAAACTAAGTAGTGGGGGGGAGGGGATGAACTGGAAATATAAGGATGGAGATAAAGGGAAAGTGAGAATAAGGAAAGTTAAGAAAGACAGCAGAATCAACAGAGCAGAAAGCTCAAGAAGGGATCGTACAGTATGGCCAAGTGAAATAGGAATTGAAATGGGAGGTGAGGGGAGTAATGAATTAAAAGTATTATACATGAATGCACGGAGTATAAGAAATAAAGTAGATGAGCTTGAGGCTCAGTTGGAAATTGGTATGATGTTGTGGGAATAACAGAGACATGGCTTCAAGTGGACAGGGCCTGGGAAATGAATATTCAAGGGTATACGTCCTATCAAAAGGACAGACTGATGGGCAGAGGGGTGTGGGGTGGCTCTGTTGGGGAGGAATGATATTCAGCCCCTTGTGAGGGGGGACATAAAATCAGGAGACATAGAGTTAGTATGGATAGAACCGAGAAATTCTAAGGGTAGAAAGACCCTAATGGGAGTTATCTACAGGCCCCCAAACAGTAGTCTGGATGTAGGCTGTAAGTTGAATCAAAAGTTAAAATTGGCATGTCGCAAAGGTAATGCTACAGTTGTTATGGGGGACTTCAATATGCAGGTAGACTGGAGGAATCAGGTTGGTACTGGACCCCAAGAAAGGGAGTTTGTGGAGTTCTTCCGAGATGGATTCTTAGGACAGCTTGTACTGGAGCCTACCAGAGAGAACGCAATTCTAGATTTAGTGTTGTGCAATGAACCGGATTTGATCAGGGACCTCGAGGTAAAGGAGCCATTAGGAGGTAATGACCATAATTTGATAAGTTTTAATCTACAATTTGAGAGGGAGAAGGGAAACTTGGAAGTGTCAGTATTACAGTTGAACAAAGGGAACTATGGTGCTATGAGGGAGGAGCTGGCTAAAGTTCAATGGAACAATACCCTAGCAGGGATGACAGTGGAACAGCAATGGCAAGTGTTTCTGGGAATAACGTGGAAGGTGCAGGATCAGTTTGTTCCAAAGAGGAAGAAAGATCCTAAGGGGAGTAAGGGGAGGCCGTGGCTGACAAGGGGAGTAATGGACAGTATAAAAATAAAAGAGAAGAAGTATAACATAGCAAAGACGAGTGGGAAGCCGGAGGATTGGGAAATTTTTAAAGAGCAACAGAAGGTAACTAAAAAGGCAATACGCAGAGAAAAAAATGAGGTACGAAGGTAAACTAGCCAAGAATATAAAGGAGGATAGTAAAAGCTTCTTTAGGTATGTGAAAAGGAAAAAAATAGTTAAGACCAAAATTGGGCCCTTGAAGACAGAAGCCGGTGAATTTATTATGGGGAACAAGGAAATGGCAGACGAGTTGAACAGGTACTTTGGATCTGTCTTCACTGGGGAAGACACAAACAATATCCCAGATATAATAGTAGCCAAAGGACCTAGGGTAATGGATGAATTGAAGGAAATTTATATTAGGCAGGAAATGGTCTTGGATAGGCTGTTGGGTCTGAAGGCTGATAAGTCCCCGGTCCTGATGGTCTGCATCCCAGGGTACTTAAGGAGGTGGCTTTAGAAATCGTGGACGCATTGGTAATCATTTTCCAATGTTCTATAGATTCAGGATCAGTTCCTGTGGATTGAAGGGTGGCTAGTGTTGTCCCTCTCTTCAAGAAGGGAGGAAGAGAGAAAACAGGGAATTATAGACCCGGTTAGCCTGACGTCAGTGGTGGGAAAGATGCTGGAGTCAATTATAAAAGATGAAATTACAACACACCTGGATAGTAGTAACAGGATTGGTCCCAGTCAGCATGGATTTATGAAGGAGAAATCGTGCTTGACTAATCTTCTGGAATTTTTTGAGGATATAACTATGAAAATGGACAAGGGAGAGCCAGTGGATGTAGTGTACTTGGACTTTCAGAAAGCCTTTGATAAAGTCCCACATAGGAAATTAGTGGGCAAAATTAGGGCACATGGTATTGGGGGCAGAGTACTGACATGGATTGAAAATTGGCTAGCTGACAGAAAACAAAGAGTAGCGATTAATGGGTCCCTTTTGGAATGGCAGGCGGTGACCAGTGGGGTACCGCAGGGTTCAGTGCTGGGACCGCAGCTGTTTACAATATATATTAATGATTTAGATGAGGGAATTAAAAGTAACATTAGCAAATTTGCCAATGACACAAAGCTGGGTGGCAGTGTGAAATGTGAGGAGGATGTTATGAGAATGCAGGGTGACTTGGACAGGCTGGGTGAGTGGGCAGATGCATGGCAGATGCAGTTTAATGTGGATAAATGTGAGGTTATCCACTTTGGTGGTAAGAACAGGAAGGCAGATTATTATCTAAATGGAGTCAAGTTAGGAAAAGGGGAAGCACAACGAGATCTAGGAGTTCTTGTACATCAGTCACTGAAAGCAAGCATACAAGTACAGCAGGCAGTGAAGAAAGCTAATGGCATGCTGGCCTTCATAACAAGGGGAATTGAGTATAAGAGCAAAGAGGTCCTTCTGCAGCTGTACAGGGCCCTGGTGAGACCACACCTGGAGTACTGTGTGCAGTTTTGGTCTCCAAATTTGAGGAAGGACATTCTTGCTATTGAGGGAGTGCAGCGTAGATTCACAAGGTTAATTCCCGGGATGGCGGGACTGTCATATGTTGAAAGATTGGAGTGACTGGGCTTGTATACTCTGGAATTTAGAAGGCTGAGAGGGGATCTTATTGAAACATATAAGATTATTAAGGGATTGGACACACTGCAGGCAGGAAGCATGTTCCCACTGATTGGTGAGTCCAGAACCAGAGGCCACAGTTTAAGAATTAGGGGTAGGCCATTTAGAACGGAGTTGAGGAAAAACTTTTTCACCCAGAGAGTGGTGGATGTATGGAATGCTCTGCCCCAGAAGGCTGTGGAGGACAAGTCTCTGGATGCTTTCAAGAAAGAGATGGATAGAGCTCTTAAAGATAGCAGAATCAAAGGTTATGGGGATAAGGCAGGAGGAACCGGATACTGATTGTGGATGATCAGCCATGATCACAGTGAATGGCAGTGCTGGCTCGAAGGGCTGAATGGCCTACTCCTGCACCTATTGTCTATTGTCTATAAATACACAGCCTATATAAAGTAGAAATAATGTATGTACAGTATAGTCGGGAAGATGAAGGCAAAACCGATTTGTGGGGGAAAAAATCGGCACGTACACGCACATCACATGCGCACGTCATGCATGCGCACACAGGTGCCCGCGCAAGGCTTCATGGTCATGGTAGTCTTTCCTGGGGTAAAGTGTCCCCGGGATTTGACTGCTACTTTTGTCCCTTATTTGGGAGTGAGAAACTTGGCAACCCTAAAAAAGACATGTTGAGGTGAGTTTAACCCTACTTGAACACTACCCCACGCCCCCCCCCCCACCCCCGGCGGTTGGTCCGCAAGAATATTGTCAATATTAAACCGGTCTGCAGTGCAAAAACAGTTGGGGACCCCTGCTGTAGATAGATTAAGTGTATGCCTATAACATGACTCTAGGCTGTACATAAGGTGGATGACGGGGAATAATGGAGTAGTGAGGAGTTAGTGGGTGGAGGTGTTATCAGCCTTACTGCCTGGTGAACGTAACTGGTTTTGAGTCTGGTCGTTCTCCTCCCTACTGGAAGTTGGTCAAACAGTCCAAGAGCAGGATGTGTGGGATCTTTAGTGATTTTACTGGCCCTTTTCTACACCTTTCTGTATACATATCCTTGACGGTGGGTAGGCTGGTGCCAGTGATGCATTGGGCAGTTTCAACTGCCCGTTGCAGAGCCTTGCTGTCCGCTGCAGGGCAGTTTTTGTATCAAGCAGTGATACAGCTTGCTAGGATGCTCTCTACTGCACATTTGTAGAATGGCGTCAGTGTGGAATATGGGGACAACAAAGTGGGGTTAGTACAGGATCCATGTGCTTGATAGTCAGCTCAAACTTGGGAGGCTGAAGGGCCTGGTCCCCTGTAACCTTATTCCAATAATATATGTCGGTAAAACAGTGAATCAAAGAATTTGCATTCCAATGCCCTCTCTCATTGAATCAGGATTAATGTGCCTCACATGAAGAAATATCTCCAAATAAAAAATATCTGCTCACAGGTTTACGGAAGTAATCACCAGAATGAGGGTATTGCAGTCTGGCTTTAGTGGGCAGAAAGTGGGCATGCTCGCTCACATCTGTTTATCAGGTAGATGTTGGAAATCACTGCTGGCATTAGCTGCATCAGAGGAGTGGGAGTGGTTTATTATCACTGCCTTTGTTTCCACTGATTTCTCAGCAGCCGCTCTGACTGAGAACAATATGAAGCTCGGTGACCAACACAATGCAAGCATCTTGTGTTGACTGTACTGTTGTACGATGAGTAGACTGGATAGGAATAGGGCAGCAGATTCACTGAGCACCTTGAGCAAAGTTCTGGATTGTGCTCGCTCTACGCTGACATACCCCCTGACCTTATGTTTGCAGGGAAGCGTGTCATTTTCTGAGCCTTTTGGCAACTTCAGCATACATTAAGTTCAAAGTTCAAAGTAAACTTATTATCAAAGTATACATGGTCCTGTGCCTTGTCCCATTTAATTGCACCCATACTATGACCCTCCAGGCTCTTCATCCATGTAGTTATCCAAACTTCCATTAAATGTTAGAATTGAGCCCGCATCTATTTCACTGGCCCCATGTTCTATCCCTCTATGCAATGCTCATTCAAATCCTTGTGCAGATGCAACTTCAACATTGTTACTATTCCTACCTACTCCAGGAGCTTATTGCAGATGCCAGATACTCTTTGCAAGAAAAATACACTCCTCAGACCCCCTTAAAAACACTAACCTCTCATCATAAACCTTTGCCTCTGCAGAATCTATCTACCCTATCTATGTCTCTTATAACTTTATCTGCCTCAGTCATGTCACCGCTCAGCTTCTTTCACTCCAGAATAAAGAACATACCCAGTCTATCCAATTCCTCCTCACCACTCGGACCCTTTAATCGAGGCATCCTCCTTGTGGATTTCTTCTACAACCTCTCTAACTTCAACAGGGTCATTCCTACAGGACGACAACCACAACTGCACACAATCCTGTAAGTGCAGCCTAACCTAAGTTTTGTTCAACTGTCATATGATATCCCAAATCTTATATCTATTAAATATCCAGTAAAAGGCAAGCACACCGTGAGCCTTCTACACCACTCTGGCTACCTACATTGCCACTTCCAGGAACTCGTATACTTGTACCCCAAGGTCAAGGTTTCAGCAACAATCCCCAGGGCCCTGCCATTCACTGTATATATTCTGCCTAGTTTAACTTGCCAAAATGCACCTCTATTTGCTGTGCCACCATGGAAGCTTTGCTTTAAGGCTGAAGCTTACTCTGGTTGCTACCATCCGAAGTGATAGGAAACTGCACAAATTTGAATGAGGTCCATATAGAAGTATATAAGGCCCATTTGGGCTCTTGTTTGTTGGTGGGAAACTGTTTCAAGTACCTTCTTTAATTGATCGCACCCTCTTCAGCAGGGGACCTGGTTTGGTGTAATGCAAAAGGTAGCTTTGTTGAACTGTACAAAAAAACAGGTGCAATTGAATTTCAAACTCATGGTCCTTTTGTGAACTGAGCTGGTTAAGCGAATGCAGTGTACCAGAGAGAAACTTTAAAACAAGGCTCATGCCTTTAGCCTTCTGAACTTAAAATAAGTAGGAGGGCATTCCTTCAACCTGCTGGAGCCTTAGGTCCCACATCATCAGGCTCAGGAACAGGAACAGCTATTACCCTTCAACCACGAGGCTCCTGATGGATAACTTCACTTACCACAACACTGAACTGATACCACAACCTATGAACTCACTTTCAAAGACTTTACAACTCATGTTCTCAGTATTATTTATTTAGTTACTTATTTATTATTAGTACTATTTGTTTCTTTTTTGTGTTTGCACAGTTTGTCTTCTTTTGCACATTTGTTTTTTGTCCGTCATGCGCAGTGTTTCATTGATTCTATTGTTTTTTTTTGTTCTATTGCGAATGTCTGCAAGAAAATGAATCTCAAGGAGAATACAGTTGCATACGGCATACATACTCTGTATACCTATGTATTATTGGGTGGGAATACGTATTTCATATCAGGGAAATAGAAACTTCACAAACTTCTCAATGGTTTGATTTTGAGACCCTTAAGCAGCTTGTTGGTTTTCTTTATAGCCTGAAAACAATGCATGATGCCAGCAGATACAGGCTCCAGGTAGAGTCGGTGGTGAGGAAGGCAAATGCCATGTTAGCATTCATTTCAAGAGGTGTCGAATATAAGAGCAGGGATGTGGGCTGAGGATTTACAAGGCACTGGTGAGGCCTCACCTTGAGTATTGTGAACAGTTTTGATTTCCTTATCTAAGAAAAGATCTGCTGGCATTTAAGAGGGTTCAGAAGAGGTTCACAAGGAGGGGTTCTGAGTTGGATGATCAGCCACGATCATAATAAATGGTGGGCAGGCTCGAAGGGCCGAATGGCCTACTCCTGCACCTATTTTCTATGTTTCTATGTTTCTATGATGCAGGGAATGAAAATGTTATCATAGGTGGAACGTTTGATGGCTCTGGGTCTGTACTCGTAGAGATTTAGAAGGATGAGGGGAGTTCCGATTGAAACCTTTCAAATGTTGAAAGGCCTAGACAGAGTAGATGTGGAAAAATTTTTCCCATGGTGGGGGAGTCTAGGACAAGAGAGCATAGCCGCAGGATAGAGGGGCACCCATTTAAAACAGAGATGCGGAGAAATTTCCTTAGCCAGAAGGTGGTGAATTTGTGAAATTTTTTACCAGAGGCAGTTGTGGAGGCCAGGTCATTGGGTGTATTTAAGGCAAAACTTGGTAGATTCTTGATTGGACACAGCATCAAAGGTTAGAGGGGGAAGGCTGGGTAGTGGGGTTGAGGAGGGGAAAAAAGGATCAGCCATGACTGAAAAGCGAAACAGACTTGATGGGCCAAATGGCTTAATTCTGCTTCTATGCCTTATGGTTTTATGAAATAACCAATGGTGCTCAGTTTATAATGTTCATAGTGCTATATCCCATTTGTACTTGCATATATATAGGGAGGATGTGACATCTATGTTATTGGAGAAACAATGATCTTATTGGTAAGATATTCATATGATTGCTCTGTGGCGGAGGTAGAAAACCATAATAACTATTGCCACCTACCTCATAAATAGGGCAGAGAAATGTCAGCAAACCTGTTAAATGTGTTTGCTAGCTATCAGAGATCCTAATTTCTAAATGTATATTTCCTGCTGCAAGGAAAATTTTTTGACACCCTTAATTATAACTGTCAGCAACATGTTGAAGGAAACTTCAATGAAAAATTCTAGGTACAATAACTATCAAGTGCAGGTTGTTTCTTCCCCAAATGCACTGAGAATTGCATGTACCTTGTTATAAGTTTTCAAATTAACAGTTTCGCTCATCCATGTCCTTAGGGAAAGTGTCTTTTCCCGGCTTGTCTTTTCCGGACACTAGGGGGCAACGGAGAGCTGGAATCCAGTCAGAGCGACATTGTTTCTGTGGATTGTGGGTTGACTGGAGGCTTTTCTAGTGCATTTCAGTAAGAAATTGCTTCCCTATCTAAAACAAGCAGATAGACATATGGGAGAGACTACTTTGCATTACTGTTGAGTATTGCTTACTGGAATTTGAATGTGCTGGGAGTGATACTTTAATCTCACCAACCACACAGTTGATGCTTCTGGCACAACAGTGACGTGGCAAAATTTTAAAAAAAGAAAATTTCATGGCATAGAAAATTAACTCCTCAAAGGGAGTGATGCACGAACTTACAGCTAATCAGATATTTCAGAAGCGTGGTTCGCACAAAACACTTCTTCAGTAGTTGGATTAAACTGGCATAAACTCTTGACCAAGCCCTGACTTGTAGGTTGAAGAAATATTCTTTGTTCACATTGCACTACTCTGAAAACACTTCCCACTATGAGAGGGCAGGGGAGAGTCAACCATTACTCCTAAAGCTGGCAAAAAACGTGCCTGCCTAATGGTCAGGTTGCTAGGGCTCTTGTGTTGTAAGCCAGAAAATCAAAGGCTTAATACCCCAGGAACTCCAAGCACAGGAGTCTAAATTCTGATGTTAAAAGAGCAGTGCATGGTGCTGCCATTTTGCACAAGATGTCAGGAAGTCTAGAAACATAGTGGTCAGTGCAATGCTATTATAGCTTGGGGTGTCGGAATTCAGGGTTCAGTTCCAGCGTCGTCTGTAAGGAGTTGTCCCCATGACTGTGTGGGTTTCCTCTGGGTGTTCTGGTTTCTTCCCACAGTACAAAGATGAACCAGTTATTAGCTTAATTGGTCATTGTAAATTGTCCTGTGATTAGGCTAGTCAGGGGTTGCTGGGCGGCGCAGCCTATTCCGTGCTGTATCTCAATAAATATATAAGCCTAGGAGCAGAGTTAGGCCATTCAGCCCATCCAGTCTGCACTGCCATTCCACCAAGGCTGATTTACTGTTAAATAGGTGGGTAGCACAGCTCGTTGGGCTGGAAGGGCCTGGTCAGCCCTGTATCTCTAAATAAAATAAGTAAACAAACTGCGGAGGAGTTAAAATACCTACCCCTTCATTTAAAACAGACTAGCTGATTAATGTCAGTTGCTGTATTTTGGAGCTTGGAGCTTGTTGTGTATAAATTGGCTGCTCATTTCCTATGTTGCCGAAGTGACCATACCATAAAATACAACACAGGCTGCAAAGCCTCTAAAAATGTCCTGAACTTGACAATGGAGTGACATAGATGGAAATCTTTCCTCGTCGCTTTCATACCATTAGCATTCTGCAGAAATTCAGGTTTGGATATATTTATCACAGGTACATTGAAACATACTGGCACTTAATCCCCTTTCGTTTAAGTCTTTGATTTTGGATATACTGTTTCAAAAGTTTACAAGAACTCTGTCTATTGCCGTTTTGCCTGTTTTGTAGACAATGGCAGGACTGTAACTGTGTTCAAACACATAGTTGCTTTAAAATGTAAGGGCTGGCAGATGATCAGGTCAGTGTGCACGCAGCGGACTCCACATATGCTGCAGTGGCTGCTTTCCTGGCCTTCAGTGCGACAGCAGTGATTGTATTTTGCAGTTGGTAGTAACTCCAGGAACAACGCCAAAACTCCCTCAAGGCACGCTGATGTCCCTTTAATGACCCGGACTCATTTAGGGTTGGGGGTAGTTCACGAGCTATCGAGCACATTCTCACTTTTACTAGATTACAGGAATTAATGAACCCTTGCATTCCAAAGGGGTTACTGCTGGGGTGTCCATGGACAAACACACTTTGGCACCATGTTCGGGTTATGTGACAATGGTAACAATGGAATGTGCTGATTTACAGTTTCTCTGTCTGAATACACACCAAGTTATTCAAAGGTCATTATTACTAATACTGCACATTGCAATCTTATCTGATGCGTGGCACACACTGTACACATCCTTTAATAAGCTTTGTCAATAGCTGGATGAGAAAGCGTAACCGTCAACCTAGTCCCTAACGGGCTCAGACATGGCAGAACTAATGCAACAACTGGGTTTACAACACTTTCCAAATAACCAGAGGGGCATTAACTTATTAAATGGGATTAAATTGGTCAATGGATCTTAGAAGTAGATGTTACAACGTAAACACAAACCTGCAATGTCTGTAAATGCAGAATGCACAAAGCAGCTGATTGCCACTCTCTGCGGGGACTCGTTTCAAGAATGAAACTCAGTGTGGCTTCTCCAGAGAGGAATAACTTGGGTACATCTCGAAAGTACATCTGCCTGTTGGGCACCCTCTTTTAGATTTAAGAGTGTGAAAATTAACATTCTCTCTCCTTTGCCTTCTTTGTTAAAACATTCGGGATAAGAGGAAAGTACTTGGCCACTGATGCCTGTGCTGTGAATTTGGAAGAGTTACCTAGTCCCGAGACCACTGCTGTTTTTTCATAATCATGTACAGTTGGTTGCTCAGCTTCAACTAAGCTTCCAACCACTTTTTAAAGCCTATATATGGGACCAATTTTCACCTTTTTCCAGGGAATATGTTGTCAGATCACAGGACCTTGCTGGGTAAAAGATAAAGTCTGGATAGGTTCCATCAATTGATTTAAATTATTAATATTTGGATACTGAGACTGCATAGTATTGTATACATAGACTGCAATTTTAGAGGCATTATAGTATTTTTATGTAAATGCCTTCAAAATTGCTAATCGTCTTGGAAGCTGCTATTAATCTTGTCAAAGGAGGACTGTCCTAATTTTTCTAATTAGTCTTCATTTGAAGTCCCTCTTTGTTAGTAATATCCTGTTAAGCTTCCTCTATACTCCTTCTGTCTTTTTTTTTAATCTTTCCTGAGCTATTCTGCCTGAAGTTATCTACAACACTCCAGTACCAATAAGACTTAACCAGTGATATCTAAATTCTAACACACTTTGGTTTTGTATTCTATGTTCCTATGTCATTCTTGGTAAGTGAAATGTCATTATCTACTTAATCTTGAACCACTTACCTCATAGAAGAAAAGCAAGCTCCCACTGATGATCTAATCATAATGCCATTGCATTAATGAAGAGTGAAGGGCTATGTGGGACAGAAGGGTCGGATTGATCCTGGGGTAGTTTAAAGGGTCAGCACAGCATCGTGGGCTGAAAGGCCTGTACTGCACTTTGCCGTTTTATGTTCTGTATTCTATGCATTGTCAGCTGGTTGTATTTAGTCTTATAAAAATGTGCAATTATACTGGAGTTGGTTGTCTAGTTACACCCTGAAAATTAATGAGCAAGTCTAATGGTCAGCAAACACTTCTTCTAACATGTTATCCAAAGTTTCAAGTATCTTACGCAGTGAATATATAATAATGCAAATGATTTGAGAGTCTGCTATGACCTATATACACTGGCACTGGCAAAACCAAGTCACTCATGCGATGATTATTTCATAACCCGGAACCCATTACTTAGCAAACCTGAAAACGTTGTGATCTGTGAGGAGGATAGCAAAAGACTTCAAGTGTGTATAGACAGGCTGGTGGAACGGGTGGAGAAGTGGCCAAAGAGAATTAACACAGAAAAATGATACATTTTGGTAGGGCCAATAGACGAAAACGAGCAGGTGTACAGAGATCTAGGGATGAGTGTGTATGAATGATTGAAAGGGTAAAGTCAAGTTGAGAAAGCTGTTTAAAACGCACTAGGGATCATGAGCTTTATAGATTGGTGGACCAAAAGCAAGGCAAGGAAAATGAGCTTATGATTTGGCATCTACTGGAGAACTCTGTCCTTTTCTGTTGAGAAACTTCAAGGCAGTATGAAGGCCACGGGTACTGAAGCAATTTAGAGAAATTGTTCCAGAGTTGGAGGACCTTAATTACTTGGATCTACTAGGGTCACACTCATTGGGACAGTGGAAGATATGATAGAGGTATTAAAATCATAAGGAAAAATTGTTTTTTATGAACGTGTAATTAGAATTCAGTGTGCACTGCTAAGTGAAGACAGATTAAATTGTGGCATTCAAAAGAAAACTAGATAAGCATCAGAAAGGAAAAAAATAGGGTTTAGAGTGAAAGGACATGGAAAGTATAACGAGTGGCTTGTTGCTGCATAGAATTGGCATGTAGAATTGATAGAATGAATGGACTGCACCTGCAGTGTAATCTTCCTGTGATCTCATGATTCAGATCATTTGATTCCATTTATGCCCTGGGCTTTGGTTCTGGTGCTATTTGTACATAAATTCCACCATATTTTCCTCCCTCTACATTGGGGGGGGGGTAAATTAACTTCTATAGGAAGCAGAACACCCATATGATACTGAATAGGCTTTTCAGACCATCGAGCATGCTACACCATTTTGCTAATATAATCAAAAGGTAGTTGAACAGGTACACGGACAGGAAAGGTATGAAGAGATGTAGGTCATATCCAGCTTGGCCAGTATGGATCAATTGGACAAAAGGGCCTATCTTTGTGTGTGCAAGACTCTGTGACTCCATGACTCTATGACATCATTTGTGTATAGCCTGTCTTTACCGCCAAAAAACATTCCACATTCTACTTGGAAGAATGTCTGGGGTTTGTCCAAAACAACAGAATGAACCTCAAAAAAATGAAATGCTAATATCTATATTACATTATTCCAATCAACTAATTCTCTGCTCAGTGTTTGAGAAGACGATTCTCTAATAAAAAGGGCATTGGATTTGAACAATAGCATTTGACGTTTACAGTTCGCAGTCATCTGGAATATTTGCATCAGAAAATAAAAGAATGCAAGGGTTCAGTTGTGCATGCCATGGAGAAAATTAAACTGTGGTTTCTGAAAACCTCCTACCTACCAAATTGGTGGCGTTTGTTCTATTAGCACCATTGTGTTACCAGTCCTCTCCACAAAAACAATTTGCACAAAGGCACACACTTACTGGCTCTAATAGCAGGTTTCCAACAGAGGGAGGCTGTCTAATAAAATGAGGTTGAGGCATCACACAGCTCTAAATGAATGGAACACTATTGAAAAGATTTACGGCTTGGATAAACGTCGTACTGCATTGTTGCAGACGGCAATGTTAAAGCAAGTACATTTATCAGTTGAATCAGTGAAGCCGGTTTGAGTTTTTTTACATTCGGATAATGTGGAAAACCAGTGCAATAAATTGATCTGAATACTTTAATACTCTTATGTGGAGATGGTTGAGGGTCTTAATCATTTTCATTCTAAACAAGAATAGATTAGGGGATCCTTTTACTTGGCTGTCATTGCATTTAGCATTCAAGAAGTTATAATATTGAGCCAGAATAGGATAACGGTGCAGAGATAAAATTTGTGACAAGCACTCCTTTTAAAGCAGATGGGGCATTGTGAAGTGCATTCCTCTGAGCCTTCTACCGTTACTGTGTCAATGTTTACTTTTTACCCTCAGCTCACCTATGGACCCTTTTCCAGACCTTTGAAAAAAAATGTTCCAACTGGGCTGGATCAAATTACTGGCTGCATTCCATGGTGCGGGTTAGAAACGTGAGCACCACGCACTGTGAAGGGTGCTGAAAGAGGAGTTTGTGTAAATTATACAAAACAGGAAGGAAACACAGGCAAACTCAAAGCCTGCAGTGGACAGTATAAGGTAACACTGCCTGTGGTGTGATGTGCCTTGGCCTTGGATACCTCACCTATATGACATACTAAGCTATATCCAAGCAGTGTTTGGCTTTGTCATAATATAAGGTGCTCTTAAGCAAGGCACTGTTTTAGGTGATAGAACTAGAGCTATGAAGTTATGAAGGTCTAATTGGTTTTTGAGCTATCTCAGGACTAAGTCTGAGACCTGAGTCTTGATGATGGATGATGTTCAGAAACAGTTGGGGATACTGCAATGATTTATAGAAGAAAATTGAAAAAAATGCTTTTTTAATTTAATAGCTGGAACTGGTCATCAGGGATAATGGAGTTCCATATTAAACTGCAGCTGTCTACAATATTTCTGGTGTTGAACGGTAAACAATTACTTTAGTCCCATTTGCTCCTTCACCATTACAATTTTTCTGAGAGATTACGGGTGATAATGCTAACACTAGCTCAACAAATTGTGCGACAGACAAATGGAGACTTGTTCATTTGCTTTTCACTGAGCAGTTAAGAAAAATACACCACTCTTTTCCTTTCAGTTGCGAGAGGTGAAGCTGTCTCATCACTTTAAGTCAATGTAAAAATGTACCCCAGCTCCTACCGAGGCTCAAGGAGATCTGTTAAATTATGTCCCTGCTCTTAATGTGCTGCCCTACAATCCCCTGAGGCTTTCCCCGTCAATGTAACTGATGTAATAGCTACAATGATAGGAGGTGACATTATCAGCCTCCCCACTCAGTTCACCTCTGGGCACATTTGCTTGGTTCCCTGGTGGCAGTCTGCCTGAAGAAGGCTGCCCGACTGAGCTGTCCACAGTTCCTCATGGACTAGTGGTTCCTTTCAGATGAAGAACTTGCAGCTATTTGTTGTGCTCTTCCCCTGTCAAAATGATCTAGAGGCCTGATCGTTACGCAAAGAGTTGCACATTATGTTTGTTTTGAAAAAACAAGATCTTACTGGCATGAGCTGTTGCAAATGCTTTGAGTGTACTTCTGGCCTAGTGCTAGCTGGGTCACATATGCTGCCGGAGTTTGAGTCGGAGGCTCACCAGCACCATCTCCGAGGGCAATTGGGGATGACCAATAAATGCTGACCCTTGCCAGCACTGCCCTCAAGCCATTACATGCAGGAAGGAAGATCTGCATGCTGACAACCTGTGACATGAGCACAACACAAAGGCAACCTGACAGCATCGAGTGTATCTTGATCTTTTTTAAATTGAAATAAAATCACAAACGTATATTCTTTTGGAGAAGCTAATCGCTGCATGCAAAAGCTACTTAAATATCTTTAAGAAATGCCAACTGTGTACATAAATAGAAGTATTGAAATTCATAGTAGCTTTGCTATCAACCTCAGCTTCTGTGAAGTGCGATTCTTTTTTTAATTCCTCCTTTACCTCTCACTCTCGTGCCCAATTTTGCAATATCAGGCAATAAGAATTAGAATATTTTTTGGCCGTTGTGGATATATCAGACCCAATACTGCAGACAGCTTTATACTTATGTGACAAATAAACAAAAAACTTGGAGCTTGTTATTTGGATATGTTTGTGAATCATTTAATTAAATTACTTTCAGTATTAAACATTATGGATTCCCAGTTTCTTTGTAAAGTAAGTCACATTTCATAGAGTGAATGTGACTCAAAGTCCACACATTTCATGGATTAAGTGTGTCAATGGTAGTTTGCTGGGAGTCTAACATCCTATAATTTGAAAGAGAAGATCTATTTCCATGGAATAAAAAGTGAATATTTAGTTTTCCATAATTTTCCTGCTAAAAACCTGATTTTGAATTCGTGAAAGCCACACATAATGTTTTATTAGTTAGTTTGAGACTCCACCAGGAGTTGACTGAATGTCATTACTCCATCACAATAGTATCATAGGTCTGCTGCTCCTTCCAATAGTGGATCTATGAAACAAAGTCAACAACCTGGCCTTGCAAATATTGAATGACCTATCAAATATTGAAAGACCTAGTTAGAGTGGACTCGGGCGGATGTTTCCTATAGTGGGGAAATCTAAGACCAGAAGGAACAGCCTTAGAATGGATGTCCTTTTAGAAAAGAGATGAGGAGGAATTTCTTTAGTCAGAGGGTAGTGAATCCGTGGAATTCATTGCCGCAGATGGCTGTGGAGGCCATCTCGTTGGGTATATTTAAAGCGGAGGTTGAAGAGTTCTTGATTAGTAAGGGTATCAAAAGTTACTGGAGAAGGCAGGAGAATGGAGTTGAGAGAGGTAATAAATCAGCCATGATGGAATGGTGGAGCTGAATCAATGGGCTGAATGGCCTTATTCTACTCCTACATCTTAAGGTCTTATGGTCTTGTGGTGATTGCTTTCCTGAGGTCAAGTTGAAGTTTATTGTAAGACTAAAGAAGGAGAACATTTCTCACCTTCTGACCTGTGCTGCATCTCCCCTTGCCAGTCCTCGATACTGACGGGGAGTGGCCATTTCTGAAGCGGTTGAATCTATACTCAGAACAAGGGTGAATTTTCGCAGAGTACTCCTGTTTTAATCTTTGCCAAAGATCAGTGGACACCTCATTCAATCATGTTAAGCGGGCTTCCATCAAATGTGAAGCTCAAAAGCACTTCACCTGCCAAACTCTGGGACCTTATCTCTAAGCAGTTAAGATCAAAACCTCCTTCAGCCCTGAATACATTTTTAAGGACTGTTATTTCTATCTCTGACATTTTTCTACCATTAACTTACAAACATTTAAGAGCATGCTAAACTATTTCTGCAGTAACTCAAATACAGACGCTACATACCTGGGAAAAGTGGTAACTCAGGTAACGTTGGTTCCTCTGTACTTACAGCAGTATTACCACCTGTAAAACAGTTACAAGATCTCAAATCAGACGTAGAGCATGCAAATGGCTCTGGAGCTGTTACTTGTAGTCAAACTATACAGCGATCCACTTCCTCTGGGCAGAATCTCTTTCTCTGTGGATGTGGATTCCAAATCACCATATCCACAATGAAGAAAGGGGATGAAGGTTATTCTGTTAGTAAGTGTTAAAAGATAATTGTGGAATGAATTCTGAGTTCTTGTACATTCAATTTAATTAGCAATGAATAATGCAATACCTCCAGTGGATCGGAGGAACTCAGCTCATGTGCCGAAACAAAGACTAAGGTGTGGGGGCTGGTGCCAGGGGAGGGAAGAAGTGACTGGGAGGTGAACACGCATGAAATGCTGGAGGATCTCAGCAGGTCAGGCGGCATCTACGGAAAGGAATAAAGAGTTGACATCTTGGGTTGAGACAGTTCTTGAGGGCCAGAAAGGAAGAGGGTAGAAGTTGAAGCAAGATGGGGGAGCATAAGGAGTACAAGCTAGAAGGTGGTAGGTGAAGCCAGGTAAGAGGGGATGTAGGTAGGTGGGGAGTGAGGAATGAAGTGAGAAGCTGGGAGGTGCTAGGTGGAAAAGGTAAAGGGCTGATGAAGAAGGAATCTCACTGGAGAGGGGAATGCACCATGTGAGGAAGGGAAGGAGGAGGGGTCAAAGGGGAAAGTTATAGGGAGGTGAAGGGAAGAGATAAGAGGGGAACCAGAATGCGGAATGGAAGAAGAGGGAAGGGCCAACTGCCATTAAACTTTACAAGAAGAAGAAGAGGAAAGAGAGAAGAGGAAAATGATCAGATCTAGAGAAATTGATGTTCATGCTGTCAGGTTCGAGGCTACCCAGACAGAATATGAGGTGTTGCTCCTCCAGCCTAAGACTGGTGTCATCTTGGCAGTAGAAGAGGCCACACACTGGTAGGTTTGGTCTTTCACAAAATAAAACCACTGTTTTTGGAACCTTTGGTGGCCTTAATTGATAAACTGAATTAGAGAAAAGGATTATAGCAAAAAAGAGATCGCTTTAAAACTCTTATCATTTACTTATTTTCCTACCTAATTTAACGTACAGATAAAAGAAACAATAGTTCCAATCTTTTGTATGCACGCATAACAACAACCTTGTAACTCCTGGTGAAGATCGTTTGCATTTCAACAACGCCACGGGGCTATGTGGACATGATGTATAGGGACCGTTTCTCCGAGACTACATACTCCCTTTGAATCGGCAGTGGTCTATTTGAAGAATTTTGAACCAATCCCTTTGTTTCTACACCCTTGGTTGGAAAGAACTGGTAACAGATTTACAAAGGGCTGACCCTTCTTTTGCCCATCTGTGACTTGCTAAAATAAATTCTCTACAGAAGCAGTATTTGTTGAAGGTGTAACTGGTGTGCAAACAGCTACAGATCATGGCTGTGTACAGCTGAAGCAATGCCACCTTAAGCTGCTTCAACCACTCGCTCCGGCTGCTGTACAATTCCGCTGTCGGCCGCCAACAGACCCACGGGCCAAGCGATACCTTCAAAACCGCTGCACTAAAAAATAAAATCAGCCTCATTCTCCACCATGCTGCATTTCACAGACGAGGAGAGATTCCTACCCCACAGCAGGGAAACTGCAAAGCACGCATACAATTGTCAAATTATCGACAGGCCAGGCTGCAGACCCCAAGCTATGACTGGAGGGGAACAATGCAGTACCAGCTAGTGTTCCTACTATCATCCAAACCCCACCCTCTTCTAACACTGTGCTTGCCATGACAGACATAACAAAACACACAGTTTGGAATTGTTGCAGTGTATTTTAGGGTCATAAAACGAGAACAGATTGACATGAGAGTAACAAAGGTAAATCAGAGGGGATGGTCTCACAGGGTTGATGCTAGTGATTGCTGGAAGCACAAAGTAGAAAATTAATAGAGACGTGACACTTTTGTCAGGGTTAATTAAATACTGTGCTCCAGACTGATTGAACGATGTCACCAGGCCGCGTTACTTCTTCAGGCTCGTTTTGTTAAAACTATTTTATAGAAAACAAAGCTCTCCATGTCAAATGCAGGATTTGACATCGGCAGTTAGATGAAAGGGCTGGGAAAAAAAAACATATTTTTGCCTTTCTTGCTAATGCTAAACACAAGTACGAGTCCTGGCAGCTGCTTGTACTCACATATGCACATTCATTTTTGTGGACGTCATGACCACAACGGACAAAATAGTTTCTGTCTTTGTCATCAGTTTCTATGATACTATGAAGCAGCAGTGAGATTAACACCCATGGCCAAAGACAAATTTCTCCCATGAAACTCTCAGGCTCATTTGGATTGCATGCTTTGACTACGTGTTAATATGACTGCAAAAACTGTGTTGCCTGTAAGACTGTAACAAATGATTCAGTTTCAGTTTAATGCAGTGTATTTTTTATTCTAAAGCAGTGTTACAGTGCCCAGTAAGGAATAACAAACGCCAAAACATTAGTCCCAATTAGCTGGAGGAAGGTGTTGATAGTAGCAGATTTGTAAGGATAAGCTGTACATATTGGATGATAGATGATTTGCTTTAGTAATTCTTGGCTTATTAACAAGATAGCATAAAGGAAATGAATGTGGGAGGTTAGTGATGGTGTTAGGAGGATGATTTATGCACCTGTAAAGTCGAAGCCATCACCTGTTCCACTGTGGCAGTTTCCAAGCTCGTCGTCACACTCATCTGTGTCCATTGTTGGAGCAACTGTTGGGACTGCAATTGAAAGATCAATGTATTAAGGACCTGCAAAACTCTCATGCATTTTAATATACTTATTAAATGTAATTAAAAACTATTAGGCCCATTCAACACAGCTTCTTCTGCCCCCCCCCCCACTGATTCATCTTGCTTAAGTGGAAACGATCTGCACATGAGCCTTCAGGGTGAATACAGACAAGCAAGTAGATGAGGAGTCAGGCGTCACTGCACATCACAGCAAAATACTCACCCGCTGCTTGTAATAGCATTCTTCAACAAGGATTGGTGTTGTGAAGTAGGAACAAAAACCATGGTATGCATCCTGTTGAAGGAGACCTAGAGCTACAGTGCCCCTGGTGAGTCAGCACTCCCACAAACTGGCTGTGAGTTTATGCCTCCCTTTAGAGACTTAAGAATAAACCATAGGCTGGCATTCTGGTGTGGTACCAGACTTTCATCTTTCAGTGAGATATTGCACCAAAATGATCTCAAAGTTCCTCACTAACATGTTTTGCAGGGAAGCAGAGGAATTTGCTCTGGTGTTCATGCCAAAATACAATTGGCAAAATATCATGTTACCTATTCATTACATACTTCTGGTGTGGGGAAGCTTGCTGTGCGTCTCAGACATCCCACCCTGCAAAAACTCATTTCAGGGAGGTAGCACCATCAATCTGCGGGAGACTCCCGGAACTTCCGGGAGAGGTGGGATGTCTGCAAAAGAGTAGCTCGTTAGCAGCTAGCCAGCTAGTTTAAATAACGTTAGCTATGCTAATGAACAAATGACACCTGTTAAACTCACCTCAACATGCCTTTTACAGTCTTAACCCACCATGGGCAATAGAAAAGTCACTGTTGCAAAACAGTGCAGCGAGCAACACTGTCATTATTTTTGACCCCTATTAGGCAGGGGTACACTTTAGGGTAATCTGGGGTGACATACGTTTTATATTTTCTTTTTTTGGAACACTCTGCCATGACGCGCGCTCGCTCTCTCTCGCTCTCTCTCTCTCTCTCTCCCGCTCCCGTAGTCTCTCTCGCGCTCACTTTCTCTCTCAGAAAATTTGATTTCCGGGACATCTTATATAATTTGTGGGCATTAGGGAGCCACTATTAATATGCGGGAGACTCCCAGAACTTCCGGGAGAGGCGGGATGTCTGGCGTCTCATGAAACTATTCCCACTATCTGAAGAACTATCGAGGACCAGTGGACATGGAATGAGTGGAATTGGCAAAAGATCCAATAATAGCAAGAGAAACAAAGAAATCTCTTGTGGAGTGAGTAGTTAGAGACAAGAATGCACTAAGTTCATTACACGGGTTCACAGGTTCATTTCAGACCCAACAAGCTGAAGAGTTCATGTTTCATTCTGTGATTCTCTAAAGCATCTTGCTGCTGGTAAGTTAACTCACTGGATCAGAAATCAAATCAAAAATCATCCTGATCTGCATGGGCCACTGGTTAACTCATCCACATCATGGAGCCTGTCAATTACTTTTACTCAAAAAGGCTGTTATCCGGGTTAAAATCAAGTCTTTGGTAAGTGCACTATGTCCTTTTGGAGTCAAGGCTCTCATTATTTTCCTGAATATATGGATGTCATTGGTGAGGATCAAGAAAGCAGCATTGGAAAACACTTCACACTTGAGCAGCTGCAGTTCATAGACATACTGGGCTATAAGACTGTTCAGTCTGGCAGACAGTTTTGATTGCTAGGAGTTAAATTGAAATTAGCTTTTGAAATGTCAGAAATACGCCAGCATGATTTAATAGATTTTAAAGATTTAGGTGGAATAAACCATATAGTAAAGAGTTAGAGTGAGTGCACTGCAATCATACTGATTGTTTAATCTGTTCATAATTGTCAATGTTAATACGCTCATTAAATAGGCCAATGAACTGTGCTTGGGCAACTGTCACACTACTTCCCCGGTAGAACATGTTGCTACTAAAACTCTCTGACTCTGTCTCACTCAAATAGGTCTCCAAAGAAAAGGATCCTCCACAGGCCTGAACTATACAATTATTTCAGTGATGCAAAGCTCAGCGTAGTGGGCATAGATACTGAGGGCCCAGCTCACGCAGGGGTGTGTTCTGATATAAACTTGGATTAAAAATATGAAAAATAATGGTAAAAAATCTGTGGGTTTAACAGCTACAATAACTGTTGAGCCATAAATATTGGTGGCTGCACCAGTCTATCAAAACACAGATCGAAAGGATACAAGCACTTAGCTGCTGACCTATTTTATTGTGTTAAAATAAGAAGGCAGGAAGTATTGACAGCTAGAATAACAGTACCTGATCTTTTTTTTTGGTCTCAATTATTACAAGCTGTAGAAGTAATCTGAATACTTGAAGAGCTCGTATTTAATTTTGGTCTCATTGAAGTTGAATTTAAGATCAGCACTGGGAGTTGAACTTTTAAATGTCACTAAATGTTACCATGTTTGCACATTATTTCAAACTAGATTAGTAAGGCGAAATTAGGTAACTGAATGCCACAAGGACAAAACATCAGAATTCCTCTTCTGCCTGCCCCACTCTGCAAAGGAGAGCACTGAATTTAATTTAGCATTGTCTTTACATTAAATAATCTATATAGTAAATGTGTTGGTAAATACAGGGGCATGCGAAAGCTTGGACACCCCTGGTCAAAATTTCTGTTACTGTGAATAGCTAAGCAAATAAAAGATGACCTGATTTCCAAAAGGCATAAAGTTAAAGATGACATATTTCTTTAATATCTTAAGCAAGATTATTTTTTTTATTTCCATCTTTTACAGTTTCAAAATAACAAAAAAGGAAAAGGGCCCGAAGCAAAGGTTTGGGCAGCCTACATGGTCAGTAATTAGTAACACCCCCTTTGGCAAATATCACAGCTTGTAAACGCTTTCTGTAGCCAGCTAAGAGTCTTTCAATTCTTGTTTGGGGGATTTTCACCCATTCTTCCTTGCAAGAGGCTTCTAGTTCTGTGAGATTCTTGGGCCGCCTTGCATGCACTGCTCTTTTGAGATCTATTGACAGATTTTCGATGATGTTTAGGTCGGGAGACTGTGAGGGCCATGGCAAAACCTTCAGTTTACGCCTCTTGAGGTAGTCCATTGTGGATTCTGAGGTGTGTTTAGGATCATTATCCTGTTGTAGAAACCATCCTCTTTTCATCTTCAGCTTTTTTACAGACGGTGTGATGTTTGCTTCCAGAATTTGCTAGTATTCTTCCCTCTATCAGTGAAATGTTCCCCATGCCACTGGCTACAACACAAGCCCAAAGCACCCCCGTGCTTAACAGTTGGAGAGGGGTTCTTTTCATGAAATTCTGCACCCTTTTTTCTCCAAACATACCTTTGCGGCCAAAAAGTTCTACTTGAACTTCATCAGTCCACAGAACTTGTTTCCAAAATGCATCAGGCTTGTTTAAATGTTCCTTTGCAAACTTCTGATGCTGAATTTTGTGGTGAAGATGCAGGAAAGGTTTTCTTCTGCTGACTCTTCCAGGTCATATTTGTGCAGGTGTTGCTGCACAGTAGAACAGTGCACCACCACTCCAGAGTTTGCTAAATCTTCCTGAAGGTCTTTTGCAGTCAAACAGGGGTTTTGATTTGCCTTTCCATCAATCCTACGAGCAGTTCTCTCAGAAAGTTTTCTTGGTCTTCCAGACCTCAACTTGACCTCCACCATTCCTGCTAACTGCTATTTCTTAATTACATTACGAACTGAGGAAACGGCTACCTGAAAATGCTTTGCTATCTTCTTATAGCTTTCTTCTGCTTTGTGGGCATCATTTATTTTAATTTTCAGAGTGCTAGGCAGCTGCTTAGAGGAGCCCATGGCTGCTGATTGTTGGGACAAGGTTTGAGGAGTCAGGGTATTTATAAAGCTTTGAAATTTGTATCACCTGGCCTTTCCTAATGATGACTGTGAACAAGCCATAGCCCTAACAAGCTAATTAAGGTCTGAGACCTTGGTAATGGTTATCTGAGAGCTCAAATCTCTTGGGGCGCCCAAACTTTTGCATGGTGCTCCTTTCCTTTTTTTCACTCTAAAATTGTACAAAACAAAAATAATACACTAATCTTGCTTAAATTGTTGGAAAAAAATGTTTCATTTTTAACTTCATGACTTTTGGAGTTCAGTTCATCTTCTACTCACTTAACTATTCACAGTGACAGAAATTTTGACCGGGGTGACCAAACTTTTGCTTGCCACTGTACTTAGACAAATATTTTTATTGCAATGAAGCAGCCTAACCCCAAAACTGGATTCAGATAGGTGACAAGCAGTTACACGTGTCAACAAACAGCACTGCACACGATTGTACACATTAACCAAACTTCTCAACACGTTGATTAAGGAATTCAAGAAGGCACCTTACAATCCTCCTTTCAAAGCCAGTTAGGGAACAAAGACCAGATTCCATGCCTCATAAATAAAAAATAAATATAAGCACTCTTCTTCATTAACTTATGCTTCAATCTGCTTTAATGGAAATTTTATTTAAATACATTTTGCAATCATATTGCTTAAATAATGAATTTTCAAGGAAATGTATATAGCTTGGTCAGATCAATTGTGAAATACAATCAACTAAGAGGTACCTCTTTTAGGGAGAACAATCGCAACTTGATGGTACAGTGCGATTTGAATGGGGGAGCTATACTGTAGCTGATCTCAATGCCTCAGCTCCTCCGCCTCCCACCCTTGATGCCCAACTGACCCTACAGTGCAGTGGGATCTTTTAATACCCATGAGAAAGGACAAAATTTGGGTTTACCAACTGATTCGACAAGTGGTACATTCCTACATTGCGACAGCCCTTCAGAACTGCATTCATTGAAATGTCAGCCCAACCTGAAGCTGCATTGTGAGCTGAGTAACCACTTGCTAATAAATGCTGACATTATTACACTCAAAATGTTGGTGGAACTGCTGCGTTTCACCAGCATTTTGTGTGTGTTGCTTGAATTTCCAGCATCTGCAGATTTCCTCGTGCTGACATTATTAAAAAGGTTATAGATATTCAATTACAATGATGAGGAGAAGATTAAAGAAAGACTTTCTAATTCAGAAAAGCTTAAATCTAAGATTGCATCTTCTGATTGGTGAAGTGAAAGAAGAACATGCAAAATTATAGTCTTTACTAGGCAAATCTGGACAAGTTCTGGAAGTTACAATCATTGGAAGGACACGTAGGTGTGCCCTCACTGTTATATCGTATTGGTGTGGACATGTTCATGTGTTGGCATGTGGCCAAGTGGTTAAGGCGTTCGTCTGGTGATCTGAAAGTCACTAGTTCAAGCCTTGGCTGAGGCAGTGTGTTGTGTCCTTGAGCAAGGCACTTAAACACACATTGCTCTGCGACGACACTGGTGCCAAACTGTATGGGTCCTAATGCCCTTCCCTTGGATGACATCGGTGGCGTAGAGAGGGGAGACCTGCAGCATGGGCAACTGCTGGTCTTCCATACAACCTTGCCCAGGCCTCCGCCCTGGAAACCTTCCACGGGTGCAAATCCATGGTCTCATGAGACTAACGGATGCCTGAATTGAAGGACATGTTCATAAGTACACAATATCTCTTTTCAGTAGCGCATGGGATGAGAGATAGTGGTGAGTATGTGGGTACACCTCAAAGAATGAGGGAGTGGCCTCCAAAAGAGGAGTGCAGCACAGAATTTAGTCAATACATCTATCCTGATCATTTTAAATATCAGCATCTAATATTAGATTTGGAGGGCATCACATTATCACTCAACAACAGGGAAGAGGAACACAAAATAGATATAAATATTGTTATTTCTCTTGATGGGTAAATTCAATTTGTGAGTCACAAAGACTTTTCTGTGGTTAAACACATCAGCAGCAAGGAGTCTAATGGTATGAGATCACATTGCTATTTTAATGGGGGCATTAACCTGCTTAGTTCAAACCCATTATTGTTAAAATAGTGTTAAAAGAATTGCATGCCTTTTTATGTTAAATGAAATTTTATCCCATCGCGCACAAGTAGCGGGGGTAAAATGTTCATTTGCTCTCAGGAAATAGATATTTTTACATTGGTGTAAACTGGATCATGTGCTGTACCGCATTGTAAATTATTATAGTTTTAAAAGTCACAGACATTTTATAACTAAGCTAGACGTTGGTTTTCAAATATCCTCTAGTCTATTTATAAGGTTATATGGCTGCTATATAGCAATGTTGTAACCACTAAAATACATGTCCTCTGCACTAACTGAAGGAACACTTGCACTGGTAAATGAAGAAGACAGAGCGCAAAGCTTCAGCTTTTGTTGACACTCAAAAAATAGTCAATGAAGATTGAACAGCAAGTGGAAGCGTTGATCTCAGTTATTTTGTCTTTTGTTCAATCTTCCACCTCCCTTCCAAGGCTATTACCACATTTGATAGATGCAGTACTCCAATCAGTGAAGACACAGGTCATTTAAAAAAACACAGTACCTTCGATTTCACATCCCAACAATTCCATGCGTAGTCCCAACCCAGCAGGCGTTGCTCGCTCAGGGTAGACACGAATATATCTTGTGAAAAGTCGTTCAAACTTCCGAATTTCCGGCGTATCATAGTTGGTATTTCCTTCAAATACCTAGACAATATGGAAAAAGTAGTCAGACATTAGTCGAATCCATTAACAGAAATGCACACGAGAAAAAAATATGCTCATTCCTGAAACTAAGTTTACTTAGTGTATCCATAATATGCAATCAATTTTCACAGCCCAGCGATATTTGTAATTATAAAATTGATCCTGAAAATTCAAAACTTGACAGTAGAATTCTAACTGGAATTATGTACAATAAGCATAGGATTGTATATTAATTCAGTAGAACTAATTAAAAGTTTTCATGGGTATTACACAATAACAGTAAATAACAAATCAATATCCAAAAGTAAATTGAAGACTGAGTTTCATCACGAAGACAGGTCATGTATCCAACAGCTTTTCTTATTAAACAACTATGCTCTGTGCCAATTTACCATCCAAATAAAGGGGAGATAAACATACCAATTTTCATCTCAACCAATGGCAACTTATTGTGATTTAAGAAACTATCACAAAAATGTTACCATAAGAAATTAAACACCAATTGAAGCAAAAAGAAAATGTCATATCTACCTATAATATTCTGCCTCCAAAATTCATTTCATTTAAGTCAGGTGAAGGAAGTATATGGCCTGTTTATTGCTATAAACTAGTGATGGATCTCCATAAAGGTTTGCTCCTAAATCACCAGTACCATGGAATCACACCAACTACTGGAAAAAAGGTTTACACTTTGTATGAAGTGACCTAAGTGTATACCTTTTCAGAGGAGGACCGGGTATTAAGAATGTTTAAATGACATTTATATGTTTGTCTTGCAATCATTCTTTTTCTGCTCGGAGTTACATTCTCAGGCTGCTAACACCATTGGATTGTCCATAGGTCATTATTGGACAGTCTTTAGGCCGTGTTGGGCCAAATGAACTTAGCCACATGAGTTTAACAAGCAGAGTGCCAGCATCATATGAATATTATCCAAATTAACTGGTGATGCTGTGGAACCCATTGCCACAGATGGTTGTGGAGGCCCATTTATCGGGTATTATTTAAAGCAGAGGTTGATAGGTTCTTGATTTGTATAGGTGTCAAAGGTTACGGGGAGAACACAGGAGAATGGGGTTGAGAGGGGTAATAAATCAGCCATGATGGAATGACAGAGCAGACTCGATGGGCTGAATGAACTAATTCTGCTCCTATGTCCATGGTCTCACTTACATTAAAGTGCTCAGCAAACCTTTACTTGTTTACAGTCCGGTAATGCAAATTGTATTTAGCTGTTACAGACTCTGCAAATGCACAACACAACCGCGATGAAAATATTTTGGAGGCTGTTTGCCAAACACACCATTATCCAGATATTCTTCTATGAAGAGGATCTTTGCATTCTGATTGACTTGCAGCTTTCCTGTTTGTCACACAAAGACTCCCAAGAAACACGTGTGCATTTTTAGTGCACTTCACATAAACAAAATGCCAGCTCTGTATGGTATCAATATTTGGCTGCAAGGAAATCTGAGATTAATACATTCTGACCGGGTGGAGAGGATAGAAATGATTTATTTATTTAATGTGGAAATAGGCATCTAGTTACACATTACAAAGGTGACACCAGACTCTTGGCAGGGTGCTGCTTATGTGCTTGCATTGTTGTGCTGTAGCACTTGAGACATTAATTCTAGTGACAGCACAATGGCAAGAGCTGAACTCAGAGGTCCTGCTTCCATTTCAAAAAGAAATATTCACATCTAAAGCTGTGATCACAGTCTACTTGCCTTCGGTTTAGAGCTGCCAGGATTTGTTACCAACTTCCAGTCTGATCCATTTGTGCTGTACCCAAGTTTGAACTTCCGCATATATACTTTATTATCCCTTTGCTTCACACCCTGAATGATCAGGCTCCGCACCTCCTTCTCCATTCCCAGGTCTATCTGTATCCATTCATTACTGTAAGGCCGATGGATCTGTTGTAATGCCCAGCCTTGACGACTGGTGAGAAGACGAGCATGTTCAGGACCCCAATAACGGTCCATGGAAGATGAGGCTGTGATCTGGTTATCAGTGATGAGTCCAGATACCATTCCTAGCATTCCAGAACAGGGGTAATCTACAGGTCAACAAGTTAATGGCCATTAGTGAAGAATGAGTTAATGCTTTTTTTTAAATGAAGATGTACTTACAGTGATAAGGAGAACAATCTACTGGTAGCACTGTGGAATGAAAAATCTGAACAAAACTAAAACAATACTGTTGAATTAAAGCAAGGCACAGCCCCAATGGTAAATAGATGGATGACACATTGTGCTGCACTGTTCTGTGGTATGGTATTACTTCCTCATCACTTACTTGAAGGCTTACTGTTAGCGATCAACTTTTGTTTCCAACACAATACTTCAGATACGGGTAAGAATTACTTATGTCAAGTACACACATCTGCAGAATTCCTCGTGTTTACTATATTGTTCATTCTGGTTTTGATTTCTGATTGGCTCCTCTGAAGTGTGGTCCTGATCATTTTCCATCTGTGGAGATTAACTGAGGAGCGTGTGGTATCATTGCTACCATCAGGAAGGAGGTAGAGAAGTGTGAAGACACACACTCAACGATTCAGGAACAGCTTCTCCCCCTCTGCCATCCGAATGAACACTGAACCCGTGGACACTACCTCACTACTTTTTCATTTCTATTCTTGCACTACTTACTTAATTTTACAATTTAATATATATACACTCTGTAATTCACTATTTTTATTCTCTATTATTATGTATTGCATTGTACTGCTGCTGCAACATCAACAAATTTCAAGACATATGCCGGCGAGGTTAAACCTGATTCTGAAGTAAATCCTTACATTTTTGGTTGGCTAGCTGGCGATGATAAATCACAGCACTGAAGAGTTAATCAGAAAGGAGCTTACAAATTAAATAAACATCTAAAACAGAAATGAAAAGGATCCAGCAAAAAGGCTTTGCAGAAGAGATTCCAGTCCAAGCACGGGCCTCTGACTCCAGGGAGATGGCAGAGTGGTGAGCCACCACACCCCTCACTGCCTCAGATATTACCATATTCCTGTCACTCGTGGCTGCTGACTGAAGAGCACTTTATTAAATTTTGAGTGCTGCCATTTTCTGTGACAACATTTCATTATGAGTAGAGCTGCAGCTGTTTAAGTGATTAATCATGATGGATTTTACAAGATAAATGGTAGCTCATTATTAATCAATTATAACTTAGCTCTTCTGTATGCACATTTAAAATCAAATATATATATGTAAAATATATGGACATACAGAATTAGTATTTCCATACACATATAGGATTACTTTTGATATCATCTCCATCAATGAGGGCTGGCATCATTGAAACCTACCAAATGTTGAAAGGCCTCGATAGATTGGATGTGCAGAGGATGTTTCCTATGGTGTGGGTGTCTAAGACGAGAGGGCACAGCTTCAGAATAGAGAGGCATCCTTTTAGAACGGAGATGAGGAGGAATTTCTTTAGCAGAGAGTGGTGAATCTGTGGAATCCATTGCCACAGGCGACTGTGCAGACCAAGTTTCTACACATACTTAAGGCAGAGAGTGATACATTCTTGATTATTCAGGGCTTGAAGGGATATGGGGAGGAGGCAGGATATTACAGCTGAGAGAGAAAATGGATTGGCTGTGCTAAAATGGCAGAGCAGACTTGGGCAAAATAGCCTAATTCTGCTCCAGTATCTTATGGTTGTATGGTCATATATGCCATGTCTGGATGATGTGGTTGATCATCGTCCTTTTCTGACCATGATTATTCTTAGCACATTCTGCTACAGAAGTGCTTTGCCATTGCCTTTTTCTGGGCAGTGTCTTTACAAGACTGATGTTCCCAGCCATTATCAATACTCTTCAGAGATTGTCTGCCTAGCATCAGTGGTTGCATAACCAGGGCTTGTGATATGCACCAGCTGCTCATATGACCATCCACCACCTGCTCCTATGGCTTATGTGACCCTGAATGGTGGGAGGGGAGGGGTTGGTGAAGCAGGCTTTGCATCTTGCCTAAGGGTGACCTGCAGGCTAGCAGAGGGTAGGAGGGCCTTACACCTCCTTTGGTAGAGATGTATCTCTACACCGCCACCCAACTTTTACAGTACAGTCAAAGACTATTTGGCCCTACTAGTCCATGCCAGCCTTTACGTACCTGATCCCATCTTTGCTCATCTTTATCTATTTATGTCACTTTTTTTCTCTTCTCTCTCATATGCTTGCCTTGCCTCCCTTCAAATGTATCTTCATTGTTCCATCCCCTCCCTGTAGTGGTGAGTTACACATTGTCTCCATTCATTGGTGACGGCCTCTCTAACCTAAAAGTAGAAACATGCTTTCTACTTTCTCTTCTTTCTGCCAGGCTCTCAAGTACAGAGCTCTATTTAGTTACTCCTCAGTTTTCTCTTCGTGAGAGAAAAGAGACCTATCCATTCATCCTTTTGAGATATATAGCTTTACATCTGTATCGTCAAATTTCCAAAATTATCGCTGTCAATCTCCCCACTCTCTCTATATCTTTTTATAGACAGGGAATGCATGTAGCATGGTCAGTATGTATCAAAACATGGCCCCAGTAAGGTCTGATCCAGGTTTATGATAAGGTCCCTACTTTTCAATTGTATCCCATCAGAAATAAATCCCACTGCACTTTTTTTTGTCTTGTTAGACTGGCCTAACTTTTGATGCTGGTATAGTTGTATCCTTGGATCACTTTGTTTGTTGACCCTATCCAGAAATATGCACTCTCTCTATGCCTCTAAACAAATGTAATAAAACACATTTATCTGCGCCGAACATCATTATTTTGCAAATCACACTCTGCAGTATTGACAATACCCCCATTCCATCCACCTCTCTCCTTACACCAAAGTGGATACCAATGTCAAATTTAAAAATTATGTTGATAATTCCAGAGTCTAAATTTTAATGTCAATTTTGTAGAGCAGTTGTCCCAGCACCGAGCTTTATGGGACTCCACTAACTACCTTCTTCCTTTGCAAATAGCTACCCTTTAATACACTTCTCTGCTTATACAGTCCAGATGCTAGGTAGCAATCCATTCTACCACTTCAACTTTGTCTTCACATTCTCCATTCTCATTCACCTGCCTATGATGCAGTACCTTATCAAAAGTCTTTTGAAAGCCAAAATAAATCACATCTACCCAACTCCATTGTCTATACTCTCTGCTACCTCACCAAGGAATTCAGATAGGTTAGGCAATATTTTCTCTTTGGAAATCTATACTGATTATTGATTATTAAATCTATCTGTTCTTGCACTTCTTTGGTAGAAACCCTAATATTTTGGCAACTATTAATGCTAGTCTGATGGCTCTATTAATCTTTAGACATAGTCACTTTCTATACTCAGGAATAGATACTACATTAGCTATCTGCCAGTCCTCTGACACAGTACTTCTATCTACTGAATTATTAAATGTGAGCAGCAGTGCACCTGCCATCTTTGTCTTAATTCTTTTAAAAATGTATGGATGCAATCAATCTGGTTTTATTGTCTTTGAATTGGTTAGGTTACTTCATCTTCACTTGTTTTCTCTTTTAAATGCATCTATTTCATTTTATCATCCAATGTCATGTTCACCTGTTGTCTCTCCCTGATACCATGTGGAAACAAAATAGTGGTTTATTTCTATTGTCTCCTTCCTACTATCAATGGTTTTCTCCTGTTCGTTGCTTAATGATCCTGTTCCGATCCCAAATTTCCATTGTCCTTGAAGAGTCTATAACACATTTTGTGTTTTGTTCCTTAATAACATAATTTCACTATTCCTCTTTGCCTGTTTAATTGCTGTCTTTTCAAATCCCATTTTTATTCTTTGTTATCATGCATTTCTCTGCTAAATGTGGACTTAATGAAAAGCACTGCCTTCCCTCCATTCAATTATCCCCATATTTTTTTTTGAAGTGCATGACCAGATCAAATTACTTTTAGTCTGGGTCCAATATCTCTCCTCAGATTTAGAATTTTATTATCTGTTCTCAAGATCTAATAATGTTGGATTTCTCATTTCCCACCCTGTGAGAACCTAATTGAGATTTTCAGTCTTTATCTAATTGCTGGTAGTTTCATTCCGTCCCCACACTCCCACAAAAAAAAATGTCCAAGACTGTTTGGAGCGCAAACTTGGTAACAATTTACATCTCACATAGATAACGACACTAGGCATGGATTTCCAATTCATGAGGAAAGATACTGGGCATGCTTTTTTTTGTGGTAGTTCTTCTTGAGCACTCTATGGCTGATAGGCAAAAGAATCACTGTGGACATTCACATTGTCGGGCTTTACCTCCCTCAGGATTGCAAAGTAATATGCACATGTGTAATTCCAGGTTCTAGGGCAGTATTGCTGTTCAGCTCCTTGACTAGCAATGATAGCACTGCGCTATTGATTTAGCAGCACAAGATCAAATCCCATCCATGGCATTTGGGGGATGTAGATTTAGGAAATTAAATAAATCTGGAATTTATGAAAAATAAAAGGGGCTGTTAAGTCACTGAATATTTTCACTGATGCTGATGAGGCAAATAAACCTGACCTTATCCTGGCAAGCTGATTCCTGACTCCAGATGTATTAAGGAGGTTGAAAATGTCTTTTGGAAACAGATTTCAGTTTAGGTGCAAATGGGGAAGGACAACAAATACAATGGAGTCATAACACAAAGATTTTTACTCCCTCACATTGAGGGATGGATGTAAGATTTAAATAAATTCTAAATTCTAAATGTCCATAGCCTGTGAATGAACAAATCAAAAAGAAAGTGATTGTATGCTCCACTCTGAGTTCTTTTTGAGCTACAGACTTGAGTTGATACTTTTCCTTTGGTTGTGTTAACTTTTTTTTGGCAACAATGAATTTGCTCTGTGAATATTGGTAAAACTTTTAGTACATTTACATCTGGTAGACAAAGGATATTTTTCTCCCAGTGGGGCCAGGCTGGACTTAAACCAGGAGTCTAAGAAAGGGAAAAGGTTCGCCAAGTTTTTCACAGCCAAAAAAGGGCAGTCACTGTTGTTGTTGGGAAATGTGATAACCACTACAATGTAGCCCAAGGCAATTTAACCATCATAGTGGAAGAACCTAAGAAGATAGACAGGATGTGAATTTCACACCACATCCAAAACATGGCATGTCTGACAGGGAAGCATTTTATTGATGACAATGAACTCATCATCTAGTTTACATGAACACTTCCCTGGAAATAGGTTTGAACAAACACTCCTCTGGCCCAGAAGCAAAAATGCGACTACTGCGACAAAGGTAATGAGGAGAGTGCAGCTGGATCATCTGGAACGTTTTTCTAATCCTACAAATGGAGGGTGCCGCCATACTGCACTTCCAATGCAGTTACAAAAATCAGATGTCATGACTGGTGCTGGGTGCAAATTTTTGAGCATTAAGCGTTGCACCATTGAGGTCACACCTTGAGACAGTGATTTTAAATAGAACAGTTAGCAACTTTCTCAAATACTAAAGCAATAGTTAAATATCACTGTTCCCAAAACATACAACCACACAACTGCAGGATAACAGTTTTCCATTCAACTTAAAGTAACCTTGCATACGCGAAAGATGATTCAGAGCAGACAAGCAGTGAGATGTTTCTCGATGCTCCAATTGATATTTTTAGATTGATAAATCTATAAATCTTTGAACACATGGACGTCCCTAATCTTTGGCTCTTCCAACTTGGATTGATACCTCTCAATTAAGTAAGAAGAAAATATACTCTATAAATAAGGGAAAAGAATGAATTTGTATTGGGCAAACATAAGTTCCACATTTGTATATTTCTCAGGAAAGATTTAAATAGGGTGATACTTTTTTTGTTGTTGCAGGTTTCTTTGTAGAAAAGATAACTGCAGTAAACATTTATCTGTTTATCAATAATGCCTTTGGTGCATTGGAGTGAACAGTTTTCACAGAAGCTTTTTGTTTACCAGTGATCTTGCATCCATATAGTTCAAAGCGAAGTGCAACGCCGTTCTCCCATGACTGTGGTCTTATCCGAACATACCGCGTCAGGATTGTCTGAGGGAATTTCCTTATAACTGTTTCATTGGGACTGCTGTTGCCTTGAAATATCTGCAAATATTAAAGACCGTGATCAGCTTTGGACAAAATCACAAATGCTTTCAAAATGTTAAACCAAGAATTCTTCAAGTTAGCAGCCTGTTTGTCATATTGCTATGTTACATAACCTGGGCCAAGATATACACCCAAAATCTTGGCAATGCTTGACAGTCATCAGCCTTCTGGATTACTATGTCTGAATGTGGAGTCAACACCCACAGTTTCCGATAACAATCACTGATTAGGAGCAGGAATCTTATCTGCCTCTCCGAGTAATCACTCTCCACTCCAAAGCCTGGCAAACTAATTTTTCTACCCTGGTCCCGCAGACATTAGGAAACAAAATATTGAGCAATGACGGAACCTGGGAATTTTGTCTGCTCAGCTTAGTGCCTTGTATTACACCACTCTTGGTATTACTAGTTCAATGCACCTACCTGAGATTCCATGCAAATGCTAAATGCCAGGACTTATTTGTATTTCCCTGAGAAAGAATCAGTTTCTAGTACTACTGTTTCAATCTGCTGCTTGTGTGCTGACTCCCTCGGTGCTGCACTGGTAAGACTCCCCATGGGTCCAATGGGGTAGCATGAACGCCTGCAGGTCTCCAACTCTCAAGCTAACCAAGCACAGCGGTCTCTATTCAAATGAACAGCTGCCAGGGGAAAAAGGAGTCAGTCCCTAGAACTTAGTTTTTACATTTTTAAGAAAGATCAGGGGACCAAAGGTAGTGGAATCTGGAGCAACACAAAAGGCACTGCAGGAAGCATCTCTGGAGGGAAATGGACAGTTGACATTTTGGGTTAACTATACATTTGTATTATCTTTAAGGACTCCTAGAATAGCATAACACAGGTAAGGCCTTTTGGACTAGCGAGTTTGCAAATAAAATGACGTGAGGCATTTTATGTTTAAGAAACCAAAACAACTAATTTATGTTATTCCAAACACTGAACAAAAAGCACAGTAAAATAACCTTACGTAATTACGTCGTCACCTTATGTCAAACCAGCCCCTTGAAGTGAACCACAACTCAATGTCTGTGGTTGTGAATAATGTACGTTTCACCAATTACATTAACCTGCGAGTTCATGTCAACTACCAGCAGCCATTTACACAGATCATACATTAATCCCCATCTGTCCATTAACTTACACATCCAGTGCCCATCTTTAGTCAATAATGTGTTTTTGAGTTTACATGTAATAGCAAATTTTCTAACAGCTTGAAAATGTTAAACCCTGATGAAGGGTCTTGGCCTGAAACATCGACTGTACTCTTCTCCCCAGACGTTGCCTGGCCTGTTCCTCTAGCATTTTGTGTGCGTAGCTTTGGGTTTCCAGCATGTGCAGATTTTTTCATGACAATGATGGGCCCAATGCCAAGGATAACTTTGCCACTGAGGTGGCTGTTGGGTGTGGGGGGTGGAGGGGAAGGTGGGGTGTGCACACCAACTATCCTAGCTATCCTGTGGCCTGGTGATTATAGCAGACATCTGCACTGAGGTAGTCCTAATACCACACTCCTCCACGCTGAAAGACTGCAATCAGGTCTTGCTGAACAAACACTGAGAGGAGCTCAGTGATACAGGATTAATTTGACTTAATTTTAATTTGTTCATCTTTAATTTATTTGTTCATTTGCAGGATTGACAAGGCCAGTATTTATAGCTTATCCCATTTTACCCCTAAGTAGTGTTTCATTGAGAAGTTAAGGGCCAACCTTTGTGGATCCAAATTCACCTATAGGCCAGAGAAGATAAGGATGACAGATTTCCTTTCTTGAAAGACATTAGTGAAACCAGATGTGTTTTTAAACAACTGTACCCTAGTTTCTTGGTCACCATTACTAATGCTAGATTTTTATTACTGATTTATTTATACTTAAGTTTACATTCCCCAGTTACCATGGTGGAATTCGAACCCATGGCTTCAAATTAAACACACAGGCCTTTGGTTACTAACCCAGTAAATCAGCCAATGTACTACTAAACCCTTATGATCATTTATTAGATTCCGAGTCCAATGACAGATAACTCCAAAGTTGTTCTGAAGCCTCCAGCCATGACTAAGAAGAATGCCCTTCAACACAGCAAATCACTCTTTGATAATCTCAATCTTTTTCTTTAAATGTATCTCAGCTGACTCAATTTTGCATTCTGGTCTAAAATCAATTGAAGTCTTCCCTGAGGCAAACAGGCTTTTTTTTTGACTAAGAACCTTAACAGTCAGTGCTAAAAAATTAGATCTTTATCAGTCTCTAGTAAGGCTTAATTTGAATTTTTGTCTCTAGAGGGGAGATCGGTGTTTAGGACTAAAATAGTTTCTTTGTACAAGCAGTACCGAGGATTCTCAACATCTTTCATATCTTTAGGATGTTGCTGAACTGTGATTACTTCAGGATATATTGTCTGCTATCAGCTGTGGTGAACTTAAATCCCAACTGGATAAAGATCTCTATTTCTATTTAATTGTGTTCCTCTGGAGACAGGCAAGTACCTCCAGATTGAACAGAATATTCTTATTCCTATGTCCAGCTGTAAATGATGCAGCTATACTGAGGAACTGCACTAATTCGACAAAACAAGAGCAATCACATTGGCGATGTACACGTTGTTTTCACTGTATGTTAAAGCAGCTCATTATTGCCTCTTTGTTCATTTGAAATCTCTTCAATGAAGTGGCTAAAATTAACGATAATATTGAAATAGATATAGATCGGTCATCTGGAGAGGCATAAAGGAGTTTGAGCATTACTTTATCGATGCCTGCTTGATGGGATGCTGAGGGAAGTATTTGTCTAAAACCTGGTGACCACTTAGCATTTCTTTATTTATTGAGATACGGCACTGAAAAGGCCCTTCCAGACCTTCAAACTACGCTGCCCAGAATTGACCCGATTTAATCCCTGCCTAATCATGGGACAGTTTACAATGACCAATTAACCTACCAACGTTTGGCCTGTGGGAGGAAACCATAGCACCCGGTGGAAACCCATGTGGTCATGGGGAGAACGTACACACTCCTTACAGGCGGTGGCTGACATTGAACCCAGGTCTCTGGTACTATAAGGTGTTGTGCTAACCACTATGCTACTGATCCGCCCCAAATGTCTAACTATGCCTTAAAAATATTTTGAGTCTGCTTCTACCATCTTCTTGAAGAGAGTTCCAAAGACTCATACTCTCTGAGAGAAATACTTTAACCTCATCTTTCACTTAATGTGAAACCCTTTAATTTTAATGTGTGATGCCAAGTTCTGGATGCTCCAGTGACTAAAGAATTTCATAAATGAGAAATCTTAGTCCATGCATTGGCTTTACTCTGACTACAAGACAGTGGAACTGAGAGTCTGTTCAAATACAGTGAAATGATTCTTTAAGTGGGATGAACTAGTTTGCTAGATTGAAATTACAATGTTGAATTAAAGGGTGCCTCCATTTTTGAGGTATGGTAACATTATAGTTATGTTCTGGACTGGTACTAATCTAGAAATCTAGATCAGACAGCAGAATAAAAATGGCACTTGTACTTCACAGCAAATTGCTGCGCTCTGGGATTGTTTGAAACAATTACCATTTAATGTTGACATGTTTGAAAATAATTTAAATTGATTAAAGAGGTCCCTCTGAGTCTTCTCACACAAAAAATGATTTTGATCTTTACATGAAAGCTATTAATATGTGAGAAGATGCAACTAGACTTCTTAAAGTCTTTTAGGATTCATTCTGCCTATTATTCAATGAGAGAAATTTTCAGTTGAGACCACCATCTTTTGCTTATATTTAAGACATTACAGGTGAGATGAGTTTACTCATTCAAAAAAAGCAAATAAACTCATGTTAAAGAATGAGTTGTTTAAATATTTATCTTTGGAGGGAATTTTAAATATGATAATATATCTGTTGAGATAGTAAACAGAATGAGGAGGTCATGTGACTGCATTGGCATACCCCTGCGCTCATAGTAACAACTATTAAATCCTGGTATATTATACAGAGATGTAATCAGGTTTAAATCAACATCCTGTTCTTCAACAAATCTTCTCTGTTAACATAGTGATCTGCTCTGTTACAGTAATTTGATGGTCCTGGCCTGCAGTGAGGAAGAGTTAATGGTCCTGTGCATTGAATTGATTCAGTTACCTACTGAAAACTTATGTTGTTGTCTTCCACTCAAAGTAGGAATATCCTTCCAGTAGCCACTAATGAGCCAATCTTTTAAATCTCACACTTTTAAGGGGAAGTTACATTGGTAACAAGATACAAGCAGATTAAATATTTATATAAAATTATGACATATCTGTATTCTTATCTTTACAGCAAACACAATTGCAGCTCCAGCAGTCTTTTTGAAATTCACGTTTTAAACTTGTGAAGTTCTTCCTCGACTGCCCAGCATCTATGGCCCACATCCAGCGATCAAAGGCTGGACTTCAAAATTAACTGTGCACTGAGAAACCCAAAGGCCAATATACTGCCACTAAAGGTTCAGACTTGTTTGATCTGATCTCCATGCCAGAAAAGAGCTGTGATAAAATGGTGCTAAATCTTTGATCCGTATGAGAAGACGCTTTGAGATTGAAGTCTGAGTCTGCTCCAGCAAGCGTGCATGATAGTCGCAGAGCGAGACATGAGCAATCTTTCTGGTTGTGGGCCATCGGTACAATTTTTAGTAGTAGGACTTGTGTGCTACTGAAAGGTTGAAATGAAGTTGTAAGAAGGGCCTGGGAGTTAGCTGAAGGGTCCAATTAAATGATCCTTGTACAATTTGTTTTTCTTGTGAAACTGGTGCTACAGGAGTGCCTGTGATGCTGCCCCAGTTAAGTTTGTCATTATACCTGTGTGCTTATGACAATAAATTCAACTTGACTTTGACTTTGGTATACAAGATCAGATTGGGATGGGGAGCACATGACTGTAAATTCACACTGGGATTGTGGATGGCAGTGGGGGGTTGGGGAAGGGATGGGGACAGGCAAGTGCAAGGGTGAGGGGGAAGGGTTGGGTGGAAAAGTGGGAGGTTAATAGATATCTTCTAAGTGACTAGGTCAGTAGATTGTAAGTCTTCTGCCACGGGCTCTGGCCAATTGAGAGGTCGGGAGCAAGGATGATGAATTTGTGCATTGGGAGAGAAATCCAAGGATCTTAGCCAAAAACTGGTTGAGGGAGGGGACTCAGGGTTGTGAGGTAAAGACTGGAAGGCGGATCATCTTGGAGTTACACGTTGGGGCATAAAGAATAAAAAATATTTAAAAATTTACTTTTCAAGATTCTCAAGTTGCTAGCAAGGTCTTTCATTGAAGTAGTGAGTGGCTGTTTAAAAAGGCACACCTCTGCTAAAATTGAACCACCTCCCTGTGGTACTTAGATTTATACATTATGAGCGTTGACGTGAATTATAAGGACAACAGTCTTTGCCTCATCTTAATGTTTACTGCCTGTGTTGTCATCTGCAGAGAATGTACGCTGGAAACATCAGGCGCTTTAGTGGAAAGAATTTGAATTTATATCACATTTCTCATAACTCTCAAAGGAATTTGCAGTGAATTAGTCTGCTCACTGTCATAATCTAGAAAACACATCAGCTAATTTGTGTGCAACAGGCTTCCACATTTCACCATTTCTCTAATGTTAGTCAAGACTAACATATTGGCCAGTACACCAGGAATAAATCCCAGCCCTTAGTCAAAATTGTTCCACACAACACTTTACTTTGCAGGACATTGCATCTAAGAATTGTTTCTCCAAATGTACAACACTCCTTCAGGTCTGCTCACTTGTATCAGCCTGGAATCAACCTTAAACCTATTAACCTTCCATCTCATGGGTGTGTATGCTGCCAAGCTTTAGCCATCATTTTAGCAAAAGTCCCAGTGTCATTAATTCATGGAGCACGTTGTCTGACCCTCTCTAGCCTTGTTGACCAATCTGCATCAATCCCATTCATTTATCAGCTTTTGGTCCTTGGGCTTCTGGTCATTGGTGAGTCATGTGGTCATCTAGATACTTCTTAAACGTTATGGGAGTATTGGTCTCCAGCGCTCACTCACAACTATTGTCTGGCTGAGAAAATTCTTTCTCAAAGCTCTTCTAAATATCTTAGCCCTTTGTTACACATGTGCTCAAAGTTTCAGATACCTCTGCTATGGGGAATATTTCCTAATAACCACACTATCTCATAATTTTATACACCATTCAGTCTCCCTCAGCCTTTTCCATTCCAAGAAAAGCAAACCCAGCCTACCAGTCCCTCCTCATTGCAGAATCTCTCACAGATGCATGTATCAGACACACTTTGTCACCAAGCTAAATATCGAAGGACCGCTGAGTCAAAGAGGTAAAGAGCATTTTACTAAAAGAGAGAGGGAGAGGCCTTTAAAGAGAGAATTCCGGAGGGAGCATCTTGACAGCTGAAGGGCCGACCACCAGTGGGGGGAGGGGGGTGTGGTGGGAGGTGAAGAAAATGACGAATACTCTTGTAATCACAAAGGGAGAGTGACCTTTTATCTGCTTTACATCTAACCAAATAAATATAAAAACTACAATAAATATAAATACATAAACCTCCTTATATACATACATTTGATTGTATGTCCATGAAGTGACACTAGGCTGTACGTAAGATAACTGACAAGAAATAATGAAGTCGTAGTGGAGTCAGAGGCTGAAGATGTTGATCAGCCTTGCTGCTTGGGGAAAATAACTGTTTTTGAGTCTGGTGGTCCTCGCTAGAATGCTACGTAGCCTCCTCCCTGATGTCTGTGGGACAAACAGTCCACGAGCAGCATCCTTCAAGATGTTACTGGCCCCTTTCTGACACCTTTCTGTAGACACGTTCTTGATGATTGGTAGGCTGGTACCGGTGATGCATTGGTCAGTTTTGAGTGCCCGCCGTAGAGCCTCCCTGCCCGCTACAACGCAGATTCCGTGTCATACAGTGATGCAGGTTGTCAGAATGAACTCTACTGTGCATCTGTAGAATGATATGATTATGAATGTGCAAAATCCAGCTTTCTTCAGCCTTGTCAGAAAGTAGAGGCTTTGATGAGCTTTCCTGACTGTGTAAGATGTGTTATGGGACCTTGAGACGTTGTGCAAGAGCAGCCCTCCAGGAGTTTGAGACTGCGTGCAGTTTCATCTGCTTTGCTGCTAATGTAAAGAGGGGTGTGAGTGGTGCAAGTCCTCCTGAAGTCAATAACCATCTCCTTTGTCTCACTGAAACTAAGGAAGAGATTATTTGCCTGGCACCAGGCCTCGAACTCTTCCACCTTCTCTCTATAGGCCATCTTTGTTGTTGGTGAGGAGCCCCATCATTGTCGTGTCATCAATGAACTTGACAATGTGATTGCTCAGGTGTTTGGTTGTCCATTCATGTATGAGCAGAGCGTACAGCAATGGGAGCACCAGTGTTGAGTGTGTTGGGAGGAAGGATCAGTTGTATATCCTGACTATATCTGTTCGTTAGGAAGTCCAACTGCACAGTGATATATTTAGACTAAAGAGCAGGAGTTTGTTCACCAAGGTCTGTGGGACAATAGTGTTGAATGCCGAATTGAAATCCAGTAACTGCATTCTGACATCAGTGCCCTTGTTTTCTAGGCGTGTCAAGGCCAGGTGCATGATAGATGCTATGTTATCTGTTGTAGAATGGTTCTGTCAGTAAACATACTGGCGAATGTCCAATGTGACAGGAATGTCTTCTCCATTTGTGGTGGCGTTCCTGAGCATCTGCCAGTTAGCCTGTTCATACAGTCCTGGAGCATTGAGATTGCCTCTTTAGCTCATATAAGACCTTAAAACCATGAGACATAAGAGCAGAATTAGGCCATTCAGCCCATCAGGTCTGCTCTGCTCATGGCTGATCTTGGATCCCACTCAACCCCCATACACCTACCTTCTCGCCATATCCTTTGTTGACAATGCTCTAAGTGCGGCCTGACTAGTGTCTTATAAAGGCTCAGCATTATCTCCTTGCTTTTATATTCTATTCCCTTTGAAATAAATGCCAACATTACATTTGCCTTCTTTACCTCACACTCAACCTGTAAATTAACGTTCTGGGAGTCTTTCATGAGGACTCCTAAATCGCTCTGCACCTCTGCTGTTTGAACCTTTTCGCCATTTAGATAATAGTCTGCATTATTGTTTCTTTTACCAAAATGCATTATCATACATTTCCCAACACTGTATTCCATCTACCACTTGTTTGCCCATTCTTCCAATTTATCTAAGTCCTGCTGCATTGCATTGTTTCCTCAGCACTACCTACCCATCCACCTGTCTTCATATCATCAGTAAACTTTTCCATTATCTAAATCATCGACAAACAATACTGATCCCTGAGGAACACCACTGATCACTAGCAGCCAACCAGAAAAGGCCCCTTTTATTCCCCCTCGCAGCCTCCTGCCTGTCAGCCATTCTGCTATCCATGCCAGTATCTTCCCTGTTACACCATCGGATTCTATCTTGTTAAGCAGCCTCGTGTGTGGCACCTTATCAAATGCCTTCTGAAAACCCTAGTAAGTGACATCCACTGCCTCTCTTTTGTCCACCCTGCTTGTTACTTCCTCAAAGAACTCTAACAGATTTGTCAGGCATGATTTCCCTTTACAGAAACCATGCTGACTTTGACCCATTTTATCATTAGTCTCCAAGTACCTCAAAATCTCATCCTTAATAGTAGACTCCAACATTTTCCCAACCACTGAAGTTGGGCTAACTGGCCTATAATTTCCTTTCTTTTGCCTTCCTCCCTTCTCAAAGAATAGAGTGACATTTACAATTTTCCAGTCCTCCGGGACCATGCCAGAATCAAGTTATTCTTGAAAGATCATGACCAATGCACCTGTCATCTCTTCAGCAACCTCTCTCAGGACTCTGGGATGTAGTCCGTCTGGCCCAAGTGAATTATCCACCTTAAGACCTTTGAGTTTGCCTAGGACTTTTTCCTTTTTAATAGCAATGGCACTTACTCCTGCTCCCTGGCACTCATGAATCTCTGGTACACTATACTGTCTTCCACAGTGAAGACAGATGCAAAGTACCCATTAAGTTTATCTGTCATTTGTCTCCCATTACTACCCCACCAGCATCATTTTCCAGTGGTCCAATATCACGCTCACCTTTCTCTTACCCTTCATATAACCGAAAAACGTTTGGTATCCTGCTTTATATTAATGGGGAGAGTGCCCTCAGATTTCATCTTTTCCCAACTTATAGTTTTTTTCGTTACCTCTTGCTGGATTCTAAAAGCTTCCCAATCATCAAACTTCCCACTCACTTTTGCTACCTTATATGCTCTTTTCTTTGGTTTTTATGCAGTTGTTAATTTCCCTTGTCAATCACGATACCCATGCCATTTGAGATCTTCTTCAGCAGTGGGACATATTTGTCCGGCACCTTGTGAACTATTCCCGGAAACTTCAGGCCACCTCTGCTCTGCTGTCATCCCTGCCAGTATCCCACTCAAACCCACCTGGGCAAGCTCCTCTCTCATGTCTCTGTAATTCCCTTTATTTAATTGTGGTACAGATGTGAGTTATATGTGAGTTATGCTTCTTCCTCTCAAATCGCAGTATGAATTCAATCATATTATAATCATTGTCTCCTAAGCGTTCCTCTACATTAAGCTCCCTCATAAGATCTGGATTATTATGCAACATCCAACCTAAGATAGCCCTTCCCTGAGTAGGCTCAACCACAAGCTGCTCTAAAAAAACATCTCGTAGGCACTCAACAAATTTCCTCTCTTGCATTCCGACACCAACCTCATTTTCCCAATCCCCTTGTATATTGAAGTTCCCCATTACAATTGTGTTGTTATCCTTATTACATGCTTTTCCAGATTCCTTTGCAATTTCAATCCCACATCTTGGCTACTATTTGGACGCCTATATATGATTCCCATAATTTTTTTACCCTTGCAATTTCTTATCTCCGCCCACAAAGATCCAACATTCTCTGACCCTACGTCACCTCTTTCTAAAGATGTAATTCCATCTCTTACCAACAGAGTCGCACTACCACCTATGCCTTCCTGCCTGTCCTTTTGATACAAAGTATATCCTATGATGTCAAGCTCCCAACTAAGGCCCTCTTTCAGCCATGACTCAGGAAGGCCCACAATGTCATACCGACCAGTCTCTGATTGCACCACCAGTTTGTCCACCCTATTCTGAACGCTATGCACATTTACGCACAGCACCTTCAGTCCTGCGTTCTTCGCCCTTTTGAATTTTACCTCTGTGGTACAATTTTACTCTTTGCTCTGTCTGCATTTGTACCCAATCATTGGCTAGTCCTTCCTCACATTCATGTTACACCCATCATCTACTTGTAAGCCTGTTGGCTCACCCTCAGCTCTATCATCCTGGTTCCCATCCCCCTGCCATATAGTGATGGTCTTCTTGACTGGTTTCTCTGTTTTCAGCAGTGGTCGGCATGCTGGGATGACCATTATGGAGATGTGGTCAGAGAGGTCAAGAAAAGGCTGTGGGATGGCTTTGTAAGTAGCATGCTTGTACAACCATGGACCACAACTGAGTACGTCAGCAATTAAACGCTCTCTTGCAGTTGAAGGGAGGTTTTAGGATTTTCGAATATAATTTTGAGTTTAATTTGAAACTCATCTGAGTAGAATTATTGATCACCCTGAGGAGGGAAGGATTGAATCCCTGGTTTAAGCATGTGCAATTAGTTCCGACGTTCGAGGAGTAACAAAAATTAAAAATGATTTTGTGTGTGAATAAGGGAAAGGTGCAGAATAGAGCAAGAACAAGCTTTAAAAGTTACAGACTACTGATGTATGTACCACTTCATCCTGGCCCCATTAAGAAAACCGACCTTACTAATGGTCCACTGAAGGAAATAGAGGAAATAAAACATTGGAAATGTGTAGGCTACCCATTCCTGCCTACTAGGAGGTTCCTGCCTGAAATTGTATGTTATGTTTTCATTTTATTCCAATTACAGAATTATATATATTTCCATTTTTCTCATATTTCAGAATTAATGGGATACAAGAGCTATTAGTAGTAAAGTTATAATTTGCTCTATTAAGGGTAATTGTCATGCCGAGAATGTTCAGGAGGTCAAATGGAAGGGTCATTTAATCCTCCAACTTCGTCATAAGGCACTCATCAAAAAATTGCTTGAATGTTTTCTGCCTTGATTTCTAAATTTGCATACTTCCATGGACTCCATCTGTAATCTTCTTTAGCTCCATGAGAGTGCATTCTAACCTTGCAACTCTTCAACTTTAATTCTGTTTCATTTCATAAATGTACTTTATTCCTAATATATACTCAGTAATACACCCAGTGTGCATCTTTCTCTACATTCATGGTACTAACAATTCAACACATTCTCTTCTGAAGCATTTCATCCCTAGACAAAGTGCATGTGCCATGTTTGGGAGGCTGTAACACAGGCCTCATCCCTTAGAATCTAGCAATGTAGGACCTAAATTGTGATCCATCCCCACAAAGCCTTTGTCATGGCTGGCCCAAACTTTAGTGCATCCCTGAGCACGTACAGTTGTACCACTGAACTCTCTGATTCTGAATTTCCTCACAAATGTTTCCACCTTTTGCCTCCTATCTGTCTTTAGCATGCTCCCCCAGGCCCACAGCTTTGACCATATCTTTGGTCATTAGCCATCATGCCTCCTATTATGATTCACCGAAGTTCAAAGTACAAAGTAGATTTATTATCCAAGTACCTAGACTATATACAACCTTGAAATTCATCTTCTTATAGGTAGCATAAAAACAAATCCAATAGAACTCATTAAGAACAAAGTCAAACACCCAATGTGTGAAAAAAAGAGCAAATTGTGCAAACAATTAAAAAGTAAACAAATAACACTCTGAATGAGAGTTCGCAAAAGTGAATCCACAGCACTGATGTCAGTTCATCACTGCAGCCGGCCCAGGAGCCCATTAGTTGTAGGCCGCAGCCTCAGTTCAGCACAGAGATGAGTAAACTTTGTGGAGCAGTGAGCTGAACACCTGTACCTTGCCTCCGGCCCCGATACCCTAACCTTTACAATCAGCCAAACATCAGATCATTCTTCACTCTCAGGCCCAGGCCCGGGCCCGGGCCCTGCCGCTTCAGTTTGGCCCCAAGTCCACTCCAGCAATGCCCAAACCCTGCTGCGTCAATTTGGCCCATACCAAATCTTTTCAATCTGGTCTGGAGTTTAAATTGGTCAAACATTGTCTCATTCCTCGCTTGGGCCTGGGTCTTGCTGCTTCAATTCAGTCGCAAGTCTATTCCAGCAAAGGCCAAACATCGGCTTATCCCACACTCTTTGGTCCAAGCCCTGCTGCCCCAATTCGGCCTGCCTGCACCATCGAGTTTCCAGTTTACTGAATCCCCCAGAACATCACAAAAATGCCAGTTCGTACAGGCAGTTCAAAAGCACAACTTGCAAGGCGAAGTTACAGGCTATTCATTACAGTGATCATTGCCCAGAAAAAGTGTGATTTATTGAGTAGATAATAGATTAATTTGCTGCCAGGAAAGTGTTGCTGTGTCTCATCAGTGCCATCTTAAACCATGAAGCATCCCCAGATGTTTTTGCTGTATTAGAGTGCTGTGTAAATGGAACTTGAATTCTAGAGAATCGCATTCAATCACATTGGGTTACAGCAACAGTTCTACCTCTGGGGAAGCAGCAACTTATACTACCTCCTTTTATGTGGACGAATGATGCAGAAGGCCATTCAGCACTTTGAGTTCATTCCAGCTCCTACAACAGACAAATCCCATCAGTGCCAACTCCCTCTCCTTATTTCCTCTCCTCCTGCAACTTATTCTCCCTCAAATGCCTCGTGACTGGTTTGCCACCTGCCTGCACAAGGGGTAATTACAGTAGCTAATTAACTGACCAGCATGCATTTGAGATGTAGGAGGAAACCCATTCGGAGAATATGCAAACTCCACCCAGTCAGCACCTGAGGTCAGGACAGAACCTATGTTCCTGTGGTGAGTGCCAGCAGCACACCATTCATTTTATATTGAAGGTCCGAAGACCCAGTGTCAATGTTGCAACAATTTTATTTTGCCAGATGCTTATTTTCCAAGAAAGAACATCATACAGAACACAGAACATGGAACACCACAGCTCAGCCCAGGCCCTTTGGCCTGCAATGTTGTGCCGACCTTTAACCTACTCTAAGGTCAATCTAACCTTTCCCACCTACATAGACTCCATTTCTCTGTCATCCGTGAGAGTTTCTTAACCGTCCCTATTATGAACACATCTGAAGTAAAAGATAGTAAAAACAAAAAAAAAACAATAAATGCAGGAAATATTCATTGGACACGTTGGCCTGAAGGGCCTGCTTACGTGCATCACAGCAGCATCAGGTGAGAGAAAGGAAAAGAGTTAATGTAAGAGGTTTTTTTTCCTTTTCAAATCTTTTTTTATTATTATATTATTCAAAAATAACACAAGTACATCGAAGTAAACAACACTTACAATGTCTCAAGGAAAAAAAACATTATTTTAAGGATTGAAAAATTTTTGGTGATAATAAAAAAACAGAAAAAGTGGGGGGGAAAAACCCTATTAGGTGTACAACCCGGAGCCATGTGTCATACAAAAAGCTTCTAAAGATAAACATCAAACCGCCAGCAAGAAAAAAAATACCAAAAATTTACAATTAGTAAGAGATATTTTTTATCCAATATCTTACCTTTTGCTTATTTTTTTCTTTCACAGTGATCCAGTCTTCACCGTTAGAGCTCACATCAACTTTATAGGTCCGGATGTAATATATCTTCTGGGTTTCTTTGGAGATAGCGCCCTGTGTTGCTATTGCGGAAACATGCTGCAAGAACCCCAAGTCTACCTGCATGATTAAAAGCACAAAGAGCTTGCTCAGAGCTTTTATAATATACAGTATATTATCATGTCTTAATACCAGTTACCTAGTGTGAAAAGCATGGGGCCAACTCTTATCAAATGTTTCCAAGTAGTCAAAAAAAATTGAAATTACAGAACAAAATTGAATGTTGATCAATAGTTTACATTTCCTTTTCATCTACAATTGTTATGGATATTGTTACTATCTGGTATGAAGAAAGTTCAGTATAGCGTCAGTGTCCATTTTGTGCTTTTGAATTGGAACAGGTTATTCATTGGAGACCCAGTATTTATTTATTTGTAAGTTTACTCTTAGCCTGACTGTCTGTTATGTGGGCGCTTTAAGCCCTTTTTCCAAATGACATCAATATGCTGTAGATTAAATTTTCCCAGATTACTTAATGCAAGGAGGTCACTCAGGAATTGCAGCTGGAGTTTGGCTCAGTTATCTGGTTCAACTAAAGTTGCAGCAGTTCATGAACTCAAAATGAAAGCCACATTTGAAAAGCTGGACAGATAGCCGCTGCTGGAGTAATCATAGTTCACATCTATGCCCCTGAAGCAAATAGAAATGACAATAGAAAACAATAAAAGTTAAAAAGAAGTCTACTCCTGATCAGATCTGGAGGAGAGGGAGAGGAATATGGAGAAATATGGTCACATAAGAGAACAGGAAACACTAAACATGCATTTTATAATACCGATATACCATACAGTATGCCATATCACATTAACACCTCAAGTTCAATAGTTACAGCTCCAGCATTTTGTGTGTGTTGCTTGGATTTCCAGCATCTGCAGATTTTCTCTTGTTTATTGTAGCTTCCCAGTTGCTTTTCAGGAGACAGACCAAACAAAATATGTGGCATCAATATTTTGTTGGAAAAGTTTTGTTTGGTGTTTATTTATTTTCATTCACCATCTCCTCTAACATTCAATGACTCACTTGCATTTGAGAAATTTGAACCTACATTTCAATGTGAAAATAAAATGGTGGTAAGAAACTGAATTGAAGTTTGAAATTTGCCCCAGCTGAGTGGGAGACTTACTGCTGCCAGGCAAACATCTGGTCATGATTTGGATTCACATACAAGAGAAATCAAACATAAATGCTACTGATTCCTTCCCGTTGCAGGGTTCAGGATGTAACATATTGTAACTAACCGGACCTTCTGAGACTACACAGGCCAGTCAGTAAGCCCAGAGATGTTTTCTTTGGACTTTAGCTTTTGTAGAGCAGGGAAACTGAATTTTAAGAACTATGTAACTAGGGCTGATAAAGTTATTTGTGGTTTGGTCAAACGGATAATCCATCACCTTTGCACAGTGGGAACTGAGCTTTAGTCGCCTGACTATGTACATCGGTTTGCTTTTAAATAGTCACTGTGGATGGAGTTGGGCTCCATTTCTTTCGTAAATTTTTGCAGAAAAATCAATCTGCTTGTTGAATTTATTTTCAAAGATATTTTTGAAGATTGAAATCAATTGCCTCTTTTAATGTTGCCTATATTATATAGCTCTTAATAACCTCAGCCAAATGAACAAATGTATTATTTTTTCAGCTGGGTGTATGGATGAATGAGTCACAGAAAGTCCTTCGGCATCATGACCCCTCTTTGCTACTCCAGAATGCAATAAGAGTTATGCTTAGCATGGTCACTTTGTCCACAAGGCTCCTCCACTTAATTACCATATAATAAGGAACAAGACATACATCAAGTGTGTGGATTAAAGTGTTTTAAGGAGTCTTATCATATTAGTAGGCATTTGCAGACTCTGTGCTGCATTACCACTTTGGGAGATGTCATAGGTTTGTTCACACAGCTGGAACCATATCTGTACAGCTTTCACAACATAGTCTGTAAATCTCTACTGCAAATTTAAATAGAGGACCTCTCTTATTTTTGCGTTTGGGGTATGAACACTACCAACAAAACTGCACATTATTAACAGCACCTAGTTAGCCAAAGAAGATGGTGACAAGCCATCTTGTTAAACTGCTCCATTCTCTGTTGCCATGGCTGGTTGTGATCCAAAAGTCCACAACTTTCAGAAGCTTTCAAAAACATTGCTGAATAAATAAACCCGAGGACCATCCGAGAACCTTATGATAGATTTTCCAACACAAGTGCCATGGAATTCCAGCGAGTTTGTCACAGTTGAACTCCATATGGAGTCCAGCAGTGAAGCATAATGATAGATTCTTCGGCAGGAAACTCCGCAATTTTGGGATCTCTGCATTCCAATATCTAAGCAACAGAGTCCCAAACTCTCCGGCATTTATGCAGGTAATACCACTGTTTCACTGACCAACAGAATAAACAAAAGGGAAACTGGATAGGAATTCTTTTACACAGCAAGCAGTTCTGAGTAAACTACCTGAATGGATTGAAGAAGGAGGTTCAGGAAAAACTCTCAATGCGCTTGAAAAGAAAACATTTGCAGGGCTATGGGGAAGGAGGAGAGAACTGGGATCGATTGCTCAGTTCTTTGAAAGAATTGGCATAATCTTGTGTGCTAAATTATCTTTTCTTTGTGCTGTATGAGTTTATGATTCCATAATCACGAAGCCTTTTGAATTACATACTTCTGCACATTTTCTCCAAAACCCTTTAACTGTACGATCACTTCAAATATAGTATTCTTTAAATGCTGTGTGATCTCCCATCAAGTTGCTCAACTGAAGCCAAACAAAACAAGATAAGGTCGAATATTTTGGTCTTGACTTGATATTGAGTTTCTCTATTTGGGATTAAAATGGACGCCCTGCACGGCACTGCCACATTCTGTTTTCTTTTTATTATCTTAATGTAATTATGTATGACATGAGCTATTTGGAAAGACAAAAGTTTTTATCTGCATCTTGGTACATGTGACAAGAATAAGCCAATGTTAAAAGATTATTGTGAGTTTTCACCGGTGAGGGTTGAATCAGTAAATCATGGAAGATTAAACTCTGTATTACTGAACCAAAACTACAAGAAGGTTTTTGAACTTTAAACAATGAGAATGCAGAGCAAATTGTTCCAGCCTATTGGAATCTTGGCTGGAATCTAACCATACACAATTTTAGGATAATAGTATGTTCTTCATTTCACCATAGCGTGGTTGTGTGTAAATTTCACAAAAGCATCACATCATTCCACAAATTCTGTATCGAGATCTGATCTACAATCCCACAGGATACTTAAAGCTTTCATCCTGAGGCCAGGCATTTGGCTATTTAAAAGACAGAAAGCCAGTGAGCATGCCTGCAAGTCTGTCTCAGTGAATTTCCCAGCAAAAAAGCTGTAAGTAGCTTGGTGTACGTGAGGAAAATTTATGTGGGCCTTTGCTCAGTGAAAGCAATGCGTGGGGACCTGGGGGATGAGGAAAAGAAGACAATCAGGTGTCTGACTTGCAGAATTAAACCCTCTTAGGATTCAATACACAAGTGCCTGTCAGGATCTGTGTAGGAGTAAAACTGCTTGGGAAATAATGTGGAGGCATAAAGCTTGATGAGGGAAGTCTTATTCTATCCAATCATCAGCTATTGTGGTGAAATAGGATTCATCTGGATGTCAGAATAAATCAACATGGGATTTCCGCAAACTTCCAGCACTCCGTTCTATAGAAAGCTTTCCAGCTGTATGAAATCCCTCCAAAGTCCATGGCTCATCTTTCCCTCCTCTCTTTTAAAGGCTCAGCATCCACTGTGAACAAACTAGAAATAGATATCAAACTCCAGCACTTGTCTTCCTTTTCCACCTATCGTATGTTTGCCATTGATGTTTGAAGATGTGTAAATAACTGTTATCTACAGAAAGGGGACAGTTGCTCTGAGAATAATAAATTGGTTTGTAATGACATACTGAGAAACACTTTGAATTAGAAAATGATCCTTATTGGATTTCTGAATGAATTCATTATCACAGATGGCTATTGGGTATATTTGAAGTGGAAGTTGATAGCTTCTTGATTAGTAAATGCACCACAGGTTATGGGGAGAAGGCAGGTGAATTGGGTTGAGAGGGATAATAATGACTGGACGCGATGGGATGAAAATGGCCGAATTCTATTTCTATGTCTTATGGTCTTATGTTCTTATTATGTCTGGTTTTAGAACTGTGGTTATACAAGGGTAAATATTAATTAAAGGATGGTGGGGTTGCTCTGATCTGAATGACTATATCACCTAATCATTCATTGCAACATTGCTGCACCATGAGACCAGCTCTGGGTGACGACTTTGACTACCACAGTGCTTTACTTGATGCTCCCTGTGTGAGCGATTGAGGGTGAAAATGATGCCGTTGTTTAGATCTGTTTAAAAGAGCCCACAGTTCTGCTGAATTGATTGGGCGATATGGAAGTCCGAAAGTGCAAACAATAAAAGTAGGAGAGTTTGCACATTTTCGAAAGACATGAGGAAATAGAAAATATTACTCAAAACTGATGCACAAACAAAATGGAACTACAAACAGATGGCAGAAATAGCACAAATGCAATCTATAATAAAGTGCTAGGGGTGTTTATATTTACTTGCTGTACTCCATGTCTCTTGGAGCTGATAACATTGTAGAGGCCATGGGTGCCACCGTTAAAGAACAAAGTGCAGTGACCTGGAAAAATTTAATTAGTACAGATGGGCTCCAGTTTTTATGCAGCACTAGAAATGTAGCTGGCAACCATTTTTCAAAAAGAAAAGAACCATTTGATGAGATCATTGAGTTGATAGAAGTGCATTTCAACTGAACACTGATCAGGTTATTTTGAAGTTACAGTTTTGATGCTCAGAATCAGATGAAACTGGGGATTACAATCTCAGTCTGAAGGACAGAGTAAGACAGTATAATTTTGAAACATCCTTGCACCGAATGTTTGGAAATGTATCAATGTATATTTGAATTGATAAGCAAAAGCAGGCTAATGTCTTCAAACACACAAGTCATTACTTTTGAAAAGGTGATGAGAACTGCAATGTAAAGGAAATGTGTTGGAGTTTTGGGAGCTCAAGATGCAGATGTGGTGTGGTAATGTCAGTATTAGCCATATCTTCTCCATCAAGAACTGTACCATTGAGTATTAAGTGTAAATTAAGCCTGAAATCAGGTTCCCAAGAAACCCAAGAGGTGTGAAAACAATGGAGCACATGACAAAGGTCAGGTTACCAATGCAGGGAGATCAGGTAATTTTTATCTCTCCATTTAAAGCAGCCTGCATTGTAATTGCAAGAAAATGTAACATCCAGCAGATAACCTCCTCAGCCCTCTACTCTACTCCCTGTACACTCACAGCTGTGTGGTCAGATTCCGTTCTAAGCCCATCGAGAAGTTTGCAAATGATCCTGCTATAACGGGATGTATCTCAAATAATGATGAGTCAGAGTACAGGAAGGAGACAGAGCCTCGTTGCATGCTGTTATTGTGATGAGGATGGCTTGGATCCAGATGCCCGTGTACCCAAGGCTAAGACTGAGATACGATTTCAAACTGGATCAAAAATCTGAACACAAGACAAATGCTAGATGAAATTACCAATAGGCTTATGACTGAGCACGGAACCTCAGTTCAGTTGCTCCTTAAATGCTCAATCCCTGGCACCCAAAACATGATTGCCAATTAGCCGGACTCTCCTGAATCTTTAAGGGGCCGTGCCAGCTATCCGTACTCTGGGGAGTTAGAGCATCTAAACCTCGGAAGCTGGTGCGGATGGGTGGTGTCATAATAGTCACAACAATAATCTGTCCCTCAATGTCAACAAAACAAAAGTGCTAGTTATGACCTCAGGAGGGGGGTAGTGCACATGTTCCTGTCTACATCAACAATGCTGAGGTCAAGAGGGTTGACAGATTCAAATTCTTAGGACTGAACATCACCAGTAGCCTGTCTTGGTCTAACCATGGCCAAGAAAGCTAATCAGTGCTTCTGCTTCCTCAGCAAGCTAAAGAAATTTAGCATGTCTTCTTTGATCCTTATCAACATATTGAAAACATCCTGTCCAGATGCGTCATGCTCCAACTTAAGAGCAGAGTGTATTCTGCTGTTACAAGACAACTGAACAGCTCCCTACTATGATAGGATTGACTATTGATCTCATAATCAACTTCATTATGACCTTACACCCTTATTGTCCATCAACACTATAGTTTTCTGTATTTTATCTGAGCCTCTTTTATTTTTTTTACCTTGTATTAACTCAATGCATTGTTGTAATGAACTGATCTGTATGAACAGTATGCAATGCAAGTTTTTCACTGCACCTCAGTACGTGTGACAATAATAAGTCAATTTACCAATTTACCAAGTTGCAAAAGGAAGCAGAACATGGCGGACACATTGTAGAGAAATAAAACTATCAAGTGCACACAAAGAATTGTCAAATAACACTAAAGATAACAATAACAAAGAGGAATGCAAGTTGGACATCATTCTATATAATCACTGGAGACTTAAAAGTAGACTTGAGATAGCCATTCATATCAAAGGCTTGGACATGGTAATGAGCGCGGATGCTGTAGCATACAGCTCACAATAGGGTGAGATGCTACAGGTATAATATTGGCAAGTCCCACCAATGTCATGTTAATTCCAGTTAAGTGTTACAAAAATGAGGAGAAGTGCTACATACTCCAAGGGAAGTGTTATAAACACCAGGGAGAAGCTTTGCAAATATGGAGAGAAGTGTTACATACACGGAGAGGTGTTACAAACACAGGGAGAAGTGCTGCAAACACAGGGAGAAGTGTTATAAACACAGAGAAAAGAGTTGCAAATGCTGGAAAAAGTGTGCAAACACTGGGAAAAGTGTTGCAAACCCATGAGAAGTGTTACAAACACACAGAGAAGTGTTACAAACACAAGGAAAAGTGTTACAAACACAAGGAAAAGTGTTACAAACACAGGGGAAAGTGTTGCAAACCCATGAGAAGTGTTACAAACACACAGAGAAGTGTTACAAACACAAGGAAAAGTGTTACAAACACAAGGAAAAGTGTTACAAACACAAGGAAAAGTGTTACAAACACAGGGGAAAGTGTTACAAACACAGGGGAAAGTGTTGCAAACACAGAGAGAAGTGTTACAAGCACAGGGGTAAGTGTTGGAAACACGTGGAGAAGTGTTGGAAACACAAGGACAAGTGTTACAAACACAGGGAAAAGAGTTACAAATACAGGGAAAAGAGTTGCAAACACTGGGAAAAGAGTTGCAGACACAGGGAAAAGTGTGCAAACACTGGGAAAAGTTTGCAGACACTGGGAAAAGAGTTGCAGACACAGGGGAAAGTGTGCCAACACTGGGAAAAGTTTGCAGACACTGGGAAAAGAGTTGCAAACACTGGGAAAAGAGCTGCAAACATGGGGAAAAGTGTGCAAACACTGGGAAAAGTTTGCAAACACGGAAAGGTACTGCAGCCACGCAGAGAAGTGTTACAAACAAAGAGAAAAGTATTACAAACACAGGGAAAAGTGTTGCAAACACAGCGGAAAGCATTACAAACACAGCGGAAAGCATTGCAAACACAGCAGAAAGTTTTACAAGCACAGAGGTAAATGTTACAAACACAAGCAGAGGTGTTACAAATACAGGGAAAAGTGTTGCAAACACAGGCGGAAGTGTTGCAAACACGGGGAGAAGTCTTGCAAACACTGGGAGAGGTATTACAAACTCTGGCAGAAATATTGCAGTCGCAGGAAGAAGTGTTACAAACACAGAGGGAAGTGTTGCAAGCAGCAGGAGAAACACTGCAAACACTGAGAAAAGTGGGAGAAGCATTCCAATATCAGGAAAAAAACATTGTAAACACCAGAAGTATTGCAAATGCTTGACAGGATTGTTTTCAATAATGGGCAAAGAGTGGCAAACACTGCAAATACCTGCAAACAACACTGATAAGTTTTGTGAACACCAGAAATGTCGAGTATAACTCGAGTAGTATTGCAAACATGGGAAGACCTGCTGCAAACACCTGGAGAAATATCGTAAACTCTGGGAGAAGTGTCGCAAATCTCAGGAAAAGTGCGGATGTTTGGCAGAGTACTGTCAACTCCCTGAGAAATTTTGCAAACATTGTAAGAAGTGTTCCAAACACGTGAAGCATTTCATACTCAGGGAGAAGTGTTGCAAATACTAGAAGAATTATGAATGGAAGAAGTATTTAAACTCCAGGAAAAATGTTACATGCACCAAGAGAAGAGTTGGAAATGTCAGGACAAAGTGTTGCAAACACCGGCAGAAACACAGCAAGGATGAGAAATGTTGCAACCCCCAGGAGATCTGTTGTAACATCAGGAGAAGTATTGCAAACTCTAGGGGAAAAGACGATAGAACATAACCTAAGATACTCATGATCAGGGTATCATGCACTCGGACTCCAATAGTGCTGAGCAGACACTGGTAGAGCACTTGAGGCTAACACATTCAAAATCAACAGATGGTGAAGCAAGGAAAGATAAATTGTGCAAAGTTTATGTGCGCGCCCTCTCCCCAGAGGACTTAGCTTTGCCTTTCACTTGGCACAGTAGAGAGGGAAAATGGCAAAAGACCAAGCATTCAATGGTGAAAGCAAAGAATGGGGTTCCTGTGTGTGTTAGAAGCAAAGCTTCGTGTCAGTCCAGATTGAAGGATGATCACTGGAACAGTGCTAATAGAGTGAAATGGTTAGAAAACTGTATTGGTTTAATGACAAGTACATTACTGGGGGGCTCTCCGTCAGTGTGACCTAGGATCCAAACCGACGGTGCAAACACAATTGTGTGAAGGCACAAAGCTACTGAGGAATCTGCCTTGGGAAACTCAGATTGGCACTTTGTAGCTGGGATAAGCAACCTATATTATACAAATGGAGTTTTCCTCTATGAGATTAGAATGGATCTTCTCAGTAAAAGATCCAATGACCTGGAGAGACAGAAAAGAAGGGGGAAATTTCCTGACTCTGCTAAACTGGAGCAAATGCAGTGTAACTAATTGGTATAAATAGTTGTATAACTTAGGTCTCTCCTGGGTATGAGGATAAACTACGTCTGGCTGTGGAGCATTTGCTTTAGGTAATGAGGTTACCATTAACCACAGCTACCTCCAGGTCACCCTTAGGCAAGGTGCAGCACCTGTGAGCCTCCCTACTTGGGTTACAGTGAAGCCATGGAATGCAGGTGGTGGATGATCCAATCGATGGTTTCTGCTTCTCAGACGCTGAGCAGTAGATCCTTTTAATAGGACAATGGTCAGGGTGACCCGTCTTGTAAAGACACTGCATCGGAAGCAAGCAAGAGGAAGCCAACAGCATAAATGGCAGCCCACTTCCAAATAGTGCGGACACCTCGCTCGGTACGGGATATCATGTAAACAGACAGGTGAGCCCGGATTGTCATACCACTACTGTCTGCAGAAACAAGAGACTGCGAATTGCCGCTTGGAATGTTCCAACCCTGCACCAAGCCAGTAAGCTAGAAAACGTAAAATTAGAAATGAAGAGACTAGAAGTTGGCATCCTCGGCCTAAGATGGAAAGGCAGTGGGGTATTCCAATCAGACGACTACAAGATGATATACTCTGGTGGAGATAAACATGAAAAGGGTGTTTCAATCATCTTAGACAAAGAAACATCCAAAAGCCTGCTAGGATACTGGCATATCTCAGACAGAAGGATGCTGATCAAACTAGACGGACAACAAAACAACATCTCTATCATCCAAGTATATGCACCCACAAGCTCAGAGGAAGAAACTGATGCCTTCTAACACTCTCTAGACAAAGAACTAGAAGAATGCAAATCACAAGAAGCCATCATAGTCATGGGTGACTTCAATGCAAAAGCTGGTGAGGGAAGAGAAGACCATATTGTTGGAGACTAGGGATTGGGGGAAAGAAATGAAAGAGGAGAAAAGCTTATATCATGGTGTAAAACAAACAATCAGATAATCACCAGCACTTGGTTTAAACAACATCCAAGAAGAAAATGGACATGGAGAAGCCCAGATGGGAACAACAAAAATCAAATCAACTACATAACAATCAATAACAGATTCAAAAACTCGATAACTCAATCTAAAAGCTACCCTGGAGCAGACTGTGGAAGCCACCACATACCAGTCATTTGCAAAATGAAAATAAAGACGAGAAAATTAAAGAAACCAAAAAGATCAGAACCACTGGATTATCAACAACTACAAAACAACCCTCATCTGAAAACAGAATACACAATCAAGGTGAAAAACTGTTTTCAATTGCTGCAGGAAGAAGGAGGCAAATCTTCCTGGGACATACTGAAGTAATCCATGGTTGTAGCTGCAAAAGAAACCACCCCATGAAAAGAACGGAAAAGTAAGAAGAAATGGATAACTGAAGATATAATACAATTGATACAACAAAAACAGACCATCAAACTAAGAGACAGTGAAGAATACAAACAACTTGATAAGACAATAAAAAGAAAATGCAGAGAAGCTAAAGACAGATGGCTAAATGAGAAATGCTCAGAGATAGAAATGCTACAAACCCATAATCCTGGAAAAAAGTTGATGCACAATAAGATTAAAGAATTAACGGGGAACTTACCTTGCTCAGCAAGTGGATGCATCAAGGCAAAGGATGGCACCTTAATTATGAACAAAGAGGAAATCCTAAACAGATGGACAGAATATATAAAAGAACTTTTTGAAGACCAAAGGGGAGAAAGACCGAACATAAAGAAGAATCTTGAAGGACCTGGCATTCTAAAATCAGAAATTCGAGCAGCCGTAAATGAAACAAAACATAACAGAGCAACTGGTCCAGACAACATCGCTGTTGAAATGATACTGGCCTTAGAAGATTTTGGAATAGAGAAGGTAACAGAAATAGCAAATGAAATCTATGATCATGGGGAGATACCTGATGATTTAAGTAAATCAGTGTTCATCACACTTCCAAAGAAAGAGGGAGCAACAGAATGTGAGTTACATCGTATAATAAGCCTGATGAGCCACGTGGGAAAAATTATTCTCAGAGTAATCATGATGAGAGCAAGACGCTGTATAAAACCAGAAATCAGTAAAGAACAATGCAGCTTTGTGGAAAACACTGGGACCAGAAATGCAATTTTCATGCTATGGATGATCTGTGAACGAGCCATCCAGGTACAAAAGGACATCTACCTATGTTTCATGGACTATACAAAAGCTTTTGACACTGTCAGACAGCAAGATCTTCTGGAAATGCTTCAAGATCTTGACATAGATGGGAAAGATATACGTTTCTTAAGAAACTTATACTGGGACTAGACAGCATCCATCAGAACAGAAGGAGCAGTGAGTGAGTATGTGAATATCATGAGAGGAGTCAGGCAAGGTTGTGTCTTTTCACCAGACTTATTCAACCTGTAGAGTGGAAATATCTTGAGAAGTATCACAGACATCAAAGGATTCACAATTGGAGGCCATAATATAAATAACATCAGATATGCTGATGACATTGTACTAATAGCTGACTCAGAAACAAAACTTCAAGAACTACTCACTATAGTGGCAGCAGAAAGTAATCACAGAGGCCTCTCAATCAACACCAAGAAGACAGAAAGCATGGTCATCTCCAGAAAGACAAACATCCCATAATGTGTGATCAGGATCGGAAGTACAAACATCAAACAAGTCAACAAATTCAAATATCTTGGCAGCCTAATAACGTAAAGGTAGGTGAGACACAGGTATCAAATACAGAATAACAATGGTGAAAGAAGCTTTCCAAAAAATGAAGACCATATTAACAGACAGAAAGATGAGCACGTACACTAAAAACAGAATACTGCAGTGCTACATTTATTCTATACTGACTTATGGAAGTGAATGCTGGACCATTTCTCCAGCAATGGAAAAGAGACAAGAAGCAGCTGAATTATGGTTCTACAGGAGAATGTTAAAAATATCATGGACCACACACACATCAAAGGAAGAAGTTCTCAGAAGAGCCCAAGCAGTTCGATCACTCATACCAACAATAAGAGAAAGACAACTCAGATTTCTAGGACACATCATGCGGAAAGATGAATTAGAAAAACTCATACTCTCTGGAAAGATTGAGGGGAGCAAACCTAGAGGAAGACCTCAGCTTATGTACATCAAAAGCCTAGCCAGGTGGCTACACATCGAGGAAATGGAAGTCATCCAAAAAACGAAGGATAGATGTATATGGAAAACCATGGTCACCAAAGTCCGCATCGGATATGGTACCTAGACAGACAGACAGACATAATTTAGGCTTGTTATATTTTTCTTGTGAATACTGTCATGTCAGCTTTTCATTTCACGTGTACATACACATATTTATGCATATGACACTAAACTCATCTTTGACTTGGATCTTGAAATGCAGACAAGGACTGGTAGCTGCATGAAATGGAAGTTCCATTGTGACACTGACACAGCAAACAGCATGGTCAGAGAAGGTGAATAAAAATCAAAGAATAGAGAGCCTAGCGAACAGAGCACAGTGCAATAATGTTATTGTGTATATCAGTTCTAGGTTGATATGGTTATATTCTGATTTACATGGTTATATTCTGTAATGTAAGTAAACATACAAGTTAACAGGACATCTATTTCGGGAATGAAAATGTCACTACACCCTTTGTGGCTATGCCTCCTGGTTAATGGTTATAGCACCGTGTCCCTTGCTCAAAGCTTTTAACTGCCACACTGCACGGTTTAAGTACTTAATATGCTTCTGGTCACTGCATCACAAGAAAGATGTATTTGCACTGAATGAGGTGCTGGGTAGATTATTGAGAACTGGAACATCTGGACAGAGGAAGGAGAGGTGAAATTGAGTTGAGGTGCATATTATTATGAATGGCTTAGAGGAAGCAAAAGCCTGGGGCCCCAGATTGTATTTGACAGGAGGATTAGATGGAAATAGGAAATTCTTTTCGTATAGAAGATAGCAGAACTGGGACATGTTGTCTGAAGTAGTGGTTGAGGCAGAAACTATTATACTAAAAAAATACAGTCAAATGCATACTTGTGGGGCAGTGAGCAACAGGGCTATGGAGCTATGCTAGAGGACAAGAACATTTGATGTGAAGACATGAGCTGAATTGAATCCTTCTCTGTTTTACGTTTTCTATGACTCTATAATAAACGACTGTGTTTAATTGATGCTTCATATCTTAGTGACTAAATGACGCAGAAGAATCTATAATAAACAAAATAAATCACAAATAATCTACAGACAATCTCCACAGACAATCAGTATCTATGAGGCTTTTCAGCTGGTCACCTAAAACAGTTGTCATACTTTAATTGGGAGCTCTTTTTCCAAGCTAGTTTAAGGAAAATTCAGCAGATGTCAAACTTGGCATGTTGAGAAAACTAATGGTCCTCATGAAGCTTGTGAAAGGCATGGATTAGAAAAATGAATAAAATGTAATGCTATAATTAGATTTTAGATTAAAGCACAATTCGTCTATGTGTAGAGACATCTGAATTCAAAAGCTTGGTCGGGCAAATTCCTGGGAGTAAATTCATTGTACTTTGATCTCATAATGCTATCTACACCATTAGCAAAAGTCCTGTTCCTTCTGATCAATGCACAATCAGTATCCTTCACCTAGCAACAACAACCATCCTTTGAAGCTATACAACATAGGTACAATTCTGAGCACTAGAAACAAGGAATTGCATTTGTTGCTGCCACTTGGAGCTGCACAAGCAGGCTGATGAAAGGAAAGTAAACTCTCTCTGGTTGTTTTGGATGAAAGGGGATGATGTGGATGTGTTTTATGTTTAGTCATTTATTTTATACATGCTCATTCACAAGATGTGGAATTAACTGGTAATGCCATTATTTACTGTCAATTCCTAACTGCTCCAGAACTGAGGAAAACAGTCGAGAGTCAGTCACATATAGAACAGAATGGCATCAGATGCAAGATCTCCTCTTTCGGAAATCAGTGAATTGGCTCTTCTTGTTAAAAAATGGAATAGTTATTGTGATTTGCTTTGAAACATATCCAGATTTATTGAATTATTCAATTAGATCATAAGACCATCAGACGTAGGAGCAGAATTAGGCCACTTGGCTCATCCAGTCTGCTCCGCCATTCAATCATGGCTGATCCTTTTTTCACCTCCTTAGCCCCATTCCCTGGCCTTCTCCCCATAATCTTTGATGCCATGTCCAATCAAGAACCTATCAAGCTCTGCCTTAAATACACCCAGCAACCTGGCCTCCACAGCTGCCTTTGGTAATAAATTCCACAAATTCACCACCCTCTGACTGAAGAAATTTCTCCACATCTCTGTTTAAATGGGCACCCCTCTTTCCTGAGGTTGTGCCCTCTTGTCCTAGACTTCCCCACCATGGGAAACATCCTTTCCACATCTTGTCTGACTAGGCCTTTCAACATTCAGAAGGTTTCAATGAGATCCTCCCTCATCCTTCTGAATTCCAGCGAGTACAGACCCAGAGCCATCAAACATTCCTCGTATGATAACCCTTTCATTCCCAGAATTATCCTTGTGAACCTCCTCTGAACCCTCTCCAATGCCAACACCTCTTTTCTTAGTTGAGGAGCCCAAAACTGTTCACAATTCTGTATATTCTCCATGTCACTCTTTAATTGTCCATGCAAATATTCAAGCTGCTAGTCCAGTTTCTTAACCATGAGCTCTATCACTTCAGTATTAAGGCTCATTCTATTTGTGAAGAGACATGTTGCTTCTGGTGACTTCCAGTTAGATGGCAGCGCGTTCGATCACAGCTGATTCTTCGCGGCCAACCAAAGGTGTTATTGTCCCTTTTAAACATATTTTTTTAACAATTGCAAGGCCCTGCTGGACATTAAGAACTTAATGTATGTCAGATATACCCCATCGAAGGGTTGCTTCTTGGTGGAGAAACTGAAGGAGCTGGACGATGCGGATCATGCTGCTGCCTGTGACAGGGAGACGTCGGAGGAGTTGGTGTGTGAAGGCAGTGTGCAGTTTAACACCGAGTGATCATCTTAGTCGCTTTCCTTGTGATGGCAACACTTTGTTGGACATTTTAATTGAATAGGATTTATTTAAATCTTACATCCGCCCCATAATATGACGGAGTAAAAATCTTTGTGTTATGACGGCGTTGCAGGGTTCAGACATGTGAATTTATAAGTCTAATGGTTGGAGAAAGAAGCTGTTCCGTATTCTGCTGGTCCTGGTTTTAATGGTGCGGTACCGTTTGCCAGACGGAAGCAGCTGAAACAGTTTATGGTTGGGGTGACTGGTGACCCCAATGATTTTCCAGGCCTTCACTCTGCACCTGCTGCTGTAAATGTCCTCAATGGAGGGAAGTTCACATCCACAAATGTGCTGGGCTGTCTGTACCACTCTCTGCAGAGCCCGGCAATCAAGGTTTTTGCATTTCCTGTACCAGGCAGAGATACAGCCAGTCAGGATTCTCTCAATTGTGCCCCTGTAGAAGGTCTTGAGAATTTGGGGGCTCATGCAGAACTTCTTTAGTAGCCTGAAGTGGAAGAGACGCTGTTGTGCTTTTTTTTTGCCACACAGCCAATGTGTACAGTCCAAGTGAGATCTTCGGTGATGTGTATACTGAGGAACTCACCCTCTCAACTGCAGCCCCATCGATGTTGACTGGGCGTCCTATAATCTCCATTCCTCCTATACTCTGCGATCAGCTCTTTTGTTTTTTGGACCTTGAGGGAGAGGTTGTTATCTTAGCAGCACTGTGTCAGGGTGTTAATGCCTCCTCTGTAGGTTGTCTTGTCATCGCTAGACATAAGGCCAATCAACATTGTAATGCGGAACGCTGCAAGTCCAATTGACTGATTTATCGGTGGGCGATGGGAGGATATGGTGAAGGAGTTGTGGGGCCTCAGTCGTAGTGAGGACAAGGCCTCAAGCCGGGGCGTCGCCCATTGACAGCCGCCCAGCAGAGAGCTGTCTGAATTGGTGCTCTCCACTGAAGGCGGTGTAGTGCAGCATCAAAACTGGAGTCAGTGCTGCCCCCCATTGTTCGCTTGGCAAAAAACAAGCTGTACTGTGGTCTGCTGCAGACTGCTGCAACATTCATGGCACTCACAAAATGCTGGAGAACGCAGCAGGCCAGGCAGCATCTATAGGAAGAGGTACAGTCGACGTTTCGGGCCGAGACCCTTCGTCAGGACTAACTGAAGGAAGAGTGAGTAAGGGATTTGAAAGTGGGAGGGGGAGCGGGGAGATCCGAAATGATAGGAGAAGACAGGAGTGGGAGGGACGAAGCTAAGAGCTGGAAAGTTGATTGACAAAAGGGATACAAGGCTGGAGAAGGGAGAGGATCATGGCACTATCTTATATGTGCTATATGTGCCTTGTGCTGTGTATGATTGTTGGTACTGTGTTTTGGACTTTGGCCCTGGAGTAACGGTGTTTCATTTGACTGTCTTCATGAGCATTCATGTATGGTTGAATGACAATTAAACTTGAACTTGAACTAGTGAACTATGGAAAGTTATCAAAAGAGGAGAATGTATTACTTAAAGTTCAATGTTCAAAGTAAATTTATTATCTAAGTAGATATATGTCATCATATATAACCGTGAAATTTATTTTCTTCCTTTCTTTCTCCTCTTTCTCAGTAAATCCAAAAACCATAATAGAATCAATGAAGGACCACACCTAACAGAGTGAACAAACAACCAATGTGCAAAATACAACAAACTGTGCAAATACAAAAGAAAAATAATCATAATATAAATATTGAGAACATGAGATGAAGAGTGCTTGAAAGTGAATCCATAGGTTGTGGGAAAAGGTCAGTAATTGGGCAAGGGAAGTTGAGTGAAGTTATCTCACTCATTCAACAGCCTGATGGTTGAGGGGTAATAACTATTCCTGAACCTGGTGGTGCATGTCCCGATGCTCCTGCACCTTCTTACTGATGGCAGAAGTGAGAAAAGAGCATATCCTGGGTTGTCGGGGTCCCTGATGATAGATGCTGCTTTCCTGCAACAACACTCTGTGTAGATGTACTCATTGGTGGGGAGAGTTTACCCATGACAGACTGGGGTGTATCCACTACTTTTTACAGGATTTTCCAATCAAGGGCTTTGATGTTTCCATACCAGGCTGTGATGCAGCCAATCAATAGATTGTCTACCACGCATCTATAGAAGTTTGTCGAAGTTTTAAATACCATGATGAATCTGTGCAAACTTCAAAGAAAATAGAGGCACTACTATGCTTTCTTTGTAATTGCACTTATGTGCTGGTCCCAGGACAGGTCCTCTGACCCTCTCCACCTCTGATCCCCCAATGAGAACTGGCTCGTGGATTTCTAGTTTCCTCCTTCCACAGCCAATAATCAGCTCCTTGGTCTTGCTGACATTGAGTGAGAGACTGTTGTAGTGGCTCCACTTAGCTAGATTTTCAGTCTCCTTCCTATAAGCTGACTCATCACTACCTTTGATTCTGCCAATGGCAGCGGGTGTCTTCAGCAAACTCAAATATTTGCATTGAAGCCATGCTTTGCCACATAGTCATAAGTGTAAATAAAGTAGAGCAGCCTTGTGGTGCACCTGTGCTGAAGGAGATTGTGGAGATGTTGCCAATCCAGACTGACTGGGGTCTGCATGTGAGGAAATTGAATCCAATTGCATAAGGAGGTATCGAGACCAAGATCTTGAAGCTTTCTACTTGGTTTTGAGGGGATGATTATATTGAGTGCTGAGCTGTAGTTGATAAAGAACATCCTAATGTATGCATCTTTGCTATCCAGATGTTCCTAGATTATGATTAGGTCAAAATACTGGCACTTGTCACTTTGCAGCTATCATTACATAGACAACCAGGTTTAAGAAAGAGACCATCTATAATCACCAATAAGCAATGGGTGTGGTGTGAAAATTCAACTCTTCCATTGTGGGTTTTTTCAGAGAGACTTTCCAGATGGCCTCCACTGAGATCAGCCACTAAATTCTTCTGATCAAGATGGTGCTGAGCTGCGATGTCTATTGAGGTTGTGGCTCAGACGTAATTGGTTCTTATGTTCGTAAGGATGGTTCAGAGACATGGGGATTAAGGGTCAGATTAGGGTTTAGGAACACAGATGAGGGGAAGATTGAGATTAATCAGAGCGTTCCACAGTTGAAGGCCAGCATTCACCATGGATGGGTATCAGGTCAGTTGGATGAAGTCCAATGATCTACATGGTTTATGACCGAAGTTGGTTGATCCCATGGAGAAGGGCTGGTTAACTCCCAGGTTCAGAGCTCCAGAGTTTAGGGTCACATGATCATTAAGTCCAGGGCTTGATACCGACGATTGAAAACTAAGGTCAGCCAGTCTGGAAGTTGAGATAGTGGAAGTCCTGGTGAACATGTCCAGAAGTTGAAGGCCCAATGTTTGCAAGACTGTGGAGGCTGGAAGCAGTCTGTCTTGCAAATAGGGACGTGTGTGTGTGTGTGTGTGTGGGGGGGGGGGAGGGGTTGGAGGGGCGGGTTTTGTTGCTGTGGTTGTGTTGTTGTTATTGTTGCTTGTGTTGTTCTGCTGAACATTGTGAACTTGCCTTGCTGGCATTGGAGTGTGTGGTGACATATGGGCTGCTCCCAGCACATCATTAGGCTGTGTTTGGTTGTTAACAGACATAATGCATTTCACTCTTTGTTTTCATATACATCTGATAAATAAATGAATCTGAATCTGAATTATCTTCTTGAGTTCATGGCAATGGGTAACTAATATAAGATTGACATTAATATTCAAACACTGAGACTTCATTTTTTGAAAATACAAACACTTGTAAGTATTTCTGGGTGTTTATTTTCCCCTATAGTTCAGCAAACACATTCTTTTTCCTGCGAAGATGATTTTCCTTTAAATCAGTTTGGCTCCTGATGGAAAAATGCACATGGTTTGAACATCTTTGTAGTTGAAAAGGACATAACAAATTATATTTTTTTTACAAGATGCAGTTTAACTAGCTGACAACAAAGACACGCTACTCTCTGGCATCTCAAGGATGGCCCTTAATCTGAATCAATACAACCAAATTCAGTAATGAATTTCATGTCTATCTTCCTTGGGCCCCTACTGTAAGATTAATAAAAACAGAGCTTTAAATTATAAAGTCAATACAAAGAGCAGAATTAGACCTAGACTGAAAACAGATGTGGGACCTCTTACCCTGACAGCTGATTGGTTCTGGAGATTAGGCCTGCTATTACATTAGAAGTATTGTGGTTCTTTGTGCTTTGAGATGGATACATGTTTATTTTGTCCTGTAAAATTAGTTGATTTGATAATTTTTTTGAAAGATGTTCTGCCTGTGTGCACATTATAATTGCAAAATGATTTAAAAGTCTGCTGTCACCCCATTGGGAAGGTTGTGACCAGGCTGAATTCCAGGATTAGCCAACAGCTGCCTCATTTCCCCCCACCACTTTGAAAATGAGAGTGAATCCAGGAGCTAATAGACATCAATCGTTCCAACTATATTTATAGCCTACACAAGTTAAACCCTGAGACCACATTACAAAACAGTGATATGATGATTGTGTGCTGCCATCCCCAACAACAAAAATGCTCCAAGATTTTTGGGAAGGATATCAAAGAGGTCTCTCCTGGCTGACTGCTTGAGACTTGTAAACATTAAGAGAATGGCGTTACCAGGGCTTAGACCATCCTTTCTGGGCCCCTGTGGCCATGTGTCTCAGTCACGGGCAATGCTTGGGATGCACTCTCTGGAATATTGCCCATTCTATGCTTTGAAGTAGCTGAAGTTTGAATAGCAAGGAAATGGACACCACCAGACTTCCCAGTAACACATTTGTATTAGTCTGTAAAATGTTAAAACTTTTCTGTCTGAAAATTCCCAATGGAAATAATTTTATTTTCCAAAGGTATGTTTTCTTCTTTCATCTTTTGAATTGCACTTCACCATCAAAATTACTTTGTAAAAATCTTTTAAACGTTTAATCTTTCATGTTAGAATAGTGGCTTCTGTTATTATTAATCACATTCAAACCTCAGTAATAAATATTGTCAAACTCACTTCAGGTTTTAAGCTCACCATTACAAATGCATCACTCAAATGCAGCTTAGCAAGAACCTTTTTATTTACTAGCTATCTATGTGAATTATATGTGTAAAGATGCAAATGTACCCAATGGATCAAATTAGTATTCCCCTATAACCAGTCCAATACTTTGCCAAGTAACAATGGGGAAACAGCCTAACTAGTTACGTTTATCATCCACATCAGTAATAAATCCTAGTTAGCCAGCCTGTCTCAATTTTCCTCCATATGCCTTTCCACTGATAACCTATCAAACTATTCATTCTGATTCCAAAGAAAGACATTTCCCCTTCAATTCCTACCCCTGGAAACAATCTGTTTTTTTCCTATTTTCTCGCAGCCAATTTTGAGAATTGCCCACTTTACCCCTTAATCGTTTCTAATTATCTCCTTCAACCAACTTCAAAACAATTCTTGTGGTGCTTGCCCAGCACAAGTGTCATTTCTACAATCATATAGGCTACTTCTGTTTTCAAAATTCAAGGCAATTTCATAGCTAAGGACTCAAAATCTCCCCTTTATCAAATGAAAACAATATTATAGCATTCAGGTCAATGGAAGTGGGGAGAATATAGCATGGGCTGATGACTTGTCAGCAACTCCACAAAATTACATTGACAGCAGAGTGTGATGCACTCCTTGCCTGTATATATGCACTGTCAATACAGAACAACGTTTCCCCAGTGGTGATGTGGAAACTATCACCCAGTTGGAGTAGAAAGCATACAGATATCATCCATGTCAAAGGGTGCTCCCAGTAGCTGATGGGGGAGAGGTAGATGACAATACTGGGCTACCCATCCCCAGCACTGATTTCTCAGCATGACAGATACGATTTTTGCTGGTTAAAACAGAGAGAAAAATGATGGAACTGATGACAGTGTGCTATATGGTATTTTCCTTTGGGTCTCAGGTTTGTGATTGTGATTGCAGAAAATTACACAGTCAGAAATCTTCTTTGAAGTTTGGATTAGAGATATTTTCCTTTGCAGTTCAAAGCTGGACATTGTCTTCAGCTGCAAACCTCTCAAATAACAACAGGGCACAGACCTTGCTTTACTCATGACATTCTGAGCCAAGTGAAATCCTGTAGTTGTGATTACCTGTATCCATTCTTTGTTAGAGTCTTCTGATGGTGTCCACGCGTTTTCCGGGTAACTTAGTCTTGATCTTTCCGATGACCAGTATACGTTGTAATCGCTGGAACTCAAAATTTGATCTGCATGAATTTTGCCAGATTCCATGCCAAGTGATTCATTACAGTGAAAATCTGAACATAAAAACAGATAACACACAAATATAAATTCTTCTTATTACTGTGACTCATGAACTAGATGCTTAGCACAATTGTACCTCTGAAACTGATTATTTCCTTGTTCTTTGTATTATTTAAATCTGCTGTAAAGAATTCTGAAATATAAATTGAATTTGGTTATCATTTCAACCACCTATCTCCCTTCTCAGTACTGTTGTCGATACCCGTGGCGAAGTATTCATGTACAGCTTTGGACACTGGCCAGTAAAACTCCTGGGGCTGCTCTCAATCTGCTGGGATTTGTTCAGTGGGAGGACATTAATAATCTCATGTCTTCAATGTCTGCAGCAGTCTAATGCCAGTGGAATGAGAGCAATTCCAAGGAAAATCTTGTTGAATGTGTTAATTGTTTGTTTGTGGGGAATTTGTTTGCATTCAACATCACCAGACACCTAATCCCAGGACAGAGTGTTTTCTTCCTCCGCCCTCCATAAACTTCACCTTTGTGTTGTGAATCCCTCAATTACTTTGACCTGAGATTGGCAATTAATGCCTTTAACTGTTTGTGCCCCTTATCTATGCAGGCTTTCTGAAGAACTCTCCTCCATCTTTTCTAAAGTCTTGAGTTTGTGTCTACCCTGTGTGGATTGAATGCTTTACTGAACAGCACTGTTTAAATCTAGTTGTGGGAACACTGGACAGCAAACAAGTGCAGGAACCGGGTATGACTTTTGCCATATCTGTGTTTGGTTATAGAAGTCAATTTCAGACCAATGGGATTGCGGTGCTTTTTGACTGTATGAGCAGAAAGGTCATGATGGAACAAAACAACACTGATGTTAAAATAAAATATGCATTGATATGGAACTTATCTTTCCAGACTCAACACTGGAACAGACCCTTCTGGCCCTACTAGCTGGTGCTCCCCAATTACACACATTTGACTAATTAACCTAGTAACTCACACATCTTTAGAAGGTGGGAGGAAATCGGAGCATCTGAAGGAAACGCACTGTTATAACGTGTAAACTACTTACAGACAGCGGTGGAATTAAACCCAGTTCACTGGCACTGTAATAGCATTACGCTACCGTGCCTCCCTAAACTAATGAACCGGAACTACTAATGAAAATTGACAGTTGCTCGTATACTAGGCGCACCTTGCTCAGCTTCACATACAATAGACTGAATAGTCTCCTTCCATAATATTTTAACATGTCAATACTTATAAATCAATACATCCCCTGGAGATGAACTCAAAATCGTTTTGCTTCAAGCTGAACAGTACTGGAGAACTTCAAAGTACTGTATTTAAAAAAAAAGTTCCTTCCCTTGTGCCAATCTCAAATCTATCTTTGTTCAGAGTTTTTTTTTGGCATTTGAGCTTCAGTCTGCAATTGACAGGATTGCCGCACTAAAGCATTAAGAGATGAACTGCACACACCGGGTTGCCAATAGCAACGCAAAGTGTTCATCTTCCAATCTTTTAACATTATAATTCAACAGAATCACTCTTTATTGATTTATGAGGAATTGTCAAAAATTCTTGCAAAGCATCCTTTCACATGACTGGCTTTTATAGTGGACGATAAAATGGCAGAAACAGGTGGCACTGATAGTGGTCAGTAACCACATTTGGTAAAATGGTCTGCCACATGCTTTGTTCTGATCAGAGGAGCACCAACAATATCAAACAGGGAGAATTAAAGGATAAGTGTTAAAATCCTCCACATGGTGTTGCAATATTAACCTTCCAGCAATACTGAGGATGACATAGCCTCAGATACATATTTAAACTGTCCTGCCAAACCAAATGCTATTTCAAAAAAGCTAGCTTGTCAGACTTTAGACATCGGCTATGGCTGTTTATACAATTTGCACCATTTCTGTCAGCTTGACATGATTCATTATAGAGAGGCAGTCCTTCCGGGTTCTGGCTTTCACTATAATTTTTGTTCAACGAAGGTCATAATTAATGCTGCCCGAATCTGAAACTTAATACCTTCTGCCTGAAATTTCTTCTTTGAATCTCGCTTAGTTGTTTCTGGCCTACATTAAGAGGCTTTTTGTCAATCCTCTCCGGAACACTAGATGAAGAGCATCATAACAAAGGCAGAAAAAATGGACACTAACACTAATGTTCAAACGAGGCCTGCTTCTTATTGAAGACTTTCATTAAAAATCAATATAAGCTTGCATTTAATGCACTAATTTATCAGGGTGGCAAAATATAATAAGGCAAAATATCTCAAGGTGTTCAACAAGCCATTACTAGAGTTGTCACCTTGCAGGTGAGACATTAAACAAGTCCCTATAAGATAGATGAAAAAAAAATCCTCCTTTGCAAGAAGCAAAAGAAAACTAGTTTCTCTCTCAATGTATATCATGGAAAGCAGAGTAACTAACCATTTATCACATTCACTCGCAGTGAAAGCTTCCTTCCTTCTAATTAATTGCCCTGCTTTCCAACAATGAGTGGATACTTCCTTTCAAAATTAATTTGTTGCGTCAGACTCTCTTTTTGTGTATCTCTTGGATGTAATGAGATGTAATATAAATGAAATCTCACTTTTTTAAAAAAAATCAGGGACACTTATACAATGTACATCAAGCAGAAGAAAAATTGCTCTAGGCCCCTTATGGGTTATTGCTGCTTAATACGAGGAGTTGACCATGGGGTGTCCACAGAAATGTGTTCATCTTCCCCATGATACATTTCAAATTTTACTATCCAAACCCAAACTGAGTTGAGAGATCAGTAACAAAACTTCAACTCAATAGATTTATATTGCTTCCTCAGTAGTAAAAAAAAACAAAAGGTGCTTTAATTTAGAAAGAAATATGATAACTTTAAAATATTTGTTATAAAATCATGCATTACCTCCAGCATATTGCTTACAATATACAGACATAAATTGCCATAGAGAGGGGTCAAGCTTGGTCAAACTGGAATTTATTATTTAGATATTCTGTATTTTTTATTTTCTTCTACTTCCTTAGCTACTTTCTTGTTCCACAATTGCTGAAGAGTGGGGTATTAGGCCAGCATTATAGTCAAGTGAAGTCTTATATTTCACACCCACACATTTTCCTGGATGTGCTTGCTTTTTGCTTTGTTGAGATGTTGCCAGGAGGCTGGAGGCATCCATCTTCCTTCAAGTGATCGGTTTCATTAAAGGTCAGTCACACACTCCTTTTGTTGCCAAGGTCCTTAAGCCCAATCCAATCCTCTCCCAAATCACTGATCATCTCCTCAACACGCCCACTCACTCTTCAACCAATAAGCTGGAACACATTTCATCTGGGCCTGATGACTTTTCATAGACCATAAACCCCCTGCTTCCTGTTTTACTCAATTTATCTCTTCAAGTATTTCACCATAGCTGCAAATTGACATCATTCTGGTTTTGTCTGAAGACAGTCATGAAATATTAATTTTGAAGTTACCCACATTACCTATCCCCATATCCTTTGGGTCTGTAAAAGGTCAGATTCTTTCCTTAGTTATCACCTAATTTTAAACTAAATTTTGAGACTTATAAAAATAATTTACTGCTGATATTTTTATACCTTTTCTTTGCTTTCTTGATTTCCCTTTTTTTTTGTGTTGTCTTACATTTTCTACTCTCTTCCAGATTTTCTGTTGGATTGAGTCTGACAAGTGCTTCCTTCTACCTTAACCTACTTTCTTTGGACCTTGTTATCTAGTGGGAAGTGGGAGGGATTTGGAATTCACTGTTTCCTGTTGTGTGCAAACATTCTTCCTTCACCTTCACCTTCTTGAGATTAAGTTTAGCTTTATTTGCCACATGTGCATCGAAACATTGAAATATAGAGTGAACTGCATCGTTCATGTCACTGACCAACACAGTCAGAGGATGTGTTGGAGGTGGCTCACAAGCATGGCCATGTTTCCAGTGTCAACATGGCATGGTCACAAGTTACTAACCCTAACCCATATGTCTTTGGAAACCAGAGCACCTGGAGGAAACCCACGTGGTCACAGGGAGAACATACAAATTCCTTACAGGCAGTGGTGGGGATTGAACCCTGATCACTAATCTTGGCACTGTAAAGCATTACGCTTACTGCTACACTAACTTGCCACTTGAATGTCTCCCATTGCTCTCAGGTTGACTTATCTATAGACAACTGCTTAAAGTTCACTTTTTCTACTATTGCCTCAATGCAGTAAAACTGGCCCTAGATCCTTCTTCCCAGTTTTGCCTTTGTTTTTTCCTATGACTCATATTGAATCATGATCACCTCTCCATAATACTCTCCACTGATAGTCCTTCCACTAGTCCAGCCACGTTCTCCAGAACTATATTCAGAATTGCCTCTCCTAATTTTATCAGGTTTGCTTCACTATAGCTAAAAGTGTTTCCTAAACTGCTGCTTTGCTACACTGTATCATCTATACCTTTTATGCTGTATTTCAGTTAATGATATTTCCTTCAATGTCTCTATCAAATTTTGGATGAGTATTGTCTTGTAAAGCACACTAGGGCATTATATGGAAGCAAGATGTTATTGAACAGGATTGCTTTTTTATTTTGACTTGCTGCTGGCAATATTTGGTTTAGTAGGGTCTGCAAGGAATGTTGTCGAACATGAGTGAATCCACATTTTCAAGATTAAACATTAGAGTCGCATGTGCTCCATATAATTGTACTCAGAATGCTGATGTGTTTGATATCTTCCAACAATGAATAAAGAAACCCATCCAAACTAAGTGATGACAATCACATAATTTATACTCACTTTCCGATAAGTTCTTCTGGACAATGGAATAGTTTGCTGAGAAGCCATCCCTAGCGATCGCTGTGTCTGTGTGCAGTGTTAACGACAAAATGCCTGTGATAGACTGAATGCGCTCAGGAGCAACTTGGCCGCAGTAGCGTCCTATATGAAGCCCAACTGAGAAGGTGAGAAAAAGACAAGAATAAACAAGAGTTCATGTTATAATTTTTCCCTGTGAATTAGAAAGTTCATTAGACACATGAGAGATAACAATATTTATACGAAAAATTGTCTTTCTTTATTTATCTGGTTGCCAAGCACTAAAAAGAACACTTAGTGCCAAATGAAGCCATTCATTCAAATAAGGTCTGGTGTGCTCTTCACATCAGCTTCTCCCACCTCTCCATCCAACCACATCAGTACATCTTCTACTCTTTTTCTGTAGTGCAGTTATCTCGTTGAATTTATTCATATTTATTGTAGCAATTTAGAGTTATGGTAAGCTCCATTCCTTTCACCCTCTAGGTAGAGGAATTCCCTTGAAATCTGTCATTTAGTGTATGAGGAACTATCTTTATGGCCCATAACTACTCCTTCTTTCCACTTGAAGACTTCTTAGCATCCCAAGTAAATCAAACCTTTCACAAACTTAGCACTGTAAGTGATCTCTTGATCACTTGCTTTTCTCCTTCTAGAGAATTGTCTCAAACAGCCGTTACTGAATATGAGAACAAACGGCTGGAACTATTTGAGAAACACGGGTACTTGATTAAGAAAGAAACTACTAGATGTTGGAGAATGAGGTTACAATAGAACACAAAAAAGGTAATGTGATGGGTGGAGCATTTTTTTTAAATCTCCTACGCTCATTGTTGGGATTTTATTTATTTTTAATAATAAGTGTCAGAAGGGGGTGTCAACATCCTGAGACAAAAGGTTGGTAAAGTTTCCAGGTACAGGGAATAGGGATTCATATTCTGTAGGAGGTTATCTTTGGCACTTTAGGCTGGGATGGGGAAAGAATTAAGAGTCCAGTGCTGCAAGAAGGAGCTTGGAATGTTAATGAGAGGGTGAGATTTATTTCCATGTGAGTTCAGATCTGAATACAAACGTACATGAAGAGAATATTTTTATTAGCATTTATTGCTCATCCTTAGTTGACATTGAGAATATGATGGTGAGCTGCTGCCGTCCTACTTGTAAAGGTAGTGTCACAGTGTTGTGAGTCTCTTCCCAGAATGACCACTAAAAGTGGACTAGAAGTCACCTCTGGAACCAGATTCAATTTCCTCTCCAGACTTTCACAAAGAACACTGAAGGCAAAATGATGGATGTAGGAGGTATGATCGGTGAAGTAGGAAAAGATTGTCCAAGACTACAGGTGGGCGGAGTGTGGACAGATGGAATTAAATCCCGACATATAGATAGATAGATAGATATACTTTATTAATCCCAAGGGAAATTTGGTTTCGTTACAGCCGCACCAACCAAGAATAGAGCGTAAATATAGCAATACAAAAAACCCCAACAATCAAACAACAAAATGCAAACTATGCCAGATGGAAAATAAGTCCAGGACCAGTCTATTGGCTCAGGGTGTCTGACCCTCCACGGGAGGAGCTGTACGTTCGATGGCTACAGGCAGGAACGACCTCCCGTGCCGCCAAGTGTTGTATCACAGTGGAATGTGGCTGAAGTCCAACAGTAAAAAGTTCAATATCTAGTCTGCAAACACGTTCCTCAATCGTAATATACCCCGGATTGCACCATCCGTTGTTAACCAGATCAGTAAGCACCCAACTCCTTTACGCTTACTGCTCTCGGTGCACCTCCGGTCAGCCGGAACGGTATTACCCACTGAACTCCTCTTCTCCAAAAGTCTCTGTTGTCTCGACCCGGTCCTCTTTCCTCGGCTTTGTGATCCCCCTCTGCATCCTCTGTGTGTTTTCCTCCGGATTTCAGCAGGGGTGTCCGCCGCTCTGTTAGCTAAGCCAGCCGAGATTTGCTGGTCCGTGGAATACACAATGCGATCTTGCTTCTGTCCCGCGTGGACATGAGGACATGCATTTGAGAAGTCAAATAGAGGTAGCATGCATACAGTAAACCTAAGGCACTGAAGAATGTTGATGAAAGGAGCAACCCTGGGATTCAAGCTCATAGTTCCCTGAAAGTGACAACTCAGGAGGAAAGAGTGGTGAAGAAGATATATAGCATACTTGCCTTCATAGGTCAGGATATGGAATATTAAAGTTGAGCTTGTTTTGCTTAGACCCCAATTGTGGTATTGTATGCAGTTTTGATCACCATACTATAGGAAGGGCATCATTGTGTTGGAGAGGGTGGCGAGGGGATTCACCAGGATGTTGCCTGGATTGGAAAGCTTTAGTTATGAAGAGCGGTACAACTGCACCACTTAAGCAACATTAGACAGACACTTAAATAAGCAATGCATAGAAAGATACAGACCTAGTGCTTGCAGATGAACTTAGCGGAGATCAACAAAAAGGCTAGCATGAAAGTGGTGGGCTGAATAGCACACTTCTGTTCCGTTCAACTCGATGACTCTAAAGTCAATGAATTATGCCAGTCAGGTGATTGGTAAAAGGATAAGAACAACTGGAATTACCATGTCAAATTTCCAATATTGTAGCAGTAAACACAGCAAAAAAAATATTGCAGCTGCCACTTATTAGTTATCTATTCATATTAAATTCCATTTTTATGGAGGACAAGATCCAATACATAGGCCAAGGGGTGTGATGAAGTATCTCCCTATCATTACTCAGGTTGCTCTTCAGAAGGCATCAGATTCAGGAGGGAAAGCAGAATGTGAGTAAACAAATTATACAGTTTACACCTTCTAAAAAAACTTTAATAAGCGAAATTGTCTGGTGAGTAATCAGTTTGAGGCTGTGGACAATAGACATTTCTCTCAAGGTTAGTAAAACAGGATAGACTCACAATCTTTCAAAGTGTATTTGCAAATGAAAATAGTGGCTAGAGGTACAGTCATGTGTTGATTATCAATGGCACAGTCAGGTTCAAAATTCTCTTGGAGAGCAAGCACTCTGGACATCAGTAGAGTGCTGCTGTTGAGGTAAGCTAGGGAAAGAAGGACAATCAAATGGTGCATCATCTGTGATCTCCCCCTAATGCATACTCCAGGGAATTTTGCAGAGAGACAACACAAGTGTGAAGTGGCATGTTTCCATGATGTAACCTCAAGCAATACACACAAAATGCTGGTGAAACTCAACAGGTCAGGCAGCATCTATTAAAATGAATAAAAGTTGATGTCTGGGCTGAGACCATTCACCAGGGCTAGAAAGGAAGGGAAAAGACACTAGAATAATAAGGTAGGGGAAGGGGACGGAGGAGAAGCTAGAAGATGATAGGTGAAGTCAGGTGGGTGGGAAAGGTAAAGAGCTGGAGAAGAAGGAATCTGATAGGAGAAGAAGAAGAGAGTGGAACATGGGAGAAAAGGAAAATGGAGGGGCACCAGGGGGAGATGATAGGCAGGAGAAGAGGTAAGAGGCCAGAGTGGGGAATAGAAGAAGAAGGAAGGGGGAGGGGAAAAGAAAAAGAAGTTACTGGAAGGAGAATCAATGTTCATCCCATCAGGTTGGAGGCTACTTAGTTGGAAAATGAGGTGTTGTTCCTCCACCCTGAGAGTGGCATCATCATGGCAGAATTAAAATTGTTAGGCATTGGAAAATTCCATTTTTAGCAGATGGAGTGGAGGTGCTTGACAAAGCGGTCCTCCAGTTTACATCAGGCCTCACCTGTGCAGAGGAGGCCACATTGGGATCAATGGATACAATAGATGACCCTAACAGATTCACATCTGAAGTATTGCCTCACCTGAAAGGACTGTTTGGGGCCCTGAATGGAGATGAGGAACGAGGTGAGTAGGCAGCTGTAGCATTTCTGTTGCTTGCAGGGATATATGCCAGGAGGGATATTAGTGGGGAGGGATGAATGGACAAGGGAATCATGGAGGAAGTGATCCCTGCAGAAAGTGGAGAGTGGGAAGGAGGGGTAAGTAACGATGTGTTTGGGTGGTAGGATCCTGTTGAAGATGGCGGAAGTTGTGGAGAATGATGTGTTGGATGAGGTAGCTCATACGGTGGTAGGTGAGGACTAGAGAAACTCGATCTCTTTTAAGATGGGGTAAACACAGATGTCCAGATAATAGAGGAGATGCAGTTGAGGCCAGCATCAATAGTGGAGAAAGAGAAACCCTGTTCTTTGCAGAGGGAGGATATTTCTGATGTCCTGGAAAGGGCATTTTTACAGGATACAGAGTGGGAAGAAGAAAAGTCAAGATAGCTATAGGTTTATAAACATAATCTCTCTATGATTCTAAAACATTGGCAGATGAGTGAAAATAATCATGTGCCACACCCCTAATCAGGAACTGGAATTTTGTGCATAATGTGGTAGAAAAAAAATTGTCAGTTGAAGTCCTAGAACTTCACCATTCATTGCAGAGGTCCTAGGAAATTAGAAGAGCAACGTTCCCTTTACATTTTTTTTTACAGCTGTGCAGACCAACCATTGCTCTAAGCAGAAAATTTTTACCCAGCCTGAAAGTTAAACATTTTTTTGTAACCTGCACATCAAACAATCACAACCCACAACTCACAACACAAGCAAACGATGTCAGGCAGTCAAAACAACTGACAGGCACAATGGCTAAAGTAAAATGTTTTGATGAGACGGCATTGGCGTTCAGCGGGCCTGTGGTTTGTTAACAATGAGCTACCAACTTCCTTCCTGTGTTTATTGTTACAATTTGTAACAGTGTTGTAACTTGAAACACTGACAATGTAAATATCTTGAAGCTTTAAAATGTTTCAAATTATAAGTTGTGGTAAATTTATTATTTACAAAATTTATGGATTATATTCATGATTGCATAACTTATTACAGTATATTTCACAATTATATTAACATAGATTTCAAAATTATAGTAGAATAATTGCAAAATTACATTAACATTATATAAAAGGAAATTCCAGCTGTGTGGCAACAAAGGATATGTGCGCGGGAGCTTTTAAGTTACTGTGTGGTCGTGCACCCACACAGCTTGGAGTGAACAGTGAAGAAGAGTGTACTTAAAATCATTGCACTCTAGAAGCCCTCATATAAAGCACAAAGCAATGCTTTTATGAATGTTTTTTTCAGCAAGAAAATTTTCCAGTAATGCAGTGCAGGCTAAAAACTATCAATTTCTCTTTTTGTTTCGTTCACAGTAAAGGCGCCACCTGAAAGGTTTATGGGTTTTTGAAAGATTTTACCTGGTCTACAAGAATATAAGCGCAATGCTCGTTGAAAAGGGCAATATGAATACTCATGTTGTGGGCAACTTTCAAGACTCAGGAGAAGCTATGTCATATCAGAGCAGCACAATGAAGGCTGCCAAGGACAGGCTCCAAAGAGCAAAGCTGCCTTGGAGATTCAGAGCTGCAGAAAAACAAACACTGATAGTTCTGGTCACGTACCGTTCTGCTTGGAAAGCGCTGCATGGAAGTTCATTAAAATACCTTTGAATTCTAATCCTCCCCCTCCTTTTACCAGTAAAAAGGCTTAGATTAAAGATTCTTCAGTAGTACTCAATTTAAGTGAAAGTTGCTCTAATTTCTTACTTGGGATTTGAAATTACGAAGCAAGCCAGTAGGATAAGTTTAATTTATTTTCTTATGGTATTTGGTAAAACCAGGTGGAAAGCAGAACTTTTAAGAAGAATTGTATGGCTTAAGATTACACAACCTTTGCCACCCTGAATCGGCCTTGTGCACTTAAAGCAGTCTGCACGTTCCACAGCAGAAAGTGAAGCGTAGAAGTTACTATATACAAGAATTATCACATGATTGCTGAATATGCTTTGATGAGATATTCATGTGACATGCCTTTGCCCAATGCTTTGGCACAGACATTAACAGTTTAAAAGGTCTAATTAAGCCCACATTTAGGAATGTGGTGTGTGTGTGTGTGTGTGTGTGTGTGTGTGTGTGTGTGTGTGTGTGTGTGGTGTGTGTGTGTGCGTGTTGGGGGGGTGGAGGGTTCATGGTGGTATTTGCAGGATTTCCTTTAAGAGTGGGGGAGTGGGGGAGAATAATCAGTGATGGGGTGTTATTTAGTGCTTGACCATCTATGGAGACGGGGGGTGTGAGCTGGGTGAGGGTGTCAGAGTGAGAGTCAGGCTAGGAGACTGCTGCAGTGGGAAATCAATCAGTTGGAGATCTGTGGGCCAAAGAGAAACCATGTTAAAAATAGACTGCTTAAAGAAGACCTACTTAAGCTGATTCCCAGCGATAATCAGAGTCAGTGGGATCCGCTCCTTGCAAAGATAAAGCAGTCCTCAAAAGCTATGAAAGCCAGCTTCTGCACGAACATACTGAATCATCTGTAACTCACTTTGGAATTGACTAAGACGGCTGAAGTGGTTTCCAGATGAGCACTGCATGCTTTTACACTGAGCTTTCCCTGCCTAAATGCTTCCAATGCATTGAGAATCTGGGAGGAAATTTGCTCTTTATGAGACGTGCAGTATGCCTGCAATTTTCCTTTATGGTCGATTTTTCATTGAAGTTGAATCACATCGCACCCAAGAACATGGCTGACCTGATTTCTTGCATCTTTTGTTCTGAGTACCATCTTGTTTTTAATCATCTGAGCTCACATTAAATAATATGAGCCACCAGGAGCTTGTGAAAGGTAGCATTTCTGAAAGCAATACTGTGATAATACTGTCAGGAACCCTGCTAGACTAACCAGTCACCAACTATTCTGGTCATTATTGTGCATTTGAGGTGATTGCAGGAGCCCCTAGGGAAATCCCAGGGCAGAGCCAGCAGAATACAAGTCATAACTATTTGGTTTTATTGCACTCATGGGCTACATCAGACTAAATTTCTTCAGGCAATCTGTAACCATGATTGTCTGCATTTTCTTTCTTTCTTTTTAAATCTTTTTATTGAATAAGTATACAAAAAGGTAAACCATATAAACATTAATACAATGTTAAAATATAATAGAATTCCAGAAGGTATCAATACCAAAAAAAATACTACAAACAATGTAATTTAAACATAAAAAACCAAGATAACATAATAGTATTGCATTTTCTTTTATTGAAAGCCTGTGAATGCGCTGGACTGGAGAAATTATTATAATGATAAGATATGATTCCATATTAAAATAACAGCTTATCTTGCCATTCTTAGATTCTGTTGTTTTGTTTGATCCTTCCTATTAACTTATTTGCACTATATTGTGATTTAGAACCATATTTCTTCTTAATTTCTCCTTAATCAATATATTTTCATACACAGCTAAAGATATCCAATTACATTAAAATAATGATGTATGCCAATTTATTGTCACATCCCTAAGCTCAGCTATTTCATAATCTCCTTATAACAGCTAGTGAAACCCACACATTGTTACTCCGTAGCCTGTCTTAGCCTACTCATCCTCACACAATTGTGAAAAAAATCATTTCGACAAGCTGCTTTAACAAATGAGGCATTACAAAGTACCCGCACTGCTCACTTCTGCCTCCTACCCAAGCTGCACAAACCTGACTATCTAGGCAGGCCCATTGTCGCTGCCTACTCCTGCCACACTGAGCTTGTGTCCTCATACCTCAACTCACTCTATCCTCCTTGATTCAGTTCTTTCCCAACTACATCCATAACACTTCAGTCCCTTTACATCCACATCCAAAGAACTAACCAGTTCCCTTCCACCACCACCTTCCACCATCTGGTAGAACTGGCCCTCAGTCTCAACCACTTTTCCTTTGGCCCCTCCCACTTTCTCTAGACTCAAGCGGTAGCCATGGGCCCCAGCTATGTCTGCCTTTTCGTTGGCTACGTAGAACAGGCCATGCTCCAAGCCTTCCCCAGTAATGCTCCCCAACTCTTCCAATGCTACATTGAAGACTAAATTGGTGCTGCTTCATGCACCCATGCTGAGTTCGTCAATTTCCTCAACTTTGCCTCCAAATTCTACCCTGCCATTAAATTCACATGGTCCATTTCTGACTCCTCACTCCCCTTTCTTGAAATCGCTGTTTCATCTCTGGAAACAAACTGTTAATGAACATCTTTTATAAACCTACCGATTCTCACGGCTATTTTGGCTATACCTCTTCCCACCCTGTTTCCTGTAAAAATGCTATTCCGTTTTCTCAGTTTCTTTGTCCCCACCACATCTGTTCCCACGATGAGGCTTTCGCTTCCAGGACATCAGAGATGTCCTCCTTCATCAAAGAATGTAGTTTCCCTTCTTTCATCATTGATGCTGTCCTCATCTGCATCTCCTCTGTTTACCAAACAGTCACGTTCCCCATCTTCCCACAGCCTTAGCAGTGATAGGGAGTTCCTCTTACCCATATCTATCCAAAGGGCCTCCAAATCATTCTCCACCATCACCAAAGGAATCCTACCACCAACACACCTTTACCCCACCTGCCTTCTGCCAGGGCCACTGCCTCCGTGATTCCCTTGTCCATTCACCCCTCCCCACTAATCTTCCTCCCAGCACTTATCCCTGCAAACGGCCAAAGTGCTACAACTGCCCATTCACCTCCTCCCTCACCTCCATTTAGCATCCCAGACAGTCCTGCCAAGTGAGGCACACTTCACCTGTGAATCTGCCGGGGTCATTTATTGTGCCTGGTTCTCCTGATGTCACCTCCTCTACATCGGTGAGACCCATTGTAAATTGAGGGACCACTTTGTCGAGCTCCTCCGCTCCTCTGCCAAAAGTGAACCTCCCAGTGGCCAACCTTTTTGATTCTGACTCGCATTCCCGTTTCGACATGTTAATCTATGGCCAGCTCTTGTGCAATGATGAGGCCATCCTCAGAGCAGAGGAGCAACACTTAATGTTCTGTCTGGGTAGCCTCCAACCTTACGGCATCAATATCGATTTCTCCTTCCGGTAAAACAAATACCCTCCCCCCTCCCCTCTTCTTCTATTTCCCAATCTGGCCTCCTACCTCTTCTCACATGCCGTTCACCTCTCCCTGGGTCCTCTCCTCCTTCCCTTTCTCCTCTCCTATCAGATTCCTTCCTCTCCAGCCCTTCACCTTTTCTACCCACCTGGCTTCACCCTTGCCTCCTTCCACTTCCCCCATTTGTATAGTTCTGGCATTTCCCCCTTCTTTTCCAGTCCTGTGGAGTGGTCTTAGCTCGAAACACCCACTGCTTGTTTCCATGGATGTTGCCTGACCTGCTGATATCCTCCAGCATTTTGTATGTATTACAAGGTAGTGGACGGAAATGGTAAAATAGATAGATGCAAGGGCTTTATGTCCTCTTACTGAATGGGTCCTTAAGGTTGTTATAACCGAGGGTGGTAATAGGGACAAGCACCCAAAGGCATGTGCCTCAAATAGCCCCTGACAACCAAGTCCAGCTCCTGGCCTTCACATGTGGCTTAGCTACTAAACTTGGCGGAACCATTTCTGCTGACAGGAGAAGGAGTAAAGGTGGGTTACTGGCACCTTAAAACCAGTTGCTTCAGGCGGGTGGGGCTCGTTAGCCGTGGTTGGCAGCTCATCTAGGGGAAGCAAAACTCCGATCTCAAACCTCTGCTGCCCTGCAGCTATACCCACTCATGGGGAGGGCTTTGGGAGTAAATCCTGAGGGAAAAAATCTGGGGCTGGAGACCCTAAGGCAGCCCTACATTGAGTTCAACACTGACTGGCAACTCCTGCGACGCTGCTGGTACCAAATTGTATTGGTCTCTGCCATTCCTTTGGGTTCATTAATTGTGCGGAGAGGAGGAGCTTGTTACATGGACGACAGTTTGCTCTCCATATCGTACTGCCCAGGCTTGCGTAACCAGACGGCTAGGATGCAACACCCATGGACAACTCTGACCGACTAACTCGGCCCTCACCTCACCTCACTGAATGGTAGAATAGACACAAAGGGACATTTTAAAAAAGAAAATACTCCTGTTTTCTTGAAAGGCAGGAAAATATACTGCAAGGTCAAAGTAGCGCAAGCCCTTTGGTGTTCTTCATGAATAACTACAAAGGAAAGCAGAAAAAAAGAGCATAAACTCTCATGGGGCCAAGATATTCTGGCTGTGACCAGTATGCCATAATGCCATAAGACATCGGAGCAGAATTAGGCCATTCAGTCCACTGAGTCTGTTCAACCGTTCTATCAAGGCTGATTTTCATCCCTCTCAACCCCATTCTGCTGGCTGTTTTCTCTCCATAACTCATGATTCCACAGATTCACTCTGGTCAAAGAAATTCCTCCTCATTTTCATTCTAAAGGGACGCCCTTCTATTTTGACACCGTGCCCTCTGGTCCCCACTATCGGAAACATCCTCTCCACATCCACTCTATCTAGACCTTTCAATATTGATATATTTTTATGAGATACCGCTTCATTATTCTAAACTCCAGCGAGTACAGGTCCAGAGCAATCAAACCCTCCTCATATATTAACTCTTTCATTCCTGGGATCTTTCTCATGAACCTCCTCTGGAACTGCTCACAATACTCCAGAGGCGAGATTCAAACAAGAGGACATGAGTTGAGAGTTACAGGGCAAAAGTTCAAGGGTAACATGAGGGGGAACTTCTTTACTCAGAGAGTGGTAGCTGTGTGGAATGAGCTTCCAGCAGAAGTGGTTGCGGCAGGTTCGATGTTGTCGTTTAAAGTTAAATTGGACAGCTATATGGATAGGAAAGGAATGGAGGGTTATGGGCTGAGTGCAGGTCGGTGGGACTAGGTGAGAGTAAGAATTCGGCACAGACTAGAAGGGTCGAGATAGCATGTTTCCGTGCTGTAATTGTTATATGGTTATAAGCAGGGAGTCACTACTTGATTCTGAGAGGTCAATTAACCATTTATTTCAAAAATGAAATAACACAGATGAAAGAGAAAGGTGCCTTAAGGCCACTTCAATAATGAATTAGGTACAACTCATCTGTGTTGCACAAGGCCACAATGCCTGTCATGGTGATAGAACATAGAACCTGGAACAGTACAGCACAGAAACAGGCCCTTCGGCCCAAAATGCTGTGACAAACTCATTAAACCAGTAATTAATTTTTCCATGTTTCCATGCGAAGAGATTATTCAGCATGGCGTAAGACTTGACAGAGACCTGTGGTATCAGACCACAGTGGGTCAAGAGAGCTGGGAGGCAAGGGGGAAGTGAGCATTCATTCACAGCCACACCAGCCACACAGTTGATTGCATATCATCAGCATGCCTTGGGCACCAGAGTACACGGCAGGTCTGGCTTTAATTCTTCTATGTGTTGAATAATATGCTCTGTGTTATCAAGTTAAGAAATGGCGATTAGGAGTGACAGCCTTAACCCACTGTCAGACGGTGCATGGTGTCAATCCAAGACACCACCATGCCTAGCAGCTCATGTGTCTCAGGAGATCCTCGGGGGTCCTATAAAGCAGTCCTAAGAGCTATAAATTAGAAATCAACTATAAAGGACATGGGTTTGAAAGTATTACAGAGGAAGCTCTCCGCTGCACTAAGTGTCAGTGCAATTAGACAAATGTAATGATGCAAATCCCAGAAAGTGTTCTGGACGAGGAGTGGCCATAAAAGATGCATCTTGGCTTTTATTACCCAGGAAGCTTCATTTTAGAAAAGGAGAAGGTAAAAAGAGAAGGCAACGAGAATGTTTATTCCTACCTCTTTTAAAACCAGCGTAAATCCAACCTTTAAAGGCCAGTATAAACTTGTTGGCCATTGAAGTATCAGAATTCAAGGTGGCTGTAAATGCAGCAGTTCTAACCTCTGAGCATCCAGCCGCTGGATTCAAAGGACCAGACCTTGAATTTTGCCTGTTTGCTTTTGTTCTATAAAGCTTTAATGCTCACGCCAGCTGGGATCCCCCACATGATAAACGTGCCTGGTATCAGTGCCTAGCAGATATCTTAGGTGGAGCGAAGTACTGTTAACAGATTAAAGAAGGCCCTGACAATATTTTCCAGAGGGAAATAAATTAGAGTTAATTAGAATTTGGCAGTATTTGGGGGCTTTGGAATCCCATGAGGAACTCCTCTTTGCTATTATCTGCTTGGCCTGAAAATGGTCTTTTGGTGGAATTCCCAGTTCCTGAACAGCTGCCTCTCTCTGACTCCACCCACCGAGCACCCGCCATTTCACAGCTTTAGTTTCCACACTTAGTTCCTTTCTGACACGCCTCTGTCCACTTCAAGAATCTTGGTGTTACCGGAGTCTCCCATCCAAACTTTCTTTGGACTGACACTGGCACAAGAAACAATCTAGGTTGGGTTCCATGCAGATCTACAGCCCAGGGTCAGCTAGACATAGACATAGACATAGATATACTTTATTGATCCCGAGGGAAATTGAGTTTAATGCTGTACCATTATTACCCTGTGACGTTTGGCAGCTGGGATGCTGTGTATTTTACTAATCATCTGTTCAAGTGAAAGAAATTTCAGTCTATGGTAGTTTTATACATGTGAATGTCATTGTTTATTTGCTTATATTTTGCAATTAGATCCATGTGCAGGTACCAGTTATTAGGTATGACCACGGAAACATTTTCCTCCAAATTTGGCAAATATAACGTATGTCATTCAAAAGATTGGCCAACTGTTTTTTCAGAGCCCTTGTGGAATTACTTTTTTACATGGTTCCTATCTTACTCAATAGTAAAAACATTTACTACAAAGCCATCTTCTTGAATCTTGTCAAATCTTAATGATGTTAGGGATACATTTTTTAAGCAGAGAGTGGTGAGTGCATGGAATGGGCTGCTGGCGACAGTGGTGGAGGCGGATATGATAGGGGAGACTCCTGGATGGCTACACGGAGCTTAGAAAAATAGAGGGCTATGGGTAATCCTAGGTAATTTCTAAGGTAAGGACATGTTTGGCACAGCTTTGTGGGCCGAAGGGCCTATATTGTGCTGTAGGTTTTCTAGGCCAAGGCTCTTTTTATATAAAAGTACATACCCTAAAATGTGGCAGAGGATAATCATGATTACTGCGAATATGTCTAATCTTTGCATAGGAGGACTTTTTGGTCAATGAGGCTACATTGTCCATTGAATGTAGGACCTTGAGAGGTCCCTGGCAGATAAGATAAAGGAGAAATCTAAAACATTCCGTAAGTATATTAAGTGTAAAAGGGTAGCTAGGGAGAGAGTAGAACCCATAGGATCTGCGTGGTCATCTATGTGTAAAGCCATGTGAAGTGGGAAAGGCTTTAAATTAATACTTCTGGACTGTATTTACCATGGTGAAGGAGATGGAAGCTAGTGAGCTCAGGGAACTCTAATACCTGTGAGCATAGCCAAATTTCAAAGGAGGAACGTCTTGACCCGAAACATCCACTGTTCATTTCCATGGATGCTGCCTGAGCTGCTGAGTTCCTCTAGCATCTTATGTATGTTACAAAGGAGGAGATGTTACAGATCTTAAAAAGCATAAAGGTGGATGAATCCCAACATATCCAAGGATGTTCTGGGAAGCAAGGGAGAAAATTATTTGAACCTTAGTAGAGATGTTAGTAGTAGTATGTAGTATGAAGTATTGAACTTACTAGTATGTTCAACTAATGAGGTACTGAGAAGATTGGAAGATGGTTAAGGTCGTGTCTTTACCTAAGAAAGGCATCAGGGATAAGCCAGGGAACCTTCAGTGGTGGGAAAATTATTGGATGGGATCCTGAGAGACAGAATTTGTTTGGAAAGCCAAGGACTGATTCGGGATAGTCAACATGGCTTTGAGTGTGGAAAATCTGAGTCTTTTGAAGAGGTGACCAAAAAAAATGGATGAGGATAAGATTTTAGATGTTGTCTACATGGATTTTAGCAAAGTGTAGGGTATTCCACATGGGATCTGGGATGAGTTCATCAAAAGGATACAGTTAGATGGTTGTTTTTTTTTACATGAGAGGCCTATGTGCAATAGGGAACAGTGATGGGTGCTTCTTTGTTTGTCATACATATTAATGAATATGCAGATGGAAGGATTCGTAATTTTGCAGATGACCCCTAATTAGAGGTGTGGTGGATAGTGAGGAAGATTGTCTAAAGCTGGAACGATATGTAGGTCAACTGGAAGAAATAATTCACATTGTACATTGAATTGGATAAGGGTGGATGGCCATTAAAGATGTTATTGCATCCACCAATCAGAAGGGTGGAGAATTGTACTAAACCATAGCAACATACACAGAATGCGGGAGAAACGCAACAGGTCAGGCAGCATCCATGGGGAAGAATAAACAGTCAATATTTTGGGTGGAGACCATGTATCAGGACTGGAAAGGAAGGGGAAAGAAGCCAGAATAAGAAGGTTGAGGGAGGGGGAGGGGAGGGGGAGGAGTCAAAACTGGAGACCTTGGAGAGCGCATTTGGTGGATTATAAGCATATTGCAGCCCAGCAGCAAATACAACAGTTTTATCGTTACCAGGTCTTTGCATGCTACTTGAGCAGGGAGGAATCCTTTTTTAAAAAAATTTCTTTAACAGCTTTAGCTCTGTTAGAAGATGACTACAGTTTCATAGATAGGAGGGCTTGCTTTTCAGCTATTACTTAATATGTGCAATCTGGAGTCCAGCCTGAGGAAACAGCTTTATGTAAGGTGGAGGTAACCTAGAGAAGTTCATGCAGACCTAACAAGTTGGACAGCTGTGAAAGCCTGGGTCGAAATGCTGAATGACAAATAGAAGAAGATGCATGTGGGGAAGCAGGGGAACAAAAGGAGCAGTTCAAACACAGCCAAGTTAGCTCAGGGGTAGCAAGTGAAGGGACAACAAAATGCACGTGTTGCCGATTGGAAATCATTCCTACAAACCGTGGGTGATGAGGAAAATATTACAAGACTGCGGAATGCTTGTGATGGGACCTACAGGGTCAGACTCCTATTGCCATGTCAACATGATGTACTTGCTCCCAAGTTGAGCCAAGCCAAAGCAAACCATCTGTCCTGAAGTGGAGCAGCTAAATCAATGAGCCATGTGCTGTTCATGCATCACAAGACCATGGTGAAGCCAACTGGAAGGTGCTCTGCGAAGCCTGTGAGCCCACAGAATCAAGTGTTATACAAGGTAGATTTCATTATGGAGACCAGAAAGATCTCACACTTGCATATTTGGGAGTAGAAGGCTGGCAGCTGAGACTGATGGAGGTACTACGTGACAAGAGAGTAGATGTTCAACCACTCAATTCACTCATGAATATGCAGATAATAATTACAGAATAGGGAAACCAAAGGTGCAAGAATGTGCAGGCAAACAAGTGGAGGCTACCTAACCAGGTCACTGCTATGGGGCACAAGAGTCTGCAGGTGCTGGAATCTGGAGCAACAAGTTACCGTCTGGAGAAACTCAAACGCTTGTGCAGCATCTGTCAGAAAATAAGATCTGTCAGTGCTTTGGGTTGAGACTGCATCAGGTTGAAAGTGGTCATTGTTGCTAAGGGATACAGAGACAGCGAGGATGAAAATCATATCATGTTGTTGCCAGATACAGAAGAAGGCAGGGTCATTGGACATCCACCACACCATAAATCGTGAGACGTAACAATGAAAAAACGATGTTTCACATCATGGAAATAGACAAGGAGCCAGATTCCAAGGGTAATTCGAGAGAACTTTGTGTTAAAGTAAACACACAGTGATTGGACAGTTACTTTAATGTTAAATTTCCCTTCTTTTCATTATTATGAGATGTAATTAATACAAGTAATGTCTGCTGGTGCCACTTTAAGAATTGTAAAATGTAACTAGGTTTTCTCTATGGCATTGACACAATTATTCAGTGGATAGCTTGCCATAAAGTCCATTTGTCTGCTTGTGCAATAGCTGTTTGTCTCTTTAGATTCAAACTTTACATGGAATACTGCTTTCCAAGATGTAACTCCTTGTTGGTTTAAATTACCACAGTCTTCAGGTATCTTAGCGAGAGCTACTGAGACAAGAATCACAAACAGAAATCGGTCAGCACCATTCCTCACCTTCAGAGAAAAATACTTAACATTCCTCTTGGCCACCAAAGGAGAAAAACATCACCTCACCTGTCCTACTATCTCCTCACCTTCCTGAAATTGGTATTCTGCACTGGCACATGGAGGTTCACCCTGACAAATCGTCATCCAGTTGAGAAGGAGGCTGAGCTAATTCCTCCTCTTTCTCATCTAGCTCTTCATGTTTTTTCATTCTCCTGTCATTGTGAGGAACCAGCTCTCAGACCATTAATTGATTCTCCATCATTGTCTACTCTTTCACTGAGATTCCAGTCCTGCCATTGACTCTTCCTCCTTCTCCTTTGGTACATATCTCCATCTGTTTTCCATCAGCTCTTTCCCACTGCCACATCATCTCCACCTTTACTTGGCTACTGCCAAGACCCTCTAACCTAAACATTAGACTTCATTTATACATTAAGCTCTCATATGCAAAATTTTTAATGCAAAACATAATTAGTTACATGGTAAAAAACTAATTGTAAGTTGCTGCAGTACATTTTCTTCCTGTAGGTGGCTCAACAGGGAATGCAGAAAATTATACAGATAATCTTCTGGAGAAACTCAGCAAGTCAAGCAGTGTCTACAGGAGGAAAGGAATTGTCAACATTTCAGGACAAATCGATGCATCAGTTCTAATGCAAGGTTTCAACCAAAAACACTGCCAATTCCTTTTCCCCATGGATGCTGTTTGACCTGCTGAATTCCTCCAGCAGATTGTTGCTTCAGATTCCAGCACGTGCAGTCTCTTGAGTCGCTGCTTAGATTTTAGAGGCCCTATTCTGTTACCAGCCAAGTGTTATCCTGGTGATCTGCAGAGGTGTGGAGTGATAATTTACTTTACACAATTTTCATTAACTTACTTGTATTCATTATTAATCATCTATCCACTTCTCACAATAGCCTTCCCCTTACTTTCTCTTGTTTTTTTAACCCTAGCAAAGGAGCTGGTAGAATTTGGTAAGGTGGACAATATATTTGGTGAGGTGGAAAATATACTCCTAGGATTTCTGTGATGTCTCAAATCAATGAAAAATGATCACATTCTCATTCTGCTTTCTTTTTACTACCTCAATGTACAGTCCTTATGTATGGTAAGGTCTACATGGATAACTAGCAAACAAAAGTGTTTCCACAGTATCTTGGTGCACATGATGGCAATAAACCAATGTTATCAATTCCCCCCACCATGCTGCAGTAATATTAGGGGGGAGAAATGATATTTAACTTGGGCTAGTTGTGAGCACAAATGTAGTTTTCATTGCGAAGAGGACTAATTCCCCAGGAATCTCAGTACTGTCAGTGATTCTTCAATCAGTTCTTTTAATCTTCATAGCACATCATCAGTAAAGACATAGCAAAAAAGTGGCAGATGGAATACAGTGTTGGGAAATGTATGTTAATGCATTTTGATAAAAGGAACAACAGTGTAGACGATTATCTAAATGAAGAGAAGGTTCAAACATCAGAGGTACAAAGAGAATTAGGAGTCCTCGTGCAAGATTTCCAGAAGGTTAACTCACAGTTTGAGTCTGTGGTAAAATAGGCCAAAGTCAGCATGGTTTTCTTAAGGGAAAATCTTACTTGACTAATCTGTTGAAATTATATGAGGAAATAGCAGACAAGATAAACAAGGGAGGGCCAATGGACATCACTTACTTGGATTTTCACAACGCCTTTGACAAGGTACTTAACAAGATAAGAGTCAGTGGTGTTATAGGAGGGATACTTGCATGGATAGAAGACTGGAAGGAGGCAAAGGGTCAGAAAAAAGTGCCTATTCTGGTTGGTTGCTAGTGACAAGTGGTGTTCTGGGGGGGGATCAGTACTGGGATCCCTTCTTTTCATGTTATATATCAACGACTTGTATGATGGAATTGATGGGACTGTGGCTAAATTTGCAGATGATACAAAGATAGGTAGAGAGGCAGATAGTGTTGAGGAGGCAGAAAATCTTCAGAAGGACTTGGACAGATTGGGAGAACAGGCAAAGAATTGGCGGATGGAATATAGTGTAGGGAACTGTATTACCATGCACTTTGGTAGAAGAAATAAAAACATAGAGTATTCTCCAAATGGGCAGAAAATTCAAAAATCAGAGGTACAAAGGGACTTGGGAGTACTTGTGCAGGATTCCCTAAGGGTTAACTTGCAGGTTGAGTTGGTGGTAAGGAAAGCAAAATCAATGTTAGCATTCATTTCAAGAGGACTAGAATAAAAGAGGAAGAATGTGATGTTGAAACTTTATAAGGCATTGTTTGGTCTGCATATGGATTATTGTGAGCAACTTTGGGACCCTTATCTAAGAAAATACGTGCTGGCATTTGAGGTCCAGAGGAAGTTCACGAAAATGATTCCAGGAATGAAAGGGTTAATATATGAGAAGTGTTTGTTGACTCTGGGCCTGTACTCACCTGAGTTTAGAAGATTGGGGGGGGGGTAGGGAGGCATTTCATTGAAACCTATTGACATTGAAAGGACTGGACAGAGTAGAAGTGGAGAGGATGTTTCCAATAGTGAGTAAGTCTAGGACCAGAGGGCACAGCTGCAGAATAGAGGGACATCCATTTAGAACAGAGATGAGAAGGAATTTCTTCAGCTAGAGTGTGGCGAATCTGTGGAATTCATTGCCATGGACGGCTGTGGAGGCCAAGTCACTGATTACATTTAAAGCAGAGGTTGATAGGTTCTTGGTTAGTCAGGGTGTCAAAGGTTATGGGAAGAAGGCAGGAGAATGGCGGAGCAGACTTGATTGGCCAAGTGACCTAATTCTGCGCCTGTGTCTTATGGTCTTGAAAATAAAATTCAGAACTACTGACTGTTGTGTATTAAAACTAAAAATCCTGGGAATGTTCAGAAGATTGAACAAGATATGTGGAAAGAGAAATTCTTAACATTGCTGACAAAGAATTCTTCTGGAGAAACCACTGGGAGCAAATGTGACAGGTCGAGGCCCTGCCAATATGCAGTAAAGCACTGCTTCAAGGTTGTAATTCTTGGAAGAGAAGCGACAGTATAGTCTAGACTAAATGAACATCAAAAAATGCTGCACTGTAAATCTGAAATAAAAATTGAAAATGTTGGAAACACTCAGGAGGTCAAGCAGCATCTGTAGAAGGAGAAACAATTAACATTTCAGATCCAGGGTCCTTTTCATTGACAACCATATCCAGCTGTAGTAGTCTTTCCGAGAAGAAAATCTGCCATCTTCACCTTACCTGTCCTGTGTGTGACTCCAAACCCATCAATGTGATTGCTAATTGTCTCCTCATTTTCAATTGGCTGGCACCAGGGCAGGAATGGATTCTCAATATTCCTGGATTTCAGTGCTTTAAAAGGGATAGAGAGGGCGGAAAAAGGGGAGGAGGGGTGGCATTACTGGTCAGGGATACTATTACAGCTACAGAAAGGGTGGGTAATGTAGCAGGATCCTCTTTTGAGTCAATATGGGTGGAAGTCAGGAACAGGAAGGGAGCAGTTACTCTATTGGGGGTATTCTATAGGCCCCCTGGTAGCAGCAGAGATACAGAGGAGCAGATTGGGAAGCAGATTTTGGAAAGGTACAAAAATAACAGGGTTGTTATCATGGGTGAATTTAACTTCCCTAATATTGATTGGCACCTGATTAGTTCCAAGGGTTTAGATGGGGCAGAGTTTGTTAAGTGTGTCCAGGACGGATTCCTGTCACAGTATGTGGACAGGCTGACTGGGGGAATGCCATACTAGATCTAGTACTAGGTAATGAACTGGGTCAGGTCACAGATCTCTCAGTGGGTGAGCATCTGGGGGACAGTGACCACCGCTTCCTGGCCTTTAGCATTATCATGGAAAAGGATAGAATCAGAGAGCACAGGAAAATTTTTAATTGGGGAAAGGCAAATTATGAGGCTATAAGGCTAGAACTTGCGGGTGTGAATTGGGATGATGTTTTTGCAGGGAAATGTACTATGGACATATGGTCGATGTTTAGAGATCTCTTGCGGGATGTTAGGGATAAATTTGTCCCGGTGAGGAAGATAAAGAATGGTAGGGTGAAGGAACCATGGGTGACAAGTGAGGTGGAAAATCTAGTCAGGTGGAAAAAAGCAGCATACATGAGGTTTAGGAAGCAAGGATCAGATGGGTCTATTGAGGAATACAGGGAAGCAAGAAAAGAGCTTAAGAAGGGGCTGAGAAGAGCAAGAAGGGGGCATGAGAAGGCCTTGGTGAGTAGGGCAAAGGAAAACCCCAAGGCATTCTTCAATTATGTGAAGAAAAAAAGGATGACAGGAATGAAGGTAGGACCGATTAGAGATAAAGGTGGGAAGATGTGCCTGGAGGTTATGGAAGTGAGCGAGGTCCTCAATGAATACTTCTCTTCGGTATTCACCAATGAGAGGGAACTTGATGTTGGTGAGGACAATATGAGTCAGGTTGATGTTCTGGAGCACGTTGATATTAAGGGAGAGGAGGTGTTCCCCAGGCTGCTCCACGAGGCGAGAGAAGAGATTGCTGAGCCTCTGGTTAGGATCTTTATGTCCTCGTTGTCCACGGGAATGGTACCGGAGGATTGGAGGGAGGCGAATGTTGTCCCCTTGTTCAAAAAAGGTAGTAGGGATAGTCCGGGTAATTATAGACCAGTGTGCCTTACATCTGTGGTGGGAAAGCTGTTGGAAAAGATTCTTAGAGATAGGATCTATAGGCATTTAGAGAATCATGGTCTGTTCGGGGACAGTCAGCATGGCTTTGTGAAGGGCAGATTGTGTCTAACAAGCCTGATAGAGTTCTTTGAGGAGGTAACCCAGGCGTATAGATGAGGGTAGTGCAGTGGATGTGATCTATATGGATTTTAGTAAGGCATTTGACAAGGTTCCACACGGTAGGCTTATTTAGAAAGTTAGAAGGCATGGGATCCAGGGGAGTTTGGCCAGGTGGATTCAGAATTGGCTTGCCTACAGAAGGCAGAGGGTGGTGGTGGAGGGAGTGCATTCAGATTGGAGGATTGTGACTAGTGGTGTCCCACAAGGATCTGTTCTGGGACCTCTACTTTTCGTGATTTTTATTAACGATCTGGATATGGGGGTAGAAGGGTGGGTTGGCAAGTTTGCAGACGACACAAAGGTTGGTAGTGTAGATAGTGTAGAGGATTGTCAAAGATTGCAGAGAGACATTGATAGGATGCAGAAGTGGGCTGAGAAGTGGCAGATGGAGTTCAACCCGGAGAAGTGTGAGGTGGTACACTTTGGAAGGACAAACTCCAAGGCAGAGTACAAAGTAAATTGCGGGATACTTGGTAGTGTGGAGGAGCAGAGGGATCTCGGCGTACATGTCCACAGATCCCTGAAAGTTGCCTCACAGGTGGATAGGGTAGTTAAGAAAGCTTATGGGGTGTTAGCTTTCATAAGTCGAGGGATAGAGTTTAAGAGTCGCGAAGTAATGGTGCAGCTCTATAAAACTCTGGTTAGGCCACACTTGGAGTACTGTGTCCAGTTCTGGTCACCTCACTATAGGAAGGATGTGGAAGCATTGGAAAGGGTACAGAGGAGATTTACCAGGATGCTGCCTGGTTTAGAAAGTATGCATTATGATCAGAGATTAAGGGAGCTAGGCCTTTACTCTTTGGAGAGAAGGAGGATGAGAGGAGACATGATAGAGGTGTACAAGATAATAAGAGGAATAGATAGAGTGGATAGCCAGCGCCTCTTCCCCAGGGCACCACTGCTCAATACAAGAGGACGTGGCTTTAAGGTAAGGGGTGGGAAGTTCAAGGGGGATATTAGAGGAAGGTTTTTTACTCAGAGAGTGGTTGGTGCGTGGAATGCACTGCCTGAGTCAGTGGTGCAGGCAGATACACTAGTGAAGTTTAAGAGACTACTAGACAGGTATATGGAGGAATTTAAGGTGGGGGCTTATATGGGAGGCAGGGTTGAGGGTCGGCACAACATTGTGGGCCGAAGGGCCTGTACTGTGCTGTACTATGTTCTATGTTAAAGATGATTAATAAATGATACCCATATCCCCTAAATAAATAAGAGTATTTTTGAAACAATTGTGATACTGCAGTGCAAAACATGATGTCATTTTAAATTTTGAAAACATGAGGGGAAGCTACCTATACCAGCTGTCAATTTCCATTTCCAATAATTTCAATAACTGATTTGATATTTTAGATATAAAACATATTTGAGATTCTGTTGACATCAATATAAGAAAAAAATGATGTATGAAAAAGATACATGAATTGACAGCGTTTTTCACAAACTAAGATTAGATTTTATTTATTGAACTATTGAAGGAGTTTGTCTAAAGCAGTGGTTCCAAACATTTTTAAATGCCATGGACTAATACCATTAAGCAAGGGGTTTTTGAACTCCAAGTTGGGAGCCCCTGGTTTAAAGGATCATGGCTGTATAAGAAGACATGATGTATTCTATCTCCTCAATCAGCTCTCATATCACAAGGAAAAGCAGTAATTATCAATGACTGGAGAGTGTAATTATAATGAAGAAATGATTGCTGATGAGTTACAGCCTCTGGTTCTTTGTATGTCTCATAATAAAACGTTCTCTACTGTACATTTTGCTAATCTCCAAGTCAGTTGAAACACAGAAACATTTAACCTAGAAGTATTTGCATGGGACTTAACCTCGTTAGAACTTTTAGTCTTTTCATTCCAACTACATGAATAGAGTTTTAACGATCGTAATGCCTTTTTGAACATTGTGCTTAGCACAATGACAGATGATATTCAATGGGAAGCATTTCATAGCATTTATTTAACACTGCCTTTAGAGAGTCTGGTTTTAACAGTACTATCTGGTTAAAGTCTTGCAGCAAGATGGGAATAATTAAAACCTGTTGAATGTAGTCCATGACACTAAGAGACTTATTAGGAGCACGGCAGTTCTTCTAGCTCGTGCAGAGGACATTTTTCCACTAACCTAAAGAGGTCTTTGACCTCTCATTAGCTGCTGAACTGATTTATTCTGGCAAGTGCGAGTTTCTTTGCTCTGACATCACTTTCAATGCAGTTTGGATTTTATTAATATTATGGGGCCATATTAATGCACAGGACTCTCATGTGAGTCAGGAGGACAAATAACTATAGCCAAAAAATGGTGGTATTGAAATCAAATTATAGGGGCAACCAAGCAGGAAATGGAGGGTGACTTCAAGGCCAGTCAAAGCAAAGTAATCAACCCACTCTTCTTTCCAAGATGTGGTACATTGCAATTTGCATTTTAAACTTTATTCATGACTGATCAGCAATTTTGTCAATCTCTCCTTGTACGTTTTCAGTTGCCTCCTCTATTCCCACTGCCTTCCTTGCACATCACCCCATCCCCCCACCCCCCAAATGTGTGGCATGCAAAATTAATTACTTTACAAATCATTTCGATACACCATTAGTAGAAGAGAATCAAGCATCGGCCCTTGGGACTTCTCTACTTCTTTTCCATTACCCAGTTATGAATTCAGGCTTGTGTCCTACCCTTGAAACTGACTGAGCTTAGTCTCCCATGCAGTAATTTATCAAAGACCTTTCAGAAGTTAAGGCATAGAATACGAAATCTTCTCCCTGTCAGAAAGGCTTGATATATACTTCGGGAAAAACTCTTCCACTGATGACACAAAATCTACGTCTTCTAAACCACGTTAACTGGCACATTAAGATACTTTTGTAAAGCACTTTTGTACTGGCTATCAGTATTTTCATTCAGGTTCAGTCTTAAGTGAAACATATGGATCTTTAGATTGAGTACTTGGACAGAAATATGGCTAATAAAATTGAAAACTGATATATGTAAAATATTGGACAGACTAAAATATGAATAAGAAAAAAAACAGATTTAAACTAATGCAACCAGTTTTGGAAAAACACCTGGAAATCCACTCATGTATCTGCTTGGTATTAAGGTAACAGCATCTTCTCTGAACTCAGAAGGTAATGGAGAGGACAGAATGAGAACAGTGTTTAGCCTCACACGTAAAAGTTGCTGGTGAATGCAGCAGGCCAGGCAGCATCTGTAGGAAGAGGTGCAGTCGACGTTTCAGGCCGAGACCCTTCGTCAGGACTAACTGAAGGAAGAGTGAGTAAGGGATTTGAAAGTTGGAGGGGGAGGGGGAGATCCAAAATGATAGGAGAAGACAGGAGGGGGAGGGATAGAGCCAAGAGCTGGACAGGTGATAGGCAAAAGGGATACGAGAGGCATTTTGTGTGTGTTGCTTGAATTTCCAGTATCTGCAGAATTCCTGTTGTTTGAGTGTTTAGCCTAATGCTTTACAGTGCAGTGATGTGGGTTCAATTCCTGCCAGTGTCTGTAAAGAGTTTGTATGTTCTCTTTATGACCACGTGGGTTTCCCCTGGGTCCTCCAGTTTCATCCCATAATTCCCACAATTCTAAGGGTATGTTGGGCCAGAAGCGTGGCGATTCTTGCAGGCTGCCTTCAGCACATCCTCGGACTGTGTTGGTTGTTGACACAAATGATGCATTTCACCGTATGTTTCAATGTTTCATTGTACATGTGACAAAGAAATCTAATCATTATTAAAACTTCACTTCATGATTGTGTGGGACATTTCAGGACATTATCCAATGTCTGCAGTATTGCTGAGATTCTATTTTTCAGGTCGTAAAATCAGGATTTCATCTGCTCATTGAGGTTGGTGTAAAATATCGCCATCCTCCAAAATTCTCCAATAAAAATATAATTGTTACCAATTGAATCCTCGGGGTATTTCTGTCTCACAGCCTGTTTGCCTCATTCATCTTACTAAGTGAAAATTGACCGTCATGTTTGTCAACAGGTCAACTGTAATAACACGAGCAATTAATTTTCAAGGCAACACTTTGAAAGCTCATTAGGGCAAAAAGTTGTAGAAAATAAATGTTCCTAATGACATTACTTCACGCTTCGCTTCAACTTTTGAGACTTTTGGAATCCATATTCTCCCTCCCCTACTTCATTCTTGTGGTATCATTTTCTCGTTATTAAATGTCGATCCCCTTGCACTGGAATAGTACCACATGGTGAAGATAACTTGAAATAGAGAGCTCTTTACCCTGGGTCTGAAAATTGAGTGGCAAACTCTGAAAAGCTGAAATACATTTCAGAAGAATTTGGAGTAAAACCCTTGTACTTTCAGTCAGTTTGTAATATTCTGTAACGAGATCAATCAAAAACAATCAATATGAAAAACACTATATACTGAAAATCTGCTATAAAAACAGAAAATGCTAGAAATGCTCAGTAGGACAAGCAACTGGGTTCATTGATGATCCATTAGAACATGGAAGATCTTCAAACTAAAACCTTATTTCTGTTCCTTTGCCCAGAGATGCTGCCTGGCTGACAAATATCTCCAGCATTTTCTGTTTTCATTTCAAATAACATCAACCCTCCTCCAATGTCCTCAAACTGCTTTCAACTCTCTTCACTCCTGTTTTATTCCTTGTCTTGGTAAATAAAATACATACATCAACCTTAAATTGTAATTCAATTCTTTAAAATAATCCAATCACAATTTAATTTATATTTGTGCTGTGCAATGATCAAAAATTAGAATTGTTAGACCATAAGATCATGAGACATAGGAGCAGAATTAGGCCATTCAGCCCATCAAGTCTGCACTGCCATTTCATCATGGCTGATCGCGGATCCCACTCACCCCATACACCTGCCTTCTCGCCATATCCTTTGATGCCTTGACTGATCAGGAAATGATCAACTTCTGCCTTAAATATACACACGGACTTGGCCTCCACTGCAGTGTGGCAGAGCATTCCACAGATTTACTATTCTCTGGCTAAAAAAAAATCCTCCTCATCTCTGTTCCAAAAAGTTGCCCCTCAATTTTAAGGCTATGCCCCCTAGTTGTGGATACCCCCACAATAGGAAACTTCCTCTCCACAGCCACCCTATCTAGTCCTTTCAGCATTCGATAGGTTTCAATGAGATCCCCCACATTCTTCTAAATTCCAGTGAGTACAGGCCCCAAGCTCCCAAACACTCCTCACATGTTAACCCCTTCATTTCCCAGAATCATCCTCATGAACCTCCTCCTACTCTCACCAATGACAACACATCCTTTCTGAGATATGGGGCCCAAAACTGTTGACAATACTCTAAGTGCAGCCTGACCAGTGTCTTACAGAGGCTCGACATTATCTCCTTGCTTTTATATTCTACTTCCCTTGAAATAAATGCCAATATTACATTTTTCATCACATTGTTGTTTGACTGAGTTGTGTGATAAGTAGCAAAGACAAGACCTCCTTGCCCTCTCTCTGCTTTACAAATGTCAGCAGCTACTTTTGAAAAGTTGTGTAACTGCCAAAAAGCAAGAAAGTGGCTTCTTTTATTTTGTGGCATTCATTATCAAACTTTTGATTGCGTCTTGAAACTATTTCTAATCCCTGGCAATGTTTTATTCTTAATTGAAGTCTATTAGTGTTTTGAAAGCTCTGTCAGCAGTTAGGACTTGTTCTATGCTTCAGTTCAAACAGCTGCATTCATTCCAATTTTTGTTACTAAACTTCTGTGTCTCAGCCAAATTAGCCCATACAAAATGAACAAAGTATTTTTACTGGGAGCATTTTTGGCGATAGCTAAAACAAGATTTTCATTGTTGTCTACTTCAACTTTCACGAAAACAATGTCATATGTCTGGCCACATCTTGTTATATGACCATGGGACACGGTGATATCATTGCCCTACATATGCACTTTACAAAGAATATCAAAGAAAGCCACTTCAACAATGCCAGTTGTGTTTATTTTGTATACAGTTCAAAGGCGTGTCAAAAATGCACTTGGTGCTTGCAAACAGGATTTGTCTGAGCTGTTTTGGCAGGCAACCTGCAAAATGAGTGACCTTGCATTCTTTTAGGTAAGGCCATTCAAGTAATTTTAAAAGCAAACTTTTAGCAGAAATTAAAACCCCGCTTTTGCAAGATCAACCCTTCCACCCGCTCCCCAACAAAAGAAGCAAGTATTTCTATTTATTGGAAACTGAAAGGGGCAATGAAGCTCAGTTCTGGAACGATACAGAGTTCCCACTATGGGGAGTCAATGACAACACATTAGTAATATATTACTATTAAAATATTGCCTTTGGACAGGTCCATATTGTTTGAAAATGATCAAGTGGCTGCTGGAAAGAGAAATCTGTAGGAGTGACCAGAATTTCATCTTTTATTAAAAGTGGCAAACTTGTTGGTGGAACTCTGGAAAGAGAAGGTTAAAGAGAAGGCTGAACTAGAGCGTGGATCAACATTAAGCTCAAGCACTCAATGCTTGACGTATTCAAATGATCCCCAATTCTTAATTGTTCATGTTAACTAAAATTTCTTCTGCCTGCTCAGTTACAATGCGTTGTATGCGTATGAAGGCTGCATTCTAGATCATATGTAGCATTCTGTTCGCTTCTATTTCACAAATTTGGATTAGCAGTTCTTTGTGTATTAATGACACGTAATTATGAAATCAGGAGAGGACAAGAAGTTGCAAAACAGCACAGGGTTAAGCCAACAGTTTTTATAAAATATAATTTGAAAAAAAATCTCTTCAGGGGAATCTTTAGACTTGATCCTTTTTTATAAGTTACAGAACCTTGGCCTCTGTACCTCCCTCTGCAACTAGATCTTTGATTTCCTAATTGGAAGACCACAATCTGTGCAGATTGATAATAACACCTCCTCCTTGTTGACGATAACACTGGTGCACCTCAGAGATGTGTGCTTAGCACACTGCTCTACTCTCTCTATACCCATGACTGTGTGGCTAGGTATAGCTCAAATGCCATCCATAAATTTGCTAATGATTCAACCATTGTTGGTAGAATCTCAAATGGAGATGAGAGGGAGTACAGGAGTGAGATATACCAGCTAGTTGGGTGGTGTCAGAGCAATAACCTTGTACTCAATGTCAGTAAGACCAAAGAGCTGAATATGGCCTTCTGGAAGGATAAGACGAGGGAACCTGAACCAATCCTCATGGAGGGATCAGGAGTGGAGAGTGTGAGCAAGTTCAAGTTCCTGGTGTCAAGATCTCTGAGGGTCTAACCTGGTCCCAACATATCGATACAGCTATGAAGAAGGTAAGACAGTGGCCATGTCTTATTAGGAGTTTGAGAAGATTTGGTTTGTCACTTAAAACACTTGAAAACTTCTACAGATGTGTGGTGGAGAGCATTCTGACAGGCTGAATCATTGTCTGGTATGCTGCGGGGGGTGGGGTGGTGTTGCTACTGCACAGGATCGAAAGGAGCTAAAGGAAGTTTGCTCCATCATGTGTATTAATCTCTGTAGTATCCAAGACGTCTTCAAGGTGCGGTGCCTCAGAAAGGCAGCTTCCATTGTTAAGGACTCGCATCACCCAGGACATGCCCTCTTCTAATTGTTACCATCATGAAAGTGGTACATAGTCAGCGATTCAGGAACAGCTTCTTCCTCTCTGCCATCCAATTCCTAAATGGACATTGAATCCATGAACACTACCTCACTTTTTAAAAATTATTTCTGTTTTTGTACTATTTTTAATTTAACTATTTAATATACTGTAATTGATTTACATATTTCTTTCTTTCGATATTATCATGTATTGCATTGCACAGCTGCTGCTAAGTTAACAAATTTTATGACATATGCCAGTGATGTTAAACCTGATTCTATTTCTGATTCTGATACTGATTTTCTGTAAGTTTGCCTGAAGTGAGATTGGCTGCTGTTTTTTTCTGGCCACAGTGCAGATTTGGTTGCACAACTGCATTGGATTTGACCTTAAATCAGTCAGATTTAAGTTGTTCATTTCAGCAGTGATGGCAGCATGGTACATAGTGGTTAGTACAGCAAGTTACACTGCTAGCTACCTCAGTTCAATTCCTGCTGCCGCCTGCAAGGAGTTTGTATGTTCTCCCCATGATCGCATGGGTTCAGTCCCACAGTCCCACAGTCCAAAGACGTACCAATTGACAGGTTAATCGGTCTCTGTAAATTGCCCCGTGATTAGGCTACGATTAAATCAGGGGACTGCTGGGGCTCTTTGATATTCTTTGTAAAGTGCTCAAAGGCCTATTCAATGCTGTATCCCAATAATAAACTAACAAACAAAAACCCAAACAAACAAATACACTCAGGTTAATGAATTCAAGGTGCGGACAAAATATGAGCACAAACTGACAGCTGGGTTGGATTTCAGTGGGTGCTGAGGACAGTTGGGATTTACCCCAATGACTGTCAGTGCTTTGAGTAGACTGAGAGAAAATGAAGGGAGCATTTCCCAAAATCACTAAAACACACTTCTCAAAAACACACTAACAGGGTAGAATCAAAGTCATTGCTCCAAATGAAGTGCACCCAGAGGTGCACAGATGTCACACAGTTCCTTCCTGAGAGTCCACAATATGTTCTGATAATTGAATTAGATGAACCAGCTGTCCTACCTAGAGCCTATGGCCTTTAATGAATTGAAAGCATGCATTGTGACATTAATAAAAGCATTCGCATAAACATTCTTTCCATTTCTCTTAAAATTAATTAATGTTATAGAGTGCAGATTACTAACTGTGCGTGTATTAAAGGCAAATGAAAAGCACTGAAGAACAATAAGAATGCATTAGCATGGACAAGCCATTGGTGATACTTACCTACCTCACTTGCACTAATCAATTATGATTAAGTTGACAGTCTCCTATCTGTTCCATAAAACCTGAGTCTGCTGTAAATTTAGACTCCATTTCAAAAGAAAGAGTAAGGACGTTGACTTCTGTTCCACCGATGCACTGGCATCAATGAGTTATTTCAGACATTATATCATAATATATAGTGAGGGGCCACATGTGATCCAATCTACAATATCCTCATAGAATATTCATGAATTCTACTTGCCAATTGTACAGGACAGATATTGGTCCCATCAGGTTTGTGGCTGTTAACATTTTTTTAAATATTTACCTTTAATGTCATATTTTAGCAAATCATGTCCAGACTGTTGAAGTGTGATGGAATCAACAACCCAACTGGATCAAGAACCTTGAACATGAGGTCATGGCTGAACTGCTTCTAAGAAATGTAGCTTTTCTGCTTGCAACTGTACAACAAACAGAATATTTCATGACATTCAGAGCAAGAATAAAAGCAGTGGGGGTGGCTGGAGACCTGAACTTCCTCTTGTTAATAAATAAAGGAAATTAGCAGAGTGTTTGTTTTTCATCATAATCTAAGGACATAAAAACGTGGAACGAGCAATTTCTGTGAATGCAGTGATATGAGTTAGTCTTTAATTAAAGAAAAAACAGAGGCACTTTCATTCTTCTGTTAAAAAAGAGGTATTTCACCCCCAGTGAGAATTTCCATAGCAACAATCAGTAGCTGATCACTCAGTGTTTTGAAAATTTGCTTCTCAGTCAGAATCTGTGCTGACGCACAGAAACAACGACAATCAGCGTCTCCCACTGTTTTTATTCTTGTTTTGAATATCATGAAATATTCTATTTATTATACAGCTTCGAGCAAGAAAGGCTACATTTCTTACAAACAGCACCATGATGTCAAGTTGTTCAAAGTGCTCACTCTACTTGTGTTGCTGATTCCATTACATGGAAACAATCTGAACATGATTTTCTAATGTTACATTAGAAAAACCATTTTAGTCAGCAGAGTTATTTGGTGTTTATTGGGATCCTTTGTTTGCTGCAGGGAGTTCTGGGGCTGCATATTATGGATGGACATACCACAATGCATCAAAATCTCACAGCAAGAGGGCTATTACAAATTACATTTTTTAACCTGTGTATCAAAAACAATTGGGAGATGGTTTTAAGAAAAGAAAACAATCCTCCTAACCACTGGTCTGTAATACCAAGCAATTACCAATGCACTTCAATACAGCGAATCAGCAGGGGTTCCTGCCACCATATTATAAGGTATGGTCTGCTGCCTGAAATACTTCACTCCAGGGACCCTCATCTTCTCCAAGCAATGCAAGGAAACAATAGAACATAAGAGCAGCACCGTTGCTCCTGATTTTAAAATGGATTATGAATCTACAATGGTGTTAGACTTTCTCAGATGTGGAAGAAAGTGTCAGCTTGATCACAATTAATTATTGCATGTGATGCGGGTTAACAACCTTTAATGGCTTGCCTTGTGCCAATCTATTTTTATTGCTTTTAGTACCTTTCCCCTGTTTTTTAAACTGTAAAGGCTGTAATCTCAGTAACTACTCCTGTTTTAAACGGAATAACCTTCGGAGGATTTTCAGTGACTGACTCAGTCGTGATCACCTGGGCAACCGGTGCTTCTGTGACAAAAAGGGGAGTTTGTATTTGTTCATTCTTTTGTTGTAAAGAGGAAATCCCCACAACTACAATCCTGAGAATTTCTATAGCAACAGTCAATGGCTGATCAATTGATGTTATGAAATTTCTTCTTCAGTCAGACATAGAGATGAATGCATGAAACCCTAAAAAAAGAACTAAGTACAAAAAGGAGAAGACCTTCAGCCCGGCTTTCTCACATGCTACAGTCTTTGTCAAACTGAGTACAATGATTATACCAACACATTTGAAGGTAGTGATGGTACCAAAACACTTGCGAACATCTGGTAAAAATGGACAAAATCTTTGCACACATTGGCAGCCAAAAACAGTTGCAAGAAAAGGCCTGCCATTTCTGGAGGCTGGAATTATCTTATTCAAAATCATCATATTCAAAATTGCGCAGTTAGCTTATATTCAATGAGGAGATGACCAATTGAGCCGAAAGGCTCTAGTGTCATGTTTTATCAATAACTATACTGAAACCCAGAAAAATTATTTGATTTATCTTTCATCAGTTTTCTAATGATGTGCCTGATAGATATGATGAGGGAAAGGCACAGAATGAAAGGTATTGAGCAGCATAGTTGAAGAGTTGGCTTTGTGACTGAAAACAGAATAGTAATGAATGGGGTTTTTTTGGACAAGAAAACACCTAAATTGGTGTTGCCTTGGGGTACTACAAGGACCATTGCTTTACTTTGGGCATATCAACGGAGAAAAATGTATTTTATAGGAAGAATGAAGGGCATATTTTAAACAGGATTCAAGACAGAAAGATACAGGTGTAAGTGCATAAAATTCTGGCCATGACAGAGTAGGCTGAGAAAACAGTTAAAGCATGTAGGATCCTGAGGAAAAGACGACAGGAACTAAAGAGGAACACTTGTAATTCACTAGCTGACCTACAAGACTAGAGCAATGTGTCAGATTTTGGGTGTCACATTGTACAAAAACGTGAAGGCCTCAGAGCAAGTGGAGAAGAGAGTAAATGGAATGAGTACTAGCTGTCTGGGTAGATTGGAGAAGCTGGGATTGTTCTCCTGTAACAGAGGAGTTTCAGTGGGGATCTGGTTAGAGTCATAGAGACATACAGCACAGAAACAGACTTTTCAACCTACCAGAGTGAAGAAAGAAGTTGTTCCTGTCACATCAAGAACCAAAGAATAGTATGTAAGTGATAATGGAGCCAAAAGTGTCATACATAAGAACTTTAGTTAACGTGGGTGTTGAAAGGACAAGTGGAGACAGATCCAGCTGTGGTGTTCAGAAGAACATCATTACGGAATAAGAGGTGGAAAGGCTCAGCAACTTTAAATTCCTCAGTGTATTTATTTTGGAGGACCAGTCCTGGGCCCAGCATGTAGGTGCAATTATGAAGAAAGCATGGCAGTGTCTCTATTTCCTTACGAGATTGCGGAGATTTGGCATGACATCTAAAACTCTGACCATCTTCTATAAATATGTGCTGGAGAGTATATTGACTGGCTGCATCACAGACTGGTATGGAAACACCAATACCCTTGAATAGAAAATCCTACATAAAGTAGTGGATACAGCCCAGTTCATCACGGGTAAAGCCCTCCCCACTATTAAGCACATCTACATGAAACACTGTCACAAGAAAGCATCCATCTTCAGGGACCCCCACCACTCAGGACATGCTCTTTTCTCGCTGCTGCCATCAGGAAGAAGGTACACAGACCGCAGAACTTATACCACCAGGTTCAGGAACAGTTAGTACCCTCAACCATCAGACTCTTGAACCAAAGGGGATAACTTCACTCAACTTCAACTGATGCCGTAAAGCAATTGTGCTAACAACTATGCTATCATGCTGCTCATTTGTATTGTCTTCATTACACAATGGTGCTTTGACTGATTTTCAGATATTGTAAACTGCGATTAAAAACACAGAGGTTTTAAATAGTGCATCAGGCTGGTTAATATCGTTGGTCATGGTAAGACGGGCAAACAGAGGGAGCATATGAGGAGAAGGTATGGAGGATGAACCTGCCTCATACTAGGCTCCAACCCAGCATCACTCCTCGATCCCCCAAAAATGTCAATCAGATAGCATTGCTGGTACTGTGACAGAGCATCAGGCTCCACGTTCTGAAGCCTGGTTTCCACTCCCTGCTGGCTCCCACTTTAGGACATGTAGAGCATGTATCCTGTAGGTAGTGTAGCAGGTAAGAAGGGCCACAGCATTAACCTGAGGGCCAACTATGAGCACTGGCTCGATCAAGCACACACCGGCAGTAGGATGATTTTAATAGAGGATTGCAGTATGATAAATGGAGCCAAGAAGATTGAATTATTCATAAATTGGAGTACACAGTTCAGGAGGGAAAAAAATAACTTAAACATTAGCTTGTGGAGAAAAGGAGACAATTCGGGATTGTGATTACTCACAGCCAATCTCCCCTGTAATTATGCTACCTGCTAAACTAGAAACTAATATCTTATAAATATAACAGTTTTGCAAATCAAGATCTGAGAGTGTTCCAGGAGCTGTACTAAATGTGTCATCAAATGGAGGAGCAGGCAGACTGCAACCCAATACTGGTGACCCACTCCTCACACCCCCTCCTACTCTTCCTCACCCCTCACATTGGACACATTAACAACTGACTCAGCCTGCAAGTCATACCAGAGCAGTTTCCTCATAAGAGCAAATATCATGCAAACATGAAATAATTTAATTTTCAAGACTAATTTTACTTTGTGAAATTATGTTAGTTAGTTTACTTAGTTAGAAGAAGAATGTGGGCTACCTTAATGACTATCGCCCAGTAGCACTCACATCGACAGTGATGAAATGTTTCGAGAGGTTGGTCATGACTAGACTGAACTCCTGCCCCAGCAAGGACCTGGACCCACTGAAATTTGCCTATCGCCACAATAGGTCAATAGCAGATGCAATCTTAATGGTTCTTCACCCAGCCTTAGAACACCTGGACAATGCAGACACCTATATCAAGATGCTGTTCATCAACTGTAGCTCAGCATTTAACACCATCATTCCCACAATCCTGATTGAGAAGTTACAGAACCAGAGCCTCTCTACCTCCCTCTGTGATTGGATCCTCGACTTCCAAACCGGAAGACCACAATCTCTGTGGATTGGTGATATCTCCTCCTCGTCAACACTGGTGCACCTCAGGGGTGTGTGCTCAGCTCACTGCTCTGCTCTACTACTCTATACCCATGACAATATGGCTAGGCATAGCTCAAATACCATCTGTAAATTTGCTGATGATACAACCATTGCTGGTAGAATCTCAGATGGAGATGAGAGGGTGTACAGGAGTCAGATATGCCAACTAGTGGAATGGTGCCACAGCACAACCTTGCACTCAATGTCAGTTAGACAAAAGAGCTGATTGTGGACTTCAGGAAGGGTAAGACGAAGGAACACATACCAATCCTCATAGAGGGATCAGAAGTGGAGAGAGTAAGCAGCTTCAAGTTCCTGGGTGTCAAGATCTCTGAGGATCAAACCTGGTCCCAACATATCGATGCAGCTATAAAGAGGGCAAGGCAGCGACTATACTTCATTAGGAACTTGAAGAGATTTGGTATGTCAATAAAAACACTCAAAAACTTCTATAGATGTACTGTGGAGAGCATTCTGACAGGCTGCGTCACTGTCTGGTATGGAGGGGGGGGGGCCTATTGCATAGGACCGAAAGAAGCTGCAGAGGGTTGTAAATCTAGTCAGCTCCATCTTGGGTACTAGCCTGCAAAGTACTCAGGACATCTTCAAGGAGTGATGTCTCAGAAAGGCAGCATCCATTATTAAGGACCCCTGGCACCCAGGGCATGCCCTTTTCTCACTGTTACAATCAGGTAGGAGGTACAGAAGCCTGAAGGCACACACTCAGCGATTCAGGAACAGCTTCTTCCCCTCTGCAATCCGATTCCTAAATGGACATTGAACCCATGAACACTACCCCACTTTTTAATAATATTATTTGTTTTTGCACAATTTTTAATCTAGTCAATATATGTATACTGTAATTGATTTACTTATTTATTTTTTTCTTCTATATTATGTATTGTATTGAACTGCTGCTGCTAAGTTAAAAAAAATTTCACGTCACATGCCGATGATAACAACCCTGATCCAGATCCTAAAATAACTGGGCATTAACGTGGAATAAATTGTGGAAATTAATCTGCTTCTAAGATTTTCTGTGCTGTATTCTGAGTTATATTATTGAGTGTGCCTTTCTGCAGGTTGTACTGAGCCACTGACAAACAGACCTTTACACATGCTAGCTTGGACACACAATTCCCTGGGTGATTGACTTTCAATTTTAAAAAAACCAAGAATATCTACTATCTCTTCACAATAAAAAGATTCTTGACAAGGTTCCAAGAGTTCAAGAAATCCAAAGGATTTCTTGGTCTTAATAGATTCAGCACTCAGAATGGAGCCAGTCTTAAATGATTCCATTCATGGCTATGTATGCCTGAGATAACTTCATTGATGAGAAAGCGCGAGATGACACGAAATAAACTGAGATGGATGCTAAGATGTTGATTATCAGCAGCTTTTAGCCAATGACAAATATTTTATATACAAATAAGTGACACATTTAATTTCTTTCTTCTTATTTCTCTTTGTTTCTTCTACTTTTTTTTCTACTTCTGTTCTTCCCTATATGTCAGTAACATTTTTACTCCATTACTTTCCTTCTCTATATTTGCAGCTATTCAAAGAAAAATAATTGGTATATTATCCAATTTTTGATTTTTTTTGAGTAATTTTGAATAATGAGGTATTTTACAATAAAAATGATGAATAAATGATCAGATATGAATGTAGTGATACATCAGTGGAATGGGTAATCTAGAGGTAGCAGGCCAGATAAGAAGGTTTCTTTGTTTATATGTTTATTGTTTATGATTCTTATCTCACTTTTTGTCCTTTCCATATTTTTTCATTGACGGTTACTATTTTGTACGAGACTAGATTCTCTCCTTTCTCAATAACTTTTCTGTCTTCATATATTTCTATTTTTATGTTTTATTTCTCTTTAATGTTGTTACTTCTCAGGTTTTTTGAGGAGTAATTTGCTATGTGATTCTTCGAGGAATACTTCTAGGGACAAATTATTTATCAGCTGCTTTTGACATTTATTAACAAGTTTGCAGTTCATCTCAACAAAAGGATACTAAATCTTAGTAGAGCAACAAGAAGAAATATAGTAGGATTGATACCACTAAACAGAGAGGGAGGGATTCAACTCTCCATCCTTATGGTTTCATGGATTCCACCAGTTCCCAACAAAACACTATGCAGATTTGCCTGGCTCCAAAAGCAGGAGAGTAGGACCATAGGATACCTATTATATCTTACGTTATTTAATATCAAATGAAATTGGTAACATTTTTAAAAATGATGTTTCCACTTTCTCAGAAACAGCTGTGTCTCACAGAAATTTTCTTTCAAACATATTGCTTAATAAAAATCTCTGGTGCTTTATGCAGTGATTCCTCTAGAAGCACAGGCATTATGATTTGAAAATTGATTATTATTACAGCAGAAAATCCAAACAAGAATTATTTTCCTTTCTCTCTGTAATTGCTCACTTGGATGTCTTAACAAGGCCATAACTGCAGCTCCACAGAGGAGGTTGGATTACCTTATAAACTATGAAAACTGCTCCAGGAGTTTAAAAAGTCATCTGAACACTGAGATTGTGTTACATATGTGCAAATCTATGATCCAAGCCAGCTGTTAGTATATCAAATACATGTAGTTTACATTGTGATACAGTGCTGTGAGGTATAGTGCAAATATGAGACTCTGAAACCATCACGTGAACATTCGCTCCAGATATCTATTCACTGACCTTCTTCCTCTATCTCCCATCCTTTTAATATGCTCTCAGCTCTTGGTAATTTGCCACTATAGTATCGCTTATCGAGAATATTTATTTTGGACTGAAATAAATTGCCAATTCTGTGGAACTATTTGAGTGGGCACTAGAACAAAAATGGTTGCTGCCTCAGGAGACAAAGGATTGAGGTCTGACACCTGATGTGGTGCCAGTTCTTGTAATATTAGAGTCAGTAAAGGAAACAAAGGGGGAATAGTTGAGCTTCGGAATGCCAATCAGTTAATATTTTTCAAACGCATTTCCACTATTTCGATAAACATCTCACACACTGCAATGGATAAGAAATGAATCAAGAGCACCTGCGAAGTTATCTTTCTGAATCTAACTGTGCATTGAAATAATTCATTTTATATTATTGAAAATCTGATTGACTTTGCAAATAAATGGTTATTTTTCTCATTGCCAATTGTTCTTGGCTTTAATATCAGGCACATAGTTTTAGCATAATCTCTTAAGAACCCACTTTTAAATCCCAGCCTGAACTGTTGGGAAGGACTTAACTTGGTAGAGTACTGGCACTGGGCAAATCGCCTTTGATTCCAATCTACACACAAGTCAAGTAAGTGGTAATTCAGTAGACAACAAGGCCTAATGTTATCAAACATTCTCTGCATTACAGTTCAAATTACCTTTATGGCACAATTTAGAGGCTAATTACCGTGTCTGAAAGATTACTAAAATATTATTTCTTAGTCAGAACAATAAATAAATTACTTGACAGCAATTGCTGCAGATTCTGGCACTTTCAGATAAAGATTTGCTATCTTAATAAATGAATTTCTGCAAGTAATTGTTGCAATAAAATAAATTATCTCAAGGTTATTTTTAGAAAAGCAATTTTAGAAAACTGTTTGATCCCTTGCTTTTGCCCACAACGGACCATGCATTGATTGTAAGTGTACTAATCCTAGAAATATCTGTCAAGCGAATTTTGTAGAAGTATATTCTGTGGTGTTTCTGAATTTTGACCTACTTTCTTGTTGAAGTCTGCCTAATTTACTCTTTCAGTTAATAGCAGTTTTAGACAATTAGCATTTTGCAATGGAAAATGGAATGTAGGAGTATGCAACAATGTCCCATAGTTTTGTGCAAGGATCTCTTTTGATTTCCAAATGATTCATACGTGGGTACAAACATTTGCTGAAAACAAATTTAAAAGGAATGGCATCAAAAGAGATTTTACATGGATACACATTTTAGGAAAACAGCATAAAAACATCAATAAATTGAAGGAGTTTCAGGCTGATCTGCCTCAGGCTTCATCCCTTCTGTACCAGTTCACACAGCCATCGACTCCACAACCTTTCATGGCATGAGAAAAGCAATTGCGACATTATGTTGATGTACAAGTCATTGGTGAAACCATATTTGGAGTATTGTTCTGGTCCTTATAAGGATGAAAGATATTAAGCGGAAATGATGCATAAAAGATTCATGAGGATGTTATCTGGACTGGAGCATTTCAGCTATAATGAAAAGCTGAATTATTTTTCCCTATGAGAGTTGGAAGCTGTGAGGTGATGTTACAGAAGCATATGAAATCTTGAGGGACATAGAAAAGCTGAATAGTCACAGTCTTTTTCCCAGGGTATGGGAGTCTAAAACTAAAGGGTATTGTTTTAAGTTGAAAGGAGAAAGATTTAAAACAGACCTGAGGAGCAACCTTTTCACAGAAAGGGTGCTAGGTGTATAGGATGAGTTGCCAGAGGAATCCTTAGTGGCTATTACAATTACAACGTTTAAAATATATTTAGACAATTACATGGGTAGGAAAGGTTCAGTGGGATATAGGTCAAACTCAGGTAGATTAGTTGGGCCAAAGGACCTGTTTCCCAACTATACAATTCTGTAAATCAATAACCCTAAATGACCATTGCCTAATCTTTTAACTATGCTGTCCATTCAAAACTCCCTCACTATCTCCACATCTACCCTGTCATGTCTCTTCGGGATCATATTTGTGACAAGAAAAATAGTCATGATAAGTATGAACCAATACTTAATAAAATGAGGAAACATAAATCTGAGAGAGGGTACTGTATTCATAAACCTGTAAAAATGAAAATGTGAGTCGCAGAACTATAGAATCCTGGAATCAATACATGAGGATATTAAATAGAAAGACAAGAGGCTGAATGGCTCTTTCAAATAATGCAAGCCATTCCATTAGTGCCAAGGAATATAGAGCTAAGGAAAGAACACAGTGAAGATTTACTAGAATGATACCAGGAATTAAAGTAACACACACCAAAGTTGCTGGTGAACGCAGCAGGCCAGGCAGCATCTGTAGGAAGAGGTGCAGTCGACGTTTCAGGCCGAGACTCTTCATCAGGACTAACTGAAGGAAGAGTTAGTAAGGGATTTGAAAGTGGGAGGGGGAGGGGGAGATCCAAAATGATAGGAGAAGACAGGAGGGGGAGGGATAGAGCCAAGAGCTGGACAGGTGATAGGCAAAAGAGGATACGAGAGGATCATGGGACAGGAGGTCCGGGAAGAAAGACGGGGGGGGGACCCAGAGGATGGGCAACAGGTATATTCAGAGGGACAGAGGGAGAAAAAGGAGAGTGAGAGAAAGAATGTGTGCATAAAAATGAGTAACAGATGGGGTACGAGGGGGAGGTGGGGCCTTAGCGGAAGTTAGAGAAGTCGATGTTCAAGTCTGAGTCAAAGTGTGGTCAAAAAGTTGGAGAGCCGAAGAAATTACAGATGGGGAGCAGTGAGAGATGGTTTCACTGAACTCCCGTCGAAGAAGTGAAGCCATCTCTCACTGCTCCCCATCTGTATGAACATCGACTTCTCTAACTTCCGCTAAGGCCCCACCTCCCCCTCGTACCCCATCTGTTACTTATTTTTATACACACATTCTTTCTCTCACTCTCCTTTTTCTCCCTCTGTCCCTCTGAATATACCTCTTGCCCATCCTCTGGGTCACCCCCCCCCACTTGTCTTTCTTCCCGGACCTCCTGTCCCATGATCCTCTCGTATCCCCTTTTGCCTATCACCTGTCCAGCTCTTGGCTCTATCCCTCCCCCTTCTGTCTTCTCCTATCATTTTGGATCTCCCCCTCCCCCTCCAACTTTCAAATCCCTTACTCACTCTTCCTTCAGTTAGTCCTGATGAAGGGTCTCAGCCTGAAACGTTGACTGCACCTCTTCCTACAGATGCTGCCTGGCCTGCTGCGTTCACCAGCAACTTTGATGTGTGTTGCTTGAATTTCCAGCATCTGCAGAATTCCTGTTGTTTCCAGGAATTAAAGTTATAGTTCTGAAAAATATTTGAACTATTGTGGCTTTCATCTCTTGAACTGAAGAGTAATGAAAGGCTTTGAATGAATAAATAATTGAAGATTGTTTCTACTGGCTGGTGAACTGGCAACAAAGATTTGCACTAGACGAACAAAGAGCTGTTAGAAGCAATTATAAAACGTGGTGGATTATTAGAATAAGAACAAGAAGCTATCGAGGCTGAAAATCTAACATAATTTAGAAAGCAATTGAATATATTCTTGAAAAAGGAAGCATGTTAAAAGATATGAGGGAAGAGCATAGAAATCGATGAGAGCAGGTAGCATCAGATGAAGAGTTAACAGCAACAGAAGAGTAATAAAGCAAATTCATGCTGCAATTTCTATAATTCATAAGATTTTAAATCACAGTAACAGAGATCCAAAGGAGAACTATTATTTCAAAATTAATGAACTGTCTGTTGCTCATAGCATCCCTGAGCACACCACTGCATCAGTATTTCCATGATTAATGCCTCCAACTTCAAATTACCATCCTAAAAAGCTATCTCCCCCACCACCAATCCTTTCAATTTTCACTGTGTTGAAATTACAACTCATCACACATAACTGGGTACATTTTTTGCAGGCGTTTTCTTGATAGTCCACCACAGCTTGAGGAGAAGAGGTACAGGAACCTACTCATATAGGTCTCTGCACTTTCTAAAGATGTGCCACGACATTTCCAGGCAGAACGTATATCATTTCACATAAATTCACCTATTTTAACTCCTTCCAGTAACCTCAAATCTACGAAGTCACTTAGGCCCATCTGTTCTCTCATCCTTGAATCTTCAGCATATAAAATGATGCTTGACACCACTGAAACATTTCTTTTTGTTTCTTCCAACTTATCAGCTCTTGACTTTCCTTCACTCTATCCATGGAGCTACTCAGGCCCAAACTCTGAGATTCCCTTTCTAAACCTTTTGCTCACTCACTTACTTTAGAAATTAAATCTCTTCCTTGTTTATGTCTGGTGATCTGCCCTCATTGTCTCAGGATTTTATCTAGTTAGACAGCTCTCAGGTGTCTTGAAAGGTTTGGTAACGGTAGTATTTAGAGACACAAAAGACTGCAGATGCTGGAAGCCTGGAACTCAGTGGGTCAGGCAACAGCAGGGCTGAGAATGTAGAAGGGAAGTAGCCTGTACACAGAGGTGGGAGGGCAGGAGCAAGGAAGAGCAGGCAAGGGATAGGTCAATCCATGTGCGGGAGGGGTTAATTGGCAGATGGAGACCGTCGAGGGTGGGGGGAAAGGTGACAGCTGCTGGGAGGTGATGGTGGAGGAAACAAAGGACGTCAGATTATGGAATCTGATAGGGAAGGAATGTGATGAGCAGAACCAGATGTGGGAGGGATGGTGGGCAGATGGGAACAATGAGAGGAGGAGATAGAGGATCCATTAGGTAGAGTGTGTACATGATAAGCAGATGGAATCAGCTGGGAGAAGGGATAGAAACTGGATATGGGATTTGGAAAGAAGGGTGTGTATGAGAGGACCTGGTTGGATCAGAAGGAGAGAGAAAGGAATAGAGGGGAAGCAGATTACATAAAAATGGAGAACCTAAGAGATTCTGCAGAGGCTGGAAATCCAGAGTAACACATACAAAATACTGGAGGGACTCAGCAGATCAGGCAGCATCTATGGAAAGGAATAAACAGTCAACGTTTCAGACCGAGACCAAAAAGTGTCCTGATGAAGGGTCTCAGCCCAAAGATACAGTGTGACCGCCAGCATTTTGTATGGGTGATTATGAAAATGGAGAACACAATGTTAGAATTCATTGTTAGTGGACAACACAGGTGGAATATGAGATGCTGTTCCTTTTATTTGCATTTGTTCTTACCCTGGCAGTGGAAGATAAAGAAACGGGTGGTGTGAATGGAGAGGAGGGTTGAAGTGTCTTGCAGTCGAAAGCACAAGAAGGCCATTGCAATCAGAGCACAGGTGCTCAGCAAAGCAGGTGAAGTGTCTGCACTTAACTATTGGAATGGAAGTTGCTGCATCTTCTTCCAGTTTGCCCTTGCTTTTCTTTATATTAAAATACATAATGCTTTTGAAGAAGTGGGGTTTATTGTTTTAAAACAAAATTACTTTGCTTTAACCAGAAATATTGTTTGTTGCTATTCAAAACTTCCCTTTATTGAAAGAAAACACCAACATTCCGCAAAGCTGTATCAGTATCATGATAGTACGTAAAGTACAACTACATATCTTCCTCCAATGCTTAAAAACATCTGTTGGATGAAAATGGTAACTTCTAACTTGCAGTGTTTTCCAGTCCAGATGTTCCAGCAGATTATGAATAAGCTCCATAATATCCAGTTTAATATCTTGTTTTATTAACAACAACTTTCTAATTACAACTTGAAATATGTAATGACAACCTTGCTCGATTTTAATGACTGATCAGGGCCTTGCTGGAAATGTGGCTTCCGGTTTTCAGATTGCTAAACTAAGTAGAATTTCTGGGGGATACAAACTGTTCTTACCTCCTGGAAAACCATCCCAAATTTCTAATCTGTCAAAGCGGCATAACATTCCTTCTAGTAGATTGCTATCCGGTTCCAGGTCAAAGCTTTCAAACTCCAGGAGAATCTCTGCCGTGGCTGGTGCAAAGATCATATATGTGCATTCCAGATTATTTGGGTATTTGTCAGGAAACCCAGGTGATTTGATCTCTGCACTTTGCTCCGTGAAATTTTTGGAACATTCTGGACCTGAAATACAGAACAAAAGGTTAAGTGGTTCAGTGTTGGGTGGGACATAATTCATGTGTTTGATATGTTACTCTTTAAGATTAATTCTACTCCAAGATTTCTTTCATCAGGAGTTCTTGCCCTCACTTTACTACTCCTCACTCAAACACAAGTAAGAGGACATCAGGACGATGTTTTCAGCTTTCAAAGAAGTTGTGATCCATGCATTGATAAATCTCTATATTCTCCAACCGCAACCTCAGCTAAGCATCTCTAAATCCTAAATTTCGACACAAAAGTTAGAGACTTTACTTTTGTGCATCTCAAAGCCCCTGAGAAACTTGGTGGAATGTCAGGATCTTATAAATGCCAGCCTTCCACTGGAAGTTCCAGTGGACATATGGAGGAAATACTTTGGGAGAGTCAGGTTAATAGACTAATACTAGTCATAGTAAATGTGTGTGTCACTTTGAGCTAGCTTCCATCCAAAACCTAGCAAATACTTGTTGCATATGTGTTATACTTTCCTTGCGGATCTTTGTCAGAACTTCACTACCTCATATATTGAACAATCTGTTCTAAGTATCATCAAATTCGTGTTACCTTAAAAAGGTAACAATTGGTTGGGATTGCATTCCTATAACTGGTGCTATATGTAAACAGCAACCACACTGCTGGGAAGCAGGCAGTAAGTGATGAACTGAAGCACATAATCAGTGGGTAGTACAGATGAAAATAGGTGAGTCATGAGATGCTATTGCTGCCAAAACTGGATTATTGAAAATCCATGGAGTAACTTCAGTAATCTACACCTGGTAATCATACTAACCCATCATTAATTGGAGAACATAATGATCAGAGACCAATGCAGTCATCTCGCTTAACAATAATTGTAGCCTTTAACATAAAAGCCTGTTTTGTAAGGTTTAGTAGCTTGGCTGTATGTGACTTCCAGCACTAAATATAATGGCATTCCTAGTACTACACAATGCATGGTTGAGGAATTTCAGCTGCCCGCTAGAGAAACAGTAATTGCACGTTTCCTGTTGTTAATTTAAATTTTAAAGAAGATTTTATGTGCAAATGGTAGTTTTTTACTAACACCAGTGGGATGCACAGGTCTCTGCAAACTGAGGGAGTCCTGGCGTATGTTTCCACAGGGAGTGATTCTGCTTGCACACCAGATGCGACCTATCATGCACTGACACACAGGGTGGAAGAGTTAATGCGTACAGCATGTGCCCACCACTGCTTTCCAGGTTGAACCGTGTTGACACAGGTGTTTCTATAAAATGTAATGAAATGATACATAGCCGTAGTTAGTGCAAGGTTTGTACACAGGCATATACATTTTCCTCTTTATTCTAAGCCACGTTGGAAAGAAAAAGGCTTATATCTCATTATACAAAGCCTCTTCACTTTTATCAGAATTAGCTCCAAGTATCAGTAAATCACTCATATTTGTAAAGCGGAACTTTTATATTAAAAAATTTGAGGCGGCAGTTTCCATTTAGCTTATAAAGTCCTGTAGTGGTACTCTAGGATCGGAAAATCTTCAGACTAGCAGCTACAGCTGTCACGGGCCTTTCACATTAACCAGGGAATGGTACCTTCTCCATTCTGTGAGACACCAATTGCTATTTTAGTTTTGTCCTGTTTCATAAAATCATACAGAGATGAGGCTATCCTTCAACAACCCATTTACGATAATCCTACGCTCATCCCATTTTTTATTTTCCCCACTTTCTCATCAACTTTACTAAGTTTTATAACTCATTTTCACATTTGGCGCAATTTAGAGTGATCAATCCCCTTACCAACCTGCATGACTTTGGGATGTGGGCCCAACTGGAGCACCCAGAGGAAAGTCACACAGTCTCAGGGAGAAGGTGCAAACTCCAGACCTTCCATTCACTCCTGAAACCATTGGGTCCCAAATGGTGCGGTTTGAGAACCATTGGCCAACCACTAACAGCCCAGTCAAAAGATGTTTTTGTTTTACAGACAAGGCCTAAAAGTAGAATCACAACAACTTCCTGGAGCAACTGGGAACATCACAGCAGGAGATGATTCTGTTCCCGTCTGCGATCTCATGTATGCTTATGATCACATTTTTAGACAGTAGGTAGCCATCAGGAACAAGGAAAAAATTAGACCATAAGATCATAAGACATAGGAGTAGGAATGGGCCATTCGGCCCATCGAGTCTTCTCCACCATTCTATCAAGGCTGTTACTATCCCTCTCAGCCCCATTCTCCTCCATTCTTCCTGTAACCTTTGACACCCTGACTAATCAAGAACTTATCAACCTCTACCTTAAATGTGATCAATGACTTAGCCTGCATAGTTGTCTGTGGCAATGAGTTCCACACATTCACCACCCCTCAGCTAAAGAAATTTTTCTTCATCTCTGTTCTAAATGGATGCCCCTCAATTCTGAGGATGTGCTCTCCAGTCCTAGACTCCTCTCCATATCCACTCTGTCTAGGCCTTTCGATATTCAATGGGTTTCAATAACATCTCCCTCATTCTTCTAAACCTCAGCGAGTAGAGCCAGAGCCCTCAAACGCTCCTCATATTTCAACCTTTTCATTCCTGGGATCATTCTCTTGAACCTGCTCTGGACTTCTCCAATGCCAGCACACCTTTTCTTGGATAAGGGGCCCAAAACTGCTCCAAATGTGGTCTGACCAATGCCTTATAAAACCTCAGCATTACACCCCTACTTTTGTGGTCTAGTCCACTTGAAATGAATGCTAACTTTGCATATGCCTTTCTTCAGCACTGACTCAACCTGTAAGTTAAGATTTAACAAATTCTGCACAAGGGCTCCCAAATTCCTTTTCACGTCTGATTTTTGAATTTTCTCCCCATTTAGAAAATAGTCCATGGCTTTATTCGTTCTGCCAAAGTGCAGGACCATGCACTTCCCTAAACTATACTCCATCTGCCACTTCTTTGCCCAAATCTGTCTGAGTCCTTCTGCAGACTCCCTGTTCCCTCAACATTACCTGCTCCTCCACCTATCTTTGATTCATCCACAAACTTGACAACAAAGCCATCAATTCCTTCATCCAAACCACTGACATATACTGTGAAACGAAGTGGTCCCAACACTGACCCCTGCAGCACACGACTAATCACCGGCAGCCACCCAGAAAAGGCCCCCTTTATTCCAACTCTTTGCCTCCTGCCAACCTCCTCTCCATTCTAGTACCGTTTCTGTAATACCATGGGCTCTTATCTTGTTAAGCAGCATCATGCACGGAACACTGTCAAAGGCCATCCGCAAATCCAAATAAACAACATCCACTGACTCTCCTTTGTTTCTCCTACATGGTATTTCCTCAAGAAATTCCAACAAATTTGTCAGCCAAAATTTCCCCTTAAGGAAAGCATGTTGACTTTGGCCTCTTTTATCACGTGCCTCCAAAGGCTCCAAAACCTCATCCTCCATAATCAAATCCAACATCCTTCCAACCACTGAAATTAGGCTAACTAAGCTATAGTTTCCTCTCTCCCTCCTTTCTCAAAGAGTGGAGTGACATATGCAATTTTCCAGTCTTTAGGAACCATTCTAGAAACTAGTAATTATTGAAAATTCGTGACTAATCCCTCCACAATCTCCACCCTGGGGTGTAGTCCCTGAGGTCCGGGTGACTTGCATTATCTACTTCAGGCTTTTAAGCTTCCCAGGCACCTTCTCCTTAATAATAGCCATGACACCCAGTTCTGCCCCATGACACACTCACATTTCTGGCATTCTGCTAGTGTCTTATTGGCTAGCTTATGTTAATATTTCTATTTTCCCTCTTTATGGCTTTTTTGGTTGCCTTCTATTGGTTTTTAAAATCTTCTGAATTCTCTAACTTCCCACTAATTTTTGGTGTATTGTATGCCTTCTCTTTAGGTTTTATGTTGTCTTTGACTTCCTTTGTCAGCGATAGTTGACTTAACCTCTTATAGGAAACTTCATCTTTGGCATGTATCTTTCCCATGCCTTCGAGTTTCTCCCAGAAACACTATTGCTATTCTGCAATCCAATTCCACCCAATCCAGAATTGCCATTCCCCTAGTGTGCTAAAAAGTCATCTGATAAGCATTCTACAAATTTGTTCTCTTGGGATCCAGCTCCAACCTAATCTTCCCAATTTACTTGCATATTGAAATCCCCTGTGATTCATTGGCACTGTACAAATTTGTTCTCTTGGGATCGAATACCAACCTGATTTCCTGAACTACCCACTTATTGAAATCCCTCATGATTACTGTAACATTGCCCTTTTGACATGCCTTTTCTATCTCCCGTTGTAATTTGTAGCTCACATCCTAACTACTGTTCAGAGGCCTGTACGTAACTTGCATCAGGACTTTTTCACTCTTGCAGGTTCTTAACTCTACCCAGAAGGATTCTACATCTTCTTGTCCTATGTCACCTATTTTTAAGGATTTGATTTCAATTTTTACCAACAGATTCACCCCTTCTGCCTACCTGCCTGCCCTTCCAGTACGATGTGTATTATTGAATGTTAAGCTCCCAACTACAAGGGGTTATTGATAAGTTTGTGGCTCAAGGTAGAAAAAGTCAATTTTAGAAAACCTAGCACATTTATTTTTCAACATAGTCCCCTCCTACATCTACACATAGTCCACCGGTTGTGGAGCATACGGATCTTGGACCTCTAGAAAGTGCGCACAGCAGGGGTGATTGATAAGTTTGTGGCCTAAGGTAGAAGGAGACGAGGTATTAACTTCAAATTTTCTACATAATCACTCAAAGAGTTGAACTGCATGTGCATGTAACGAGAGCTGTATAACTCATCACCTTCTACCTTAGGCCACAAACTTATCACTCACCCCTTGTATGATCTTCTTTCAGCCACGACTCAGAGATACCCACAACATCACACTTGCCAATCTCTAACTGTGCTACAAGATCATCAACTTTATTCTGTTTTCTGCATGCATTCAAACATAACACCTTCAGTATTCTTCCTCATTTCTTTGCTTTACTTGCCCAAAAGTACTGGGGCAAACTTAAAGGCTGGAATTGAACCCAGTTCACTGCCGTTTCTGGATGACTTTGTTCCGTACTGCAATATATATTTGCCCAATCAGCTATCAGACAATCTGAAATTAGTTTTTTTAAAAAAAAACATGATTTGGATTCATCCTGCGACGGCAAACATAATGCAATAATCAAATGCAGTTGGTTATCATTTCTCATTCTGGCTGGAGTTAATTATCATGTTCCAATAATGTGAAATAAGCAAGAACTCCCACAGAATAAATTACATCACCAACAAAACATTCATCAATGTAGGAAAAGCCTAAAATCTAAGGAAAGTGAGCTTCATGCCAGAACACAGAGCACAGAAAGCTATGCTCCATCCGTCAGAAAAAGCAAGATCTCCCGGTAGCCACCATTTTAATTCCACTTCCCATTCCCATTCTGACACGTCAGTCCATGGCCTCCTCTACTGCCACGAAGAGGCAACACTCAGGTTGGAGGAGCAATACCTTATATTCCACCTGGGTAGCCTCCAACCTGATGGTGCGAACATTGATTTCTCAAATTTCCAGTAATGGCACTCGCTCTCTCCTTTTCCATTCCCCATTCCCCATTCTGACCTTATCTCCTTACCAGCCCATCACCTCCCTCTGGTGCTCCTCCCCCTTCCCTTTCTTCCATGGTCTTCTACCCTCTCCTGTCAGATTCCCCTTCTCCAGCCCCTTACCTCTTTTACCAGTTAACTTCCTAGCTCTTTACTTCACCCTCCCCTCTTCCCCCACATTTGGTTTCACCTATCACCTACCACCTTGTAGTTCTTCCACCCCTCCCCCCACTGCTCTAACCTCATCTTTTTTCCAGTCCCGATGAAGGGTCTCGGCCTGGAACATTGACTGTTTACTCTTTTTCATGGATGCTGCATAAACTGCTGAGTTCCTCTAGCACTTTGTGTGTGTTCCTTAGATTTCCAGCATCTGCAGATTTTCCCATCTTAGCAGAGAAACTTTGTATGACAGCACAGGCAGACATCCCACCCCTCCCGGAAGTTCCGGGAGTCTCCCGCATATCGGTAGTGGCTCCCTGAGGCCCGGAGATTATATACAATATCCCGGAAACAGATTTTTTGGAGAGGGAGAGGGAGAGGGAGAGTGAGCATCCTGATTGGTCTCGCTTCATGCTAAGAGTGGTCTCCAGCCACTGGGCCACGAGGAAACGATATGAAACGATATGAGTCAGCTGTACCTTTCCTCATTCCCTGTCACGCACTGTTGAATTTTAACGCACGCGAGGTCATCAGTGACCTGAGACATGCAAAGGAATGGGTCCGTGACCCATTTTTGAATGTCCCCGGTGAATCATCCATGTCAGCGCGGGAAAACTATCAACTCCTCGAGCTTGCAAATGACGGTGGGCTGAAAAGTATGTTTGACATAACACCTCTGCCGGCATTCCGGATCAAAGACAAGGCTGAATATCCTGAGATAGCCACGGAAGCACTGAAAACATTGCTTCCATTTCCAACATATCTCTGTGAAGCGGAGTTTTCTGCAATGAATGCAACGAAAACTAAACTGCGGAATAGACTGGACATAAGGAACCCCCTTCGAGTATCGCTGTCTCCCATCACCCCTCGATCGGACCGTGTTGTTGCAGGAAAACAAGCCCAGGGCTCCCACTGATACAGCGATATTGGAGTGTTGCAATGATTTTATATGTTCATACAGGGAAAATATGCGCTGTATGTTTAATATCCAAACGTTACTTAAAATGTTATGATGCGATTGACTTATCACCTATATTCTGGTTGTGATTAACACCCCCGCCCCCGGTCGGCCGGTCCGCAAGAATATTGTCAATATTAAACCGGTCTGCGGTGCAAAAACGATTGCGGACCCCTGCTAAGTAGACCTATCAGTTCTCTCTGTGGGCGGGCTTTATAGTTGACCCAAAAATAATGACAGGGTTGCTCGCTGCACTGTTTGCAACAGTGACTTTTCTATTGCCCATCGTGGGTTAAAATGTAAAAGACATTTTGAGGTGAGTTTAACAGGTGTCATTCATTCATTAGCATAGCTAACGTTATTTAAACTAGCTGGCTGGCTGCTAAGGAGCTACGCTATTGATGTCCTACGTGATGAGGCCAAACTCCCTGTAGACCTGCTTAAAGTTGTAATTGAATATACATGATAATATAATATAAGTACATATTTTAATGTCACATTTTCTGCATATATCCAACTTGGTTTACAGATTAGACAAAATCACTGAACGAAGTATTACATACACCCTTGGAGGTCGACCGTGGGGTGGGGTTGCAGGGGGCGGGGGTGCTACCTCCCTGAAATGAGTTGTCGCAGAGTGGGATGTCTGCACAGGAAAGGTTGTTGTTGTTGTTGTTCGTCCTTCGTAGTCGAAGATGACCATGGCTTCAAAGTCAAATGGGAGATTGGTGGCTGTGGGTCCGGAGGTGACTGATGAGGCCAATCCGGGCCCTGAAGGCTCGCCCACATGTGGGACACAAGTGGGTGTGTGCTGTCGTGGCAGTGGATGCTGCTCGGGCCTTGCGCACAGCACGCTTTCGTTGCGCCTCGATGATACGCCTGACTTCAGCTGCACGGGCACCTGTGGTGATCTTGCTGCGCCAAGCTGGACGGTCGAGGGCAAGCGTCTCCCACGTGTTGATGTCAACACCCAGGCCTTTGAGGGACGCTTTCAGGCAGTCTTTGTAACGTTTCTTCTGCCCCCCGACTGAGCGCTTGCCCTGACACAGTTCTCCGTACAGCAGCTGTCTGGCATTCTGACCACATGTCCAGCCCACCTGGCTTGGGCTTTCAGCAAGAGGGTGTAGACGCTGCAGAGCCCAGCTTGTTCCAGGATTTCCATGTCGGGGACTTTGTCCTGCCACCTGATGTGGAGGAGTCTGCGGAGACAGCTCAGGTGAAAGTGGTTGAGCAGTTTGGCGTGTCTGCTGTAGACAGTCCAGGTCTCGCTGGCGTAAAGGAGGGTGGTAAGGACCACTGCACAGTAGACCTTCAGCTTGGTGGTAAGGCTGAGTCCTCTCCGCGCCCAGACATTCTCACGGAGTCTCCCAAAGGCGGCGCTGGCTTTGGCAATCCTGTTGTTGACCTCAGTGTCTATGTTCACTACGCGAGAGAGTATGCTGCCCAGGTAGGTGAAGTTGTCAGCTGCCTGGAGGTTCTGGCCCTTCACCGTGATGCGCAGCTCCTGGTATGGCTTTCCTGGGGCAGGCTGGTAGATAATGTTGGTCTTTTTGGTGCTGATAGTGAGACCAAAGTTGTCGCAGGCTTGTGAGAAGCAGTCCATTTCACGCTGCATCTCCTGCTCTGTGCTGGCGTTGAGTGCACAGTCATCAGCAAACAACAAGTCTCTGATGACAGTCTCTTGCACCTTTGTAACTGCCTGCAGGCGCCTAAGGTTGAATAACCTGCCGTCAGTCCTGTATCTGACGGGGATTCCTTCTTCGTAGTTGCGGAAGGCATCTGTCAGCATGGCAGAGAATACCATACCGAACAGAGTCGGGGCAAGAATGCGGCCTTGTTTGACGTCATTTGTCACTGGGAAGGCCTCCAACTCGTCGCCGTCATCCAGAACTTTCACCATCATACCGTCGTGGAACTGCCGGACGATTGTGATGAACTTGCTGGGGCAGCCAGACTTCTCCATGATCTTCCACAAGCCTTCTCTGCTGACCGTATCGAAAGTCTTGGTTAGATTGACAAAGGTCACGAAGAGGTCGCTGTGTTGCTCCTGGCATTTTTCCTGGAGTTGGCGCGCAGCAAAAATCATGTCTGCAGTCCCACGTTCAGCACGGAAGCCGCACTGGCTTTCTGGAAACAGACCTTGCTCAAGATGTTGAAGAAGGCAGTTGAGCAGGACGCGGGCCAGAATCTTCCCCGCAATGGACAAGAGGGAGATGCCTCGGTGGTTGTCGCAAGACTGGCGGTTGCCTTTCCTCTTGTAGATGTGGACTATGCTGGCATCTTTCAGCTGTTGCGGGACCTGTCCCTTTTTCCACATGGACTGGAAGAGTACAGTCAGCTTTTGCATCATGACAGGGCCTCCTGCTTTGTATACCTCAGCAGGGATTGTATCGGGTCCTGGCGCTTTGCCACAGGAGAGTTGCTTCACTGCCTTCCTGACTTCATCTACTGTGGGGAGAGTGTCGAGGTTCTTGTTGATCTCTACCTGGGGCAGGTGGGCAATGGCCTCGTCGTTGATGTCGGCAGGGCGATTAAGGACATTGTTAAAGTGCTCAGCCCACCGATCCAGAATCTGCTTCTTCTCTGTCAGCAGCTGCGTCTCATCTGCGTTGAGGAGGGGTGAGGAGCCGGAGGACTGGGGTCCATATGCAGCCTTAAGCGCATCATAGAAGCGCTTTATGTTGTGGCTGTCTGCATAGCCCTGGATTTCATCGGCCTTCTTGCTGAACCAGCTGTCCTGCATCTCGTGAAGTTTTTTTCTGCACCTTTCTTCTTGCGTTGGTAAAGGCATCTTTCTTGGCTAGCGACGTGGGGTCGTTCTGATGCGCTCTGTGATGTTGATGTTTCTCCATTAGTAGTGCCTGTATTTCTTCATCATTCTCATCGAACCAGTCTTCGTTCCTTCGGGTTGCTAGTCCGAGATGTTCGAGGGCGGTAGTGTAGACAGCGTCTCTGAAGGCCGTCCACTGTTCCTCAACGCTGGTCCCGTCTTCCTGTGGTGTGTCTGGCAGTCTGCCTTCAAGGTCATCGACGAATTCTTCTGCAACCCTGCTGCTTTTCAGTTTGGAGACATTCAACCTCTTTGCAGTCTTCTGCCCTTGGGGTCTTCTCATGGGCAGAATGCGAAGCTTGAACTTGGACACAATGACGCGGTGGTCGGTCCAGCAGTCGGCACCACACATGGCTCTCGTCACTCTGACATCCATCCTGTCCCTCTTCCTGGTGAAAAGGTTATGTCCCAATGCATTCCACACTCTGGCCACCAGTCTTGATTGTTCTTTTGAAGCAAAGCACTATTGGGTGGCCTTGTGCATTCTTGGAAGTGGAAGCCAAAAGGATGTTGAAGGATTATTTCTAATTTCTTAGGGACCATCAACACAGCAGATGAACCTTCTCACTGAGGTGTCTACTGCCAACATACTAACCTTGTAGCAAAAGTGCTTGTCACTGGGAAGGAATGCAGAGGATTTGAAGGAGGTATGGCATAAGTTTACAAGAATGATACCCTGACCCCAAGGGTTAACATAGGAGGAGAGATTGCATAATTAGGATTGTGTTTGTTGGATGTTCATAAATTAGGAGTTGATTGAAATGTAGTTCCACAGATCAAAATAGCTTCTCTTCCTTAAATATTGGGGAGCAATATGCAATCTCTCCTTCTAACTTCAGCCTGCTTAGGACACAGACAACAATGTTAGCCAGAGGGAGGTGAATCTGTGGAATTTGTTGCCATGTGCAACTGTCGAGGCCAGGTCATTGGGTGTATTTAAGGCAGAGGTTGATAGGTTCTTGATTAGTCAGGGCGTGAATGGTTACAGGGAGAAGGCCGGAGAGTGGGGTTGAGAGGGAACTAGATCAGCCATGATGAAACAGTTTAGCAGGCTAGATGGGCCAAATGGCCTAATTCTGCTCTTGTGCCTTATAGCCTTCTGATCTTAAATTCAGCCAAGTTTTTCTTAATGAAATTAGAAACACTTATACGAAGTGTGATTTCAACTCTAAGTTCTCTTTTTCAAATAGCAGTTGATGCTTGGTTAATTACTAAATTTAAGTTTTAGATTGGTTAAGTGTTGCTGAAGGAGGGTATGTTAATAAATAAATTCATATCACTAATCATCCAAGATCTTACTAGGTAGTGAAATATCCCCAAGGATCTGCTTTTGTGTCTTTAATGTTCAAAGCTATCAGTGTGGAAGAGCTCAGCTTCCAAGCATTAGTTCATCCATTGATTCATATAGCATGATGGCCTTTGCAAGACACACAGCTGTAGCTCACCAGAGTTATATAAACCTTCCCAGCCTCCACAACTTTGTGAGCTCTACCGTCAAGAAGAATGACTGGGAAGTAATGTCATCAGTACACCATTAAGTTCCACTCCAAGTTTCAAAGTACTTTCATATGAAACACACCAAGACTGCATCTTTTCATCAATATTTTGAACATTTTCTGTCAAACACAAATGTAAGGACATTGCAGCCATAAATTTGGTAGTAGAAAGAAACCAGAGCCCAGCATCTTTTCACATTAGTAAGAATGGACAAATGTCACTTTGACCATGTTGCCTACGTCTTGGGAAATAAACCAAGTAGGAACTAGTGAGCAGGACACTTTATCGTCCATTGGAGAAACAAATCAGACTTGTTTCGAATGCACGTTGCCTGACCTGACCTGAGTCTTTCCAGCATCTTTTTGTTTTTGTTTCCAACTTGTTTTCTGCTAAATGATTTGAGCTGACAAAACAAACAGAGAATAGCATTGCCTGCAAGGTGCTCACCCTGTCCTTTATACCTTGGACCCGAAAGGTGAAGTGGCCTCAGCAAGAGCAGGGGTTTGGTGCAGCACAGATACTTGTCTGCATTCTCCTTTGGCCAAATGTGCGATAAGGAGAGGCACAAGCAAGGGGACCTTATACTGAAGTTAAACTGTTGGTGTGTTAGTTAAGGAAGTGAGTCGAACTATTTTGCCACACTCTTCAATAATACACTAGCTTCTGTGTTAAAAAAAATAACAGAAGAAGGAAGTCTCCCTTTAATCATGTCTTGTAATTCTTCCGGGTATTTTAATTTCAGTTAGAAACTTAATTGCCATTCCAAGGCTATAGACACAAGCCAGAGAACCTGTCAGTTAATCTGCATGTTACATTTTTACAGGATTACAAGAGTCACTTGAAAGTATTAATGTGACATGTGACAGACTTGTTGATTTGCACAAGCTGAATTGTCTACATGAGTGGTTGGATAGGTGAACAAAGCATAGTTGATTTTTCCTTGTGAATGAGGTACTGTATGTTGGTAAAGATAATGTAAGCATACTTATATGTGTAAGCAGTAATTATATATGTGAGATAGGTGAAGCTGCCATTCATTAGAGCACTCAAAGTGAATATATATAGTTTAATCCTGCATATGAAAGCATTGTTGCACTGGCTACGTATGTTAAAGTGAACATGGTATGTAGGGCATGTGTGTTGGTTATATATTTGCAAATGAAATGTGTTGGCAAATGATTATGCATGTAAAATGACGTTTGTATATCTAAGCTATAACAGCACAATTTGATTGTCAAAGTATGTGCCATAATTCTCAAAGCAAGCAAATTGCATTCAGGACTATTGACCAGTAATTTTAGGTAATTAGGAAGAAATTATAGAGATTAGCTGCATAGAGAACAAATGTGATTTGTTCTAATTGACAATACTCAAAGAGAAAGCTTGTATTACTATTGAATTAAAATTAAACTTTCCACTTGCACTCTGACTAAATGAATCTTGACATGTAATATTCATTGACAGTACTCTCTCTCTCTACATTGTTAGTAATGTAATGTTAATCACATCTCCAGGTGCCAGAAAATCAAATTAAGACTAAGATTAACTTTTAGCATGTTTAAGGGGTACTTTTATCATTTAGCCTTCAAAAGCTTGTCAGTCAGTCTTGCACTTTGAACTGTAATACCCATATACAAAGAGCTCTTGTCTAGATTTGAACTGCATGTACAATCACTGTGACTCCTGAAATGTGCCTGCGTTCCTTTACACTTAACCCAAAGGCCCTTTAAATAGAATCACGTTCAGCTGCAGGCTGCCACTACTTGCCTTACTTACTGTGCATAGCTCATTTAATAATGACCACCTCAGTCAATCACCCATCAGGAAATAGCCCTTGTCATTATGCAATTTTCACGTGCACATCAAGCATTTCGATGTACAGAAGTTGGTGTCTGTGTGCATGCAGCAAAGGGAAAAGAGCAATCATGTGAGGTTGACAAATCAGTAAACAGATAACCAAGGGGCAGGCATCCGAAAGTTGAAGGTTTATGTGCATGGTTAGATTTTAGTAAAGGCAGTTCAAAAGGGGTGTACTTCATTCCCATGGCCAGTAATGTTAAAAACATCATGGAATTTTTGATGAAGCACATGAGATGTAATAGCGGAGTTGTTCAGCCTTAGTACACTCATCACGATGCAATGGATTGTTTGACCAGGGTGGTCCAACGTTTGGTTCACAGCATTGCCCACTGAGCTGATTTCAGCTGCTGTGGTAGTGCGAGGATACGATTAATGGTATACAGCACTCCTGGAAAAATCAGGGAGGTTCACATTCATCAATACCTTGTGATGCTTTTGAAATGATTCAGCTTAGATCTCTCACTTCTGAATCAGAAGATTATGGGTTCAAGACCTAGACCCGAGACATGAGCACATACAATATTTGCGGAGAGAGTACATCTATCGTTGTTCATTTTTAGTGTATAAATCATTCATAAAAAGCACCCTTTTCACATTTCCTATTGGGCTTATGGCTAATGGGAAGCTGAAGAGGGTTTTACCCTGTTGAAATTCATCATCATATTGCAGCTATTTACAGATGTTAAACACATGATAATGACATCAACGTGAAGTTGCCCATTCATAACTCATTGACGGAAATTGGATTAGAGGTAAGGCTTTCATATTAAACTATTAAGAAATACATCACACTAAGCAATAAAGGGACACTGAAAGAAGTTAACATGACAAGCAGCATCTGTGGAGGCACAAGTTGTAAGTCAATGTTTTGGGTTGAGACAGACACAAGAGAAAAGGTAGTGAATAACAGTGCAAGTAGATTGGGCTAGAGGGTGGGGTAGGTGATAGATGAAACCAGATGGAGAGAGGATCGTGGGTAGATGGAACCCGGTGGGGAGAGGCAGATGGAAAAGGTGAATAAAGGGGGGAGAAAACAAGGTGGATGAACAAGTGTGTGTGTGTGTGGGAGGAGAACATCTGGGGTGTGAGTGAACTGAAATAGTAAAATTCAATATTCACACCATTGGGTTGCAAGCTGCCAAAATAGAATGTGAAGTGATGTTCTTCCAATTCGTGTCTCCATGCCATTGGAAAAGGTCAAGGGCAGAGAAGTCAGTGAGTCTGTGGGAAGAAGAGTTAAAGTGACATGCAGCCAGTAGCTCCGGATGGCCATCGCAGACAGAGTGGGTAGGTGTTCCACAGTCACCTACTCTGAACTTGGTTTCACCTATTATTGCAGAGGAGTTCAAATTAAAAGTAGAAGTAAAATCATATAAGAAACTTTTTTTGTTTTTCATGCAAATTTCCTCTCTGCGTCATTTCAGTATAGACCACAGATCAAAGAATCTGTGCGCTGATCTCCCTAGGACACAGATGGTTTCCTCCCCTGTGTAGCTGCTGACCATGAGTGCTTGAGTCCAACCCATGACACTGTACACAGATGGATCCTCCTACATGTTCTCCCTGCTTTTTCCACAATCTCCTTCTGTCTTCTTCTGCAAACCCAGCCCACTGACGTCCACTCTTTTCATAGATGCCTGATACAACTTCTGCCTGCTTAATCACGTGTCAGATTTTAACACTTCTTAAAAGGAAACCATGAGAATTAAATTTCAAGCAATTACAGAACAATTTTTTTTACCTGATCTGCCAATAGGTCAAAATGCCTCACTCACTTAATTCGCCAAAAGTGTTTGAAATCCATTTTCTCGGCAAATCTGCTTTGATACTATCTATTTATTGTTGGCAGCTTTGCCTCTGAACCAAAGAATGTTGGGCATCCAGCTCCAGAAACAAGAGCAGATCATCTAGGCTGACACCTCACTCAAGTCCCGAAGGACACTATATCTGAATGCTTTGGGTGAGGTTTTAGACTAAGACCCTCTGCTTCCTTCCACCTTAGTGGAAAGTTTGGTAATGATTACAAATTGCTAATATCAAGTTGAGTACTGAAACTTCATAGTAATGTTGAAGGAATTTGCCTAGGACTTTTTAACCCCCTGAAAGTGGAAATAAAAGACCCCATATTATAATTTGAAGGATGAGAAACATTTATTTCACCATCCTCACCCTTTTTTTTCCCCTTGAAAACACACTACAACAAACATTGTGTTTGATTTGCAGATTGTGGGGCAAGATGTCAGTCATGTCCCTCTATATCATTCACCTGCTGTGGACCAACAGATACAGTGATCTGCTGGAAATACACAGCAAGGTGACAGAAACAGAGCTAACATTTCAGGTTGATGACTTTTATACCAAGCTTTCGCAGTAATCAGTGTTTTTATTTCACTGTACGGTATGTGGTGTCTTTAGATAAGTGGATGATGCATGTGGTACTCGGTGAATGTTAATTTCTTTGTTCCATGTGCCTCAGACATTTCCTTGGGACTTGACGAAGAAAAGGCTCAATGGTTAGAAATCTGGTCTGTTCTTCTCTATTTCAAGTGTCATAGTTCAAATGGATCTCTGACTGATGTCCTCGAAATGTTCTCCCTCAGGATTTTGAATCTACATCACTATAATCTATATCATAATGCTGCATGACCAATCCTAGTTTGAGTTTAATTTTGACTCAAACTAGAATCAGTCACACAACATGAAAACAGTCCCTCTGAGTCACCATGTCCACAAGGGCAATCTGTGCTATTTACACTAATCCTACTTTAATCCCTTTTTATTTTTCTCAAATTCCCATCAGCTCCCCTCAGATGCTACCACGCACCTACAGATTAGTGCAATTTACAGTGGTCAATTAACCTTTCAATCTGCACGTCTTTGGGATGCAGCGGGAAACCAGATCGCTGAAAGGAAACCCACATGGTCACAAGGAGGGTACATAATGTATCTGCACACAGGTATCATCCGAGGTCAGGACTGAACCGGCATTAGGTAGTAACTCTACCAGCATCAACAATCCACTGTCCTTATCCGCAGCACTGTGCCAGCCCTCTAAGAAATATATGTGATCCTGATATCATCCCTTTTCAACTTAGTGTTATCAAAAAAAAATGCTCTGAACCTCCTATCCAAGGAATAATAAAAGATGAAAGGAAGCATTGTCATCAGCAGTCCATCTCCAAGCTTCACGTGTTCAGCTCCAGCATACCAAGGTAATTTATATGAGGCAATAAAAATGGTCTTTACATTATTGTTTTCAATGAACTGTTACAAGCAGTACAGTACAGGCCTCTTATGGGGCCACCTCCATGGTAACCAAAACAGTGCTTTTATCTAAATGATACTATTAGGCAGGCTATTAAATATATCTGTACTAAATTCAGTTCTTAGAGCCTTGTCCTATAAATGTCCTGGAATTAAAGTCATTAACCCATCTCTGACAGCAGGAGTTTTATACAGGAAGTATAATTGCATACTTGCAGGAACTCATTAAGGCTGTGTAGCAACAAGACAGGCAAAATTTTTTTTTTAATCGGCAACCATGTTGGATTATACATCTGTTTATGAGAAACTGCAGGACACAAAACCATGGAGCTTAAAGTTAATTGAACACTGGGGAGGTTTGAGCTCTCAGTGGACAAGACTTGTACTGAAAGCAGTGCCTTCAAACTCTCCACAGGAGGCAGAGTGTATTTTGCTCACCTTGAGGTTCAGAGGACAAGGTTTCAGCACAACTGTGAAACACAGACACTGAGTGGATATGAAGGGCTTCGTACTTAAGAAAAGATTTGGTTTCATTTTACTCATCCGCTCTTCAAGTGAGATTATAACATGACATAAATCTGAATTCTTACAGCTAACCTAAATATTTATGACAGTCCAGCTGAGAGTCTCTTTAGGCAATAAAAATTAGAGTCCAAATATTAGTTGCGTAAAAAGATATTCCTGTCTACTGGTAATGATTAGCTGGTGCACACTGTACATGTATGTTCTTCATGAAAATAAGACTGGTGAAAACATGTTATGGTATATTTACAATACTTTTTAAATGCAACCCATGTACCATTGAACTAATTCCATAGGAATATGAGAAGAGAGGCCATTCCAAGGTGAATGTAAAAATAAGAAGGAACTGTGCCAAGAAGCAGAGGTTTTGCTGCATGAGTGGCCATAAACGTTCCTCTGGTATTTCTGATCAATCACAGATGTTCTGTGAATGAGGAAAAGATGTGGTTCCAAAGCTCTTGTAAAAAGGCCTATTAAAAATCTTTTCATCTCATTCTTCCTTTGGTGTTACTTCACTGCTGAACAAACTGAGGATGAAACTAAAGACTGCAAAATTAGATAACAAGTAAGAATTTCACCAATCTATTCTGTTACACTTCAATACTCGATTTGTCAGAGCAAGGGCAAACTTACTGCACGGAGATGGAATTCAACAGGAAGGAGTAATGTACTGACAACAAATGAAACACCATGCAAGATATTTGACAATGTACAGACAGTAATATCATAAACACAAGGGATTCTGCAGATGCTGGAAATGCAGAGCAACACACGGAAAATGCTGGAGAAACTCAGCAGCTTAGGCAGCATCTCTGAAGAGTTGATGGTTTAAGCGAAGACTCTTCATCAGGACTGGAAAAGAAGGGGGAAGAAGCCGTAGTAAGAAGGTGGGGGGGGGGAGGAGGGGAAGGAGTTCAAGCTTCACCTGTTACTTTCCACCTTGTATTTCTTCCTCTTCCCCTACTTTCTTATTCTGGCTTCTTCCCCCTTCCTTTCCACTCCTGATGAAGCGTTTCAGCCCAAAATGTTGACTCTTTATTCCTCTCCTTAGCTGCTGCCTGACCTGCTAAGTTACTCCAGCATTTTTTGTGTGTTACTACAGAGAGAGCTAATCATGTCTTCTAATATTAATTCTTTCAGCTAATTAATACAACTCAGAAAGACATATATAATAAAACCAGTGCAACCAACCTGTTTTGAAAACTTCATAGCGAATGGAGAAGCCAGCTCCATGTGTTTCATAATCAGACACAAATTTTACAAACAGAAGAGGTCCCGTAGAGATCTGTGGTGAAGGTGCAATTTTTCCACAGAATTTTCCCAGTAATGATGCTTTCTCATCGCCACCGTCTCGTACCTCCACATAATCGTACCTGAGGAAAAATATAGGAAATTCAATTATGGATATCTGTCATTAATACATTCAATAATCATTATTCTGTTTAATTTTAGTTCTATATGTCTGGGATGTTGACGTTTGAGTTCCTGAGATCAAAGGAACAATGAATTGTAATTATCTTTTTGTTTTTTCCTTAATTTAACCTTCTGAATGTCAAATTCATAACCTTTCTTCCTCCTGCCATCCACTTGAACATATATTCTAGCAAAGAAAATTCAGTATGTTTTGACATGTGGACCTCAAAGGTTTCAAGTATGGTCCTCCATCAGTTCTAAGTAAGGCAGTATCTGCAGAATGATACGTTATTAACATTGGAGCAAGGGCTTTGAACTTATCATTCCTCATCTTGATAAAGGGCACGGAGGTACAGTAGCTAACTAAGGTAGCAAATGCAAGGTTTGCCTTTATTGTAATAAAAGTATATGAGAAATAAACATTTATACAAATATATAGGGCTTTGCTGAGCCCACACCAGGTGAATTATGTACAGGTTTAATTTTCCTTACATGGGACAAATGTCCTTGCTTTAAAGCAATACAGAAAAGGCTCACAAGATTCCCTTGAGGTAAGAGTAGGTTTGTTTTCTGAGGAACGATGTAACACAATGGGCCTGCCCTCTTTGGAATTTAAATATACAGGAGTACATTGCCTTTGAAATATATAGGATTTTGAGGGAGCTTGGGAATGTTTGTGCTTTAAAGATGTACCCGCAGTGGGAATTCTGGAACAGCAATGCATGGCTTCAGGATCATGAATCAGCTACTTAAAGTAGATATGAAGTGGAATTAGTTTTCCCAGAGAGGTGTTAATCCTTGAAAATCTCCATCCCAGAGAACTGGGAAATCTCAGCCATTAAGCCTACCAAGGCTAAGATAAAGTTTTCTTCAGTGGCAACTGAAGAGTCAAAGGGATCAGTCAAGAAAATAGTGAGGCTAAAGATTGGATTATCATGATCCTATCCAGGCTCAAAAGGCTAGTTGGCCCCTCCTGCTGTTTCTAGTTCCTACATTCTTACAGCATTACATTGCCTTCACTTGCCAGAAAATTTCTGTTTTATTGCAGATTAACATCTTGCCTTTACCAGACATCAATAGCCAGTGCACAGAGCCCTAGGTGACAAGTATTCTTCTGGCCATTTTTTAATCACTGACTGAGAGCACCTTATCAGGCCATGAATAGAATCGCCATCATTTCTCCTGCCTTCGATCATCTGCAGCTGAAACTCACAACCATGCCTTAGTCATCTCCAGACTTAACCGCTCCTAATTTCTTCTGGACCTCCTACTCGACTGTACCCCAAAATCTCCTGCCCATAAGTTGGCTCACATTGTCTCATTTAATCATTGTCCACGTATGCTGGTTCCCGTTGTGTTTTCTCTTCTCTAACACTGTCAGCTCTTCCAGCCTTATATCTTTTTGGGAATCCTCTCAGGTTGGTCTCTGGTATATTCACCTGTCATCGTGCATCACAATTCACAGTCTTTCTTTTGATTGCTTGGATGCAAGCTCTTAGAATCCCCCGAACCAACTCTCCATTTCTAGCTTTGCCTTAAAGACTCTCCTTAAAGCCCCTCTTTATTCAAGCTTTTGGCATATATGTGTTATGTCTTGTAACTTCAAAACATAAAACTAATTCAGACGAAGACACATGGGGTTCCAAAATGTCGTCTTTAGTTTAAGCGAGGTGCACGTGTATCACATGGTAACACAATGATGGATGCAAGTAATTTTTTTTTACATATAACTTGTACTGAATGATTTAAATAAACAAGAATGCTTAATCAAATGATATATATACAAGATTACTTAAATATCATTGAAATATTGCACGCACATCATTACGCTTTGGTGTTAATTTACTTATAGTAAAGCTTCTAGGAAGTACTTTAAGATATTTTCCAATGCTAATGGAAAAATGCTGATATAAGCTGTTATAAATGTAATGGCTGCCACAATGCCTACACCATGGTCATGCTCCTTCCAAATAATTAAATGTGAGCTACTTTCCTATAGATACAGTATGATAAGCTACTGACGTCCTTTTCCTGACAACTTTTTTTGTACATCTCTAAGACTTTTTTCAATGGCAATCAAAAAATGAAATATTTAAAACAATATTTTACAAGACCTGACCTGACTAGTTATTACTCTTGCACTAAGGTCACAATATGTGTAATAACATTGCTCTCACAATACATTTATGTGTGTTAATACATATATACGTATCTACACGTATAATTGTCAGTAGAGTAAAAGCAAATCTTGTTTGTTTGTTGCACATAAATACTCATTTGCAAAATCGAATCCTAGGAATCCAGTCTTGTCTGTTGGGAGTGTGTTGGTGACATTTGAGAACACTTGTACCGTTCATAGAAAGAAAATTATGAGAGGGCTTCCCAAATTCCTGATACGCACTGCTGGTGGTGAGCAACTTAAGCAACAATTCCTTAAGTATTCTAAAATATACATCAGGAAAGTGGTGACTTTTGCAGCTTGATGGGAATAGGGTGTAAATACTAAACTGATGTTTTCCAGTCACATACTAACAGCTCTCAGCAATTACTCTTGTGTATTGACAGAAGGAATTGCAATATATATAGACCAGAGTGAAATGCCTGATAATACCACAGCGAAAAATAGCTATGTTGCACCTTGGTGGCTGTCACACATTGCCTTCTGATCTGATTGACTTTGTGCCTTGGAATATTGTCATCTGTTGAAAACCTCACAGCAGATTGCTCCGCTCTCTATCTGTGTGCAAATAACAATGGCCTCAGTAAATTGGAGGAACATTTTCAAATCTCTGCAAGTATCTGCTTGGTATTCTGGGAGTATTAAAATAGAAATATAGTACGCAAAATCAAATGTGAACTGCGGGGACCGGGGCTGAAGGTCGTTTGCAAAAGGTGATACAACTAAGCTGAACATCACCAAGAAATAAACTCAAATATGATCAGAAGCTTAAAAGCAGCAGTATTTTCCCAGTGTTAGAGGTTGTGCAACAAGGATACTAAAGCAGGGCTGCAGTGTTTGCTGTTATTTCCTGTGTAAGGGAGAACCATTATGTCACATGTTATGATCTCTCAGGGAGTGCTGTGGTAGGAATTGAGCACATGATATACAATGACAGATTCTTGATAACTTGCCATCACAAGCCTAGACCACTTCCTCAGTTTGTACCTCACAAACTGCACACACAACCATCTGTAACTTCTCAAGCACATGAGTCTATCGTAGAAATAATAATGCACATGATCCAATCATTTCCAAATAAGCTGTGTTTTAGTTTGTAGACTATCCCCAGAACTCTTCAATAAAACTGTTATTTAATATTGAATGCCACGGATCAAGAAGCAGTTCCTGTCACATGGTGCAGGCCTTGAGGAGGAAACCCCACAGCATCAGCTGGAGCTGGAGACGAGAAAAGAAAGCTTGCCAAAGGCATGAGATATGAGCTAAAGGAGACAGGAATTAGTCTGGCAATGGAAGATAGTGTCATGCTGCACAATTGGGGAAGTAGAGGTAATTGTGGCAGATGCCAGACACGTGAAGCTAAAGCACAGATTTTCAGTGCAAAAGGATATTTAGCCAGGAGCATGTCAAACTTTAAAGCTACGGAAGATAGAGAATTGCTAGAAGAATGTTAGCACAAAACTGCAACGAGAATTTTTGAGGCTGTCATGTGTTCCAAAAGCTTTGACTGAAAAACACTTAAACTGTCATTACAGAGACCCTCTCCTTCACAATGTTGATGGGTAATCTCAAGGTGACCTTAATTGAAAAAAGTTGACAGAAGGAATGTTCATTTTATTGCTATCAATAAAAGTCACACCAGTTCTTCAACAGATTAGTTGGATTGACAATGTAGATGAACTCTCACTATCTCAAAATGAGATAACTGTTGCCAACTGCATTTCTGATCCATAGCTAGTGGAGATTGGGCTATCACTGTTTCCAACAAGAATACAGGAGAGAAGAAGAAGGAGAGCCATGAAAAGGAATATATATGTCAGGCTGCTGTTTATCAATTACAACTCCTGTTCAAAACCATTATGCCCACAGTACTAATCAACAAACTTCAATACGTGGGCCTCTATACCTCCCTCCACAACTGAATACTTGACTTCTTAATGAGGAGACAGCAGTCAATAGAGATTGGTGATAATGTCAGCGAGGAGGAGATAATCAACACAGGCATGCCTCTCGGATGCATGCTTAGCCCACTGCCCACTCTCTCAACACTCACGACTGCGTGGGTAGGCATAGCCCAAACATTATATATAAATTCACCAATGGCACCACTGTTGTTGGCAGGATCTTAGATGGTGACGACTGAGATAGATTGGCAGAATGAGTGGAGTCACAACAGCAGCCTCACACTCAACATCAACAAACCCAAGAGACTGATTGTGGGCCCAGTGATGGCAAACACCAGTCATCGTTGAGGAATCGGTGAAGGAAAGAGTGAGCAGCTTCAAGTTCCTGGGCAATCATGACTAAGGCACACCAGTGACTACACTTTATTAGGAATTTGAGAAGGTCTGGCACGTTATCAGACTCCTCGCAAATTTCTGCAGATATACCATTCTGGATGGTTGTATCACTGCCCACTACGGAGGTTCCAATGTGCAGGATCGCAAGAGGTTGCAGAGGGCTGTGGATTCAGCTAGCTCCATCATGAGCACAAACCTGCCCATCACCAAGGACATCTTCAAAAGGTGGTGCCTCGAGAAGATGGCATCCATCATTAACACTCTCACCGCCTGGGACATGCTTTCCTCCTACGACTATCATCAGGGAATAGGAATAGGAGCCTAAAGAGCCACCCCCAACATTCTAGGAACAGTTTCTTTCCTCCACCGGCAGATTTCCGAACAGTCCACAAACCCATGAACATTATCTCACTATTCTTCTTTTGCAGTGTCTAGCATTCTAGCTGTCTGTCTATTGTACTCTGGAGCAGATTTTATGTCTTGTACTGTACTGTTGCCATGCCACAAAATAAACAATTCTCATGACATTTGTCATGAAACCTGACACTGATTTTGGTAGCGAGCTATCGAGACATTAATGATGCCAGTCCAGGAGTGGGCTGTCTGAACGCTTCCTCAGCAGGAGTTCTGAATGTCAAGTACACAGGAGGAATTGGGATGATATACAATTCAAAAACAAATTCTGCTGTACATTTTTGGTATTCTTTATGCAAACCATTGTATAAATGGCACAACAATTCCAATCATGAAGATAATGCTTAGCAAGATTTACAAAGCAGTTAAAAGCAATATGATTGTAAGTTGCTTGCATTAATTCAGAAACAATTTATCTAAAACTTGTTCCCTTAAAATAGTAGAAGACATAAAAGGTATACATATAAATAAAGTAAAAAATAACTCATTTTGTACCCTGCAAAAGGCAAGTTCTTGAACAGAACTGTATTGTTTGGCAGTGACTCTATGGGTCAACTCACTCTGTGCCCTGCCAATGTGTTGATTAATGAGAGTTCATTTTTGGGGCCCTTGCAGGAACATGAAAGGTTATTCTTGCTGCATTGCTGGAGGTGGCAAAATGGCTGCTTAGGATGCATCAGCAATTATGGGTACAGAATCACTTGTTAATGATCTCAATGGAGATGTAAGTGCATCTATCCAGTTATAGAGCGCACATGTTGGACTGGCAGTAGAAGGAGTCAGCTGCCAAACAACTATTTCACTGATAAGCCACTTATTGTGATTACTGATAGGAACAGAGATGCACAGATGCTTTCTACAGCTCTCAAGCCAGTCCAGCAGCTATGGCAAATGATTGCAGGAAGTAAAGTGCCAAATTCAGGGATGTAAATGACTATCAGTTCTGTTTAAGGCCATCAGTTATCCCACAAGTTCCATGTGGCTAGTCAGGATGGCTATGAGCACATGAATACTATCATAGAGGACTATTGCAGACATAATGTTAACCACTAACTGCCTGAAAATGGAGCATGTAATAAAGACAGGATGTTTCAGAATTCCACAATATGTAATAAAATCACACAGCGAACAAACCTATTTTGTGAATATGGTTTAAGCCAACAATGACTCTGAACAAGAGCACAAAAACAGAAGAAAATAGTTGGAATGGGCACGTGACTCCTTAAAATTTCCTCCCATGATCATGGCTGATCTATTCTGGTCTCAGCTCCTCTTCCCCGTATATCTCAGTCCCCCTGATCTTTCAAAAAAATTAACTAAGTTCTTTCTTAAATATTTCTAATTATTTAGCCTCCACAACCCTGTGGGGTAGAGAACTCTAGAGATTCACTTCCTCCAGTGAATAGAAATCCTCATATTTCTCAGTCTTAAATGACTGGCCTCTTTACCCTGTAACTATACAAGTAAAAGCTATTTAGCCTGCTCGTCTTGCTGCAGTGATATTTGTTTTCATGCACTGGTAAAAAATACATGGGTAGCCTTTCCTTCAGCGTTTTCTTCATTGATGACGAAAACTTTCAGCAGATGCCAGTGGCAACAGATTATGGGTTATTAGTATCATAAGCCTTTACATAAATGGAGATTATGGGCTGGGAGGTTGTCAAGTCTGGGAATACCGATGTTCGTGAAACTGATAAACACAGATAACGCAGATAGTACTGGACCAATAACTCAATTTTTCCAAAGTTTATGCTTTGCATCTGTTGGGGAATAATATGTATTGTCAATATCCAAAAACTCCTTATACAACATTGCCCATTATCTTTTACAATCAATGCCCGGTTTCAGTTTCAGATAGAAAGTAAATAAGCAGTAAAAAGAAATCTACCCATTTTCTGTGCACAACCAAGCCCAATTTTACACCGAACAAGTCACAAAATAGATCAAATAAACTTCTTCATTAGTTGCGCACTCAATACAGACACTGCATTCATCACCCACTTCAAGCAAACACTAGAACGGTGTTATGGACATTTGAGAGCACTGAACATAGATGAGGTAAGTGGAAAAGAATACCTAGAGGTTTAACAAGGACATGGATCCTTCATCAATGTTGTCTTAAGAGGACAAAATAAAACACAATATACGAATGGCATGGAAACTAATGAAAGAAACACTTGTCACAGCAAATAACAGGAACTCTTCTGGATAAATCCTTGATTTTATCACTTGAGAAATGACACACAGTAAACACTGCAGTTTCTGCTAACTTCAGTTAAGCTCAAATAACACTAGTGATACTCAATGGTATGATTTGGGCTGACCTCACAACCCCTCATCAAGACTCACTCTTTTGTACCAGTGTAAAGCTGTCCATACCTCTGTCTCTGTACAATGCAATATCTTCACCACGTATCTGTCAATTATGTAACAAAACGTCCCAGCACTTTGCGGCTTGAAATGTATTGATGCAAAATCTTAATGGTCATGTCAGTGACAACAACTCCTTCATATTATACTTCTGCCACCCTCGCCCTACAAAGACACATCTACAAAGAAGGCTTGAAGGTGGCTACGGTGCATTAGGAGGTGAGGAGATTTGATGTGCCTTCAAAGACACTTGCAAATTTCTAAAGATGTACCACTGAGAGCATTCTAACTGGTTATATCACCACCTGCTATCTGTTATTGGCAGTAGGCTGGTGGGTACAGGATCGAAATTAGCTGCAGAGAGTTGTAAACTTAGTCAGCTCCATTATGGGCTCAATCCTCCGTAGCATCCAGAATATCGGTACTGCTATTTATTAATATTTGCATCTGCACAGTTTCTTTACAGTTAACTTCCTCATGTTTACAATTTACAGTTAATGTTCCATAGATTTGCTAAGTATGCACGCTGAAAGAGTTGTACGTGGTGACATGTGGTGTACTCTGATAATAAATTGATTTGAACTTTGAGGAGCAATGCTTCAAAAAGGTGGCATCCATCATTAAGCACCCTGCCACACAGGACATGCCCTCTTCTCAGTGGGGAGGAGGCACAGGGGCCTGAAGGCACACACTCAACAGTTCAGGGACAGATTCTTCCTCCCTGTCATCCAACTTCTGAATGGACATTGAACCCATGAACACTACCTCACTACCTTTTCATTTCTATTTCTGCACTATTTATTTAAATTAACTCCTTAATGTATATACTCACTGTAATTCACAGTGTTACGTACCCCGTAACTGGGTTGCCAAACCAGCAGAAATGGATCACTCAGTTGGAGTCTGGATTACTAGAACTAAGAAAGTTTTATTAAAGAAACAAGCAACACAGTAATCGAAAGGATAATAAATGCAACAGTTCAGCAATGATAACCACACATGTGCACAGAATTAAGATAACAGCATCAATCAAGCTCTATCGTTGTCTAGGGGTAAATGACCAAATTTCAAAGTGACTCAAAGTTCAGTCCAGTTTAGTAGTTCAGTTCGCAGTAATCATTGCCATGGCGATGGACAACGTAGGGGAAGAGAGAGAGAACAGGAACAACTGATCATTCAGAATACTGCTTCACTCACAGACCGGCGAGATGGCTCACAAGCAACTTTTGGGCGGGTCCTTGGTGATGTCACCTGAGGTCACCGACTGTGACCCCTCCTCCAGATGCGGTCGATCCTCTGCAGTGAACCCGGCACCCAGGCAAGGGCGGACACACACCGGGTTCCCGCTGATCGTACCTTTCCACCCTGTGCGTTGTCCGATACTTCTCACCAACTCGTGAGAGGCGTACCGCTTCCAGGGTCTCGTTACCTCGGGTGGCGTGTGTCTTGCCTTAGCGAACTGGTCCCTTTTTATCCCCCTGCTGGGGTATCGCCTGTCCATCACTTCAAACAGTTCAGGGTTCAAAGGGGGAGCCGCTCCAGACAGCTCTCTCTCCCACGTCCCTTCATTACACATCTCCAGACGCTGCTCCATTGTTCCTTATCTCTCCTTCCCCTGAGGGCAGGTGGCAGACCACTTGCTGATGTCACTGATGCTAACCCAGGCCAGCAAACATCTTAATTTTATGTGTATTCTCGTCACAACAGTTTTTATTATTATATATTTGCATTGACCTGCTGCAACAAAGGCGTGTGCAGGCGATATTAAACCCAATTCTGATTCTGATTCTGATCCTCAGTCACTCAGCACTGACTTGCACATCTGCCGATCTGAGCATCAATCCGCAAGCTACTTATGACACGATGGTGCTTTGCAAGCAGACACAAAGTGTTAGCGGTGGTTGGGTTGCTAGCACTCTTGCCTTTGAGTCCTGAAGAGGAGCAGAGCAGAAAACTATGAGTTCCACGGAGTGCAACAGAAAGGTTGCTAGGTTGACTCACTGCCTGCTCTCCCGAGCCAGTGTAAAAAACATCCCATGGTTTTCTTGGTATTCTGGCTGGTGTCTATCCCCCAATCAAGATTACTGAAGCAAAAATAAAACAAAAGATGCTGGAAGTACTCAGCAGTTCAGGTAGCAGTGATGAAAAGAGCAACATCTTCATGCTGAGCGAATGACACTTCATTATTAGAACAGATAATTATATCCCAACCTTCATAGTCATGTTCCACCTTCTCAACAAAGCCAACACAAAAGCTAATCAACATCTGTGGGGAGAGGAAGAAATACGTGGACTTTACCAGTACTGAAGAATATGCTGGATCTTATCCTAAATTGATAATGACACATAAGGAGGCAAGTTAGCCCAAATGGCCCAGGTCAACTCCCAGGGAATCAATTTTATTAGTCCCATTCCCCCATCCTCGCTTCCTTGCACTTCTGAAATATATTGTTCCTCAGTAATGCCCTTCAGCAACCCTTTGGTTCTTTACCGATATTAACTTTCACTCAGGGATAATTTACAGCAGCCAGATCACCAATTCTACGGACGTGGGACATGGAAGAAGATCAGAGCTGGAAAGAAATGTGGTCATCGAGAGAACGTGTGAACTCATATGGGCAGGAGCTGGAGTCAGAATCGAACCTGCGTTTAGCACGCATCAGCGCTACCTACTTGGACACTTGTTTAATGAAAAGGTAAAAAGGAGATGAAAATTTTTGCATTAACACATGAGAACCGGTTGGGGAGGAGAAGCAAATAACCTCATATGGTTCCTATGGGCTTTGTGTATTTCCCAATACAGTCCTGTTCCCTGCAAGTACAGTCACCCACCTAGATCGTGGAGGTGTAACTAAATACACTCGTGCATGACATTACCAAGGTACAAAAGTGTCTACGTTTAGCTTCTGACACAACCAAGCATCATTTCCCCCGATATCAATGGGAAAACTTCTAAAGCTGACTTCATCACACATTCTTGTAAACCCTTATACCCATTCGAGCGCAGGATTTCAGACTTGTATAAAATAGGCTCAGATCAAGTAAACTGACACAGGAGGGATTTGTTTAACAGCAAAGGAGGTTTCAATGGAACAACAATATTCTGAACAAAGATCTCATTACCCATCCCATAGAACCTGGACCAGCACTACACCTCTCATGCATGGCCTTGAGGGGGATAATAACATTGATCAATAAGTTATGATTGTCATCTGCATTAATAAAAGCTCAGATCATGTCCTGTTTCTGAGGGCAGCAGCAATACTCAAATAATGGGACATCATTAAAACTGCCTCTCCCATATTTGCTCCATGTACATAGTCAATAGTCTGATCACCAGACCCGGCACATAGGCATGCATCTATAGCATGGATATCAAAGTTATGATTAGAAGACTACAACAGATATAATTAATTGCTGAAAATCAAAACAACATGTAAATCTTGGAGACCTAAAATAAAGGAAGAAATACACAGCAAGTCAGAGTCAGGCAGCATAAGATACAGCACAGAAACATACCCTTCAGCCCATCAAAGCAATGCCGACCCACCAACCACCCATTCGCACTAATTCTAAATCTCATGTTTTATTGTGCCCACATTCTCATTACCTATAGAAAGAGAAACAGTTAATGAAGTGAATAATATTATGATGGGTATAGATGGAATAAACAGGCTTTGGAGGCCTAGGATCTCGGGGCTCCGGAGACGGGCAAATCAAAGGTCGGTGTCACGGCAGGAGACCCGTGTGTTGTCGGGGGAGTTGGAATATCTACGGCTGTGTGCCCAGATCTTTGGGTACAGAGCTCAAAAAAAAAAGCAATGCAACAGACTTCTAACATCATAAACCAATGAGTTGTTTGTTATGTCTCCCTGCTCGCTGTAAAAATGGAGACATCCCTTTCTCCTTTACTAGGGTGAGAGAGAGCCTATGGTATGTTGAATACTGGGTGAAACACAAAATCTTTGGGGTAACTGTAAGTCTGTGTCTTTGTTATTGCTTTGCTCACGCTTGAGTGCTCGGTGGCAGGTGCCAATGTATTTTTTGCCGGTGGGAGGAGGGGGGTATTGTTGCTTGCTGCCACTTACGGGTGGGAGGGAGGGGAGCTGGGGGCGACTTTGAGGTTCTAACATTTAACTGCCATTCATTCTTTAGGGCACTCCTCTGTTTTCGTGGATGGTTGCGAAGAAAAAGCATTTCAGGATGTATATTGTATAGATTTCTCTGACATTAAATGTACCTTTGAAAGCTTTGAAAAAACATGTCAATTTCACAAGGGACAAAAAGCAGTAGGCAGGTATTTAAAGGAATTGGTAGGATGTTAGAAATGTTTTTCCATCCACAAGGCGGCGGAGGTCAGAATCATACAGCTAGAAATGGTGGGACAGGTAAATGCAGGACCAAAACGCGCGCCCCCCCCCAACAAACTTGCTGAGTGCAGTCACTCTTGTGTTATGCCATGTGTAACGAGTTGAAAGGGACAGCTCTTTCTGTTTGGTACTTTTTTGTAAAGAGATTTTCAAACATGTTATCTGTGTCTTGTACTCCATAATTGGGATGCAGCATAACTGAAATGAGGGCACTTATATATTCTACTAATTTCTTCGTCCCTGAATTCTGGATTTACACTGGCTTTTTAAACCATATTTTAAACTGTTCATGATATCCAAAATCCTACCTAGGCTTTCCCCCACCTCAATTTCAAATGTCTTATATACCCACCCCGCATTATTTGGATCATTGATACTTTCCTCCTTTGGAATCTCCATTTCTTCTTACCTTTCACTCTGCAATCATGGTCTTCAGTTCTTTCCTATGGAACCCCCTTCTCATTGGCATGGAATAAACAAACCACTTAGAGACTGCACAGGTTTCTGTGATAGTGACCTTAAACTAATGCCAAACAGACTGTCTTCAGCACTGCACATCTGGTATTAATCTCCATAAACAGATTGGAAAATTGTGATTCTATGGCCCTACTGACAGATGGTTATCTGAATGTCCACATCATATTTTTCCAACCAATTTTGCATGAACATGAAACATCTTATGATACAGCCATTTATTCAAGTCTCAAAATTCCCTCCACAAGTAACCAGTTTTGAAATAGGATGTACTTTTTTCATCAGCTTAACCCTTTTACAATCGTGTCAGCATTCCCATTCCATTGGAATAAAAATAATTTTTAACAAGTGGAACATAAGATTAGATTGTAGGCAATATGCCAATGTCATAAAGTGAAAAATTGAGCGAATATTTATTAATTTCAGTTCCATATGAAAGCATCAAGGAGCTTAATTACTAAAATCCATTCGTAAAATGTTACCAATGACTACAAGTAGCTTCAGGTCTAGGTAAGGCTGAAATTCAATCTCTGCCTTTTGCTGATCTTCATAAACTTGCTTGAGCTTTGCTTTCTAGTTTCTGATGTCAGTGGAACTGCTTGATTGAATTGCTGTCTAGTAACTTAGTGCCAGCCACCCTTTATCCTGTGTGAAGCAGTGGGGTGACTGTCCACAACTTTTAGTTCCAATTGTTCAGCTTAGTAAGAGGCCAAAACTGACTACAATAGAAAGTGCACCTTTAGACTTTTAGATTGCCTTTAATTATAAAAAAGGGGCCAGTTTCTCTTCAAGTCAATATCACTTTGAAAATTGATGAACATATAATATTTACAGTCTCGTTGTACATAGTCCCACATCAGATCAGTATTGGATCCTACTGAATTGCTATGGAGAGCAGTTCCTTAATTTTCACAAACTATCACAATAAGAATCAAAATATGTGTGATAGTAGGCAGAGATAAAGAGTGCTGTGTTCTAGCACAAAATGCCAGCAGTAACAGGATACAAACCACAAGCACAATGAATTCCCAATTGCTAACCATGCTGTAAACAAAAATGAGAGGTGCAGAAAATCTGAAATAAAGGCAGAAAATGCCTGTAAAACTCAGAAGGTCAAATAGCATCTGTTAAAAAAGAAACAGATTTAATGTTTCAAGTCAGAGACCTAGCTTGGGTGAAGGGTCCTTGATCTAAAATGCTTCTTTTTCGACAGATTCTGTCTGACCTGCTGAGTATTCTGAGTGTTTACTGCAGTTATTTAAGTCAATCTTTGAGAGACCTTAATCAATAGCTGGGGAGAAGAATGACAAAATAAAACTTAGCTAATTTGATTTCATAGAATCTTACTTCACAGGAGGGTATTCAGTCGAACGTATCTGTGCTAGCGTTTGAGAGAAGAGGTCAATTGGTTCAGCTCTCTTTTTTCCCTCATGGGAATGTAACCTTTTTTCTCTTGTGGGATCTATAAGTTTCTCTCTTTACAAGTGCATGTTCTAGTTCATAATTACATCTTGTATGAGATTACTACTGTGTAATATTTTCTAAATAATCTTCATAATTGGCAAAGATGATTATATTTTTTCTACCAATTTTAAGAAGAGAAAATGAGGCACCAAATCAACAGAATGACTAGCGGACACCATCCACATTATCCTGTCAGTGGTTCTGTATTAAGAAGCAAGCAAAAAGGGTCAGCAACTTCCCAGTCTGTTGCTTTTAATTGTTAAGAACTACATTTAAAAGCCGTTCAAGATATGGCACCCCACTTGGCATTGACCATAGGGAATAGTGTTCTCCTTCATGGAAGTACAAACACAGAGATACTCCATTCGTGCCAAGGAAGGTTTGGCATCCTTTTCAACCTTCCTATCCTCAAAAGACACTTTCAATATTACATAATTTGCAAAGTGTCATGAGATCATCTAAAGAGCAACTGGACCATCTTTGGTGAGTTGGACTTTAGGGAGGCTTAGGCAATTGAAAACATGACTGCCATTTACTTCTCTTTTTCTGTGATTGACAACATATTAACTGAAAAAGTAAAAAAGGCTAAAAAGATATATTTTGTGTAAAATGCAAAATTTTCTGAGTGAGCATATGTCTGCACTACAAAACAAAATAATCATTTTGTAGTAACTATTTTTCTCAACCCTGTGGTTTGCAAAATTCATAGTTTATTGCTTCCTATAAAAGTAAAAAAAACAGAATCTGAATGACACAGCAGAGCTTTCAAGGTAAGTGCTTATAGGCTTGTATTGTTGGGGAGGGTCAGCTTTGTTTAGATTGTTGATCACCCTCTATCCAGGCTGCAGGCAAAATGTCCATTGCTTTTCCAAACCAATGACAACTCCCAAAGCTGATCACTGAACAATTTCATCCTGGGGTCAACCTCAACTTGACCTTTCATTAGTTCAAACTTGTACCTCCTGTTCTGCTGTCATGACTTTAATTGAATGATCATCCAAAATTACTTACTGCATTTAACTTAATATCAAAGACAAAATATCTTGTCAGCCATCTCAGTACAAGTGTAAGAGGCCTCTGCTTTTATATTTCAATTAATTGACTATTTTACTTATCTTTTCTTTAAATTATCAGTGAAAACCATTAACACAATTATATTTTCCTCGAAAAGGTCCTTCTGTTCCTAGTCCTGCAGATGGTAACACCAAAGATTATCTTTTGAGGTGAACTCTCTTAACATAACATTTTAGTTAGATGCGGGACCAACTGCACTTTTCCACAGGACTCAGTCAATCATCCAACATCTTAATTACTTCTTTCATTCATTGCCATTGTATAAAGAAATTTATCATAGGTCTGGAATGAATCAAAAAAGGATTATCCCCATTACCTGGAATTATTAGCTCCAGAAATGAATAATATATTGAGCATCTAGTCATGTCGAGTGCCAAATAGTCTGAATTTGAATTTTAAAGGAATTTTGATCAGGACCGCTCTATAAATTTTCAACCTAGCACTGGTTGGATATCCTAAGTGGTACAGGGTTCCCTAGGGTTACCTGTGCTTATGGTGCCATAAACAACAGAGCTGGGAAACAGAACAGAAATTTGGTTAAAATATTATCCAGCATTATTTCAAGACAAAATCTTATATCATCTGGGAAAAGAAATGTATTTTTTATCTCAGCTGGAGATACTCATAAAAATTTCAGTACATTTTTTCCCCTCACTAAAATCCAGGTAGTATAGCAATATATATGTTAAATGTAATGGGTATTCATAATTCCTCCAATGTAATACTCTTACAGGTACCATTGATGTTTAACATTTTGTGGCATTAACTTTATTAAGCTCCACTAAGTAATCAAGTATATTTTCTGCTATAATACTACCTACCGACCCTTATTAAGTATCATATTCACTAATAGCACCTTTATATTCAACAACTAGTTTTATTTTCACAGCTCAAAGGTAAGGATGTGTAACTTCTCTCCTGAAGTCCTAACTAAACTCCACCCAAGGATATAGCGTAAATTTGGGCCAGAAATATCTTTCAAAAGTTATCTCTCATCCCTAACAATTGCTCTAACTACTGTTAAAACCCTATTATACAACCACTATCACTGTCCTCCAACTACCACTCCCTTCACTACAACTACCTTCTCCTATTGTCTTCTCTCCAGCTTCCTCCATCTATTCTCTCTTTTCCTCTAACTCTCTCTCTGTTCCTCTAGCATTTAGTCCCTCCCCTTGTCCACTTCCTGTTGACTTTTTCACTCCCCTTCTACTTGGGGAGCTGTGTGCACCCCTCCCCCACCGGTTGTTGTGCACACAAGGCCCTTATGCTGTGGTATCACCTGTTACAGCCACCCAGGGAAGGATGCACCAGAGGCAGTGTGGGAGAGAGCAGAGGTGGGTGTATTTAAATCCATGCTGAGTTGGGGGTTAGCCCCCTGCGGGCTTGCTCTCCCATTGATCTGCTCTCCAGTGTTCACTCCCTGGAAGACAAGCAGAAAAATTGAATTGCCTTCATCTGCGGCTGACCCAGTGTGAGATGAGGAACTGCTGCATACTTGTTCTTGCGGAAACGTGGCTCCATCAGTCTTCAGGCCATGCCACTCAGGGATTTGTGCTAATACTATTTTCTGACGATGTGTTAACTGTAACTATATGTGCTGTGTGTGATTGTATGTATTTATTTTTCACTTTAGCTCCGAAGGAATGCAGTTTCATTTAGCTGCTTGGATGTGTATGGTTGAATGACAATTAAACTTGAACTACTATCTCTTCCCATTGTCTTTGTCTAAAAATCTGTCCTCTAAACCTGCTTAAACTGAATATTGATATTAAAAAATAAAGAAAATATAATAAGAATTCAGCTGACTTGCAAAGCTCGTAGACCCTTCAACATGTCAGTTTAAGTGCAGCTAGGACGTAAAGAGGAAGGCCAGTGGTTGTCTAGGTGATGCTGATGTTTTCCTATCAGGGATATTCCCTTCATTCTTCTCCACTTTCTCTACACTTAAAACTAACATACTCACTTCACTTTTGACAAAAATTCTTTGAGCTGAAGCATCTTTTCACAGATGCAGTCTGACCTTCTCAGTGCTTCCATCAGTTCTAATTCTCAGTAAATAAAGATTTTTCATTTTTGTGGACCAAATATTGGACTGGCTTTAATGCATCCACCCCAAACCCCAACTCCCTCCATCTCTCCATCCCAAATAGATTAGGTAAACACAAACTTACATTTGTTTTCTTCTACCTCTGTATGTACATGATGCTTTTCAATTCAGGGACATCTAATGGCAAGAAGTTGGAAGTTGTATTTATTAAAAGTTTAGCCACATCATGATTAGTCAAAATTGGCTCAGTTCCATCATGCTTGAGCTAATTGTGTATCCTCCCACTGGCTATGTTTGCAGATTCTAAAACATGTTTGTGCCCTGATTGAAAGAAGTCTATTATTGTTACAAAGTGAATGAATAGTGGTAAATATCACCAAATAACTCAAAATAACTTGAAAGAAAACAGGAAGAGAAGGAGCATTTATTGGTTTACCTTACTATTATTCAGAGTGATAGAAAGCTTCACTTAATAATTTAAATGTGGCCCAGTCACTTGACATTTTACTACCTTTTTGATCTTATTCTTCACTTTTTTTTGTGCCTTATTTGACTCTGCAGGGTGCCATGCTCTGCAGGATAAAGGTCAGGCTTTGCTGCTAATAGTTTTTAAACCTGCACAATGACATTCAAATGAAGTGCCAGTGGGGGACCCAGGTGCTGACGGAAATACAGAGTATGGAAAATTTCTATAATTGATGCACTTGAATCCAGAAAGCTGGACCAAGAAGTCAGGGCTCTCAGCCGCCAATGGGGACTTATTTCTGTTATATTATTGTGAAGCAGTAGCAGTGCTACAGGTCGCCTACAACAGGAAGTAACTGCTAATTTAGATTTTTTTTGCTTTAAGATTTTGTATGAAGGCATCAAATATTCTAATAAAAATTGTGCAGTAAAACAACATAAAGAAGATGCAAAGGCCACTATGGAGACGCAAAGTAGGAAAATCCACCAATTGAATATGTGCCCTAAACCTAAAAAAAACTGTAAGTTCAGCTGTTGTTCCTTTTCATGCCTTGTGGTGCATCAGGTGGCATTTCTGCTGCGTCTGCAGCATATGACTTTTTTTTACAAGTCCAGGTTGCTTGCTCAACACTCAATCCAGCAGCACGGTTGGAAAGCATGCAAGGGGCCAGCTAGATTCAAACTTGGGACCACTTGCCTCGAAGTCCAGTGCTGACGCCACTAGACTACCAGCCAGCCAAAGTTAAGCTGTAACCATGGCAACAATGGCTTTGTCATGACACTATCTCATAATTGTCATTTAATTTCTATTTTTTTACAGGTTTAACTGGCAGCAAAATAATATTAGAAATGCATTTTTTCTTTCAGGACTTTTTTTCTATTGAATAGACAATAAACACTCTTTTTCACAGCTACTTCTAACTGTATAATCCATTGCAATATTGCACTCAACAGTCACTGCCCATGGTTGAATAGTCCAGTTCAATTAAGTGAGGTAAACTGTACCTTCCCAATAATCCTTTTAGATAAACTTAATGTGGGAGAAAGTGCTGTAGATGGAGAAGTAGAGATGGGGGTTGGGGAAACACTTCACAAATGAAAGAAATAAACTAATGAAAGAATTATCTTTCAGCCTTACTTTATTTAATTATTGCTGCTGATGAAAACTGGAGATTTACATAAGGTAATACAACGCTATTAGGAATCCCTGCCTGTCATCAACAGTAATATAAATAGGGACAATTAAATAAGTAACAGCATAATAAGCTGCAATTATCGTTTAGTAAAAAAAAAGCTCCTTTCATAATGCAAGACTGATGCTGATAAAAAGTTGAGGTATAACAACTGATTGCCTCCTTAAGATGTGATTTAGAGAAGAGTAATAATTTTTCATAGATGTCGAAGTGCAAGTGGTACAACTAAGATAATTCATCAGTCATGCTTTTGTCTCTGTGAACTTAAGCTGTATGAATTCTCCTCGAGGGGCACATAGCCCCCCATCCCCAAATGAATTCCAACTTCTTCAGATTAAAGAAGGAATTGAAAATGGAGGAAATATTCAGCTGGTGAGACAGCATCTATGGAGACAGAGCCAGAGCTAATACTTCAGATCTGTCACCTCTCAACAACCTGAACCATTAACTCTGTTTTCCTTCCCACTATTTCTATCTGAGTATTTCTTAAATTCTCCATTTTTATTTCAGATTTCCAATATTCCCAACAGTTTACTTCTCCAAATTACTTAATTATTTCATGTTAAAAAGTCAGTCCGAAGTTAACAAAAACAAAACTGATTAAACACAGTCAGAAACCTTTCATCTCTGAGCAAAAAAAATTGAACTTCTGGGGCCCAGCAGAATTAGGTCGTTCAAAGAAGCCATCGTTGTTAGAGACCAAGACCTAGACTCCTAATCAATTACTGCTTTAATGAATTTTGATAAGGTAATAAAAGAAAGCCTGTGGAGTATTATGAATATTTCCCTGTGTGCTTTAAAAATGCTGAAAGATGTTATTTTCTGCTATTGCATGAGGCCATTAGAAAAGAAGGTCAGTCAACGTGGGAGCCCACTCCAATTGTCAGACAGTGTATAAACTTGCACTACCATACATTCTACATCTTACGCTATATTATAGATGAACAGATTTAAGGTATCGTTTTGCAGAAAAGGAGATTGTGAAATTCATTAAGACAGTGAATCAGGCAAAAGCCCTACTACTAGAGCCTGCCTGCACTACTCATCCCACTCAGCTGCTGTCTACACGCACTAGCTTATTGTTCCAACCACATCTCTGGCACACACATCTTAAGAGAGTTACAAAGGCTCATATGATCAGCAGATGCTGTCAGTTCCACATTCAAATATTCATTTCAACGCATAAGATCATGTTCGTCTAATTGAAATTTATCTTCTTCACCTAAGAGCACTTAAAAACTTTACACCTCACTCCTGGGTGTTATTTTTGCTTAGTCAACAGAAACAACAACTTAAGTTGATATAATTTTAATAAATGCAATGTCCCAAGGCATGCCACAGAATCATTATCAGGAACCTTTGATAACAAGCCAATGTTAGGTCAGCTGTTCATTCTCTGTCTGGTAGGTGCAAAACACTTGGCTGAGTGAATTCCAGAGATTAGGGCTCAAGTGGCTATTGGCACAGCTGGCACTGATAGATAGTCAGGAATGTGCAGGGGTTCAGAAAATGAAAGATGTGAAGAGGTCTTGGAGATTTGAAGAAATTTATTGTAATATGAAGGGACAAGGTCACGGAGTGATTTGAGCATAGGGATGAGAATTTTAAATTCAAGTTGTTGATGGATCAGGGGTTAATATGGGTCAGCAGCAAAAAGAAAAGTAACCATTATGATATTGTTTTCTCTCTGTGCTTTCCCTGATTTATCTCTATCTCTACAAATGATTTAAAATTGAGGAGATTTCCCTTTTCAATTATTCTCCTTAAAAGCTATCTCTCCGATGAAGCTGTCAGTCACCTGTCCTCATGGGCTAGATTGCTGGACCACACCTGTGCTACTCAAAGGCATTATGTTCATGGTCACAGTTCTCTTCCCTGGCTGTGCTCCTGCCAGCACCCCATGACATCACTGTTGTAGTTGTTCCTGGAGATAGTGACTGGGCTATGAAAACAAAGACACTGTACCCAGAGCACTTTGACAATTGGGTGATTGCGCTGTCTGAAGGCCTTTTCCACTGCTTATAAATGTTTCTCATCATCAGAGTCGTTAAAAACAGCTAAAAACTATATAAATAATTCATGTATAATGGGTATGGGATTTTTTATTGTCGTATGTACCATGATACTATGAAAAACTTGTCTTGCATAGTGTTTACACAAATCAAATCATTACACAGTGCATTGAGGTAAAACAATAATAGTGCAGAACAAAGTGTAAAAGCTACCAAATACGTGCACTGCAAGTAAACGATAAAGGACAAAAATATGATGATAAATAGTCATAGAGAAGTACAGCACAGAAACAAGCCCTTCAGCCTATCTAGTCCATGCCAGAACCATTTAAACTGCCCACCTCCATCAACCTGCACTCCATACCCCTCCCATCCACGTACTGTACCTATCCAAACTTCTCTTAAACGTTGAAATCTTTCAAAATAAAAAATAATAGCTTAATTAACTTGGCATAATGTCGCTGTTGTATTCTAATAAATTTATTTAAATTCATTCAGCTCATGTCGGGTTATTAAAAAAAAACTTAGATGAATTACATTACTCTTTTAGTGAAGGTTATGACAGCATACAGAGAAATTGAGGCATTCATCAGAAGTGGCTGGTGTCAAGCTAAGAAATCAGGCACGCCTGCTGCCCTAGTCCTAGGCAATGAAGTTTGCAAATTTAAGAAATCCTATCAAGGGAGTCTTGGTGAGTTACTATCCTGCACTGCAAACAAGGCCAGTGCACATTGTAGCCATGACACATTGTAGTGGAAGGGCAGAATCTTTAGCATTTTGGAGGAACATTAATCATTTGGATTCTGTATTCAGAATTGTTGTGAGCTTCTTAGTCTCATTACATCACTGTGCAACTGGGTGCAGGACTTCCTAACCGGGTGGCAGTAGTGCTTCATCTTCAACACGGGTGCCCCCTAGGACTCTGCGCTGTTCCCATTGCTGTACCCCCTGCTCACCCATGACTTCATGGCCAACCACCCCAGTAATCACATTGTCAAGTTCACCGATGACACACTCAACCTCAACAATGGATGAGATGGCCTACAGCGAGGAGGTGGAAGAGCTCGAGTCCTGATGCCAGGCAAATAACCGTTTTCTCAGTGTTAACAAGACAAAGGGTGATGGTCATCAATCTGGAGAGAACTCGCATCACTCACACCTCTCTTTACAGCACATTGGCAGCACAGCAGTGGAAACTGCGAGCAGTTTCAGACCCCGGTAGCGTACATTTCGCAGAACTCCATTGGTCCAGAATACATTCTACATAATCAGGAAAGCTAATGGATGCCTCGACTTCTGGACTATGCACACTTATACTCAAGTCATTCTACAGATTGCAGTAGAGAGCGTCCTAACATGCTAATCACTTCATGGTACAGAAACTGCACTACAGCAGACAGGAAGGCTCGAAATAGGTAGTCCAAACTGCCGAACACAAGCCTACCCATCAGCACGGTCATATATACAGAAAGGTGCCAGAAATGGGCCAGTAATATCATGAAGGATTCCACCCACCCTACTTATGGATTTTTGTCCCCCTGCAGACAATCAGGGAGGAGGCTACATAGCATCCACACCAGGACCACCAGACTCAAAAGGATTTACCTTTCCCAAGCATTAAGGCTGATCAATACCTCCACCCACTAACCCACCCCTCCATGTCTGCAACCACCATGACTTTAACATTTCCTGTCAATCACCTTATGTACAGACACATCTGCACCTAGCATCAGTTCATGGGCATACGTTCAATCTAGGTATATAATCTATCTTGCATATATGTGTGTATATATATATATATATATATATGTTGTAGCGTGGATGAAATTACCGGAGAGACAGAGTCACTGGTAGATACAAAGCAGCTTCTTTATTCGACACAACAAGGTACAGTAGGCATCTTATGGATGGAGACGCTTTCCGCAGAAAGGTCTGCTAGCTAAAATATGGGCTCGATATTTATATGCTAAACACAAAGGCAATCGCTACTTAAAAAGTTACGGACAATGCATAGACAATGCTTCCTATTGAAGCTACATACGAACATCACACCTTCGGATTTCATCCTTTCCTTCTGACGCCAACATGTCTGTGTTGGTATCCACAGCCTTTAGTTCAATCCACAATACATTTATTTGGCATTTTACGTGCTAACATAGAAGACAATTAATATTTATAATGTATAGATAAGACTGTCTTTGAAACTACAGCATCAGGTGCCAGAAGCATCTGGTATTTACACCTTTTAGGAAGCCCATTGTGGTGGACTCAATCCACAGTCCTTTGTCAAACAGTTAAAATAGAAGTCTGGTGGCCAAAGTCATTTAAGTGTAAACAAATCATCTACCCAAAAAGAAATCCACTCTAACATATATATTTACTGTTTTTTTTAAAACTATTGTGTTCTTTATTTTACTGTGTTTGTTTGCACTGCATTGGATCTGGAGTAACAATTATTTCATTCTCCTTTAAAACTTGTGTATTGGAAATGACATTCAACAATCTCGAATCGAGGCTGATCCAGCTGCATTCATGCAATCAAGTGGCAAGTACTCCAGCTAACTACTTGTGCCTTAGAGTGGGTGAAGGAGATTATTATAACAAAGCAAACTGGAAAAGAAAAAAATACTATCGCTGCACTATTCATCTTGGTCAACTAATGTCTAAAGACGGTCTCTGAGCAGTTGGGAGGTGTATCATTCACCACAACATACGTAGTTTCTGACTTGCTCTCATAGCCATCGTATTTAAGTGACTAGTCACTGTATACCCAGGTTGCTGGTGGTGGAGAATTTAGTAATGATCATGCTGTTGAACATCAATGGGAACTGTTCATGTCTCTTATAAAATAGACTTCTTCAAAACCATGTAAAAATAACCCACTGAAATGCTGATGCTTCAGGTAATGAGTTTTCGCATTATTCAGCACACATGCTATAGAGTCCTTGGCTTATGGTGGGGGTCCATGCATAAAAAAAAGGTTGGGAACCTCTGCATGAGATTTTATGATACTTTTCACTGAACCTCAATTATGTTCATCAACTTTATGCACTTTAATTATTCTACATTTGTCTATACCTTCCCTACAAAGTCTTTTACTTTCCCATTAATATTTGTAGACTTTTGCCAGAATACTGGTTAAATTGGAGGATCACAAAAATACTTGAACAGACTAAGACTTGAAAACATGGAAATATTTAGAGTTGGATGTTCTTATATGCGGTGGAGTTTGGATAGAATTACCAGCTGTTCACATTTGCTATGTAGGTTTATAGCTTGCAGTAATGATTATTGTCAATGTCATTAAGAGCCAATTCAACTGATAATTAAAGTCTGAGGAACCTTGAAAGTCAGCCAAGTTCCAGCATCGAGACTAGAGGTAGACAGACAGGGTGGTTTGATGCCAGGTTTTTGCAAGAAATGTTTTTGTTTGTTGAAATATTCAGTGACATGCAATTGACTACATTGAAAACAGCTCTCAAAATGCAACAATCAAGTCTGATGAAGGCTTAAAGAGTAAAGATATAACAGACAGGAATCATTGTCCTACATGAGGCCAATCCTCGTCTATGTTAGGTGTGGGTATTATCGATGGATAAATGGCATGTTGGTTCCACAAGCCAGGAGGTGCATTGTCCCATTTATTCCAAAAGTCTTTTCCAAAAGCATTCTACGAAAATACCTTGCACAAGGCCTCCCAAGTCACTTTCCATGTCTGGTTTCTAAAATTTCTTCCCATTTATAAAGCAGTCCACACCTTTATTTCTTCTACCAAAGTGCATGACCATACACTTCCCTACACTATATTCCATCTGCTACTTCATTACCCATACTCCCAATCTATCTGTCCTTCTGTAGTCTCTCTCTTCCTCAATGCTTTCTGCCCCTCAGCCTATTTTTGTATTGTCAGCAAACTTGACCACAACACTATCAATTCCATGATCCAAATCATTGATATATAATGTGAAAAGAAGCATTCCCAACACTGACTCATGCGCAGCACCGCTAGTCACCGATGGACAACCAGAAAAGGCCCTGTTTATTCCAACTTTGTCTCCTGTCAGTCAGCCAAACTTCTATCTATGCTAGTATCTTTCCTGTAATACCATGGGTTCTTATCTTGTTTAGTAGTCTCATGTGTGACACCTTGTCAAAGGCTTCTGAAAATCCAGATACACAACATCTACTGACTCTCCTTTGTCTAGTCTTCCTATTATTTCCTCAAAGAATTCAAACAGATTTATCAGGCAAGATTTACCCTTAAGAAAACCATGCTGACTTTCTCCTACTTTATCATGCCCTGAAAACCCATCCCTAATAATGGACTCCAACATCTCAACCACTAAATTCAGGTTAACTGGCCTATAGTTTCCTTTCTTTTGCTTCCCTCCCTTCTTAAAGAATAAAGTGACATTTGCAAAGTCCCTGTCTTCTGGAACCATTCCAGAATTGAGTGATTCTTGAAAGATCACTACTAATGTCGCCACAATTTCTTTAGCTACCTCTCTGGTTACAACACCATAGAATAACAGGACATGGTGGACTATTGTGGTGCAGATTTATAAAATCCTTTAATTCATATATATTGAAACTGATTGACCTCGCCTTCCCTTCGAGCCACAGGCCACAATATAAGAGAGTATCTACGTTGGAACAAAATCATTGTGATATATTCCAGTACTTATATTGCCAGAAAATATCAAACATACTCTCAGTGATCAATAGTACACATGTCTACGTATAGCATACAATTTGACAATGGTAGCTGTTGTGAAAACTGAGAAGCAAGAAAAGGAAAATAATGGATCAAAACCCTGAAGGTTCAACAGCTAAGAATAAGTTGGCTGGTGCATTTGCAGATGGGAGTACCCGAATGGCTTTGTAAATGATGTATATTTTGCACTCTGACAAGATTTATGCTGTTCTGTTCATGCTGAGCATCTCCACCCCATTATACAGTCTCCGTGGATGATTTCTGTCCTCATACTTGGTGCACATTTTAGCCATTACTTGCGCTAAAATGCTTATTATTGACCTGATGAGCAGTAATGACACCCTTAGGACTGGAAATGCCAAGATGGCCAGAGAAAATTATGCTATTTATTATTCTTCTCAATCCAATCTTTTGTTATCTTCTCTCTGATGATTTGCTTTGTTATGTAGGACCAACATTTCTTCGGAAGTAAATGACTTCTGTTCGTGTATTTTTGTATTAGTTAATTCCCCACATTTCACATATGTTGGATTTCACAAAGCTAATCATTAGCTTATTATAAATGGTTAAATTAATTAGCAGACTTAGAAGATTTATTAATGCATTAGTCCCAATTATACTTTGATTGCATAATCTACTCAAAGGTAATTTCTATCAATCTCTCTGACAATTCAAGCAGTTTCAAACTACTTTTGATCAGGAATAACTGTTGCAGAATTAGTATATTAGACAGCAAACTGCTTTTTCCTCAAAGCTGAATGGATTCTGAACTGGGTTATTCAAGGAAACATCTCCAAATCAGCCAAAATACCAAAAGATAACCAGTCTCGTCCATGTTAAGTACATTTTTTGTCAACTGCACCTTAGTGGATATTAGAAACCTCAGCTCATTAAAAACTCTGCTCCTCGTATCCTAATTTGCATCATGTCCCTGTTCACTCATCACTCCTGTGATTCCAGCCTACACAAAAAGCTCCCCAGTTCTAAAATTATCATCTATGTCTTTGAAATCCTCATTGGCATTTTCCCCACATTTTGTGCAATATTCTTCAATGCAGCATCTGTGCAGGAAAATGGACAGTTGACATCTGTATTGGAAAGAAAGGGGGTGGTAGCCAGCTGAAAAAGCTGAAGGAGTGAAGCAAGAAGTAGCAAGATGGAACCAGGTGAGGGGTATATTAGGCAGATGAGTGCAGGAATGATGTCAGAAGCAATTAGGTGATAAAAGTGACAAGGTGTTGAAAATGATGGATTATGATAGGAGAGAGTGGAGCGTGGAATAAAGAACAATACTGGAAACCTAAAATGTAAACAAAATGATGCAGTATTCAACAAATCAAAGAGGATCTGTGCAGCGAGAAAGTTAACAATTCTCTTTGGTGCCTTTTCATCAGAAAAGCCTGTTATTTATGATGAAACATGAACTATTTTGCTCTCCACAGATACTGCCTGACCTGCTGTGTGTTTTATTGAAGTATCCATTATCTTGACAATTATGATTACAAAAAACAAAGAAAGGTGCATATAGAGAGGAAAATGTAACCAATGGTAACTTATGAAACCTGAAATATCTGGCTCTATAAAACTAATCAGGCCTATTTAGAAGTAACCTCAAGAAAAAGTTGCTTTACTGATGCATTTGGTTAAATTCTTTTTTTTTTGCATAATGCCAAGGTGACCTGCTTTATTATTATTTAAACTAGTGAACTAACAGTGATATTTCTTCCCTAATCCAATGAATCTGACAGATAGTCGAGATGAGATCTGAGTATTAGTTTTGCTTAATTTTGTTCAGGGGATCCGCAATGTTGTTTTCTGAACAGAGCACCTAAAATTTGTGAGCAAGGACAATTCCTTTGAAGGATGTGCAGTCATGCATTAGTTTGCTTTCAAGAGGCCAACAACATGCCGGGCTAACTATACAGAATGTTAACTGTAGCACTTTCATATGATTTATAGCTGAACCCAATTAGCAAAGCCTATGAAGCTAGGGTTAGTCTTTGCTGGAAGAATTCTGTCCTTAGTAAACCTTTATAGCCTATATATTAGCTTTCATTGTGAGTTATCAGTCATAACTTACAGAAGATTTTTTGTTTTAAACTTAATTGTTATTCTTATGAATACTTTCTTAAACTGGCGTTCTGCAAGTGATGAGCCATTAGTGTTAAATATTTTAGGAAATAGGACATAATTATTTAAACTCAAATAAATCTAAGCCATTTTTACAAAAAGTAGAAATTACTGGTCTCAGTCGTTCCATGTGATACTGAAATATAATTGCCTGAAATTCTTGTTACTTTTAATATATAGGATGTCTTAACCCATCTATTTCACATATAAGGACAATTATTATATGTTAGGATTCATGGTGTAATTTCAAAATGTGCATTATCTGTAAAGCACAGTTTTTAAGTACTTACTTACTGACATTGTTGAGGAACTGGCATAGGACAGCCACTGAGCCCCACTATGAAAGGAGCTGAATTAACATATTAACTTGCCAGTGAAACATTGCAGGTTAATGACTTTATCATCCCATGTAGTACTCTAAATCTGCATTGGATTTGAATGGTAATGGTGCTGAATCCAATGTCAGTTAAGTAAATTAATTTCAGTAGCTCTATTTATATTTTTGATGTTAAGGCAAAATCACATTACTGTACTGGTTAGTGACCACAAACATGGTTTGCAAGTAGAAGAGTTGGATTTATACTGTTATATGTAAACAAATGCTATGTCCATCACCTTAAAAGAGCAGTACATTTGTAAATTTACATGTACACAGAAAGTAATATTTGACAGTACAGTTGAGCCTCAGAGTACACTACAATCTCCTTAGGAATGTCTCCAAAGTTGCACTCCAGATTTAGATCAGAACTGTACCTCCTTGCCAGTTCCACAGATCTCTGCATTGTTAGAATAGCTTTCTGATATTGTGTTGTGGAAATTCCATTTGAACAATGGAAATTCAGAAGCCATCACTTTTGATCCTTGTTACAAATGCTATTCATTCTAAATGGTTTTCCATCCTCCTTTACCAGGCTAAAAGAAAGTCAAAACTATTGCTTTTTGTTTGATTCAGAGCGGATCTTGAAACCCATATCCTATACATCAGCAAAGAAACCATCTTGTGCCTTTTCATTACCACCCATCCTGACCGCTGCCCCACTTTCAGCCTCACTGAAATCTTTTATCATAAGATTCAATTTCTCCCGTTATCCTTCGTGACTTTCCATCCATCATTCTCTGAAAAATCCACTTGTTATTATGCACTGTACAATACTATATCTCACTCCCAACATCATCCCATCCATGTTGACCCACGAAGCTCCCTGTGTCTTCAGCATGTTAAATTTAAAGAATAAAATACTGAACTTGTCAGAAATAGACAGCATAATAGCTAACTCTCCACATAGGCTGACTGATCTGTCAACTTCTGGCATTTTCAGTTTCTACTTCACAGTTCCAGAATTTTGCCTTTTCTATTATATTTCAAATCTTCAGTGTTCAAATTCTCTAAGGCCAACAAACACTGCCTCTACAGCCTTAATCCCCAATATGTCCATTGTTCTCAAATTACTCTTTTAGATATTTCCTCTGTCCCAGAGATGGTATGAGAGCTTTCAGGGTATCTCAACCACTTCCCTCTAGATTTCTCGCTTGAAATTCTTGTTTCTCCATCCTACTCCACAAATTTAGAAACATTTTTTGAAACCCACATTTTTACTTGAGCATTAGGTCACCTCCCAGTTAGCTCACTTCTCCTAACTATCACAATATTGACCACAATCAGTGTAAAGTTATTCAATGTAATACTCTCTGGAATTTTACCTGATTTCACTTCTGCACCAAGTACGCCCCTGCCATTCATTTTTGACTACTACTGTGCTCCCTTCTCAACCATCATACAGTGACAAACCATCATACAATGTCCAAGCATCATACAGTAACAAGCCATCACGTAGTAATAAACCATCACACAGTGATAAATAATTATACAAGTGTGTATTATGGGTGAAGGTAAATGACTAAAAAGGTATTTAACAAATAGAAGGAGAACAGGGAATGTAACACTCAGTTCTTCTGTTGAAATGAACTTAGCTTTATTTTTTCATTTCCTCACTGAGGATTTGATCCTAATTGAAATCGTGCATTGAGACAACCACTGCTACAATTTGTCTTTGGCTTAAACTACTCCATTGAACAGGTTCTCTAGTAACTCAATGATTCATATTGAAAAAACTTTTTTAACACTTACAAACTAGGAACAAATTTCTTTGAATTAAAAATAGTTTACTTGACATGATGACTTCAATTGCTGAAGGACCCTGTCTGTCATGCTATAAATTTTAAAATACACTCAATAGCTCTGACCCTTTTACTGGATCCCTGCCTGTGGTTTGAGTTCTTCCATGAATTCCTGTCTTGACATTTTTTAACTTTATCGCTCCCTTATTGAAGACATTTGATCCCTCTTGTAACAGTGCATGCAAATATCCACTGCTGTCTTTCCCCATGCTAACAGATATCATAATCTGATATATTCTTACCTTAAAGAATGAGCACATTCAGCATTTTGGGTCAAGCTTTCCTCAGAGTAATCAATCATATGACCCACCTATTTCCCTACAACCCATTCTCCCCTCTCCTCTCTATTCACCCCTCCATTTGTTTTCCCCTCAGTCTGGTAGCCCTCTCACTCCTTCTCTTCTCCTGCCCATCATCTCCCTCTGCTTTCCCACTTCTGTCCCTTTATCCAATAGTGCACTCTCTCTTCCTATTAGATTCTTTCATTTACAGCCTTTTACCTCTTCCACCCATCAGCTGCCAGCTTGTACACCTCCCCCTCTCCACACCCTCTTATTCTGGCTTCTGTTCCCTTCCTTTACAATCCTAATGAAGAGTCTCAGCCCAAAGCGTTGACTGTTTCATTTTCCTCCAAGACACTGCTTGACCTGCTGAGTTCCTCCAGCCTTTTGTAAGTGTTGCTCTTTCCTACTATCCTGATTCTCAAAATGGCCATCTAGACTCGGGGTAATTTACAAAGGTCAATTAACCAACCATCCAGTACATCTTTAAGAGATGGGAAGAAACTGGAGCACCAAGGAAAAATCCAGGCAGACAGCACTGGAGGTCTGGGTAGCTGAATGTGAGTTGCTGGAGGTGGGAGGCAGTAGCTTTACTGGCAGGACCTTTGAAAGATGCATGTCAAAGTTACCTCTGAAACTCTATGTAAGACGCTGGAAAGATAGGAACATAAGAACATAGGAGTGGAAGTAGGCCACTCAATCACTCAAGCTTGCCCCATCATTCAATATGATCATGGCTGATCTGGACCAGACCTCATTTCCTCTTCTCTGCCAGATCCAAATAGCCCTCAGTCCCCCGATCTTCCAAAGATGTATGCACTTCATTTTAAATACCACCCCTCCTCCCCACCAATGTTAAGCCTCCAGGGTAAACAATTTCAGTTTCACAACCCTCTGCGTGAAGAGCCTACACCTCAGTTTTAAATGACCTATCCTTAATCTTGTAACTATCTCCTCTCATTTGAGATTCTGCCACTAGAGCAGGGGTCCACGGAACCCATGGTTAATGGTAGGGGTCCACGGCATAAAAAATGATCGTTAGTTCATGCACTAGTGGATAAGCCTACAAAAAGCAGTGGATATGGCCCATTCCATTATGGGCAAAGCCATCCCCACCATTACAAGGAAAGCTGTTGCAGGAAAGCAGCATCCATCATCGAGGACCCACACCACCCAGGCTATGCTTTCTTCTTGCTGCTGCCATCAGGAAGAAGGTACCGGAGCCTTGAGTCCCACACCACCAGGTTCAGGAACAGTTATTACCCCTCAATCATCAGGCTCTTGAACCAGAGGGGATAACTTCACTCACCTCACAACCTTTGGACTCACTTTCAAAGACTCTTCAACTCATTGGTTATTTATTTATTATTATTCTATATTTTTTCTTGTTCCATTTGCACGGTTTGTTGTTCTTTGCACATCAGTTGATTGTCTTTATTGTGTGCGTTTTTTCATTGATTCTATTGTGTTTCTTCATATTTACTATGAATCCCCACAAGAAAACGAAGCTCAGGGTAGTATATGGTGATGCATATGTAACTTAATAATAAATTTACTTTGAACTTTGAACACCTTAACAGCTTCCCTGTTATGCTCTATTGTTTAACTCATTCTTCTAACCTTCAAGGACTAACTGGTATTTCTTTAGCCTCTCATGATAATAAAACTTCCTCATCCCAAATATTAGCCCAATGAACCTCGTTTGGACTGTCTCCCCACCCAGTATGTCCTTTCTAAATAAGGGGATCTAAACTTTGTACTTTACACTAGATGTGGCCCCATCACTCTTAACATTTCCCCCTTTTGAAACTCCCCCCCGCTTGCAAAAAAGGTAAATATCTCATTTGCCCTTCTAACCACTTATAACTAGATGTTAACTTCATTATAATTCATTGGTAATTCAAGGTTTAGAAAAGGGATTTTTAAAATTAAATACAAGGTGAGCTTAGAGTCAGGACAATTTTCATTTCCATAGAGGCAAACAAGTTCTGGAAAGTTCCACACCAAATAATGTTCCTGAAAGCAATCACTCTTATAACACAATCCATAAAGCGAAGTACTGTTATGATTGTTATCATCTTATATTTAACCTGACACAGTTGTGGTATCCCTCCTTCAATAATGAAAAGCAAAAAAAAAACAAAGTAACTGTACAGTTGCAATATGCTTTACCTTAACACATAGTGGTCTGGATACTACTGATAGTCTAGTCCTAACATTTTTAGTTATTCAAGGCCTATTGTCAGACAATGCTGCTTCACTCAGTGAGGTCAGTTGTGCATCCTTTTGATATCGTTTCACCTACTTCTTTCAGATAAGCTCCTGGTGGTACACCTGAGACAGTGTCTGTTCCTTGAAGATGGGTCATCTCCCTCTGCCATGACCTTCCATGATCTGTAGCATACTGCATGTGACAAGTACCACTGGCTTCTGCCATGTCTGTGTTTGTCCCTATGGCAGAAAATGTTGTACTGACACTAGATTTATTCTTCTTGGATCAGAGCATGGCAGAAATTTGAGATGCTTAAAGAGGAAGTCTGACTGTTATATCTTCACCTCTTTCAGCCATTGACTGGCCATTTTCTCTCCCCTCCTAGTGGAGAGGGTAGTAATGGCCAGAGGTAAAATTTTCTGAGCCCTAGTGAATTGTCTGCCATGCACTCAAGATTATTAACTGCGATCAGCACCTCAGGGATGTTACATCTGGCAAAATATCCTTTGAGCTTGTAAATAGCCACGGATTGGTAGGTTCTCTCTTCATCTGCTACTTGAGGTAGCCCTGACCTGAGCTTTGCACAGGTCCGTCTGGGATTCGTCTTTTTTTTGATGAAGATCTGCAGTTGGTCCCTAAATTTCACATTCATCTCTGATCAGTAAATACTTTCTTTTCGTCCAGAAAGGGAGGCATGAACAGGTGTGATTATCTCATTTTGATATAGGTTGGAAAAACCCCTTTGCCTCTGGAGACCAGATCACTTTAAGCACCGACATATTGCTTAAATAGAAGTGAGTCTGGCTGAACTTCTTTTTATCCTGTTGTGCACTTTATCCTGCGTTCTCATTTTTCTGTACCAGTGTCTGAGGGATTGTGATATGTCTTGCCACACTGACTGCCTCAAGCATATCTCCAGAATCTCTTGTGCCCTTGAGATAGGCTTCGCTGAGCATGTTAGTTACACACGTCTTCACATGAACAGTCCGAACTCCTTACATTATGCTGGAATTGTTTTTATTACCACACTTGCTAAGATACTGTTCATACAGATGAAATCATTATTCAGTGGTCAAGTTAAAACATTAACAAAGCAGAATAAAGTCTAACTGTCACAACGTCAGATTCTGCTGCGGAGTCTATCTGCTCCCGCAGGTGGGCTGTGCAACAGGTTTGGTAATTGCACTTGTGAGTTTGCACGTTCCAGCTAATTAGTACTTCGTTATGATGGTATTTAACTCCCTTTTTTTTGCTCTAGTCTTGTCGAGACTTGACTAGAAGCCATGCAATGTTTACACTCCATGTTTATCCTTCTTGTCCATGCAAGAGGACTAGCATTTGCTCTGACGCTGTAAAGGAGCAGTATTCACTTAACATTTAGTTATTGTTTCCATCTGCAGTGCTGGCATTTAACTTTCAGTCTGAGAGTTTTAGCTAATAGCCCTGTTGGCCTAACATTTATTGTTTGTCCTTTTCTTTAAATTCTGCAACAGTTCTCATTAAAGTCAGTGAACTGTCGACCTGCTCGGTGTCTCCCTTTCTCGGCCCTTGGGTCATATCCGAACATTCTGCTACTTACAGCTACAGAGAGAGTGCAGTGTAGGTAAGCTAAGGTGCAAGATCATAAAGAGGTAGATCTTGAGGACAAGAGTCCATTTTATCACATTACAGACCATTGACTAGTCTTATAACAGTGAGGTCATCCTCTATGAAGGAGCTCAGATGGTCTTTGATCACTACGCCCATATACATATGTCCTGCATATGTACTGGCAGAAGCAAGCAACTGGTAAAAGTAGCTCCCTGTCAACTTATGCACAATCCACCTTTACATCTGTCAGACTTGCTTGTGAAGCAACTGGATAATTCTCTCTCAAAGACCGTTTTCTGAGGCACCTCCCAATAGTGTCAACTCCTTCCCCTCATCAAAGTGTTTCACCACGGGGTCTGTTATGACTACCTCATTGATCTGTTAGATCCTGTAGTTGATCCTGAATGCCAAAGCAACACAATTCCATATCTTTCTTAGACAGTCATCTGACTGTCCCACATCTAATGCAGGTGGTAGCAGTACCTGCTCAGATTGTTATTCAAGAAGACACTGTAACCCAACAAGTCCATTCAGATAATTATTCTTTATTGCCTTGATTTTGGCAGGAATTGATTTCAGACAATTTCTGCTATTCAAGTGCCCTATGAGGGAGGCTGCCTTCAACTTGGGCTTCAGTTTTTGCATCTTCAACATGATTTGCTTCTCTTTGCATCTACTCATCAGAATACTCATCTTCGATTTTACACATAGTCTAACTCTTCCTTTAAACATGTTTCCTTTTATTCAAGAACCAGTGTGCAATCTGCTGTGCCCCTTTCCCCACTGAGACCTTCGACTTTGTCATATAGTTCCATGAAAGGCAACTGGATATTCGTTGATGAGCTTCATAACCAGAATACTGCATTAACCCACCTTCATGGTCCTGTTATGGGGTATCTGTATCAGTGGAATCTATAGCACTATGTTACCAAGAATAAATGTGACTGCTTTCAGGTCTACTACAATGAAACCCACCTCTTATCTCCCTTGATTCTTTAGGCTCACCATCTTCTCAGAGTTCCTTCCAACTGACTTCAGTATAGCTTTACTGTACATTGATTGCTCATGACTCATTGGTTTCAGCTGCACTGCCTCACCATTGATGGCTTGACTTAGGAAGGCAATACAGCTGAAATATAGTTGGTTGCCCGTGCACCAATAGCTACACTGAAAGATTCAACGACTGCGACACGAGGAGAGGTTTTAGGTTTATTTGGTGCTCTGAACTAACCCCTTCTCTGTCTCTGACCCCACATGGTTCAGCTCGTTCATATTTGATTGTCTTTACATCATCACAACCTCTAGAAATAATTTTCTAATCCACATTAGACACAGATTCCCCCACACAGAAAAAATCCTTTTTTTTCCAGCCATTCATGTTGTCATCCACAATGCATGCAGCACTTTAGTGATCTTGGCAGTGCTTTCTCTTCTCTGTCCTGCTACACTGCACGTACTTCCTGATGTTGGCCTTTCAATAATTCCATACTGACTCTGGACAGTTCCACAGCTTTAGATGTCTGTGCTCACATTTCTGGAGTTAACCCTCTTGTTCCCTCTGTCTCCCTGAATCCATAAAAATCCTGATCTATGAAGGGCATGTCTCTGAAATCAATGAAATGTCAAGTGCCTGCTTATGGTCTTATTTCCATTAAGGACGGAATTTCCTCTGCTCTTGGCTGCATGTACAGAATTGGTAATCATCAACAGTTTTACTTCCAGTCACGTTGCAATGTGCCTGTTATACATTCTCCAAGGTTCATTTTAGAGCTTCATGATACAGTACAATTCTCTTCCCTTGTCACCAGTGAGATACAATAATATTTTTACCTTTGTCTGGTCTGGTTTATCTGCTATATGCAGCTTGACATATACTGTAAACTCTTCTTCCCGTACCTCTGTTCTTTAGACAATTTGCTTTTCTGCAATTTCATTGGCTTAGGTGACTTTATTTGTTCCATCTGTGCAATCTCACCGGAATTACAGAGCTCCATACCTCTTGGCCCATAATGATGTGTGTTCTCAATTGGCAAGGATCACACGTGGAACTCAGTGCTCAGATTCAGACAGAGTGAATAAATTTTGTAGTTTCAGCACTCCGAACACAATGAATCTATTTCTTCACAGGATATAATAATATAGTAATGCAAACTAATAACAAGTTATTAATGACAAAATGACAACGGCAGGAATAAATGATGGAAAAGGCTACAGAATGTGACAGGTACAGCCCAATCTGTAGCAAGCAAAGCCCTCCTTACCACTGACTACATTTTCAAGGAGTGCTGCCATTAGAAAGCAGCATCCTTCATGACAGAGACACTGTTCAGCTCATGTCCTCCTCTCACTACTACCATTGGGCAGGGGGGTACAGAAGTCATCGGTCTCACACCACCAGGTTCAGGAATAGTTATTAACCCATAACCAACAGGCTCCTGAACTGACATGGATAACCTCATTCACCACTACTCTGCACTGATTCTGCAGCCTACAGACTCTTTTTCAAGAACTCTTTACAACTCGCATTCTTGGTATTATTTTTAATATTTGCACATTTTGTCCTCTTTTGCACATTGGTTGTCAGTCTTTGTTTAGATATAGTTTTCCATGCAATTCAATTGTATTTCTTTTTTTTTTCTTTAAATGTTTGCAAGAAAATGACTCTCAAGTTAGCATATGGTAACATATACAGTATGTACTTTAATAATAAATTTACTTTGAACTTTGAATGTGATCAGAATCAGAATCAAGTTTAGTATCATCAGCGTATGTCGTGAAATATGCTGTCTTTGCATATTATATAATATTTAAATTAAATAAGTAGTGCAAAGATAGAAATTCAAAAGTAGAAAGATAGTATTCGTCGGTTTAATGTCCATTTAGAAACTGGATGACAAAGGGGAAGAAGCTGTTCTCGTTTGTATTTCATGCTTTGGCTTATTTCTGCAGAGGCAGGCTGTTTTTGACAATTTCACAATGAAAAAAAACTTGCAATCAAGGAAGCTGAACTTAAAACAGCCAACATAGCAGAAGACACATTTGTTACAAACGTCAAGGAAAAGTTATGTAGAATGGCAGGACATATGTAAGTCATTGTTATATACCTTTGATCTTTTTTTTATTAATGGGAAGGGGTTGGTTGTATGATGCCATGTTTGTACTTTCATTAGTGAACACTGCAAGAATTACATGCACTAATAATACCTAAAAATTAAGAATTTTATTTAAAACTAATAAGTAGGGTATAGAAATGAAAGATGGACTAATAGTTACGGTATTGCAACTGAAAGATTCAACAATTACAGCAGAATGAGAGGTTTTGAGCTTGCATCCTGCAGAGGATTATACTCGCATTCATCAGAAAAGACACTGGCCTGAAACCAATATCTAGGCAACATCTGTAAATACATAAATTATTCCACTCTACCCTAAATGCAGGTTTGCTCTTGATGGATTAGAATAGGTGAAGTGGCCACTGTAAATTGTCCCCAGTGTATCGGTGAGCTGTCAAAATCTGAGGAGAGTTGATGTGAAGGTGGGAAGAATAAAATGGAATAAGTGTAAATGTATGCTTGATATTCAGACTCAGTGGGCATAAGGGTCTCTTTCTATGTTGTCTTAATCTATGAACAAAGTTCAAAATCCCATTGTTATGAAATTAATACAAGTTTTAAGCAGGGCCACTGAAACAGGTACTCCAATGACTTCCTTAACTACGAATTAAAAACAAAGTGGCTGGGAATTGGTACCCTGCATCTGAAACTGAGAATTGGTAGCCTGCTACCTTCTAACTCCATTAACGAAATCTAGAAGATTAGTCGGACGTCAGAAGCATTTCTCAGTACGTTCAGGGGAGTGTAAATCAGAATTGATTCTGAATCAAAGCAGTTTCAGCAACAATGTCCGGTGGCTCAAATTACCAAAAACTCTATCAGACATACTAGATACTTTAAATAATAAGGTTAAAGTAAGAAATGTTCAAGTACTCTCCATAATATTTATTGCCAGGCCTCTCTTTTATATTTTGACTTTCAGTTGCACCTTTTTTCCCCAAAGTTTTGTCCATATGCAGAGCAAAATGCTCTAATTAAGATATTAGGCTGAATTGAAGTATATTCAAAACATTTCCTGCACCTTTCAAGCCTCACAATCCCTATCCCCTGAACATCCTCACTTTATTGATCCATCATCCAGGACAGGGGGGCCATAGATGGAGACTGGTTAAAGGGAGATTTCAGATTAACATTAGGAAGCAATTCTTTATGCAGCGAGTTGTGGACACATGGAACAAACTACCTAGCTGTGTAGTCGAGACTTTCAAATCTAAACTCGACAGTTATTTCAACACACTAAGTGTACAGGAATTTGGCAAACTTTGTTGGCTGAATGGCCGGTTCTTGTCAAAAACTTTCTAAAGTTCTAATATACATGTGCTGGAGGCAGGGGGCCAAACGAACTCACCCAAAACTACTTGCAGCAGGAGAGAGAACAGGGCTGCAGTACTACTGAGATTGCACCCATGACCCTTACCTTGTAAGAAGGCTCAGAGACAATTTTACTGACTTCTAATAACAATTACAAAATCTACAAATGAGGTAAGAAATAAAATCATTGTAAAAAATAATACTAAATAAATGAAAGTAAAAATACAATGGATTCTGGTTAATTGGGCCATCAGTTAATTGAGCCAGCTGTTTATTTGGGACAACTCTTAAAAAACAAAAACTAATTGAGAAAATAGCCGGGATGCCCTTCATTTGTTTGGGATACTATGCTGCTTAACTGGGATAAGAGACTGGTGATGAACAGTTTCTAACTAGTGTCAGTCGTGTGCACTTGTGTGGCCATTAGACCGTGCATTACACCATGCTTAGACCAGACAGTTTTTGAATAACGACAGTTCTGTGTATTTATGTTCAAAAAGTGTGAACTTTGTCACTGATAGTTGGCAAGAAATAAGCAGTAAGACAACTCAGAACTGTTTTGCTTGCTGTGCTTTCAAGTATTCAGGCTTGAAGATGCCAGAAACGGCTGTGAGTGAAAATGAAAAGATCTCTGTACTTCACAAGCTATGAAGGTAACAATAATCACTTTGAATGTTACAATGAAAATGAAGATCTAGAAGATACAGTCATCAAAAAGATTATATGAATGCATAATCTGCACTGGATGCCTTCGCTGATTTTGTTCACTTATAGTCAATCAAAAGAACACGGCAGTGTACACTGGATGAATTGCTTTGTTGATAACTATTAGAATCTAATACACAATTTTATTGTACTGTAGTAGTATTGTTGGTGTTCTAATTTGTTCTGTATTTCATTTAAATATGTAGTTTGTGCTCAGTTAAATGGTAGTTATTCTTTTTACACCTTTTAAACTATTTCCATTAAACTTTGGCTAATTGGGGCAGCTGCTTAATTGGGCCAAAATGTACTGGTCCTGATGTATCCTAATTAATTGGTATAACTTGACATAACACTTTCTTCCTCATATCTGGATTAGGCATCTCCATTTAAGTGAATGATTCCAATTGTATGCAGGGCCTGGTTGGCACAGCATCACAGAGGCAGATTCCCTGGCAGAGTGCTGGGGAATCCCAGAATGCAGAGTCTGTAACTGACTCACTCTTAACAACAAAGCAGAGTCACAGATGTTCTGGCAACTGTCACTCAGCTTGTCTACGTAAGCACAGAACGCACGAGCATCTGTACAATGGTGGTTCCCTTCAGAACTATCAACAATAGCTGGCACTCTCACCCCTATGTTGCTACCTTCCTCAGTCTTACATATAACCTCATACAAGCACACTTGGAGTTCCAAAGTATTCTGGCTCAGTTCTTCAAAGCCAGAAACGCAAGCATGTTCTCACTCTCTTTATGGGTTCCAGGATCAATTTGTAAAAGGGATTTATGGGAGAAGGGTAGGCTCTCGCCTTTGTTTTCCTGTCATTCAGCAATTCATGTGGAGGGGAGGGAGTGGTCAGCCACAGGGTAAGCTCGTCACTTCGAAAAGGTTTTGTATTAGTAGAGGTGGGTTCCCATTTAGTGCTGAATAAGCTTGGTGTATCCAGGACATTAAAGTCGATGGAACATAGCAAGCTAATCAGGAGCTTCTCTATTACTGACAGCAGTTAGCTGATGTATCGACAATTACATTTGATAAAAATGGCAACTGAGATATAATATCTGGAAGACAGGTATTAAGTATGGTAAAATATCGAAAGTTCAATGGCTATCATGACTGAGTTGCAAAAACATAAATATTTGCCGTGGGATCTCAACATGTTATCTTGTGATTAGTCTGAATGTACCTAAGGAATTTTGCTTTGGATACAGGGTTATGGTGTTTAAAATCAATTCCTATCCTCTCCGCAGAGCAAGGCGGAAGCTTGCCTTGTTAGTTGTTTTACAACCAACTCAAAAGTCAATCTTCCTGAGGATCCTAGTAGTGACTTTAACATTAAACTGCTTGCTGCCTCATAAAGGAAAGCAGAATTTGTGTCCATGTTCTGTAGCGGTAACCAGAGCTGAGTCTTCAATACACAAGGACAACACTGATTATTGAGCAGCCAACTTCAATTATTTCAGGCACTTTAAGGGGCAGCTGGCCCTGAAGGGGTGGGATGAGGATGATTTTTCTCATTTAAGTCCAAATATCCCTGGAGGCAAAATAAATGCCCTAATGGACTGGATGGCTGTAGTCAGATAAGCAACAGGAAATTCATCAGTCCTCTATATGAAGCATATCTGCGTACTTAAGGCTCCCTAAAGCCCAGACTGGTGTTTCATCATTTTGCAGGGAACGAAGTAGTCCGCCAATTTTAGCCCCATCAGTTAAGTATTTCTGATTAGGCGCATTTTTAAACTGTTAAACTTGATCGACAAAAATACAATCTAAACTTACCAAATGTATCAGATGTCGAAGCTGGAAAGAGTGCAGACAAGACTTAGCTGAAGAGAGAGCAGAGGAGCTCTACCAGGATGTTGGCAGGACTCAAGGAATTGAGTTATGGAGGGAAGTTGATGGAAAATGAGGGATGATCTTATGGATGTGTTGAAAATCATGAGAAGGGTAAACAGAGTCAAAGCACGTAGTCTGTTTCCCAAGGTTGAGGAATCTAGAATTACAGCACATAGGTTTGAGGTAGGTACAATGAAGGAGATGTAGACAGGTACATGGATTGGAAGGGATTAGAGCAGGGGTTCCAAATCTTTTTATGCCATGGACCAATACCATTAAGCAAAGGGTCGATAAATCCCAGGTTGGAAACCTCTGGATTAGAGGATATGGGACAAATGTGAACACACGGGACTGGCTCAGATGATAATCTTGGTTGGCAAGGACTATTTGGGATGAAGGGCGTGTTTCCATGCTGTGTGATGTGATGACTCTATGACTGTGTATCAACCGATGTTCCCATAGTATATTTTAAAGTTTTCCCTGATCAGATTCACAATGTCATTTCATGCTTTAATTCCACAGATTTTTTTCAAATTTTGATGAAACTACACCACCTCCAAATAACGTACTATCCCACCTACCCAAAAACTACATCTACAATAGATTTCAGCTATTATGTGTTTTTATATTTAGATTTAATTTGCACAAAGTATTTCATATATATATATACAGACAAGGATTATAGTATGGGTATAGTATAACCAGAACTGCTCCCAAATTTAGCAAAACAAAAGAAATTCCACGTGGCTTTGACTTCCAGCAATCCTCCTACACTCAAATTAAATACTACACTCGTTTTAATTAGGTAACCAAAATCAACAGCCAAGTCCTGCAGGATATCACTTTAATATTTTTCAGAGCCAGTATTTTCTCATATCAGTCAGTTCCTTTGGCGATGCACAGTATGAACAGGACTCCAGTAATAACTTTTTGATTTGCCTTCTGACATTCCAGTATATTTTATGAAAAATACAGTATAATGCCTTTAATCAGCAAAATGATGCATACGATCAAGAGGGAGAAAATCAATTGAACTGAATTTTCTTAAAGGGTTTTCAGTTAAATTAGAAAATATTGTTCTGACATTGGTAGACTCCCTTAAGAGATATATGAGAAATAATTCAGTAAAAGTCTTACTGTTATGAATTAGTCAGGTACCCAGCTTTATCTTGATGTTCTATTCTAACAAATCAGAAAAATGCAGCCAGAATAAATATTGCGGGAAATATCTGCCTTTGCAACACTAACAGCCTCAAATTTGAACATTTTAAATTATTAATATAAATGAAAAAAGCTTTTGCTGATCAGTCCATATTTTGAAATAGAGTAAGAATTCACACAGATCAAATCCCACAATGAAAGCAGAGTGGCTTGTGAAACATAACAATGTGGATTGCATCAATGAACAGTACATCAACAAAGAACCAAAATCAAAAATGAATAACAAAATTACTAAATTCAAAACATCTCCGACAACAGTCATTTCTATAGAAAATGACAGCATAATACAAAGCACTGATCTCTGTGTTTTAAGCTTTGAAGTGCTCCATTATGGATTGCAGATATAAAGATGCATTAAACAGCATTCAACTTTAAAAGCAGAAACTGTCAAAATGCTGCTTATAACTTGTGCTATGGTACTGCAAAAACTCTTTCTGCCACAATTCACTGGATCCTCTGCTGGTGCTACTAATTAGAATACGTATCTGGAAACTGTACTTGACACGGTCTGAAAACTTATTCGAATGCTAGTTATTCTCAGTGTGATGTATTTAAATATGCATAATATAATGACAGATTTTTTTTCTAACTAATTAGTGTTCAATTTATTAATATAATCTAGGAAAAGGGATTGCAACATTTTGTCTTTATTGAGATGCATTGTTTCTTTCTTGTAATATTTTTACATAAGGGTTAATCTTGGGGATTATTATTGTTTCTTTCACATTTTAATAAACTCTATAGCTTTAACGGCATCAATCACATTGCATGGGTAATAATATGTAAAGTTCAAGACGATCAATTATTGCATAAGGCTTTACCAGAACTGTGTTCTCATTATCTGAGTTACAAGCACAATGACACAATATTCACTCCTATTGTCTCTTTGGGAAATAATCTCGCCTCATTGTCTGATTGCTCTCAACCATGAATGAATCCCGATTCCTGAAACAGTAATATTTTTCACTGGTGCTGGAGTAGTTGTTATAAATAGAAACTCGCAGTAAATACGGCAAATAAAAAAGATAGTTTAAAGTGGGTGACATTTCTGTACTCCGGTATTTGTAAAGTGGAATATTGACCTTTCCCATACAGCGAAGTAGGATTTCTGTTCTCCCGTTTAGCGAGTCCCTGTATGTATTTTGTTACCACTAGAGGTCACTGTACATAAATTGGAAACCTGTATGACTTACTTGCAATCTCTGTCCTCCAGATCAAAGTGAGGATTGAAATTAATCATTATTCTCTGATAAGGTTCGGGCGCTTGGATCACCCAGGCGCAACTCTCTCGCGGATAGTAAGAGTTCGGATATCCAGGAGAATTCAAGTACCCAGGATTTGTGATCTGTATAGTATCCCCACATCGATCTACAAAGGAAGATCACATTTAATCAAACCAATGCCGGTGCTTTATTTACAACGCATGTCTTTATTTCAACATGCATACAGCTGATTTGCCTGGAATTACAGGTTTTGCAACTTAATCTATTCTAATAAGGTACTTGGCCAGAATCTTACTCTATTATCCCAATTACTTGGTCAGAATTTTATTTTAACCTGTAAAGTACTTTGGTTTTATCTTATTCTGCCCTATAGAATACTTGAACAGACTTTGAATCAGCCAGCAACTATTTCACTTCCAAGGTTTTCGATTATTAGTTTTCTCAGCCCACAGCCGTCACCTGTGGGGAACACATTCGCGTCTGCAATAGATTGAGGTTTGATTCTCCAGCACTTGATTTCATGAAGTCTACGCCCATTGATAAAAGGACGTACGTGGCCGGACAAAGAAGGAATGGGGAAGATGATTCACAGGGTGGAAAGGATTTTAATAACGCGCCCTGTCTATAAATTCGTGAATTCGCTTTGCTACATGGCCCTTGCCTGCTCATTTTGTACAGATTCAAGTCGCGCCGGGACAGCGGCCTCCTTTGAACCTTCCCCACCCGCAGTTGAACGCTGCGACGCCCTGCATCGGGCTCGACGATGAGAGGTCATCCCTTCAGCCCCTTTCCACTTCAAAAGGGATAGTAAGGATTGTTCATTTGTCTTCGACAGCGGAGGTCATGCTAGATAAACGAGCCCAATGGTCCTTCCCTGCCAAATTGAATGAAATTACTCGCGCACGAAGCGCAGATTGAAGGAGATTGGTTTGAATTAACCCTTTCTAGGCCACTTTGGCCCTCGCACCCCCCCGCCCCTCCGAAAACCCCAGCGACTGTGATGGTGAGAAAATGGCAGGGCTATCCGGGACTTGTGCAGCCCCACTCAACCAGTGCAAACCAATCCACATCTTTATCCGGAACACAATTTTTTTTTATTACCGAGCCCCCATCTACAAATTTGAATAATGTCCAAACCATTCTCGCTCTCTTGGACTCGAGTCTTATATTTACGACCTGGCATTCGACGAATACTTTACAACGAACTTTTTTTTTGGGGGGGGGACTTTTAATTAGTATTGGATGAATTATATCATCCTTTCCCCCGCCCGTTATTTTAAGCCACAGCCGTATATTTTCTTTCTTCTGTAGGCCAGTCTATTTCACTTTGTCCCCCTTGTTTTTCCGGCAGGGAGGCGAAGTGACAGCTGAGTTTGGATATTTCTGTGGTTTCCCCTGTCAGGCGGAGCGCGGGGAAAGGAGCCGATCTGCACAATCTCAAACCAACCCCGCTCAGGGGGTGGGGAGGGGGCACCTCCAAATGGTCGAGTTAAGCTCAATAAATAATATCAGTCTGAGATACGGGCTGCTGGCCTCCAGACGAGGTTAATAAGTTAGGCGGCAGGTTTTAAAAAGTACAGCCAAGTGGTTTTATGAACCGGCCAAGAATGTCTGGGGTACTGTGGAGATAAGACGGAGCCAGCGTGTCTTCAATCGCAGATCACCGGCGCGGCCCCTCACATCTTTGGTTAAGATAGGCATCACATACCAGGGGTGGAGGGGGATACAGACCTCGCCCTGTCCGCCTGTAACGCCGGCGATGCTCATCCGTATAGAGCCCTCCACTCCCATTCACTTTTAACGACATGAACATTCACTCAGTTTAGGTTGAAAGGATTCACGCCTCTTCATCGCCGCGGTCCGTAGCAACTAGTGGCAAAGGGAAAGACTGGCGCTCACCAAGACCAGCGCCAACAGAGGCTGCGGAGGGACTGGGGTCGTGGCCCCGCCAGGACTGACTCACCGGGTCGTCCTAAAACAGAGCAAAGCGCTTTTGGTTTGGAGGGAGATACGACGTTCTCGACCCGCACTGTCGGTTTGCTCTCCGGGCAAATGAAATATTTCTTGGGAACACCCAATTCACTTCCTCCTCTATACCAAAAGAGTATCAGTGAGCATTCATATCGCACCCTCCTGTCCCGCCGAGCTAAGGCTGTCCTCGGCACACTCGCGTTCAACTTCATTTATTTTACGAAGGCTCTCCCCGCCTTTCACCCAGCTAGCTGGGTTCGTCCATTCTCCGCTGCTCTCCAAGACTAACTGTCCGGCTATCTCACCGGGTCTACCTGATCTGACCCCGGCGCCTTAGTTGGAGGTGTTAATATTAACTCGCTGCTCCCCGGCTCGGGAGTCCCGGGGAGGGAGTCACATTTGCTGACATCGTAGTGAGTAGAAGGAGCACGGGCATTACTCACCAGTCCTGTGCGCTTTACATAGCCCGATGACTGCGGCCAGTAAATGCAGGAGAAAAACCCGGTGCTTCCTCATGACACTGGAGGTTCTACAAAAATCTGCGTGCAGAGAGAGAGGAGGGATAGCGAAAAAAAAAAGGAGCGAGTCCAGCGCTTAGCGGAATTGGTTACTTTGGGAGATCTGAGCGACTTGCATCCTAATCATTTAGCTCCGGTTTCCTCTCGCTGCTTACGGATAACACGGTTCCTGTTCCAATGTCTGGCGTTGCCATTTCCTTAAAATCCCGAGCCAATAAAAGCTTTCCACAGACTCCACGGAGAGAGGGGGAGACTCCTCACAGACAACAGGCGATCACACAACAGCAGCACACACCGAGTCTCTGCCGGGGAAAGAATAGACAACAGTTAGAGCTCTGCATTAAGTCTATGTAGGAGACATGAGCCAAGTGTTTAAGTTAAGCACTGACTCTAAGCAATAAGTATGTAGATCCAGGTTGCAAAACAGCATTCTGGTCACGTTCGTATTATAGAGAAAAGTATCAATAATAAAATACAGGACGATTAGTTCCGGTGAAGGTAAGCGAAGTATTTCAATAACCTTAGTAGGATTGATTGTACTCTGGTCCCTATGATCTTAGTCGCTCTCCAGTTACCAGACCCACACTTAGAAATGGATATGAATTGACTCTAGAGTGGCTTGGGTTCACTATTAAGAGTATTCTCACAGGGGAAGGGAGATTGGCGTAACTCTTTCAGTAGAATGGAATAGGGTTGGAAGTGTAGGCAGGATGAGAGAGGAGGGGAATCGCTCCAAGTGATGACGGCGCTAGTCACTCAAAACGCTCCTGCGTCTCTCGCGAACAGTCTCAGCTGCCAAAACAGTGTAGATTTAGTTCCTGCAACAGCAATTCTGATAAAGACCAGTTGGACGCCCGGCGCACCGAATCAAACACGCCCAGCCGCTGGCAGCTCAGCAAACTATTAAAAGAGTTCAGGATCTGACCGAGGGCACGGGCGACGACCCCCTCAGACACCCACACACGGCCGGCCAGCGTCCGCCGACTGGAGCCGTTACCAGCTCTGTGAAATAGGCAAAATACAGAAAGACTTGTCACGCCCTGCCCGCTTTTGTTTTAGTTTTACCGGCTTGTGGAAAGAGATTTGGAAGCTCGATTTTCAATTCCCAGACATTAAGACGTAATATTCAGAATAATCTTTCCACACTACACACGGACACTCTGCACACTCCATATTAACACACGTGGCTGTTTATTTGCCAGTATTGCTGTGAAAATTTCACGCATAATGTCACTGAGTAGAATTAGCACACACTCTGAGTAAAATTGGGCGCCGTTCGCATCCACCGTGTTCCCTAAACACATGTTGCACACGCATACATACATCGCTCTCCGGGCACTTTACGCGAACGCAGTGTTACATCGCACTGTTACTTGTACAGAGCATACAGGTCATAAAAATGTCCCACACGCATGGAAGAAGCATTATTGTGTACGCTTCGTGCACTTCACTCTTTGCATTCACTGTATTGCTAAGTACACGTCTCAAAGACACGCACAATTATTAATGGAATTCAGTTTTGCATTCTATTGCTGTACACACACACTCGACAACAAGTTCAGAAATACAGACCTCAAAAGCAAATACGCTATAGGAAGGAATGTTGGACTTCCAGCCAGGAGATGCTGCCTTGGAGATATAAGTCAGTTTTGACATTTGCACTGTGCTGGGTGGCTGTGTTTCAACAGTTCACAGCCAGCTTCGGAGTTAGGGAACGCGAAAGAGAAGCGTAGGAGTTGGAGTGAGAATTAAGAAATACGTAAACGCGCCCCCCCGCCTTGAAATGTGCTCCAAAGCACAGTCTCCACACCTCGACTGAGTAAAGTATAAAAAAAACAAGCAATAACAATGTTACATATTACACTAAACTGATTTTGCTTCTCCCTGCGCTCTTTGCTGTACTTAGTGACTTTGCCCCACATGTTCCTGTTGATTTAAGTGTGTAAACGAGCTGATGCCCTGTCCGGGGCTTCCAGTCGGACAGAATACTCTGTGCAGCCAAAAGGAGTTGCAGCCGGGAGGCTCCGTGTAACGTGAATAGGAACTCACTACCGGCTTCCCTTCAACCATGCACAACAGAGGCTGCATTGACAGTGTCATATAATCACCGTATAGCACGACATGAGGCAACATGGCCGGGATCTGTACTGTCCACCCGTTTCCACGCTTACTAGTGGCATTCCTCACAAAGGTGACAGCACACCTCCATGTTCTGTAAACGCCGGAAACTGTTATGATACACAGTAATCGATTATAAATTTACGCTCATCTCAGTTGATTTGAGGCGTTATTTAGAGGAATAAATCTTGATAACAAATTTACTTTGAAATTTGAACTGTTTATCTTTTCTTCCAAATGCTTTTTTTGTTCGTGTTTCATCTGAGTGAAGCTACTGTGAAGATACCTGTGGTTTCTAGGTAGATTTCTATAATTTATTCACAATAAATGAACGTTTAAGTACCAAGCGAATGTCAGTTTTTATTTTGTGGAAGTTTGTCGACTTTGTCGGCAGACTCAAGAGAATACCCAAGTCGTTCCTTTATAATTTTAAAACATTTCTCCCTTTTTCATAACAGACCTGTGGAACAACCAGCAGCTCATCGCAATATATAAAATGGCAGGTGGTCATCGGAAATCAGAAGACTGTATTGGGATTCAGATATTGCAGCGTCATCTCAGTCTAGATCATTTAACATTGTTTTGAAATAAATTTCTTCCAGCTCATCCGAACGCATTTCCTGAGGAGATACTGTGCTACACAGCCTTGATGGTCCCAGATTTAGCTGCTGGCAGAAGAATGACTGTATTGATGTTAGTCACCAAGCAGCGGGGAATAGTTGGATTGGCTCAAGCTCCTGTGTTAAATGGGAAAATATCAACCAGTATCTATTTTCCCATCACTATTCCGTGACCTCTATAGGAAAACGTATGAAGTTTTCCTGCGAATGATGCATCTAACAGCTCTCACTCTCTACATTGTATGTAAGGCATGATATTCAGCTGATGTAACTGGACTTAATCCATTCTTTTGACAATCAAACTTAACACTTTCATTATTCAAGTGGTGAAGTAAATTGTTTTGGCAAGGTTGGCATTTATTGCCAATTGAAAACAAAATAGACAGCACCTGCAGAGGGAAGTAATGCGGCAAGGAACAGGTGAAAGGTCACTGACCTGAATGTTAATTATATTTCTCTTTCACACGTGCCACTGAGCTGCTGAGTAGTGCTAGGATTTCAAAGATAAACCTTATTCATTATATACATATTATAATAATAACCATAATAGAATCAATTAAAGACTATTTGTCTTTTGTTCAACCAATATACAAAAGACAACAAACAGTGCAAATACAAAAATAAATAATAATAATAATAATAAATAAGCAATAAGTATCAAAAACATGAGATGAAGAGGCCTTAAACGTGAATCCATAGGTTGTGGAAACATTTAAGTGATGGGACAAGTGAAGTTGAGTGAAGTTATCCCTTTGGTCAGGAGTCTAATGGCTGAAGGGTAATAACTGTTCCTGAACCTGGTGGTATGAGTTCTGAGGCTCCTGTACCTTCTTCCTGATGGCAGCAGTGAGAAGAGAGCATGTCCTTGGTGGTGGGGGTCCCTGATGATGGATGCTGCTTTCCTGTGACAACTCTTTGTGTAGATGTGCTCAACGGTGAGGAGTTCTTGAACATGGCCCAGTCAACCATCTTGAAGCTATCCCATAGCCGCTCCTTCGCCTCCTGTGACCACCTCTTTGTTGTCCTAACCTCTGAAGCTTTGCTCTCTGCCTGTCTGCAGGTAGGAGAAGGACGGCCAAGTGATCAGAATTACCAAAGTGCGGTGTGGGTGTTGAACAGTAGCCATTCCTTATTTTAGTATAGCAGTGGTCCAGTGTGCTTGGACCTCTGGTGCTACAGGTTACATGCTGATGGGAATTGGGCAGGGCTTTTTTCAAACAAGCCTGGTTGAAGTCCCTGACTACGATCTCAAATGCGTCGGGATGGACCATTTCTTGTTTGGAGACGGCATCATGCAGAATCTCATCTGCTTGATTATAGTTCAATAGTGTTAGTTTATTTTTTTGAAACCATAGCGTAGTTTCTTCCCCCAGGCAGTTAATCTGATCAACCATTCTAGTTAGCCCCCACCCAACCCATCTATTTATTAACCCTAACAATACAGTGCATTGTAAACACCTTAAGATACTCTTTATAATGCTGTTTACATTGTAACTGCATGCTGGTATTTATGTCTCATATACATTTTATTCCATATTCTTACTTTAACTTTACTTTTTATAAGATCTTTATTCTTTAGAATTGTTGAATGTTGTTTTGTTATTGCATGTCTCACCCTGAGCAACACACTACAGCAAATTCTTAATATGTGTAAATGTATATAGTAAGTAAAGATGAGCCTAGTTACTTGATCCATTACCATTTATACGTCCCCTTTCAGTGAAACATCTTGTCTTTGTATGAGGGGCTTCCGTGCCTATTTCAGCTCCTCCGTGTGCAATAATGGAAGGAAGCTAGACTGGGGTCCTTTCCTACAGAGCCTTTGTATTGGCTGCACCAAACGTCAGTACATCCCTCAACATGTACTCCTGCAGGTTTTATTTCAGGTTCCCAGCATCAGTATCACTTTGCTTTTCCCTGGTAGTCCTCAAGTTGATGGTGATGGGCACTGCTTTTAGCACATGGTGGCACACCCTGATGGTACTAGGTAGGAAGTAATAGCTTTGATTCAGCCACAATGAAGAGATAGGGATATATAACACACATAGTTTGTGACTTGGAAATGTTGTCTTGCCATGCTGCTTTTGTCCTTTGAAATGGTGGAAATTAAGTGAGGGGTAGGTTGCCTTGGTGAGTCAGTGCAGTTCATCCTGTAAAGAGCGGATGCGCAGTAGGTGGATGGAACACAATAAATATTTAAGTCGTATATGGAGGTGGTGATAGTATAGGCTGTTGTTGGAACTGAATTCATTCAAGCAATTAAAGTATTCCACATCATGTGGTAAACATAAGAGGCGCTGAAGAGCCAGGAGAGCAGTAACATTGAAGAGACGATATTTGTCGCAAAATTCTCAGCTACTGGCAGATAAATAAATATATGCATTTCCGCTTTAGAGCTACTCAGTGGCTATGTTAGTTTTGAAAGCTGACGACCAGTTTTTAACCATGTGGAAATCATTACTATATAAAGAAATCATAAGGAACAATGATCTCAAACAGCTGAGATGTCCAGAAAAATGCCATGTGTACACCATGTGGAAATCAATAGCACTTTATTTAGAAACTTGCTGATATCTTGGTGTTTTTATTGTGATTATTGATAATTAAATATGTTTGTGAGTGGGTTGCAGAACAAGGAAAATTAATGCTGAATAACTTTAATGGCATTTCATGTTCTGAACTTGGAACAGGTTACAATCATTGATAATTGACATAACTACCAATGAAAAGAAATTTCTGCCCTTGCCCAGAGGAAGAGGTAGCTGCAAAGGGTTGTCATGTAGCTGGAGATGAGGGGTGAACTTAATTTGTCTTTCTTGACAATTTCATTGGAAGTGTCAAATTAAAATCCTGCCAATTACTTAGCATTGAATAGGTAATCACTGGAAGCCTATGAATTGCTCATATATTTCTTGTGTTCTTTAACTTGAGCTGATTTTCATATATGAATCCTGTCTTTACTTATACAGTGTGACAATAACCATTATTATTTAAATTGAAATAATATTATCTGCTAACTTGGTGCAATTAGCCTTGATTTTTCTTATTATATTTAGAAAGGTTAGTTTAGTTAATTTGGACGCTCAGCTAAAGCTTCTCTTCCAAGCTAAATCCAGCTAAATGCCACTGTATATTTTTTCATCCTCTATCAGATAATACATCGCTCTGAATATATCCAGCTTGTAGAATTGTAAGGCTTACTATTTCGTATCATATACTATATAAATTTGTAGTAGTTTATTTTTATTTATTTTTTATTTTTGAAAAAAAATATATGTAATAGACATGTGTCCATAAAGCTTACATTTAGCTTGCATAAAAACTGAAAGAAATTATTGAAATTGTGTTCTGTTTCAAGACTTTGAATTTCTACCACCTAAGATGCCACAGCAAGATCTGGTTTATATTTCTAATTTTGTGAACAAGGCTTTTAAGAAAATGCTAATAGCAGGTTAAATAATGTAAGATCAGAGTCATAGAATCACATAGCAAAGAAACAGGACCTTTTGCCCACTAGACTCACACCAGCATTCGAGCACCCAATTCCACTCTTTCTATTTTAGTCACATCACTTTAAGATGTTCATTTTTATTAAAAAGGTCTTAATTGTTTATGTAGGCTCCAGCAACTTTCTCAGTAAGGCAAGGTTGAAATATTGACAAACATCTCCATCTAGAACTGCTGAGGGGATGATCCATCTCAGCTTTCACTTAAGGCCACCACCAACAATGAAGCAGTCTTCAAACAACTTGTTTCAGTCCATGAGTTGCCAAAAAATAGCTGGCAGCACTGGATGTAGCAAAAGCTATGAGACCAGACAATCACCTTGTTACAGAACTGAAGACAAATGATTAGCTGAGTTGCTGGCCAAGGCGCTTGAATGAATTACAACACTGATATCTACTCTATAATGTGAAAATTGTCCAGGTATGTCCTGTCTATCCATAGAAAGAATATCAAATCCACCTAATTATTCCATCATCAGTCTACTCAAGCACCAGCAAAATGATGCCACTGCTGTTCAACATTCTTTCAAGCTGCATTTAATAATTGATAAATGCTTTTTAGAGGAGGTGATGAAGATGATTAACCATGTCAGGGCAGTCGATGTTGGATACAGGGACTTAAGTAAAACTTTCAACAAGGGTCACTCATGATAGGCTGATCCAGAAAATTAAGGAACATGGAATCCATGGAGACCTTGGATTCAAAATTGGCTTGGCCACAAAAGATAGAGGGTAGTGGTGGAGGGACGATGTTTTGCCTGCAGTTCTGCAACCAGAAGGAAAGTGTAAAGTAAATGGCATGATGCTTAGGAGCAATGATGTACAGGGTGATCTTGGGGTGCAATCCATAGCTCCCTAAACGTGACAATGCAAGTTGATATGGTGATAAAGAAGGCACATTGCATACTTGTTTCTATGGTACTGAGTCATGAAGAAGCTATACAAGGCGTTGGTTAAGCCATATTTGGAGTATTTTTTATTTCATTTCTGGTTGACACATTGCAGGAAGGATGTAGTGGCTTTGGAAAGGATGCAGAGGAATTTTACCAGGATGTTGCCTGGATTAGAGTTTTAGCTATAAGCACAGACTGGACGGACATGGATTGTTTTCCCTGGAGTGTCAGCTGCTGAGAGGCAACCTGATAAAAGTATATAAAATTATGAGAAGCATCAATAAGGTAGATACTGTAGAGCCGTTTAACCAGAAGCTTAAATTCCAATACTAGCCTTAAGGTGAGAGGAGGAAATTTTAGAGGAGATTAATGAAGCGAGAGAGTGGAGGGTGCCAGGGAAAGTGGTGAAACAGCTGTGATAGCAACATTTAAGAGATATTTATACAGACACCTGCTATTTTAGCTTCATAGAGAAAGATAGTAATTTTACTTTGATGTTGTAGACCCAAAGGAGCAAACTCCAAATCCTTTGACTTGCATTGGTATGTCTAGTGTAAGATGTTACAGCATCTTATGGAGCACCAACCAATCAAAGCTCTGTATTACTTCACTAGATTATATAAGCATTGTCAGATACTCAGATTATTAATGACTGCATATACTAAATAATTAGTCGGGTTAACTAATACTGACTGGCTGGCAGGTTCAGCATTTGCTTATCCAGAAGGCACCAAGAAGCAGTATGTATGCTTTGGATTGGAGAACATACGTATGTCGTGGACAATCTTTCCCAGGAAGATTATTCCCTTTGCTCACTGTAACTTGTTTCTTGTCTAAAATAGATGATGATATGATGAATAAAAATGGTCACCCTGGAAGGTCTGCAAGAGAAAACTTCAGAAGAAGTGTGATAAAAGTATGCTTAAGGTTTGGTTATGCAAGGCCAATTCTGTCATGATGCTTTGAATTTAATTAATTATCCCATTCATGCCGAGATTTTCTTTTACTACTTCTGTGACTATGCTCCTTAAGAGCTCAGTTTATAGCTAAACAAATCCATACAAGTGTGTAACAAGCTGATTCACATAAGAAGTTTGGATAAATTATTCTGCTTTACTCAGAGTAAAGACGTTGTGGATAATTTGCTCGTAACTAGCTTGGCACAAATGTGAAAGGGTCAGTTTGACCATCCATTTTTACATCTCCCTCAGAACTGACTCTTCATTGATTTCAATGGGCAGTCAGACTGAACCCATCTGTTTCCTGTTGAGTGGTTAGGTCATAGGGGTCCTTACTGTATTTCAACAGCTCAATTCCTTTGCCATCTAAGATATAATTTTTAATGAACTGCCGGGCTTTAATTGCATATGTATTTAAATAAATTCAAAATGGGGCATTGAAAGTACTCTGAAACCAAATTTATTATTTCACCGTGTGGGTGAGGGAGGGTGGAGGAAATTCAGTGACAGTCGCAGTACAAATAAGTGTAGGTCTTCAAGGGACTGCTGAAGAAATGTAAAACCACTGCTTGCTGTAATTTGTTTCTTGTCTAGAATAGAGGAGAGCAACACAAAGGAAAAATTCCATGGTAGATCTGTTGAAAGAAATAAGACTGAGATATGGTGTAAGACATTTGCCTGCATCAACGAACAATGGCATTCATACTACCAGTAATTATTACTGGTAGTTGCCAAAATAATAACATGGTTTGATTGATACTAAAGGAACGGAGCTGCCAGAAAGTATCTGGAGACCCACCCCTTGCCAGATTGATGACTGCTAAATCGTAATGCTGGTGTTATTTTCATTCATGAAACTGCCACTTTTAATTGTGGTGATGGAAACCCCTATTTGCATAATAAACACGGTTCAATAGAATTAGAAAAATATAAATTCACGCACTGTTTATTTCACATCAGAAAAACTACATTTATGAAGGATAATCCAGTTATGATCAGTGGTCAGTTGAAAACATTAGGTTTATGTGAAATTAGGAAACAATCAAGCACAATTGGCAAAAGTGATGATGGTTATGGCTACATTACGGCTGTACAGTTTACCTTCAACTTGAATAATCAATGTGCATTTGACCTATCACGAATTACAATCAATTGCACACTCATTACTTTAGGTAAGTATACTATTCCCACACAACAAACAAGACACCGAGTGCTCTTAGTGGAGAATCAATACAGTTAAGAGTTAAACACTTACTTTTAACTCTTGTCAATGTTGACTTTCCTAGGGATAATGCTTTTTCCATGTCATTCATTAAAAGATTTGTAATTTGCTTTTGCTTCAAATCCATTAAGAAAAGTGTCCACTTGGAACAGGTTCTAAATTAAGCCACATAAGCACCAATGCAACAAAATCAGATGCCTTTGTATTTCACCTACCCTTATGCTCCTGCTAGAGATGGAAGAAAATTTTATAAAACTGGCAGCTCATACTTGACATGGTATTCTATAGAAAATATTGTACACAGTTTCATTAAAATGTGACCAACCTAAGCTTTGAGTGTATTCCAAAATTATTGAGATGGATGATGAAATCATAGTCAGAAGGTTATGTTTTAAGGAGTGGCTATTTAAAAAAAGACAGGAAGAATACAGGGCAGGAACGAAGAAGGCAGAGAAATTTGTGAAGGAAATTTTGGAACTTAGCGGCAAAAGGATAACCTCCAGGATGAAAAAATTAAAATCGGAGATGTTCAAGAGGTCAGAATTGACTGTCAGAAAGGGAGCCCAAGGGTGGAGGAGTTACAGACATGGGGAATAATTTTGTTTACAAAGATGAGTATTTCAAAACTGAGGTACTGGCAGACGAGGAGCCAATGTAAATTACCAGTCAAAGGTGACAGGTGATTGGGACTTGGTGCGTGTTATGTTTTAAAACAGTGTTGCGAAAGAACAGGTCTTTTGGCCCACGATGTCTGTTCTGAACACGAGGTCAAATGAAAATAAATCTCTCTACATGTGCATGGTCTATATCCCTCCATTCTCTCACACCCAGGTGTCTAGCTAACAGCTTCTTAAACAGCAAGTTCACGTTTGCTTTCACCACACACCCCCTGGCAGTCTGTTCCAAACACCTACCACTCCATGTGCAAAAAACTTGCCTTGCACATCTCGATTAAACTTTCTCTCTCTTACCTTAAATGCATGTTCTCTAGTTCTTGAAACTTCTACCTGAGAGAAAGATTCTGACTACCATAATGAATTCATTACAGACACCTCATAACTTGTCAACTGAGTGTATGTTTATGGTCTTCTGCTGCTACAGCCCATCCACTTCAAGTTTCGACAGGTAATATGCTCAGAGATGCTCACAGCAGTGTTGTAATGCGTGGATATTTGGGCTGCTGTCTCATTCCTGTCAGCTTGAATCAGTTTGGCCATTCTCCGACCTCTCTGATTAACAAGGCGTTTTTGCCTACAGAACTGCTGCCCAATGTATGTTTTTCACTTCGTACCATTTCCTGTAAACTGTATAGACTGTTATGTGTGAAAATCCCAGGAGATCAGGAGTTTCTGAGATACTCAAACCATCCCATATGGCACCAACAATCATTCCACAGTCAAACTCACATAGATCACATTTCTTCCCCATTCTGATATTTTGTATGACCAACAGCTGAACCTCTTAACCACATCTGCATGCTTTTATGCTTTGAGTTGCTGCCACATGATTGGCTAATTAAGTGTTTGAGCAATTGTACAAGTGTACAGATATACCTAATAAAATTACCACTGAGTGTATATACTGTTGTATGTTTTGACAATGTCTATTAAATCCAGAATTCCACAAACCATTGTGTTGTCTGCAATGTGAGCAGCAGAGGTTTGGACAAGCATCTGTTTAAATGGAGACCAGTTCAATCAAAACCGATGAAGTTTAGAGTAAACTAGGGCAGAGTTAAGGGTTTCAGTAGTAGCTGCACTGGAGCAGGGAGAATGGAACAGAGGTACAGAGGTAGAAGTTAACATCCCACACAGTCTGACTCTGTTGGCAAACTGGGCCACTTTAAGATGGCTATCAAGGAAAGAGATGGAATTGTAAAATGTAATATTGAGGTACTGAAAATTCAAAATGAAGAGAGGAACTGTTGGAAATATTCTACAGCTTGGGAAGAATCTGTGCATATCAATTAAGTTAATATGTCAGCTCAATGAACTTGTATCAGAACTTAAATAAAGTAGAAATAAAGTAAGTTTTGAGAAGTAGGGTAATAGAGTGCAGAGAAATCAACAGGAACACAGAAATGGGAAGTTCCTTGGCAGTGTGGAAGCGGAGCAAATTAAGCAAGAAAGGGATGATGGTGTAAGGCATTAGGCAGCTGGAGTTCACATATCCTCTTATCTTCTCAAACACAGGCCATTCCACAAATTTCTTTTATTGATCACCATCAACATTCCTTTCCAGATCTGAGACTCCACAGGCAGCTTGGGTAGAGAATGCCAAAGGTTCCTAAATTGGAAGGGCACCCATATCCTTAAAGAGAGGTTTGATAGTACCATTCAGGATTTAAAATTCCCCAATATTGACTATGAATCCTTCAGTGCCAGGTGTTTAAATGTGGAAGAATTTGTGAGGTGCAATCAGATGTTGTTTTTTTTTTGAGAAAATATTTAATGGCCAATCAAGGATTCAGCCACACAGAACATGGTATTATAAAACAATACTGGCCAGGTGATCATTGTTTCAATTGGAGAGCATTTTGGGAATAGTGATTATAAATAACTGTAAGCTTTCAGATGGTTATGGATAAAAATATTACTAGTCCTTGACTGAACATGCTAAATTGGGGAAAGGCTAATTATGAAGTATTAGACAATAACTAGTGAAAGTCGACTGAGAGCAGTTGCCTGGGGGTAAATCCACATCTGACATGTGTGGTTGTTTATAGGCCACCTGGTTAGAGTTCAGGCCAGCAGGTTGAGGATAGAACGTAAGGGTAGCAAAGTTTGGGAACCTTGAATGACAAGAAGTATTGTAAGTTCAGTCAAAAAGTAAAAGGAAGCATATGTAAAGTTCAGGGAGCCAAGATCAGAAAAGGCCCCTGAGGAATATAAAGAAAGTTTGGAAAGAACTTCGACAAGAAATGAGGAGAGTTAAATAAGGAGAATACCAAGACTTCTTATACATATATTTGGAGCAAGAGGATGGCTAAAAAAAGTAAGTCCATTCAAAGGCGAAATAGGCGATTTGCATGTGGAAGTGAGGTTGTTAATGAGTACTTTGCATTGATAGTAACCAACCAAAGAACCAAGGAGGATGAGGATGAGGATGAGACTAGTAAAGGATATATTGACAATTTAGGACATATTAGGAAGGAGGTGGTTTTAGGTCTCTTGAAAAAAATGTAGTTTTCTCTAAGGCTTGATGAAATAAAACCATAAGATCATAAGACACAGGAGAAAAATTAGGCTGTTCAGTCCACCCAGTTTGCTCTGCCATTTCATCATGGCTGATCCCAGATCCCATGCAACCCTATATACCTGTCCTCCCACCATATCCCTTGATGCCCCAACCAATCAGAAAACTATCAACTTCCACTTTGAATATACCCATGGACTTGGGCCCCACCGGAGTCTGTGGCAGAGCATTGCACAGATTCACCACTCTTTGACTAAAAAAGTTCCTCCTTACTTCTGCTCTAGAAGGTCACTCCTCAATTTTGAGGCTGTGCCTTCTAGTTTTGGAAACTCCCACCAGAGGAAACATCCTCTCTACATCCATCTTATCTAGTCCTTTCAACATTTGGTAGGTTTCAATGAGATCGCCATGCATTCATCTAAATTCCAGTGAGTACAGGCCCAAAGCTGCCAAATGCTCCTCATATGTCAACCCCTTCATTCCTGGAATCATCCTCATGAACCTCCTCTGGACTCTGTCCAATGACAATACATCCTTTTGAGATAAGAGGTCCAAAACTGTGGACAGTATTCCTAGTGCAGCCTGAGTAGTGTCTTATAAAGCTTCAGCATTATCTCTTTGTTTTTATATTCTATTCCTCTTGAAAAATATGTCAACAGATGCATTTGATTTCTTTATTACAGACTCAACCTCTGAATTAACCTTCTGGGAATCTTGCACGAGGACTCCTAAGTCCCTTTGCACCTCTGATATTTGAATTTTCTCTCCATTTAGACAATAGTCTGCACTATTGCTCCTTTTACCAAAATGCATTATCATATATTACCCAACACTGTGTTCCATATGCCAGTTTTTTCCCCATTCTTCCAATTTATCTAAGTCCTGCTGCAATCACATTGCTTTCTCAGCATTACCTAGCCTTCCACCTATCTTCGTGTCATTCATAAACTTTGCCACAAAGCCATCAATTCCACTATCTAAATCATTGACAATCAATGTGAAAAATAGCAGTCCCAATACTGACCCCTGAGGAACACCACTAGTCACTGGCAGTCAAGCTGAAAAGGCCCCGTTTATTCCCACTCGCTGCCTCCTGCCTGTCAGCCATTCCTCTATCCATGTCAGTATATCTCCTGTAACACCATGGATTTTATCTTAAGCAACCTCATGTGAGGCACCTTATCAAATGCCTTATGAAAATCCAAGTAAATGACATCCATTGCCTCTCCTTTGTCCCCACGCTGCTTGTTACTTCCTCGAAAAGTTCTAACAGATTTGTCAGCAAGATTTCCCTTTACAGAAACTTTGGTGACTTTAACTTATTCTATCATTAGTCTCGAAGTACCCCAAAACCTTGTCCTTAATAATGGACTCCAACACTTTCCCAACCACTGAGGATAGGCTAACTGACCTATACTTTCCTCTCTTTTGTCTTCCTCCCTTCTTAAAGAATGGACTGACACTTGCAATTTTGCAGTCCTCTGGGCTTGAAAGATCATGTCCAATGCATCAGTTATCTCTTCAGGAACCTCTCTCAGGGCTCTGGGATGTAGTTCATATGGTCCAGGTGGCTTATGCACCTTAAGACCTTTGAGTTTGCCTCGCAGTTTTTCCATTGTAATAGCAATGGCGCTCACTGCTGCTCCCTGACACTCACAAACCTCAGGCATACAGCTAGTGTCTTCCACCGTAAAGACTGAAGCTAAGTTCCAGAGTACTTACTAAGTTCCTTTGCCAATTCTTTGTACTCCATTATTACTTGACCAGCTTCATTTTCCAGTGGTCCAATATCAGCTCTCACCTCCTTTTTATTCTTTATATAACCAAAATAACTTGCAGCTTTGTATTATCGGCTAGATTGCCCTCTTATTTCATCTTTTCCATTCTTATAGCTTTTTTAGTTGACTTTTGTTGGATTTTAAAAGCTTCCCAATCATCCAATTTCCCACTCACGTTTGCTACCTTATATGCCCTTTCCTTGGCTTTTATGCAGTCCTTAACTTCCCTTAACAGCCACAGTTGCCTAGCCCTGCCATTTGAGAACTTCTTCTTCTGTGGGACATATCTATCCTGCACCTTATGAACTATTCCCAGAAACTTCAGCCACCTCAGTTCTGCTGTCATCCCCACCAGTACCCGCCTCCAATCCATCTGGGAAAGCTCATCTCTCATGCCCTTGTAATTCCCTTTATTCCATTGCAATACTGATACATTTGACTTATGCTTCTCCCTCTCAAATTGCAGTATGAATTCAATTATATTATGATCACTGCCTCCTGAGGTTTCATTTACGTTAAGCTGACTAATAAAATTTGGGTTATTATACAACACCCAATTTAAGATAACCTTTCCCCTAGTCGGCTAGAGCACAAGCTGCTCTAAAGACTCCCTCTCTTGCATTCTGACTCTAACCTGATTTTCCCAATCCCCTTGCATATTGAAGTCCCCCATTACAATTGTGACATTACCCTTATTACATGCCCTTTCCAGCTCCCTTTGCAATCTCAACCCCACTTCTCATAAAGGTTTTTTCCACCCTTGCAGTTTTTTAATTCCACTCATAAAGATTCAACATCCTCTGACCCTATATCACCTCTTTCTAAAGATGTAATTACATCTCTTGTCAATATAGCCACACTATCGCCTATGCCATCCTGCCTCTCCTTTCAATACAAAGTATGTCCTTTGATGTTAAACTCCTAACTATGATCTTCTTTCAGCCATGACTCAGTGATGCCCATGTCATACCAACCAATCTCTAATTGTGCCACTAGTTTGCCCACCTTACGCCAAGTGCTACGTGCATTTGAGTATGGCACCTTCAGTCCTGCATTCTTCGTCCTAATGAATTTTGCCTGTGTGGTACAGCTTAACTCTTTGCTCTGTCTGCAGTTGAACTCAATCATTGGCTACCCAAAAATTTTATATTTCCATTAGCCACAGGCAAAATTCTAGGAGACTGGAGAATAGCCAGACAGACAACTGAGATAACTCAGTAAACTACAAGGCAAGGAGACTTAAATCATTGAGAAGGAAACTATTGGAGAAGATTCTAAGGGACAGGACTTACTCTGATTGGGAAAAGATGAAACTCTGAGGGACGTTCGGTGTGTCTTTATGTGGGAAGGTCTAGTCTCACAATACTGTTTTAATTATTTGACAAAATTAATGAAAATAGGGCAGTCAATATTTTCTACATGGACTAGACTGAAGTACTTGACAAGGTCCCTCATGCTGGGCTGGTGCAGGAGACTAAAGCACGGCGATTCCGTGCAAAATTGGTAAATTGGATAAAACACTGACTTGGTCGGAGATAACAGAAGATAATGGTGGAGGGGTGCTTTCATGACTGGAGGTTTGTGGCCAGAGGTGCTCATTGTTGAAACCTCTCTTCATATTGATAGTCATCAAGGAACGTATGAATGCTGGTGAGACCAGGAGGGATATGTTAAGGAATATATTAATACTTCAGGGCATATTTTTGTTTGTAATATATGTGAATGCACATGAGATCATTAGTAAGCTTGTAGATGACATGAAAATGATGGAAATGTAAATTGTGAGGAAGATTGTTAAATACAACAGAATATAGACCAGCAGGAAATGTGGCAGAGAAATAGCAGATAGAGGATACACATGTACTCTGTCCACAGCGGCCATCTTGAGCTGCTGAATGGGATATTTCAATTCCCCTTCCCATTCCCACATTAACCCATCTCTGATGAGCCCTTCTCCGTTGTCAGGGTGAGGCAAAATGCAAACTAGAGGGAAGTTTCCTCATATTGTGCTCTGGTAGTGTACCACCTCATTAATATGACGATTGAATTCTCCAGTTGCAGTTAAGCTGCATTCCTTGTGCTCTGTCCTCTCTCCTTCGGATCCACGTATGTTGTCCCCTCTCCCACCAACCACAGACTATACCTGCTTCATCTCCTATTCCTTCTCCAAAAAGTTTCCATTTGCCCATCATCCATCCCTTTTTTGGTTCCATAAAGTTCTTTCCTTACTTGTCATATTCCAGCATCTGCAGCTCCACTTATCACCTTCCAGCCTCTGCCCCTATGTACCTCCTCGTCCCCTTAAGACCATAGGACATAGGAGCAAATTAGGCCATTCAGCCCATCAAGTCTGCTCTTCAGCTCCATCACGGCTGATTTATTATTCCTCTTAACCCCATTCTTCTGCCTTCATAACCTATGATGCCTTTACTAATCAAGAACCTATCAACCTAACACACCCAATGACTTGGCCTCCTCAGCCATCTGTGGCAATGAATTCCATAGATTCACCACCCTCTGATTAGAGAAGTTTCTCTTCATCTCCGTTCTAAAGGGATATCCTCATATTCTGAAACTGTGCCCTTCTCCTACTCAGCTTTATTGGCCCTTTTCTTTTCTCTCTACTTCTCTGTGTCTACCTGTAACCCACCATCTTCTGTCTCCCAACTCCACCTCTCTCTTTTATCTGCCCAACCCCAGCTACCTGTCTTCTCAGCTACTTCCACCAATTGCCTGCCAGTCAGTGCCTCACCCCTCCCTCTCGCATCTCCATACTCACTGGCCCAATGCAGTATCATAATCCTAAATGTCAAATAGTTCTTTGCCTCCACAGAAACTGCATGATATACTGAGCTCCACTAGCAGTTTGATTTTTTTTGCATCTGTCTGAACTTATCTTTTCCCTGGAACCCACCCCTACATTCAGTGCCTGACAACTCCATGCACAAACGTTTGTATTTGCAGTCCCAATTGTTAACAGCCTCCCCTTCATCTCCTTCCCTTTTGTAAGTTTAAGTGTGAGTAAGGCTAATCAAGTACTCCTAGGTGTTCTAACCAGGCTTTAATAACAGAACTGCAGATGTAACTCAGTCATTGAGCTCTACAACCCAGAAACCAACTTGTTCATGCTGACCAAATTGTTTATTTGAGCAAGACCCCCCATATCCCTCTAAACCTTATCTATCCATGTACCCTTCTTAGTTAGTTAGGCATCCATTAGTCTCGTGAGACCATGGATTTGCTCCTTGGAAGGTTTCCAGGGCGCAGGCCTGGGCAAGGTTGTATGGAAGACCAGCAGTTGCCCATGCTGCAAGTCTCCCCTCTCCACACCATCGATGTTGTTCAAGGGAAGGGCACTAGGACCGATACAGCTTGGCATTGGTGTCGTCGCAGAGCAATGTGTGGTTAAGTGCCTTGCTCAAGGACACAGCATGCTGCCTCAGCTGAGGCTCGAACTAGCGACCTTCCGATCACTAGACCGACATCTTAACCACTTGGCCACGCGCCAATTTCTAAATGTCTTTTATATATTGTAATTGTTCCCACCTCTTTAGCTTCCTCTGGTAGCTCATTCCATGTACCAACCACCTTTCATGTGGAAAACTTGCCCTTCAGGTCTGTTTTAACTCTTTCTCCTTTCCCCTTAAGCCTACACCTTTCAGCTTTGGACTCCCTGACTCTAGGGAAATTATTGTGACCATTCACCTTACTTATTCTTCTATAAGATTACCTTCAGTGCTCTGTACTCTAGAGGAAAAAAAGCCTCAGCCCATCTTAGAAATCTCAAGTTTAACTCCTCCTTGGGATCAGAAGGAGATTTTCTAGGACCTTTGTGCCAGATTTAAATAATTGGATATACTTAAATTAAAAGTAGCCAATATTCATATTGGGGAAAGGCACCTTTTCAGAGTCCGTGCTTTCCTCTGTACCAATGACCCATATAATTTATTGTTGATAATCTAACAGAACCAATGTAAAGTTATTTGCTGCATGAAAAGTCTGGGATAAACCTCTTGACTTCAAAGTTGTACAAGGCTGCAAGGCACAAGATTGACACCAGGCTCATAAACCCTTACGTGAAACTCTTGACTTTTTTTGCCAACACATGAATACTCAGCTCATGCATCTGCCTGTTAATCTGATATCACTGGTGCCTGAAATGAATTTAGGTAACCATCAATAAAAAACCTGGCAGATAATATGCAGTTTAGCTTACACTGATTCAAATTGATGCCAACCTCTCAACATGTGACGCATTAAATGAAAGAAATTCTCCTTTGAACAAAACATCACAGTTCCATTTTCTTAAAAGGCATGAACAGGTTTATTGTTCACACAATAAGATTTAATAAAGCATAAAACTTCCAGTAAAAAATGTTCAGATCATTTCACCCCATTATAATGTAATGATTTTGATAGACAATTAGCTTCTCAACACATCTGCTTGTCATTTTCCTCTGTTTGTTTGTTTTAATATTATATTTCTGCTCACCATCTTTTTAATCAAGAGGAACATTTCTCTTTTCCCAACTCCTATCAACAATCTGAAAGAAAATTGAGTAAATAGTGCAAGAATGTGTGAGGAAAACTACTTTTTCGTTGATTGGAAGAGAAAGCCAGACAGACCCAGCTGGAGGAATTTCAAAGCTCGTCATATTTTTGATCAAAAGGAAAAGTTGATTAGGCATGCAGTATTTATAAGAGTGATATCATTAACTAACATAAGACAACATTCCCCATTTGGTCTATGAATTGAATCTATCACCCTCTGATGCACACATATTAAAGATTGTGCTGATGCATAAGAAGAACCAAGCAGCAATTTCAAAAAGTGATTCCCTTTTTCTTAAATAACGGTCAATGTTACTGTCAGACAGATTTGATTTTACTGATACAGGCAATGAATCTCACGATGGCCTGGAATGATAATACACAATAATATGTTTAATGGCTATTTCTAGTCAGATGCTTAAAAACTAAGGCTTCTGGTAAGTTCATAAAATATGTTCTGTAACTTTACATTTTAGTACACCATTTGTCTTTGAAGGTATTTTAGAAGAAAGCAATTGCTTAGTCTGTTTATTTCACAGGCATAACATTTGAGAAAACCATCATTCTTACAAATATAAAACACACAAATTCTGGAATCACTGTGCTGATGACTTATGTTAAAATTAAAGAGGAGCCTCAGGGTTATGAATGGTCAAATGCCTGGCACTTCCTTCTGGCACTATTTTAGTCAAGAAGCCATTCTGTTTAAAATAAATAGATTAACACCTGCATTAAAATAACAGAGGGATGCTAGAAAAACACATTAAGCATTTATACGCTAATATCACCAATGATAATTTCTATACCACAATGTCATACTGAGTACAGAAATACTTAGTGAAGTCTTCAGCTATGATAATAGAGCATCAGTAACAGATGTATAAAAGCAATCACTTCAGTTACATTGCTCTTATAAATTACACTAGTTAAATCGAGCCACAATATTTATTTATTCAACAGCAGGGCTGTAACACCAAGCTGTCAACATTTATTTAAGGCATTAGGCCGTACACTGTATATCTATCCTAATTATAAGTCTCCCACCCTTTCGCAGTCTCACATTTATTTAGTTTTCCTTCCCACATGCATGGAATTTACTGTTACGTTCTGTCACTGTTTTATCTCTTTCGTTTTCCCACTATGATCTTTCTGCAATGAGCATATAATTGATTTTTCACATTTCTTATACATTCACCAACAGTTTACACCTAAAAGTTATCTGTTCCAGTATATCCTTGAAATAATTGACTCTTCCAGGGCCATAGAAGAAGTGTGCTCAGATGGTCACTAGGAGTTTGAGACTCAGTAGATTATAAAGAAATGCTATTCAAAATAGTGAGCATTAGCGTTACTTTGAGAAAATGCATCTTCCAATTGATTCCGTTGAAAATGTACAGAAAATAGATTTTTAGTGACTAAGATAATCAGCGATCTGGAGTCCTGACACTCAAATGGGAAGCAGCTCAGAAAATTGCTTTGCAGACCTGTCCTGGAGCCATGATTGTTTTTCCAACCATGGTTCCTCACAGTGAAAATGCAATTTGTTATTGCCCTGTGTAAATATTAGCAAACTAATACTTGGTATGTTTGGATGTTTTGTCTGCTGCTTTAATATATTGGTTAATAAATTTTTGAAAGTACTGGTAAAAAGACAATTAGTAAATAGTGTATAAGATGATGAGAGGCATTGATCATGTGGATAGTCAGAGGTTTTCTCCCAGGGCTGAAATGGCTAACGCGAGTGGGCACAGCTTTAAGGTGCTTGGAAGTAGGTATAGAGGAGATGTCAGGGGTAAGTTTTTTATGCAGAGAGTGGTGAGTGCGTAGAATGGGCTGCTGGCGACAGTGACGGAGGTGGATACGATAGGGTCTTTTACGAGACTCCTGGATAGGTACACGGAGCTTAGAAAAACAGAGGGCTCTGGGTATCCCTAGGTAATTTCTAAAGTAAGTACATGTTCGGCACAGCACTGTGGGCTGAAGGGCCTGTATTGTGTAGGTTTTCTATGTTTCAATGTTTCTATGTAAATGCTCAGAATACGTTAGCTAATATGTGAAAAAGACATCTAGAGTTTAAAAGGTGCATTTACTGGAATTTATTGTTTCATATTTCTGGCTCTCTACTCAAGAGATTATTCCTATAGTACCTTTACTTTTATTTGGCTTATTTCTCTCAGATGTAGCAACAGTGCTGACAGCTTTTATTGCTATTCTTAAATGTCCTTGAGACATGGTGGAAAACAACTCTCTTGAAATGCTGCACGACAACAGCAAAAGCTAGTCATACAGTACTGGAGGCAGGGATCCATAGGGAAGAACCCATGTTAAATTTAAAAGTCAACATCATATGTAGCTTGGATGAGAATTTAGAGATAGTTACGCTCCTGTAGACCCATGCCCTTGTCCTTCTGAGTGGTGAATACTATGAATTTCTTAAGTGTTGTATTAATTTCTCTTCAATTATATCTGTGCATACAAATAAAAAATGCACATTTGAAGCAAAATAACTGTATCCACCTCAGAATGATGAGCATCTTGCAAGCTAATTTGTTTGCTGTTTTCACGGACACACCCAGGGATTTCTAAGGAGCAATGTAGCAAACGATCTTGGTCACGTGAAATCACTGAACACTAGATTTCTTTTTTACATTAATACATATTTACAGCTTTAGAGCTTACTGCTCTAAAAAAATTCTATTGAACTACAATAATGATGAAGGATCCTTCACCAGAATCATAACATTGAGCACAGAGTACATCACAGGATCAGGCCCTTTGGCCCACAATGTAGTGCTGAACTAATTAAGCTCATAATTAAATGCCAAAATAAAATAATCCCTTCTGCCTACACAATGTTCATATCCCTCCAGTTGTTCCACATTCATGTGCCTATCAAAGAGCCTCTTAAATGCCCCTGTCATATTTGCCTCCCCAACTACCCTGGCAGTGCATTCCAGACTCCTAATACAGGCTCCCTCACATCACCTTTGAACTTTCCCCTCTCACCTTACTATTAGACATTCTAAACCCGAGAAAAAGATGTGACTCTATTTATACCTCCCATACTCTTATAAGCTATTATCAGGTCTTCCCTCAGGCCCCACTGCTCTGGAGAGAACAAACCAAGACTGCTTAATCTCTTCTCATAGCACCTGCCTTCCAATCCAGGCAGTATCATAGTAAACCCCTTCTGCATTCTCTCCAAAGCCTCCACATTCTTCCTTTTTTCTTGTGTTCCTGATGCTCTACTACTTTGTGAAATTATGTAGAATGAAATGAATTGGGATCATCCAGGCCATGCTCTCTTCTCACTGTTACCATCAGGAAGAAGATACAGGACCCACAGCACCAGGTTCAGGAACAGTTATTACCCCTCAGCCACTGGGTTCAGGAATAGTTATTACCCCTCAACCACCGGGTTCAGGAATAGTTATTACCCCTCTGCCACTGAGTTCAGGAATATTTATTACCCCTCAACCACCGGGTTCAGGAATAGTTATTACCCCTCAGCCACTGGGTTCAGGAATAGTTATTACCCCTCAACCACCGGGTTCAGGAATAGTTATTACCCCTCTGCCACTGAGTTCAGGAATATTTATTACCCCTCAACCACCGGGTTCAGGAATAGTTATTACCCCTCAGCCACTGGGTTCAGGAATAGTTATTACCCCTCAACCACCGGGTTCAGGAATAGTTATTACCCCTCTGCCACTGGGTTCAGGAATAGTTATTACCCCTCAACCACTGGGTTCAGGAATAGTTATTACCCCTCAGCCACTGGGTTCAGGAATAGTTATTACCCCTCAACCACTGGGTTCAGGAATAGTTATTACCCCTCAGCCACCGGGTTCAGGAATAGTTATTACCCCTCTGCCACTGGGTTCAGGAATAGTTATTACCCCTCAGCCACTGGGTTCAGGAATAGTTATTACCCCTCAACCACCGGGTTCAGGAATAGTTATTACCCCTCAACCACTGGGTTCAGGAATAGTTATTACTCCTCAGCCACCGGATTCAGGAATAGTTATTACCCCTCAACCACCGGGTTCAGGAATAGTTATTACTCCTCAGCCACCGGATTCAGGAATAGTTATTACCCCTCAACCACCAGGTTCAGGAATAGTTATTACCCCTCTGCCACTGGGTTCAGGAATAGTTATTACCCCTCAGCCACCGGGTTCAGGAATAGTTATTACCCCTCAACCGCCGGGTTCAGGAATAGTTATTACCCCTCAGCCACCGGATTCAGGAATAGTTATTACCCCTCAACCACCGGGTTCAGGAATAGTTATTACCCCTCAGCCACTGGGTTCAGGAACAGTTATGATTCCTCAGCCACCGGGTTCGGGAACAGTTATTACCCCTCAGCCACCGGGTTTAGGAATAGTTATTACCCCTCAACCACCGGGTTCAGGAACAGTTATTACCCCTCAGCCACTGGGTTCGGGAACAGATATTACCCCTCAGCCACTGGGTTCGGGAACAGTTATTACCCCTCAGCCACTGGGTTTAGGAATAGTTATTACCCCTCAACCACCGGGTTCAGGAACACTTATTACCCCTCAGCCACTGGGTTTAGGAATAGTTATTACCCTTCAACCACCGGGTTCGGGAACAGTTATTACCCCTCAGCCACTGGGTTCAGGAATAGTTATTACCCCTCAGCCATCAGGCTCTTGAACCAGAAGGAATAACTTCACTCACCCCAACACTGAACTGTTCCCACAATCTATGGGCTCACTTTCAATGACTCTTCAACTCAGGTTCTCAATATTTATTGCTTATTTATTTATTACTACCATTCTGCTTTTTTTGCTGTTTCTTTGTACTTACTCTGAATACCCGCAAGTAAATGAATCTCAGGGTTGTATATGGTGACATATTGTATACTGTGTGTACTTTGACAATACATTTACTTTGAACATTGAAGATTGGTCTCAGAGGTGGTGAAGGACACAGAAGCTTGGCTTAAGGAGGGTCAAAAAGCTTTAGACTTTCGTTCTACATAGAACATAGAGTAGTACAGCACAGTACAGGCCCTTTGGCCCACAATGTTGTGCCGACCCTCAAACCCTGCCTCCCATATAAGCCCCCACCTTAAATTCCTCCACATACCTGTCTAGTAGTCTCTTAAACTTCACTAGTGTATCTGCCTCCACCACTGATTCAGGCAGTGCATTCCACGCACCAACCACTCTCTGAGTAAAAAACCTTCCTCTAATATCCCCCTTGAACTTTCCACCCCTTACCTTATAGCCATGTCTCTTGTATTGAGCAGTGGTGCCCTGGGGAAGAGGCGCTAGCTATCCACTCTATCTATTCCTCTTATTATCTTGTACACCTCTATCATGTCTCCTCTCATCCTCCTTCTCTCCAAAGAGTAAAGTCCTAGCTCCCTTAATCTCTGATCATAATGCATACTCTCTAAACCAAGCAGCATCCTGGTAAATCTTCTCTGTACCCTTTCCAATGCTTCCACATCCTTCCTATAGTGAGGCGACCAGAACTGGACGCAGTACTCCAAGTGTGGCCTAACCAGAGTTTTATACAGCTGCATCATTACATAGCGACTCTTAAACTCTATCCCTCTACTTATGAAAGCTAACACCCCATAAGCTTTCTTAACTACTCTATCCAGCTGTGAGGCAACTTTCAGGGACCTGTGGATGTGTACCCCCAGATCCCTCTGCTCCTCCACACTACCAAGTATCCTGCCATTTACTTTGTACTCTGCCTTGGAGTTCCTTCCAAAGTGTACCACCTCACACTTCTCCAGGTTGAACTCCATCTGCCACTTCTCAGCCCACTTCTGCATCCTATCAATGTCGCTCTGCAATCTTGGACAATCCTCTACACTATCTACAACACCACCAATCTTTGTGTTGTCTGCAAACTTGCCAACCCACCCTTCTACCCCCACATCCAGGTCGTTAATAAAAATCACGAAAAGTAGAGGTCCCAGAACAGATCCTTGTGTGACACCACTAGTCACAATCCTCCAATCTGAATGTACTCCCTCCACCACGACCCTCTGCCTTCTGCAGGCAAGCCAATTCTGGATCCACTTGGCCAAACTTCCCTGGATCCCATGCCTTCTGACTTTCTGAATAAGCCTACCGTGTGGAACCTTGTCAAATGCCTTACTAAAATCAATGTAGATCACATCCACTGCACTACCCTCATCTATATGCCTGGTCACCTCCTCAAAGAACTCTATCAGGCTTGTTAGACATGATCTGCCCTTCACAAAGCCATGCTGACTGTCCCTGATCAGACCATGATTCTCTAAATGCCTATAGATCCCATCTCTAAGAATCTTTTCCAACAGCTTTCCCACCACAGACGTAAGGCTCACTGGTCTATAATTACCCGGACTATCCCTACTACCTTTTTTGAACAAGGGGACAACATTCGCCTCCCTCCAATCCTCCGGTACCATTCCCGTGGACAAGGAGGAGAAAAAGATCCTAGCCAGAGGCTCAGCAATCTCTTCCCTCACCTCGTGGAGCAGCCTGGGGAATATTCCGTCAGGCCCCAGGGACTTATCCGTCCTAATGTATTTTAACAACCAACACCTCCTCTCCCTTAATATCAACATGCTCCAGAACATCAACCTCACTCATATTGTCCTCACCATCATCAAGTTCCCTCTCATTGGTGAATACCAAAGAGAAGTATTCATTGAGGACCTCGCTCACTTCCACAGCCTCCAGGCACATCTTCCCACCTTTATCTCTAATCGGTCCTACCTTCACTCCTGTCATCCTTTTTTTCTTCACATAATTGAAGAATGCCTTGGGGTTTTCCTTTACCCTACTCGCCAAGGCCTTCTCGTGCCCCCTTCTTGATCTTCTCAGCCCCTTCTTAAGCTCCTTTCTTGCTTCCCTATATTCCTCAACAGACCCACCTGATTCTTGCTTCCGAAACCTCATGTATGCTGCTTTCTTAACTTATGTTGTGCTCTGGCATCATTAAGAACATTCTAAGAGCATCTTCCTCCTATTAGTTATTTAATTGTTCTTCAGAATTGAGAGTGGATTTGACATGAATGCATATGCCTTACTTAACCAGGATCAATCCCTCGATGCCATTTATAGCAGTATGAAAAATATGCCAAGCTATCAGATTTCAGGCAGAAGGGGAATGCCTTTCTGTCGCTACTGATGGCCAATATTGTTAGAACTGTTTATGCTGCTCTGAAGTTGTCACATTTTGTGGTATAGTTACTTAGGAATGGAACCAACAACCTGTCGCGCAGCATTTGGAAACCACCCTCAAGGAATGACTGCAAGGATGGTGCAGTGTTCTCTCCTACCACCCAATTTTCCCTTCCGTGTTGCTAGTCTATCAAGACCCAATGCAGCCAGCTATGAAAGCTATTAACCAGTCGATATTGGTGTTCCTGCAGCTCGTGGTGATAGACCCTGAAGACTCCATCCAGATTATGTGACGTGCCATACAAATCCTTCCAAAACACAGTATTATTGTTTATTTGCACAGTTTAGCTTCTTTTGCAGATTGGTTATTTGTCAGTCTTTGTATGTTTATGTAGAGTTTTTGTAAATTTATTTATTTAGAAATATAGCATGGTGACGGGCCCTTTCATGCCCATTGGGTGCTGCCCAATTACACCATGTGACTAGTTATCCTACAAACCAGTTCAGTTTTGGAATGGGAGAGGAAGCTGAGCACCTAGAGAAAACCAACATGGTCACGGGGAGTACAGATTCCTTACAGACAGTGACAGAATCGAACCTGGGTTGCTAGCACTGTAATATCATTACGCCAACGGCCAGGCAATGATTGCACCCCAAGTTCTATTGTATTTCGTTCTTTTCCCTGTAAATGCTTACAAGAAAATGAATCTCAATATAATATAGAGTAACATTCACTTTGAACTTTAGACTTTCTGAACCTTGATTTTTCAGCTGAGAGAGGACAACAAATTATAATAGCTAGGGGATTTCTATAGAATTGATTTGAGGACATGAAAGCTTGTGAGATTTGGAATCTCTACTTTGCTAATCACTATTTTGGTTTTAATTTGCACCTCTTACATTTCTTCTTGTAACTTATAGTCTTTTTTATGTATTGCACCATACTGCTGCTGCAAAACAATGTATTTCAAAACTTACAGTACTTCAGTGATAATAAACCTGGTTCTGATTCTGAATCCATACTGACAATGCCCTAGGGCATTTCTTCCTGACTCTACAAGACTGCTACCTCTATTGTTCTGCTTCCACATGCATGGAAGGCAATGGACAATCTATGATCTTTCTCTCCATTCTAAATTGATCTTTTCGACTACAGACCCATACGTTAAATAAATGTAGAATAAGAGTGAAATTTAGCCAGGTACCAGTGCCAGGAAGCTTGCATTAACCTAGATAAATTTGCTTTATTTTGATGTCTGAAGGTTAACTTTATTTAATTTTTTGCTTGGCTTAATGCAATAGATAGATAGATAGATACTTTATTAATCCCAAGGGAAATTACCATGTTACAGTAGCGTTGCAAGTGCAAAGATATAAATATTAGAAGAGAAGTAGAAAGAATAAAAAATAAGTCACTTCAAATAGGTGAGGGGTCATCATTGCCCCAGCTATAGGTTGACTCATTATAGAGCTTAATGGCCGAGGGTAAGAATGACCTCATATAGCGCTCTTTGGAGCATCACAGTTGTCTTAGTTTATTATTAAAAGTGCTCCTCTGTTCAGCCAAGGTGGCATACAGAGGGTGAGAAACATTGTCCAGAATGGCCAGGATTTTCTGTAGGGTCCTTTGTTCTACTACAGCCTCCAGTGTGACCAGTTTGATGCCAGCCTTTCCAATCAGTTTATTGAGCCTGTTGGCATCATCTGTGTTGATGCCATTGCTCCAGCACACCACTGCATAGAAGATTGTACTGGTGACCACAGACTGGCAGAATATGTGAGCAATCAGTGCTGGTTTAATGGAGACACAAGTGATTCCACAGATACTGAAAATCTTGAGCAATACACGTACACAAAATGCTGGGGGGTCTCAGCAGGTCAGGCAGCAGTTGTGGAGGAAAATAAGCAGTTGACATTTCAGGTTGAGACCCTTCAATGGGACTAGAAAGGTAGAAGGCAGAAGCCAGAATAAAATAGTAGGGGGAGGGGGATGAGCAACATTAGCAGGTAATATGTGAGTCCAGGTGAGAGAGGGAAGGTTGGTAGGAGGGTGGGGGGGAAGGAAAGAGAAGAATGTGAGAAGCTAGGAGGTGATAGTTGGAAAAGGCAAAGGGCTGATGAAGAAGGAATCTGATAGAGGACAGTAGACTATGGAATAAAGAGAAGGGGATATGGAACCAATGGGAAGTGCTGGGCAGATCTCGAGGACAGAGAGGGAAGGAGAAGGCAGATGGAGACTATCAAGATAGTATATGAGTTGTTGCTCCTCCAAGCTGCCTCTAGCCTCATTATGGCAAAAGAAAAGGTTGCAGATAGACATGTCAGTGTGGGAATGGGAAATGATATTGAAATGGGTGGCCTCAGGAGATCCTGGCTGTTGCAGCGAATGGACCAGGGGTGGTCAAAGAAGAAGTCCTCCAATCTGTTCTGGGCCTCAATGATGTAAAGAAGGCCACACCGGGAGGACTATTTAGGGTCTTGAATGGTGGTGAAGAATGAAGTGTAGGGGCAGATATAACAATTAGCATGGTTGCAGGGATAAATGCCAGTTGGGAAATGAGTGGGGAGGGATGAGCTGACAAGGGAGTGGTAGAGAGAGAGAGAGAGAGAGAGAGAGAGAGAGAGAGATACCTGGTAGTGGGATCCCAATGGAGATAGCAGAAGTTGCAGAGAGTGATAGAGTGATGTGTTGGATGAATATTACTGTTTGATTTTAGATGCATTTGTACCCCACAGGACATGCTTGGAATTCAAATGTAATTTTATGGTGTAGTTATTCCAGACTGTAACTATTAATCTGTTATCATTTGTCATTGATTTATCTGCTTTATTTCTCTTCCTGTTCTCCAGGGCTCTTTTGTTGAATTAGGAATAATTGTTTCTATTCGAAGTAAACTCTTTTTTCAGGCATCTAACAGAGCTAAGTATAAAACTTCATCAGTTCAATGAGGGGTAAAGGGATTAACGACTATTTATATATTATATTTTTACATACATCCACATGCACACACATACAGAAAGCTATTACGACCGTCACAAGAATTTTAATAGTCTGACGAGAACTCATTTAAAAGTCAAGCATTACTAATGCACGAGAACATGTCCTGCCAAAGGTGAATATTCATATATTCAGTGTCTCAGCAATGACTTTTAACCTTGCTAGTATCGAAAGTGAATTTATAAAGTATCTGATGAAGTTACAAGATCATTTGTTATCTCTGTTAAGTCCTTAATTAGACCAATCCATCAATAGTAAGCCCAGAGATAAATATTCCTCTTAATATTTTAAAGAAAAATGTACAACATGAACTAATGGCTCCCTGGCACCACTCATTGTTACCCCTTTCATTTATAATGCATTACAAGAACTACCTGACAGGAAAATGAGATGGTCACTAAGTGACATCCAGACTCATCTACAGAAATGAAAAACATTAAGAAATAGCAGAAAAGGGAAAAAGAGTAATGTGTAGTATAAATTGTATATTGGTTGTGAACTGTATTTGTTTCTTTAAGACGAACCTTCTTTGAGGACTGTGTCACGTTTCTAACTCTCTGTAAGATGCAAAAATATTTATAGCAAGTTCCAAAGGGGCATTCTTTGAGGAGTCAGGAAATAAAGGAGATGTTATTTGTGTTGAAATGTGTTTGTCTCATGCGTTTGTAAAAGATAGCGGATTTTGCTCAATACATCATGGGCACGTCCCTCCTCTACCCATCAGTAGATTCTATAAGAAACATCGCCTCAATCTGGCTACGCCCTTCATCAAAAATCCCCACCTCCAGTCCATACCACTTCCTTGAAGCTATCATCAGTAAGGGGGTAGAAAATCCTGAAGTTTCACACCCACAGGTTCAGGAACAACTGCTGTACTTCCCTTCAACAATTTCATTTTTGAACTGCGTTTGTAATTGGCACAAACCTAATCACAGCATTTAGCAACAATATGATCACTTTGACCATTCTGTAATAAAATTAATCTTATTAGAATTGGGCTCTTTATTGTAAAATTTAGAAACATAGAAATGCAGAAAACCTACAGCACAATACGGGCCCTTCGGCCCACAATGCTGTGCCGAACGTGTACTTACTTTAGAAATTACATGGCTTTCTATTTTTTAAGCTCCATGCACCTATCCAGGAGTCTCTCAAAAAGACTTGTGTTTAATTTATGTCTAATTTGTGTTTTTTTGTGTAAATATTGCTTAAATGATGCTATATGCCTTTGATGCTGCTGCAAGAGCTTCATTGTACCTGTGTGCTCATGTAGTTGGGCATATGACAAAAACTCAACTTTGACTTTGAACACACACTGACAATGAGAATAGGATGACAGAGAATCACAGCTATGACAACTGACAACCTTATTCTGCTTTGCAAGTCTCCTTAAATCAAAATGAAATGAGGTGGAAATGAGGGAGAAGCAGCCCAAATCATCACACAGATCAGCATCTCCACCATTAACTCTGTCTTGGAAAGCAGTGTACATCTTTAAGGACCCCTCCCACCCCAGTCATTCTCTCATCTCCCCTCTCCGATCAGGCAGAAGATACAAAAACCTGAGAGCATGAACCATGAGACTCAAGAACAGCTCCTGTCTCATTGTTATCAGTCTCTTGGTGGACATCTCTTATGCTAAATAATTGGTATTGGTATATTATTATCACTTGTTCCAAGACACAGTGAAAAACCTTCTCTTGCATACTGTTCATACAGATCAAACAATTACACAGTGCATTGAGCTAGAATAAGGAGAAACAATAACAATGCAGAATAAAATGTAAAAACTACCAAAATGGTGCAGTGTAGGTACGTGACATAGCGCAAAACCATAACAAGACACTATTGATTGTGAGGTCAAAGGTCCATTTTGTCTTACAGGAGGTCTGTTTAAGAGTCTGATTACAGTAAGATAGAAGCTAACCTTGAGACTCTCAGGCTTTTGTACCTTTGGTCTGATGGGAGAGGGGGTGAAGAGAGAATGTCTGAGCAAGTAGGGTCTTTAATTATACTGGCTGCTTTATTAAGGCAATTAAAAGATAAGCCAGAGTTCATAAAGGTACTGAGCTGTGTCCACACCTCTCTGCAGTTTCTTCCGGTCACATGCAGAGCAGTTGCCAACCAAGTTGTAAGGTGTCCAGAAAGAATGCTTTCTATGGTAAGGGTCGATGGAGACACGACAGAGGCAGAGCTGCAGTCAATGAACAATATTCTGACGTACTGTATATATCTTTACTGTCTAAATGCTCCTGGGATGAGTATAGGGCCAGAGAGATGGCATTCACTGTACACCTGTTTTAGTGGTAGGCAGATTGCAGTAGGTCAATGTTGTCTGGAGCTTCAGGATGGTTGATGACAGGGCTACTGGGCAGTAGTCACTAAGGCATGCTATCTTGGGTATGGTGATGATAGAGGACTTCCTAAAGCAGGAGAGGACCACAGCCTGAAGCAGGGAGAAGTTAAAAATGTCTGCAAGTACTCTCACCAGCTGATCCACACAGGAACTAAGGACACAGTGAAGAACACTATCAGGGCCTGATGCTTTGTGCAGGGTCACACTCCGGAAAACTGATCTACATCTGCAACAGTGGCTGTAGACACAGATGGACTGGAGACCGTCAGGGTGGGTGGTGACACATCTGTCCCCTTCTATACAACACGTGCTCAGAATTTATTAAGCTCATTGGGGAGGAACTGGCAATGCTGCGTGACTTTGTTTTGTAATCCTTTATAGTCTGTACACCCTGTCACAGCTGACGGCTGGACTGGGAAGCAAATTTCTCTTAGCATCAATGATAACCTAACAGAGGTCATATCGAGGTGAGGCAACACAACTGCAAATTTGTTGGAAGTCACCTATTGTATCCAGTGCTCCCGATATGGCCTCCTCCACATTAGTGCGACCCGTCATAAATCAGAAGGCTGCTTCATGAAGCACTTCCGCTCCATCCCCCAAAAGTGGAATTTCCCGGGGGCCAACCACTTTAATTCCTATTCCCGTGCACGTTCCAATATGTCAGTCCATGGCCTCCTCTTTTGCTATGATGAGGCTACTCTCAGGATGGACGAGCAACACCTTGTAATCCATCTGTCTAGCCTCAAACCTGAATGTAGGAACATCGATTTCTCTGTATGGTAATTTTGCTTCTTTCTTTTTTTCTTTTCCCCTCTCCCGTCCCTTTTCTTCTATCGCCCACTGGCCTCTTATCTCCTCTCCTCACCTCAGAGCTCGAAAAAAGCGACGAAACGGACTTCTAAGATCATAAACCAGCAGGTTGTTTTTACGTCTCCTGCTCGCTGTGAAAATGGGGGACACCTCCCTCTCCCTTGCCAGGGAGAGAGAGAACCTGTGGTTTGTTGAATTTTGGATGAAATGCGAGGCCTTTGGGGTAACTTTGGTCTGTGTCTTTGCTATGGTTCAATGATGGTACCGATGTGCATTTTTTTTGCTGGGTGGGGGGAGGGGGGACTGTTGCTCACTGCCGCTTATGCACGGGAGGGGGGAGCCGGGGAGGGGACTTTGGGGTTCTCACGTTTAACTGTCGCTCATTCTTTGGGGCACTTTTCTGTTTTCGTGGATGTTTGTGAAGAAGAAGCATTTCAGGATGTATATTGGATACGTTTCTCTGACATTAAATTTGACCTTTGAACCTATCACCTCCCCATTGTTTATTCATTTCCATAGATGCTGCCTGACCTGCTGAGTTCCTCCAGTGTTTTGTGTGTGTTACAGAGGTCATATCTTGATTTCTTGTAAAGGTCAGGGTCATCCAATTGAACTTCAGGATTACCTGATGAACACTTGATCTTTCAGTCTACCTCACTGTAGCTCTTTTGCACTTTATTTGTCCACCTACGCAGCATTTTCTCTGTAGCCGTTACACTGGATTCTGCATTCAGTTTTCTTTTTACTACAGTACCTCCATGCAATAATGTACAAAACGATCTGTCTGGATGGCACATAAAACAAACGTTTTTCACTGTATCTGATTGCCTGTGACAATAATTAATTAATACCAAATACCAAAAAGGTACTGTTGCAAAATCTACTGAGGTTGGGAGAGACTAGAAATAGGGTGAAAAGTGAAATGTTTAAGGGCAACATGTGGGGGGGGGGAGGAATCTTCTTCACTCAGAGTGTGGTGAGAGTGTGAAATGAACTGCCAGCGGAAGTTGTGGATAAATTTGGATAGGTACATGGATGGGAGGGGAATGGAGGGCTATGGTCCGGGAGCAGATTAATGGGACTGGGCAGATTTATAGTTTGGCTTGGACTAAACGGGCCAAAGAGTCTGTTTCTGTGCAGTAGTGGACTATGACTCAACTCTAAAATAAGTTAATGAAACACCCTCACACTGCTGGAGTGCTAGTCAGTATAAAATGGCAGAGCGGTCTTGGACCAGGTATATTGGAAATCATGGAGACTCAGACCAATTCCTATAGCCCTCCAATTCACAAATTAGAAGACCATAAGAGATAGGACTAGAATTAAACCATTTGGCCCATCGAGCCTGCTCAGCCATTTCATCTTGGCTGACATCACACATCAAAGTTGCTGGTGAACGCAGCAGGCCAGGCAGCATCTCTAGGAAGAGGTACAGTCGATGTTTCAGGCCGAGACCCTTCGTCAGGACTAACTGAAGGAAGAGTTAGTAAGAGAGGTTAAATTTGACCTTTGAACCTTTGAACCTATCACCTCCCCATTGTTTATTCATTTCCATGTATGGTGCCCTCTCTTAATAACTCTTCCTTCAGTTAGTCCTGATGAAGGGTCTCGGCCTGAAACGTTGACTGTACCTCTTCCTAGAGATGCTGCCTGGCCTGCTGCATTCACCAGCAACTTTGATGTGTGTTGCTTGAAATTCCAGCATCTGCAGAATTCCTGTTGTTTGCGTCATCTTGGCTGATGCAGTTTCCTTCTCAGCTCCCCAATCTCCAGACTTCTCACCCTGTCGCTTCATGGCCTGATTAATCAAGAATCTATCAATCTCTGCCTTAAAGATACCCAATGACTTGGCCTCCACAGCCACATGTGGCAACAAATTCCACAAATTTACCACTCTGTGGCTAAAGAAATTCCTCCTCATCTCCATTCATAAAAGAACACTTGACTATTCTGAGACTGTGTCCTCTGGTCTTTGACTTCCCCACCATAGGGAATATCCTCTCCATATCCACTCTATCAAAGCCTTTCAACATAGCTAGGTTTCAATGAGGTCACCCCTCATTCTTCTGAATTCCAGTGAATAGAGGCCTACAACCATTAAATGCTCCTTATATGACAAGATTGTCAATCCAAATCATTTTTGTGAACCTCCTTTGGACCCTCTCCAATGCCAACACATCCTTTCTTAGATAAGGGGCCCAAAACTGCTCACAATACTCCAAGTGAGGCCTCAACAGTGCTTTATAAAGCCTTAACATTACATCCTTACTTTTATATTCTAGTCCTCTTGAAATGAATGCTACTATCAAAATTGCCTTCCTCACCACTAACTCAACCACCAAATTAACCTTTAGGGAATCCTGCACATGGACCCCCAAGTCCATTTGCACCTCAGATTTTTGAATTTTTTCTCCATGTAGAAAATATTCTACCCTTTTATTTTTTCAGCCAAAGCATATGACTATACACTTCCCAACACTGTATTCCATCTGGCATTTCTTTGCCCATTCTCCTAATCTGTATAAGTCTTTCTGCAAACTCCCTGCTTGCTCAGCACTACCCGGGTCTCCACTTATCTTCATATCGTCCTCAAACTTGGCCACAAAGCCATCAATTCCGTCATCCAGATCGTTGACATATAATGTAAAAAGATGCAATCCCAACATGTTTCCCTGTAGAACACCACTAATCACTGGCAGTCAACCAGAAGAGGCTCCCTTTATTTCCCACTCTTTGCCTTCTGCCAACCAGCCAATCTACTATCCATGCTAGTATCTTTCCTGTCATACCATGAGCTCTTATCTTGTTTAGTAGTCTCATGTGCAGCACCTTGTCAAAGGCCTTCCGAGAATCCAAGTAAATAACATCCACTGGCTCTCCTTTGTCTATCCTGCTTGCTATTTCTTCGAAATAGCAAAAATAAATATAGGTAGGATTTTCCCCTAAGGAAACAATGCTGACTATGGCTTATTTTATGATGTGCCTCCAAGTCCCCTGAAACCACATCCTTAACAATCGACACATCCTCAACATCTTCCAATCACTGAGGTCAGACTAACTGCCCTCTAATTTCCCTTCTTCTGCCTCGTTCCCTTCTTGAAGAGTGGAGTGACATAGTGATGGAAATTTTGTTTAACTAAAGAATTGGGAAGAACGTATGAACACAGCAAGGCAGATGTTAGAAATAAGACAGATGTTTATGCAATATTAAGCAAGCAGTGACCTTTTCAGAAAAATTATAGAGAAGTTACAAAACTTCTTCAACTCAGTACCTGTCAAAATTATGAAGAGTTGAAAGTGGAGAACACAAAATCAGAACTCAGCACAAAGACCATAGCCTACAATAGTATCCTGAAAATTCTTTCTGTGACATAGACACTTTGGTGCATTTTTGGAATGACGACATGAGGGCTACTGTTCAGTACGATGGCAGCTCATCAGAACCCTTCGTTATTTGTAGTGGGGTCAAACAAGGATGCGTGTTGGCCCCAACATTATTCGGCACCTACTTCTCTCCGCTATTGAAGCACACACTTGGGACATCGACAGAAGGCATCTACATGCACACCAGGTCTGATGGGCGGCTGTTCAACCCTGCGTGCCTGAGAGCAAGAACAAAGGTGTGAAAGATCTTAATATGTGACATGGTCCTTGCCATTGACACTGCTATAACCTCACACACCAAACAGCGACTACAAACTCTCAAGGACCGCATCTAGGGCATGCAAGGACTTTCGGCTTACCATCAGCCTGAAGTCCTTGCATGCAAAGACAAAGTCCTAAACTCTGAGGTCTTCTCCCGTGCTGGACTTCCCACAATGTTCACGCTTTTTAGTCAATGCAGACTGCGCTGGCTGGGCCACATCCGTCGTATGAAGGATGGTAGACTGCTAAAGGATATCCTCTACAGAGAACTAGCAACAGGCAAGAGAAACGTTGGTAGACCCCAGCTTTGCTTCAAGGACCTCTGCAAGCATGACACGAAAGCCTTGAAAATCAACACAGAGTGCTGGGAGGATACAGCATATGACCGTAACAAATGGCGAGGTACTCTTCAGCAGCACCTAGAGCAAGGCGAAAGAGTGATCCTGAGTCAGTCTGAGGAGCGGAGAGCTAAACAGAGGGCACAGCGGACAGCGGACAACAATTCCACAACGCCCTATACATGCAGCAAAAGTGGCAGAGCCTCCCGTTCTTGGATCAGCCTCAATAGCCACAGTCGATGCTACTCGACAAAGCAGTGACTACCTGAGGCGCAGTACCCATGGTCAACCACGACCGACGGAGGCCACATGCTAGAGGCACGTTGGTATGTGAACGTATGGATAAATATATCCAGTCCAAAGTACTATATGTTTAAGGTAGATATGCAGAACAGCCATATCACGCCCTGTCAAAATGCAAGGGAGTTTTGGCCAGCACAGTACAATAGTGCAAACACAGTGTTTGCGAACCAATGGCAGGGATAGTGGCAGCACCTCTGATATAGAGTCAAGGTCATGTGAGCACAAATGGCATAAACAGCCATGACGGTGGGAAACACTGCTGTGGTTGCTATGGGGACCTGTGGTTTAGAGCTGCAAAATTGTTGGAAGTGATAATTAAAGCATAATCCCTGTATTTAAAGCAATATAGAGACAATGAACCAGAATAGTAGTGGTCAAGCAGATTCCCAATAGAAAGAAGGTAATTAAGGCACAAAATCACAGAAGGTAGGTTTTTGCAACATTGTAGAGAATGAGCAATGCGAGGAGTGCAGTTTAAGTACTTTAGTGGTGATAAACAAGGGAATGTGACAATAAAATAAAGTTATTGCCAACAAAATAAGACCACTGAAACTAAGGACCTGCTCATAAACCATTCTGGTAACCTTCTGACAAGTTGTGATGTCACACTGGCTTTTCCTTAGTTCCTAAATACTTTTGATGTACTGTACACTAAATAATTTTAATATAGTATTAAATATTATATTCTTATTTAAACTATATTCAGCTATGTGAATTAATTAAACATTACAATTAATTAAAATAACGTTTTTAAAATATCTCCTGGATTCATCTAATATTTTACTAAAGGTTCCTGACTCCATCCAAATAGACAATAGACAATAAACAACAGGTGCAGGAGTAGGCCATTCAGCCCTTCGAGCCAGCACCACCATTCACTGTGATCGTGGATGACCATCCACAATCAGTACCCTTTTCCTGCCTTCTGCCCATATCCCTTCACTCCACTATCTTTAAGAGCTCTATCTAACTCTTTTTTGAAAGAATCCAGAGAATTGGCCTCCACTGCCTTCCGAGGCAGAGCATTCCGCAGAACCACAACCCTCTGTGTGAAAAAGTTTTTCCTCAACTTCGTTCTACCTTGTCTACCCCTTATTCTTAAACTGTGGCCTTTGGTTCTGGACTCCCCAAACATCGGGAACATGTTTCCTGCCTCTAGCGTGTCTAATCCCTTAATAATCTTATATGTTTCAATCAGATCCTTTCTCATCCTTCTAAATTCCAATGTATACAACCCCAGTCACTCCAATCTTTCAACAATCTTTCATTTGTTTCAAATGAACAGGATCAGCCATGTTTGATGTAAGTTTGAGGTACTTGTTAAAGTGATTTTGGAGTTGACGGTACTTAGCAGATAACTTCGGCCTCCGGTCCTCAGATCTGAATATGGATTGTGGATTTGATTTTAATGTAGCTCTGAACAATAGGTTCACAGACCAGGCAGACCAGGAAACAGGCACTTAGCTAATTGTCTGCTTATGCATGAGTCCAATCAATGTTCCATTGCATGGATATGACAGTGATTAACACTTGCTTTGGGCATGATGGTGGGAAAATTGTAAATATGGATTTGTTTGAATTGTACCTGAATTTTCTTTGATCTTTAGCACATAAAATGTGTGTAGCACTAGGCAGAGGTAGACCTTCTCACCGAAAGCATCTTCATATGATGCCTGCTGTATCTTGTTTTGTTGAATAAATGGGCAGCTTCATTTCTGCCAGTTTTTTCTCTGGTGACTTCATTCACACCACCAGCTTGGTGGCGCAATAATATCAACGCCGGACTCCGGAGCGAAGGTTCCCGAGTTCGAATCCAATTCGGGTTGAGCGTCGAGCTAGCAACTTGGCCTCGTAAAAACAAGAATAGCTTGCTACGGAAACAGCATCATGACGGTGCCCCGATAATTCCACTGCCGAGTTAAGGCCTATTCTTCCTCTTCTTCTTCTTCTTCTTCTTCTTCATTCACACCACAACAGTGCCATACGCAAAGAGTATCCAGCAACTTAGCTTCAAATATTAAACCATCACAAAAAATGTCTAGCCACATCTCAAGAAAGCAGAATGTCAAGTCTACCCATGTCTGATCTCCAGCGCCTGTTGCTGTCCCACGCTGCAGTACAGATGCATGCTAGTCCTGAACAGGTTATACATAAACATTGCAACAAAGCAACTCCACTCACAATGGAACTATCGGCTTGTCCTCAGCACAGTGGCAAATTGTGAGGGGTCTTGAATGAAGAGGACATACCTTGCCCTGAGCTCCTCGTAATTCACTTCCATTTATCTGCGCACACTTCAAATGGACTTCATTGAATGCTAGGGATTCACAAAGAACATACTCCACAGAGCAGAAAAATTAGATTGGAAACTGTTATACCAGAAAATTCTGTTTGAATTCATGGCAGCCCTACGGGGATATAGGTAAGTTTAAAAGGAAAAAAAAATATATACATGTATATATATGAATTAAAGCTCCTTCAGTACATCAGGCTAGACAGACACCACTTAAATTTAAACTGGAGCTATCAAAATAAGTCAATTCATGTGAATCCTATGAACTGTATGAGTTTTCCAACATTTTCGCACATTGCTCCCTGGTTAATTCATATAGTTCTAAACTTGATGGATGATACAACCAGGATGTGGTAGGAAAAGAATATGAGCTGGAAAAAATGTGGATTAAGCAGAAATAAAAAAGAATAACCTGTGTCTTTGGAAAGGGCGGAGATATACAGAATGCTTCACTTGAGTCTTTTATCACTGGACAATAACTTGCTCATAGATGCTTAACAGGATCATCTATAGCTTTGTTTCTACTGTTCCTACTCAAATAAAAGTATGTGTAATTTAACCACCCTTTGGTTAAGAACATATGCAGCCCACAAGATCACTTCTTTTAAATTCAGTCAGTATATGTTAAATTCAAAATAATGAACCTAATTTTGTTTCTCTGATTTACAAAATTAATGCTAACTAGAAATGAACGAGTAACAGCTTTCATGTTCAGGCTCAAAATAGGAACAAAATTTGAAGGTAAGCTGCACAGTTGTAAAGTCCTTAAATTTCCTGTGTGCACATCTGTGAAAATAAAAATGAGATCAATGGGGCCGGTTCATTTGTTTTGTTAGGTGTGCCAGCTCATGCACAGATCTTCATCTTGCTTGGAATAAAACTGGAGTGAAGGATCAGCTGAAAGATCACCACTCTGTAACATATACTCTGCCAAGTGTCAAAGAGGTAGATCAATGCAATGTAACCATATGCAAAATCAAACTATGCCTTGCTGAGTCTAAAATGTGGCTCTGAATCAAAATGGTTTGTGAAGTTGGCAGTTCAGACACAAAGATCTGATTCGCATGTCCTGATTTTCACTGTGACTAAGTTGAAAACTCACCCACTCCAGATCAGGCACAAGAATTGCATAAGAAAGGCGTAAGACAGCAAATGCAGACAATACTTAGCAGGCCAGACAGCACCTGTGGAGAGGCAAACAGAGGTAATGTTTTGAGTCATGACCTTCCATCAGAACTGGGAATTTTTTAAAAGTAAACAGGCACATTTAAGTTACAGGGAGGACAGGTGGAGAAAACAAGAAGAATGCATATCATAGGGAGACCACGGAGAAAAGATGGATGATATAAGTCACCTGAACTGGTCTCAATTGTGGCCACGTTATCATGGAGACCTGCTATAGCTAATTTTTAAAAAACAGGAATTCAGATATAGAGAATCAAACAGTGATGATTCAAAACAACAGATGAAAACATGATTATCATTCTCCGTCTCTTTAAATTACTGTTTGGTGATGATATGATCAATATACAGAACAAGCAAAATCAGCTTCAAGCTTCTCACAAAGGGAACAAGTGAGGAACCTTAGTGTAACAGTCTGTGTCGTGATCACTATTAGGGGTTCAATTCCACCACTGTCCGTAAGAAGTTTCTATGTTCTCCTTATGAACATGTGAGTTTCTTCTGGGTGCTCCAGTTCCTTGCCAAATGTCACAAAGTATGGTTAGCTTTAGTGAGTTGTGGGCTAGGTTTGTGCCGGAAGCATGACGACACGTGCGGGCTGCCCAGAACAATTTTCACTGATTTGATTTGATATAAATGATGCATTTCACTGCATGTTTCAACATACATGTGGAAATAAAGCTAATCCTTTACCTTTATCATTATATTTAAATTATGTCGTATTAGAATATTCTATGCAACTTTCATGTTCAAGTTTATTGGATTTCCTCTCTCCCCTGGGTCTGCTGACCTCTCTATCACACAAGGCATCACTCATTGATATTTCTCTGAGTGAATGTGTCTCCTCTGTGAATCTATTTCCTCTACGTAGCCTCTGCCTCATCCTGGCAGTCAAAATTCATCTTGATGCCCATTGGTCACGGTGGTGAGCAGGAACATAGAACGTGACAGCACAGTACAGTTCCTTTGGCCCACCATGTTGTGCTCACCTTTCAACCTACTCTGAGGTCAATCTAACCATTCCCTCCTATATAGCTCTCCATTTTTCTACCATCCACACGCCATTGAGTTTTTTCCCCAAGTTCAAGTTTATTGCGTGGCCAAGTGGTTAGGGTGTTGGACTAGCGATCTGAAGGTCGTGGGTTCAAGCCTTGGCCAAGGCAGCATGTGTTTCCTTGAGCAAGGCTCTTAACCACACAATACTCCAGTCTACCCAGCTGAGAATGGGTACCAGCAAAAATGCTGGGGGTTAACCTCACGATAGACTGGCGTATTCTCGTGTATGTATATGTATATATATATATACACATTTATACTGGCGATAGTCTCGTGTGTGTATGTGTGTGTGTGTGTGTATATATATATATATGTGTGTGTGTGTACACAACCAAATGAAACAACATTCCTCTAGACCACAGTGTACCCACACAACATATATCACAAATAGCACATAAACCAAAATATTACCATAAATAAGGTAATAAAATATAAATCAAATTGCAAGTGCATAGCACAGGTAAACAGTAAACAGCTTGCTGTCCTAGTGTCGAGACCTTGGTAGTGACAGGGTATTCATTAGTCTCACAGCCTGAGGGAAGAAGCTGTTACCCAGTTTGGCAGTTCTAGTCCTGATAATCCTGTATTTTCTTCCTGATGGTAGTGGGTCAAAGAGGTTGTGCGATGGGTTGGAGGGATTCTTAACAATGCTTCAGGCCCTTTGTCTGCAATACTCCTGGTAAATGTCACAAATAGGGGAGAGTGAGACCCCGGTGATCCCCTTGGTGGTTTTTACTACCCTCTGTAGGGTTTTGCGGTCTGATGCCTTGCAACTTCCATACCACACAATGACATTTCACACAGAGAGTGGTGGGAGTGTGGAATGCACTGCCAGCGAAGGTGGTAGAAGCAGTTACAATAGGGTCTTTTAAGAGACTCTTAGATAGGTACATGGAGCTTAGAAAAATAGAGGGCTATGCGGTAGGGAAGTTCTAGGCAGCTTCCAGAGTAGGTTACATGGTTGGAACAACATTGTGGGCTGAAGGGCCTGTAATGTGCTGTAGATTTCCTGTGTTCTATGACACAGCCAGACAGGATACTCTGGATGGTGCTCCTGTAGAAAGTTGTTAGAATGGGGGCGGGAAGACTTGCACGCCTCAGTCTCCTCAGAAAGTGTAAATGCTATGACTCTATGACTCTATGCTGTTGTGCCTTCTTGACTAGTGAGGAGGAGTTATGCGTCCTGGTTAGATCGTCTGTTATGCACACATGAAGGAACTTAGTGCTCTTCACTCTCTCTATGGCAGAGCCATTGATGTGCAACAGAGAGTGATGGACTTGTGCCTTCCTGAAGTCCACACTCATCTATTTTGTCTTGTCCGCGTTGAGGCCTGGGTTATTGTTCTCACACCATTTGACAAGCCTCGCTGCCTGGATGCTGACTCATCATTGTTGCTGATGAGGCCAACCGCTGTATCATCAGCGTACTGATGACGTGGTTTGAGCTGGAGCTGGACCTGCCGGTGCAGTCATGAGTCAGCAGAGGGAACAGCAACAGGCTGAGCGCATAGGCCTGGAGGGCACCAATGCTCAGCGTGATGGAGCTGCAGATGTTGCTGTCAGCTCGGACTGTCTAGGGGAGGGTGGCGGGGGTCTTTCCATCAAGAAGTCCAAAATTCAGTTATAGACAGGGGTATTAAGTTCCAACAAGGGCAAAGTTACCCAACAGCCTTTGAAGGACGATTATGTTAAACACAGAGCTGAAGCCGATGAATAACATCCTGGTACATGAGGCATCATTTTCAAGCTGGGACAGGACGGGATGGAGAGCTGAGGCTACGCCATCATCAGTGGGCCACTTGAGCAGTAGATGAAATGAAAATATAGCTGGAAGGTGGGATTTTATACAATCTATTACCAGCTGCTCAAAGCACTTCATGATTGTGAAGTCAGCGTAGCCACCTTGCTGAATATACTCCAGTCCGTGCTTTCGAAAGAGTCCTGGAGTCCTGCAGCCTTCTGCCAGGTCCTGATTTCCCTGTGAATTGGTTTGACACGTTTAACCAGTGGTCTATATGCAGGGATTAGCAAAGTGGACATGCGTATCCATTTACTGATATCCATAATTTACGTATCTGAGGTGAAGCAGGGTGCAGCCTTGTAGGCTATACGAATGTTGGTCTAAACCAGATCTAATATATTCTCTCCTCTATTTGCAAAGTTGACATGATGGTAGAACTTTGGCAGGACTGTTTTTAAGTTGACATGACTGAAGTCACCATCAACTATGAAGACACCATTGAGGTGAGTGGCCTTGAGGTGACAGATTACATCGTAGAGCCCCTGCAGCATTTCCCCAGCACTAGTACGGGAGTGGGGTGTAAACAACAATAATTGTAATAGCAGTGAAATCCCTCAGTAATTAGAAAGGCCAGCACTTCCCATTAAAAACGCTAATCTACAGTGGACAGTAGGATGTTACTATACAGGCATTGACACACCAATTCTTATCAATATCTTGCAGCATTTCTGTCCACGTGAAAGAACTTTTCAAAACTACAAGTAAAAGTATCCTCAGAATAGTCAGGCAGTAGCTAATAGGAAGCCATGAGAAAAATACATTAGTTTCTGCTGCAACAAATTTCCCAATGTCCAGATCTTTAACCTTCACAATATCATTGAGTAGGCCCAACATTGTTGGTTAACAGATTTGGTAGCTTCCTGTGAGTTCCAGAGACTGTGGACAAAAATTCAAAACAACATATTCTTAAAGTGCATGGATTATCTTGGGATGTCATTAATATCATCAGGATTCTGTATAAATAGTCACAGTGTACAATGGGAATAAACACTGAGCTCTCAGGCTGATTCGATATCATAACTGGCATCAGACAAGGATGCACCTTGTCCCCTATGCTCAGACTTGTTGAGGACTTGGGGACTTGCACTTTGGAGGCAGCATCTGCTGCGTTAATAAAGAATGGAGAAGACATGCAAAGGAGGATAAACAATCTCCAAAGGAAAAGGAAATATTAGGTTATGCATTGCAAAAGTCCTGGGTCTGTAAGGTAACACTGGGTTTGATGGAGAAAAACACCTGGATGGTGAAGGAGAGCAAACTGTCCATTCTTTCTCCACGTGGTGTAAGATGCTGCAGACAGATACCAGTGATCAAAACTAACATAGTAAAAGACTGATCCCTACCTTGCTCAACAAGCAGACACTTCCTCTTACTTGAAAAGGACCCCACTCAGGAGCATCAGGACATTGTCTCCTGCCCCACTGAATTCTTGTCCACATACCTCGGCTCCATTTTATCCCCCACTTACATCTGCGACACTTCACATGCTCTCGATCTCCTCATCAACTTTCAATTCCCTGGCCCTGACCGCCTCATTTTCACCGTGGATTCCCAGTCCCTATACACTACTATCCCCCGTCACCAGGGATTTAAAGCTCTCCACTTCTCTCTTGACAACAGACCCGACCAGTTTCTCTTCACCATCACCCTCCTCTGTCTGGCAGAACTTATCCTCACACCCAACATTTTTTCCTTCATGTTGTTCATAGCCCTCCACGCCAGCACCTTCCGTATCTTTATGTCCTTCTCCGAACTCATCATTCTTGACCCGAGGTACTTGTAGTCAAAGACTTTCTTAATGGTATCATCCTCTATGGTCTTGAGAGTACCTTCGTTGCAGTTAAACGATACGGAAGGCGCTGGCGTGGAGGTCTATGAATGACATGAAGGAAATCTGGAAGTCGAACCTGACCAGAGGGCTTAAAAAGAGGATTTTCACAGCAGTCATAGAGTCCACTCTCACGTACAGATGCGAGACGTGGACACTCACCAAGATGATGTGAAAGTCTCTAGAAGGTTGCTATACACGAATGCTCAGGATGGCTCTTGATGTGAGTTGGCAACAGCACATGATGAACATCGAGCTCTATAACAACCGACCGATGCTCACCACTAAAATTGAGGTGGGAAGACTGCAACTAGCGGGGCACTGTCTACACCACCCCGAGCTACCTGCCAGCCTAGTCATCATATGGGAGCCCAAGCATAGGAGGATGAACCCTGGGCGCCCTCCCAAGAATATGGTCAACACGCTCCTAGAAGACAGCGGCGCGGCTAATGTAGATGAACTGAACACACTGATGAGGGAGAGGGAGAAGTGGAGAGTCCGTCATCGTGTTCAACGCCGGCCCTCTAGGCCTGAGTTGACGTAGTAGTAGTAGCAACATTTTCTCTTTCTGTTCCTCCCACTTTCTCTAAATTCAAGGTGTAGCCATGGGCACCCGCATGGGCCCAGCTATATTTGCCTTTTCATTGGCTACGTGGAACAGTCCATGTTGTAAACCTTCCCTGGTATTGTTCCCCAAATCTTTCTGCACTACACTGATGACTGCATTGGCGCTGTTTCATGTACTCATGCTGGGCTTGTCAATTTCATCAACTTTGCTTTCAGCTTCCACCTTTCCCTTAAATTGACTTGGCCCATATCTGACGCTTCTCTCTCCTTTCTCGATCTCTCTTTCTCCATCTCTGGAGACAAGGCTACAGACCAACATGGCCACCTTGACTATATCTCTTCCCACCATGTCTCCTGTAAAGATGCCATTCCCTGTTTTCAGCTCCTTTGTCTCCATTGCATCTGTTTCTAGGATACGGCTTTCATTTTCACGATATCAGGGATGTCTTCTTTCTTTGAAGTACAGGGTTTGCCTTCATCCACCACTGATGCTGCTCTCACCCGCATCTCTTCCATTTCCCTGACATCCCATCTTTCCACCGCCTTAAGAGATTCTCTTGTCCTCACCTACCACCCCATGAGCCTCTGCATCTGGCACATCATACTCTGCAACTTCTACCATCTTCAGCGGGTCCCGAACACCGAACACATCATTACCTTCCCCACTCCCCAAGTCTCCACTTTCCATAATGATTGCTGCCTCCATGATTCCTTTGTCCATTTGTTTCTCCCGACTGATTTTCCTCCCAGCACTTATCCCTGCAAGCAGAATAAGCACTACACCTGCCCATTCACCTCCTCCTTCACCTCCATTCAGGGCCCCAAACAATCCTTCCAGGTGAGGCAATACTTGACGTACAAATCTGTTGGGGTCGTCTACTGCATCCAGTATTCCTGATGTAGCCTCCTCCATACTGGTAAGACCTAATGTAGATTGGAGGCCACTTTGTCGAATACCTTTGCTCCATCTGCAAAGGACAGGATTTCCCTGTGGCCAACTATTTTAATTCTGATCCCTATTCCCATTCAAATATGTCAGTCCATGGCCTCCTTTATTGCCACAATGAGGCTACTCTCAAGTTGGAGGAACAACACCTCATATTCCATTAGGGTAGCGTCCAGCCTAATGCAGGAACATTGATTTCTCCAGCTTCGGGTAATTTTTCCACTTCCCCCTCCCCTTTTCTTGAATTCCCCATTTTGGCTCCCCTCTTATCTCTTCTCTTCTCCTGACCTAACCGTCTTCTCCCTCTGGTTCCCCTCCTCCTTCCTTTTCTCCTATGGTCTGCTCTCCTCTCCTATCAGATTCCTCCTCCAACCCTTTAACTTTTCTGCCTGTCACCTCCTAGCTTCTTACCTCATCCCCTTTCCCCCTACCTGGCTTCACCTACTGCCTTTTAGTTTGTCCTCTTTCCCCTCCCTTCCCCTTCTTATTCTGGCCTCTTCTTCCTTCCTTTCCAGTCCTGACAAAGGGTCTCAGCCTAAAATGTCGACTCTTTGTTCATTTCCAAAGATGCTGCCTGACCTGCTGAGTTCTGCCAGCATTTTGTATCTGTTGCCAGCATCAGCAGAATCTCTTGTGTTTATAGTAAAAGCTGATAGTTTTTCAAACACCACTCAGCCTCGACTTCAAATGTGATTGGGGAGAAAGAAACTATGAAATTGCTCATCAATGTGCAGAAGACATTGGATCAGTTTTTCAATCCCAAGCAAATAAAATAAAAATAAACACCTCTGTCTGAGCATGCTGGGATTGATTCATTAAGAAATTATGTCTCAGTGAACAAAAGCACTGAACAAAGAAAATTTAATTTAATTTGCCACACTCTGAAAGTATCTCTTAACAAATATAGAGATGGAAAACATGAGAGGAAAGAGGAAAGGTCAATCAAGAGCAATATGCTCTCTAATTTTTTGTTTACAGCTGTGTGGACAAACCATTACTCTGAGCAGGAAACTTTTACACGGCCTGAAAGCAGCATGATACTATAAATGTTATGTTCATAATATGCGTACAATGATTATTTAAAATACACATTGAAAAAACACATACTTCTGAATTTGCAGACATGAGGAAATCTGCAGATGCTGGAAATTCAAGTAACACACACAAAAAATGCTGGTGAACGCAGCAGGCCAGGCAGCATCTATAGGAAGAGGTATAGTCGACATTTCGGGCCGGGACCCTTTGTTAGTCCTGATGAAGGCTCTCGGCCCAAAACATTGACTGTACCTTTTCCTATAGATGCTGCCTGGCCTGCTGCGCTCACCAGCATTTTTTGTGTGTGTTACTTTTGAATTTATTTATTATTTGAAGAGTATAATGAAATACAGCACAACAAAGAAAACCTTCCACGTTTCGTAAACTTTTTCTCACCTGTCTTTCTTACAAATCCATTTTTTATAAACACTGTCTTGATTAATTTTGCACCCAGATGAAAGATGCGCCTTAATCCTCATTAGATCATACACATGTCCCACTTCTCGTCTGTTCCTGGATTTACATTTGTTTGAATTCATAAGACTGAATCCATGTTCGCAGTTGGCACTTGAAGCTTGAAATTTTCCAACGAAGTCAACAAGAATTGAAAGTTCTTTAAGTTCTTCCTTTCTAAACGTAGTTCAGCATATCAGTGAATACCTTAATTGAACTAGTCTTAACTTTCTCAGAAGTTACAAATTAGAAATGACAGCATTTCTGTGATATTTTCGAGGCAACAAATTTGCTGTAGTTCTTAACAGTAGCCGAGCATCTTTCTGTCAGTCATTTTCCAAATTCAAAATTGGTTGCATTTGCAATAGCAACATGGACAAAAGCTTGCCATTCTGATAACTTGACATCAGGAAATCTATTATCCAAGTTCTTACACACGTGTTGACTGAATTGAATTCCAGCTGTGCAGCAACAAAGGCTATGTGTGCAGGAGCATTTCAGATACTGTACGGCCGGGCACCCACACAGCTTAGAGGGAATAGTGATCAAGTGGAACTCCTTGTAACAAAACAACAGCAGATGGACCTGAGGTCCATATGTAAATAAGTGATCTGAAGGCACCACCTTGAGACAGAATTGAGTCATGTTGATTGGTTACTAGTTTATGCATCTCAACAGCAGAATAAGAAACATCTATCAATGAGCATAATTCCATTGTTTCCAACACCATTCTTCTTCCTCATACCTTCTCTTCACATTAGAAAGTGAGTGGTTGTTTCAAGATATCCAGTAAAGGGACCCTGTCTCCAATGATAACACTTATCCTGATTTTTAGATTCTTACTTTTGTGGATATTGTGAACACACACAGCCTCCTTTTATTCTTTGCATGTTGAATCTTGAATACCTTGCGCCATTAATATTATAATAGTCATTTTCCTCTGTTATTTTATTCTTTCACCCTGAACATATCACATTGCTCCTAAGCCTTACTATATTATGATTCCACTTTGTTTTTCTGAAGTTATCTCTTTAAAATCATTAGTATTTTTTCTTGCTTTCTGTTCAGATTGTTTCCCACTGTACCCTTTACTTCAATTTCTGATTCCTCTGTTGAAGCTATCATTTTCCATACTTCAGAGGAAGAGTGTTGCAAAAGATTGTGGGTGGTTCAAAAATCATAACAGAGTCGCCTTATTGAACAAGAAGTGGATATTGTGAAGCTTATCGAGAGCCATTGAACAGGGACTGGGAATACTCTAACGATTTAAACACAGCCTTGGAAAATTACTGGGCTCTGCAGCAGCTGCATACAGAAAAACAAAAGCCCAGTTTGGATATTTAAGTGTAACTGATTTTATCTTGGCCTGTCCTTTGTTATTTCAAAATTTGTAACTGAAACATAGCCAGACAATGGTTTTAAATCCAACTCTGGATTTATTTAGACCACCCAGATGTGTTCTGGCAGCTCTGTCCTAACTGTCAATAAATGGGTTAGAAAATAATATCAGCATGAAGGTAAAATGTGCTGTAATATATTGTCTGCCTGCTACACCCTACCCTCCAAACCCGAGTTTTCTTATAATCTACTTCATTACAGCAGCTTCTGCTCTGAGATACATAAACTAAAAAGTGGCCATGGATTGGTGTGACAATAAAGGTTAGGCTTTGTTGCCATTGATATCTTAGAGGCCAGCAGCAACAATCAAAGAGGTTCCTATTCTTTAATGAATATAAACTTCACCACAAGAAAATAGAAATTACTCAATAAGGAAAGGCTGCCTTCTGCAGTCCTGGTACCTTCCTGGCAGCTGAGAAGATGTAGGTTTTCCATCAGCATTGCCTGATTTCAAAATTGTTATTGAGAAAATGAAAAGAGAAATTCTTATTCATTATACAGCAAAAATGGAAGTGCTGACCTAGTATAATAATCAACCTCCATCAAATGAGTTAAAGAAGGTTAAGGCAAGAGACTTCATTATGTAAACCATTGGATAATAAATACCTGTTCCTCCCAAACAGGCCACGGTCGTCACATGTCACACTGACCGTGGCCTGCTTGGTAGGAACAGATACTTTGGGCTTTTATCGCAGCATTTTCCCACTCCTCTTTACACCAGGTCTCTCCTCTCCTCACTCCCATTCCTGACACAGGGTTTAGATTCAAAATGTCAACAATTCCTTTCCCCCAACAGATGCTGCTCGGCCCTTTGAGTTTCCCCTGCGGATTGTTTGTTGCTCCAGATTCCAGCATCTGTAGTGCCTTCATGATGCATCTTGACACTCAAATACTGCAAATTATAATATGACATTATTATTTTGAAGGAAAGCTACCCAATTTGCCTTTTAGAGTTACCAGTATTTTTGACAAATAAATGTTTAATTTGATGTAAACTTCTACAGACCAAAGGCATTGATGGGCACAAGAATTTTAAGTAAGAGGTCTTGCCGAAGGGTCTCGGACCAAAATGTCGACTGTACTCTTTTCCATAGATGCTGCCTGGCCTGCTGAGTTCCTCCAGCATTTTGTGTGTATCAGTTGAATGCTAATCCTGACAGGACACTCAGGAAATGCTTAACTTAGTCCAGATGAGTGCTTAGTATCAGTTATCCTTCATCACATCAGCCTTTACTATAGCAGTGGTTTTGCTGGAAGAGTGATATTGGAATCGATGTTCTATAAATTTCTGATAATGTTGAAGAACATGCTCGTTACTCGTTATAGAACTTAGAAACATATGGCACGTTACAAGCCCTTCGGCCCACAATGTTGTGCAGACATGTAATCTACTCTAGAGACTGCTGAGAATTTCCCTAGCACATAATCCTCTATTTTTCTGAGCTCCATGTACCTATCTAAGAGGCTCTTAAAAGACCCTATTGTATCCGCTTCCATCACTGTTGCCGGCAGTGCATTCCCTGCACCTACCTACCACTCTCTGTGTGAAAAGCTTACCCCTGACTCCCCCATTGTTGCTACTTCCAAGCTCTTTAAAACTGTGCTCCTTGTGTTAGCCATTTCGGCCCCGGGAAAAAGTCTCTGACTATCCACATGATCAATGCCTCTCATCAACTTATACACCTCTATCAGATCACCTCTCATCTTCCATTGGTCCAAGGAGAAAAGGCCAAGTTCACTCAACCTATTCTCATAAGGTATGCCTTCCAATCCAGGCAACGTTCTTGTAAATCTCCTCTGCACTCTCTCTATAGTATCACATCCTTCCTGTAGTGAGGTATCCAGAACTGAACACAGTATCCAAGTGGGGTCTGACCAAGGTCTTATAGAGCCGTAACATTACCTCACGGCTCTTGAACTCAGTCCCATGGTTGATGAATACCAACACATCATACGCCTTCTAAACAACACTGTCAACCTGTGTAGCAACTTTGAATGCCCTATCAACACCGACTCCAAGATCTCTCAGATCCTCCACACGGCCAAGAGTCTTACCATTTATATTATATTCTGTCTTCAAATTGGCCCTACCAAAATGAACCACTTCATACTTATCTGGGGTGAAGTCCATCTGCCACTTTTCAGCCCAGTTCTGCATCCTATTGATGTCCTGCTGTAACCGCTGACAACCCTCCAGACTACTGTATACACAACACCCCCAACTTTTGTGGCATTAGAAAACTTACTAACCAAACCTTTTACTTCGTCATCACTTATAAAAATCACAAAGAGGAGGGGTCCCAGAACAGATCCCTGCGAAACACCACTGGTCACTAACCTCCATGCAGAATACAACCATCTGCATCCACTTTCTGTGGGCAAGCTAATTCTGGATCCACAAAGCAAGGTCTCCTTGGATCCCATGCCTCCTTCCTTTCTGAAAGAGCCTTGCATGGGGAACCTTATCAAATGCCTTACTGAAATCCATATAAACTGCATCCACTGCTCTACCTTCATCAGTGTGTTTTGTTACATTCTCAAAGAATTCAATCAGGCTGATAAGGCACAACCTGCCTTGACAAAGCCAAGCTGACTAACCCTAATCAGATTATGTCTCTCATAAATCCTGCCTGTTAGGATCTTCTCCAACTACTTGCCTACCACTGAAGTCAGACTCGCTGGTCTATAAATTCCTGGGTTATCTCTACTCCTTTTCTTGAACAAGGGAACATCATTTGCAAACCTCCAATCCTTCAGTATTTCTCCCATCCCTATTGATGACGCAAAGATCATCAGAAACTGTTCAGCAGTCTCTTCCCTCGCTTCCCACAGTAGCCTGGGTATAACTTATCCAGTCCCAGTGACTTAACTAACTTAATGTTTTTCAAAAGCTCTTGCACATCCTCTTTCTTAATGTCTATATGCTTAAGCATTTCAGTCCGCTATAAGTCATTCCCACAATAGCCAAGGTCTTTTTCCCTGGTGAATACTGAAGCAAAGTATTCATTAAGTACCTCCACTACCCCCTCCGACTCCATGCACACGTTTCCACTATCGCACCTGGTTGGTCCTATTCTCACACAGCTCATCCTCTTGCTCTTCACATACTTGTGGAATGCCTTGGGGATTTCCTTAACCCTGCTCACCAAGGCCTTCTCATAGCCCCTTCTGGCTCTTCAAATTCCATTCTTAAGTTTCTTCCTCGCAACCTTGTAACTTTCTAAGCTCTAACAATACCTAGTTTCTTGAACCTTTCGTAAGCTTTTCTTTTCTTCTTAACTAGATTTTCTACATCCTTTGTACACCGTGATTCTTTAACCCTACCATCCTTTCCCTGTCTCAATGGAACATACCTATGCAGAACGCCATGCAAATATTCCCTGAACATTTGCCACATTTCTGCCATGCATTTCCCTGAGAACATCTGCTCCCAATTCATGCTCCCAAGTTCCGGCCTAATAGCATCATATTTCTCCTTACCCCAACCTGATTTTTTTCCAAATTGTCTGTTCCTATCCCTCTCCAGCACTATGGTGAAGGAGATAGAGTTGTGGTCACCACCACAATGCTTTCCCACCAAGAGATCTGGCACCTGGCCAGGTTCATTTCCCAATACTGTACCAGATTAAGTACAGCTACTCCTCTTGTTGGCTTATCTACATATTGTGTCAGGAAATATTCCTGAACACACTTAACAAACTCCACTTTGCACTGAGGAGATGCCAATCAATATTAGGAAAGTTAAAATCTCCCATCACAACAACCGTATTATTATTGCACCGTTCCAGAATCTGCCTCCCTATCTGCTCCTTGATATCCCTGTTACTATGAGATGGTCGTGATGTTGAAGGTCAAGGGTAAGTGATCAGACTCTCTTGTTGGAAGACTCCTTTGCATGAGTTTAACCATCGAGATGGTTCCCTGTAAATGCCCATTGATTTAAAGTCTAGCAGGGTTCTTTGACGCCACACTAAGTCAAATTTCAGTGAAGGTAGATTATGGAATTCAGAGCAAAAAATAAACTGTCAGAGGAACATACACAAAATGCCAGAGGAACTCAGGCAGCACATGTTGAGGGAAATGGACAATAAAGATTCCAAGTCAAGAATCCTCATCTGCATTAAGTCAAGTTCTACCTGTCACTCTCACCTCATCTCAACTCTTTGAAATATATTTATTTTTAAAGTCATTCACTTATTCATTCTATTGTCAAGAAACAAAACATACTGTGTGATGATGTCTCTAACTCCAGATGCTTAAAGGACAAAGAGGACAACAGATAGGTTGTGGGTTCAAGCACAAAAAAGGCCAAGCTATCACTCCAGTGTATAAGTGAGAAGGTTCTACATTGATGGAGTGGAATCTTCAGGAAAATCCATTAAGCTGTTTGTTTTTTCAGACAGATGTTTAATGTCCTGGGCCATTATTTCAAATAAGACCCAATGGCCTTATCCCTGGCTACCTGTGTAAGACCTATAGAATTATAATCATATTCATAGATCATTACAGCTCAGAAACAGGCCCTTTGGCTTATCTAGTCCAGGCCAAACTATTACTCTGCCTAATCCCATCAACCTTGTCCTGGACCATAGCCCTCCATACCCCTCAATCCATGTACCCATCCAAATTTCTCTTAAATATTGAAATCAAACCCACATCTGCCACTTCTGCTGGCAGCTCATTCTGCACTCTCACCATTCTCTGAGTGAAGAAGATCCCACCCAAGTTTCCCTTAAACGGTTCACCTTTCACCGCTAGCCCATGAGCTCTGTTTCTAGTCTTGCCCAACTCAATGGTAAAAAGCCTGCCTGTATTTACCTTACCTATACTCCTCAAAATTTTTATATACCGCTATCAAACCGCTCCTCAACACTTTAGGGAATGAAGTCCTAATCTATTCAATGTTTCCCGATAACTCAGGTCCTCAAGTCCTGGCTTATTCCTCAGTTAACACTTCTAAAAGAAAAAGGCTCTGTATTGGTGCACAGTCGTGGTGAGAGCCAGGTGTTAACAGATTAAATGTTATGTTTTCTATGTCAGGACAGTAGCCGCACTTCAAAAGCATGCTTTTGCCCATAAAGCTCTTTTGCAGATCTCAGAAATGGCATGAAAGCTGTTTCATAAATGTCAGGCTTCCCTTTCCTTTTGCAACCGTGTGTTAAATCTTGCAGGCTTTTACTTCAGTTGATATATCTGGATAGATATTAAAAAAACTGTGCTCCATGTATAAAGCTTTGTTTTGTGAGCACCAAATCGTAAAACTTGCCTTGGAGTGCTCATCAGGGAAAGGATCAGTTTTGACATTAGGATAAATATTCTGGTTGCTATGGTGAATGGTGCTGGAGTGAAGCAGGTGCTCAAGGACCAGGAAATCCACAGATCCACATAACTCAATCTATGCCACTTTAATGCTGAGTGAACTATTCTAGCAGGGGCTTTTGAATGGTTTAAAGTACGAGTGTCAAAAATATGTCAATGCTTCAGTAAACTCAAGAATGTATTTACAATGAAGCTGAGCACAACGTCAGTATTTGCTTACGGTGAGACTGTGTGGAGCATTGTCTTCCCTAACTTAAAAGGAGACAGAGTGCATTGGAGGGCATTTTAATGGATGCCTCTTAAGAATATTTTTCTAACTTCATGTTTACTATGCTATTCTGATTGGCAATCCATGGAAGAGTCTTCATCTAGTATCAAAATACGTGTGTGGTACAATTTCCTTGCCATTAGCAGAAAAAAGTGTTTACTTTAGACCTTAAATAACCAGATTGTTTATAAATTCTCCAAAAACTGTCTGAAACTATAAAAAATTCTCATCGAACACTTAAGAAAGAGCTTGTACAATACAAACATTCATGGTAAACCAAGTAATCAGGATAAAGTTCAGTTCTGAACATGGCACAGCGTGCTGTCCAAGAAAATAATCGATTGTATTTGTGGCACATCATGTCTGTTGGGCCTACGTTAGTAGAAAGGAAGAATTCAGTGTTCAGTTATCAGAATCTGAATCAGGTTTAATAATATTGGTATATATTGAAATTAGTTTTTATTTGCAGCAGTACATTGCAATACATTATAACTAAAAAAACTAAATTACATTGAGATATACATAAATATATATATATATTTTAAGTTAAATAAGTAGTGTAAAAAGAGCAAAAAAAGAAAAAAAAATCGTCCATTCACAAATATGATGGTGGAGGAAAGAAGCTGTTCCTAAAACGTTACATGTATGTCTTCCGGTTTTGCACCGCCTCCTTGATGGTAGCAATGAGAAGAAGGCATGTCCTGGGTGATGGGGGCCTGTACAGGTGGATTCCACCTTTTTTACTTCACTCAGCACAATACTGAACTGATCCCTGAATGCAACCTGTAGACTCAATTTCAACAACTCTATAACTCATGTCCTCAGTACTACCTATCTATCTATCCATCTATCTATATATTTTATTTTTTATTTGGGGGGTGGTTTTGCACATTGGTTGATTGTCAGTCTTTGTGTGTAGTTTTTCATTGATTCAAAGAATCATTTCTTTCTTCTTCTATGAATGCCTACAAGAAAATGAATTTCATGTAGTATATGGTAACGTATCTACTTTGATACTAAATTTATTTTGAACTTTGAACTTTGAAAAATGTCTGGCAGGACAATTACTGTGACCTTAGATAGGATATCTAAGGAGGATGTCCATCCCGAAATGTAAATAAACTGTTGTTGCTGTAGATCTGAATCAAGACAAAAGAGGCTTCAGCAAGAGAGGATCAATTTTTCAGGTCATAATCCTCACCTTTCCTCAACAAAGATCAAGAAGCAAACAAGAGTGAAGCATTCTCTACTTTTATCTTCTCTGGAACAAGAAGTGTAACTCAATGGCAAGACCCTATTGCTGTCTGAAGCATGACTTGCTTAATTTTAATTACTGATAACCATGTACACGTTATCGACTAATTTTGCTTTGCCACTCATATAGTGGATACTCTGATAAAACATACTACCATAATTGGCTTTATTTTCTGTTTAAATGCTTATTTACTTCAAGTTCTTTGTGAAAGCTCAAGCCAGACATTTTTGTGTGAAATAAACTATTTAGCAAGCTTATTCATGAGTAAAATTATTTTCAGATACAAGTGCTATGGAACAGCATGATAAAGATCAAGTTAACAAAGATTTAATGAAGCAAGTAAGGCAGACAGTGTCCTTTGAGTTTTCTTCTAAGTACTGTAGTACATCCCAGAAAGGAACACCAAACTTGTGCTTGATTAAAAGAGAATATAATTTTTGTAAGAACGGTTTGAACATACTCAACCAAACTTAATTTATTTCATGTGCCATGGCAAGAAAACCAGAACTGATTTAAAATTGGCAGTTTCATCATGTTTGTCTTCAGAATACCATTTTGATCCAAAAGCAGTTTCCTTTTAGGTAATTTTCAACTCCCAGCCTGCTGGGATCACAGGGTGAATATGAAATGTACAGAACAATTGAAGGTGGTTCAATATGGCATGTTCAAATTATGGCTGTGATGAACAGAAAGATTTCCTAATGGATTCAGTCAACACAGAAAGAGTCCATGGTGCCCAACAGAAAACATGATATTTCTTTTGCATATTTTCACGTTCTTTTTCAAGTTCTTCATTTCCAAATATTTATTCACTTCCCTTTAAAAAGATGATATGGATTATGGATCATTATTTTTAACGACGTTGTTCAGTAATTTAACAAAACTCCCCCTAAGTGGTTTACCTTAAATGTTCCCATCATTTCTCAGACAACAATTTTAACTTTGTACCCAAAGTTGAGGGTTCAGTGATTCCCTTTCTCAACAGACTAGGACATCTTAGTCAAGAGAAAATCTACAGATGCTGGACATCCAAATAACACACACACAAAGCTGGAGGAACTCAGCAGGCAGGGCAGCATCTACGGAAAAGAGTAAACAATGTTTTTGTAGGTTTTCTATGTTTCTATGTTTTGGCCTGAGACCCTTCATCAGGTCTGGAAAAACAAGATTAGAAGTCAGAGTATGAAGGTGCATGGAGGGGAGGAAGAAGTACAAGGTAGTAGGTGATAGGTGAAATCAGGAGAGGGGGAAGGGGTGAGGTGAAGAGCTGTGAAGTTGATTGGTGAAAGAGTTAAAGGGCTGGAGATGAGGAAACTGATAGGAGAGGAGAGAAGACTATTGAAGAAAGGAAAGTGGGAGGAACAAAGGCCTGAATGATAGTGAGGGAGGTGTAGGGCCAAGATGTGGCAGTTGTTCCGCTTGCAAGGGTAAGCGCCAGGAGGGAGATCAGTGGAGAGGGACGAATGGACAAGGGAGTCACATAAAGAGTGATCCCTGTGGAAAGTAGAAAGTGGAAAGTGGGCGGGAGGGAAAGATAAGCTTGGTGTGGTGGGATCCCATTGGAGATGGCAGAAGGTACGGAGATTAGAACATCTTATCATTTAGAAAATGATTATTGCTTCTTCTCCTGAACTTGTAAGACCATAAAACCATAAAACCATAAGACATAGGAGCAGAATTAGATTACTCGGATCATTGAGTCTGCTCTGCCATTCTAGTGCTGTGAACAGCTAAATATTGGAATCGGAGGATAGGTTCCGATGAATGTGTGGAAGAAGGGATAGTGCAGAAGAATGGACTTTAGATTCCTACAATTATTGGGATTATTTCTTGGGAAGATAGGACCTGTACAAACAGGTCTTGACCTGCTGCACTTAAGAAGGAAGAGGAAAGGATATTGGGGAAGCTTTAAACTGAGTTGCAAGAGGTAGAGTCTCAGATTCATTTTTCAGATGAGGAAGTACAATCAACATAAAGGTCACATAAAGGGGCATGAGGGAAATGAAAAGCTAAATTGTGTCTTTTTTAATGAAATGAGTTTAACATATCTTAGCTGGTCAAATAGAGGAGATGTCGGTGGGGAGCATTTTGGAGATAGTGACTGTATAATGCAAAATAGTTATGGAAAAAGATAGAAATCAACCAAGAATAACAGTCTTAAATTGAGGAAAGGTCGATTTCACTACAATATGACAGGATCTGGCAGATGTCGACTAGGGGCTTCCAGTTGCAGATAAGTCTACCCTTGCACAGTGGGAAGCATTTAAAGGAGAAATAGTGAGATTCAGGGAAAACACCCTCCTTTGAGGTGTCAAGTTCAGATTTACTGTCAGGGGTGTAGTACACAGGGTACAAGTCCCATGAAAGTAAACTTTATTTGTGCTACCAGCAGAGTACGAGTGGTGATTGATAAGTTCGTGGCCTAAGGTAGAAGGAGTCAATTTTAGAAAACCTAGCACACTTATTTTTCCTACATTTACAAACTTAGTCCAGCGGTTTGTAGAAGTCAGCATCTTGGACCTCTAGAAGTAGTCCACAGCAGGGGTGATTGATAAGTTTGTGGCCTAAGGAAGAAGGAGATGAGTCATTAACTTCAAACATTCTGCATTATCACTCAAAGAGTTGAAATGCATGTGTATGTAACAAGAGCTGTATAACTCATCTCCGTCTACCATAGGCCACAAACTTATCAATCACCCCTGCTGTGGACCACTTCTACAAGGAAGGGATCTGTATGCTCCACGACTGCTGGACTAAGTGCGTACATGTAGGAGGGGACTATGTTGAAAAATAAAAGTGCTGGGTTTTCTAAAATTGACTCCTTCTACCTTAGGCCACGAACTTATCAATCACCCCTCGTACGTTACTAACATGACAAACATATATTACATAAACTTTAATTAACATAATATAGTTAATATAAGGATAACAAGTATTGTTTTTACTTCACCAAGAATATGAGAGAACCTGGAACACGCTTCCTGCTTGGTGTAAGTTAAAGGGGCTGAATGACTGGTTTCCATACTGAATGGTTCTATGACTCTATTTCAATACCCAAATCAGAATTTAAACTTTGGGAATAATACTGATGATTATATAACTACCAGATTAACATAAAACCCCATCTGTTTCACAAATGCCCTTTAATTAACCATTACCTGTTCTGGTTTAAAATAGTTCCAAACCCACAGCAAAGTGTTTGCCTCTTAAACACTCTCATTTTGCACCAAGTCTTTGCAATCAGTTCAAGATGGAGGCTCACCACCAGCTTCTCAAACTTAATTAAGGATAAGCAATCAGCACTTACCATGTTAGTGATGCCCAGGTGTCATGCATCAGTTAATTAGAATTTTCTGTCGTCAGGTACTGGTATCAAAGCCGTTGTGCATCTGTTTGCACTGCATCAATCAGACGCCTGGAACATCCTGGAACTCAGCTGCTCGATGGCAATGTGGCCCAAAACCTAACAACAGCTGCACTTCAAACCTCATCCTTCTGGTGCAGGGGGTGCTTGAATTTCTTGGCCAAAATATAATAGACAATAGGTGCAGGAGTAGGCTATTCGGCCCTTCGAGCCAGCACCGCCATTCACTGTGATCATGGCTGATCATCCACTATCAGTATCCAGTTCCTGCCTTATCCCCATAACCTTTGATTCCGCTATCTTTAAGAGCTCTATCCATCTCTTTCTTGAAAGCATCCAGAGACTTGGCCTCCACTGCCTTCTGGGGCAGAGCATTCCACATATCCACCACTCTCTGGGTAAAAAGGTTTTTCCTCAACTCTGTTCTAAATGGCCTACCCCTTATTCTTAAACTGTGGCCTCTGGTTCTGGACTCACCCATCAGCAGGAACATGCTTCCTGCCTCCAGCGTGTCCAATCCCTTAATAATCTTAAATGGTTCAATCAGATCCCCCCTCATCCTTCTAAATTCCAGTGTATACAAGCCCAGTTGCTCCAATCTCTCACCATATTCTTACCATATAACCTGAGAAGTTGGGAAAGAATCGCTTTGAAGAAAACAAAAAAACTCTAACGTGCTAATCCTCTTGATTCCAAAGTCATGGAGTCATGAGAAAGACACAGCAGCAGCAGCCAGGCCAGTGGTGCTGTGGCGAGCTCTGAGGCTCAGCAAGGAAGGGTAAAGTCAGACAGAGTGATAGTGATAGGAGAATTAATAGTTAGGGGGTTAGACAGCAGATTCTGTGGCCATGAAGGAGAAGCCAGGATGGTGTTGCCTTCCAGGTGCTAGGGTCCAGGATGTCTCAGAGTAGCTGTGGAGGATCCTCAAGAAGGAGGGTGAGCAGCTAGAGGTCATAGTGCACACTGGAACCAAAGACATGGGTAGAGAAGGGGAAGAGGTCCTTACAGTGGGTATAGAGAGTTAGGGAAGTGGTTGAAGAGCAGGACCTCCAAGGTAGTAATCTTTGGATCGCTCCAAGTACCACATGCTAGTCAGGGCAGGAATAAGATAATAGCACAGATGAACGAGTGGCTGAGGAATTGGTGCAGAGGACAGGGTTTCAGATTTGGGGATCATTGAGATCTCTTCTGGGGAAGGTATGGCCCATACATAAAAGACATCTGAACCTGAGTGGTCCAATATCCTAGCGGGCAGATTCACTGGAGCTTTTGCAAGGGTTAAACTAATTTGAGGGGGGGGGCTGAGAACAGGATTAATAGGACTGAAAATGGAACAACTGGTATACAACAGCATTGTGGAGTGAAATTGTGAGGAAGGACAGGCAGATGATGGGGCAAAATTGCTGTCAATGAGATGAGTTGAAGTGCAACATGGGGGCAAAATCAAAAAGGGCGAAGCATACAGGACTGAAGGTGTTATATTTGAAAGCATGCCATATATGGAATAAGATAGATGATCTTGCAGTGCAGTTAGAGATGAGTGGATATGACATTGTTGGCATCATTGAATTGTGGCTGAAAGAAGCTAATTTTTGGGAGCTTAATGTCCAAGGATACATCTTATATCAAAAGGACAGGCAGGTAGGTGGAGCAGGTGGGGTGGCTCTGTTGATAATAAATTAAATCAAATCCTTAGAAAGGGGTTACCTAGGATTGGAAGATATAGAATCCTTGTGGGTAGAGGTAAGAAACTGCAAGGATAAAGAGACCCAGAAGGGAGTTTTATGTAGGCCCTTGAAAGTAACCAGGATGTGGGAAATAAATTTCTACAGGAAATAGAAAAGACATGGAAGGACAATGGTGAGCTCTGAGGCTCAGCAAGGAAGGGTAAAGTCAGACAGAGTGATAGCGATAGGAGAATTAATCGTTAGGGGGTTGGACAGCAGATTCTGTGGGACAATGTTACAATAGTCATAGTAGATTTCAAAATGCAGGTAGACTGGAAAAATTAGGATGGCCCTGATGATCCAGAAAATCTTATGCCTTCCCTCCTACACCAACTCCCTAGCCACGTATTAAACTGTATAATCTTCCTAGCTCTGGCCTCACTGGAATGTGACACAGCTATCAATCCTGAGATCACAACCCTGGAGGTCCTGCCCTTTAACTTAACACCTAACCCCTGAACTTCCCATGCAGAACCTTGTCACTTATCCTACCCATGTCATTGGTACCTACATGGACCACGACTTCTAGCTGTTCAGCCTACCACTTAAGAATGCAAAGGACTCAGTCCGAGATATCCCAGATCCTGGCACCCAGAAGGCAACACACCATCCAGGAATCTCATTCTCGTCCACAGAACCTCCTGTCCATTCCCCTAACTAATGAATCCCCTATCACCACAGTGTGCCTCTTCTTCCCCCTTCCCTTCTGAGTCATGAGGCAGAACGAATGCTAGAGACCTGACCACTGTCACTTTCATCTGTTAGGTCATTTCCCCACTCAACCCGACAGCATCCAAAGTGTTACACCTGTTGTTGAGGGGGATGGCCACCAGGGTACTCTGCACTGGTTCCTTAACCCCTTTCCCCATCTTGACTGTCACCCAGTTTCTTGTGTCCTGTACCATGGATGCAACTACCTCTCTGAATGTCCTATCTATCACGCCCCCAGCCTCCTAAATGATCCGGAGTTCATCCAGTTCCAGCTCCAACTCCTTAACATGGTTTGTTAGAAGCTGCAGCTGGATGCACTTCTCGCGGTTGTAGTGGTCAGGGATACTGGCGGTCTCCCTGCCTTCCCACATCCCGCAACAGGAGCTTTGCAGTATCCTGCCCGTCCCGGCTGAACAGATGTAAAGAAGAGAAGGAAAAAGAGTTATTTTTTTCCTTTGCTTTCTCTGAGTGAAGCCTCTCTTTGCAGAAGCCTCGAAGAGCTGAAGTTTTAAGATCAACACTCTGACTATCTCCACTCAGACGGTGGCTGCTGCAGTGATTGCTGTTGTGCTTACCCCTGCCTTCCCTTAATTTGTTCTTACTAATCAATCCCAAACGCCGATTGGCCGCTGGTCAAAGCTCTATTAAATTGGCACAAACAGCTCCTTAAATATCCTCAGAAGGTAGTCCTGACTGAAGTCCCCTCCTTTCCAAACTTCTGATGTCTGGATTAGCCGCTGGTCAAAGGTCTAAGGCTCTGAAGGTTGATTAGTCACCTGGACCAGATGGACTACACCCAGGATTCTGAAAGAGTTAGCTGAAGAGATTGTGGAGGCATTAGTAATGATCTTCCAAGAATCACTAGATCCTGGAAGAAATGTCAATCCACTCTTTAAAAAAGGAGGGAGGCAGAATAAAGGTAATTATAGGCCAGTTAGACTGACTTCAATGGTTAGGAATTTGTTGGAGTCCATTACTAAGGATGAGGTTTTGGGGTACAGTATTGGAAACGCATGATAAAATAGGCCAGTGTCATCATGGCTTCCTTAAGGCAGGGGTTACCAAACTTTTTTATGCCATGGACCAATAGTATCAAGGAAGAGGTCCTTGGACACCAGGTTTGGAAGCCTTGCCTGACAAATCTGTTGGAATTCTTTGAGGAACTATCAGGCAGGATAGGCAAAGGAGAGTCAGTGGATGTTGCTTACTTGGATTTTCAGAAAACCTTTGACAGGGTGCCATACATGAGGCTGCTTAACAAGTTTAGAGCTAATGGTATTACAGGATAAATACTAGCATGGACAGAAGATTAGCAGGAGGTAAAGAACTGGAATAAAGGGGCCTATTATGATTGGCTGACACAGCGGTCAGCATTGGGACTGCTTCCTTTCACATTATGTGTCAAAAATTTGCATGACAGAATTGATGGCTTTGTGGTCAGGCTTTCAGATGATATGAAGAGAGGTGGAGAGCCAGGTAGTATTGAGGAAATGGGGATTCTACAGAAGGACTTGGACAGATTGGGAGAATGGGCATTGAAGTGACAGATGATATATAGTGTATGGTCATGCCCTTTGGTGGAAGGAATAAAGCCATAGACTATTTTCTAAATGGGGAGAAAATTCAAAAATCAGATGTGCAAAGGGACTTGGGAGTCTTTGTGCAGGATTTTTTGAAGGTTAACTTGCAGATTGAGTAAGGAGGGCAAAAGCAATGTTATTGTTCATTTCGAGAGATCTAGAATATAAGAGCAAGGAAGTGATGTTGAGGCCTTATAAGGCATTGGTCAGATCGCACTTGGAGTATTATAAGCATGTGCTAACATTCCAGAGGGTCCAGAGAAGGTTCACTGGAATGATTCTGGGAATTAAATGGTTAATGTCTGAGGAAGATTTGATGACTCTGGGCCTGTACTTGCTGGAGTTTAGAAGAATCGGGGGAGGGGTTCTCATTGAACCCTATCGAATATTGAAAGGCCTGGATAATGTGGACATGTAGATTATGTTCCTAATAGTCGATGAGTAGAGGCACATCCACCTAAAACAGACATAACAAGGAATGTGTTTAGCCAGGGGGTGGTGAATTCATTGCCATGGACAGTTGTGGAGGCGAAGTCACTGAGTACATTTAAAGCGGAGGTTGATATGTTCTTGGTTAGTCTCAGTGTCAAAGGTTACAGGGAGAAGGCAAGAGAATGGGATTGAGAGAGACAATATATTACCCATCATCAAATGACAGAGCAGACTTGATGGACCAAATGGCCTAATTCTGACCTGTGGTCTTATGGAATCGAGTAGAATGTTTTTTAGATGTGGAAAGTAAAATAGGGAGATAGGAAGTTGGGGGTAGGGCAGTGGTTGTGAAGAGGTGGAGACAACATGTGAGGTTACTATGGCAGACAGTGACCAGAAGCCTAATACTTAGAGAAGATTATCAACAGCCATTGGCCAATGACGAATGGGAATGTTGATTCAGGTTTGGATGCTAACAAGGACTGGAGGGAGTTAGTGGGGCAGTGGGATTGGGAGAGGCAGTGGGTGAGCAGGAGCAATGGTGATCATGAAAGTAATATCTAACAGCAGCTCATGAGCTTTAGAAATGGAATCATATCTTTGCAAGTGCACATAGAAACAAAAGAACATGAGTCAGCCATTCGATCTCCTGCACCAGCTGCCATTTGTTGACATTGTGAGTGATCTGCGTTGGCTCTAATACTCCCATGGCCAGCAAAAATATACAGTGTGCCATCAAATATAAAAATCACTGACGTGCATGAGGAAATAATTCCTGACTATTCTTTTAAATGTCCTGCCTCTGCTTTCTGACTTCCCAGCAGCAGAAACAGCTTTTCTTTGAGAACCTACCACTTAAAGAATATCTAAACATCCCAATCGATACATCCCTTAAACTTTTCTTTAACAGAAAAGACATTTTAAGTCCTTTTCACAATCCTAACTTGATTAGGGGTTGTGGAGACTGACAAGTGTGGTAACTTTGAAGAAGCGCATGTGAATTTTAACTATGAGGATAGACTCGTGAGGCTAGGTCTGTTCTCCCTGGAGCAGAGAATACTATGTGAGGACTTGATTGAAGTATGTAAAATTATGAGGGGTGGTGGACACAGGAAACCTATTCCTTTTTCAGAGATGATTAAAAACAGAGAATACAGATTTAGCGTATGGGGAAGTTATTTAGAGGGCACCATCTTCACTCAGAGAGGTAATTATCTGGGATACACTGCTTGAGAGTGTGTTTGTAGCTGGGTCACTGAGTTACAGAAAGGTGCTCGTCAATCAGCATGGACAAGTTGAGCCAAGTGGCCTGTTGCCATGCTATAAAATCCTAAAACTCAATGATTCCATCATGTGTCCTGGCTGGTGCAATGGCCAGGCCTGGCAATTGCCAGGAAAGCCAGATCCTCAGCCTTATTAATCTGCAGAACCTGTACCATCATAGACATGCAGGAGATTTGGGGAAGGGGACAGAGCATGCGTCGCCCTCAAGTCCACAATTGCTGTTTCTCCTTTCGATTTTGTAGAACATATTTCAGCTGAGTGCTTCTGCTTTTATTGAGCACATTACCTCCCCTGCACCATACCCAGAAACAGCTGTTAGTATCCATTGGTTTGCTTTGGATATCATAAGTGCCTAACCTGCATCTGCTTGATTCAGAGAGGCACCTTAACTACTTGCAGAATATCAGGAAAAATATGAAGGTGGAGTAGAAATGCAGCCACCCCTTCAATTCCACAGTCACTTAATTCTGTCAGATGTAGGAAATTTGAACAGCTCCTTTGTAGTGCCTTGAAAAAATATTTGGCCCTCAGCAACTTTGGTCACATAAATGAGTATTACAGCCAGCAATTTTGATCAATTTAACTGAGAATTTTTACCTGCGAATCATTTGGCGGAATGAAGTGATGAAGGTGCCTAACGGCGACTCCTTTGCTCGCATCTTCGGAAACAGCTCTATTTCTATCTTTGATATCTCTTGTTTACCTTTTCAAGGTTCTTTTGAAGAACCTGACCTGGAGTTACACTCTGACTTCGGTTCTTTGCAGGAGTGGGACCCATTCTCAGGGTCTCATGACCGGCTGCTTTTTGACATCCTAAGGACATGGCCTGGAAGACAAGTGCAACTTCAGGGTGCCGGGTTTTCATGGCTCTAGAGACAGGCTGATTCTAGGCCGGTGCCCCTGACGAGGCGTCGCGGGAGAACATGGAACACTGGAAGCAGCTGGTTAGCTGCCATGGGCTGTGTGTCTAGAGACCTGAGCCTTCTTGGGGCCAACTTTTTGGGCGCAGAGCTTGGAAAAAGCGATGCAACAGACTTTTAACATCATAAATCAGTGAGTTGTTTGTTATGTCTCCCCTCTCAATGTAAAACGGGGACACCTCTTTTTCCCTTATTAGGGAGAGCGTGAGCCTGTGGTATGTCGAATTACCGGGTGAATGAGTAGTCTTTGGGGTACTGTAAGTTTGTATCTTTATTGATGCTTTGCTGCACACTTGAGTGCTCGGTGGGGGCGCCAATGCTTTTTACTGAGGGGTGGGGTGTTGTCTTGCTGCTGCTAGTGCGTGGAGTAGGGAGATGGGAGTCTTGGGGTTCTAGCGTTTAACCGTCATTTGTTCTTTGGGGCATTCTGTTTTCGTGGATGTTTGTGAAGAAAAAGAATTTCAGGATGTATATTGTATACATTCCTCTGACATTAAATGTACCAATTGAAACCTATTGATTTGCTCTTTTTTTACCCCACAGTAGAGCCCAAAAAACAAGGGGTATAGTAAAAAATGAAAAGCTAAAAATTCAAAAATGTCAGCAGTTCAAAACTATTCATCCCCTTTGCTCAGTACTTAGTTCAACCATCTCTAACAGCTATTACAGCCAGTTGTCTTTTGGATAAATCTCTATTAACTTTGCACAACATGATCGAACAAGATTTGCCAATTCTTCCTTGCAAAGTTGATCAAGCTGTGCCAGCAATATTGACACCTTGCCAAATTCCTTGATGTTATTGTTTTGGAGAATCTGTCCTGGGCCCAACATGTAAGTGTAATTACAAAGAAAGCCCAGCAGTGCCTTTACTTCCTTAGGAGTTTGCAAAGATTTAGCATGATGTCTAAAACTTTAACAAACTTCAGTTGATGTGTAATCCAGAGTATGTTGACTCACAGCATCACAGTCTGGTACGGAAATACCATTGCCGTTGAACAGAAAATCCTACAAAATGTAGTGGATACTCCAGAGCAGTGGTCCCCAACCACACCGGGCCACGGACCAGTACCGGGCTGCAAAGCATGTGCTACCAGACTGCAAGGAAATGATATGATTTGGCGATATGAGTCAGCTGCACCTTTCCTCATTCCCTGTCAAGCCCACTGTTGAGCTTGAACACACGCGAGGTCATTACCCGCGCATCATCCATGTCAGTGCGGGAAGGAGATCAACTCCTCGAGCTTGCAAATGACGGCGGTTTGACATAACATCTCTGCCGGTATTCTGGATCAAAGTCAAGGCTAAATATCCTGAGATAGCCACGAAAGCACTGAAACGTTGCTTCCATTTCCAATATATCTCTGCAATGAATGCAACGAAAACTAAATTGCGGAATAGACTGGACATAAGGAACCCCCTTCGGGTATCGCTGTCTCCCATCACCCCTCGATAGGACCATCTTCTTGCAGGGAAACAAGCCCAGGGCTCCCACTGATTCAGCGATATTGGTGTGTTGCAATGATTTTATATGTTCACACGGGGAAAATATGTGCTGTGTGTTTAATATTCAATCGTTACTTAAAATGTTTTGATGCGATTGACTTATAAGTGACTTATATGTGACTTATATAACTATATAACAATTACAGCATGGAAACAGGCCATCTCTGCCCTTCTAGTCCGTGATGAACGCTGCTCTCACCTAGTCCCACCGACCTGCACTCAGCCCATAACCCGCCATTCCTTTCCTGTCCATATACCTATCCAATTTTTCTTTAAATGACAATATCGAACCTGCCTCAACCACTTCTACTAGAAATTCATTCAACACTTACTTCAAGCTCCCCTGTCCTCCCCTGATAATTGACTTATCACTATATTCATGCGAGGAAAATATGCGCTGTGTGTTTAATATTAAATTCGTCAGATAAATCCTTTTAGAAACGAAATTGAGTGTATTGGCCACTTATCTCCTATATTCTGGTCGTGATTAACACCCCACCCCCGAACAGAATGGCCAAAAACAACTTGTAGAAAAAAATCAGCACGTATACGCATGCGCACACAGGTGTCCGCGCAAGGCTTCATGGTCGTGGTAGCCTTTCTCTGGGTAAACGCAACGTATTTGACTGCTACTCTTGTCCGTTGGCAACACTACCCCCCGCTCCCCCCCCCCGGGTCGGCCGGTCCACAAGAATATTGTCAATAATAAACCGGTCCGCGGTGCAAAAAAGGTTGGGGGCCCCTGCTCTAGAGCATCACAGATATAGCCCTCCCAACCATTGAGCACATCTACATGAAACACTGTTGCGGGAAATCAGCATCCGTCATCAGGGATCCCCATCACCCCGAACATGATCTCTACTCATTGCTGCCATCAGAAAGGTGTTACAGGAGCCCCAAGACTCATACCACCAGGTTCAGGAACAGTTATTACCCTTCAACCATCAGGCTCTTGAACCAGAGGGGATAACTTCTCTCAACCTCACTTGCTCCTTCACTGAAATTTTCCCACAACCTATGGACTCATTTTCAAGGAATTTTTAACTCATGTTCTCAATGCTTATTTATTTATTACAATTATTATTATTATTATTTATTTTTGTAATTGCAGAATTTGTTGCTGTTTGCGAACTAGTTGAACCCCCAGTCTTTCATTAATTTTCGTATGGTCATTTTTCTATTATGGGTTTATTGAGTATGCCCACAAGAAAATCAATCTCAGCGTTGTACATGGTGACATATATGCACTTTGATTACAAATTTACTTTGAATTTTAAGATGTCAGGACTCTGTCTGGGCCATTCAAGGACATCAATTTTCTTCATTTGCTCTGGCAGTGTGTTTTGAGTCGTTGTCCTGCTGAAAGATGAACTTCCTCCCCAGTTTAAGCTTTCCAGTAGAGGCTAGCAGGTTTTTATGCAGTGACTCTCTCTATATAGCAGCATTTATCTTCCCATCAACCCTGACCAGATTTCCAGTCTCTGACACTTAAAAGCATCCCCATAGCGTGATGCTACCTCCATCATACTTTACAGTAGGAATGGTCTTACCTGGCTGATGTGCATTATTACATTTACAGCACTCATACCACTTAGTGCTTAGGCCAAGAAGTTCCACTTTAGTCTCATCCCACCACAAGACTCTCTTCCACATTTTTACAGTGTTTTCTAGGTGACACTTTTCAAAGTCTTTACGGGCAAAGATTTTTTTTTGTGGTATGTGTGGGATAAATCTAACGTTGTGCATCATGTATTTATGTGAACAAAGGTATGGGGGCTGAATACTTTTTCAAAGCACTGTTATCTCCAATTATCAGGTTGATCAAATCCAAGCCATGGGTGAAGTGCCAATAGACTGGAGGGTAGTGAATGTTATGCCTTTATTTAAGAAGGGCTACAAAGAAAGACCTAGGAATTATGGACCAATAAATCATTATCTGTGGTAATAATTTACTGGAGGGTATTCTGAAGGATAAGGTATACATGCATCTAGAGGGAGCAATAGTCAGCATGACCTTATATGTGGAAGATTATGTCTTATAAACATGATTGAGTTCTTTAATAATGTGACCAACAAAGTTAATGAGAGAAGAAGAGGGTTAATATGGACTTCGAGAAGGCCTTTGTTAAGGTTCCACATGGTAAGCTGTTCTTGAATTTTAGATTGCAGGGAGTTCATGGAGAGCTGGCTAACTGGATACACATTTGATAGAAAGCCAAGGGTAGTGGCGAAAGATTATTTCTCGGACGTGAAGGCTATACAAGCGGAATGCATTAGGAGCTGGTATTAGGCCCATGTTGCTTGTCATCTTATGAATAATTTGAATAAGAATGTACAAGACTGAAGATGAAACTGAAATACGTAGGTGATCCAGTGGACAATGAAAAATGTGATCAAAAATTGCAGTGGAATCTTGATCAGTTGAGTAAGTGGGTTGTGGAATGGTAAATGGAGTTTAAATAGGATAAGTGTGAGAACTTTCACAATGAATGGTGGGGCCCTAGGGAGTGTTGCATGGTTCCCTGAAAGTGGAGTCACAGGTAGACAGGGTTCTGAAGAAGGCTTTTAGCACACCAGCCTTCATAAGACAGAGCATTATGTATAAAATCTGAGAGGTTATGGCGTGATTCGACAGTACTCTGGTGAGGAAGCTCTTGGAGTATTGTGTTCGGTTTTGGTCGCTCCGCTACTACAGGAAATATGTTATTAAACTGGAAAGAATGCAGAAAAAAATTGTGAGGATGATGCCAGGACTTAAGGGGCTGAGCTATAGGGGGAAGTTGGACAGGCTAGGACTTGAGAACAAAAGAGATTCTGCAGATGCTGGAAATCCAGAGTTACACAAACAAAATCCTGGAGGAACTCAACAGGTCAAGCAACATCTATGGTGAGGGAAAAAAAGTATACATTTCATGCCAAGAACTTTTATCAGTGTTGATGAAGGATCTTGGCCCAAAATTTTGACTCTATTTCTTAGGCTCAGACTTTGTTCTTTGGAGCATAAGAGACTGAAAGGTGATGTTATTCTGAAAAAGATCATATTGTATGAAATCAAGAGCATCATAGATAGGTTAAAAGCACTCAGTCTTTTTCCCACAGTTAAGGAATCACAAACTATTGGGCATAGGTTTAATGTGAGAGAGGAAAAATTAGTAAGAACTTGCGAGTCAATTTTTTTAAACACGAAGAATGGCATGCATGTTGGATGATCTGTAAGGTGAAATGGTTGAGATGGGTACAATACCAACTCTTAAAACATAGTTTAGATTAGATTAGATTACAAGGACATGCAGTCTTCTTTTATTGTCTAAATCATGCATTAAGAAATGATACAATGTTCCTCCAGAATGATATCACAGAAACACAAGACAAACCAAGACTAAAAAAACTGACAAAAGCCACATAATTATAACATATAGTTACAAGAGTGCAAAGCAATACCGTAATTTGATGAAGTAACGACCATGGGCATGGTTAAAAAAAAAGTCTCAAAGTCTCATAGTTGGTGGGAAGATTAAAAAATGTATGGGCCAAACATTGGCAAATGGGATTAGCTTGTCCACATGGACCAGATGGGCTAGAGGGCCTGTTTCCATGCTGTATGCCTGTATGAGCTTACTTTTTCTTTTCTCTCTCTCTCTCTCTCTCTCTCTGTCTCTCTCTCTGTCTCTCTCTCTCTCTCTCTCATAGAGAAGGGAACTATGACCCTGGAGGATCGACATAAGGAATTTGGACTGACACAGCTGGGATCAAAGTATGGTAAAATTACTTCCAAGGGTTTAGCGGGAAATAAAATGAAACTAAGCAGCAAGTAATGCAATGCATTCTATTTTACTTACGTTAGGTTGTTTCATTACAATGATAGCATTGCTGATGAAATATCATTAGCCTGACCACTAACTGTCTTTCTCTTTCTTGACCTCTGAGTACTTGCAGAATTCTTTGTTTTTATTTCAGATTTCTAGCACCTGCAGTATTTGACTTTTCAATGGCACTCCTGACAACTGTTCCTCGGTATAATTAGGCTTCCTGAGGCAGGTGCAATGTAAATGAGCTTGTCCCATTGAGGCAGCTGTCAGAATTCATAAATACACAAAGTCTTTGACCTACTGGTGCCCCGAGCATAGTTTCACCCATGCAAAGTTACTCCAGCTTTGTTTTAATCCTTTTCGTTCTTAAAAATAAAAAATCCATTTAGCTGAAGTGCACATTCGTTCACTCACTCTCACATTTTTAAACCCAGAAAGGTTGAGTGTCACGTCCTGGTAATGTACCTTTAAATGCTGAAATACCACTGCCTGATGATTCCATACCCATCCAAACAAAGTCCCCATACACACGTCACCATATTCTACCCTGAGATTCATTTTCTTGCAGGCATTCACAATAAATACAATGAAAACGCATACAACAAATACAGACCAACAACCAATATGCAAAAGACAACAAACTGCAAATACAAAAAAGAGAAAAATGTAATAATAATAATAAATAAACAATCAATGTTGAATACACGAGCTGGAGAGTCTTTAAAGGTAAGTCCATTGGTTGTGGAAACAGTTCAGTGTTGGGGTGAATGTAGTTATCCTCTCTGCTTCAAGAGCCTGGTGGTTGAGGGGTTGCGGGGTAATAACTTTTCCTGAACCTGATGGTAATGGACTGGAGGAAACTGCAGGCAGCAACAAGCAGAGAAAATGGCCTGGATGGGAGAGGTTCTTGATGATGGATGCTACTTTCCTGTGACAGTGCTGCATGTAGATGACTTCAGTGGTGGGGAGGACTTTACCTATGATGGTTAGGATACATCCATTACTTTTTGTAGGATTTTCTGGACAAAGATATTTTGCATAGCAGGCTGTGATGCAACCAGTCATTATAGTCTCCACCATGCATCTATAGAAGTTTGTCAAAGTTTGAAATGAGATGCCTTCGAGATGAACTACTGCTCAAGGAAAGGAAAAGGCTTCAAAGTGTACCAAAGATTAACTGCTGAGTTCAAGCAGTTGACACTTCAATGGGTGCCAAAAGAACGCATGGATATTTTTTCCATTTTCAGAGACCCTTGCTACTAACACTTCTTCACATCACTCAGCACACTTCAAAGACAATGATTTCCAAAAACAAGACTTTGCTGAGGACTCACAGGAAGTATTTCAGCACAGCAAAATTCCACAAAATGGGAATGATATAAGTGATCAATTTGCATTGGTACTACTTTTTGAAAGAAGAATATCAGAGGGAGAAATAAGAGACTTGGTTTTTTTCAAGACTGTTGCAGGCATTTTAATAATACACCATCTGCTGGAATTTTCTCATTTTTTCATCACTTTACCATCAAAATTAAATGGGTTTGTCCACACTACATAGAATGGCCAATGTTCTGGAGTAATAGAGAAATGGAATCATGATTTAGACGAAGTATTCACTTCTTCCCCTTCACAGTGTGCCTAAAAGCTGCTCAATATACAATCAGTGGCCACTTTATTAGGTGCACAAGTATACCAGCTCATTAATGTGAATATCTAATCAGCTTATCACATGGCAGCAACTCAATGCATAAAAGCATGCAGACATGGTCAAGAGGTTCAGTTGCTGTTCAGACCAAACATCAGAATGGAGAAGAAATGTGATCTAAGTGCCTTTGACTGTGGAATGATTGGTTGGTGTCAAAGAGGGTGGTTTGAGTATCTCAGAAACTGCTGCTATCCTGTGATTGTCGGTGTCTAGAGTTTACAGAGAACGTTGTGAAAAATATAAGAAAACACCCAGTGAACGGCAGTTCTGTGGACGAAAATGCCATGTTAATGAGAGGTCAGAGGAAAATGGCCAGACTGGTTCAAGCTGATGGGAAGGCAACAGTAACTCAAGTAACCTCACATTACAACAGTTGTGTGCAGAAAAGCATCTCTGAACACACAACACATCAAACCTTGAAATGGTGGAAAACCACGAACATACACTCAGTGGCCACTTTATTAGGTACAGGAGGCTCCTAATAAAGTGGCCATTGAGTGTGTGTAGATAAAATTGTGTTTTATCAAAGACAATACCACTTGAGTGACAGACAATCAATGGGACTTGAACCTGTGACATTTTCATTCAGAACTAAATGTTCAATTATAATAAGCTACTAAGTATACTGCTTTGTTTTGTAGAAACCCTAAAGCCTTCGATTATTTATCAATAAAATCTGAATGTGGAACATTCTCATTCTCATTGAAACCACTCAACAGGAGAATTCTACACTTTCCTTTCTAATTTATAGCTCTGGCTAAGACAATTTTAAGGAAAAACAACTGCTTTAGGTGGCAACATGTATGATTTTTTTTAAGATCTGAGTGTCATGAATTATAACAAACTAATAATGGCCGTTTACTGGAACTACTTTATTGTTTTTCAAATAGAAATAAATATTACAGATAAATTCTGGATTGGAAAAAGGTGACAATAGAATGAAGAATAAATCCAAGGAATTGTATTGCTATTGTGACAGCTGCAGACCCAATTCAAAGCATGTTCAATGTATTGGAGAAGTCTAATTAGGTAGCTCAATCAGAAAGACAATGGGCTGGATTGAACCAGAGGCTGACCTGTAATTCCATTGAGTGCCACAAGCTCGCTGCAGTGCACACATTTCCATGTTCCAATCTTTCATGTTTGAACATTGCAATGTAGAAGAATGAAATTCACTGGAGTTTTAGATACAGGAACAACTGATCTCTCCCTTTGCAATTGACATGGCAATGGGAATACCTGGACATCTATTCAATTTCCCAAATTGCCCTGGACGGTGGCGGCACCAAAATAAATCTCCAAATCCAATTCTATCTGGCCCCTTAGTTTTAAGCAAGAAACAGATTGTTCATTTAACATGGCCCATTCACTTGGAAGGGCTACCAATCCCTCCTCAAATGGGTCAGTGAAAGTGAGCAACTTTAAAAATTTATTTTGATGTTATTGATTAAATCAATTCATGTCTTGAATGCATCTTTAAATACATTTATTGACATGTAGGTTATTTTAATGTTCATTTAACTGCTTCTGTGTTTGCCTGACGATTAGAGGCATTTCCAGATGGTAGAAAAGACCATTGAAAGAACAAGCAGTCAGACCAGCAGGGTGGGGCCTCATTTCAACCACGTGACTCACACTGCTTTGTGGAAGAGCTGCGGAAGTAAGGCCAAAAGGACATCAGAACATAAGAAATATGAGCAGGAGTAGGCCATCCGGCCCATCGAGCCTGCCCCGCCATTCAATCAGATCATGGCTGATCTGTCCGTAAACTCAGCTCCATCAACCTGCCTTTTCCTCATAAGCCTTAATTCCCTTAATCTGTAAAAACCTATCTAACTGTTTCTGAAATATTTAGTGAGGAAGCCTCAACTGCTTCCCTGGGCAGAGAATTCCACAGATTCACCACTCTCTGGGAAAAACAGTTTCTCCTCATCTCTGTCCTAAATCTTCCCTCCTGAATCTTAAGGCAATGTCCCCTAGTTCTAGTCTCACCTACCAATGGAAATAACTTTCCTACTTCTATCTTATCTATCCCTTTCAAAATGTTGTATGTTTCTATAACACCCCCTCTCATTCTTCTGAACTCCAGAGAGTATAATCCCAGGCAACTCAATCTCTCCTCATAGGTTAACCCCTTCATCTCTGGAATCAACCTGGTGAATATCCTCTGCACTGCTTCCAAAGCCAGTATATCCTTCCTCAGGTATGGAGACCAGAACTGCACATAGTACTCCAGGTGCAGTCTCACCAGTACACTGTATAGTTGCAGCATGACCTCCCTGCTCTTGAATTCAATCCCTCTAGCAATGAAGGCCAACTTCATTTGCCTTCTTAATAACCTGTTGTACCTGTAAGCCAACTTTTTGCGATGCAGGCACAAGCACTGCCAAGTCCCTCTGCACAACAGCATGCTGCAATCTTTCACCAATTAAATAATAATCTGCTTTTCTTTTATTCCTTCCAAAGTGGATGATCTTGCATTTACCAACATTGTATTCTATCTGCCAGACCTTGGCCCACTCACTTAACCTATCTATATCCCTCTGCAGACTCTCCACATCCTCTGTAATTTGTTTCTCCACTCAGTTTAGTGTCATCAGCAAATTTTGCTAGGCTACACTCAGACCCCTCTCCCAAATCATCAATGTAAATAGTAAACAGCTGCCAGCCCAGCACCAACCCCTGTGGCACCCCACTCACCACTGACTGCCAACTGGAGAAATACCCATTTATACGAACTCTCTGCCTTCTATCGGTTAACCAATCCACTATCCCTGCCAATACTTTCCTCCAACTCCATGCATCTGTATCTTATTTATAAGTCTCTTGTTCAGCACCTTATCGAACGCCTTCTAGAAATCCAAGAATACGACATCCACCTGTTTCCCTCTATCCACTGCACTCATTATGTCCTCAAAGAACCCCAGTAAGTTTGTCAAACAGGACCTTCTCTTTCTGAATCCATGCTGCATCTGTCTAATGGAACCACTCCCTCCTAAATTTTTCAATATTTCTTCCTTAATGACAGCTTCAGGCATTTTCCCGACTACAGATGTTAAGCTAACTGGCCTATCGTTGCCCGTCTCTTGCCTACATCCTTTTTTAAAAAAGTGCCATGACATTTGCTGTCTTCCAATCCGCTGGGACCTGCCCAGAGTCTAGAGAGTTTTGACAAATGATTACCAATGTGTCTACTATAACCTCCGCCAATTCCTTCAGCACTCTGGGAGGCATCCCATCAGGACCAGGGGACTTATCTAGCTTCAGGCCCTCCAGTTTGCTCATAACTATCTCTTTAGTGACAGTGATTTTATCGAGGTCCTCACCTCCCATTTTGTCCATAACATCCTTCTTTGGCATATTAAACGTGTCCTCCACTGTGAAGACCGACACAAAATAGTCATTTAATGCCTCCGCCATTTCCTCATCACCCAATATCAATTTCCCCTTCTCGTCTTCCAAGGGAGCTACATTGACTTTAGCCACCCTCTTCCGCTTTACATATTTATAAAAACTTTTGCTATCTGTTTTTATATCTTGTGCTAATTTACTTTCATACTTTATCTTCCCTTTCCTTATTTCTTGTTTGGTTGTTCTTTGTTGGTTTTTAAAGATTTCCCAATCCTCCAGTCTTCCTCTACTCCTTGCGACTTTGTACGCACGAGCTTTTAATTTGATACTATCTTTTATTTCCTTAGTTATCCAAGGCTGGCTCTCCCCACACTTATTGTCCTTACTTTTTTCTGGTTAGAAGTTAGTCTGTCTGTGAGCATCCATGAGAGGAACAATAGACAATAGACAATAGGTGCAGGAGTAGGCCATTCAACCCTTCGAGCCAGCACCAACATTCCTTGTGATCATGGCTGATCATCCACAATCAGTACCCTTTTCCTGCCTTCTCCCCATATCCCTTCACTCTGCTATCTTTAAGAGCTCTATCTTCTCTCTTGAAAGCAGCCAGAGAATTGGCCTCCACTGCCTTATGAGGCAGAGCATTCCACAGATCCACAACCCTCTGTGTGTAAAAGTTTTTCCTCAACTCCGTTCTAAATTGTCTACCCCTTATTCTTAAACTGTGGCCTCTGGTTCTGGACTCCGCCAACATCAGGAACATGTTTCCTGCCTCTGGCATGTCCAGTCCCTTAATAATCTTAGACACGGGTCAAGTATTTTTTTTATTATTTATTTCAGGATTTGGGTGTTGTTGGTCAGCGTTTGTTACCTATTCCTGTTTGCACCTAAGGTAGTGGTGAGCTGCCTTTCTGAGCCAGCATGACCATGAGTGTGATCCAGCCTGGCTTGAAATGTGTTTTCAAGCAGTAATAAGGGAGCCCATTAGAAACCATCCTTCCTCAGTCGCATTGCCCTCACCCTGACTCGATTCTCATTAGGATACAAATGAAATTGTTGCTCCCTTGGGCTCCTTTTAATACATATGTATACATGCACTCACTCTCAGAGTAAATCCCATAAAAAAAGAATGAACTTTTATCCATAAAACTCTGCTCATTGTTCCACTAAGTGCTTTCAAAGTGCATTCATTGTTGGGAAATATGTAATATGGAAGACAATTTGCATGCAGAGGAATCCCATGAAAGACACTTGACTAATGACAGATCACTTGTTTTGGTAATGCTGGTTGAGGAATAAATATTGAGCAAGACTGCAGAACAAATTCAGTGAACAAAAGATCACATCCCCAACTTTGCAGCAACCTTTTAGCACTGTACTGAGGTGTCAGTTTAGTTTTTCTGTTCACATCCTTACCTGATGCTGAGGCAAGAGGCTTCGCGCCTGCCGCTGAGGCCCAGTTAATTTAATAGCCCACCGATCATCTTAGTTAATAAAAAACACAATTAGCTTTACATTACTGATGCAAAATTGATCAATGGATCCCCTTTCAGCATGTCACATGTGGCTAGTTGCCAATATTTGTGAATTTCACTTTGTGGTAATGGATTAGGGAGCTGACGATTCATCCCCGTTTTGAGCACCTTTGGTGCTACCTGCTGCAAGTATGTTCAATCATTTTCCAGTCTAACTTATGGCATTCATAAATCAACCGTTGGAGCAGTAAATCATAAACACTAGAAAGTCTGCAGATGCTGGGGTTCCAAAGCAACACGCAAAAATGCTGGAACTCAGCAGGTCAGGCAGCATCCATGGACATGAATGAACAGTCGACGTTTAGGGCCAAGACCCTTCTTTAGGGCTTAGGAGTAAGGCGGAAGGCGCAAGGCGCCAGAAAATAAAGGTGTGGGGAGGGGAAGGAGGCTAGCTAGAAAGTGATAGGTGAAGCCAGGTGGGTGGGAAAGGTCAAGGGCGGGAGAAGAAGGAATCTGATAGGAAAGGAGAGTGGACCTTTGAAGAAAAGGAAGGGGGTGGAGACCAGAGGGGTCATGATAGGCAGGTGAGAAGAGGTAAAAGTTAGAGTGAGGAAAAGAGGAGGGAAGGGGAATTTTTTTTACCAGTAGGGGAAATTGGTATTCCTGCCATCAGGTTGGAGACTACCCAGAGAGAATATCTAGTGTTGTTCCTCCACTCTGAGGATGACCTCATCTTGCACACGAGGTGGCCATGGATCAACATGTCGGAATGGGAATCGGAATTGCAGTGTTCGGCCGTCAGGAAGTTTCATTTGTGGTGGATGGAACAGAGGTGCTCAATGAAGCAGCCCCACAATTTAAGACAGGTCTCCCCAATGTAGAGGAGGCCACGTAAGGATCACTGGGCACAATAGATAACCCCAGCAGATTCGCAGGAGAAGTGTTTCCTTCCCTGGAAGGACTGTTTGGGGCTCTAAATGGAGGTGAGGGACAAGATGTATGGGCAGGTATAGCACTTAAGCCACTTGCAGGGATAAGTGCTGGGAGGGATGAATGGACAAGGGAATTACAGAGGGAGCGATCCCCGTGGAAAGTAGAGGAGGGAGGAGGTAAAGATATGTTTTGTGGTGGGATCCCGTTGAAGATGGTGGAAGTGGCAGAGTTGTTAGAGCTGTAGAAGTGGTGACTGTAGAAGCCATGATCAAATGGCTGAGCAGACTTGATAGTGCAAATGGCCTAATCTATTCCAAACAAGAAGGCACATTTTCAAGAACTTGCAGATAGGGTGAAGAAGGTTTGCATGGGATTTGCTGTTCTGTTTATTGCAAATTGTTGCTGACTATGTCAGTCTAATACAGAAAATAAAAGCTGTATGCATCATTTCCTACAACCTATCATTACACTTTCTATAAACAAGTTCCATATTTCCCTTATGTATAGGGTACTAGAAGGCCATAGAAAATTGTAAGGTGCTTGACATTTTTACTTAAGGCTGAACCTCCTCGGTAATTCTGTACTCTTGCACATAAAGCTGTGTGCCTTTGGAATTCTGAAAAAACATGTTGTATCTGGAATTTACTGAACAAAAAGCAAAGATGATATTTGGCTGCTGAATCCACATTACTTCTGGATGGTTAAATCAGGAAGTGGTGGACTGCCTGCTGAGAAATACATTATTAATGTTTGATGGATTTTATTCCATGCCATTTTGGAGCACATATTCACTCGGTAGCTGTCTGAGAGCATTGCTATATTTTCCTGCAATTGAGATGATTATTACTTCATAATTCTGCAAAACACCATTGTTAGTTTTCTTTCTTGCAGTGCAAATCTCCTTTTATTACAAATTTCATACACATTATCTTTGAACAAATAAAATAATTTGTAATTAGCCTACTAGTGAGGAATGATGCATTATCATTACAGTGGGATGGACAATGATGTGAGGTTTTCATATCTTTCTGTAATACACAGTCATATGTAGAACCTAAAAAGGAAATTGCTTTTAATAGGATACTGTTAGTAATTCTTTATTTTCTGCTGCAGCACACAAATTTCAGGTTCTATTTAATTAGTTTTAGCAAAAAAAGATATAAAATGTGAAAAGATTTGCACACTTAATACCCATAAAAAATCAATGTTAGAATAATTACCTTATCCTGTAATTTATTCTCTTTTAAATGAAAAAGATCAAAATTAGCAATGATCATATTACAAGGATTAAAAAATGACTATATTCCAGAAATTTTACTCCACTATTACCCAACCTGCTACTTACATAACTTTAAATGCTTTGACCTCAGCCTTCCTTCCCAGCAGCACAATCCAGCTGTTGATCACCCTCTGTGTAAAGAATCACCCTCTGCACAAAGAGGGTAATCATTTACAGCTGCTAAGTCACTGTGCGTTCCACTGTGACAACCTTATTTACTCTACAGCAGTCTAGTAGACAAGAAATGATTTGCTGCTCGCATACGGGATGCAGGGCTGCATTCAGCACCGTCGCTTGGACCTTCAGCTAAGAACCCAGCACCGAAGGAAGTGAGACAAGGGCATTCAGGCTTGTCCTGTCAACCAAACTTGACATCAAGCCAAAACTTTTCAGTGAGTGACGGGGCCATTCACCATTTTTTAGCGCAATTAGTGACACATTAGTAAAATCACTGGGAAATATGACATTGATGCATTAACTGAGAATACGATCCAATAGGAATGATGAAAAATATCAATCAATGACAATAATAATAACAAACACCAACAATCCTCACGGAGCCCTAAATGTCAAGAAATGAATTAAAACTCGGGTGTCTTTTGTAGATGCCGAAGCAATAAGGAGACTGCAATTTTTTTTTTGATAAAGTCCATTTTTAAAAGGGAGCAGTTCTATGGCCTTGCTTGGAGAGTTTGGGGTCTAAGGTTGTTGGAGATTTTAGACAGGTGAATGACCCAGAGGTTAGGGAATCAGGAACTAGATACAGAGTGAATTGGGGCAAGATTGAAATTGATGGGTCGTCTGGTACCGAACCAGAAACGGGCACTATGCAACTGAATTTCTGTGCTATGAAATTGGAATGTAACTAAATCAATCCTGCCTGAACTCCTACAAGTTTTGTGTAAAACAGCACTAATATCCCTCCTGGCACTACTTGGAAGTGGAAGAAGTGCTACACCTACCCATTCACTTCCTCCCTCACCTTCATCAGGGCTCCAGGTGAGGCAAAACTTCACCTACAAACCTGTTGGGGTCATCTACTGTATCTGGTGCTCCAGACACAGCCTCCACTACACTGGTGAGACCCTACATAGATTGGGGACCTGCTTTGTCAAGCACCTTCACTCCATCTGCAAACGCAGTATTTCCTGGTGGCTAACCCTTTCAATTCCAATCGCCACTCCTATTTTTTTCTCTACTGCTATGATGAGGCCACTCTCATATTCCGTCTGGGTAGACTCCAACCTGATGACATGAATCGATTTCTCTAACTTACAGTAATTTTTCCCACTCCTCCTTCCCTCTTCTTTATTTTTCCCACTATGGCTCCCCTCTTGCCTTGTCTCTTCTCCTTAGCTACCTATCACCTCTCCCTGGTGCTGCTTCTCATTCCCTTTTTCCAAATGGTTGACTCCCCTCTTCTGTCAAATCCTTCTTCTCCAGCACTTCGTCTTTTCTTCTTATCACTTCCCAGCTTTTCATGTCATTCCCCCCTCCCCCACCACTGACCACCCATCACCTCCCCCCTCGTACTCCTTCCCCCTTCTTATTTTGGCTTCTTCCCACTTTCTTCCAGTTCTGATGAAAGTCTTGGCCTGAAAGGCTGACTTTTTATTCACTTCCATAGATACTGCCTGACACGATGAGTTTCTCCAGCATTTTCTGTGTGTTGCTCTGGAATTCCAGCATCTGCAGAATCTCCTGTGTTTACCAATTGTACTAATACAATTTTAGTTCAAAGTTCAATGTAAATTTATCATTGAAGTATGTACTTGTTATTATATTTCATCCTGAGATTTATTTTTTTGCAGGTATTTGGAAAAAAAATACAGTAGAATTCTATGAAAAAAATTATACATTAAGACAAACAAACAATGTGCACAAGAAGACAACCTGTGCCAATAAAAGTGCGACTGAGGAGATGAGTTGTAAGGAGTCCCTGAAAGGAAGTCTGTAGTTCATGCATTCAGTTCAGAGTGGAGGTGAGTGAAGTTATTCTCTGCTGGTTCAGGAGCCGGATGGTTGCAGGGTAATAACTGTTCCTGAACATGGAGGTATGGAACCCAAGGCTCTGTACCTCCTGCTCAATGGTAGTAGTGAGAAAAGCGCATGGGTTGGATAGTGGGCATCTTTGATGATGGAAACTGCTTTCATGTAGATGTATTCCATTGTGGGGTGCGGGGGCGGGGGCCGCTTTGCCTTTGATGGACTGAGCTACATCCATTTTCTGTTCCTGGGCATTGGTGTTTCTATACCAGAATATTTATTCTTAAATACTCCCATCAATTTTCCCATTGCCTCCCCCCATCTCATATTCTTCCAATCACTTGCACATTAGAGGCAATATATGGGAGCCAATTGATGTACCAACTCACATTGAGAGGAAAACCATAAAGTCCCAGGGAAAACATTCAAATTCCACACAGTCAGTATCCAAGATCAAGATTGAAAGAGTCACTAAAGCTACGAGGTCAGTACTAACCCTCCTGGGCATGTCACAGAGCATCTTTACATTTTACCATTCATGCTTTAATTGCACTTTGAGGCATTTATTTAGCACATTAAGGAAACAATGTAAATGCAAGTTGCTGTTTCTGTCTTGTTCATGACTCTATTGAGATAGTTGCATCCATTTCTGCAATTTTTAAGTTTTGATTCACACACTGTTTTCAGTGAGTACTTCTTCATAATGAAAGTGGGCAGTAGCAACACTGAACTACTGAACGGATCAGAGTTCATTCATCGGAACTCTGAAGGATCTCCCATTGAACCTGACAATAGTTAACGGGAATGTTCCGGGAAACTTGGAAATCCAAATCAAAGTTGCTGGTGAACGCAGCAGGCCAGGCAGCATCTCTAGGAAGAGGTGCAGTTGACGTTTCAGGCCGAGACCCTTCCTCAGGACTAACTGAAGGAAGAGTGAGTAAGGGATTTGAAAGTTGGAGGGGGAGGGGGAGATCCAAAATGATAGGAGAAGACAGGAGGGGGAGGGATAGAGCCGAGAGCTGGACAGGTGATAGGCAAAAGGGGATACGAGAGGATCATGGGACAGGAGGTCCGGGAAGAAAGACAAGGGGGGGGGGGACCCAGAGGATGGGCAAGAGGTATATTCAGAGGGACAGAGGGAGAAAAAGGAGAGTGAGAGAAAGAATGTGTGCATAAAAATAAGTAACAGATGGGGTACGAGGGGGAGGTGGGGCCTAGCGGAAGTTAGAGAAGTCGATGTTCATGCCATCAGGTTGGAGGCTACCCAGATGGAATATAAAGTGTTGTTCCTCCAACCTGAGTGTGGCTTCATCTTTACAGTAGAAGAGGCCGTGGATAGACATGTCAGAATGGGAATGGGATGTGGAATTAAAATGTGTGGCCACTGGGAGATCCTGCTTTCTCTGGCGGACAGAGCGTAGATGTTCAGCAAATCAGTCTCCCAGTCTGCATCAGGTCTCGCCAATATATAAAAGGCCACATCGGGAGCACCGGACGCAGTATATCACCCCAGTCATCTCCCCCATTTCACGTACATCTGCTCTCACTCCATCCTCCCGCCACCCCACTAGGAATAGGGTTCCCCTGGTCCTCACCTACCACCCCACCAGCCTCCGGGTCCAACATATTATTCTCCGTAACTTCCGCCACCTCCAACGGGATCCCACCACTAAGCTCATCTTTCCCTCCCCCCCTCTCTCTACATTCCGCAGGGATCGCTCCCTGCACAACTCCCTTGTCCATTCGTCCCCCCCATCCCTCCCCACTGATCTCCCTCCTGGCACTTATCCGTGTAAGCGGAACAAGTGCTACACATGCCCTTACACTTCCTCCCTTACCACCATTCAGGGCCCCAAACAGTCCTTCCAGGTCAGGCAACACTTCACCTGTGAGTCGACTGGGGTGATATACTGCGTCCGGTGCTCCCGATGTGGCCTTTTATATATTGGCGAGACCCAAGGCAGACTGGGAGACCACTTTGCTGAACATCTACGCTCTGTCCGCCAGAGAAAGCAGGATCTCCCAGTGGCCACACATTTTAATTCCACATCCCATTCCCATTCTGACATGTCTATCCACAGCCTCCTCTACTGTAAAGATGAAGCCACACTCAGGTTGGAGGAACAACACCTTATATTCCGTCTGGGTAGCCTCCAACCTGATGGCATGAACATCGACTTCTCTAACTTCCGCTAAGGCCCCACCTCCCCCTCGTACCCCATCTGTTACTTATTTTTATGCACACATTCTTTCTCTCACTCTCCTTTTTCTCCCTCTGTCCCTCTGAATATACCTCTTGCCCATCCTCTGGGTCCCTCCCCCCACTCGTCTTTCTTCCCGGACCTCCTGTCCCATGATCCTCTCGTATCCCCTTTTGCCTATCACCTGTCCAGCTCTTGGCTCTATCCCTCCCCCTCCTGTCTTCTCCTATCATTTTGGATCTCCCCCTCCCCCTCCAACTTTCAAATCCCTTACTCACTCTTCCTTCAGTTAGTCCTGACGAAGGGTCTTGGCCTGAAACGTCGACTGCACCTCTTCCTAGAGATGCTGCCTGGCCTGCTGCGTTCACCAGCAACTTTGATGTGTGTTGCTTGAATTTCCAGCATCTGCAGAATTCCTGTTGTTTGGAAATCCAAAGAAAGCTTACAGATACATGGTGCAGAGGAGTTTTCAAGTTAATCAACATGACGTAAAACTCATCAAGCTTAAATGAAATACCAATAAGAATGGCATGCTGAAACATCTTGTACTACTGAGGATTGCAGAACTCATTAACTCTATATGCATGATGCCTGGGGCTTTTGTACATGAGAAATTCATTTACTGTCTATAACCTTTAATAAATTACAATTTTTAAAATAAAATGTACCTTTTAAAAGAGAAAAGTCATCGAATATCTTTGGGCTAGTTCGTTGAGCACCTGGCAATCGTTTCTATGTCATTTAAAATGTAAACAATAGTGTAAATTTAAGCTGTTAAGACCATTAGACCATAAGACATAGGAGCAGAATTAGGCCATCTGGCCCATTGAGCCTGCTCCACCATTCAATCATGGCTGATTTTTTTTCTCCTCCTTAACCCCAGTTCTTGGTATTCTCCCGGTAACCTTTGATGCCATGTCCAACAAGAACCTATCAATCTCTGCCTTAAACACACTCAATGACCTGGCCTCCACAGCTGCACGTGGCAACAAATTCACCACCCTCTGGCTAAAGAAATTTCTCTGCATCCCTGTTTTGAAAGAGTGCCCCTCTATCCTGAGGCTGTGCCCTCTTGTTGGAGATTCTCCCACCATGGGAAACATCCTTTCTAGGTCTTTCAACATTTGAAAGGTTTCAATGAGATCCCCACTCATACTTCTGAATTCCAGTGAGTACAGACCCAGAGCCATCAAATGTTCCTCATATGATAACCCTTTCATTCCTGGAATCATCCTTGTGAACCTCCTCTAGACCAGAGGTCCCCAACCTTTCTTGCATTGCGGACCGGTTTAATATTGACAATATTCTTGCGGACCAGCCGACCCGGGGGGCGGGAGGGGGAGTAGGGTTGCCAAAGGACGCGTTGTTTATCCTGAGAAGGACTACAATGACCATGAAGCCTTGCGCGGGCACCATTGCGCATGCGTGACTTGCGCATGTATGTGCCGATTTTTTTCTACAAATTGTTTTTGGGGATTTTGATGGTGGGGGTGGTGTTAATCATGACCGGAAAATAAGTGATTAAGTGGCTAATACACTCAATTTCGTTTCTAAAAGGGTTTATCTTACAAATTTAATATTAAACACACAGCGCATATTTTCCTCGCATGAATATAGTGATAAGTCAATTAACAGCGTAGTTTGAAGTAAGTGTTGAACAAATTTCCAGTAGAAGTGGTAGAGGCAGGTTTGATATTATCATTTAAAGAAAAATTGGATAGGTATATGGGCAGGAAAGGAATGGTGGGTTATGGGCTGAGTGCAGGTCGATGGGATTAGGTGAGAGTAGCGTTCGGCACGGGCTAGAAGGGCAGCCTGTTTCCGTGCTGTAATTGTTATTTGGTTATATAAGTCACTGATAAGTCAATAGCATTATAACATTTTAAGTAACGTTTGGATATTAAACACAGCGCATATTTTCCTCGTATGAACATATAAAATCATTGCAACACACCAATATCGCTGAATCAGTGGGAGCCCTGGGCTTGTTTCCCTGCAACAACACGGTCCTATCGAGGGGTGAAGGGAGACAGCGATACTCGAAGGGGGTTCCTTATGTCCAGTCTATTCCGCAATTTAATTTTCGTTGCATTCATTGCAGAGATATGTTGGAAATGGAAGCAACATTTTCAGTGCTTTCATGGCTATCTCAGGATATTTAGCCTTGACTTTGATCCAGAATGCCGGCAGAGATGTTATGTCAAACATACTTTTCAGCCCGCCGTCATTTGCAAGCTCGAGGAGTTGATCTTCTTCCCGCGCTGACTTGGATGACGCGTGGGTAATGACCTCGCGTGTGTTCAAGTTCAACAGTGGGCGTGACAGGGAATGAGGAAAGGTGCCGCTGACTCATATTGTTAAATCATATCGTTTCCTCGCGGCCCGGTAGCATATGCTTTGCGTCCCGGTACTGGTCCGCGGCCCGGTGGTTGGGGACCGCTGCTCTAGACCCTCTCCAATGCAAGCACATCTTTTCTAAGATGAGGGGCCCAAAACTGTTCACAATACTCAAGGTGAGGCTTCACCAGTGCCTTATAAAACCTCAGCATCACATCCCTGCTCTTATATTCTAGACCTCTTGAGATGAATGCTCACATGGCATTTGGCTTCCCCACCACCGACTCGACCTGCAAGTTGACCTTTAGAGTACTCTGCACAAGGATTCCCAAGTCCCTTTGCATCTCAGAATTTTGGATTAAGCATCAAACAGTTCTGCGTAATTTGGCATCAATGATCTAAGATGTCAACACCGAGTGATTTCATGTACCATTAAGTAATACGGGTTGTCTAAGAGATCAAGATGCTTTCCTGAGCTCCTCAGTCTACTATTACAGGTGTCTCCCACTTTAAGAACGTTCGTTTTACGAAACCTCACTGTTACGAAAGACCTACATTAGTACCCTGTTTTCGCTTTCAGAAGGTGTTTGCACTGTTACGAAAAAAAAATTCAGCGCGAGATAAAAGGCAGAGCGCGCCCCGAACAGCCGCTCTCCCCCGGATTGGGAACTGCTTTGCTTTAACACGTGACCGTGAGCAGCCACTTGCAAGATGAGTTCTATGGTTTCGGAAAAGCCTGAAAGAGCTCGCAAGGGTGTTACACTTACGGTAAAACTAGACATGATTAAGTTTTTTGATCGTGGTGAACGAAGTAAGGACAACGTGAGTTTGGCTTGTGGAAGCTGACGAACATGATATTGAAGAGGTTTTGGCATCCCATCACCAAGAACTGACAGATGAAGAGCTAATGCAATTGGAAGAAAAAAGGATAACAATCGAAACCGAATGAGTAATGATAAAGTACGACTTTAATTTTGAAAAGGTACGTCGGTTTAGGGGATATTTGCAGGATGGTTTGAGTCCTTATTAAAGAACTGTGTGATAGAAAAATGCGCGAGGCTCAGCAGTCAAGCAAGCCTTCCACATCAGCCACAGCAGACGACGAACCTCGGCCTTCGACATCGAGGCGGGCAGAGATAGAAGAAGATGAGCTGCATGCTCCAATGGAAACAGGCGATGAGATGACACCCCAGTGTCCCACCACCCCAACCCCCAGGCCACAGACAGATACCGATTCGCGGAGAATGCAAAGGTAGCCGGGAGACACACAACACATCTTTAAGAGAAAAGCCGAAATAAACATGCTAATTAATTAGGTGCCGCCGACCCGTAATTGTCGGCCCAGATCAGAGACGATGCAATTGGAAATCGGCACTGATCTGGGCCGACAATTACGGGTGGCACCTAATTAATTAGCTTGTTTCTTTCGGCTTTTTTCTTAAAGATGTGCTGTGTACCTCCTGGCTACCACTGGACCCCTGCGTTCTTCGCGGCAATGTATCGCTCAGCGACCTGGAGGGTGGGGGTCACTGCACCACCCAACCCGCAACGACTCAGTCTAACACACCATCATCAGTGTGCTCGCTGTCTTCCTGTAAGTGATACTACACTGTACATACATTATTTCCATTTTATATAGGCTGTGTATTTTTACCTGTTATTTGGTATGATTTGGCAGCTTCATAGCTTAAAGGTTACTGGAGAGAGTGTTCTTGCCAACAGTGCTTGCGTGAGATTTTCACTACAGAGAACAGTTCAGTAATGATTGTGGAAAAGCATTTCTACTTTATGTAGACTGTGTATTTATCATATCATTCCTGCTTTTACTATATGTTACTGTTATTTTAGGTTTTATGTGGTATTTGGCATGATTTGGTGGGTTATTTTTGGGTCTGCGAACGCTCATAAAATTTTCCCATATAAATAAATGGTAATTGTTTCTTCGCTTTACGACATTTCGGCTTATGAACCATTTCATAGGAACGCTCTACCTTCGGATGGCGGGGAAAACCTGTATTACTGTTTCATATAACCACAAGCAATTTATAGTACAGAAGAGGCTATTTGACTTGCCAGTGCTTTCTGTATCTGTCACATAAACTTTTAGCCATCTTAAACCATCTCATCCTACTAACATTCTTTACATTTCTCCTTCATGTATTTAACTCCTTCCTGTTCAAATATATTCATAGAAACATGGAAAACCTACAGCACAATACAGGCCTTTCAGCCCACAAAGTTGTGCTGAACATGTCCCTACCTTAGAAATTACTAGGGTTACCCATAGCCCTCTATTTTTCTAAGCTCCATGTACCTATCCAAAAGTCTCTTCAAAGACCCTATCGTATCCGCCTCCACCACCGTTGCTGGCAGTCCATTCCACACACTCACCACTCTCTCCATAAAAAACTTACCCCTGACACTTCCTCTGTACCTGCTCCCAAGCACCTTAAACCTGTGCCCTCCTGTGGCAGCCATTTCAGCCCTGGGAAAAAGCCTCTGACTATCCACATGATCAATGCCTCTCATCATCTTATACACCTCTATCAGATCACCTCTCATCCTCCGTCGCTCCAAAGAGAAAAGGCCGAGTTCACTCAACCTGTTTTCATGAGGCATGCTCCCCAATCCAGGCAACATCCTTGTAAATCTCCTCTGCACCCTTTCTATGGTTTCCACATCCTTCCTGTAGTGAGGCGGCCAGAGCTGAGCACAGTACTCCAACTGGGGTCTGACCAGGGTCCTATATAGCTGCAACATTACTTCTCGGCTCCTAAGTTCAATTCCACAATTGATGAAGGCCAATACACCGTAATTCAACACAACTTTGGATGTTAGGAAATTCTACGTTGTTGAGTTGAAGCTTTTTTGTTTCAAGTTCCATATTGACTTCATTAATAATTCCTCGACAACTGGAAACATCTCTATATCTATCAAATTAGATCCCATCATAATCTTAACTCAACTCTCAGCATTCACTTTTCTAATGAATTGAATTTCAATCACTTCATCATTTACTGTGTCTGGCTCTTAATTTTTTTTCCCTCCATCAGCTGAATGTTGAAATCCAACATTCTTTCCACCATCTCCAAGTCAATCTGTTGAGAAAGCCATCATTATTGAGCTTGAAGTTGATGAGGGTTACAATCGGACGTTAACAGGCTACAGAGTTGGGCTGAGAAGTGGCAGATGGAGTTCAATCCAGAGAAATGCAAAGAAGTGATTCACATTGGAAGGTTGAATTTGAAAGCAAAATGCAGGGTTAATGGCAGGAATCTCAGAAGTGTGGAGGAACAGAGAGATTTTGGGGTCCACTTCCTAAGATGCCTCAAAGTTGCTCCTTCAATTTGAAAGAGAGGTTGAGAATGTGTATGGTATGTTGGCATTCATTAGTTGGGGGAATTAAGTTCAAGAACCGTGAGGTAAAGTTGTAGCTCTATGATTCCCTCATTTCACCACACTCGGAATATTGTGTTCAGATCTCATTGCCTCATTATAGGAAGGATTCATAAGTTTCAGAGAGAGTGCAGAGAAAATCTATCAGGATCCTGCGTGGATTGGAGAACATGTCACATGAGGATTGGTTGAGTGAGCCAAGACTTTTCTCTTTGAAGCAAAGGAAGATAAGAGGTGACGTGATAAGAGTTATACTAAACAAGAAAACTTGGATAGCTAGAGAATTTTTCCCAAGGCAGAAATTAGGGGGCATAATTTTTTTGTTTTTTTTTAAAGATTGGAAGAAAGTATCAGGAAGATGGTAGAGGTATGTTTTTTTAACACAGAGTGGAGGGTACGTGAAACATTCTGCCAGGAGTGGTGGTAAAGGCAGGTACATCAGGGACATTTAAGACTTTTACACAGGGACATGGCTGATAGAAAACAACTCTGTGGAAGGGAAGGGTTAGATTTATCTTACAATAGGTTAAAATCAGGATAAGATGCAGCTTGGTATCACTATTTGTGTAACCATTTCCATATATGTAATTGGATAACAATGTGTTATGTATTTCCATATATAGGCATACTATATTTGATTAGATGACAGGAATGTGATGTACTTCGGTCAGAGCTATACGAGAGTGACTGGACCAGCCTCTCCTCGAAGCTGAAAGGCATACTGTAGTGTCTGCACTGGCCTTTGTAAATAAACTACTTCAAAAAAATATGAAAGTGCTGGAAATCCAAAATAACAACAGAAAAATGCTGGAAACATGCAGTAGGCTGTGTAGTATCTGCAGAAAGAGAAACGGTTCCAGTTTCAGGTCCACGACCCTTTGATGGAACTGAGGAAGAGGAAGATTGTTTTCAATACTTCTGTGATATTTATTATTGGCCTAATGCAGCGGTCCCCAACCACCGGGCCGCGGACCGGTACCCGTCTGCAGAGCATGCGCTACCGGGCCGCGAGGAAACGATATGATTTGGCGATAGGAGTCAGCTGCACCTTTCCTTATTCCCTGTCACGGCCACTGTTGAGCCATTACGCATGCGAGGTCATTACCTGCGCGTCATCCATGTCAGCGCGGGAAGGAGATCAACTCCTCGAGCTTGCAAATGACGGCGGGCTGCAAAGTATGTTTGACATAATATCTCTGCCGGTATTCTGGATCAAAGTCAAGGCTGAATATCCTGAGATAGCCATGAAAGCACTGAAAACGTTGCTCCCATTTCCAAAATATCTCTGCGATGAATGCAACGAAAACTAAATTGCGGAATAGACTGGACATAAGGAACCCCGTTCGAGTATCGCTGTCTCCTACCACCCCTCGATAGGACCGTCTTGAGCCCAGGGCTCCCACTGATTCAGCGATATTGGTGTGTTGCAATGATTTTATATGTTCCTACGGGGAAAATATGCGCTGTGTGTTCAATATCCAAACGTTACTTAAAATGTTTTGATGCTATTGACTTATATAACCATACAACAATTACATCACGGAAACAGGTCATCTCTGCCCTTCAAGTCCATGCCGAACGCTACTCTCACCAAGTCCCACCGACCTGCACTCAGCCCATAACCCTCCATTCCTTTCCTGTCCATATTCCTATCCGATTTGACTTTAAATGATAATATCGAACCTGCCTTTACCACTTCTACTGGAAGTTCGTTCAATACTTACTTCAAGCTCCCCTGTCCTCACCTGATAATTGACTTATCACTGTATTCATGCGAGGAAAATATGTGCTATGTGTTTAATATTAAATTTGTTAGATAGACCCTTTTAGAAACAAAATTGAGTGTATTAGCCACTTATCACCGATATCCCGGTTGTGATTAACACTACCCCCCCCCCCGCCCCCGAACAGAATCGACAAAAACGTTTTGTAGAAAAATAATCGGCACGTGCATGCATGCGCACTGGTGCCCGCGCAAGGCTTCATGGTCATTGTAGTCTTTCTCGGGGTAAACCCAACGTATTTGACTGCTACTCTTGTCCGTTGGCAACCCTACCCGCGCCCCCACCCCGGGTCGGCCGGTCCGCAAGAATATTGTCAATATGAAACCGGTCCACAGTGCAAAAAAAGTTGGGGACCCCTGGCCTAATGCATTTGCTAAAACACCACCAGGGTAAATATGAGAGATTGAACTTTGTACAAAGAAGGAAAATTCTTGGCACTAATTTGAAAGAAGCAGAAGTAGTTTGGAAAGTCAGTTCAAATATGGCCAGCACTGGAGGAGCAAACCACAGATGAACCATCATACACTGTATGACACTAACTCCCACATGACACAGTGGATGTATACTGGTAGCAATAGTGAGTGTAGCAATAGCTGAGACAAATAGGTGCCTGCAAACACGTGTACAGAAAAGAATATTGGCTAAAGTATGCACAAAAGGGGACGGCTGGTGGTGCAGGGACATCAGCGCCGGACTCCAGAGTGAAGGTTCCCGAGTTTGAACCCAGTCGGGCTGCTTCCGGGCATGCTGTCCATCCATGCCGGGTTGAGTGTCGAGCTCCCAACTCAGCCTCGAAAAGAAAAAGAAAAAAAACTGCGCTGTGAGAAGGACGTGGGGAACCACTCACAGAATCTTTACTCCAAGACAACCACTTGAAAAGTGGTTGCCGAGGCTCTGGCAGAGTATGGCACACAAAAAAAAAATGCACAAAGGGGCAGATTAACACAATAAGAGTGGGAGTATACAATGCCATCAACAAAGTGACTTCTGTGCATGTGCAGAAAATAGCAGGATAGCTTTTCACGCATTGGTGGCATCACGAATTTTGGTGTGAACAGTGGCTGTAAAAGTCAGCTACTTTGTCTTCTTACACTGGCAGCCTAGGAGTTTTCAACAAGGGCTTAGAGTCCTTTACTTCATGCAGTTAGTGTGTGTAAATGTTTTTAGGGCCAATAAAATCACAGAAGTAAAACAGAGAAAGTGGACATTTCCAAAAAGGCAATTCAGGAGAGGAACTAAATTAAAGTTGGTACTTCTCATTATATTGTAGCTCTGGGAAGTTATTTAACAGAGCTCTTAGAGATAAGATTGGTGGATCGACTGATGAGAAGATTCTGTCCAAATTACTCAATTTGTCTGTACTTACTTTTGAGAAAGTCCTGAAGATAGCATCCTCATTATAGATGGAACCATTAAATTCAAAAGAGCTTCATTTTCCCAAATGGACAATGCTGTACATAGTCACAGGACTATTGTACAGACCAATAATGTTCAAAGTCAAAATGGAACACATCTATGTGAACTACCTGTTGGAGACATAATAGCAATCACCTAAAGGAAATTCAAAACAGCTAAATGCAAAGTAGAGAGCTAGATTACAGCAATTTACAAGTTAAAGACAGGCAAAACAAAAAGCCTAGGGCTCATTATGTGGAAGTTGATTAGAGTGATTATGGTTGATTATGGTATATATGAAGTAAGTAGATTGAATGAAGACCAGGTGAATCAAGACTTAGGATATAGATCTTCATCAACATGAACATAAAGAAGAAGATCAATTCTGCAGTAGATTATTCTATTTGGAGCCAAGGTTCTGTATTCTGTTTTCTTTTTAATTACCTTGGTGTCATTATGCATGGCTTGATCTGCCTGGATGGAAGCAAAATAGGGCCTTAAGTTTAAATTTAATTATCATTCAACCGTACATGAAGATAGCCAAACAAAACAACGTTCCTTCAGGGCCAAAGTGCGAAACACATTACCGACAGCATACAGCCTACTACACGTAGCACAAGTAATACATAGGGTTATGACTTCAGAAAAAAAACACACACGGTCACAAAGAGAAAATAAAAATAATATAGCCTAACTCACTAGACTGATGGCAAGTTGTCCTGGTCCAGCTTGTTCTTCCACCGAGCGAACACCCGAGAGCAGCAATGCACGAAGCCCAGAGGGCAGCACCGCCGTAGTGTCTCCCTCTCTGAGAGAGATTGCGACAGACGACCCCACAGCCTCGGTCTAGGCCTAGTTCTCATCACAACCGGGGTAACGCAGCTCTCTGTAACGAAAATCAATTTCCCCCGGGATCAATAAAGTATGACTATAACTATGACTCTTGCTGCTAGTCTCGCCAATGAATCAGTGAACTGGACTTGCAGTATTCTACATTACCAACGTCCAAAAGGGTCTTGCGAACACAATAAAAACATCTAAGAAAGTCACTAACACCACTCACCTTCTTGGAACAATGTATGCAACAAGTCCAGGCGACAACACAACAATGGTATCTCTGTCCATGTGAAAATAATGAACCATCACAGATACTTCAGGAATAGCCCTTTTAAGGGAGAGCACAATCCAAACGAAAATGCTCTGGGAAGAAATTCTCCCGCCTTTGAGGCAAATGACATACTCAGGTCATGATGCTACTCATTGTAATGATAAAATATAGTAATAGATCAATCTCAATGATTAAAAACAGGAGACTGTAACTGGAAGTAAATTGGGAAAATGTGTTGAGCTCAGAGATGGTAAATTTGCATCTGGACATCTGACTGAAAACATATGGAAACATATTCAAAGATCCATTTGAAGATATTAAGAGTCAGAAGACATACATTTATGTGAAATCAGATGTGAAACCATATTATGACCCATCCATCATGCTCTGAGTGTGCAAGTTGAAAAAGGAGTGGATATATTGCTGAAGACAATGATTGAACTAAGGTGGTTATGATAACACAAATCACAAAAGTCAATGTAATACAAATTACAAAAATCACTGTGGAGATTACATTGAGGCCATATAATGTGGATGATAAGCATACCCTTCCCTAATCCAATGAATTATCAATATGAAAATATGACCTAGTCTATCTCTTCACAGATGTAACGTTGCATCTTGTGCATTTCCAGCATTTTCTGAATTTATATTGATTTTATTTCCAGCATTTGCAGTTTGCTTTCAGTCTACTGGAGATGCAGAATTAACATTTTAGATCAATGAAAGATTATGCTTTTAGTTTCTGCAGTTGCTTTGCTTTTTGTGCCCTTACCGTTGGCATCAAGAAGTTTCAACTGTTCCTCTTGGAAAATAATTTGCATTTTTAGCAGATCACAAACCATTACTGACAATTATGGGTCATGTCATGTTGCAGCATCATGAATGCAGATACTGCCCAGGTTTGGATCATGATCTCAAGCCAACTAACCAGTGAACCATTTGTCAGCAGTAAAAACACTATTGCTAGTGAGAACAGGGCAAAAGAAACACAGTACTTCAATGAACACATGCATTGTAAATTATTGTTAAAAGAAATATGACGATGTTTGACTCTCTCTGATATTTATTGCTAGAGTTTAGAAGTTAAGTCAGTGGGAACTAATGCCACCATACAATACATTAGATTACTTCAGAAAAGCAATTACATCCCTGGTTTACTGAAATCTTTTGAAGAAGAGACAACAGTCTTGCTCATGGCGGTTTAAATTATTTTTAATGAAAAATGGTATTGAACCCACTTTATTGCTGAATATCCAATAGACCAGTTAAGCATCCTGTCAAAATGATCAGAGTGACTAAAAGAGCAAATACTCAATGAAATATTGTTTAGCAAATATCTTGTAGTCTGGAAACCTTCCAAATATGAGAGGTTATGGGAGGATAAATGCCCAGGGCATGATGGATCTGTCCTATTGAGGGAGGCAAGAGAGGAGGCAGCTGGGGCCTTGATAGAGATCTTTGTATTCACTTTAGCCATAGGGAAGGTCCAAGAGGATTGGAGAATAGTTACTGCCATTCCCCTGTTCAAGAATGTCTATAGAATCAATCCAGCCAGTGAGCCTCACATCAGTGGTGGAAAAATTATTGGGGGAATTTCTGAAGGATATATATCATATACAAATCAGACATATATGATTTTGACAGCAATGTAGGTGGACTGATTCGTCTGCAGATGACCCAAATTTGGAAGAGTTATGGATAGTGAAGGCTGTCAAAGGATTCAAGTGGATATAGACCAAATGGAAATGTGGGCAGAGAAATGGCAGATGGAGTTTATTTCAGGCAAATGTAAGGGTAAAGCAGCAAGGACACCTTGGAGTATTGACGTACAGAGGGATCTGTGATCCAAGTCCATAGCCCCCTGAAAGTGAAAACACAAGTAGAGAGGGTGATAGAGAAAGCATTTAGCATGCTTCCCTTCATCAGTCAGGGCATTGAGTATAAAACTGAGAAGTCATTATGCAGCGGTATAAAACTTCATTTTAACCACATTTGGAGCATTGTGTACATTTTTGAGCACTACATTGGAGGAACGGCATGAAGGCTTTGGAATGGGTGCAGAAGTTGTTTACCAGAACGTTGTTTAGATTGGAGTGAATAAGCTACAAGGAGACATTGGACAAACTTGGATTTTTTTTTTCTGTAGTGTCAGAATGTGAAGGGGAAGCTGACAGAAGTATATTAGATAGTCCTTTTACCAGGTTGGAAATGCCACATACTAGAGGTCATAGATTTAGGGTGAGGGGGAACTTCTTAGAGATTTGAGGTGTTTATTTTTATGCAGAGAGTGGGGGTAGGTGTCGAAACAGCCAGGGAAATGGTGGAACCAGATATGATGGAAACATCTAGGAGACATTTAGGTAGCGACATGAACAGGTGGGAATCGAAGGATAGGGTCCATATGCAAAAAGGTGGTATTAACTTTCATTGGCACCCTGTTTGGCACAGAGACGGTGGACCGAAGGGCAAAACCTGCACGAGCAGAACTTCTTATGAAAAGAAATTTCAAGCGTGACTGTGTGACTGAATTTATTACAACCAAGTCTTTTTGACAGTAGTGGATAGAAACGACAGCACTTTGAGTCAGATTCTATGAAGACTTCAGGGCAAAGGCTTAATCCCCCTTATAGAACGAAGGCAGACAAATGAAGAATTGGGACTGCTATTGCTGTTTGTGGTTCCAAGCAGTATTTCAGCCAGATTGCTGACAAAAAAAATCAGTGTGTGTGTAATTGCAATATATTTTGCAGTCACATTTAAATGATGTGGCAGATTGTGTCTCATTACGCGAAACAGATTGCATGAAAACATCACAATCACCAGAACCCTCGGAACGATCAACACCTGTAGCATTCCCCATTCAAACTACAGGTGATAGTATTTCTCAGGAATACAGTTTACTGAAGGTAGCAGTTAAGACAGTTATAGAATCACGGAATCAGAGTCATACAATGGGGAAACTTCAGCCTACCACGTCCATGTCAATCATTAAGTACCCACCTATACTAATCCCATTTGCCAGCATTGTTCCCTATCCTACCCAGCCTTAGTGATTCAAGTGCTGATCCAGATGCTTTTCAAATGTTGTGAAAATGTCTGCCACCACCATCTTCTCAGCCAGATTGCAACTGCCCTCTGGGTGGGAAAAAATAACTTTCTCCCAAGGCCTTCCAAACCTCTTACTCCTAATCTTCAACTTATGCTCTGTGGTCTTAACACATCTGCCACTTGAAAATGTTTCTCCCTATCCATCTCGGATATGTCCTTCAGTATTCTGTGGACCTCTATTAGCCCCCACTACCTCCCCTCAGCTTCCTCTATTCCAAGGAAAACAAATCCAGCCTAACCAGTCTCTCCTCAAAACTGGAACATTTCAACCCACAGAATAGCTTGGTGAATTGCCTCTGACTGTTCTCCAGTACAATCCTGTCCTTCCTATATTGTGGCAACCAGAATCACAGGTTTCAGAGGGAGATTATCTTTTCTGAACATTGAAGTAAAGAAAAGATCAGACTTGTGAGAAGATCAAGCAGAATCCAAACCCCTGTGGTGATTGTAAATTGATACGATGCATCCTAATGCCTTCACCATTGTTTTGGGAGATTTTAACCAGGCCACTCTGAAAAAAAACACGAAGCAATTACCATCAGCAGATCACTTGCAATATTAAAGGAAACAACACACTGGACCATTGCTACATCGCCATCAAGAATGCCTACCGTGCTATTCCACGCCTTCACTTTGGGAAGTCTGATCATCTGACTATATTTCTACTCCCTAAGCATAGGCAGAGACTGAAGACTGAAGCACCAGTAGTGAGGACCAAGGTGGCATAGACAAGGGAAGCATTAGAGCGCCTACATGACTGCTTTGAATCGGTGGACTGGACTGTATTCAGGGATTCATCTTCGAACCTGGATCAGTATGTTGCAGTTGTTACCGACTTCATTAAAACCTGTGTGGATGAATGTGTGCACAAAGACTTACTGTAAATTCCCAAACCAAAAGCTGTGGATGAACCAGGAGGTAGGTCATCTGCTGAAGGCCAGATCTGTAGCATTCAAGTCTGGCAACCCAGGCGTGTACCAGAAAACCAGGTATGATTTACGGAGGGTTCTTTCAAGGATGAAGAGGCAATTTCAAATGAGGTTGGAGGTGAAATCGGATGCACAGCATCTCTGGCAGGGTTTGCAAGACATTACTTCCCACTAAGCGAAACCCAATAGCATGAATGGCAGCAATGCTTCACTACCAGATGAACTCAATGCCTTCTATGCCCACTTTGAAAGGGAGAACACAACTACAGCTGTGAAGATCCCTGCTGCACATGATGACCCTGGGATCTCTGTCCCAGAGGCTGATGTTAGGCTGTCCTTAAAGAGAGTAAACCCTCAAAAGGCAGAAGGTCTCGATGGAGTACCTGGGAAGGCTCTGAAAATCTGTGCCAACCAACTAGTAGGAGTATTCAAGGACATTTTCAACCTATTTCTGCTATGGACGGAAGTTCCCACTTGCTTCAAAAAGGCAACAATTATACCAGTGCCTGAGAAAAATAATGTGAGCTGCCTTAATGCCTTAACCATCCAGTAGCACTCACATCTACAGTGATGAAATGCTTTGAGAGGTTGGTCATGACTAGACTGAACTCCCTTCTCAGCAAGGACCTGGACGCATTGCAATTTGCCTTTCGCCACAATAGGTCAATGGCAGACACAATCTCAATGGCTCTCCAGACAACTTCAGACCACCTGAACAACACAAACGCCTATGTCAGGATGCTGTTCATAGATTATAGCTCAGCATTTAATACCATCATTCCCACAATCCTGATTGAGAAGTTGCAAAACATGGGCCTCTGTACCTCCCTCTGCAATTGGATCTTCGACATCCTACCCGGAAGACCACAATCTGTGCAGATTGGTGATAGCACATCCTCCTCGCTGACGATCAACACTGGTGCACCTCAGGGGTGTGTGCTTAGCCCACTGCTCTACTCTCTGTATACCCAAGACTGTGTGGCTAGGCATAGCTCAAATACCATCTATAAATTTCCTGACGATACAACCATTCTTGGTAGAATCTTAGGTGGTGACAAGAGGGAGTACGGGAGTGAGATATGCCAACTAGTGGAATGGTACTGCAGCAACAACCAGGCACTCAATGTCAGTAAGACGAAAGAGCTGATTGTGGACTTCAGGACAGGTAAGACGAAGGAACACATACTAATCCTCATAGAGGGACCAGAAGTGGAGAAAGTGAGCAGCTTCGAGTTCCTGGGTGTGAAGATCTCTAAGGATCTAACCTGGTCCCAACATATCGATGCATTTATTAAGAAGGCAAGACAGTGCCTCTTTTTTATTAGGAGTGTGAAGAGATTTGGTGTGTCAACAAATACACTCAAAACTTCTATAGTTGTACCACGGAGAGCATTCTGACAGACTTCATCACTCTCTGGAATGGGGGAGGGAGGGGCTACTGCACAGGACTGAAAGAAGCAGCAGAGTTTTGTAAATTTAGTCAGCTCCATCTTGGGTACTAGCCTACAAAATACCCAGGACAGCTTCAAGGAGCGGTGTCTCAGAAAGGCAGCGTCCATTATTAATGACCTCCAGCACCCAGGGCATGCCTTTTTCTCACTGTTACCATCAGTTAGGAGGTACAGAAGCCTGAAGACACACACTCAGCGATTCAGGAACAGCTTCTTCCCCTCTGCCATCTGATTCCTAAATGGACATTGAACCCTTGGACACTACCTCAGTTTTTAAATATATATTACTTCTGTTCTTTGCATTTTTTTAATCTATTCGATATTCACCTACTGCAATTTATTTATTATCATTTTATTTAGTTTTTCTTCTTCTTCTATGTTACGTATGGCATTGAACTGTTACGGCTAAGTTAACAAATTTCGCAACACATGCCAGTGATAAAAAACCTGATTCCGACCCTGATTCTGATTCTGATTTCAATGGTTAATTAGTATATAAGATGTGATTTGTTTTGGAAAGATGGTCAGTGTGAATACATTTCAAAATATGGACATACATGTGGATAATATTCTTACGATGCATCTACACTGAATGAACATGGGTATGTGACAATATGGTTAAACCACTCAATCTGTGCAAATGTATCACTACTTCTTTGATGGTTATTGTTGAGCCCAAAGATGTTTAATAGGACATGACAATGCAGTTTTGAAAGAATAGTCTTCTAAGTAAAAGTCTAAATGGAAAAATGTAAAGTCAAATTTTTTTTTAATATTAATTAAAAGGCAGGTTATTCAGCCCTTTGAATCTACTCAGTTACGTAATTAACACAATTTACTTGCATTTTTTTTGACATTAATGAGAATGTAGAAGAATCAGGAAGGTGAAATAACCTGTGGTTTCACATTCAGATTATTTGTCATGTATACATCAATGAGTTGATCATAAAGTGAAAACATTTTCCAAAGTCCTTGGCAGGTTAACACTGGAGCAGGGCAGAAAACAGAAGAATCATTAGAAAGTGAGACAGTAACCTCAGTTTACATCTCCTCAAAACAAGGGTTCACAAAGGCCATTTAGATGTACCAGCAGCATTGTGTGATCTAAATGTTCTTATTATCCATCCTTTCACTCTCATCCCTCGCCGGCTCTCGCCCACATCTGCAAAATAAAACTCTTAAGTATTCGCTTCTCCAGTCCTAATGACAAGTTTTTCACCAAGAACATTAACTCCATGTTTGCTGCCTGACCTTGTTTGATAACACTATCACATTCCAGCATACAATTTAGCAACAACTTCTCTGCCACCAGATTTTTAAATGGTCCATGAACACTACCTCATTATTCCCTTTTTTTCCTTAGCACAACCTTGTTATTCTTTTTTAAAAATATTTATTTTTTGTAATTTATAAATCTGTATGTTTTTGCATTCTACTTCTGCAACAACATCTCATATCATATGTCAAATCTGTGATAACAAATCTGATTTTGAATCTGATACTGTATCCTGTTTCTTGTTTCTGATTTTCAGAATCTGCAGGTTTTTTATTCTTTTTTGCAGATGATTATGTTTGGAAGTTCTCCCACACCCAGGACTTTGATGCAAGATTTGCTCAAAGCAGTGTCCTAAATCAAAGTGTCTTCCATCACTTCTACCATGTCCTTCATTCTACCATAAAGTTAGAACTGGAGAACTGGATTGGCATTCTGCCGAACACCCAAAGTATTGATTCTATCCACCACAGCAAACTGTGTCTGCACCTAATACCATCTACAAAATACAATGAAGTTCTTTGACCAGGCTACCCTAACCCAAACTCACAAACTCTACCACCAAGAGACAAGAACTTCAAGCAGCTTGGGTGTAACCAGGGCATGCATTTTCCCCACCAAGCTGCAGAGCACACGGACTTGGAAATAGACCAAGTAGCCACTTTATTCAATACACCTGTACACTTGCTTGTTAAAGCAAATACCTAATCAGCCAATCATGAGGCAGCAACTCAATGCACGATAGTATGCAAGCATGGTCAAGAGGTTCAGACCAAACATCAGAATGGAGAAGAAATGTTATCCAAGTGACTTTGACCATGGAACGATTGTTGGTGGCAAACTGGGTGGTTCAAGTTTCTCAGAACTTGCTGATCTCCTCTAGTCTCTGGAGTTTACAGAGAATGGCACAAAAACCATAAAACATTTAGTGAGCATCAGCGCTGTGGGCAAAAACTCCTTGTCACTGAATAAGGCCAGAGGAGAATGGTCAGACTGGTTAAAGCTGATAGGAAAACAACAAAAACTCAAATAACGACACATTACAATAGTGGTGTGCAGAAGAACATTTACGAATGCACAACATGTCAAACCTTGAAGTGGATGGGCTACTGCAGCAAAAGACCACAAACAGACACTCAATGACTAGTTTATTAGATACCTAATAAAGTGGCTACTATGTGAATATCACTGTTCCTTCATTTTGCTACTGGGTCTAAATCTAGGAGCCCTCACCACAATAGAAAGACTTGTTTCAATATGTAGCTCTCTGCCATTTTCTCAAAGACAGTTTTGGACAGGTAATAAATGCTGGCCGAGATAGCCATGCTGAGGTCCTGAAACTGCATATATATTTTTTAAAAATCTGAATTCACAGGTACCCTTTGAGGAAATAAATTCGTCATTCTCATCTCAGGGCCCATATCATAATGATTGACTCTTAAATTCTGTATGAAATGGTTCAGCAAACTATTGAGTTCAAAGGCAATTAAAGACAGGCAATAAAATCAGAAAAGAGTGAGTTACAATAGTATGGCCTGATTTTATTTATCCTTTACAACTAGTTGCTTGTTGTACAACATGCTTAAAACCACACAGAAAAAAAAATCAGGGAAATGATAAGGCTGAATCAATAGCCCTGTAACCTGTGATTTTTTTTTGCCCTCCAAATCATTGGCACAGGGTGTCACCAGGGAAAAAAATCTGAATTAAGTGTGCATCTCTAATTGCCCTTGAAGGTAGCAGTGAATATCTGCAATCCATGTTGCAAAGTTTTATAAGATTTTGATCCAACCTAAAGTTTTGCTAGGCCATTTCATGGTGCAATTAAACTACACTGGAGATTTGTAGAGAGCGAACTAACTAATGTCAGCAGATTCTCTTCTGTGAAGGTCACAAGAAAACTAGACGAGTTCATTTGACATGCCAGTTGCTTCACACCAAATGCTGGAGGAACTCAGTGTGTGAGCAGCATCTGTGGAAAGGAATAAACAATCAAAGTCTTGGGACTAATGACAGGTCCAGTAACATAACCAAAAAACTATTATATTTGATAATTTTTTACTGTTTTTTTCCACTGACGTCTGACATCTGAATCAGCACCATTATAAATTATGACCATGTGTAAAAGTATTAAAATAAACCAATTCAATTATGTTTCCATGGGTTTCTATACTTATCATGCAAACTACTTTTAAAATACTATTGTCAAAATGTGCTGCATTAACATTTAGTTTATGAGGGACTCTTCCACACATTAATCGGTTTTCTACATTTATTGCGAAGTACATATGTTACTGTAGTCCTTCTAGGCTTTATCCTACATTAAAAAATTAGCATATTGCATATTCCTAGGGCAGCATTAATAAACATTTATATGCCAGAAGTTGAATGTAAGTGAATTAAAAATGCTTCAGACATTGCAAGGTTCATTAATACAGCCCTCAGCTTCCAATTAGGAAGGAATTCCTTGGTTAGATCCAATAACTGCCTCGAGCTTCCTTCTGGAAAACAGCACCACATTTGTACATCAGAAAAGCAGACTTATTCTAAATCATATTTTTTCATTGCCCTTTAATCCACACAGCATTTAGTCATGGAATTTAAAAAATCCTGCAGTCCAAGGGTATTCATTTTTCCCTAGTTTTATTAAGAAGATTTCATTTGGAATCTTAGGCATATGCTGGCTCCTTTGCTGGATAATTTACACATATGCTTGAAATTTTGGATGAATTTTCTGTCACACCTGCACAAGACTGCAGCTGCAGGAGAGATGAGCAGCTCTTTTGCAATGTTACAGGATGAAAGACATGATGATACAAAGAAGGAAAAGAAAGAGTAAAAATACTTAGTGTGGTTCTAATCTGAGTCAATGATTAATTCACCACAAGATACTCCGCAGACCTTTCAAATACAGCGGGAGCACCTCAAGATTCTGCCTCTTATCATTTCCTGGTATTTGCCTCTGGTAGAGAGCAAGGAATAAAGACTGCGTTTTAATAGAATTAAGAAAAATGATTGCTTTGTTGCAAAGATATGTCATAGTAAAATAATATACAAAGAATTAAATGAGCCTCTGGATTTGAAGGGGTTCTTTGTTCACATCTTTTCTTTGAGGCAGCCTTATTTATCATATAAAATTTGTGTGTTGATATAAAATTTAGGATCGCAATCATGCTTGATTTTCTGGCTATTTAAATTTAACTATAATGTGTGCCCACCTATTTCATCCACCCTTCTGGTGTGCAAAGCATCAAATAGAAATGCAAAACGGAAGAATTTCACCTTAATACACATTTTTTCATGGTTTTTCCCCTTTCCCTGATTCCATCTCCTCCAGAATTACAACCCTCTGAGAATTCAACATTCCTTAATTCTGGCCTGTTGTGCAACTCAGTTTACACCTACTCCATCACCAGCAGCCATGCCTTCATCTGCCTCACACCTAGGCTCTGAAATTGCTCTTACTCCCTTAAGCTGCCTCTCAAACACTTTTGCTCAACTGTTAATATATTTTTATGTTGCTCAGTGTTGGATTTTGTCCAGTAACCATATCTGTGAAGTGCCCTGGGTTGTTTACAATGCTAAATTTGCTATATAAATGCAAATTTATTAGTCTAATCCAGCACTGCATAAAATGTTCATAGTCATTTAAGATATTATCAACAAATTAATCATTGAAGTTTACAATACAAGACCATACAAATATAACTGGAAAAGAGGGAATCAGTCTTTAACATCACGTCTATCAACATGTGACCTAACTTGGATTGTCAATCTGCCTTGGCAAATACTTGAGAATTGAGAATTAAATGTACCCATAGACACCCAGTGATAAAATCAGCTTAAACCACCTGAAGATTTATGTGCTGTATTCTTTCAGTCTTTGACTATAATCCAGGAAGAACATTCCATGGAACTGGAATGTTTGTAAAATCTGATCTTCGCTATTTCTCAGGCTCACAATAGCTCTCAAAGCACTCCCCCCGTACCATCGCCAGACACACGTCCCTCTACTGATTCATTCACTGGCCAGACTTTTCCAATCCATATTATAACAGATCATAGTTAGAGTTCATAAGGTCATAGTGCCACCCATCTCAATGTCTACCGTTGAGTATCCATCTATACTAATCCCATTTGCCAGCACTGGGCCTATATCTACTGTGCCTTGACAATTCAGGGAAAGTGAAGAGGTGATAGACAGGAGCTACAGGGAGGTAGTCATCCCTAGGCTACAGGGGTCAGAAAACTGGGTCACTGTCAAGAGAGGGAAGGGAAATGCCTGGATAGTGGAGAGCATACCTGTGGCTGTCCCCCTCAGCAACAAATATCTTGTTCTGGATGCTGTTGAGGGGGATGACCTGACAGGGGACGCCCACGGTGACCGGGTCTCTGGCACTGAGCCTGGCGCTGTTGTGCAGGAGAGAAGGAGGGAGAAGGGAAATGCGGTAGTCGTAGGGGATTCCATAGTCAGGGGAACAGACAGGAGATTCTGTGAGCCTGACAGAGATACCCGCATGGTGTGTTGCCTCCCAGGTGCCAGGGTATGGGATGTCTCGGATCGGATCCTGAATATTCTAAAGGGGGAGGGTGAGCAGCCGGTTGTCTTGGTACATGTTGGTACCAATGACATAGATAGGACAAAGGAGGAGGTCCTGAAGAGAGATTTCCGGGAGTTAGGAAGGAAGCTGAGAAGCAGGACCTCCAAGGTAGTAATCTCGGGATTGCTACCTGTGCCACGTGCTAGCAAGGGCAAGAATAGTCGGATCAGGCAGATGAATGTGTGGCTGAGAGACTGGTGTAGGGGGCAGGGCTTCAGATTCTTGGATAATTGGGATCTCTTCTGGGGGAAGTATGACATTGCAGCGATGTGCTACACACAGCGTTAGAATAACCACACGGAGTCGGTGAGTTAGAGTTGCGATGAAAGAGATTTATTCAAACTTCGCGGCCCGCTTTAAAGCCTTCCCGTTCCCGCCCCCCCTGGGCGGGACTACTGTGGGGAATGCATATTCCCAGACACTTTCTGCGCACTGGATTTTCCCCCTGCTGGTGAAGATGGCCTGGCGCCCTTTTTGCTGCCGGCCCTCTGCCTGCGCGCGCTGTTTCGTGAGCCAGTTCATGGGTGCCAGAAAGTGGGTCACCACATAACCCCCCCCCCCAGAACCGGCGATACCTCCCCCAATGTCCACAGTCTGGATCGGCCTCTGTTTGGGAGGTCTGCCCCTGCGCCGCGGTGCCTGAGCCTGGACCGGTTGCGCCAAGTCCACATGGGCCGGTTTGAGTCGGTCCACCGTGAAAACCTCCTCTCTCCCCCCAATGTCCAGCACGAACGTGGACCCGTTGTTCCTGATCACCTTAAACGGCCCCTCGTAGGGCCGCTGTAGCGGTGCCTGGTGTCCACCCCGTCGTACAAAAAGAAACTTACAGTTCTGCAGGTCTTTGGGTACGCAGGTCGGACTCTGTCCGTGCTGTGAAGTGGGTATGGGGGCCAGGTTACCAAGCCTCTCCCGTAGTCTGTCCAGGACTGCTGTGGGTTCTTCCTCTTGCCCCCTTGAGGCTGGTATGAACTCTCCTGGGACGACCAGGGGCGCGCCGTACACCAACTCGGCCGACGAGGTGTGTAGATCCTCTTTGGGCGCCGTGCGGATTCCGAGCAGGACCCAGGGAAGTTCGTCCACCCAGTTAGGCCCCTCCAGGCGGGCCATGAGAGCCGATTTCAGGTGACAGTGGAAGCGCTCCACTAGTCCGTTCGACTGTGGGTGGTAGGCAGTTGTGTGGTGTAGCTGTGTTCCTAAAAGTCTGGCCATAGCCGACCACAGGCTGGAGGTGAACTGGGTGCCTCTGTCGGAGGTAATGTGGGCCGGTACCCCGAAGCGTGCTACCTAGGTTGCAATCAGTGCTCGGGCGCAGGATTCAGAGGTGGTGTCGCTGAGCGGGACTGCCTCTGGCCATCTGGTGAACCGGTCTATCATAGTTAGGAGGTACACGCTCCTCGTGACACTGGCAGGGGCCCCACGATATCCACATGGATGTGGTTGAACCTCCGGCGGGTGGGTTCGAACTGCTGCGGTGGAGCCTTGGTGTGCCGCTGCACCTTGGCCGTTTGGCACTGCATGCACGTTTTGGCCCATTCACTGACCTGTTTACGAAGTCCATGCCACACGAACCTGTTGGAGACCAGCCGGACAGTTGTCCTGATGGAGGGGTGCGCTAAGTTGTGAATGGATTCGAACACCCGCCGGCGCCAGGCTGCTGGGACAACGGGGCGGGGTTGGCCGGTAGCTACGTCACACAGTAGGGTCCTCTCACCTGGGCCTACGGGGAGGTCTTGGAGCTGCAAACCGGAGACTGCAGTCCTGTAACTGGGGATCTCAGCGTCTGCCTGCTGTGCCTCTGCCAGCGCTGCATAGTCCACCCCCTGGGACAGGGCCTGTATGGTAGGTCTGGAAAGTGTGTCTGCCACGACATTGTTCTTTCCAAAGACATGCCGGATGTCCGTCGTGTACTCGGAGATGTAGGACAGATGTCGCTGCTGGCGGGACGACCAGGGGTCGGACACCTTAGTGAACGTAAAGGTAAGCGGTTTGTGGTCTGTGAACGCGGTGAAGGGCCTAGCTTCTAAGAAGTACCTGAAATGCCGGATTGCCAGGTATAGTGCCAATAGCTCCCGGTCGAAAGCACTGTATTTGAGTTCGGGTGGTCGTAGGTGTTTGCTGAAGAACGCCAGGGGTTGCCAGCGATCCTCGATGAGTTGTTCCAGCACTCCACCGACTGCTGTGTTGGATGCGTCCACCGTGAGGGCAGTAGGAACGTCTGTTCTGGGGTGCACTAGCATCGCAGCGTTTGCCAAGGCTTCTTTGGTTTTAACGAAAGCGGTTGCGGCCTCTTCGTTCCAGGTAATGTCCTTGCCCTTACCCGACATTAGAGTGAACAAGGGGCGCATGGTTCGGGATGCTGAGGGGAGGAAACGGTGGTAGAAATTCACCATACCCACGAATTCCTGCAAGCCTTTGATTGTGTTGGGTCGGGGGAAATAGCGGACCGCGTCTACCTTGGCGGGCAGCGGGGTTGCCCCGTCTTTAGTAATCCTGTGGCCCAGGAAGTCGATGGTGTCGAGTCCGAACTGGCATTTGGCTGGGTTGATTGTAAGGCCGAATTCACTCAGGCGGGAGTAGAGCTGGCGGAGGTGGGACAGATGCTCCTGCCGACTACTGCTGGCTATGAGGATGTCGTCCAAATAGATGAATGCAAAGTCCAGGTCGCGTCCCACCGCGTCCATTAGCCGCTGGAAAGTCTGTGCGGCATTCTTTAGACCAAACGGCATTCAGAGGAATTCGAAAAGTCCGAACGGGGTGATAAGTGCTGTTTTGGGGATGTCGTCCGGATGTACAGGGATTTGATGGTATCCCCGGACGAGGTCTACCTTGGAAAAGATCCTTGCGCCGTGTAGGTTTGCTGCGAAGTCTTGAATGTGCGGCACAGGGTAGCGGTCTGGCGTTGTAGCCTCGTTCAGTCTGCGGTAGTCACCGCATGGTCTCCAGCCCCCCCGTTGCCTTGGGCACCATGTGAAGGAGGGAGGCCCATGGGCTGTCGGACCGTCGTATGATCCCCAATTCCTCCATCTTCTTGAACTCCTCCTTCGCCAGTCAGAGCTTGTCCGGGGGAAGCCTTCGAGCACAGGCGTGGAGGGGTGATCCCTGGGTTGAGATGTGGTGCTGTACTCCGTGTCTGGGCATGGCTGCCGTGAACTGCGGTGTCAGTACTGATGGGAAATCCGCCAGGACCCTGGTGAATTCATCGTCGGACAGCGTGATGGAGTCCAGGTGTGGGGCTGGCAACTGTGCTTCACCCAGGGAGAACGTTTGAAAAGTCTTGGCGTGGACTAATCGCTTCCCTTGCAGGTCGACCAGCAGGCTGTGGGCTCGTAGAAAATCTGCCCCCAGCAGTGGTTGGGCCACGGCGGCCAGTGTGAAGTCCCACGTGAACCGGCTGGAGCTGAACTGTAGCCGCACCGTGCGGGTGCCGTAGGTTCGTATTGTGCTGCCATTAGCGGCCCTCAGGGTGGGTCCCGGTTCTCTGTTGCGGGTGTCGTAACTCATTGGAGGTAAGCCGCTCCGGTGTCGACCAAAAAGCGGCGTCCCGACTGCTTGTCCCAGACATACAGGAGGCTGTCCTGATGGCCAGCTGCCGTAGCCATCAGCAGCGGCTGGCCCTGGCGTTTCCCGGGAATTTGCAGGGCAGTCTGCAGCGGCGGGCCTCCGTGCCCCACTGCTGGTGGTAGAAACACCATTGTTCATTGGGCTCCTCACTCCTGTCGCCAGGTTTTGTAGGCTCTGCTGCCGGGCCTGGTCTGGTCTGTCGTTGGGCACGCGGCTTGGTGATCTGTGCGACGGATGCCCCTCTCTCTTTCCTGGCATTCCACAGCACATCTGCTCGGGCCGCCACCTCCCGGGGGTTGCTGAAATCTGCGTCGGACAGCAGCAGGGATATGTCCTCGGGCAGTTGCTCTAGGAACGCCTGCTCAAACATGAGGCAGGGTTTGTGTCCTTCAGCCAGGGCCAGCATCTCGTTCATTAATGCTGACGGCGGCCTGTCTCCCAAACCATCCAGGTGCATTAAGCGGCGTGCTCGTTCGCGCCGTGAGAGTCCGAAAGTCCTTATGAGCAGGGCTCTGAATGCTGTGTATTTGCCGTCCTCCAGGGGCGACTGTATAAACTCCTCAACTTGTGCAGCAGTCTCCTGGTCGAGGGAGCTCAGCACGTAGTAGTAGCGAGTGGACTCCGAGGTTATCTGCCGAATGTGGAATTGTGCTTCTGCTTGTTCGAACCATAAATGGGGTCGCAGCGTCCAGAAGCCTGGCAGTTCTAACGAAACTGCGTGAACAGATGCAGCGTCGGTCATCTCTGGTCCAAATATCGTTTGGGCCGTTGGGGTCACCAATTGTAGCGATGTGCTACACACAGCGTTAGAATAACCACACGGAGTCGGTGAGTTAGAGTTGCGATGAAAGAGATTTATCCAAACTTCGCGGCCCGCTTTAAAGCCTTCCCATTCCCGCCCCCCCGGGCGGGACTACTGTGGGGAATGCATATTCCCAGACCCTTTCTGCACGCGGGATTTTCCCCCTGCTGGTGAAGATGGCCTGGCGCCTTTTTTGCTGCCGGCCCTCTGCCTGCGCGCGCTGTTTCGTGAGCCGGTTCGTGGGTGCCAGAAAGTGGGTCGCCACAACATGTTCAAAAAGGACAGGTTACACCTGAACCTGAAGGGGACCAATATCCTGGCAGGAAAGTTTAATAGAGCTGTTAGGGAGGGTTTAAACTAATTTGGCAGGGAGATGGGAACCGGAATGATAGAGCGGAGGAAGGGGAAAACAGAAATAAGTCTAATATAGTGAGCAGTAAAGATGTCAGGAAAGACAGGCAGGTGATGGGGCAAATTTGTAGCCATTGGGATGAGTTGCAGTGCAATAAAGTTGCAGTGAAATCAAAGCAAAAAATATCAAATACTGGTCTTAAGGTGTTGTACTTAAATGCACACAGCACAAGGAATAAGGTGGATGATCTTGTTGTACAGCTACAGATTGGCAGGTATGATATTGTGGCCATCACTGAGACCTGGCTAAAGGATGCATGTCTCTGGGAGCTGAACGTCTAAGGATACACGGTGTATCAGAAGGATAGGAAGGTAGGCAGAGGGGGAGGCGTGGCTTTATTGGTAAGAAATGATATTAAATCATTAGAAAGAGGTGATATAGGATCGGAAGGTGCAGAATCTTTATGGGTTAAGCTAAGAAATAGCAGGGGTAAAAGGACCCTGATGGCAGTTATTAATAGGCCTCCAAACAGCTGCAGGGATGTGGACTACAAATTACAACTGGAAATAGAAAAGGCTTGTCAGAAGGGCAGTGTTATGATAACTGTGGGGGATTTTAACATGCGAGTAGATTGGGAAAATCAGGTCAGCACTGGATCTCAAAAGAGAGAATTTGTAGAATGTCTGCGAGATAGCTTTTTAGAACAGCTTGTTGTTGAGCCCACTAGGAGATCGGCTGTACTGGATTGGGTATTGTGTAATGAACCGGAGGTGATTAGAGAGATTGAGGTGAAGGAACCCTTAGGAGACAGTGCTCATAACATGATTGAGTTCACTGTGAAATTAGAAAAAGAGAAGCCGAAATCTGATGTGTCGGTATTTCAGTGGAGTAAAGGAAATTACAGTGGCATGAGAGAGGAACTGGCCAAAGTTGACTGGAAAGGGACACTGGTGGGAAAGACAGCAGAGCAGCAGTGGCTGGAGTTTATGCGAGAAATGAGGAATGTGCAAGACAGGTATATTCCAAAAAGGAAGAAATTTTCAAGTGGAAAAAGGATGCAACCATGGTTGACAAGAGAAGTCAAAGCCAAAGTTAAAGAAAAGGAGAGGGCATACAAGGAAGCAAAGATTAGTGGGAGGAGAGAGGATTGGGAAGTTTTTAAAACCTTACAAAAGGAAACCAAGAAGGTCATTAAGAGAGAAAAGATTAACTATGAAAGGAAGCTAGCAAATAATATCAAAGAGGATACTAAAAGCTTTTTCAAGTATATAAAGAGTAAAAGACAGGTGAGAGTAGATATAGGACTGATAGAAAATGATGCTGGAGAAATTGCAATGGGAGATAAGGAGATGGCAGAAGAACTGAATGAGTATTTTGCAAACAACAGGAATTCTGCAGATGCTGGAAATTCAAGCAACACACATAAAAGTTGCTAGTGAACGCAGCAGGCTAGGCAGCATCTCTAGGAAGAGGTGCAGTTGACGTTTCAGGCTGAGACCTTTCGTCAGGACTAACTGAAGGAAGAGTGAGTAAGGGATTTGAAAGTTGGAGGGGGAGGGGGAGATCCAAAATGATAGGAGAAGACAGGAGGGGGAGGGATGGAGCCAAGAGCTGGACAGGTGATAGGCAAAAGGGATACGAGAGGATCATGGGACAGGAGGTCCGGAAAGAAAGACAAGGGGGGGGGGACCAAGAGGATGGGCAAGGGGCACACCCAGAGGGACAGAGGGAGAAAAAGGAGAGCAAGAGAAAGAACGCGTGCACAAAAATAAGCAACAGATGGGGTACGAGGGGGAGGTGGGGCATTAGCGGAAGCTAGAGAAGTCGATGTCCATGCCATCAGGTCGGAGGCTACCCAGACGGAATATAAGGTGTTGTTCCTCCAACCTGAGTGTGGCTTCATCTCCACAGTAGAGGAGGCCGTGGATAGACACGCCAGAATTGGAATGGGATGTGGAATTAAAATGTGTGGGCACTGGGAGATCCTGCTTTCTCTGGCGGATGGAACGTAGGTGTCCAGCAAAGCGGTCTCCCAGTCTGCGTCAGGTCTCGCCAATATATAAAAGGCCACATCGGGAGCACCGGACGCAGTATATCACCCCAGCCGACTCACAGATGAAGTGTTGCCTCACCTGGAAGGACTGTTTGGGGCCCTGAATGGTGGCAAGGGAGGAAGTGTAAGGGCATGTGTAGCACTTGTTCCGCCTACACGGATAAGTGCCAGGAGGGAGATCAGTGGGGAGGGATGGGGGGGGACGAACGGACAAGGGAGTCACGTAGGGAGCGACCCCCGCGAAATGCAGAGCGAGGGGGGGAGGGAAAGATGTGCTCAGCGGCGGGATCTCGTTGGAGGTGGCGGAAGTTACGGAGAATAATATGTTGGACCCGGAGGCTGGTGGGTGGTAGGCGAGTATTTTGCGTCAGTCTTCACTGGGGAAGACATTAGCAGTATACCGGACACTCAAGGGTGGCAGGGAAGAGAAGTGGTTACCAGTGGTGTTCCACAGGGATCAGTGTTGGGGCCGCTTCATTTAACATTGTACATCAACGATTTGGATTATGGAATAGATGGCTTTGTGGCTAAATTTGCTGATGGTACAAAGATAGGTGGAGGGGCCGGTAGTGCTGAGGAAACGGAGAGTCTGCAGAGAGACTTGGATAGATTGGAAGAATGGGCAGAGAAGTGGCATATGAAGTTCAATGTTGGAAAGTGTATGGTTATGCACTTTGGCAGAAAAAATAAACGGGCAGACTATTATTTAAATGGGGAAAGAATTCAAAGTTCTGAGATGCAACGGGACTTGTGAGTCCTCGTACAGGATACCCTTAAAGTTAACCTCCAGGTTGAGTCAGTAGTGAAAAAGCCAAATGCAATGTTGGCATTCATTTCTAGAGGAATAGAGTATAGGAGCAGGGATGTGATGTTGAGGCTCTATAAGGCGCTGGTGAGACCTCACTTGGAGTACTGTGGGCAGATTTGGTCTCTTTATTTAAGAAAGGATGTGCTGACATTGGAGAGGGTACAGAGAAGATTCACTAGAATGATTCTGGGAATGAGAGTGTTAACATATGAGGAACGTTTGTCCGCTCTTGGACTGTATTCCTTGGAGTTTAGAAGAATGAGGGGAGACCTCATAGAAACATTTCGAATGTTAAAAGGCATGGACAGAGTGGATGTGGCAAAGTTGTTTCCCATGATGGGGGAGTCTAGTACGAGAGGGCATGACTTCAGGATTGAAGGGCGCCCTTTCAGAACAGAAATGCGAAAAAAATTTTTTAGTCAGAGGGTGGTGAATCTATGGAATTTGTTGCCACGGGCAGCAGTGGAGGCCAAGTCATTGGGAGTATTTAAGGCAGAGATTGATAAGTATCTGAGTAGCCAGGGCATCAAAGGTTATGGTGAGAAGGCTGGGGAGTGGGATTAAATAGGAGAATGGATCAGCTCATGATAAAATGGTGGAGCAGACTCGATGGGCCAAATGGCCTACTTCTGCTCCTTTGTCTTATGGTCTTATGGTCTTGCCTAGATGCTTCTTAACCCTGCTTGTGCCTGTGTCCATCACACTCAGGCAAGTGTTGCAGATTGTAGCTATACCCTGGATTTAAATAAAAAACAATTCTTACTCAGATCATCCTTGAACTTCTTGCCCTTTACTCTACATCCATGCCTTCTGGTATTTGACTCTTCTGCTATGTTGAAAATCTTCCTACAAAACCAGACAACAAATATTTAGCTTCCTGAATATTTTTGGGTATATCCTATGGATTTTGGGCTGCTGATCACGAAAATCACCATGAAATTGCCCTATGACGCACCTTTTTTTTAAAAAAACAATCAGCTATATTTGTTATTTCAATTCATAATTCAAGTCAATTAAAATGTTGCCTGCAATATTGGCTGAAAAGTTTTCTGTCTTGTCCAGGTATGCCTGGGCATGCTTAGGCAGGGTGGATACTGCATGGCAGGGCAGGGCAGGTTTTAGAAAGGCTATAAAAGCATCACGCACACACACTACTCTATGCATTGTGTTTACATCTACATTGGTTTGTGATCACACTGATACACATGCTTTACACACATAGCATATTATGTGTACTCATTATAATAAAGCAATTGTATTTTCAGGAGTATCTGTAATAGCAAGTCACCTTGCCAATGTTGCAACAGCCGCGATTATATTTGTGGTGAATATCCACTTAAAACTCAAGGTGGAGTGCAACTCCTCTCATTAAAAAAGCTTATGAGCTCTACTTTGGGTGTAAAATTGGCGACCAAGACAAAGCCTGGATTCTTCACATTTGTTGCGTAACTTGCGCTGCCGATCTTACAGCTTGGCTCTGAGGTAGTCAGACGTCAATGCCGTTCGCTGTCCCGATGATATGGTAAGAGCAGAAGGATCATGTGACAGATTGCTACTTCTGTCTGGACGGCATGTCTTGTTTCTCTTCTAAAAACAAGAAATCCATTGAATAGCGCAATCTTCCTTCAGCCATGAAGGCTGTGCCACATTACAATAGTTTTACCAGTACTGAAGCCACCAGAGACATGGAGTTTATGGAGGCAGCCAAAGATGCCATGATGCACAAACCTGGAATGGAAAATGGCATTAATACTAAGATTTTGAACCCTTTATGTAGAGTGAGCCTCATCTGATAATTCAACCTGAGTTAAATGATCTGAACAGAGATATGGGTTCATCAAAGGCAAAAGCAGAATTACTGGGTTCAAGACTGCAAGGATCGAATCTGCTGTCACCAGGCACAAAATTTTCTGTGAAGGAATTCGATATTTGAGACAGATGCTTCCCAGAATAACTGATGCCAAGATTAAGGAAAGCATTTTTGTTGGTCCACAACTCAAATAGGTCATTAATGACAGGCAATATGAAGAACTTCTAGTGGGATCATAGAAAATTATATGGAAGGCTTTCAAGGAAGTTGCTGAAAATTTTCTTGGCAACTACAGAGCACCAAGCTATGTGCAGCTGGTTGACAAAATGCTTCAAGCATACAAAACCATGAAGTGCAACATGTCACTAAAGATTCATTTTCTGCATTCCCATTTAGACTTCCTCCCTGTAAATCTTGGTGTTTTCAGTGACGAGCATGGTGAAAGGTTTCACCAGGACATTGCGCACATGGAGAGACGGTATTAGTGCAACTGGGATCCAACATTGCTGGTTGATTTATTAAGTGAGAAGCTTCGGACACTGAGTACAAACGAAAATCATCAACAAAACATTTTCAACTTAGTTGAACTGTTGCAAAGCGTCAGCACCATTAGGCAATTAAACACATTATAGCCAGTAAAAAGTTAATTTCTTGTTTCTTCAGGTTCTTATGTGATACAAGTAGTCTAAATCATATTTGTGTTTAGCTTCAAGTGGGCCGTCATAACCATAAAATATATCTGAGGATGCAACACCTCAAAAAAAAAAATTGCTATCCACTAAATAGCTGTCTATACTATCTACGCTCTTCATAATTTCATATACCTTCTTCAGGTCTCCCTTCATCTACTTCCTTTCAAAAAGGAAATAAACACCGCCTACCCAGTCTTTCCTATTAACCAAAACATTCCATCCATTTATATTTCCTTGTTCGTTCAAAATAATCACTTCCTTCTTGCAATGTAGTGACCAAAACTGTGCATACTCCAGCAGTAGACTTATGTTTTATAAAACTGTGTTATAATCTCTTTGCTCTTATTCTCTGCCTCAGCCATGAGGCATGTTTTATTAACCACAATTACGTTATTGTATTCCCATCTTCGTGAATTCTTGGACTTGTATACTCTATTTCTCAGTACCTCCCTAGGGGCCTATATTCAATGAGTTTATCTAACTTATTAATCCTTCCAAAGAGCATCACCTCAAACGTCTCAAAATTAAATTCCATCTGTCACTGCACTTGCCTACCGACTGATCACTGCCACCCTGCAGCCTAAGAATATCTTCTTTTCTGTCAACAACACTGGCAATTATTGTGTCATCTGCAAGCTTACTAATCATCCTCCTACATTCACATCGAAGTTGTTAATGTGCATGAAAAAAAAGTCCCACCACTGACATCAGGCTTGCCTTCATAAAAACAAAGCCATCCCTCTGCACCTACCTGTTACTCTCTGCCTCCTGTTGACAAGCCAGTTGTCCATTAAGGCCTTTAACAATTCCCTATTGCAAAAGGCCTTAGGAAGTCCACATGGACAGCATCAACTGCACGGCCTCAGTATATTTCAGTTACCTCTTTGAAATAGTCATTCAAATTGATCAGTCAGATCTTCCATTAACAAAATTATGCTAACTATCCTAGGTTAAACCCTGCCTTTCCAAATAAATTAATGCAATCTTTCAGATAATTTCCAGTAGCTTTCCTACCATTGATATTAAATTCACAGGTGTACAAGTGCTGGCTTAGGGCCACGTTCTTGGACGATGGTACCACATTTGCTGTCCTCAGGCTACATGCCAACTCACCTGCAGCAAGTGAAGATTGAAGAAATATTGTCAAAGCCCCAGCAGGGCACCCTATGGCCACTCAGAAGCATGTGATATATCTCAGCACGTCATCTAGATTTACACATCTATATTTTCATCGACTGAAAAATAGTCTTCCTTTTAAATGATCATGTGTTCTAGTATTCCAACGTCTCTCTCTCCCTCCCTGAACTTTATGACTGTATGTCTTCTCCTAAGTGAATACAGATCAGAAATTTACATTTAAGGCTCCACCCATGTTCTCTGGCTCCACTGATTCCCATTTTGGTACCTATTGGACCCTACATTTTCACTGGTTACTCGTTGGCATGCTATATACAAAATACTTTGAAATTTTTATTAAACTTGCCCACTCATAATATTCTTCACATTCCCTACAGCTAATGCCTTTTTTCCTGGGTAGCAATGGCCAATACCAGAGGACATCGTTTTAAGGTAAGTGGAAGAAAAATTAGCAGAGATAGGTTTTTCCACACAGGGAGAGGTAGGTCACCAACGTGCTTTCTGTAGATGGTGTGGTTACTAGTTTACACTGTCTATGACACAGGACTAGTTTGTGCCACCTCCATCACAGCTGTCCACTTTGTTCCAGAGATGTAGTTCCAGGCGAGTACTTTCTCTTCTGTTGTGAAACTTCTGTACTTCACTATGGTTCATCCTTCTGCTTCGGTTTTCTATTCATTTAGCACAATCTGTTGTGTTTGTGTATCTAAGTAGGTCAAGCTGGGTGTGAAAATTTTCATCATTGCAGTTGCTGGAGATATTCTGGAGGTGGCATGAGGTGTGTTGCACGTGTCACCAAGAACACTGTTTGAGGGATCTATTTCCCATTGAAGTCTAGAGGGCTTGTTTCATTCAGCAAGGCCATTAGTGGCTGGATAATATGGTGCTGAATACCATTTGCTCTTATAAATGCCTTGAGCTCTTCAGACAGGAAATGTGGATGATTGTCACTTAGAAGCTGCTGAGGAAGTCCAAAATGGTTAAAGTTGGAACATAGCTCCTCACTGCATTTTCAGATGTAGTGCTCTTCATAAAGGCAACCTTGGGCCATTTGCTGTGTCTTTCCACTACAACCAAGAACATGTGGTCCAGCAAAATCTATGTCAATTCTCTGCCATGGTTCTTCAGGCCATTCCCATGGACACAAAGGAGCAAGTTGAGGATGATTTCTCACTCACTGACGATGTGGGCATGCTTTGGCCTTCTCTTCAATGGTTACATCCAGTCCTGGCCAGCAGGGCAGTTGCATGCAATTTCTTTCATTCACACTATGCCACAGTGTCCTGAATGTAGCCTGTCAAGCACATGTTTTCTTAATGGTGGAGGAATGACAACATGGTAGCCCCACAGTAAACATCCTGGTTGGACTGTGAACTCCTTCCATCAAGCCTCGTAAAGTTTCACTTCTATGGTTGGCTCTCCTTTCTATTTGAGAGTTACCATGTCCACCACTTTAGATAGAACAGGGTCAGTATGTGTGCGTTTCCGGACTTGCACCACAGTTATCATCACTGTAGGTATTTTCTTGAAGTAACAGATCTATGTCGGGGATGGCTCTGGAACTGTAACATCCAAGGGAAGTCTAGATAGTCTATCAGCACTTGAATAGTGCTCGGACCTCCTTTACTTTATATCATACTGATGTGCAGGTAGTGACAGAGCCCAGTATTGCATTCGATTAGCATCCAGGCAAGGAATGCCCACCTGTGGATCAAAAATTGATGTCAAGGGGCAAGGATCTATCAGTAGTATAAATCGTTGACCAAAGAGGAATTGATGGAATTTCTTCACTCCAAAAACAATTGTAAGTGCTTTCCGTTCATTCTGGGCATAGTGGTTTTCTGCCTTGATTAATGTCTTTGATGCAAAAGTGATTGGATGCCCTTCACCTGTTGCCCTGATGTGTGGGATAACTGCCCTCACACCGTCGGGTGATATGTCACTGAACAACTGTATGGGCAATGATAGCTGAAGTGTCTGAGTGCTTCAGGTAGTGACAAAGCTGTTCTGTCCTTTTTAAAAGCCTCTTCACAGTGATCTATCCACTGCCAGTGTGCTGATTTATTTAAAAGCTTGTGAAGTGGTTTCAGTATGTTTGCTAGGTTAGGAACAAACATTGCACAGTATGTTAGTAGTCACAAAAAGGATCTTCCAGTTGATTTACATTCTGTGGTGATGGAGCCTCCGCAGTTGCTTTCACCTTGAATGGTGCTTTATGAAGCCCTGGATTGTCAATCACATGGCACAAATATGTAATCGAAAGTCAAAATAACTCATTTGTCCTCCCATACCCTTAATTCATATTCCTTGAGTCTTTGAGGAGTAGCATCCAAGTCTTGAAAGTGTTCAAGTTCCTTTTTCCCAGTAATGAGCAGTGGAGATTATCAAACAGAAAGAAACTTCCACTGTACATCGTTAAAGGTAGTTATCCTGTGCTTCAGGACCTCTCGTGGTTGGAGCAGCTCAAACTCAACATGCACGAAGTTCACTTGATTGGTCTATCACGTAATGTGTCATTCAGTGACTGCCAAAATTAGTGTACAGACAATTGCTTCACACTGTGAAATAGATTAGTCTTCCTCTTGATTCCCTTTATGAAACCAAGCCTCTTAGCAATAATCAAGGGTTTAAATGAATAATTGTCCTTTAAGACTTTAAGCTTTATGAGGACATACTTATCGCCAGGCTTAGCAGGTTGCACTAGACAGCGCAATAAATTAAACATGTTTGCACCCACAGTCACAAAAGTTGGAATATGAATATCATCTGAAATCTGATTTGCCTGCACAAAATATTCAGATCTTTCAGTACATCAACTCCATTGCTCTGTCATTTCATCATACAGCCCCTTACTTCCAAATATTGCTGCCATTTTCAAAAACAATCATGTCAGAGAAAAGTTAACTAGTCTTACCTGTTTTCTTTCTCCATATATGTTTTTTTTAAATTTAACTGTCCTGTTCTATCCCCTCAGATTCTTCACTCTCCATGTTTCCTGTTTCCATTTTCATTTTGTTTGCAGATCTTCCTACATTACACAGCCTATCATTGCCTTCTTTCCCCCCACCACCATTCTTCTTCTTGTAGAAAGGAACAAAACAATAAATGTCATGTGCAGTCCCCTCATTGCCAGTTGCTATGTTTGTGATGCTGATAACTGTGTGGCCGTAAATACCACACGAGAGACAGGAGATGTGAAGAAACAAAATGTGTGCAGTTTATTTTACTTGTAAGTCTTCTTCCCAGAATTGCCTCTCAAGTTATATCATTATGTCCACTCTGTAACACACACAGGGAACCCTGACAGCAACCCGCAAGGGTCAAAATATACATGAATATGTAACGGGCAGATTATTCTTCTTCAAATAGAAAGGATAAGGGGAGTCATAATTGAGGCCTTCCAAGTTCTGTAACACCAAGTGAGGAGAAATGGTTTCTTTTGACAAGGTGCTCAGTCACTAAAGGTCATAGCTTTAAATTAACTGGCAGAAGTTTGAAAGAGGAAAGGAAACATTTTTACATAGGTGTTCCTTATTTCTTGCGAATCACATGTGAAAGGACAATTGCAAGAGATTCCAAGGGAACCTTAAAAGGGTACTTGAACAAGGAACAGAAATATCTGCAGAAGGCCGAATGATCCCCTGAACCTGTTTTGCCATTCCAATAGATCATGACTGATCAGACCTTCAGCTTTATTCTACTCAACTCTTCATCAAGATTTATTTTTTTATTTATTTAGTGATACAGCATGGAGTCAGCCCCTCTGGCCCTTTGAGCCACACTGACTCAGCAAACCCTGCCAAACCCGATTAGCCCTCACTTAATCATGGGACAATTGACAATAACCAATTAACCTACCTGGTAGATCTTAGGTTATTTTAGCTTAGAGTATACTTAGCAACAACTTGCAGTTCTCTGAAGTAGAGAATTCCAAAAGTTCATAAACTCCTGAGAGAGTAAAATATTATTTTTCCGTGTATTATTTGGGTTTGACTTTATCCTGAGATTCTGCCCTCCCTCCAACCCCAGTTCCAGATTGCTCCACCAAGGAGAATATGTTCTCACAGCATCTTCTTAGGCAGTCTCTTGTAATCAAGGATGATTTGCTTCCACTGTGTTCTCCAGGCTCTTAGACAGTTGATAAACCATACTCCAGTCTCTTCCACAGATAGGGCAAGACTTGCTTGATGGGACATGTTTGCAAGATGATTCACTCTTTCCAACACTTACATGAGGGCTTGTGTGACTTGGTGCATGAATGAGGTTTCCCGTGCCACCCTAATGGTGGTTGTTCACTTTCAGCAGACAAGGGTCAGGAATTTCCATGAATCAGTGCAGATGTCACACTTTTTTCAAGAAGGCTTTCAGAACATCCATGAATCTTTTCCCTTGGCTGCCTTCTGGTAAGCTCTTCCCATCAAGGAACTTAGAGCATGTGTCAATCTCCAAGTCTGGTGTCAGGTAAGACGACAATGTGACCTTCTCTTCAGGCACTGATACCAAATATGTTATCCTGGAAGTGGATGTGATCTTGCTTTACTTATCCCATAAATGGATTGGCAAGATTTTGTGGAGAAAGCATTGGTGGCACTTTCCCAGTGCCATGAGGTACCCACAGTAGGAAATTCAAATTTCACAAGTGTATAGGTGGAACAGAAACAATACCATGAGTTTTGCATTCGGTTTGCAGTGTTGATCTTCATGCTGGTCAAAGCTGATGTATAGAGGATGATAGTGAATTCCACCATTGATATTTGCCTTTGCTTAGATGTTGTTTCTGAACTATTGGAAGGGGTGCATGCTTTTCAGAGTCTCCCCCTTTATTGTCAGAGGGCAGTTGTGTACAGCTTGGACAGGTTGGCTGAGGTTCTCTGTTTCGCAGATGTCCAATATTTATCCTGTCATGATTCTCAGAAAAATCACCCCTCACTTTTCTAATTTTTGGACTGTGTTATACTTCTTAACATTTCCTTGCACGTCAAGCTTCTCATCAATCTACTAAGCCTTTGTTGAATAGACCAGTATAAGTGCATCCTTTCATAGAAATGAAGACCAAAATTGTATATAATACTGCAGGTGTGGTTTGACCAAAGATCTGAATGATTGTAATAAGACTTTTCTACTACTGTTATAGTCCGTCACTCTTGGAATAAAATACTCTATTTCATTTACCTTCCTAATTATTTGAATGCTAAATTTCTTGTGCAAGTACACCCAGATCCCTCTTATTACCCACATTTTGTGGCATATTTCAATCCATCCTTTCTCGCACTTCTCCATTTTAGACACTGGCATATTCTCAGCCACCAACTTAATCTGTCATTAATGATTTGCAAGCTCATTAGCTTGGAAATTCAGTTATATAGAACTTTATTACACTTCACGAAAGTCAGATGTTTTTCTGAGGTGCAATGTGGTAAATGTCAGTTCAAGTGGCTTCCCGGCACTTGGGACTTTCTACAGGGATTTTCTATCCAACAGCCAATGTAGTCCTTCACATTTTTTCTGCATTGACGATGAGGTCATTCCCCAAATAACTTCCTATGGAGCATTGTGGAGAAACAAGGACAACATTACCCTAGAAATGTTTATCAATGGGCATTCCTGGAAAAGCTGGAATTCCTAACACAGTGGTGGACAGGGAGCCATTTTAGATCAGGTTTCCTAGCTACCTTCTTTCTTTTGGGCCATTGACCTGAAAGGTTAGGACAGTTTCCATCTCCACTGTTGTGGCTGGATTATTAAGTATTTTCAATGTCACATGGTTTCCTTCATATTTCTTGTATTTTACTTTTGAACCATCCTTAATTTCTGAGTTTTGCAAAATTACACCATTATTTCTTATTGGAAGTTAACTTAAAGAAATATAATATTCTTCTTGTGTCCCCCCCCCCAATTTATCAATCTTTCCTAATGAAACCCCTTTTACTAGGCCTCTCTGGGAATATGGCTCATCAGTCATTCACTAACAGCTTGGACCCTGTGGCAAGGACACCACCTTTTTAGACTCGATATGTCTAGGACATATAGGCCCTGCCAAACCTGTGAGGTTGGGAAGTCTTGCCCACCCGAACCTCAGTTTGTGTGAATAGTGCCCCCTGTAATTGCCCGTTGGCAAGAAATAACACTGCATATGATTATAAAGGAAGGATACATACAAGAATGTTAACTTAACCACACGGTTATTAAAGGAAAGAACAAAAGAAAAACAAAAAGGGCCCATTATAATTAAACAGTCACATGTGCACAGGTGAAGCTCGTTCTTCCAGAAGCTGTTGTTTTCGATGTGCTCACTGCACCAACTCCTATTCACTGATCCCTGGTAGAAATTCCCTTCTTGGGCTCCATTGGATCACATATTCCTTCTGGATCGAATCCTATGGCTGGTTCTTTCACACTTTCTCTCTCTCTCCATCTCCCACCAAAAAAGACTTTGACCCACACCAGTGTCCATCACAAAAGCTGCCTCCCCCTCCTCCCCAGCATTCTCCAGAACCTTCTCCCAGTTCTACCCTCCTTACTGGATGATACATACATTCCTAAGCATCCCTCATCTTTATAATAACCCAAACACTGCCAGCAGAATGCACTGCTTCTACAGAAAGCCCCTTAATGAAATACTCTACAATATTAGCAGTGAGATCCTTACTAGGGCATTACACTAATTTATTCAAGTCAAGTGCCTTTCCTCATATTTGTTTTAACCTTTATTTAAGTTAAGTTGGGGTATATGGGGTGTCAGGGAGGGGTAGCACCTCTGGTGGGGGAACATGTCGCACCTTTTTCAAGGTGGTTAGTCCACCTTTGGTCCCCACCTGGCACTCAGCTCTCACCTGTGGCTCCCCGTAGCTGTTTGCATGCGACAGCGGCCACACCCCGGGCAACGACTTCAACAAGCCGGCTAAACCAGGTGAGGGTAGCCGACGGGTCTCAAACCCTCGGTGAGATAAGGAGTTGTCTATCCCAGCATGTAAAGACAGACTCCGGCGGATTGAGCGGACGAGAAGACGTCCTGGTCATCCACTGCGCCTAGTCCCATCTCCAGTCATCTCGACTCTTGTCTTGCCACTGGATCCGGATGGGAATTGGGAGGAGAGAGTGAGGCTGCCGCTGTGCAACTCTTCCCTCACTTAAATCCAAATCACACGCTAGTCTCGACACCATCATCATCAACGACGACAATGGACGAACAATTTAAGTTAAGATTCTATTTCCATTATAGGTTTGAAAGTGAAATTGTCCTGGCATGTCCTTTACTATTCGTTTACTAATTTCTCATCAATACATATGATCAGTTCACTTTTGAATGCATACCGTTTTGCCTGAGGAAGATTCACTTATCTTTGCCAAATCAATCAGCCTAATCTATATGAAGATTGTAGTCTTTCATAAGTATTACATTACATTATTGTTATAAGCTCCCATTATTTCTCAATGAGGGCTGATTTGCAAGGTTATAGAGAAGAAGCCGAGTTATAGATTTAAACAGGAATTCTCCAAAGTCAGATTGTTATCTAAATAGAAAAGGGTATGTCTACAAGTAGAGAGAAATCTAGGTACTCACGTGTATGAATTACAAAGAGTTAGCAGGTGTGTCCTGCAAGTACTTAAGAAGGCTTTTCGTCTTCATTGCAAAGGTAATAGGAAAATGTTACTACGATTGTGCCCTTTGTTGGTAAAGTCATACCCGGAGTAGTACACATTGTTTTGGTCTCCTTATCCAACAAAGGATATAGTATTGAAGGCAGTCCAAGATTCACCAGCCTAATTTCTGGACAGAAAGGATTGTTTTGTCAAGAAAGGCTAAACAGGCTCGCTCTATATTTTTTTTGGGAGCTTAGAATGTGGGGTGATCTTATGGAAACATGGGATCCTAAATGGGCCATGACTTGGTCAATGTTGAGATGCAGGATAAGAGTTTCAGTAAGGAGGCTTTCTATCAATAGGCTTTCCTGAGAAATAGCACTCAAGCTAAAGAGAAAAAAGTGCAAACATGCTATCAACTGACACAAGCTAATGAATAAAACAGTGGTCTGAGGTAACTGCAGACTTGTGGAGTTCATCACTGTTGGCTGGTTGTGTCATTCATTCTTTGGATTTAAACTCCTAAACATATGAAGGAAGCTTTCTAATTTCCTCATGCTCTTTTGATGGAATTATTATTTCAGAATGACAGGACACAGATGATCTTTGCAGATTTCCACTGCAGGCATTGCCAGCTGTTGAAATAAGTATAAGATGCAAAAATAGCAAGGAGTATCAACAGCCGAATAATAGCATTATTATCTCAATGGAAATGACAGCCTTAAATTGTTAAATGCAGGCAAAACAGTGGAACTCCAATAACTGGAAACAGCTGGGGATTCCATAATCTATTCAATATATTTTGAGAGGATTTGTTTCTGTAAATTTCACACAAAATGACAGGTGTGGCTATTTTCCTGAATTTAGTTAATGGAAGCTTTATTGTACATGCAATATTTCAAATTGATCGTTCGTTTCCGAAGGATGTTAATGACTGATAGATAAAGTTGAAATCTATAGACGCTGGCACAAAGCACCAAGGACAATCCATCAAGCCTATGGGTTTACACCAGATTTTACAACACTCTTGCATCTATTGACAGATGTGAAGGCTCAATTGATATTGTGATTAGGAAGGCTGTTCCCATGGTCAATTGTTGGCATGGCATGTTAGTAAAGGTTCTGTTTCTCTGAGCTTTTAATACATGGAAGAAATGTTGAGATAATCATTTTCATATCATGGAAATGTTGATCTGTAGGTCAATGTATCAGAAAGATAAAGGTTGTGCTGAAATGAGGAAAACCTTTGCCCTATCCAGATGAAAAAAAAGCACAATAAAGAGACAATGTCACTATGAGCCTTTACAGTACAGAAATAGACTATGTAATCAACTGCATCTGCACACAAGCCACAAAATTCTTCTCATCTATTCTACTTTTTCATGCATTAACCCCATTTTTTATTATTTGGACAAACAATAACGAATCAGCTAATTGTAAACCATGATCTCTTTAATCTACCTTCCCATCTGGAAAAGCTTGAGATACCCAGAACCCCAACTCTGTATCTAAACTTGAAACTAGTCCATTCATGTCTCTGACTGCTGACCAATCAGTTCCTGGTTAGGCAACAATTTGCTTCAAAGATCTTAAACTTGTTTTCAAGTCCTCACCCTTCTCCACCTCGGCAAATCTTACAGTTTAATCTCCAAAATATCTCTCCTCTTCCAATACTAGCCTCTGGAACATCTCCAATTTAATCTGTCCATTTTTGATGATTGTGTCTTCAGCTGTCACAACCAAGATCTGGATTTGCCTCCAGAAATTTCTCTGCCTTTCTTTCATCTACTAAAATATTATGTCAAGACTTCTTTAACAAACCCTTTAGTTGCTGTACCTTCAACAATATTACCTCATGATATCAAGTTTCTTAATTATGTATTCTGTTAATTGCATTCTTAATTGTTCACAATTTCTTAATTATGTTCAGTTCTGGTCACCTCATTATAGGAAGGATGTGGAAACTTTAGAGAGGGTGCCAAGGAGATTTACCAGGACGCTGGATTAGAAAGTATAGTTTATGTGGATAGCTTGAGTGGGCTTTTCTCTTTGGAGAGAACGAGGTTAAGAGGTGACTAAATAAGAGGTGTACAAGATAAGAGGCATAGAGTGGACAGCCAGGGACTTTTTACCCGCAAGGTGGAAATGGCTAATACAAAGAGGCAAGCTTTGAGATGTTTGGAGGAAAGTATAGTGAGGATGTCAGAAACAGGTTTTTAACCCACTGAGGTAGGTGAATGGAACACATTGCCAGGGGTGGTGGTAGTAGCAGATACATCAAGGGACTCTTGAGTAGGTACATGATTGAAAGAAAAATGGAGGGCTAAATGGGAAGGTGTTAGGTTGATCTTGGTGCAGATTAAAGGGTTAGCACAGTATTTTAGTGCAAAGGGTCTACGCCTTGGGCCATTTTACAACATGAAAGATGCTAAGTTAGTTCAAGTTATGATGGGATTTCTTCTTGTGATAATTTTAAACTTATGCCTTATTTGTCCATTACCCCTGTCTTCTCTGAATTACTTTAAGGAGCTGGATCCTAATGACTTCAGATTTAAAATTTTTATGTTTACATTAAACCTCTGAAGTTAAACTCCATTGTTTAACTCACACCCTGTTCGATCTCACCACTGTTGTCTGTCCTATATTTCCTAGTTTGATTCATTTCTTTCACAGGAGCAATGCACACTTGAAAGAAGTCAAAGATCAGTCTATAGACTTGATTGAATCTTTCGTTTAATATGTTGGTGCCTGTCTTGCGTCCATGGACCACTTCCCCCAAATATAGAATAATTCTATGTATTTGGTGGTGACTTACTGCTAAACTCTGGGATGGGATGGAGGAGGGAGGGTTGTGGTTAGTCAATACTGAGAGGTACTGGCCATCACAAATTTAGTTCTCTGATTAGTACAGTAGTTATTGCTGGTGTTAAGTAATAGTTACACAAAAATTCAAGTTAAATAGTTTTAGTTGGAAGTACCACTGCCCAAAATGAAAAATACCACATTTAGAACTGATGTTCTTCATTAAAGTTTTTACTGAAATATCTCATCGAGTAGAAATGTCAGGAACTTCCTTTATTTTCACAGCAAAGAATGATTCCTCACTTTTGGGAGGAAAGGATTACAAGTTCAACTAAATGATAAAATGAAAGGAAGTCTAATATAACTGAACACTGGTGGGAATCTAGTGATATATTGAATAAACACAATATGCTGCTAAAGGGGTCAAGGTGTATTTGGCAGGCAGGAATATTCACCTCCAGATCAAATGCTATCAGTAACTGTGTCAATCAGTTCAGTTTCCATAGGGATCTGAAATAAGATTACTTTGATATTATTTGAAATCATGTTATTGATTGTACTTGTCAAAGGACTGGATAGCTGTTGTCCAGTCTCTAATTGATCATATCGTTTTGAGGGAAACTGAGTTACTATTCATACAAGATAACACAATTTCACCCATTATCCCCTTGCAATCTATAAAATGTAACATGCAGCATTTGTATTTTATCACAGATAATACCTCACATTATTTATCTTTTCAATCTTGCATTGGAAGTCTCTATATTGATACCTATTAATGATCATTGGATTATGGATATCAGTAAAGTTGATGAACAGCCAAGCATAAAAAGGGTTACATTGATTAGACAATTGATTAGTAAAGGAAAAATGACAGTAAAGACTTCTAGTATGAATTCACATGCAATGCATACTAGTGCCTGCCTTTTGTGACTTGTGATCATACCAGACTGGTCAGTACATCACACATTATAAGAAATCGGTGGAGAATAAACGACTCAAACAGCAAAGATGAGCCTGTGAACTGTCATTATTATGGATTTCATCAGAGCATATGTATTTTGTTTAACTTTATCTAATTGTTGAGTGTGACCTGGGAGCTCACGTACAACGAGCAACGTTTACCAAAATTAGGCAGTTTCACAAAGGATAACTACACCTTCATCAAGTCAATTCATTAAGTGAGTCAATGTGCTCATTATCGTTACATATTCTTAAATAGACTTGGGATTCCTACCAGGTATTTTTGTTTTCTACCCTGAAATATTTGAAAATTCTTTAGAGTTTTCAAACAGCTGCTGAAAGTGTTCAGATACTCACTGAGCTCTGCAGAACAACATGAATCTCAAATATCACACGATGTGTGTTAAAGTGTGAATGAACTCATTGAGTAATAACGAGGATGTTCTCAGCAGAGGTGTATTACAGCTCCCAACTTCTTGGCGTGAAGATATAAACAACCATATGTAGAATTAAGAATTGCATTTAATTGCAGCTCAAATCAAAGTGATACCCCTTCAATATTCACAACTGTATGTAAGCAGTCATATCAAAATGCACATATTTGAGTGAATTGTATATTTCATTATTAGCTGGCTGTATTTCTTGGCTCTATGCTGAATATTTAGTATCTATAGCAACACTATCATTTTAATAATGGCGCTACTATGGATACTGAGCTATTATTTTAAGTTGCATGAAGTCACAACTGGTATCAGAGTGGAACTGGAGCAGGTGCCTGCACCAATCCCTCTAGACAAGCTGTCTGCTTCTAGTCCAGATTTTGTTTAGTAGTTCAATTGTTTCCCATTAAATGGATCTATAGAATGTGAAGAACAGCTTCTCCATTCCTCTAGGACGGGGATATTGGATCGCCCGGTTGCATCAGATTGGGGGGGGAAAAATCAAGTCAAGGAGAGAACTCGCACACTCTTTCACACTTCTAATTGAATGGATGGAAATGTGACTGCTTCCCTAATGGCATGTGATATCACTATAAAGTCCACCCAGGCACAGGAAATGCAAAACCAGATCTGGAGCTTAAGCAAAGAAAGCCAGTTGTCTATTATCCCTGTGCCAGATCTCTGAAGGAACTTTCCCAATTGTCTCATTTTCCTGCCCTTTCCCCTGGAAACTGTGAAGCTGTGTGCTGCACTTTCATACTTTAAACAAACATGAGCGGATTCAATTTTATTAATTTTATCAGGTTGTTAGGCAGACACTGAATCACTGAATAATTCTTTTAACTTCTTGCTGTTATAATGGTATATCCATCAGCTTATGAACGTCAGAATGAAAAAGCATAAATGAGAAATGACAAATATAGTAATCTGCTAAATCTGTGCCCCTTACTGGAATGGAAAATAAATGAGAATGCTGACATTATCACAGGCTCTTTTATCCAAATATTGGAGAGTATTCCAGATCCGAAAACAAAACTGCTGTGAGATTCTGCTTATCACTGATTTGGATGAAAAGCAACTGCAATTATTTTGCATTTGGGTGAGCGAGCCAGTTAACTGGATTAGGCATGGCTGGGTATATCACTGTCACATCTCATATTATATTCCCCACATCTTCTAAAGATCAAGAGTTAGACATTCAGTCCATTCAGTCAATGCCAGCTCTCAGTGCAATCCTATCACTTACTTACCTGTAACGCTCTGTTTCACGTTCCCAATCACACCCTCCCGGTTTACCTCACCCCAATCTATACTAGGGATAACTTACAGCGAAGAATGAACTGACTGACCACCATGAACTTGGGGTGAGGTAACTTAAGTATCCGGGAGAAACCTTTGTCGTTATAAGAGGACGTGCAAACTCGACAAAGTCAGCACCAGAGTTCAGGGTCAGAGCCAAGACTCTGGAGCTGTGCACGTGCTCGTGTGTGCACCCGGATATTCCTCCATAAGTGGAAACTGGACATTAGTTCCATTTTCTACCTTAAATGAGCACAGACACACGGCTCTTATTTGTCCATCACATTTCTAAATCCACCATGGCATTTGTAAATGCAATTTTGGATTGCCCGTGGCACTTGTGGAAGTTCAAAGATAGCAAAGTTTTATGCTTGTGACCTTTTATAAATCTCATTTGTTTCTTATGCTTCATTAGAGCTGGAATTTGTAAAAGAATGCAGGTCCAAATGATTCAAGTCATGCAAAGCAATGCTTTGCTGTAATCCTGACCAAAATGGCAATGTTAGTTTTCTCAGCTCTCTGGAATCACGCGAATGGATGGAGCAAATGATGAGGTGGAAATGTGTGTCAACACAGGCAGCAGAAGGAATGGGGGTGGGGTCACCTTGAGGGTACCGGAGTGCCCAATGTTGCAATTTTGAGTTAGTTATCAGCATATCAAGATAAAGATCAGTAGATTTCTGGAGTGCAAGGGTATCAACAGGTCTGCGAATACTGTGGGAAAGTGGAAAAACAACCATATGCCTATTTAAGAACATAACCCATAACAGAGCAGGTTCAAAGGGCCATTTCCTGTGCTCTTATACTGTGATAGAAGTACTCTATTACAATGCATGCAAGGATCAACTTCATTCAAAGGTTTCAAAGTTTCAAAGGTACATTTAATGTCAGAGAAATATATACAATATACATCCTGAAATTCTTTTTCTTTGCAACCATCCATGAAAACAGAAGAGTGCTAAAAGAATGAATGACAGTTAAACGGTAGAACACCAAAGCCCCCCCAGCTCTCCCCCCATGCATAAGCAGCAGCAAAGCAATGACCCCTGCCTCCCCCACCAGCAAAAAAAATCATCGGCACCCGCACCCCCCCACCTAGCACTCAAGCGTACAGCAAAGCATCAATAAAGACACAGACTTGCGGTACCCCAAAGACTATGTGTTCACCTGGTAATTCAACATAATCACAGGCTCTCTCTCTCCCTAATAAGGGAAAAAGGGGTGTCTGCATTTCACAGCGAGAAGGGAGTCATAAACAACTCACTGATTCGTGATGTGAAAAGTCCATTGCGTCACTTTTTCTGAGTTCTGTGCCCAAAGAACTCAGGTCTCTGGGCACACAGCCAGAGATCTTCCGTCTCCCACAACACATCGATTTCCTGCAGAGGCACCAACCTCAAGTCCACGAACCTCCAGAGCTATAAAATCCCAAAACTCCAAAGTCGAGCTCATCTTCTAGGCCACGTCCTTGGTATATGGAATAGTGGCCAGTCGTGAGACCCCGAGAGTGGGTCCCGTTCCCGCAAAGAACCAAAGTCAGCGTGTAACTCCAGGTCAGGGTCTTCAAAAGAGCCCTGAAAGAGAAATATAATGATATTAAAGATAGAAATAGGGGTGTTTCCAAAGATGCAAGCAAAAGAGTCACCGTTAGGTACAATTGTCTCCTAAGCTCCATATACTATATGTCACCATATACTGTACATTTACATGCATTAAAAGTATTTGCTGCAGTTGTGGCAGGCTATTGCTGACATGCAGAACTTGGTGCTGATCCTCTTCAGCTTATATTTGCCAGTTTCGGCAAGACGTTGGTCTTTCGCATCATCTTAGCAACTGCCTTCTTCACATGGTTATGGGCAGTTTTTCTTCATCTGAGATAGGATATTTATATTCATTTATTTTACTGTATTTGGGCTTCATATATCACCCATTGCTAAATGTTCTTAAAATGGTAGGTATTGAAAACTCTTCCTCAATGATCACAGGCTTGGGAGTGAAGTTATTCCCTTAATATTTTGGGAATTGTATGTTTTTTAAAAAAAATACACAGAGAGTGATGCTTGCATAAACATGCAGGCATGGATGGTGGTAGAGGTAGATTGATTAGAGGCATCTAAGAGTTTTAGATAGGCAGATGAATAAAAGAAAAATAGATGTCTACGTGGGAGAAAAGTGTTAGATTGATCTAAGAAAGGTTAAAGGGTTGGCACAACCTTGCCTGTACTGTATTATAATGCTCTATGTTCAATGAAAGAGAGTTCCAAGAGTTAGACTCAAAAATGATGAAGAAAAGGCAATATATTCTCTAGCCAGAATGGTGTGTCATCATGGTCTTTCCTACTAGGAGGTCCTAACAGAGTCGTCAGGCAAGAAATTATACGTATTTTGTAGGTACTACTTACTACAATCACTGTGCATCAGTGATGGTGGAAATGAATGGTGAGGATAGTCATAGTCATACTTTACTGATCCCGAGGGAAATTGGTTTTCGTTACAGTTGCATCATAAATAATTACATTGTAATAAAACCATAAAAAATTTAAAAATTAAAAAATTAATTAAATAGTAATATGTAAATTATGCCAGGAAATAAGTCCAGGACCAGCCTATTGGCTCAGGGTGTCTGAGCCTCCAAGGGAGGAATTGTAAAGTTTAATGGACACAGGCAGAAATGACTTCCTATGACGCTCAGTGTTAGCTGAGTGGATAGTGGATGAGTTAGCCACTTTCGATTCAGCTGAGCCTCTGGTCAGTGGTGACCTTCCCAGATTTGGTGTCTGGACACTGTAGAGGGTAATGCCATGGATTTTCAAAGACAGATTGCTAGACTCGTTCTCTCACTGAAGGTGGTTGCTACGTGGCATTTTTAATTATGCAAATATTAACTGTAACTCATCAGTCCAAATTGGAATATTATCCATATCTTGCTGTTTGTTGACATGGATGCTTCATTTTCTGATGAGTTATGTATTGAACTTTCGACAGTGGTCAGCAAGTATCTCCACTTCTAATCTTACAATGCAAATAATAAAACACTTAAGGCAATTGAAATATCTGGACCAAGGGCATTAACCTGTGGAACTCCAGCGGTGACACCATGGACCTGGGATGATTGGTCTCCAACAAACATTTGATTTAGATTTATTTGTTAATCACATGTACAGTACATTGAAGTATGCAGCAAAATGTATTGTTTGCGTTAACCAACACGGCCTGGGGTCAAGTGACACCAGACATTCCGGCACGTTCATAGCATGCCCACAACATTCAGCAGAACAATATACAGCCAACATGCAACAACAAAACAAACCCTTTTCCCACCCTCCTACATACACTGACAGATCTCAAACCCCAGGACAGGCCACCTCCAGGCTTCTAACTGCCACACCGTAGCCCCAGTCTCAGACATTGCACATCCAACTTCCAGACTCACTGACCTAGGGACTTCAACTGTCAGCTTCAACCTCCAGACTGCCCAACCTCAGGCATTGATCTCCAGACACACCAGCCTTTGGGCTTCAAACCCAGGAATTGCCAGCCATGGGTCTCCAATCTCAGGACCTACCAACCAACCTCAGACTTCTGTCCCCAGACTCACTTGGAGTTCACCAGCGCTCATTCCCATGGCCTCACAGACCTCAGGCATTGGACCTCCATCCTCCAGGATCACTGTCCTTCGACCTTGGAGCACTCCAACCTGAACTTCCTCTGACTACTCACTCCCTACATCCCTGTTCCTACTGCTAGACTGCCCTAGATTCTCAAGCTGTCCCAAAAACCACCCTGAGACAGGATTACAGGATGGTTCTGTACTTCTTTAAGGTAGGCAGTTTGACCAGGAAGTTTAAAGCTATAACAAATTTTATTAACAAACAGCACATAGAGAGGCAAGTCAGATTTCAAATAAAATACAGCTCCTGAGTTATCATCAGACCGAGTAAAGTGCTATAAAGTGTGTTGGGTAAAGTTATTACACCAGTATCATAGAGCACATCAGTCCCTCAAGTTTACGTGGCAATTTATGACTAACTATACAAATAACACAGACCCAAGCTAAGCAAAGGACATTAAATAAAGGATAAAGCAGTGACTCACACAAAGACCTACACCATCATGCAAAGTACAAAGAGAGCTGCATCAGTAACACACCTCACGTAGGTACACATGGTCTCTAAAATAAATAAACCAAAAGAATTAGCAAATCTACCACTTACCTCCCCTTATGGAAAGGCCCAAACACATGTGGGAGCATGCTTTTAAGGCCAACCGGGGAGGGAGGGAGGTCCCATGCTATTCTCCCTCCTGCCAGAAACAAAAGGCACAATTCTCTGTTCCACCTGACTACAGATTGAATCTAACTATTTGAGTGTCGACCCTTGATACTCATTGCCTTCGGTTTTACCAGTGATCTTTGATGTCCCACTCAGTCAACTAATTCCTTGGCATCATTGCATTCATATTGCCTCTGAAATTCAACTCCAAAGTATATGTTAGATATGGTGAAACCCAAACTGCGCACCAATGAGTAAATTCTGTTTGATAATGTTCTTATGGGGGCGGGGAGGGATATTCTGAATCTTTTTTCCCCAGGACAGGGAAGTCTAGATCTAGAGAGCACAAGTTTAAGGTGAGAGTGGAGAAATTTAAAGGCTATCTGAGGGATAATTTCATCACACGTTGGAACATGCTGCCAGAGGTGGTGTAATACAGTCATTGAGACACAGAGTTACGCAGCATGGAAATCTTAAAGAAAAGAGATTAGCTTTTCTTTAAAGATTATTTTAGATAAATTATAGAACTTTTCTAGGAATTAGAGACTTATTACATGTAAACTGAAACATGAAGACATACAGTGAAATGTGTTGCTTTGTATCAACAACCAACACAGTTTGAAGATTATTCTGAGGGCAGCCTGCAAGTGTTGCCCATGCTTTCAGCACCAACATAGAATGCCTGCAACTTACTACCCCTAACCCACACTTCTTTGGAACGTGGGAGGAAATGGAGCACCCGGAGGAATTCTACACCATCACCAGGAGAACATGTAAACTTATTACAAAATCAAACTGCGGTCAGTGATCACTGATAGTGTGAAGCAATTGTGCTAAGCACAACGCTACCACGCCACCCTGACCTTCAAGTGAACTCTTCCATGCCAGCCAAGGTGCACATCTGAGTTAGCCCTATTCGACTGCATCTCTATAAAACTTTCCTATCCATGTACTTGTCCAAATGCATTTTAAATATAATTGTTCCCGCCTCTACCACTTCCTCAGGCACCTTGTTCCATATACCCATCACTTCTATGTGAAAACATTGCCCTCAGGTCCCCTTTAAATCTTTCTTCACTCACCTTTAGAAGTTGTGGAGAAAGGTACAGTTAAAATGTATGGTCATCTGCTTGGGTTGGAAGGACATAGAGGGATAGGGGTTTAATGTAGACAAATGGGATTAGTGTAGATAAACAAATGGTTGGCAAGGATGAGGCAGCCATTTTGGTGCTTTAATAATTCTATGATAATATCTTTAATCTCATACTGATGATTGAGAGTAGATTAATTTGAAGGTAATTATCCCTGTTGGATTTGCCTGCTTTTGGGAACAAGAGGTACCGGGGCAATTTTTCACATTATCGGGTAACTGCTGCAATTGTTACTATATTAGAAGAATTTCACGAAAGTACAGGTTTTCAGTACTCCAGCCGGAATGTTGTCTGGTTTCAGCAAATATATCCTTTGCTGAATCCTGTGCTTCAGCTGTTTCTTCGTATTACACGGAGAGAACCAGCTTCTGGACAGTAGCTGTTGAACATCAGGTATAGAACTACCACAGGCTGTTGCTAGAAAAACACACAAGAAACTCCTGAGGAACTCAGCAGGCCGGCAACATCCACAGGGAGGAACAAACTGTTGACGTTTCAGGCTGAGACCCTTCATCAGGACTGACTCATCAGACTGTTGTCAGACTATATTTGGTGTTGCTGTTGTCAAGGTGAATTCTCATACCATACTATAGAATGTTGGAATCAAACAGGTTGCAGCCCCGAGGACTCCGCTTCATGGAGCAATGGACGTCAATATATTTTCACCATGAACAGATGAAGGAAATGATAGTGTATTTAAAATGGAAAGCCAGATAGTATTCTCAGAATTTCATCATCACTTTGGTCTCAAGGGACCTCAATGACTGCCAGAACTTGTTACATCTTGATGTAAAAGACTTCAACCACCCTACAGCTTCTGCCATTTTAGAGTAGTTGTCCACTTCACAGTAAGGAGCATCATGAACAACTTAAAATAGATAATCCTGTCAGGATCACATTGGCATATGCTTCTCCAGAAAGCACATCCACTTCCTCAAACACCAGTTCAGGTGCATTATTATCAAAAACTGCAGCTTTCAAATCCGCTACTATAATACAGAGTATGCTGCAAATTTACATGGAATCAAACATACCAAAGAGGAAGCCCCACAAATTTAAAGCATGTATACTCTCTCGAAAAGATTGCCGGTTCTGGAAATTCAGCAATGGGAAGAAAAATTTTCATTTATATAACACCATTCTAGGCCTCAGAAGACACCAAAGATGATTCTGGTCAATGAAGGACCGCTGAAATATCAGTCTAATAATTTAAGTTCTTACCTTAACTGTGGAATAGTCTGATGGTCTCTCATTAGCCTCATTAGCTAACTCAGAACCCACAAACTGGAGTGGTAGCAAGTCCACCTCAAAGGAACTGCCAAATAAAAAGATCAAGGAATATTGTAGCCAGTTCATGCACATCAAGATTCCATAAGCAGCAATGTGATAAAGATAAATTATCTGCTTTATTGGCATTTCAATTGAGGGATAAGTATTGTCAGGACAGAAGGAATGGTTGTCCTACTCTGCTTTGAAAATAATGCTTTGGAATTTTTATCTCCACCTGAGAGAGCAGAGGAGCCTTAGCTTAATAATTTATCCAAAAGTTGGCATCTCCAACAGCTCTCCTCATTATTAAATGGGAATAAATATCATGCCTATTCCGAAAACAGGATTTGAACCCACAATTTCCTGACTCAGTTGGTACCACAACTGACATTCAGCTGATAGATGGGGAATCTGACTTTTCTATAAGCTCTGGAAAGGTATAAGACCATAAGACCAAAAGACATAGGAACAGAATTAGGCTATTCGGCCCATCAAGTCTGCTTTGCCATTCCATCATGGCTGATCCCGGATCCCAGTCAACCCCATACACCTTCTCACCATGTCCTTTGCTGCCCTGACCGATCAGGAAACAATCAACTTCCGCCTTAAATATATGCACGGACTTGGCCTTCACTGCAGTCTGTGGCAGAGCATTCCACAGATTTACTAGTCTCTGGCTAAAAAAAATTCTCCTTACCTCTGTTCTAAACTGTCGCTCCTCCATTTTGGGGCTGTGCCCTCTAGTTCTGGATACTCCTAAGTCACTCTGCACCTCTGAAGTTTGAACCATCTCCTCATTTAGGTAATAGTATGCACTATTGTTCCTTTTACCAAAATGCATTATTGAACATTTCCTAACACTGTATTCTACCTGCCACTCTTTGCCCGTTCTTCCAATTTGTCTAAGTCCTTCTGCAATCACATTGCTTCCTCAGCACTACCTACTCCTCCAACCTATCTTTGTATCATTCACAAAGTTTACCACAAAGCCATCAATTCCATTATCTAAATCATTGACAAACAATGTGAAATGTAGTGGTCCCAATACTGATCCCTGAGGAACACCACTAACCACAGGCAGCCAACCAGAAAAGGCCACATTTATTCCCACTCACTACCATTGCAGTATCCATACCAGTGTCTTTCCTGTAACGCCATAGGATTTTATCTTGTTAAGCAGCCTCATGTGTGGCACCTTATCAAATGCCTTCTTAAAATCCACATAAATGGCATCCACCGCCTCTCCTTTGTCCACTCTGCTTGTTACTTCCTTGAGGAACTCTAACAGAGTGGTCAGCAAGATATCACTTTACAGAAACCATGCTGATGTTGACTTACTTTATCATTAGCCTCCAAGTACCCCAAAACGTAATCCTTAATAATTGATTCCAACACTACCCCAACCACTGAGGTTAGACTAACTGGCCTATAATTTCTTTTCTTTTGCCTTCCTCACTTCTTAAAGAGTGGAGTGACATTTGCAATACTGTCAGAATAAAGTGATTCTTGAAAGATCATGACTAATGCAGTTATCTCTTCAGCAACCTCTCTCAGGACTCTGGGATGTAGTCCATCTGACCCAGGAGACATCCACCTTAAGACCTTTCAGTGTGCCTGGCACTTTTTCCTTTGTAATAACAATGACATTCACTCCTGCTTCCTGACACTCATGGACCTCTGGCACACTGCTAGTGTCTTTCACAGTGAAGACAGATGCAAAGTACCTATTAAGTTTATTTGCCATTTTTTTTTGTCCCCATTACGACCTCACCAGCATCATTCTCCAGTGGTTCAATATCAACTCTCACTTCCCTTTTACTCTTTATATGACCGAAAAATCTTTTGGCATCCTGCTTTATATTATTGGCTTGTCTGCCTTCATATTTCATCTTTTCCCTTCTTATAGCTTTTTAAGTTGCATTTAGTTGGATTTTAAAAGCTTCCCAATCATCCAACTTCCCATTCACTTTTGCTACCTTATATACCCTTTCCTTGGCTTTTATGCAGACCTTAACCTCCTTTGTCAGCCACGGTTGCCTACCCCTGCCATTTGAGAACTTCTTTTTCTGTGGAGCATATCTATCCTACGCCTAGTGAAGTATTCCCAGGAACTTCAGCCATCTCTGTCCTGCCGCCATCTCTGCCACTATCCTCCTCCAATCCACCTGGGCAAGCTCCTCTTTCATGCCTCTGTAATTCCCTTTATTCCTTAACAATACTGATATATGTTAGTCATGCTTCTCCCTCTCAAATTGCAATATGAATTCAATCATATTCTGATCACTGCCTCCTAAGGGTTCCTTTACATTAAGCTCCCTAATAAAAGTTGGGTTATTACACAACACCCAATCTAAAATAGCCTTTCCCTGAGTAGGTTCAAACACAAGCTGCTCTTAAAAGCCATCTCATGGGCATTTAACAAATTCCCTCTCTTGCAATCTGACACCAACCTGATTTTCCCAATCCTCTTGCATATTGAAGTCCCCCATTACAATTGTGTCATTACCCTTATTGCATGCCTTTTCCAGCTCTCTTTGCAATATCAATCCAACATCTTGGCTACTATTTGGAGGCCTATATATGATTCCCATAATGGTTTTTTACCTTTACAATTTCTTAACTCCACCCACAAGGATTCAACATTCTCTGACCCTATGTCACCTCTTTCTAAGGATGTAATTCCATCTCTTACCAACAGAGCCACACCACGACTTTTGCCTTCCTGCCTGTGCTTTAGATAGAAAGTATTTCCTTTGATGTTAAGCTCCCAACTATAGCCTTCTTTCAGCCACGACTCAGTCATGCCCACAAAGTCATACTGACCAATCTCTAATTGCGCCGAGTTCATCCGCCTTATTCCGAATGCTATGTGCATTTAAATATAGCTCCTCCCATCCTGCGTTATTTACCCTTTTGAATTTTGCCTCTGTAGTACAATTTAACTCTTCACTCTCTCTGCATTTGTATCCAATCATTGGCTTGTCCTTCCTCACATTCATGTTACACCCATCATCTACTTGTAAACCCGCTGGCTCATCCTCAGCTTTATCATTCTGGTTCCCTTCCCCTGCCATATTAGTTTAAACCTCTCCCAACAACTCGATAGTAAAGAGTTTATCCTGTTTTAAGCTTATTCTTACCCAATTTTACTGACTCAACCCCATCCTGACTTATTCACTCTCTTACAGGGGAACATAGTCAAGCAGAACATTATGATACACTTGCTTTGTGGGTATTATTTGGAAAGGTGTTTTACTCACAATGCTTCGCATCTTTTATCAAGAAAAAGTTCAAGTCTCATGCAATTTTTTTATTTCCAGTTGCTCCAAGCATCAATAAAGCTTGGCTGCCCAGAGAATTTAGATAGCTTTTGGAAGGAAAGTAATTAAAATAACAAGCACAAGAAAGAGAATAATCTGTGAGATTTGGAGAAACAGATGGCTGATGACCAGAGCAACAGTCTTCACCATGGGACCTACATAAGAAGGAAGGCTGGCAGCCAATTGGATTCACTATTTGAGTCTTTCAAGTCCAATCATTTGGGTCCAACAAAGCTCACAGTAAGGCTTACACATGGTGTCAGAGACTTTACTGTTCACATCTTTGCAAGCCCACCATTGCTGCTTATTGATTAAGAAAACTATCACAGATCATGCATACAGTTAAGGGGTCTTTTCTGCTGAACACTGTGTTTCATGTAAATCTTACCTCTGCATCCCAAGGGTTCTTGGGCTCTTCTATGCAGGTAGCCATTTTACTCATCTTTAACTTGCTGTGGGGTCAGTCTGAATCAGTGGTGTTCGACATCACAGATCTCTTCTCTTTCAAACAAACTTCCAGCATGAAAGGAGGCTATTTGGCTCAATGTCCATGCTGAACAGTGGGCGCCCTTAATCCTAGTGTATCTCCCAGCACTTGGTCCATACCCTTTAATGCCTGAGAGATTCATGTGCTCATCTATGCACTTCTTAATTGCTCTCAAAAACCACTCTCTCAGGCAGTGCATTCCAGGTACTCACCACTCTCTTCGTGAAGAAGGTCCCTCTGATATCCCTAAATCTCTTCTCAATTACCCTAAACCCATGTCCTCCAATTTTATCTTCCTGTAATGTAGGGAAACATTTCCTGCAGTCTAACCTATCTATATCCCTCCTAATGTATCACTGCGAAGACTACATGAAGAAATTACTGAATGTAAATGAAGTTAATTTAGCAAACCTTCATTTAACAATATACTTGCAGGGATTGTTCAGAAGCATTTTACACTGATCTAAAGAAATATCCTCAAAATGTTCTGTTCTCTAAGAATTTCAAACCAAAAATCTGCACCAGAGGACAAAAACAAAGCTCATACAAAAGTGAAAAGAAGCCAGAAATATCAAACACTGTCAATTGTATTGGATACTGAATAAAAAGAAAGTTTCAAGGAGGAAGCATAAAGTCTGCCTCCTGATATGGACATGTAAGCAGAATTTGGGCTCGACTACAATATGGGAACTGTGAGTTACCACAACAACAGGAAGAATAGAAAAGTATAAATGAAAGGAGACTACAGAGTGCTACTGTGCAAAGGGACGTGGGTGCCCCATGCACAAAACACAGAATAGAATGTAACTACATCATGTTATCAGGGTGGCAAATGGAAAGTTATCCTTAATTGTAAAGTGGATAGATGATCTAAGTGGAGAAGTACTGATACAACTATAGTATAGTGTGACCATAACAAGAGTTTGCCATAAAGTTCTTGTCTTCTATTTAGGGATGGATATACTTATTTGGAGGCAGTTCAGAGAGGTTCATCTTATGAAGAATCATTAGGGTAGTTGGAGTTTACAGGAACAAGAGTCCAACGTACTGAATGATATGAGACTCTGAGAGTTTTGATGTGGTAGACACTGTGAAAATGATCCTCTTGGTCGGGAATCCTAGAACTAGCAGGAATAGTTTCTGAATAATGGGTCATCCATTTAAAACAGAAATTTCTTTTCCCAGAAGGACATGCAGCCTCTGGAATTCCTTATCCCAAAGAACTGAGCAGGATAACTCATCGATTTTATTCAAGGAGAGATGGGCAGATATTTGGTGATATAGAGAGTCAGATTAGGTGGGAAAGTTGGATCAGATCAGACTTGATCTTACTGAAATGGGGACCAGGTTTGAGGTGCATGTGGCATACTTTTGTTTCTATTTTTGTTTATTTTTATACATTGATAGACAAGGTTTGTTTTGATATGTTGTTTCCGTGCTGTATGATTCCATGACTCGAAAAGGAATCATTGTCAGGATACTGTATGTGGTGAAGAACAGGAGAGAAGGAGATGAAAGTGCGTGAGCTGAAGTCAAACAAGCCAAGAAGCAGCAGCAGTTGTGCTCTCTCGTGGAAACGTGTCCAGCCATTTGAGACACCCATGGAACTGAATGAATCAAAAAGCCCATTGCAGATTCAGTAGCAATACTGTATAACAAAAGGTGCCAAGGCTGATTTTAATCATCACCATACATCCCATTCCATGTTAGTGCGCTGACCTCAATGGCATAAATATCTGAGAGATACATAAAGGAAGAAATCATTAAATCTTTAATGACATTAACACTAGCTTTTGAATCCATGTCTGCAACTTGTTTCATCTTATTGCTGCTCTTCCTTGAGCAATACATTTCAATAGATTATTCTGTATGACCATCTGATTCATGGATTGTTTGGCAAGTATTCCATGTTACTGCAGCAAAAAAGGACAAAAATTATGTTCTGGTCTTCTCAATTTACAGATTTGTAATTATATAGGAAGAATTTGCGGATCTTTGGACTATAAAAAAGATACCATATCTGTAACATGAATGCTTGCACAGGCTTTACATGAAACTCCCACTGTGATTATGCCCTGCTGTTTAACTTCCTCCAAGATATGCACATTGTATAAAATCTATACTCAACAGAAACATCTTTGTGTATCAGCGTAAAATACAATGTACCGACAATGTAAATTATTTTCAGAATGAAAAATAAAATCTCACCTATTCTGTGTTCGCAGAGCAACAAATCAATCTTCAGTTTGTGCACATGAAAGGACTATCAGTGTGAAGGCTGTCGAGAATTTGACTGAATTCAAAGCTTATTTTCTGCAACCTGCAGCTTCCTGTTATACCTGTGATGGGTGTGGGGGAGGGTGGTCACCTCCTGCTGTGCATCAAACCATCCCAATCAGCACTTGGATGGTCCCAATCATCATTGAAACTACTTAACAGGATTGGATGTATATGAGCGAAACGAAAGACTACAAAGACCTTTCTTTCTTTTTATGTGTTCTTATTTTGATTTGATTTTGAAAGTAAGTACTTGTCGCACAGTTTAAATATCCTATTGGGTTTCTAATATCTTCTTATTTCTGTCTTATCTTTTGTAATCCTTTGAGGATGGAGCGGCAATTGTGCACCATCATTGACTGGAACCATCAGCGGCGCTCATAAAAATTCCCCTTCTGAAAGGTGCTGCCAGAGAAGGTTGTATAAATCACTGAAAAAGCACTCAGAACGTCACGAGAAGAACATATACACAGACATGAAAATGATAGTGAAAAGCGAAAAATGCCCTCACTTTCATAACCCGCATGATCACTATATTCACAGCACCAACCTCTTTGTCTTCTCCCTGCTTTTATGTGGGATTTCTGTTTCTTTTAACTAAGTTTTCAGTATGACTGAATCAATTTAGAAATATACTTGAAAGCAAATAATTCTAAGAAAGAAATACTTTTTTTTTACAGATTCTAGAATTGCTGAATTTTATGACTGTTTTTTTTATACTTGAGGTGTCGTTTATAGATGAATTTAGAAATCCGAGTGTGACTATTTTTTCAGATGGGGCTTGCTGACTAATAGTAAGGTCTTTATGGGAATTAACTGAAGTTTATTGAAACTAAAAGAAATCCACCTTCACTATCATTAGTGGCTGGAAATCACATTTAATTCTTTTGCTTAACAGTTCTCTGTTGGCTATTTAACACAGTTCACTTTAAATAGGTTAACACCTCTGCTACAGTGGAAGATCATGCAAGTGCACTGAGAGTCCATCTGTTAATATCGCCTACAGGAACTTCTATCATTAACTTTCTGCCTCTGCTAATCTGTAACCATCTGCTCCAAGTACTTGTTGCTGTTGCACATCAAACTTTCCACCATGGAGTTCCAACTACCGTGCCTTTGTTGACCGGTTAGACAATACAACAAATTCACTGTGCAGAGGTATCAGGCTGATGAAATATTAATAAATGGCACAGTAGTCTAAATAAGCCAGGTGAAGAAATTCCAACCAAGCCTAGCTCATGTGGAAACACAAGAGACTGCAGATGCTGGTATCTGGAGCAACAAACAATCTGCTGGCAGAACTCAATGGGCGGAGTATCATCTGTTCAGGTGGAGGTGGGGGTAGGGGGGCAGGAATTATGGACAAATTGGGGTGAAACCCTGCTCCAGGTCCTTATGCAAGGTTTTGACACAATCATCAATAGTTTCTTTCTCTCTATGGATCCTGCTTGACTTGCTAAGTTCCTCTGCCAGAAGACCATTTGCCCTATTGAGACTGCTAGTTTCTGATGCTCTCAGTCAGATTCCCCTCCTCCATCCCCCATGGCCTTTCAAATTATTCTCTCTCGTTCTGTTATACACATCAGATCAAAGGGTAACAGTGGGTTGGAAAAGAACGGAACAGTTATTTCAGCACTTTTTCACACAGAGGGTGGTGAGTATATGGGATGAGCTGCTGGGGAGGTGGTAGAGCAGGCACAATCTCTGTGATCATAAAAGCATTTGGAAAGAAATAGAAGGATATGGGCCAAATGTAGGAAACTGTGGATTAGCATTTTCTTAGTAGAGAAGCATCTAGTTGGCATGGACCATTTGGGCTAGGGCCAGCATCCATGCTGTATGACTTTATGACTGCAAGATATTTGACTTCATCCGTATAGAAAACCACTCACTTTTATTTCAATGTAGACTGTTGTGATGATGCAATACTTTGGACTTAGCCTTCTTCCCAGGGCATTAGATTACATGGTAACCATTCTCTCAAAAACAAAATGTTGTTTGCATTTTTAAAATGGTGTAAAATATAATTGGTCCTCTTTTCCAACTTTCTGCCTCTGAATGTCTTTCTCTTATTTACTTTGGTATGGGCCAACCTAATAATGAATAAGGGGACATGATCTGCTGGGAATTCAGCTGAAAGCTTCTGCCATCTCCTTTCAAAGGATTCATGTAAAATTAAGTATAACGTGGGTTGAAGCACCATCTCGAGAGCATCTCTGACTCAATTCCTTATTGAAAGCAAACGAAACGTTCTATTATTGCAACTCAGTTCATCTGATTACCAATATAACAATTTTCTTATAAATTTGGAGGTTAATTATCATTATATACCTTTTCAGGATTCAAAGCAAATTGATACTGTACGTCTGTTTGAAATGGATTCGCTTGTAATTCACAGTTTTGTAGCCTCTAACTGCAAAGAAGGAGCTTATTAGTCAAAGACATGTCCTGGCTCCTTGAAAACTGCATCTCACATGCAAAGCGACAATTCCAGAGCAAACTTGAATCACTGAAGGATGCTCGGCAGCTGTGGCTGGGTTTGAGTGCTATTACCTCTTACAAAGTGAAACTGAGCAACATAGGTGACAATAAGGCTTCACTCCCAAATGAGCTCAATGCCTTCTATACTTGCTTTGACTGTCGAAACATGGAGGAAACTTCACAAACTCCCTCAGCCATCGATTTCAGTCTCTGAGGCTGACATGAGAGTATCCTTCAAGAGGGTGAACCCATGGAAGGCATCTGACCGAGCTGGGGTTCCTGTCTGAGTACTAAAGATCTGTGCTGATCAACTGGTTGGAGTGATCACTGATACCTTTAGCCTCCTGCTTTTGCACCTGTCTCGAGCAGGGTACAATTATATCCGTGCCTAAGAAGAATGTGGCACCCTGTCTCAATGACTCTCGTCCAATAGCGCTTACATCCAGGGTGATGAACCGTTTTGAGAAATTGGTGATAAAATGACCTGAGGAGTGACTTGGATCTGCCCCTATTTGCCTACCGGCACAACAGGTCCACAGCCGTTGACGTTTTATTGGCTCTTCACTCAATCCTAGGACATCTGGACAATGAAGCTGCATACATCAAGATGCTCTCTATTGACTACAGCTTGGCATTCAATACTATCATCCCCTCAAATCTAATCAATAAGCTTTAAGACCTCAGCCTCAATACCTTCTTGTGTCATGGGATCCTTGATTTCCTCACTCGCAGACCCCACTCAGTTCAGATTGGCAAAAACCTCTCCTCCACAATCTTCAGGCAGTGTGTAGTGGTTCCATATGTCACTGCTACAGGACGCGACGACCCTGCCTTACATAAGCCCGGGCTCAGCTGGCTCCGGCTGACAGTACCCGGTATGGGCCCCTTTCCAGGGTTACGGATCCCACTGCCTTGTGGGTATCTTCGGGAGAAGAGAAGGCTGAGGAGTAAACCCTACACAAATCTGGAGTGGAGCCCCTAAGGCGGTTGGATGACGTATCACGTCACCTCCCGGCAGCTCCTGCAACCAAGCTGATGCCAAATGTACTGCTTCGCATTCCTTTGGACCACATCCGTGAGTCCGAGAGGGGGATCTTGAAGTCTGGGCAGCCCAGCATCTCCATATTCATCGCCCAGGTCTGCGCCCCAGAATGGGCGCATCCATTGTCTACTTAGACAGACAGAGCCATTACATTACATTACAATCTTCATCAGTGTAGGTGCAGCACAAGACTGTGAATTTAGCCCCCTGAACTTCTTGCTTTTTACTTATAATTGTGTGAATAAGAAGAGCTCCAATGCCATACTCCAATTTGCTGATGATACCACTGTCATTGGCTGAATCAAAGATAGTGATGACTCAGCATATAGGAGGGAGACTGAAAATCTGGCTGAGTGGAGCCACAACAACAACTTCTCACTCTCGATGTCAACAAGGACAAGGAACTCATTCACTGGACAACAATTTTTTTCAAAAGTGTTGCATCCTCAGAATTTTTTTTTTTGTTTATGATAGACTGCTTGAAGTTGAACAGAAAAATAATTTCAGACTACTGGCATCACTGAAGAATTTGGAGAAATAAGAAATTAACTTTTATTGAATATAATATGCTTAATTACATAACAGCGCTGATGCTTTGCAATAGTTCAACTAAGCTGAAAATGTTTTGTTGATGAGTTTTGTACTCAGTGTCTGAGGCTTCTCACTTTGGTGTCAAACAATAATCAACCAGCATTAATGGTTCCCAGTTGCCGGATACTGTTTCTCCATGAACATAATGTCCTGGTGAAACCTTTCACCGTGCTCATCACTGAAAGAACCACCTAAGTGGGAATGCAGAAAATGAATCTTTAGTGACATGTTGCACTTCATAGATTTGTATGCTTGAAGCATGTTGTCAACCAACTGCATGTAGTTTGGTGCTCTGTAGTTGCCTAGAAAATTCTCAACAACATATTTGAATGCCTTCCATGCCATTTTCTTCATTTCCACTAGAAGTTCTTCAAAGTGACTGCCATTGATGACTTGTTTGATTTGTAGACCAACAAAAAATTACTTCCTTAATCTTGGCATCAGTTATTCTGGAAAAATCTGTCTCAAATATCGAAATCCTTCATGGAAATTTTTGTGTCTGGTGACAGCAGATTCCATCCTTGCAGTTTTGAAACCAGAAATTCTGTTTTTGCCTTTTATAAACCTAAGTCTCTGACCATATCATTAGACTCAGACTGAATTATCAGATGAGGCTCACTTGACATAAAGGGTTCAAAATCTGTAACAGTATCAGTGTCGTTTTCCATTCCTGAATTGTGCATCTTGGCATCTTTGTCTGTCTCCTCCAGACTCTATATCCTGTTACATATCCATGTTACATATCCTGTAACATATCCTGATACATATCCATATCCTGGCTCCATATCCATATACAGCATTTGTCCTGCCTAAGCATGCCCAGGCATACCTGGACAAAATAGAAAAACTTTCAGCTAATATTGTGGGCAACATTTTAATTGACTTGAATTCTGAATTGAAATAACAAATATAAACAATTTTCAAACAAGTGATGTGTGATAAGAAAATTTCACGGTGATTTTTATAATATTCATAAGGTACACCCAAAAGTATTCAGGAAGCTAAATCTTTGTTGTGCAGTGTTACTGACTTCAGGAGGAGGGAACTGGTGGTTCATGAACCAGTCCTCATTGCGGATCAGAGGTGGAGAAAGTCAGCAACTGTAAATTCCTCAATGTTGTAATTTCAGAGGATCTGTGCTGCGTCTGGCTCATAAATGTCATCACAAAGAAAGTATGACAGCACCTCTAATTCCTTAGAAGTTCAGGAAGATTTGGCATGTCATCTAAAACTTTGACAAACTTCTCCAGATATATGGTGCAACACTCATAAAAATTGCTGGTGAACGCAGAAAGCCAGGCAGCATCTATAGGAAGAGGTACAGTTGACCTATAGACGTTTCGGGCCAAGACTCTTCGTCAAGAGGGTTTTCCTGACGAAGGGTCTGGACCGAAACATTGACTGTACCTCTTCCTAGAGATGCTGCCTGGCCTGCTGCGTTCACCAGCAGTTTTCATGAGTGTTGCTTGAAAATCCAGCATCTGCAGATTTCCTCGTGTTTGTGTTTTTAGATATGTGGTGGACAGTTTATTGACTGGTTGCATTATGGCCCGGTCTGGAACCACTAGTGCGCCTGAACAGAAAATCCTACAAAGAGTACTGGATACGGCGCGGTCCATCACGGGTAAAGCCCTCCCCACCAGTTAGCATGTCTACATGGAGTGCAGTCATGGGAAAGCAGCATCCATCATCAGGGACCCCCACCATCCAGGCCATGCTCTCTTCACACTTCTGTCATCGGGAAGAAGGTACAGAAGCCTCAGGACTCACACCACCAGGTTCAGGAACAGTTATTACCCCTCAACCATCAGGCTCTTGAACCAGAAGGTACAACATCACTCAATTTCTCTTGCCCCATCACTGAACTGTTCCCACAACCTATGGACTCACTTTCAAGGACTCTTCATCTCATGTTCTCCATATTTATTGCTTATACATTATTATTACTATTTTGTCTTTTGTATTTGCATAGATTGTCATCTTTAGCTCATTGGTTGTTTGTCTGTCCTGTTGGATGCAGCTCTTCCATTGATTCTGTTGTTTTTCTTGTATTTACTGTGTTTGTCTGCCAGAAAATGAATCTCAGAGTTCTATGTGGTGACATAGATCTACTTTGATAATAAATTTACTTGGAACTTTTTGAACTTTAATCCTACGCATTGTTCATAACCGCAAATACATTTTCTTTGCAAGTATGTGCCAATTCCCTTTTGAAACTGCAATAGGACGATGGAGATGGTGACGCAGAAGAGTTCTGATCCCCACCCAACAAACCCGGGTACAAAGGTGGATCGCTCTAAGCACCCGGCCTATTTGGAGAGGGTGAGAACAGCCTCTTTGGCAGCAAAATCTAGGCCCAGGGCAATGCACTGCAGTGGGGCCCAGGTCCTAATGCGAGGCTCGATATGTTGTTTGGACAATTAAAACGCCAGTCCACAGAGGCAGGGTGTTGAGAGTTGGGTGAGGTTGGATCGTTCTGGGACTGAGCTGATTTGGAGAGGTCAAGAAACAACAAAATCTAGGCCCAGAGCCCGGATCCCAATGCAAGGTACGACCTGCTGTTCAGACAGTTTAAACACTGGCCCAGATAGACTGGAGCTCCTCTCTCCATGATGCTAAGGCTGCGAGACTGTCCCCAACTGCCGTGCTTTGTGTCTGTAAACTTTGTGTCGATTTGCACCACTAATATGATGAACTGAATACCAGCCTACTCCGGGCTACTCTGTAGATTTGGATCTGAGGACTCAATTTGGTTCGGAATCCTGTTGTTGTTGCTTGCTTCTATTATTCGCATGATTTGTGCTTTTTGTTTTGCGCATTGGAAGTTAGTCTTTATTTTTTTTTAATTGGGTTCTTTCGTGTTTCTTGCTTTGTGGCTGCCTCTCAGCAAACAAATCTCAAAGTTGTATAATGTTCACATTCTTTGATAATAAATGCACTTTGAATCTTTGAATGACTTCCATCGCTATTTCAGGCATCGCATTCCATATCTGGTTCTTCAGATACTAAATGATGGGAATGTCATTTTAGAAATAATGTCAAGTCCTCAGAAGATGTAGAAAAGATTTACCAGAGTAATACAGTAATGCGGAAAAACAGAGAAGTTGGTTTTGTTTTCTGAGTAGCAATGGAAGCTAAGGTGAAATCTCTACAGATATCAAAACTAGGGGCTGGGGATGCCTTGTGTGTGCTGCTTGGTCCTAGAAGTTAATGCTGCAGCCTACATTACTGTATTTTAAAATGCATCAGCATGTGACAACAGCTCAGTGCTACTTTCCCTCTCTAACCCATGCCATTGACACACTTTCAGATCAAACCCCTGACTTCCAGATCAAACCCCTGACCTCCTATTGCAGACTTCAGACCAGCCGTTCTGCGTTTCACCCCTTCCCCGGGGCAGAGTCTGAGCAGGATCCCACTCAGCAAGCTGTGCCTAGGAATCTTAGCAGGCTGGATTGCTGAATGATGAGGCTGCCCAGGAGATTAAGCTCCCGGCAGCAGAGCGAGGGGCCAACAAGGGAGCTGATGCCTTGAAGAGTGGAAGTTTGGCAGTCCTTGAGGGACTGCACTGTTCCAGCCACCTTCAAACCAGAAACAGAAATCAGTATCCTAATTTATTTCAAAAATTGCCTGTCTCTGAGGTGAAGTGGCATAGGAAGGGAGAAAGTGTGTCTACTGGAGGGGATTAGTAACCAAAGGTATGATATCTAAAGGTATGACACCTCGAACTTCAACTACTGCACAGAGTCTTGTCATCTTCAGAAGTTTTCGAATGACTCTGCCATAGTTGGGTGCATCAGCAAGGGAGATGAGGTTGAGTACAGGGCTATGGTAGGAAACTTTGTCACATGGTGTGAGCAGAATTATCTGCAGCTTAATGTGAAAAAGACTAAGGAGCTGGTGGTAGATCTGAGGAGAGCTAAGGTACCGGTGACCCCTGTTTCCATCCAGGGGGTCAGTGTGGACATGGTGGAGGATTACAAATACCTAGGGATACAAATTGACAATAAACTGGACTGGTCAAAGAAGACTGAGGCTGTCTACAAGAAGGGTCAGAGCCGTCTCTATTTCCTGAGGAGACTGAGGTCCTTTAACATCTGCCAGACGATGCTGAGGATGTTCTACGAGTCTTTGGTGGCCAGTGCTATCATGTTTGCTGTTGTGTGCTGGGGCAGCAGTCTGAGGTTAGCAGACACCAACAGAATCAACAAACTCATTCGTAAGGCCAGTGATGTTGTGGGGATGGAACTGAACTCTCTCACGGTGGTGTCTGAAAAGAGCATGCTGTCCAAGTTGCATGCCATCTTGGTCAATGTCTCCCATCCACTACATAATGTACTGGGTCGGCACAGGAGTACATTCAGCCAGAGACTCATTCCACCGAGATGCAGCACAGAGCGTCATAGGAAGTCATTCCTGCCTGTGGCCATCAAACTTTACAACTCCTCCCTTGGAGGGTCAGACACCCTGTGTCGAAAGGCTGGTCCTGGACTTACTTCATAATTTACTGGCATAATTTACATATTACTATTTAACTATTTATGGTTCTATTACTATTTATTATCTATGGTGCAACTGTAACGAAAACCAATTTCCCCCTGGGATCAATAAAGTATGACTATGTCTATGACTATGATATACTTGAAGCAACGTCCAAGAAAAGAGAATGTTTTGACTCATTGAGTTGTTTTGAGCAGTTTTTGAAAGTGTGCCAAATGGAAGCAGACTCAACATTAGTTTTCAAAAGAGAGTCTAAACATAACAGAAATATATACAGTGCAGGGGGAACAGCAGGGGAATGAGTCTAATTGATAACTCTTTGAGAAACAGCATGGACATGGTAAGCCAATTGCTTCCATTCACACTCTCTAATTTTGTTATCTAGAAATCCATCCTCGGTTCGGAGTGCTAAATGCTTGTATGCTTGGATCAGCATGCTCAGCATTGCCTCCGAAACCCATTCCTTTGATTTCAAAGAAGTGAATTTCAGAGGTAGGGTTCAAGGCACCGATGGGACAAGATAGCACATTTAGTGCTATAAACAGGAGAATTAGTTTCTAGGTGTAAGGTTCTATCTACGATTCACTTATGAAGAACCCAGCTTGGAGACCAGTGAGTTTAGCAACTCTGCCAGAATAATGAGCAGTCAGCAATGGGACCCAGTCCTGATCCAATAATTCTGCATTGATTAGGTTATGATTAACCCTGACACTCGCACCTGTAACCCAGACCACAGAGTCAGAGTTTGAGGAGCTGTACACGTTTAACAGGTACTTACTGAATGAGAGTATCACGCCTTGGCTCTGCAGTGATTAGACCCAGCAATTTTACAACATTCTATTGATGAGCGCAGACTTCCATTAATTTCAGATTCCAAGCTGCTTCGCACACGAAAAAAAAAACTGGTGTTCTCATTTGGAAACAGACTGTTAATTCTTCAAGGCTTCAGAATGCTCATAGTGTTTTGTGGATGTTGAATATGCATTACCAAGATGTTAATATTGCGAAGAAGCGATTGATATCAGTCCTGCAGCAAAGTGCAATGATTTATTAACACACAAAGTCACGAGGTACTGAGGAGGATCACAATTACCTGCCAGTATTTTTCTACGTTGGCAAATCCTTACTTTGCATCAAGCCAATAAATGGAGGGGTGCGTCAGATTTCAGGTGCCTTCCTAAATGAAGGGAAAGGGGAATAACTGGAGTGCAGTAAAATAGAATTATGAAATTAAAAGTACAGAATGAGCATTGAAGCCCTTCCTGCGATTCTTTTTATGTTCAAGTACCTATCCAAATTCTACTCATCTCACTTACTATCCATGATAAAGAATCACAGACTGTAAATCTGCGAGCTGACTTGCTTATCAAACCATTATTGGATTGCACTTATTTTCGATGCACTAAAGCGTTTAGCACAATTACCAGCTCAAGTTTCTGTACAAAATTTGTAAAATCAGCCACTTCCGTCTGAAAAAGCTGTACAGTGGTTTAACAGGACCAAGCACTAGGCCAAGACAAGATCACAAGATCACAAGACAAAGGAGCAGAAGCAGGCCATTCGGCCCATCGAGTCTGCTCCGCCACTCCACCATGAGCTAAACTATTCTCCCATCTAGTTCCAACTTCCGGCTACAAGATCACAAGACAAAGGAGCAGAAGTAGGCTATTCGGCCCATCGAGGAAGACCTGCATTGTTCCTCATTCAATCTCACTTTGACCTTCACAATCCCTGACACTTCACAATAATCAATAAGACATCTGCCCTTAAAGTTCGTTTTTACAGGGAAGAAATGACTAGTACGAAGGGGCATAATTTTAAGATGACTGGAGGAAAGTATGCAGGGATGTCAGAAAGGGGTGGGTACCGAGGTGCCAGAGGTGGTGTTAGATTAGATCATGCGGACACTCAGTCCCCGTTTATTGTCACTTAGAAATGCATGCATGCATTAAGAAATGATACAATGTTCCTCCAGAGTGATATCACAAAAAAAACAGGACAAACCAAAGACTAGCACTGACAAGACCATATAATTATAACATATAGTTACAGCAGTGCAAAGCAATACCATAATTTGATAAAGAACAGACCATGGGAACGGTAAAAAAAAAGAGGCAGATACATTTAGAGGCATTAGTGGTATGTGGCAAGTTATACAAACCATTACAGATTGCAAGTCCACCCTGCACATCAACAGCTATGACACCTCCCTTCCTGATAGGCTGAATGCCTTCTATGCATGATTTGGCATAATGAATGATGTGACAACAAAGAAAGCCCACTCTCCCCTGAGGAGCAGGCACCCTGTCTGGCTGCAGCCGAGGTGAGGGGGATCCTAGTCAGGATATACCCACGTCGGACAACACACCTGGTCAGGTGCTAAGGGATGGTGCGACCCAGCTAACGGAGGACTTAACAGACACCTTTAACATCTCTTTGCAACAGTCCACTGCCTCCGCAGGCTTCAAGAAAGCCATCATCATTCCAGTGCCCAAGAGAGCGACGGTATCTGGCCTCAATGGCTACTGCCCAGTGGCACTGATCTCGATAGTCATGAAGTTCTTTGAGCAGCTGGGAATGGATCGTATAAAATCCCACCTTCCAGAGACATTTTATACCCTTGCCAGTTCACCTGCCAGTCAAACTAGTCCACTGATGGATGCAATAACTTCATCCCGCCTCTCCCACACGACCAACCTAGAAAACAATGCCTCTTATGCAGTCCCGTCAAAGGGTCTCGGTCCGAAACGTCGACTGTACATTTTTCCATCGATGCTGCCTGGTCTACTGAGTTCCTCCAGCATTTTCTGTGTGTTCTTCATCTGTGGGATGTTTTTCACCGACTCCAGCTCGGCGTTTAACACAATGGACAAACCATCCTCACTGGGGACAGCCAAGCTCAGTCAGCATTGTGTGATCAGCTGCCGCTGTTCATGCTGCTCACGACTGCGCTGCCAGATTCAGCTCAAAATGCCCCTTCATCAACAACAATGTCAGCATACAGAGAGAGGCAGAGAGGCTTGTCAAACGGCTTGAGAACAACAACCTGAGTCTCAACGTGGCCAAGACAGAAGAGAAGATTGTGGACTTCAGGAAGGCCCAGGTCGCCCACCCTCCATTACACATTGATGGCATAGTCACGGGGAGAGTGAAGAGCACAAAGTTCCTTGGCATGCACATATACCTCCTCACTAGTCAAGAAGGCACAGCAGGGTCTACACTTTCTGAGAAGACTGAGGCGTGCAAGGCTCCCCACTCCCATTCTAACAACTTTTTTCAGGAGCACCATCAAGAGTGTCCTGTCTGGCTGCATCATTGTGTGGTAGAGACCTGCAAGGCCTAGGACAGCAACACCCTACGGACGATAGTAAAAACCACTGAAAGGATCACGGGTCTCCCTACCCTCCCCCCCCATTTGTGACATTTACCAGGAGCGTTGAAGCATTGTTAAAGATCCCTACCATCCATCTCACAATGTCTTTGGCCCACTACAGTCAGAAAGGAGGCACAGGAGCATCTGGACTAGGACTGCCAGACTGGGTAACAACTTCTTCCCCCAGGCAATGAGATGAATGAATACTCTACCACCACCAAGCTCTCATCACTAGGAATCAGACATGACATTTGTTAACTTAGCTGCACCGGTTCAATGCAATACATAATCTAGTAGGGAAATATTAATAATAATAATAATAATCATAAATAAAGTAAAAATAATAATAATAAATAAGCAAGTAAATCAATTACAGTACATGTATATTGAATAGATCTTTTTAAAAAACGTGCAAAAACTGTGAAATACTGTATATTAAGAAAAGTGAGTAATGTCCAAAGATTCAATGTCCATTTAGGAATCAGATGGCAGAGGGGAAGAAGCTGTTCCTGAATCGCTGAGTGTGTGCCTTCAGGCTTCTGTATCTCCTACCTGATGGTAACAGTGAGAAAAGGGCATGCCCTGGGTGCTGGAGGTCATTAATAATGGACACTGCCTTTCTGAGACACCACTCCCTGAAGATGTCCTGGGTACTTTGTAGGCTGGTACACAAGATGGAGCTGAGTAGATTTACAACCTTCTGCAGCTTCTTTCAGTCCTGTGCAGTAGCCCCTCCATACCAGACAGTGATGCAGCCTGTCAGAATGCTCTCCACGGTACAACTATAGAAGTTTTTGAGTGTATTTGTCCACATACCACATCTCTTCAAACTCCTGATGAAGTATAGCCGCTGTCTTGCCTTCTTTATAACTACATTGATATGTTGCGACCAGGTTAGATCCTCAGAGATCTTGACACAAAGGAACTTGAAGCTGCTCACTCTCTCCACTTCTGATCCCTCTATGAGGATTGGTATGTGTTCCTTCGTCTTACCCTTCCTGAAGTCCACAATCAGCTCACCATCTTACTGACGTTGAGTGCCAGGTTGTTGCTGCCACAGCACTCCACTAGTTGACAGATCTCACTCCTGTACACCCTCTCATCACCACCTGAGATTCTATCAAGAATGGTTGTATTGTCAGCAAATTTATAGATGGTATTTGAGCTATGCCTAGCCACACAGTCACAGAGAGTAGAGCAGTGGGCTAAGCACACGCCCCTGAGGTGCGCCAGTGTTGATCGTCAGTGAGGAGGAGATGTTACCACCAATCCACACAGATTGTGATCTTCCAGTTAGGAAGTCAAAGATCCAATTGCTGATGGAGGTATAGAGACCCAGGTTCTGCAACTTCTCAATCAGGATTGTGGGAATGATGGTATTAAATGCTGAGCTATAGTTGATGAACAGCATCCTGACGTAGGTGTTTGTGTTGTCCAGGTGGTCACCAAGCTGCTTACTGTACTATTTACTATTTACCTGCACTGCACACTTCACTTGCATTTTGAATTATATTTTATTAACTTATTTATGGTAATATTTTGTCTTATGAGCTGTGCGTGATGTGCTGTATGCTTGGTGGATGGAGGAATGTTGTATATATGTACAGTCAGATGACAATAAACTTGAACTTGAAAAAAATGTGGATGATAGAAAAATGGAGATCTATACAGGAGGGAAGGTCTAGATTGACCTCAGAGTAGGTTGAAAGGTGAGCACAACATGGTGGGCCAAAGGAACTGTACTGTGCTGTCACGTTCTATGTTCCTGCTCACCACCGTGACCAAGGGGCATCAAGATGAATTTTGACTGCCAGGATGAGACAGAGGCTACGTAGAGGAAATACATTCACATACGAGACACATTCACTCAAAGAAATATCAATGGGTGATGCCTCGTGTGACAGAGAGGTCAGCAGACCCAGGAGCCATCAATGGGAGAGAGAGAGAGAGAGAGAGAACTACAGATGCTGGAAATCCAAACCGAAAACAGAAAATGTCAGACATACTCAACATGTCAAGTAGGGGAGAAGTGGAGCAGACACTTCAGACAGAGCCCTTCATTGGAAATGGAAAAGTGAGAAAATAAACATGTTTGTATTTGTAGAGATGGGAGGGAAGGAAAGAACAGAAGAATGATTTGATCACATGCAGGTCAAACTTGACAAGATAATGATCACCTTACAAAATAACAGCTGGAGACGGATGCAAAGAAAGAAGGAAAAGAATTGAAACAGAAAGGTACAGCTACATGTGTGGAGGGAGAAAATAAACCAGGCTTGTTAGTGAAACTGAAGACACAAGAGAGTGCAGGTATTAGAATCTGGAGAATTAATCTGCGGGAGGAACTCGGTGGGCTGAGCAATATCTGTGGTGAAGAAAAAAATTCATGATGTTCTACTTTTGATGCTGCTTGACCTGCTGAGTTCCTCAGCAAATTGTTTATTGTACTCAGTATTAAGTATCAAGGGTTGGAACCACAAAGGTGGGAGGTGAGGTGGAACGCCTCCAGTTTAAAGCAGGCAAGTGTTTGCAGTGTTTCCCTATCATTTAATCCCTTTGAGCAATATTTCCCTCCCCACTTAGATGAGGAAGGAAGTTATAAGTCCTCAGAGAGGGCACACCCCTGGTCACCTAGCCCTTCCCCCGGTCTTCAAACTTCTCTTTCTGGTCTTTGGATTCTGGATTTCTTGGCTACTCTTCCTTTGGTACCAGCTGCAATCTGCAGTCTGCAAGATTGTCCAGCACGCAATTCATGATGATGGAGTCTGACTGAAATGGACTGCAGGGTGTCTGGACTAACGCCACAATAGCGTCTAATTTTGAGGAGACCATTGGCATATCCCAGTACTATTCCCGTTCTTGTATCTCTGCTCGCCTGCTGTGTTTGGACATTCCACTGGAGCAGACAGCCAAGAAAACAGAGGACAGCCCCTAGCACTGACAGCTGAACACGTCTTGTGTGTGGACATCCTCAGGGCAATGGAGTAAAGCTGCTTCCCAGAAGCATTGTGTTCTCCAAAAGGAAATACTTTTACAACTTACAAGTTGCACGCTGACAGAGTGGAAACATTTTCCGATTGTCAGTACGTCTAGGTTATTGAGGGAAGCCTGCATGGGCTCTTGGGTGTAGTCAATGCCTGCCGCTCGTAAAGGAAACAATGCTGGCCAATCCCAGTGCCTCAGTGCCAGATATGGCACCTGCTCCTCACTGTAATCAAAGTTGACTGAATCATCTCTTTGCAAATACAATGCCCGTGTAAAATATAAACTGAAAATTCTTGATACACTCAACAGATCAGGCAGCATGGATGGAAAGAAAACACTTCAGATCCAAAACTCTTCATCAGAAGCCACAGCTGCTGCCTGATGTGTTGAGTACTTCCATCATTTTCCATAACGATCTCAGATTCCCAGTATCTGTAGATTTTACTTCTGGGTACTCCATTACACGGAGGGCATTGGAAAGGGTGCATAAGTGGCTTACCAGGATGTTGTCTGGATTAGAGAGTAGGAGCTAGAAGGAAAGGTTAAACAAACTGTGGATAGTGTGGATAACAGGCTTTTCCCCACGGCTGAAATGGCTCACACGAGAAGGCAGAGCTTTAAGGTGCTTGAAAGTAGGTACAGAGGAGATGTCAGGGGTAAGTTTTTTACATAGAGAGTGATGAGTGAATGGAATGGGCTGCCGGCAGCGATGGTTGAGGCGGAAACGATGGGATCTTTTAAGAGACTCCTGGATGGCTACATCTAGCTTAGAAAAGTAGAGGGCTATGGGTAAAGCCTAAGTAGTTCTAAGGTAGGGACATGTTCAGCACAACTTTGTGGGCTGAAGGGCCTGTATTGTGCTGCACGTTTTTTTCTATGTTTCTATGTTTCTAAACTTGGGTTGTTTCCTCTCGAGTGTCGTAGGCTGAGGAGAGACTTGATAGAAGCATATAAAATTGTGAGAGGCTTAGATAGGCCTTTTCTCGGGGTATAAGTGTCAGATACTAGAGGATATGTATTTAAGGTGGGGGGGGAAGTTTAAAGGAGATGTGAATGGCAAGTTCTTTATCCCTCACACTGAGAGTGGTAGGGCCGTGGAAAAGGCTACCATGGCGGAAATAGATGATGGGGGAAACACACACAAAATGCTGAAAAGACGTCCATAGCCCTCAACATCCTTTCTTTAGGATAAAATAAAATTAGGGAAATATCAAATGCATGGAAGAAAGGAACTACATTATTATGGCTGCTTTTAATCTGCATATTGATTGGACTGATCAAACTGACAAGGCTACTGTGGAAGAGGAATTCGTAGGGAAATGTTTCCTGGAGCAATATTTTGTAGAACCCACACAGCAGGTCAGTCAGGCAGCATCTACGGAAATGAATAAACAGCCAACGTTTCAGGCCAAGACCCTCCATCAGGACTGGAAAGGAAGAGGGGAAAAGACGGATTAAGAAGGTGCGGGAGGGAGAAGGAGTACAAGCTAGAAGGGATTGGTGAAGCCAGGTTGGTGGGGGAGGAGGAACTAAGCAAGAAGAAGGAATCTGATAGGAGGGGAGGGTGAACCATGGGAGAAAGGTGAGGAGGTGGGGCACTGGGGAAGGTGACAGGCAGGTAAGGAGAAGAGAAGACGTGGGGGGGGGTGGAGCTGAGTGGAAGAGTTAAGAAGAGGGAGGGAGGAGGAGGAAGGGAGGAAATTACCAGAATGATAGGGAACTCTTATATAGGCACATAAATATGCAGGGAATGGAGCGGTACAGGCAGGTAGAATTTATTTTAATTTGGCTTTGTGTTAGGCACAGATGCTGTGGGCTGAAGGACCTTTTCCTGTGTTGTACAGTTCCGGAGCCCGTGAATACTTTGCTCAGTAGAGTACCCTGAATATGAAGTTGTACCTCTGATGCTGGAGGAGCTCAGCAGGTCAGTGTTCACTTTTGAAACTGTGCTGAGGTCCTTGCTCGGAGGAAGCACAGTCAATGCTGTCACTAATGGAACAAGCAGTTAAGTTCTGGAGAAATCACTCCTTGTTAATGTCAGCACGCTCTGTGGAGTTCGGCCATGCTTGAGCAGCCCAAAGTCGGATTTGAAGCTGTCCACTCAGAAGTGCGGAGCACTGAGCTCCAGGTTACACCAGTACAGCAGGCAATGGATGCTACATGAAAAATGATGTCATTTGGTGTGTGCCTGATGCCAGGAACAAGTTAAATGAAAATGATCATTGTCTCAATGTGCTCTAGGCAAATAGAAATTTTGTATAATTAGCGCATAAAATGCTGGCATTCTGCAATAATTTGTCAGGCAAGATGTGCACACACATTTCTGGCCAAATTCATATTGGTAGAGGAAAATTAACAGGCCTTGCTTTAGCCTACACCTGGAGCAGACATAAGGCCCCTTACTTCAGCCCAACACCCATTGGTTCCCAGAGACAGTGCAGACTTTATTCAATAAAGTCAGACCCTGAGGCTCCCCCAGGATGTTGAAGGCATCTTTTTTTAATATACATCTGATTTCCTGAAACACTCCCTTCAATTTTAATAAATGCTGCTACTCCAAACCATTGTTTTGTGCCGCACCCATTTTGTCCCAATTGTCAGTCACCCTCAAAATTAAGCTCGTGGTCATATGCACAAGTACATGTGTGTGCAGGGGCAATGAAAAACATGTAGCAGTATCACAGATAAGGAATATTTACAATTTACATGATTTTATATACAAAATTATGAGAGGTATAGATAGGGTAAATGCAAGCAGGCTTATTCCCCTCAGGGTGGATTAGACCAGAACTAGAAGTCATAGGTTTAGGGTGAAAGGTAAAATATTTAAAGAGCGTCTGAGGAGGAACTTCTTCCCTCAAGGGCTCTTGCAAATGTGGAACAAGTTGCCAGTGGAAATGGAAGATGTGGATTCATTTGTAGCAGCTGAGAGAAGTTTGGATAGGTGCATGGATGACAGCGGTATGGAGGACTGTAGTCTGGATGAAGGAAGATCGGACTAGGCAGAAGCCCAGGATGGTACGGACTGAAAGGGCCAAATGGCCTGTTTCTGTGCCGTAGTGTTCTATGACTTTATAAATGATACACATTTTTTACATGTAAAAACACAAATAGATCGAAAGAAAATAAAGTTCAGTACCTTTCAGTGCAAAATGACTTGTACTCAGTGTAACTGCCAACTCACCAATACTGTATATAAATTATCAGAACCCAAGTCCAAAATGAGAGTGGCTAAGTTCGAGCCGGGATGATTAAATACTCTTCATTCTTTAAGTAATAATGTTTTTTTTTGTCAATTCACAACATTTAATATAAATAATATAATTTTACAATAATGCCAGGTAATTCACCATAATGACCTGTGAATTCTGGTTAAGACGCAGTGAAGAATTTGAAAAGTAATGATTTTTAGTTGTTATTCAGAGACAGAAACATAGCTAGATTACACTTTTGTCTATGTAGGATTGAATCTAATATTTCATTTGCAGACTGGAAAATGGGAAAAATTCTAATTCTTAAAACATTCCTCTGATGATTTTGGCAGTATTACATATTTGAAAGTATACCCATAAGGGAACACTAGCAGCATAGTTAAATTATAGACTAGTAATTCGGGAGCTGGGCTAATCATCCAGAAATATGGGTTTCATATCCTGAAATATGAGCTGAAATCCTTTTAGCTGATAAGAGTCAATGAGGGGTTTCAAAAAGAAATTGGATAGGCACTTCAGAGGAAATAATTTGCAAGGTGATGGGGGACAATAGACTGAATGGAATTGGCTGAATGGCTCTGTAAAGAGCAGGCATAGACTCGATGGGCTGACTGGCCTTCTTTAGTGCAAGAATTATTTTATCAATGAGATCAGCTGAGGAATTTAACTTCAATTAATATCTTTTTAAACCTGTGATATAAAGTTAATATGATGACAAGAAAAAACAAGCAGACTTCATAAAATTCCAATTGTTGAAAGGAAACTTGCTGCCCTTTCTAAAACCACCTTATTTAAGTCTCCAGAACTACCGTGATGCAGGTATCTCTTCACTGTCATCTGAAATTACAGTGTCATTCAACATATTTTATTGGAAATGCAAATAAACGCTAGTCTGAGGAGTATGGCCCCCTTTCCTTGACTGACTAAAACAAAACTATTGCCAATATTTGTGACTGGAGCTTAGTACTGAAAGGGTCATTCCTTCCCTCATAAAATGTGGTTCTGCTCAGTTTTCCACAGCTACTTAAAATACAAGAAAGTGTCCAGTTTAACATAATTTATTATACAACATATGGCTCTTCAGGAAACAGTAGGGTCACATCATAAGTGTTAGTTATTTCATGGTGACTTACAGCTATCCAGAAAATGGCATGCTGCACATGCAGCTATGCATGTTTTGATTGTCACATTTTCCAATATAGTTTTAGATTGGTTCCATAGGTCTTAAAGCCTCCGGGAATATCATAAACATGAGAAATTCAGCAGATGCTGGAAATCCAAAGTGACACACACACACACACACACACACACACACACACAATGCTGGAGGAACTCAGCAGGTTAGTCAGCATCTGTGGTGGAAATAAACAGTCGAGATTTTGGGGTGAGACCCTTCTTCAGGACTGGAAAGGAAAGAGGAAGACGCCAGAATAAAAAGGCAGGGGTAGGGGAAGAAGGCTAGCTGGAAGGTCATAGGTGAAGCCAGTCAGGTGGAAAAGATAAAGGGCTGGAGAGGAAGGAATATGATAGGAGAGGAGCGTGGACCATAAGAGAAAGGAAAGGAGGAGGGGACCCAGGGGGAGGTGATATATAAGTGAGAAGGTGTAAGAGGCCAGAGTGGGGCAAAGAAGAAGAGGGGAAGGGGATGAAAATTACTTCTTCTGGAAGGAGAAATTGATATTCATGCCATCAGGTCAGAGGCTACGAAGATGGAATACAAGTTGTTGCTCCTCCAACCTGAAGGTGGCCTCACCTTGACAGAAGAGGAGACCATGGACTGACATGTCGGGACGGGAATCGGAATTAAGCTATTTGGCCACTGGGAGGTTCTGCTTTGCCTCCAGTAATATGTTATGTTTGATTCATATTAAAGACTGGGACCGGGGTCAAAATATCAGCACAGGATGAAAGAAGATGAACAATGGAATGGAGTCATAATGCCAGGATTTTTACTACCTCACATTGTGGGATGAACGTAAGATTTAAATAAATTCAATTTTATTCTGGTACACAATGTATTCAATAGAACAGAATGCTGAAGAAAGGTTGGGACACCCTCTAAGAAGAGCAGTTGGTTCAAAACCTCTGCAAATCTGAAATTTACCTCCCCCTCCCCTCTCCTTCTATGCCTCCCTCTGGCCTGTTACTTCTTCTCAATACCTAAAGATCACTACCCGAATCTTTACCAAGGAGGCAAAGATCTGGTGAATGATAACAAAAAACAAAAACCAGCCCATTTGGTCAATTGATTGGTGATGATGTCCATGTTCCAGACATGACTCCTCCCATTTTAACGTGTCAAGCTTTCCTACATTTTGTGTGGAGAAATTCCTGCTAAATTCTTTGTGATCTAATATATTTTTAAATCTCCCTGGGCAAGCAGCTCTTATACATTCCTCATATTAAAAGTCTTAAAATTATAAAGATATCCATTACATTCAAGTCTCAGAAACACATTGGAAATCATGGATCACTGTAAACCAAGAGTCTTGATCTACTCAATTAGGATTGGGAATTGCTATCAATCCTGTTAACATTCATAGCCTTTTTATTTTCTAAGGCAGTCCCTTAGGATTCAGGATGTCTTTCTTCCACTTCAATTTTGGTAGGTGTAGTGTTGACTGGGATCGGTGTTGGAAGTGAGTAGGGCAGGAGATGCCTGCTGGGATTGGTAGGTGGGTACTTGTTTGAGCTGATGTTTTTCATTCATCATTGATACTGGGCTTCTGTGTATTCCAAACATATGGTCTCCAGCTCAGCAGTGCCATTCCAAAAGCTCCTCAGCTGCTTTAGTTGGTCATAAGTCAGGAATCAGTGGGAATATTGTATTTTTTTTTCAAAATGGCTTTGAGGATATTACCCCCCGACCCCCTGCCTTTGTTCACTTGGCAATTTCTTCCCATGGCAGAATGCCACATTTTCCAGCATTCTTCGGCAAGCAGTTACTTCTAAAGTGAGGACTTCTGTCTAAACTGAGCTTTGAGTGTAAGGCTCGTCCTCTTGTACTTCTGTGAAGAAATCAGTGCCTCAGAGCACGGCCTCTGAAGCTGCTCAGGTACAGGTATCATACACCAGACAGGACCGCAGCACAACTGTAGGGGCAGCTCTGGTCCCAGAATGAGGGCATTGTCGGCTGAACTGATTCCCATTATTCCTATAGATTTACCCCATCCCACAAGGACAATTACTGAAGGCAAGTTACAGCATTTCTGCATTTTCTCAAGTGCCTTAGTGGAACGGAGGTCAGCATTAATACGACCAGTGTGGTGTAATTTGCATCCACCTCTTTTGTACTCAAACTTTTAGATAAGATCTGTATTAATTCGTTTGCAATGTAATCAACCTGTGTTGCTGCATAATTGAGAGGTGGTTCAGAATAAAATCCGCTGCATTAATGTGACAGCACCAGTACAAAATTATGACGGTGATTAGCCGGTGGCACAATTATTAGAGCCATGGCCCCACAATGCCAGAGAACTACTGTAGGCTCAATCCTGACCCCAAGTGCTGTCAGCGTGAAGCTTTGCCATTTCTCCCTGTGAGTGCACAGGTTTCCTCCGGCTGCTCTAGATTCCTCCTACTTCGCTCAGCCACCCAGTGTGTAAGTAAGCGGTAGGATTTTTGGGATGGGAGAGTTAATGTGAATGGGGCGAGAATAAAAGAAGGGGTTAAAGTGGTACACTCACACCCCACTTAACGCTGAGGATGTTCTCCTTGGAGGTGGAACGCCATGTACACCAGCACTATGTGGGGGTCATTATAACATTATGTAAATGGACATGTGTCCACTGACAGACTTGAGTGGAGCACCAACACAGAGGCTGTGTACAAGAAGGGCCATAGTTGCCTCTACTTCCTGAGGAGGCTGAGGTCCTTTGGAGTATGCAGGCCTCTCCTTCAAACGTTCTACCAGTCTGTTGTCACCAGTACAGTCTTCTATATGGTGGAGTGCTGGGGCAATAGTATCAACATAGGTGATGCCAATAGGCTCAATAAACTAATTAGAAAGTCTGGCTCTGTTATAGGAGTCAAACTGGACACACTGGAGGCTGTGGTAGAACAAAGGCTCCTATGGAAAATCCTGGAAATTCTGGACAATGTTTCTTACCCTCTGCATGCCACCTTGGCTGAACAGAGGAGCAATTTTAGATAACTACACTGCTCTAAAGAGCACTGTATGTGGTCATCCGTACCCTCGGCCATTAGGCTCCATAATGAGTCAACTGGGGAAGTGATGACTCCTCCTTTTAGACTCTTTGAGGTAACCTACTTTTTCTTTCTTACTTCTCTTGTATATTTGTGCATTTGTAATGCTACTGTGACACTGTGATTTCCTTTGGGATCGATAAGGTATCTATCTATATATGATATATTATTTTGTGTGTACACAGTAATTTGTGGAGTCATCATCATCATGGCTTGGCTTCACGAATGAAGATTTAGGAAGGGGGCTGGCCACGTCTTCTGCAGGCTTGCTGGTGGCTGATGAGGCCAATACGGGACAGGCAGGCCCGGCCACAGCGGCTGCAAGGGAAATTCTGTTCTGGGTTTGCTGCTGCTGTGTCGCGGTTCTTCCTCCTTCTCCTTTTGTCCTCAATGCCAGCCCTGCATGCATTCTTGAAAGAGGAGACAGACTGGTGAATGGTGCGTCACCAGGCCTCACAATCGGAGGCTAGATTAGACCACTGGCGATGGTCAATGTGACAGGCACCAAGGGATTTCTTCAGCAAGTCCTTGTACCTCTTCTTCGGTGCCCCTCTGTCACAGTGGCCAGTGGAGATTTCGCCATACAGTACAATCTTGGGCAGGTGATGATCCTCCATCCTGGAGATGTGCCCTGCCCAGCGCGGCTGCATCTTCAACAGTATGACCTCGATGCTGGTGACCTCCGCCTGTTCGAGGATTTCGATGTTGGTGACGAAGTCACTCCAGTGGATGTTGAGGATGGTGCCGAGGCAGCACTGGTGGAAACGCTAAAGGAGTCATAGGTGGTGACGGTAGGTGACCCATGACTCAGAGCCGTACAGGAGGGTGGTCAATACAACGGCCCTGTACACGCTGATCTTTGTGCCTTTCTTCAAATGCTTGTTGTTCCAGACTCTCTTGTACAGCCTGCCGAATGTACTGCTTGCCTTTGCCAGTCTGTTGTTAATCTCTTTGTCGACCTTGGCATCTGACGAGATGGTGCACCCCAGGTAGCTGAACTGGTGGACTCTCTTCAGCTCTACCTCACCGATGGTGATGCGGGGAGGGTGGTAATCTTCCTGAGGTGCGGGCTGTTGGAGAACTTCTGTCTTCTTCAAGCTGGCTTCCAGTCCGAAGAGCTCAGCAGCCTCTGCGAAGCAGGATGTGATACGCTGCAGGGCTGTCTCCGTGTGGGCAACAATGGCAGCATCGTCGGCGAAGAGTAGCTCTCGGATGAGTTGCTCCAATGTCCTGGTGTGGGACTGTAATCACCTCAGGTTGAACAGGCTTCCATCGGTGCAGTATCAGATGTAAACACCATCCTCGTCATCAGAGTCTTCTGTGGCTCTGTCGAGAATCATGCTGAAGAAGATGAAGGGAGTTGCCGCGAGGACGCAGCCTTGCTTTACTTAGTAATTTGTGGAGTAAGAAACACACAAATAGGCCTAACCCGCACATCAGTGGAGCAGCAACACATCGCAGCGGCAGGAGAGGGAAGTGGGTAATGGTTACATCTCAGAGGGGCCAGGCTGTGGGTCCTCCTCTAACTTTGGCTTCTTCTTCAAGTGGGCATCGAGATTTGACTGCCTTTTCTAAAGTTTCCTTTCATGAAGCAGTTCTCGGTAGCAGGAAATCATGTCGCGAACACCTCTCTTTGCCTTATTTTTCACTCCCAGTCAGGGTCATTATTGATGAACAGGTCCGTGGTCTGTGTGATCGTGGTGACGCTAGTGCCGAGGAATTTTGTGGTGAGGTTTCTTGCTAGAGCTTGCTCTTCTCAGGTTCACCGAGGATGCATTGTTCTGCCAATTCTCAAAACTCTTCCTTATTAAGGCTCTCAACCATAAGAATGCAGCAACCTTTCAACATCAACATCTTCTAATCCTTTTCATTGGCCATTTCAATGATGCTTTGGATGACTGGTTCCACCTGAAATCCTAGGATGTCGTTGCATGCTTTTGGCCATAGCTTCTTCCACACTCTGTTCATGCAGTTTGAAATGACTTCATCCCAGGCCACTCTGATATTATCTACAGCTTTCATAACATTGTAGCTTTTCCAAAATTGACTGATTCCAAATTTGTCTTGACATTTTGTTTCCTCTACAAGTTGCTTGAATGTGCAATGAAGGTAGTAGGCTTTAAAATTTGATATTATTCTTTGATCCATTGATTGAAGTAATGAAGTGGTGTCAGGTGGAAGGTTAAACCATTTCTACAGGAATACAGGTCCAAAGTGTGTCCAGACTCTCAGGGTGGGCCTGGGGCATTATCAAGCATCAACAATGCTTTAGGTTCAAGGTCATGTTCCTCACAATACCACTTCACTGCTGGACGAAACTGTGAAACAAACCAATTTTGGAAGTAACACACATCAAAGTTGCTGGTGAACGCAGCAGGCCAGGCAGCATCTATAGGAAGAGGCGCAGTCGACGTTTCAGGCCGAGACCCTTCGTCAGGACTAACTGAAGGAAGAGTGAGTAAGGGATTTGAAAGCTGGAGGGGGAGGGGGAGATCCAAAATGATAGGAGAAGACAGGAGGGGGAGGGATGGAGCCGAGAGCTGGACAGGTGATAGGCAGAAGGGGATACGAGAGGATCATGGGACAGGAGGTCCGGGAAGAAAGACGGGGGGGGGGGTGACCCAGAGGATGGGCAAGAGGTATATTCAGAGGGACAGAGGGAGAAAAAGGAGAGTGAGAGAAAGAATGTGTGCATAAAAAAGAGTAACAGATGGGGTACGAGGGGGAGGTGGGGCCTAGCGGAAGTTAGAGAAGTCAATCTTCATGCCATCAGGTTGGAGGCTACCCATACGGAATATAAGGTGTTGTTCCTCCAACCTGAGTGTGGCTTCATCTTTACAGTAGAGGAGGCCGTGGATAGACATGTCAGAATGGGAATGGGATGTGGAATTAAAATGTGTGGCCACTGGGAGATCCTGCTTTCTCTGGCGGACAGAGCGTAGATGTTCAGCAAAGCGGTCTCCCAGTCTGCGTCGGGTCTCACCAATATATAAAAGGCCACATCGGGAGCACCGGACACAGTATATCACCCCAGTCGACTCACAGGTGAAGTGATGCCTCACCTGGAAGGACTGTTTGGGGCCCTGAATGGTGGTAAGGGAGGAAGTGTAAGGGCATGTGTAGCACTTGTTCCACTTACACGGATAAGTGCCAGGAGGGAGATCAGTGGGGAGGGATGGGGGGGACGAATGGACAAGGGAGTTGCGTAGGGAGCGATCCCTACGGAATGCAGAGAGAGGGGGGGAGGGAAAGATATGCTTAGTGGTGGGATCCCGTTGGAGGTGGCGGAAGTTACGGAGAATGATATGTAGGACCCGGAGGCTGGTGGGTTGGTAGGTGAGGACCAGGGGAACCCTATTCCTAGTGGGGTGGTGGGAGGATGGAGTGAGAGCAGATGTACGTGAAATGGGGGAGATGCGTTTAAGAGCAGAGTTGATAGTGGAGGAAGGGAAGCCCCTTTCTTTAAAAAATGAAGACATCTCCCTCGTCCTAGAATGAAAAGCCTCATCCTGAGAGCAGATGCGGCGGAGACGGAGGAATTGCGAGAAGGGGATGGCGTTTTTGCAAGAGACAGGGTGAGAAGAGGAATAGTCCAGATAGCTGTGAGAGTCAGTAGGCTTATAGTAGACATCAGTGGATAAGCTGTCTCCAGAGACAGAGACAGAAAGATCTAGAAAGGGGAGGGAGGTGTCGGAAATGGACCAGGTAAACTTGAGGGCAGGGTGAAAGTTGGAGGCAAAGTTAATAAAGTCAACGAGTTCTGCATGCGTGCAGGAAGCAGCGCCAATGCAGTCGTCGATGTAGCGAAGGAAAAGTGGGGGACAGATACCAGAATAGGCACGGAACATAGATTGTTCCACAAACCCAACAAAAAGGCAGGCATAGCTAGGACCCATACGGGTGCCCATAGCTACACCTTTAGTTTGGAGGAAATGGGAGGAGCAAAAGGAGAAATTATTAAGAGTAAGGACTAATTCTGCTAGACGGAGCAGAGTGGTGGTAGAGGGGAACTGATTAGGTCTGGAATCCAAAAAGAAGCGTAGAGCTTTGAGACCTTCCTGATGGGGTATGGAAGTATATAGGGACTGGACATCCATGGTGAAAATAAAGCGGTGGGGGCCAGGGAACTTAAAATCATCGAAAAGTTTAAGAGCGTGAGAAGTGTCACGAACATAGGTCGGAAGGGATTGAACAAGGGGTGATAAAACAGTGTCGAGGTATGCAGAAACGAGTTCGGTGGGGCAGGAGCAAGCTGAGACAATAGGTCGGCCAGGACAGGCAGGTTTGTGGATCTTGGGTAGGAGGTAGAAACGGGAAGTGCGGGGTGTGGGAACTATAAGGTTGGTAGCAGTGGATGGGAGATCCCCTGAGCGGATAAAGTTGTTGATAGTGTGGGAGACAATGGCCTGGTGCTCCTTAGTGGGGTCACGATCGAGGGGTAAATAAGAGGAGGTATCCACTTTGCTGAACATCTACGCTCTGTCCGCCAGAGAAAGCAGGATCTCCCAGTGGCCACACATTTTAATTCCACATCCCATTCCCATTCTGACATGTCTACCCACGGCCTCCTCTACTGTAAAGATGAAGCCACACTCAGGTTGGAGGAACAACACCTTATATTCCGTATGGGTAGCCTCCAACCTGATGGCATGAACATTGACTTCTCTAACTTCCGCTAGGCCCCACCTCCCCCTCGTACCCCATCTGTTACTCTTTTTTATGCACACATTCTTTCTCTCACTCTCCTTTTTCTCCCTCTGTCCCTCTGAATATACCTCTTGCCCATCCTCTGGGTCACCCCCCCCCACCGTCTTTCTTCCCGGACCTCCTGTCCCATGATCCTCTCGTATCCCCTTCTGCCTATCACCTGTCCAGCTCTCGGCTCCATCCCTCCCCCTCCTGTCTTCTCCTATCATTTTGCATCTCCCCCTCCCCCTCCAGCTTTCAAATCCCTTACTCACTCTTCCTTCAGTTAGTCCTGACGAAGGGTCTCGGCCTGAAACGTCGACTGCGCCTCTTCCTATAGATGCTGCCTGGCCTGCTGCGTTCACCAGCAACTTTGATGTGTGTTGCTTGAATTTCCAGCATCTGCAGAATTCCTGTTGTTTGCTTTTCAATTTTGGAAGTATCAATCATCACCTAGGCCTTCTTGTTTGATTTCCAGATCCCTGGTAAACTTGACTTTAGAATGCCTTTCATTGCTCATGGTGTTTCAGAGTGATACACAATCATAAGCTTTAACTGAAAGTCACTTTTAGCATTGCCTCCTAGTAAGAGATTTAATCTGTCCTTTGAGCCTTGAACACAAATGCACATTTCTCTTCTCGGGAGATAAAAGTATGAGAAGGCATTCTTTTCTGAAATAGGCCTGTTTCATCCACATTGAAGACAAGCTCGAGAGGATAATCATCCTTTTCGATTCTGGCCTTCAGTGTCGCAGGAAATACCTGGGCTGTCTTGCTGTCTACACTAGCCACTTCACCAGTACGTTATGGAGGTTACTGCACCATTTAAATCTATCAAACCAACCTCTGGTGGCTGTGAATGTTACCAATGTGTCATCATCTTCTTCTTGAAAATGATTGAAGATGCTTCTTGCCTTTTCCATTATTATCAGTTGGCTTAGAACATAGAACATAGAAAAGTACAGCACAGTACAGGCCCTTTGGCCCACAATGTTGTGCTGACCCTTAAACCCTGCCTCCCATATAACCCCCCACCTTAGATTCCTCCATATACCTGTCTAGTAGTCACTTAAATTTCACTAGTGTATCTGCCTCCACCACTGACTCAGGCAGTGTATTCCACACACCAACCACTCTCTGAGTAAAAAACCTTCCTCTAATATCCCCCTTGAACTTCCCACCCCTTACCTTAAAGCCATGTCCCCTTGTATTGAGCAGTGGTGCCCTAGGGAAGAGGCGCTGGCTATCCACTCTATCTATTCCTCTTAATATCTTGTACACCTCTATCATGTCTCCTCTCATCCTCCTTCTCTCCAAAGAGTAAAGCCCTAGCTCCTTTAATCTCTGATCATAATGCATACTCTCTAAACCAGGCAGCATCCTGGTAAATCTCCTCTGTACCCTTTCCAATGCTTCCACATCCTTAGGGGCATGTTTCGTTGTGTTTGGTCATCCACTCAATATATTTAGTCTATTTTCCATTTTTTCAAGCAAATACCTCCTTGAATGAGGCACCTTTGTTGATGATAACCTCAAAGTCATCATTGTAGGGACTTTCATCTTGTCTGCATTTTTTTAAAAATAAGTGCTCTGATCGTCGATGTAGCCAATTTCAATGAGGCGCCAATATCAACCTGACGTTCACCAGCTTCCTAATGCCATATCACTTGCAGTTTCATATCCATGCCAATGCTCTGCATAGACAACTTAGGTAACCTCACTGGAAGTTGCAAGCCGTTTTCCAGACATCGTGGGTGAAAAAAAATGGAATAAATTGGCGAGGGAGTAAGCAGGGGAGGCAGATCGTGGACTAATATGTGATTGGCTGTGAGTTCAGAGTGTAAGTAAGGTGCTCTCACTGGCTGACTGAATGTTTACTGTAATGGGGCGACTGCTCTTGAGAAGTTTTAAGTGTTGCTTAGAATGAATTTGTCAATTTAAAAGTTTCAATAAGGAATGGAATTACAGCATTGTTTTGAATCAGTGCGATGGGGGGTAGTGTTACGAGGGGCGAGTGTATTAATGGGAATGGCAGCATACACACTGTGGCCTGATCTTGGGCTGGCTCTCTTTTTCTATGACTCTCTGTAATTTCAAAGGGAGTTAGGAATGAAAAAAAGTACATGATGAAATACACCCATTGTAAAAAAAAATGAAGGAAATTTCAAAGTACATATTGAACGAAAGAATAAGAATAAAAAGAAATGGCGCAAAGAGAACAACATATGTTTACTTTCCCAATAACAATTCATGTCCGTCTTCAAAAAGGAAGGGATAGTTTAGACTTTGACATTAAAGAAATACGTATATGAAATGCTAGACAAGGCATATAGAGAGTAAATACTAATGGCTTTAGTATCATTTAAAGCAAGCAATTCACTAAATCTGCATAAAATGTATCCCAGGTTGTTAAAAGAAGCAAGAAAGGAAGTATCCGTGGTTCTGATTACCAATCTTTATTCCTCTGGCTTCAGGCATGATCCAGTTTTTTTTTAAATGGGAGAAAGGGATAAATTGTGTAATTACAGACCAGTCAGCCAAGTTTGGTGATGGGAAAGTTACTCAGAAGGTTCTAAGGGATAGCAGAAAGATACAGGTAAGTCAAGGCTAGTCAGCATGGACTTGTCAATGGAAGACTGTGGTTGATCAATGATTGAAGTTTTGAGGTGCTAATAGGGTGGGGGCTGAGGTCAATGAAATAACGAATTTTATTTAGTGGAATTTGAGCTACATGTCCCTTACGGCAAATTGATGTAATATAACAGCCTATGACTGTGACACTCTCCCTCTCCCATTTTTTTCGAGACTTGAATGGTTTCTTGAATGAGGAGCCACCTACAACAGATGCGAATGGTCAGATTGATGTAATGTGTTCCATGGTCCAGGATGTATGAGGACAATTACACTTCAGGTCATCTAGCACCTTCCATTAGTAGAGCATGCAGCCACATCATCTCTGGTCCATGCAGATTCTGATGGGCACCATCTATGGAAGAAATAAAAGGCAGCAATATTGCACTGAGTTTTGGCATCTGACATGACTTCTCTGAGGCACAACTAAGTCAGCATAACAAGATCCAGGATTTCTGCCCGAGCAAGATAAATTTAAATTGGTGAAAATCTGAATTGGGTTATTATTGTCAAATGTAGCAAGGTAGACTGCGAAACATTGTTTTACCTGCCATCCACACAGATCATTTCATCACACTGGCACACTGAGATAGTATGGAGGGAAACAGAACAGAATGCTGAATAAAGTGATAGTGTTATAGAGGAAGTGTAGTGAGGTGCAAGGCCATGACAAGCCGACTTTGAGGTGAGGATTCCATCTCATTGTACTAGGGGACCATTCAATAGTCTTCTAACAGTGGGATGTCCTTGATCCTGATGGCACATGCTTTCAGGGTTTTGTATTTTTATTTTATTCTGTTTAGAGATACAGCACAAAATAGGCCTTCTCGCCCTCTAAACTGCATCGCCCAGCCACCCTTGATTTAACCTTAGTCTAATGACAGGAGAATTTACAATGACCAATTAACCTACTAACCGGTACTTCTTTGGACTGTGGGAAAAAACTGGAGGACCTGGAGATAGGCTACACCTTCCACGAGGAGGATGTACAGACTCCTTACAGATGATGATCTAAACTCCGACTCCTCGAGTTATAATAGTGTCACACTAACCACTACGCTATCGTGACAACCCGATGTCCAATGGAAGGGGGAAGATGAGAGAATGTCTGGAGTTGGTGGGGTCTTTAATTATGATGGTTGCTTTGCATCTGAATCTATTTTTCCATGATTTCCTTCTGGCAGTGAATGTTAAACATGTAGAAGTTGCATTTTCATTCAATTTGCTTGAAAAATGCTGCATGTGGCTTGCTATGTCTAGATATTGTTTACTAATTCAGTATTCATTTGGAGAGGACTAGAATATAAAAGCAAGGATGTAATGCTGAGACTTTATAAAGCTTTGGCCAGACTGCACAACACATTGTGAGCAGTTTTGGGTCCCCTATCTCAGAAAGAATGTGCTGGCATTGGAGAGGTTCCAGAGGAGATTCATGAGAAGGATCCTAGGAGTGAAAGGGTTAATGCAAGAGAACTTGAGCCATCAAATAATTCTGGAGCTGCACTCCCAGGAGCTTTGAAGAATGGGGGTGGGGGGGGGATCTCATTGAAACCAACCCAGTATAAAAAGTAAGAAGGTCTAGATAGAGAAGATGTGGTGAGGATGCTTCCTAAATTGGAGAAGCCCAGAGGGCACAGCATCAGAACTGAAGGATATCCCTTTAGAACAGAGATGAGGAGGAATATGTTTAGCCAGAGGGTTGTAAATCTCTGGAGTTCTTAGCCAAAGATGGCAGTGGAGGCCAAGTTATTGGGTATATTCAATAGTTCTTGACAAGTAAAGGCGGCAAAGCTTATAGGGAGAAGGCAGGAGAATGTGGTGGAGAAGGAGAATAAATCAGTCATGATGAAATGGTGAAACAGACTCGATGGACTGAGTAACCTAATTCTGTTCCAATTCTTAGCATCTTATAGTCTAAACCCATTTGTTTAAGGGATATTCAGTTCAGAAGCATGAAAATTGTGATCTGGTGATAAAAGATGGAAGAGCAGAGACAACAGTGGTTTGGGTGTTAAATAAAGGTGTTCACAATTTTGTAAAAGCAAGTGAAGCTTTGTGATGAAAAATAATTAGGGGAATATGGAACTCATCTGGCTTTTGACCAAAGTTTTTAAAATACGAGAAGTACCTAATTTTGACAAAGAAATACCTCCAAGCAAAAATCAAAATATTAAGCTTTGTCTATGGGATATAACAACAGCTATCAAACTGGAACAAAAAGTAACTGATGAAGGGTCTCAACCTGAAACACTGACTGTTTACTCTTTTCCATAGATGCTGCCTGGCCTGATGAGTTCATCCAGCATTTTGTGTATGTTGCTTGGATTTCCACCATCTGCAGACTTTGTCCTGTTTGCAAAAAAAAAAACACAGTGGCAAGAAATAAAGGGTAATAGTCAATGGGTAATTTTACCCTGGAGTCCCATTGTATTCAGTGCTAGGCTCCTTTCATTTTGTGGTATATATTAATTATAAAGGAGACATGATTAAGAGGATTGCACAAGGACGTCTCTGTGTGTTCACAGATCCCTGAAATAATGTAGGAAAATTGCCAACACGAGCCGTGAGGTCATGCTACGACCACTAAAGGTATATAAAAAAATGTAATAAGGCCACTGTATATTTCTGGTCACCATACAGCAGGAAAAATATGATGACATGAGACAGTATAGAGAGGAGATTTAGGAGGATAATTTTCATTATTACAGCAGAGTTGTATTCTTTTATATGAAGTCTGAGGCTAGATTTAATTGAGGTCTTCAACATTAAACGACAGAGGGGAAATAATTGGGAAATTTGGCGACGGCATTCCCATAATTAATATGATAGAGCAGGAGATTGCCCAGCCCATGCAGTCCATGCCGCCTTCCATCATTTACAATACATTGACTCTTCTTATTCACCCGTAGCCCCTACATCTTATTCTCTTACGCATGCACATCCAGTCTCCCTTATTTTTAAAGACATACCTAACTATATTTTAAGTTATTGCAGCCATATAACTCACCAGCACATCACTGGGGTGTGGAAGGGATCTGGAGCTCCCGTGGGAAAGTCACATGTTCTCAGGGAAAACATACAAACTTCACACAGAGAGCACCACCGTTCATGATGGAATCTGCTTCCTGGATCGGGAAGGTTGTCGAGGTCTCAGTTTAAAAACCATAATTCAGTGATGTTGATATCTGTGATATTGGTTTGGGCATTGTTATTGCCTTATTATTGTCACACAAACCAAGATGCAGTGAAAAGCTTGTCTTGTGTATTGTTCACACAGATCAAATTATCACACCGTGCATCAAAGTAGAACAAAATAAAACAATAGAAATATGGAAAAAATGTAAAAGCTACAGAGAAAAAGCAGTGCAGGTAAACAAAGTGCAAGATCATAACAAGGTAGACTGTGAGGTCAAGAGTCCATCTTTGTTCTGTATTTAATATTTCAGTAGTATTTGAGTAATATTTTAAATGTATTGTTTGATTAAGCACTCTTGCTCATTTCAATAATTCATTTTGGGTTATATATAAAAAATAATTGAATTCCATACATTATGACGCTACCATGTGATACGCATGAGCCTCCCTTAAAGTAAGCATGAAGCTACTCCCGTGAATTAGTTTAATGTTTTGAAGGTACAAAACATAACATTGGTGACAAAGTATTTTTAAAACAAACCGGAGACACTGAAGTGCAGCAAGGCGTTTGAACTAAAAAATGTCACGGCTAGTAAAAACACAGCTCAGCATGTGCAGACTGTCAAATTAAAGAAAAGGAAGAAAATGGAAGAATTCACAGGCTCATAATCAGTGAATACTGGGTAACACTAATCATTTAAAAAAAAGAGCAGAAGTGGCTGGCTACAGCACAAAGATGAGAACATTTGATTACACAACAGATAACTGGAACATGCAGACTGAGCAAACTGAGCAATATTTTAAAGCAAATGGAATAGCCAATGAGAAACAAGTAGCAGTGTTTCTGAGCGCACTGGGTTTAAGGGCATACAATTTGTGTCAACGTTTGAACACTTCCACCAGAACAGCCAAAGTTAGCTTTGCTGACATCATGAAAGTAATGCAGGAATATTTAGAACTGAAATCACTGTTGATTGCAGAACATTTTAAGTTTCACAAGTGGAATCAAAAGGAAGGGGAGTCCATTTCAGCAGACGTGGCTGAGTTGCAGAAGTTGGCTGAGTATTGTCAGTTCAATGAAGGGCTTAATGATGCATTGAGAGATAGTTTCGTTTGTGGAATTTCACTAGAAAGCATGCAAAAATGGTTCCCTCACCTGAAGCACAAACCTACATTTAAAAGAATAGTTGAAATAGCAGACAGCGACGCAATTGAGTTGTAGCCTGGAATGAACATGAACAAACTTGCAGCATCCAAGCAGAAACTAGTCTGGCCAAACAAATTGTGTTATGTTGTAGCAGGAGCTCATATACACCAGAGCAATGCAGGTTTAAAGGTGAAACTTGCAGAAAATGCAATAAAGTAGAACACATGCAAAGAGTATGTTGGACAGACAAGACTAAATGGACAGCACAGAAAAGAGAAAAAGAAAAAGTCAAGTTGCAGTTTCAAAAAAAGCACTGACCTACAAGCTGTTGATGAATAATCTGATAATGATGAGAGTGACATGGGACTGAGTAGCTTTGAGATTTACTATGTGAAAACTAACAGAAGCAATAAGTCTTACGACAGAAGTAAATGGCAAATTAATTAAAATGGATTTGGACACTGTTTCAATCATTCCACAAAATGAGTTTGAGCATCATATCAAAGATACTGAACTGAGGCCTGCAGATATCCAACTGTGAACTTGTGCTGAAGAAAAGATAACTCCTATAGGAATGACAGTTTTCACAGTGAAATACAGCAACCAACAAACCACATTGTGCTTGTATTTGGTAAAAACAGGAAGGCCAGTATTGTGAGGGAGTGACTGACTGAAACAACTACATCGTGGTTGGAGATACATCCATCATTTGCATGCCACATCCCCTGTAACAGAGTCCACTTAAGTGAAATAAGAAAGGTACTGGATGATGCCACAACTGTCTCCATGCTGTACACCATGAGGTATTGCCGAACAGAGAGAAAACATGGGTGGGCACCCACCTTTTTGTCTCTGGTTAGAAAGCATATTGAATCAAGGAAGGACCATGCTTAAGGGGAATGGGAAAGTGACAAAAGCAGTGGTCCGACTACAACAATTCTTGTAAGAAACATATCTGAGAAAGCTTCTGATACATTAATCGGGCAGTAACTTGCAAAATATGGCTTAGCTTTAAGCTAGAAAGAGAGTTCAAGGAGCTTAAGGGAAGTTGCAAACATTTGGCATTTGTGAGCATAAAGAACTAGAACCTACTCTGTGTGCATGAACTTTAAGTGGGAGACAAAATGCAGCTCGTAAAAGCAGATGCAAAGATCAAAGCCCAGCTGGATGAATGGAAGGCCCAAAAGAAAGTAATGAATGAAGATATGGAAACAGAGGATTCATCAGATGATGTTGTGGATGAGGAAATCAAGAGGAGGGATCAGGTCATAAAGGGAGCAATAGAAGGACTAATAAGAGAATACACCAGTGAACTAAATGCACCTTCCCAAGATCAAGGACCACAAACTAGAAATAAGAAAAAGAAATTAAAGGAGAGAAGAGATAGAAAGAGAGTGAGAAGGAGAAAGGCCTGAAAGAGAGAAGGAACTTGAGAAAGAAAAAGAGCAGGATGAAGAGAGAGAAAGAAGCTGAGAAAAGGAGAAGAAAGGTGTACAGAGTTGTCAGAAACACTTGCTGCAGTCTCACCGTCAACCCCTACAACCACCATGGAGGAGATGGTTTTCACAGCCACAAGTCTCAACTCCCAAACAGAGTGACCTCCCTGCTTAAGAAAGACATTATTCCACAAGAGTAAGATTAAATGTTCAGACTTGAATGGGACAATTTAAAGGTTACTATGCGTGGATGTCTGTATAGTAGTTGTATTATATAGTATACTGTGTATATAGTTGGGATGCATCCTGCACTGAGTTGAAGTGAGAGCCAAGCAGGCAGGAGTGTTATGTATTTAATATTTCAGTAGTATTTGAGTAATATTGTAAATATATTGTTTGATTAAGCATTCTTGTTCAGTTAAATAATTCAATACGGGTTATATGTAAAAATAAAATGAATTGCAAATGTCATGATGCTACTATGTGATACGTGAAGTTAGACTAGCATTTCGGACTCCTGTGTCTTCCTTTGAATTAGTTCAATATTTTGAAGTAACAAAACATGACAGTAAGACGAGGTACTTATTAAATGAACCCAAGATGACTATCAAACACAGTGAGATGTTCAAACTAAAATAAATATGGCAAGGGCTTTAGGGCTGTATTCTTTAGAATGTACAAGATTGAGAGGAGATTTGAAAGAGGTATACAAAATTAAGAGGGGTATAGAACATAGAATAGTACAGCACATTAAAGGCCCCTTGGCCCACAATGTTGTGCTGACCCTCAAACCCTGCCTCCCATATAACCCCCCACCTTAATTTCCTCCATATACCTATCTAGTAGTGTCTTAAACTTCATGAGTGTATCTGCCTCCACCACTGACTCAGGCAGTGCATTCCACACACCAACCACTCTCTGAGTAAAAAACCTTCCTCTAATATCCCCCTTGAACTTCCCACCCCTTACCTTAAAGCCATGTCCCCTTGTATTGAGCAGTGATGCCCTGGGGAAGAAGCACTGGCTATCCACTCTATCTATCCCTCTTATTATATTGTACATCTCTATCATGTTTCCTCTCATCCTCCTCCTCTCCAAAGAGTAAAGCCCTAGCTCCCTTAATCTCTGATCATAATGCATACTTTCTAAACCAGGCAGCATCCTGGTAAATCTCCTCTGTACCCTTTCCAATACTTCCACATCCTTCCTATAGTGAGGCGACCAGAACTGGACACAGTACTCCAAGTGTGGCCTAACCAGAGTTTTAAAGAGCTGCATCATTACATCGCGACTCTTAAACTCCATCCCTCGACTTATGAAAGCTAACACCCCATAGGCTTCCTTAACTACCCTATCTAGATAGGATAAATGCAAGCAGGTTTTTTCCACAGGTTGGGTGGAGTTACAACTAGAGGTCATGGATTAAGGGTGAAAGGTGAAAAGTTTAAGGGGAACATGAGGGGAAACCTCTTCACTTAGAGGGGCATGAGAGTGTGGAATAAGCTGCCAGCACAAGTGGTACATGCAAGCTCGATTTCAATACTTAAGCAAAATTTGGATAGGAATATAAATAGCAGGGATATGGAAGGCAATGATCCTGCTGCAGGTTGATGGGAGTAGGCAGTTTAAGTGGTTTCAGCACAGACTAGATGGCCAAGGGGCCTGTATCTGTGCTGCACTTCTCTATGACTCTTAAGTAAAAACCACAACCCAGCATGTGCAGAGACTGTCAAGTTAAAAATCGGTAGAAAACAGAAGAATTTGGGGGTTCAGAAACACTGAATACCAGGTACTAATAAACATTTAAAAAAAGAGCAGAAATGGCTGGCAACAGCGGAAAGATTGCCATGCTTAATTACATAACACATAACTGGAATATGTATACCGAGCTAATTGAGCAATATTTTAAAACAAATGGAATAACCAATGAGAAACAAGTGCCAGCTTTGGTGAGTGCATTGGATTTAAAGGCATACAGTGTGTGTCAAAGTTTAACCGCTTCAAACAAACCAGCCAAAACTGGCTTTCCTGATATTATGAAAGTAATGCAGGCACATTTAGAACCAAAGCTGTTGTTGTTTGCAGAACATCTTAGGTTTCATAAGTGGAATCAAAAGGAAGGGTAGTTCATTTCAGTGTATGTGGCTGAATTGACGACGTTGTCAGAGCACTGTCAGTTCAGCGATGGGCTTAATGATGCACTGAGAGATCATTTTGTTTGTGGAATCTCACAAGAAAGCATCCGAAAATGGTTCCTAACTGAAGCACGACTTATATTTAAAAGAGCAGTTGAAATAGCAATTGAGTTCCAGTGTCAAGAATGAAAGTTAATGTGAACGAGATTGCAACATCTAAAAAGAAACCTGTCTGGCCAAACAAATTGTGTTATCATTTTGGTAGGGCTCTCATACGCCAGACCAATGCAGGTTTAAAGGCAAAACTTGCAGAAAATGCAACATAGTAGGACACTTAGAAAGAGCATGTCAGGCAGACAAAAATAAAGGGGCTGCGCAGGGATGAGAAAAAGCAAGTCAAGTTGCAGTTTCAAATAGAGCACTAATCCGCATGCTATTGATGAAAAATCTGATAATGATGCAAATAACACGGGATTCAGTAGCCTTGAGATTTACAACGTGAAAACTAGCAATAGACAAGCAATACGTCTTACACCAGAAATGCGCAGCAAATTAATTAAAATGGAGTTGACCATTGGTTTGGCTGTCATTCCACAAAATAAGTTTAAATGGCATTTCAAAGATGCATTCTGTATTGAGTTGGAGTCATAGCTAAGCAGGGAGGAGTGTTGTGAGTTTAATATTTCAGTAGTATTTGAGAAAACTTAAGACAAAAATTTACAATTGAAGGAATAGATTTCAAAGTCTAGAAATAAAATCTGTTGAAGATGATAGCAATCATATAAAAATGAAATTTAACTCATTAAAGGATGCCTTAGTAGAATCAGCAAAGTCAATCATTCCTAAAAAAGAAAAAAAACACAAAGAATAAATGGATGACAGATGAAATCAAAAATCTAATGGAAGAAAGGAGACAGAAGAAAGCAAATCCTATAGAATACAAGTCCTTAGATAAAAAGTTAAAAGCTTATGTCACAAAGCCAAAGAAGAATGGTTAAACCAGGAATATGAGCAAATAGAAAGAATCCCTATTACTGATCCAAAAAGGTTACATCAACAAATCAAGAATATCACTGGTAAAAAGCTCTTCTGTTCTTCAGGTGGATGTTTGAAAGCAAAGGACGGTACCATTATCATGGAAAAAGATGAGATTATGAACAAATGGACTGAGTATATACAGGAATTGTCTGAAGACGATCGAGGCGAAAAACCAGAAATTAAGAAAAACATTGAAGGACAGAGTATTTTAAAATCTGAAGTTCGTAATGAAATAAATAAGATGAAGAAAGGAAAGGCAGCAGGTCCTGATGAATTAGTAATAGAACAAATTATCGCCCTTGAAGGTTATGGAATTGAAAAACTTACTGACTTAATCAATGACATTTATTAGACTGAAATAACATCAGAGAGATGAAAAAAATCAGTATTTATCACTCTTCCTAAGAAACCTGGAGCAATAGAATGTGAATTACATAGGATCATAAGTTTAATGAGTCATACAACCAAGATTCTAAGAATTTTGATTACAAGAGCCAGAAGTAAGATACAAGCTGAAATAGGCAAAGAACAATGTGGTTTTGTGAAAGACAAAGGTACAAGAAACGCAATATTGATGTTAAGGATACTATCAGGACGAGTTATTCAAGTGCAAAAAGATTTGTCTGTTCTATCAACTATACAAAAGCATTTGATAAAGTGAAGCACAATAAGTTATTTGAAATATTACCGAAAACTCTAGATCTAGATTCGAAAGACCTCCGCCTAATCAGAAATCTGTACTGGGAACAAACTGCCGCTGTAAGAATAGATGGAGAAGTGAGTCAGTTTACGAAAATCATGAGAAGAGTTAGACAAGGGTGTGTTTTCTCCCCTGATTTATTTAATGTGTACAGTGAAACAATATTACAAAAAAAATAAGAGACATCTTGGGAATCATATTTGGCGGTGAAAACATCAATAATTTCAGATATGCAGATGACACTGTGTTAATTGCAAGTACGGAGGAAGAACTACAAAACTTAATTGATATAATTGTTGAAGAAAGTGCAAAAATGGGTCTATCAATTGCAAAAAGACAGAATGTATGGTGATATCCAAAAAGAAGGAAAATCCTATCAGCAGGCTGAGAATAAACAGGGAAGACATAAAACAAGTACAGAACTTTTGCTACTTAGGAAGCTGGGTGACATCAGATGGCAGGTGCGACTTGGACATCAAAAGAATAGGGATGGCAAAAGACACCTTTATGAGAATGAAGAGTATACTGACCAATACTAAACTAGGCATGACAACCTGCCTCAGAGTACTGAAATGTTACATTTATCCAGTTATGTTATGTGGCTCAGAATGTTGGACAATATCTAGTAACATGAGGAAAGGAATTGTAGCAGCAGAGATGTGGTTTTTGAGGAGGATGCAAAGAATATCATGGATGAAACGAATATCTAACGAGGATGTTATGAACAGAGCAAACACAAAAAGAGAAATAATGTATGAGATCATGAAAAGGCAACATAACTTCATTGGACATGTGATTAGGAAAGAGGAGTTAGAATGCACGGTAATTATGGGAAAGATTGAAGGGAAGAAAGCAAGAGGAAGACAAAGGCAAATGATGATGAAGACAGCAGCCAGAGAACGTGAAATGAATACCAATGAATTGATCCACTTGACCCGAAACAGATGTGTGTGGGCCATGGCAGTCAAAGCTCAAACTGGGCATGGCACCTGATGATGGTGATGATGAGTATTTGAGTAATACTGTAAATATGTTGTTTGATTAAGCATTTTTGTTCATTTAAACAATTCATTACAGGTTATATGTAAAAATTAAGTGTGTTGCATATGCCATGATGCTACCACAAAATATGTGCAAACAACAGGAACTCTGCAGCTTTTATATGTGCAAGCTTTTCTTAAAGTAAACAAAGTTGGACCTGCATTTTGGACTCCTGTGTCTTCCTTTGAATTAGTTTAATGTTTTTGAAGTTACAAAACATAACAATTTATCATACAAAAGTATGATAATAGCGGGATAGAAGCAGCCTTTGAGGCTGGCAGAAGTGCTTTCATGCTTTTGAATCTTCTGCCCAGTGGGAGAGGGGAGTAGAAGATTGCCTAGAGTGTGTGGAGTCTTTGATTATGCTGGCTGCTTAACTGAGGCAACGAGAAGTACAGACAGAGTCCATGGAGAGGAAGCTGCTTTTCATGATGTATTGAGCTGGGTTCCACAACACTACAGTTTCTTGCAGCCACATACCATCATGATCAGCGATCACTTGTAGTTGAGAAGGATTCTTCTCCTGGTGGTTGATCTGCTCACTTCTGGGTCTTGAGATGACTGAAGAGGTGATTGGTGATCCACAAGTTCTATTGCAGAGTTGGCAGGTGTAGGCCATTGAAGTGGTGGTGAATGTATCTGGTTGGGCCTTTCCCAATCTCTCCTTACGTTGAAGCAGCTTAGTCTCAGTGGCCCGATGGAGGTGTTCTTCGAGCTGCGCTGTCCCTCATAGACAGTCCGCATCCAGCTTTTCCTGTCCTGTGCTAATTTCTCCCATTCATTCAGGCTGATGTGGCACTTCCCCAGGTGGGTCTTGATATCGTCCTTGAACCTCTTTTTCTGCCCTCCAGGTGTGCACTTTGCACCCTGGAGTTGGCTGAACAGGAGTTGTTCAGGGAGGTGGGAGTCAGGCATACGGATGATCTGGCTAACCCATCACTATTGGTGTTGAGTCATGATTGTGGCTACAGAGTTGATGTTAGTTTCCTCCAGGACGCTGGAGTTATTACGCCTGTTCTTCCAGCTAACTCTCAGAAACTTCCAGAGACATCTTTGATGGCAAGTTTCTAGGGATTTTATGTGCCTGCTGTATGTTGTCCATGACTCCACTCCATATAGCAAGGAGGGGAGGACTATAGCTTTATAGACCAGAAGCTTAGTGTTGGCCTTGATATCCCGATCTTCAGAAACCCTATTTCTCAGCCTGGCAAATGCCCCACTCCCACAGCCTATTCTGTGATTTATTTCAAGGTCAATGTTGGCTGTTGAAACAAGAAGCCTGCCAAGATATGGGAAATGATCAGTGTTTTCCAGAAGGACGTTGTCAGCTTGGATGGTTAGAGATTTAGGAGCTTGATCTGGAGCAGGTTGGTGTAATACCTAGGTTTTCTTGATGCTTAGATCAAATCCCAGGAGCCTGTATGCTCTGGCAAAAGCATCCATTATGCACTACAGATCCTCCTCAGGGTGAGCTATGATGGTGTTGTCATCTGTATATTGGAGCTCCATGATGGAAGTAGTTGACAGATTGTTCTTTGCCTTGAACTTGTTAAGGTTAAAGAGCCCCACCCCCAAAATCAGTCCTATAGAGAATCTGGGCTCCTTGTGGGAGGTCTTGGCCTGTGAGGTGAAGAATGGTTGCAAAGAAAATGGCAAACAGAGTTGGGGCAATGATATACCCCTGTTTGACCCTGGTCTCAACCTTAATAGGTACTGTTTCAGAGCTGCTCTTGCTGATGACTGTAGTACTCATATCATTGTGTAAGAGCTGCAGGATCTCAAGGTATTTCACCGGGCACCTGATTTTGAACAGTACCTGCCAAAGGGCAGGACAATTTACAGGTCAAATGCTTTTGTAAGGTCTATGAAGGCCATATAAAGTGGGAGATTTTGTTCCCAGGCTTTCTCCTGCAATTGACGTGCTGTAAAAATCTGCCAGCTGTTCCTCTGGCTGGAGAGAAGCCACACTAAAACTCAAGCAGAAGATCTTCTGCCAGAGGTGAAAGTCGGTCACATAAAATTTGAGTGGATACTTTTCCTATTGTAGGGAGGAGGGAGATGCCTCTATAATTTCCAGTCAGCTTTGTCACCCTTTTTGAAGAGTATGACAATCAGGGCATCCCCAAGTTCAGCTGGAATCTTCTCCTGGTCCCAGATCTTGACAAGCAGGTCATGAATATGATTTAAAAGTTCTGTGTCACCTTCCTTGAGGATTTCTGCTGGAATTCCATTAGGCCCAGTAGCCTTGTTGTTCCTCAATTTCTTGCAAGCCGGCTGCACTTCTTTGATACTAGCAGGTTTACTCATGTCTTCCTTCATGGGTCATTGTAGGAGCTGGTTGATGACTCCAATATCAACAGTGATGTTACGATTAAGTAGCTCCTGAAAGCGTTCCTTCCATCGGGAATTGATGGCATCATTGCCCTTCAGCAGCCTTTGTCCATCTTTGGAGTGAAGGGGGTTTAGGCTACAATAGTCTGGTCATACACTGCCTCGGTGCCAATAAAGAAACCTCTGATATCACCAGAGTCAGCAAGCTGCTGTATTTCTAGGACCCTCTTAACCCACCACTGATTATCTATTTCCTTTACTCTACGCTGGACTTCGGCCTTATCTTTGGAGTGGGCTTTTATTTTTTGCCTTGCAGTTGATGTCCTACTGCCAGGCACAGAAAGCTTTCCAGTTGTTGTTGATTAGGTGGTTATATACAGTGCTCTTGCTGTATCAAGCTGTTATACAAATGGTGGACACAGCATCAGATCTAGAGGACCAGATTCCATGGAGATCGAGAACTGTACCCAGCTGTACCACATTTACACCATCCTGTCGGTGCTGAATTTTCATTCAGTCCCATTCACCTGCTTTGACCAAATGGATTTAGATGGCCATCCTTCTGCAAAGAGAGCATTTTTTTAAAAAACTGGTTTGCAGAGTATATGAAACTAAGCTATTATCTGGACTTAACCCCCTTAATCATAGCAGGCGGTTGGAAGGCAGGAGGACTCCTCAACAGGGTTGAATCTTAAACTGCAAATCAAAGATAAAGCATTAAATAGTCAGACCTCAGGGAACGTACGGTTCCTGGCATTTAAGCAGGTCCACCATGTTGGAGAGAATAATCCCATTGTCCACTTTCTTCCCCCTGTTGCTGCATGGCTTCAAATTTCACCTAAAGAGATATAGTCAGCTCTATCCCAAAAATCACCATGCATTGATGCAAAACCTTCGGTGAACAAAAAGTAGAGGATAGGCATCAATGGGAATTAACCTAGTAGTAGAAATGTAACAAGTAGTGTGTTACAGAGACTGGGCACTTAACCTTCTACAATTTCTATAAATGAAGACACAGAATGGTCTTCATCAACCACCAACCCCCCCCCCCCCACTTCCTCTATTCCCCACTCTGACCTTTTACCTCTTCTCACCTGCCTATTACTTCCACCCTGTGCCCCTCCTCCTTCCCTTTCTCCTATGGTCCACTCTCCTCTCCTGTAAAATTTCTTCTTCTCCACCCCTTTCCCTTTCAAACGCACCTGGCTCCACCCATCACCTTGCAAATGGACTCCTTTCCCTCTTCACACCTTTTACTTCTGGCACCTTTACTCTTCCTTCTCAGTCCTGAAGAAGGATCTCGGCCTGAAAAGTTGATGGTCCATTCCATAGGATGCTGCCTGACCTTTGGGGGGTGATTGGGGATGTGCATGCATTTGTGTGTGTCTTTGCATTTCCAGTATCTGCAGACTTTCTCATATTCACGAATGGTTGTCAAATCTGCAATCGACGCAGTTGTGATTAGGTCATAAAGAGATTACACATGTTAAGTGAGCAGGCAAAGATCTGACAAAAGGAAAGTAATACATGATGTGGGAAAATAGGAATTGTCATTTTGACAAGTAAAACAAAAATGAAGCGTATTATCCAAATAGTGAAAAACATTGCAGAACTCTGGTATCCAAAGGAATTTGAGTGCCCTCATGCATAATTCACAGAAGACTCATATGCAGGCGTAGTCAGTAATTAGGAAAGCAAGCAGAATGCTATTATTTCCTGCCAGGGGAATTGAATACAAAAGGATGGAGGTTATACTCAGTAATATGGAACATTGTTGAGACCGCATCTGGATTAACATCTGCAAGAATGGGCTTCTTATTTAAGAAAGAATATTAAGGTGTCAGAGAAACTTTAGTAGATTAATGTTGAATGAGTGTGTTATTTTATGAGGAAATACCGAACAAGACGAAGTTTAGAAGGATTGAATCATTAGATTGTCAGGGATCTTAACAGGGTAAACCTCAAGAGGATGTTTCCTCTTTTGGGAGAATATAGACCTGTGGGTCACTCATACAAGACTGAGACAGATGTACATTTTTTCTCTGTAGGTCTGAGAATCTTTGGAGCAGTCTTCCTCAAAAGACAGCAGAAGTACACTTTCAATATTTGTAAGGCAGATGTAGATAGATGATTGATAAGCCATAGAAGATTGATAAGCAAGAGGATGAAAAGCAACTGTAGACAGGAATACACAATTGAGTTTCCAGTCTTATTCAACAGCAATGCAGGTTCAAGAAGTCTGAGTGGCCTACTTCCGTTCCCATTTCATGCCTTCAAGTGGAAGTAAATTTTAAGTAATAGAACTTTAAGAGAATTTAAGGAAAGGAAGTTTCAGGCAAATGACAGTGGAATCTGAAATTCAGTGCCTAAGAAGGTGATCGAGCCAGACACGTTTATCATATTGAGAAAGTATGTGGATAAAGATGATATGCTGCAAGCTACAAAGCTACAATTTCCCCCGGGATCAATAAAGTATGACTATGACTACAGACTCAGAGCTGGGAAGTTGGTTTGGTCTAAATAGGTCTTTTTCAACAGCAGGAATATCAAGCCAATTTTTTTCCATCTACGCTGTAAAATTCTGATTTTATGATGTTTCCATCTATACGCTGATTTTCATTGGCAATATGTATTTGATTTGAGTTGCCTTGGAATTAAAATGATAAAGAATGACTGCAGATGCCAGAAGTATGAGACATAAGCAAGAAATGTTGAAGATACCCAGCAGATCAAGCAGATTATGGGAGAGACTAGCATCTGTCCTACTGAGTAACTGCAGCATTTTCTTCCTGTGTTTTCAAAGAGATGTATCTAGTAGGAACAATTGTGCTTTATTTTTAAAAGTGTAGACATATTAGAATGGGGATCAGAATCAAGTCATGTGAACCTTTAAGATCTGCAATGTTACAATTTCAATTTTCTTCAATTCCTTTCAAAATCCCGAAAATGATCTTTCTCTCTTTTACATGAACTCAATTACCAATTCTCCATGGACTGCACATAGAAAATGCCAAGCAACACACACAAAATGCTGGAGGAATTCAGCAGGCCAGGCAGCATCTATGGAAAAGCATATAGTCGATGTTTTGGCTGAGACTCTTCATCAGGGCTGGAGAATAAAAGATGAGGAATCAGAGTTAGAAGGTGGGGGGAGGGGAGGAAGAAACACAAGGTAATAGGTGAAACAGGGAAGGGGAGGGGTAAAGTAAAGAGTTGAGAAGTTGATTGATGAGAGATATGGGGCTGGAGAAGGGGGAATCTGACAGGAGAGGACAGAAGGCCATGGAAGAAAGGAAAGGGGAGGAGCACCAGAAGGAAGCGATGGGCTAGTAAGGAGATAAGGTGAGAGAGGGAAATGGGAATGGGGAAGTGATGGGGGGGCATTACCGGAAGTTTGAGAAATCCAAGTTCATTCCATCAGATTGGAGGCTTCCAGATGGAATACTGCTTCTCCAACCTGAGTGTGGCCTCGTCACGACTGCAGAGGAGGCCATGGAAGGACATGTCAGAATGGGAATGGGAAGTGGAATTAAAGTGGGTGGCCACTGAGAGATCCCACTTTTTCAGGCAGACAGAGCGAAGGTGCTCAGTGAAGCGGTCTCCCAATCTACTTTGGGTCTCACTGATATACAGGAGGCCACACTGCAGCTCCGGATACAGTAACTTACCCAAACAGACTCACGGGAGAAGTGTTGCCTCACCTGGAAGGACTGTTTGGGGCCCTGAATTGTAGTGAGCGAGGAGAAATGTCACTGTCTTAAATGGCCCACCTCTGATTCTCAAATTGTCACCCGTCATTCTACACTTTTCTGCTAAGGAAAGCATTTTCCCAGCACCTAGCTTGATGAGACCTGTAAAGCTTTTCTGCTTTTTAATTAAAGTTTCTCTCATCCTTCTAAACTCTCGAGAATTCAGGCCTAATCAACTCAATCCTTTCATCTCATCATCCCTGTCTTATCCATAAATCTGGCCCATACCCCCTTGATTAAAATTGTATGCTTTTTTTAGGTAAGAAAATATAACCCTATAATATTTTCTATAATACCCTCAGATAGTTTCACCAAAGCCCTTTACGATGCATCATTATTCCTGGACTTAAATCATCTTGTTGTAAAGGCCATCAAACTATTTGTCAATATATTGGCTGTAAGTGGCTTGTGCACAAGGATACCCGGAGTCCTTTAACCACCACACCATTTTCTAGTCTCTCAGGTTTAAAAAGTACTTTGCTCTGAAAGTACGTGTTTTTTTTTAAATTGCATTTTATCTGCCCTATTCTTTCCCACTCACTGAGGTTGTCTCTTGAAATCTCAGTACATCCTCCATTCCATTCACAGTCCCACCTATCTCTGTATCATGAGCAAAGTTGGAAATATGACATCCAGTCCCCTCAACCAAACCATTGATAAAGACGTCGAATAGCCATGGTCCAAGAACTAATACTTGTGGTACCCCACTAGCCATGGCCTGTTAATCTGTAGAACACTTTCAGCCTACTGTCTAATTCTCAATCTAGACCAAAGAATATCAATAGTACCAGCTAAGTTAGTTCTTAGGCAGGGCTAGTACTAGTGATTCAACGTTTTATCAGGTTATCCAACCAGTAAAAAGTTACCACATTAATTCAAGGTAAAAGTGGTTTCCAAACTTGTCTATGAGTCTGTCAATGCAGAAAGCATTTGACCATAAGATCAAAAGAAATTTGAGCAGCATAAGGCCATTTGGCTGATATATGTACAGCAGATTATTTAATAGCAAGACAAAAAAATGCAGGACAAAATAATCAATGAGTGAATTATGGATAACCAGCATTATCCTGACATTTAAAATTTCCATTCACGTCTCCCTAGGACCAGTTTATGAAAATCTATGTGTCTAGAAATTCAATTGTATGAAGTTTTTCCCCCATGTTATGCAATTGAAAATCATTTTTTTTCCCATAGTGAAACAATAAAATGGAAGACCTTTTCTGGGTCATTTCAAATCAATTCACAGTTTGAACCATAACTAACATTTATGAACCTGCTTTGGTTTCCACCTCAGGAGTTCCATGACAATATCATTTCCCATGCAATATTCTTCTTGGAGGTTTCCATGGGAACTTTGAACAAAATATCCTGGGACGCTTATGCTTTAAGACTATCAAGACAACTTGGTCTTTGGATCAGCCTTGAGCTCACTGAAGAGTGAAACACACTCAAGAAGCAGAGCAGTTTAAATCCTGCTGCTTATTTATATGTTTGTATGTAGTAGCACACTATCAACCTTGGACAGCTGTCAGCTAAGATACTTAACTTCATCCCCGTGCATCAAACCTACCTTACACTGTATGAACCAATCACCCAGCTTTTTTGCATCCATGAGTCCCAAAGAATCAATCTGCATTAAATCTGTGAAGTCTTCCAGTGGAAAGCGTGTTTTCAAGCATGTTTTATATGCTTAAGGTTAGTTGAGCGAGCTGGGGGCTTTCTCTTTGGAGCAAAGGAGGACAAGAGATGACTTGATAGAGGTCAGCTAGGACAGTAGAGATGCCAGGCAGGATAGTGAAATTTTGCTCTTGTGGGATGTGGGAAGGCAGGGAGACCCCCAGCGTCCATGATGACTACAACAGCTGCAGCTTCTAACAATCCATGTTGAGGAGTTGGAGCTGGAGCTGGATGAACTCCAGATTATTTGGGCAAATGAAGGGGTGATAAATAGGACATGAAGAGATGTAGTTACACCCAAGTTGCAGGACACAGGAAACTGGGTGACAGTCAGAAGGGGAAAGGGGTTTAAGGAGCCAGTGTGGAGCATCTCAGTGGCCATCCCCCTCAACAACAGGTATATCACTATGGATACCATCAGGGGGGATAACCCCTTGTTGGGGGGGGGCTCTAGCACTAAATCTGCCTCTAACTCAGAAGGGAGAGGGGGTGGAGGGAGAAGAAGCATGCTATGGTGATAGAGGTTCATTAGTTAGGTGAACGGACAGGAGGTTCTGTGGGCGAGAGTGGGATTCCCGGATGGTATGTTGCCTACTGGGTACCAGGATCTGAGACATCTTGGATCAAGTCCTCAGCATTCTTAAGTGGGAGGGTGAACAGCCAGAAGTCGTGATCCATGAAGATACCAATGACATGGGTCGGGCAAGTGACAAGGTTCTGCACAGGGAGTTAGGTGTTAAGTTAAAGGGCAGGACCTCCAGGGTTTTGATCTCAGGATTGCTACTCGTGTCACGTCCTAGTGAGGCCAGAACTAGGAAGATTTTGCAGTTTAATATGTGGCTAAGGAGTTGGTGTAGGAGGGAGGGCATAAGGTTTTTGGACCATTGGGCTCTCTTCCAGGGAAGGTGGGTTCCATACAGGAGGGACAGTTTACACATGAAATGGGGGGAGCTAATATCCCAGCAGGAAGTTTTGTTAATGCTGCACGGTAGGGTTTAAACTGGAGTGGCAGGGGGAGGGGAACCAGAGTGCCAGAATAGGTAATGAAAATGTTGTGGAGGCAGATGTTGGTAAGACTTCAGACAAAGTTAAAAATCAAAAGATTGAGCATGGAGTGACGAGTGTCCTGAGCTGTGTACATTTATCTTGGGAAAGGCAGATAATAGTGCTGAAGATGAGGTAGCTGGTTTACAAACAGAGGCAATGTGTAGTGAGGAGAGGCTGTTGACAATGCAAATTTGCAGTCAACAGGATGAGTTACAATGTAAAAGGCAGACAAAAGCGAAAAGGGTGAATATAGGCCTGAAGGTGTTATGTTTGAATGCAAGCAGTATGTGGAATAAGACAAATGAACTTGCAGCACAGTTGCATATTAGCAGGTATGATGTTGGAGGCATCACTGCGACATGGCTGAAAGAAGATTATAGCGGGGAGCTCAATGTCCAAGGATACACATTGTATCAAAAGGACAGGCAGGAAGGCAAAAGGGGTGGTATTGCTCTGTTGGTAAAAAACGAAATCAAATCTTTAGAAAGAGGAGACACAGGGTTGGAAGGTGTTGAATCATTGTAAATAGAGCTAAAGGACTGCAAGAGTAAAAAGACCCTGATGGGTCCCAAAACAATAGTAAGGATGTGACCTACAAATTACAATGGGAGATAGAAAACACATGCCAAAGGGACTATGTTACAATAGTCATGGAGGGCTCAAATATGCAGGTAGATTGGGAAAACCAGGTTGATGCTGAATTTCAGGAGGAGGAATTTTTAGAGTGCCTATATGATGGCTTTTTAGAGCAGCCTGCGGTTGAGCCCACTAGGGGATCAGCTATTCTGGATTGGATATTGTGCTACAAACCAGAATTGATTGGAGAGCTGAAGGTAAAAGAACCCTTAAGGGAACTGATTATTATATGATTGAATTCACCCTGAAATCTGAGAAGGAGAAGTTAACGTTAGATGTATCGGTATTATAGTGGAATAAAGTGAATTACAGAGGCACAACAGAGGATTTGGCCAGAATTGATTGGAAAAGAACACTAGCAGGGATGACAGCAGAGCAGCAAAGGCTGAAATTTCTGGAAGCAATTCGCAAGGCACAGGGTATATACATCTGAAAGAGGAAGAAGTATTCTAAAGGAAAGATGCCACAACTGTGGCTAACAAGAGAAGTCAAAGCCAACTTAAAAGTCAAAGAGAGAGCATATAACAGAGCAATAATTAATGGGAACTTAGAGGGTTGGGAAGCTTTTAAAAACCAACAGAAGGAAACTAAAACATCATTAAGGTGGTAAACATGGAATACAAAAGAAGCTAGCCAATAATATTAAAGAGGATACCAAAAATTCTTCAGAAACATGAAGTGCAAAAGAGAGGCAAGAGTGGATATTGGACCAATGGAAAACAATGCTGGAGAGGTAGTAATGGGAGAAACAATGAAATGGCAGAGAAATTGAATAAGTATTTTGCATCAGTCTTCACTGTGGAAGACACTAGCAGTATGGTGGAAGTTCCAGTTGTCAGGGGTCATGAAGCGTGTGAAGTTACCATAACTAGAGAGAAGTTTCTTGCTAAACTGAAAGGTCTGAAGGTAGATAAGTCATCTGGACCAAATGGTGTACACCCCAGGGTTCTAAAAGAGGTGGCTGAAGATATTGTGGAGGCATTAGAAATGATCTTTCAAAAATCACTGGATTCTGGAATGATTCCAGAAGACTGGAAAATTGCAAATGTCATTCCACTCTTCGAGAAGGAAAAGGCGGAAGAAATTAAACTATCTGACCTCATTGGTTAGGAAAATGTTGGACTTGTTTATTAATGACAAGGTCTCTGAGTTATTGGAGGCATATGATAAAATAGGCTGTAATCAGCATGGTTTCTTCAAGGGAAAATCTTGCTTGACTAATCTGTTGGAATTCTTTGAAGAAATAACAAGCAGAATAGACAAAGGAGAATCGGTTGATGTTGTGTACTTGGATTTTCAGTAAGCCCTTTGACAAGGTGCCACACAGGAGGCTGCTTAACAAGCCATGAACCAATGGTATTAGAGGAAAGATTCTAGCATGGATAAAGCGGTGGCTGATTGGCAGGAGGCGTAGAATGGAAGTAAAGGGAGCCTATTCTAGCTGGCTGCAAATTACTTGTCATGTTCCACAAGGTTCTGTGTTGGAACCAATTCATTTTGTGTTATACGTCAATGATTTGGATGATGGAATTGATGGATTTGTTGCAAAGTTTGCAGACAACATGAAGATAGGTAGAGGGGCAGGTAGTTTTGAGGAAGTACAGGGTCTATAGAAGGACTTGGATTAGAACAATGGGCGAAGAAATAGCAGATGGAATACAGTGTCAGGAGCTGTATGGTCATGTGCCTCGGCAGAAGAAATGAAGGGTTGACTATTTTCTAAATGGAGAGAAAATACAAAAAACTGAGACACAAGGAGACCTGGCAGCCCTTGTGCAGGATTCCCTTAAGGTAAATTTGCAGGTTGAGCCTGTAGTGAGGAAGGCAAATGCTTTTATATTCTAGTCCTCCTGAAATGAATGCTAACATCGCAAGAACATAACATTGAGACTTTATAAAGCACTGGTGAGGCCTCATTTGGAATATTGTGAGCAGCTTTGGGCCCTTTATCTTAGAAAGAATGCAGAAACTGGCGAGGGTTCAAAGGGTTCATGAACATTGTCCAGGTTTGAATAGCTTGTCATACGAAGAGCTTCTGATGGCTCTGGGCATGTATTCACTGGAATTCAGAAGAATGAGGATTGACCTCATTAAATCCTATGGAATGGTGAAAAGCCTTGATAGAGTGGATGTGGAGAGGATGCTTCCAATGGTAGGCCACAGCCTCTGAGTGGAGGGACATCCTTGTAAGAATGAGATGAGGAATTTCTTTAGTCAGAGAGTGGTGAGTGAATCTGTGGAATTCTTTGCCACAGGCAGCTGTGGAGGCCAAGTCTTTATGTATAAAGAACACAGAGGTTAATAAATTTTGTTTGGTTAGGGCATGAAGTGATACGGGGAGAAGGAAGGAAGGAGATTGGGGCTGAGAGGGAAAGTGGATATGCCATGATGAAACGGAGCAGACTCAATGGGCCAAATGACCTAATTCTGCTCCTATATCTTATGGTCTTATAAAATGATAAAAGGTAGGCACAAATTTAGTGGATAGTCAGAGGCTCCCCTACCCCCAATGCGGTAATGGCTAATACAAGGGAGCATAATTTTAAGTTGATTGGAGGAAATCATAGGGGATTGTCAGAGGCAAGTTCTTCACACAGAGAGCTGTGAGTACGTGGAACACCCTGCCGGGATGGTAGTTGAAGGCAAGTATATTAGGGGCATTTAAATATCTCTCAGATAGGCACATGCGTGATAGAAATATAGAGGGCTATGTTGGAGGGAAGTGTTGGAGTAGGTTAAAAGGTCAGCACAACATTGTGGACTAAAGGACTTGTACTGTGGTATGTTCTGAAGTTGCTGCAGTTTCAATATATTCCAGCACATTTAAGTTAGAACCTGCAGCATTCCAAAGTTACAAAAACTAATATCACCAAGGATTTATTAGGATTTGATGTTACTATTTGAAATCCAACTACTAAAGCCATGGAAAATACAAGTCTTTCAGCAATGTAGCAGATTATCAAAACCAGTGAAGTTTTGACACCTATTTGGTGTACAGACAAAAGTATTTTTCCAATAACAAATTCTCTATACAATAATCATATTTTGTCTTGAAATATTGTAAAGCTGTATCAAAACTGATCGAGGTGAGGTAATATTTTGCAGAGGTACCTCGCAATTCATTCATGGTGCATTCCTGAGAATAAGAGTGCTAAAGAATTTGATGCTAAAAGATTAGAGCTTGTATCATGGTTGGCAGGGAGAATGCTGGGCTCTTCTAGGATCTGGTAGCAACCACTCACTAAATACAGAGGTTAACCAGATAGACTACATAGTCTGCCAACAAATGGAGCAGGTGCCCTCTCCCAGTGTAGAGTGTCCTCCTGCTTCAAAACATCCACCATTGTCCCGGTAACTAAAAAGACCGAGATAGCATGTCTGAACGACTGGCATCCTGTCACACTCACCTCAATAATAAGCAAATGCTTTGAGAGGCTGGTCAAAGATTACTTCTGCAGCTTGCTGCCACCCACACTGGAACCCCCTACAATTTGCCTACTGACACAACCGATCGACAGACGACACAATAGCCACAGCTCTGCACACTGTCCTTGCACATCTGGAGAAGAGGGATGCTTATGTGAGAACGCTGTTCTTGGGCTACATTTCAGCATTCAACACCATAATTCCCTCCAGGCTCGACAAAAAGCTCGGAAACCTCAGGCTTGACCCTGCCTTGTGTAGCTGGATCCTGGACTTCCTGTCAGATCGCCGGCAGATGGTAAGAGTGGGCTCCCTCATCTCTGCCCCTCTGACTCTCAACACAGGTGCTGCTCGGGGCTGTGTACTAAGCCCCCTCCATGACTGAGCTGCCACCCACAGCTCTAATCTGCTAATTAAATTTGCTGATGACACCACACTGATTAGCCTAATCTCAAATAATGAGGCACCCTACAGAGAGGAAGTCATCACCCCGACACAGTGGTGTCAAGAAAACAACCTCTCCCTCAACATCGCAAAAACAAAGGAGCTGGTTATGTACTACAGGAGGAATGGAGACAGGGTAACCTCTATTGACATCAATGGACCTGGGGTTGAGAGGGTGAACAGCTTTAAGATCCTTGGCATAAACATCACTGAGGATCTCATAGGGTCTGTACATACTGACTGTATGGGGAAAAAGGCACAACAGCACCTCTCACCTCAGACGGTTGAAGAAGTTTTGGTATACCCTCCCAAGTTCTAAGAACTTTCTACAGGGGCACAACTGAAAGCATCCTGACTGGCTGCATCACTGCCTGGTATGGGAACTGTACCTCCCTCAATCGCAGGACTCTGCAGAGAGTGGTGTGGACAGCCCAGCACATCTGTACATGTGATCTTCCCACTATTCAGGACATTTACAAAGACAGGGATGTAAAAAGGGCCTGAAAGATCATTGGAGATCCGAGTTACCCCAACCACAAACTGTTCCAGCTGCTACCATCCGGGAAACGGTACCACAGCATAAAAGCCAGGACCAACAGGCTCCGGGACAGCTTCTTCCACCAGGCCATCAAACTGCTTAATTCATGCTGAACCAACTGTATTTCTATGTTATATTGACTATCCTGTTGTACATCATATTATAAATTACTATAATTGCACATTTGAACAGAGACGTAACAAAGATTTTTACTCATCATGTATATGAAGGATGTAAGTAATAAAGTCAATTCAATTCCAGACCCCAGTCATGGACCAAACTCATATCTCAGTACTGAGTGGCCATGCCACTCACCTATCTGCCCAACACCAAACCTTGGTTAATTCTTTGCTGTGAGAGTGCCAGCTGTATAGATTGGATGATACGTGCTATAAAGAGAAGGTGGACAAGCTGGAGCTGATTTCTGTGGAGTGACAGAGTCTGAGGGAAGACCTAATGGAAGATAATGAAATTATGAGGGACATAGATAGAGTTGGCAGGCAATATCTGAATTTTGATAGAGCGGATAGGCAATACTTTTCTCACTGAGGTTGAAATATCTAATTCCAGAGGGTGTTCATTTAAGGTGAATCTTGGAGTCATAGAACACCACAGCAAAGGGGCAGGACCTTCTGCCCATCTAGTTCATGCCAAACTGTTTTTCTCCTCATTCCCATCTACCTGCACCTGGACCGTAGCCCTCCACACATTCCCATGTTCTTAAATGTGGCAGATTGAATCCACACCCTCTGCTTCTGCTGGCAGCTCACTCCACACTCTCACTACTCTCTGAGTGCAGACAGTCCCCTCTGGTTCCCCAAAAATATTTCATTTTTCACCTTTAACCTATGACCTCTAGTTCTAGTCTTAACCAACCTCAGTAGAAAAAGCCCCCTTGTATTTACCCTGTTTATACCCCTCATAATTTTGAGTACTTCTATCAAATGACCCCTCATTCCTCTATGGAAAGAGATTAAATTAGGGCCAGGGTTTGGAATTATCGAGGAGTAAGAGAGACAGAGACAGCCACAACATTTAAAATATATCGTGACAACTGCTTGAATCTGCAGGAAACTTGTGGGAAAATTGAATTAATATACATCCATGATCAGGATAGGCATGGTGTGACAAAATGCTTGCTTTGATTTGGTGACTAGTGGGATACCACAGGTTTAATTCTGGGATATTATAATATACTGTATTTTAATGACTTGGAGGAAGAAAACAAAGGTACTATGGGAAGAAAAATCTCTTACTAGCTCTTCTTTCAGTTAGTCCTGACGAAGGGTCTCGGCCCGAAACGTCGACTGTACCACTTCCTAGAGATGCTGCCTGGCCTGCTGCGTTCACCAGCAACTTTGATGTGTGTTGCTTGAATTTCCAGCATCTGCAGAATTCCTCATGTTTGCGTACTATGGGAAGGCAAGTTGCACAGATAGAGATACTGACTGATTCAGTGAGTGGCCAAAAACTTGGCAAAAAGAGATTCGCACTGGAAACTGTTGCGTTGTTTACTATGGAAGGAAAAACAGAAGAACAGAATACTATTTAAAGAAAGAAGAACTGCAAAACACTGCAACACAGTTCTCCGTGGGGATCTCCGTGAATGGAAAACAGAAGAAAGTGCAGAAATACAGCAGGGAATAGGGAAAACTAATGGAATGTTGACCTATTTCAATGGGGTATAGGTGAAGAAGTCTAATTTCACTTAAGTGAGGCAGAAGTGAGACCACATCTACAAGACTCCAACAATTTTAGTTCTCCAAATTAAGAAAATATTTTATTTCATTAGATAAGGTTAACTAGAATCGTGCCTGGTATGGAGATCTTGTATTACAAGGATAGATTAGAATGGCTAGAGCCCTACTCAGTGGAGTTTATAAGAGTGAGGTGCAATATTATTGAAAGATGCAAGATCTTTAGAGAGCAAGACAAGTTAAAATGCTTAAAGAATATTTCCTCTCGAGAAAATCCAGAATTGGGGAGCGTGAATTCAGAATAAATACATGGGCACCCATGTAAGGCTGAGATGAGGAACAAAAACATTTTCTTAGGTAATTGAGAATCTTTGGAACTCTACGCCCCAGAAAGCTGTGGGGGTAGAATCCTCGAGCATATTTAAGACTCAGATAGATAGATTGCTAATTAGTAAAGGAATCAGGATTGGGGAAAAGGATGAAGAGTGGATTTGAGCATTGTCAGGCCAGCCACAATCCTACTGAAGAGTGGAATAATTATTTGATTAAGAGGTGAACTCTTCGGCCCTGCTGCATCATTAAAAGAGCTCTCTATATTTTGCTGTGGATTCCAGAAGTGAAACCTGATTTCTGCTTGATGACTCAGTGTTGTAGTTCTGGAGGATTTCTGAGCACAAATTTCCCTGCCATACTTGGGCCACTTCTGATAGCATGAGGTCCTGCTGCCCAAAGGCATGTGATGTCAGCCATTATCATTCATCTGCCACTCTAGGGTAGCTCCACTCCACATCAGCTCTACTAGCTGAAGCAGTATTTCCCACTGGGAACAGCTGTTTTAAGAGCGCTCATCATGCTGCATAATCAAAGGTTCAAAGTTCATAGTTCTTAGGCAACTTTGCTGTTAGTGCATGTTTTATGGACACTTTCTTGCTATGGGCCCCAGAGTCCATAATTCCAACTCAAAGCGCATTGAATAGTATGTTGCAGAAAACCAAAGGTCTGTCACTCATTTTTAGAGGGAGAAGAATTTGAAGCAGCATGCTTCTTTGGATGCTATTAAGCATAGTATTCATATGCCTTGGACAAAGTTTTTTTTTAAAAAAAGATGAAATTTTTGAGAGGTTAATTGAGATTTCATTCTATTTGCCAGATTGATATTGAAAAGGTAGACTCAGCAGGGTCGTGACCCAGGTTCAATTCCCACCACCGCCTGTAAGGAGCTTGTACATTCTCCCACAGTCCAAAGATGTAGTGGTTGGTAGGCAATTGGTCATTGAAAATTGTACTGCGATTAGGCCAAGATTAAATCAGGGGATTGCTGGGAAGAGCAGCTCAAAGGGCCAGAAGGACCTAGCCCACACTGTATCTCAATGAACACATACCAAATACTTTGGGAAGGAAGTTGGCATTGGAATTCCTAGCTTAATGGCAGAGTTTATGCAACCTAATAACATTTTCTCATTGTGGACTTTCCTGAACCTAAAAAACTTCAGAACAAAAAAAAACGCCCAAAAAAAAATTGGGAGGATACCGAATGAAACTCCAATAGCCTGACACCCAAGAGACTGGCTGGTTCTGAACCAGCTGATCTTCCGGAATATTTTCTCCTATTAACATCAACATGCCTCCCTTTTAAAAGAAAAAAAGAACTTTTACATGGCAGCATTAAACATTTTCCAGGGAAGCTGGTGAGTTTAAAGGCAACAGAAGAAATACAAGCATTTCAGACACACTCTGGCTACAACCCTACACACAGTCCTCAACATTACAGGCAAATAATTTGCAGAAAATCCATGTTTTAGCAAAGCTATTCACGACTCAATCGGTTTTCTTTTGGAAGGATAACCATTGCCCATGACAACAGAAGAATTCCATTCATTTTCTTTGATTGGATCTACAAGAGGAGGCAGCAGCTCACTTTAAAGTGTTATCAGAAAGGTGGCAGAACCAGCAATGCATCTCGGGTTCATCCTGCTCTGCTAATTGGCTTTAAATTAAGGATTGAAGTTGCAATTTTATGCCAGCATGGAGCTTAGACTGACACTTAACTACTGTATAAATGTACTTATACCTCATATGTAGAATAAAGGAAAACATACCAGAATTTCAGCCCAGTGCCTTTATTCTCTTCAACGGTAGCTTTATTCTGCTAGTCATTGCTCTCCTAACTATCATCTTGCTTATTCATTGATTCACAATTGTTGAACTTCATTTCCTGTACATAAGTATAAAGGAGAATGAAATAATTGTTACTTCAGATCCAATGCAGCACACAAAAACCACAAAAGATAAATAGCACAATAATTTTTTAAAAATCACAATAAATATGAATACACAAGATAGCTTATAAACATACACTGATTGTATGTCCATAAAGTGATGCTCAGTTATACACAAGGTGACTGACAGGAAATAACAAAGTAGTTTTGGAGTTAGAGGTGGAGGTGTTGATCAGCCTTACTGCTTGGGGAGAGTCTAGTGCAGAGTCAGGATGTTACATCCTGATGTGAGGGGGCAAACAGTCCATGAGCAAGGTGGGTGGGATCCTTCGTAATATTACTGGCCCTTTTCTGACATCTTTCTCTATACATGTCCTTGATTGTGGGTAGGCCACTGCCAGTGACGCATTGGGCAGACTTGAGTCCAACATTTATTCCCCAAATTGAATTAAGAAGGTGCAATGTGCAATCTCAAATCAGTAGACTTGTTGTATTTTTGGAATAATGTTAAAAGGGGGTTTACAAGCAGTACCTCAAGTACATTTCCTCTGAGTCTTACTTAAGGACACTTTGGATAGGCAACACATCACAATTCATTAAAGGCTTCTGTTAAACTGTACATCATATTTATTCTTTCACTGGCACAAAGCTAGACTTAAATCAGGTTGAATTCCTTAAGGACTGTGAAAACTCAACATTGTATCCTGCACTACCTACATCTTGTGCAAGCAATAATATTTGACAGTTATGTTGATCCATTTTGTGGACGCACAACAGACAGATGTAATCAAATAAATAATGCAATGTAGCTTTAATATTAATAATTTAATACATTATCTGAACTTACGGAAAGATGCAGTAAAAAGGAACTTGTCAATAATCACAAGGCTGTGTATTCAGTCAGCCTAGTTGAAAATAAACAGAGCAAATCGAGGGCAAGAGATCACACCGAAGGTCAAGGTGCCTGCCATACACACACTAACAGGTCTACTGAGTACAGAGCACTTATCAGAGAAAGGAATTAGAAGCAACATTTGCATCTTCACTGCTTAGCGAAGGACTAAAATGATCAAACTTTTGCACCATCGATATTGAAGATTAATCTTCAATACTGATACAAACAACACTGGCAAATGTAAATCACAGGGCCACAGAATAAAATTTAGCATTTGCCATTTTTGATTACAATGTTATTGGAGATTGGTTCAGGAGGAGAGGAGAGATTGCTTTCACTGGATACGATTCTTTGGTTAGGTTGTGTGAGGAAACGTTTTGAATGTTGAAAGGCCTAGATTGGGATGTGGAGAGGATGTTTCCAATAGAGAGTGAGTCCAGGACCAAAGGGCACAGCCTCCAAATAGAGAGACATCAATTTAAAATGGAGATGAGGAGGAATTTCTTCAGCAGAGCATGGTGAATTGTGGAATTTGTTGCCACAGGTGCTTGTGGAGGCCAGGACATTGGGTATATACAAGGCAGAGATTGACAGACGCCTGACTGGTCAGGGCATGAGAGGCTACAGGGAGAAAGCAAGAGAATGAGGTTAGGAAGAAAATTAGATCAGCCATGATGAATTGGTGGAGCTGACTTGATGGGCCAAATGGCCTAATTCTGTTCTTATACCTTGTGGTGTTACGGTCCAAGAACATGCCCAGCTAGATTCAGATTGAGATTTATATAATCACATGTACAGTAAATCAAAAATTACAGTGAAATATGTTGTGTGTGTTGACAGCCACCACACCCAATGTGGCTGGTGACAGTCCATAAGTGTTGGAGCCACACACTCTGGCTCCAACATAACATGCCCGCAATGTTCACCAGAACAACACAAGCAGCAGCAACAAAAAGAAACCAACAGCAAAGTAAGCCCCTTTTACACCCCTTCATCCACTCACAAACAGATTCTGGGCCTCCTGTCCCTGGCCTGGACTCATACACATTGGGTCTCTGACCTCCAGAGAAACCAACTCAGGGACTTTAACCTTTGGGTCCCTACCTCTGAACTCACCGACTTCAGTCTTTGACCTTAGAGCCAACAATACAAAGGATTTCTGGAATGGATTGCCTGCCTGTTGTCAAACCTGTCCATTTCTCATCTTATTAATTTTATTCCAGCCTACACTCTACCATTATACCACACAGAAGTGCTGTGTCTTAATGTCCCCTGAAGACCACCTGGTAGAAGATACTGCCCAGCCAATCAGTTTCATCTTAGGGACAGGATGTAACACAGAAGTTATATGAATATTGATGTAGCCTAGACCCTGGGAACAATGAAATGACACACTCCAAATAATCCTGTCTGAATCAGGAAATTAGATGAAAACGTTACCCATATGCTGATCTCTATACAGGTGAATTCATTTACTCTCCTTGAAGTCTCAGCTGCAGACAGACAAGGCTCCTAAGAAATGCCCTGCCAACTTCCTCTTTGATATCCCTAGGTGTAACATTCACTGTTGAGAGTGTGTGGAACAGAGGGTGATGACAGCCACTGAGCAGTATCTGATCACTGGGACGAAGCATTTCTGTTGGAGATCAGTCAGACCGTCGCATAGTGGAATCTTACAGCCCACCTGAGGGAAAGGCGGTGTTGAAAGTGTATTCCGACTAAATGCATATGGTAATAGAGTTGGCAATAAAAGATTTTTAATTGCTCTCATTTACCAGTACTTCCATTAATAAGAAGACAATTCCCAATGGCCGAGTCACTGCTTCCATTATGTTATTCACTTTTCCCTCCATTTAATTATTGTGTTTTGCACTCAGTTCTGTTCCTGTGATCAATGCAAGTTGTGTCTACTCAGCCAAACCTTCATTTGGTCATTAATTTTTTTGTGTGCATTACAACTTCCTTACAAGTCACCGAGTCTTTCAAAAAATAAAAAAGATTTGGCTTATTTTACTCCTGTTTTCTGGACAAGTTCTGTACCATTTTACAGGAGCTGCACATCATTAAGGATGTTGAGTTCATTTAAGAGGATGTTTCATTCATTTTCAGTTCCCCAGTTTTTATCAAAGTTTCTTCCTTTTATTAAGCCCCCATTATAACTACCACTACTCAGTTTTGAGACCTCTCAGGTCTCTGTGGCACATAAGGGAAATCTATGACTTAAATGACAAAGCTATTCCAGATACAAGATAAGGAATACAAGAATTATGAATTCTGTGAGGAGTTACTTCTCCATATTCCTTAGCCAAAGTAAATTCCCTGACAGCCCAAAAGGAGCAAAAAAAATGCCCAAAAAGCATCCTATTGTGCAAAAAAAGCAAAGTTGCATTCAACAACCAAGAAAAAAAAGATGCTGAAAGATGACATCGTTTGGTTTGTGGTTCTTTCTTTAAAATGGCAGTCAGCAGGCATGTATGAAATCATAAGACTTTAACTCATTCAGTACTACAGTTGACATCTGGGAAGTGTTTGTTGTGTTTAGAACACAGGCTCATACATTTGCTTTAAACTCCCATCAGCATTTTTATTTAAGAAGGTCACTACAGGAACTTGATGCCAAAAATAGCATTCAGAGGTCTTTTCACTCTTTGATGTTATGTCCGCAGCAGGCTTGGTTTAAGAAACCCTCCTGTTAGTGTGTGTAGTGAATTCATATTGCACAAACAACAGGAAGCAAATGTTTTAAAGAACAAAGCCACAGGTTTTGTTGATGCAGTTGTTTCAAGTTCCCACTCTATTGAGCATGAAAGGGGCTAATGGCAGAACGTTTACATTCTGGGCAGCAAGGTTTACTTCTCCTATGTTTGGAGTGTGCCAGGAAAGTAACACAGAAAAATTAACCAGGAGCCTAGGCAGATTTGTGATGACTAATAGACAGTGCTAGCCTTCGCCTGAATGAGCTCCATGAATGTGGATTTGTAATGTCCTTATTGTTAAGATTCACTTCCTTAACTTGCAAAGAAAATGAATAGTTCAAAACAATTAATCAGAATCACACTTAATATCACCGGCATGTCGTGAAATTCGTGAACTTTGTGGCAGCAGTACATGCAATACATAAAAAACTGAATTACAGTAGATATATATGTAAAATAATTAAATTAAAGTAGTGCAACGATAGAAATAAAGAGTAGTGAGGTAGTGTTCATGGGTTCAATGTCCATTCAGAAATCGAAAGACAAACAGGAAGAAGATGGATTTTACAATATGATTCATCCAATTCTGTTTTGCCAAGTTTGGGAGTATGTCTGTTTATTTCAGAGAATGGAATGGGATTAACATACGTGATTACTAAATAACCACACAACTGTTTAATTTGTTTTAATTTAACTTAGATGAAATACAAATTTGAGACAGCTGTCCAGTAATTTGAATAGATAATTTAATCAAACTAATCCTTATTGCTCCGGAAATCTGGCAGATAATGAAATTTGAGATTCTTGTTGTAATGTTAATGAATGATGTATATCTGTGGTGTAAATGTCAAACATGTACAGTATGTGCATATGCACAGTACGGTTAGTTGATCCAATGGACCAGAGTTCCTATTCTAATAATCTCTTCCTGTGTGTCCATATGCCCAGAATTGCCCAGCTGAGGACTGTGTTCACAACAAATTGAAGATGAGGATGGAAGATCAACAACAAGGCAAAAAGCATAACAAAAAAGAAAATAGAACAAACACTAATACCATTATAAAGTAGTGAAGAATTTGTCCGGCAAGCCTGGAAGGCATTTACTTCAAGTCGGCAGCGTACAGTGCATTTCAAGAAGCAAGAAAGCAGATGAGAAAGAACAGAATCTGCATCTGTGTAGGTAGGCATGTGACAAAATGGCTACCCAGAGTCAAGTTGGTTGCACTGAGGTATATATTCATGTTATATGCCTAAAATGCATGAAAGTGTTTTGAAAGCAAATAACTTGGTGGCTATAATCAGTTATAGTTAGAGTGTGCAATCACAAAACAATGCTTCATAAGAGCACAAGGAATACATCCTACTAACTGAAATAGATTCTGAAGAAGATTCTGTTGACCAGACTATAGATGCCACAAAATTGAGGAGAGTTTCATTGTTGTAAGTATTTGCCTTGGATGAAGAGGCCAGTACAAGCAGCTACTGTTTCAAGATAAGGGGTAGGCCATTTAGGACTTAAAGAAGAGATTACTTCACTCAAAGCATGACTAAGCTTTGGAATTCTCTACCTAGGAGCTGTGTAGACCCAGATATTGTTGCATTCAAAACAGATTGATAGATTTCTGAATATTGTAGCAAAAGGCAAATGGACGGAGCAGGAAAATGGTATCCAATGTAAAAGATCAGCCACAAGCTTGTCAAAAGGTAGAACAAGTTCAAGGGAAAAATGCCTTCTTGCTTGTACATAAAGCAAGTAATTGTGTGAGTACAAGTACAATATAGTTAGTAGATTGAATAAAACAATTTTCTCAGATATCCTCAGACATAGTGCCTATATAAAGTTCTCACCCCCCCCGAAAGTTTTCGTGTTTTATTATTTTAGAACATCGAATCACAGAAGATTTAATTTGGCTTTTTTGACACTAATCAACAGAAAAGACTCTTTCACATCAAAGTGAAAACAAATTTCTACAAATTGGTCTAAAGTTATTAAAACAATAATTGATTGCATAATTATTCATCCCCTTCAAGTCAGTATCTAGTAGATGCACCTTTGGCAGCAATTACAGCATTGAGTCTATGTGGATTGGTTTCTATCAGCTTTGCATATCTGGATACTACAGTTTTTCCTCCGATTCTTCTTCACAAAACTGCTCATGCACTGTCAGATTGCATGGGAATTGAAGCCAACAGCTCTTTTCAAGTTCAGCCACAATTTCTCAATTAGATTGAGATCTGGACTCTGACTCAGCCACTCCAGGACATTAACTTTGTTGTTTTTAAGCCATTCCTGTGAAGCTTTGACTTTATGCTTGGGGTTATGGTCTTGCCGGAAAACAAATCTCCTCTCAAGTCACAGTTCTCTTGCAGATTGCATCAGGTTTTCCTCCAGAGTTTCCCTGTATTTTGCTGCATTCGTTCTACCCTCTACCTCCATAAGCCTTCCAGGGTCTGCTTCAGTGAAGCATCCCCACATCATGATGCAAGCATCACCATGCTTCACAGTAGGGATGGTGTGTTTTTGATGATGTGTGGTGTTTGGCTTATACCAAAGTGTTTAGTCTGATGGCCAAAAAGTTCAATTTTAGTTTCATCAGACCATAGAACCTTCTTCCAGCTGACCTCAGTCTCCCACATCCCTTCTAGTAAACTCTAGCCAAGATTTCAAACAAGTTTTTTTCAACAATGGTTTCCTCTTTTTCACTCTCCCAAAAAGTTGTGACTGGTGAAGTACCTGGGCAACACTTGTTTTATATGCAGTCGCTCCCATCTCAGTCACTGAAGCTTGTAACTCCTTCAGAGTTGTCATAGGTCTCTTGCTGGCCTCCCTCACTAGTCGCCTCCTTACACAGTCACTCAATTTTTGAGGGCAGCCTGCTGTAGGCAGATTTACAACTGTGCCTCGTTCTTTCCATTTCTTGAAGTTTGGCTTAACTGTATTCCAAGGGTTATTCAGAGACTTGGAAATTTTCATGTATCCTCTCCTGACTTGTGCTTTTCAATAACATTTTCACAGAGTTGCTTGAAGTGTTCTTCTATCTTCATGGTATAGTTTTCACCAGGATACTGACTCACCAGTAGTTGGACCTTCCTGATACAAGTGTATTTTTACTAAAATCAATTGAAACACCTAGACTACACACAGGTGATCTCCATTTAACTACATTTGTAATTATGTGACTTCTAAAACCAATTGACTGCACCAGTGATGATTTGGTGTGTCATATTAAAGGGGTGAATACTTACGCAATCAATTATTTAGTGTTTTACATTTGTAATTAATTTATATTACTTTATAGAGATCTGTTTTCACTTTGAAAGAGTCTTTTTCTGTTAATCAATATAAAAAAAACAAATTAAATTAATAAAGCAATGTTGTAAAACAATAAAGCATGAAAACTTCCAAGGGTGGTGGATACCTTTTATAATAATAAAGGCATCCCTTAGTCTTGCGAGACCATGGATCTGTGCCTGGAAAGTCTTCACTCTCCTGGGCGCAGGCCTGGGCAAGGTTGTATGGAAAACCAGCAGTTGCCCATGCTGCAAGTCTCCCCTCTCCATGACACCAATGTTGTCCAAGGGAAGGGCATTAGGACCCATACAGCTTGGCACCAGTGTCGTCGCAGAGCAATGTATGATTAAGTGCCTTACTCAAGGACACAACACATTGCCTTGGCTGGGGCTCGAACTCTCAACCTTCAGGTCGCTAGTCCAATGCCTTAACCACTTGGCCACCTGCCCACTTTTTATAAGCACTGTATATTCCCTCAGGTATCCTTTCAACAGAAATGGTCTAAAAGCATGTTTGGAGATGCGGACCATAGCTGCCCATGTATGGGCACAGCCTTTTTTTGTCTCTTCCTCTTTCTCAACGTATTCTGGATTAGAATCATGCACATATAATAAGTCTACCCGCATACAATCTGATTTCATTATTTGTTCTTCAATTACTGTTACTGAGAAAGATCAGCTCACCTTGCTCCATTTCGCACCTCATCCATCTCACCTGAGCATTGTCACGGTGTTGGGTTTGCTAACCATGAAGTTCTAGACTAAAAATGAAGTTGATAAACTCTATTGAATATGAATAACCATGAATTCTCTCAATAAAGGGAGATTATACTGTAACTACCAAATGATCAAAGACTAGTTTACTTCCCTGTTTATTCTCCATGGCAAGAGTAGCTCCCAATACCACTACTTGAGCCTTACCAAGGAGAAAATACATCCAGCTAATAAAGTAGTTTAAAACAGTTCATTTATTTTCAGTGGTACATGTTTAAATCCAAACATTCTCAAAACACATTTAAACCTCACAGAGGATTTCTATCTTAAACATTTCCAAATTACAAACCATTTCTAAAACACAAATCATTTCCAAAACACAAAGCATTTCCTCAACATATAACATGGAGTATTTCCAAAGCACAAAGGAGAAAGGATTTCCAAAACACAGGTACAATTTCTATAACTAAAGACATACTATACCAATAAGTTGTAGACAAACAAGTTGCCTTTTAGAAACCAAAGCTGCAGGAATGGATTCAATTTTCTTCCATGTTCCTTCTTGATATTCCTTACCCCTTACCCACTCCAAATAAGTTTGAAGTGCTCTCTACATTTATACCCTTTTCTGCCAATTGGGTGACTTCTCACACCTATGATATTTCCTGAGATATCTTTTTAATACAAATGGTCTAAAAGCATCTTTGGAGATACAGACCTCTGCTTAATGTTGACAGTTCACAATTAATGTAAATTCTGTGGAGCTAACTTCCTTCCCTATAAACACATTAGTTAATGATATGCTAAATAATATTATTCATCTGTAATACAAGCTTCCTGGAATTAATCAACTTGAAGTCAGCTTATATGTTTGCAACGACCCAAATTAAACAACCCATAATATCTTATATCTTAAGCAGTAATAAAGCATGTTTGATGATTTTCCATGGACAGAGTGCCTTCTATCCACAGAGCTAGTTTCAAAGCTGATCTATAGTGAGTGTTGTTTAACTTCAAACTGATTACTGCTTTCCATTTACACTTGAACTGAAGAATAAGTCTCATTTATGACCAGAAGTTAAATAAAATGTCAGTTGGAAGCTTACTTACAATCATTTGTGATCTTACAAGTGGCGAATACTGTGTTTAAAAAGCAAGCTTGGCAAAAAAAAACAGGAAGAGAATATCCACCACAGTATTTTCACCAGCCTTTTCAGCCATGATGACCCTTATTATGTGTGCCTAATAAAAAACTTCAGTTCTCGTTAGACAATGTGAAGGGTTTACTCAGAACCAAAGCTCTAATGACCAGGCTGTGTGCACACAGAGTTGGGTAGCAGTTCAGGAGTAAAATGTTCTAACTAAACCCACACCAAGTTGGAAGGAATAATAAAAGAGCAGATCATTATTTAAATGGTGAAAGATTGCAGCATGCTGTTGTGCAGAGGGACTTGGGTGTGCTTGTTCATGAATTGCAAAAAGTTAGCTTGCAGGTGCAACGGGTTATTAAGAAGGCAAACAGAATATTCGCCTTCATTGTTAGAGGGGTTGAATTCAAGAGCAGGGAGGTCATACTGCCACTATACAGGGTACTGGTGAGGCCGTACCTAGAGTACTGTGTGCAGTTCTGGTCTCCATACTTGAGGAAGGACATACTGGCTTTGGAGGCAGTGCAGAGGAGGTTCACCAGGTTGATTCCAGGGATGAAGGGGTTAACCTACGAGGAGAGATTGAGTCACCTGGGATTATACTCTCTGGAGTTCAGAAGAATGAGAGGGGATCTTATAGAAACATACAAAATTTTGAAAGGGATAGATAAGATAGAAGTAGTAAAGTTGTTTCCACTGGTAGGTGAGACTAGAACTAGGGGACATTGCCTCAAGGTTCAGGGGAGAAGATTTAGGATGGAGATGGGGAGAAACTGTTTTTCCCAGAGTCTGAATATGTGAAATTCTCTTCCCAGGGAAGCAGTTGAGGCTTCCTCACTAAATATATTTAAGAAACAGTTAGGTAGGTTTTTACATAGTAGGGGAATTAAGGGTTCTGGGGAAAAGGCAGATAGATGGAGCTGAGTTTACGGACAGATCAGCCATGATCTTATTGAATGGTGGGGCAGGCTCGATGGGCCAGATAGCCTACTCCTGCTCCTATTTCTTATGTTCTTGTGTCTTTTTTAAGAACAAACATAACATGAAGTCAGAGTGTGGCATGAGGTCTAAACAAGGAGAATAAATGAATACAACCCACAACTGAGAAAGAGACTGCGTGAGCAGCAACTGAGGTTAGACGCTGGTTACAGCAACGAGAAGCTGGCCAGTGACGTGAGGCAGCATGTTGTTCCGAAGTTCAGCAGCCACTGGACTCACCAAGAGAGATCCAGGTGGGAGAGCGAGAGTTCCCATCATGGATGAGCTGTGTCCTCCAGCACCTCTATAGTTTACCAGCAATCTAATGGGTAACTGGAAACACTTCAATGTATACTTAGCTGCTAGCAGAGTGGGAGGGACCAGTGAAAAGTTGAAAGCCTCTATTTTTCTGCAAGTAAATGGAGAAGTTGTTTTGGACGTCCATAACAGCTTTCAAATTGATGGGGCAGCCTTTTCATTGGACACTCTGATGACAAAATTTGAGATGCATTTTGTCCCGAGTAAAAATATCATGTTTGAGAGATATTAGTTCTTTTTTCCAGTGGCCAGAAACAAGATGTTAGCTTTGACCAATATGTAGCCGAGCTTCACACACTGAGTAAGTCCCGTGAATCTGGAGATTTGAGGAACACACTAGTTAGGGACAGAATAGTTGGTGGACTTCCAGACAATGGACTCAAAGAAAGACTGCTGCGTGAAGAAGTTTTGTCACTGGAAAAGGCTATGGATATGTGTAGGGCAGCAGAGGCACATGAGCACAGGCTCAGGAGGTGAACAGGGCAGGGACAGCAGTGCAAACAGAGGAGCAATGCACAAGGCATTCCCCAAAACAACAGCAAAGTAAAGAGGAAGGCACAAACTGCAAATGCAGCAAATGTGAATGTAGTCACGTTCCAGCAATGTGTCCTGCTTCTGGAAAGTCCTGTAATAATTATGTGAAGAAGAATCATTTTACAAAGTGCTGCAAAGCTGGGGCTGCCAAGAGAAAGTTGCACAGGGTTGATGAGAAAATGTCATACAAAAAATTGAAGAACCAACAGATTGGGTGAGCTCACCGGTCATTGTGCAGAAGAAAAATAAATCATTGCGGATAGGTCTAGACCCAAGAGATCTCAATAAATCCATCAAGAGAGAGCGTTTTAAATTGCCAACACAGGAGGAGATCATGCCCCAGTTTGCAGGTGTCAAGTAGTTTAGCAAGCTCAACGTGTCACCTGGGTTTTGGCAGATGAAGCTTGATGAGGCAGGTTCAAGACTGTGTACTTTTAATACACCACAGGGAAGATATCACTTTCATCAGCTACCATATGGGCTTCTGCCCACAGCAGAAGTCTACCATAAAACCATCCACACGTTCTTTGAGAGCTTACCTGGTTTTAAAATCAGGCATAATTCACATAAAGCAATGGACTGGCTGATATCTTGGAACATTCTTCACCAATACATCACTTCACAAGCTCTACATTTACATTTTTCCTCACTAAAATGCCTATCGCGTACTGTATCGCTGGAGCATTTAGTTACATAGTGACACTGGAATCACCGACCCGTTCCCATTAAACACCATACCTTTCAATACTGACAGTTCAGCTCTGGATGCTCAATAATCCCAAACACATTCTTAGCTGCTGGCCATCCTTTCTGTATTGTATCTTCGAGTTCTTTCATTGTTTCCTCAGACCCTGCTGCTTCCCTAATCTGCTTTGTTTTATCGGGAGATACTGGAAGGGAGGTGTCAATCATCGGAACATACCGAAGAGTTATATTGTTGTAACAGATTACTTTACCAGATACCCAGAGGTTGCAACACTGCAATCAGCATCCAGCAAAGCAGTCAACGTCTCCCTGAAAACTATGTTTGTGAGGCATTGAGTTCCATATGAAGTCATATCAGACAATGGTCCACAATTTTCAAACTGTGAATTTGAGTCCTTCGCCAATGTTTGTGGGTTTTGCCATATAACTTCAAGCCCACAGCACCCAAAATCTAATGGCTTAGCAGAGAGTTCAGTCAAGGTACTGAAGGGCCTCATAAAGAAAGTGCAAGATGGATGAGAGGATTTCCATAGAAGTCTAAAGATTTACAGAAGGGCACCACTGCAGACTGGCCTTTGGCCAGCCCAAGTGCTGATGGGTCGACATATACACATTAACCCTCCAGTGTGTGAAAACCTGTGGACACCTAAGGGAGCACACAGGTTAAATTGGCTAAAGTAAAGGGAAAGGAAAATATAAACAGTATCACAGCAAGACAGTGAAAAGCCTACCAGTCCTGAAGCCTGGATATCAAGTGTGAACCCGGGATCATGATTCTGGTGCATGGTCCATGCAAGGACATGTGCAAGAGGAAGTAGCTCCACATTCCTTCCAGACCCAGATGGAGCAAGGAACCATGTGGATCTCTGACCACATCTCCAACCCATAGCTGTAACGTGTGACCTGACAGAACACCAAAGGGGCCAGCATATGATCCGAGTTTTCAGAAAGACATAAATATTAAGAAGAAGTGTAAACAGTACACCCCTAGAAACAAATCGCGGACGAAAAGGACAACCCAACCATCTCAGAGACTGATTGAAAGATATGAGTGGGTAAGATTCTGTAGTTGCTCATTACAATTGAAGTTGAAATGTTGATAAGACTCTAGTTACTCATTATTGAAGTTGATAATGAGTACTATTATGTAATGAGTATGTGGGCATATGGCCAAGTGGTTAAGGTATTGGATTAGCTAGCTGAAGGTCGTGAGTTTGAGCCCCAGCCAAGGGAACGTGTTGTGTCCTTGAGCAAGGCACTTAATCACACATTGCTCTGCGCCAACACGGGTGCCAAACTGTATGGGTCCTAATGCCCTTCTCTTGGACAACATTGGTGTCGTGGAGAGGGGAGACTTGCAGCATGGGCAACTGCTAGTCTTCCATACAACCTTGCCCAGGCCTGCGCCCTGGAGAGAGAAGACTTTCCAGGCACAGGTCCATGGTCTCGCAAGACTAACAGATGCCTTTATATTATAATGAGTATTGAAATTGAAATGTTGAACAGTAGAAAATTTGATGCAAAAGAAAAGTGACCGGCTACGGAATGTAGTTATCTTTGTAGGAAAGGATTATTGTTCCTTGCAGGTTTAAGGGGACATAGTATTATGTTTGTTTTTCTTTCAAGGGGGAAGATGTGTTATTAAGTGTGCATAATAAAGAACTTCAGTTCCCCATGGGCAATGCAGTGGGTTTACCTAGAACCAGAGCTACGATGGTGACGGGGTCGTGCATGCACAGGGTTGGGCAGAAATTTAGTGATAAAATGTTCTAATATAAACCCACATCAAGTTTGTCTTTATCAAGAGCAGACATAACAACACCCTTTCCCTACAAAAGCACTTTCCAAAGGGAACAAAAGCTGATTTTCCCCCTTCCTTCCTAATCCAGGGCAAAGTGACCAACCACAATATCTCTATCCAGAATTGATCAGGATCGACCACAGACAAGAAACTAAATTGTGCAAAATTCCGATCTATTTATTTGGAGATAGAGCACAGTGACAAGGCCTTCCAGCCCAACATCGCCATGCTGCCCAGTTACACCCATTTGACCAATTATCCTACTAATCCGTAGGTCCTTGGAATGTTGAAGGAAACTCGAACACCCAGGGGAAACCCACACAGTCCAGCAAACTCCTTACAGGCAGCAGTGGATTGCTAGTGCTGTTGTAGCATTACACTAATGCTATGTTGCTATGCCACTCACAATCTGCATAACCCTTCTTTAAATCAATACATGGCAGATGGATAGCACTGTCAAAAACAGTATTTATTGCCTGTCACTAATTTTCTGAGACAGTAATGAAACAGTTCCTTGAGGGAGTGACCTTATAGAAATGTATAAAATTATGAGAGGCGCAGGTAAGGTAGAGAGTATCTTTTTTTTTCTCCACAGAGCGAAAATGACAACTACCAGAGGCCATAGGTTTCAGGTGAGAATGGGGAAAGTTTCAAGGAGATTTTGTGAAGCAGGTGTTTTATTTTACACGGAGAGTCATATGTGCCTGGAATGTACTGTCATGGGAGATGGCAGAAGTAGTTACAATGGCAATATCAGAGAGGCATTTGAGCAGACACAGAAACAGGCAGAGAATAGAGAGATATGGTCCATGTGCAGGCAGATAGGATTAGTTTAAACTAGCATCCTGATCAGTGCAGACGTGGTGGGCAGAGAGACCTGTTTCTGAGCTACAGCGACCTGCGTTTGTGTGCTGAAAGCGCTGCCACTGTGCTGTGGTAGGGACTATCAAGATTTTGATGATAAAAGAACAATTAGATGTTTCCAAGTTCGTCTACTGCATTCACTTCAAAAGATTTTGGATGTCATGATACTGCACGGTAGGTGCTGGCTTTGTTCTAGGTTGAAGAGCCGCAGATTTGAGAGAGCTCCCGATGTAGTCTCCTCCACATTGTTGAGTCCCGTTGTAAATTGGCAGACTGTTTCTTTGCTCTCCTCCACTCCATCCGCCAAAAGCAGAACTGCCCAATAGCCAAACATTTTAATTCCAATTCCCATTCTTGTTCCAACATATTGGCCCATGACCTCCTCTTGTGCCAAGATAAGACCACCTTCAGAGTGGAGGAGCAACACCTTATATTCCATCTGGGTAGCCTCCAACCTGATGGCGTGAATATCGGTTTCTCCTTCTGGTAAAAAAAAAATCCCTCCACTTCCCCTCTTCTTCTGTTCCCCACTCTGGCCTCTTACCTCTTCTCACCTGCCTATCACCTTCCTCTTGGTCCCCTGCTCCTTCCCTTTCTCCTCTGGTCCAATCTGCTCTCCAATCAGCTTCCTTCCTCTCCAACCATTTATCCTTCCTACCCACCTGGCTACACCTCTCACCTTCTAGCTATCGTCCTTCCTCTCCCCCACCCCACCCCCACACCTTTTTATGCTGGCGACTTGCCCCTTCCTTTCCAGTCCTGAAGAAGGGCCTCGGTCCAAAATGTCGATAGTTTATTCATTTCCATTGATGCTGTCTGACCTTGCTGCGTTCCTCCTGCATTTTGTGTGTGTTGCTTTGGATTTCCAGTATCTGCAGACTTTCTCGTGTCAACGTTAAGAAAGAAACCTTACTGAATTGCTGCAGTGTGCCTTAGAGATAACTCAGTCTCAAGATGGCTACTGATATCAAACAAGCTCAAAAAAAACCTTTAATTCATTGAATAGAATATCTTTAAAATGAAGGTATTATCAAAATCTGCAATCTCCTGTTTGAATCACTGGATTATATAGCTCCAAACACTGTGAAAGTAGACAATGTGATTCCCCTGGAATAGAAACAAAGTCCTTTGAAAGGACAGACTGTAGAGGCTGCCATGAGGTTAAATGGAGAGAAACCCACACTAAAGGAGCTCTTTAAGATCCCTGGTCCAGTCTGTCACATTGGCAGCCTACTTGGTGAAGTGGTCCGAGAGTAATAATTGCCCATTCCCAAGCAACGATTGTGATTAGGTTCGAAAATAAGTTTTTTCCTTGAATTGTCCAGTCACATAAACGTTGCTGAAAAGGAAAGGCAAGGCAGAGTAATGTTTTGAAAAGCACCTCTTTAGCCTTCCCATCTGGTAGGAGTGTTAAATCCCAACTGGGTAATAGTCTGAAACAGCAAGAATAAACAGTGTGGTCAATCTATGATCACTGCTAACACCAAGCAGACTGCATTATGTAAGATGAAAGAATAGCACAGCAGCCCTGGTGAAAACCAAACAATGTAGTTCAAACTGAGATAAGTTTTTAAGTAATTATCAGATTCAGATTGCTTCCCATTTCCGTACATTTCCTTTGTGGCAATATCTGATAACATTATTGTACTTTTCAAGCCACTTGTATGGGTTGGACTAGACGTGTTTTTTTAATACTTGCAGCTACATGGTGAACTGGAGAATGCTGAGAAAATTAGGACGGAAGCTTCAGTGACAAGACCTCGGGGTGGGGAGGGGGTTGGCAAAGAAATCGGGCAAGATTCCCTATTCTTAGATATTCTTGGGAGACTTCTAACCCTCAGTAGGAAGCATCCAGGTGAGAGAATCAAGGTGAGGATAGAAATGTGTTTACTCAAAAAGCAGGAGCTCAATCCTACCATACAGAAGAAAGATAATGACTACAAAATAAACAGGGTTGATTACCATGCGTGGACCTTGCTGGCAGGACAGTTCAGAAACCTGGCGACATGCATCCAGTAGATCTTCATCCATTATTCCTTAACAGGTAGCATAGTTTTACAGCTGTACTTCCTGTTAGTGCAGATCGCTGCAAAAACACCACAGCATTTAATCAATGCTTTCCCTAAACATTGGTCAGAGCCACTGAACTGTAATACTTTTTCCTTCCTTAGAAGGACTTTAGTCCCTCACTGCTGGTTTCTGCAACAATCTCAGCCCGTTGGCCTGCCATTAGCTTTTGCCGCACTGAAGGCTCAGATTTTTTTCAATGATTTCCTTGACCTCCTTCATTATGGAGATTTCATCATTCTCATTGAACTCCTCGCACTAATTGAGGAGTTAATTTCTGCAGAGTATTGTGAAATAGCTGCTTAAATTCTTGTTATTGCTCATTTACTAACCTTTTTTTTGATTGCCATTCCCAGTTCACCATTTAGCTCTTTCTTCATACCTTTGATTTTGTCCTTATTTGAATTGAGGAGACTGATTTTCGAACTGAGGTGTTTATCCCATCCTGAATCAGAAGTTCAACAAGCTGTGATCTATACTCCCTGAAGAATCCTTAACTAGAAGATTTCATGTTCATGATAACTCATCACACATAAAGAAAGACAAGAATAACCTTTTCCCAGGTGGATTCTATAAAAACAAAAAATATAAACACTACAGATTCTGCAGATGCTGGAAATCTTGATCAACACACACAACATGCTGGAGGAACTCAGCAAGTCATTGTTCACAAAGTTCAAAGTAAATTTATTATTAAAGTACATATATGTCACCAAATACAATCCTGAGATTCATTTTCTTGTGGGCATACTCAATAAATCCATAATAGAGTAATAACCATAATAGAATCAATGAAGGACCGTACCAGTTTGGGCATTTAACCAGTGTGCAAAAGACAACAAACTATACAAATACAAAACAAAGAAATAATAATAAACAATTAAGCAAGAAGTATCAAGAACATGAGATGAAGAGTCCTTGCAGTGAGTCCATAAGTTGTGGGAACATTTCAATGATGGGGCAAGGGAGGTTGAGTGGTTATGCCCTTTGGTTCACAAGCCTGATGGTTAAGGGGTAATAACTGCTCCTGAACCTGGTGGTGTGAGTCCTGAGGCTCCTATACCTTCTCTGTGTAGATGTACTCAATGGAGAGGAGGGCTTTACCCATGATGGATTGGGCTGTATCTACTACTTTTTGTAGGATTTTCCATTCAAGGCACTGGTGTGTCCATACCAAGCTGTGATGCAGCCAGTCAATATACTCTCACTACACATCTATAAAAGTTTGTCAGAGTTTTAGATGTCATGCCAAATCTTCACAAACTCCTAAGGAAGCAGAGGTGCTACCATGCTTTCTTCATAATTGCACTTATGTGCTGGGCCTAGGGCAGGTCCTCCAAAATACTAACACTTAGGAATTGATAGTCGGTGACCCTCTCCACCTCTGATCCTCGAATGAGGACAGGTTCGTTGACCTCTGGACTCCTCCTCTTGAAGTTGTTACATATCCGGCAACAACGAATATCAATCAAGACAGGTTATATTAAAACAACCAAACTTTTATTAAACACGGATAAACAATAAAAAAAACAAACGAAAACCTTAACCGGAAGTTAACCGCTATGCAACCGTTCAACAACTCTTTTGGCAAGAGTTATCCAGATGCAGGTCACTACTCCTCCAACGAAGACTCAATAAGGTCGATCCTTTGTTAAACTGCCGAACGAAACCAACTCCTCTCAATCCTTTGGGTCCTGTACTTCGATAAAGTCTTCACCCGTACTACTGCTGGAATAAGGTAACATCAACACATCTAGCAAAAATTGCCAATCCAGCACTATTGTACCTTGCAACAGAACGCAACACTCCGTTTTTAAAAAAATGAAACTGCATCGTAAAATAAATATTCAACAGAAACAGAGACACAGATGCACGTTCTACCTGGAAAACTAAAAACTAAAAAGAAACTAACTGCATCATCTGGGGTCTTCCCTTATATACCCATGGTGCATGTCATCACGTGACCTCACATCGGCGGGAAAATTACATCAGGTGACTTCCAAAAGACCATTACATCATTCTCACAAAAAAAAATCACAGATCTCCTTGCGGTATGTAACAAAGTCAATAGTCAACGCCTTGGACCTATGGAGGAGTATAAACAGTTGACATTTTAGGCCATGACCCTTTGTCAGGACACCACCTGAAATGTCAAATCCATAGATGCTACCTGACTTGAAGAGTTCCTTCAGCATTTTATGTGGGTTCCATAAAATATTGCTCTGAGAAATATTTCCTGATGTACCCTAAAAATTCCCCTTCCCCAGTAGCCCTATCAGTTTGATCAATCCAATCAATATGCTGGTTAAAATCAGTCATAATAACTGTAGTCTTGTAATTATGCTTTATCTAAAGAAAGGAAACATTGAGGTCCAATGGATTTCTTTCCACCCAAACCAATTTCATAACATGATCTATTGCATCGATATCATTACTCACCATCCCATAAGGTAAGATAAGATAAGATAAAACATTATTTATCCCAAAGGAAATTATTGTTGCAAGGTTGCTCAGTCAGAAATGTATACTTTAAAATACAAAATGGAAGCACTGAGGTACAAAAAGTACAGAATGTTCATTAAAAGGTAATAGTGCAAAATACAGATGTGAATTGAAAGCATTACCTATATACTTAAGGAAAAGGAGTTGTAGAGTCGTATAGCCATAGGAAGAAAGAATCTCCTGTGGCGTTCGAGATACCTTTATTGATTATCAGTGCTGTCCCATCTCTTTTTGACTATTGGGCAGTTGCACTCACATGTTCTGTGATGAAGTGCTTTGAGAGGTTGGCCATGGCCATGATCAACTCCTGCCTAAGCAAGTGCATGGTCCCACTTCAATTTGCCTATCAATACAGCCTACGGTAGATGCAACTTCACTAGCTTTCCACTGGGTCCCTTGCACAACAGCAATACCTACATATGGCTGCTGTTTATTGACTGCTGCTCAATGTTTAACACAAGCATACCCTCAGTCTAATCAACAAGCTCCAAAATGTGGGTCTCCCTACATCCCCTTGCATCAGGACCCTTGACTTCCTCACCGGAAGACCAGTCTGCGCGAATTGGAAATAACATCTCCTCCTCGCTGACACTCAATGATGGCGCATGTAAAGGGTGTGTACTTAGCCCACTACTCTACTCCCTCTACACCCACAATCGTGTGGCGAGGCACAAACGTCATCTATAAACTTGCCGATGACACAATTACCGTTAGCAGAATTTTAGATGGTGATGAGGAGGCATACAGCAGTGACGTAGATCAGCAGGTTGAGTGGTGTCACAACAACAACCATGCACTTAACATCAGTAAGACACAGGAATTGATTATGGACTTTAGGAAGGGGAAGTCAAGGGAACACACGCCAGTCATCATCGAGGCATTACCAGTGGAAAGGGGAGCAGCTTCAAGTGTCAATGGGCATCACCGTCTCTGAAGATCTATTCTGGGCCCAACATTTTGATGCAATTACTACAGTGACTATATTTCATTGCAGTTTGAGGTGACTTGGTATAGAATTTCTATAGGTTAACTGTGGAGAGCTTTCTAACTGGTTGCATCACCAACTGGTATGGAGGGGCCATTGCAGAGGAGTGGAAAAAGCTGCAGGAAGTTGAAAACTCAACCGGCTTCACCATGGCCGCCAGGATCCCCAACATTGAGGACATCTTCAAACGGTGATGCCTCAAAAGGGCAGCATCCATCATTAAGGACTCCATCACCCAGGACATGTCCTCTTCTCATTGTTATCATCAGGGAGGAGGTACAGGAGTCTGAAGACACACTCAATGTTTTAGAAACAGCTTCTTCATCAGTGTAATCAGATTCCTGAATGGAAAATGAACCCAGGTGCACCTCACTACTCTTTTTGTTCTCTTTTTGTACCATGTATTTAATTTATGTATGTATTTTTTATTGAAATTTATAGCTTTTTGTTCAGTATTGCAATATGCTCCTGCCGCAAAATAACATATTTTATGACATATGCCAGTGATATTAAACCTGATTCTTTTTTTTTAATATCCTGGAATATTAAGTTGCTAGTCTTGGTCATTCTGTAATCACATCTCTGTAAAACTATTAATTCAAACTCATTTGTTTTTGTTTATGCATTTAACATATTCATATAAAGAGCCTTATGCTCTATTTTTTTATAATTTTTAATTATTCCACACTCACTGTGCTCTGAATACTTTGGCTTATATTGTCTAGCCCTCTGGTCTGTGCTTGATTTGCATTTTCCCCTTCATTTTCCTGCGCCACTGTTCTCATTCCCTATTGATTTATTAAACTCCCCATGACTAGATCACTCCTCTCTCTGAATAGTACAAAGTCCTGGCTATGTGATTTGCTAGAACACAGGTCCAAGCAAGGCCCTAATGACAAAAACAGAACTGAGTCTCTTCACCATTCAAATTAAACCCTTCCCAAAGGAACAGCCCTCCTTTCTCCAAGTACTATTTCTAACACCCCATTATTTGAAACCTATTTCTCCCACACAAACTTTTGAACCACATGTTTACTTCTCTAATCTCATCTACTCTCTGTAAAGTTGCATATGATCTCACTAATACTAGGGAGATTATTGTTCTCAAGGTCCTGCTTCTCTATTTTCCCCAAACATTTTATAATCTCTCAACCAAACTTCCTTCAAAGTCTGGCCTATGTCATTGGTGCCTTCGTCGACAAAGACAAGTGAATCTTACTCCCTCAAGCCCAGAAGATACATACTTAATTCAGGTAGCAGACAAACAGAGGCTCTGTGACGTTATGCCTTTGGTGTACAGAGCATTGTCTATTGCCCATCTATACTACCACACCTCTCTTTCGTAGCTTCCCTTGAATAGCTCCCTTGTCATGGACTGTTGCGCAATCACCACTCTTGTCTAAGCGGGAATCAAGAATATTGTATCCCTGTTGGATGAAAGGATGGGCTAAGGCTCATTCAGAGTTACCTTTAAGATCCTTCTATTTAGCTGTTTTGTGGTCACAAAGTATTCTGTCCCTGGCCAAAGATCGGAGTTGAGATGATTAATCTCAGGACTACCAGAACACAATGTTCAGGTAATTCTTCCTCTTCACAATGTGGTGTAGTATCTGAAGCTCAGACTTTAGCTCATCAACTCTGCACATAGCCAAAATTTGTTGCAGACACTGTGAACAACAGTGGAGGCAATGAATTACCACATATTGCAGCTATAATACATCACCAGCCCAGCCACCTCTGTCCTATTTAATTAATTAATGTCTTAGTTTATTTTTTGTAAATATGCAAAACATGGGAATTAATTTTAATATAATATATATAGAATGCTAATGTATCAATCCACTCTCAAATTTTATTCTCTTGGAAAATGAGAAGGAACAGGGAAGCACGAGAGATTACAGATGCCAGAATCTAGAGCAACAAACAATCTGGCAGCAGCTTTAGGAGAAAAGGAAATACTGATGTTTTGAATAGAAACCCTGCATCAAGATACTGTAGCTATAATATAGCTGTTTGACCTGATACACAATCTCAGCCTGAGACAATACTAAATCCTTCCTGCCCACCCCTCAGATGTCACATGGTTTGGACAAGCTTACATCTCATCTCCAGCATGACTCTACTCTCTGTCCTAGCCTCCCACTATTTTTGAAACCAACTTCTGACTCCATTTTTGCCTGTGTTCTGTCTCATACTGCATGGAACAGGCCCTTCAGCCCAACACATCAAGGCCAACCAAACTGCCTTCCGGAGCTGGTCCCACTTGCCTGTTTTTTGCCCGCAACTCTCTAAACCTTTCCTACCATGTACTTGTCACAATGCCTTTGAAATCTTGCAACGTTACCCACATCTATCCCTTCTTCTGGCAGATCAGCACCCTCTGACCTCCCCCATGGTTGCACTTGGACAGGTGGGGAGATTTGCTAGTGCTACGCAGGAGGATTTAAAATATCCTGGCAGATGCCTGCAGTAGTGAGGCAAATATAGAATTTAAAAAGAACAAGCACAAGTAGGCAGGACAGGCAGCAACGTAAGCCTGATATTCTAAACTTCATTTATTTTATTCAAAATGTCAGACAGGTATTGCAGATGAATTCAGGTGCATGGAACTGTGAAATTATAACTCTTACAAAAGCACAGCTGAGGGATGGACAGGACTGGCAACTCAATGCTCCATCCCGTCTATCCCACAGGGGAGGAGATGCAGGAAGCAATGAGAGAGGAAGTGAATTGTATTTTCATTAATGTCACCTTGCTATTCCTACATGAATATTCCCCTATCCCTCAGTTTGGAAAGTTAACAGGCCTCTGTAAATTGTATATACAGAGTAGTCTATTCCTAGTAAGGGTCTATAAATAGAACTCAGGAATAAGAAGGGGTGATCCCTTTGATGGGATTGTACTATAGCTACCTCAACAATCAGAGGGAATTACTTCAGCAAATATTTCAGAAGGTCACTGATTGCAGTGTGAATAGTAATGGTAGGTGATTTCACCTTCTCTGATATTGACTGGGACTGCCATTGTGCTGGAGGCTTGGATAAGGATTTGGCCCTACAGGGGATCAGCCAACACTGGATCTTCAATTGGAAAATGAGGGAAAATGAGTGAAGTGTCAACGAAGGAGCAGGATCATGTCAAGCTTCAGATGTCTCATGTCTGTATGGTCTCCCTGTGACAGCAAAGGTTTCCTCTGGATAACAACAGGAATTCTGCAGATGCTGGAAATTCAAGCAACACACATCAAAGTTGCTGGTGAACGCAGCAGGCCAGGCAGCATCTGTAGGAAGAGGTGCAGTCGACGTTTCAGGCCGAGACCCTCCTCTAGATACTCTGGTTTCCCCTCACATCTCAAAGAAGTCCAGTCTGGTATGTTAATAGGCCTCTGTAAATTGGCCACAATGTGCAGCTGAGTGGCAGAATCTACTTTCACGTCTTAAGACGGTGACATTAAACCTGACCCTGAATTCTAAAATTCTGATCTTGAATGGGAAAATGGAGAGAATAAAGGTTAGTATGGTATTAGTGTAAATGAATGCTTGACCGTGTGGATTTGGTGGGCTGCAGACGCTGATCCCTGACAGTGACTACGACTGTGAACCAAGCAGTACACCACTATGAAAGGGGAGAGACTAGCTGGGCTCCCTTTGGCAATATTGTACCCAGAAGAGCATGGGATTAGATGGGTATTGATACTGTATGTATAGGATCCAGCAGCTTGGAAACAATAGGGAGGAAGTAAGAAGACTTAGTGGTGGAATAGATTCAAGACTACAATCTTGGCTTGTGTCAGATAGGATGTCAAAGTTGTCGACTGTCTGCTTCAGGCTGGGACAGCAAACAGGAAACAAATGAAATTATCAAAAGAAGAGAATCCGTAGCACGAACACAACAATCACTCCTGTCCTTGAAAAGATAAGCGCACAAAGATTGTGAAACTTAAATGGAAAGTTTAACAAGTTTATCAGTTCTACTGTCCTTGTTCGATTGCATATGGTAGCAAGTGCCTTTAATGGAAATGATAGCACATTCATTTCTCTGAATGCACTCAACCACTGAGCAAGCTGTATCTGAAAACAATAAAACCATCTTGAAACTTCTCACATATTTTTGGTTCAAACTTTCAATGGTAATTATATAGATGTAATTGCATCTAATATTGAAGATGATTCTGAAAGAATTCACAGTTAGCCACTAGTATTTGTTCTCCTATAATATGTAGCTGCTGCTTCTTTGACCATTTATCTCCATGGCGATATTTCCGTCTCACAGCTGGCAACAATATCTTTGATTCCTGACTGATTTCAGCATGTGCAGGAGCTTTCCACTTTCATAATTTACAATCATAATGGCACAGCCAGCACCGCAGGCACCAATTTGCAATGAATTGTGATCACAAATCACGAGTGTACACTTTTATCATGAAGGGCACAGCTCAGCAAATTGTGCTTGCAGCATGTCCACACACCAGTACGATTCTGAATAGGAAGATGCTGGTCCTCATGGAAATTCTGATTTGATGCCGGTTCTGCAAGATAATCTAACTGAAACCATGCATAAGACTATAAGAAATAGAAGCAGGAGGGAGCTGGTCGACCTCTTAGATCACTCCACCAGTCAATAAGATTATAGCTGATCTTCAGCCTCAAAGCTCAAACCATCTTTGATCCCTTGCTATCTGAAACTTCACACACAGGAAATGTGGCGTCTGGCAGAAGGAAGAAACACTATCGTGTCCAACTGAAAATGATCCCAAATGACTTGCAGGAATTCCAGCAGCACTTTCTTAGTCAACAGAATAGGACAAAGTATTAAAAGTGATGTACAGCTAACTGGAATATTGTATTTTAATAATAACTTCAATTAACATTGTACCTCTAACATAAAAAGAGGTCTCTAGGTGACAGATAATCAGAGCAAGGAATTATTAGGGAAGGTGATCAAAAGCTTGGTCAATTGGTCTCGATGAATTGTGGGGAAGGCTCAAGAGGCCACAAAGCCTATTCTTCTTCTTGTTTATTGTATTCTTGTATACGTTCAATAAGGATTTAATAAGGAGCATGTGAAAACAGAGTCTAGAGTTACTTTCAATAGTGTAGATGAAGGTAATTGACAATAGCTAAACTAGTTTACTGACGTATCCTTTCAAATTCTGTTTTCCTGGACTGAATGTAACAGGGATAAGATGGTATAGCAATAAGGGGGTATAGCAAGAATAAAAGAGGAAAATGTGTTTATTGGGAACTAGAGTATCAAATGTGAAGGCTCGAGTTTTGTTAAGCAGATGGACAGCTATAGAAACATTGAAGAAAATGCTGCCACGCAGATGAGATTTTGAAATTCAAGCCATAAATTTCCTGGGAAGGGATTTTCCAAGGACAAGAATCAAAAGAGGTAGTATTAAGGTAAAGGATAGAAGTTTAGGTAGAGAATAAGACAAAAGTAATTTTTGAACCATACTTGGGTGGACTATAAAAGATAATCACAACTTCCAATGAATTGGCCAGCTTGTGCTATTAGCTTTATTGATTATTGCTTGCACTGTTTAGACAAATAGAATTTAATGGATGTATTTTGATCCAGTCTGCTTGAGCTGGAAGTTCACTTTCTGTATTACAAAGTCTGCATTGTATTCCCCAAGGTCTTCAAAAGCGAAGGAGTCATAGTCATAGTCATACTTTATTTATCCTGGGGGAAATTGGTTTTCGTTACAGTTGCACCATAAATAATAAATAGTAATAGAACCATAAATAGTTAAATAGTAATATGTAAATTATGCCAGTAAATTATGAAATAAGTCCAGGACCAGCCTATTGGCTCAGGGTGTCTGACCCTCCAAGGGAGGAGTTGTAAAGTTTGATGGCCACAGGCAGGAATGACTTCCTATGACGCTCTGTGCTGCATCTTGGTGGAATGAGTCTCTGGCTGAATGTACTCCTGTGCCCACCCAGTACATTATGTAGTGGATGGGAGACATTGACCAAGATGGCATGCAACTTAGACAGCATCCTCTTTTCAGACACCACCGTGAGAGAGTCCAGTTCCATCCCCACAACATCACTGGCCTTACGAATGAGTTTGTTGATTCTGTTGGTGTCTGCTACCCTCAGCCTGCTGCCCCAGCACTGCTGATCACTCTGTCGGACACACAGTGTTGCAAGCACACGTACTGTGGTCTGCCAGTCAGGTAATCAAGAATCCATGACACCAGGGAAGCATCCACCTGCATCGCTGTCAGCTTCTCCCCCAGCAGAGCAGGGTGGATGGTGTTGAACGCACTGGAGAAGTCAAAAAACATGACCCTCACAGTGCTCGCTGGCTTGTCCAGGTGGGCGTAGACACGGTTCAGCAGGTAGACAATGGCATCCTCAACTCCTAGTCGAGGCTGGTAGGTGAACTGCAGGGGATCTAAGTGTGGCCTAACCATAGGCCGGAGAAGCTCCAGAACAAGTCTTGCCAGGGTCTTCATGATGTGGGAGGTCAATGCCACCGGTCTGTAGTCATTGAGGCCGCTGGGGCGCGGCGTCTTCGGCACAGGGACAAGGCAGGACGTCTTCCACAGTACAGGAACCCTCAGAAGCCTCAGGCTCAGGTTGAATACATGGCGAAGTACTCCACATAGCTGAGGGGCACAGGCTTTGAGCACCCTGGTACTGACACCATCCGGTCCTGCAGCCTTGCTTGGGTTGAGACGTTTCAGCTGTCTTCTCACCTGTTCAGCTGTGAAGCCCACCGTGGTGGTTTCGTGTGGGGGAGGGGTATAGTCATGAGAGCAGGGTGGGGGACTGTGAGGAGGGGTAGGAGGGGAGAGTGGAATATGTGTTGGTTGGGGGCCGACAACAGATGGCTCATGTGGGGGATGGGCAGGGGTCACAATGTCAAATCTGTTACAGAACAGGTTAAGTTTGTTAGCTCTGTCCGCACTGCCTTCAGTTCCTCTGTTGCTAGTTTGCCGAAACCCAGTGATGGTCCTCATCCCCCTCCAGACCTCTCTCACTTTGTTCTGCTGGAGTTTCCACTCAAGCTTCCTCCTGTACCTGTCTTTAGCCTCCCTAATGTGATAAATATCTCTAATGTGATATAAAATATCACATTAGAGATATTTAATAGACTCATAGTTAGGCACATGGGTGAAAGGAAAATTGAAGACTATGTGGGAGGAAAGGGTTAGAGTGATCTTGGAGTAGGTTTAAAGGGTTGGCATAACATTGTGGGACGAAGGGCCTGTACTGTACTATTTTGTGCTGTTTGTTCATCCTTAGCAATTTTACTGGCATACAGATATCTCTCCGACTTCATGGTCTCTGTTCAGTACTTGTAATATCTTAGAGCAGAGGTTTCCAGGGTTTTTATGCCATTAAGCAAGGGGTCCAAGGATCCCAGGTCGGGAACCCCTACTGAATAATCATGAAGACATAGAGCTATAAAGCACATTCTGGTGAGTCTTCTATATACACATGTGGGCTTCACATTCTGACCCTCCTTTCCACCTGTGCTGTTACCTTCAGGAATCTTTAGACATGGTCCCTTTGTTCCTTAATAGTCCCCAGCAACTTCTTATTAATTGTGTACGTCCCATCCTTTTTAGGCCTCCAAACAACATCGCACATCTCAGGATTAAATTCCGCTTCTGTGCCCAATTTAAAAGCTGATCCATACCATTCTGTAGCCAAAGGCTACCTTTCTCACCACCAATTTTCATGTAATCTACAAAATTACTAGTCATACCTCCTACATTAACCCTATTCCACAGAATTTTTTACCCCAATAAACTTTCTATCACTGGTGTTAGACTAGCAGGCCTATTAGTGTCTGGTTTATACATTAGAGGAAAGAAGAATCAGGATACATGTTAAATGGTCTGCTGACTTGCTGTCAGTCATTTCATACAAAAGCTCATGATCTATCCCCATGTGTTTTGCAGATGGAAAGGATAAATCACCCAATGAATATAATAGGCAAATCATGAAAGCATCAGTGTTCCTGCAGTAAACATGGGGATTGATCATGCACCTAACCTTTACAGCCTGGAAGGAATTATGCAAAAACAAAACAAAACTGTAGATGCTGGAAATCCAAAATAAGAACGATAAAGTCTGGAGTCGGTAGCTCTGGCAAATATGTGAAGGGAAAACGTGAATTAACATTACAGGTTAATGAATATTCACAAGAATTCAAAGAAAGTTTAAAGTTCTCCTGGAAGGAAACAGAACATTAAAGGTACCAATGAATAGACTTAAAAAAAAAGATCTCCGTTTAATTACATAAACTGTACTTCCAACCCTGATGAGGGGTCTTGATGAGTACATGAACTGTACTCTTTTCCATAGATGCTGCCCGGCCTGTTGAGTTCCTGCAGCATTGTGTGCGTGTTGTTCAGTAAACTAACTTTGGTAGCTTCAACCTTCTACATATGTGCATTCATTTGATTTTACTTTTCAACATCTTATCAAAAACATTCTACAACTTGTAATTTCTTAATGATTTCATTACCCATCCTAGTTTAGTATATTTGACAAATTAATGGTGAACTTTTGGAACCAAGTTAGTAATGTAAATTTATAATAATACTAGCCCTTGAGTATTTATTTATTGAGATACAGTGGGGAATAGGCCCTTCTGGCCTTTCGAGCCACGCCGGCTGGCAATCCCCCAATTTAATCATAGCCTAATCACAGGATAATGTACAATACCCAATTAACCTGCCAACCAGTATGTCTTTAGAGTGTGGAAAGAAATCGGAGCACCCACACAAAGCCCACGCAGTCATGGGGAGAATGAACAGACTCCTTACAGCCAACAGCGAGAATTGAAACCAGGTCACTGGTACTGTAAAGTGTTGTGCTACCCATGACACTACCATGCCCCCCCAGGTATCTAAATAGGGTATCCTATTTAGTTTTTCATCCCATCCTAAACCCTGCCTAGTATCTCCTGTTGTCTACTCCATGGGCAATTTCTTATCAGTATCCACCTGTTTGAGCTTAACTGATATCCCTTCAAGTTGAACTTAGTCAATTTTTTTTGAAAGCTCAGTTACATAGTGGGTTTTCTACATCATTATTGAACTGTCGGTACCTTTATGAAGTTGAATTGATAGGCTCGTGCATTCTGAAGTTTGAGGATTATTTTTATCAAGGATAAAAATAATCTTCAAAAGACTCTTGTTGATAAATTCAATTTTTAATGGATTGAATTAAAATTAATAGTTTGGTTGTGGTAACTCTCTTCATATGAACATTAGCCAGATTCCATTCTACTCGCACAACCTACGTGCATATGACAGTAAATTTGACTATGACTTTGACTTTAATGATTGACATTTTCACTCAAAGCTCTCCACTAATTTCCTCTGAGTACAGGTATAAATCCATCCATGCGGGGTAATTTTATCTGGACTTATCCAGAGTATAAGGGATCTGGATCTAGCCAGCAATAACTTTCAGTGGATGATGTTGTACTACCTAAACTTTTGCAAATCACTCTTGTTTAATCTGACTCTATCAGTGTTTTGTGGAAGACAGAAAATAATTAACACACTTGTCAATGCTCCTCATGATTCTGAATTACTACTGCTCCACATTAACTGGCTATGCTTCCCTCCACAATTCTGTGTTTCTCTCAGTATTGGAACATGACACTACAGCATCAATAGAAAGTGAATCTTTCAGCTGCTACAATGCCTTGTCATGCTTGTCTTCCCTCTGCAATTTTGCAGCCTTCACATTAGTTCTTACTGTGGTTCTATGATAATGATGAGACTGGACATAAAGCGTGAACTGTGCATTCCTCATTTCAATATTTCTCCTTACACCAAGTCAAAACAAGCAGGGTTCTGTTCATTGGATTTGCATTCTCTGTTAGCTATCAACCACTAGAATATTTCTTCCCAACTTTTAGTTGAAAGTTATTGAATCTTACAGTATGAAAGTAGGCTATTCATCCCAATGCTCAAACTGACCAGTGGCCTCCCATCCATATTAATCCCATTGCCCAGCACTTGGTCCGTGGCCCTCTGCACTGAAGTGATTTAAGTGGTTTTCTGGACATTTTTTATATTCACAGTGACTCAGCGTCCACTATTCTTCCAGGTTGTATATTTCAAGTCCTTTCTACCCTCTGGATAAAGAAGGACGTAAACCTTCATTATCCCTCTAAATCTTTGCCCCCCCCCTCCCCCCACTCTAAATCTATCTATGTCTTCTTGTTTTATTCATTTTTGGTAAGAGGAAAGGCTTCCTTTAGTGTACCATATCTATATCCCTCATAGATTTATATACATCAATCATGTCCCCTCCTGGGAGAACGGACCCAGCTTTTCCGGTCTCTCCGCATAACTGAACTGTGCCTTCCAAGGCAATATCACTGTGCATCTCCACTGCGCCCTTTCTGATGCTTTTACATCCTTTCTATGCCTTGGTGACCAGAACTCTCACAGTACTCCAGCTGAGGTTCATATGAAGAAAGTTACCACAACTGACCAATTTCACAAAATTGAAGCATAATCTCCCTATTTCTGTATTCAGCACCCCGACTGATGAATGCCAAAATCCCATGTGCCTACCATAGTGGCTAGCACAATCCTTCACAGTGCAGGTGACCTGGGTTCAATTCCCATCCACTGCCTGCAAGGAGTTTGTACGTTCTCCCCGTGACCACATGGCTTTCCTCTGGGTAATCCAGCTTCCTCCCACAGTCCAGTTGGTAGGTTAATTTGTCATTGTAAATTGTCCTAGGGTTAAATTAAGGGATTGCTGGTAGCTGGCTTGAAGGACTGGAAGGGCCTACTCCATGCCAAATCTCTATGAGTAAATAAATATCTGCTTACATTGCCACTTTCAGGGATATATGGACACCAAAGACCCTATGTTCCTCAATACCCCCTAAAACCATGTTATTGATGGTGGATGTTCTCTGGCTTCATTCTCTCTGCTGTCCACTGTGCCACTCACATTTAGGGCAGCAATGAAGGTCCTCCATCTCTGGCTTCCTTCATTATGTCAGTAGCTCACTTTTCACTACCGTCTGTCATGCAAGTGGAGTCTCAGGGATACTGTCACACTCAGATGCAGAAGGATTCTTCATCACTGTTTCCATAACAGTTTTGTTTTACCAGTCAGGGTTGTTAGCCTTGAGCCAAACCCCTGAATCTGGAGTACTAGTTGACCACTCTTGGTCTGGCCTCTACCCTTTGACCTGTTTGGCATGGGTGACCCTACCATAAGCCAAAACATAAGGCCTGGACTCTAACCAACTTTGCTCTCCAGGTCATCGAGGCATGCGAGCCTCCAAGCCTTACAAGGTTGTGGTCCTCTTGGAGGTCTGGCTTCATTAGTGCTTCTAAAATGCATGACCTCATATTTATCTGGATTAAAATCCATCTCCCATTTCTCAGCCCAATTTCCTAACATATCGATACCTCTCTCCACCTAAGACTAACTCTGTGAGGGTAGCTGGTGGAGTTAATTATTTTCTCCATGATTCCTTGATTCCATTAATGCAGTGAATACCTCATCTTAAACATCATTGTTGGTAGTGGAGGGTGGTTGGATGGAGTGTTTGACAGGACAGGGTCACCATTCATATCTTTTGACTGAACTAACCATATAGTTGCCATGGATACAGGAGCAGGTGAGAGGTTGAGAACTTTACATTGATTCCCCACTATCTGCTAATCGCACTAATGGTGCTGATGTGGAGCTTACTTGTGCCTCACTAACCGTCTGGATGTTCTGGTTTCCTTCTTCATCTCAGAAACGTGCAAGGTGGTAGCAATAAGCAACAAACTGATGGAGGAGCTTAAGTCAGGCAGCATCTGCGGGTGGGAAATACTTACCGATGTTCCCGGTTAAAACCCTGCATCTAGGGAGTAGAGAGGAATGATAGCCAGTATAAAGAGGAGAAGGGAAGTGGTGAGAAAGGAGTCCAAGGTGATGAGTGGACTGAGAAAGAGTGTAGCGTAGTGTAGCGGCTAGTGTAATGTTTTACAGCACCACTGACCCAGGTTCAATTCCCGCTGCCGTCTGTAAAATTTCCAACCACGTGGGTTTCTTCGGGGTATACAGTTTCTTTCCACATTCTAAAGACACACAGGTTACAGTTAGGAGGTTGTATGCTGCTATGCTGGCATCGGAAACATGCCAAAACTTGCGGGCTGCCCCCAGCACATCCTCAGACTAGGTTGATCATTGACATAAATGACACATTTCACTGTATGTTTCAATGTTTCGACATGCGTGTGACAAATAAAACTAATCTCAATCTTAATTTTAATCTTAGATAAAGTCTGGGTCTTGCTACATGTGGGCATACATTGATAATTGATCAGAGAAATTCTGAACAGTGTTGAATGCTACGGATTCACCTACAAATACGCAGCATTTTTGCCTTTACAGTAGGGGCAAGGTTTTAAAGAAACAGTAGAAAATCAGTGGACCTGGAGTGTTGTCCTGAACTATTCGTGTCGCAATGTGTGAAATGACTGACCTTTATCAATGGCAACGATGCCAGAAATAGCTTGGGAGTTCTCGTTCACAATGATTTCAATTTTACCAGGCCACCTTATATTCACATTTTGTAACACACAATATGCTGGAAGAACTCAGCAAGCCTGACCAAGGGTCTCAGTCCAAGATGTCAACTGTTTATCCCCTTCCATAGATGCTGCCTGAGCTGCTGAGTTCCTCTGGATTTCCAGCATCTGCAGACTTTCTTGTGTTTATGTCAACTGCTGTCCTGCTGTCAACTATTACTTTACAATTCAGGTATTATCAGTGTGTGAATTCCATTGACAATGCCTTCCATCACCTTTTGGATTGAAGGAGTATCTTTTGAGGGTGTGGGCAGCTGCAGGACACACCAGGGCAAATTACCACCTCCTTTTTCAGACAGGTGCAGGAAGAGCTCAGCTAGAAGGATGGCTCGTTCTGCAAGGCTTCCGCACTACCACTGGATTTTTGTCAAGAGCTGTAGACTTCACTGTGTGCAGTGCATTCCGCCATTTCTTGATACCACATGGGGTGAATTGAACTGGATGAAGACTAGCAGCTGTGAGAGGGGGACTGTAATGGATCATCTAGTCAGTAAAATCTTCATGAGATTGTGCAATAGGCCTCACGTTCACGTGGTCTTTTCTTTAATGATGAGTCTGGAAACGTTTGCAATTCCTTGCATTCTTCAATGACAATGCTGCTTCCTTTTTCCTTATTTATGTTCCATTTATGGTCAGCAGCTGCATTCCTTTCGCTGTCTCCAGGCTTAGCAGAAGTCCCAGCGCTGCCCCTCTCAGTGGACACTTTGGCTTAAGTTGATCCTTTGATTATCCTGAAGTCGATGAACACTGACTGGATTGCTTCACAATTTAAAACAGCTGAACTTAATTTTCTGTGGACATGTCTACAAAGAAGCACTCTGCTGGTTTCTGAACACTGTAGGCATCCGGTGAGCTTCCCACAGAAGAGGCCATGATCACAAGGGCATCAGAAACTACATATGGTTAATGTGTCCCCAGTTGGCACCACAATTAGCTTTGTTTTGGTTTTGTCTTTTTAATAAAATAAATGCCTTTCTTTCCCTATGTCCTTTTATATAGCATTGGACAACAAAGCTTTTACTTCCTGAAAACTTTTGGATGTATCTCAAGGATTTTGGACTGCTGATTATGAAAATCAGCATGAAGTTTTCCTATTGCGCACCATTTTCTTTGAAATTACCAATATTTGTTATTTCAATTCATAATTCAAGTCAATTAAAATGTTGCCCACAACCTAAGCTGAAAAATTTTCTATCTTGTCAAGGTTTGCCTGGGCCTGTTTAGTCAGGGCAGAAGCTGCAAGGCAGGACAGGTTTTAGAAAGGTTATAAAAGCATGACACACACACCATTCAATGCATTGCATTTATGTGTGTAGTGGTTTGCAATCATGTTGATGTGCATGCTCTGTGTGCATAGCATATTGTGGCAAAGTAATTGTATTTTCTGGAGTATTTGTCACACCAATGTTGCAACAGTCACAATACTTTCTGTTATACTTGTGGCAAGTATACACTTAAATCTCAAAGATGGAGCATGACTCTTCTTTTCAAGAAAGCCCACGAGTTCTACTTTGGGTGTAAAATTGGCAACCAAGACAAAGCCTGGGCTCCTCACACTTGTTGCACAACATGTGTTGTCGATCTTAGAGCTTGCCTCAGAGGTACTCAGAAGCCAATGTCGTTCACTGTCCCGATAACATGAACCAGAATCAGAATCAGGTTTAATATCACCTGATTTGTGAACTTTGCAGCAGAAAGATCATGTGACAGACTGCTGCTTCTGTCTGACCAGTGTGTCTGGTTTCTCTGCTAAAAAACAAGAAATCCTTTGAATACCCCAATCTCCCTTCAGCCATGAGACCTGTGCCCCATAACAATTATTTTCCAGTACTGAAGCCACCAGAGGTATGGAATCTAGAGGAAGCAGATGAAGCAGATGATGCACGAGCCAGGAATGGGAAACAACACTGATACTTATACAGATGTTGAACCCTTTATCTCGAGTGAGACACATCTGAGTTAAATGACCTGGTCAGAGACTTGGGTTTATCAAAGGCAAAAGTAGAATTACTGGGTTCAAGAATGGAAGGATGGAATCTGCTGTCATCATGCATAAAAATTTCCATCTTTCGCAGCTACCAAGAAGATTTGTTGCAATTCTTTTGTCATGTTGATAATCTGTCTTTGTGCTCTGACATTAATGGGCTTCCGACTGCTTGTGATTGCCAGCATGACCCACAACAATGGCGTTTTAATCGATTCTTCAGTGTTAAGCCTGAAGGCTGTGTTGCTACACAATGACAATGTCCACCCTTCAATACCAATCAGCTGTGCAGTACACGTGAAGAAAACTACCGTAATTTGGAAGTCTTGTAGAAACACATCCAGTACAGTAACTACAATTGGAACATCTGTGGTGATCTGAATGCAGATGCATGGCTATTAGGATGCAGCTTGAATACACCAAGTACATTTACGAATGGGACAGCTGAGAATTTAGAATTTAGAACCTAGGACCAGAATTAGGCCATTTAGTCTATTGAGTCTGCTCTGCAAATTTAGACATCTCTCCGACAAATCTTGGCGCTGTCAGTGACGTGCATGGTGAAAGGTTTAATCAGGGTAATGTAGTCATGGAGAAATGGCAATTGGAATCCATCAATGCTGGCTGATTATTGTGGGACACTTAAGCAAGAAGCCCCAGGCACTGAGTACAAACAAAAATCATCAACAAAACATTTTTAGCTTAGTTGAACTATGGCAAAGCATCAGTTCCATTATGCAATTAAACACATTATATTCAATAAAAGTTAATTTCTTACTTCTCCAAATTCCTACATGATACAGGTAGTCTAAAATTATATTTGTGTTCATCTTCAAGTTGTCTATCATAAGCAAAAACAAAAATTCTGAGGAAGTAACGCTTTCAAAAAAGGTTGGCTGTGCAATGTAATTTATACTTTTTAAGAGGTTCATGCATGGGTTGTGTGTGTCAAGTGATACAGTGAGGAAGGGATGTGGTTGCTAACCAGCCCAACATATAACACCTTTTTTAACTGATTCCTGTTTGAAAGTTTTCACTCAGCTCCCAGGTGTTGGGGAACTCAGCCAGCCAGCATCTTCTGCCTCCTTCCATTTCGATCCCGATAAAGGGTTTCAGCACGAAACGTTGATGGTGTAGTTATCTTCACAGATGTTACCTGATTTCCTGAGTTCCTCCAGCATTTTGTGTGTGTTGCTCAAGATTTAAAACATCTGCAGAATCTCTTGTATTCATCATATGTTGTTAGCAATAAGATTCTGTTTTCAATTTTAAAATTAGCATAACCTCCTTTAACTGAGCACCGCCTCTTACCAGAACAGAGGTAACTGCATTTCTCTTGAGCCCTTGTTTTCTTCTCTCCCCTTTCAGCTGATTAATATTTAACTACACAACCTTACAATAGACAGGGATTGTCATTAAACCCGTTATATTAGAGCAATCCAAAACTAAATCCACTCAGGTATATTCCTCTGTTCCCAATGTTTATCTAATTTACTGATAAAAGATATAATGGTGTGTGTCTCTTTCTCTCCCTGTGGCAAAGCATTCATGCTCTAATAACACTTCATGCAAAGCAATGTCTTTGAGCCTTTCTCCTCATTTTCTCTGTGGTAATTTTAAATTAATGAGCATTCATCACTGACTCCACAGCCAAAGGAAATTATCCTATGACTCTATTGTAAATGTTCAATTTTAAAAAAAAAACTCTATTAAATCTGCTCTTAACCTTCTCTGTTCCAGTTAAAATAGTTCCAAGATCTCAAAAGCCTCTTGTAATGATAGTTTTTGTTCCTGCATTATCTGAGTAAGGTTTTGTTGTGTACTTTGCATGGCTTAATCTCCAATGAATTAGAAACAGGAATAAGCCACTTGACCCCCCCACCCCCAGCCCCTCAAACCTGATCAACCATTTAATAAGATCATGGTTGATCTGTTTGTAATCTCAATTTGACAACTCCGCAGTCCCATCTATCACTATAATCTTTCACCCATTTATTTTCCAGAACTTCTCTGTTCCATTTTTATTCATTACTTTTCCATTCGGGCTAAAGGCCCTGTTTTCTGAGCAGTATGACTGACTTACCCAGCTCTGCCTTAAAAATATAGCTGAACTTTGAGTTATGGCAGTGATACATTCCTGGAAAAACTTCATGTAAATTGAAAGCATGTAACTCAAGGCATATTACAGTAATTCTACTGGACACAGGGGGAAAGGAAATTGCTGCCAAGATCTTCATCATGATAGAAAAATATCTAAAGACAAAAGAATGGAATTAATTATTAGCACCATAACTCCCAAGTTATGGCTTGATGAATTTTATCTAAGAGGCAACTGAGCCTTAAAGAAAGAAGTGAACCTTTACTGCTTTGCTTTCCTGCTCATTTCCTTCAAACATGAACCAAGTCAACCTAACCTACTCTTAATGTTGAGACTTTTTCCACGATGGGGACAAAGTTCACAGCCCCTTCTCTCGGACGTGGAGCCTTACAGATGGATCTTGTATGGCTGTAGCAGCGAAGGCTGATTTAGTTGAATCTGTCTCATCATCTTCCTCTTCCTCAATATCAAAGACAAAATCAATTTTATTATCAAAGTACGATTGTTTCATCATATAGTATGAGATTCATTTTCTTGCAGGCATATACAAGAAAATAAAGAAATACAACAGAATTACAATGTTGTGCGGACCATGTAACCTACTCTAGAGATTGTCTAGAATTTCCCAAGCGCATAGCCCTCTATTTTAATGGGAAAAAACTATACATAAAGACTAACAAACAATCATTGTGCAAAAGAGGACCAATTATGCAAACAAAAATATAAGTAAATAAATAAATACGAAGAACATGGGTTATAGAGAACTTGAAAGTGAACCTGTAGGTTGTGGGATCAGTTCAGAGTTGTGGTGAGTGAAGTTATGCTCTCCGGTTCAGAGTAGTAACTGTTCCTGAAGCTAGTACCACAGGACCTAAGGTTTCCGTATCACCTGTATTATTTCTGGGTGCATTAACATCGCATAATTTCTTTGCTGTTTTTGGTTGGAGGGAGTTGATGAGCTCGAGCACCTCTCCATTCTTGATCCCTTCAAAGTTCACACTTCCCCATTTTGCAATGAAAGGGGCTTCATTGTCAACAGTGGGGAAGCTGCAGGAGCCCTGCTTCTTCACATTGTAGCCCTTATATTTAAGAAAGTTCTAAAAACTCTAGCTTTGAGTTGCTAGCACATTGATGTCAGCAGATCCCACTTTGCCTGGCAATTTCACATCTCACAGACTTAGCACTGAACACATCACACAGCCAACCCCTGCAGGCAGGGAATGGCTTGGCATCACTACTTACTCCTTCACTTTCGGGCATGTGTCATTGACTCAAAATTAAGGTGCTTCTCAAGCTTATCTAAATGAGGAATTCTTGTCATCAACTGTGCTTTCAAACTCACTAGAGTTGTTCTCACACAGTTGCTAATTTTTTTGCTCACTCATTTTAATTGTATTCAGTTGATTCATTTAAATTATATTTGTGTACAATCATCACAGCACCATTGCCTTCTCTTAACTTGTCAAGGATTTATATTCTGGATCTTGGGAAGAGACATACATGGTCTTTGGGCACATCATTCCAAACTTTTTCAGTGCCTGAATGGAAGTTGAAAACCAACTGGGATTTTGGTGCCCTGATGCGTGCTGTATTAACATAAAGTAGAATATTATGCTACTTGGAATATTGGTCATGTTACATAAAGCAAAAATACATTAGTCAGTATAACTTAAAGCCATATAACCACAGGTCTGAATGTATTTAAAGACTCTGCTTCTCTTATCCTGAGGATGCAAGATCCAAAGAATCACAACTCTCCAAGAGAAAATAAATTAAACCTCGTTTCTGTGTTCAGTGAATGATGTTTCACTGTCAAAAAGTGACCCCCTAATTCAGATTCTCCTGAAAGAGGAAACACCCTTTCCACATTCATCCTGCCAAGAACACTTAGGATTTTATATTTTAATTGTTACATATCAGTACTCTAAACTTAAAGGTCAATCCATTCATTTCTAGACATTGGTCTAGTAAACCTCCTCTGAATGACCTCCAGTGCATTAATATCTTTGCTGAAATAAGGAGACTGATGCTAAACGTTACAGAATGGGTATATGGGCTTTTGAAAGGGTCTTGACTGAAGGGAATGAGTTATGGGCAAACTTGGGTTCTTTTCTCAGAATGTTGGAGACTGAAGGGAGACATAACAGAAGGATATAAAATTATGAGGGACATAGACAGGATGGGCATTCAGAATTTTCTACCCAGAATAGAAATATCAAATAGTAGAGACCATGCATTTAAGGTGAGAGGGGTTAAACTTAAAGGAGGTATGCAGGGCAAGTGGTTTAAATGGAGAGGTTGTTGCCTGGGATTGTAGAAGCTCATATGAGAGGTAGCATTTAAGAGATAGTAGTGTTAGATAGGTACATGAATACACAGGATATGGAGAGATATGCGTCATGGAGAGGCAGGAGAGATTTGGTGTAATCTGGCATCCAGTTTGATGCGGACATGGTGGGATGAAAATACTGCTCCTGTGCTGCTCTGTTCTATGTGGTGTCTGGGTGTGGTCCCATTAGTATCATCCATAATTTTAAAAAACCTCCCTATTTTTGTGTTTAATTCCCCTCTCAATGAACCTTAGCTTTACTAATTACTTGCTGTACTTGCACACTAACATTTTGCAAATCACGGTCCAGGACACCCAGATACAGTCTGCAGCAGGAAGCTTTCTCCTCTATTACCAGTTATATAAGATTCTTCTTTCATATTTTTCTCGCAGATTTCTCTATGTTATGCTGGATTTGCCACTCCTTTGCCCGTTTGACAAGTCTTTCTAAATCCTTTCATGAAACTTTAGTTCCATTGTGTGCAGTTTTGGTCCCCTAATCTGAGGAAAGACATTCTTGCCATAGAGGGAGTACAAAGAAGGTTCACCAGATTGATTCCTGGGATGGCAGGACTTTCATATGATAAAAGACTGGATCGACTAGGCTTATACTCGTTGGAATTTAGAAGATTGAGGGGGAGATCTTATTGAAACATATAAAATCCTAAAGGGATTGGACAGGCTAGATGTGGGAAGATTGTTTCCGATGTTGGGAAGTCCAGAATGAGGGGTCACAGTTTGAGGATAAAGGGGAAGCCTTTTAGGACCGAGATGAGGAAAAACTTCTTCACACAGAGAGTGGTGAATCTGTGGAATTCTCTGCCACAGGAAACAGTTGAGGCCAGTTCATTGGCTATATTTAAGAGGGAGTTAGATATGGCCCTTGTAGCTAAAGGGATCAGAGGGTATGGAGGGAAGGCAGGTACAGGGTTCTGAGTTGGATGATCAGCCATAATCATACTGAATGGCGGTGCAGGCTCGAAGGGCTGAATGGCCTACTCCTGCACCTATTTTCTATGTTTCTATGTTTCTGTGTTTCTCTGCATGCCCAGATCTATCTGTAAACCGCAAAGTTCAGATCAAAGAAGTAACATTTTTATTCCTACAATCTCATCAATTTTTAAAAATTTTGTATTTGTTTTATGATTTTACATTCCTACACTCATATTTTCCAAATATTTTGGGCTAGGACTTGCTGCTGATGGCAAGCAGCCCATACTCAATGCTCATCCACAAGGTAAGTATGAACCTACCTTTTCTACATCTGCTGCTGTGAACCTGCTGCCAAATAAACACAGCCTTGATATTCAGAAACATTCAAAATTCAACAACTATTCAAATTCAACAAAGAATTCAGAATTAATAAAATGTAAAAAGAAAACACTTTAAATAATTCAACAACATTGAAGCAAGTTCAATTAATTAAAAATGATGTAAATGATCTCATATTAATTCCCCTCCATCGCAAGTTCAACAGGAATATTCCTCAGTGGAACTGAAAAGGAATTGCAGCAAGTTAACCTCCATTACCAGGATCCATGAGGAGTACAACTTCAACATGCAGTTGGAACTTGACTGTTGCAAAACAGCCTCAGTGTCCAGGATTTCGACGTCTGCACAGGAACTGCAAACTGCATATCAGAGGTTTAGCGCAGAATTAACAAAATTTACCAGCAAAATGGCTTCTGTGTCTTTACATGATTTAGTGAGCATTATGCATGCAGTTCCATTTTTAGACATCCCTTCCAGAGTGCATTACCTCAGATGTTTCCATGTTAAATTACATCCCTTCATGCAAAAGGTACAAAAGCTTGAAAGCACTCACATCAGGCTCAAGGACAACTTTACTTAGAACTTTTATCCCATTGTTATAAGACTATTGAATGCATTTCTTGTATTTAAAGATGAACTCTTGTCTTCATAGTCTACCTTGTTATGGCCCTTGCACCTTATTATACCTGCACTGCACATTCTCTGTAACTGTAACCATAATGCTACATTCTGCATTCTGTTAGTGTTTTTCCCATGTACCGCCTCAAAGAATTGATGTTTTGAAATGACTTGCATAAATGGCTTGCAAAATAAAGATTTTCAGCTTCTTGGTATATGTGACAATAACAAACCAAAGCCAATACACTTGTCACCAGTCTGCCTAATCTGCTAAATTCCCTGTTACTCGGAGGCCCTTCCGGGTTTACCAAATCTCCCAGACAGACAGCACATGCCATCACAGTCAGCAGTCTAAAACTCATACAAGTCACTCCATGACACAGATATCCTGCCACATATTGCTACTATTCCACGTTGATCATTTGGCCTGCTTCCTAATTTTGTCAGTATTGAATATAATCCTCTTCCATCATGCTAAATCAAAGATCACAATGCACGTAATCTGGTCCAATATGCCAAAAACAATATGGAAGACCCAAATGGAGAAAAGAACAAGAAAATAATGTTCATGATAAATAGCAATGATACATAATATTGATAGGACACTTAACTTTTAATATAATATTTTCACAGGGTTATCAGCAAAAACAATATATGGGTTACAATAAAGTAATGTTATATATTGTCAGTCCTTTTTCTTACAATAATTAACTGTACGCATCTGCAGCCTAAAAGACTTGTAGCAAGATGGTGGAAATACAAATAAGTGCTGCAAGATTAGAAGGGAAATGGATCAGGAGGAACTTTTTCAATGCCTTGCAAGGAGGACTGTAAATCAAATGATGTAAAATAAGCCCTCTTGATCTTGCTTAATTGTTAAAATGGCAGAGGCAGCAACTGCAGGTGGGAGGTGTTTTTAACACCTTTTTGTTATTTCCTGGTTGGGGTACAAATGACATATGTACTGCATATCAGGCTGTGTCATCAATATGCATCAGACAAAGGCAATCTTTTTTCGGTAAGAGGTAATAAGCATTCAGTCTTACAAAGCTAAGGGCAAACATTTTACTCACTATTGCTACCTGCAATAAACTCTTCTGTACTAAAACAATTGAAACTGTAATAAGTTACAGTGAAATAAATGTTTGTTTCACTTCCAAGCTGGTTGCAATATTGCATTTGGATGCAAATTTTACTTTTTAAAAATGATTGAAACATGCAAGGTCGTCTGTCACATTCTGAAACAAACTGGGTAATTATGGAGCAGCAGATTGCAGTTTCCATTTCTTGAAGGTAATGTTTGGAGGAAAGAATTATTGATGGGCAAAATCAGAGAAACAAATTTACATTCTTACTTGTTTTTTTGCATTGTAGAGAAAAGCATTTTGAAAATTGTCAGTTAAAATGAGCAATAACAATCAATTGCAATGACACTGTGAATTTAGTAACCTTTGATTCTTCCGAACTGGAGCAAATTATTGGAATTGTGCATGGCCAATGGCAACAATTTCTTTAATGAACAGTCGACTGCTGTTGCATTTTTGACTAAATTTCCAAAATAAATATCATAGTAACTAACTATTGTGATTTTTTGCAAGTAGAAGAATTTTTGAGAATTACAAGCTCACAACCACCCAAGAGACTTTTGAAGTGCTCTGGAAGTGCAGTTGACTGCTAGAAGATAGTAAACAGAGTCTACCATCTGTTTGAGTACAAAATCCTGCAAACAATGATCCAACAATCATTAAATAATTATTTTTGATACTATCAGGTGAGAGACAAATATTTCATAAGACTTTGGTGTTTGAAATAATACCCTGGGATTTTTTTTAAAGGAGAATTTGAAAGAATACAAACAATATGGTGATCACCTCATCGGGATGTTATGCTGAAGTCTCTTAAGCCCCTAACCTCTGAGGCGAAAGCGCTACTGCTGATCCATAAATGACACTTGGTAGTAAAGTACTAGGCGGCAAATGACCCACATTCTATAGAATCCCATAATCTTGTTTGACAGCAATTCATTGCTTTCAAAAATGTACAACAGAATTTACTACAAACTCCTTGCTGGAAAGGACAGCACTACGACTGGAGCAATACTTTCATCAGGTGGCTGATTCATCGTATCATAGAGACATGGCATGGAAGTCGGCCATTTAGCCCACCACAGCCAATGGCATCTATCCACTTCAATCCCTTCTTCTGGTATTTGTTCCATTGTCTCCTATGCTTAGGCAACTCAATTGCTCATCTCAACATTTCTTCAACTCTGGCTTTCACCATTCTCTCTGGCAGTGCATTTCAGGCCCTCAACATTTTCTTTGTGCAAATGTGCCTCTTATACTTCCTCTAAACCTTCTATCACTTACCCTAAATCAATGTCAGGTTTCTGCTAGACTCCTTGATGTAGCTCATTGTTTCCCATGCTGCATCAGCCCATACAGTTTCCCTGATGTGACAATGCAGAATTTCCATAGCTCCTTTCTCCCACAGATGTTGTTCAACCCATTGAGATCCCCCGGCTAATTGGGTGTTGCTCCAGATTCTAGCAGACACAGTCTCTTGTGTCCTCAATTTCCCTGGTCAGTTTCGGTTCTAAAAAGCCTGCCAGCACCTAGTCTTGATGATTGGCATCTTACTTTTGAAGTTGCCGTGCCACTTGAACACCACTAAAACGCAGGGATTAATCAGACAATCCCAGTCTCTGCACCTGATTCGGGGACCATCAGATCTAGCTCAACATTCTTCCTTATACATTCTGTTGAAAACTTAGAGCATGTTTGCTAATTTTTCACTTAGGCTTGAAAGAAGACCAGTCCCACATCACTATTACATTGTACAATGTAATTTTCCACATTGTATTGTCCAAATGGCTCCATCTCAGTCACATATCCCATAATCTCTACTCCCAATTCTGTGAAGGGGAGAATATGTCATAGGGTTCAGAGAAGCCAACATTTGAGTCATTAAGGTTAGAAACAGGCACTTCAGCCCACCATATCGATGCTAACCATCAAGTACCTATGCATTAATTCCATCCGCCTGCATTTGATCATCTTTGCCTTGGCGATTCAAATGGTTATTCAGATATTTCATAAATATCATGAGAGTACCACCATTTGTCACCATCTCCGGCAGGATATTGTAGATTCTAACTATCCTCTAGAGAAAAAAGGTCTTCTTCAATTCTCCTCTTATCCCTCATCTTAAATATATGCTCTTGTATCTTAGACATCTCTGCCTTCGGAAAGGGTTTCCTACTATTTACCCCATGTAGGCCTCTGAAAGCCTCTATTGTTTGTCGCATGTTTTAATTTGGATGAGAAGGAGACATAATCAGCAAATTTGTGGATGACACCTAAATTCAAAGGTTCAAAGGTTCAATTTAATGTCAGAGAAATGTATACAATATACATCCTGAAATGCTTTTTCTTCGTAAAACATCCATGAGAACAGAGGTGTGCCCCAAAGATTGAACGACAATTAAATGTTAGAACCCCAAAGTCTCCCCTCCCCAGCTCCACTCCCTCCCGCACGTAAGCAACAATTCCCACCCCCACCTCACTGGCAAAAAAAAGCATCAGCACCTGCTACCAAGCACTCAAGCGTGAGCAAAACAATAGCAAAGACACAGACTTGCAGTTACCCCAAAGACTTCGCGTTTCACCCGGTATTTGACATACCACAGGCTCTCTCTCTCTCTCTCTCTCCCTAATAAGGGAAAAAGAGCTGTCTCTGTTTTCCCTGTGAGCGGGGAGACATAACAAACAACTGGCTGGTTTACGATGTTAAAAGTCCGTTACATTGCTTTTTTCAAGCAATGTGCCCAAAGATCTCAAAGATCTTGGGTTTCCAGGCACACAACCATAGATATTTCAACTTCCCCAATGACATACGGGTCTCCTGCTGTGACACCGACCCTCGAACCGCCTGTCTCCAGACCCCAGAGATCCTATGCTTCCAAATCCAAACTAGACTCTTTGGCCAAACAACAATGGCCAGTTATGAAACCCCGAGTGCAGGTCTCATTGCCACAAAGAACCAAAGTCAGCTTGTAACTCCAGGTCAGGGTCTTCAAAAGAACAGTGAAAGGAAAAAATAAAGATATTAAAGATGGACATAGAGTGGTTTCTGAAGATGCAAGAAAAGGAGTCACCATTTAGCGCCATCATTACTCTGCGCCACCTCCAGAAAAATTAGTGGCATAGTGCATAGTGAAGAGGAATGTTAAATGTTACAACAGGATCTAGAGCAATTGATAAATGGGCAAAGAAACGGCCAGTGGACCTTAACCCAGTTGTGTACAATATGGGGCATTTTGAGAAGTTCAACCAGAGCAGGATGTAGACAGTAAACAATAGAGCACTGGGAAGTGCTATACAACAGAGAGACCTAGGAGGGTATGGTTTCCTAAAAATGGCTACACATATAGAAAAAGTAAGGCATTGAGTGAAAGAGTTGGGATGTCATGTTACACTTCTACCAGATATTGGCGAGATGGTACCTGGAATGCTGTGTGCAGTTCGGGTCACTACAACTACAGGAAGGATGTAATTAAGCTAGTGAGGATACAGAAAAGATTCACAAGCATGTTAGAACATATAATGTAGATCTCCATACTCCAGGGGTGGTCCAACCAGAGTTTTATGGAGCTACAACATTACCTCGCGTCTTTCGAACTCAGTCGCCTGACTAATAGAGGTCAACACACCAGAAGTCTTCTTAACACCCTATCAACTTGCACAGCAACTTTGAGGAATCTGTGGATGTGGACCCCATGTTCCCTCTGTTCCTCCACACTGTTAAGAATCCTGTCATTAGCCCTGTATTCTGCCTTCAAGTTTAATGTTTCAAAGTGAATCAATTCACACCTTTCCAGACTGAACTCCACTTGCTAATTCCCAGCCCAGCTCTGTATTCTATCAATGTCCCATTGTAACCCTTAACAACCTTTTTCATGATTCACAACACCACCAACCTTCATGTCATTTGCAAACCCACTAACCTACCCTTCCACTTCCTGACCTATGTCATTTATAGAAATATAGCAGAAACTGGAGGCTTGAGTTTTAAAGGGACACTGGATAGGGTAGGACTGATTTTCTTGGAGTGAATGAGCTAAGGGGTAACCTTACTGTGATATATAAAACCATGATAAACATAGATAAAATCTTTTTGCTAGGGTAGGGGATTCTAAAGCAAGAGGTCACAAGTTTAATGGAACCTTGGGAACAAGTTTCTTACGTAAAGAGTGGTGGGTACATGGAACTCTGCCAGAGGAAATGGCAGAGATAGGTATAATTACAATGTTTAAATACTTGGATGGGTACATAAGTAGGTGAAATTCAGAAGGATATGGGCCAAATGGGACTATCTCAGGAAGGCCTGAGGGTTGGCATGGATGAGTTGGGTCAAAGGGTTTCTCTCCATGCTGTATAACACTATGATTTTATGACTACAAAAAAAATCTATGCACCATGGTTTTAAATGATCAGCCCCTTATTATATAGTTATTTCTTGTAAGAATGGACACAATACTGAGTTCTGTCATAGCAAGAAATTTTCAGGTGGACAAAGGTAAAAAACAAGGCTGGCTTCAAAACTCATTTAAAAAGTGCAACATCCAAACTGGTGTGGGATTCTCTGGCCAGTTTCATTGGAGGAGTACAGAGATGGTCTTGATAACTTCAAGTCTGTGCATTAGGGGTATACACAAACTCAGTGTAATATGGGAGCACACCTCACAGACCACCCTTAGCTGTGCAGAGTCTGAGTCCTACGGAGGTCTCCTTGGAACCCACAGAACTAGAATGGAAAGCAATGCATCTTTGAGCCTAAAGGACTGACTTTGAGGGAGTCTTACCACACAACATGTGACTTTTTTTCCTTACATCAAACCAGTACTCTTGTAAACCCATGACATCTTTTATGAATTACAGTGCCAAGAAATGGAAGCAGATCTTGTGCTGTAGCTCAACATTGATTTTAGAAGGCTTCAGAAAACTTTCTTGCTCTTATATTCAATGCTTATTTTTATAAGAAAACAACCACACATATTTAACAGCTGTAAACAGAATCAACAAGCAAGTTTTTACTGAGTAGGTTTCAAATCCCAAACAGATGTACCTGGCCTCGAGCTCTAAAACTAAGACTGGAAGGAAATCTGAGCAAAGGAAATAGCCATGTGTCTCTTTTGAACATTTCACTGTCCAAATAAACTTATCAAGAGAAAACAAAATAAAGATGTCTAGAATTTACAGGTCACTGAGGAGGATGGAGATGTGGTGTGGAGAAGGACTAGCTCCAATATATTCTCCAATATAGACTCAAAGAGCCAAATGGACTCCAGTGATTCTGTGAAATCACATGGATCTAAGGGAGAATGGCCTTCGTACATTCAGGAATGAACATTTCTGTAGGGAAAACAGAGTCATCATATTACTTCATTGCATGAAAGTTAACAGTGATAAGTTCTGAGTTAATCAATTTAGGCTGAAACATCTCTGGCATTTATCCATGGAGAATGTTCAATAAAGGAATATGCAAAATTGTGAATTTAAGTGTAACCTTTTTTGAATCATTCCTTCAAAAAATGCTAAAAGCATTCTAAGAGATAAATACACACAAATACACATCCAGGAACATGAATCGAGAATCAAGTTAGCAATGGAAAGGGACCCATTAGGACAGATAAAGAGAGAAAGCCCTGGTCGCAATGAACTATTTAATTCAGTTTCTAAAATGATTAGTACTTCTATGCAGGGGTGTATCCTAAGAACATTTCATTTAAGAAAAATAAATTATCATAGTGCTTTTAAAATGCACGATCAAATGAGATGCCAAATCAGAGAAGGTCAAAGGCAGCCTGGGAGACTATCGCTACTAGAAAGGCTGGAACATTGAATTTTCATTCGAGTAAAGCAACTGTGAAGGAGTAAGTACTTACATGAATTGTGCAGATGTGCGTTGGGAGCGAGGGAGAAAATCTGTAGCACTCTGCTTCAAGGTGAATTCGTGGTGTGATTTGATGAGATAAATGGGCTTTTATCATTCATTGATTTCTTAAGTTCAGGCACTTGTGGGACTCAGACCTTCCTATTTGGAGATAAGTAATAGTACCCTAAGCTACCAGGCTGGGCATTCGCTTTACTTTGATTTGTTTTATCCTTTCATTTGCTCTGCATGCAAATATTTTCTTAAAATCCTAAAATTATTCGGAAGTGTAATCAAATTGAGTACAATGTTAGTGAAAGCAGAACTGAGATGTAAGTTTGTTAAATTACATTTCTATAGCTAGAGGCCTGTGGTTGTAAATCAACCAATCAAACAGAGTACTGTTTGTCTGCTCTGTTGCCAACAGCAACAAGGATGCTTGGAGTTTGTCTTCAGATGCAAAGACTCACTGGTACTTTAAAATTTATGCATTGAAAATGTTCTCTCAAATTTCAGAAAACATTTATGACAGGAATGACAGCTTTTCAATGTTAATTAGTCATGTACTAAATGTGAGAAATGTTAAATAGTTTATTCACGGGTTAGAATGTCCCCAGTTCTACTGTCAACTTTAATCAGGAACCTTTTCAATCTGATGCTGAGTCTCTGAACAGAAATTGCTCTGCAGGCAAATTATTTGTTGATTAATTGAGAATACATTAATGAGGAGTGTTTTATCACACAATTTATAACCAAGCACAATGACACTCTGGCACTTCACCTGTGCAAATGGTATTTCTGCTACATCAATAAATTGGCTACCTTCAAACAAATTTCCACACATAGTTTAATGTGTTGGAGCAAACTAATACCAATAGGATCTGATTTATACAGCTTTCTAAAAAAAATAGGCAGATCATTCTCAGTTTCACAAACATATGAACCTAGGTTCATCTCCTGACTGAAATACCAGTAGAAATATGGTTGGGGATGAGGGTACCCCTGCTCAGGAGAGGCCCTTATTCCCAGCCAAGTCCCGAGCAACTGAAATAATCTTGACTGATTCCTGGTCTCCAACCATAATTTTGCTGAGAATCAGCAAGGGAAAGTATTGTATCAATTAAAGCAGTCTCTGGCCCAGTCAAAGAAGGGCAGAATTTTATTTCTTTTTAAATACTTCCTGGTGATCTGCTGTTATTGGGTCATTCACTGGTGAAGTTTGTTCTAGATGAAGAAGATAAGTTGCTATTTAGCAATGAAAGAAGATTGAAAGACCTTGACTAAAGCTCAGATTGGATTGATTTGCAGAAACATTCTTTGATCTGAGACTTCTTTATACAATATGATGTTGAGAGTTTCACAGTGTATTCATGGTGAAGGAGGAACCCCCTCCTTGCTTCAAGATATTAAATCTCAAGGTTTCTGTTTTATTTAAAATTAGGAAATATGCTGTGAATTTGAAGCTCTGCTGACTGCTTGCTAAAAGGAATTCCTTTGTTTTTATGTGGTGGGGAAGTGAGATAAGATACAAATTTGTCGGAAGAACAGCTGTCGGTTTTGAGGGAATGTACTGGTCAATTCCCTACGGTGCTGTTGATTGTCTATATTTACAAATCAATTGTATCAGATATTGCCTGATGGTTTTGAAATGCTAATGAAACATGAGCTGGCATTTTCATATCAGAGCCAAGCTATTTGATATACAAGTCAGGTGCCAAAACCAATTTGAAGTCCATCTCTCTGTCCAGAAGTCAGCTTTTCACACTTCGCAACATTGGTGGCAAAGTTAATTAAAATCACAGCCATCCAATGAGTTGGATGGAACTCTTCTGACCCTCATGCCGAGTTCTGCCTTACAGACCCAGAGCGGAAGAGAAGAGAAAAAAATCAGTTTGGATTTTCCTGTTTTATCAGTTCAGCTGCTCCAACTGCCCTTTCACATGCTGGCCTGCAAACATATCATTGCTCCATCCGTGTTAATGGGTTCAAAAACATGGAATAGATTACCTAATTACAAAAACAGGTGCATCTTCACCACAGTGGCTGAAAGATTCAAGAGAGCAGTCCACCATCGTCTTCTCCAGGCAACCAGGGAAGAGCAATAAATACCCTGATAAAATTGAGAGCAGGCGGACCACCAGGTACATGTTTAGATTTCCGTGCAGACTATTTTTATCAGAGTCAGTATCACCTGCATTTCCTGAAGTATAGTTTATGACCTTTGTAACCTAAACGCACTTGCCTCTGTCCATTGTCAAGTAATAGTGAATGTCAGAGACTATAGCAAAGGAGCAAGAGACAAGCTGCTGGAAGAACTCAACAGGACAAGCAACATCTGTGGAGGCAGAGGGGTGGCTGAAGTTTTGAACTGAACCTTTGCATCACGGCTCCATTATAGCAAAGGAACCTCACTTCGCACGTTGATTCCTTAAGTTCTTCTTCTTAGATAGATTGAGGGTGAATGAGATCCTTACACTCCAGTTTTCTGGGTTCTGAAGTGGGCAAAAAAGCAAATGTGAGGACTGCAGATAGGCTGAAGATGACCAGCTGTCCAGGTAGTTGGGAGGAAATCCATTCTTTCCACTACTTCTTATTCAGGGAACCTCTGTGCTCCTGTTCATGACCTCAATGTTCCTAAATCTATATTTCTCCTCTTTGACCAAGTCTTGGAGCAAAGATTCCCACAAGTCATTAAGATATATCAAATAATGCTTCAAAATTTTTCCAAAAAGATCATGGGTAAATTTCCTTCCTTCCTTCCTTGATGTTTTTTTTCCAAATCACATATAATGTGATCCACATCATCAGTAAAATATGCTATTACCTAAATGTAAATTCCTTATTTTAATTTGGCAATAATCATAATGTTATTAGATCATGAACCTAGTGCCATTACAGCAAAGGTAACTACAGCAATTGTGATCTTTGAATCCACATGAATAAAGAAATACAGTAAATCTGAAGATTAGAAGAAATGATTTAGTAATGGTGGCCACAAACCATTGGATCATCATTAAAAAGGCCACCTGGTTCTCTGAAATCCTGTAGAAAGGCAGTTCTGCCGATCTTGTCCAATCTGGTCATTGTGGGACACCAGGGTAATGTAGTATATTCTTATGCCAGCTAACATTCAGGCAAAGGAGAGAGGGATAATTGGAGCAATTGGGAGAGGAGAATTTAAAGAGAAAATCAAGGCGGAACGGTCAAGGAAAGAAATTCCAGAACTTCATTCTCTGCAGCTGAGGATATGCAGCAAAGTGTTTAGCGGCTGATTGATGGTGGAGAGCAGGCTCAAGATTGCTTAAGAGCTCAGAGTTGAAAGAACACAGAGTTCACCCGTCTTTCTCTCTGTGACCTTCCACAGCCTGAGGGGAGTCGAGAGTACCCTTCATGGATGAGGAATAATTCAGCTTTATGGTCATTGTCACTGTAGATGTAATTTTCTGTCTTTGGATGTGCTTGGTGTAGTGGAAGGGAAGATTAGGAGGATCTAATATAAAATTCTAGGGAAAAAAGGAGATGATTTGAGAGATTTTCACATCTTTGCTAAACACAGCAAGAGAAATGTGTTATTTTAGTGATGCATGGTTTTGTTACATGTGATGCAGAGAAGAAATCTTTGCTCAGGCAATGACTCACTCTCACTACAGAGCAAGAAACCCATGAACTTAATTCTATTTTCGGACTCTGGTACCAGTTACAGCTTCTACAACTGAAAGAAGCTGAATTACATTCTCTGAAGGCAACATTAAAAGGCTTAAGCAGGTAATGACCCTATGACATGCAAGAAGAATAAAACGAATTTTGAGAGATACAAAGTAAAGCTGCAGATCTGAGGTAATCCTGGCAATGCCCAGAAGATCCACCAACATTTGAAAAGAAAAAAAGATTAATATTTCATGTAGTGATGCCTAGGCAGTTTGGTTGCATCCTTCCCTCTCTTCAGATGTTGACAGGCTTGCAGGATCCCTTTCAGTTTGAAATCTGACTTTGATCTGGGCACCACCACAATAAAACCACCTGCAACTGGATTCAAGAACTCACTCCTCCAATCTTCCCCACAACAAGACTCTGAACTTTTTATACCAAATGCTTTTCTTTCAGTGTGCCTTCTCAAGAATCAAGCATCAGGCCTGAGGTGGATAGACAGTAAAAAAACAATGATGAAAAACAGAAGATGCTCAAAGAAATATTGGACGTGAAGAAAATATTTTCACGAGCAGGAGATTCTAGGATTTGAGGGCACAGAGCCAGAGTAAAAGGATGGCCCTTTAAAACTGAGATGAGGAGGGATTTCAGCAGATAGAAGGTGGTCAATTTGTGGATTTTTTTTGCCAGAGAGGTGTATTTAAGGCAGAGATTATTTGCTTTTTGATTGGTAAAAGGGTTGAGGTTTTCAGGCAGAAGTGGGGAGAATGGGTTTGGAAAAAATCAGCTATGATTAAATGGCTTGATGTGCCAAATGACCTAATTCTGCACCTAAATCTTATTGTCTTAAACACAATGAAAGTTGGTGAAATGTGTTTGAGATAAATTGCTAAGAATGCTCCTGGAATTAGGGAAGAATCTGTTGTGCATTCTCCATTTCATTCTGTTATGGAGGTTTCTTCACCACTGTTGTTCCATATTAGTTAAGGTCAGCGCAGTGCTAAAACTGGTAGAGCTAGTACTTCACAGCTCCAGGTACCTGGGTTCAATCCCAACTTTCTGTGTAGTTCGCATGCTTTCCCAGTGACAGAATACGCGTTTCTTCCAGGTGCTCCAATCTTGGCCCACTTGTGCATGTAAGTGGCAGAGTCTGGAGGGAGTTGCTTGGAAGAATAAAATGCGATTGATGGAGGATTAGTAAAAGTGGATAATGCAAATAGAAAATGCTGCAATATTCAGCAGATCAGGCTGCATCAGTGGGAAGAGAAACAGAGTTAATGCATTAGGTTAAAGACCCTTCGCCAGAACAGGAAAGAAGAAAAAAGCAGCTTTAAGTTCCAGTTCATTTTTATTGCTATCATAGGTATGTATATATGGTAAAAATGGCATGAAAATTAGTTTTTTTTGCAGCAGAAGCACAATACATTTTACCATGAGGACAAATATAAGTTAACATAAACTTAAATGAACATTAACTACACATGAATATCCTGTGTGCAAAATAAACAATGAAATAAACATTTTGGAACTAGTGAAAGATTACGAGAGAGAAAGATAGATGTAGAGTCTAAGGTAGTATCAGAGTTTTCCGGGTTGGTTAAAGAATTTTCAACCCTCACACTGCTCTGGTTGGAAGTTCCCACCCGCTTCAAAAGGGCGACCATTATACCAGTGCCCTAGAAGAGTAGTGTGAGCTGCCTTAATGACTATCATCCAGTAACACTCACTTCTACAGTGATGAAATGCTTGAGTGGCTGGTCATGGCGAGAATCCACTCCTGCTTCACCAACGACCTGGACCCACTGCAATTTGCCTATTACTACAATATTCTACAGCAGACTCAATCTCAGTCTAAGGCTCTTCTCACGGCCTTGGATCAACTGCACAATACAAACACCTATGTCAGGATGCTCTGTTCATCATCGTTCCCACAGTCCTGATCGATAAGCTACAAGACCTAGGCCTCTGTTCCCCCCTCTGCAATTGGATCCTCAGCTTCCTAACTGGAAGACCACAATCTGTGCGGATTGGTAATAATATCTCCTCCTCACTGATGATCAATACTGACACGCTTCAGGGACGCGTGTATAGCCCACTGCTCTACGCTCTCTATATTCATGACTGTATGGCTAGGCATAGCTTAAATGCCATCCATAAATTTGCTGAAGATACAACTATTGTTGGCAGAATCTCGGATGGAGACAAGAGGATGTATAGGAGTGAGATATAACAGCTAGTTGAGTGGTGTCGCAGCAACAACCCTGCACTCAACATCAGTAGGACCAAAGAGCTGATTCTGGACTTTAGGAAGGGTAAGACCAGGAAAAACAAACCAACACTCATAGGGGGATCAGAAGTGGAGAGAGTGAGCAATTTCAAGTTCCTGAGTGTCAAGATCTCTGAGGATCTAACCTGCTTCCTACACATCAATGCAGCTGTAAATAAGGCAAGAGAGCAGCTATATTTCATTAGAAGTTGAGGAGATTCAGTTTGTTGACTAAAACGCTTGAAAATTTCTATAAATGTACTATGTACTATATTCTGACAGGCTGCATCACTATCTGGTGTTGTGTGAGGGGGGTGTCTACTGTACAGAATTATAAGAAGCTACAAAAAGTTTTAAATTTAGTCAGCAGCACTTTGGGTACTAGCCTCTAAAGTATCCAAGACATCTTCAAGACGTGGTGCCTCAGAAAGGCAGCGTCCATTATTAAGGACCCCCATCACCCAGGACATGCCCTCTTCTCATTTCTACCATCAGGAAGGAAGTACAGAACCCTGAAGGCACACACTCAGCAATTCAGAAACAACTTTGTCATCGGATTCCTAAATGGACATTGAACCCTTGAACACCACCTCAATTTTTATATTATTTCTGTTTTTGCACTATTTTTAATTTAACTATTTAATATACAATTATATACTTACTGTAATTGATTTATATATTTTGTGTTCTATATTATCATGTACTACATTGTACTGCTGCCACTAATTTAACCAATTTCATGATATATGCCAATGATATCATACCTGATTCTGAACCGATGTCAATGGGGAAGAAACTAATGTTGAACCCTGAGGTATGGGTCTTCAGGCTCCTGGACCTCCTCCCAAATGGCAGCATGAAGAAGAACTCCTCACCCAGGTGGTGCTGGTCACCAATGATGGATGTTGCTCTCCTGAGACATCACCTCTTATAGTTGTCCTCAGTAGTGAGGAGAGCTGTAGCCATGAGGGAACTGGGTGAGCCCATCACTCTCTGTAACCTTTTACATTAGATTTGACATACCAGACCATGATGCACACAGTCAGAGGCCATACATCCACAGATGTTTGTCAGAGACTTCTGAAGTTGCAGGGAGGGTGAGGGCAAGGAGATGTTTCTGATATAGTTAAACCAGGATGACCTTCTGGATAAGCTATAAAACAAAGCTCTTTGGCCAATGAGTGGTCAGTTTGATCATCTGTGGGAGGAAGGAATTTTCAACAGTATGGGTTGAAACCCTGCAGCAGAACCTTTTCCCCTTATCTTCCATCCCACCAATTCTGCTAGACGTCCTGATGTTCTTCCAGTAGATCATTTGTTGCTCCAGATTCCAGCAGCTGGAGTTTTTTGTGTCTGCATTTTGTAGGAATTACAAAAGGCAGAGCAGGAAGACATCCAGAAGAAATTACCTCCTTTGTTCCTATTCCTTCTTTGTTTCATCCTCTTCCCATTTTCTCCTCAATTATGTCAATCACCTGTCCCATCTCAGCTGCTCGACTCTGTCAAATTTCTGTTCCTCATGGCCCCTTTCTAGCAACTATCCACATACCTGCAGAACATTCTTTAATCAGATGTCATACCGTTTTATATACAGGATGTACCTTCCCCAACGTATGTGTGAATACACACACATCAGAGGGTATGCCCTGGGATGAGCATGTAAACACCGTCACAAAGAAGGCACAATGGTAAGCAGGAACAGGAGCCTTGGATCTCACACCACCAGGCTGAGGAACAATTATTACTCTTCAACCATCAGGCTACTGAACCAGTGTAGATAATTTCACTCACTTCAACTCTAAGCTGATTCAACAACCAATAGATTCACTTTCATGTACTCTACAACTCAAATTCTGGGTATTATTTATTTACACACTTTGTCTTCCTTTGCACATTGGTCGTTTATCAGTCCTTGTTTGCGTGTAGTTTTTCATTGATTCTATTGCACTTCTTCGTTCTACTAAGAATGCCAGCAAGAAAATGAATCTCAAGGTGACCAATATGTACTTTGATAATAAATTTACTTTGAATTTCGAACACATGCGCGCGCACTCACACACACACACACACACACACACACACACACACACAGAGCCACCCTCCGAGTCAAGGTTTTGCATGGTATTCCTGGGAAATTCCAACATTCTTGTCTTAAACTGCTTGAATACAACTGGAGAAAGGCCACCAATCCTACTAGAATAGAAAAACTCACTTTAATCGCACAGAGTAAAAGGTGAATGCTGGCAAGCTCCTGCCAGCTCAAGGCTCTGGTAACGTTTTTTTTTTGCTGTTTTTAAAGTTTTTGAGACCACAGAATTTCTCCTAATTTCATGTTTGATTTTTTAAAATTTTGAGATACAACGTGGTAACAGGCTCTTACAGCTCAACGAACCTCTGTCACCTTATTAAACCCATGTGACCAATTAGCCTTCTAAACTGTAGGTCTTTGGAATGTGCAAGAAAACAAGAGCACCTAGAGGAAACCCAAATGGTCACAGGGAAAGTGTACAAACTCCTTTCAGACAGCAGCAGGAATTGATCATGGGTTACTGATGCTCTGATAGTGACTAACCTCCTTAACGTGGACAGTTTCGATCTCAACAACCTTCAGCTTTTTATCCCTGGCTTCACCACTGTCAAAGAATTGCTCATTCTCCCCCGAGCTGGGCACCATTTTCATCAGTCCTCAATGGCAGCCCGATCCCCAGCAGATTCTGACTCCTGCCTACCAGCGTTGTTGCTATTCCGGCTGTCCATAATTTCAATTCATTCCCCCCACCCCCCTTGGGTTCCATATCATGAAAGCAGAGATTTCCACCCTTTCCTTTCCTGCTGGCACCAACTGTCATGAAATTAGGCCAGTGATTTAAATTTTGACAGCTCTCTTCTTCGTTAATAACTCTGTTGTGAGTGCCAACAGCTCTCAGCTGTTGATACCTTCTCACACAGCTAGAATCGGCTGAACACACAATTGGAAATACCAAAGTATATAAAAAGAATAAACTAAATTAAACTACAGGCAAAAGCAGAACAGAGACAGTGATGATAAACTCAAGAGGAAGTTAGACTTTAATGGCCGGGTCAGTAAACATTCTGCCTTGGTTTTCATTCAAAAGGCTAACAGAGAGGGAATGACAAAATCAGGAAGGAAATTACTACAAATAAGCAAAAAAAAAGACCACAGATGAATCAGCTGAACTTAGAGAGTTCAAGGCCAAGCCTAGGCCTTTTGATCGCACAGCACAGTCCCTTTGACAGCAATGTGGATTGCGCTTTCTTTAGTGCAGTCAGGGAGACCATTGTCATTGTCAGAGACTCCTCCTGAAACATGTGCTGGATCCTTTGCAAATTCAAATCGGAAGCCTCACTGTAAAGGAAAAGGTTTGCAGGCTATCGGAAGAAGGCAAGGAAGACAAACCTGCTGGATTGCTCTCACATTGGGCCAGTGTTGACATAACAGGCTGCTTGTCTCCTTTCCAACTTAAGGTGAATACCAAAAGAACCAGGAAGTAGAAGAGGAGAACTTGTACTTTTTACACATTTTTTATAATCTGAAGTGCAAAGGGTGGTGGGAGGTGATTCACCAATAACTTTCAAAATCTTAGTACTGTATATACTGTAAAAATATAAATTGGTCTATATAAACCTTTTGTAAATACATTAGAAGCAAGATGGGAGGTAGGGAAAGACTAGGTACCTTCAGGGACCAAAATGGAAGTCTTTGTGTACAGTAGTCAGTGGGGATAAAGCTTGCAATTTGTATGCCTGAACAGTTCAGCTATCTCATTGGTGTTACCTCATCTCCTCTTTGATCTCCTTCACTGAACCTGCCTATATAGGTTTGATATCACAGGAGCTGATTCATTACAGTTCAAATCTCCTTAAATCTCTCAATTCCATTCCTATCCTAGACGATCTCCCATTGTCCACATCATAATGTTTGATTCATTCAGAGCTCCACATCATAAAGGAAGATAGTAAAAGCTTCTTTAGGTACGTGAAGAGAAAAAAATTAGTTGAGACCAAAGTTGGACCCTTGAAGACAGAAACAGGTGAATTTATTATGGGGAATAAAGAAATGGCAGATGAGTTGAACAGATACTTTGGATCTGTCTTCACTAGGGAAGACACAAACAATCTCCCAGATGTAATAGTGGCCGGAGGACCTAGGGTAACGGAGGAACTGAAGGAGATTCACATTAGGCAGAAAATGGTGTTGGATAGACTGATGGGACTGAAGGCTGATAAATCCCCAGGGCCTGATGGTCTGCATCCCAGGGTACTTAAGGAGGTGGCTGTAGAAATTATGGATGCACTGGTAATCATTTTCCAATGTTCTATAGATTCAGGATCAGTTCCTGTGGATTGGAGGGTAGCTAATACTTTCCCACTTTTTAAGAAAGGAGGGAGAGAGAAAACAGGCAATTATAGACTAGTTAGCCTGACATCAGTGGTGGGGAAGATGCTGGAGTCAATTATAAAGGATGAAATAGCGGCACATTTGGATAGCAGTAACAGGATCAGTCCAAGTCAGCATGGACTTACGAAGGGGAAATCATGCTTGACTAATCTTCTGGAGTTTTTTGAGGATATAACTATGAAAATGAACAAGGGAGAGCCAGTGGATGTAGTGTACCTGGACTTCCAGAAAGCCTCTGATATGGTCCCACATAGGAGATTAGTGGGCAAAATTGGAGCACATGGTATTGGGAGTAGGGTACTGATATGGATAGAAAATTGGTTGGCAGACGGGAAACAAAGAGTAGGGATTAACGGATCCCTTTCAAAATGGCAGGCAGTGACTAGTGGGGTACCGCAAGGCTCAGTGCTGGGACCGCAGCTACTTACAATATACATTAATGATTTAGATGAAGGGATTAAAAGTAACATTAGCAAATTTGCAGATGACACAAAGCTGGGCGGCAGTGTGAAATGTGAGGAGGATGTTGTGAGAATGCAGGGTGACTTGGACAGGCTGGGTGAGTGGGCAGATGCATGGCAGATGCAGTTCAATGTGGATTAATGTGAGGTTATCCACTTTGGTGGCAAGTACAGGAAGGCAAATTACTATCTGAATGGTGTCAAGTTAGGAAAAGGGGAAATACAACGAGATCTAGGTGTCCTTGTTCATCAGTCACTGAAAGTAAGCATGCAGATACAGCAGGCAGTGAAGAAAGCCAATAGCATGTTGGCCTTCGTAACAAGGGGAGTTGAGTATAGGTGCAAAGAGGTCTTTCTGCAGTTGTCCAGGGCCCTGCTGAGACCATACCTGGAGTATTGTGTGCAGTTTTGGTCTCCAAATTTGAGGAAGGACATTCTTGCTATTGAGGGGGTGCAGCGTACGTTCACGAGGTTAATTCCCAGGATGACAGGACTGTCATATCTTGAAAGATTGGAGCGACTGGGCTTGTATACACTGGAATTTAGAAGAATGAGAGGGGATCTGATTGAAACATATAAGATTATTAAGGGATTGGACACGCTAGAGGCAGGAAACATGTTCCTGATGTTGGGGGAGTCCAGAACCAGAGGCCACAGTTTAAGAATAAGGGATAGGCCATTTAGAACAGAGTTGAGGAAAAACTTTTTCACCCAGAGAGTTGTGGATCCGAGGAATGCTCTGCCTCAGAAGGCAGTGGAGGCCAATTCTCTGGATGCTTTCAATAAAGAGTTAGATAGAGCTCTTAAAGATAGTGGAGTCAAGGGATATAGGGAGAAGGAAGGAACGGGGTACTGATTGTGGATGATCAGCTATGATTGCAGTGAATGTTGGTGCTGGCTCAAAGGGCTGAATGGCCTATTTCTATTAACTATTGTCTATTGTCACTTCCCACTGAGTCCAAATCATCCACCTTGACTATCCTTCCTGCAGCAGTGATACAAAATTGTTATTAAGGTTAAATCACATTGCTCCTTTGCTCCATTCACCCAAGAATTTGTGACTATGCCTTCGTAGCCACCAGCTTCCTGCTCTCCTATTTTTTTCTTGCCAAACTTATCTACCTCAAAACCTGTTTACTAAAGGCCCATTGGTCAGCCTTCTAACAACCCCATCTTGGACTTAGCACTCATTATATCGATTATGTCTTATACTAAATCAAAAGTCTGCCTCATCCTTTTGTGAATGATGGTGGTCAATTAAACAAGTATGAGGAGAAGGCTCCAAGAACATCCCATCCTCTGTAATGGCTGGTCACAGCACCTGAATGATAAAGAGAGAGTTGAATTTTCAACCATCTTTAGCCAGAGGCTCTGAGTGAATCGTCCATCTCAGCTTCCTCCTGAGATTTGCAGTGTCATGGAAACCAGTCTTCAGCCAATTCAATTCACTCCACTTGATGTGAAGGAATGGCCTAGAGCACTGAATGCAGCATAGACAATGGGACCCAGTGACATCCTAACGGCAGTCCTGAAGACCTAAGCCTTGGCATTGTACGACGCATTCCGGTACAATGAAAACACTGTGCCTACCTGATAATGTGGAAAATTGCTCAACTATGTCCCATTCACAAAACACAGTTCAAATCCAATCAGCTAATTACTGTCTAATTATCCTCCTCTCCGAGTGATAAAGGATGCTATTGACAGTGTTATCATGTGGTAACATTTATCAGAAGTAATGTGGCTGTAAGCTCAGGTCAGAGATTGTGTATCCCATGAGAATGGCTTGCCTCCTGACACTCCAAAGCCATTCTATCATCAATAAGGAGCACGATGAAACACTCTCTATTTGCCTGGATGACTGCCCTTTCAACAGCCCTCCAGGATCACCACACCGTTCAGATCAAAGCAGCCTGCTTAATTGGCAATGCATTCATTACACAAAACATTAATTCTCTCCATCTTGTGCACACTGAACCTGCAATGTGTGCCATTTCCAACATGCTCTACTCACCCTAGATACTCTGTCTGGAAACAACGAACTCTACTACAAGGACAGCAGTTTCAAGGAAACGCAAACATCATCTGCTTGACCCCTTCCAAGTTAAACACCATCCTGACTTGGGAATACATCACCGGTGGTCATGGGTAGAAGGGTAACTCCTGCCTGAGCAAGGATCCGGACTGGCTGCCACAAAACATCTACAGCAGGTGCAATCTCATTGGCTCTCTTTTCAGATTTGGAGCACCTAGACAAGAGTAAGACATATGTCAGACTGCTATTTATCAATTACAGCTTGGCATTCAACACCATCATCTCCTCAATACTAATCAGAGGGGGACCTCCATTGGTTGGGCCGACCATGGAAGTTGTGTTCTAGCTCTCTATGTGATGAGCAAGCCAACACACAAGCCAGGGCAGTACAATATAGAGAGCAAGCTGTTGCCCCTGTAGCAGGCTCCCTCTCTCCCCGCAGCTGATGAATTCATCTGAAAGGCAAAGACCAATACAATATGGCATTAATGGCATTGCGGGAGTGGCCAGTCAGCATTGAACTCATCGTAGGATTGCCTTAAGGATCCCAGCTCCAGAATTTTCTTTGTGTTTTCTTCCCGAAGCCTCCACCATGCTTGGCAGAGTTGCAAGGCAGCGGAGGTTTGAGATCAGATCTTTCCTTCTCCTATACGGGTTGCTAACCATGGCTAACAAGTCCCATCTGCCCAAAACAATTGGGTTTAAGGTGCCAGTAACGCACCTTTGCCCCATCTCTTGTCAGTAGAAATGGTTCCTTCAGGCTTAGTAATTCAGCTACCCATAAATGTCAGGAGCTGGACATGGTTGTCAGAGGCTATTTGAGAGTCACACTTTTCAGAACATTTAATAGGTAGTGGGAGCTTATCCCCACTACCAGTTCTGGCTATAACAACCTTAAGGAACCAACAAAATCAACAAACTACAAAACCTGGACCTCTGTATCTCCCTCTGCAACTGGATCCTCAACTTCCTTACCAGGAGTCCACAGTCAGTGCAGATCAATAATAACATTTCCTCCTCATTAACAATCAGCACAGGAACACCTCAAGTATGCATTTTTAGCCCATTGCCCTACTCTCTCCACCCTCATGAGGCACAGCTCAAACACCATCTATAAGTTCAGTGACGATGCCATTATTATTGACAGGATCTCAGATGGTAACGAGGAGCCACACAGGAGTGAGATAGACTGGCTGGTTGAGTGGTGTTGCAACAGCAACATTGCACTCAATGTCTTCAAAACCAGGGATTTGATTGTGGACCTCAGGAAGGGGAAGTCAGGAGAACACACACCCACACTCATTGGATAGTCACTGAGGACCAGTATGTGTCCTCATCTGAGAAGATCTATTCTGGGTCCAACATATTGATGCAACCACGAAGGTGTGAGAGTGGCAGTACTTCACTAGGCGTTTGAGAAGATTTGATATGTCACCAGAGATTCTTGCAAATTTCTACAGGTGGATGGTGGAGAGCATTCTGGCTGGTTGCATTACAGCCTGGAATGGAGGCTCCAATGTGCAGGATCAGAAGAAGCAGCAGAGAGCTGTAGAGTCCGCCAACCTTACTGCAGGCACAGCCCTCTCTACAATCAAGTACATCTCAAGAGCAATGCCTTAAGAAGGTGACATGCTTCATTAACGACCTGGGACACGCTCTCTTCTTACGAAAGATAAAGATTGGAGTTAAAGATTAGCTTATATTTGTCACATGTACATTGAAGCATGCGGTGAAATACACTGTTTGCATGAGCAACCAACACAGTTCAAGGATGTGCCAGGGCATCCTGCAAGAGTTGCCACGTTTCCAGCACCAACATAGCATGCCCACAATTTACTAACCACAATCTATATGTCTTTGGAATGTGGCAGGAAAAGCAGAGCACCCGGAGGAAATTCATGTTCTAAAGGGGAGAATGTACAAACTCCTTACAGACAGTGGTGGGAATTGAACCCCAATTACCACAGTTGACACTGTAAAACATTACGTGAACCACTATGCCTCCTGTGGAAGGAGGTACAGGAGCCTGAAGACCTACACACAATGATTTAGGAACAGCTTCTTCCCCAATACATACAGATTTCTGAACGGCTCATGAACCCATGAACAATGCCTTAATATTCTTCTTTTTTTCAAAGATTCAAAATACATTTATTATCAACATATGTTTGCAGTATACAACTCTGAGATTTGTCTTCCCACAGACAAATACAAAAGAAAAAAATACCATGGAACCTGTTTAAAGAAAAACATCAACCGCCCCCCTCCCATGCGCAAACAAACAAATCATGAAAACGGCAAGAAAAAGAAATGAGAGAAAAACATAGAATACAAAACACCCAATCACAAAGGTATTGAAAGAGTCCAGGCATATTGAGTTCAGTTTAATCTAGCAGCGTGTCTCTCGCTATTTACAGGCTGCAGTGCTAGTCTGCCCTGTTCAAAATCACACAAAGCAGCAAAGAAAAAAGGAGCGACTAGAAACCAGAAACACATCATTACGTGAACTACAGAGTCCAATCTACAAACTGCATCAATTAAACCTTGCCCAGGACCCAGGACTCTGGCACCATCTTCCAGCAGCATCGAGCAAGAGGGAGAGAGAAACCAAATGTATGTAGGCATCTCTCTCCGGAAGCAGCGAGCGACACAAAGAGAAAGAAAGAAAGAGAGAGAGAAAGAAAGAGAAAGAAAGAAAGGGACAGAAAGAAAGAAAGAAGGAATGAAAACAAGAGAGAAAGAGAGAGAGACACCATTTATTTGCATGTTGTGCTTTTTCACTTAACTTATAGTAATTGTTATGCCCTGCACCGTACTGCTGACACAAAACAACAAATTTCTTGACAGATGTCAGTGATGAGATACCCGGTACAGATTCTGATTATTCACAACACGCTGGAGGAACTCAGCAGGTCAGGCAGCATCCGTGGAAAAGATCGATCGACGTTTCGGGCTGGAATCCTTCATCAGGACTGTAGAGGGAAGGGACAGAGGCCCTGTAAAGAAGGCAGGGGGAGGGCTGGGAAGGAGAAGGCTGGTAGGTTTCCCTCTACAGTCCTGACGAAGGGTTCCGGCCCGAAATGTCGACCGATCTTTTCCATGGATGCTGCCCGACCTGCTGAGTTCCTCCAGCGTGTTGTGTGTTGCTTTGACCCCAGCATTTGCAGATTATTTTGTGTTTCTGATTATTCAACTCCTCACCCAACAGCATCGTGGGGGTACTTTCGAAAGAAAGACTGCAGCATTTCAAAAGAGTTGCTCACCACCATTTCCTCAAGGATAGTTTAGGCATGGGCAAGAAATGATGGTTTTGCCAGGAATGTCCAGTTCCCAAAAACAGGAAATTATAAAAAAAATATTGTGGTGCCCTATCCCATGCCAACCCTAATGACATTCTTACCCACCATACTTTATTCCCTGTAACTTCATTTTCAGTAAGTTACAGTATTGCTTCCCTCTGTCCAACTATTACTTCTGACACCTCTATCTTTGCCAGAGAAGTGGGTGGTGTTATTCTAGCTGGCATGGTGTATTCGTACCTTACTCGGTGCTTTTCAACACATTGAAAGCTGTATCTTGGCACAATCAAACCTGCTTTGTATCATCAGAATTCCGGTGCTCCCACTCAGTGTCTTAATCGGTCTAAGTCATTCTGAGACAGTCTTACTTAGACTTGTAACTTCTGTGAAACAACTATTAAAGCTGTTAAGCACACATTAAAAAGGAACATCAACTGCTGTCTTTCTGTGCCTCCAGCATCTGTTTATTCTGGGGCTTAGCCAACACTGTTTCCAGTAACTGCTTTAAATTCAACTTCACACCTGTCTTCATGGTGTAGTTATTAATTCCCTTTGCCTCCTTTCACATATTTCAGTCTTCTGACAATAACTTGGGCAGTCGTGGTAAAGAATCCAGCTCTGGTTTTCCAATGGTTTAGACAGTGCAACATAAATCAGATAAATTTCACAGCTATTAGCAGTAACTTAATTGGTAGGACTCTCACTTCTGAATCAGAAAGTCATGGGTTCAAACTTCAAAGTAAATTTATTATCAAAGTGCATATATGTCACCATATGCGACAATGAAATTCATTTTCTTGCGGGCATACTCCATAAATCCGTAACAAAATAATAAACATATCAGAACCAATGAAAGACCACATCAATTTGGGTGTTCAAACAGTATTCAAAAGGCAACAACCTGTGCAAATAGAAAAATAAATAAATAATAATAATAAACAAATAAATAATACATAAATAAGCAATAAATATCGAGAACATGAAATTAAGAGTCCTTGGAAATGAGTCCATTGGTTGTGGGAACATTTCAGTGATGGGGCAAGTGAAGTTGAGTGAAGTTATTCCCTTTGGCTTAAGAGCCTGATGGTTGAGGGTTAATAATGGTTCCTGAACCTAGTGGTGTGAGTCCTGAGACTCCTGTATCTTCCTCCTGATGGTAGGGGTGAGAAGAAAGCATGTCCTGTGTTGTGTGGGAACCTGATGATGGATGTTTCTTTCCTGTGATAACATTTCATGTAGTAGATGTGCACAATGGTGGGGAAGCCTTTACCAGTGATGGACTGGGCAGTATCAACTATTTCTTGTAGGATGTTTCATTCAAGAACATACTCTCCACTACCCATTTACACAAGTTTATCAAAGTAGGCAAATTGGGGCAGATCCAAGTCACTTCTCAGGCAGGAGCTGATGTGTTTCATACCAACCTCTCAAAATACTTCATCACTGTGGATGCAAGTGCTACTGGACAATAGTCATTGATGCAGGTTACCACGTTCATCTTAGGCGCCAGTATAATTGAAGCCTGCTTGAAGCAGGTGGGTGCCTCAGACTGCTGAAATGAGAGGTTAAAGTTCTCTGTGAACACTCCGGTCACTTGAGCAGTGAGTGGTCCAAACCCCATTCCAGAAGCTTGAGCACAGAAGCTGATACTGAGAGGCTGCTGTTGTTGCAGACTTTTTGATGAAATATTAAGCTGAGTCCCCCTTAGAAGAATGAGAAAGAGCCTGGCCAATACTTTAGCCTTCCCACAACATACAAAAAAAAACCATGGTCATTATCACATCAATGCCCTGTAAACATGATGCATAAAATTGGCTGCTGCATTTAGTGAACTGCAATAGTGGTGATATGGTACATCCTAAGGTCTTGAGAACCCCTCTTTTCCTTTCTTCACCAAATCCTTCACATTCTGAATTTCATTGAAATTTTGGCATAAAGGGGCTTGCTTTGAATCCCTGCATCATTCTTTCTTCAACGTCTTTTCCCCCGTTACATCATCAGCCTCCTGGGAAATTATCCCAAGTGCACAATTTCCCTAAAATAAGTCAGTCCTTGAATCCTTCCTCCCACTATCCCATAGTATTTGTTGCTGACAGCAGTACTTCCTTGGGATGTTAAAGTAACTGACTTTAGGATTAAAGCTCATCGGTTTTCGAGCACAGGCATGCCAATACTAAGTATTATTCCCTGAAGTCCTGAAGTCTTACATCTGTTCTGGATTATTTCATTCACAAAATGGAAAGACAGCTTCCAATGAGGGTAGTAATTCATTCTATTTGATTTCATCCCTTCCAAATATTAATCTTACCAACTCTTCAATGAGACAACAATGACTTTGCCTCAGCCTTTGTTCCCGGAAATCCTTTCCAGCTGTTCAACTCTTCAGTGAATGGAGTCTTTCTGAAGAGAAGAGATTCTAAGGCCTCCCACCTGATACAAACGAACGGCAACATCTTGGATTTAGCTTATTACCACAGTGCATGGCCACCCCACTTCTTATCAGGACAGCACCATATAGCCGGTGGGTCCCAACTATTCATCTAAGGCACTACGTGATGAGTTGTGTGTCATAAAAAGTTGGAAACACTCAGTGGGTCTGACTGTATATGAGGCACCATCGATAGTCACAGGGTCATGAAGCAACATAGCAGAGATACCAGTCCCACGGCATGACTAGTTCGTGCGAACCACAGTGCACACCCAGCTAATCACAACTTCCTTAATTTGGTCCATATCCCTCCAAGTCCCATCCCCTCAAGCACCTATTCAAGTGCTTCTTAAATTATTCTATTGTACCTGCCTCTGACATGAGTGTGTGGTTATACTGGGATGTGGGAGATGCTGGGAGTGTGACTGACCTGGCTGAAGGCTCAGCATTTAATATCATCCCCTCAGAACTAATCAGTAAACTCCAGGATCCGGGCCTCAATACTCCATTATGCAATTGGATTCTGGATTTCCTCACTTGCAGACCCCAGTCAGTTCAGATAGACAACAACATCTCCTCCACAGTCTCCATCTCCACAGGTGCACCGCACGGATGTGTGTTTAGCCCCCTGCTCTACTTGCTTTACCCCTATGACTGTGTGGCTAAGTACAGATGCAACACCATATTCAAGCTTGCTGATGACATCATTATTGCGGACCTTATCTAAGGTAGTAATGCATCAACATGCAGGGGGGAGACTGAAAATTTTGCTGAGTGGTGTAATAACAACAACCTGTCACTTAATGGCAATAAGACCGAGGAACTGATTGTAGACTTCAGGAGAGGGAAACCAGAGGTCCATGAGTCAGTACTCATTTGAGGGTCAGAGATGGAGAGGATCAGTAGCTATAAATTCCTGGGTCAACACTATCTCAGAAGACCTGTCCTGGACCCATCATATAAATATGTTTGTGAAGAAAGCACAACAACGCCTCTACTTCCTCAGGAGTCTGCAAAGATTCCACATGTCATCAAGCATCTTGGCAAACTTCTATAGATGTGGAGTGGAAAGTGTATTGACTGGTTGCATCACTGCCTGGTATGGGAATACCAATGCCTTTGAGCTGAAAATCCTACAAAAGATAGTGGATTCAGCTCGGTACATCACAGGTAAAGCCTTCCCAACCACTGAGCACATCTACATGAAACGTTGGCATAGAAAAGCAATTACTTCCTCTCAACCATCTGGCTCTTGAACAAAAGGGGATAGCCACACTCATTCTCTTTCTAGCATTCCCATAACCGATGGTCTCACTTTAAGGATTCTTTATCTTGTTATCTCATGCTCTCGTTGTTCACTGCTATTTATTTATATTTGTTGTTCATTGGTCTAGTTTATAGTTACTGTTCTATGGATTTACTAAGTATGCCCACAGGAAAAAAGAATCTCAGAGTTGTATGGGGTGACATGTATGTACTCTGATAATAAGTTTTACTTTGAACTTTGAATTGCGGCAGCAATAGCTGTAATGGCTACCATCTGATTCTGGCTGACTGTGGTGAGATGCTGGACTGTTAAGGGCTGACACCTGTTCTTCCTGCTTGGACTGGACCTGCTGCTCTGAATATAGTTGTCACACTGCACGAGACACTTCTGCTAACTCAGTCTCTACTGACTTTAGTTTCTCCTCCATGAACTCTTGTTTCAGTTGGGCTTGTCATTCTATGAATATCTGTCGCACTGTGTGAATCACCTCTGCCAACGCAGCCTCTACTGACTGCAACTTCTCTCCTATCTGACCAACGAATGTCAGGGCCATGGTCAGCTGTTGTCTTTCCACTGGGACCCATTTTCTTTGTGGTGGAGTATCGCTGACAAAGGTGTGGGGTTGGTTGGACAGTTAACCAACTTTTAAGAAGAACTAAAGGAAAGTGCAGAACTAAAGGAAAAGCAATAAATTGAAGGTTAACAGGGTTTTTAACTAAAATTATCAAACTGGTAGCTACCAGTGACACTGTGATTCAGAAGCAGTAACCTAACAATAAATTATTACCACTTCTTTGCAGTGCCAATTTAAATAGTAGTCTTCTTTCCCAGAACAAGGACAAAAGTAAACAGGGAGCATTGATGATGCTGTGCTTTTGGTCAAGATACAACAGGACTGAAATGAGAGGAAGGGAGTTTGTGATGGAGAGCACTCAGTAAACTCACTCCAGACACATGCATATTTCCACACACACACACACAAACATTGCCTTATCATTCCACTGTCATTGTGCTGAGTGTGTGCACTTCAACACCTTATCCCGGTATACTCTAATAATGGCTTGGCTTTATGGTGCCTTTGCCACCATACATGGAAGAATATTTCACTTCTATAGTAAGGGGGATGTGTAAATGTGTATATATTGTTTATATATTGTATTTAAGGTCAATACTTTTTTTTATAATACGATTGTAACTACATTGTGGGGTATATCATATTGTGATTCATCTGTAGTGTTAACGTTGTGGATATGTCCTAGTGCCTAAAATGGGGGGAGGGGGGAATCACTCTCAGTAGGGAGAAAGAGAGAGGGATCAAGCTGCCACGAGTTCACACTTGAAATAGTATGGAGCTATATGTTGTGTTTTCTGGTAGATGTCTTTTTAAAAATATTGGCAGTTTAATTTTAGCAAGTTTGATTTTTTTGACGCACTGAATAAAGACCCATGCACAAAAGTGCAAAGCAACTCCAGCCATTTTTCTCAGGTCATAACCCATGTATTGTAACAGAGTTATGTACCACTACTCTTAACTCAGTGGTTGGTAAGTTGATGGAGAAGATCCTGAGAGGCAGGATTTATGAAGATAGGCATAATATGATTAGGAATAATCAGCATGGTGTTGTCAAAGACAGGTTCTGCCTTACGAGCCTGATTGAATTTTTTTGAGGATGTGACTAAACACATTGATGAAGGTAGAGCAGTAGAGGTAGTGTATATGGATTTCAGCAAGGCATTTGATAAGGTACCCCATGCAAGGCTTATTGAGAAAGTAAGGAGGCATGGGACCCAAGGGGACATGCTTTGTGGATCTAGAATTGGCCCGCCCACAGAAAGCAAAGAGTGGTTTTAGATGGGTCATATTCTGCATGGAGGTTGGTGACCAGTGGTGTGCCTCAGGGATCTGTTCTGGGACCATTCTCTTTCTGATTTTTATAAATGACCTGGATGAGGAAGTGAAGGGATAGGTTAGTAAATTTGCTGATGACACAAAGGTTGGGGGTGTTGTGAATAGTGTGGAGGACTGTCAGAGATTACAGCAGGACATGGATAGGATGCAAATCTGGGCTGAGAAGTGGCAGGTGGAGTTCAACCCAGATAAGTGTGAGGTGGTTCATTTTGTTAGGTCAAGTATGATGGCAGAATACAGCATTAATGGTAAGACTCTTGGCAGTGTGGAGGATCAGAGGGATCTTGGGGTCCAAGTCCATAGGACACTCAAAGCTGCTGTGCAGGTTGACTCTGTGGTTAAGAAAGCATACGGTGCATTGGCCTTCATCAATCATGGGATTGAGTTTAAGAGCCGAGAGGTAATGTTAAGCTATATAGGACCCTGGTCAGACCCTGCTTGGAGTACTGTGCCCAGTTCTGGTCACCTCACTACAGGAAGGATGTGGAAACTATAGAAAGGGTGCAGAGGAGATTTACAAGGATGTTGCCTGGATTGGGGAGCATGCATTATGAAGATAGGTTTAGTGAACTCGGACTTTTCTCCTTGGAGCGATTGAGGATGAAAGGTGACCTGATAGAGGTGTATAAGATGATGAGAGGCATTAATCGTGTGGATAGTCAGAGGCTTTTCCTCAGGGCTGAAATGGCTAACACGAGAGGGCACAGTTTTAAGGTGCTTAGAAGTAGGTACAGAGGAGATGTCAGGGGTAAGGTTTTTTACGCAGAGAGTGGTGTGTGCATGGAATGGGCTGCCAGTGACAGTGATGGAGGCGGATACGATAGGGTCTTTTAAGAGACTCCTGGATAGGTATGTGGAGCTTAGAAAAATAGAGGGCTATCTGTAACCCTAGGTAATTTCTAAAGTAAGCACATGTTCTGCACAGCATTGTGGGCTGAAGGGCCTGTATTGTGCTGTAGGTTTTCTATGTTTTCTAAGTTCGACAATGAAACACTAATTGGCTGGAATGTGTATACCCATGAGTGTGATTTCCAACCCCATTCAGCAGCTCACCTGCAAGGGCGCTTGGATCCGTGGTTGTGACAGCGCCCCCACCCACCTCGGTGCAGCTCCTGAGGTGCCAGAGCCCTGTGCCTGCTGGAAGTCCTGGTTGAGATACTGGTCCAGGGTGTCATGGGCCAGAACCCAAGAATGTTCTTCGGGGCCATACCCCTCCCAATCCACAAAATACTGTATCCTGTCCCACTCCTGGTGAGATGTCAGGAGGCACTGTACAGAATAGACCAGGGATTCATCCACCAAGTGAGGAGGAGAGGGAGGGAGTGATTGGAATAAAGGGGGGAGGAAGTCACTGGCTTGAGCTGGGAAACTTTGAACACTAGGTGAAACTTCACAGATGATGGTAGGTACAATCAAAATGAGACCTTGTTGATAGCCCTTTCCACAATGAATGGTCCCATATGGCGTGGAGCTAACTTGTACCTCTCAACTTTCAAAGGAAGATCATTAGCCGCCATCCAGACTTTCTCCCCGGCTTGAGCAGCCTCGGGTGTCGGCAAAGCCTATCAGCCTGGTGGGCATATTGTTTCTGAGCACGCAACAAGGAAGCCCCGGCTCGTCTCCACATGTGCTTGTAGCATTTCACCAACTGTTGAGCAGCAGGAATACCTGCTCAGGGGTGAGTGGCGGCTGGAATTCCTTCCGGCATTCAAAGGGGAACATTCCAATGGAAGACAACCAGAGATTATTGTGGCCTGTCTCTGCCAAAACCAGTTGGGAGCTCTAGGTTGTGCATTTGGAAGAGACAAAAGAATGCAGGTCTGTCTCCAGCTCCTACATTCACTCTCTCAGTCTGGCCGTTAGATTGGGGGTGGGAAACAGGTGAGAGGCTAGCTGTGGCTCCCAAAAGAGAACAAAAAGCGTTCCAAAAACAGGGCGTGAACTGTGGTCCTTGATTGGACACTTTGTCCTGAGAGAAGCCGTGCTGCCTGAACACATGCTGAAGCGTGAGGATGGCAGCCTCACTAGCCAAGGGGAGCTCAGGGAGAGCAATGAAGTGGGCAGTCTTGGAGAACCTGGTCCACAACCATCAGAATGCCCGTGTTCCCTTCGGACAGGGGCAAATAGTGATGAAATCTACCAGGAAGTGGGACCAGGAGTTCACAGAGAAGACCTGCAGGGCACCAACTTGACACCTTGTTCTAGGCGTAAGTGGGACAGGCAGGGACGAAGTCATAGACATCCTGGGACATAGATGGCCACTAAATCTGTCCCTTTATGAATGCCAGCCCCTGATGGTTTCCCAGGTGGCCAACCAGATGGGAGGAGTGACCCGACTCCAACATTCTGGGGTGCACAGCAGCAGCGACACACAGCCGGTTCGGAGATCCCTCATCTAGGCCTGGATCCGACTGTTGGGCAGTGCTCACCTCTGCCTCTGTTCCCCAAATCACCAGAGCAGCAATGCATGAGAGAGGAAGGGTGGGCTCTGGATTGGCATTGTCCGCAGAGATGTTGAACTGGGGGGAGAGGGAGCATCGGCCTTGGTGCTCTTGCTGCCTGGATGGAAGGGGAGGGTGAAATTATACTGGGTGAAGTAGAGCCCAACAGGCTTGGTGGGAGTTGAATCTATTGACATTCCAAAAGCAGGAGAGGATCCTGTGATCTGATCATACCAAAAAGGGGCACTCTGCCCCTTCCAGCCAGTTTGGCCATGCTTATAAGGACCTCCTTGACAGCCAGAAGTCCTCAGTTTCTGACATCAAAGTTACACTCAACAGAAGTCAAGCAATGGGAAAGAAAGGCAGGAGTGCAGTTGATCATCCACATAAGGAGGCTAGGAGAGTACAGCTCCAACGGTGACATCTGATGCATCAACCTCGACATTGAATATGTGCAATGGGTCTAGAAATTGTAACACTGGGGCATTGGTGAATGTCACTTTAGTTCTGAGAACACTTGGTCTGCTTCACTTGTCCATCAGAATCCTACAGAGGACTTCTCGGAGAGTGCATTTTTGGGAGCGCGATGGAACTGAAGTTTCTGATGAATTGGTGATAAATGTTTGCAAACCCCATGAAGCACCTCACCTGTTTGATCATACATGGGCTGGGCCACTCAGTGACTGCCTGAACTTTACATGGGCCCATGGGCTCACTGGAAGGGATGGGGATGCAGCCCAAGAACATCTGCCCTTTATGGAACTCACACTTCTTTGGCTTGGAATAAAGGCTGTTCTCAAGGAGCTGCCTGAAAACCCTCCAGGCGTGCTGAACGTGCTCCTGACGAGGGTGGAAATAGATAAGGATGTCTTACAAATACACAAAAACATACTGATTCAACATGTCCCAGAGCACATTGTTGACAGGGACTGAAAAACAACAGGGATGTTAGCCAACAAAGGGCATCATGGGATACTCAAAGTGGCCAGTGGAGGTGTTGATTGTTGTCATATCCATTACTTTTTGTAGAATTTTCTGTTTAAGGGCATTGATGTTTCTAAACTAGTCTGCGATACAGTCGTTCAATATACTCTCCACCACACAACTATAAAAATTTGCGCAACACACATCAAAGTTGCTGGTGAACGCAGCAGGCCAGGCAGCATCTCTAGGAAGAGGTACAGTCGACGTTTCAGGCCGAGACCCTTCGACAGGACTAACTGAAGGAAGAGCTAGTAAGAGGTTTGAAAGTGGGAGGGAGAGGGGGAGATCCAAAATGATAGGAGAAGACAGGAGGGGGAGGGATGGAGCCAAGAGCTGGACAGGTGATTGGCAAAAGGGATATGAGAGGATTATGGGACAGGAGGCCCAGGGAGAAGGAAAAGGGGGGGGGAACCCAGAGGATGGGCAAGGGGTATAGTGAGAGGGACAGAGGGAGAAAATGGAGAGAGAGAGAAAGAATGTGTGTATATAAATAAAAAACGGATGGGGTACAAGGGGGATGTGGGGCATTAGCAGAAGTTTGAGAAGTCAATGTTCATGCCATCAGGTTGGAGGCTACCCAGACGGAATATAAGGTGTTGTTCCTCCAACCTGAGTGTGGCTTCATCTTTACAGTAGAGGAGGCCATGGATAGACATATCAGAATGGGAATGGGACGCGGAATTAAAATGTGTGGCCACTGGGAGATCCTGCCTTCTCTGGCAGACAGAGCATAGGTGTTCAGCAAAACGATCTCCCAGTCTGCGTCAGGTCTGGCCAATATATAGAAGGCCACATCGGGAGCACCGGACGCAGTATATCACCCCAGCCGACTCACAGGTGAAGTGTCGCTTCACCAGGAAGGACTGTCTGGGGCCCAGAATGGTGGTAAGATTGCTGCAGTTTTGGATGTTATACAGAATCGTTGCAAACTTCTAAGGAAGTAGATGCACTTACGTGCTTTCTTTATAATTGCACTTATGTGCTGGGCCCAAGATAAGCCCTCTGAATTGAAAACACCGAGGAATTTAAAGTTGAGAACCTTGTCCACCTCTGATGAGGACTAGTTCATGAACTTTCGGTTTCCCGCTCCTGATAGGTGAGAAGAAGCACTTGATGGGTCAAATAACCTCTTTCTACATCATAAGAAACTAGGAAATCAATAGACAACAGACAATAATAGACAATAGGTGCAGGAGTAGGCCCTTCGGCCCTTCGAGCCAGCACGGCCATTCACGGTGATCATGGCTGATCATCCACTATTAGTATCCAGTTCCTGCCTTATCCAAATCAAATTTACTTCAATGCTGCGTAGTACAGAAACCTTGCTGGTGATTTTAGTAGCTTACCAACATGGCCAGGACAGGAGGAGAATTATTAATTACAACTCAAAATGTCCCTCTAACCCTCAGATGTGCTCTGACCTTGGTTTAGTTATTAATGCAAAGCTTTTGGGAAGCATAGGTAAATTGCATTGCCATGTCTCAGATAGTCACCTTAAATTAAACATCCTTGAAGCTGGTCAGATCTGCCTCTTTGGAAGATGCATTAGCAGACATCGATTAGGTTATTTGAAAGTAGGCCTAAAAATATCTTCTGCTGTAGTTTATAGTTTCATTAGTTTTCCAATTATTGAGATCTGGCTAATGGGTGTGTAATTGCCAGAACAAAAATCTGAAAATTCTGAAATGCCCATTATGGCTGTCAGCATCTTTGAAAAGAAGACAGCATGACATTTAGTGACTGGCTCTTTCTCAGAACTAGGTTTTTACTCAAGACCTTTTCTGCATGATGAGTACTTCCAACATTTGTTATTTCCAACTTAGGAGTTATAACTTTATTCCCCATCATTTATATTTTGCCAAACTCACTTCTATTGGACACATGAAAAAAGGGAACAATTACTTCTTGTTTCACACGCTCAGAGCATCTCCAGATTGACTGATTCTCTCAAAGTGACCATCAGTACGTCACAAATTCTCTACCATGTCTCTCCGGTGCACAGGGGTATAATTAATCTGTCCATGGCATTATTAGCTTTCAGCCCCTTGAGCCTCTCCAGACTTTGTTTTGCTAGTGTTGAGGCCTTAAAGTACACAAAATGTGTGTGGAATGACAAATGATGCACTTTTAGCATCTTTCCCGGTAAAATAAAACTTCACAAAATTACTCATTTATCATGTTTATCCTCATTTTCAGCTCCATTACATTCCCTTAAGATTTTAACCATACTGTTACAGATTTGTTTTGGTATTACGTCTCTTGCCTGTTTTCCTCTGAGTTCTTAATCTCATTCTTCACTGCTTTTTGTGGTATTTAATAAGTACATAGGTATCCTCTCATTGCACAAACTTGGTATTTGTTATTTCATTAATGACCTGTTTAATTTCCATACTGGTCTCTTTTATTTGATTTATACCTGCTTGTCTTCAACGTTAGGCATTATATTTTTTGGGGGATTTTCTTTTACCTTCCACTGGTTTATCCTGATGCAGCATGCTGGAAATCTGAATTAAAAACTACAATGCTGAAAACAATCAGGAGTCAGGTGGTATCCATAGGAAGAGTTTTTGTTTTATTTTGAAGACCCTTGATCAGAAACAGGAAAACAAGAAAACAACACACATCAAAGTTGCTGGTGAACGCAGCAGGCCAGGCAGCATCTATAGGAAGAGGCGCAGTCGACGTTTCAGGCCGAGACCCTTCGTCTCGGCCTGAAACGTCGACTGCGCCTCTTCCTATAGATGCTGCCTGGCCTGCTGCGTTCACCAGCAACTTTGATGTGTGTTGCTTGAATTTCCAGCATCTGCAGAATTCCTGTTGTTTGCGTTTAAACAAGAAAACAAGCTAGTTTTAAGTTGCAGAGCTTTGGATAAAACAAAAGGAAACCCGCTCATGGTGTTGCCGACACAAGAGACTGCAGATGTTGCAATCCAGACCAATGCACAATCTGCTGGAAGGCTGTCTGTTCAATAGATTAATGAGGAAAGTTCAAGTGCAAGAAATCCAAATGAAATCAAAGTTGGAGCAGTTGATGCAAGCTGAATTTAAAGGAATGTTGGGAAATCCCAATACATCAAGCAGAGTCTGTGGAAAGAAAGAGCAAAAGAGAAAATGAGTTAGTATTACAGATTGATACGAAGAATTGGCCAGTTCTGATACAACCAGGAAAAAAGCAATTTATCTGGAATTTTAGAAAGTGATATTGAATACTGAAGGCTGCAATGTGCCTAAAGGGAATTTGAGGTGCTGTTTCTCAGACTTCATTGGATTGGGGCGCAGTATGTATGAGGGAGAGCTGACTGTCTATGATGATGATTACCATGCCTGCAGTATGATGCTTCACACACTGGTTTCATTTACGCAAGGCAAAATGTTTGCAGAGATGTTCTGCTCAGTTGTCTCTGCTCCTACCCCCTTTCCTTTCTGTAACAGCTCCTGACAGTGGACCCAAATAAATTCCCAGATGCTATGGACTGCTGAAGGAGGAAATCCACTGTGGATGAAGCTGGAACCTTGAAAATTGAATTTGTAATTGGTATATGTTGTCACATGTACAGAAATAGAGTGAAAGGCTTTCCTTTGCATACTGCCCAGACAGATCATTCCATACATATGCATATCAAGCTAATAAAGGGGTAAGACAGAATGCAAACGTAATAAACACACAATCCTCTCACCTGGTTTCATCCATCACCTGGTGGCTTGTACTTTTTCTCCTCTCCCCAACTTTTTATTCTGGCTTCTCCCTTTCTTTTGAGTCCCGGTGAAGGGACTTGGCCCAAAATGCTGATGGTTGATTCCTTTCCATAGATGCTGTCTATCGTGCTAAGTTCCTCCGGCAATGCGGACAGACAAATAAAGTGCAAGGGCAACAATATAGTAGACTTGAAGATAAAGGATTTATCTTTCAGTGCGAGAGGTCCGTTCAAAAGTCTGATAACCACAAGATTGAATCTGTCCTTGAACCTGGTGGTCTGCATCTGTATCTTGTGTCCAACAGGAGGGGGAAGGAAGAGAGGATGACAAAGGTCGAAGAGGTCCTTGATTATCTTAGCTGCTTTCCCAAGGCAGTGGGAAGTAGAGACAGAGTCAAAAGAGGGGAGGATTGTTTGCACGATGGAATGAGTTGTGCTCACAACTCTCTGCAATTTCCAGCAGTATTGGGCAGACCAGTTGCCAAACAATAATGCATCCAGATATGTCTTTAGAAATTGGCGAGAGTCTTTGGGGACATGACTAAATTTCAACTTAGTATTTGAAGAAAGCTGAATTTTATCTTCAAAGTGGAAAAACAGCTGGCTAAAATGATTTAGGGATGCAGACCAGGAGCTGGAGTCGGGATTGGCTTCCTTGGAGAGATTGTTTTTAGAATTGGCATGGTGTATTCCAACAAACTCAGCATTTAGTTACAAATTACAAAGCTGGAGTTTCATTAAGTTTTGATAAGGTCCTGCTACAAATGTAAATTGTTTTCATTACTGCCACTAAGTAATTTTAATTAGTGAAATTTGTTCCCATGATGAACTCTCTAAACCTCTTTGCAAAAGTGGTCCATTTAGAGTGATGGAGCACTACAGCTCAGAACCAGGCCCTTTGGTCTATCCAGTCCATACTAACCTGTTATTTTGCTCAGCGCCTTTGACACACACCTGGACAATAACCCTCTATACCCCTCCCATCTCCGCACTTATCCAAACTTCTCTTGTGCTGAAATCAAACTTGTATTTATCACTTCCTCTGGCAGCTCGTTCAGTACTCACACCTCCCCCTGAGGAAAGAAGTTCCCCCTCAGGTTCCCCTTAAAATATTTCACCTTTCACATTTAACCTATGACCTCTATTCTAGTTTCCATAGGACCATAAGACATAGGAGCAGAGTTAGGCCATTTGGCCCATCAAGTCTGCTTCGCCATTCAATCATGGCTGATCCTTTTTTCCCCTCCTCAGTCCCATTTCCTAGCCTTCTCCCCATAATTTTTGATGCTCTGTCCAATCAAGAATCTATCAAGCTCTGCTTTAAATACACCCAATGACCTGGCCTCCACAGCTGCCTGTGGTAATAAATTCCACAAATTCACCACCTTCTGGCTAAAAAAATTTCTCCGCATCTCTGTTTTAAATGGACACCTCTCTATTCTGGAGCTGTGTCCTCTTGCCCTAGACTCCCCCAACATGGGAAACTTCCTTTCCACATTTACTCTGTCTAGGTCTTTCAACATTCAAACAGTTTCAATGAGATCCCCCCGCACCCCCCCCAGTCCTTCTAAATTCCAGCAAGTTCAGACCCAGAGTCATCAAATGTTCCTCGTATGATAACCCTTTCATTCCCAGAATCATCCTTGTGAACCTCCTCTGAACCCTCTCCAATGCCAGCACATTTTTCTTACAGGAGGAGCCCAAAACTGTTCACAATACTCAAGGTGAGGCCTCACCAGTGCCTTATAAAGCCCCAGCATGACATCCCTGTTCCTGTATTCTAAACCTCTTGAAATGAATGCTAACATTACATTTGCCTTCCTCGCCATCAACCCACAAGTGCTCCCAAGGCCCTTTGCATCTCAGATTTTTGGATTTTCTCATTTAAGTTCAATGGAAAAGGCCTGCTTGTATTAACCTTATCTATACCCCCCCATAGTTTACATACCTCTATCAAATCTCCTCTTATTCTCCTACGCTCCAGGAAATAAAATCCTAACCAATTCAACCTTTATCTGTAACTCAGGTCCTCAAGTACCGGCAACATCCTAGCAAGTTTTCTCTGCACTCTTTCAATCTTATCGGTAGTTAGGTGATCAGAACTGCATACAATTCTTTGTTCTGCCACACTCCTCAGTGCCCTATCTGGTCTGTCCCCCCAAGGTGCAACACCTCACACTTGTCTGCATTAAACTCCATCTGCTATTCTTCAGCCCATTTTCCCAGCTCATCTAGATTCTGGTGCAAGCTTACATTTCCTACCTTGCTATCTACTAGACCCTTAGTATTGCTGTCTTCCACAAATTTGCTGATCCAGTTTACCACATTATCATAAACACAAAATAATCTGCAGATGCTGTTGTCAAAGGAACACTCACAATGCACTGGAGGAACTCAGCAGGTCAGTCAGCATCAGTTGAAAAGATTAGTCGACGTTTCGGGCCGAAACCCTTTGTCAGGACTGAAGGTAGAACTTTGGGGAGGGTTTGAAGAATGCTGGTAGTTGAAAAAAACAGTAATTTTTAAGACAAAGGGGTGGGGGAGGGGAAACAGAGAGGTGATTGGCAGGAGAACAATAGTAGAAGGAGGCGGAACTATGAGAGAGGTGATGCAAAATAGGGATAGAGGAAGGGAGGGGGAGGGAAACTCAGGTTGGAGGAGCAACACCTCATATACCATCTAGGTAGTCTCCAGCCCCTTGGTATAAACATAGAATTCTCCAACTTCCGGCAATTCCCTCCCCCTCCCTTCCCCTGTCCCTATTTCACATTACCTCCCTCATAGTTCCGCCTCCTTCTACTATTGTTCTCCCGCCAATCACCTCCCTGCTTCCCCTCCCCCACTCCTTTGTCTTAAAAATTACTGGTTTTTTCAACTACCAGCATTCTTCAAACCCTCCCCAAAGTTCTTCCTTCAGTCCTGACGAGAGTTTTCGGCCCGAAACGTTGACTAATCTTTTCAACTGATGCTGACTGACCTGCTGAGTTCCTACAGTGCATTGTGAGTGTTCCTACCACATTATCATCCAGATCGTTAAAATAGATGACAGATAACAACTGACCCAGCACCAATCCCTGCAACACACTACTAGGCACAGGTCTCCAGTCAGAGGCAACCATCTATCACCAATCTCTGGCTTCTCCTGTGAAGCCAATGTCGAATCCAATTTACTACCTCACCCTGAATGCCAATCAACTGAACCTCCGTGATCTTAACATGGTCATAACTTGAACCTTCTTCATCATGATAGGTGGAGCTACAATAGCACTAGAGAGCAACTTCTTCAAGCTCACCTGCGGAAACAGTTTCAATTCTTGCTTTAATGTCTCTTTTTCCCCTTTTCAGGGTGGATGGGCTCTATCAGTGCCCTTGACCTGCAGCTGTACTCAACCTGCAGTTCTTTACAGTTCCCATGGCTCACCGAGTGGCCATTTTTAGGGTGTGGCCTAGATGACAAGCGAGCCTTTGGGGTCCCGAGGCTTTACGGCCCTGTGGATGAGCCAGTTCAATGCCAATGCTACCAACTGAAGCATCATGGGAGAAAACAGAATTTCAGGAACAGCAGATCAGCTGTCAGGGGGGGTCTCTGTACTCGGCAAACCACTCATTCTCTCTCTCTTTTTCTCATTAGTGGGGGGAGAGTTTGCTGTTGACTCTCAGATCGGAACACTTGGAGAAAGAGACGCGGCACACTTTAACACCATACGTCAATGAGTTGTTCATTTTTGTTGGTCTCCCAACCTCTCTGTCCCTTTGTTAGGAAGAGCGAGAGAGTCTGTGGCATGTCAAGTTGGACGGGTGAATGATTTTGTTTTTCTGTGCTGCAGATCATGGTGTCTCTTGGGTGCATTGCCTTTGCTTGCTTGGTGTGTGGTGGGTGCTGATGTTGTTTTGCTGAAATAATGGGGGGGGAAGGAGACAGTTGATGCTTTGCTGCTGCTGGGGCGTTGGGGGGGAGAAGGGCGCTTTGAAATTCTGATGTTTTTACTGTCATTCATTCTTTGGGGTACTCTTCTGTTTTCGTCGGGGTCTGTGAAGACCAAGAATTTCAGGTTGCATATTATGTACAATCTCTGATATTAAATGGAACTGTCAAAGAGCTGACATCCTGACACTTGAAGCCATGTCCTGCCATTTACACTGCAAATGGTTTTCCCACCGGCCCTTGGCCAGGCTGACATTGTGTACACTAGAGACTGCAAACTCTGGAACCTGGTGTAACAAATAATCTGCTGGCAAAACTGAGTGGGATGAACAGCAACTGTGAGTGGAAAAGAATTGTAAAAATTTTGGGGCAAGACCCTGCACCATGTCTAACAATGAGGTTGGGTCAAGGAGAGAAAATAGGAAAAACTTAACAGTGAAGTCTAACCATTACACTTGACAAACTCTACTCATTCCGACCCTGTCAGGTGCTTCAATTGCATTAGGCTTCCCATATCCTCAAGGTAACCCTTTGTCACAACTTTTAACTTCTTATACACATGTAGTTAGAGATTTTCATTCTGCGGCTTATTTCTGTAATGACGTGACTTTATAACATCATGATTACTGGTTGTCACTCATGCCTCTCTTCAACGATTTTGTATACTTCTGCTACTTGCCTCATATCTGGTTGTCAAACCCTTATTGCCTTGATAATATCCTTGATGATGTTACATCCTTCTTAATGAGAAGTTCACTTCCAATGATCCTTCTGTCTTCGGCCCACCGTGACCCATCCCAATTTTATTTAAATCATGCCCCATAGCTATTTTATGTTGTTCACATATTATTGGATGTCTGCTATACTTAGATGTAGTGCTTGTCTTTCCCCATCCCAAAACAATCATTGGCATACACTTTTTTTTTGCACAATTCAGTCAACTAACTGTTAACTTTTTCAGCTTTCTCATCCATTTACTTAACACTGGAAGTCAACACACTCACATTTCGCTATTCCTTGAGATAATTTTTATAACATACCATTTTGAGATTATTTTATGTCGCAGCCAGGAGGATAATTTCCATAAAATTTATCTGGCTTGTGTATTTCATCTACAGTTCACCGACTACCTGCCAGTGAATAATGCCCACTATTCGCATCTCTAAGTGAGTCCTTGGAGATCCTGCTGAACTCCTGATGCGTTTCAGTGGGTAACCTCTCCCTCCAACTACTACTCAGCAACCAAGAACATCATCCACTCAAAACTAATCAATCAGCTCCAAGACCTTGGCCTCCTTGTGCAAATAGATCCTTGATTTCCTCACTTGCAGACCCCAGTCAGTTTGAATTGGCAACAGCATCTCCTCCCCGATCTCAGTCAGTATGGGTGCACCACAAGACTGCACGTTTGGCCCCATGCTCTACTCACTTTACACTTATGGCTGTGTGGCTAAGCACAGCTCCAATGCCATATTCAAGTTTGCTGATGGCACCAGTTGCGGGCCGAATCAAAGATGGTGAGGAACCAGCATAAAGGAGGGAGATTGAAAATCTGACTGAGTGGTGTTATTCAATGTCAGCAAGACAAGGAACTTATTATAGACTTCAGGAGAAGGAAACTAGAGGCCCATGAACCGGTCCTCATCGAAGGATCAGAGGTGGAGAGGGTTAACAACTTTTAATTCCTAGGTGTTATTATTTCAGAGGATCTGTCCTGGGCCCAGCAGATAAGTGCAATTAGGAAGCAACCACAGCAGCACCTCCATTTCCTTAAGAGTTTGTGCAGATTCGGCTAGACATCTAAAATTGACAAACTTCTATAGATGTGTAGTGGAGAGTCTGTTGACTGCCCTTGAATGGAAAACCCTACAAAAAGTGTGAATAAGGCCCAGTCTATCACGGGTGAAGCCCTCCTCCCCCCCCCCCCGACATTAAGTACATCTGCATGAAATGCTGCTGCAGGAAGGCAGCATCCATCATCAGGAACCCCCACCACCATGGGCATACCCTCTTCTCACTGTTGCCATCAGAAAGAAGGTACAAGAGCTGCAACACCAGGTTTAGAAACAGTTACTACCTCTCAACCATCAGGCTCCTGGACCAAAGTTTAAAGGAATGTTAGCCAATCATAGGCAAATGGGACTAGCTTGGGTAACCATCTTGAAATGGACTGTAAGGCCTGTTTTTGTGCTGTGTAACTCCAATTCTGTCAGGAAGGCTGACAGGTGATAAGTTGGAGTTTGATGCAACATAGCTAGTTCTATGTTCCAGACATGCCTTACTTTGTATGAGAGGTGTGTGTTGCTGAAGGATTTGTTGATGGTGGGGATCGATTGGCACACAGTGTGTGTTTCCTTTATTCTGAGTTATTGACTCTCAGGTACATCTATCCTGGATAAAAAAATCACTCTGGAAAAATATGCCTTTGTATCGCATAAGGTGCTGAAAGAACTCAACGGGTCAGGCAGTATCTGTGGAGGGAAATGGACAGTCAACATTTCGGGACAAGACCCTCATCTGGATTGACACACTGAGTTCACCCAGCACTTTGTGTGTTGATCCAGATTACAGCATCTGTAGTGCCTGCCTCTGTGTCCCCTTTTTAGTTGACAAGTCAGCAGACTGGTGACTGATTTCAGCAAGTTTTTTCATATCCATCACTATTTTGATATAAATAATAGGCTGTTCTTGGTTTAGCAGGGTCTGGAATCAAGTCCACCCAGCTCTAACCTTCCATTATGTCTGGTCAGTGCCAAAACCATCCCAGGTCATCTGTCCAACTCTCCTGAACCTCTCTCTGAATTGCCTGCCTCTGCACTCCCCTTTCTCTTCGACTGACAATAACTAAAATGTTTCTCGCCTTGTAAGTTTTGCAGCTAGTGGGATGATGCTCATTTTGTGTGTAGGCATTTCATTATTCCTGCAGTTTCTATAATGGATCTCCTGGGTGAGTAGACTTAATCATCCCATACAATTCTATTTCCATTTAGACAGAAATTAAGCTAAGGGCATATGAACAGATGAAAGAGAAATGTAGACCATAATGCTTCTGGAGCCTTATAGTCCACAGATCACTCTTCAGTGACCTGATTATAGACCATCGAACATGCCTGCACAGGCTCTTCAGCCCACTATGTTGTGCTGACCTTTTAACCTATTGTAAGATACCGTGTGTAGCCATTAGCATAACGTTAATACAGCTCCTGTGATCCGGGTTCAATTCCTGCTGCCGTTGTGGGGAGTTTATGCATTCTCCCTGAGACTGCATGGGTATCCTCTGGTTACTCCAGTCTCCTCTCACATTCCAAAGACATACAGGTTAGTAGATTAATTAATCAATTGAGTGTAATTAGGCAGTGTGGACTCATTGGGCCAGAAGAGCTATGCTACCATGCTGTATCTCTAAATAAGGTAACTAAAAGATCAATTTTACCCTTTTCTCATGCGAAGATCTCTATTTTTTTTATTATCCGTGTGCATATCCTAGAGTCTCTTAAATTTCTCAAATGTAACTGCTTCTACTTCCACCCTTAGCAGGCGTTTCCATGGGCTACCACTCTCTGTGTTAAGCACCTATCTCTGATGTTCTCCCGATGCTTTCCTCCAATCACCTTAAAATCATGCCACGTCCACTCTGGGAAAGGGTCTGCGTTATCCACTCTATGTCTTGTATCATCTTGTACATCGATCAACTCACCTTGCATCCTTCTTCGCTCAAAAGAGAAAACTCTCAGTTCTCTCAACCTATCCTCATAAGACATTTTGTGTTAAAGCATTTCATTATTCCTGCATTTTCCATAATGGATCTCCTGGGTGGTTAGACTTACTCATCTATTCTATTTCTACTTAGACAGAAATTGAGCTAAGAACATAAGAACAAATGAAAGAGAATTGTTGTCCATAATGCTGCCAGAGCCTGCCCTTTGCTTCATTGCCTCAACTCCACCCTTCTGTGTCTTCCCTAATGTCATAAAAGTACACAGCCATAACAGCACAGAATTCTCCCCGTTTGATTTTCTTCTATTTGCTACGGCTGGTAAAATGTCAAATTGGCCTGTTACCAGCATGAAGCTGTGTTTGTAGTGATCAGTCCATTAGTGACCTGAACTGGAAATAGACTTGCTACCTGTCACTTTGGTAAGTGCTCTAACTTGATACATACAAGGTCCTTTGCTTTTGTTGAGTGAATCATATTCTCAAGTTACATGCCCACATCAGAGTAATCCATTTGGCACTGGAATGTATGATGATGCTTGCAGGCTGCCCTCAGCACACCCTCGGGTGCGTTGGTTGTTAATGCAAATGACACATCTCTCTGTATGTTTTGATGTACACGTGCTGTATAAACTTGAATCTTGAATCCTCTATTTGTCTCAAGAAGTAACTGGGTCCCTAAAATCAAAATCAGGGAGCACCTGGGTTCATTCCCCTTTCGAACATTTACCTTTCAAGATATGATGTTTGTTAGATGTTTAATTGTTCAGTTTAATATACCGGCTTTATAGTATATTTCCAACTGACCTCCATCTTCCACATCTCTATGATCACCATCATGACCCAGCACTGGTAAACGAGGCTTTCAGCCTTTCTTGCATATAAGCAATTCTGTTGTCAGAGAGGCAGTATACCTCTAACTGTGTATTAACCTTGTGTCATAATTGGCTCCCTATGTTTCTAAACATTGAATATCTTTTGAGTCCATTTCTTCTCGTGACCATCTCATCTGAGACAATAACCAGCCAGTCTTGCTCCTGATCCCAATTATTACCCTGTGTGGTCTTAAATCAGTTTGTCACCTTTCTTAACACCTTCACGCAACATTTAAATACCTGAAGAGCAGCTGAAGCAAACGGGGATGCATTTAAAAGGCATGCTAGGTACACATGTGGGAGAAGGGGATCAGAATCAGAATCAGATTTAATATCAGCGGCATAGGTCGTGGAACGTGTTAGCTTTATGGCAGCAGTACAATGAAATACATGATAAATAAATACAGAGAAAACTGAGTTACATTATGTATATATATGTTTATTAAATAGTTAAGTTAAAAATAAGTAGTACAAAGTAACAAATAAAAAATTAGTGAGGTAGTGTTCATGGATTCAATGTCCATTTAGAAATCTAATGGCAGAGGGAAAGAAACTGTTCCTGAATCGCTGAGTGTGTACCTCCAGGTTTCTGTACCTCCTTCCTGATGGTGACAGTGTGAAGAGGGCACGTCCTGGATGGTGGGGATCCTTAACGATGGACACCACCTTCCTAAGGCCCCACTCCTTGAAGATTTCTCGGATACTACGGAGGCTGGTACCCAAGATAGATCAGACTAATTTTACAAGTTTCTGCCACTTATTTTGATCTGTGCAATAGCCCCCTCACCCTCCCCACCCCTATACCAGATGATGATGCAGCCATTCAGAATGCTCTCCATGGTACACTTATAGAAGTTTTTAAGTGCTTTAGTTGACAAACCAAATCTTCTCAAACTCCTAATGAAATATAGCCACTGTCTTGCCTTCTCTATAGCTGCATCAGCATGTTGCATCCAGGTTAGGTCCCCAGAGATATTGACACCCAGCAACTTGAAATTGCTCTCTCACTCTCTCCACTTCTGATCCCCCTGTGAGGAGTGGTTTGTGTTCTCTCGTCTTACCCTTCCTGAAATCCACAATCAGCTCCTTGGTCTTGCCGACACTGAGTGCAAAGTTATTGCGGCAACACCACTCAGCTAACTCGTATGTCCTGCTCCTGTACGCCCTTTTGTCACCATCTGAAATTCTGCCAATAATGGTACCATTAGAGAGACTTTTGGGATCCAGTGAGGTAGAAAGCTTCATTGGAACTGAAGTAAAAGCCTGACTGGTTTGCTGTTAATTCCTCCTGTTTGCTCCATTCTGTGCTACCCTTTTCATCCCACTGTGCACAATCCAGAACCCATGTTACACCCACAGGCATCTGCAGTTTTTTCTCCATTGACCCTGTTTACTATTGCTGATCTATAGATTTGCTAATTATGCCTGCAGAAAAAGAATCTCAGGGTTGTATGTGGTGATATGTATATACTCTGATAATAAATTTTTCTTTGAATTTGACTTTGGAAACCATGCCACTGATTCAGAACTGTCCTTAAAAAGTAGTTTTCTTACACAGCAAGTCTCACAGAATAAAGTAACAATAGAATCCATGAAAGACTGTACTCAATAAGATGGGACAACTAATATGTAAAAACAAAACAAAAATCTGTGCAAATACAAAAAGTGGGAAGAAGAGAAATGGTGGTGTTAAATGCTGAGCTATAGTCAATGCACAGCATCCTGACCTAGGTGTTTGTGTTGTCTGGGTGGTCTAAAGCCGTGTGAAGAGCCATTGAGTTTGCGTCTGCCATTGACCTACTGTGGCGATCAGCAAATCACAGCGCGTCCAGGTCCTTGCTAAGGCAGGAGTTCAGTCTAGTCATGACCAACCTCTCAAAGCAGTTCATCACTGTAGATGTGAGTGCTACTGGGCGATAGTCATTAAGGCAGCTCACATTATTCTTCATAGGCACGGGATAATTGTTGCCTTTCTGAAGCAAGTGGGAAACTCCGCCCATAGCAGTGACAGGAATGTCCTTGAATACTCCCGCCAGTTGGTTGGCACAGGTCGTCAGAGCCTTACCAGGTACTCCGTCAACTCTTTACCAGGTCTACTCTGAGTTTCTGTTCTTTGCCAGAGATTGCTCTTTGCACCTCAAGCTTTCCCATCCCAACAGTCCCTCCAGTATTTTCAGCACTCTGGGTGAACTGGAAGCAATACGTTTTAAGGATATTTCCAGTATTTTTGTGACTGATGCACTTTAGTTTATAAAGGAGGAAATTCAGAATTAGTAATAGTTATAATTAAAGAGACCAAAATTGAGAGAGCAAATTATGTGGATGTATGGCAGAAAATTGGATTGTGATACTTATCCTGAGTGAACATGTTTGAGGTAGGGTCTCCTGAACTGAATCTGTGCAGCTTATTTGGCCTCCTTGAAGACGAAGGAAGAAAGAATTTAACTCCAGCCTGAGCTGTGATTCATTCAGGAAGTGTAGTGTTAGAGAGGTGCAGGTGTGACTGATAGAGGAAGAGGGAACCCAACTGAGATAGAGGGTGAGAATGCATCCAATCTACAGCAATCCAACAGGCACAACAGATTTGTGTTCTCTGACGATGAGAACGAAACATTTTAAAAAGGATTGAAAACCGGCTGAATGAATCTGCACTGTCTAAAGGAAGCTGGAGGAGGAGAAATGGAAAATAAGGTTCGATAACTGGTGAGAGATAGTGTTCTTTGAAAGAAGCAGTAATCCAGAGGCCCATGCAATAGAGTTCAAATTGCAACAGGTAGGAATGATAGACAGTTAGCTTCTAATTAAGTTTTCTGAAGTTGAAACATCAAGTGTATCTCCTTCCACAAGTGCTTCCTGGCCTGGCCTGCTGATGATTTCCAGAATTTTCTCTTCTTATTTTATGCATCCAGCTCACTTACAGAGGTATGGAAGAAATTTGGCTTGAGTGTGATATTTGTGATGGCACCTTTGTCCATCGTTATGTGTACCAAGAATGAGATTGTACCTGCAGACTACCACTGAGGGCTGGCATGACTTCTCCTAGATGAGCTGACAAGTCCAAAGTAACTGGTTTTAAGGTGCCTGTAACCCACCTTTGCCTCTTCTTCTGTCAATAGAAATGGTTCCGCCAGGCTGAATAGTTAAGCCACATGTGAAGGCCAGGAGCTGGTGTAACACCTGTGTCGTGCCTGTTTTATCTCGTGTAACTGGTTGCCACACTCTTTATGAGAAAATCTACTTACATAGTACTAAACCAGGTGCTAGTGGCCATCAGAAGCTCTAGCCCTATGCAGTGCATAGAAAACACACACTTCTGGAGGTAAGTTCTGTTTATAAAAAATAGCAATACAGTATATTCAAAATATTTACATGAGTAAGAACAATTCAAAAATTCCAACATTCTTTTTAGGTTCCAGATCTCCGATCTCAAATAAAATCCAAATTCCTTTTTAGCTGAAAAGGTTATCATACGAGGAATGTTTGATGGCTCTGGGTCTGTACTCGCTGGAATTCAGAAGAATGAGGGGGATCTCATTGAAACCTTTCGAATGTTGAAAGGCCTAGACAGAGTAGATGTGGAAAGGATGCTTCACATGGTGGGAGAGTTCAGGACAAGAGGGCACTGCTTCAGGATAGAGAGGCGCCCTTTCAAAACAGAGATGCAAAGAAATTTCTTGAACCAAAGGGCGGTGAATTTGTGGAATTTGTTGCCACGTGCAGCTGTGGAGGCCAGGTCGCTGGATGTATTTAAGGCAGAGATTGATAGGTTCTTGATTAGATGTGGCATCAAAGGTTGCGGGGAGAAAGCCAGGATCTGGGGTTGAGGAGGAGGGAAAAAAAGGATCAGCCATGATTGAATAGTGGGCAGACTCGATGGGCCAGATGGCCCAATTCTGCTTCTATGTCTTATGGTCTTAGAGTTAGAATCAGAGAGTTCATCGTAATAACCTTTATTACTCCAATTTTTCTAACTAATTAGATCTAATGCTATCCCCCATTTAAAATTCTACAGACTAACATTTGCCTTTCTATTTATCCATAGTTAGTTAGGAAACTAACTGAATTCCTATTTTTAACTACTATGGCTAAGTTCAGTTTCAGTTCAGGCCAGTATGTTTACAAATTCAAATTCAACACCAGAAATATAAATATACAGATAAACCCCTTTCACAAGAATTCTCCAACATCATAACTTTTAAACAAATTAAATCTCATTCAGTCACTTATCAAAGTCTTTGCAAAAATAATCAGTTCTTGCAAAAAATCAAATTCAGATCCTTTGAATGAGAAACAAACTTATACATCTAACCATATTAAATCCTCTACATCTTGAAATATTTAATTCCCGCACAGGTTGTGTGATCTTGGGTGACTCGCCAACTTGTTTCTTGGTTTGTTGGAAGAAGGTGGATCCCTTGGTATGATTTAACAGAACTAATTCCCAGTTACACGGTAGAGATCTTGGACACTACTCTCTGCTGATATCGTCTCCCTGTAGTTGGTTCTCGTTATAGCCATAGCTTCAATAAATCTTTTATCAATATCACCTCTCCTCCAGGGATTTCACCCTGAGGATTTGCAGTAAGTAAGGCAGAGATACTAACTACTGAATCCACTTTTAACAGTTTATATCTTTATTTAGTTTCTATAGCTTGCTGTGTTTCTGTCACTTATCCACACCTTGACCTTACAAAGCATTTTTCTCCCCAAGTTCTCTTCCTTTCTTTTTTTCCCTGGTAAACTTTGTTTTCATCCCTCCACAGGTGGAGCTTTCTAACATTACATCTTTGGGTTTAGTTAACCTGGGATACACTGGCCTTGATTGTCATAGGTTATTCGAGTTTCATGCCATTTGGAACATTAAATAGGTAGTGGGAGCTTGGCCCCACTACTACTCCCAACTATAAAAACATTAAGGAACCTGTATCTTGGTACATAGAACATAGAATATAGAAATCTACAGCACATTACAGGCCCTTTGGCCCATAGTGTTGTGCCGAGCATGTAACCTACTCTAGAAACCGCCTAGAATTTCCCTAGTGCATAGTCCTCTATTTTTCTAAGCTCCAAGTACCTATGTAAAAGGCTCTTAATGACCCTATTGTATCCACCTCCACCACCGCTGCCAGAAGTGCATTCCATACACCCACCACTCTCTCTGAAAAACTTGCCCCTGACATCCCCTCGGTACCTTTTTCTGAGCACCTTAAAACTATGCCCCCTCGTGTTAGCCATTTCAGCCCTGGGGAAAAAGCCTCTGACGATCCACATGATCAATGCCTCTCATCATCTTGTAAACCTCTATCAGGTCACCTCTCATCCTCCGTCACTCCAAGGAGAAAAGGCCGAGTACGCTCAATCTATTCTCATAATACTCTCATTGTCCCCACCAATCCACAACATGTGACACTAATAAACCAATTCCAGTTCCAATTCTAATCCCATAAGTATAGAAATGCAGGCTGATGGTCATTTTTACATGGGTAAAATATGGCCATGGGGCAGAACAAGCAAAATGTCTCGTGCCTTTGGCCTACAAATGTCTCCCACCCTCATGATGTTGAGACACTGCTATTCAAGCGTGATGAGAAAGCTTCTCTTCTGTTTTACATCCTATACACTGGGTAGTGCATTCCATTAACTACTCTTTCCCGCTTGTTCCCCCCTCTCCAGTGCAGTCCCATGCATCTGGGAAATACCCTGAAGTTTGGGTTCAAAACGTCCACCTCAGCTCAATCCATTTGCCTGCATTTGGCCCATATCTATCTGAACATTTCCTATCCGTGTATGTATACACATGTCTTTTAAATCTTGTTCTCCTTATAAATTTTAATTATCCTACTGACTTGTCTTACCTTTGACCTTTAGATACACACTCCAAAGTGCATCTGTTCTTCCACAATACTCAATATTCTTCCATTACCTTACCTTATTTAATTGATGTAAATATACTATCTCAGAATTTCTTGGAATCATACAGTACAGACATGTGCCCTTTCAGCCCATAATGTCTAAGCTGACTGTGATCTCTATTTGTACTAAACCCATTTGGCCACATTAAGTCCAAACACTCCTACTGCTCTCACAGTGCGTTGTGTACAAAGCTAGGCGGGGAGTTAAACTCCTCCTCAAAAATCATCTGAGCTGGAAGCTTTCTTCAGCATTTTTAATTAGATGACTGTTGTTAAACTGCAGAAAGTCAAGTAAAATACATATTAGATTCAATACAGAATTACTGAGTGCCCAAATATACTAATGTTATTGATAATTCTCACGACCAGTGTTAAACAAGGTAAAACCACATTAAACATTCTTCAGCTATGCCATGGACCAGAGCAAACTCATGGCACGACGATAGCTTAATAGTGAAAAATATACATAATACTTCCTTCAAAGTACATCTACGAAATGTTTACCAAAGTTAAAGGAAGCTTAAGATTCACAGATATTGCTGTTTTAAGGGCAAATAAAGAGTGGGTGGAGATGGATGTTTCTACCATGTGTGCTTCAAGTCGAAATCCATATTAACTCACGCAGGAAATGCTGTAAAGAACAGCTTACGAACAGGAAGCGATGTTCATGCGAAATGACCCATGCCTCTAGAGGTAGAAAACTCCTTTTTCTGGGCCCCAAACATGGGCGCATAAATTAATTTGTGAATTAACCTGTTAATTTGACTATAGAGTGGTTAAGTGCCTTTTACTTTTGATCACCAACAGCAGTTGCCAACCAAACTGCAGTCTACAAATTTGTGTAAAATGGTTTGAAATTTATTTCCATGGTTATCTGCTCAGCACATTTACTGTGAAGTAATCCTTACTGTGTCAAAGGGAGGCTGCTTATTGATTGTTTTCTCTGACAGCTCCTTGGACCCTTCCAGGAATCTCATATTAACTTCATTCATATTAACTGGAGTAACAGAAACATCTGTTAATAATGCTCCCGTAATTGAGAAATTATTGCACTGAAATAGAGTTTTGCCACGTCCAGGCTTCTGGTCATAAACAGAAACACTCAGAATTAAACATAAAAGGTGCCATGAATCCGATATTTTTATAGTATTTAACCCTCCTGCTCCTCCCTAACCCATCCACTCCAAAGAGTTAAAATTCCTCTAAGACACTTGACAACTTTCTTTCCTGTTATAATTTCTCCTGTCTCTGCCTCCAAGTGGTTCACATTGTCGTTAATTAATCTCTTTCTTTAAATATATTTTGTAGAAATTTAATATTTCACATTAGTTAACTCTAATATTCAACTTCTTTTTAACCAACTTTTATGAATCATTCTTATGATCGTCTTCCAAATCTCAGCTCCCGAGATAACAGACTTATTTTAACTTTCTATCATCAAGTCTTTTAAACTAATTTTGAGAATTTAACTTTGCTCATTTTGTCATCCATACCTATGTCATTGGCTTTAATTTGTAGCTATATATAATTAAATACATACTTAAATAGATAGGTACAACCAAAACCCATGTTTTAATATTAAATGTTTTACCAATGCCAGATCCTATCATATCGCTCTTCATTAATGCAGCAAATACAACAAACAACTTGCCCACATCAAGGTCCCATGAGCAGCAATAACCAAATTAGCTGAGTTAATCATTTTGTCTCCGGAATAAATATTACTGTGGACCTGGAGGTGAATGCCTCTTCCAAATGATGCTGTGGGAGCTCTTTCATCCCCAAGTGAACAGACAAAGATGTTTGCCTTAATGGTACAGCAGAAGCATTGGTATTCCCTATGTTTATATACTCAGGTGACAAATAAATTTTGTATCGTGCAACTGCAGGGCAAAGGCTATCTCCCAGGAGGTAGTATGTAACAATCTATCTTTGACATTTAAGTGTTTATCACCATCGATATCCTAAACTTAACTGCATAACTACTGCAGTTATAAGTATACTGCAGCAAGTAATCTAAGTGGTTATCCGGCCACACCCCAAAGTCTTTCCATCATTTGCCAGACAAGAATGCTGTCGAGTACCCTTAACTTAATTGGACGAATACAAATCCAATAACATTCAAGAAATTCAATGCTTTCTGGAATAAAGCAGGCCTCTTGACTTGTATCTCACCACAACACACCCTAAATCTTCACTCGGGTCCAGACAACAAGAGAACTGGTTGTTTCAAACAAAAAAAAACAATTCCACAGACATTTAGTTGTTCCAGCATTTTAAAGTCATCAAGTTATAGAGCATTCAAGCAGATCCTTCAGCTCAACCCTCTGTGCCTTTCTGAGCTCGTCCCATTTGGCCGATATTCCTCTAATCCTTTCCTATCCATAAAACTGTTCAAATATCTTTTTTAAAGCTTAATTGGACCCATCTCAACTATTTTCTCTGGCAGCTTGTTCTATAGGCCCAACCCCTTTCTCTTTTGATTTTATTCTAGATTGACCCCTAGGACTGGTACTTTGTGCCATGCAAAAGCACTAAGCAAATTGGTCCAATCTTTTCTAAAGTTTAAAAGAATGAGAGAGGAACTCATTGAAACGTCCAAAGCGGAAACATATGCAAGTTTAGGAAGCTGAAACCATTGCTCTTGGGAAATATAAAGGAAGAAAGAGAGCATTTAAAGAAGAAATGAGAAAGGATAAAAGGGTCCATAAAATGTCCTTGGCAAGTAGGATTAAAGAGAATTCCAAAATATATTACGCACATATCAAAAACAAGTGCATAACTAGGGAGAGGGCAAAATTACTTAAGGACAAAGGAGGGAGCTTATGCCTGGAACCAGAGGAAGTGGGCAAGGTACAAAATGAGTACTTCACGTCAGTACTCAAAGGGAGAAGGACACGAAGAATAGGGAGAGCAGAGATTGGAACAGGGGGTCGACATGCTAAGGCCTGTTCATGTCAAGGCTATGGAGGTGTTTGGGTCCATTGAGCATTAAGGTGAGTAAGTTCACTGGTCATGATGGGGTCTATCCCAATTTATTGAAAGAGGCAAGAGAGGCGATTGATGTAGCTTTGACATTGATCTTAGTATCCAATTTAGCCACACGTATGGTCCGAGAGGATTGGAGAGTATCCAATATTGTTTATCTGCTTAAGAAGGGCAAAAGAGACAAACCAGAAAATTACAAGCTAGTAGGTTTTATATTGGTAGGGAAGTTATTGGGGAATATTCTTAAGGATAAGATGTACTCCCATCTGGAATAACATAGACATTAGAGATAGTCTGCTAGGCTCTGTGTGTGGGTGATCACACCTTATAAACCCGATTAAGTGTTTTTGAGGCAGTGACAAAGATGGTTGATGAGGATAGGACAGTGGATAATGTATACATGGACTTTAGTTATGAGTCTGAAAGGTCTCTAATGGCAAACTGATCCAGAAGATTAAGACACATGGGATCCATGGAGATTTGATGCTAAATTGCCTTGTTCATATAAGACAGAGGATAGTGGGAGAGTTAGGTGTTATTCTGTACAAAAATATAGGTGGGCTGATTAATAAGTTTGCAAGCAACACAAAAATTGGCAGAGTTGTGAATGAGAAAGGTTTTCAAATGACACAGCAGCATACATAGGATGTAGATCAGATGGGTAAGTGGGCAGAAGATTTGAACAAGTGTGTTGCACTTTAGGAAGTCAAATGTATAAGGAAAGTCTGCAGTAAATGGCAGGAATCTCAAACATATTAATATAAAGGGGATCTTGGGGTGTGAGTCGATGGAAGTGCCATTACAGGTAGATAGGATGGCAGAGAAGGCATATGGGCATACTTGCATTCATCTGTCAGGATGTTGAGTATAAAAATCATGTTGCACCAGTATACAACTTTGTTTTGGGTCTGTTTGGAGTACTGCATGCAATTCTGGTCACCGGAACAAAGTGAAAGCTTTGGAAAAGAACAAAAGGGTATTGCCTGGATTAGACAACTTGGATTGTTTTCTCTGAAAAGACAAAGATAAGGTAGACAGTCAGAGTCATTATCTCAAACTGGTAACTTCAAATACTAAAGGACATACTTAGCTTTAAGGTGAGAGATCAAAGGATTAAAACAGACTTACAAGCCAAGATTTTTTTACATGGACAGTGACAGGTGGCTGGAACACACTGCCGGGGAGGTGGAAGAAGCTGATACAACAGCAGTGGGCATAACATGGTTTCCTTAAGGGAAAATCTTGCCTGACAAATCTGTTGGAAATTTTTTGAAGAAATAACAAGTAGTTTAAACAAAGGAGAATCGGTTGATGTTATGTACTTAGATTTCCAGAAGCCCTTTGACAAGGTGCCACACGTGAGACTGCTTAACAAGTTAAGAGCCCATGGTAATACGGGAGGGATACTAGAATGGATAAAGTATTGGCTGACTGGCAGGAGGCAAAGTGTGGGAACAAAGGGAGCCTTTTTTTGTTGGCTGCTGGTGACTAATGGTGTTCCACAGGGGTTTGTGTTGGGGCCGCTTCTTCTTACGTTATATGTTAATGATTTGGATGACAAAGTTGATGGCTTCATGGCCAACTTTGCAGACTATATGAAGATAGGTGGAGGGGCTGGTAGCTTTGAGGAGGTGGAGAGGCTACAGTATGACTTAGACAGACAAGGACAAGAAGTGACAGGTGGAAAATAGTGTCAGGACCTGTATAGTGATGCACTTTGGTAGAAGAAGTAAATGCATGGACTAAATGGAGAGAATATTCAAAAATAGGTAGTCAAGAGCAATGTTAGCATTCATTTCAAGAGGACTAGAATATAAAATCAAGGATATAATGTTGAGGCTTTATAAGACACTGGTAAGGCCTCGCTTGGAGTTTTGGGCCCCTTATCTAAGAAAGGATGTGCTGACATTGGAGAGGGTTCAAAGGAGGTTCACAAAAATAATTCTGGGATTTGGAGGTTTATCATATGAGGACCATTTGACGTCTTTGGGCCTGTACTCACTGGAATTCAGAAGAATGAGGTGGGGCGGGGGGGGGGATCGCATTGAAACCTATCAAATGTTGAAAGGTGTAGATTGAGTGAATGTGGAGAGGATGTTTCTCATTGTGGGTGAGTCTAAGACCAGAGGGTACAGCCTCAAAGTAGAGGGATGTCAATTTAGAACAGAGATGAGGAGGAATTTATTTAGCCAGAGAGTGGTAGATCTGTTGAATTCATTGCCACAGGTGGCTGTGGAGGCCAAGCCATTGGGTATATGACTTCAAAGGTTCATTTTATTGTCAAAGTACGCATGTACAATACAACTCCAGATAGCCATGAAATAAAGAAAAAAACCATGGAGGTCATTGAAAGAAAAGAGATCAACGCCCTTCCCTCTTGGTACGAAAAGGAAAAGGAAACGAAACTCACAAAACCAAAACCCTCACACAAAGGCTAATAGATCATCCACATGAAAAACTGTGGCTGGAGATTCAAACTTCAAACCCCCAACACACTCCTTCACAAAAATAAACAGTAACAATAATATCAAACCTGCAAACACCTCTCTCACAAAAAAAAAGTGATAATAACATCTGCATTCTCACTTAAATCTTCTTCAGGTAATCCAGTTTCTTCTCACTTCACAAAGACATGCAGGTCAGTGAGTTCATTTTAAATTGTCCACTGATTGAAGATGCGTGGTGAGCAGTAGGACAAAAAAAAAAGAAACTTGCTTTGTATTAATATAAATGGGTGCTGATTTGTCAGTGTGGACTCGGTGGATCAAAGATTCAATGTTTCAAAATGGAGGAAATTAGATCTGAATAGGACACCTTGTCAAGTCGTGGAGACTTATCCACCCTAATTTACCTCAAGAGATCAAACCCTTCCTCTTCTGTAATCCAGATATGACCATGAGCTCACTTCTGCTTTACCTTAGTTCTATAGACTCTGTGTCAATCTCCTGAGTAAATCAAAACACCAAAAAGTTTATTTAAGATCTTCCCCAACTTCCCCAAGTTTTTGAGAAAACTAAAGGTATTTGGCCTGTCCCCTAAAACCCTCACTAATTTTTATAGATGCACCGTAGAAAGCATTCTTCTAGGGTGCATCACAACCTGGTATGGAAGTTGTCCTGTCCAAGACTGGAAGAAGCTGCAGAAGATCGTGAACACGGCGCAGCACATCACACAAACCAATCTTCCGTCCTTGGACTCACTTTACACTGCACACTGTTGGAGCAGTGCTGCCAGGATAATCAAGGACACGACCCACCCAGCCAATACACTTTTCGTCCCTCTTCCCTCTGGGAGAAGGCTCAGGAGCTTGAAGACTCATACGGCCAGATTTGGGAACAGCTTCTTTCCAACTGTGGTAAGACTGCTGAATGGATCCTGACCCGGATCTGGGCCGTACCCTTCAAATATCTGGACCTGCTTCTCGGTTTTTTTGCACTACCTTACTTTCCATTTTTCTATTTTCTATTTATGATTTATAATTTAAATTTTTAATATTTACTAATTTTTACTATTTTTAATATTTAATATTTGTAACCCAGGGAGCAGGAAGCGCAGAATCAAATATCAGTGTGATGATTGTACGTTCTAGTGTCAATTGTTTGGTGAGAATAAAGTATAAGTATAACTCTTTTGGCTCCATGGAGAGATGGCCTTGTTGATCTTCAAATGGAACAATATTGCCCTTTACTATCCTTTTGCTCTTAATTTATCTGTAGAAGTCCTTGGGATTCTCCTTCACCTTGTTTGCTAAGGCAACCTCATGCCTTCTTTTAGCCTTCCTTATTTCCCTCTTAAGTGTTCTCTTGCATTTCTTATACCCAAATACTTCATTTCTTCCTTGCTGCCTATACCTGCTTTGCACCTTCTTCTTTTTCTCGATTATGGCCTCAATATCCCTTGACAACCAAGGTTTTCTAATCTTCTTAATCTTGCTTTTTATTCAAACAGAAACATAAAACTTTGTATTCTCAATTTTCACTTTTGAAGGCCTCCCACTTACCTTGCCAGAAAACAACCTATCCCAATCCACACCTGCCAGATCCTTTCTGATACCATCAAAAATTGCCCTTTTTCCAATTTAGAATCTCAACATGAGGACTAACCATATCCTTCTCCATAATTATTTGGAAACTAATAGAATATTGACCTGTTCCCCTACAAATAATTGTGTCAACTGCCCTGTCTTGTTCCCCAGTAGGAGATCCAGCTCTCTCTAGTTGGGACTTCAATATATTAAGGAAACTTCCCTGAACACATTCAACAAACGCTATCCCATCCTGTCTTTTTACAGGATGGGAGTCCCAGTTAATATGTGTCACAGCTTCCCCATCTAAATCTCACTCACACGTTGCCCACTCCTAGAATGGCTACTCTACTTAAACCTAACATTTTTTTAAATCAACCCTTACCAGGTGCCTAATAATTAAATGCTCAAGCTCTGTCAGATGTCCCGGAAGACCCTGCTGGCTTTTTAAATCTGGCGCTACACTCCATAAGCAACTGTTACCATGATCTCTACTTCCTCAGAAAGTCCAGAGTGTCCCTGCTTTAGTCCAGTGTTATTCCACCCACATCATAATTGACCAGCAATGTTTGGTTATGTCACCTAACATGTCCAGAACTATTCTAGTTTTATGAAGTCAGCCTCAATCTTCTGCAGTGCAAGAAACTGACTCCATTTAATGTCAACAACTTTATGGCAGCATATTTTATTTTCTCTTTAATAGTGACATGCAGAAGTTTGGGCACCCCTGGTTAAAATTTCTGTCACTGTGAATAGTTAAGTGAGTAGAAGATGAACTGAACTCCAAAAGTCATAAAGTTAAAGATGAAACATTCTTTTCAACATTTTAAGCAAGACTAGTGTATTATTTTTGCTTTGTACAATTTTAGAGTGAAAAAAAGGAAAGGAGCACCATGCAAAAGTTTGGGCACCCCAAGAGATTTGAGCTCCCAGATAACTTTTACCAAGGTCTCAGACCTTAATTAGCTTGTTCGGGCTATGGCTTGTTCACACTCATCGTTAGTAAAGGCATGATGATGCAAATTTCAAAGCTTTATAAATACCCTGACTCCTCAAACCTTGTCCCAACAATCAGCAGCCATGGGCTCTTCTAAGCAGCTGCCTAGCACTCTGAAAATTAAAATAAATATTGCCCACAAAGCAGGAGAAGGCTAAAAGAAGATAGCAAAGCATTTTCAGTTAGCCTTTTCCTCAGTTCGTAATATAATTAAGAAATGGCAGTTAACAGGAATAGTGGAGGTCAACTTGAGGTCTGGAAGACCAAGAAAACTTTCCAAGAGAACTGCTCGTAGGATTGCTAGAAAGGCAAATCAAAACCCCCGTTTGACTGCAAAAGACCTTCAGGAAGATTTAGCAGACTCTGGAGTGGTGGTGCACTGCTCTACTGTGCAGCGACACCTGCACAAATATGACCTTCATGGAAGAGTCATCAGAAGAAAACCTTTCCTGTATACAGTATGTATATGCCACTGTGTATGTGTTAGACCTCACAGAACAGCACCAATGAACATTTTTGCTACCCAGTCATTCATGTGAGGTTTCCTTGATTTTTATTCAATTACTGAAGCAATGTAAACAAGAACTGCAAAACACAGACCATAAGCAGACCACTAAAACCAATGTTTCCTGTCAAAAGATGAACAGCAAAGAGACAAATTAGTTACGTTTGTGAAAAGCATCAAGTTTACAATGAGAATTATACCGACATCTGGAGTTGATCTACACACATCAAAAAGATGTAATCCAGGTTTAAAAGCCATATTTTAAAATTATAATTCTAAGATATTTCTAAACTTGAAGAGCTTGAAGAAAGCTGCCAAGGACATTACCCACTACATGTGGACTTGCCTCACTGGCCACTGTGTAATAAGGCCATAAGACACAGAAGCAGAATTAGGCCATTCAGCCCATCGAGTCTGCTCTGCCATTCCATCATGGCTGGTCCCAGGTCCCACTCAACCCCATACACCTGCCTTCTGAACATATCCTCTGATGCCGTGAACAATCAGGAAATGATCAATTTCCACCTTAAGTATACGCACGGACTTGCCCTCCACCACAGTCAGTGACAGAGTATTCCACAGATTTACTAAAAAAAAACTCCTTACCTCTGTTCTGAAGGGTTGCCCCTCAATTTTCAGGCTGTGCCCTCTAGTTCTGGATACCCCCACTAATGGAATCCACACCACATCCACCCTATCTAGACCTTTCGAAATTAAGGACTGAATGCTGCTACTTTTTTCACCTCTCTATCACATGGTTGAATACGTTGTCTTTTGCAAAATGCCCACTTCGCGCAAGAGAAGCAACTTCACCCACCTTGCTGTACATTTGTTTCTAATTCTTATCCCTCTCCCCTCTTGTGTTTTTAAGCTAGTAGTTACAGACGTACTTTCCTGCAATGAAATCTGAAGACCAAATGGTATTTCTTCGTCCCTCAGTGCCAAATTATTCAAGATTCATCTCAATGCCAAGCTGCCCTTTGTGAACTGAGCTACAGCAGTTGCCAGTAAAAATTCAATTAACTAACCCTGAGCTTGCATTAACTACCTTTTTCTCATGGACCAAGTACTCTGCTGCTAAACTGATCTTGAATAACACAAGGTGCTTCATATTTTGTATTCAGTCAGAACCATTTGAGACATGATCTCAAATTGATTGTGCTAAATCAGTTTAATCTGCACACTTAAATTCAATTAATTTCAAAATAAACTCTCCCACCCCATTTCTGCAATTCTATTTTTGGGATATATACGCAAAGCAATCATTCTAGTAAGGATTGGTACCTAAAATATGTTGATTAGGATTAACTTCAAATATGTAAATGAAGTTAACTTAGTGTTCACAATATCTAATTCCCAGATCTTTAATGTCAATAGTGCAATCCAGATTTACTTTTATCCAAAAATGTGTCAAATACCAATATCAAACTCAAGGATAATTATTATCAAGCCACTGAGGAATTCACATGGATCATAATCCTGTTTGCCTGACACCAAACCACTATGTGCCTTTCAAGTCACAGAATGATCATATTAAGATGATCATTTGGCCCTTAATGTCAGTACTGATTCCATGATACAGCTAATCCCGTTACATTGTTTTTCTCCCCGATACCACTGTAGTTTTTTCACTTCTTGTAAATTCATCCAATTCCATTTTGAATAATCACAATCCCTTGAAGCACTCCAAATCAAACAACTAGTGGAGTATTAAAGAGAAGTTTCCTCACAACAAGTTTTTCAATGTTCCAGTCACATAGTGTTGTTTCTTAAAGTTGTACAGTACAGAAATGGGCCCTATGACCTATTTCATCCATGCGAACCTTTGTGTCCATTGGCCCACTTTGGGATCATAGAGTCCTAGAGCACTGCAGCACAGAAATACACCCTTTATCTCATCTAGTCTTTGCCGAACCATTAATCTGCCTAGTCCCATCGACCTGCACTCAGATCACAGGCCCCTGTACACCTGCTATCCACGTATCAAATCAAATTTTGCTTAAATCCTCGGCCTTGCCTGTTGCCTGCAGCCAGGGCCGGGGTCGAAGCGCTCAGCGGAGATGGTGCTCTGTGCATCGGTGTCAGGGAGCCAGTCGGAGGCTCGGAGTTTTCGGATGGATTCGGAGTCGGACTGTGGTCGGGTGCTTCCGGGATGCTGCATCAGCAAGTTTGCAGCGCTGGAGGTTTACTGTCTGCGTGAGATGATGGGACTTTCAAGGGACTTTGAGACTGTACCGTGCCTATGGTCTGTTCTTATCAAATTAAGGTTTTGCTTTGCACTGTTGTAACTATATGTTATAATTATTTTTTTTTGTCAGTTTTTCAGTCTTGGTTTGTCATGTGTTCCCGTGATATCATTCTGGAAAAACATTGTATCATTTCTTAATGCATGCATTACTAAATGACAATAAAAGAGGACTGCGTGTCCTCATAATCTAATAATCTAAACGTTGAAATTGACCCCACATCCATCACTTGCATTGGCATCTCATTCCACACTCTCACCATCCTATGAGTGAAGAAATTCCTCCTTATGTTCCCCTAAAATATTTCACACTTAACCCATGACCTCTCAATGTAGTATCACCAAATCCCAGTAGAAAAAGTCTGCTTGCATTTACCCTATCTATATCTCTCATTGTTTTCTATGCCATCTATCAAATCCCTTCTCAGTCTTCTACGTTCCAGGGAATAAAGTCGTAAGCTATTCAAACTTCCTCTATAACTCAGGTCCTCAAGTCCCAGCAACATCCTTGTAAATTTTCTCTGCATTATTTCAATCTTAAGTACATATTTCCTGTAGGTAGGTGACCAAAACTGGATATAATATTCCAAATTAGGCCGCACAACATCTTATACAATTTCAACATAACATCCCAACTCCAGTACTCAGTACTTTGATTTATGAAGGCTAATGTGGCAAAAGTTTTCTTTACGATCCTGTTGACCTGTGACACCACTATTAAGAAATTATAGATCTGTATTCCCAGATCCCTCTGTTCTGTCACACTCTTCAGTGCCCTGTTGCTCACTGTGTAAGACTTACCCTGACTGGTCCTACTGATATGCAACACCTCACACCTGTCTGCATTAAATTCCATCTGCCATTTTCCAACTGGTCCAAGCTGGTCCACTCCAAGCTTTGATAATCTCACTCACCGTTTGCTGCACCCCCAATCTTGGTGTCATCCGCAGGTAGAAGTGACACAGGTAGAAAAGCTGAGAAGGTTCTGAAGCGAGATTGATGGAGTTAGGTAGAAAGCTGAAAAGCAGGACCTCTAGGGTAGCAATCTCTGGCTTGCTGACTCTGCCATGCAGCAGAGAGGGTAAGTAAAGGATGATTTGACAGATGAATATGTGGCTGAAAAACTGGTGTGGGAGCAGAGCTTTGTATTTCTGAATCATTGGGATCTCTTCTGGGAAAGGTATGACCTACACAAAAAGGATGGGTTACATCTGAACTTGAGGGGGACCAACGTCCTTGTGGGCAGGTTTGATGGGGGTGGGGGAGGGAAACCGGAGTGATAGGGCTGATAGGGCTGTTGGTTCACAAACAGAGGCAGTGCATTGTAAGACTGTCAGGAAGGACAGGCAGATGACAGGGAAAAAATTGTAGTCAGTTAGATGAGTTGAAGAGTAAAAGGGGGGCCAAAATCAAAAAGGGTGACAAATACAGAACTGAATGTGTCATATTTGAATGCCCACAGTACACAGAATAACGTAGATGATCTTGTAGCTCAGTTTGAGATTATGACATTGTGGGCATCAACGAGTTATGGCTGAAAGAAGATTATAAGACTCTTGGCAGTGTGGAGGATCTGAGAGATCTTGAGATACATGTCGATAGGACACTCAAAGCTGCTGCACAGGTTGACAGCGTTGTTACCGTGCCCATGGTCTGCTCTTTATTAAATTATAGTATTGCTTTGCATTGTTGTAACTATACGTTATAATTATGTGGTTTTGTAAGTTTTAGTCTTGGTTTGTCCTGTGTTTTTTTTTGTGATATCATTCTGGAGGAACGTTGTATCATTTTTTAATGCATGCATTTCTAAATGACAATAAACGAGGACTGAGTGTCCTCATAATCTAAAAAAAAAGGTGTATGGAGTATTGGCATTCATCAACCATGGGATTGAGTTCAAGAGCCGTGAGGTAGTGTTGCAGCTATATAAGACCTTGGTCAGACCCTACTTGGAGTACTGTGTTCAGTTCTGGTCACCTCACTACAGGAAGGATGTGGATACTACAGAGAGGGCCGAGGAGACTTATAAGGATGTTGCCTGGATTGGAGGGTGTACCTTATGAGAATAGGTTAAGTCTACTTGGCGTTTTCTCATTGGAGCGACGGAGGATGAGAGATGACCTGACAGAGCTGTATAAGATGACAAGGGGCATTGATCATGTGGATAGCCAAAGGCTTTTTCCCAGGGCTGAAATGGTTAACACAAGTTTTAAGGTGCTTGGAAATAGGTACCAAGGGGATGTTGGGGGGTTAGTTTTTCACACAGAGAGTGGTGGGTGTGTGGAATGCACTGCCGGTGGCGGTGGTAGAGGTGGATACAATAGGGTCTTTTAACAGCCTCTTAGATAGGTACATGGAGCTTAGAAAAATAGAGGGCTATGCACTAGGGAAATTCTAGGCAGTCTCTAGATTAGGTTACATGGTCGGCACAACATTATGGGCTGAAGGGCCTGTAATGTGCTGTAAATTTCTATGTTCTGTAGTTGGGAGCTTACATCCAAGGATACACATTGTATTAAAAGGATAGGCATATAGGCAAAGGGGATGGCACGGCTCTGTGAAATCAAATCCTTACAAAGAGGTGACATGGGATCAGAAGATATAGAATCCTTGTGGATAGAGTTAAGAAACTGCAAGGATAAAAAGACCCTGGTGGGAGTTATATACAGGCCTCCAAATAATACCCAGGATGTGAGCTACAAATTACAATGGAAAAAAGAAAAGGCATGTCAAAAGGGCTTGAGGGGTTTCAATATGCAGGTAGATTAGGAAAATCGCATTAGTGGTGTATTCCAAGAGAGACAATTTGTAGAATGCCTACAAGATAGCCTTAGAGAGCAACTCATAGTTTGGAGCAGCTCACTAGGGGATCAGCTAGTCTGGAATAGGTATTATGTAATGAATCGATTTGATTAAGGAGCTTAAGCTAAAGGAACTCTTATGAAGCAGTGATCATAATATGATAGAATTCGCTCTACAATTTAAGAGGAAGAAGCTAAAGTCAGGTGTATTAGTATTACAGTAGAGTAAAGGAGATTACAGAGGCATGAGAGAGGAGTTGGCCAAAGTTGATTGGAAGGGGACACTAGCAGGGATGACAGAAGAGGAGCAATGGCTGGAGTATCTGGGAGAAATTCAGAAGGCACAGGATAGATACATTCCAATAAAAAGTAACATAAAGGCAGGATGATGCAACAGTGACTGACAAGGGAAGTCAAAGCCAACATAAAAGTAAAAGAGAGGGCATGTGATAGAGCAAAGGTTAGTGGGAAGTTAGTGGATTGGGATTTTTAAAAAAAAATGGAAGACAACTAAGAAAGCAAAAAGGGGGGAAAAGATGAAATATGTAAGTAAGCTTGCCAATAATATCAAAAAGGATATCAGAAGTTTTTTTGACATATAATGAGAGGCAAGAGTAGATAATGGACTGCTGGAAAATGATACTGGAAGGTAGTAATGAGGTCAAGGAAATGGCAGACGAATTGAATAAGTATTTTGCACCAGGCTTCTCTGTGGTACTCACTAGCAGTATGCCAGAAGTTCAAGAGCGTCACAGTGCAGTTGCTATTACTAGGGAGAAGGTACTTGGGAAACTGAAAGGTCTGAAGATAGATAAGTTACCTGGACCAGATGGACTACACCTCAGGTTCTAAAAGATGTGGCTGAAGAGATTGTGCAGGCATGAGTAATGATCTTTCAAGAATCACTAGATACTGGAATGGTTCCAGAGGACATATCAGCCATGATCTTATTGAATGGCGGAGCAGGCTTGACGGGCCAGATGACCTACTCCTGCTGCTATTTTCTTATGTTCTTATGTTCTGACTGGAAAACTGTGTGAGTCACTCCACTGTTTGAGGAGGGAGAGAGGCAGAAGAAAGAAATTTATAGGCCAGTTAGTTTGACCTCAGTGGTTGGGAAGATGTTGGAGTCGATTGTTAGGGATGTGCTTTTAGAGTACTGAAATAGGCCGTAAAGTAGGCCTATTCAAGGCATAAACTATTTTATAAATGGGGAGAAAATTAAAATATATGAGGTGCAAAGGGATTTGGGAATCCTCATCCAGCATTCCCTCAAGATTAATTTTCAGGTTAAGTCGGTGGAGAGTAAGGCAAATACAATGTTAGCTTTCATTTTGAGAGGACGAGTATATAAAAGCAAGATTGTATTGCTGAGGTTTTATAAGGCACTGGTGAGGCCTCACTTGGAGTATAGTAAGAAGTTATGGGCCTCTTATTTAAGAAAGGATGTGTTAATGTTGGAGGGGCTTCAGAAGAGGTTTGTGGCAACAATTCTGGAGATGAAAGGCTTATCATATGAGGAACGGTTGATGGCTCTGGGCCAGTATCACTGGAATTCAGAATATCGCTGGAATATCAACCCCTCAGCCTCCCAAATGCTCTGGAGTTCATTCACACTCAGTTCCAACTCCTTAACACAGTCTGGTAGAAGCTGCAGCTGGATGCATTTTTTGCAGGTGCAGTTGCCAGGGTCACTGGAGATTTCCCTGTCTTCACACATCCCATCCCACAAGAGCAGCATTCCAACATCCTGTCTAAATGTGCAATAAGAATGAATGAAAGAAAGAAAGAATAAGTAATGAAAAAATTGTCTAACTACAGACTATACCTCTCCTCTCTTAAGCCTCGATGTGCTAAAGCCTCAACTTCCCACTCCAACACTGGCCCATTCACACAATGGCTGCTCCCACAATGTCTACTCTGCTTAAACTAACTTCTTTTTATTGGTCTTTGCAAGTCCCTAATTATGCACAACCCGATGTCTCTTTTGGAACAATGTTGCGCAAAAATTTCTGACTGTCCCCCCCCAACCCCGGCTACTTTTATACTCGCACTCCCTCTGTGCAATCTGGCGTCTCCTTGGGGCTGAGACATGCAAAATATCCTTCTATGCCTTGTCTACTTAAGTGTCTGCAAGGCTTTGTTATCTTTTGTCAAGTGTACTGCTCAGAATAGAACACAATATTGATTTATAACTGATAATTCATGAAGTTTTAGTGTAACTTCCTTTCCCTTGGTTCATCAGTATACCACATGCCTTCTCAATCTAATTTAAAGATTAGTGTACATTTTCATCATGATCTCTTTGTTCTAGATATAAAATATATCATAAAGTTATAAAATACATCATTCAGTTAATTTTGCCTCTCTTCCTTCTCCAAATCACAAATTCTATGAAGGTCAATTCTCTCCAATTCATCAACTTTGTACTATCCATTTCATCCATCAACTCCCTCATGAGATGAAAACTAGAAGTGATGGAAACAGCAAGTCAGGCAGCGCCTATGGAGAGAGAATCAAAGAACATTTCAACTTCCATCAGAATGGCCTTCTTAATGTTGGCTAGTACCTTCATAGTTATTTTATTCCAAGTTCATGGTTTGAGTCATCTGCAAAGTTATAGAAGTCCCCCACATCCAAGTCCATGTTATTAATGTAAATTAAAACAACCTACTCAACCCTGTTTGAGTATTACAGCAGCAAGATGTAAAAGATGCTAAAGAAGAAGGATTATCTTTTTCAACTCTCAACTAAACCTCTCAAAATCAAGCTATTTTATCCGTTCATCCAGTAGTTGTTTAAGCAATCCGATTATGTGTAATAATTGTTGATGCTTTAGTTTGTATAAACATAATAGCTGCACAAATTCAGAGTGTATGAAGTGTTATTTTATTTGTTAACACATGTAATTACTAAATAAAGGAAGATTTTCACATCCACCACATTCCCAGAAGTGCTTTGAAGCCATTAATTACCTTTGGGGTGTGGTTGCTGCAGTAACAGAGGCGAAGACAGCAACCAGTTATAATGCTGAGCAGTCCCTGTACAACCCAATGACTCTAAAACTGCAAATGTCCATGACTGTTGATTATATACAGCAAAGACTCATAAACAATGACATGAATCACAAGATGTTTGTGGCATTGGTAAATGAATATACTGTATATTAGCCAGGACACCGGGAGATCTATATCAGTTTGTGCAGTGGGATCTTCGATATACAGAAGCCATTGGTTTAATACCTCCTATGAACATATGGCACTTCTTCAATAGTACAATGAATTATCTTAAGTGAAAACAAGAAAAGAAAGCTAATTCTTTTTACTCTGTGAACAACAAATGTCCCTTGAATTTCTGAACAATACCCATCACCATTTTGTGTCAGTCCTTCATTTTTGCTTAAATCATAGGAAAGCGATTATTGCTGCTGCTCTCCTATATTGTAATAGGATGGAGGTAGAGGATTAAGCACAATAATTTCTTTTGCAATTAGACTCCACTAATAGATAGCTTGCAGTGTGAACAGACTGCTTGAAGTTAATCACCGCTGTTTCTCCAGTAAACGGATTCCAGACAACACATGATGTTTTTCTTTTTTTTCCTGATTGAAAGCTGGCAAAAGGCCTAAATTTTCCTAAAGGGTAAAATGGTGGTGATTTAAACTCTCCCGGTGGTGGTAATTATATGATATTTGCAGCACTGCAAGGGGCCCAAGTTACAATGGAATTCGTGAATGAGCCTGTGGGTGCCTTCAGCTGAATTATTACTCTGATGAGGCAAGAGTTGCAGTAACAGCAGGCTCAGGAGTTGAGTTAAATCCTACCAAAGAGTAATCAAATGCCAGGGGAAAAAAACGAGAGCTAGAGTTAAACAAGATGTTCTCTTTCCAACTATACTTATAAACAAATGTTGTAGTCGTATGGTATCATGCTCAACTCAGACAGATTCCAGCTGAAAGAAATCCCTCCAGAACATTTTTTTTCTGCTGCCCCTACTTTGTTGAATGAAAAGAGAAACTGTTAAGTCAAAAAAAGATGAAGAATTTAAATAGCTAATTTTAATGGGAATCCATTCCTGTCTTTACCGAGACAAATAAATTTTTGGCGTGATTTCATGGAATGAAATGAATTCAAAGTCGAGGCTTCTGGACTCATATCCAGATTCAAATTGGCCCAGAGCACTTTGGAATGGAATTACTACTCTTGAAGAATCTCTGTATCCTAAAGGGTGTCCCTTTGCTCTTCTCAATAACATCCAGTCATTTCACTTACCGCATTATCTGTGCATCTCTTTTGGATATTTGATTACTTGTATTCTAAACTATTGCACTTGGAATGTGACTGAAACTGACAAGACTCCCATAGCTTCCCCAAGAATAAATTAAGGAGCATATTTAACCAGTAAAAGCTACGAGATACTTCACAAAAGCATTTACAAATTTACAGAGCTATTCAGTAGAGAAACAGGTTGGTACAACTTGTCCATACTGCCCATCTAAACTCAGTTGATTTGCCTGAATTTGGCTCATATCCCTCTAAATCTTTCCCATCTAGATTCAAGATTCAACATAATTTAATGCAGGATTTCCTAACCTGGGGCCCACGGACCCCTCGGTTAATGGTAAGGCTCTATGGCAAAACAAAAAGGTTGGGAATCCTGGCATGACATTTCCTGTACACACGTGTAAGAGGAATGAAATAATTGCTATTCCAGATCCAATTCTGCAGACAAAAATCATACAAAAGATAAAGAACACAATAATACTAAAAAAACACGCAATAAATATAAATACACAAGATAGACTGATTTCATGTCCATAAAGTGACGCTGGGTTATACATAAGGTAACTAATGGAAAATAATAATACAGTGGTGAAGTTAGTAGGTGGAGGCGTTGATCAGTCTTTCTGCTTGGGGAAAGTAACTATTTTTCAGTCTGCTGGACCTGCCATGCGTGCTACGTAATCTCCCTCCCGATGGAAGTGGGACAAACAGTCCATGAGTAGGGTGGGTGGGACCTTTCATGATGTTACTGCCCCTTTTCTGGCACCCTTCTGTAAATATGTCCTTAAGGTGGGCAAGCTGGTGCCAGTGAGGCGCGGGCAGTTTTGACCACCTGGTGTAGAAGTGATGCAGCATGTTAGGATGCTCTCTACGGTGCATCTGTAAAATGACATAAGTATAGATGTGCAAAGTCCAGCTCTCTTCAACCTCCTCAGAAAGTCGAGGCATTGGTGACCTTTCTTCACTGTGTGGGAGTGTTCTGGGTCCATGATAGGTTGGGCGAGATGTCCACTCCCAGGAGCTTGAAACTGCCTTCAGTTTCCACTACTGTGGCGCTGGTGTAAAAGATGGGCGCAAGTTCTCCTGAAGTTGATAACCATCTCCTTTGTCTTGTTGACATAAAGAAGGTGGCTATGTCCCTGGCACCAGGACTCAAGCACTTCCTTCTCCTCTCTTTAGGCTGTCAGATCGTTGCTGATGAGCCCAGCCACTGCCGTGTCATCAGGGAACTTGTCAATGTGATTGCTTGGGTGTTTGGCCATGTAGTATTGTGTGAGTAGAGTGTACAGCAATGGGCTCAGCATGCACCCCGGGGTGGGGGGGGGAGCCTGTATTGAGGATGATGGGGAGGGAGGAACAGTTGTGCATCCTGATTATATAAGGTCGGTTTGTTAGGAATCCCAACAATCAATTGCACAGTGATGTATTTAGACTGAGTAATAGGAGTTTGCTCATCGAGTTCTGTGGATCTGAAATCAAGCAGTAGCATTCCATGTACCTGTCCAATTGTTTTTAATTGTTATAATTGTATTCCTCAGGCACCTTATTCCATACAAAGACACAAGAGGTGTTGTGTATTTAACATTTCAGTAATATTTGAGTAATATTGTAAATATATTATTTGATTAAACATTAAATAATACATTATGGGTTATATGTAAAAGTACATGAATGACCTTCATCGTTACACCACCACGTCCTATGGGCAAGCCTCACTAAAGTAATAAACAAAGCAGGCATGTATCTCCCAGCTCCGCGTTTCTCTTTCAATTAGTTTTATGCTTTGCAGTTACAAAACATAACAGTGAAGACAAAGAAGTTTTAATGAACCTGAGATGACTACCTTCCTGTTGAAGGACAATGAGGCATTCGAACTTTAAAAACTCATAGCAAGACATTCGAGTGCAGCACCTTTTTCTCTTCTCCCAAAGGGGGGGCGAAACAAGCAAATTAAAAAAAAGAAGGCAAAATCAGACAAAATTCATGGGTTCCTAAACAGTGAGTACTGGTGATAATAATCATAAATTTTAAAAAGAGCGGAAATGGCTGGCTACATCAGAAATATAAATGTATTTGATTGCGCAATACTGGATATTATATTCTAAGCAAATTGAGCAGTATTTTGAAGCAAATGAAATAGCCAATGAAAAGCAAGTACCAGTTTTGCATTGGGTGCTTTGAGTGCATTGAGTGCATTGGGTGGAAAAGCATATACAGTGCCTATAAAAAGTACTTACCTCTTCTTGAGAAGTTTTCATGTTTTATTCTTTTACAGCATTGAGTGGCAGTGGATTTGATTTGGCCTTTTTGACACTGATCAACAGAAAAAGACTCTTTCGTGTCAAAGTGAAAACAAATCTCTACAAAGTGATCTAAATTAATTGAAAATATAGGCACTGTAGTTTGTTTAGAGTTTTGACTGCCCCAACCAAACTTTGCTGATATCGTGAATACAATACAGGAACATTTAGAACTGAAACGTTATTGATTACAAAATGTTTAGGCTTCATAAGTGGAATCAAAATGAAGGTGAATCCATTTCACAGTACTTGGCTGAATTGAAGAGGTTGGCTGATCACTGTCAATTCAGTGATGAGCTTAAGAATACACCAAGTGATCGCTTAATTATGGAATCTTACAAGAAAGTATTCAAAAACAGCTCCTAAATTAAGCACAACTCACGTTTAAAAGGACAGTTGAAATTGTTGAATCAGTGGAAACTACAGCCAGAGATGCACATGAGTTGCAGTCAGGAATGAAAGTGAGTGCAAACAAAATTGCAACATCTGGCTAAACAGATTGTGTTACCATTGTGGCAGGGGCTCGCATACACAAGACCAACACAGGTTAAAAGCGAAACTTGCAGAAAATGCAACAAAGAGCATGCTGGGCAGACAAAAATGAAGGGACTTCACAGGGAAGAGAAAAAGATAAAAAGTGAATTTGCAGTTTCAAAAAGTGCACTAATCTGTATGCTGTTGATGAAAAATTCACCAATGACAAGGGTGACGTGGAATTAAGATTTATAATCGGAAAACTAACAAGCAACATGGCTTACACCAGTAGTGAATAGCAAATTAACTAAAAATGGAATTGGACACTGGCTCAGCTGTTTCAGTCATTCCACAAAATGAGTTTGAATGGCATTTTAAAGATACTTTACTGAAGCCTGCAGATATCCAGCTAAGAATTTATACTGGAGAAGAGATAATTCCTGTGGGAATGACATGTGTAACGGTGAAATACAACAAGCAACAAGCCGCATTGAGCTTGCATGTGGTAAAACAGGAGGGCCAGCATTCTGGGAACGTGATTGGCTGAGACAACTACAACTTGATTGGAGATCCATCCACCATTTGCTTGCCACATCCCCTGCAAAAGAGTTAACTCAAAGTAAATTAGGAAGGGTACTGGATGATGCCACAGCTGTGTTCAAGGATGGCATTGGAAAACTTAAACATACCAAGGGTAAAATAGGGTTCAATGAAAATGCCACACCCAAGTTTTGCAAAGTCCATCCAGTTCCTTATAGCATCCGTGAAAAAGCACTCAGTGAGCTAGATTGCATGGAAGCTGAAGGAATTCTTTCCAAAGTTGAGTGAAGCCCATGGACAACACCAGTGGCCCCAGTAGCCAAGATGAGTATGTCTGTCAGGATCTGTGTTGATTTTAAGGTCACCATCAAGCCATTCTTGAAAGAAGGTCAAAAGTCTTTGCCCAAGTTAGAGGATATATTTGCAGAGCTTTGTGGAGGTAAGCTTCAGTTGAGTCCACTTTGTTGAAGTGATTCCTTTCTGGAGGGAAGCACTTCAGCAAAGTGGACTTAGCTCAGGCCTACTTGTAGGTGGACATGGAAGAAGAGTGCAAAGAGTTTCTCACCATAAAAACTCACAGAGGGATTTATTGCTATAATAGGCTTATCTTTTTGAGAAGCATCTGCACTTGCACTCTGGCAGAAAGCTATGGACCACATGCTGCACGGCTGCCCAAGCATGCAATGTTTCCTGGATGACATCATTGATACCAGTGAAAATGATAAGGAATATCTCCAAAATTTTGAGAGAGTGTTAAAAAGATTAGAGTATTATGGGCTCAGAGCACGACACAACAAGTGTGAATTCTTTAAACCAGATATCAATGGTAAAACCACTGACGCACAAAAATCACAAAAGTGTGCTGAGAAAATTCAAGCAGTGGTGGATGCCCCAAGGCCACAGGGCATGCCACAGTTGTGGTCCTTGATAGGATTTATTAATTACTATGACATTTTCCTGCCAAACCTGACCACTGTGCTCCACCACTTGAACTCATTACAACAGATCGGGAAGAAATGGCAATGGACAAAGCAGTGTCAGGTTGCTTTCCAAAAGGCAAAGGAAATGGAGATGGCGGATAATTACTCACACATTATGATGCACATCATCCAGTGAAGCTTGTCTGCGACACATGGCCTTATGGTGCAGATGCAGCAGTGTTACATGTTATAAGTGATGGAAGTGAATGCCCCTTAGCCTTTGCATCACCCCAGAACCTGAGATTGTTTCATGGCCACAAGTCTCACCTGCCAAGCAGAGTGATCCCCCTTCTCAGGAAAGATATCTTCCCACAAAAGTAGTTTAACTACAAAAATGTTGTAGTTAACAGTTAGTTACAGTATAATCTCCCCTTAGTGAAAGTACTTCAGGCTATTTATTTATATCCTGTAGGGTTTAACATCTTCGTCTGAGTTTAGAACTTTGTGGTCAGCAAACTCAATACCATGACAGTTGGCACCCGATGTGATCACATTATACCAAAAGTATTACTTTTTATTAGTATAAGTTCTGGAATTACAAAACATAACAAGAGACTACAGATGCTCAACCTGGAGCAACAAACAATCTGCAGGAAGAACTCAGCAGATACGAGCAGCATCTGTGGGAGGAAAGGAATTCTCAACATTTCGGGTCGAAACTTCGCATGCGCCCGCTTCAGAACGTCGACAGTTCTTTTCCTCACACAGCTGCTGCTTGCAATTCTGAGTTCCTCCAACAGATTGTTGCTCTTGTTTATTCCATATACCCATTAACCTGTGTGAAAAACTTACCCCTCAGATTTCCTTTCAAGCTTTTCTCTCGCGTGTTAAATTTCATGTTTTAAATTCCTTTATCCTGGGAAAAAGACAATCGACCCTCTACACCCCCTCATAATTTCATAAACTTTTATAAGGTCATACTTCAGCCTCCTTCAGCTGGGATAAAATTCCCAGCCCAGCTAGCATCTGTCTCCAGTGCTGCCAATATCCTCATGAATCTTTCCTGCTCCCTTTCCAGCTTAGTAGCATTATTCCTCTGGTTGGGATCTAGAACTATGCACTAGTACCAGTTGTTTTTTTCCATTTAACAACACTTCCCAAGGATCCTCTATTCATATTATATGTCTTGACCTGGTAAAGGAAAGGGACAGAGATCTTAGTAACATGGTGTCATGACAACAACGTTTCCTTCAGTGTCAGCAAAACAAAAGAGCTGGTCATTGACTTCAGGAAGTGGAAGGGTGCACACGATCCAGTCTACATCAATGGTGCTAGGGTTAAGTGGTTTGAGGCTTCTAGTTCCTTGATGTCAACATTACCAATAGCCTGGTACTGGTCCACCCATTTTGACCCCATGCCTCACCAATACCTCTACTTCTTCAAGAGGCTGAAGAATTGTCGCATGGCCCTGTTCATAAGACCATAAGACACAGGAGTAGAATTAAAACATTTGGCCCATCGAGTCTGCTCCATCATTCAATCATGACTGATCCTTTTTTTTTGTCAAACCTGCTTAATCTTTATTGATGCACCACAGAAGGTATCCTATGTGGATGCATCACAGTTTGGTACAGCAGCCACTCTGCCCGTGACCACAAGAAACTGAAGGAAGTCTTTGGACTCAGATCAAAAATCAAGGAATCCAGCCCACCATCTATGGACTCTTTACATCTCGCTACCTCAGTCAAGCAACCAGCGTAATCAAAGGTCCCACCCACACCAGACATTCTTTCTTCTCCCACCATTCACTGGATAGAAAACACGGAAGTTTGAAAACGTTCACCCACTCAGCTCAAGGATAGCTTCTGGTCCACAGTTAAAAGACTAATGAACAGTTCCTAGGACAGTAAGATAGATTCTTTATCGATTTTTATCATGATCTTGCACCATATTGTCTACTTGATCTACACTTTCTCTGTAGCTTTTACACTTCATCCTACATTCTTTTGTTGTTTTACCTTGTACTACCTCGATCACCTGTATGATGAATTGTTCTGAATGAATGGAATGCAAGAGAAGCCTTTCACTGTACTTCAGTACATGTGGTAATAATAATTCAATTTCAATATGCATCACCTTGCTCATGCCTGAGTTAAATTCCACCTGCCATTTTTTGTACACTTTCCAAGTTGATCAATGTCCATTTGCAATATTAGACAGACCTCTTCACTGCTCATTATACCACCAATGTTAGTGGCACCTGCAGATTTCTTAACCATGCCACCTCAATTCTCAACCAGATCATTAAAATATATGATAAATAACAGGAGGCACTGTACCAGTTCCCAATGCACACCACTTTTCATAGGTTTCTGATCTGAAGAAAACAACCCTACCCTACCAACATCTGCCTTCCACCACCAAGTCAATTTTGTATCCATTTGGCTAGTTCACCCGGGATTCCATGAGTTCTAACTTTCTGGTTCAACCCACCACAAGAGAACTTGTTAATTACCTTGCTTGAAGTCCATGCAGGCATCATCTAACATCCTGCCCTTGTCAACCACTTGGCCAACTCATTAAATATCTACCACCCTGCCACAAACTTTTCTTTAAATCTTTTTATTAATTATTATTGAAAATCAACAACAGAAAAGAATACATCAAAATAATCAAGATAACATATCCATATGTAGAGTAAGAGTTAAACTATCAACCAGGCTGAACAGTATATCAATAATAATCAAAAAACAAAGTATTAAAGCTTTTTTTATGGAAAAAAAGAAAGAAAGAAAAAAAAGAACCCCTAATAACTAAAAAACTAAAACTTAAATAAAGAGATGAAGAGGGAAAGTCTAAACTTTGGCCAAAGTCAAGTTTATGTGCAGTGGGAGATAGAAAACAAGTCAGGATATCTTTTAAATAATCATGCACAAAAGTGAAAAGGACATGGAAGAAGTCTTCAGCAGCAGATGAGATGAGGCAGAGTGGAATCAGGTGATGACACAATGAAGGTTTTGATAAAAGAGTAGATACATAGCCAAAAATTCACCTTTATAGCAAATTCAATAATGATCAGATCAGATTCTCAGATTGCTAAAGGTTACTTTGTTTCTGTGATAGTCTAATGATAACACAAATGCGGGGAAGAACCGTAAGTTCTTGCAGCTCTTTCAGACAAAGAATTCCAAGCCCTCGACCTAATAAGAATAAACTGTGATTAAAATATTGCATGGAAGTCTTTGACTGAGATGGACATTTAAATATGACTTTGGTATTCTGCTATTTGTCTCTGCAAAAGGTAGAGTTTAGGAGACTTTGAATGCTGCAGTCAAATAGTCCCAAAGATCTATATGTCAGATCTTAATGCAGGGCACCTTTGGTAGATGTGATCAGACATGGATGCGAGGCCGACTCAGTCTAACAAGTTTCTCACACTCATCTTACGTCCACATCTATGAGTAATAGAGCATGAGGGTAAAATACCATAGGCTATTAAACATCAGGGAATAGTAACCTTTCAGAACAGAGAAGGTGGGAAAGAAAATAATAAAGTAGACCTTGATAAATGTAGTCAATATAAGTGTCACTTGTAACAAATGATTAGTATTCGGCCCTGTGATGTTTTATACTGTATTAGGAAACAGATAAAGTAATAGAAGAAACGGGTTTGTTTTCTTTTCATCTTCCTTATGAATTCTCCCTTGTGTGACCTTTTCAAGGAACCATGAGATCACCTAGATAATTCCAATTATGCTCTTAAGCTGGGATGATGAAAGATTCATATTTTATGTGGGTAGTTCTAAGCAGTGTGACTTTGTCTACATCATCAACTAACACAAGTGCTGCATTAGAAATGAATTAAAGTAGCAGACTTAAGTCAACAGAAGAAAGCCTCTCAATCAGCCTTATCATATCTTATTCATTACTGACCAAATTACCAGAGTTCCATTTTTGATGATAAATACAGTTTGCCTTGCCCAGAAGGCACTGTAATATAGCAACACAGGCGCTTGTCTCCTATGTGAACATTAACCATCCTTCATGTCGCCCTCTTATTCAACCATGGTGAGCATCACAGATGAAGACAAACTTCTATCAACTTTATACCGTAGCACTTAGCGTTTCCAATAGAAGAAACCACATAGCAATGAACAATAGGAGCTCAGACCAATTTTCCACCTCCTTTAGCCATAGAACTCCCAGCTATGATACTACTTTTGGTGTCCTGCCCAAGATCAGTTAAGTCTGAGATCTTATCTTCAACTTTCCTGGTCTCTATGATCATGTTCTATACACCATGTGGGGCAGTTACAAGCTGTGCTGCAAACTTAACTATTTGAAACAGGTGTTTAATCAGTCTTTTTTTTGTGCATGCAATATAATCTTTAGTAATGACTTCCCAGGAGCATCTTTGGCTTAAATTTGCATTGACTTTCCCCTGGAGTGGTAAGCTAGTTCTAGGAGAAGCTCAAACAAATGCTTACATGCCAGAACAGAAGGATTGAGAAGGATATAATGATGATTAGTTTTCTCCGCCTAGAATATATTATCACAGAGCTGAGGTAGACTATATTAATCATACATATGGCATAGAGTCCATCAAGGATAAGAAAAGCCATTTGGGACAAAGCAATATTTCTCTTTTGGACTCATATCATTTGCAACCTGCCTGTTGTCTGCTTCCCTCTTCCACAACCACCGTGACATCACTGAGGAACATAAATACCCACTAGAAATCTCTGGTAGAAATTCTTCACAGACTGCACAAAACAGGCCCATCAAACCTGAGCACAAACAAGAGAAAATCAGCAGATGCTGGAAATCCAAATAACACACACAAAATGCTGGAGGAACTCAGCAGGCCAGACAATTTCTATGGAAAAGAGTAAATAGTTGACATTTTGAGCCAAGGCTCTTCATCAGGACTGGAGGAAAAAGATGAGAAGTCAGAATAAGAAGGCGGGGGTGGGGGAGGGCAGGAAGAGGTACAAGGTAGTAGGTGATAGGTGAAAACGGGAGGGAGAAGGGTGAAGTAAAGTGCTGGGAAGTCGATCAGTGAAAGAGATAAAGGGCTGAAGAAAGGGGAATCTGATAGGAGAGGACCAAAGACCATGGAAGAAAGGGAAGGGAAAAAGCACCAGAGCTAGTTGATGGGCAGGTAAGGAGATTCGGTGAGAGAGGGAAATGGGAATGCGGAATTGTGAAAGGGGGCACAATTGCCAGAAGTTTGAGAAATCAACATTCATGCCATCAGGTTGGAGCCTACCCAGATGGAATATCAGGTGTTGCTCCTCCAATCTGACTATGGCTTCATCATGCAGTAGGGGAGGGCAAGGACTGACATATCAGAATGGGAATTGGAAGTAGAATTAAAATGGTTGGCCAGTGGGAGATCCCACTTTTTCTGGTCTACTCCATCTTAACAATAAATACAATCCTGTTGACCAGTGCTGAAATGATGGTTAATAATTGAACATTTAGTGATTGTGTTTGAGTTTCCTTCCTTGATTTTTTGTCAAACATATAGTGAAACTCAAGTCAGGATAAGTAAGTGCAGAATTGTAAATATTGCCTTCATTGCCCAGGCAGAATTTGGTAGCATGGGATCATAAGGCAAAGAAGCAGAATTAGGCCATTCAGCCCACTGAGTCTGCTCTGCCATTCAATCATGGCTGATACACCTGCCTTCTCCCTGTAACTTGTAACCTCCTTACCAGTCAAGAGTCTATCAGTCCCTGAGTTTATTGCACCCAATGACTTGGCCTCCACAGCCCTTTGCAGTATCAAATTCCATAGATCTACCACTCTCTGACTGAAGAAATTCTTCCTCATCTCAGTTCTAAAGGAGTGTCTTGTTATTCTGCATAACACACACACACACACACACACACACACGCACACAATGTTAGTGGAATTCAACAAGGTGTGCAGAATCCATGGAGAGGAATGAAGTGTTGATGTTTTAGGCTGAAACTGTTCATCTGTAATGGAAAGGAAGCGGGAAGAAGCCATTATATCTGAGGCTATGTACTTGGATTCTAGACTCTCCTTTTAACGGAACTATTCTCTCGGCGTCCATTCTATGAGGCCTTTCATTGGTCGGTCAATCAGTTCTTACAGAACTTGTATTTTCCTCCCACTGAAATAACCGAAATAGAGTGGAAATTAAATCCCACTCTATAGTACATTGCTCTCAGATACTTTGTTCCTGTGGAAAATGAAATAAAGAGAATGCAATCAATAGATTTGCTTTAAAATACAATTAATGTGTGCTGCTTAAACCCTGCAAGGTATATTGACAATCATAAAACCACATGAAGTTTTTCCAGTATACACCATTGTTATGGAGGAGGCTATAATCAACCTTCAACACATATTTTCCTCAGGGAAGTGCTGTGCACGATTCTCACCACACAAAGGGTTCTGTTCATGTTTGTAATTTGGTCCTTACGCTTCAAGAATTCAGCCTCATTAAAAAATTAGTAATGTCAACAGAAAGCCGCTGAACCCCACAATCAGCAGAGGTGATGCCCAGTGCAGTCACATCAGTGGCTCAGCTGACTAATAATTAATCACAATTAAAGATTGATGTGTCTGGTAATGTGAAGCCAGAGGTGTAGAACATTCAGTTGACAGCTGGATGTTAGAAAATGAGAGAAGCCATTGAGTGTGTGCTGTATAACAGTCCCATTGACAAATATATTACGTTCTAATAATGGCAACGTTATATTGTGCATGTATAAAATCTAAGATCTTAATTACTCCAGGCTGGATTGAAAAGGTAAACATTTCAAGTCCTAATACTTAAATTGCTTCTGTGTTAATTCAACTGGAGTTTATGCATATAAAATAAATGAGTGTTTATCATTATTAAACTCTGGTTTAATAAAGAAAATGAAGCTTATTCCTAAATCTATGCTGCACATCTCTTTTCTATCATTCAGCATATCCCGCTATTTTTATACAGCATATATAACAACTTCCCCTCAATGTCAACAAAACAAAAGAGCTGCTCACTGACAGGTGGGTGGGGGTTAGTGCACATGTTCCTCTTTAAATCAATGGTGTGAAGTTGAGAGCTTCAGGTTTTAGGTGTGAACGTCACCAATAGCTCAGTCCTGGTCCAACCATGACACGGCCAGGCAAGCTCACTAACAACTCTGTTTCCTCGGGAGGCTAATGCAATTTGGCGTCTCCCTATCAAGCCTTACCAATTTGTATCAATGCATCATAGAAAACACTCTATCTGGACGCATTACCGTTTGGTACGGCAACTGCTCTGCACGGGACCAGAAGAAACTGCAGAGTTGTGGACACAGCTCAGCACATCATGGAAGCCACCCTCCCTTCAGTGGACTTTATCTATAATTCTCGCTGTTACTGTGAAGCAGCCAGCGTAATCAAAAACCTCACCCAGCCTGGACATTCTCTCTTCTCCCTGTTCCCATCAGCAGAAACTACAAAAGTCTGAAAGCACGTACCACCAGGCTCAAAAATAGCTTCAAGTAGCTGTTATCTCACCCTTGAACAGACCTCATCCAATCAGATGGCCCTCTGACCTCACAGTCTACCTTGTACTTTATCATTTACCTGCACTGTACTTACTCTTGTTATTGTTTTACCTTGTTCTGGCTCTATGCACAGGTAATGATTTGATTTATGAACAATATTCAGGACAAACTTTTCACTGTATCTTTATACATGTGACTATAATAAACTAATGCCAATATATAGGAATATGAACTCATAAATAAGAGGGCTGTGTAAAAATTAAAACTATGGCTGAGACTTTTCTTTTGATGCCTAAATTATTGAATAATTTTGGCCTAATAACCTGGCCTAATGACTGCTGCAGGTAACAAAATATTTTCCCCATGTTAAAATTATGTTTGAGATAGAAAAGTTTGGAAGGTGCGGCATGAGTTAGGACTACACCTTGCAGGTTCCTACTTATATAATTTTGGCAAAAAAAAAATATATCTACCTTCCCTCACAATCCCACCTCCACAAGCAGCCCAGCATCAGTTTTCTTCTGCAGTTTATCATATTGTGCTCCAGAGCTGCTGACGTGCTGGGGTTAAAGCCAATGATATAAACAGTGCTTTTTAATCATCTTCAGCAGGGCAGTAGTGGGACTTCTGACATTTGGCAAAAACAGCACTTTCAATGGGGATGTAACATGAATATCATAAATTTCTGACTGTCACCCACCAAGCACTCGTGAATAGTCTAGCCACTGACTATAGCGGATGTGATGAATGTATACTTCCAGTGGTGTGGTCAAGGAGTGGATAAACGATTTTGTCACAGATCAAGGCATCTATTAAGAGCAATCCTCTGCTAAGCTGGCATAACCTTGAATCAGGTGAAAAAGGAAGTCTGTCTTTATAAAACATTAACCAGTACAGAATAGCAACAGGCTCTTTGGCCCACAAGTTGTGCCAAACTAATTAAGCTGATGATGCCCAATTAAATCAATCTCTTCTGTCTGCACATGGTCCATATCCCTCACTTCTCTGCAGATCACTGTGTCATTAAATGCCTCAGTGGTGTCTGCCTCCACCATTGTCCCAGGCTGTGCATTCAAGGCACCAACCACTCTCTGTGTAAACAAACTGGCTCTACATAGCTCCTTTGAACTCCCCCCCCCCCCCACCTTAAATGCATGCCCTCTGGTATGAGATATTTCAATTCTGGGAAAAGATACCAGTGGTCAACATTATCTATGCCTCCCATAATTTTGTATTGAATGTAGAACATCCCCTCAAAACAAATCATAAACTCCAAGACTTTGGCATCAATACCTCCTTGTGCAACTGGATCCTTGATTTGCTCAGGTTCAGACCCCTGTCAGTTCAGATTAGCAACAACATCTCTAAAATCTCCATCAGCACAGGTGCACCACAATCAGAATCAGAACCAGGTTGATTATCACCGGCACGTGTCATGAAATTTGTTAACTTAGCAGCAGCAGTTAGATTAAAAATTGTGCAAAATCAGAAATAATATATATTTAAAAAGTGAGGTAGTGTTCACGGGTTCAATGTCCATTTAGGAATCGGATGGCAGAGGGAAAGAAGCTGTTCCTGAATCGCTGAGTGTGTGCCTTAAGGCTTCTGTACCTCCTACAGTGGATGGTACCAGTGAGAAAAGGGCATGCCCTGGGTGCTGGAGGTCCTTAATAATAGACACTGCCTTTTTGAGACACCACTCCTTGAAGATGGCCTGGGTACTTTGTAGGTTAGTACCCAAGATGGAGCCGACTAAATTTACAACCCTCTGCAGCTTCTTTCGGTCCTGTGCATTAGCCCCCCCATACCAGACAGTGATGCAGCCTGGCAGAAAACTCTCCACGGTACATCTATAGAAGTTTTTGAGTGTATTTGTTGGCATACCAAATCTCTTCAAATTCCTAATGAAGTATAGATATTGTCTTGCCTTCTTTATAAATGCATCGATATGTTGGGACCAGGTTAGGTCCTTAGAAATCTTGACACCCAGGAACTTGAAACTGCTCACTCTCCCCACTTCCGATCCCTCTATGAGGATTGGTATGTGTTCTTTTTTCTTACCTTTCCTGAAGTCCACAATCAGCTCTTTTGTCTAACTGATGTTGAGTGCCAGGTTGCTGCTATGACACCACTTGACTCGTTGGCATATCTCGCTCTCGTATACCCTCTCGTCGCCATCTGAGATTCTACCAACAATGGTTGTATCATCAGCAAATTTATAGATGGTATTTGAGCTATGCCTAGCCACATTGTCATGGGTATAGAGAGAGCAGAGCAGTGGGCTAAGCACACACCCCTGAGGTGCGCCAGTGTTGATTGTCAGTGAGGAGGAGATATTATCACTAATCCACACAGATTGTGGTCTTCCAGTTAGGAAGTCGAGGATCCAATCGCAGAGGGAGGTACAGAGGCCCAGGTTCTGTAACTTCGCAATTAGGATTGTGGGAATGATGGTGTTAAATGCTGAGCTATAGTCGATGAACAGCATCTTGACGTAGGTGTTTGTGTTGTCCAGGTGGTCTGAGGCCATGTGGAGAGCCATTGAGATTGCATCTGCTGTTGGCCTATTGTGGCGATAGGCAAATTGCAATGGGTCCAGGTCCTTACTGAGGCAGGAGTTCAGTCTAGTCATGACCAACCTCTCAAAGCATTTCATCACTGTAGAAGTGAGTGCTACTCGGTGATAATCATTAAGGCAGCTCACATTATTCTTCTTAAGCACTGGTATAATTGCCTTTTTGAAGCAAGTGGGAACTTCCACCCGTAGCAATGAGAGGTTGAGAATGTCCTTGAATACTCCCACCAGTTGGTTGGCATATGCTTTCAGAGCCCTCCCAGGTAATCCACTGGGACCTTCCGCCTTGTGAAGGTTCACCCTCTTTAAAGACAGCCTAACATCAGCCTCTGAGACAGAGGTCACAGGGTCACCAGTTATGTGCTTAGTCCCTTGCTGATGACTGTGAGGCTAAGCACAGCTCCAATGCCACAATTAAGTTTGCTGACAACAACACTGTTGTTGGCCAATTCAAAGATGGTGACAGATCAGTATATCAGAGTACGATTGAAAAGTCTGGCTGGGCGGTGCCACAACAACAACCTTTCACTCAATGACAGCAAGACCAAGGAACTGATTATTGACTTCAGGAGGAGGAAACTGGAGTCCCATGAATCCCATGGAGTCTCATTGGGGGATCTGAAGAGAGAGGGTCAGCAACTTTAAATTCCTCAGTGTTGCCATTTCAGAGGATCTGTACAGGGCCCAGTATGTAAATGCAATTACAAAGAAAACACAGCAGCACCTCTACTTCCATAGGAGTCTGCAAATATTCGGCATTACATCTAAAACTTTTGACAAAGACGTGTGGTGGAGAGTATATTGACTGACTGCATCACAGCCTGATATGGAAACACCAATGCCCTTAAATGGAAGCTCCTACAAAAAGCAGTGCAGATGGCCCTGTCCATCATGGGTAAAGCCCTCCTCACTTTTGAGATACTGCCTAGAAGAAGGGGATGGCAAACCACTTCTGTACAAAAGTTTGCCAAGAACACTCATGGTCATGGATAAAACCATGATTGCCCACGTCATATGACATAGCACATACACATAATGATGATGACGATGACCATTGAATACATCTACACGAAGCATTGCTGCAGGAAAGCAGCATCCATCATCAGGGACTCCATCATCCAGAACAAGTTCTCTTCTTGTTGCTGCCATCAGGAAAAAGTTACTGGAGCCTCAGAACTCATACTGCTAGGTTCACGAACAGTTATCACCCCACAACCATCAGGATCTTGAACTGAAGGGGATAACTTTACTCAGTTTCACTTGCCCCATCACTGATCTGTTCCTACAACCTATTGACTCAGTCTCAATGACTCTTTATTTCATGTTCTTGACATTTATTGCTTATTTATTTATTTATTATTAATATTTTTATACATTTGCACAGTTTTGCACAGTGATTGCCTGTCCATCCTGTTGGGTGCAGCCTTTCGTTGATTCTGTTATGTTTCTTGGATTTACAGAGTATGTCCACAAGAAAACAAATTTCAGGGTTGTATATGGTGATATATCTGTACTTTGAACTTCCAACAGACCTCCCCTCGGCCTCCACCGTTCCCGAGAAAACATTATTTTCTCGAACCTCTTCTCACAGCACATACCCCCTAATTTGGGAAGCACCCTTGTAACCCTCTTCTGTACACTCTTCAAACTTGCACACCCTTCTTGTAGGGGGCAGACATAACAGAAAGCAAACTGAATGCAAAGGGCAAAGGTAGGCCACATCTTTTTCTGTGAATGACCTCACAGGGCAACACACAAGCTATCCAGTTTCATAAGGAGCGTTTTTACCTTCTTATATTGTTAAGGAGGTTTGGTTTATTATCAACCACACCAACAAACTTCTATAGATCTACTGCTGAAAGTATGCTGACTGGTTGCATCATGGTCCGGTACAGTAATTAGAATGTACGGGAATGTAAGAAGCATCAGGGAGAAATGGAATCTACCTAAAACATCATGGGCACGTCTCTTCCCACCATTGGTAGTATTGACAGGAGGCACTTCCTCAGGAAGGCAACAACTATCATCCAAGACTGACATCATCCAAGCCTTACCATCTTTTCTAAGCTACCGTCAGGTAGGAGGTACGGAAGCAGAGATCCAACATCACCAGGTTCAAGAACAGCTACTTGCAAATGGCACAACCTTCATCACTACAACTTAGCAACACCATGGACATTTTGAACACATTGCACTAGAATGGCCTTTTGATTTTATTGTTCTGTGGTTTGTGATAAAAACTGCATATTCTTTACATTTATGTTATTTTTGTGAATGCTACATATCATGTGTGTGTGTGTGTGTGTGTGTGTGTGTGTGTGTGTGTGTGATGCTGCAAGTAAGCTTTTCAATGCACCAGTGAGTAAGTGTACGTGCGCCTATAACGATAAACTCAGCTTTGACTTTCACATTGTAGCTTGATAAGCAATAAGGAAGAACCATCATCACTGTCCATTATGGTCAATATAACAAAAGAAAGGGCAAAAACATATTTTGGTGACCGTCTTTTTGATAAATTCATTCAATAACCGCAAAGATTTCAGAGAGCATTGGAGCTGTCAAAATAACTTCCTGTAATGAGTCATATTGTTGCTCTAGTAGCCCAAGTTTGAATTAGAACACAGGGAACCATGAGTAGAAAGAAATGTTCCTCAGAAATGGTGGTGGTGAACATTATCTTTAGGGCAGAATTTTGCAACCTGTGGAATGACTGTGTATTTGTAACACAGAATGAGGAATTCAATAATCTTTCATGCTCTTTGAAGAAAAGCCGAAACCTGCCGGGTTCAGACCTTCATCGCTTTCCCCTCACACAGATGGCAAGGATCTTGAGCAAGATATTCTCATATTATAAACAGGATTTATATAAAAAGTAAAATATCTGACATTTCAAATTCAGCAGTGAACAGGATTTCTGAAAATCCTCGGTCCTTCAGGATTTCACGACACATGCCGGTGATAATAAATCTGATTCTGATACTGATTCCAGTGTGACTGAAACAACCTGATGCTGAAACTAGCCAAAGTATTAACCTAGGATTCCAAGCGCCGATAGACTTACCACATATTTCCGATATCTTCTGTTTTTAATTTCAGTTTTCTGGACAAACAGGTATTTTTCTTGTTATTCCAACTGGATATTTGTTCTGGCAATCACTTGTTTCTAGAAAACCTCTGTCCTGTTGTAGACCGTGGCAAATTGCACACAGCTGTATTTTACCCTTCGTTGGCAGCATCTCTCAGGAGAAGGACTTAAGCAGAATTCACGGTCTCTTCATGGAATACACTGGAAGGCCTTTTTTGTCTTTTATTTTGATCTTCTTAAACATCTCAGTAATCACCAACTTCTATCACCAGGAAACAGGATGAATAACCTGAAACATAATTCAATTTCATTCTGATTACATGCAGTTGGAATCTCTGTGCAAAATCCATTCTCTGCCTTTCAGGAGACAATTATTAATTTGCTGTGCTTTAGCCACAATTTCCACAAGAGCTCAATAAACACACTGCCAGTTGTGGGTCTGAGTCAAAAGGGGGGCCAAGAAGGAATTAGATTTGATTGCACTTGTTTGCTAAGGTAATAGGCCTCAGCCAAGATACTTCCTTGTCCTCAGCAGCCTGAGATAAAGACTGGAAAAAAGAGGCAGAATTCAATTCTGCTGCAGGTGCATGTTTGGAGTTTGCACAAGGCCAGTGGGTCTCGGGGTAAGCTGCTGATGTATATAAATCCAAGCAGAACACCATCAGCCTGCTTCCAAGCAAAACAGTGAGAGAAAAATGAGAATGGGTAGAGGATGTTCCGAAATTTCTACAACCATCACTAAGTCTTCCCTAAGGATTGGAGAGAAACTATCACGTGCAATTGGAAGATGACATATAGTCATTACCCCAAGGAAGGTCTCGACTACTTGCAACTTCTGAACTGGTATAAATACTTGCTACTCCTTTAATTCTTCAAACTGATCATTATCTTCCATCCCAGATGCTACAAGCCAGTCTGAGGAAGCAAAGGACTAGGTGCACAGTAACACATGGCAAGTGCTGAATTTGAGAATAATTTCAGCAAGTTGTGTACATATCTCTCGTAGAGTAAAGCGAGATGTGATTTTCGTATGCCTCACAATCTCTAAGCATCCTAATGTGCATCTCAGACAGCTAAATGTTATTAAAATGCAGACAATACTGCAAAATTGGGAAAAGCTTATGTCAAAATTTATGTGCCACAAAATCTTACAAACAATAAATGGATAAATTGTCTTGCTGCTGTTCGGTGAGGAATAAATCAGTTCAGGTTGTTTGTAGTTGAATAGATAAAACTGAACCAGTGTATGTGATACAGCTGGACTTCCAGGATGTTCTGATAACGTGCTACATTAAAAGTATAAATCACATGCAATTGGGAGTAATATTTCTCAATGGTAACAAGTTCAACTGCCACTGCCCACCGTTTGGCTTGTTACCATTTCTTGGCTGTGAACAGCGGGAGGGAAGTGGGAGGTAGCAGCTTCCACCGCATCCATCAGGAGCTGAAGAGAGACACTGGAGACTCAGGTGGGTCTGTCAAAGCACAGAGCAAGATCTGCCAGTGCCCAGCGGTGGCCCATACTTCCCAAGCTGACCAGATTCTCGCAGCTCAGCATCGCTCTCCACGACACCATCCCTTGCAGGCAGCCTCTGCGTCATTGGATCACTCAGTACCAATCCAAGCAACAATGAAATCAGTAAACTGGTTTATTACTGTTAGGTTTATCGAGGTACCGTGAGAAAATTGTCTTGCATACTTGTCCATACAGATCAATTCATGACAACGGTGCACTGAGGCAGCACAAGTAAAACCGTAACAGACTGCAGAATAAATCACTGTTTCACTGCTGGTTCATTCGGACAGCAGGAGTTCTTGCTAGCTTCTTAGCACTGCAGCCAAAGATTTTGTTTAATCACGAAGGATTACATACCATTGTGTGCAGCCTCCAGCCCTTGCTGCTCTCTCGTTCTGAGCAATTGCTGACATGGAAGGAATTGTCAGAGTAGTCCAGGTGGGTGGCTGAATACATTGAGTGCTGGCAAAGATTGCTGCCATGTTGTAAAAACAGAGAATGTAGGAGACGTTCTGGCACTGTCTATGGAAGGAGAATGATGGTTAACCTTTAAGATCAAAAGGTGAGAAGAGTATTCAATCTGAAAAGTTGATTCTGTTTCTTTTTCCAACGATGCTGCCCAATCTACTGAGCACTTCCAGCATTTTCTGTTTTCAATTGGCACGGACTAGACGGGTTGAAGGGCCTGTTTCTGTGCTGTATTGCTCTATGACTCCGTTCAGATTTCTAGCAAACTCAGACCTCAGTCTTCATTTGCACTCGTGGTGTGATGGATGTGAATGGAACAAATGTTTGGGAGGCTGAATATATACCACAAAAACCATCTGACTTATTATCAACTCCCACAGACCCACTGCAAACATCTGCTAACTACCAGCTTTTGCTTTCTGATGCTGAGCCAGTTTTGGATGATCCAACTTGCCACTTCCTCTTGGATCTCGCAGGCTTTTTGTACATTGGCTAGTCTTCCATATGGGGCCTGGAGATAAAAAAAAACAGCCACAGTTGCGTAAACTACTTCAAACATGTGACTTCCATCAACATTTTCCTCTGCCCCCTCACCCCTTGCAAACCTCATCCAACTCGTGAGTGCTGAGAGTGTGGAACTCACTAATGACAAATTGCAGTCACATTGCCTTTCCCAGGGCAAGAGGCATGTAAACCTAGTGGTGATAGGAGAAAGAGCTAAAGGGAAGCCAAGGGGCAACTCCATTATTTATCAAAATACAGCATAGAGTGGCCTTTCCAGCCCTTCAAGTTATACAGCCCAGCAACCCCTTATTTAAACTGAGCCAAATCACAGGACAATTTTACAATGACCAATTAAATTACAAACCGGTACATCTTTGGACAGTGGGAGGAAACCTGAACACCTGGAGGAAACCCACGTGGCCATAGGAAAAATACACTAACTCCTTACAGGCAGTGTTGGGAATTGAACCCAGGTCTCTGGCACCGTAGAGCATTGTACGAACTACTACGCAACCGTGCCACCCACTCTTCACACAGCGGGTGGTGGGTGTATGAAACGAGCTGTCAGAGGAAGTGGTAAGGGTAGCTATAATTAAAATATTAACAGAGACATGGAGAGAAAAGGTTTAGGGGGCTAAAGGCCAAATGGAAGCAAATAAGACTTTCTCAGTTTTGGAACTTGGTCGCAATAGATGACTTGGACCGAAGAGCCTGTTTTCTGGGCAGAATAACTCCATTGCTAAGAACAGCACAGAGCAGCATAGATATGACTGACGAAGTAATGGAACGGTTTGATGAAGAGAGTGGGAAGAGGCACATGTGAAAAGTGAATACCAGCAATGATCAGTTGGGCCAAATGTCCTGTGTTTGTACTATACATTTCATACTGTCATTGTGACAATTACACCTTCCTCCAAACAACCAAAGGCTGAAATAAATTATTTACTCAATGGTTGTCAGCAAGTCATAGAAAATTTGCAATTTATTTGTCAGTTGAAATTCCTTTGGTTATTTTATTCAATAAAGCTCATTTTTTATTGTCAAAGTTAAGATATGAATTACCAAAATTAGCTCATAGGTCATAATTTTTTTATAGGGACCTCATTATCAGAGACATTTTCTCTGTATCACATGTAAAAATGGAAATGACACAACATAAGTGGAAAACGATAAGATCCACACAAGTATTTAATGGAAACTTATTCACTATTTTTAAAGTATTCTTTTCCCACTTTAGTGACTAAGCATAGTAAAGATCAGGACACTAGTAGGGATGCAAAAATCTCTTGTGGTTAAGTACTGAACATGTCAAATTTTAGAAGCTAAGCAGAGGAACCAGTTTTTGTCCTGCCAATTTCCTGTCTCAACCATTCCCACGGTCCTTTCAAGACCCTTATAATATTTGTGGCAGACCATAATTTGAAATACCTCCAATATGCAAAACTACAAACTAACATAGTACATCAATTCTGTATCTTTGCAAATCCAATTTTACATGTCACAGCCTTTTAGTTTTTTTTTCTCTCAAGTTTTGCATTATCACATTCCTGTTTAAGTATGTTTTTCCAAACCCCTATCCATTCTTTTTAAACACTTTCATCTGGTCTGTGTTCCAACCAAATTACCCTAACTACGTCTGAAAAAGCAACCTCAGTAAAAATCAGTACTCGTTGAAAAACAGTGCACAAACTACAGTTTAAAATTAAAAATACTTGGTGATATGTTTAAATATTACATCCACATATTACCACATTTACTATAGTGAAGACATCTTCATCTTGCACTATAAAGCAAAAAATGTTAAATAGTATTTCCAAAAGTTCAGCACATCCTCAAACAATGTCACATATTGTGAAAAACCCACAGAGTGCTTCAGTGTGGAAAAATGAGCAGATAATATAGACATAGCAAACTCTCAAACACCAATGTTGTAATTACCAAATAGTTTTAATATAGTGAAGCTGTTTGAGGGTTAAATTTTGCCCTGGAAAATGAGTTAATTCCACTGTTCTACTTTGGAACAATAACGTGTGATCTTTTACAACATCTGAGACGGTATTTGGTACCTGGATCTAGCACTTCATCCAATTGTGCAGTACAGCTTGAGGTATCAGAGTTCAATTCCAGCAGCGTCTGTGAGAAATTTGTCCATTCTCCCTGTCAAGTGTGGCTTTCCTCCAGGTGCTCTAGTATCCTTCCACAGTCCAAAGGTGCAGTTATTGCAATCAAATTTGCCTTCATTCTTTATCATGATGACAGCATGCCCTCTTCGATTTATAGTAAGATAAAGCATGGATACAGGCCCTTCAGCCCACTGAGTGCATGCCAACCATCAGCCACCCATTTACACCAGTCCAATATTAATTCAAACAGGGAGGCTACAGAAGGATTTAGAAAGAATCTGGTCAAGATGGCGCCAGCAAACGATTCCTTGGGCAACATCTTCCAGATAGCAAATGTATCCAATTATTTCACTCTTCTACACCTTTTGCTTGTTCTTTTTGTTTTGTTTGTGTTACGGAAACTGTTGGAGCCTGTGGTGTACAGTTTGGAACTCGATCGGAGGATCCTGCGCTATGCTTTGTCTGGGGAGATGCCTCGTGGAGATCAGAAACGGGGGCAGAAATGGTCCGAGAACACAGGCTGACTCATGGAAAAGGCAGGGAGAAAGACTGAAGCTTCGAGGTAAATACGGAGGGCTCAGTGACGGCTCCCAACAGAGATGGACGGCAGCCAGCTCAGCACATTTGAGTGGATCGGTGGAGTTTCAATCCAGGTTGGTAGTGTTAGGATCTGGGTCGGTGGTCACTCTCTATGGAAGGACTGAGTTCGTGCTGTTGCTCTCTTCGTATGCTGATGAAAAAACATTTCCCTTATTCTGAGATTTATGTGATTAATGGACTGTACTTTATATTGGTTTCCTTCAGTTATATGGTGTTCTCTTTCTTGTGGCAGATTGGCAAGATTAATTTTTGTGTGTAAAGCGGGTGTTGGGAATTGGTGCTAATTCCATTGTTCTTTTCTGAGCATGAAGATGTCGAGGATTAGGGATTTTTATGCGTAAGGGGCCAGTGATTGTTATTGTGGCTCTTTTTGCTGTGGGGGGTATTTTTGGGGTCAGTGAGTTTTGTTTCTTTTCTTTTTCATGCTGGTAGGGGTGGAGTTAATGTCTTTTCTTTCATCACTCCCATGGGACCCCACCTTCTTTATAGGGGCTCTGCCCCCTTCCCTCTTCGGTCCTGACGAAGGGTTCCGGCCCGAAACGTTGACTGATCATTTCCACGGATGCTGCCCGACCTTCTGAGTTCCTCCAGCGTGTTGAGTGTTGCTTTGACCCCAGCATGTGCAGAGTATTTTGTGTTAAATGGTGGAATAGACTCGATGAACAGCCTCTTTCACCTCAGACGGTTGAAGAACGGCCTCAAAATTCTAAGAACTTTCTACAGGGGCACAATTGAGAGCATCTTGACTGGCTGCATTACTGTCTGGTATGAGAGCTGCACTTCCCTCAATCGCAGTTCTGTAGTTGTGGACTTCCCACTATTCAGGACAATTACAAAGACAGGTATGTAAAAAGGGTTTGAAGGATCAGTGGGGACCCGAGTCACCCCAACCACGAACTGTACCAGCTGCTACCATCCTGGAAACAGTCTCGCAGCATAAAAGTCAGGACCAACAGGCTCTGGGACAGCCTCTTCCACCAGGCCATCAGACTAATTGATTCATGCTCATACAATTGTATTTCTATGTTATATTGACTGTCCTGTTGTACATACTATTTTATTACAAGTTACTATAAATTGCACATTTAGACAGAGATGTAACATAAAAATTTTTACTCCTCATGTATATGAAGGATGTAAGTCAAAAAGTCAATTCATATTAGAATTCAATTCATGGGCTGAATGGCCTAATTCTGTTCCACCAATTCCACCCAGTTTATACAGCTCACTTAGACATTAGGGGCAATCAATAGTGGTCAGCTAACCTGCTACCCTGTAAATCTTTGGGATTATAGGAGGAATCTGGACAACCTAAAGGAAACCCTTGTGGTCACGAGGAGGATGTGCAAGCACCATATAGACATCATCAGAGGTTGGGATTGATGCAGCTTCAGCAGCTGTTTCACTGTGCTGCCTTGTCTTCCCGGATGAATGAGATGCCAAAATTTCCCTTCCATCAAGTCTTAGAATTTCCACATGGATACATCCCATCTGCTCCCTAATCCTGCTGTAGGGTCTTTTCAACATCCTATTGTTCTGGTGTAGCAGCGACATTGGACTGGATAGTGTCAAAGTCTTGATAAAGACACGGCCTCAGTTAAGGAGTTCATTGAAGTTGTCCTATCAGCAGACACTGACTCCCTGTTGTTCCTTGATAAGCTCTCCTCTCTTTTTATCTCTCAGCAGACTTGACTCTTAAGCTTTTCAGCTAGTTGTTGAATCTCAAATGGCAAAGCAATGTTCCTCCCTAACTGCACTTCCCAGTGGCTAAAGAGCTGTTCTCAGAATTGCACAGTATCAAGAAGAAAAGTGGACATGTGATCTTTCCTCCAAGATAAACAAAGGGGGCAGGATCAACCTTTTCACATCTTTATTGATTTAATTCCATGTGGGCACGTGGCCAAGTGGTTAAGACATTGGACTAGCTACCTGAAGGTCGTGAGTTCGAGCCCCAGCCGAGGGAGCGTGTTGTGTCCTTGAGCAAGGCACGTAATCACACATTGCTCTGTGACGACACTGGTGCCAAGCTGTATGGGTCCTAATGCCCTTCCCTTGGACAACATTGGTGTCGTGGAGAGGGGAGACTTGCAACATGGGCAATTGCTGGTCTTCCATACAACCTTGCCCAGGCCTGTGCCCTGGAGAGTAAGGACTTTCCAGGCGCAGATCCATGGTCTCGCAAGACGAACGGATGCCCCAACCTGATTTAATTCCATCAACTGAAAAGGATTTAAGAGAATCATTGCTAAGCTTGGCAGAATTGCTTAACCATTCTACCGATACCATACAAGTTTTATCCTAACCAATAGATCATCCAAGATCCAATTGCAGTGCAGAGAGTAGTGAAGTAAGACTATGTCATCACATCACTTCCATATTCCTCTCTATCTTTCTTGTCACGATACTGTACCTCACTTCCTCTCACTAACCAGTGTCACTCCAAGCTACATTGAGTTGTAGTCAGCAGGCAACAATTGTATATCTGCAGAGATCCAAGTCAGTGTTGACACATTCATCTTCACTGATTCATGGGTATTCCCGTCATGTCGCTGATCAAAACAGGGAAGCAGCATCTGGGATATATGAGAGCATACAGCCTATCAGCTAGGAGTAAGCAGAAGCTCAGAGAATATTCTATGAGCAACGCACCATTACTAACTGGGCCCTCCCACTAGTTTAATCATTTCCTTCCCCATTTGCAGGAGAGTCTGTCAAAACCCACATTGGCCTCTTTAGTTGACTGACCCCACACAGCTGGAAGGAATGTAAGACATCTGATACCACAAAGGCCTGCCAAGGGAGAGGGAAGAGGACGACTCCGTCATTGGAGTGCCAGGACTCTTGTACACAAGTCTCGGGGGTTCAGTTTAATGAGCTTTGGATACAGGGGCAAGTGTTCTGTCACCGATCCAGTGTTTTCGAGTTTGGAAAGTTTGTTAGGCTCCAGAAGTCTGTTACTTTTTTTTAAAAACAGCCGTTAACCCAATAAGTCCCATTTATTGTTCCTGTTACATCCCAGAGATGCGTGAGTTGCCTTAGGGTTGTTGGTTTAAGCCTTCAAAGTTCCAAGTAAATTTATTACCTAAGTACATTTATGTCACCATATACAACCTCGAGATTCATTTTCTTGCAGGCATTCACAGTAAATATAAGAAAAACAATAGAATCAGTGAAACACTACTCCCTACAAGATGGACAATCAATGTGCAGAAGACAACAATCTGTGCAAATACAAAAAGAGAAATACTAATAAATAACAATAATAATCAATAATATGAGATGAAGAATCCTTGAAAGTGAGTCCATAGGTTGTGGGAACTGTTCAGTGATGGGGCATGTGAAGTTATCCACTCAGGTTCAAGAGCCTCATGGTTGAGGGATACTAACTGTTCCTGAACTCAAGTCGTGAACTCCAGGACATGAGCATGTGAACAGCAGTAAAGGAATAACTCAAAATAGTGATTTCAAGTTGAGGTGATAAGCTGGGGTTTCATCCACCCACTTAAGAGGATATTATTGATCCCTCAGTATCATTTAAGGGGTATATAAGTTCTGCTAAAGACTTGGCCAAAAGTTAGTCTTCGGTGAATATGATTCACATTAATTACTTGATTGTTCTTCAACATGCCCTTCCACATTTTAAGTTTGGCTCATCCTCACAGTTTGCCATCTGGAGTAGACAACTTGAACTACTGAGGCTTCCTTGTAAGTAATTGCGAACCTTGTATCCAAAGTCTCATGTCCCTAATCATAAAGCAAATGCAGGAAATCTAAAAATAAAAGACATTGCATGACAGATCGGGCAGCATCTGAGAAGAGAGAAATGGAATCTAAGTGTCAGCTGATGACCCTTCATTAGAATGCAGAAAATGGCAAAATCAAATCACAAGGGTGGAGTTACACTATAGGCACCTCAATATTTCATTAGAGACAGAAAAACACTTATATAGGCAGATTATTGAAAGATGCAACAAAGTTGTTGTAGTGGTACTGTAATATCTTCTATAGCGCCAGAGGCCAAGGTGGGCAGAATTCGTTAGGAGCATCCAGAATTTTGATAATCCAACCAGGGAAGGGGCCATATGAAACCCTGGAGTGGGAAATGAGCCTGGCCAGGTGATGAGAGTTTCAGTGTGTAAGATCTCAGGAACAGTGATCATGACTGGATAAAGAGAAGACTGGACCTCGGGAAAAAGTGCTAAATTAGGGCTAGGCTCCTTCCAAAAGTGTATCAGAGGAGCTGGGGAGAATAGATTAGGAGCAGCTGTTACTGGGTAAATCCACATCTGATACGTGGGAGTCACTTCAAGGCCAGCTGGTCAGAACTTGGGACCAACATGTTCCTGCGAGGAAGAAAGTGGAAGATGGCGGTGTTCAGAAATATTAGATGAGAAAATATAGTAAATTTAGTCTATAAGAGAAAGGAAGCTGAAATTGGACAGGGCCATTAAGGAATATAATGGAAGCAGAAAGGAACATGATGGCAACTAGGGAGAGGGTAGGACCACTCAAGGAAAAATGAGTGCACTTATGCCTGGAACCAGAAGAAGTGGACAAGGAAATAAACAAGTTATTTTGCTTTGTTATTTCGCATTGATAATCACCAAGAAAGATGTGAAGGATGTGGAGGATGGTGAGATCAGGAGGGGGTATGCTGATGTTCTAGGGCATGTCAATGCCAAGAAGGAAGAAATGTTAAATCTTTTGCAGAACATTATGATGAATGAGCTCTTAGAGCCTCATAGGAGTATCCCAGTTATTGAGAAAGGCAAGAGCGGAGTTTGCTAGGGTCTTGACAGAGATCTTTGTATCTTCTTCAGCCATATGCAAGGTCCCAGAGTACTGGAGAATAGCCAGTAATGTCCCGTTGCTTAAGGAGAGCAAAAGGGACAAACTAAGAAACTTTATGCTGATGGGCCTTATATCAGTGATAGGCCAACTATTGGAGAAGTTTCTTAGGGATAGAATTTACCTACATCTGATTTATTAGAGATAGCATGCATGACTTTTTGTGGGGAGATTGTGCCTTACAGCTTGATTGAATGTTTTTGAGGAGATGACAAAGATAAAGGATGAGGTTAGATAAGAACATTTTATCTACATGGACATTGGTAAAGAATTCAACAAAGTTCCTTCTGCTCTTCCTCAAGCTCATGATGGGCTCCACTGAAACAGAATAGGAGATCAAAGATTAATCAAAAGGGAAGTGGAGGGATGGAGAATAAAAGTCTCAGATTACTGGAAATAAACAAAGTTTTTCTGGAAAAACAGGCAGTCTAGGGTTTGTTTTCTCCAAATTAGAGGAGACCACGTCATGAGCATGACAGCAACACACTGAATTGGAAGACAGGTAAGTGAATAACTGCTTCAGCTGGAAGAACTGTCTAGAAGGTGGGAATGAGCATGACAGCAACACACTGAATTGGAAGACAGGTAAGTGAATAACTGCTTCAGCTGGAAGAACTGTCTAGAAGGTGGGAATGGGAGGGTAACCCACAGTTGCATAGGAAGGTACCACAAGGAGGAGGGTGCTTGGTAGGGATGGAAGATGGAAGCTTAGAGTTACAGGTATAGTAGTCCCTTTGGAATACAGAATGGAAAGGAGAGGAGAAGGGAGCCTGCCGATGAAATCCTATTGATGATGGTGGAAATTCCAGGAAAATGAACAGTGAATTTTAAGGATGAGACTTGAGGTCAAAGGGATCCTCGTCTTTGTTCCAAGTGGAAAGAGCGGGTCTGAGACTAGACACGTGAGAATAGCCTAAATGGGGTTTCTGCCCAGCCTGGACAGAATGGAATGAATGTATCCTTCAGCAATACAAATTCTATGTCCGTAGGCCACCATCATTTCCTTGTTCTTCATTTCTGTTTTGTGAATAAATGTTGTTCTGTGTCACTTGCATTTACTGTCAGGAACTTGCTAGAATAGTAACAGGGATGATGGATTGGATTTACAAAGAAAGACAGGAATAAAAAGAGACTAGTAATTATCTGAACGCGAGGAAATCTGCAGATGGTGGAAATTCAAGCAACACACACAGCTGTGTACATACATCTATTGATGCTTCTGGACACATCTTCAGTGATGTTCCTGGAATCATCGAGTGTTTCGGGTCTTCAAACATCATACAACCTCCTCCAGGTGAGCCAGCTGGGGCTGATTGTATGATGTTGAAAGACAGCATCCATAGGAAGAAGCACAGTCGACGTTTCGGGCCGAGGCCCTTTGTCAGGATGAAGGGTCTCGGCCTGAAACATCAACTGTGCTTCTTCCTATGGATGCTGCCTGGCCTGCTGCATTCCACCAGCATTTTGTGTGTGTTGCTTGTAATTATGTGGTGACTTCCATGACCTGGAAGGACCCAATGTTCTTTGCAGCCAATGACGTGTGTCTAGAAATCCTGCTGCCCTTAAAAAGGAGGAGTTGCAATGCTCAATCCAGAGACAGATACCACCCAACGTTTGTTTTTAGAATAACCAAATAATAAGTATTTATTTTAGCGATGTTGTTTGAGCAATAAATATTGTCAGGCACATCTATAACAACTTCAGTGTTGTTTTACAAGAAGACTTAGAGCCACCAAATGGATATTTATTTTATGTAATGAGAAATTAGAATTTGTAAAGAACTATCTAATTCTGTTTTGAAAGGTAAAGACAGAGGTACCTCAGAAGTGTAATCACTGTCTTAATGAAAAAAACACTGCCAGTTTATGAACACCAAAATTCCACAATGATGATCTGCTTTTAATAATAATAATAAGTTATTTATAGAGCACTTTTCATACAAACAACATAATTTAAAATGCTTTACAATGGGATCAAATGCAAACATGAAAATAAAAGAGAAAATGATATTAGTTAAAAGGTTAAGTAAATGGGTTTTGATCTGGCAGTTCGAAGTATTAACTGAGCTCGCATCTCTTATAGTTTTAGGCATTGATTTCGTCAGTTTCAAAGTGTAGTTGAAAAAGCTGACTTTCCATTTATCTTTTGAAGGAGATTGTTTAAATTTAAGAGACCCATGGAAGGAGACCTGAGAGCTCGAGCAGGATTATAAAAGAAGATTATAAAAGTGATTCTGTGATGTACTCCACTCCCAGAACATTGAAAGCTTTAAAAACAAGTAAGAGAATAAATAAACTCTTCTCGGGCTTCAAGCCAGGTACAGGTGTTGATTATAACTGACGGTAGAATTCAGCCCTGAAGAAGATGGCAGTTTGTCATCGAAATGTTGGTTTAATCGATACCTGTACCCAGCTCGAAGCCCACAAGGAGTTTATTTTCTATATATGCCAGGAAAGCACTAGATTATTTTTCAAGCAAGAGAACATTAAAATCAATTCTGAAAGATACAGGAAGCCAATGCAGAGTAGTTAGGACAGGAGTAATATGCTCCCTCATCCTGGTTTTAGTTAAAAGTCTAGCAGCAATGTTCTGAATAAATTGAAGTTTGTCAATAGATTACTTTGGAAGGCCAGTACAAAATGCATTGCTGTAATCTAGTATCTTGGATAGAAAGGCATTAGGTTTTCAGCATCATTATGTGACATAACTTTGCTATATTCCTTAAGTGCAGAAACGCTGCTCTGGTCACTTTGTTTACGTGGGATTTAAAATTCAAATCTGAATCAAAGATAACATCCAGATTTGTTACTCATGATTTTACAGAGAAGCCAAGTTCCCAAGATTACCAAGAAGTTTATCTCTTTTGACTTTGGTATATGCTAGGTCACTATGAATAACTGCACTATCTTTTCCACAAAGTACTATCAAATGTTAACCTACTGGATTGCCAGGTTAATGTCTCATTTGAAAGAAAGCACCTCTAACATGCAGCATGGCCTCATCACTTTAGCAATGTGTTAATCGGGAACAGGACTTGGAACAGAAATGTCGGCTCAGGGTTTACATGCTTCAGACTAGCATTTTTGAAAAATAGTTTATACAGCAGTCTAATAACTGAGATACTGACTTGAAAGTGTCCAATTACTAACAGTTACAGCTTAAAACAAATTTTGGCAGTACGGTATTTTTCCCATATGTGAAAGATATTCAGAGTACAAAAGTTTTGAGCTAAAACAGTGCAAGTTGGGAAGTAATCATTGCTCATTGGCAAAAACCATTAAGACATGGCTTAAACTCAGATCATGACAGACTAGAATTGCATTCTACCTTGGTGTAGCAGTCCATAACCTTGGAAATAATTTCCACACATGTCTATCCAGCTCTTCTATCCAGAACCTGTCTCCCTATCTGCTCCTCAATGCCCCTGTTACTGGGACTCTGTTCTTGTTACTGTTACTCTGTACCTGTTACTGTTACTCTGTTCTTGGAAAATGTTCAGCGCAGCAAAATCTTGTGCAAAAAGTCTGAGTGAAATGCATTATATGTATTTCAGTACAGTGTATTCCTCTGGTTGAGAATACCACACCAGGTATTATTTGAAAAATGGATCTGCAAATCAAGGATACGTATTCTAAATTGGGATTAAAGTAAATATTTTTAAATCAAATATAACCCTCTCATCAGGCTTGTGTACAAACTTGGCTCACTAGCTAACTGTGCTAACAACCTCATGACTCAGCAGTGAGAAGGCCACATTTCAAATGCAATATACGTCTCGGGTTGGAATGATTTGGGGTTCAAGCAGACAGGAAGGTTAGGATGTTCCGGTTATGGAACATTGATTGTAGCAAATGTGTAAATACTGTCCCATACACAATTATCATTCACCAGGAAATGACAGATTATACACGAGCATAAATATACAGAAAGTATATTTACTAATTTTTCAACTTTATCAAACAGCCAACAGAAAAATAAAAATAAAAGGGTCCATTACAGATAAACCAGTCCAATGCGCACATAAACGTTGGAGCTCATTTCTGCAGTAGTATCAGGTGTATCGCTATATTCACATGCTGAGCCTACATTCTGTGTGAAAGACACCAACTACAGTTTGAGCTGGCTAACTCAGCAGTATTGGCACTTCCTCCTCAGAACCATTTGCCTGCACAAAGCACTTCTTACAACAGGGTCTCTCCTTCGAGTGATATTCTGCAGGCATCTTCCCTTGTGCCCTGCTCCTGCCCAAAAGACCCCAAACCAGTCTACTGTCCTTCAGAAATCTGATCCCACCCAGCCCTCTCAAATCTTCCCTTGGATCCCACTAAGCATAAAGTACAATGGTACTTTAAACAGAAAACTGTTAAAATAAATTAAAAATCTTACAGCATAGCTGTAGAAATCTTAACTATGGCATTACACAAATATATTTTAGTCAAATACTTGCAAACCTGATATCAAAGCTTGCATGATAGGATCCCGGAGCACAAACCAAGTGCACATCATATTTAAGGAAATGGAATGAATGCATTATCACAGAGGGAAGAAAGAGATCGGGGGAATAAAACAAAGCAGCATTTTCAATAAAGTAACTTAATAGAGTAAAACTTGGTCCCATGAGAAACTCACGTGCTTCATGCAACAGTTTGTTAGGTTTACATGGGGCAAATGTCTAGCTGGAGGGGGAGGAGGTAGGAGGGATGAATGCAATGAAAATAGCCAGGGCAACACAGTGTAGAACCGTTGCCTCACAATGGCAGAGGCCCAGGGTCAATCCTGACCTCGGGTACTGTCTGTGTGAAGTTTACACATTCGCCTGGGTCGGTTGGTAGGTGAATTGTAATTGTAAGTGTAGCTAAGTGGCTGAACCTGGGGTGGGGTGGAGTTAATAAGAGTGTAAATAGAATTAAAAGGTTTCAATGCGGGATTATCGAAGATGGTCAACACAAACATAGTGTTTTCATGCTACATTTCTCCATGACTCTAACTTTAATGTAAAAACAGGGGGAAAAAAATAGAAATACTTCTCACATCAGTAATATTATCTGTGATGAAGGAGAGGCAAAATTAAGATTTCAGATTGACGGCTTTGCCCCCTGTAACACCTTATTTCAGGCGTCCCCAACCTTTTTTGCACTGCGGAACGGTTTAATATTGACAATATTCTTGCGGACCGGTCGACCAGAGGGGGAGAGTGGTGTCAATCACGACTGGAATATAGGTGATAAGTCAACTATAAGTCACTTGTAAGTGGCTATTACACTCAATTTCATTTCTAAAAGGGTTTATCTAACGAATTTAATATTAAACACACAGCACATATTTTCCTCGCATGAATATTGGTAAGTCAATTATAAATCAATAGCATCATATCATTTTAAGTAATGTCTGGATATTAAACACACAGCGCATATTTTCCTCGTATGAACGTATAAAATCATTGCAACACACCAATATCGCTGAATCAGTGGGAGCCCTGGGCTTGTTTCCCTGCAACAACACGGTCCCACCGAGGGGTGATGGGAGACAGCGATATTCGAAGGGGGTTCCTTATGTCCAGTCTGTTCCGCAATTTAGTTCATTGCATTCATTGCAGAAAACTCCGCTTCGCAGCGATATGTTAGAAATGGAAGCAATGTTTTCATTGCTTTCGTGGCTATCTCAGGATATTCAGCCTTGACTTTGATCCAGAATGCTGGCAGAGATGTTATGTCAAACATACTTTTCAGCCCACCATCATTTGCAAGCTTGAGGAATTGATCTTTTTTCCCATGCTGACATGGATGTTTCACCAGGGACATTCACAAATGGGTCACGGACCCATTCCTTTGCACGTCTTGGGTCACTGATGACCTCACATGCATTCAAGTTCAACAGTGCGTGACAGGGAGTGAGGAAAGGTGCAGCTGACTCATACCGTTTCATATCACCAAATCATATCATTTCCTCACGGCCCGGTAGCACATGCTTTGCAGCTTTGCACCAGTCCGCGGCCCGGTGGTTGGGGATCTCTGCCTTATTTGACTTGATAGCATTATAAAACCAAATGATTCCAAGGGAAAAATAAAACCACCTGGAACCAGAAGGTGCACAAATCTACTGAGAGAAATTAATTTTCCTCTGTACTTTGGCATCGCACAGAGAACAGAGCTTAACTTTTAACTATTGGCTAGAATGAGCTGCGGCAGTTATCACATTTGTTGGAAAACTGATGAAATGGCGTTTGGTGTCTGATTGAGAGATCTTTACATATTCACTCAATGAAATTCTGTCTGCTCTCAGCTGGAGGTGAACATGTTCCACAGCGAGGCAAACCAAAACAATAAACAGCAATTAGCTCCAATAAATATTGAAATGGGAATATGGGTTTTAACCGAGAAGTTGTAGACCATTTGGTCCCTTGTGTTTGGCCTGTCATTCAATAGAATTATTTTTACCTCAGTGTTAATCATATATCACACACAAAATGCATCAGTAACTCAGCAGGTCAGGCAGCATCAGTGGAAAGGAATAATCAGTTGATGATTTGGGCCTGTGGGGAAGACTTCTAATGAAGGGTCTCGACACATTATTCCGTTCCATAGATGCTGCTTGACTTGTTGAGTTCCTCCAGCATTTTGTGTGTGTTACTCTGGATTTCTAGCATCAGCAGAATTAAATTTTGTGTTAATCGTTTATCTCATGAGTATAGCAAAAATGAACTGATATTGAAGGAGAAATTATTGACTGGCCTACAATGCTTTCTACATGAGATCCTACTGGCCATCACATAATTGGAAAGGCAACGAGTACTTTATGCACATTAATTTGACACATTAATCAGTAAAAGGGGTGCAGATGTGGTGTGCGGGCATGACACACTTCCTCCACCTTTCCATCTCAAGAGAATAATTGCTATTGCATAGTATCCAAAAGCAGAGCAGATAATGTGGGGACACAGGACACTACAGGTGCTGGAATCTGGAGCAGAAAAAAATCTGCTGGAGGAACTTGGAGTCAGGCAGCATTTGTGGAGGCAAAGGGATAGTTGGGTATTTCAGGTGAAGATCCTGCATCAGCAGATAGCTTCCTACTTCAGTGTCTTCCCCCTTCCCTAATCATCCCTGCCACTTTCCTGGAGTTTGAATCACAATCTGGGAGAAGTGGGCAATGAAGCCTATTATTTTAAAGCATACAGGCCAATAATATTCAGTCCCCAGGTTCTATGCCTCACAGTAGAAGCTAATGTCACTGCAAGGATCTTCATTTTCTTCCCCCTCAAAACTCTGCACTCTTTGTTTGAAAACAGTGAGAATTGTTAGGAAAAATATTCAAGTGAAATAAGAATCTAAACTCTCTGTGACCATCTTCACTTCAACCAAAAGGTAGTTCACCCAATTTAGCAAGTGTACTTTATGATCTTGCGCTCTTCACAATGGAAGTTACAAAGTGCAGTCTGCCTCTTTCGTGGAATCCCACTCAGAATTAGAACATTCCTCCATTGTTTCATAACTAAGTCCCTTTTCCAAATCTCAATGATTCTCAAGAAGAACATATAGAAGAGCTTCAAAATTATCCAATTAGATAAAGTTAGTTATGTGATAAATAAGTTGATAACATTAAATCCCAGTCATAAGTATCGTCAAGTCATGAATTTGTTCAGCACAAATCTTGACTATTTGTGCAGCCACACATATTTTATATACCCTCCATTTTATAATTTGTAAATCTTCTATTAAATGGTGTAACTAAATTTAATTTTCTAGGGATGATTCCAAGGATGGAGTGGGTGTTCTCCTTCATTGATAAGAGTATGACCTTTTTGGTGAAAATAACTCCCCATCCAGGTATAAGTGCAACCCTCAGCCTCGCCCAGCTCGTGTTCATCTAGGGGAAACAGCCTTCGGCCCCGTCAAACTGGGAAATCACGTTGGTGTGGATGCTGTGTAACATACCCCCAATGCAATGCAAAATATCAGACAGTACACCATATGCAATTCAAAGATTGAACTTTATGAATCTTAATCTGAATATAGGGCTAGTAATGAAAATAAACAAAAAAGGGGCCCAAGTCAAGTCAAAGTCACGTTGGAGCTCACTCAGTAGTCATTCTTCCACCATCGGTCTCCTCCGAGTTTCGACAACCTTTGGACCCTCCACTCCGTCCGATGGTCTACCAGCTCTCTCCACACGCGTCTTCCCTCTTCCTCTCGCCTCAACAAAAGCCCACGAAAACAACATCCTTCCAGGTACACAAGACGGCAACAATCTCCGATTGGCTAACATGCACACTACAGTCCTGTTATCTCCAGCCATAATCCAGACATTGCTGCTACAGAGAAACCATTACCTCAGCAGTGAACATTACAGAGAAGCCATTACATTAGCCTTAGCAGTGAAACATTACAAAGAAGCCATTACATAAGTTACTAGTAAAGTATTAAATATCCTACTAACCGTTAAAGAGGATTCAGGACAAAGCCTCCAATACATGAATCTCGTTCAACTCTGCTCATCCCATCTGTAAAGTTGCCTTCCAAGGTCAATAGGGAATGAATTCTTTTTTGAGATTTTGGCAGCTGCATCTGGAACGTTAGCCCTGTTAAAGTTATCGATTTACTATATTCCATCTCACTAGCCCTTATTATCCATCTTCTGTAAACTACTACTTGAATACCATCTATCACTATTCCCACTGTACCCCAAAACTCAAAAGTGGTAAATTTAAAATATTTATCTTAATGATTAAATCACTCCAGCCTTACTGTCTTTATCTGGATTATCTCACTTAGCCCCATAGTGTTTTCCCCAGTTGTTGTTCCAGCTTTCAATTTCTTATGCAATTTCTTATTAAAGGTTGAACTTTTTGATTACTTTTTGTAGAATGCAAGTTTTGTTTTTATATTATTTATTGGAGTTTGGGAAATTTTTGGATTCTTCAGATGTATCTACCTTTAGCCTTTACAAAGGGCAGCACAATAGTGTAGCGGCCAGCGTAATTTTTTATGGTGCCAATAATTGGGATTCAATTCCTACCGCTCCCTGTAAGGAGTTTGTACATTCTCCCCATGACCACATGGGTTTCTTCCAGGTGCTGTAGTTTTCTCCCACATTCCAAAGACATGTGGATTAATAAAAGTTAGAAAGTTTGGGGCATGCTGTGTTAGTGCTAGAAGTGTGGCAACATTTGCAGGTTGGCCTATTCACTCAGACTATGTTGGTTGTTGATGCAAATGACACATTTCATTGTATGTTTTGATATACATGTGACAAATAAAACTAATCTTTAATCTTTATAAATCAAAATCAATAATAAATCCGAGACCAGATCAGGTTTTACCTTAATTGTTTCTTCAACAAAATTGTCAATTTATTTTTATGCAGTCATGAACATTTCCTTTCTCAAGTTCCCTCCTCTTCCAGCCTTTCTCACCACCATTACACGGGCTTAATCTGTGGCCCATATGAGACACTTGGAAAGGCGTACATAACCTTTATGAGAAAAGTGAATGAATACTAAAGTGCAGCATGCAGGACATGTATTGCCAGCAGGGAGTTTTATGTACAGAAAACAAAAATCAATTTTCCAGATATTCTTAAGGGTGTAGTTTTCAATTAGATTAAATACTTTTGTCTTTCATCACAGGCAGCTATTCCTTCAGTTGCCTAGGCTTTGAAATTCTTCCCTAATTCCTCACACCTCAACCTTTGTCCTCCTTTGAGATACTTCATAAAGCTAACATCTTTGACTAATACTTTGCTTACTGCTTTTCTTGCATCTTTTCTTTGTTTCTGTCAAACACTGCAATATTTTTCTATGTTAGTCTCTGTTCAAATAGAAGCTGTGATAGTTCTTATTTAGACTTTGAATTACAACCAAAGAGATAAATTTTGTTCTAAATGTCCTAGTTGACACTAATAACCTGGATAAATCCTTTGTAAAGTGGAGAATGTAATGAAATTTGAACTCCGCAATAAAATGGAGAAGATACTATTGGAGAAAACATCTCTCCCACAAGCTTAAAGAATGTTGCAGTTTTCATGGTGGGGTAAAAACCTGAGTGACAATGTTGTTTCGACACAAGGAAACTGGTCTAGCTCCATTAAATGGTCAGTCTTCCCTCATCAATGATACATTAAATACAGAACAACCATTTGCATTCGATGGTCATAAACTGCCATTTTGCTCAAATCTGCTCTCTAAAGGAATGAGTAAAACATAGAACAAAATTACAAGACTCAAAAGCAAACATAACCTTAATTTGCAAACAATGATCTCTGTGTCTAATTACTTCAATTAGCAGCATAATAGTAATAGGAATCTGGTAGGTAGACATATGTTCATCAAATTCACAAAATGAAACATCATTTGGCTCTTGTGAATCTCCCTGAGCACTTGACTGTGGCAATACATCTCTTGCCTTGTGAATGCACAACAGTGCCAGTCTTTCTTTTATTGAGTCTATTGTTTTTACACGCAGAGGATCAAGTCTGTGTTATTCTTTGGCTAAAAGAACCACAAGTGAAATTAAATTAATTCCACATGATAACAGTAGTGTTGTTGTTCAAATGGATTGCAAGATTCACTGGCAATCGTCAGTGTTCCTGACTGTTGCAATAATTTATTTTTGAACAGGAGCAGATTCTGGCAAATTACATCCCCTAACTGAACACCAATGATTTTTTGAATTAAGATTGAAACACTCAGCAGGTCAGGCAGCATCTGAGTAGAAAGAAGTAAACATATCAGGCCAACAATGTTTCATCACAAGGAGGAAAGTCTGTTAAGTCACAGGAAAGGAGGAAGAATGGAGAAAGCAAAGGGAATTTCTGTGGTAGGTTGGAGACAATGTTCCCTCTAAGATGTACATGTATGTGTGGGCACACATCTTTTGCTACTAGTGCACAAAGGAATTTAAACTGCACACTAAAGGTTGTCACCCTCTACCTCGACATGCTTAGTATACCTCACGATCATACACAATCACATTTCCTTTTTCCAGTTTCTGATGTGGACGGTCTTAACAATGTGGAGTTTGTGACAATTTGTCTGCAGGTTTAGAACTGTTTTATTGATAGCATTTTTATTGAAGAAATTATTGATTCATTATGTTGAATTCTAAAGAAGTAAAGGGCATGAAGTGCGAAAGAACTGCTAGTTTCTTTAAGGCAGAATGGCTTAATGAAACAGTAGAAACTGCCACACCAAAAGCTCATGAGGCCAGGAACGTGCAGCAATGATAAATATTTACATACGACACGGAAACTGCTGTTTGTACTGTCACGATGAAAAAAGTTGCCGGAGAATTTGCAAGTGGGAGGAAGTGGGGTGATATTTGGAAACTTGACCTTTTTAAGTTTCATTTAGCAAACAAATCACATATGGACATTGTGCAAGAGCTCCAGTGAGAAAATCCTTCATTACCCACCACAGGCCTGCTACATATTTTGTGAGACTGCAGATGAACGAGAGCGAAAACAATCAAGCTCAGAGGAGATCAAAGTTCTTATTGACAGTGTTTTGCTAGCTGTTAAAATGAGCACCTCTCTATATAAAATTCAGTGTGCACATGTCACTGAGCAAAAACTTGCACAGCACATTTAACTATTTTTAAAACTAAATTTATCTATTCAATATACATATACTTACTGTAATTAAGTTTTTTTTTCTATATTTATATGTAATATACTACTGCGGCAAAGTTAACAAATTCATGACACATGCTGGTGATATTAAACCTAATTCTGATTCCATGTCTAAGCTTGCCTTGTATTTGGTGTGTGTCCTTCACTAAAATTCTATTTTGCTCTTCACAACTGATCCTGCTGAGTATTCCTAGCTTTTTCTGTTTATATTTCAGGTCTCCAGTATCGGCACTTTTTAAAACTTTTCGATTACATCGACAGGCAGCACAGTAGTGTAGTGGTTAGTGTAAAGCTATCACAGTACCAGCAGCCAGGGTTCAATTCCCACTGCTGTCTGTAAGGAGTTTGTACGTTCCCTCTGTGGCCGTGTGGGTTTCACCGGGTGTTCCGGTTTCCTCCCACATTACAAAGATAAACAGGTTAGTAAGTTATAAACACAAGAGATTCTACAGAGGCTGGATATCTAGAGCAACACACACAAAATGCTGGAGGAACCTAGCAGGTCAGCCAGGCAGCACATTATGAAAACGGATGAACAGTTGATGTTTTGGGCCGAGACCCTTCATCAGGACTGGAAAGGAAGGGAGAAGATGCCAGAATAAGGTGGTGGGCGGAGGGGAAGAGGTAAGAAGTGATTGGTCAAGTCAGGTGAGTAGGAAAGGGACAGTGAAGTAAGAAGCTCAGAGGTGATAGGTGGAAAATGTAAAGGGCTAGGGAATAAGGAATTTGATTGGAGAGTGGACCATGGCAGAAAGGGAAGGAGGAGGGGCACCAGGGGGTGGTGATAGATGCCATGGTAGTGCAGTGCTTAGCACGATGTTATTACAGCTCAGTGTGTCAGAGTTCAGAGTTCAATTCGGATGTAGTCAGTACGTCCTCCCTGCAGAATGCATGGGTTTTTTCTGGTTGTTCTGGTTTCTTCCCACAGTCCAGAAATGTACTGTTTAATAGGTTAATTGGTCACTATACATTGCCCCGTGATTAGGCTAGGGTTAAGTCGGGAGATCCTGGACAGCATAGCTCAAGGGGCCAGAGGGGCCTATTTTGTGCTGTACCACAACCAGTCAATCACTCAAATCAATAGGCAGGTGGGGTGGAGAGTTGTAGAAGAGGGAAAGGGGAGGGCGAAAAAAATCACCGGAAGTTGGAGAAATTGATGTTCATACCATCAGGTCGGAAGCTACCTAGAATATAAGCTGTTGCTCCTCCACCTTCAAGTGGTCTCATCGTGGCAGAAGAGGCAGTCATGGACCGATATGTCTTTAAGGAAATGAAGACCGGAATTGAAATAGTTGCTTTCTGTGGATGGAGTCAAGGTGCTCAACAAAGTGGTTCCACAATCTAACTCAGATCTTACCAATGTAGGGGAGGCCATGTTGGGAACACCAGATACAGTAGACTACACCAACTGATTTGCATGTGAAGTGTTGACTCAACTGGAAGGACTGTTTTGGGCCCTGAATGAAGGTGAGGGAAGAGGTGAATGGGCAGGTGTAGCACTTCTTCCGCTTGCAAGGGTAAGTGTCAGGAGGGAGATTAGCGAGGAGTGATGAATGGACAAGTGAATCAAGGTGTTAATTGGTCACATGGTGTAATTGGGTGGCATGGGTTTGTTGGCAGGATGAGGCTGTTATCCAGAATAAATAAATAAATATTGTCACGTTAACCATTTCATTCTAAATGCAATTCAATCGCTTTCTCCAGTAATGCGACCTCCTCACTGTGAAACTCTTTTTTTACATAGGAAATGAACCAGGAACATCACAGACTATATTGCAAACAGGAAGAAACAGCCTTTTTATTCTAAAGTGATATGTACAAGAAAGCTGTCTTACATTGTTTTATACACTGTGTAAAAGAGCCATTAAAAACTGATTGCACTGTGCTTGCATTTTGTTTAAAACATCATAGTAAAATTGGAAGGAAGGCAACAAACAAGCAAATTAGACATCAATAATTGCAGAGAGCTTTCCCATATTTTGAAAGCAGCTCAACAGAAATAAAAAAGTCCTTAAAAGAAGTAGGCATGGACTTCCTGGTTCACACAGTGCCCAATACAGCTAGTGTGTGAGAAATGACCCAAAATGATTCTCTCTCACATCAGGAACTGCAGGCACTTAATTGTTCCATCCTCCGTATACCAAAATAAGCACTTACAAAATTGTTTAAAGGAAAGCTTTCCAAATTCCCAAATGTACACTAGGGTATCACATTAAAAGTAATATTAAAACATTAGTCACTTATTTGTGTGTCTTTTAATATATAAAACAAAATTGTTTCTTCCTTTTTTCCTTGAACTTGCACAGACATTATTGTTTACTATATAGTCACTCACATCTGGTACAATACAAAGATATAATGAAAACTGGAAGCATTAACAGTCTCCTACTTGACCTAACAGATTTGCAGTGTTACAGACTTGCATGAAAACTAGTCAAGTTTCCCTTCTTTATTTTGCCCCACAATTCCCAATGGCCTGATATGTGACACATTGCTCTGCTTGTTGGCCTAAGGGCTTGCAGTGGCCAGGACATTCATAGAACAAGGCAAGACTTTCAAATTGGACTAACACTCCCTCTGTGTATGTTACTGGCTGTAAACGAAACCAAAAAAAAAATGAAAGAATCATGAAATTGGCAGTTATTCTTTCCTCCATCAATGAACTAGATGAATTACAATGAACAGTGGTACGGTATGGTCCACAATTTATCAAGCTCCACAATTTCCACAGGGCTTTCTCAGTCAGATTTGAATTATTACATAGGCTAAAAGTACACAGCAATTTATTGTTTTTTTTGAAGTGTGGTATATTTTATCCAGAAACACAAACAACAATCTTCCAATCAAGAAATATTCAAATTGTGGAGAAAGGATGCAGAAATTTTCTAGTCGGTGTTGAAGTGAATTTCACATTTAAAAGTGTCCCCATGGGACTAATGTAATGATATTCCTGAATACATCAATTTACGCCAAGCTGTATACATTTGGGGAAAATGGATATCCATGATCCCTCACAATACAGTTTCGCACAGGAGCACTGTGAAGGTAGCAGAATAAATCCAGCCTTAAGTAGCTAAAAATCAGACATGATGTCTGGAGAAGAATCACATGATTAGATTCTCATGACAACAGACTTTTTCAGCTTCCACCTGATTGTCAAACTGTGAGAAAGTCTTTCTGTATTATCAGCTGCTGGCTATGACAGACAGAAGATGGCAGGTTAATGCCAGTGAGTCTTTTCTCAAATTACTGAAGGCACTGGAATAGAAAAATGATGCAAAAGACTGCAAGAGATTGGAAGTTCTTCTCCTTTGATATTCAGAGGAAAGTGACTTAAAAAGTGACTTATTGCCTTGTACATCAACCTTCTTATTCTGGGGTTACGGATAGAACGGCCGACCTTTGTCCTGCATTTGTAACCGGGACAGTCTGGCTACCTGAGAAGGGGACGGAGGAACATCTTGCCTGTAAGGACCTTTTGGAAGGCTGTAGGCTGGATCGGGTTTGTAAGAGTCGTAATTATTACGCCCTTCTACGGGCTTGTTTGCAATCAACTGATCCTTTTGTCGCTGTTCCTCTTGGCGCAGCAGTTCCTGTGTCTCCATCAAAACCCGTGCATTGACTCCATGTCCTAGGTAGCCATTCCGAGAACCCTGATAACTGGAATACCTGGGATTGTCCTTTGCACTCTGAAACCCTTCACCTGGGGTGTAACTTTTATCCCATGCTTCCGGAGTCATGGAACTGGAATTCTTTTTGCTTTGCCTGCAAGGACAAGAGAATTGAAAGCTATTTGTCAGTTGTTGGAAAAAACTGCTAAATGCCAAACAGGAGACTGCTAAACAACAGCCAAGACCATTCATCATTCATAACTTTGCATACATTATTGATAAAAGTAATTATATGCATGTGCTTTGGATGGTAGGTGCTGCAGTAATGTCAGAATTAGGCAATCGACAATCTGCCATGTGTTAACAGAACAGATGCAAATACAGTGTAATAAGTTGTACAAAAACTGTTGGAGGAACTCAGAAGATTAGGCAGCATCTGTGGAGAAAAATGGATGGTCAACATTACAAGTTGAGAAAAATAGGGTGTGCAATTGGGATATGATGCCCTCTCAATTGCTCTGCTTTCTGTCTTTAGCCAGGAAGAAATGTTCAGCAAAATTCCCATCTCTCGGAAGCTGCACTGTACCAGGCATTCTTAGCACTTCTTCCATCAGCAGAAATTAAAGATCAGGTAAAATGTTCCCCTCTCAATTAGCAGATGGGTGAAAGGTCTTCTGAGGAAATTAAGAGTGACTAAAAACAATATAAATTTAAAATAAGGGCGCACGATTTACATTTGCACTGGGTCTTAGTTTAAATTAAATCCAGACTGATAGAACGTGAGCTCTCCACAACTATGAGGTTCAAAGGTATCGATTTTGGATTGCTTCAGGCCAATTCATAGACAAAGTTACATTACAGAAGGAATACATGTCTAAAAATGAAATAAGTGTGATGAAACAAATGAAAGCTTTTCCAGGTAATAGATGTTTGTAATAAATACTGGGGATTTTCATTTAATTAAAATGTCAAAATATTTGAGTTCATAATAAGTGGACTCCACCGTACTACTTCCTTGTTTAATAATCTTTCATATAAACCCACTCTTGTTCAGTTTATTATTATTTTAAATCTTTCTTTCTTCATAATGTTCTAAATAGCTTCCCAATAACCTGTCTGACCTATTGAAACAACTGGAAGTTGTTTAAACTGAAGTAGATGAATTATCAACATTGCATGACTACTGCCAATGAAGCAGCTTGACGACAGACATATGGCTGCAAGTCCCTAAATAGCTGTCTTTTTTTCCAACACTTTCCAATCCTTGTGTGCATTGTTGGGTGAATGTAGATACACTAGGAAACAGCTGTCTCCATATTCACTTGCATTGTCTTGCCCTGCTGTGTTTTTTTCCTCAATTTTACTGTTCATAAACTACAGTAATATAACTGTGACACTCGTAGAAAAACAGAGACCAATCCCACTAAATTCGGTTGTATTTTTGTCAAAATTAAACCAAAGAAATTACCTTTAGCTAGTTAACTTTAACCTTCTCTTTATGACAATTGGAATTTTATTACTTCCAACAAATGCAAACTTACAGACCATTCAGGGCATTGAGGAAATGAGCTTTAGTTCCGCAAGTTAAATTCATTATTCAGAAGTGTTAATACACATACCTTGTATGTAGGCTTGCCTGCCAATTACCTTTCATAGCTTCGGGTATAACATTAAACAAACAGTCTCTGGCTTTGCAAAAATGCCTTGCTTTGGCGATCTTACCTTGGCAATGAGCTGTACTGCCGCTGAGCCTGCTGGAAACTCTCCCTCTCTTCCTGTCTCTGGCGCTGAAGCTGGACTTCTACAGACACAGAGTGCCGACCACTTTGAGCATAAGGGCCAGAGCTGGGCTAAAGAAGGATCGCAAAAAATAACATTAATTAGAAGTGTGGTCTTTCACAATGCTAGATTGACTGGCTAGCTGATCCTGTATAAAGGTGAGACTCACCTTTACAATTGAGGCTTCGAGAGTACAAGCATGAGCAGAGAGTCAAAAGGTCACAGTGCTTCTTGATATTGCTATTTGCTTTTAATTGTCAGATCTGCTTTTCTAATTTCTGGTCCAAGCTTATTATCAAAATAGAAAGAGAATTTCAATTTCCTTAACATTACTTCAGGTCATACTGTTGAATCTGGTAGAAGACCTGATATTCTGTATGCATATGTTTTACAATCCTTTCTGGGGAAAAAAATAAAGATTATATGCAATAATATCCTGACCATCAATTTCTGGAATTATTTCCTTTCCTCATATATAATTACATACTTTTTTGTTTGCTGATTGGATGAGTAGTTCTAAACTGGTAGTGTTTAAAAGTAAACCCACAGTAGTCAGAGAATGGGACACTATTGTTGAAACAATCAGCAGAATGAAATTGTGGACGTATCGAGGTGGCTGTTCTCATGTGAACATACTGTACTAACAATATACTGTGGAAACACAATCTGATACTATTAGCTTCAATAACTGACAGAAATTGGATTTTCCTCCCTTCCTGGGTGACACATTCCTTAAGAGCATTAATATCTGCACAAGCATTGTATTTTAAAAATGATGGACTATTATGAAATTCATTTCTAGATTCAGTCTTCTTCAGTCTTGAAAGAAGGCTTAGAAACTGCAAACCATTGTAAAGCATAAATAATTTTAGCAAGATGGGCATGGGTCTGTGAGTCATTCAGGGCTTTAGGAACAATTAGGTCAAAGACAGAAGCTTGACAGAGGTAGTGTTGTATCAAGAGCCAGGAATGGAGGGAGGTGATAAATCTACACTCAGTAGCCACATTATTAGGTACACCTGCTCGTTAATGCAAATATCTAATTAGCCAATCATGAGGCAGCAACTCAATGTATAAAAGCATGCAGGCATGGTCAAGAGGTTCAGTTGTTGTTCAGACCAAATATCAGAATGGGGAAGAAATGTGATCTAAATGACTTTGATTGTGAAATGATTGTTGGTGCCAGACAGGGTGGTTTGAGTATCTTAGAAGCTGCTGATCTCTTGGGATTTTCACATAGAACAGTCTCCAGGGTATACTAAAAACAAAGAGAAGACATCCAGTGTGGGACAGTTCTGTGGGCAACAACTTGGCAATGAAAGAAGACAGAGGAGAATTGCCAGACTGGTTCAAGCTGACAAGAAGGCAACAGTAACTAAAATAATAATGCATTACAACAGTGAGCACAACATGTCAAACCTTGAAGTGGGTGGGCTACAGCAGCAGAAAACAACACCAGGTTCCACTCTTGTACTTAATAAAGTGCCAACTGAATGCATCTCTCTATAACAGTGCTCAAGTCTAAATTCAAAGATGAATATACTTGCATGAGAATGAACATTGATCTTGAAAAGTAAAATTTAGAAAAACTTGGAGAACATTCAAAATGTAAACCCTGGGACAGGAAGAGATGTAGCACAAACATTCATTTGTTTTGGCCAGAATATGATTATTATCCAGTTTGATGCAAACCTAAAAGTACTTTAATTATACAATTACTTGAATCTAGTTATTCTAAACTTGAATCAGAAATTATAGCACAGAAGTTCATTCAGCTTTTTGAATGTATGCTTTTGTTAACTCTTTAATTGAGTTCTCTACTCAAACTTCAATTCCTTGCCATTCCCACAATTTTACACATATTCTTCCTTTTCAAGAAATTATTCATTCATTTTAAAATTATGCCAAAGTCCTGCTTCAAAAACCTGCTTGCGTGAAAGCATTACCATGGTCTAATAACCTGTGTAGAAAGAGTATGCTCCTGACATCCTTTTTGTTCCTGTTGTGATGTTAATCCTGATTCTGTTCTCTTTCATTACTGAATCCCCAGCCAGAAGAAATGATCTTTCATTTTTGGAACATATTAAAACCTGTCATAATTCCAAGAGTTCTATTAAATCCATCATTAACCCTTCTGCCCCAACAAAAACAATGTAACAAATATGAGAACTCTTCTTCATACCCAAGAAGTCTCATGATGGTGCCATTCTATTAAATTTTTGCTTTGCTCCTACCATCTGTTTGGTTGTATTCTTGGGAGTATTAACTGACAGCACTAAAAACTGCTTCCATTTTACAAGAGCTCTAAAGTAGCTAAATTGTCTCAAGATATTTCATTGGAATATTGTCAAAGTTAAGCAACACAAACAAAATGTTAGAGGAGCTCAGCAAGTCAGGCAGCATCTAATGAGAATAAACAGTCCATGTTTCGAGTCAATGCTCTTCATCGTGACATCGGGTCTCTGCATGAAACATGGACTGTTTATTCCCCTCCATAGATGACACTTGACTTGCAGAGTTCCTCCAGTATTTTATGTGTGTTTCTCAAGATTGTCAGCATTTGAAGAATCTGTGAATATGAACAAAATATTTGCTGGGCAAAGAGGCAGGATTTATGAAGTATCCTTAGAAAGAGGTAGAGGTGGAAAATTGTTTAGGGATGGAATCCAGGATTTCAGGCTTTATCAAAAGCACAATGCAGAAGCAAGCAAACCCAGGGATGAGCAAGAGGCTGGAAGCAGAGGATATGTATAGGAATTGGACAGCTTTACATAGAGATGTGAGACTAGCTGAGGCAGGGTATGGTCATATATCCTACAGAGGTAGAAATATACAATCTCAGTGACAGTATGGAAATATAAATCAACTTCGGGCCAAAATTTGAACCAAAGTTGCAAGGAGGCTGGCTCAGTTTCAGACTGTTGCTCATTGAGAATGGGTGCTAGGAAATGATCTAGGTATTTTGTTCGTTTTTGGGTCAGTGCACTTAATGCATGATAAAATTAATTTTTCGAAGATGATGATGACTGCATCCTTGAACCTTCATGTGAAAGTACCCCATTAATGTTCTTTGGTTGAGAATTCTGGGATTTATATCCACCAGTCAAAGAGAACGGGCAAATTATTTCCAAATCAGTAAAGTGGTGGAGGTCCTGCAGGTGATTATGTCTCCACGTCTTTTGTCTTTGACTTTGTTGGTGATAAGAGCCGCTGGTTTGGAAGACTTCATTGGTTCCAAAGCCAACGTTGAGGCATCCAAGGACGATGACACTTTTATCTATATATCTATGTGCTGAGACCTCAAGGCGTCTGTCCTGTTGGTGGGACAATTCAGACCCTAGGATTAAGATGGCAGATCCTAGCACATTATTGAAGAAGGCTTTTGTTCTTCTGCTATTGCATGCTGGACAAAACAGTCTGAAAATTTAGATAAATGTGGGGAGGGTAGAGATACATATGAAAACTGGAATGGGTTTCCAGGCAATATTAGGGAGCAGCATATGGAGGTGAAATAGGACAAGGCCAAGTTCAGGCCCTTGGAAAAGAACAAAGGTAATGATGCTGGCACAGGAAGAGAACTGTTGCTAAGGAACGTCAGCACTAACTGGAAAATAAGAATGAAACCTGCCATGTTCAGTCCCAGGCTGACATAATGACAGTGGAGATACTCCACAGAAGTATTGACCATGAGCTTATAGTAGCTTCAAGTTCAGTGCCCGCTGGTGTTAATTATGCAAAATTCTGAATTAAGATTGCCAGGACCCAAGCAAACACTCGCCGAAGTCCCTTACATGTCAAATAAAGAGAAATCTTTCTTTCTTTTGGAATTCAAAGCCTCAAATCCAAGGACAAGAAAACACTGTGCCAACTCATTCCCTCAGTGTACAATTTATGGTTAACCATTTATCACAGGCTGAAAAAAATTAAACATCAAAAGATCCAAAGTAACACGAACATTTCAACAATATGTAAGTATGGAATATGAATTAAGGTGGTCATTTAAACTACTTAACTAAAATAATCAAAATAGGTCACATGCTTCCCATACAACTATTAATCAATACAAATACCCAGATTTCCATGAGCCTTGTAACCACAGTTAGATTGCGTAGGTTTTGCAAATGTCAAGTCTGGTCTTGGAAACTATTTTTTTAAATGGGGGCTGGGAACAGTTCATTTCTTAATATTTATTTGTTGTTACAATATGTTCATATTTGGTTACGAGCTGCTATTTGCCAACTGATTTAAACTACTGAACCCACAATTTAGGAAATCATTCTATCTCTTAAGGTAATTGTGCCCCTTGTCCTTTAGGATCCTGGCAGTTCATTACAGGAAACTGTTTAAAACTGTTATAAAATTAAAATACACAACAGTTTGCCCTTTGACCCATAATGGTTATGTTCCAAGTCTTTCAGAGTCCAACCTTTTCTCACAGTTCTAGTTCCCAGACCACACGCTTCTCCTTCTCACACCTCCCCCACCCCAACAATTGCCCAACACCCCCCCCCACACCAATACGATAAGCGACAGTTTGTAAACCGGAAACTGCTAGCAAAATATTTGTGCACAAAGGAAAATGGCACAGATATCCACTGAGGAAAACAATGTCACTTTGCAATAGAAACAAAAGCCCAGACTCTAACAAGTGAAACACAGATTTTATCTTTAATTTGATCAAAAAAAAGCAGAATACTGGCACTTACATTACAATCAACAATTTAAAAACTCAGAATGTTGTTGTGATGTCATAAAATATCGTTCAAAAACAAATTTTACATATATGGACATGCACAACACAGTGCTAGTTCTGGAATCCAACTTCTAAAGACAAGTATCGGTCCCTTGTACCATTAAGAATTGATAATTATCACGGCTTCCAAAGGTCCATTTTAAAGAATTATATAGGGATACAACACTGTAAAATTCCTACAGCTGCTCATTCATTGGAATTGGACATGGCTTGACTTGGAATGTTTATAAGTGGCTGATTTACCATCTAACAAGAAAATGAGCAGCTCACATTCCACATTAAGGCACTTTGAATCTTAATCAATCTGTCCACATGCACTTATACAGGAATCATCCACTTGATGCATGCTGCCATCTTGTATCACAAGTTTGTTGCTTTCATTTGTCTCTGACTTCAGACATCGTCAATTCAATAGCTAAAACTAAAGATCCCATAATAAGTGAAGGAATTTGTCAGGAACCAGCAGTACAAGCAAGCAGTGAGCATGCAGTGATTATTTTTTTAATCATGCCAGCATTGAAATAACTAACAGTCATGATTGGATGAAAGCATTCCTAAATCAAAACACCCAAAATTATAAAGACACATGCTTTACATTTCATACATAATTATGTTGTATAAGCGATCACATTTGTCAATTGCATAAGGCAGCCATATTGTAACACAACAAAATATAACTCTACTCATTATATGTAACAGAAGCCTACTTCACGGTTAGAAAATTCATTTGCAATTTGTTTTATACATGCTTGCCATGAGTGAAGTTCATTATGAAAATGACAAATCATCTGAGGAACTCCCTCTCTCCTCTGCTCCCCTCACCCTTTTGATTCAAATACAATGTTCAAACTTAACACATCCAGTCTGGAGTGCAGTGAGCTTCATTACTTCATTCAAGCATAGCTTGTCCCAGAAGAAGAATGGATTAGTCCAGTTAATCAGAATAGAACCAGGTTTCTCCACACAAACTGATGCCACTCAAGCAATGATGGGTTGATATCGACAGATGAGATTATCAATGATGCACCACAGTTGATAAGAGGTTAGAAGTGAACTGGGCAAGTAAACTCGAGTTCTCACTTTCTTTACCACATAGAGGCCCAGGAGTGGGGTCAATCTTTGCAGATGCTGCTGTTAATCAAAGTTCATTGCCCTCCGTCCCCAGATGGCCACAGTCTAAACACTCACCCAAGGCTGTTCAAAACTGTATGTTCGTCTCCTGTCCTCGAGCTCCTCTTGCTTCGCTTGCTGAAATTCATTTCTTAGCTTCTGTATCCGATCATGATTACTAGGAGCCAGTCTGTTACTGAAATAGAAAAGGAAAAGGTAAAAATCGCTGAAATAAGTGACGCAACACAAAATTAGGCAAATATAGTACAATTCACCACAAGGTTGACAAAACTCAGGCTCCACTTTTAATTGTGAATCTTTCAAAGTGAAAAGGGAACCAGCTGGCAGGAGGTAGTCATTAGGATTTCCTTTTTTTCCAATTTTTCTCCAACTATCACAATCACAGGCTCATACCAGGGAAATCACCTATCTGTGAAGGAGAATGAAGCACTCAGATATATTTGCATATGTATAATTCAATATTGCTGAACAAGATAATCACATAACCGAAGAGTTCTAGTGGGAAACAGTAATTCTCCACAGGAAAACAGAACATGACCAATTTTAATTTGCCCTCTGTTTCGCCTGTAAAGTCTATCACTGCAGATTAAAAAGGCTTGTGTCTATGCATTCCACGGACAACAATATGGCAAATTAGTGACAAAGTCATCAATCATTTCTGATATTAAAGATAATCATTGAAGCAATAAAGAATAAATTCAGTCACAGTCAAAAACAGGAAGTAAAATATTCAAAGCTCAAATTAAGCAACACTTCAATTTTTGAGAATAATTATTTTCTCATAATAAGTCACAGGTTTAGTTTGGTAGCATAAATTGTTCCCTGTTTTCTGTAATTAACATGTTATCAGTAGACCCTTTATTGTTTCTAGTTCCTTTTGCAGATATTTACCAAGCAATGTTTCGCCACCATCCAATGTTCAAAGTGGACAGCTAGAAGGACTGATGGCCTAATCCTGATACCAGAATCCTCAAGGGGTAAACAGGAGGTACAATTCCTTCAATGAGTTCTTGTGAGAGATTGCCTCATCCCCCAACCATTAGTAAATATATTGTGGTATATTCAACAGTAAGTGCTCTAACAAGGGCTCTGTGGCTTCCTCAGTCTGGATATTTCTAGCTGTACTGATATATTAAGAAGGTCTATCCCTCATAGAAGGTAGCAAACTGGAAAGGCAGTGCTTAATTGGGAGAACGATGTAACAACTACATCTCCAAAAAAAAAAAAAAGTTCAACTGTACCTCTTCCCAACATTTTTTTTCTCCTTAGTTTTTCTCCCTTCACATGTGGAATAAGGAGAGCTGGCCACTTACACACTGAAAAGTTGCATTGAAAAGGGTACATCACCCACCAGGATGTCCTGGTGGATGGTGTGTCATTGTGTTCATTGGCCAACCAAATTACGTTCTTATAAGCAATGAAAAGTTGTGATCAACTTTTGAAACTGATGAAAGCAAGTTTCCAGAGAATATGAAAATAAAGGCAATAGAGTCATCCAGCTGAGTTTTCTTCACTTTACTTAAGATATTATCAGGTCAAAACTGTAGGTGGGGTTTTAAGGTAATAATTATCTGTTATAATTGAGGGATATTGACATGAGGGAGGAGGATAGGAATAGTTAAAAACATACATTCTTCAACATCATAAAGAACTGAAAATATAAGCTTTTTAGAAAATGCCATACTTTCAGGATGCAAACAGTTAATAACAGACCTCAAGGAAATGTCGACAGCCTGGTGGATTGGTTGGATAGGTGGCTGATTGAACATCATGCTGAGAAATGTTAAGTGTTGCATTTTAACAAAGATTCCATAAAGTTCAGAAGGGAAATAAAAAAGAGAGAGAGAGGGGGATGGAGAGAGAGGGGGGGATGGAGAGAGGGGGGGGGATGGAGAGAGTGGGGGGATGGAGAGAGAGAGGGGGGGATGGAGGGAGAGAGGGGTGATGGATGGAGAGAGAGGGGTGATGGATGGAGAGAGAGGGGTGATGGAGAGGGGGTGGATGGAGAGGGGGATGGAGAGAGAGAGAGGGGATGGAGAGAGAGGGGGGGATGGGGAGAGAGAGGGGGGATGGGGAGCGAGGGGGATGGGGAGAGAGCAGGAGAGAGAGAGGGGGATGGACAGAGAGAGAGGGGGGATGGACACAGAGAGAGAGGGGGGATGGACAGAGAGAGAGAGAGGGGGGATGGACACAGAGAGAGGGGGGGATGGACACAGAGAGAGAGGGGGATGGAGAGAGAGGGGGATGAAGAGAGAGAGAGGGATGGCAAGAGAGGGGGGATGGAGAGAGAGGGGGATGGAGAGAGAGGGGGATGGAGAGAGAGGGGGGATGGAGAGAGGGGGGGGATGGAGAGAGAAAGGGGGGGATGGAGAGAGAGAGAGGGATGGAGAGAGAGAAGGGATGGAGAGAGAGAGGGGGGATGGAGAGAGAGGGGGGGGGATGGAGAGAGAGAGGGGGATGGAGAGAGAGAGGGGGATGGAGAGGGGGGATGGAAGAGGGGGGATGGAGAGAGAGGGGGGATGGAGAGAGAGGGGGGGATGGAGAGAGAGGGGGGGATGGAGAGAGAGGGGGGGATGGAGAGAGAGGGGGGGATGGAGAGAGAGGGGGATGGAGAGAGAGGGGGGATGGAGAGAGATGGGGGATGGAGAGAGAGGGGGGATGGAGAGAGGGGGGGATGGAGAGAGGGGGGGATGGAGAGAGAGGGGGGGATGGAGAGAGAGGGGGGATGGAGAGAGAGAGGGGGATGGAGAGAGAGAGGGGGGATGGAGAGAGAGAGGGGGGATGGAGAGAGAGAGAGAGGGATGGTGAGAGACAGAGACAAAGAGCGACGGGGATGGGGGGAAGGTGAGAGATATATGTGGAGAGAGGGATGGAGAGAGAGAGAGGGGTGCGTGTGGAGAGAGAGAGAGAGAGAGGGGGGGGGGTGGAGAGCGCGAGAGCGAGAAAGAGACGGGGAGAGAATGCAAGAGTGAGAGAGAGATGTGGGGGAGAGAGTGCGATAGCGAGAGATAGACACTGGGAGAGAGTGCGAGAGCAAGAGAGATGTGGGGGGGAGAGCGTGGGAAGAGCGCAAAAGAGAGAGAGAGACAGACATGTGAGGAGAGAGTGAGAGAAAGACAGGTGGGGAAAGACAGGCGGGGAGAGAACAAGAGAGAGACAGAGACATGGGGAGACAGAGAGAGAGACAGACAGACAGGGTAGAGTGGGAGCGACGGGGGTAGAGAGGGAGTGTTAGAGCGACAGAGACAGAGAAAGAGGGCTAGGGGGACAGAGGCAGGGAGAGAGAAAGCGTCAGAGAGAGAGATACAGATAGAGATAGATAAAGAAAATAGCGTAAGCATGTAAACAGGAAAAGGGTTATAAGAAAAGAGTTGGGGCTGGTGGTCAGAGACAAAAACGAAATCTTTTTAGGAAAGAGCAGATTCATCAACAATGTTAAAGAAGAACATACTGTTAAGAGTCTCAGCAAAGGAAATGATGTTCTGGGCTAAAAACAAAAAAATAAGGTACCATCTAAATAAATCACCTTATCCAGGTGGATTGCTGAGGAAGTAACACAGGAAATTAAAGATGGCCTGGCCGTAACATTCCAAACTGCAAAGTTATATCTTTGTTCAAAAAATATGGAGGAATATACATCAGTAAATGCAGACCAGTCAATTTAACATTAGTGGTGGGGTTGAGAAACAATAATCAGGGACAGAATTATCAGTCACATCAACAACTGTTTTTCAGAGAAAGTAGACATGGATTTACCAGAGGCAAATTGTATTTGATATAATTGTAATTTGATAGAGTATATGGATGAAGTAACAGAAAGGGTCAATGAGAGAATGATATTGATGAGGTTAAAGCTGTTTACGTGACATATATGGATTTCTAAAAAGTGAATGATAAAATGCCACATAATAGGCTTGTCATCAAGATCAAACTCCTTTGGATACAATGGGCTGAAAATGGGCTGAGTTACACAAAAGAGAGAGTAGTCTTGAAAGGTTGTTTTTCAGATTTGAGGGCTGTGCAAGCAGGCTAGTGGAATGGCAAATACTGTAGGTGGTAAGAGGCAATATAAACTAGAGGACACATTCTAAAAAGGATAGAACTGACGGATTTTCATTCAGTCAATTTAAAGTAGCAGGGCAAAGAAAGAAAAGCATGTGTAAGTATACAAGTGCAAGAACAAGAAAGCCACAATGAATCACTCACAAGCAAATACTGGCCCAGCCACAAATGGAGCTCTGTGAACACTGTAAAATTAACTAAAATGGTACCACGGTCAAGGGAATTCAGGTACATGGATAGATTAGAACAATTGGGATTGCTGTCCTGTATCAGAGGTGTGGGGCAGATACTAAAATCATGAAGGTTATGGACAGAATTCATCCAGAGAATATTTAAAATTTTAAATTATATCCATATACATTGAAAGTGGTTTTAAATGAATTTTAATTTGATTTCTTAATTATACCATTTTTTGGCATTTTCAGTTGTTTTTAAATGTTTCTGACTCAGAAAAAGATTCTGATAGCTCACAGTATGCTCAGGACTGCAGAGCAGGGTGCCAGAGAGACCTGCCGGATATGGGGAGTCACATGATCACAAGAGGCAAAGGTCACCAAGGCATGAGAATCATGGAGTGATACAGAATAGAGATGGATCCTTCAACCCGGCTCATCCATGCTCACTATGATGCCTATCGATGCTAATCTCACTTGCCTATATGAAATCTGCATTCCTCTCTTCCTTTCCTACCCTACCTAGTACCTGTCCAAATGAACTTTAAACACTATGATTTTACTTACTTCCACCACTTCCTTTGGTAGCTTGTTCCATTTAACCATCATCCTCTGTGAGAAAAATGTGCCCCTAAGTTTTGTTTTACATTTCTCCACTCTAGGAGTCTAGTTTTAGACTCCCTTGGAAAATAGACTCTGATTTCTACTCAACAGATGCAATTCATAATTTAATAGACCATTTTAAAGTTACCTCTTAACATCTTACAATCCAGCGAGAATAAGCCCAACCCATCCGATCTCCCCTCATAAAATATCCCCTCCATCCCTGAGTTACATTTCATCTGCCACTTCACCACCCAATTTTCCAACTGATCAGAGCCTTCTGTCTCCCAACACAACCCTCTTCACCATCTAGTACTCCACCAATTTTTGTGTCATCAGCAAACTTAGCACATTCTCATCCAAAGTCAAACAACAATGCTCCCAGAACTAATTCCTGTGGTAAATTATTGGTTACAAACTTCAAGTCAAAAACAAAACACACCTTGACCAGCTATCTTCTGCCTCTCATTACCAAGGTGATTTGAGACACAGTTTGCCAACATACTTTGCATCTCATGTGTCCCAGCCTTCTGGATCAGCCTCAGGACTTTGTCAAGTATTTGCTTAACTCCATGCAGGCCACATTTACGGTGCTCAATTTTCTTAGTTATCCCATTCTAGATAGAGTCCTGAAAAACACAGTCTACTAAATCTGGCTTGCTTTCCACAATTACTACCTAAATTGCTGAGTTTTCCACCATGCTCTGAAAAACTGATGTTTATTTCACTGTATTAAATTGGGTACAGGTGATTAACAATATTGTCTTTGGAGTGACCTGGGCAGGGAAGATCAGAAGAGGTGGCACAATCCAAATCAGCATGAAATTAGGTAGAAACAATGAAATTGCAAAGTCAAAGGAAGTGCCTTGATCTAATTAAGCAAGGGAAGAGAGTGACTGTTATTAGCTAAGCTGGTTACAATTTCATCATGATTTAAAATACTGGATTTTAGGATGTTTTTCCATTATGCACAGGGTTCAGATATTATGGAGTAATGATATAAAATGTTGGGAACAAAGGAAAACAGAAAAGTTAGCCAAACTATTTTAGTAAGGGGGTAACTGAAATGTGGAATTGATTGTACATAGACTTGCTGGAAGTGAGTTGTACTAAGTTTAGGCATGATTATGTTAACAACCATGTCACAACCATGGAAGCTTTCCAACTGCTGATCAGGTTCTCATTATTTGCATGAACCATTTGCCAATGGAAGGATCCATGAGGAAGAAGGCAGTTATCACATCAACAAAATGAGTGCACAAGGGTACAAATTTGAGTGACTAAAGTTAATTGTATCTGTTTTTCACTGGATAAGAAATAGTTGACATAGTATAACATTAAAAATATTATTATTAATAATATTGACCATTAATATATTAACTTATTTAATCCTAAACAACTGCTTCCCATGGCTCTGAGAAAGCGTACAAATGATCAGAGCAATTCTAACTATTTAACAGACACTGGCGATCATTCAGAGCTGACCGGATAAGTGATACAAAATGATAACATCAGTAATTTCAAGCATGAGCTGGACAGGCATTTGGCAGGAAAATCACTTGAGAAAAATGGGCAGTCGTCTGTGTACATACAGGGGACCTGGCGGGTTACAAGTTTCTTTAGTGCTACTGTATTTTCTGATAATCACCAACAATGTTAAAGGGGAGATAAGGGTCCTGTTCACAAGCTCTAATGTATAGAATTCTCCCTGTTGTGTATCTAATATTTAAGTGATATTTGAGTAATGTTATATATATGTATATATATAGCATTCTTGTTCATTTAAATAATTCCTTACAAGTTATATGTATAAATACATGATTTGCATACATCATCATGCTACCATGTGATATCTGCGCACCTCGCTTAAAGTAATCCGAAGTTACACCCTTATTTTGGGACTCCTGCTTCTTCCTTTGTGTTCAATGTTTTGAAGTTACAAAACATAATGCTCCCCTCAGACTATTGTAGAAGCAAGGTCCAATATTTTGTTTAAGGGGAGACCTGAAGCCAGCACCTCTTTCCCGGGGGGAGGGGGGGGCAATGGCCAATAACAGAGGGCATTCATTTGAGGTGAGTTGAGGAAAGATTAGAGGCGAAGAGAGGTAGACTTTTAAGACAGAGTTGTGGGTGACTGAAATGCATTGCCGGGGGGTGAGGGGGGCTGGCTGAGGTTGATACAATAGGGACATTTAACAGACTCTTAGATAGGCACATGGAAGTATGAAAAATGGAGGGTCCTTCAATGTGTTGGGGGGAAGGGTTGGAGTGATCACTAAGTAGTTTTATATCACTCGGCACAAGATCATGGCTTGAAGGGCCTGCACTGTGCTCTATCTATTATGTGGCAAAGAGCAGAATGGACTAATTTGCCTACTTTGATATTGCAACATTCTAAAATGTTTCCACAGTTACAATTTTCCAGAGGATCTCAAGTGTCCTATGTCTGGAGCTGACCAGCCCATTATAAAACAGAAGAAATAAAAAGATAAGGAGTATATGGAAAGCAATACATAATCTACACTCTGATTTCAAATAATGTACTCCAAATATAACAACATGTAGAATTTGCACATTCTGATGTTCTACTAACCTGCAACACAACCAAAGACTCTACCAGCATTAGCCACTAAAGTATAACATGATTTTGCACAGAGTTAGAGTGCATTAGAATGCCTCTATATTTTATACAAGTAATAATAATGAGAAAGTTATTACATTCTACTGTTTATACTAGAAAGTCTTTAAGGACTAAAAAGGTCAGGTCAAGGAAAACCATATCTTGTACCACTAACACATGAGTGGATTGTGTGTTGTATTGATTGTTCAGTAGTCACTTAATTAACTGGAATATACTTGGGAAAATTACAGATGCGGGTTGTCACCAACAAACATATTGCAATAAGCAGTGATCCTAAAACCAGTCTTTGAAATGTTACTTCTTTCAGCCTCCCACACAGTTTTACAAGATATTATTGTCCAATCTCAAGCTGTCAAATGCGGACACATAGATATGTATAAACAAAGCTGCTTTTTGGTTTCAAATGGGTAAATTGGTCAGCATGGTGAACATACTTGACTTCTACATCAGTAAAAAATCTGTCTGGAAAAGATAATGTGGGTTTAATACTTCTCAGTGAAATGAATGATTAATGCATCTCAACAGATACATAGGCAAAGGGAAAATCAAAATTGGAAAATAATGAAAAGATAACAATTGGAAACACTCCCAACAATGCATTGCACTGTACTTGACTGATGTGCCAGCCCGGATGTAAGTGTTAAGCTGTGGAGTGGCGGTTTCATTTATCTAATCAAATCCTATTTCCTTGTACATACCTCATGCTCTCTCACTGTCCTTTCCAAAAGTTTAATTCCCAACTAAATGCTGTTATTCAAGGGGTATGGTTATCTTGAAGTAATGAAGTAACCTACAAGTCCAAAAATTGTTTTAAACATTCCTTTTCTGTGGTTATTACTACGGATCTGTTCTAAATACAGGGGAAAATACAAAATTGCAAGGTAAGCAAATTGGAACTGTAGAAGAAATAATCAGGAGTAATATTTTAGGTGGAGCTCTGTCAAATTCCTGACAAAGGGTACAGAAAACTGCTGACACTTTTTTCAGTTATTATGCATTTTCTATCCTGCAATAACTGTTCAGGTGGAATAGATGACATTCAGACTAAACATAAAGATACTGTCAAGGTAAAACAAAAAGCAGCTACTCAAACTATTATGTTCATGCGTTTGGAAAGCGTTGGTGCCTTTGTATTTCATAGAAGGTCTTTGTTTGGAAAAATATCAGTTCTAGCAAAAAAAGTGCTAAAATAATTGATAGCCATATTGGATACAGTCTGATATTTATTACAACTGAAGGCAGAGCTGATTATTTAGGACGTATTGGAAATACTGTTAACAGGTTGCCCGAAACAGCATGTTTATATTAGATGAACTTGAAAATGTATGTTATCTGATGATTAACAGAGGCTTTTTAAGAAAATTACAAAGCAAAATGAAAGAGAATTGAAAGTAATTGGGGCACATAGTTACCAGTGAAGTTTGGGTCATGTTAAATGATCACATCAGCCAAATTTGATGCCAGGCTCAAGTAGTTAATTGTGTAAGACGAGTGTAAAAACATTGAGAGGAAAATTAATTCTATGGTTGCCTACTGGAATGTGAGATTACACACCTCCCTGGTGTCATATGCCCAGTTTGCAGCCTGCTTGGAATTGCTTCTAACTGTGTGTTCATGGGACATTAAAATGCATGTTAATGCTTCAGAAGAAAACAAATCAAACCTTACCCTCCTTTCTCCATTTCCCGTTTTCTTTAATTCTCAGACATCCAGTTTTTTAATTTTAACTGGCAGTGTGCTCCTTGGCTCTGATCTGCATAAAGTCTTGGTTGCTCTAATTCTAAATATAAAAATGCTTTTTGCACACACTTGCTTACAGACTAATCAACAACAGATGCTAATTTCTCCAGAACAGCCAGTTCTCCCTAACTGTAGTCACATAAAAGTTAAAACATGCAAAGAAGGGGCTCTATGTCAAATGCAGATACAATGATTTAATTCCTTTATAAGCAGTTAAAATTAACCCAATATCAGAAAACAGTAAATGCAGGCAGTGTGAATTAAATATTTATCAAAGTCTAAAACAGTTTGAGATCCAACAGATCAAAGACAACAATTATAAAAGCTTATTCCAAGCAATTTTTAAAAGGACAATGCAGCAATTTTAGAAGAGCTTGAAACATCTGACTAATGGTACAACTTAGAGTGAGAGAGGTCATATCAGTATTTAAAAGATCCATCCTGACAGTAAGCAACACCTTACCAATCCTGGCTCTGTCATGTATTTGTAAATACTAGTAATGCAGATTAAAGCTATTTTACCAATCCTGCCTTTATCTTGAATTGATAAGTACCATTAGTGTAACTTAAAAACATTTTCTGAATACTATTATCTCTTTGCTTGTCAGAGGTTTAGAATTAAGACTCTTACAACACAAATTCTCCACTTTATGTTATTATATCTGAACAGATATAAATGGCCCGGGATCTAATGAGTGTATTTCATGGAGAATTGTTGTTTGACATATTAAGTTATGTTGACTATGATTTTAGACAAAGAATGAAACATCCAGTCACAGAGTTGTTCCAAAGGAAGCAAAAAAAAAGTCACTTGTACTGATCTGCAAATTTCCTTTATCAAGGGGATAGACCAAAAGGCAGATGTTAATTACAAGTGAAAGCCGATTTCAAGTCTTTAGGCAACACATTAGCTTGGTGAGCAATTGTTCCACCAGAATGCAGTGCACAGTGGCAACATGCAACTCTGTACATGAAAATTCCCAGGTGAACTCCTGATCTCAGCTCCTCTCTTCAGAAAGAATCAGAACACATTTCATTACAAGAGGAAAGTGGAAAAAGACATAAAACAAATTAAATAGAAGGTAACACACATAAAAGTTGCTGGTGAACGCAGCAGGCCAGGCAGCATCTCTAGGAAGAGGTGCAGTCGACGTTTCAGGCCGAGACCCTTCGTCAGGACTAACTGCGTTCACCAGCAACTTTTATGTGTGTTGCTTGAATTTCCAGCATCTGCAGAATTCCTGTTGTTTGCATTTTTAAATAGAAGGTGAATATTTGCTCTACTTGGTGATGACAGGTTGGGAAAATGTACCAAACTGAAAACTGTAATGATCAACTGAAATTTTCCATCCTCTCTCCCTCCTCATTCCCAAATGATATTTACAATCCTGCTCCTTTGACATTGTACGAGTTGGATTCTCAACAAGCTTTAAGGTTCATGGATATACTTAGCATTACTTCATGAGACAAAACAACAGCATATCAAATCTGCACAATACATTAAAAAATACCAGATGGATACAAATTGCACCTAAAGTTCAAAGAGTTCTGAAAATAATGTCTAATCACCAAACATATTCTGTCATTGTAAGGCATTTGTTAATGAAGTTCTCAGATTTTTTGCAGAAATGTTGAAAAAGCCACAATGTTGACCATGAAGTGGAGTTCTCATCAGCATTAGGAAAATACCCAAATTCCAAAGGGATTGCTGAGAAGGGCCACTAGACTTAGTTCCAGCTTCAGTACCAAGCCCCAAAGACGAACTTTAAAAAGAAAACTCTTAAATCAAGATGTGACTCTAAAAAAAAGAGCTGAGAGAAAAAATAAGTAGAATAAAAAGAGGAAGATAAGCCTGTTTTAAATAAATCTGTGAGCTAAGGGAATTCAGGTTAAAATAGGAAGTATAATTCTGAAACCAAAGTCTGTAAGAACTTCATCTGGTTAAGATAATAAGGGAGTTAAATTTCAGTCATCTTTTACAAAGAAGTCAGGTTCTCCTGAAGCCTGCAAAGAATAATGGCAACCCACATTTAATGTGGGTTAATGTGTAATTAATGTGCATTCTTGCTCTACTACAGTAACCCATTGAGAGAAATACAAATCAATGCTGCTGCACTGTTCAATCTTTTGTAGGTGTGTGTGGCGAAGTATTATCACCCTGAATCCAAGCAAAACTGGAGAATCCTAGATTTGGCTATCGGCCATTTGGAAGTGACTTGAACTACAATAAAGACAACCTCATGTTAAGGCATATTCCAAAGTTTTCAATCATCATCAAACAAGATCTACTTTGGTTCATAAAAGTGCATAAAATTTACAAACAGCACAGATTATATTAATCTATAGGAAGAGGCGCAGTCGACGTTTCAGGCCGAGACCCTTCGTCAGGCTTCCTTCAGTTAGTCCTGACGAAGGGTCTCGGCCTGAAACGTCGACTGCGCCTCTTCCTATAGATGCTGCCTGGCCTGCTGCGTTCACCAGCAACTTTGATGTGTGTTGCTTGAATTTCCAGCATCTGCAGAATTCCTGTTGTTCAGATTATATTAATATTCATGTAATATATAAGCTGCCTTTATAGCTTATCTATAAATTATTCTACTACATTCTCCTTCACATTGTTCAAAAAAGTTCTACCTTTAATATTATTCAACTCAATTGCTCCAGTAGCAGCAAATGCATTGATGAGCTCAGACACCACTCTCAACTTACATCTCACTGCACACTACACACACAACTAGTTCAAGGAGAAGACTCAACACTAGCGTGTTGAACTAAGGATATTTAATAAATACTCTCAAACCTGAGTCTCCTACATTACTTGAATAACCATATAAAAACATTAATTTGTGGTGAGTTATTTCCTCATTCAACCCGCAATGGCTTTATTTCAAAACCACGAAATACAGCATAGAAACATAGTACCTTTCAAGTTTCAGCATTTGTAAACAATCCTAAATTTTTACGTTGATTCTGTATGTTAGAGACTGACAATTTGACCACAAAACCATAAGACACAGGAGCAGAATTAGGCCGTTTGGTCCATTGAGTGTGCTCCACCATTCGATCATGGGTGATTTATTTTCTCCCTGAACCCCATTCTCCTGCCTTCTCCCCATAATCTTGGATGCCCTCACTAATGAACAACCAGTCAACCAATGTTTTAAATATACCCAGTGACCTGGCCTCCACAGCCACCTGTGGCAATGAATTCCACAGATTCACCACCATCTGGCTAAAGAAATTCCTCCTCGTCTCTGTTCCAAAGGAATGTCCTTCTATTTTGAGGCTGTGCCCTCTGGTCCTAGACTCTCCCACTATTGGAAACATCAACTCAACATCCACGCTATCTAGGACTTTCAACATCTGAAACGTTTCAAAAAGAACCCTACACCCGCCACCCCCATTCTTCTAATGGCATGGCAGCACCTCTACTTTCTGAGGAGTTTGTAAAGATTTCGCATGTCTGCTAAAACTTTGACAAATATCTATAGATGTGCAGTATATTGACAAGCTGCATCATAGCCTGGTATGGAAACACCAATGGTCTTGAATAGAAAAAAACAACAAAAAGTAGTGGAAACAGCCCAGCCCATCACAGGTAAAGCCCTCGCACCATTGAGCACATTTACACGGAGCGAAGAAGTGGCAGATGGAATACAGGGTAGAGAAGTGTATGGCCATGCACTATCAGGAAAATAGCATCCATCATCATCAAGGACCCCTACCATCCATGCCATGCTCTCTTCTCGCTGCTGCTATCAGGAAGGAAGTACAGGAGCCTCAGGACCCACACTGCCAGGTTGACGAACAATTATTACCCCTCAACCATCAGGCTCTTGAACCAGAGGGGCTACTTCACTTACTCCATCACTGAACTACTCTCACACCTAAGGACTCACTTTCAAAGACTCTTCATCTCTTGTACTCAAAATTTATTGTTTATTTATCTCTCTTTTTTGGCATCTGCACACGTTGTTGTCTTTTGCACATTGGTCGTTTATCTGCCCTGTTGGGTGCAGTCCTTCATTGATTCTATTGTGGTTCTTGCATTTATATGAACACCCGCAAGAAAATGAATCTCAGAGTTGTATATGTTGACACATACAGTAGGTACATAGAAAGCCTCAACATTACAATCTTTCTTTTACATTTTAGCCCTCTCAAAATGAATGCAATTTTACATTTGCCTTCTTAATACTGAATCAACCTGTAAGTTAGTCTTTGGTGCTTGGAAGTAGGTACAGAGGTGTTGTCAGGGGTAAGTTTTTTTATGCAGAGAGTGGTGAGTGCATGGAATGGGCTGCCGGCGACTGTGGTGGAGGTAGATAAGATAGGGTCTTTTAAGAGACTCCTGGACAGGTACATGGGGCTTAGCAAATAGAGGGCTATGGGAACCCTAAGTAATTTCTAAAGTAAGTACATGTTCGGCACAGCATTGTGGGCCAAAGGGCCTATATTGTGCTGTAGGTATTCTATATTTCTATGTTTTTATGTTTAAGGAATTTTGCACAAGACCCCCAATTCCCTTTGCAACTTCGGTTTCAGAATTCACCCCCCCAGTTAGAAAAAAGTCGACACCTTTACTCCTTCTATGAAAGTGCACCATCAAATACTTTGCTGCAGTTTATTCCATCTCAAAGTTCAAAAGTTCTAAGCAAATTTATTAGCAAAGTATATATGTCACCATAGACAAACCCTGAGATTGTTTTTTTTTTGCAGGCATACTCAGTAAATCGAATAGAATCAGTGAAAGACCACACCACAGGGTAGACAACAAACTGTGAAAATACAAAAAGACAAAGATAAATAATAATAAATAAACATCAAGAACATGAGATGAAAAATTCTTGAAAGTGAGTCCATTGATTGTGGGAACAGTTAAGTGATGAGGCAAATGAAGCTGAGTGAAGTTATCCCCTTTGGTTCAAGAACCTGATGGTTGAGGGGTAATAACTGCTCCTGAACCAGGTAGTACAAGTCCCAAGCGTTCTGTACCTCCTTCCTGATGGCAGCAGCGAGAAGAAAGCCTGACCTAAATGCTGGGGGTCTTTGATAATGGATGTTGCTTTCCTGCGATAGTGCTCCATGTAGATGTGCTTAATGGTGGGGACGGTTTTACCAATGATGGATTGGGCCAAGTTCACTTCTTTTTGCAGGATTTTCCATTGAAGGACATTGGTGTTTCCATACCAGGCTGTGATGCAGCCAGTCAATATACTCTCCTATGGAAGGTCATGCTGAATCTTCACAGATGTCTAAGGAAATAAAAGCACTGCCATGCTTTCTTTGTCAAGCACTTACATGCTGGGCCCAGGACAGGTCCTCCGAAATGTTAACACCAAGGAATTTAAAGTTGCTAACTCTCTCCACCTCCGATCCCCCAGTGAGGACTGGCTCATGGACCTCAGGCTTCCTCTTCCTGAAGTAAATAATCAACCCCTTGGTCTTGTTGACATTCCAAATCTTCAATTTCCCTCCTATATGCTGATTCATAACCACATTTGATTCAGCCAGTGACAGACGTGTCATCAGCAAACTTAAATATGGCATCAGAGCTGTGCTTAGCCACACAGTCATATGTGAAATATTAATTAAACAGGGGGATAAGCACACAGCTTTGTAGTGCACCTGTGCTGATGGAGATCATGAAGAAGATCCAACTGACTGGGGTCTGCGGGTATGAAAATTGAGAATTCAATTGAACAAGGAGGTATTGAGGCCAAGGTCTTGAAGCTCATTGCTTAGTTATGAGGGGATAATAGAATTGTAGTTGAGCTGTAGTTTAAAAAGAACATCTGGACATTGAAGAGTGTTAAAGAAGTGAAGTTTGTGCAGTGAAAATTACGACTGAGAAGGTGCTCAGGAAGCTGAATGGTCTGAGGATGGATAAGTCTCCTGGAGCTGATGGAGTGCACCCTCGGGTTCTAAAGGAAGTAGCTGGTAGATTGCGGAAGCATTAGATTAGATTAGATTGCGAGGACACGCAATCCTCTTTTATTGTCATTTAGTAATGTATGCATTAAGAAATGATACAATATTCCTCCGGTGTAATATCACAGAAACACAGGACAGACCAAGACTGAAAAACTGACAAAAACCATATAATTATAACGTATAGTTACAACAGTGCAAGCAATACCGTAACTTGATGAAGAACAGGCTGTGGGCACAGTAAAAAAAGTTCAAAGTCTCTTGAAAGTCCCACATCTCACGCAGACGGGAGAAGGAAGAAACCTCTCCCTGCCATGCTCGACCACAGTCTGACTCTGAGTCGTCCGAAAACTTCGAGCCTCCGACCAGCCCTCCAACACCTAGCACCGAGCACCATCTCTGCCGAGCGCTTCGACCCCAGCCACAGCCGCCAGCAGCAGGCAAAGCCGAGGATTTGGGGCCTTCCCTCCGGAGATTCTCAATCGTACAGTAGCAGCGGCAGCGAACCAGGCATTTCAAAAGTTTCTCCAGATGTTCTTCCGTGCTTTTCACGGCTGTCTCCATCAAATCAGAATTGTGCATAGTACCCTATTTAACAAATACGATATCATTTCACCAGAGAGGCTGTGCGTGCTGCATCGCACAGCCATCTTCTCCTCCCAATTAACGATGATATTTCAAGAATCAATAGATTCTGGCATTGTACCAGATGACTGGAAAATTGCAAATGTTGCTCCACTATTTAAGAAGGGTGGGAGGCAGCAGAAAGGAAACTATAGACCTGTTAGCCTGATATCAGTGGTTGGGAAGTCGTTGGAATCGATTGTTAGGGATGAGATTACGGAGTACCTGAAGGCACATGACTAGATAGGCCAAAGCCAGCATGGTTTCCTGAAAGGAAAATCCTGCCTGACAAACCGACTGCATTTCTTTGAGGAAATTACAAGCAGGGTAGACAAAGGAGATGCAGTAGATGTGGTGTACTTGGATTTTCAGAAGTCCTTTGATAAGGTGCCGCACATGAGATGAAAGCCATGGAATTACAGGGAATTTACTAGCATGGGTGGAGCATTGGTTGGTCGGCAGAAAACAGAGAGTGGGAATAAAGGGATCCTATTCTGGCCGGCTGCCGGTTACCAGTGGAGTTCCACAGGGGTCGGTGTTGGGACCGCTGCTTTTTATGATGTATGACAATGATTTGGACTATGGGATTAATGGATTTATGGCTAAATTTGCCAATGATACAAAGATAGGTGGAGAAGCGAGTAGTATTGAGGAAACAGAGAGCCTGCAGAAAGACAGATAGTTTAGGGGAATGGGCAAAGAAGTGGCAAATGAAATACAATGTTGGAAAGTGTATGGTCATGCAATTTGGTGGAAGAAATAATCGGGCAGACTATTATTTAGATGGGGAGAGAATTCAAAATGCAGAGATGCAAAGGGACTTGGGAGTCCTCATGGGGAGACCTCCAGGTTGAGTCAGTTGTGAAAAAGGCGGATGCGATGTTGGCATTCATTTCTGGAGGTACAGAAGAGCAGCGATGTGATGTTGAGGCTCTATAAGGCACTCATGAGACCACACTTGGAGTATTGTGTGCACTTTTGGGCTCCTTATTTTAGAAAGGATATACTGATGTTGGAAAGGGTTCAGAGAAGATTCATGAGAATGATCCCAGGAATAAAAGGGTTACTGTATGAGGAACGTCTGGCAGCCCTTGGGTTGTATTCCCTGGAGTTCTGGAGAATAACGGGGGATCTCATAGAAACATTCCGAATGTTTAAAGGCCTGAACAGATTAGATTTTTCCCATGTTATTTTCCCAAAGTTATTTCCCATGGTAGGGGATCCTAGGACAAGAGGGCATGTCTTCAAGATTGAAGGACGTCCTTTTAGAACTGAGATGCGAAGAAATTACTTTACTCAGAGGGTGGTAAATCAGTGGAATTTGTTGCCACGAGCAACTGTGCAGGCCAAGTCATTGGGTGTATTTAAGGCAAAGATAGACGGGTTCTCGATTAGCCAGGACACCAAAGGGTATGGGGTGAAAGCAGGGGAGTGGGGATGACTAGAAGAATTGGATCAGCCCATGACTGAACAGCGGAGCACACTCGATGGGCCGAATGGCCTACTTCTGTTCCTCTGTCTTATGGTCTTATGCTGTCATGATGTTCCAGAATTGAGTGAAGAGTCAAAAAAGTGGCATCAACTGTAGACCTGTTGTGCCAGTAGGCAAATGGGAGTGTATCCAAGTAAGTTTTTTTAGGCAGGAGTTGATCACCACTTCATCACTGTGGATGTAAGTGCTACTGGGTGATAGTCATTGAGGCAGGCTATCACGTTCTTCTTGGGCATCAGTTTAAGTGAAGCCAGCTTGAAGCAGGTGGGTACCTCAGACTGCCAAGGTGAGAGGTTAAAGATCTTAGTGATCCTTGCTGACTCAACACTACCTGCCCCTTCACCTATCTTTGTATCATCCACAAACGTGGCCACAAAGCCATCGATTCTGACATCCAAATCATTAATATAGTAGCAGACCCAACACTGACCCCTGCAAAACACCAATAGCCATCGGCAGCCTGCTAGAAATGGCCCACTTCATTCCCACTCTTTGCCTTCTGCCAGTCAGCAAAACTTCTGTCTATGCAGTATCTTTCCTGTAATACAATGGACTGTAACCTTGTTTCATAGCCTCATGTGCGGTACCTTGCTAAAAGATCTACTGAAAATCCAAGTACACAGCATCCACTGGCCTTCCTTTGTCTATCCTGCCTGCTGTTTACTATTAACTGCTGCCATATTAGCATACTGTTGCAATTAATTGGTGACTCAATTGGTATCTAATACCTTAATGTGATTAATTATGCAAAACAATGCAGCAGCGCGATTGTTTACATTTCTCCATCAATTCATCCAGTATAGACTATTCTTCAACTCCAAAATAAATGCATGGTTGCTGGGTCAGAATCTGGCCATACAAAGAGTCCTCTGTGGTCAGGTTCTTCATGTCTATCACAATGGCACCAGCTGCAGCAATAACCACAGCAATTATTTCTGAAATTATAGAATAAGAAACAAAATAAAGACAGGAATAAAACACCTTTTTCCAAGCACTGACCCTGACAAACATACAGATGGTTACTGACTACTGCTTTTACCACACTTAGGTACCTGAATAGCCCCAGATTCCTGTGTAGTCGTCAAAATGTCTATAACATGTACTGGGAAATTTCTCTGCTAAGGAAGATATTTTGAAATACACAGATTTTAAACTGCTTTAACTACCTTTTTGCTTTGTTTTTATGCAGGTGACTTGACAAGGCTGACATAATGGAATTTTAAAATTGTTTCTGTTCTCTAATTGATTGTTGGCTCTGTGCAGTGGATAAATCTTGGTCATAGTCTGCAACCTGTCCTACGTGAGTAACTCCACCACAGAAGACCACTTTATAATACTCAGCTCAGCACCAGCAGGTTTCCCTCAAAGCAGGACTAATTGTACAACAGAAATGGAGAGTGAATTAAGAGCTCAAACTTTCAAGGAGTCTTTTCTTCTTTGGGGCAACCTGATCACCCAGCTGCATGTTTCAGAAATCCAACTGCAACATCCTTAATCTGCTTATCTACTGCTCCCTCCTATTCTAAACCTATTAAATAAGAATCTAAAGATCCAAATGAAGAGATTAATGAGAAGCTATTTTGAGAGATGTGGCATGCACTAACTGTTGGAATTCTGTAAACTTACAAAACAATTAATTTGAAGAAGCAATTTGAAAATCTTCATGTTCCACCGACAATTTCTCATTTGCTCCAATTCAATGATTTATCAAGACTTTCTGCCACAGTACTTGCTCTTTACCTGCTTTCACAGATATAAACATATTTGTAATTTACAAATATCTGAAAAGCAGTAAACTTGCTAGTACACTAAATGACACACCATAAACGACTTAAACAATTGAATATGTTACTTTTAATTCAATTAAAAAGTGAATAACTATTTACCATTCCCCTTACATATATATTCCCCATTCAGATGAGCAAGTTCTGTGTTCCTGTGCCAGGTCTATTTTGGCTCAGGAACAATGGGAGAACTTCTCAGTGAAAGTGTTGGGAAATCTGTAGAACTTCATGTTCAACTATTAGATACTTTGAGACTTTAAACACCATCACAATCAGAGAATTTCCAGCAATCAGCTGTGTGGATATTTAGGGATTCCCAGTGATGAACTATCTGACGCTTAATTCAGAACTCTTCCTAATTATTCTCTGTGAACAGAGGAGTGGATATGATCTCTCCTCCGGGTATCATGCCAGAAATGTCCATAGAGTTAGGTAAGTGCCAGCAGGTCAGCTGGAATTTCTGACATTTCAGACTGTTACTTCATTTTCTGACAGCAGTAAAGTTTTCCTTAATTTTGAAATTATGGATCAATTTTAGAGCAGTTTAGACTTTCCTGGAACAAAACAATGTCTTGTTGCACTTCAACAATTCCTCTATATGTTTGACTGAAGATTTACTTATCACTAAACCCCTGCTTTACTTCCACTGTTCACTCACTTCTGCATAAAATAGACATGGCAATTAAATCTAATTTAATTAGAATGTAAGATTTAGTTTGTTATTGATTACTGAAGTAATTCTTTTGTTGTTGGCCAAAAAAATCTTGGTCATTTATATTAAAGAATGATTGATCAGTTCTCTAAACAAACCTTAAAATGACGAGGCACTATTCTTTAATAAATAAATTGCACACTAATATTTAGACAATTGAAGGATGAAGGCTGGATCTCACTCAAAACATTATTAACCTTTCCTATTATTTAGATGGGCCTGCTGTGTATTCTCAAATAGAAGCTGTGCCATCACTGTACAAATTGTCATGTTACTTGCAGGACTCTACATTGGGTTACAATAAAACATGACACGCTATTCACACACATCAGTGAACAGTGATCAGTGAACTACTTAAGCATTGGACTCATTCGATGATGCATATCCAGTGGGGTTTGAATGGGCTAGGATTTATCAGTACTTGCAAATATAATGAGGTTTAAGTATATGCAGCACATGATTGCTCTGCCAGTGAGTAAGTTCAATCGTTTTTTCATTCGAAGCGGAGTGGTTGGGAAGGAAGGAAATGGTGATCTGAATCAGATGTTTTAGGAATGATTTGCTCTGCTTGAGGTTTATTATTTTATGATCAGGATGGTCATTGTCTTAGTTTATGCATTACAAAGGGAAACAATTGAAGATCCTTAGTTGTGCTGCAAGTTTAGGAGTTCAAATTACGCCAAGAATATCTGCAGCAATAATTTGACCACACTAAAGGAGTGGGTCATGTGAATATGTTAGAAGATGCCATGTAGTCTTGTGTGAAATACATGTCTGAGAACCTATTATGTTTGAATCCTTTGAAGATGTTTGAGAGTATATTGGGTTTGTTTCCTAAAGCCATTTTGTTTGCTCTAAGGACGCATTTTTATTTTCTTTGGCAAACTGCAGGATAATTCATATAAATGTAGCTACATCCAACATCATAGATGTTTTAAGATGAACCAACAGATAGTACACTCTGGATTCATGAGGGAGCTTGCATGCCTGAAATCTGTCAGGTAATCAATCTTGTTAATAAAGAGCATATCTGCATAACAGTTAAAAAATATTCAAAAAGTATTGGGGGGGAGGAGTCTCAAATTTCTCATCATTCTCAAAACAATGCATAAACAAATAGCTTAAACTGTGGGCTACTGTTCAAAGCACATTCAACAATGAATGTGCTTACTAGGGGCTGAAATAAAAGTGTGGCATATCGCTGTGGTAATACAGCAATATAGCCTGAAGTACAGCTTGCTAGACTCACACACTAGATAAGAGCACATTTTTCATGTACTTTTCCTGAAGGCTGAACTTGCCAAAACTATCCAGATCCAAAGTGGTTAGACCCTGTGCAGTGGCAGCTTCAGTTAAGAATTTCACGCAGATCACCATCCCATTCAATGTTCTATAAAAAGAGCATTGTAATTCATTTGTATTTTAAACTTTGAATATTATTATGCAAAAAAAATGTTTGAACAACCAGCCACAATGACAATTTTTAGGTGCGCCAGCCAACATTGGGGAGATTGGCAATGGAGTAGGTAGCTTTAAATTCCTGGGTGTTAACAAATCGGACCTGCCTGGAGCCCAGCACACAAACGCAATCACAAGGAAGATGCTACAGTATTTTTACTTTCTTAGGAGATTAAGGAGGATCGGCTTGTCACTAAAACTTCTGATAAACTTCTACAGATGTACTGCTGAAAATATCCTGACTGGCTGCATCATCACGGTCTGGTATGGCAATCTGAATGCGCAGACAGTAATGGTCTTAGCCCTATACATCATTGACACATGCCTCTTCACTGCAGGTAATATTTACAAGCAACATTGCCTTAAGAAGGCAACATCAACAAAGATTCTCACGTTTTGGGCCAAGCCATCTTCTTGCAGTTACCAGTGGACGGGAGGTTCAGAGGTCTTAAGTCCCATAAATGGCTACTCCCTTTCAACCACTCAGTTCTTGAACCAACTGGTACAGCACTAATTACTACACTATGACCACTTTGCCCTAAAATGAGCTTTGCTATTTTATTTTGTTTTAATTATGTTCTATCTTGTAAAAATTCTGTATAATTTATGCTTTTTCTCGTGAATGCTGCTTGTATGATGGCATGTCCTTGTGCTGTTTAACTCAGCTTGACTGATAAAGTGCTGGCAAGGCATCATGTGACTCTGTGGGCCACATGGAGAGGATATTGATGGGCTCACAGAGAGCATCACTGGTTACATCAACTTCTGTGTGGACTGCAATGTTCTGACAAGAACTGTCCTTTGTTATTCAAATAACAAGCCATGGGTAACAAAGGACATTAAGGACATCCTGAATGCTAAAAAGGGGGCGTTTAGAGATGGAGATAGGGAGGAGCTGAGGGCAATACAGAGGGACCTGAAAGCCAGGATCAGGGAGGCTAAAGACAGGTATAGGAGGAAGCTTGAGTGGAAACTCCAGCAGAACAACATGAGAGAGGTCTGGAGTGGGATGAGGACCATCACTGGCTTCCGGCAAACTAGCAACAGAGGAGCTGAAGGCAGTGTGGACAGGGCCAACAAACTTAACCTGTTCTTTAACAGATTTGACATTGTGGCCCCTGCCCATCCCCCACATGATTCATCTGTGTCGGCCCCCAACCAACACATATTCCACTCTCCCCTCCTACCCCTCCTCACAGTCCCCCAACCTGCTCTCATGACTATACCCCTTCCCCACACGAAACCACCACGGTGGGCTTCACAGCTGAACAGGTGAGAAGACAGTTGCAAAGTCTCAACCCAAGCAAGGCTGCAGGACCAGACGGTGTCAGTACCAGGGTGCTCGAAGCCTGTGCCCCTCAGCTATGTGGAGTACTTCGCCATGTATTCAACCTGAGCCTGAGGCTTCGGAGGGTTCCTGTACTGTGGAAGACGTCCTGCCTTGTCCCTGTGCCGAATACGCCGCGCCCCAGCGGCCTCAATGACTACAGACCGCTGGCATTGACGTCCCACATCAGGAAGACCCTGGCGAGACTTGTTCTGGAGCTGCTCCGGCCTATGGTTAGGCCACACCTAGATCCCCTCCAGTTCACCTACCAGCCCTGACTAGGAGTTGAGGATGCCATTGTCTACCTGCTGAACCGTGTCTACGCCCACCTGGACAAGCTAGCGAGCACTGTGAGGGTCATGTTTTTTGACTTCTCCAGTGCGTTCAACACCATCCACCCTGCTCTGCTGGGGGAGAAGCTGACAGCGATGCAGGAGGATGCTTCCCTGGTGTCATGGATTCTTGATTACCTGACTGGCAGACCACAGTACGTGTGCTTACAACACTGCGTGTCCGACAGAGTGATCAGTAACACTGGGGCTCCACAGGGGACTGTCTTGTCTCCCTTTCTCTTCACCATTTACACCTCGGATTTCAACTACTGCACAGAGTCTTGTCATCTTCAGAAGTTTTCGGATGACTCTGCCATAGTTGGATGCATCAGCAAGGGAGATGAGGCTGAGTACAGGCCTACAGTAGGAAACTTTGTCACATGGTATGAGCAGAATTATCTGCAGCTTAATGTGAAAAAGACTAAGGAGCTGGTGGTGGACCTGAGGAGGGCTAAGGCACCAGTGACCCCTGTTTCCATCCAGGGGGTCAGTGTAGACATGGTGGAGGATTACAAATACCTGGGGATACGAATTGACAATAAACTGGACTGGTCAAAGAACACTGAGGCTGTCTACAAGAAGGGTCAGAGCCGTCTCTATTTCCTGAGGAGACTGAGGTCCTTTAACATCTGTCGGACTATGCTGAGGATGTTCTACGAGTCTGTGGTGGCCAATGCGATCATGTTTGCTGTTGCGTGCTGGGGCAGCAGGCTGAGGGTAGCAGACACCAACAGAATCAACAAACTCATTCGTAAGGCCAGTGATGTTGTGGGGATGGAACTGGACTCTCTGACGGTGGTGTCTGAAAAGAGGATGCTGTCCAAGTTGCATGCCATCTTGGACAATGTCTCCCATCCACTACATAATGTACTGGGTGGGCACAGGAGTACATTCAGCCAGAGACTCATTCCACCGACATGCAACACAGAGCGTCATAGGAAGTCATTCCTGCCTGTGGCCATCAAACTTTACAACTCCTTCCTTGGAGGGTCAGACACCCTGAGCCAATAGGCTGGTCCTGGACTTATTTCCTGGCATAATTTACATATTACTATTTAATTATTTATGGTTTTATATTGCTATATTTATGCTCTATTCTTGGTTGGGGCAACTGTAACGAAAATCAATTTCCCTATGACTATGACTACGACTATCATTTTGTACATGTCTTCTATCAGTTGGCTGAGATTGGGGGGTTCGGGGTGGGTGGTGCAGATATTGTAATGCAGAACAAGCCTTGAACATGAAATAGCCAAGATACCGTGACAGCTGCCCTTGTGGTTGAGGTGGAAGATGACAGCATGAGAAATCTGAGGCACGTTTGCAAAATGGATCCAAGGAGGAGGCAGAGCATAATGAGGGAATTGCCAGAGGAGGTGGTGGAGGCTGATGCAATAATAAAATTTCTAAAGCATTTGGAAGGTATAAAAGGAACTGGGACTGATGCAGGCAAATGGGATTAGCGTAGACAGACATCATAGTCGGCAGGGACAGGATGGGCCAAAGGGCCCACTTCTGTGCTGCACAATTCTATGATTTACTAAATTTGAAAAAAAGAATTGCAACTCATCTTATTATTACTGATCTCCCTCCCAGTCACCCCAATCCAGTCAAATATATGGGCTCCTGAACACTTAACATTCAGCAGGTTTAATTAGTAAGTTCACTAATGCAATTGCTGAGGAATTCAGCAAACCTGTGCTCTCCTTGCAGCATTTGCTGAAGTGCAGCTGTTCCCTGGCAGCACAGCTCAGTCAGTTAAGTTCCAGATTTCAATTTTCCAAAACTTAACAAACGGCACAGGGGATCAAAACTTCCTGTCAATTAGGAGGGCAAATGGGGGCGAGCCAAGTGGAACTGACAGCATTTTACAATAAGTCCTTAGCCAAAGTTTTAATACTTTTGGAAGCTGAATCTATATATCAGTTTTAATCAAAACAAAATACATGAACAATTCACAACTATATTCCGGATAATGCTTAAGAGTTTAAACAGAAAATTCATTCAAATCATACCATAAATGCAATTTTTAAAAAATGCAATAATCTCCCTACTAAATGCATTTCACCAGCAGTAATTATGATAGATTCAAGTCAGAGAGTAATATAGAATACAAACACACCTTTCAGTCCAACTCATCCATGCCAACCAAGATACCTATCTAAGTTAGTCTCATTTGCCTGCATTTGGACCATATTCCTCTAATCCACCGTTTCCTAATATTTTTATGCCATGAACCAATACCATTAAGCAAGTGGTCTGTGAGCCCAGGTAGGGAACTCCTGCTCTAAATATTTTCTACCCAAGTACCTGTCCAAATGTCTTTTTAATAATTTAATTTACCTGACTCAACTACTTTCGCTGGCAGCTTTTCCACATACCCACCACCATCTGTGCGAAGAAACTGCTTCTCAGGTAGCTTTTTTCCCCTATTAATCTAATCCTACTCCCTCGAAGTTTTGATTCCCTTTCTCCGGGAAAAAGACTGTGTACATTAACTTCATTTATACCACTCATGATTTTTACACCTCTGTAAGGTCATCCAGTCTCCTAATCTCCAAAGAAGAAATTTCTTTCTTGCCCAACCTCTCCCTATAACTCAGACCTCCGAGTTGTGGCAACATTCTCATAAATCTTCTTTGAACTTGTTCCAGCTTAATAATATCTATCCTATAACAGAATAACGGAAACTGCACATAATTCTCCAAGTGCAGCTTCACCAATATCTTGTAGAACTCACACATAGCATCCTGATGCAAAGTGCTGACTAACGAAACGGCCAATTCTTACACTCAACTCCCTGACGAAAGCCCCAACTCCCTTGCACAATGCCCTGAATGAAATTTGATTTATGAAAATCTTGTTTTCATTCCCCTGGAACAGAAGTGTGAGAGCAGGTTAATTGGAAGTACACAATAATATATATATAACTAGGAGGTCATGCACAATCCAGATTTGATGGAGACAGCCGAGAGAAACGCAGAGGAACACCTGGAGTAACTTCTGAAATGCCTGCTTCGCTGCCGCTGCTACTGCACCATCGAGAATCTCTGGAGATGAAGGCCCCAAATCCTCGGTTTTGCCTATTGCTGGGGCCGGGGTCGGAATGCTCAGCAGAGATGGTGCTCAGTGCTCGGTGATCAGTGTCGGAGAGGTGGTCAAAGGCTTGGGAGTTTTCGGACGGACTCTGAGTCGGACTGTAGTTGGATGCTTCCAGGATGCTGCATCGGCAAGTTGGCGGCGCTGGAGGTTTACCATCTGCGTGAGATGATGGGACTTTCGAAAGACTTTGAGAATATTACCGTGCCATGGTCTGTTCTTATCAAATTACGGTATTGTTTGCTCTGTTGCAACTATATGTTATAATTATGTGGTTTTTTTTGTTAGTTTTTAAGTCGGTTTGTCATGTGTTTCCATGATATCATTCTGGAAAAACATTGTATCATTTCTTAATGCATGCATTACTAAATGACAATAAAAGGGGACTGCGTGTCCTCATAATCTAATCTATTATAAGGACTCATCTCTTGTTCACATTCCAGAACCAAAGCCAACTGTGCTCACTGTCAAATGTACATCTTCCTTCACGCCTGCGGACATTTGTCCCACAACATTTAGTAACTAATTGTCAGGGAATCAGGTACTTCTGCAAAAATGACAAGCAATAATGCGCATCCTTAACTAATCAGGTTGAGCAATCCTAATGCGATATGTAGATCTAAATCACCTATGTTCATGTCAGAACAGCCAAGTTATTGCCATGTGTCATCTTACCACTACATCACTTTCCTAAAAAAAAATTCTGACATGTGTCAATTCCTTGAATCTTTGAATTTCTGATGTGACCAAAAACAGCAGTTTGACCACCAGAAGATGCTTCATATTTACTTGCACAACCTTTTATTCCAATTATGGATTTCCAAGCTTCAGCTGTTACATTTGTTTTTTAGAAAAAAAAACACGGTGAAGTCATGTATTAAGTATATGAACTGTTCGGGAATCCAATAGATGACCTGAGCATTTTTTAAAATCCAGTTTGACACTGAAGTTGTACCCCACGAGGTGTCAAGCACAATAACGTCAGTCGGCATCTCCACGAGGCAATTGTTAGAGTAGGAAAAGACTACAGTCTTATGTTGTTTTCACAATAAGAAGCCAAGTCACTGCATTAGCATGAAAATTACAAAATAACTCCATTGATCAGATTTCAACCCAATGACAATGTCTTATCAGTTTTCCTCATCCTTCCCACAAAACTGTATCCAGCTATAATATGTTGTAACTGAGGACTGATTACCAAAATGTCGTGATTATAAAACAAGTATATCATGACAGTCTTAAATTTAATTGACAAGCTCCATTAGCTTAGAATGGCATCATTTGATGAAGCATTTTAATAAGGATTCATTTATTCCTAAAGAGTCCAAGAGATCATGAACTATACAGTATGTAACACTGATGTAAAGATACCACTTTAAGGCAGCTTTTCTGAACATTTTTGCCCTGGAGGAACCCTTGAAATAATTTTCAGGTCTCAGGGAACCCCCGAGTAAAAATTATAACATCTACAGCTCACGGTACGTTAGCATGATCAGTAGGTTGTAGATATAATAATACAAAAATAATTGTCAATGCTCTTTTGAGTAGAGAATAAATTTTTAGCAATCGTTTCTTGGAAAAAAAAAGGTAGTTAAGCTTCGCTTACCTTTCTTGAAATTAATCTCTTTCTTTCCCTTTCATATATTTTAAAAACTCATAAGGCAAACATTACAAATTTCTGTTAAATAACTGGCTTAAGCCAAAATGGGATTTAATTTTTCTAAAGGTAGGCTTGGTAGATTAAATTTAAATAAAGGTTGTAAGTTGATTTTAATTAATGCTACTTATAACATGAAAATTTATTTGCAATGTTGAAGCAATGTGTTGTGACAACATCAGGATAAGAAACAAAACGTCTCATGGAGCCAACCATTGATAGGGTACCAGCACAGATGTCAACACATTTCCTCCAAGACAGACCTTTTGTTTCCAGATATGAAGACCAAACATAAAATATATCTTGGCCTGTTTGTTTTGGCAGCTCTTTGCAACAGAAAACGTTTTCTTGAATTTCACCATCATTTATAGGCATCCGTTAGTCTCATGAGACCATGCATTTGCGCCTTGGAGGGTTTCCAGGGCACAGCCCTGGGCAAGGTTGTATGGAAGACCAGCAGTTACCCGTGCTGCAAGTCTCCCCTCTCCACGCCACTGATGTTGTCCAAGGGAAGGGCATTAGTATCCATACAGTTTGGTGCCGGTGTCGTCGCAGAGCAATGTGTGGTTAAGTGCCTTGCTCAAGGACACACACGCTGCCTCAGCCAAGGCTCGAACTAGCAACCTTCGAATCACTAGACAAACGCCTTAACCATTTGGCCATGCACCAACAAATCTTATAAATGCTACAACATGACATTTATTGGTGAAATCTGTTAACTCATCACCCGAGACAAAGAAACTGTTGTTTTTCAGATTATCACACAAAACCTCTTCAGCATCATGTGATATGTCATCAGTACATTGACTCATTATACTGTTTGAAAGTGAAACCTTTTCAATTTCTCGTATTGCATCTTGTCCTAGTATCTTACCCTCTATAATTTTACATGTTGGCATCATTAGGTTCTCACCAACTGTGTGACTTTTCCATTTTTAAGTAACAAGTTCTGATACTAAATAATTTGCTTCCTTAATCCTTTTATTGACTGTGACTTTATTATCAAAAGCTTCACTGTTTGTTTTGAGATTCCAATAGTCATTTAAAATAATCAGCACTTTTACGTGTCACATGGCTGTGATTTGTCTTTTCAAGAGTTTTACTGGAGCCATTGCTGCATTTGTAAGTTGTTTGCCTCAGACTAGGCACAATGGAATAGGACAACTTGGATCACCAGTCCATGAAAAACCCATTCATAAGTAGCTTTCATTGTAAAGATGGACTTTTTTGTGTCCGTATTGTATAATATGAATGGCATAATGAATAACTAAATGAGAAAACCAGAAAAATATGAAAATGTCACAATACAATTCACATCTCACCTACACAATCCACCTTTTGCAATGTTTATGACAACAGCAAAGCAGCAGACCAGCAGTTGAATAGCAGGGCATAGAAATTCCTTCTTTACAATGAAAATTCCCCTCCAATTTTCTACTACACCGGTAGCTTGTTCGTCTCCATAAGTCAGTCAGCGGCGTGCAAGAAATAGTTGGAGGAGGGAATTGAGGAGGGAGAGGCTGACATCACAGCCCAAGTTGGGTGAGTCCATTCAATGTTCAGAAAGCGCACTTCACGCTCCTCATCTGCCTCCCGTCCTCCCCTCCATGCAATACATCACCAATTACCAACAGCCTTCCCTATCTCGCATCAAAAACCGAGAATAGACTCAACCAAATAAACAGAGTCCTACTGCGCACTGCCGTACTGGGCTGAGAGCACTCTAATGAGATTTCTAACGGGGCGGCTTGGTCACTGTCCACCACTGCAAGCACTAGCGTCACGCGCCGTGTGAAGTTCAAAAGAAGATTTTTTTTTAAATCACAATCTCTCATGGAACCCCGAGCGACTTCTCACAGAAACCCTGCTCTAAGGGCTGTGTTACGTGACTTGCAGCAACATGTACACAAGGTTGAAAAGTCAAGGTTGAGTTAATGACACACATCTTGCTTAAGTTCCTTGTGTCTCATGCACATCAGCCCATACTCTACAATGGATTTGTTAGAAGTTTAAAAAATTCTCTGAAAGCACACAATTTGCAATCATGCACTCACTCATTTCTCTGGAAGCAATCTAAAAGCTCTGTCACACACTTACGATCATTACTTCCCTTTCAAAGCCTGCCAGAAATGCAGTTCTCCAACTTATTTTCACTCATTTCCACAAGCTGTGGTTGCTTTCGAAAATGTCAAGCCATGATTGAAAAACTGGTGGTGTGAAAACCGATTTCAAGTTGTGTTTTAAAATAACCATCTTGCTTGTTTGAAGAATGGAAAAGACAAGAACCCTTGTTTCTTCTCTTTCTGGACTTGTCATCATCGGAACAAGCCAGCCTTATCACACATCCTAACTGCACCCAACAAGGTGATGGTGAGCCACCGACTTGAACCGCTGCAGTTTTTCTGATGAAAGTACTCCCTAAGCTTTGTTGAAAAAGGAGTTTCAGTAGTTAGACCCAGTGATATTCAATATAGGTCCTCCCTGGCTTATAAATACCGGATTTATGTACAGCACATGCATACGATCAAGTGTTTGGGGCACTGGCAGCATGGATATCCCTGGGGAGGACCTGTACCAGCAATATACTTCAAAATCAGAACGGTGCATGACTTGGAATGCAACCTGCAGGTAGGGCAGCCTTGGGCATCCTTGTCCTTCTTTATGGTAGAGCTCATGGGTGGGGTAGACACTGGTGGAGTAGCCGAAGTGACTACAGTACATGTTGCAGATGGTCAGAAATACGACCTGATTTCTTAGTGATCTAGGCATGCTTTATATAACTTTATTATTCATTCATTGGATCCAAGCGTTTCTGGCCAAGCCAGAATTTACCAGATACCTTTACATATCCTTGATAGAAGTGCTTTTGAGGTCCTTTCACAGGGTCGTAAAGAGCAAAGTACAGTCTTGGTTCAGTGGTTACTTACTGGATAATCTTTGGAAAGGACGGCTAATTACCCTTACAGAAGGTCATGATTTTCTTCCGGACTATGCAGTAGTTTCAGTCACTTTTACTGAAACTACCCTTTTATTACATTAAAAAAAATTAATTAACTGTAAATTCCCTGCTGCTTTGGTGAGATTTGAACTCTTGCCTCTGGACTGGATTTTTTTAAATATCACATTTTTATTGACATATTTAGAAACGATAAGAGTGAATTTTAGAAAAGGGCAAGCAAGCCACTTACCACTACAGTAAAACACTCTTCTCCGTGGCAGCAGATAAAAACTGCTCCCCCCAAATTCAAATCTACATACATTCAGTGGCAACTTTATTAGATACATCTAGTTCAATCTCTTACAACTACAGTCAGAGGTTCCCACCTGCTTCAAAATGGCAACAATTATTATCAATACCCAAGAAGATCAAAGCTGAGCTGTTTCAACAAGTATCACCTGTTGGTACTCACATCTACTGTGATGAAGTGCTTTGAAAGTGAGATTCTGGTCATGACTAGAATCAACTTCTGCCTAAGCAAGGACCTGGATCCACAGTAATTTGCCTATTGCCACTAGTCACTGGCTGTCCACTTGGCCTAGGATCACCTGGACAATAGTAATACTTCTGTCAACCTGCTGTTTATTGACTACAGCTCAGTGTTCAACAATATCACACCCTCAGTTCCTATCAAAAAGCTCCAATAGCTGGGCCTCTGTACCTCCCTCTGCAACTGGATCCTTGACATCCTCACCGGGAGACCACAGTTGTGCAGTTGGAAATAACATCTCCTTGTCGACAATCAACACTGGCGCACCTCAAGGATGCATGTTTTGCTCACTGTTTCACTCTTCTCTATGCCCATGACTGTGTCACTCGGCACAGTTTAAACACCATCTGTAAGTGTGCTGACAACATGGCTATAGTTGGCAGAATTTCAGATGGTGATGAGGAGTATAGGAGAGAGATAGACAAGCTGGTTGAGTCACTACTTGCACCAATAATCTTGCACTCATTATCAGTAAGACCAATGAACTGACTGTGGACCTCAGGAAGGGGAAGTTGAGGGAACACACACTAGTCCTCATTGAGGGATCAGAAGTAGAAAGGGTGAGCAGTTTCAAGTTCCTAGGTGTCAACATCTCTGAGGATCTAACCTAGGCCCAACATATTGATGCAGTTTTTAAAAAGAAATGCACAACAGTGGCCATATTTCATTAGACGTTTGAATTAGTACATCACCAAAGATCCTCACAAATTTCTACAGATGTACTGTGGAAAGCATTTTAATTGGTTGCATCACCATCTGGTATGGAAGGGCCACTGCACAGGATTTGAAAAAGCTGCAGAAAGTTGAAAACCCAGCTAGCTCCATCATGGGCACGGACCTTCCCAGCATCTAGGACACCTATAAAAGGCGATGTCTCAGACAGGTGGCATCCATCAACAAAGAACCCCACCCCAGCACTCAGAAATGTGCTCTTCTCAATGCTACCACTGAGGAGGTACAGAAGACGGAAGACACACACTCATTGTTTCAGGAATAGCTTCTTCCCCTCTGCCATCAGACTTCAGACTGAACAATGAATCCATGATTCAGTATTTCAGTAATTTTTTCCTCTCTTCTTACACTATTTAATATATTTTCTGTTTCTTAATATATATATACAATTTATCGTTTTTATTACTGCTTTGCAATGTACTGCTGCTGCAAATTTCACGACATATGCTAGTGATATTAAACCTGATTCTGATTCTGTTTGTGAATGTAAATACCTAATCAGCCAATCATGTGGCAGCAAATCAATGCATAAAAGCATGTAGACATGGTCAAGAGGTTCAGTTGCTCTTCAAATCAAATATTAGAGTGGGAAGAAATGTAATTTAAGTGACCTTGTCTGTGGAATTATTGTTGGTCCTAGACATGGTGGTTTGAGTATCTCAGAAACTGATCACCTCCAGGGATTTTCATGCATAACAGTCTCTAGAGTTTACAGACAATCGTGCAAAAAAATAAAATGTTTAAAAATCCTGTAGGTGACAGTTTTTTTAATGAGAGGGAGAGAGCAGAGGAGAATGGGCAGACTGGTTCAAGCTGACAGGACGGTTACTATAACTCAAATAACCACTTATTTTAAAACAGTGTGCAAAAGAATATCTCTGAATGCACAACACATGGCTAGGCTGGAATAGCAGAAGACCACACTGGGTTCCACTCCCGTACCAGATAAAGTGGCCACCAAGTGTTCATGATAACCTGCCATTAACATCACATAGCAACAGTTGCTAGAGCACAGCAAGAAGGCAAAAAGAACAAGCTAAATATCGAAATACGGAATTTCAGATGTTAGGTAGTGTTGTATTGCATGCAAATAAAAAGTGCTAAGTTCACTTTCAAGTTTTTTAAAATATAGTTATCATAAGTTTGCATGTTTAAATGACTTGTGGATAAGAATTATGTAAGCGATTAAAGAAAATACTGTCACAGCTCAAGCAAATTAAATATTACATTACACCAAGAACTGTTATGAATTAATTTGTTACATTTTAATAAAATTACACAAAAATGCCTGCAAGATGCATAAATATCAGAGCGAAAGTTTTATGATTACTTAAGAAACATGAAAAAAGTTTTAAAGCTCTATAAACAAAAACAAATTCATTTGAATTATCTAGTCCTTAATCTTTGAAACTTCATTTTCCAGCACCAAGTCCCCTCACAAACCCAATCTGCCAAACCGATCCAAAGCAACTGCTGAAGTGAGTTTTTCCTCTGCTGGCTAATTAAATGTAGATGAAATGAAGCTGTGCTGTCATTTCCTTCCAGCGCTCTGACCTAATTAGCAAACCTCAATAAAACAGCAGGAAATGGACATTTATTCTACTGTATCAGTAAAAAAAAGATGTAATTTTTTAAAATCTTCAGCAAATCCCATCTCCAAACCCCAGGGTCTTAACTGAAGGATGTGCAGCATAAAAATTCACCACATACCAGTAACAGCAACACAAGCCTATTTTTCATTGTTATGATTTAGTGGTTGCTGGGCCTGAAGCCAGAAATTATAGAAGGTACAAGCTTATTATACAAGTACCAGAACCATCATAACCTCTCTCATATGTTGCTAATTCAATACATGAATAATTCCTACAAGAGTTATTTCCCTAAATTATCGAACATATGCACATTAAACATCAGCCGCTTTTAAACTAGGCAGTTATTACAGGAAAATTACCTTTTAATATTTGGGCAGTCATATTTCAATATTATGTTGATTATTCTTTGGATTCTTAGAAATGAACGTAGGCATGTTACAAAAGAACTGAATTTTAAACACTACAACTGTAGCAGCATGGCATAAATAGTTCATGGTTTCAAATGCAGCTTTATGTGCTGTCCTTTTTGAAAACAATGGCAAAAGTCACTCAACTATGAAACATTATTATCAGGGGCAATACATTTTGTACAAGTGTATCCCATAAACTGCACTTGGTACACATTCCATTCTGATAGAGCTATAACTGTTGTTCAGGTTAAAGAGACACTGAACATATCAACTGCAAACACAAACATGAAACACCCATAATCATAGCACCTCTATAGATCAGGCAACGACTGGGGGAATAAACTCAAGACACCTGGCCAGTTGTTTAAAAATAAATACAACTGATAATAAAATCCAGGTTGATAGCTTTAAAGTATATACCCTGAATGTATTTATTCTTTTGAAATTTTAAGTCTGTAATTTAGGACATTTTTAAATAAATGGCTGCAACTTGGAACAAGTAGGTTCAAATCATAATGTCATTCATGCGTAGTAGAGTCTCAACTGCTTTAATCTGCTACAAGGTTATGCTGTTTGATGCTTCTTGACAATATGTTCAGGCTGAAAGATTTCAAGCTTTATCAGTATTGTATGTGGATCCAGCAGCATTATATAATATGCCAGGATCTTGTAACAATTAATTATCAGGGAATTATATTAGAATTGTGGATTCATACAGAACAGAAACGAGCTTTCAACCCACCACGTCTATATCGACTTCTCTTCCCATTTACTCTAATTCCATTTGTCTGCATTGAACCCATAGCCTTCTGCGACTTGCCTATTTAAGTGTCCATCTAAATGTCTCTTAAACACAATGACTGTATCCGATTTCATCACCTAATCACGTTCCAGAGTTCAATGACTCTCGATGTAAAAAAAACTTTACCCTTAAAATGGCTCTTTAAGCTCCTTCTCACCTTAAAACTATGCTGTAAACACAAAATACTCTGCAGATGCTGGGGTCAAAGCAACACACAATACGCTGGAGGAACTCAGCTGGTCAGGTAGCATCCGTGGAAATGATCAGTCAACGTTTCGGGCTGATCGTTTCCACGGATGCTGCCCGACCTGCTGAGTTCTTCCAGCATGTTGTAAGTGTTGCTTAAAACTATGCTGTTTTGTTTTTGATACTGATACCATGGGGGGAAAAATTGTGATCACTTACACCTTTCGATGCTTCTCAATTGAATATGCTTCTAATTGCCTATTAGCTGTCTTCAGGGAAATCAAATCAGCCTTTCCCCATAATAAAATTCTCCAATCACATCTTTTCTGTAGTGTGCTGACCATTCACACCTTTCCTGTAGTGTGGTAACCAGTCACATCTTTCCTGTAATGTGGTAACCAATTGTAAAGATAACATCACAGACTTCCAATCAGAAGAAACATCTTTCCATCACTACCCCTTGCCTCCTAGCGCCAAGACAATATTGAATCCAATTAGCCAGTTTGCCTCGACTCCTTCGTGCCTCAGCCTTACCAAGTGGGATCTTACTAAAGTCCATAGTAACTATCCCTGATCAGCCCCACCTTTCTGAAATGTCCATTAATCCTACCCTTTAGGATATTCTCCACTAATTTCAAAACCATTGATGTAAAGCACACTAGCCTATATTTACCTTTACAAACCTTTGTAAATAAAAGAAAAATACCAGCTCTCAAGTCTTATACCTCACCTGCAGCTAACAAGGATGAAAAAAAACTTCTGCTGTAGTCCCTGCTATCTCCTCCATTATTTCCTGCAGCAAACTGGAATAGGTCTCATCCGGCCCTGGGGATTTACAAACATCTATGCATCCCATAACATCTAACACTTCTTCCTTATTGATACTGAGCTACTCCAGATTATCCATGTACCCCTCCTTGAACTTACTACCTTCCACGTCCTTTTCCATGGTGAATACAGATGAGTATTCATTTAACCAGTGGCTCAACTCAACAATTTCCCCTTTAAGTCCTAAGGGAACCCACTCCTTCTCTGGGTACACTCTTGTACCTGACAGATAGGATTCTACATTGCTGCCATCTATGATTTTAACAACTGCACATTTGGATGAAGCAATGTACTTGTGATAAATATTTCAACTAGCAATGGAAGAACTGTAACTGTGTTCCAAGTAAGTGTCTCAGAAGAAATGGAATATCTTTGCACCTCAGAGGAATAGGAATAAATCTTTTTAAAATTAATGCATGCGATTTATAAACTGAATAAAGAACCACTGTAATGTTTACTTTATTTTCAACCAAATATCCCGTTTTATTTTGCTAAAGCAAGACACCTCTCTAATTCTCTCCCATTTTCTTTGCTTAAGATTCACACACAGTGTGATAAAGTTCCAGGGATTTCACAGGTCTTTGAGACATTCCCTAAATAGTGCATCAATTTTATAAACCACCACTAATAGGTTTCACATCATAATGTGTGCTGCATTTCTCTGTGCTCTCACAATTAATGTTCTCCCAATGTAGTTCTCTGGATATCTAACCAAAAAATTGCAAACATACCCATTTTCTGTTAACCCACTTTCTTTTGAAAACTTGCCAGAGTTTTCCCACTTAATTTCACTCCTTTCTCTTCTTGTAGAGACATCAAACTATCTAACCGCGGAAACTGATAATGTTGTTCTGGAAATCATTCAGCGCGCCTAGGCCAAGTACCAGAGGGTCGCTGACATCTTTGCAGCAGCAGCCCTGCAATATTCAATGCCAGGAGCAATGGCAAGATGTTATTTCCATGCAAGCAACAATATTGTAGTGAAGAGAGGCAACTCTACCACAGAGGCCTTTGTAGTTTAGGCCAAAGGTATCTTCATCCAAGACTACCCAGGAGAGGTCTGGAAACATTGATCAAAAGCACGAGACTTGAGTGGTTAACTTTTCCTTGGTTTCTGAGAACAACCTTTAATAGCACAGCAACTGATACCAATGAGGATTTAGCCAGGAATCTCTGATCTCTGAGGCTTGAGAATGCAACAGAAAATGGAAAGTCCAGAAAAGTAGTTTTTTTTTACTTCAAGTAAGTACAGCTCATAACTTCCTTCTTCGCTGTCTCATAGGGGATTCCAGCTGAAGTTGAAAGAGACTGAAATCTGTCAATTCAATATCCATTTTCAATGTATACTTTTATGTAAAATGTGCCCATTGGATTTAGTCATACAAGTTTATATGACATACTTATAGGCAGTCATTAACATTAATTAATTATTCTGTCTGAATATGCTTACCTTGTAAACAACCTCAGCACGATTATTATGTCTTTGCATTGTACTACTGCCACAAAAACAGCAAATACAAACTGATTCTGAACAGGTGCTAATTGAATCTCATTAAATCCTTTTTTGAAATAATATTCATTATTTTTGGTAATATTTCACAGAGATGAGCACCCATTGGAAGATACTCCACCAAGGAATACTTGTTTCTACACTGTATGCAGATATTCTGAAGAGAATTAAGATAAAAAGATGTAAATGGTATGCATTTGATATTCTACAAATGGCTTGGGTGATTTGTGTGTCCTGTCACATATTAACTCATATTCTTTGCCTCAGAAAGTATAGAAAACCAAACTTGGGACTTCTCAGGAGTTCTCAGATTTATTGCGGTATTTACTATTGGCATATTAAGGTGGATGACAAATAAATTATATTCCATAATCTTCCATCTTTTCTGCAAATTACTGGAGAACTCACTCAACCTTTATGCAGTTGAGCTACTTGTGCAAATCCACATTAACTTCAATGATTAGGAATACATCATCTAGTGTTCTCCATTGTTGTAGTCAACTGCCCTACATTTTAACGTCACGTCCTGTGCATCTGTCACCGAGTAAATCCTCTCAGCAAAGTGCCCAACAACAGTCTTCAGTTATTTACTCCATTTTTTAATGCTGAAGATTCGAATGCTGTGATGGAAAATAAGTACAAGAGAATTTAATGCCAGCACGCTGCAGCACCTAAGAACTGTACCCAAACCAAACAGTCCCTGATCACTGCTGAGTATGTCACAGAACAACAGCTGGCAATCAGAAAAACTGTCTTTGACTCTACAGCACATTAAGACTTTGAAGTCAAGAAAGGCAATGCAGAAACGCACATCCGTTTCCAACTTAGAACATTTCATTGTCATAAAAAATTTAGATAATTAAATGACTGCAGATTTCCAGCATCTGCAAGTTTTGTTTGACTATTGTAATGAGCCTAAAAATCTCTCATTTAACTTTCCTTTCAGATTTAACCTTGGCTGAATGTATTTGGCACCCCTCAGGATGTTAGGCTGCATATAACTGTAGCATTGTAGAGAAGGTTCACACATGATGTTGAGCAGATTGGGCTCAAGCTCACTGGAATTTAGAAAGCGAGAGGTGATCTTATGAAAAGATGAATCACATACTGCAGGTGATCGAAATTGGAGGGCTATAAAGGAAAAGCTAGATTGATTTTAGAATAGGTTTTTACGTCAGCACAACTTCATGGGCTGAAGGCCCTGTATTGTGCCATAGTGTTCCATGTTCCATGTTTTAATCTTGCGGGGATTGACAAAGTGATGCTGAAAGGAAATACAGTATTTCTGAATGGAGTGTTTAACAACGAGGGAGCAGAGATTCAGAACAAACAAGAGAAAATCTGCAGATGCTGGAAATCCAAGAAACACACACAAAATGCTGGAGGAGCTCAGCAGGCCAGGCAGTTTCTATGGAAAAAAGTACAGTTGACATTTTGAGAGATTCAGAACAAGAGGTTGCCCGTTTAAGATGGAAAGGAGGAGGAACGCTTCTCAGAAGATTGCAAGTCCTTAGAGAACTATGAAATGGAATCATTCAAACTGAAGGAAGACATTTATTTGAATTACAAAGGAGTCAAAGGTCTGGGGAAAGAGTGGGAAAGTGATACTGGGGGAAGATTAGATTAGCAATCATCTAACAGAATGACAAATCAGGTTTGAATGGCCAACTAGTATCTCTTTGTTTGTTATGCTCTCACAAAAGCTTTGTGAAAGAGCAAGTAGCTTTGCACTATGACATGTAGTTCAGGAGAAACAGGAGTATTTCCTCCCATCTCCCAAAGGAGAGACTTCCCTTTTCTCTACCCAACAGAGAACTCCTTATTTCAACCCTTTTGCAACCCAGTTTGGGAAAGAGACTCTTCACGTGCTAAACCCAGGAATTGTGGTCACCCTACCTCATACCTGCCTTCCTGTATTTCCCACTCAAATGGGAGCCAAGGTTGATTTCTAGCAGAGAATTCTATCAAAACATGCAAAATGCTCGAGTTATAGTCAACCCAACTGTATCAGGATTAAAGCTTCAATAAAGCAGAATTAGGATAGCTTTTTTAGGCATCCATTAGTCTCATGAGACCATGGATTTGTGCCTTGGAAAGTTTCCAGGGCGCAGGCCTGGGCAAGGTTGTATGGAAGACCAGCAGTTGCCCATGCTGCAAGTCTTCCCTCTCCATGCCACTGATGTTGTCCAAGGGAAGGGCATTAAGACCCATACAGCTTGGCACCAGTGTCATCACAGAGCAATGTGTGGTTAAGTGCCTCGCGCAAGGACACACTGCTGTCTCAGCCAAGGCTTGAATTAGCAACCTTCAAATTACCAGACGAGCACCTTAACCACTTGGCCATGCGCCAACACGTGGATAGTTATTATTGTTAATGTTAATAGTGGATTTCTGATATACAGTCCTTCACATAGAAACATAGAAAACCTTTGGCCCACAAAGCTGTGCAAAACATGTCCTTACCTTAGAACTATCTAGGCTTACCCACAGCCCTCCATTTTTCTAAGCTCCATGTACCTATCCAGGAGCCTCTTAAAAGACCCTATCGTATCCGCCTCCACCACCATCACCAGCAACCCATTCCACGCACTCACTACTCACTGCATAAAGAACTTACCTCTGACATCTCCTTTGCATCTACTTCCAAGCAACTTAAAACTGTGCCCTCTAGTGTTAGCCATTTCAGCCCTGGAAAAAGCCTCTGACTATCCACATGATCAATGCCTCTCATCGTCTTATACACCTCTATCAGGTCACTTCTCATCCTCCGTCACTCCAAGGAGAAAAGGGCAAGTTCACTCACCCTATTCCCATAAGGCATGCTCCCCAATCCAGGCAACATCCTTGTAAGTCTCCCCTGTACCCTTTCTGTGGTCTCCACATCCTTCCTGTAGTGAGGCAACCAGAACTGAGCACAGTACTCCAAGTGGGGCTCGACCAGGGTCCTGTATAGCTGCAACATTACCTCTCGGCTCCTAAACTCAATCCAATGATTGATGAAAGCCAATGCACCGTATGGTTTCTTAGCCAAAGAGTCAACCTGCACAGCAGCTTTGAGTGTCCTATGGACTCGGACCCCAAGGTCCCTCTGATCCTCCACACTGCCAAGAGTCTTACCATTAATACTATAAACATGAAGAAACTACTTTGAATTTATTAATATTCCAATGCATGAAGCTGAGATTTCCAAAGACATTTCCACTCTTTGCAGCCAAATGGTACAGGTGGTCATAGGCTGCGATATTGTCCGCATCAACACCCCCAACACTGGTGGTCATGAGCTGAGATATTGTCCATATCAACTCCCCCAACACCGATGTCATACAGTGAGATATTGTCCACATCAACTCCCCCAACACTGATGGTCATAGGCTGAGATATTGTCCATATCAACTCCCCCAACACCGATGGTCATACACTGAGATATTGTCCACATCAACTCCCCCAACACTTGTGGTCATAGGCTGAGATATTGTCCATATCAACTCCCCCAACACTGATGGTCATAGGCTGAGATATTGTCCATATCAACTCGCCCAACACTTGTGGTCATAGGCTGAGATATTGTCCATATCAACTCCCCCAACACTGATGGTCATAGGCTGAGATATTGTCCATATCAACTCGCCCAACACTGACGGTCACAGGCTGAGATATTGTCCGTATCAACACCCCCAACACTGATGGTCATAGGCAGTGATAATGCCCGCATCAACGCCCCCAACACTGGTGGTCATGAGCTGAGATATTGTCCACATCAACTCCCCCAACGCTGATGGTCATAGGCAGTGATATTGCCCGCATCAACTCCCCCAAAACTGATGGTCATACACTGAGATATTGTCCACATCAACTCCCCCAACGCTGATGGTCATGGGCTGAGATATTGTCCATATCAACACCCCCAACACTGCCCTGTTTTATATAAACTAAATTTTAAAAAATAAACAAAGAAAAGTCCATACATGCAAGTTTGATATATGTAATTGCATGTAAAAATTCTTAAAACATTTTGAAGTTTACATGTTGTACATTCTAACGAAGTGGAGTAGCCATAAAGAATGTAAGCAATCCAGCCTAAACAGATGTTAATGTTATTTTTCAGATCACAGTTTCTCAGGTCATTAACAAGACATGCAGCTCAATGGTCAAATGTGCTGGATCATTAAATAGCATCTTAAGGGTGATGTCACTATCATCTGTATAGAATTGCGGGTCATTTAAATAAAACAAAAGTGCTGTCAAATGTTGTTACAAAAGACACTAAAAGTAGCAGGCAAATAAGACTGACACCACTTAGACCCTAAGGAAAGGACTGAAAAGTCCATTCACATTTAGAATTTGTATCTTAAATTGGCCAGGGGTGGGGGGGGGGGGTGGAGGAGACGCGAGCTGGAAGCGATGCAACAGAAGTCTCCCTCTTTTCAGTTTCACATTTTTGCACTGAAAAAGAAGGCAAGATTCTTTTTGTGATGAAGGTCTAAATTCTAGCAAAGACTTCCTTGAACTCTGATTACATATGCAAAATACTGGGATATCTAGCTCACACCAAAAAAAATTTCAAGCTTGAGCATTCAATTTTCAAGATCTGTCGCAATGATTTGTGCTCCATTTCACACCATCTCAGAGTAATAAATCTCAGCAAATTAAAAACACATTGCTATTGAATCTGTATTAAGAACCCAAAGTCATGAGATGTGAATCGAGCAAACGCTTTTGATCTGATTGCTGAAACAGTTCAGATGGACGGCCTCTGACAACGAGGTCATTTTACTGGAGATGCTCCTTAGGTCAGAAGGCTTCATTTTACTTCAAATCCCTCTACAATTTTTTTTCTGGCTGGCACATCATTTCATGAACAGTGAAATCAAGGAGAAAAGTTACACACAAGACCTTCCTTTGACATGATCCCTATTCTCGATTAGAAAATGTATTATTTAACAAAACTATACTTATCGCCAGATGGGCACTTTACATCTCAGGATGTGTGCAATTCAATCTAAATCTTAGCCAAAAGAAACATTTGTTTTAAAGAAACACTTACAAAACAGTTACCAACAAGTGATTTATATCTGACTGATATTATCAGCCATTACAACCTTTATGTAGATTGACCCAGGTTTTAAGCAACACTGACGTAAATGAAGTATGTAATTGTGTTCTTGGCCTGCACTCAGGAAGTGGTCACAGATTTTCAAAGTACTCTTATTACAGTCTCTTTTCTCTTGGATACTGGTCCACCTGTAGTTTAGATATGGTAGAGAGAGGCTATTCCACTGCGCAGATAAACATAAGACAACAGTTCAAAGTTTTAGTTGCCAGGAATATAAAGTAAATTAAATTAAACTGGAATCCAGGATTAGTATCAGTAATAGTGACCATGAAACTGATGTGCTAAGAGATCTTGGGGACCAAGTTCATAGCTCCCTCAAAGTAGAAACACAAGTTTATAGGGTGGTCAAGAAGGAACATGGCATGCCTCTCTTTATTAGTTAAGAAACTGAGTTCAAGAATCACTTTTGTACTTTAGCACTTTTATAAATTAGCTGTAGTTAGGCAGCATCTGGAAAGTGCATTCCATTCTAGTCATTCCATTGTAGGAAGGCTGTTGGGAGTGCAGATGAGATTCAGAGAACCTGTGCTATAAGGAAAGGTTGGACAGAGTTGGGTTGTTTTCTCTGGAACAGCAGAGACCAAGGTGGGATCTAGCCATTTATAAGATTATGAGAGGCACAGATAAGCTAGATAATCAGTTTCCTTTTCCCAGGGTTGAAATGTCTATTACCAGAGGGCATGCATTTAAGGTGAATAAATTCAGGAGGTATATGGGAGCAATTATTCTTTTACACACAGAGAGTGGTGGATGTGTGGAGAATGCTGTCCGGGGCGATGGTGGAGGTAAATGCAACTGCACATCCAAGAGGCCACTAGATGAGCACATGAATGTGTAGGAAATGAAACAATATAGATAGATATTGTGAAGGCAGAAAGGATCAGTTTAGTTGTGCATTTAATTACTAATATAATTAGTTTGGCCAGGCCAAAGGACCTGTTTCTGTGTTATACATTCACCTGCAAATGAATTGTAGAAGGAGTTTCATTCTGCCTTGCCTTTGTACGCATGAAGCTCAGTTTGATCCTCCTTTGTGTATATCCAAATCACCTGCACCAATTTGATTGTTATTTAATTAAAACAATAAACTTACAAGAACATGTCCGGAGAAGTCGAAGAGATTGAGCTAAAATTCAAAGCTATCTTTATTATTAAGTTAATTAAGAGATGGTGCACAGATTAGATTCAAGGAACCTGTTGACTTTTTCCACAGTGAACTTGTCCTGAAATTTAGTGGCTATAGAAACAGCTGCTTCCAATCCAAAGAACCATCTTGTCGGATCCCTTTCCCTATTCATTGTGCAGAGCAGCAAGCAAGACATTAAAGGAAAAATGCCTTGCTGAGAAAGGCAGAGTCAACTGTTTGATCTCCAGACCATCCCAAACAGTTTTCCTGTGCTTCGATGTCACTCCACTGTTAACCATACCATGTTTTTAAGCTGTGAGCTAATGATGCTTTGTGAATTATTACAATCCCCTGACTTATATCCTGATGTCAGTCAACTTTAAGCAGCAAGCTATTTCACAAGGGATATTACACAGAGATAGAGCAAAAAAATTAAGTATTAATCGAACGTTCTTACTATAGCTAGTGGTGTGCAGTTTGCATTTTGTAGCATATTTTCTACTCAATCTGCAGCTACTCCTATGTTATGGTGGTAGTATCTAAATCGAGAGGGAGGGATTGTCTAGACACCTCATTACATTAAGTTTAGTATTATAACCCTGAAGATTTAAACTATTTAATAGCTCCAATTGCAATTCTTTGGTACAACACTGTATTAAGTAACAATTAGAAATAACTGGAATCATAGCTAATTCAACAATAACTAAGCAGTCTTCAGCTTGAATGAGAATACGATTCAAATTAAAACAGATGAAATTTCCAGTTCTGCCTTGGATCCTATATCAGTTATCAACCTGGATCTGGCAGTGATAATGCACAGAATCACATCTTTTTCATGAAGATTGAGAGACTTAGCAGTTGCCCTGCCTTTGTTCCCTCTTCTTATGCTTGTAATGGGAATAGTACATCACCACAATCAATTCATCTATGCAGATGACATCTCTGAAGCTGAATGAATACATTCATTTATGCTTGGGAATCAGGACTTCTATCTCACTTTTCCATATTAAAAAACGTGTGTGTAATTAAACAACACATTCAGAAATAGAGATAGCTTGATAACAAGAAAAAAATCCACAATTTGTATTTATATTACACCTTTATAATGTCCTTGGGACATTTTGGCAAAATGGAATACACTTTGAGATGAAGTCACTGCTGTAATCTGAACAGCCTAATTTTTTGTACACAGGTTCAACAATTACATTTTTAAAAATATATATGGTGATGTTTAGAAACCTCTGCATGCACTGTACCCATGATAAAACTTGGCTTTGCTCTTAAAATGAATTGCACATAACGAGGAGTATCTGCTAATTGTATTAGTTTGCAAGCCTTCAAAGAGGCTCAAGCATTAAGCAGGATCATTGGCTGCAAGGCCAGTGATAGATATGCTTTGAAAGGATTTGGATGAACGTGTTTTATGTTTACCAGGAATATTTCACTGAATCCTAATCATAAAAGCAGCCTGCACCTATCTTCAAAGGTATTTCCAAATGGCAGATTAACATGCAATTTAAAATGCCTATTTATTGCAATGCTCCTACTTTCAACTGTATTAATCAAACTCACCGTCAAGTCAATTAGATCAAAAGATATGTTACAGAAAAAACTCATTCCAAAATATGACAGTTTAAAAAGCTTCCAAAATAAGGAAGGTGGTGCTATGCAAATGAGCTTGAATGACGTGTCCTAGAGTTATACTACATGGGAACACATGCATTGGCCCAACTTGTCCAAACGGACCAATGTGTCTTTCTAAACTGGTCCAATCCCACTAAACATTTCCCGTCCAAATGTCTTTTAAACCTTTCTACCTCTTCTTCTGGCAGCTGGTTGCATATACCTGCCACCCCCTGTATAAATTCGTTGGGCACGTGGCCAAGTGGTAAGGCGTTCGTCTAGTGATCTGAAGGTTGCTAGTTCGAGCCTCAGCTGTGGCAGCGTGTTTGTGTCCTTGAGCAAGGCACTTAATCACACATTGCTCTAGTGTCTGTGCGAGGAGTGACACCCCACACAGACTTCCAACCTGCGCCTTGTAAGGCATGAAAATGCCCAACGCAGGCCTCTCATGGTCTGAGTCGACGTTCCCTCCTCCCTCCCCCTGTATAAAAAAAGTTATCCCTTAGTTCATGTGAAAGTTTTTCAAGCTCTTACCTATTCCCTTTAGATTTACACTCTCTTACATCAATAAGGTGACTCTTTATTCTCCTTAGCTCCAGGGAAAGCAATCCAAGCCTACCCAGTCTCTCCTTACAACTTAACCCCCTTAAGTGCTATCAGCATCATAGTAAATCTATCTGTACCCTCTCTAGCTTAATCATATCCTTCCCATAGTACAGTGACCAAAACTGCCCACAATATTCCTGGTGTGGTCTCACCAAAGTCTTGTACAGCTGGAACATAAATAACGTTCCTATTCTTGTACTTATTGTTCCATATGATGAAGGGAAAGGTGGCATATTCCTTCTTCACCACCTTCTCCAACTGCATCACCACTTTGAGGGAATTATATATTTGTACCCCTAATTCTCTACGTTACATAACACTCCCCAAGGCCTTGTCACTCACTGTGTATGCCCAGACTTAACTTCCCAAAATGCTTTCTTTCATATTTGTCCGAGTTAAATTCCATCTGATAGCTTTTGGTCCACTTTCTCTCAACCTAGATCCTACTGCAACTTTGGACAACTATACTACGATACCACATCTTTAGTGTCATCTGCAAATTTACTTATCATAGAATAGCACAGCACAAGAACCAGCCCTTCCTCAGCCTGTTATGTTGTGCCAAACTAATTAAGCTAATGACTTTAACTAATTACACTTTGACAAACTTCTGTAGATGTGAGTGGAGAACATATTGACTGGTTGCATCACAGCCTGGTATGGAAACACCAATGCCCTTGTATTGAAAATCCTACAAAATAGTATTCATAGTCATAGTCATACTTTATTGATCCCGAGGGAAATTGAGTTTCATTACAGTTGCACCAACCAAGAATAGAGTATAGATATAGCAATATAAAACTATAAATAAATAAATAATATGTAAATTATGCCAGGAAATAAGTCCAGGACCAGCCTACTGGCTCAGCATGTCTGACCCTCCAAGGGAGGAGTTGTAAAGTTTGATGGCCACAGGCAGGAATGACTTCCTATGATGCTCAGTGTTGCATCTCGGTGGAATGAGTCTCTGGCTGAATGTAAACACAAAATAATCTGCACGTGCTGGGGTCAAAGCAATACTCACAACATGCTGGAGGAACTCAGCAGGTCCTGACGAAGGGTTCCGGCCCAAAACGTCGACCGATCTTTTCCATGGCTGGATGTACTCCTGTGCCCAACCAATATATTATATAGTGGATGGGAGACATTGTCCAAGATGGCATGCAACTTGGACAGCATCCTCTTTTCAGACACCACCATCAGAGAGTCCAGTTCCATCCCGACAACATCACTGGCCTTACGAATGAGTTTGTTGATTCTGTTGGTGTCTGCTACCCTCAGCCTGCTGCCCCAGCACACAACAGCAAACATGATAGCACTGGCCACCACAGATTCGTAGAACATCCTCAGCATCATCTGGCAGATGTTAAAGGACCTCAGTCTCCTCAGGAATACAGCCTGGTTCATCAGAGGTAAAAATCCTCCTCACCATTGAGCCCATCTACACAGAGCAGTGTTGCAGGAAAGCAGCATTCATCAACAGGAACCCCCACCACCCAGGGCATGCTCACTTTTTGCTGCTGCCATCGGGAAGCTGGTACAGGACTCACTACCCCTCAACCATCAGGCTCTTGACCCAAAGGGGATAACTTCACATAACTGCACTTGCCCCAACATTGAAATGTTCCCACAACCAAAGGACTCACTTCAAGACTCTTCATCTCATGTTCTTGATATTTATTGCTTATTTAATTTTTTTTTTCTGTTTTGCATTTGCACAGTTTGTTGTCTTCTGCAATCTGGCTTAAGGACACAGTTTGGCAGTCTTTCATTGATCCTATTATGGCTATTATTCTATAGATTTATTGAGTATGCCCACAAGAAAATGAATTTCAGGGTTGTATGTTGAGGCATATATGTACTTTGATAATAAATTTACTTTTGAACTTTGACACCTTCTGTCTGCACATAGTCCATATCCTGCCATCCTCTGCATATTCATGTGCCTATCTAAGAACCTCTTAAATGTCTCTCTTGTATGTTTATCCACTACCACACTTTGCACATGGTACTCCATGCACTAACTCCACTCTGTAAAAAAAAAGCTGCTCCAACGTTCATCCCTCACCTTAAATAATCATGCCAGTGGATTCAGGAACAATCTCTGTGGGACATACTTGTTCTCCAATCTGAAGTACAATCCTCCACTACCACCCTTTGACTCCATCTACCAAGCCAATTTGGCATCCAGTTGGCTAGCTCACCCTGAATCTATGTGATGTAATCTACCATGAAGGATTTTATCGAAGGTCTTATCTAAAGGCCACGCAAATATTTTCTGCCAGCCTGCCCTTGCTAGGGTCACCACTCTGAAATACTCAATCAAATCTGCGAGACACAAAGCCATGCTGACCATCTCAAATCACTCCTTGGCCTTCCTCCGCCCAACTAGTACAAAAAAAGGGGGAGCAAGCAGTAACTAAGTCATAGAGTCACACAGCACCTCAATGACCAGGTCGACCACTTGCACAAAAGTGAAACTTTATCATTTTCTCCTTAAGTCTGTGACTCAGGTGCCTGTCGGACAAACGGTACTTCGTATTTAATTTTCACATTTGTTTGTTTAACTGTCATTTTATTTTTGAACCCATCCTTACTCTAAATTTACTTTCCCTCTATATTAAGTTATTGATTTCCACCTGATGAACCAGGTTTCTGCAAAAAGAAAATTCTGATGGTCTTCTTGATGCTAATAATTCAGATTAGTCTCCCAGTCACCTTGCCCCAATACAGCTTGGCTGCAATTGGAAACTTTGAGAATTATATAGAACTCTCCTTCTCTTCATGTTAGGACATCATGCTTCAAGGTACTACACCACCAATCAGCAGTGCAGTTCGCACGACTTGAGCGTCAGGCCAGACTGAAAAGGTCATGGCGTCGGGACCAGAGGCAAGGCGGGGGCCAGTCCTGCTCGCTGCTGTGCAGTGTTAACACAGCTCTACACTGGAGTGCAGTGCCGGCTGCTTCGCGTCTGAGTTCTAGTAACGCTTACTCGGCTTTGCGATGAACTGCAGCTGTTGCCTGCGCCAGCTGCACTGATGTCTGGCTTTGTCTTTTGTAAAATTCCAGTTCTGAACACTATTTGCTCCCTTTTATTATTTACACCTCTCCCCCTCTCCCTGCGCATTGGGTGTTTGTTTTTTTCAAAAATATGAGTTGTTTTGAAGATTCTTTGTTTCGTGGCTGCCTGTAAGGAGACGAATCTCCAGGCTGAATAATGTCTACATGGCTTGATAATAAATATACTTTGAACTATTTCCGATTTTTTTTTTGCTGAATACATATTAAGTATGAAAAGTAAACGGCTGGAGTATTTACAGGAGATTGTGTTTATTCATGTATTTAGTTTGGACTGATCAGTTACCAATGCTTAGTCTCCCACTGGACTGATAGCCTCATTGTTAATGTCACTGCCACATTCCCTCCCAGCACAGACCGCCTTGTTACCACCGCCGCTGCTTCCTGCCCCAACAGATTTTTTCTCCCATTATCGTATACTTGGCCTTATCCCAAAATTTGGCAGATAGACTCCAGCTGATCTTCAAATCATGGTTTTTATACTCAAAAGTTAAAAATAATGAACAGCCCAAATTAATTTCCTTGAGACAATTTTGGTGTTCATCCTGTCTGGAACTAATCTAAAATTCGTAATATGGCTTCTTTTTGAAACTGAAACAAGAGTCAGTGAGAGGTTGGCCAGAATATTCAGCTTTGTTAATATCCATCTTGCAAAAATTCAGCTTCTATCATCCATGAAATCTTGACTTAATTACCAAATTAATTAATTACCAAATTTTTACATTTCTTATCAAGTTTCAGTAAATTATTTATGGTAACTCATCCCTAACACAGCTAAACTGAACAGTTACATTGCCATCTTTATAAATTGTAACTGTAAAATATTCAACTTGTATTTCTTGAACATATTAACAGAAAAATAGCTACTTTACTGTGACTTTCATTTTGCTAATGACTGATGTAGGGTATTATTACCATATAAACATACTTTCATTTTTTCTGTCAACTTTAAGCCCATGCAGGGTTAAGTATAACATTACAGAAAACAAACTTTTGTGGCAGGCAGAGTTAACACTTCAAACAGTTACTTAAGAGCTACAGTATGTTCACTTCTGTGAATTTTTCCCACTTGCTCATCAATTATTCTTATGGCAATCACAGTATGGGTTATCGATTTGATGCAAAATTATTAGTACTATGTTTTGTTAGTCCACAGCTTTACTGGTGGAAGATCTGGCATGTCATCTGAAATTTGACAAACTTCTCTAAATGTGTGGTGGAGAGTATAGTGACTGGTTGCATCACAGCCTAATGTGGAAACACCAGCTCTTAAGCAGAAAAACCTACAAGAACTCGTGGATACAGCCCAGCCCATCACAGGTAAAGCTCTCCCCACCACTGAGTTCATCTACAAGGAGTGCTGTTACAGGAAAGCACCATCCATCAAGGACACCCACCATCCAGACCACACTCTCTTCCTGCTGCTGCCATCAGGAAGGATTTACAGGAGCCTCACAGCAGGTTCAGAAACAGTTGTTACCCCTCTACCCTTGAAGCAAGGTGGATAAATCAGACCATAAGACATAGGAGCAGAATTAGGGCATTCCAACATTGCTGATCCATCCCACTCAACCACATTCTCCTGCCTTCTCCTTGTAACCTTTGACACCCTGATTAATCAAGAGCCTATCAACCTTCACCTTAAATATAGCCAATGACTTGGCCTGGACAGCATCTGTAGCAATGAATTCCAGAGACTGATCACCCTCTGGCTAAAGATATTTTTCCTCAGCCCTGTTCTAAATGGACATCTCTCAATTCTGAGGATTCTGCCCTCTTGTCCCAGACAACCTCACCATAGGAAATATTTTATCCACATCCACTCTATCCATTCCTTTCAATACTTGATAGCTCCCCCCACCCAACTTTTCTAAACTCTAATGGTAACAGGCCCAGAGCCAACAAATGCTCCCCATATGTTAACCCTTTCATTCCTGGGATCATTCTCATGAAACTCCTCTGGACCCTCTCCAATGCCAACACATCTTTTCTTAGATAAGGGGCCCAACACTGCTCACAATATTCCAGGTGTGATCTGACCAATGCTTTATAAAGCCTCAGCATTGCATCCTTGCTTTTGTATTCTAGTCTCTCAAAATGATTGCTAACATTGAATTTACCTTCCTTACCTCAACCTACAAGTTACTCTTCAGGGAATCCTGCATGAGGACTCCCAAGTCCCTCTGCACCTCTGATTTTTGAATTTTTCCCCCATTTAGAAAATAGTGCATGACCTTTATTTCTTGTGCCAAACTGCATGACCACATACTTCCTATGCTATATTCCATCTGCCACTTCTTTGCCTATTACCCCAATCTGTCTAAGTCCTTCTGCAGACACCCTGCTTCCTCAGCATTACCTGCCTCTCCACCTGTCTTTGTATCATCCGCAAACTTGGCCACAAAGTCATCAATTCCTTCATCTAGGTTACTGACATATAATGTGAAAATAAGCGATACACTACTAGTCACTGACAGCCAACCAGGAAAGGTCTCCTTTATTCACACACTTTGTTTCCTGCCAGCCAATCTTCTATCCATGTGAATTTCACTCACCTCAATAATGAACTGATTCCACAACTACTTTCAAGAACTCTACACCTCAAATTCTCAGTATTTATTATTATTTTGTTTTTTTTTCCTTTTTGTATTTGCACAATTTGATGTCTTTTGCACATTGGTTGTTTGTCAGTCTTTGTTTTTCATTGATTCTTTTGTGTTTCTTTGTATTTATTGTGAACACCCGCAAGAAAAAGAACTCTTAGTGTAGTATATGGTGACATATATGTAAAATGACAATAAATTTACTTTGAAATTTGAACTAGATGTACTTCTATAAAGTCATCAAATTCCAGAAGTACTTTGGGTGTAACAAATATCAATAATGAGTTTGAAACTGCCTAAATAAACTTCTGCAGAACCTTCAAAACTGGACAGATGCAAGTCTCGCTGCTCCATCAGATAGTTGAATTATTTTTATATTAGTAAGGGGTTTCATGCACTTTAATGCACTTCAATGTAAAATCATCGTTTCCTCTTTTCAAGAGCAAGCCTGTTAAGTTTACTGCACAGAAACATGACCAATTAATTCAACTCTGCAATTCTTCTTTTAGGCAGAACTTGTAGACTATCCAATTTCACAGAACAACATCCCATTTTGCAGTATCAAATGAGATTTTTACATTTGCAAGCTGATTTATAGGTTCATAATGGTTAGTTTGTCTAATAAGCCATCCCTTGTGCCTTCAAACTGTAAATAGTAAATGACCCTCAGCTATTTTACTGTCAACTACATAAACAGAAGAACATGTAAGGCTCTTTCTCACATCCTGATGAAAAGATGCAGGGTCTGGCAGACAGTGACATTTCAACCCATCTTACACACACACATCTGATGAGCTTTTCCTGTTCGTTTGAGCTCACTTGCCTTGCACCAAGACACAGGGGAAAGCTCAGCACATGTACCCTTAGGTTAAAGTCTGCCTCCAGCCATCTAATTGGCTAATCAAGGGGAAAAAAACTTTTAATTTCCTCCATATCAAACAATAAGGAAGGGCTCAATTATAAAAAAATTGCGTGAGACTATATTAAAAAAATGGAGTAAGTAAGGTACTTATTATAGAATGAATATAATGCAATCTTGCTGAATACAGAATTGAAAAATATTGTTGCTAATAAAGCTGTAACAAAATCCATTGCTAAAGTCATTACTATGTCAAATCAACTAAAAAATCTTCATGTGCAGAATTAATATTAAATATCACTAACAGAAACCTGTTCCAGAAGGGTTATTCCATCTCCTCTGGATTACATTTCAGATCTGGCTATTAGACTTTTCTCTGTGGGTATAAATGCAGCCTGTAATCTTTTTTTTACACTGCAAGGCATAGAGTTCCAGTTGTATTACATGCAAGAAATCTAAATAACTGGAGAAGGTTTAAAGCTGTTGTAGTCTCAAATCACATACATTTCAGCTCCCAGAATAGGAAGAGAAACTCAATCTGCTAAGGGGTTGTTCTGTTGGAAAAGATAACTAAAATCTCTGCACCAATCAACACATTTTAATAAACCGGGTTAAAGATGTTCAAAACTATGAGGGCTAAAGCTTGCTTGAATTAGAAAAGAGCTGTCAAACCATTCTTAAAACATCTTTGCCATTAAGTAGGTCTCTTAATAAGCCTAAATTTTGATAAGTGTACACACCTGCATGTCCATCAAGCTCACATTAAATGCTTTATTCCATGTCATTGAGATTTTGAAAGATAATATGTATTTATGTCAAAATAGGTATGTATATAGACAATGTATATGGAGAGAAATTTACTGATATTTATAGAGCTATAGAGAAATATATAGCTAACTGTCCAACTGTTGTGTACCAGCCTGTTACCAATTATACCACTAATTTAACAAAAAAAAAATCAGTAGCGATTTTCTAAACCAAACAAGCTTTAGTTTTCATGTTAAACATCATATTGATTAGACAACGGATAGGAATAGGTCGACGAGTAGCCTCCCTTAAAAGCTTGGTACCATGTTTTGAAGATTTGACCAAATATTGCTCATGCAACCACTGGTTGCGACGACATTAATGGAATGGATAACAGATGGAGCAACAGCTTAAATTTGATATTTTTATTTGCAGTGTCTCAGTTACATTCTCGCATGATCAATGCAACTGAGCTAATATATTTTGGAAAAGAAAATTGACTACTATTTTAAAAATCACTGAAACCCCTCTTACTGCCCATGCACTGCTGCCCAAACAGCGATGATTAGTGTGTTTAATTCCATTATTTGAGTTATGTTCACCTTTCACAAATGCATAAATAAATAAAACCAAAAATTCATCTCAGAAGACAGATTAGTGCCCAGTACTATTTTATTTCCAGTGCACCCAGGACTGTCAATCTGACTTTAACCGACTTTGCCATACATTTAAGTGAGACACAACAATCGGGCTACCCTGCCCACCAAACTTACTTTGAACTTGAACTTTGGACTTGATCTCTACTCAACATCCATGTATAAATCTGTCACAATGGTTTCTGTGTTTTACCATCATTTTAAACACATAATTCAAACACCAGTGTTAACTTTCAACCAGACCTCTAGTAAGCAATATTCCCTCTAATTTTTAGTAGTCAGTGTGCACAAAAATCTTATGTTGTGCAAATTTTTTTCCTGTGACAAAAGTATGTGCACACTGAATACACACAAGACAGTTTATGTAGGTTTACAAAGTATTTGACATAAAACTGCACAGAATAACAACAAAATAGCATACATATTTAAGTCACACACTCAAAAAATGCTGGTGAACACAGCAGGCCAGGCAGCATCTATAGGAAGAGGTACAGTCGACGTTTTGGGCCGAGATCCTTCGTCAGGACTAACTGAAAGAAGAGACAGTAAGAGATTTGAAAGTGGGAGGGGGAGATCCAAAATGATAGGAGAAGACAGGCGAGGGAGGGATGGAGCTAAGAGCTGGAAAGTGGATTGGCAAAAGGGATACAAGGTTGGAGAAAGGAGAGGATCATGGGAGGGGAGGCCTAGGGAGAAAGAAAGTTGGGCGGGGGGAGCCCAGAGGATGGGCAAGGAGTTATAGTGAGAGGGACAGAGGGAGAAAAAAAAGAGTGAAAAAAGGGGAAGAAAAAAATCATAACAATGATAACAATAAATAAGGGACGGGGTATGAAGGGGAGGAGGGGCATTAACGAAAGTTAGGGAAGTCAATGTTCATGCCATCAGGTTGGAGATACTCAATTTTTATCATATTTAAGTCACTCAGGTCTTTTTTCTCTCTCCTGTCTTTGGCATTTACCCATTTCTTTGTAAACTCTATCTAGACTAATAGAACTTCCGTCCCATTGATAGCTTTTGATTCTCATTAACATATCCAAATGACATTCCCCTAAACGGTTTCTCAGCTCGTTTTTGAGTTGATTTATTAGGCTAAAACCTGGCTCACAGTCCACACTAGATGCAAGAAAGGTTCCCCCAATGTCCATCAACTGTGCAAGGTCACAAAACTATTCATTTTGAAGTACAAATGCCACCATTTGAGCAAAGCTTGAAATCAGTTTGGATTTAATTTTTTCTTGCACGGAAAATTTGAAATCATTAAACTGTTTAACTATTACAATATTTTCAGCTAGAAAATCATGATATTTTAGACATAAAGCATGAACTTGTTCATCGCTAAATGTGAAGTGACAATCTGCAATTGTGGAGAAATCAAAAGCTGACCATTCTTGTACCTCAGCTTTGATCTCCTCTGAGTTTGATCGCTTTCGCTCTCGCTCATCTGCACTCAACCGTAACATGCGTAGCACTCCTGTAACGGGTAATGACGGGTTCTGTTGCCTGAGCTTTTGTACACCATCCAAATGCGATTTACCTACTAAATGACGCTTCAAAAAGTCAAGTTTCCAAATATCATCCCACTTTTTTCCACTAGCAAATTATCCAGCAACTTTTGCATCAGGACAATACAAACGGATAACTCCAGTTTCCAAACCATACGTAAATATTTCTTGTAGCTGAATGTTCATGACCTCATGAGCTTTCAGTGTAGCAGTTTCTACTATTTTGTTAAGCCATTCAACTTTAAACAAATTTGCAGTTCTTTTGCGCTTCAGGTCCTTCGCTTCTTTTGAATTCGACATAGTGAATCAATATTTTTTCCAATAAAATCTTAGCAAGCTATCTACAGAATTTGAAACAGATTTTTGTAAACTTTACAATATGAACACTGTCCACCATAGATGGCTGCCACCGTGATGTAGCTGTACAAACCGGAACAGGAAAGGTGAGGTGATGTAAATTAGTGACATGCATTGTGGTATTTTAAAAACCGAATAACTAGTTAACAGAAACAGTTAGCTAAAAGATTATTTTCAATAAGTATAATTATTAAATACTATGGTACATTATTTTAGGTAACTAACCTTTTGTGTGCACATTAATTTCCTTTGTGCGTTGGTTGAAAAATGTGTGCGCGCGCACACACGCGCACAGCTTAGAGGGAACTATGCTAGTAAGCAAAGCAAGCACAGTTTGATGCAGAAATGCGATATAATATGCAACAAGGATAAGAACGATATTATTGCAACACACCCTAAAGGCATAGAATGAACAAAGTATTCAGATTCGAACAGCTTTCTTTTGGAGGCATTTACTGTTATAATTTTACAGTTGTGCCATCCTGCTGCTGTCCTCTGCGGTGAAGTATATGCTGCTTGTATCTACCTCGTATTATTGTCATTTTGGAGAATTAACATAAGTCACATACACTCACACAAACTCATGCTTAAAACAACAACCAGTACTTTAGAATGGTGTTAAACAACTGCAGTTGAACTACAGCATTGCCAGTAAGAGACATATTTCTTAGCTATTTCCCTAAAAGGATTCACTTTTTGTTGAGTTATGGCCCTGTGCAAGCTGTAATAGTGAATACTCTAGGGACATTTAATACAGTAGCACATCAGAGCTGAGTCAGTTCCCTGCCCTTACCACATATGCACACAAATCCAGTAAGATTTGGAACACTACATTTCCATAATCTTTCTTCCCACCATTTCCGTGAGCCTCTTCAACCATGGTCATTTTTAAGTGCCTTTATCATAGCTTACAGCTGATGTTAGTTGATGCAGGATGATCTAAGAATCAAAGGTTTAAGGTTTCAACCTGCACAGTCTCAGTTTTCATTAGGTAAACTAACTTTGCCATTGTGGAGCTCAATGGGAACTATAAAAACAATAGTTTCTAGAAATGAAGCCAATGACAGATCGACCTTGCCACCATTAACCACCAGTCTTTATTTTAAAGGTTTGCCTTACATTTAGAGTACTAAAACCATAGAAGCGCTTGAGTTCATCAGAATTTATCAAATCACAACACAACATGGCTAGATTTTTTTCGGTCATATAACTTGGACATGTTTATGAAAAGGGTGATATAAAATAGACATCTAAATATGGCAGTTCACTAAGAAAGAAAGAACACACTGAGCCAGTGAAGCCTTTATAATTCACTCTGCCTCAGGCACATTATGAATTAGGAAGCCTGTCACTTGGAAGTTTATCATCTTCCAGATCACTGTTCCTCATTGCATATGATCTGTAGACACTACCAGCATCTCTCATCTTGCAATATACCACAGATATGCCATCTCTTGTCTTTTAACACAGGCAGATATCCCAATAAACAAAAATAATTCACAAAAATAGAAAGATAATTAATTTGGAGGTTGCATTACAAGCTAAAGATTTTGTGGTAATTTCCCTGTAAAATGCTATTTTTAAATTTTGCATGATCTAGGTTAAAAATACAAGGACAAGAAAACACTGCACATGATGGATTTGGTGAATTGTCTGAGAGTCTGGCTTTTTTTTAAAGCAGCTTCATGGAATTTTTCCAAAGGAAATTTTAAAATAAATTAATTTGCTAATAGTCCTGGAAAGCAGCCAACCTATACCAATAATAAAAAAAGGAAAATGCCCTCTCTAACCCCTTCACTAGGTCATTATGTCAGTGCTTGAATTCTCATTGCACTAGGGTATTCAGTTGCTTAGTTGGGAAGTCATTAATTTCACTAACCTCACCGTAACAATCATTATTTTATGAGAAGGTGTGCAACGCAAACCAGCACACTACAAGAAAGAGTTTGAGAGGATGTCCAAGGGTATGTTTGCAGTAGCAGCTGCAGAATAGCACCTTTTTTCAAACTGCCAGGCCTCCAAATTGAATTCTCATGGGAGTATACACAGCTCCATTCTCAATCATTAAGTCTTAAATATTTAAGAGCACAGTTGGAAGAATTCACATTCTTGCAAAAATAAATGTCTGCATTTATTACGTGTTCAAATGATTTAAAGAATGCTGTGGAACTTTTAAAGTAGCTAGGTCCCAGCACCTTTCGATCCGAGTTTAACACTTGTTTTATTTCCAGAGTCAGGGCAAACTCTGGTGTATATTATCACTTCACAAGTAAATAAAAGGAGCAGAAAAACGGTACATCTCAGTGACAACAGAATTTCTTTCCATTGCTCAAGACAGAATATCAAATATTATTTAATATAAAGCTTCTTGCACATTATTTTTATGACTACATAACAAGCTAAGTATTGTTTTTATGACTTAGGACTGATTGGGAATAGTTAGGTTATCGCAGGAAAGGGTGGGGCACAGTGGGAGTAGCTGATGTACAAATGCCACAGACATACAATAAGAACCATCATGCCTCGCCAAAGCAATGAACTCTCAGATCTCCAGTAACTTTGAAGGCTGGTGTTATTGTCTTAGACATTTAATGCATGAGGGAACCGCACGTACAAAGGTTCATCAATCTTTGCTGTCTGTATTGCTTCTAAAATGCTGCCCTAATGCTGCAATGGCAGGACAGCGGTGTTTCATGATTTTTTCAGGCTGATTCACTAGAGCATAGTAAGTCTGCTTTACTTAAACTAAGAATCAAAATGAAAACAGTGGGAATTGCCTTAAAAACAGAATTTAGTGTGTATGATGAAACGTTCTTTTATTGATATTCAAAACTGCAAATAGTACATAAGGGAAGAGGGGTTTGTTGTACACATTATGATTGTTGTCTTAACAAGGTTGCTTTGTCCACCAAATGAGTCCAGTTTGTGCTCATGGTAATAGCCGTCCAAAGCCAAGTTGAAGTTATCTGACAGATATTGTAACATAAACAACAGGAATTCTGCAGATGCTGGAAATTCAAGCAACATACATCAAAGTTGCTGGTGAACGCAGCAGGCCAAGCAGCATCTATAGGAAGAGGTGCAGTCGACGTTTCAGGCCGAGACCCTTCGTCAGGACTAACTGAAGGAAGAGTGAGTAAGGGATTTGAAAGCTGGAGGGGGAGGGGGAGATGCAAAATGATAGGAGAAGACAGGAGGGGGAGGGATAGAGCCGAGAGCTGGACAGGTGATAGGCAAAAGGGGATACGAGAGGATCATGGGACAGGAGGTCCGGGAAGAAAGACAAGGGGGGGGAGGTGACCCAGAGGATGGGAAAGAGGTATATTCAGAGGGACAGAGGGAGAAAAAGGAGAGTGAGAGAAAGAACGTGTGCATAAAAATGAGAGTAACAGATGGGGTACGAGGGGGAGGTGGGGCCTTAGCGGAAGTTAGAGAAATCGATGTTCATGCCATCAGGTTGGAGGCTACCCAGACGGAATATAAGGTGTTGTTCCTCCAACCTGAGCGTGGCTTCATCTTTACAGTAGAGGAGGCCGTGGATAGACATGTCAGAATGGGAATGGGACGTGGAATTAAAATGTGTGGCCACTGGGAGATCCTGCTTTCTCTGGCGGACAGAGCGTAGATGTTCAGCAAAGCGGTCTCCCAGTCTGCGTCGGGTCTCACCAATATATAAAAGGCCACATCGGGAGCACCGGACGCAGTATATCACCCCAGTCGACTCACAGGTGAAGTGATGCCTCACCTGGAAGGACTGTTTGGGGCCCTGAATGGTGGTAAGGGAGGAAGTGTAAGGGCATGTGTAGCACTTGTTCCGCTATTGTAACATGGTGTGTTGAATTGGCTGGAGCAGCAATGTTACACTATCTTCAACTTCCTGCCTTGGCTTTCCCATGTAAAATTTTAAAATTACCTCCTTGAGATTTGGTGGGACATAGCTTGTTGAAAATTCCACAGTAAGAAATAGGATTTACTTACATAAATTCTTGCAACTTCAGGACTTGAGTGCACGTATCTAAACCTGCTGCTGACATGTTCCAGCCAGTGAATTTGCAAGTACGTTTAGTCACCGGACTTCATGGAGACCAGCAGCTGGAACATGAATTCACTGAGCTCCCCCACTAATTATCTGGGAATTTTGCTCATTGTTACTGGCCGAAGTTAGACTTTGTGCTGGATCCATAAACCTACTTATTCTAATATCAATTTATCATGAGAATGAAAGGAAAGTAATTCACTAATTTTTATTATGTTTAGTCTTAAGAATACTTTGAAATGCTCTTTGGTATTTAAAATAATTTTATTTGTTTCTTGATTTTTTTCATTTTTTTTCCACTCAATTTTAATAATTCTTGAATGCTTTAGAAGATATGCGTTTGTGGAATGGTTGAACAAAATATTATCATGAATTAAGAATGAGTTAATGAAACGAAATAAGTTACAAACAGAAACAGAAATAGGTAACTTACACGATAGAATGTAACCAGCGAAGTCCTACAAAAATCAGCTCTCAAACTAGCTTCAACTAACTCAGTGACCTAGAAGAAGGGACAAGGAGAATATTTTCAAAGGCAAAGCTGAAGTATGCCAAAAATTCACAATAGTTTGCATGGAGGAATCAAGGAAGATGTAAAAATGCTGCAGAGCAAAGAGTCAAAGTACATTTATTATCAAGATATGTCTGCTGTGTACAGCTTTGAGATTTGTCTTCCCATAGATAGCCACGGAACAAAGAAACACCATGAAACCCATTCAAAGAAAGCATCAAACGCACAAAAAAAAAGAACAAATCATGCAAATGGCAAAAAAAGAGTGGATAACACACTGAGTATTAAACATCAAAATGCAGAGTCCTTGAAAGAGTCTAGGTATGTTCAGTGTAGTTCAACCCAGTCCAATTTAGTGCTGTGTCATTTGCCAACTGCAGGCCACAGAGCTAGTCTGCTCCGATCAAGATCACGTAAAACAGCAATAAAAAAAACTGGAGTAAGCAGAAACAGATATAACATGAAATGCAGAGTCCTCTGAAAATGAGTCCAATCCACAAACTGCCCCGATCAAACCTTGCCCAGGACCCAAGGGTCCTGCTCCATTCTTCGGCAGCAGTGAGCAAGAGGAAGAGGGAGACCGATTAACTGCAGGTAGACTGCACTGAACACCTGTGTGCCTTCTGCTCTTGCCCTCGTTGATTTCCATCTTGCTTGATGCTCTTATTAGCGATTTAATTGAGAATTGGAGCCAGCCATGGGTTTGCGCTCCACCTTAGTCCACAAGCTACATTCCCAACCTCACTCTGAACCAAACCAAATTTCAGAGCAGCAAGGGCACCAGATTGCTTGGTCGGCCCAAAAACACATTATTAAAATGTAAACTAGCAGCTTGAATCACACACAGATTAATGGAAGTATATTTAAAAAGGAGAAGAAAAAGTAATTTCATGAACTGTCTGCAGGATGTCACCACTAGTAGTGTTAGTCGCTACTGCCAGCTTGCAATAAAAATCAGGAAAGATATTGAACAAGTGCTAACTTGTGCTAATATTATTTTTATGACTGTATGTGCTATCATAGCTATATGTGCTGTGTGTTGTGTGCAACTGTAGGTATTGTGTTTTGCACCTTGGCCCTGAAGGTGTAGTTGCACGGATGTGTACGGCTGAATGGCAATTCAACTTGAAATTAAAGAGCAGCAGATGCAATATAATGTAAGAAAAAGAATGCAAATTTTATTTAGGAAGATGAGAAACAAGTAAATGTTGCCAATTCCGAGGGACTGAGAAAGATTCTTGTGTACAAAGCACACAAAGCTAATATGGGGAGCAGTCAACAATTCAGAAGATGAATTCAGATTGCAACAGGCAAGCAATGAAATTTGCTGCAATAACATAGGTTTTGCTTGTGATTAGACAGGAAATACTGTGTATAGTTTTAGTCTCAACAACGGTACAAACATATATGCTGGCTATGCACGAGGCAAATTTGAAACCTGCCATATCCAGACTAATCCTTAAGATGACAAAGTTGCCTTATTCTATATTAGAATCATAGAACATAGAACAGTACAGGCCCTTCATCCCACAATTTTGTGCCGACCCTTAAATCCTACCTTCCATATAACCCCCCCACCTTAAATTCCTCCATATACCTGTCTAGTAATCTCTTTGTTTCGCCCAACTCATCCATTCCAACCATGGTGCCTTTGGGAGCTAGTCCCATTTGACAGCATTTAGTTCATATTCCTCCCAGCAAAAAGTGCCCAAATTCACTGGAATCTACAAATATGAGGTGGAAAGATAGTAGATAAACTCAGCAGGAGGAGATGAGGTTGTTTCTCTTGACTAATGACTCTGGAACTGGAACAATAATCCCAGAATAAGGAAGACATCATTTAAGACAGATGTGAAGATAAATTTCTGCACACAAAGCACTGTGAATCTTTGAAATGCTCTCCCCAGAGGACTTAAGATCCTCGGTCGATGAGAACTTTCAAGAATAAGATTGATAGCTTTTGGATACAAGAGAATCAAGGGACATGAGAATGAGACAAAAGGTGTAGTTGATGGACAGGATCTTATCAGTGGATAAAGCTTGATGAGGTGAATAGCTGAATCACTCCCTACTTCTTAAAACCACTTCCATCCTTATGAAACCTTTTGCAAAGTCATGAAATCACATTAAAAACAAGTTCCAGTTAATTTCTCCCATGTATGCCCCCATGTATTCTCTCACGATCTTTACCAGCTTTTTCCTGCAGTTGTGAATGCTCACGTGCAAAAGAATGTGTTAAATATTGAAGATGATTAATGGTTTTGTACCCTCATTTAACACATGCCTTACAAAAACATTTCATTCAAGCTAAACTATCTCAAACAATTGAGAGGGAACTCTATTACTGAGGAGGTGGTGGGAAGAAATAGAGAACATAACACATACTCATTTTCAAATCAAACTTCCAAATTATTGCTTAGTCACACTTGAAACAGACAAGAGAAAATGTGGCTAGAAACAAGTTCTTTAGGATATTCACATTGCAGCTTCTCAGATTAATTATTTTCCAAGCTCAGAAATGTATTTCCAGTTTAAAAGAACCATAGGAACAGTTTTTCAGTATAAATGATGCTCCAGGTTCTAAATTTCATATAAATGAGTTTGTTCTATTAGTGTACACACCAGTCTAACTACTGGCAGAAACAGGAATGCTCTCTCAACTTAGATCAATAGGCATGTCAACACTAAACCACCTAATCTAATTCTATCTCATTTTGAGAGAGCCAAATTCACAGCACAGTTGCGATGTCAATTCTCTGTAGCAGGAAACAGACCAGGGATTTGTTCTTCAGAAGTACAGAAGGTTGGATACAGTATTCTCGGTGGCCTTAGATGTTGATCTAGTGAACTGGCTGTATTAAGAAGTTGCCAAAGGCTGCAAAGTAAACAAATGCACGGGGTTCAAAAATTGCAGGTGAAACAATAAAAAAAAATCAACCTGGAAATGTTTTTTTACGTTGCAGGTATTCCTTACGCTTGCTGGCTGACAGTGTAGTGGTATCAGCACTGCACATAGAAGCCAATGGCCCTGGGTTTGAAGCCGGCCGGCCAGATTCAAACCCAGGACCATTGGTTTCTACGTCTGGTGCTGATACCACTACACTGTCATACCTGCAACATAAAAAAGGAGCAGCATTTCCTTACATTTACCATATTTAAAACTCAAAACAAGTTCAACAAATTAAAGGAAGTTTTGCAAAATAGGAAATATTTTGCATTTTCACAAAGTGGATTGCTGAGGCATTGTTGTCACACCATGTGCTCATAATGTAGTTTCACAAATTATATTCAGTTTCTAGTCTGTAAACCCTGTAACGAAACTCATACTTGTATCTCTTCTCCACTTAGCTTCCTGAACTCTGTTTTGCCATTTCACAAATTGGAAAAAACATTTTTGGTTCAGTCAAGTTTCAAGGTGACAGTTTCAGCTAACAAACAAATAACACTAACCAAGAAATGTAGTGCATTCACAAGTATATTTGACCGTAAGTAGTGCTCTCTACTTCGTTAGGAGTCTGTGGAGATCCGGTATGTCATCAAAAACTTTAGCAAACCTTCATACAGTGTGGCAGAAAGTGTGCTGACTGGCTGCATTATCGTCTGGTATGGCAACACCACTGCCTTTGAGCGGAAAACCCTAATGTGGATTTGGCCCAGTACATGATAGATAAAACGCCCCCCTCCACAACCATTGAGCACATCTGCAAGAAACACTGCCTTAGAAAAGCAGCAAATAATACCAAAGATCATCACCATCCAGGCCAGGCTCTTTTCTCACTGCTGCCATCAGTTAGAAGGTACAAGTGCCTTAGGACTCACAGCACCAAGTTCAAAAGCAGTTACTACCCCTCAAACATCAGGCTCTTGAACGAAAGGTGATTACCACGTTCCATCTTTTTTTTTTGAGTTCGCACAACCGATGGTCTCACTTTTAAGGGCTCTTTATTTTGTTATTTCATATTTGTTGTTTATTGCTATTTACTTGCATTTGCACAGTTTGTGGTTCACTGATCCTGTTTACAGTTACTGTTCTATAGATTTGCTAAATAGGAAAAAGGATCTCAGGGTTGTATGTGGTAATATGTATGTACTCTGATAAAAAATAAAATTTACTTTGAACTTTTCTATTACTAAACATTTGCTTGGATTCTTTAAGCTTTTACACGAAGACCTCACCCTAAGTGTAAAATTCTGTAGTAACCCTATGTTGTATTTTATGAGGATGGGCTGCATATGTATACCTTAACAACCACTTTATTTGCAACTTTTACTTTCATTAAGGTTTAGTGTTTATGTTGATGGAAAACAATGTCTATTTTCCTTTCAACTGTGCTGCTTTATTTAAATAAATACAATCAGTGGCCACTTTATTAGGTGCACCCTGTACACCTGCTTGTTAATGCAACTATCTGATCAATCACATGGCAGCAACTCACTGCGTAAAAGCAAGCAAACATGGTCGAAAGATTCAGTTGTTGTTCGGGCCAAACATCAGAATGAGCAAAAAAAAAGATCTAAATGACATTGACTGCGACATGATTGTTGGTGCCAGATGGCATGGTTTGATTATCACATCTCCTGGGATTTTCATGCACAACCACCTCTAGATTTTACAGAGACGGATGTGAAAAACAAAAAAAAAAAATCCGCTGAGTGGCAGATCTGTGAGAGAAAACACTGTTAATGAAAGAGCTCGGAGGAGAATGCCCAAACTGGTTCAACGAGAACTGGTTTAAAGGGAATAGAATGTAAAAGCAAGGAGATAATGCTGAGCCTTTATAAGACACTACTCAGGCCACACTTGGAGTATTGTCAACTACTTTGGGCCCCAAATCTCAGAAAGGATGGGTTGTCATTGGAGAGAATCCAGAGGAGATTCTCAACGATAATTCTGGGAATTAAGGTGCTAATATATGAAGAGAATTTGGCAGCTTTGGGCCTGTACTCATTGGAATTTAGAAAAGAATGCGGGAGGGATCTCATTGAAACCTACCAAATGTTAAAAGGACTAGATAGGGTGGATGTGGAGAGGAATCTCCCTATAGTGGGAGTATCCAGAACTAGAGGAACAGACTCAAAATTGAGGGGCGATCTTTTAGAACAGAGGTAAGGAGGACATTTTTTTAGTGAACAAGTAGTGAATCTGTGGAATGCTCTGCCACAGACTGCTGTGGATGCCAATCCCTGATTATGTTTACAGCGGAAGTTGACCATTCCCTGATTAGTCTGGGCATCAAAGGATATGGCGAGAAGGTGTATGGGATTGAGTGAGATCTGGGATCATCCAAAGTGGAATGGTGAAGCAGACTCGAAGGGCTACATGACCTAATTCTGCTCCTATGTCTAAAGGTCTTATGGTTTAAGCTGGCAGGAAGGTGACAGTAACTCAAATAAAAATGCATTACAACAGTGGTGCGCAGAGGAGCATCTGCGAATGCACAACATGTTGAACCTTGAAATGAACTGGCTATAGCAACAGAAGACCATGAATATATGTATACTCAGTAACCACTTTATAAAGGTACAAAAGGTATCGAACAAAGCAGCCACTGAGAATAGTTGGGCATACACAGCATGTGTTATCACAGCTATTTTCCCTCATGGTGGGTGAGGACACAATACTTTTTGCACTTCCCAAACGCAGTAGGACAAATGATGACTGATCATCTTACATATCTATTACAGTGTTGAAAAGAAATTTATCAGGCCGATTCCAAGGAGAGGGAATTATATCTGGTGGAGACTTAAGGTAAATAGCCAAAGGTGAGATGTCAAGAGATGCAAGTTGTAAAGATCTGAAATTCCTTACCTGGAAGGGTGGGTGAAGCACAGTCAATGACAGCCTGCAAAAGGGAAATGGATATGTACTGGAAGAGGAAATATTTCCAGGTCAACATGGAAAGAATAAGGTAATGGGATATATTTTTCAAAAAAATCTATTTGTAGGTATATTAGGTGAATGCACCTCTACATCACATAATTTTACAACTTTAAAGAGGAGAAACTGGAAGTAATAAGGCACTCTACCAGAAGAAAGCAAGTTAGGAGTTAATATAGATGCTTAAAATGAGGAAAAAAAGTAGGGAAAGACTCTTTCCTCTGGTTTGAGAAATAGTGATCGATTTCAGATTATGAAAATTCTGTGATGCAAAGTGTTGCTGGAGCATGAAATTCTTCACCTGAAGGAGTAGGTGAGACAGGAGATACTAGAAACCTGACAGGAAAGCTGAATAATTATGTAAGGTAGGTGAAGACTACAGTAAGTGTGGTGGGAGTGGAAATATTTGACTGGATTAGTTTTGCTCTAGCAGAATTAGTACTAAGAATTAGATGGACTGAATTGTCTCCTTTTCTATTATAAATACCCAGCCTGGAAACAGAATGAAGTGGCAGTAAACTTTAAATCTCTAGTTATGTTGAAGTAGTGCAAAAATAATTTTTATCAAATTAAAAGATATTTCTGCAACTTAAAATTTAAAAAAATTTACAGCTTTATCTTAAACCATTAAACATAAGATAAAAAAAATTAGTTGATGGTTTGTTCACGATGCAGACTTTTATGGCATATTTTATGCTTTCGTATATTTTCCTTAAATAAATAATGCTTTGTGTTGCAAATTTAACCAAGCTCTGTAGAGACAGCATCCAAAATCAAACTCATATGCACTTACAAGGGCATGAGATGACTTAAGTTTGCAAAACGTATCCTGACTCCTGGAAACAGGATTTTCCCGACTTCTGGAAACAGAATGTATTTACATGATTTACAAAAAAAAATATGAAGGAAACCCATCTGATATTCTGAGAAGTCTACTTTTTATGGCTTTCTGTGGAATTAAAAAATAATGTGCAAAATACATTTGCATTCCTAACTATTTACTGAACAGCAACATACTGTGTTAATGAGTAGTCAGCCTGCAAACATAGCAAGATTCAAACAAGATAGATATCCACTGTTGCTTCTGCCTTGACCTTGGTATCTCTGACGTTTGAAGGCAATGTGTGTATGGATACAGCTCTTGAAAACAATTAACATGTGCAAGAATCTAAAGTACTGGTCTATCCTAAATGGGAACCCTAACCAATAAATAAAGTTATCTTTGATGACTAAACAAAACACAAGTTACTGGGGTTTCAAAACAACTTGCAAAAGGAATCACATGGCCTGGCAGATGTTGAGGTCATGTTCTACAACCCCGCAGCTGAGAGAAAATTCAATATATCTCACTGAAGAGGTTATACCTTTTTAGAATACAAGTTTTTGTTTAAAACTCTTGAGTACTGACAGCAAATTTGTTTCCTAAGGTCTTTTGTTGCCAAATAGAGCCAGATGGTTCAGAAGATGGATTGGGGAACAATGTGAAAGAGGTAGTGTTCTATTTTGACCACGTAACCTGCACGTTTAAAAACTTATTGCATTTGCGGCAGTGTTTCCTATTCTACCTTCATTTAAAAATGCTGGTTAAAATCTGTCCTGAATACAAAACAGGAAGCAAAATTTGCATTATTGTGCATCTCGTAAAATTTATAAACATAAATATATGCAAACTGGTAGGTTTAATTAAAGTATTTTTAAATAATTTATCACTGGTTATTCAGGAAATCTAATTAAATCTTAGAATTAAAGAGACTTTTGTTTAAATTCATTATTAAAGTGGGATGGTGAAATTGGGCTATTTGCATGTGCTATTACGAAGCACAAAAGAACAATCATACTTTCATCCAATGTAAAGCATTCATCGTTTGTCGAGCTTAATTTTGAACGCTGAACTCAACGGAACAATCTGGCATCGTTTCTCAGAACAACAGTCAATGCATCAATTCAAGTGTGAGCCACTGCGTTTTGCACATAGCAGTCACAGCTGAATGTTTAGTTACTGAATTTTAAGGAAAAATTCTGAATGACTTTTATTGTGAAAAATCTCAGGAATGTTCCTAATTTGCAGTGGAGAAAGAGAAGCTGTTTCTGGCAAGAATTACAGGTTAATATCCCCTTTTTATTGGGGATTGGAAGTACAGCATTACTTTGACTTGGGCGCTGTTTACCCAACATACAACTTAAGCAAATTATATGCATAAATATAAATTATTTATAGACCATCTAACCAGTAACAGAGAATAAATGGATGTATTTAGTAATTAAGAGTAATTGATGAATTCACTAATTAGACCAACTGACTTTAAGTAGTTTGGAGCTTTTTTTTAAACTTTTCAATTGCAGCAATGAAAATGTTGGTTAATCTAATGGCCTGATTGGTTTCAGTGACAGCTTGAACGTCTTTCTCTTCTTTTCAATACTTTTATTAGATTCTATGTTTCTACATAGGAGAATACAGCATACAAGAAAGTATATATAAAAGGTCAAAAAAGATTTTAAAAACTACCAATTACATTATATCTATTCATAATAACAATCTCATTACCCCATATTCACGTAAGTTAATCAATAGTTATATTGAAATATACTAATTTATTACAAAAAAAGAATCTAACCCCTACCAAGACTGAAGCTGTTTATTGAGGAGAAAAAAGGTAAAATACCTTTTCATATAATAAAAAACAATAATAGCCAACAACTGAATTTAAACAACGAACTGAAGGTTTTGAAAATCATTGTTTGAAAGTCTTGACGAGATTCAGAAATTGAACAACGAATCTTCTCTAAATCTAAGCATGACATAACATCGTATAACCATTGAGCATGAGTAGGAGGAAAAACATCTTTCCATTTTAACAAAGGCGCCCTCCTAGCTATAAGAGAGCTAAAGGCCAAAATATGTTTCTGTTAAGTTCTACCACAGTAATTACATTTGCAAAGATTAAATAGCTCCCATCTTTTCAACCAAAATGGTTCTATCAATAAATATTCACCACAAAGACATGGTTTTGTGACCTGGTTCATCTTAAAGAGTCATTGCATTCAGTGGTGAAACACAAAGGGTGGGCCATAAACTGTTTTATTATCCTGTCTGTTCCCTCATTGATTTTAATCAGGAAATGCCAGAGGGGAGTGTTACAAATAATATTAAATGGGCAGATGGACAGAGAGGATAGAAAAGGAATAAAATGAAGACTGGATGACATGCTGACTGATAATAGAGAGAAAAAAGGGAACATGTGAACCAAATTAGTTTCCAGAGAACAAAAACAGACCACTTAAGTCAGTGAGCGCATCTCCAAACTGTCAATATAGTTACTGCATGAAACAGAAACTGACAAAAGAAATAGCTTGAATTATTCAATGCTGAAATATGGTGCTTTGGGAATTAGAAGATGCGTCAAAACTCAGCAAAAAATTTATTGGTGTAATTCGAAAGACTTGGGAATGGGTGATGGTGACAAATTGGTGTTTGGGACCTAAAACTTAAATAACTTCTTGAGAATTTCAAAAAATACTGCAATGGGCTCAACTAATAAGGCAATATATTCACGTGTATACTCTAAAATGTAGAATGCATTATTGCACTTATGCTTAATTCTTGTATCTTAACTAGTGAAGCTGGATTAGGGAGGTTGATATGGTTTGCTTTGCCGTGTTATCTTTCAACTCATTACACATTATTACAGATGGATCATGGCTGCTAACGTAGAAACTTGTAACAAATTCAGAAGCTGCATATCATATTTCACAAAACAGCAGTTGACAAATGAACAAAGGGATAATTTGATGGAAGGAGCAGTTTTGACCCTTTTGGAATTTTCAAAGCTCTTCAATTATGTGCTAAAAATAAACACTGGAGCAGAAGTTACATCTCTGTTACCAAGCATGCATCATCTCATTAGGGGACGATTAATTTTTGGGACATTTTTGAAAAGACATGATATAGCATCATTTATTTCTGAAATGTATTTAAACTTTATAGCCCAGATATGTCAAACTCTCATATCTCAGAGCACTCCCATGGGAGAATCCCAACTCCCCATATTTTTCAGACATTTTCCACATTGAAATCAATGTAGTGATTTGGTTATAGGCTTGGGAAATAAATAAGATAGCCTCTTTGGTAAGTATGTTTACTGCTGAACTTCCTCTTTACCTTTATAAAGTCTTACACCAAATACTAAAGACTGCAAAGAATAAATCACACCACCAATTAGAGACAATAAATTAACAACCACATTAAGAAAATTGTAAAGTGAAGCAGTATAGAACAGCAAAAGACATCCTTTCATCTAACTCACATAGATAAAATTAATTAGATTTCAACTCCAAGAACCAAGGTACTACTTTGTAAATTACAGTTATTGGTGCTTCCTTCTCTTGCTGGTTTGAATCTACTCTGTGAGACTAATCAATCTATATTCGTATTTGAAAATTTAAACCATTTTGTTTTTGTCTTCTCAGGAGTTTCAAATTGACTAAATAGATTACAATCTGAACGATTCATTCTTTTTGCTTGAATTGCATTGGCTTATGGGGTATACAGTACTGTATTATCTCAAAGTTGTCCTAACAATGCAAATTGGACCTACATTGTTAGTCGTAGAGCTTGCATTTGTAAAAACCAGGAATTGTTCATTTGTGAATTAAAACAGACTTGCATTAAGAGCCACAGCCACCCAGTTTGAACTGGAAATAAACATTCTTTCTTCACGCTGTATATTTCTGTTCATTCATTCATCCATCCATCCATTGTGTCATTGAGAAGACAAGCATTTATTGCCCATATGACTTCACATGAGGAGATGACAGTGACATATTTTCTAAACTACTGAAGTGATATAAATGAATGGGGTGATAGGCTTTTTCAGAGGCCAGTTAAACTCCAACTGCATTGCTATTGGTCTGTAGCCACACAGGGCAGCCTGAGTTAGACAGACTTCATTTGAAGAGCATTACTTAACTAGACCTACTTCTATACCAATATGGTAATTTTATGGTCATTATACCAGTCACCTCTTTTTTTTATAAATTCCAGATTTAATTAGATAACATAAGTTAATATCCCTATTACTATAGTGGGATTTGAACACATACTGAATCTGTATATCATTAGTACAGACACCACCAATACCAAAACTGCAACATGAATATCAAAGCATTGTAACCTATGCAATTTTAATTCCCATAAATAATCATACAATGGCTGGTACTTCTGATTTTTTTGTGCTATGCAAGATGAAAAATTTGGATTTAGCACCTATGAAATTCACATCCAGCTTCCCCACCCCCCACCCCTGTAAGTTCCAATTAATGTCCTCTTGTCAAGGTAAGTCCTGTGATAAATGCCTCAGGTCCTGAACAAATATATCAAAAGGGCTATACTGGAAAATTTAATAATCAATACTAAAATGAAAAAAATTCACAGACCAAACCACAAGTTTTGCATATGCAATTAAGGGAAAACTATCACAGCACAATGCGGAAATAGCCAATAGAAATCTAAGCAGTGACTTCAGAAACTCTGGAGGGGAAAGATCAGCATCCAATTTTGAGTCAAAGTGATGGCAGATGTTAAAATATTTTCAAACATTAAAAAATGCTTTTCAAGATACAATTGCTGCAAATTGTTTACTAAATGGAAGACACAGGGCAATTCTTGCAACCTGGAGATCTTAACTTTATATTAAATTTATCTAAACCTGCTCTGTAAAAGCAGCTAGGATTCCAATTCCAAAACCCTCCTTTGGCTTACAGTTAATTTTTTTATGTTACTCTGCTCCCATTTTAGTGAAAAATATAACCAGATTCCATTTGTTAATTAGTACTTTTGAGCTAATTTTCACACCTGCTGGATGAAACTGTATTACAATTCCAGAACTAAAAGCCAAACATGACGCTGACTAACCACACCATGATGATTCACCTCATCCTCTCTGTACACTACAGGATTTGGTTCTGCACACTGACTCCTAAATCTGGAGTAAAAAAAACATAAACCATATAATCAGTATCTCACCTGGAGGGACAGGCTAGATATAAAAGCTTGAGACCCAATGGTATCATTTTGCTATTAGTGTCCATCAATAATTACGGTTATCACTAATGCAATTGTATTTTCAGAGAAGCACAACAGTTTTCACTGATGTCATTAGGAGCTATGTCCTCCATTTGTACTGGTGCCTTTGTGGAAGCACTATTTCACTGTATATTGCATTACATCTTAATACAGCATTACCATTTTAAAAGGCCTGTCATTTTCTATTTAATGCTGGAACCGGAAAGTGTTCAAATACTGCCAGATGCATATTCATTTTTGTGCCTGTCTGGCAAGCAAAACAAATGTTTAATTTTTGAAATGGGAAACCACATATATCACAATACAAACAAAAACATTACAGCTGTGGTGATTTTTTTCCTTGAGTTCTCAACTTGAAACTAGATGAAGATGGTCTTTCATTTATGCGGCTGCTTAAGAAAGCAATACTGCACCTCCAGTATCATTTTTTTTGTAAGGCTGCTATAATCTTGCAGATTGTGACAGATTAACAATAGCCTTCATTTTCAGGGTTTGGGCACAATGATAGGATAACAATCACCCCGCCCTTAAAGCACCAAGATCTTTTCTGACAGCAGATTTCATTATTTTCCTGTCTCGGCTGTGACTGTCATGTAGAACATATCTGAATTGCAAAGAAAGCAGCTAAAAGCAATGGGATTCTGTTGTGATGGATCATTGTATTTGGGGGTAACTTCATGTCTGTTGCCTGACACCGCTCATTCCATACGTGAATAAAACATCTGCTACTGAGCTCACAACCTCAATATCTATTTGCAAGCTTGTCTCCACTGTTCAGAAACAGAATTGTTAACAATAAGTTCACTTCTCCTTTTAGCCTCAACTAAAGAACTGTAATTGGCTAATATATTGAATATAATAAACAGCAATAATGCATATTAACTCCTTAAAACAAAAATTATATTGTATTTTTGGAACCAGGTATCGTAGCACCCCACCCAAATCACAAGGGTTTCTTCCTGATGAAGAGCCTTTGGTACCAAATGTCAACTGTTTATTTATTTCCCTCCATAGATCTGCTTGACTTACTGAGTTTTTCCAGCATTTTGTAAAACATATTTAAGCTCCCATCCCTAATTGCTCTTGAGAAGGTGGTGCTGAACTGCCTTCTTGAATTGCTGCACTCTTTACCCACAATGGGTGAGGTAGAAAGTTCTAGGACATTGATTAAATGACGAATGAACAGCGATGTCGGTTCAAGTCAGGATGGTGTGTGCATTAGAGGGCAAGTTCAAGATGGGGAAGTTCCCATACTTTTGTTGTTCTTGTCTTTCTACCTGCTGGAGATTGTGGGTTTGAAGATGCTGTGTATTCATGCAAATGGCAGAAGTTCTACACCTGCCCATTCACCTCCATTCAGGACCCAAATGGCCCTTCGATGTGAGTCAACAATTCACTTGTGAATCTGCTAGGGCCATCCACTGCATCCAGTGTTCCCAATGTGGCCTCCTCTACATTGGTGAAACTCGCTGTAAATCGGGGAACTGCTTCGTCAAACACCTCTGCTCCATCTGCCAAAAGTGGAACTGCTTGTTAGCCAAACATTTTCATTCAGATTCCCATACCAATTTGTTGGTCCATGGCCTCCTCTTGTGCCACAATGAGACCACTCACATGGTGGAGGAGAAAACCCTTGTATTCCGTCCGGGTAGCCTCCAACCTGATGGCATAAATATCAATTTCTCCCTTCAGTAAAGAAAAAATCTCCCTGCCCTGCTTCTTTTTTCTATTCCCCACTCTGGCCTCTTACCTCTTCTCTACCTGCCTATCACCTCCTCCTTCCCTTTCTCCTATCAGATTCCTTCATCTCTAGCCCTTTACTTTTCCCACCCACCTGGTTTCAACTATCATCCTCTAGCTGTCCTGCTTCACCTCCCCCATCTTTTTTATTCTGCCATGTTCCCCCTTCCATTCCAGTCCTGAAGAAGAGTCTTGGCCCAAAACTGTTTGTTATTTTTATGGATGCTGCCTGACCAGGTGGGTGGGTGAGTGGGTGCACGAGTGTGCTGGGGAGTTGCTGTCGTGCATCCTGTAGATGGCACAAACTACTGTGCATTGGTGTAGTGAATGAATCACTGTGGATGGGTGCCTATCCTGTGGGCAGCTTTGTCCTGCATGGTGTCAAGATTCTTGAGGCCACAGTTGTTCAGGCAAATGGACAGTATCCCATCACACACCCGACTTGAGACTTGTAGATGGTGGACAAGCTTTGAGAAGTGAGGGGGTGGGTTACTGCCAAGTGGAATTCGGACATCCCACCTCTCCCGGAAGTCTCCCACATATTGATAGTGGCTCCCTGATGCCTGCAAGTTATATACAAACGTTTGTACAATATCCCGGAAATCGATTTTTTTTTGAGAGCGAGAGAGAGAGCAAGAGAGTACATGTGAGAGAGGGAGAGAGTGCCATGGCAGAGTGTTCCAAAAAAAAAAGAAAATATAAAACGGACGTCACCCCAGACTTTTTAAAAGGCATCTGTTAGGCTTGCGAGACCATGGATTTGCGCCTGGAAAGTCTTCACTCTCCAGGGTGCAGGCCTTGGCAAGGTTGTATGGAAGACCAACAGTTGCCCATGCTGCAGGTCTCTCCACTCCACGACACCGATGTTGTCCAGGGGAAGGGCACTAGGGCTGATACAGCTTGGCACTGGTGTCATCGCAGAGCAATGTGTGATTAAGTGCCTTGCTCAAGGACACAACACGTTGCCTCGGCTGGGGCTCGAATTCACGATCTTCAGTTCACTAGTCCAATGCCTTAACCACTTGGCCATGTGCCCCAGACTACACTAAAGTGTACCCCTGCCTAATAGGGGTCAAATATAATGACAGTGTTGCTTGCTGCGATGGAGCTGCCTCCCTAAAATGAGTTTTTTGCAGGGTGGGATGTCTGGGAATTCAATCCAGAAAAGAACAGGTTCGTATAAATATGGGTATATGTAACAAGGCAAAAAATAACAGAAAATAAATGAGAGATATTGGAGAACGAGAATCTCTCCTCTTGCATTCCAATTCACCTTGTCAGCGTGGAATGCAAACTCACTCCAAACTTACAAGGTGAGTTTGTGAGAATAGAAAGGGTACACAAGATATTTTGCTTTGTTAGCAAAGAGCAGGAAGGTTAATCTACATCTATATACAATATGTGCTCAGCCACGGATTTAAAGTGATATATAATTTGGGTTAAAACACTACAGCACAGAAACAGGCCCTATGGCCCATCTAGTCCATGCCAACCCGCTTTTCTGCCTAGTCCCACCCACCTGCACCCAGACCATTGCCCTCCATACTTCTCTCATTTATGGACCTATCAAAACTTCTCTGAATCCGCATCCACCACTTCCAGTGGCAACTCGTTCCACACTAGCACCACCCTGAGTGAAGCTCCCCCTCAGATTCCCCTTAAATCTCATGGCTTTCCCTCAAAATTGACAGTATGACCTCGAGTTCTAGTCTCATCCAACCTCAGCTGTAAAGGCCAGCATGTCTATGCCTCTTGTAATTCTGTATACCTCTACAAGATCTCCCCTCATTCTCCTATGCTCCAAGAAATAAATGCCTAATCCGTTCAACCTTTCCCTATAATTCAGGTCCTCAAATCCCAACAACGTCTGGGTAAATTTTCTTTGGTCACTACACAACAGGGATAAAAAAAAAACATGATTGTATTGCTTCAATTGCTTAAACTGAAGTTAAAACTTTCCCATCCTGGCAACATCTTTTACATTTCCTCTGCATGCTTCACAATGCAATTGCATTGCTTCACAATACAATTGCATTGTGAAGAATGCAGAGGAAATGTAAAAGATGTTGCCAGGATGGGAAAGTTTTAACTTCAATTTAACTTCAACTTCAGATAGGCAGAATTTGATTTCCATGGACAACAGGAAGCTGTGGGGAGATTTAATCAAGGTGTATAGGATCATGACAGGCCTGGACGAAGTAAACAGAAGGGACTGATTGCCTTCAGAGAAATGAAAAAAAAAGGGACAAATTTAAAGTAATTGACAGAAGGATGAAGGATTAGAGGGAAGACTTTTTCCCCCACCAGAGGGGGTCAGATAGCGAGTTGGGGGCTTGGAATTCATGCCTGAAAGTATGAAATAATCAGAGTCTTATCACATTGAAAAGTTCTTGGCATGTATATTTGAAAAGCCATGATGGTACAGGGCTGTACTAGAAGTTAGAATTGATGTGAATATGATGTGTTGAACTACCTCATTCTATGCTATAAACCTTTTGAGATTTACATGAACACTGAACAGCTTTCTCTTAGTAATTATATGCAAAATAAAAACTATATTGAAACATCTTATTTTGTGAACTGTATTATTTCACCATAAATAATTCTCCTTTATCTTTTCCTTGAGCATAATACAGTCCAATTGTTGTCACTGTATTCATTACTGCACTCACTGGAGCTGGGGGGGGGGGGTGTGGATCTCATTAAAACATATCGAATGTTGAAAGGCCTAGATAGAGTGGATGTGGAGAGGAATTTTCCTACAGAGGGGAGTCTAGGACCAAGAGCACAGCCTCAGAATACAAGGTCATCTTTTTAGAACAGAGCTGGGGAGTGATTTCTTTAACCAGATGATAGTAAATCTGTGGAATTCATTGCCACAGAGGCTGTGGATGTCAAGTTATTTAAAGTGGAGGTTCATAGGTTCTAGTTTAGTAAGGGCATCAAAGGTTAAGGAGAGAAGGCAGAAGAATGGGGGGCAAGGGGGTTAAGGGAGAGATAATAAATCAGCGATGATGGGAATGTGGAGCAGACCCAAAGGGCCGAAAAACATAATTCTGTTCTTGTGTATTCTGGTAAAGTGCAAGAGACTTTAAATTTCTTCCTCAGTCACACAAAATTCTATTTTATTCTTGGGATATGGATGTTACTGGAATAATTGTCCATCTTAAACAGCCCTGATCTGAGTGGCATGCAAGGCTATTTTAGAGGTCACATTTGTGGGTCACATATAGGCATGATGAGTGGCAGATTTCTTTCCTATAAAGTACCTGCAATCCTTTTGGATTTTTATGATAACCTGGTAGTATTGCAGCCACCATTAATAATACAGCTTTTTATTTCAAGTTATTTAAAACTCAGTCATGTGGTGAGATCCCCTCTATATCTGGATCAGTAATCCCAGACTAAATGGTGCTAGACTAGTGGGGTAACCATTTTGCTTTGTCACGTTTGAGAAAAATATAAAGCAGCAGCAATTTTGCAAAATGGTGCCCGCACAACAGTTTTAAATTAAATTCCTTTCAGTTCTGTACTCTGTACACCAAACTAGGCTTGACACAGGGATGTTGTGCACTTTTAACACTTTTTAAAGCCCAATGGAACTTTACTACTGAGCTATTATCACAAATGTCATTTTGAAGCGAAGGGTTCGAAATGACCTTTTAATGGAAAGAAAGCTCTGGCTTTATCAGAGCTGACTTCTGCCAAAAAAACAGATGGGGCATGAAAGGAAAATGACATTGGAACTAATCCAACTGTTAGTGCTGTTTACAAAGACTCATTTTAGAGGTATACTACTGTGCCGCACAGTTCCAAAGCACAGAAATGTCACACACTATCAGCTTATACTAAATGGTCTGAATGTGTCAATAAATTAGAAGAATTTTGAAGCAAAATATAATTTTAAATCAGGCAAATATTTATAAATATGTTTTATATTTTAATTATTTGACTCAACAAAATAAAATAAAATACTGAACAGAAGGGGAACCACACCACTCTTCCATGGAAAAAGCTTAGCTACTTGAAATTAAGGAAGGGAATTTATGGTCACTAGCACATTGACTCAGATTTACATCTTTTAAAAAAGTTATCAGCATATTTGTCAGCAATATTCTTTTATTAAATATAAACAAGTACAATTCCAGGCCTCCGCTCCAAATTGCTTGGAAAAAGCTGTGTTACAGTCTGGATTACAGATATCTATTGTTCTCAATATTTTGAGTAATCTTTTTATAGTTCACAAGTACAGACAATTGAGTAACAACTTCTGACAACTCCTGAGGCATTCAAGAAAGAACTCTGAAAGTGGAAATATTTGAATATTGGATCTATTTGAAGTATAGATATTTAAATTGGAGATCTTCAACTGCACTCATCTTTAATAGCCCAGCTCCTGAAACTAGATAGGTTCATGACACTGCATTAGATTATTTAGTCAGCCACAAAAACTTAATCACTAAATAGAGCTCTCAGTTTTGGTCTGACTAAGATTGTTGTCTGTAATTTAGAGTGTTGGAAAATTTTCAGGAGCGATGCAATTCTCAAAATAATTAGACATACAACTCTGAAATAGAGAACAAAGAGGTTATGAGCAGCTTATCATACAATTCTGACACAGTCTTGTAACTTACTAAATAATTACTGAAAGGCTGAAGGGAAAAGTAAAGGGTTCAATGATTCTAAAAGCGTTGATATTTTTGTGTTGATAGTGGCAACACTGGATACTCTAAAGAAATTCTGTAACTGCTCACAACTATAAGCAGTAATCTTAATTTTCTGACTATAATTGTACGCTAGCACATCTGTTGGTGTTACAGGCACCAATACAGACTTATTTTGGCAGTGTTGTAAACACAGTAAAGCTGAATTAAACAGAAAAGAAAAAAAATTGTGAACTCTTGTTACTTCTGCCATGATTAATAACGCAAAGCCAAAACAGTCAAAAATCTGTTTTTGTTTGAACTATTGTATTATGCTGCTACAGTTTACAGCAAATGGTTGGGAGTTCATTTGCAAGGAGCGTTACATCACTTGACATAATTGAGTTGGTCAAGAATCACTGTACATTATACATGAAAAATGTCACAGCATGAAGAAGTCTATGAGAAAACTGCAGATCATAGGACTAGTATTCTTGATTACAGAAAAGAAAAACAAAGTTGATGCCTGTTGACAAGCATATAGACATCGAGAATAACTATTATAACTCTCTGTTCCTGGGTGGGACCCATACATATCCTGTCTCATGGACCTCCAGAGGAAGTACATTTCCTCAATCCCATCTCCTGTGCATTCTTCCTCTCTAATCAAAAACTGAAGTTCCAACACTTCAAAGATTGTTTTGGCTTTTAAAAATGAGCAGGTCGTCAGAATTGCAAATTAACTACATCATCCTATGTTGGATTTTTTTTTTCTTTAAGACATACGTATGCACACTACATAGAAACCAGAACACAGGAAGTTTACAGTTACTTGGTAGAAAGCATATTACATAAACAAATATGGATCACTTTCTCTGGAAGCAACTTGATAAACTAAGGAGATCTCAGAAACAAAACACAACAATCTTCATCTAGTATATTATAAACTTCACCTGGTACAACTCGGATGAATAAAATGGAACGTTCTGAAATCAAAACCAATTCTAGTTTTGAGTGCCTGCCAAGCACTAACTTAATAAGTAAACCTAATTATAATATCTTGAGAGCAACATAAAATTATCTCCAACTAAAAACAGCACTCTTATCAACAATCTCAATAACACATTCATAATTACAAGAAATGTGTGAATGTGCAGTAGTTCGTTCACAATTGCCAGGTGAGGTGGAGTTAATCATACAAGTCTGTTAGGATTTGCTCCACCTGTCTTCCTTTTTAAAGAACATTTTCATAATCTTAAGGTAATTTCCTCTAATACAGTACCTGTTTAAGTGAAACAAGCACCATAAAATTTTAATCCTGACGAAGGGTCTCGGCCTGAAACGTCGACTGCGCCTCTTCCTATAGATGCTGCTTGGCCTGCTGCGTTCACCAGCAACTTTGATGTGTGTTGTTTCATAAAATTTAAATATTGGATGATAGTACACCATTTGAGAGGTACACTTTGTTTTCCAGTTCACAAGGTTATTAAGCAGGAGTTAGGCCATTCCATCAGCCTGAGTCCATGCATCCTGAAACAGCTTGTAAACTCCCATCACTGAACATTTAAGCTCAGCAAATAATGTAAGTGCCCTTATCTCTAATCTTTTATCGAGAAATATGCTTAGTTATGAAAATAGCCAATAACCTACTGTTAACTAATTGAAAACTGTCCTCAGTTTGAATCTTAAGTGGTATATTTGATTAGCTATACCCATACCTGACACTATAGAAACATAGAAAATAGGTGCAGGAGTAGGCCATTCGGCCCTTCGAGCCTGCAACGCCATTTATTATGATCATGGCTGATCATCCAACTCAGAACCCAGCCTTCCCTCCATACCCCCTGACCCCTGTAGCCACAAGGGCCATATCTAACTCCCTCTTAAACATAGCCAATGAACTGGCCTCAACAGTTTGCTGTGGCAGAGAATTCCACAGATTCACCACTCTCTGTGTGAAGAAGTTTTTCCTAATCTCGGTCCTAAAAGGCTTCCCCTCTATCCTCAAACTGTGACCCCTCGTTCTGGACCTCCCCAACATCGGGAACAATCTTCCTGCATCTAGCCTGTCCAATCCCTTTAGGATCTTATACGTTTCAATCAGATCCCCCCTCAATCTTCTAAATTCCAACGAGTACAAGCCCAGTTCATCCAGTCTTTCTTCATATGAAAGACCTGCCATCCCAGGAATCAATCTGGTGAACCTTCTTTGTACTCCCTCTATGGCAAAGATGTCTTTCCTCAGATTAGGAGACCAAAACTGCACACAATACTCCAGGTGTGGTCTCACCAAGGCCTTGTACAACTGCAGTAGTACCTCCCTGCTCCTGTACTCGAATCCTCTCGCTATAAATGCCAGCATACCATTCGCCTTTTTCACCGCCTGCTGTACCTGCATGCCCACTTTCAATGACTGGTGTATAATGACACCCAGGTCTCGTTGCACCTCCCCTTTTCCTAATCGGCCACCATTCAGATAATAATCTGTTTTCCTATTTTTGCCACCAAGTGGATAACTTCACATTTATCCACATTAAATTGCATCTGCCATGAATTTACGCACTCACCTAACCTATCCAAGTCACCCTGCATCCTCTTAGCATCCTCCTCACTGCTAACACTGCCACCCAGCTTCGTGTCATCCGCAAACTTGGAGATGCTGCATTTAATTCCCTCATCCAAGTCATTAATATATATTGTAAACAACTGGGGTCCCAGCACTGAGCCTTGCGGTACCCCACTAGTCACCGCCTGCCATTCTGAAAAGGTCCCGTTTATTCCCACTCTTTGCTTCCTGTCTGCTAACCAATTCTCCACCCACACCAATACCTTATCCCCAATACCGTGTGCTTTAAGTTTGCACACTAATCTCCTGTGTGGGACCTTGTCAAAAGCCTTTTGAAAATCCAAATATACCACATCCACTGGTTCTCCCCTATCCACTCTACTAGTTACATCCTCAAAAAATTCTATGAGATTCGTCAGACATGAGAAATAGCCTTATGACACTTTTACCGTGTTTGGATGTCACACAATCGAGCCCGAATACTACATCTGTCTTGCTGCCTTCTGCTTTAGTTGGTTATTCTTATGTCCTTTTTGAACTTAACAATTCCTACCAAGGACTATCTACCTACCAATTTTTCAGTGATTTGTATTCAGTATATGACCAACGTGAGTGGGGAGCATCCGTATTAGCTCAAATCCAGAGTAACTTGGAATCTGATTCTGGTTTGGGTTGATAAAAAAAAAATTACTTTATCAAGTCTAAGAACACAGAAGCAAAATTCATTCTATGCTTCCACAAGGTTAGTCCATATAAGCCAGGTGAAAAGAAACCATCTGTTTCTGTTGCAGTGAGGGCTACACTCCTTCCCAGTCTAGAGGCTCTGTGCAAACAAATCCAATAGGGATCTGACCCCCTGATATTTGGTGCTGCTCTGCATTCTTTTGTGCTGTGATAATATTTCCTTTACATGTGTGCCAAAAGTATGCAATATCATTTTATTGCTCCATTACCCACAAGCAATCCAAAGTAAAAACTTGAGACACAATCATGTACTTCACATCCCCAATCCTTTCCCACTTTCTTTTTCCTCCCCCCAAAGTAAAGGGACACAATAACATTTCACTTGAGCAGGGCATTGGAAAGTGTTCAGCACCTCGAATCATATCACTAGGAAGCATTTGGCTTCATAAGAGCAAGAAGGACAAAACTGGAAAGAACAAAAAAAAGTAGCCAATGAACTGTTATTTCAAGGATTAGGATTCTTCAATTCTCCAGTCCAATGCTATTATGGAAATTTCAAAATAACTGGGCTATGAACCATGTACAAATGGTAGTTATTTTTAAGGTGAAGCAGCTAACATAACTTTGCATCCAGATTATTGCCATGGAAATCTTCAAATTCATTTCTAATGTTTTATACCCGTTATCTGGAGGGATATGAATGATGGACAGAAAGAGAACATTTAGTATAAACTGGTGTCAAGATCTACGCAATATCATGGGCCAAATGGGCTGTCCAGTGCCGCACGGATCTCAATGTTTTAACTACACCAAGGGTTGTCAGGGGATTGATGCACCTGGTATATTGGAGATCCTGGCTTACACCAGAATTGTACAGTAATGAATGAACTGAACACCAAATTTCACTACTTTAGAAAGCATTTCGTACTTTTGAAAGTACTGAGGAAGCAAGCAGATCCTGCGGGAATCCTTTCTGAGTATACTGCAGTCAAAACAACACATCCAATTACCTTTCACTAGTTGGAATTTTCCCGTTTCTTGGTTTATTCACTTGGGCATAGACTGCTTCCATTGGTTGTGTTTCCTCCCTTGCACTCTGTGGTCGAGTGTTTAAAACTAGATGGCGTCCGATGTCCGCAGAAGATTCATACCAACTCATGCCAGCATATGTTGGGTCATCCTCAGATCCATAGGTTCTGCTCAAATCTTGTGGATCAGCATAGTCTCGTTCTCGGGCCTGCCGCTCCCGAATTTCCCGGTGTTTTTCCTGGATTCTGTAAAATTCATGAATATCAAATCATCTTGTGACAAGTAGGTAGTCTTCACAAACACGTCAAATTGAAGTACTCTGCTCGTAGTGTAGAGTACTGCTGATTTTTATAAAATCCAGTTTATTAAAAATAATATTAAGATCAAATATGTGCAGAAATTTGTACTCTATCTTGGAGAGCACAAGTTCAAACATCAGTCTCATTCATTCAAACTTGGCCATCACCTGTGATCGGATGTTTCTGCTCCAAAAAGAAGTACTTCCTAATGGAAAACAGCTTAATCTCCTGAAAGGGCATTAAAAAAATATTCCACACAAGACAGTTTCTTCCACCCTGTTATTTTGGAGTACTCCAGATGACAGTAACCGAGAAACTGAGATAGGCTAATCTGACACTGGTGCTGGGAAGGTAGAGAAGTGTGGGGAAATATGGCTGGGGTGAAGATGTTACAGAAAATAAGAATTGAAGTCATACCAATTTCTTACATAGAAAATGCTAGAATCAACACTTTGCAATGGGTAATCTTCCATCCAGCCCAAGCTTCATGCATATAATAATGATATTGGCACAAAATTATTTTCTGATCTGTATCAACAAGCAAATCCTACATTACAGGTAGGGATTTGCATTCCTAGAAAACAGTCTATATCACTATTTCCCACAATTCAAAGCTACTTCATTTGCACACGTATCACTACGTTCATAGAACCATAGAACATTACAGCACAGAAACAGGTCTTTTGGTCCTTCCTGGCTGTGCCAAACCATTTTTCTGCCTAATCCCACTGACCTGCTCCTGGACCATATCCTTCCATACACCTCTCATCCATGTACCTGTCCAGTTTTTCTTAAATGTTAAAAATGAGCCCACATTTACCACTTCATCTGGCAGCTCATTCCACAGTCCCACCACTCTCTGTGTGAAGAATCCCCCCCTAATGTTCTCTTTAAACTTTTCCCCCTTCACTCTTAACCCATGTCCTCTGGTTTTTTTTCTCCCCTAGCTTCAGTGGAAAAAGCCTGCTTGCATTCACTCTCTCTATACCCATCATAATTTTACATACCTCTATCAAATCTCCCCTCATTCTTCTCCGCTCCAGGGAATAAAGTCCTAACCAATTCTACCTTTCTCTGTAACTCAGTTTCTCAAGTCCCGGCAACATCCTTGTAAATCTTTTCTGCACTCTTTCAACCTTATTAATATCCTTCCTGTAATTAGGTGACCAAAACTGCACACAATACTCTAAATTCGGCCTCACCAATGTCTTATACAACCTCACCATAACATTCCAACTCTTATACTCAATACTTTGATTTATAAAGGCCAATGTACCAAAAGCTCTCTTTACGACCTCATCTACCTGTGACGTCATTTTTAGGGAATTTTCTATCTGTATTCCCAGATCCCTCTGTTCTACTGCACTCCTCAGTGCCCTACCATTTACCTTGTATGTTCTAGCTGGGTTTGTCCTTCCAAAGTGAAATACCTCACACTTGTCTGTACTAATCTCTATCTGCCATTTTTCAGCCCATTTTTCCAGCTGGTCCAAATCCCTCTGCAAGCATTGAAAACCTTCCTCACTGTCCACTACACCTCCAATCTTTGTATCATCAGCAAATTTGCTGATCCAACTTATGGGAAAATGAAGTTTTGTGTTAATTTAATTTCTTTGTACATAAACTCCACAACAGTAAATTTTATTTCATATCTCAGTAGTGTTAGTGGGTGGTGATTTGTGAACCCTCTGAGGGTGAATTTCTATAACCAAAACAGCAATAACACTGGGGTCAGCTGTACTCTGAGTTAAGGACAAGGTTTTTAAGCAGTAACCAAAACTTTCTGATTGCCCTCAATAATTTTCAGGTTCTTACAATCACCAACAGTTGCCTGTTTGGATGAATTGGTCAATATATTAGCCCTTTTTGGGAGATACGTTTCATAATTTTATACAGTTCTGAACTACATGAACAAGATGGTATTTAAAGTACCATCTTTACCATCGAGGTCAAGCCTGAAAGGTCATATGAATGTAATCTTCCATTATTCTGTAGAGAATAATTTAATAATGTCTTATGCACATGGCCAGAAAAGACACCTTGAACATGCTTTCCTAATCCATTTATAGATTTTTTCCGTGCATTTATTAACATAGTTCTCTCAGGACAGCTGCGAATAATCTAAAATGAAATAAAAATTATATTTAAATCCATTTTCACATTAATCCATTGTTTAACCATTAAACTATTTGAAGTGCAAAACGAATAATTCTTACCGAGAAAGGTGATTTAATTATTTTAATAAAATAATGTTGAAGTCAGACACATAATAAACATTGGTTTATTGGGTGTTATTATGATCCAGGGGTTCTTTATATGTAAATAATGAGGAACTCTATGAAAACTTGGTGGTAATGGCATTTTAGTAGGTGTTACAAGAACAAAGAATGAACAAAGAAAAAAAAGAACAAAAGGTTTCATGTCATCTTATACTAAAACCTAGCTCTGACTAGAGAAATAATGACATTCCAGTGATAAAGAACAATCTTACACTCTAATCAAATAGTTATTTTTTCAAACATCATATGGGTCAGTCATATTATGCTCTACACATAAAGATGCTAAGAGACTTTCCTCGCACTAGCAATGCTGTTTTGCATCCATATATAACAATTACTTTCAAAACATTCACATTGAACATAAGGGGAAACTTCTTCACTCAGAGGGTCACGAGAGTGTGGAATGAGGTGCCAGCACAAGTGATTCATGTGAGTTCAATTTCAATGCTTATCGAAGTTTGGATAGTTACATGGATAGTAGGGATACGGAGGGTTGTGGTTCTGGTGCAGGTCGATGGGAGTGGGCAGTTTAAATGGTTTTGGCATGGATCGAAGGGCCTGTTTTTGTGCTATACATTTCTATGACCTATTCTTGAGGTCCAACATTATAGCTTAGCTAGATCCGTCCTCATTAGATTTTTAAGGGTTTAACAGCAGGGGTGGTGTGAACCATTTGAAAATAGTGAAGTTGCATTCCATCCACTTACACAGAGTGTGTGGCTTGGCATCGCATGAGGATTGGATCCTATGTTCTGCTGCATTCTCAGTACCTTTTTTGTTGCCCAATTGCAACTTTATCGCAGCAAGTAGCAACCATCATAGACAAGTCTAAGCCTCCCTACCCAACACATGCAACGAGATACTTTGTATTGTGAAAATATAATCTTATTTCCAATTTATTTTGACTAAAGAGAGCATCATTTAACAGGAACATGACAAGAACTTATGCGAATTTAGAATCTTTAAGGCCATTGAAGGTTTTTTGTCCACTGAACTGTCCATTTATTATGTTTAATAATTAATTGTCAGTTTGCTTTTAAAATTGAAGTACTCCTTTTGAAGAATAATATTAACGGATAAACTTTGCAACTAAATTGAAAGAATTTGAACCTGGACAGAGGATATTAGATTCTGTAAACTGTTGTGCTGGGTGGATATATTTCAAATAATATTTAACACTGGGGACAAAAACACAGACTTTAGAATAATAATATTAGATTCTCCAGGGGAGCTTTTCAAGGATACTGATGGGGTTTCCTGCAGTTTGACCCTGAATAGACCAGCTGATCTTTAGTAGTTCCAGATGGTCATCAGTGCAAGACTATACTCGATTTTACTTTTGGTATGACCTGTGGGGTCACAGCGTACATGCATGGTGCACTTTGCAAATGACTACACTAAAGATACGGGGTATCCAAAATTATACTTAAACATTAGAAATAGTTCACAATCAATCTGAAATCATGAGAGAAACAGAAAAAACACTATCATACTAAGACTTTGTGAGAAAAAGGCAGAAGGAGAAATACAGAGCTATGCTGACTTATCAAAAGATCAGAGATGAAAAGATGGGTCAATGTCCTTCGCCAGAACTTATTCTGATGAGAAGTCTCTGCACAATATGTTAACCTTTGTTCTGGTTGGATGTTTTGTTTTAAATTTGATTCGCAAAATATAATGAGATTCTGAATCCTCCTTGTCAATGAATTTTTATTAAAAGACCCCTCAAGCTGGCATCAATTTAAGATGTTAATTTCTGACATACACTGTAATGTAGGCCACAGCTCACCTAATTTAAAAGCAGGGTGAATATCTGCACTGAATTGCTGCTGCAGAGTTGCTGTTCATTTACTGTCTACTTTTACATTAATTGGTACACCAGACCAATGTTGCTGAAGTAACAAAGAAACGCCTTCCGTTGCTGACATATGGGCTATTACACCCTGAAGAAAAGTAACCAACAAAAGGCACCTTGTTCAGTCTCTAGGCTTGTCCCTCATGATTGACCAATCTTTACATATTTTACATACAAATCGGTGGTGAATCTCATCACCCCTCAGCCTCTACTGATCAGCAAGGTTATAGAAGGGTCAATGGATTACAGATGACCACTTGCCAACATTTTTTTAAAAATCTGTTATCTGTTCAATTAAAACAACTGAAATTTCAGAGATAACAAGTCACACCTCACCCTACTTCTTCTAAAATCACCATTTCTACATTATGGAAACATTGCACACTAATAATTTAAAACTGTTGTTCTCTAAGAAATGCCTATTAGCAGAATGTAATTATGTATGAATTGTTCAACTGTCCAAGTCTATAAATTAAGATGTGAGCCCAAAATTGGACTCAGACTTCTTCACATCTGTCCCATTGTCCTTGTCCTTATAATTAAAAACAACTTCTTTCATGTAATGAGTGAATTTTTTTTGGCCAGGGTTTTAATTTCCATCTTTCTGCCTGCTTTTGCTGTCTCCTTTCTTGTATCCAATGCAGGGCCACCAGCAAAGACATTCAGATCTGTTGATACTATTGGAGTGTACTGACAACCACTGCTCAGACAAGTTAACTTTACTCTTCATCTTAACCAGATTAGGAGAGACTGCAGACTGCCAAAATCAACAAAAATGTTATCTCCCATTCCCTCCATTGAAGTTAATTAGCTGCTCCAGACTAATATTTAAATGTTTGATCAATCTCACATGACACAGAGGAGGAGGACAAGCCCAACAGTGAATTCCGATTTTTAAATCTTTATAAAAACGGAACGTGAAGAATTGGGTTAGTGTGGCATTATTAATTGAGAAGCCCCGTCAGATTCATTGAATTTGTGTATCTCCAAGAAAGGGAAGGGAAGATAACAACTTAATCATGACTTTTGCCCCTCAAAATAATATTTGTCCCCAGGGAAGTACATAACCTATGAAAGCTGTGGCCATGAGTAGAAGTATGATTACTACTACAATATTTTTGGTGTCTTTACTGAGATAGGAGCTGTAGTAGAGTCCTTGGCCAATGTGAAGGTAGATGCAAATGAATCTGTTGCATCAAGAGCTGAGTTCCAATAATACTTGATCTGTTGCTCAGCAATAATCCTGTCCTGGTACAGAGAAAAAGAAGGTGTGTATATAAATAAATAACAGATGGGGTACTCACATTCTTTTTCTCTCTCTCCTTTTTCTCCCTCTTTCCCTCTCACTATACCCATTGCCCATCCTCTGGTTTTCTCCCCCCTCCCCCTTTTCTTTCTCCCTGGGACTCCTGTCCCATGATCCTCTCATATCCCCTTTGCCAATCACCTGTCCAGCTCTTGGCTCCATCCCTCCCCCTCCTGTCTTCTCCTATCATTTTGGATCTCCCCCTCCCCCTCCCCCTCCCACTTTCAAATCTCTTACTAGCTCTTCTTTCAGATAGTCCTGACGAAGGGTCTCGGCCCGAAACGTCTACTGTACCTCTTCCAATAGATGCTGCCTGGCCTGCTGAGTTCACCAGCAACTTTTATTATGTGTGTTGCTTGAAATTCCAGCATCTGCAGATTTCCTCGTGTGAAGCTGTGAAGCTGTTAAGCTGTTGTCTGAATATTTATTATTAATGTCCAATAAGGTTATGCACTTCTAAAGTGCTTCCTCCATAAAATTATTGACCAATTATATTGGTTTGACATGGAAAAATATACACTGGATAATCTAATATCTTAAGTAACAGATTTCACCTAATAATTTTTCCTTGAAAACACCTTTTGTTTCCCTCTGGTAAGAATCAATTCATGTCAACTCCTCAAATTCCTCATTTTAATCAACTTTGGAATTGGTATTATTCTGTCCTTATTTTGTAGTTAATGCAACTATTAGACCAACAGTATTAGTTATGACAGTGCAAACTGAACGGTAACTTCCAGATGTATAAATGCACACTTGTTTAGATATAAGGAAGCTCCTGCCAAAGTTTCATTGCTCCAGTTTTGATTCATTGTCCCACTGAAAAATATGGAAGAGTGTGAATTGTACACAGCAAAAAAAAAGCCAAAAAAAAAGATGGAGTTAGTCCATTCCAGGGGAGATAAATACTCTTAATTACAGGGTCTCTGGCTCTAAAAATTAACTGTAACATCTTAATCCTTCCAGATTTTACCTGTAGTTATATACTTTTCTTAAAACAAAATCTTCTTCCATTTTGCACTGAATTAACATCAAACTTGCCTTTCTGATTGAGACCATCCACGTGTCTGTAAGTCCTTCAATCTTTATTTTAAATACAGTCCTGCCCCCTCACGTCACTGGTACCCCATGAGGGGGCTTGCAGTGAAATGGCTTTATAACTTGTAAATATTCTCATCCACAATCTCCAGAAAGTCTTTGAACAAGTATGATGATTACGAATGGTACTATTATTTCATCGCTGGCTACCAATGCAGGGCAATTACGTTAAGCTCCTTGCACATAAATTTTTTTCTTCTAACCAACATTATTCAAGCATTTTCTAGAATATTGTTGATAATAAAGGCAGAATCATCTCATTCTCTGATTATCATCTTCAACTCAGTCTCTACCTTGACTGAGAACAAGGATATCAATTCTTTGCAAAAATTATACAGATTCATCACTTAATCAATGAAATTTTCTTTTGATATCCACAACAACTGTTTTATTCTGCATTTATTTTTCAAAGCTTAATTCCAGTGCTTTCATTCATCTTCAAACATTTTCTTTTACAATGCTCACTTTAACAAGTAGGGTTCTTCTTCTGCTTTATTTGCATAAGACAAGATTTATACTTAATCTACTTCACTAAATGGTTCGAAAATGCCATCATTTTGACAGTAGCCAGTTTAATTCCTCTAAAGCAGTGCTTATCAATTTTGTCTTTTGGACACAAGAATCAATCACCACTTCCCTGCTACATCCTGTCCATAGCAATTCCACATCTGGACTCTCAACTAATTCATATTTTACCTGTGTTCTCATCTCTATGAAAAAAATCATCTTCTCAATGAGAATAGTCACCATTTGAACAATCTTTCCACTTTTCTGCCTATTTATTCACTGCAACTTAATCTGTCAATAATCATTAATAAAAACACTAAATGTTGTAAAGGCAGCAATCTGAAAGATAAAATTAGTCAAGAAAATAGGGCACAATCTCGGCAGAAGGAAAACAGGTTTGAGGTATGTATATTTCAATTGATAATTTTTTTGATACAATCAAGGGATAAAATGTATGTGGACGAAGGTGGCACTGAGGTAAGATGTGCATATTGTCACTATGGTGGAGCAGGCACGAAGGACTAAATGGCCAATCTCTGCTTCTATATCTATGTTCTTTATATTCTTTTAATTGAGCTGAACATAAACATTATGTCTGCAGTTAGTGCCTGCACAACTGAGTATTTTCAACACAATCTGCATTTGATAAAAATTTGCTGTTTTTTGACAGCTCAACATTGCATTTAGAAAATGCAGTCGCTTCAAGGCAAATTGGCAACATCCTTGAAACATAACTTGCAAAAAAATTCAGCAAAAGAGCTCGTGACACATTCTGAAAATGTCTTTTCAGACAAATTCATCTCTTCCAAGGTTTATCTGCTCATAGGACATTGTTTCATATCAACTGTTTTCTTGAGGCACAAGATAAAAAGTGATGGCTGTTATTTGCAGCAGTTTAATGACTATTTTGCACTTGAATCAAATATTACAAGTACTTCCTCCATACTGAAAGTATGGAGAAACTACTCTGCATATACCAATGAAACATTAAATATTGAAAACAGTGAATTACAACTGAGGACAACTTTGAAAGCATGTATGATAAACCTTGTCATTTGGGTGTGGTGAAATGCAGCTGATTAACTTTGAAGGGAAGTCATCCCACTGACATGAACAATGTGTCTAATTTATTAAGCAATCCAAGCTGAAAATTGACCAAAGGAGTACAACCATCAACCTCAAGATTAGGCTTTTATTTACATATTTTATAGCAATGTATTGACATACGAATCCATTATGAAATTTAGAGGTCACCTCAACACCATCTACCAGACACTAACTCAGTATCTGAAACATTAACTCAGTATCTTTCTTCTCATATACTGCCCGATCCACTGAGAATTTTCTGTTTTTATTTTACATACCCAACACCAGCAGAATGTTTATTTGCACCTTATCCATTTCCTGGGCAAAGTCTTAAACAAGGATGAAATGATATAATTTAGTTAAAGTCAAAATAAAGGAAAAAGCAATGCCACGGACAGGAAGCATGTACCCAAGGAGCTGAACACCGAGCTTCCAGGAAAAGCTTGGACAGCTCTTGACTGACCCAGTTGAATACCACAAAGAATCCAGAATCTATAAATACGGCAGATTTCAACATTTGACAGTATTGCTCCAACATTTAAAAAATAACCCACTATGTGAGCCTGCCTACAAAGACAGTTCAGACCCAGTAAGGATTGAACACTTCCTCTGCTTAAACATACTAGATAGCCAGATGGATTCTTTCTTAAGACAAACTGGTGGTTTTGTGGTGATTACTTTTAAATGAATGCATTTATTTTGGGAAAAAAAATCCAAATTATTAATAACTGCCATTACAAGATTTGAACTCAGGCTTTTGATCTAGGGTTCCGGATGAATACTGCATCTCCACCATTTCGTATGTTGCTGTCAATTTTCCCTTTAAGGCATTGTTTTATCATCATTTAAGGTGAAATGATCATTGACTTTAACAATTATCAAGGCTGATAGCTTCCTTGACCATGAAACAAAATTTTACAAAAATCCATTTTCATCCCTGGGATCTATGTACCTTCTCTCAACACAATGTTATTGCTGCAAAGATTCAATATAACACATCAATTGCCAAAAGCATCTAAGCAACAAAGATTATGAAATGTCAACTCTTCTTCATCTCTCACTGAAACGGCATACAATCTCAGCTCACTTAATTGCAATAGCAGTCAATCAAGCTTTTTGACTGGTTTAACTGAAAAAACAAGTAATAGCTTCAAGTGAGAAAAAAGGGTACAAGTGAAAGACAGTTATTGGGCTAAGAAATAAATAGTCGGGCTGGTTAGTAATAGAGATAAAACATTTCACTTCCGATATTCAGGGGTTACCATTGACCAGATACTAATCTGGAGTAGCCATAAGCAGTATGTGGCTACAATAGCAGGTCAGGGGCTAGCAATCCTTCACCAAGTAACTCATCTCCAAAGTCCCCAAAACCTGTCCACTGTCTACAAGGCTCAACTCAAGGGTGTGTTGGAATACTCCCCACTTGCATGATTGAGTGCAGCTTGGTCAGCACTTAAGAAACTTGATACTAGACAGGACATGGCAGCCCACTTCCATAGCCACTCACTCACATCAACTGTAGCAGTAGCAGCAGTCTGAACTATCAACAGGACGCATTGTAACTACTCACCACGATCCCTTAGACCACAGCTGCCAATTCCAGTCCTCTGCCAACTAAAGAGAAAAGGACAGCAAAAGCATGGGGACATGGTCACCAAGAAGTTGCTCTCCAAGCCACAGACCATTCTGACTTGGAAGTACATAATAGTCCCCAGGTCAAAATCTTGGACTCTCTTCCTAACAACTTTGTGTGTAGCAAAGGATGGTGGTAGATCAGGGAACAGCTCACCACCAGCTTCTCAATGGGACTTAGAGGTGGGCAGTTAAATGTTGGCTGTGCCTGTGTAGGCAACTTCCCTGAAATAAATAAAACCATTTCCAAAACTGTGAACAGTTAAATTTTCAATGATCCATTGGTGCTCTTTTTCTTTTGTGGCCCATCTTTTATTGATCCAAGTTAATCCAAACATTAAGTCTAAAAAGATGTTTCCATCTCCACTGTGGCCTGAAGTATTTCTGAAAACCAATGAACACTACATAAATGCACATTTGGTATGTCTTCATACCTAGGAGGGCCCAGAAGAAATGGCTGGAGGGAATCAGTGAAAAGTGTGGTAGGGAAAATATACTGATGAGTCAAAATGTAACTCATCGTGAATGCAAAGTCACCAGAGCAGTTCTAAGATTTGATGAAAATATTCTAAAAAAATCTGTTGATCCCCTGTAGTTCCAACTTCTATCATGTACCTCCATGTACAATATATATTCAAACAATACGACATGAAATCTCAGCATTACACACAGAAAACAGATTTCAAATTTCCCTCATATTTTACTTTAGCCAAATCATACATTGAAATAATTCAGTAAAATAAATATGTTTTACCTATGTGAGGGCAATCCAATGAGTGTCCATTATGTTGGTTAGTGGGATTAAGTAGATAACAATTTGTGTTGCCTTGGTCAGGCCCAGTAGAGTAACAAATTTTAACCATTCTATTGTACCTCATCTCAATATCACTTAATTGGTTGTAAACCAACTAAGAATCATACAAGACTACAGCACGGAGGCAGGCCCATTGGTCCACTAATCTGTGCCGAACCATTAATCTGCGTTGTCCCACTGTTAAACATCCCCTTAATATTCCAGGTTATAGGAAATAAAAGTCCTAACCTATTCAGCCTTGCCCTATAACTCTGGTCCCAAAGTCCTAACTTCCTTGTAAATTTTTCTGCACTCATTAAATCTTATTTACATCTTTCCTGCAGGGAGGTGGTTGATACTGCACACAATGCTTCAAATTAGGAGGAGACATTGGCGTCTAACTGCGACTCCTTTGCTTGCACCTCAGAAACAGCTCTATTTCCATCTTTACTATCTCTATTTTTCCCTTTCAGGGTTCTTTTGAATTCCCTGACCTGGAGTTATACGCTGACTTCGGTTCTTTGCGGGAATGGGACCCACTCTCGGGTTTCACGACTGGCTGTTATTCGATATGCCAAGGATGCAGCCTAAGAGATTAGTTCACCTTCGGAGTTTCGGGATCCCATGGCTCTGGAGAAGGGCAGGCCGAAAGGTCAGTGTCCTGGCAGGAAATCAGTGTGTTGTGGGAGACGGAAGATCTCTGGCTGTGTGTCCAGAGACCCAAGATCTTTGGGCACAAAGCTCGGAGAAACCGAGGCAACGGACTTTTAACATCATAACCAGTGAGTTGTTTGTTATGTTTCCCCTCTCGCTGTGAAACAGAGAACCTCCTTCTCCCTTATTAGGGAGAGAGAGAGCCTGTGGTATGTCAAATACCAGGTGAATGAGTAGTCTTTGGGGTACTGCAAGCCTGTGTTTTTGTTGGTGCTTTGCTGCACGCTTGAGTGCTCAGTGGTGGGTACCAATGCTTTTTTGTTGCTGGTGGGGGAGGGGAGATTGTTGCTTTGCTGCCGCTTACACATGGGAGGGGGGAGCTAGGGGGGCTGTGGAGTTCTAACATTTAACTGTCATTCATTCTTTGGGGGCACTCCTCTGTTTTCGTAGATGGTTGCGAAGAAAAAGCATTTCAGGATGTGTATTGTATATATTTCTCTGACATTAAATCTATCTTTGAAAGTTAGGCCTCACCAACACCTTACACAATTTCAACATAACATTTCAACTCCTGTACTGAATACATTGATGTTATGAAGGTCAATGTGCCAAAAGCTTTCTTTACAAGCTTATCTATCTGTGACACTACTTCCAAAGAATTATGGATCTGTATTCCCAGATCCCTCTGTTCTACCACACTCCTCAGTGCTCTACCTCTCAACGTGTAAGATGTTGGTGCTCCCCAAGTACAATACCACACATTTGTCTGCATTAAAATCCATCTGTCATTTTTTAGCCCATTTTTTCCAGCTGGTCCAGCTCCTGCTGCAAGCTCTAATAGTCTTACTCACAGTCCACCACACCCACAATCTTGCTGTCATCCACAAGTTTGCTGGTCCAGTTTACTACTTTATCATCCAGATCATTGATAAAGACAACAAACAACGATGAACACAGCTCCAATCCCTGTGGCACACCACCAGTCACAGGCTTCCAGTTAGAAAGGCAACCATCTACAACCATTCATGGCTTCCTCCATGAATGCCAAGCGAGTTAACCTTCCTGACCAATCTGCCATGTGGAACCTTGTCAAAGGTCTTGCTAAAATCCATGTAAACAACATCTGCTTTCTTGGTGACTTTTTTGAAAAGCTCTAAGATTGGATATATACAACTTAGCATGCATAAAGCCATGCTGGCTCTCCCTAATCAGTCCCTGTCTAATCATACTTTATTGATCCCGGGGGAAATTGGGTCTAAATACTCAGTCCCTTAGAAAACCTTCCAATAACTTTCCCACAACTGATGTCAGACTCACTGGCCTATAATTTCCTGGCTTATTCTTAGAGTCTTTTGTAAACAATGGAACAACATTAACTATTTGCTAATCCTCTGGCACTTCACCATGGCTGCAGATGTTTTAAATATCTCTGCAAGGGGCCCCTGAAATTTTTGCACTAGCCTCCAACAAGGTCCAAGGGTACACCTTGTCATGACCTGTGGATTTATCCACCCTAATCTGCCTCAAGACAGCAAACATTTCCTCCTCCATAATCGGTATGGGACCCACAAAATCACTCCTGCATTGCCTCAGACCTATAGACACAGTATCCATCTCCCAAGTGAACGCAGATACAAAAGATCCATTCAAGATCTTCCCCATATCTTATGGATCCACACATAGATTGCCACTATGTTCATCCAGAGGATCAATTTTGTCCCTTGCCATACTTTTGCTCTTAATATATCCATAAAAGCCCTTAGGATTCTCATTCACCTTGACTGCTAGAGCAACCTCATGCCTTCTTTTAGCCCTCCTGATTCCTTTCTTGCATTTCTTATACTCAAGTACCTCATTCGTTCTTACCTCCCTATACCTGCTATGAACCCCCTTTTTTTCTTAACCAGGGCCTCAATATCTCTCAAAAAACAAGGTTCCTTAAACCTGTTATCCTTGCCTTTTATTCCGACAGGCGCATACAAGCTTTGCACTCTCAACATTTTCATTTTTGAGGGCCTCCCACTTACCAAGTACACTTTTACCAGAAAATAGCCTGTCCCAGTCCACATTTGCCAAATTATTCCGATACCATCACATTTAGAATCTCAACCCGAGGACCAAACCTATAATTACGTTGAAACTAATGGCACTATGATCATGAGATGTAAAGTGCTCCTCTACGCTACTTCTGTCACCTGCCCTGTCTCATTCTGTGATAGGAGATCAAGTATTGCACTCTCCCTCATTGGTACTTCTAAATACTGATGAAGGAAACTTTCCTGAACACGTTTGACAAACTCTATCCCATCTAGTCCTTTTACAGTATGGGAGTCCTTGTCAATATGTGGAAAGTTAAAATCTCCTACTATAATAACCTTCTGTTTCTTGCCACAGTCTCATCTTTCAAAAAATTTGTTCCCGTAAATCCTGCAGACTATTGGGTGGTACATAATATAGCCCAATTAACCTGGTCATATCTTTCTTATTCCTCATTTCCACCCATAATGCCTCACTGGATGAGCTCTCCAGTCTGTTCTGATGGAGCACTGCCGTGACATTTTCCTTGACTAGTAATGCCACCCCTCCTACTTTAATCCCTCCAGCTCCATCATGTCGAAAGCAACAGTACCCGAGGTCCTGCCCATCCTGTAACCAAATCTCACTAATGGCTACAACATCATAATTCCATATGTTGCTTTCTGCTCCGAGCTCATCTGCCTTTCCTCTTGCACTGAAATATGTGCAACTCAGAACTTCAGTCCTACCATGCTCAACTTTTTTGTTTTCTGACTTTGGCATCTATCTCCACAACTACTCCACTATCTGTTCTGACAGTCTGGTTCCTGTCCCCTGCAACTCTAGTTTAACTCCTCATGCAATATCAGCAAACCTTTCTGCTAGAATATTAACTCCACCCTAGGTGCAAAATGTCTCTTCAGTACAAGTCCCACCTTCCCTGGAAGAGAGCCCACTGATCCAAAAACCTTATACCCTTAACCCCATGTTAAACTGTATGATCTTCCTATTTCTAGCCTCACTAGCACATGGTGCAGGTAACAATCCTGAGATTACAACCCTGAAGGCACTGTGCTTTAACTTAGCACCCAAATCCCTGAATTCACTTTACAGAAAATGATAAACATGAGAAAGTCTGCAGATGCTGGAAATCCAAAGCAACACACACAAAATGCTGGAGGAACTCAGCAGGTCAGGCAGCATCTATGTAAATGAATAAACTGTCAACGTTTTGGGCAGCGACCCCCCCCCCCCCCACCACCAATGCTATCTGACCTGCTGAGTTCCTCCAGCATTTTGTGTATGCTTGCAGAACCTTTGGTGCCTATGTGGATCACAACCTGTGGCTGCTCACCCTTTCACTTAAGAATGCTGAGGACTCGAACTGAGATGTCCCAGACCCTGGCATGAGGGAAGGCAATGCACCATCTAGGAATTGTCTACAGAACCTCCTTTCTGTTCCTCTAACTACCAAGTCCCCTATCATCACAGCTCGCCTCTTCTCCCCCCTCCCTTTCTAAGCCTGTGAGGTTCCTCTGCTAGGCCATCCCCCAACAGTATCCAAAGTGGTATATCTGTTGTTGAGGGGGATGGCTACAGTCAGTTTCCTGTGTTCTGCACCTTGTCTCTCCATATCTCCTGTCTACCACCTTCTCAGCCCCCCAAATGAGTTGGAGTTCATCCACAACAGCATCTACAGAAAAGAGTACAGTTGACATTTTGGACAGAGACCCTCTTCAGCACTGGAGAAAAAGATGAGGAGTCGGAGTAAGCTCTGATTCCGCATCTTTTCGTTCAGTCCTGATGGGGGGTCTCGGCCCAAAACGTTGACTGTACTCTTTTCCAAAGATGCTGCCTGGCCTGCTGAGATCTTCCAGCATCTTGTGTGCGCTGCCTGGATTTCCAGCATCTGCAGATGTCCTCTTGTTTGTGATTGGAGCTCATCCACTTCCAGCTCCAGCTCCAACTCTTGAATGCGAAGTGTTAGAAGCTGCAGCTGGATGCACCTCTTGTAGGTGTAGTCGTCAAAGACACCGGACGTCTCCCTGCCTTCTCACATCCAGCAAGAGGGGCATTCAACTATCCTGCGTGGCACCCTTACTGCTCAAACTGTGCAATTATAAAGAAGGAAACAATAAGTAAATTAAAAAACACCAAATATTCCTACAGCTTTTTGCTTTCTCTCACTTAAGCCTCTCCTCGCTGAGGCCTCAAAGCTCAAAATCTCCACACTAAAACTGTCCATTACAACAAAGGCTGCTCCGCTTGCCCCTGCCTTACTCTAATTGCACTTGCAAATAAATCCTGATCTCTGATTGGTCGCTGTTCAAATGCCGAAACTCCAGTGAAGTGCTGCTCTTTAATGCACACTCACCGACCTGAGTGATCTACTTCTTCTTTCACTCCGAACCTCTGATTGGCCACTGTCTACTTGCCAAAAATAACAAAGGTTCAGACAGCAAAAGACTAAAAATTGTTTATACATTCCAAACAAGTAATGTGGTTTCTTTCTCTTATCAGATGCTGCTTAATGTGCCAACTCTTTCCAGCAGTTTCCAATTTTATTTTGGTGAAACAAGCATTGCAACATGTTGTGCATTGTCACAGACTCACAAAGCATGAAAAAGGCCCTTTGGCCCAACTGGTCCAGACCGACCAAATACCCATCTAACCTCATCCCTTTTGTCTGCATTCGATCCATATCCATCTAAACCTCTCATATCTATGTACTGTATATGCCCAAGTGCCTTTTACATGTTTCTGATGTACCCACCTTAATCACGTCTTCTGGGAGCTCAGGAGGTTCTATTAAATCTTCCCCTCTCACCTTAAACCTTTGGCCTCTAGTTCTCGATTCCCAAAGCCTGGAAAAAAAACTGTGCACCTTGACCATATCTATACCCCTCATCATTCTTAAATCTCTATAAGGTCACCTGTCATTCTACACTTCCGTGAAAAAGGTCCCAGACTGCTTAGCCTATCTCCATAACACAGCTACATCCCCACATGTCATCTCTGCATTCTTTCCAGCTTAACGCGCTCCTTCCTGCAACAGTGTGACCAAAACTGAACACCATACGGTATCCCAAAATGAGACCTCGCTACAATTGTAACTTAACATTCCGATTTCTGTACTCAGTACCCTGACTGATGAGGGCCGGCATGCCAGAAGTGTCCTTCACCACAGTGTCTCTCTGCAACATGTACTTGCACCATTTGGTTATTTATTCTACAACACTTCTTAAAGGGCCTATCATTCGCTGTGAATATCCCAGCTTATTTGTCATCACACAATGGAACACTTACCACTCATCCCACGCCAGCACCACCAGACTCAAAAGCAGTTACTTCCCCCAAGCTGTCAGGCTGATCAACTCTTCCACACATTAACCCACTCACCAATCCCGATTACAAGTACATACGCATCACCGAGCTTCACTTTATGCACATACAATTAGTCTATGCATATTACAGCTGAGTGCACACTGTTTTTTTATAGCATTGCTTTCATATTTATGCAGCGCCTATAAAAAAGATTCACCCCCTCTTGGAAGTATTCATGTTTTATCATTTTACAACATTGAATCACGTTGAACTTAACCTGCCTTTTTGACACTGATCAACAGAAAAGACTCTTTCGTGTCAAAGTGAAAGCAAATTTCTAGAAATTAGTCTAAATTTATTACAATCATTAAACACAAAATAATTGATTCCAAAGTTACTCACCCCCTTCAAGTCAGTATTTAGTAGATGCACTTTTGGCAGCAATTACAACCTTGAGTCTGTGTAGATAGGTCTCTATCAGCTTTACACATTTGGACACTGAAATTTTTCCCCATTCTTCCTTACAAAACTGCTCAAGCTCTCTCAGATTGCATTGGGTTTGTGAGTGAACAGCTCTTTTCAAGTCCAGCCACAAAGTTTCAGTTGGATTGAGGTCCAATCTCTGACGTGGCCACTCCAGGACATTAATACTGTTGCTTTTAAGCCATTCCTGTGTAGCTTTGGCTTTAGACTTGGGGTCATTGTCTTGCTGGGAAAAAAAATCTCCTTCCAAGTTGCAGTTCTCTTGCAGACTGCATCAGGTTTTCCTCGAGGATTTCCCTGTATTTTGGTACATTCATGTTACCCTCCACCGTCACAAGCCTTCCAGGGCCTGCTTCAGTGAAGCATCCTCATGGCATGATGCAGCCCACAACATGCTTCACAGTAGGGATGGTGTGTTTTTAATGATGGGCGGTGTTTGGATTACACCAAACATAGCGTTTAGTCTGTTGACCAAAGAGTTCAATTTTGTTTTCATCAGGCCATAGAACCTTCTTCCAGCTGACTTCAGTCTCCCACGTCTTCTGGCAAACTCTAACTAAGATTTCAAGTGAGTTTTATTCAACAATCCCTCTCTCTTTGTCATTCTCCCACATAGCTGTGACTGGAAAAGCACACGGGCAGTCTCTCCCATCTCAGCCACTGAAGCTTGTAACTCCTCCAGAGTTGTCATTGGTCTCTTGGTGGCCTCCCTCACTCGTCCCATTCTTCCACGGTCACTCAGTTTTTGAGGACAGCCTGCTCTAAGCAGACTTACAGCTATGCCTTATTCTTTCCATTTCTTGATGATTGACTTAACTGCATTCCAAGGGATATTCAGTGACTTGGAAATATTCTTGCATTCATCTCCTGACCTGTGCTTTTCAGCATTATCGCAGAGCTGCTTGGCATATTCTTTTGGCTTCATGGTGTAGTTTTTACCAGGTTAATGACTCACCAGCAGTCAGACCTTCCAGATACAGGAGTATTTTTATGACAATCAATTGAAACACCTTGACTGCACACAGGTGATCTCCATTTAACTAATTTTGTGACTTCTAAAACCAATCGGCTGCATCAGTGATGATCTGGTGTGTCATATTAAAGGGCGTGAATACTTATGCAATCAATTAATATCAAAGTTGCTGGTGAACGCAGCAGGCCAGGCAGCATCTCTAGGAAGAGGTACAGTCGACGTTTCAGGCCGAGACCCTTCGTCAGGACTAACTGAGATGCTGCCTGGCCTGCTGCGTTCACCAGCAACTTTGATGTGTATTGCTTGGATTTCCAGTGTCTGCAGAATTCCTGTTGTTTGCAATCAATTAATTTGTGTTTTAAATTTCTAATTGTTTTAGATGACTTTCTAGAGATCTATTTCACTTTGACATGCAAGAAAGTTTTTCTGTTGATCAGTGTCAGAAAAGCAAAACTAAATCCACTGTGATTCAATGTTATAAAACAATAAAACATGAAACTTCCAAGGGGTGTGAATACTTTTTAATTGGCACTGTATTAATTGTGCATTTTTGTTTTATCGTGTTCTTTGCGCTTACTTTGTTTTTTTAATGCTGCAGCAGGTGTAGAATAACAATCAATTCATTCTCCTTTACATTCATGTACTGAGGAATGATAATAAACCGTCTTGAATCTTTAATACAATTTAAATTTCACTTGTCAATCCTGAGCCCACTTACTTTGATCAAAATTCTCTGTAAATCCTGTTAACCACCTTCATTTTCAATGACACCACTTATTCTAGAAACAAGAGAAAATATGCAGATACTGGATATCCAAGCAACACACACAAAATGCTGGGGAACTCAGCAGGCCGGACAGCATCTATGGAAAAGAGTAAACCGTCGATGCTTTTGGCTGAGATTCTTCAACACGTCTCCGCCTGAAACATCGAAGCTACACTTTTCGATAGATGCTACCTGACCTGCTGAGTTGCCCAGGCATTTTGTATGTGTCCACTTATTTTAGAGTCATCTGAAAACTTACTGAGCCCGCCCTGTACATTTTCATCCAAATCATTGATATAGACTCCTCACAGTGCTGTGCTCCGGACAGAGCTGTGCACAAAATGTCCATTTTCAAAATAAGAAACTGTACAGTTTAAACTTTAAGGGGGGGGGGGCGCGGGTTCCCAACCTGTTTTTTATGCCATGCACCAATACCACCAAATAATACCGTGGACTCCAGATTGGGAACCCCTGGTTTAAAGGAAGTCATTGGGCAGCCCTGGAACACTTCTCAACTCAAAGAATACTGCTAAATTTCCTTACTTCAGGCCCTTGTGATGTAAAGATGAACTCCAAGCAACATAGCAGAATTTGTTGGAAAACTAAATTGGCTTGGTCTCACAATATGGTACTCAACTGTACTCCTAAAATCTGAATTAACTTGCAATGGAGGAAGGGAAATAAAATAAAGATTAAATCATTTTTAGATGATAAACATGAGATTGAAGGCAGTTACAATACAAAACATGGCAATTCAATACCATATCACTCATGATTTAAATAAACACCAGTTTAGAGGTGGGAAATTACCTAAGTCCCCACTGGGAATAATTCAAAGCCATAAAAGTTCCAAGGTGAACTGCTTAACTACATCTCCATGATTTACTGGATTTGTTTTTTTTTATTATTAATGTTGAACTTTAACAAGGTAGACTCTAGACTAAATAACCATTGTGGGACTGAACAATGCAATTTTCTAAATTGCATTTGCACTTCCCTGACTGCTGACACAGCTATGCAGTTGCTTACTGAACTAACATGTCTGAAACAAAAGGAAATTCAGAAGAATTTCCTACAATGCATAAATAGTACATATTTCATGAATGAGACGAATTCTTGCAATGGTATGGGACAGGAAACATTAAAGAAAGGGAGGCTTGCCAGGAGGTTTGGTGGAGGCAAATGGGTAGAGAAGAATTACAAAGGTTCTAGCCACAATAGTCCAATCTTTCATAGATTATGTGAAAATAAATGTTACAGAACTAACCAAAAATTTGATAGAAACAGGACTACTCAGATCCTTTGCCTCAAACCCACTCTTATCATCCTTTGATTCCTTTACGATCCAATTATATATCACTCTCAGCCTTTAATCATCCGTTGCTCACCATTGTAGTGAATTCCAGTTTCCTCCAAGATAACTACAGAACCACCAGCCTAATACTGCCCAAGGAGAAACTTTAATGGTTGGTAGCTCAGGTCAAAAATTAAAAGGCACGTGGAAAAATAAAGGCTAAAATCTGATAGAACTACACAAAATTATGAGAGGCATAGATAGATTACATACAGCCTTTTTTCCCCTAAGGTGAGATGTCAAATAATAGCTTTTAAGGTTAGACGGAGCCAAATTTAAGGGAGACTTGCAAGACAACTTGTCTTTTTTGATAGTAGCACTTCAGAGACATTTAAATCAGTACATGAACATGCAGTGGATGGAGGATACAAGGCATGTATGGGCACTTACCAAAGGTAAATTGGCACCACTGCTGAAAGAATGAATGAATGAAATTTATTTCGGTCAGTACAAACATAACAAAAAGCATCATTTTCAACGGTGATTTCATAGGACAAAGATGCAACAAAAAATCACAGATATTCTTTAAAAACAGACCGAGAGGGTGTAGGCTGAAGCTACAGCTTATTACTTATATAACATATTTGGCGTCAATCATCACATCAAAACAAAAAATTTCATAATATTTTAACACAAAATCCAATTCCAAGTATCATTTATTTACATTACTCCCATTCATTTTAAATCATGTATTTTATATTTGTTCATTAAATTATTTTTAAATAATTTTTTTAACTTAAGTGTGGTGCATGTTTTTAAATTCTCACTACAACTGTTCCATAGATTCACCCCTCTGACTGAAATACAATGATTTTTTACATTTGTTCTTATCCTTTGTTTTTGAAATATACATGTTCCTCTCAAATCATGTTGACTTTCTCTCATTTTAAACAACCTTTGGATACTTTGTGGTAGCTGTTTATTTTTTACTTTATACATAATTTGTATTATTTTAAAATCTACGAAATCTCTGAATTTTAAAGTGTTTAATTGATTAAATAGTGGATTGGTTGGCTCATAATAACTTGTCTCATTTACAATTCGTATGACTTTCTTTTAGAGTAGAAAAATTGAGTTTGTATTTGTTTTGTATGTATTTCCCCATACCTCACACAATAAGTCATGTACGGGACTATAAGTGAACAGTATAATGTATACAAAGATTCCTGATTTAAGAATTCTTGTGCTTTGTACAGTATTGCAATAGATTTTGACACCGTGGGCTGATGCATTGTTTCTGTGCTGTACTGTCCCATGTTCTATTAAAGTCAACTGAAATTTCTTCAAGAATAATTATCTGTAACTAGCCTGATTTAATTATGTGATGAAGTAAGGAAGAAGAGTTGACAAGGGAAGCTCTGTATATGGACTTTCAAGAAATATTTCATGAAGCACCACATACAGCAAAAGTATAAATAATATTAAAATCCATGGAAATAAAGGAACAGTAGCCTCAAGGACATTGATTAAAAAATAAAGAGCACTGAGCAGTAATAAAGAGTAATTTTAAGAGTGGGTGGAATTTCCTGAGCAGACTGTGTTGGGAGGCTATTCCTCATTAAAATCTTGACTATTGTTTCAAAATTTGCAAAGGATTATAGCTCAAATGAAGTTTCTCAGGAGGAAGGGGTTGAGTACCTGGATTTGTGCATGGATAGGTAAGGTTCAGAGGGATATGGGCCAAGATCCAGCAATGGGACTAGTTTAGACGGTCAACATGGACCAATTGAGCTGAAGGGCCTGTTTCTGTGCTGTCTGACTCAATGCCTCTATTCTCGTGAAATTTCTCAGGATATAGACAGACTAGTGACGTGATCAGGTATACACAAAATAATCTGCAGATGCTGGGGTCAAAGCAACACTCACAACATGCTGGAGGAACTCAGCAGGTCGGGCAGCATCCATGGAAATGATCAGTCGACGTTTCGGGCCGGAACCCTTCGTCAGGACTGTAGGGGGAAGGGGCAGAGGCCCTATAGAGAAGGTGGGGGGAGGGTGGGAAGGAGAAGGCTGGTAGGTTCCAGGTGAAAAACTAGTAAGGGGAAAGATAAAGGGGTGGGGGAAGGGAGGCAGGGAGGTGATAGGCAGGAAAGGTGAAGAAAGAATAGGGAAAACACAATGGGTAGTAGAAGGAGGCGGAACCATGAGGGAGGTGGTAGGCAGCTGGGGGAGGGGGAAGAGTGACATAGGGATAGGGGAAGGGAGGGGGAGGGAACTACCAGAAGCTGGAGAACTCTATGTTCATACCAAAGGCCCACCATGACGCTGAACTCTTCTTCCGTTGCCTACGTCTCCGAGCCTACTTCTTTGGCAAGGATTCCCCTCCCCCTACTGAGGACCCCTTCTCCCGTCTTCAACCCTCCTCCTCCTCCTGGACACCCTGCCCAGGCCTTCTACCTGCACTCGATCTTTTTATCTCCAACTGTCGCCGAGACATCAACCGTCTCAACTTCACCACTCCTCTCTCCTATTCAAACCTCACTCCCTCTGAATGCACTGCCCTCCACTCTCTCCGCAATGATCCCAACCTCACCATCAAACCCACTGACAAAGGTAGTGCTGTAGTAGTCTGGCGGACGGACCTCTACCTCACTGAGGCCAAACGGCAGCTCTCTGACGCCTCCTCTTACTTACCCCTGGAACAGGACCCCACCAAAAAACATCAAACCATTGTCTCCCGCACCATCACTGCCCTTATCAACTCCGGAGACCTTCCATCCTCAGCCACTAAACTCATTATTCTCACACCCCGTACCGCTCAGTTTTACCTCCCCCCCCAAGATCCACAAGCCTGACTGTCCTGGCAGACCCATAGTTCCTGCCTGCTCCTGTCCCACCGAACTTGTATCTGCCTACCTGGACTCCATTTTGTCACCCATAGTTCAGTCTCTCCCCACCTACATCCGGGATACATCCCATGCCCTCCAAGTCTTCAATAACTTCCAGTTCCCCGGTCCCAACTGCTTCATTTTCACGATGGATGTCCAATCCCTATACACCTCCATTCCCCATGAAGAAGGCCTCAAAGCCCTCTGCTGCCTTCTGGATAATAGACCTCACCAGTTCCCCACCACCACTACCCTCCTCCGGTTGGCGGAACTGGTTCTCACACTCAATAACTTCTCTTTTGGCTCTTCCCACTTTCTTCAGACCAAGGGTGTAGCTATGGGAACTTGCATGGGCCCCAGCTATGCCTGCCTCTTCATTGGTTATGTGGAACAGTCTGTGCTCCACACCTATTCTGGTACTGCTCCCCAACTTTTCCTTCGGTACATTGACGACTACATTGGTGCTGCTTCTTGCACCCATGCTGAGCTCGTCAATTTCATCGACTTTATTTCTAACTTCCACCCAGCCCTCAAATTCACTTGGTCTATCTCGGACACCTCTCTCCCCTTTCTCGATGTCTCGGTCTCCATCTCTGGAGACAGGCTGTCCACTGACATCTTCTACAAGCCCACTGACTCTCATAACTACCTCAACTATACCTCTTCCCACCCCGCCACACACAAAAATGCCATTCCCTATTCCCAGTTCCTCCATCTCCGCCGCATCTGCTCCGAGGATGAGATTTTCCGTTCCAGGACATCTCAAATGTCCTCTTTCTTTAAGGATCGTGGTTTCCCTTCTGCTGTCATCAATGACGCCCTCACCCGCATCTCCTCCATTTCCCGCACTTCGGCTCTCAACCCATCCTCCCACCACCACAACAGGGACAGAGCTCCCCTTGTCCTCACCTACCACCCCACTAGCCTCCGGATCCAACATATTTTCCTCCGCAACTTCTGCCACCTTCAACAGGACCCCACCACTAAGCACATCTTTCCCTCTCCACCCCTCTCTGCCTTCTGCAGGGATCAGTCCCTCTGCAACTCCCTGGTCCACACGTCCCTCCCCACGGATCTCTCACCTGGCACTTATCCCTGTAAGCGCAAGTGCTACACCTGTCTCTACACCTCTTCTCTTGCCACCATTCAGGGCCCCAAACAGTACTTCCAAGTGAAGCAACACTTCACTTGTGAGTCTGTTGGGGTCATCTATTGCATCCGGTGCTCCCGGTGCGGCCTCCTCTACATCGGCAAAACCCGACGCAGATTGGGGGACCGCTTCGTCGAGCACCTCTGCTCCGTCCGCCAAAACAGACAGGATCTCCCAGTAGCCACCCACTTCAACTCTGCTTCCCACTCCCATTCAGATATGTCCATACATGGCCTCCTCTACTGCCATGATGAGGCTAAACTCAGGTTGGAGGAGCAACACCTCATATACCGTCTAGGTAGTCTCCAGCCCCTTGGTATGAACATAGAATTCTCCAACTTCCGCTAATTCCCTCCCCCTCCCCTCCCCTATCCCTATGTCACTCTGCCCCCTCCCCCAGTTGCCTACCACCTCCCTCATGGTTCTGCCACCTTCTACTACCCATTGTGTTTTCCCTATTCTTTCTTCACCTTTCCTGCCTATCACCTCCCTGCCTCCCCTCCCACACCCCTTTATCTTTCCCCTTACTGGTTTTTCACCTGTCACCTACCAGCCTTCTCCTTCCCACCCTCCCCCCACCTTCTTTATAGGGCCTCTGCCCCTTCCCCCTACAGTCCTGATGAAGGGTTCCGGCCCGAAACGTCGACTCATCGTTTCCACGGATGCTGCCCAACCTGCTGAGTTCCTCCAGTGTGTTGTGAGTGAGCAGGTATATGCAGATAAAGCTACTTTCCGAGAAGTGTGAAAGGATTCATTGTTGATAAGATCAAGGAGAACAATATGAACCAAACGTAGTTTTACTGGGGTTTAGAAACAAAGGGGCCTCCATGTAGGTTATTGACAGCCGAGGGTAAAATATGGTGACTGTTAGGGCAGGCTAGCTTCATGAATCAATGTCATGATGCAATGCAACAGTCATATCCTGGCAAAACAAACTAGGAAGGTTGTCATGGTCTCAGGAAATATATAGAAGAGATTTACTGGAACAGGATGGGGAAAATGTTGGGTGAAAAATAATGGATTTCTCTTTAAAGCACAGAAGAATAAAGAGAATCAAGGGGGATGTTCAAAATCAAATTTTGAAAGAGTAAAATAGAAAAAAATTATTTCCAGAGGACAAAGCACAAAGAAGACTTTCAAAAAAATCCAGAGGAGAAGGAAGAAAAACAATTTATTCCATAATGGACTACGATGATCTGGAATGTAATTCTTATAAGTATTGGTAAATGAGTTTATTATTTTCACATGTATGGTGAAAAATGCATCTTGCAAACCATTCATACAGATCAATTAATTACAACATTGCATGGAGGTCGCGCAACTGTGCAGAATAGCATTACAATTACAGAGAAAGTGCAGGGCAGTTGGACAACAAGTTGCAAGATCATACCAAGGTAGATTGTGAAGTCAAGAGTCCATCTTAATGTACTAGCGATCTGTTTAAGTGTCCTGTATCAGTGGGGTAGAGGCTGTCCTTGACCCTGGTGTACTGTTCCTGCATTCAGACTTTTGCATCTTCTGCATAATGGGAGGCGGGGAGAAGAAAGAATATCCATTTTGGGTGGGCTCTTTAATTGCTCAGGCTGCTTTACCAAGGCAGGAAGAAGCATAGACAGAGTCCATGGAGAGGAAGCTGGTTTCCATAATGTTCTAACCTATGTCTAAAACTTACTACAATTTTTTGCAAGGATGAGCAGATCAGATGTCATACCCAGCAATGATGCATCTGTGTGACAAAACAGATTGGCAATGCTAATTCTCCTGCTAGCTTTGCACTTTTGCCTGGTTAATCAGTCCTCCTCGTTCCGTCCCTGGTCTAGTTTAGTTTCCTCAGTAGTTCACAAACTTTGCCCTCCCATAATGCAGTTCTTGGGAGTTCATCATTTACACACCCCAACAGTAAAGCAATTGCTAGATTGGCTAATCAAAACAATCCCTTCACTGAATGTGCTCTACTAGTTTATAAGGATTCTAGACACAAGCATTCCAAACAGATAAAAGTATTTTCACTCACACCATTACAATGGCTTGTTGACAGTAGGGCAGCCCCAAAAGACCAAAGGGACATTTTGGGGTGTCCTAAGATAATGCCTGGGTTAGTGAGAGCACCTTACACAGACAATACCACTGGGGGGGGGGAGGGCATTATTCTTCTATATTCATTTGAGCATGCAGACACTGATCTATGGGTTTAATGGAGGCATTTGTTGTGGAATATAACTGTAGGATGTTAGAACCCCTATTTAAAATGTTCCAATTCTGCATCTGAAACATGAATACCCCCACCCCACCACACTCTCAGGCCAACAGCAGATTTTTCTGTTCTGCCTTCTGGGCCAGGTAGAAGCAGGTTTAAATCCTCAGTCTGGCTTTGCTAGAGAGGGTTGGAGGCTGGATTTGACTGTTGGTGAATAGTTAAATTGAAAAGTTATAAAGACAAAGTGTGTCGTGGAGAAAGCCTCTGTATATTTGTAAATTTTTGTATATGCATGTTTGTTTTCATTTGTCTATTTGTAAATATTTTTTACTTCACAACTTTTGGGCAGTTTTTACACTTTTTTCACCTGGGACTAAATAAACCCTTTGCGCTAATGTGTTGTTGTGGATTACCATTTGTTCTTTTTCAACTGGTGACTTTTGTTGGGCATGCTTACCCACGCCTGAGAGCGAGGCACGATGATCTGCACAGGATACTTCCTATGATGCATTGAGAAAAATTGGTCAGCATCAAAGGGGACGTGCCAAATTTATTTAACATTTTTAGGAAGTAGATTTACCAGTGAGCGTTCCTTCCTGCCTGTGGTGCTAATGTGTTTTGACTAGGACAGGCTAATGGCGATGTTCGCTCTGAGGAGCTTGAAGCTCTCAACTCTCTCTGTTGAGACGAACAGGAGCATGTGTACCACCCTACTTTCTGAAGACAATGACCAACTCTTTTGTTTTCCTGACATTGAGAAAATGTTTCTTGCATGATGGAATGCATGACAGAATATGGAATCAAAATGAACAACAACTTTCTAAGAACTGGATAAATGTGTGACTGGGAAAATCTTGCAGGGTGAAGAGGCAAGCAAAGATAAATGACTAACTTAATATCGAGGCAGAGGGACAAAAGACGAGATGGATCTCTTCCATGATTAGTAAGAATTATTTATTTACGAGAGGTAATTTGGTGCAGTTTTATTGACATGGCAAAAAATTGGATTTATCAGCAAAAGCAACATTTTTATCAATTAATCAACTAAAAGCCAGACCAACAGCTTGTCCACTCTGGACCAACAATATGTTCACTCCCCGATCTACAATGTGTCATCTCCCAGACCAAGAGCATGTTCACTCCAGACCAACAACTTGTTCACTCCCTGGACTTATCAGCAAAAGCAAAGTTTTTATCATTTAATTAACTAAAAGCACATCCACTGAAAAAACAAAAACAATTGAATAAGCATTCCTAAATATTCTGAATGGTCAGTTTTACACAAATCTTACAAGGTGCATGGATGGTTTGGTGGGTGGGGATTAATTTTCTGGATGGAACCAGAATTTTAAATCCACCAAATCTTTCACCAAGCCTTCCAATTTTGCCTGGATTTAACAGGCACTACTCACAAAGCTGGTTGAAATTCGACCAGTGCATTTGGAATCATCCTTAAAAATAATTATTCTTATGATTAACTTAATTACCACTCTTCAGAGCGTAATGCTGGTGGAACAAGCAAATGCATGTTTATTTATTTTTTGGATTTAAGACAATGAAACACAGGAGCAGAATTTGACCACTAAGGTGATCAAGTCTGCTCCATCATCATGGCTGATTTATTAAGCCTCACAACTGAATTCTCCTCCCTTCTCCCGTAACCTTTGACACCCTTACTAATTCAGAATCTATCAACCTCCACAGTAATTATACAAAATTTGTCCATCTTAGAGCACTTCTATTACTTTTGTAGATAAACATTTAATCTCAAATCAGTAATTTCATTACAAAAAATAGAGTCATCTATTTTGGAAATTATTGTGACCACTACTTTTTTTTAAACAGTGTAATTGAATACATATATTAATATGGAGATACAGCTCTGAGTAGGCCCTTCGCGCTGTGCTGCCCAGCAAAGCCAATTTAACCCAGTCTAATTTAAGAGATTGCAAATGGTAATTAGGATGAATCTGCAGCTTGAAAATGGCAATTACATTTTCTGAAAATAATCAAATTAAAAAATATGGAAAATACAGATCTAATGTTTGCAAAATACAGTATAGAGGAAATACTAGTTACTGCAAATTTAAGTTCCCAAAATTACACATGTGCAAGAACAATAGAAAATAGTTCCTTGACTAAAATTGCTTTTGGAAGGAGTCCTTTGGTTTTGTCTTTACTTCCACTTAACCAGCTGAAATTTCTCCATTGAAATTCTAATGTTCACATAATGCTTTGTCCTGTGACTGAAGTGTAAATCCTGTGGAACAACTTCCAAAAAACTGGAATGACACAATATTCTCTTCTGTGTGCATTGCATTTATTTAGCCAAAGAATACATCCAGTGAGGCTTTGATTCTCAATTTATGGATGCTACAAAATGATGTGGAAACTTGGAGAATTGAAGAGAAGGGCAGTGGAATGAGTCCAAATGGAAAGGAGGTGCAAGTGAACAACTTCAGAGGCACATTCATCAAGTGCATAAATGTTAATTGAACATAAACCATGATATACCCTCAAAGGTAAGGCAGAATAATATGATTAGAGGTGATAAGTACAAACTAACTGAAACCTTGATTTCAAAAGAAAATCTTCTACAAAAGTTGCTGAAAAAATATGGTCATCTGAAGTATTCAATCCACACAAGGTGAAATTTGCTTAGAGGGCAAAAATAATGGGGAAGGGACTTGAAAGAATATATATTTTTCTAATGCAGTGGAAATCTACAAATCTTCATATAACTGTCAAATGATATTTTTTTAAAATTTTAAATGAGTAATTAGTGGAACACTGAATTGTGCTCAGCACAAAATCGAAAAACACTGCTGAATCAGTTTACTTTCGAAAGAAAGTGATCTGAGAAATTAAAGGTTAGCTTCACAAAAGTGAAAAGTGCTGTTTGTGTCCTATCAGAACAGGGAAGGCTGTGCCAGGCAGCCCACAAGTGTCACTATGCTTCTGGTGTCAAGACTCTTGACATGCTTTGTCTTGATTTGACTAATTTGAATTTTAAAATCTCAGGTACTACAAAACAAATATTATACTTATAATTTTAATGATCTAAGACAAATGGTGTCAGATGTGAGAAAACAACACCAAAATCCCAGCAGAAATTGAAGTGAACTAACAAATTGATTAAGCATTTTAAATCATTCAGTTGTGGGTGTCAAGAGAACAACTGAAACCGATTCCAGGCCTAGGAGTACGAGAAAGTTTGGGAACAAGAAAAGGGAATTGTGCATAACAATGTTATCCCTCTGTGCTTCAAAAATTCCACTAATAGTCTGCAAGGCAGCTATTGTAGAAATAAACTGCCCTACTCTATAAAACCACAGGAACAAAAATCTCTCCCTCAATTTTCTTGCATTACTACTCTCCTCTCCAGTACTCATGCTGGGCCATGGATTCACTGGCAAGAATAGCTGACCTCACAGTGTTTAAGTAAGCAAGCCTATTAGGTCTTTTGTACCCAAGGCTCTCTTAGAAGATCTAACCACTTTAATTTCATTTCCTTTCCCTTTCTTGATAGAGAAATGTTTTAGACCTGCATATTCATAAATTATATATCCATATATACATACAGAAACTGAATATGTAAGAGTCCAAAGTCACGTTATTCTGAATACCAAGCATAAAGACTGCAGCAGTCCCACCTAAGTCTGTGATTATGCAGTTTCTGGCATGGCTCAAGCAGAAATTATTGCTTAAAAAGAAATCCAAATAAAATTTCCATTCCTTGAGTGAGACCAAATGTAGCATCTCAACTCACAGCTAATTTCATAAGAGTGAATTTTGCAACTAGCTGTGCTGAAAATGTGACTTTTTAACTTGTAAATCAATGGATTATTTATGAATGCCTCAGTTAAAATAAAAATATAAACAGGCTTTACAACCTCACAACTACGTCACCCATGTCATGCATTAGCTGTGGGTGAGAAGTTACCGGGAAACACCAACATTTCTCAGTTATGTGCAGAAACCCCAAATCATCTGGCCATACTTTGCCATTATCTTCCCTCCTGCAATCGGCATGGAATCTGGCAGCAGAGTGAGAACTTGCTGCAATTGGTAAGACTGCAGAGGAGTGGCGCCATTTTAATTTTAGAGTTAGTGGCTCCTTTTAAAGCAATTTTATTTGTTTCGCATAACGCTTTTATAAACTTTCAATGTCCTCAGTAGTTTTGACAGTTGGCTGAGTAGTGTCAATGGTTTCATTGTCTGTCAAAGCCTTTTACTGCTGTTTCATGGGTAGGATCCTTTCTGATCCAATGATACAAAGACGTTACATTATTATCATTTGGCAATCATACCAGCAGATCCAATGTGTTTGGACTTTCCGCACAGGTCACTAATGAAGCTGGCTGTTTAAATGCTGGCAGATAATTGTTAAAAAAACTAATGGTTTCAGCGATGATTGATGTCAACATGTCTTGTGCATTTCAAATTGATTATTGCTGGCTAAATTGAGTACATTATATGCTGTAAACATGCAGGCAGGAAAACAAATCAAGTGGTTGAGAGAAGAGTTAGCTTCTGATTGTTCAAGTTGTTTTGACTCGAAAGCTTAAGAAACAACTGACTGATGGAGATAACAATGTTTGTTGGCAAGAAAAATAATTTGAAGAATGCATCACCCACACAAGAAGCTGACAATTCCATCAACTGCATTCCATTATAGACACAATAGTAGGCACTTCCAATAGCATTATGCATTGCTAGAAGTTACCAGAAGAACCAGAGTTGTTGTACACCACAAAGCAATTCCGATGTGAGAAATCTTCAAAGAAAGTATGAACATAGCAGCTTACACATACACACACACACACACACACACACACATTTAGAAAATAAGTTTATTAGTTAAACCTGTCCTAGATTTCCCCTTTGGGTCAGATGAAGCAAACAGATAGACTAGCAAGTGTATCAGCCTTATGAAATGAGCAACAAAATCATGACTTGATGCACACTCTGGTGCCTTCGCTAACGCGGTGTCCACATATTTTATTTTTGAGTGAAATGCAGGAGCACATAGGGAGAGATTAAAAGAATATGTAAGCATACACTACCTACTACTTGCTGGGTAAGATTTTTCAATGATCAGTATGAGTGAAAGCTGGTGAAGTTCCACTATCATGGATCTGATAGCCTGCCTTTGATCAAATGCATTCAGGATGCAAAATAAAAAGATAGAAGTGATTTCTGTTATCTTTCCTGACCAGCTTCCCAAAAGGGGAAGCAGTTCTACTCAATTCATCCTATCATCTCGTCTGATCATTCGTGTATATTCAACAGTGTTGTTTTTTTTTATTCTCTCATGAGATGCACTCTTTGTTTGCAAGATCAGCATTCAAAAAACATCCTAAGTTACTGGAGAAGCTGGTTATGAAGATCAAATGGTTTGCCAGGCTATCTCTGAGGCAGTTCAGATCTGAGCATGGAACAATGATGCATTTCTCACTCAGGTGAATTACTTCTGACTATCCCATGAAATTATTGAGAAGTTTAATCCTAATTAGTATCTCAAAATCTGAAATCCCTAAACATGTTTGAGTATCTGCGTATTTGTTATCAATATAAGCAACTGTAACATAGCCAAAGTCCAGGAGTTTCAAAAAGATATTAAAAAGGTATTAAAGCCACCTTTGATAACTAGGGATAAGATTTTCTCAATGTTTCTTCCAAACCATTAAAGATTGTGAGGAGAAAGTACAATGGTCATGAAATAATGAACACAATCCATGCTACTTTCTGTGTGCAAGGTGAATTATAAAAAGCAGTAAACCTGCTGTCATTTCTTTGAGACATTCCATCTTGCACCAGTGAGTCAGCGCTGCAAAAGTTTTGGAAAAGTTTACAGAAAGCATTAAAGCAGATAGATCCTTATGATAAAAATATACTACAATACCTCTCTTGCTCCTGCCTCATTCGTATCCGCTCATCTTCAGATGAATGAGTTTCTTCCAGCTTGCCCTTGTTTGACCCTTTACGATCAAGCTTTCCAATTTTTTCTTCTTTCCGGTATTTCCCAAATCTGTAGAGTATAATATATCGAAATTATTGCTTACCCTGTTGGAAATCATTTACTTATTATGCACCTATTTTATTCAATTACTCCACAATACCCTGGCCAATAATTAATGTCTGTCAACTAACATCAGTAAAAGCAGATTATCTGATCATTAACTCATTGCTGCTTGAAGGAGCTTATTATGTAAATTGGCTGCTGCATTTCCAAGAGTGCAACTATAAGTGTACTTAAGGGGGAAAAAACTGTAATACAAGGGGACATGAAAGGCGAATCAACACAACAAAACAGGTATTGATATGTTCTGAAAATTGCATGATATAATAACCAGAGATGCAATTACATGAAAGGGTATCTATGAGTATTTTCTTTAAAGCAGCTACCGCAGCTCCCTATGTAGTTCATTGCTTAGTAAGAAAAGGCAATGTTTGGAATGGGTGCAAATGTTTTTGACAGAGCATCTTTTTCCGCAGTAGGCTAAGCAGTTATCCACTCCTATTAATCCTCAAAGAATTGTGTATGAATTCAAATAGCCTAACTTGTTTACTTTTCAACAATTGTTGTGGAGTTTTACAACAAGAAGGCACAACTTAGGCAAAACAAACCACAGATATTACAAACAGAATTTGTTACCTTTCAATATCCAACAAAAGATATAGTTGGGCAATACTTCAGGAGTAGGAGACAAAGAAAGTTATTCCTTGGCATAACTGTCTGTTAAAATATCATTCTGAAAGACCAGTCATCGGCAAATAAGGGACTAACAATCCCGTGGGAAAATAGTGCAAAAGTAGCAATAACGATCAAATGGAGGAATGTTATCATCCTTCTCCTTCTGATAATGAGCTCATTTCAAAGGAAAAACTAGATAGCCAGAAACTTGAACATTAATTTAAGCACATTGAATCTACTCTGTTAAGTTACTTCTTTTCTTGTTATCAAATTTCCTGACTTTTGACTATCCTGTACATTTCACCTGAAGGAAGTGCCTACAAGTGGTTTACTTGGTGAAATAGATTACTTGTCATATGGTTTATGACAACTATATGTTTACTTCTATCTGGTTTACTTGTCCTCAATTATGTGGGATACAAATTTAAGATGTAGTAAATATCAAGTCATCTGATGGCACCTGTGGGGTAAATGTTCTAGTGCTAATGAACAAAATAAGGAGAAAAGCAATTTGTATGATCTGATAAAATAGAAATGTATAAGGAGATTTAGAGCATAAATAGATGAAGCATAATTGATAGGAATGAAGGGATCCTTTTGTTATTTATTAGCTTTCTACCTTCTGAGACACAGTGGACTTGTTGGAGTTTCAACACTTGAAAATGAGGCAAGCTTGGAAATTGGAAGAAATGGTGATGACATTATCTAATTTGGGATGAGAGCAGGAGTCAGCCTGGTTATCAAGGAACTGGAAGTAGAGTCAAGGGAGGGAAAACTGATATAGTAGTTGGATGGAAGATGCTGTGTATATTCCATGAAAGTGGCAGGAACCATAATTCTTCTGATGATGATACTGTGCTGCGCATTTGATCCATTATGACAGGGGAGGAAGCTCGTTGAACTCAATAACCATTTTATAGTGATAAACACAAAACAGACCGGGCACCATGACCCAGAGAGTGAACCCAACCAGTCTCATACAGACAGGGGAGGCGACCATCACACACTCCAGTTACAGTTAGGGTGACCCACGAACACACAAGTGAATAACTGTATAACCCAAGCTAAAATGTAACAATAAATGAACTGGAACTTCCCAACATAATCCCACAAGATCATCTTAACACAAGAATAATAAACAGTATTGGTCACTAGAAATGTAGGGGAAGGCTGTCGACTGCACCACTGCGCCCCCCCCCCACCCCAAGAGCATCAATACTACATTTAATTTGGAAATAGGAAGAATTAAAGTGTACATTGGTCAACACCAAAACATGAGGAGAAGGTTGGTGATGCGGGTGGGAACTGAGTAGACTTCCATTCAAGGAAGAAGAAAGAACTGAGAGATTCAAAGGCAATTCTGCTGATGGATGAAATCGGAGAGGAAAGGGCCAATCATGGCCAAATAGAGTTAATCTTCATCCTTACAGTAACTTAAGCTCTACCAAAACCTCGATCCCATTTCCCTAGCACGAGGTCAACTTGCTCCTCGGATTCCCCGCACCCCACCCCCAACAATTCCTTCAATTGTCCAGAAATGCTGCAGTCATTTTGTTCTTTCTACTTTATCCCATCTAGACCTCAACCTCTGACTTCCCGTCCTTACCCACTTTAGCCTTCCCAATATATATACAGTTGCAAGAAAAAGTTAGTGAATCCTTTGCAATTACCTGTTTTTTCTGCATTAATTACTCATAAAATGTGGTCTGATCTTCATCTAAGTCACAATAACAGACAAACACAGTCTGCTTAAAGAAAGAACACACAAGCAATTGTACTTTTCGTGTCTTTATTGAACACATTGTTTTATAATTCACAGTCCAGGCTGGGTAAAGTGTGTCAGCACTTCTAGCTAATAACTGGTAGAACCTCCTTTAGCAGCAATAATACTTCTTGTAGATGCTGATCAGACTTGCACAAAGGTAAGGAGGAATTTTGGACCATTCCTCCATACAAAACTGTTTCAGTTCTTCAATATTTCTGGGATACCTCTTAAAGTCACGCCACAGCATCTCAATTGGGTTAAGGTCTGGACTCTGACTTGGCCATTCCAAAACACAAATCTTCTTTTTCAACCATTCTGTTGATGATTTACTCTTGCCTTTCGGATCATCCAACTTCTATTAAGCTTCAGTTGAGAGATCGCTACCTGGTCCCTGACATTCTCCTATAAAATGCAATTATACAGTTTTGAATTCATTGTTCCCTCAATGACTGCAAGCTGTCCAGGCCCTGAGGCAGCAAAGCAGCCCCAAACCATGATGCTCCTTCAACCCTGCTTCACGGTTGAGATCAGGTTTTGCTGTTGGTGTGCAAACTTCTTCTTGCAACTGTATACCGCATTGCATCTGAAGAAAAACATACGCTTCAGAAACAAAATAAGACACCAAAAATTGTTTTTAATATGCATCTTAAAGGAGAAAAAGTGGTGGAGAGGCAAGGAGGCTAAGGTATTTAGGTTGTAGCAGTTGAAGGCACAGCTACAAATAATAACAAATAAAGTTCAGGAATGCTCGAAGTGTCAGAATTGGATAAGTGCAGATCTTTGAAAGGCCGTATAGCCGGAAGAAATTAGACAAAGTGGAGAGGTGAAGTCTTAGAAATAACACATTCTTTTGGAAGAGGTCACGTATGTGGAGAGTGATAGAAATGAGGGTCTTAGCAGTGGACCTTATAAGACAGGGATGGTGTAGAAATAAAAACAGATCAATGCAGAGATCATTGTATCATTTCTTAATGCATGCATTACTAAATGACAATAAAAGAGGACTGCGTGTCCTTATAATCTAATCTAATCTGAGGTCCAAACCTCCGCCTGGGGTCATGTAAGATACCAAAGTGTTCACTTTTCAGCAGTTTCGTCAGGACAGATAGAGAAATCCTGACCAGGGGATAACACTTGTGGCAGGAAGGATGGTGGCTTTGGTCTTTATAATATTTATTTTGAGGAAAGTTCTTTTCACCTAGAACTGAACATGTTCCCCTAAGATATTCCTCAACATTTACCTGTTTAGCCAAGCTTTAGGTCCCCATCTAGCTGCCTCTTGCTTCAATCTGGATTCAGTTACTATCTGATTGTGCTCTAATGAAGTCACTTGCAAATACTTTACAATTTTAAGGTACTAGAGTGATAAACAGTAAGTTGTGTCTGCATTTTACAAGGGCAAGAAAATGACGGTGTCCAAAAGAGTCTAACCAGAAACCTCTGACATTCAATACTGCCATCACCCAAGATCCCTAAACATCAAGAAATGGATCCATCAGGCAGATGCAGCATGGATTCAGTGCAGGCAGGTCAAGTTTGACAAACTTACTCGAGTTCTTTGAGGATAGAATGAATGCAGTGGAAAGAGGGGAACAGATGAACGTTACTTACTTGGATTTCCAGAAGGCATTCGATAAGGTGCCACATAAAAGACTTATCCATAAGATAGGGATGCATAGAGTTGGGGGTGATGTATTAGCATGGATAAAGGATAGGTTAATTAATAGAAAGCAGAGATATGGTATAGGTGGGTGTTACCCTGGTTGGCAATCAGTGGTAAACAGTGTTGCCGCAGGAGTCGGTGTTGGGCTTGCAGCTGTTCATGATCTACATTAACGATCTGGAAAAGGGGACCAAGTGTAGTGCATCTAACTTTGCTGATGATACTAAATAGAGTGGAAAAGCAAATTGCGCAGAAGATAGGGAGAGTCTGCAGCGAGATACAGATAGCTAAGTGAGTGGGCAAGGGTCTGGCAGATGGAATACAATGCTGGTAAATGCGAAGTCATCCACTTTGGAAGGGAAAATGAAAGGGCAAATTATTACTTAAATGATAAAAATATTGTAGCATGCTGCTGTGCAGATGGACTAGGGCATGCTCGTGCATGAATCACAAAAGGTTGGTTTGCAGGTGCAGCAGGCTATCAAGAAGGCAAATGGGATGTTGGCCTTCATTGCTAGAGTGATTGAATTTAAGAGCAGAGAGGTTATGCTGCAACAGTACAGGGCACTGGAGAGGCCACACCTGGAGTACTGCATGCAGTTCTGGTCTCCTTCCTTGTGGAAGGATTTACTGGCTTTGGAGGCGGTGCAGAGGAGGTTCACCAGGTTGATTCCAGAGATGAGGGGGTTATTCTTTGAGGAGGGATTCAGTTTCCTGAGACTGTATTCACTGGGATTCAGAAGAATGAAAGGAGATCTTATGGAAACATAATAAATTATGAAAGGGATAGATAAGATCAAGGCAGGAAAATTGTTTCCACTGATAGGTGAGACTAAGAACTAGGGGACATAGCCTCAAGATTCGGGGGAGCAGAAATAGGACGGAGATGAGGAGGAACTGCCTTTCCCAGAGGGTGGCGAATCTGGAATCCTCTGCTCAATGAAGCAGTGGAGGCTACCTCAGTTAATATATTTAAGACAAGGTTGGATACATTTTTGCATAGTAGGGGAACTAATGTCCCGTTGCACTCGCATCCATCATCATGAAGTGCTTCGAGAGGTTTGTCATGATGCACGTCAAGACCCTGCTGTCCCCCTCACTGGACCCCCTGCAGTTTGCATACCATCCTAACAGTTCAACAGACGACGCCATTGCCATCACCCTCCACTTGGGCCTCGCTCAGCTGGACAAAAAAGACACGTACATTCGAATGCTGTTCAGTTCAGCATTCAACACAATCATTCCTTGGAAACTGATTGGAAAGCTGAGCCTACTGGGCCTGAACACCTCCCTCTGCAACTGGATCCTAGACTTCTTGACTGGGAGACCTCAGTCAGTCCGGATTGGAAGCAGCATCTCCAACACCATCACACTGAGCACGGGGGCCCCCCAGGGCTGTGTGCTCAGTCCACTGCTGTTCACTCTGCTGACACACGACTGTGCTGCAACACACAGCTCGAATCACATCATCAAGTTCACCGATGACACGACCGTGGCGGGTCTCATCAGCAAGAACGATGAGTCAGCATACAGAGAGGACGTGCAGCAGCTAACGGACTGGTGCAGAGCCAACAACCTGTCTCTGAATGTGAACAGAACAAAAGAGATGGTTGTTGACTTCAGGAGGACGCGGAGCGACCACTTTCTGCTGAACATCGACGACTCCTCTGTAGAGATCGTTAAGAGCACCAAATTTCTTGGTGTTCACCTGGCGGAGAATCTCACCTGGTCCCTAACACCAACTCCATATCAAAGAAAGCCCAGCAGCGTCTCTACTTTCTGCGAAGGCGGAGAAAAGTCCATCTCCCACCCCCCATCCTCACCACATTCTACAGAGGTTGTATTGAGAGCATCCTGAGCAGCTGCATCACTGCTTGGTTCGGAAATTGCACCATCTTGGATCGCAGGACCCTGCAGCGGATAGTGAGGTCAGCTGAGAAGATTATCGGGGTCTCTCTTCCGCCATTACAGAAATTTACACCACACGCTGCATCCGTAAAGCAAACAGCATTATGAAGGACCCCACGCACCCCTCATACTAACTCTTCTCCCTCCTACCATCTGGCAAAAGGCACTGAAGCATTCGGGCTCTCACAACCAGACTATGTAACAGTTTCTTCCCCCAAGCCATCAGACTCCTCAATACCCAGAGCCTGGACTGATACCAACCTACTGCCCTCTACTGTGCCTATTGTCTTGTTTATTATTTATTGTACTGCCTGCACTGTTTTGTGCACCTTATGCAGTCCTGGGTAGGTCTGTAGTCTAGTGTAATTTTTGTGTTGGTTTTACGTAGTTCAATGTAGTTTTTGTATTGCTTCATGTCTCATTTTTACTGTGTACTGTACCAGCAGTTATGGTCGAAATGACAGTATAAAGGGACTTGACTTGACTTGAAAAGGCCGGTACGTGGAGAAGAGTCCATGGCCAGATCAGCCATGATCTTATTGAATGGCATAGCAGGCACAATGAGCCGGATGGCCTACTCCTGCTCCTATTTCCTACGTTCAACATCCTGAGTGTCAACATTCACCAGGAACTCAGGAGGATCAGTGTATTAATACTGTGGCAAGCGTCCCATCACAGCCTTTCCACCAGTCAGAAGTGTTCTGGAAAAGTCTCCACTTAGTTGGATGTGCACTTCCAATAGTATCCAGGTTGTTCAAAACTATCAAGGATAAGGTAGCACCCCACCCACCACTTTAGTTATCCATTCCTCCACCAACAGCGCACTGCAGCCACAGTGTGTAACATACATGAAAAGCAGTACAGTTATTTGCCCAGACTGCTCAAAGAGCATTTCCCAAACCAGAAAGTGCAAACTCCAAGAAAGACGAGGGCAGCAGGTGCTTACAGTGCCCAGATCATGAAAGATCAACAAATTAAAAAAACAGAAATGAAAAATAGGCCCATTTAATTACTCTTTGCTAAAGGGATACATGGTTTGACTTATGATGAAAGGTCATTTTCTAAAACATCCAACTCTGTTTCTCCCTTCTCAAATATTAACCAATTTGTTGACTATTTCCAACGTTCTAATTTTATTTCTGATTTCAAAGTAGTGATATAGTTTGTTATTACTTGATTTATCACAAAGACTCATTATTATTTAATAATAAAACCTATAATTAAATGAATCCTTTTTTAGTTTTGGGTTGCAAACTAAGCTGTCTGAGAGAATTACTAAATGCTTCTGGGATATTTGCCAATGCCAAACGTATTTTCATATGCCTGTTTGTATACACAACACACACACTCACATTTTATACACACAAATACACATGTGAATTACATAAATTACAGTGCCTAGAAAAAACATTCACCGCCCCCCCCAGAAGTTTTCACTTTTTATTGTTTTACAACATTGAATCACAGTGGATTTAATTTGCCCTTTTTTTGACACTGACCAACAGAAAAAGACCATTTTGAGTCAAAGTGAAAACAGATCTCTACAAAGTTATCTAAATTAATTACAAATATAAAACACAAAGTAATTGATTACATAAGTAGATAAGTCAGGATTTAATAGATGCCCCTTTGGCAGCAATTACAGCCTTGAGTCTGCATGGATAGGTCTCTATCAGCTTTGCACATCTGGATACTGCAATGTTTCCTCATTGTTCTTCACAAAACTGCTTAAGCTCTGTCAGATTGCTTGGGATCGTGAGTGAACAGCCCTTTTAAAGTCCAGCCACAAATTCTCAATTGGATTGAGGTCTGGACTCTGACTTGGCCACTCCAGGACATTAACATTGCTATTTCTAAGCCATTCCTGTGTAGCTTTGACTTTATGCTTGGAGTCATTGCCTTGCTGGAAAACAAATCTACTCCCAACTTGCAGTTTTCTTGCAGACTGCATCAGGTTTTCCTCCAGGACTTCCCTGTATTTTGCTGCATTCATTTTACCTTCTACCTTCACAAGCCTTCTAGGGCCTGCTGCAGTGAAGCATCCACACAGCAGGATGCACCATGCTTCACGGTAGCATTCAATCTGAGGGCCAAAAAGCTCAATTTTGGTTTCATAAGACCATAGAACCTTCTTCCAGCTGACTTCAGAGTCTCCAACATGCCTTCTGGCAAATTCCAGCCAAGATTTCATGTGTTTTTTTCCAACAGTGGCTCTTTCTTTGCGACTCTCCCATAAAACTGTGACAGGTGAAGCACCCGGGCATCAGTTGTTGCCTGCACACTCTCTCCCATCTCAGCCACTGAAACTTGCAACTCCTCTAGAGTTGTCATAGGTCTCTTGGTGGCCTCCCTAACTAGTCCCCTTCCTACATGGTTACTCAGTTTTTGAGGATGGCCTGCTCTAGGCAGATGTACAGCTGTGCTGCATACTTGCCATTTCTTGATGAATGACTTAACTCAGTGGTCCTCAACCTCCGGGCCGCAGACCGATACTGATCCGTGAAACATGGAGGGCTGCAGTAGTAGCCAGGACGCACCCAGCACATCTTTAAGAAAAAAGCTGAAATAAACAAGCTAATTAATTAGGTGCTGCCCGGCACGTAAATGTCGGCCCAGATCAGAGGGGATTGCTAATTGTGTCGCCTCTGATCTGGGCCGACATTTATGTGCCGGACAGCACCTAATTAATTAGCTTGTTTATTTCGGCTTTTTTCTTAAAGATGTGCTGGGTGTGTCCCGGCCAATGCTGCACTATTGCATTCTTCGCAGATCAGTATCGGTCCGCAGCCTGGAGGTTGGAGACCACTAATAACTGTACTCTAATCTAACAGATATTCAGTGACTTAGAAATTTTCTTATATCCATCTCCTGACTTGTGCTTTTCAATAACTTTTTCACAGAGTTGCTTGGAGTATTCTTTTGTCCTCATGGTGCAGGTTTTCCCAGGATACTGACTTACCAGCAGTTGGACCTTCCAGATATGGATGTATTTTTATGACAGTCTATTGAAACACCTTGACTGCACACAAGTCTCCAAAAACAAATCTCCATTTAACTAATTATTTGCCTTCTAAAACCAGATGGCTGTACCAGTGATAATTCGGGGTGTCATATTAAAGGCGGGACGGGGGGGGGGGGTGAATACTTAGGTAACCAATTACTTTGTGTTTTATACTTGTAATTAATTTAGATCACTTTGTAGAGATCTGTTTTCACTTTGAAACGACAGAGTCCATTTCTGTTGATCAGTGTCAAAAAAGCCAACTTAAATCCATTGCAATTCAGTGTTGTAAAACAATACAACATGAAAACTTGCAATGGGGGTGAATACTTTTTATATGCATTGTAATTGGTCCTCTTGGCAACCATCAAGGCTCATTTATTGAAGGGCAAAAAGTGTGTATCTATTTAGCTCGATAAAACATTTCAACATGACCCTAGGTAGGATTGCTCAACACATGTTAAGGCCCTACAACAGCACTCCTCAACAGATTGTTCATTGCTCCAGATACCAGCACCTGTATCTCCTGTGTCCACGTCTGAAAACTGCTTGTATGTGTAATTGAAGAGCCCTGATCTGCAGGAATAAAGCTTCTTTAGGATATCCTGTACAACAGACATAATGGACTGAATAGCCTATTTCTGTGTTGTTAATGTTCTATGATTCTGTGTCAAAATATTTTAACTAAATCGGCACAAAACTGTTGGTGTTTAATATTATTAAGCTGTCATCAGATTACACTGGATATGAATCTTCATGCAGTTTTCATCTGGAATGAAAATGGAGTGTTACAAACATCAACCAGACTAGGATCCACTGCCAACTTGACTCTATTGCACCAGATTGCCATTTTAAACATGGACTACTTCCCCTGGCGAAGGCAGACATTAATGATGAAATTTATTACTTCTTTCAAAACACATTCAGAGCCATTGATAGATTAAGCACCTGCAAATTGGCAAGGGCCAGTAGTAGTTGAGGAAAATGTCATTCTTTCGCCTAAGCTACACAGCCACTGAAGTTTATAAGAAACATACATTAGAAAACAATGAAAGAACTTAGGCTGTGCTGAAAGGACAGAGATCTGAGACTAGCAGCTCTCTCAAAGGAAGCCTCCTTAGGTCCTGCAAAAATCTAATTTTTACACCAGTTGACAGCTCAACTATGAAGTCAGATTTTTAGAAGTCACTTCTGCGCTGTATTTTGCAGTAACCACTTAATATGCCAGTAAAATGGCAATTGTAGGAGCCAAAATAGAATTATCTAACATTTACATTGTAAAAAAAAGATTTTAAAAAGTGCTACAAGACAGAAAAGGTCGAACATTCATGTTCAAAATAATAATGGTTTTCACCACACTATATCTGTATAGTTATGTTGAAACACACCATTGTGAGACAGTGCCCTTATATAAGTTGGGAAAACCATGATAATCTTTCAACAGAGAACATTTGGTGTGACTAGTAGTGCTGCCCTTTCTTCAGAACAACACAGCCACTAATACAAAAGATACTTCATTTGTCGTACCCACTCCCGAGATGCACTCACATATCTACCAAAAGGTGGTTATCATCATGTTAAAAATTTACTTTCTGTTAGTAAACATTATTCTACAGATCTGGAACTTTAAAGTTTTAGTGTAAATTAAGCAAAGCAGGGAATTAGCAATTGCAGGAGAATTGTAATCACAATGGAATGAACTGAATAACAGGATTGGCAAGGTTTTTTTGGAATTACTTATTCCTGAGATGTAGGCATCAGAAACAAGCCTGGTAGTTACTGTTAACACCTACATGCTGCAGCTGAATAACTTCTTAAGGTAGCCAAAGTCAATCATGTCAGGACAGAACTGAAGTCATATACAGGCCAGAACACCAGAAAAAATTAGTAAACTGACTGGGTTGCTCCACAATCTCCAAAAAAAAAGAACCAATCTCTGCCTTGAATATATTCAATCCTCCAGGTGGCTAGGAACTATCTTTTCCAAAACTAGGAGTTCCAAAACAAGGGGGCATAGATTTATAATTGCTGAGGAGCAATTTTTTCATGCAGAGGGTGGTGACTATGTGGATAAGAAACTGACTGAGGAAGCAGTTGAGGCAGTCACAATAGTATTATTTAAGAAGCATTGATAGCAAGGCTTAGAGGGACATGGGTTGAAAGGTTGTTTTAGATGTGGAAAGGTTGTTTCCCTTGGTGGGTGAGTCCAGGACAAGAGGCCATAGTCTTAGAATTAGAGGGTACTCAGTTAAAACAGAGATGAGGAGAAATTTTTTTTAGCCAGAGGGTCGTGGATTTGTGGAATTCGTTGCCACATATGGTTGTGGAGGACCGATCATTGAGGGTGTTTAAGGAGGAGATTGACAGGTATCTAATTAGTCAGGGTATCAAGGGATATGGGGGAAAAGCTGGACATTGGAACTAGATGGGTGAATAGTTTAGCTCATGGGGGAGCTGCGGAGCAGACTCGATGGGCCAAATGGCCTACTTCTGCTCCTTTGTCTTGTGAAAGTCAGAAATTAGAACGAGCAGAGCCTGCACTATGGGCTGTATGGACTCATTGAGCTGAAGGGCCTGCATTCATGCTGTATTCTCCATAACTCGACTACCAGTCTATCCTGAAGACCAAGTGCTCAATTCCAAGCAAAATTTGGTACATGTTCTCTGCACCCTCCGCGGTGCAGACACTTCCTTCTTGTAGTGTGATAACCAGAAATGTACACAGTATTCCACCTGTAGAATAACCGAAGTTTTATAATCCCTCTGCTCATATTCTGTGCTGTAGTTAAGAAAGGCAACTATTCCATCTGTCTTCTTCATCACTTCTGCTACCATATTCAAGGAATCTTGGACTCCTATGCTGAGGTCTGCTTTTCCCCCAATACCTTATCATTCAATGCACACATGCCAAAGCACATCCTCTCACGTTTATGAGGATTAAGTTCCATCTGCCATTGTTCCACCCATTTTAGCAAATGAAGAATACAGAGTGGTACCAAATGAGAATATAGTAACGCAGTCTCTGGCTATCTGCCTGTCAATAAAACTAATGATTTTCCTGCCATCTGCAAAGTATTAACTGTGTACCTCTCCATAGTTGCAGTCTTAGCTGCTCGGTAATTTCAGAATTTTCTGCTGTTAAAATAATACAAATTTGCTGAGTAGTTTGAGTTACTTTAATTAGTTCCAAAATGATTTCCTTTATCAAAATGTTATAAAATTTACATTCTGCACACTGTCACAGACTTCACGTTCATTAACACAGTTCTTTACTGTGAAATGAAGTACTTCATACTCATGTCTACAAGATGGAACGCGAATTCACAAACCTCCGATTCAGAAATACTACTACTGTCAGCGGAGGCACGAGTCACTTCTGCTTTATTATATAATCACACACACTATTTCATACAGATGCAGGGGAGTATAAACTTGGTGGCCCCTATATTAGCACACCTGCTCATTAATGCAAATAGCTGATTGGCCAATCATGTGCCAGCAACTCAATGCATGAAGGCATGTAGACATGCTCAAGTGATTCAGTTGTTGTTCAGACCGAACGTTAGAATGGGGAAGAAATGTGATCTAAGAGACTTTGATTGTGAAATGCTTGTTGGTGCCAGATGGCGTGGTTTGAGTATATCAAAAACTGCTAATCTCCTGAGATTTTCATACACAACAGTCTCTAGAGTTTATTGGGAATGGTGTAAAAAGCAAAAAAAAAAATCACCATCAAGTGAGTGGCAGGTCTGACAGTGAAAATGCCTTGTTGGAAAGAAGTCGGAGGAGAATGGCCAGACTGTTTCAAGCTGACAGGAAGGCAACCAGTAACTCAAATAACCCCATGCAACAACAGTGGTCTGCAGAACAGCGTCTCTGAACACACAACACGTTGAACCTGAAAGAATTCAACAAATGTACATTCAGTGGCCACTTTATTCAGTACAGGAGGTGCCAAATAAAATGGCCACTGAGTGTACAAGGCGTGGGCTTAATGTGACCCCAACGAGATCCTCTCTGAAATAACTTGATGCAGAATGACGCCTTTCATTGGGTGTTTCCATGTACATGTGACAAATAAAGCTAATCTTTATCTCTTTCTTGAACTATAGCTTTTTCCCTAACTTTCCCTCACGATAGATTATGTAGTCATTGTCACATTGCTGTTTGTGCAAATCTAGTAATTACAAATTGACTTCCTTGTTTTCCTACAATGAAATAGGGACTGAAGGTCAGAAGTAGTTTATTGGCCATTGTGTAATATGAAATATGCCAGGTTAGAGCAAGAGCTTCTTTCTTTCACATTAAATTCAACTGAACCAGTTATAGCAGATCTGGAAACAAATTTTGGGCTCTGCAGGTATTTTGAAGAGCAAATATCAAGACATGTTTAATATCATAAAGCTTTTGCTTATGAGGAAGAAACTGGAAAACATTCCAAAATTTGTTACATTTCCTCTATTCCACACCCCCCCACCCCCAAAAGAATACCTTGATCTGTAATAGCAGGTATTGTTCTGAGTCCACTACAATTGGCAGGATTTCTGTGGTACAAGCAGATATCTGAGGTCTTGGCTGAAGATCTGTCAAGGATTGTAGTATGGAATCCACTATATCCCAGGACACAGTGGTGCTGAATATTACATTATTTTCAGACTCTTCACCACTGATCTGTGAGCCATCTGGGTTCCTGGACCTTACATCAAGGCAAATGATTAGCATTACTGCAAACTATGCCAAACTGGAATCTGAACGTTAAATAGAAAAGGAAGAACACAGAATTCTGACATCCAAGTTAGCCAATGCACTAATTCCAATCTGTGAATATGCAAATAATACGTAGCAATTTCTCAATTGCTGGCTATTTCTGAGCTGGCTACATCATCGTGAAGACTCAAAATATGTAAGCCGTTCTGTGCAATTTCAGACAATCCTTGACCAAACAAAAGCAAGGCAATAATTGACAGCTTATAATTAACCACTGCAATCTGCATTTCCACAATACCAAGGACAGGAAAGATGATCAAAGTTAAAAGGATCCATCTAGGAGAAACATCCAAACTGAACAGGCAATATTAGGGTGCTCCACAGATTAGAACAGAGATGCCCAATGACTCTGCCAACAGTGTAGGAGCTTTGTGAGACTGAGAAGCATTGGAAGGGAATCATACGGTCAGACACAAAGTTGGACAAGTTTGCTAAGGTAACATGTGTGATGACTCATTTCCTTGGCTAAAGGGTGTGAGTGAACCAGTTGAATTTTAATAACAATCTGGTGATGCCACAGTTATTTTAATATTAATTATAAATATATTAATCATAATATATTTTAATTAAGGGAACACGCTGAATGTAACCAACTTGCAGGGCAAGAGGAAAGCAATGGTCTAACATAGAACAGTACAGGCCCTTCAGCCCATGATTTTGTGTTGATCTTTACAAAATGGGGAAGATAACAGCATCTGTTAATCATAAGTTGGAACAATTTTATTCATACTGGAAAAAAATGGTTTAACTACATAACACCTCATAGGCTTGATTTTATTCTCACAAGTCAATGAATATGTTGTAAAAAAAAAAGATCACTCCCTACTCTGTACATAGTTTTCTTCTTTCGGTTGTTCTTTCTTTCCTCTCCTTTCTATAAGTGTATACCTCAATTAAATATTATGTGAGATTTGTGACAATATGATTTTATATATATATGTACAGTATCTGAAATGCATCTTATGGAAATGTTTAATGATGAAATTCTATAAAAATAAATTACAAAAAAAAAACAGGTTTAAGATCAATCTAACCCTTCCCTCCCAGATAACCCCCCATTTCTCTTTCATCCAGGCACCTATTTAAGAGTACCTTAAATGCCCCAAATGTATCTGCCTCAACCACCAACCTGGGAGTGTGTTCCACGCACCTCTGACAATCACTCCATACCTTACACCTTAAAAGTTTTCCCCTCATATTAGCTATTTCCACTCTGGGGAAAAAAAGAGTTCCAGGCTGTCCACTCAATCTATGCCTCTTATTCTCTTATACCTTTATTAAGTCCCCTCTCATGCAACTTCGTGTCAAAAAGAAAAGCTGCAGTTCGCTCAACATATCCTCATAAGACTTGTTCTCCATAACCGTTAGCGCCCTGGTAAATCATGGTAAGTCCATTAACTTAAACGACGAGATATAAAATAAAATTGGAGACATCCAAAACCAGAGAGCATATGCTTAAGTGTAGAGGTTTAGAGCAGATCTGAAGAATTATTTTCCCCCACCCAGATGATAGTTGCAATCTAGAACCCAGAAGATGGTGGAGGCAGGTTTCCACAACACATTTAAAAAGCGTATGAATGAACACTTCATCATCAAGTCAAAGATAGCTACAGATCAAGTGCTAGTTATGAAGTCTAGTCAACATAGCTTTGAGAGGGGCAGATTGTGCCTCACGAGCCTGAGTTGGGTTTCTCAATGAATAGACAAAACAAATTGATGGAGCTGGAGTTGAGGTGTATTGCATATAGATTTTGATAAGGCATTTGACAGGGCTCCCCATGGTAAGCTCATTCAGAAAGTCAGGAGGCATGGGATCCATTGAAACTTGGTTGTGTGGATTCAGAATTGGCTTGCCCACAGAAGACAGAGGATGGTAGTAGAATCAGTATATTCTGCCTGCAGGTGGGTGATCAGGGGTGTTCTGCAAGGGTCTGTTCTGAGATGGCTGCTCTTTGTGTCTTTTAATAATGACTTGGATGAGGAAATGGAGGGGGTGTGTTAGTAAGTTTGCAGATGACACAACAGCTGCAGGTATTGTAAATGGTGCAGAAGGTTGTCTTTGGTTACAATGGTAAATGTTGCACAATTGAAGAGGATGCAGAGTTGGGTGGAGAAGCGGCAGATTAAGTTCAGTCTCGAAACATTTGAAATGTTACATGTTGGAGAATCGAACTTGAAGACAGAGTCCTAAGTTAATGGTAAAATTCTTAGTAGAGTCGCTCAATTTCATAGTAACTCAAAGTTGCCACACAAGATTATAGGCTCTGCTGGCCTTCATTAGTTGGAAAATTGAGTTCAAGGGTGACAAAGTAACATTGCAGTTATATTAAACTCTGATTAGACTACACTTGGAGTATTATGTTCAGTTCTGGTTGCCTCATTATAGGAGGACGTAGAAGTTTTAGAGAAGATGCAGAGCAGACTTACCAGGATGCTGACTGGGTTAGAGAACATGTCTTATAAGTATAGGTTGAGCGAGCTGGGGCTTCTAACTTTAGAGTAAAAGTAGATAGAGGTGTATCAGATTATAAAAAGCATAAAGAGAGTCGACAGCCAGCACTTCTCTCCCAGGACAATAATGGCCAATAACAGAGGACATCCTTTCAAGGTGAGTGGAAGAATGTTTAAGAGGGATATCAAAGACAGGTTGTCAGCAGCATTAGATGTAACTGTTGTGTATTCAATACTTCAGTAATATTTGTGTAATATTGTAAATATATTGCTTAATTCAGTATTCTTTGTTGTTTACATAATTCATTATGGGTTATATATAGAAGTATGTGAATGGCATATATCATTACACCACTCCATTATAAGTGAGCTCCTCACTAAAGTAAAATCACATATAACAGTAACCACGCCATATTTGGTAACAATATTCAAGGTCAAAACAGCTTATTGGCATACTATGTTAAGGGATGGGTGTAGCAGTGTCTCCGGATAAAGAGATAGGAAGTCAAACTCTCTTTTCTGCTATTTATGATATCTTTGATGGTGAATTTTAAGCACAAAATAAAATCCTGTTTCAACACCATCCTCAGGATACTAATAAACAAAACACACTCTCTTCCTTAGAGGATTGTTCTATGGCATCAATTTTGCACAGATCAGTGCAGGATCCAGCTACACACACAGCTGAATCCCCAAATGAGCTGGTACATGCACTTTCAGCTATCAACTCGGATGTCTCAGTCATTCTCACAACTATTTCTAATAATTTCATTGTTATTTTAAGGCATTGTGGGAAATACAATAAGATCTCTAGCATAAACAACAATGGAAAGATTCTGAATCAGTTTAACTTTCGATAGGGAAAGATTTCTTACACTTTCTCTAAGACATATGTCATTCAAACCCTTGGGGAATACATGTACCTACTTCAAACCAAGGTTTTCTTTCGGCATTTTTTACATGACTGATAAGAACACGAGACTGTGCCTGACTCACCAGCATCTCTTGTGGCCTAGTCACATTCTTCTGAAAGACTGGCATTCGAAATGTACCCTTTTTATACAAGTGGAAAGTATTAGGTCAAATATCTGAAATATTAATCTGAAGCAAAAATAGCACACAATTGTCAGAACCAAACGATACCATGCCGTATCTCAAAATAAAATAAATAGAAGTTCTACAATCTGGCCATACCTAATCATGAATGGAAGTGGACAACCAAACAGCTTACAAGAGAGAAAGGAACCAAGGACATCTCGATTCCGCAGTATTGAACACACAATTGTGCTAAAGGGAAGGCTGAAACATTCACAGTCACGTAGAAGTCCCAAGTGGATGTCCCATTCCCAACATTCACAAATCCAGCCTTCCATCAATTTGATTCACCGCTTATAACATCAAGAAATGACTGAGAGCATTGGATGCAGCAAAGGCTATAGGATAAGACAACATCTTAGATGTAGGATTGAAGACATGCACTCTAAAATCAATTTTGCCTCAAATCAAATTATTGCAGTACAGTTACCTAACAATGTTCACAAAAAGACTTGACAACTACAATCTGGCTAATTAGTATTCAATCAGTTTACTCCTAATCAGTAGCAAAATGATGGAACGTATCATGCACAGTCCAATCAGACAGCATTTCACACCTGCTCATTGATGCAAAGTTCAGATCTCGCCATCTGCAGGCCTCATCAAAGGAATAGAACACAGAAATGAATTTAAAGATAAAGCAACAGTGTCTGTCCTTGACATCAAGGCAGCATTTGACCAGGCATGGCATCAAGGAGCCAAGATAAGGCTGAAGTTATTAGACATCAAGGAGGAAATGCTCCAATGACTGGAAACACACTTAGCACAAAGGAAAATTGTTGTGGTTGTTGAACTGTTTCAGTGCCAAGACATCAGTGCAGGAGTTCCTTGCAAAAATATCCAAAACCCAAACATTTTCAGCTGTTTAGCCAATGAACTCCTCCCTTCAGATCTGCTTAGTGAGGATTGCACAGTCCATTTCCTCAGTGAGTGAAATAGTCTATGTCTCTACACAGCAAGAGCTAGGTGACATACAAGCACGGGCTAAATTGTGGAATATAGCTTCCAATATAGCTTCCATCTGACTTTGATAATCAATAGCTTCATCAGTCACAATAGACCAGAAACTCATCTGAGTCAGTCAAATAAGCACTGTGGCACAATACAGGACAGGGAAGTTGAGAGTCACATTTCCTGACTGATGGCAGCATTACAAAACTAGAATCTAGCCACATTAATATGGGAAACAGTGAGAAATAGCTATTCTGTAATAACTGAATTCCTTGCTTTGAGTGTCAAGTACGACTTCAAATTAAATTTTAATTGCCATTCAATCATACATGGATACCCATGAATACAGCCAAATGAAACAGCATTGCTCTGGAGTCAAGGTGACAAACACAGTACCAACAGTTATACACTAAACAAGGTACATACAGTATAGCAGTAAACCAAATCACACAAAAAAATGTAGCCCAAGTCCCTGAATCCATGGATGTTGTAGTAGTCTGTAGTTGAACATAATACAGCTTGTCTTCTGCTGAGCAAACACTGGAGAGCAGCACTGAAGCCAGCCTGGTTGTCTGTCCAGCCAATAAGCCCAGTGACTTGCAGCATTCCACATTACCAATATGCAACAGGGTCTTGTGCTCACAAGAAAAGCAACAAAGACAATCACTCACTGTTAGGCTGCACACTGCCTTCAAGCACCAATGCCCCTCTGTAGCAGGCAGTAGCACGTTCTGCACCAAGTCCAGCTCCTTCACTTCCTCTGCCAACGAGTGACTTGCTGATGGGATAGACCTGCCCCATTAAGTTCTTAATGCCCAGCCAGGTCTTGCATTCATAAAAAATGCATTAAAAATCACCTTTGATTGGCCCCAGAGAAACCGCTGTGCCTGAGTGCATTGTCATCTTGCTGGAAGGGTCTTTCTGTTCAGCACTTTCTCACTTCAGCCCCTCCCGGTCTTACCCCTTTGCCATAAATTGCTCCAAGATCTCTACGAGAACAGAGCAAAGAAATTACCAAAGGTAATACAGAACTTTCAGAAGATTATATCTCTCCTGGTTATGGTTATTAATGCTTACCACAGTGTAGATTATATTTGAGAACTAAAACCAGGGAATGGAACAAGCTATGCAAATGATCTAAACAAAGGTCATTGTATTGCTGGACAGTGAACTTATCAATTCTGCCTCTAAGAATGTGAAAGCAGCATTTGTGAAGGAGAAAAGAAATAATTATCTTGAGGAAACATATCTTCTACTGAGACATTTTACATAACTTGCCTTGTAATAAAATAATCATTATCTTCACAGGTGGAAACTTCAAAATTGGTTTGGAAGACATTTTGTTTCCTAATAGATCTGGACTGGAAACATTAATTATATTTTTCTCATTTCCAAATCGCAACACAAACTTGTCAAACGAATGCAGAGCAAAGTGATTTCTGGAACTATTCTACCATCTCTGCTTTTTTCAGAACTTGATAATTCACATTCTTGAAAACAACAGTTGTCTTAGTCATTAAAAATATACCTTACACAGGGCTTATAACATCAGGGTTTCACAAGAAGTTGTTCTTTTGAACACTATGCTTTTCTTCCTCATTCTTTCCTTATCTACATGAACACTACTATTTCTTTCTGGAATGACTCCAGGGATAAGCATTTTCTACAATGGTTCCAGGGATGATGAATTAAAGTTACCAAAGTCAGACAAGAAAATGTGAGAAAATCTGAGAAGGGTCTCGACCCGAAACGTCGACTGTACCTCTTCTTAGAGATGCTGCCTGGCCTGCTGCGTTCACCAGCAACTTTGATGTGTGTTGCTTGAATTTCCAGCATCTGCAGATTACCTCGTGTTTGCGTTTTTAAAATCTGAGATTATTCTTTTTGAAAAAGAATGTTAAGGTATGATTAGTATACAAAGTTGATGGAGTTAACGAAGAGAAACCAAGAGAAAATGCTCTCATTAACAGTGGATACAAGGATCAGAGAACACCAGTTGAAGTCATTCACGAGTTATCCATGATTAACAGAAGGAAGATTTTGTTTTATTTTTACAATGAGGAATAATTTGGAAAAGTGCTGCCTGAAACTGTGATGAATACAAATTCAATTGTGGTTTTCAGAAGGGAATTAGATAAGAATTGTAAGATAAAACTCTTCGAGGATCACATGGGAAGAGCAGCGAAATGGAACTGCTTTAATTTCTCTACAAAGAGTTGGCACAGACTTCATGGACCAAATAGTTTCTCTCTGTGCTGCAACAACTGTAAGATTGTGTGTATAAAACTTCTAACCTTATCTCAGCTAAGCTTAATGAGTTCAGAATAAACCCAAAAACGCACTTTCACAAATAAAATCAGAAAATGTTAGAAATACTCAGTAGGTCAGGCAGCATCTGCCAAATGAGAAACAGAGTTAACACTTCAGGTCACAGCAGTTTTGTAATTCAATATTAATGTTCAGCAGTTTAACCCACTAAGTCTCCTTATTAAAGAAGTCTTTTTCCTTATGATAAATCATTTTGAATGAAAGAGCTACTTAATATTGGCATCCACAAATATTTTCACATTTTGATACACAAATTTGACTTTATTAACTATAAAATTAAAAAATCCAGAGTTTATCCGATGTTACTATTAAATTATTGAATTCATTGCACCTACACCCCATTCCTCTAAAAGTGAGGTCCAATCCTACCCATGTCAAAAGTGCATGGACACTTGTTAAAAAAGTAGAAGCCATATGAGTGCAAACTATATATTTCCAGACTGACATTGAGATGCCAACTGTAGCACGTATGCCTCTGCAAACCTAACTTAGAGTTAGCAATTACAGGCAGCACCGTGAAACAAACTAGCAGAGGTGCAGGCTGACATCTCCATTGACCCAGGTTCAACCTTGACTTTCTGATTTTCCCTGTGTGGAATTTGCATGTGCTTCCTGTGACTGCATGGGTTCTCCTGAAGATGTGTAGGTTGGTAGGTTTACAGTAGGTTTACTCATCATGAGTAGCAGAATCTGGAGAGAAGTTGACAGCAGACATCTCACCTCTCCCGGAAGTTCAGGGAGTCTCCCACATATTAATAGTGGCACCCTGATGCCCGCAAATTATATACAATGTCCTGGAAAGTGATTTTTTTTGAGAGCGAACATGACAGAACGTGCGAGAAAGACCGAGAGAGCGAGCGCAAGAGCGAGAAAGCAAGCGCGAGAGAGCGAGCGTGAGAGCGACCACGAGCGAGAGCGAGAGCAAGAGCGAGAAAGCAAGTGCGCGCGAAAGAGCGAGAAAGCAAACGCAAGAGAGCGAGTGCGAGTGAGAGAGCAAGAGCAAGAGCGAGAAAGCAAGCGCGCGCGAGAGAGCAAGAGCGAGAAAGCAAGCGCGCGCGTGAGAGCAAGAGCAAGAGCGAGAAAGCAAACGCAAGAGAGTGAGTGAGAGAGCGAGAAAGCAAACACAAGAGAGCAAGCGCGAGTGAGAGAGCAAGAGCGAGAAAGCAAGCGCAAGAGAGAGCGACCACGAGCGACAGAACACGCACACGAGGGAGAGAGAGCGAGCAAGAGCAAGAGTGAGAGAGTTCCAAAAAACAGTCAGAGTGGCAGAGTGTTCCAAAAAAAGAAAATACAAATGTATAAAACGTACGTCACCCCAGACTACACCAAAGTGTACTCCTGCCTAATAGGGGTCAAAATAATGAGTGTTGCTCGCTGCACTGTTTGCAACAGTGACTTTTCTATTGCCCATGTTGGGTTAAGACTGTAAAAGACGTGTTGAGGTGAGTTTAACAGGTCTCATTCATTCATTAGCATAGCTAACATTATTTAAACTAGCTGGCCAGCTGCTAAGGAGCTACTCTATTGCAGACATCCCACCTCTCCCAGGAGTCTACTGCAAATTGATGGTGCTACCTCCCTGAAATGAGTTTTTGCAGGGTGGGATGTCTATGACAGAGAGTGAGAATAGGCTAGAGGTAAAATCGGTTGGAGGATGGGATTGCACTGTGAGCTGGCACAACTTAATGGAACAAAATGGCTTCCTTCTATGTTAGAGGAGATATGGAAATTGGGCAAACTTGTGCTCGCTCATAGTTTGAAACATTTTACTAGGACTGAAATTGCAATTTTCAAAACCAGTGAAATATTCCACTCAAGCAACTGTAAAATGTTACACATACAAATTCAAGATGTTTAAACTTCCAGTGCACAATCATGATTACCTTAACTATCAGTAAAAGCAAACGAACCTGTGCAAAATGAAAGACATCCAGAGAAGCCGCTCTAATTCTACCATTCGGATCTCTATTGGTCACTGATTGCAAGGTCAACATAAATTCTGGAAATCATGTCACTCGTCTACTTATACACCTTCTCAACAGTATGACAATAGGTGTTTGGTATTATCTAAGGCAGCCAAAGTGATGAGATATGAACACTTCTGATGAAACGTTCATTGCCCTGAAATACGAATTCTCCATGGATGCTGATTGATATGACAAATATTTCATGGAGTCAGAGTTATCTACCAATGAAATAGGCCCTTCATCCCAACTCATCCATGCCAGCCAAAATGCTAGACCCATTTGCTACTTTTGACTATATCCTTTGAAATCATTATGATCCATGTACCTGTCCAAATGGTTTTTAAACTCTGCAATTACACCCACTTCTACTGCTTCTTTGGGCAGCTTGATTTCTGTATTTTTTGTTTCAGTTTCAGATTTAGGATCAGGGTTATTATCACTAACATACAGTAAGTGTTAAAATTTGTTGTTTTTTTGGCAGAGTACAGAACAATTCATAAAAAGATATACTGTTCTGTGCAAAAGTCTTAGTCATATATACAGCTAGGTGCCCAAAACTTTTGCACCATACTGTATTTACCAACGTGGAGCAGAGAGTGAATTAGTAACTCTGGCGGGAGTAAAGGATGTTGGGAATGGTAAGAGGGGTTTGGGAAAGAGTGCTAGGTGCGAGGGGTGGCACAGGTACAGACACATCCTGCACTGAGACACCAGGCAAGGTCATTAGAATCCAATCAATTGGTTTATTGATCATTATAGAATGTCTCTCTGGTGCTTTCTGCTCCCTCCCTTCTCGTTTCCCCTCTTCACAAAAATAATTCTCCTCTCTCTGCCCCTTCTCTCTCACAGTCGACAAGAGACCCATATCAGAATCAGGTTTATCATCACTCTCTTGTCATGATTTTGTTTTGCAAAAGCAGCAAGACATAAAGTTACTGCAATGCCGTGCAGAAGTTCTATCACCCAGGCTATAGATGGGAGAGGAAATGAAGCTGTTCCTAAAATACTGAATGTGCATCTTTGGCTCCAGTACATCCTCACTGAGGTTAGTAATGAGAAGTGAGAATGTCCTGAACAGTAAGGGTCCTTAATGATACCTTGTTGAAGTACCTTTTAAAGGTGTCCTTGATGGTGGGGAGGCTTATGCCCATTATGCCTGGTGTGCCCATGTGGAACTGACTGAGTATACAACCCTCTGCAACTATTTTTGCTCCTGTGCATTGAAGCTTCCATGTCAGGGTGCAACCATTCAGAATGTTCTCAGACTACATATGTAGAAATTTGAGAGAGTTTTTGGTGACATACCAAATCTCCTCAAAACTCCTAATACAGTACAGCTCCCGCCGTATCTTCCTCACAATTGCATCGATATGTTGTGTCCAGGACAGAACCTCTAAGATGTCGATGCCCACAAACTTGCAACTGCTCACCCTTAACCCCTCGGTGAGGACTGGTATGTGTTATCCTGCCTTTCCCTTCCTGAAGAATCAAATCCTTCGTCTTACTGACATTGAGCGAAAGGTTGTTGTTGCGACACCAACTAACCAGATCCTCAGCATCTGCAGCTGCGTACTTTTCATGAAATTTGTCACTGTCTACTTGTAGATTTTTCATAATGTTCTACACATGTTTTATACTGGACTCAAGGATGCAAATAATAATTTTAAAAGTGCACACATTACAAATGCTCAACTATTGGATCATTCTGGCACAACTGCTACAACTTATACCTTGGCATGCATGCTACTTGCAATAGTAATGGGGAATAATCAGTAACTAATGGTCTGAATAATAATAGCATTGAGAAAAAAAATTAAAGTCAGAATCTAATGATGCTGATACATTCTGATGTATATCTGAAGAGCTATAAACTGCAGGGTTATGGATGCAGGACTACTTTTGGAGAGCTAGAAAAAAAGATTAATCCCTTTCTGCTAGGATGAACACAATGGTCCCAATATTACACTGTGGTATAAGTTTCTATAAGTCTCAGCACCATTAAGGTTGTCAAATGAATTGCCAGCTGAGAAAGCAAGGGATGCTCTTGAGCATTTGTGAACCAACAATGACGCAAGTGATTAAGATTGCCGGTTTCACAAGAAACTGTATTCTCAATAGAGTAGCTAAAAACATAATTCTAGGCTTCAATCACCTCTTTAAAAATGGATAACCCGCTGTACAGCCACAAAAATGCTTAATTGAAATTAGAAGTTCAGCTGCAATCACTTCTACCGTACCTGGGGTATGAAGAAATAATTTGTAAAATGTACAAGGCCTTTAGAATTTTACTTTGGACTTTCAAAGCAGCTTTGGTCACCAGTCAAACCTACATTGAAATTAGCATTTAAAGAACCTAAACTGTGCCGCAGGTCAATCTTGGGCTGTCATTCAATTTACAGTCATTGTTAGCTTTAGAAGCTACTACTTTAAGATTTAAAAAAACTTACTGATAAAGAGGCATTTGTGGAATGAAAATTATATGATTAGGTGAACAGGAAGAAGACTATTAGTAGAGAGATCAATTACTAGGACACAAAGAATTAAGATAAATGGTAGAGGGATTGGTGTTGAGTTGAGAAAAATTACTTTCTCTATTAATGGTGTAATCAGAATCCTCAATATATTTACTTAAAAATATTAGTCCGATCTTATAAGTTCCTTAAACTATAGAGCTATATGACAAAGAACTGGGAAATGGTCTAGACTAAATACCTTTTGCTAGAATAAACAGGGTCAGCTGAATAGAGTCATGGGTGGGCAAATGGGATTAGTACAGCACTGAAGTTAGCCCTTCAGCCCATCTAGTCCGTGCTGAGCCATTTAAATTGCCTCCTCCCAAGGACCTGTACCGGGACCATAGCCTTCCATACCCCTCCCATCCATATACCTATCCAAATTTCTTTTAAGCATTGAAATCAGGCTTGCGTGCACCACTTGTGCGGTAGCTTGTTCCACACTCACACAACCCTCTAAGTAAAGAAGTTTCCCCTCATGTTCCCCTTAAACTTGTCACCTTTCACTCTTAACCCATGATCTCTGGTTGTAGCTCAGTGGCCTGCTTGCATTTACCCTATACTCCTCATAATTTTGTATAACTCTATCAAATCTCCTTTTGATCTTCCACGTTCCAAGGAGTAACATCCTTTCCAGATAGCTCACGTCCTTCAGACCCGGTGACATCCTTGCGAATTTCCTCCGTACTCTTTCAATCTTATTTACAATACTGTAAGTAGGTGACCAAAACTGCACACAATATTCCAAATTAGGCCTCATCAAAGTCTGAGACAACTTCCAACATAACATCACATCTCTTGTACTCAGATACCTAGATTTCTGAAGGCCAAAGTGCCAAAAGCTTTGACAAAAGAACCTTCTCATTCAGAGCTGTGAAAGGGTAGGGATATCAAAAAGCAAGAGGGTAGAGGTTTAAATGAGAGGAAATGGCTTTCAAGCTCTGAGGGGTAGGTTTCTTGGCAGAGATTGGCAGATAATTGGTAATGGCTCGCACGAGAGGGCACAGTCTTAAGGTGCTTGGAAGCAGGTACAGAGATATCAGGGGTAAGCTTTTTTACGCCGAGAGTGATGAGTGCCTGGAATGGGCTGCCGGCGACAATTGTGCAGGCGAATAAGACAGGGTCTTTTAAGAGACTCCTGGATAGGTACATGGAGCTTAGAAAAATCGAGGGATATGGGTAACCCTAGGAAATTTCTAAAGTAACTACATGTTTGGCACAGCATTGTGGACCGAAGGGCCTGTATTGTACTGTAGGTTTCCTATGTTTCTAATTGGATTGTACTGCCAGCAGAGATAGTAGAGTCAGATACAATTTCTACATTTAAGACCCATTTAGATAGACAGTTAAATAATCAACATGCAGAAAGATAAGGGCCAAAGGCAGGCAATTGGCATTAGTGCAGGTGGACAAATGGGATTAATGCAGGTGGGCCAAAATGTCGACATGAATGTGATGGGCCAAAGTGCCTATTTCCGCTCTGTATAACTCTACAACACAAAATGAAGTGCAGGTTTCCCCCGCCATCCGAAGGTACAGCATTCCTTTGAAACGGTTCGTAAGCTGAAATGTCATAAAGCGAAGAAGCAATTACCATTTATTTATATGGGAAAATTTTGTAAGCATTCACAGATTGCATAGCCTCTGATCTGGGCCGACAATTACATGCTAGGCGGCACCTAATTAATTAGCATGTTTATTTCGGCTTTTTTCTTAAAGATGTGCTGTGTGCCTCCCGGCTACCGCTGCATTCTTCGCGAATCGGTACAGTATCTGTCCGGGCCCCGGGTGTTGGGGTGCTGGGACACGGGGGTGTCATCTCATCGTCGATCAGAGCAGGCAGCTCATCTTCTCCTATGACTGCCCGCCTCAATGTCGAAGGTCGAGTTTCGTCGTCTGCTGTGGCTGATGTGGAAGGCTTGCTTGACTGCTGAGCCTCACGCATTTTTCTATCATACAGTTGTTTGTAAGCACACAAACCATCCTGCAAATATCCCCTAAACCTACGTACCGTTTCAAAATTAACGTCATACTTTATCATTGCAGCGAAAATCTCACACAGTTGCTTCACTTTCTGCATTCGGTTCTGATTGTTATCCTTTCCTCTTCCAATTGCATCAGCTCTTCATCTATCAGTTCTTGGTCATGGGATGCCAAAACCCCTTCAACATCATTTTCAACTTCCACAAGCCAAACTCACTTTGTCCTTGCTTCGTTCACCACGATCGAAACGCTTAATTATGTCTAGTTTTACGCTAAGTGTAACACCCTTACGAGCTCTTTTAGGCTTTTCCAACACCTTAGAACTCATCTTGCTAACGTCTGCTCAATGCAACATGTTTAAGCAACGCCGTTCCGAATCCAGGGCAGAGCGGCTGCTCGGGGCACGCGCTGCCTTTCTTTGCAACAGTGAAAACACCTTCTGAAAGCAAAAACAGGGTACTAATGTAGGTCTTTCGTAACAGTGAGGTTTCATAAAGCGAACGTTCAAAAAGCAGGGGACACCTGTATCAAGTCAGCCAGCAGCAGCCAGTCAGCAGGAAGACTGATGATGTTGGCAGTAGTAGTAGTAGTGATGGACTGCTGTTTCCAGAAGAGGAATTCACTAAGAATATCGAATATTTCATGCCCTTCTTTGTATAAGAGATGCCACAGGCCGATTACTAATATTTATTAATTTGTGTTCTGTTTATTTAGAATACTGTAGCATATTCTAAGACAAGGACCAGAACACCAAAAAGAAATAGAAGTAACACACAAAATGCTGAAGGAACTCAGCAAGTCAGGCAACATCTACTAAAGGGAATAAACAGTCAAGGTTTCCGGCCGACCCCCTTAATCAGGGCCAAAACAGCGACTGTTTATTCCCCTCCACGGATGCTGCTCGGCTTGCAGAGTTCCTCCTACATTTTGTGTGTGTTGCTCAAAATATCCAGCATATGCAGAATCTTTTGCTTTTACAAAAAGAATTTGACATCTGAAAGGAAAAATAGCTCACCATGAGTTACAATGAGGATTTAGGAATGCCACTCTGTTGGAGGAAGAATATACAAGGACAAGGTATTCAGCAACCTCAGTTAACCTTATCCAGCGTAGAACAGCTTTGAAAGTGAAGATAAATCCTGACCAAGGACTTTCAGTACTTCTCTATACTGAAAGGAAACAAATGAATGTAACAAATACAAGGCACAAACAGGTGTACGATTGTAGCAAAAGCAGAATAAAAGGAAAAACAATCTAGGCAGAACAAAGGAAAATCAAATATATGCACATAAATAAGGGAGTTATCAGGATATGGCTCTAAACGCCTAGAGCCAGCAGCAAAACTACATTAGATATTTGATACCCAGCACCTTTTACCCCAGGTTGTAATGGCTAATATGACAAGGCATAATTTTAAGGTGTTTGGAGGAAAGTATAGGGGATGTTGGGGTAGTTTTTTTTATTTACACGGAGGGTGGGAAGTCCAAGGAACTCACTGCCAGAGGTGGTGGTAGAGGCAGATACACAGAGACATTTAAGAGAATCCTAGATAGACACATGGATGAAAGTAAAATTCAACAAAACACTGTGGGCCAAAGGGACTGTACTTGCTGCACTGTTCTATGTTCTAAAAGCACAAGATGAGTTGCCAGTTCTGCAGTTTGCCACATCTTGCAGATTCAGAAGACAGTGAGTTTAAGGTCCATCCACTCCATGGTCGTCTGGTGGCGCAGCGAGATCAGCGCCGGGCTCGAGAACGGAGGCTCCCGAGTTCGATTCAGTGACAGACCGCCCCCGTGCGCACTCTTCATCCGCGCCCAGTTGACGTCGAGCTCACAACTCGGCCTTGTAAAATAATACTGTGAAATGTCTGTGTGAGGAGTGGTGCCCCACACAGCCTTCTGAACTGCACCTTGTAAGGTGCAGTGGCTGGCCTCTCAGGCCTGAGTCATCATCATCACCACTCCATGAGGATATCATCTGGTCTGAAGCTACAGGGTGTTACAAGAGCAAGTGCCACAATGTTGAAGGTGGTCTCGTTCAGATCAGACTGAGGACCTATTTCCTTCTTAGGTGAAAGTCAACGATTCTGTGGAAAATTCTGAAGGACAGCTGTAGAATTTTGCCTCAACAATCAGCACCCAGCCAATTACACTACAAAAAGGTTACCAAACCATTGAATCTGGAATCTGCAAGCAATAAATATGCCTCAAAATGTAAATCATTATTTGCAAGACATCTTTGGACATGAGAGTTGATCTCTAGGACTTGACTGAGATTAAAACAGTGGAACAGATGTAAAACAAGCCAATGATTCACTGTATACAACTACAAGAAGTCAAAATAACAATGATGAATAACTAAAGGCCATGGAAAGTTAGGTGGATCAAGCAGAAAAGTCCCAGCAGAGGTTTGATAAACTGAATGGGTTGGTTCTTCACCAAAACATTCCATTCACAATTTCATTTAAATGAATTCCTTTTTCATAATTCTGGCAAATGAATCAGACTCTCAGTATTCCTTAACATTTATTCAGCTATCATAAAACAGTTTCTGTCCAAGTTCAGAAGATGCCAGCACAGGCCACAGAACCAAGTCATCAAGAACCTGTCAAATCTTTGTAAGCAGTCTGGATTTATATAACAATGAACTCTTTACATTAAGCAATCTGTTGGGAAATTTTGAATATTGGTCAACCATCAAAAGATAGCTATGCAATCAAGAAACACAATGTGGTCTGAAAACACTGAAGGAAACCTTCAATGGAACAACAGTATATTCTTTCACTGTTTAAACAGCACAAATAAGTTGGAAAAACAGAACAAATGAAAAACATCTGGGAATGAAATGGACAAAGGCTGAGAATTAACATTCAGATTTGGCAGATGATATCATGTTATTTATTATGTGGGAGCTAATAACAAACTAAGCAACTGCATGGCTAATAACTCTGTAAAGACAAAATATTAGCCAAAGATATGAAGTACTGAGAACAAGAATAGAGGTAATCTGGCAGTATCTAGCAAAATGGTGCACAGATCAGAGAACTTCTAAACATTGTTTACTTCTTCAGGTAAAATATTTGCTGGAAAATTCTGGTAAGCGTGCCGATAAAAATATAATTGTTCTCTTTTAGATGATGGTTAACCTGTTGCAGGTTTATGGAAATTTCAGCTTTTCAACTATCTGAGAATCTCAAGCACTTAGTGTCATCCGAATGGCAAGATTGCCAAAGCTGTGCACACATTATCTCAAAGAGCATCAGCGTTAAGGCAGATTTAAATGTGTGTAGCATATAAATACCAGTAAATCTATTGTGAAATATGTGAGACAAACTTTTGCTTGTGCATGCTCAAACAACAAAGTCAAGATTCTATTTTCTTTAATCAACTTTACTTTCTCTAAACTAGTTCAGTACATAAGGCTATCATCTTCTTACCCACAATTCCCTTCCACTCGTCGCATGCATGCCCATAACAGGGAAAGTGTGCATGCCAACTAAACGCTTACATAGTCCAAGCAAACAGACCTCAATATTGCTGAGAGGACTGTGTGTGGTGGCCTGAGCTCAATGCCGACAGACAGGAAAAAAAAAATCTATATTTTGATAGATGGATCTCTTGAGGACAAAATACTCCACAAAATTGGCCCTGTCCTCAATAGTGAGGCCTTGAACAGCAGTGGGCCCTTCTGGGCGTCATCCTATCATGTGTGATGGGAAAAAAAATGCCTTTGACATCCGCCTACGCCAGGCCTCTAGCTGATCCACATGTCAAAGCTGTGAAAAATATTATTTAACCATTTTTCCAGCATTTCTGGTATTCAGAAATGTACTAGAACATCTGAAAGTTATAGGAAAGTATTAGCAATAGAGCAAAAGACTTGGCAGGAGGAGAAATGGCGGCGCGACGCAGCTCACAGCAGCCACTCTGGTGGTGATGTCTGTTATTTGTCAAGTAGGGTGCCGTGCACAATCCTGTTTTGATGGAGATGGATGTGAGAGCATGGAAGAACATCTGGTGAAACTTCTGAAATGCCTGCTTCATTGCTGCTGCCACTGTGTGGTCCAGAATCTCTGGAGGAGAAGGCCCCGAGTCCTCGGCTTTGCTTGTTGCTGGGCAGCCAGGGCATGGTCGAAGCGCTCGGCAGAGGATGGTGCTCGAGGAGGCTGTATCGGAGGGGCTGGTTGGAGGCTTGAAGTTTTCGGACGGACTCAGAGTCCACTGCAGTCGGGTGTTTCCGATGGTGCTGCATCGGCAAGTTGGCGGCGCTTGGAGGTTCATGGCAGGGGGAGTTCCTCCCTTCTGCCGCCTGCGTGAGATGATGAGTCTATCAGGACTTTGAGACTCTTTTTTTACCGTGCCCGTGGTGTGCTCTTTATCAAATTATGGTATTGCTTTGCCCTGTTGTAACTATATGTTATAATTATGTGGTTTTGTCAGTTCTAGTCTTGGTTTGTCCTATGTCTTCTTGTGATATCATTCTGGAGGAACTTTGTATCATTTTTTAAAGCATGCATTTCTAAATGACAATAAACGAGGACTGAGTGTCCTCATAATCTAAAAAAAAACAATTAGAAGTAAACGAATAAGCAATTAAACAAGTCAGCAAATAAAGAATGTAAAATAACTCTATTAGTTGGTCCTATAGTGAACTTTCTTTCCATTAAAATCAGTCCTAACTCTAACCTGGCAAAGGATGATTCGGTGTTCACTACAGTGTAAATAATGTGGAATCACTGTTCTTTTATGCTCTCCTGCTAGACAGGTTGTAGGGAAAATGCCCAAAGGCATGGTCAGACATCATATTTTGTCACAAATGGAGGAGCCTTGAACTTGACTGAAGCTCAATCCAGAGCTCTAAATAAGAATGTTTTCCTGTAAGCCAGCAATGAGTTCTAAGTTCCAATACTTGACAGATATTTACTAAGACATTTCAAAAACCAAAACCATTATTCTTAACTTCTCATCAGAAACTCTGTTCTCTTGTCACCAGCTCCATTCCTCTCATGGTAACTGTCTGAAATTGAGCCATTTCACTTGCAACTTAAAAGAAAATTAAAAGATCATGCAGCTGTAGAAATACAAAATGAAGAGATAAGATGTTGGATAAGAGAACCAAACTGCTGGAAGAGCTCAAGGGTCAGACACCATCTATAGAGGAAAATAAACAGTCAGCATTTCAGATTGAGATCTTTCATCTGTGAGTGGTTGACCCAGACAGAGAAATCAAATTATTATAGGTTGGAAAAGTTAGTACTCAGTTCAGAAGGGTGTGACATGTCCAAATGGGTCTGCTTGTCCTTGATGTAATACTTGCTCATTAGTCAAACTCCGGATAACATATCCATGTTTTCTACTTCTACCTCTATGACTTTGTCTGATTTCCTCCATCTCTGCTCATCTGCTGTTGAAACCCTTACTCATGAAGACACTAACATTTCAGTCAGCTCCTCCTTGGTCTACCTCATTTGATTTTCTGCAAACATGAGGTCTTCAAAACTTTGAACATGTCCAAGCCTGCAGTATGCCCAAGTCACCTTTCAGTTTCGAAAGTTATAGGGCAGAGAAGTTTAGGCTCAGCTAATAGTTACGACCTGACACGTATTGCCTAAAAGCAAGGCAGCGTCAGATTCAAGCATGACTGTTGTGTCTCAGATTAGAAGCCAAAGGGTCTCGAAACTTACTGGGAATCCAAGGAAGTACTTTTCCACCCAGAAGGAAGTTGAAGTCTAACACTGTCTAAGTGCAGAGCGAAGGCAAGTACTATCAAAATCTTGAACAAGTACTTAAATAATCTTGAGCCATCAATGCACGGAAAGCTATGGACTGAAAACTGGAAAATGGGGTTAGCATGGATGGGTACTCAGAATCAGAATCAGGTGTACAATCACTGACATACATCACAAAATTTATTGTTTTGTAAATCAACACTAACTTTGAAATATACTTTGACACAACATGCACCTGAAGAGACATTTTGTTGGAAAAAGAACAGCATTTTGACACTGTTGGTTATGGTTCAAAGAACAAGTGAACAATGAGCTGAGCTAGCTTCCCTCAGAACTGCTGGATTCTATGATTCACACCTGTTTATGCATTCTCATAATTGTCTTTAACCTCCCCTGTCTGTCCTGTTTATGCTACTTAAGCCATTTAACTATCTTATTTTCTTCACAAGAACCCTTCAAGGTCATTCAATTTCTTCATGTGTTCATACATGCATGTGCTTTCCCCACCCCTTCCCTTTGCTGTAAACCTTGGGACATATTAATTGGTAATATCTTTCTGTTCTGACAAAGGCTCCACACTGAAATTATTAACTCAGCTGTTTCCTCCACAGAGATTGACTGCACTGTTTTTATCATTTTCAGTTTTGTTTCTTCTTCCCATAGCCTGTTGGTGATTATGTTTTATGCTTTCTGATGAGTGAACGTTTTGACTTTGCACCTACAACAAAGGGAATCAACGTGAATGGCAAGAGGTAGTACAAAAAAGTTGATTCGAATATGATGATTATGAAACAGTTAAAACAAAATCAAAAAAGCAACATATACTTTTGTAAAAATGCAGGAATGGGGAGGGGAAGAAAAGCAAAAGAGTCCATCATCATTTGGATATTTGCTGTTCTGGAGGTGGATTTTAAGAAAATAAATTGTGGATACTTGCATGTAATGTGTACTTCGCTATCTCTCAATTTGCATAATTTATTCAACACTGGAACTGAAGCCTATTTCCTCATCTACAGTCCTCAGAACTATGTCATAAAATGCTGTAAAAACATTTAACAATTTGTCATCAGGCTAATCCAAATGTCTATCTTTAAGCTCAAAATATATTCTAAAAATAATTGAATTTAAAATTAGGAAATTGAGAGGCATTATTGGGGCAATGGATGAAGGGAGAAGTATTTCAGTATATGACTGCTAGAATAAGAGCTCAGTTTACCAGAAATGAAATTGATAGTATTTGGAATTAAAGAGTAGGCAACTATAAGAAAGAGAATGAAATATGGCAGTTATTCAAAAATCAATAAAACTGCAGTTGTTAAAAAACTGAAATAAGAATCGAAAAAGGTCCTAGACCTGCAATATTAACAGCTTCTACGATCACAGACACTGCCTGAGCCGTTTCGATTTTGGTGCAATTATAGGTTGTGTTTACTCATCATTTACAGTTCTAAGGTTCTAATGAATGCTCATCAGATTCAAATTTACTTATCACATGTACATAGAAACATACAGTGAAATGCATCGTTTGTGTAAACACCCAACACACTTACGGATGTGCTGAAGGCAGTCTACAAGTTGAGCCCACCATTGAGCACATCTAAACAGAGCGCTATCACAGGAAATTTGCATCCAATATCGAAGGTACAGGAGCCTCAGGACAAATATTCCCTCTAATTTTTAGTAGTCAGTGTGCGCAAAAATCTTATGTTGTGCAATTTTTCTTCCTGTGACAAAAGTATGTGTGTACTGTATGCACACATGGCACAGTTTATGTAGGTTTACAAAATATTTGACATAAAACTGCACAGAATAACAACAAAATAACATACATATTTAAGTCACTCAGTTATTTTTTCTCTCTCCTGTCTTTGGTATTTACCCATTCTTTGTAAACTCTATCTAGACTAATAGAACTTCCAACCAATTGATAGCTTTTGATTCTCATTAACATATCCAAATGACATTCACTCAACCGTAACATGCGTAGCACTCCTGTAATGGGTAATGACGTGTTCTGTTGCCTGAGCTTTTGTATACCATCCAAATGCAATTTACTTGCCAAATGACGCTTCAAAAAGTCAAGTTTCCAAATATCATCCCACTTCTTTCCACTAGCAAATTCTCCAGCAACTTTCGCATCATGACAATACAAACAGATAACTCCAGTTTCCGAAATACACGTAAATATTTCCTGTAGCTGAACGTTCATGACCTCGTGAGCTTTTGGCATAGCAGTTTCTACTGTTTTGTTAAGCCATTCAACTTTAAACAAATTTGCAGTTCTTTTGCACTTCACACCCTTCGCTTCTTTTGAATTCAACCTAGTGAATCAATATTTTTTCCAATAAAAACTTAGTAAGCTACCTACAGGATTTGAAACGATCTTTGTAAACTTTACGATATGAACACTGTCCGCCAAAGATGGCGGCTGCCGTGATGCAGCTGCACAAACCAGAACGGGAAAGGTGAGGTGATGTAAATTAGTGATGTGCATTGTGGTATTTGAAAAACTGACTAACTAGTTAACAGAAACATTTAGCTAAAAGATTATATTCATTAAGTATTATTAATTACTACATTATTTTAGGTAACTAACCTTTTGTGCGCACCTTAATTTTCTTTGTGCGCTGGTTGAAAAGTGTGTGCACGCACACAGCTTAGAGGGAACGCAGCTCAGGACCCACACCCTCTGCTTCAGGATCAGTTATTACCCCTCAACCATCAGAGCCTTGAACCAGAGGGAACGACTTCACCCAGCTTCACTCCCCCCCCCGCATCACTGAACTGTTCCCACAACCTATGGACTAATTTTCAAGGACTCTTCCTCTCATGTTCTTGATATTTATTGCTTACATGCTATTATTATTTATTTTCGTATTTGCACAGTTTATTGTATTTTGCACATTGGTTGTATGTCGACCCTGTTGGGGGTGGTCTTTCCTTCATTCTATTCTGTTTCTTGTATCTACCGTGAATGCCTGAAAAAAAAAATCAATTCTCAGGTTCGGACGTGGTGATGTACGTGTACTTTAATGATAAGTTTACCTTGAACTTTGAACATATGTGACCACACATTCCTGCACCAACATAGCCTGCCCAGAATGTTCAGCAAAGCAACACAGAACACAACAAGCAACATAACAACAGCAGCAAAACAAGCCCCTTTCCTCCATCCCACCCACACAGACAGCCCTCCAACTCCAGGACAGATCTCTGGTCTCCAATCTCTGGACATCAGGCTTCAACATCTGATTGACCTTTGGGCTTCAATCCACAGTACTGACCTCTGGGACTAGCCAATGACAGGACCTCAAGATCCAGATTCAAACTCCGAGCTTGCCAAACGACTCGCCCTCATGCCTCCTCCATGCATGGTTACCTAATTCTTGGACCCACTGATCTGGGACAGCCCAACATCCACAACTGTCCTCATCACCCGCCCACATTTCTGGCCGTTGAATGTGGAGCGAAGGCCTAGACTCTGGGTATTCTTCATCTCCATGACCACATCATCAGCCTTCAAGCATGGAACAGAGGCCTGGACTCCAGGTGACCTTAGACCCCATGTCTACATTGCTGGACTTTAAATGTGGAGAGGATGTCTGACCTCAAAAGCTCCTCTACATGCCTGTCCCTAATCTCTAATTTGACCACTAACTACCCCACATTCCTGTCCCTAAACCTAGCCTGACCTCTGTCAGCAAAACTATCCTAATGAACTTAAACAGCAATTACGTCTGAGCCATCATCTCAACGGAGATCACAGCTTCATCCCATCAACTAGAAAAGTTAATTGCTTGCTCTTTCCACAGATGCTACTTGTCTGGCTGAGCTCATCTGTTTTTATTTACAATTTCAACCTAATAGAAGTGTCAGCAGCAAGGGTCCTCTTGTAAGAAACAGGAAAACACAAAGAGAGCTAATGTCACCCATTGTCAGTAACACAGAAATGATTAGCCTGTATTTTGCAATCACAGAGTTAGCCAAGAAAAGAAACTGACTTTAATTGGTCTTGAGATTCCCACTGGGGCAGAACTCCTGCTCTACTGCTGGTATCTAAAGGAGCATTTAGTCAATTTCTAAAAGCATCCAAGAAGATATTCGGTTCCACTTGAGCTGAATGCATCAAATGTGACTTGTAAGTCACAACCATTTGCTAATTTAACACGTGACCAAGGACACATTTTATCCTTTAAATCCCTTTGATCTCAACCTTGAATATACTTAATGACTTTAGATTTTAAAAAAACAGAAAAAATACTCAAATTGCTTATCTGCTCCGATATCCTCTCTGGAAACACAAACAGAATTATTGTTTCAGGTTAACAATCCTTCATCAGAGCTGGAAAATTTAAGATAAAATACATGATGACCTGCAGGCAAAAGGCGTGGAGAGAGCCAAAGGGAAGAATAGAAGGCAGGGGCAATGGGGTGCACAGTGGAAGTTAGTTAGCTTGGGTCAAAATGTCACACTGGACAAGTTTAAATGCAGAATAAATGTCTGAATTTACCAGAAGGCAAAATGAATGCATGAAACCTGGATTAAAAGAGGAAATGCTGATTACATGAAATTGTTGAACTTGAGTGTTCAATGAATCCAGAAAACTGTAATGTACCATGACAAACAACAGGATCATATTCCTGAAGCTTGCATTGAGGTTTATTGAACAGTGCAGGAGGTAGTGGAGAAGGGAAGTTAGAAAGACTGGGATGTAAATTTAAATGACAGGCAATCGGAACCTCCTGGTCATGCTTGCAAGTCATATGAAGGCAATTCACATAGCAGTCATCCAATCCATATTTGGTCTTCCTAGGCTAGCAGACAGCACATTGTGAAAATGTGCAAGAAAACTGTAAACAATGCATGCCAGTCACTGCTTCCTGTGGAAAAAGCATTTGGGGCCCTGGATGGTGTGAAAGGAAAATGTAGAAATGCAGATATTGTCTGTTCTATGATTGCATGAGGGGGCTGGAGAAGCTGAGCACCATGATCAACAGGAGAAGTGCACCCTTGATGCCTTCCTGATCATTCTGGGGGACTTCAACCAGGCCAGCTTGAAAAAGTCTCCAAGAAACTACCAGCAACATGTCACCTGCGGAACCTGAGGAGCCACAGACTTGACCACCATCAAGAATGCCTACCATGCCATCCCACACCTGCACTCTGACAAATTCAGTCTCTTGGCTATACTTCTATTCCCAGCATACAGACAGTGACTGAGGTCCTCAGCGCAAGTGGTGAGGACTGTGAAGGTATGGTCAAAAGAGGCGGAGCAGCACTTACAGGGTTGTTTTGAATCAGTGGACTGGACTAAATTCAGGGATCCATCTTCAGATCTGAATGAATATGCCACAGTTGTCCCTGACTTCATCAAGACCTGCATGAATGAGTGAATGAGTAAATACTGAACACAGCCAAAGCAGAAACTCTAGATGAATCAGAATATCCACGATCTTCTGAGGACTAAGTGTGTGGTGTTCAAGATTGGCGATCCAGAACCTTGAAAGAAATCCAGGTATAACATTATGGAAGGCCAATGTGAGAGTGAAAAGGTAATTCCTTGTGAAATTAGAGACAAAATTGGATGCATGAGAGCTGTGGAGTGGTTTGCATGCAATTATGTGGTAGTAATGTTTCATTCCCCCATGAGTTCAATGCTTTTTATGCATCCTTTAAAAGGGAGAATAATACTACACCTGTGCAAATCCCATTGCATCTTTCAAACCTGAGATCTTTGTCTTGAGGCCAATGCTACAATACCTTTCAAGAGGGTGAACCCTCACTTGGCATCATGCCCCACTTGTTTACGTAGCTGGGCACTGAAGATTTGTGTCAGCAAACTGGCTTGAACATCGAAGGATATCTTCAAACTCTCACCGTGCCAGTTGGCTCTCTCACCTGCTTCAAAGGGGCATCAATCACACTGGTGGCCAAAAAGAGTTGCTTGACTGTCACTCAGTAGCACTCACATTTATTGAAATGAAGTACTTTGAGAGGTTGGTCATGGCAAGAATTAACTGCCTGAGGAAGGGTTTGGATCCTCTGTGAACAGGCTACCATTACAATAGGTCTACAGTGGATGCAATTTCTCTTGCTCTCCACTCAGTTTTGGAGCACCTAAACAACAGCAATACATACATTAGCCTTCTGTTTATTGATTACAGCTTAGTGTTCAATGCCATCATCCCCTCAGTACTAATCAACAAGCATCAAAACCTGGGCCTCTGCACCTCCCTCTGCAACTGGATCCTTGACCCCCACTGGGAGAGCACAGTCAGTGTGGATCAGTAATAACACCTCCTCCTCGCTGAGAATCAAAACAAGTGTACCTCAAGGATGCATGGTTAGCCCATCACATTACACCCTTGATGCTCGTGACTCTGTGACTAGGCACAGCTGAAGCATTATCTATGAATTTGCCGATGACACAGCTCTTGCTGGCAGAATCTCAGATTCTGACAAGGGGACATATAGGAATGAAAAAGACTGGCTGGTTGAGTAGCAACAATATACTTGCACTTAATGCCAGCAAGTCTGGCTTGATTGTGGACTCCAGGAAAGGGAAGTCAAGATAACACACACCCGTCTTCATTGAGGGGTCAGCGGTGGAAATGGTGGGAAGCTCCTGGGCATCAACATCTCAGACACAACCTCAACAAGGCATGCCAACTGCTATACTTAAAAAGAAGTTTGAGGAGATAGGGTATGCAATCAGAGACCTGAAATTTGATTCTGATTCAGATACTGAATGCTTCAGAATGCTGAATAGTATGATGGAACATATACTTGTGGTGGTGCCATTTTCAGTGGAATGAAATTTTGTAGGATGGTCTACTGAACATGAACAGTGAGGAGGTGAAAGGTGGAGGCAAAGAGACCTCTTTCCCAGTTCTCAGTTCTAGAATAAGTAATAAGAGGAACAGAAAGAGAACATACATTTTCATCAAAATCTACCTAGTAAACTTGAGTGAAGTCCTAGCTGTAGTCACAGATGTGGTCCCTATAAATCCATGCTAATTGCACTGACTTATTTACACTTGTATGGAACTCCACTGAAATAAAGGGCAAGAGACTATTTGGTTTCTAAAAGAGTATATTGCATTTGCAAATTGACATTGCATTTCATGTACCAGCACTTCCAGATCCCTCTGGACATCAACGTTTATTAGTTGCTTACCACTTGGTATGTTTTGCCTTTCTTCTACCAACATGCAGAATCTCACATTTACAATTCTATCTATCAGCTTCCAAACAACTCATACAACCTGCATTTACCTCAGCCACAGTTCCTCAAAATCCAATTCCCATTCAGCTCTGCATCGTCTTTAGGCTTGGCTACATTCAAATGATTAATATAGATTTTAAAAAGCCAAGGCCCATAGCACTGAATCATGTGGCAATCCTTCGTTAAAAGCCTGTCAATCTAAAATTGACTGATTTATACCTGTGCTCTTTACTGACCCTCAAACAATTCTTTATCCATTATAATGTACTATTCCAATGCCTTACTTAAGTCAAAGGGTGAGGCATTTTCAGGAATGTGTTTGATAATCCAAATATACTATGTCCACTAATTCCTTCTTATCTACCCTTCCAGTTATATTTCAAAGCAAGATTCAAAATTGAACCAATCCAACACTGTTATGCTGCCTGCTCCTCATGATATTGTGATAAGAGCTCTCTTGAAATCATATCTTTAAATGACAGATTTGTTTCCCCTTTTTGATTTTCATCCCTAACTCGAATAGTTCTTCGGCATTTGCTGTTTTTACCATTGTTGTTACTGAATTATGAAAGATCAATATGAAAACATCCTTATCTTCAAAGGTTCCTTTTGTCAGAACCATAGACTGTAGGCCATTAGATCTGAAGGATATATCAGACTTTTTTGTGTTCTATTAGAATCTTCTGCACTTTTTCTTATATAATGTTAATTACTTAGCTCCTTTTGTATTTTAATTTAACTATTAATATACATATATACCTACTATAATTCAGTTTTTTATATATTTATCATGTGTTGCATTGTACTGCTGCTGCAAAATTAACAAATTTCACGATATATGCCAGTGATATTAAACCTGATCCTGATTCCTTAACCTCCACAGAACCTTTGCCCCACTATTCTTGTTTTGTTACATGTTTTTGACACTCCAAAGATAGGTACAAAACATATGTTTACAGCATAGTCCATCAGGGTAAAATCTTTCCCACCATTGAGCACATCTGCAAAGAGTGTTGTCACAGGAAAACAGCATCCATCATCAAGAACCCCCACCATCCAGGTCATGTTGTCGTCTCACTACTGCTATCAGGCGGGAGATAGAGCAGCCTCAGGTCTCATACCACTAGGTTCAGGAACAGTTACTCCTCAACCATCAGGCTCTTGAACCAGAGGAGATAACTTCACTCACCTAAATACTGAACTGCTCCCACATCTCATAAACTCACTTTCAAGGACTCTTCACTTCATGCTCTTGATATCTATAGCTTATTTATTTATTATTACATTTGTGTTTTTTTCCCTTTTTTTATGTAGCCCTCTTATAAGCCTCAGGCTCGGTCAGCTTGCTTTCGTCTGGGGGGAGCAGCCTTCGGCCCCGCCAAACTGGGTAATCAAGTTTGAGTGGATGCTGTATGATGTACCCCACCCCGCCAAATAACAGACAATATACCATATGCGATTAAATGATTACACTTTATAGATCTTGCTGGAACTATGTAATTAGTAGAGACAAAATATAAAAGGAAAATAAAAGGTGCCAAACTTATCAAAGTTCAACCACTTCATGCACAACAGCTGGAGCTCAATTAACGGAGTCTTCTTTCCACCTTTCGATTCCCTCCGACTCCCTCAACCCGTCTCCTGGGACCAACCATGGTGGTCGACCAGACGCTCCGCACAAGTCTGTCTTCGTCTCCTCTCCTCGCCGGAGATCCTGGGCCTCGGACTCCCACTCAGGGTCGGCCCCACCACCCAGGGTCACAGCACCATGTCTCCTCTCTCTGTCCCCATCGCGCCTTCTGTACCAAAGCCCCCGAAATACAATAGCTTACAGACACACAAGAAAGAATAACATCTATCCCAATTGGTTTGTTCCCTCTCTTATCAATAATATAACCCAAACAAGCACAGAGAGAGAGAGAACTACTTACATCACAGTTATTATTACAGAAAAGCCATTTTAATTATAACATAACAAAGAAGCCATTTTGTTAGCCTTCGCGGTAACATAAAAGAAGAAACCCCTTACATATATATATATTTTTGGTGTTCTTTGCACATCGGTTGTTTGCCTTGTGTACAGTTTTTCATTGACTCTACACTTCTTCCTTACACTTACAGTGAATGGCCGCAATAAAATGAATGTCAGTGCAGTATATGATGACATATACAATGTGTACTTTGACACCATCACCCAGCGTCAGCTGCAGTGGCTGGGGCACGTGATAAGGATGCCCCCATGTCGGCTACCCTGCAGAGTGTTTTACGGCCAGCTACATCATGGTCGATGCTCAGCTGGAAGGCCGAAGAAGCGCTACAAGAATCAGATGAAGAATGGTTTAAGGAGGTGCAAGATCAGACCCGAGGACCTGGAGGATGTTGCTGCTGACCGTACCACTTGGCGACAGCTGTGTAGGGACGGGGTTCGTATTCTGGAGATGGAAAGAACAACCAGAAGAGAGCAGAAGAGAGCCAGGAGAAATGCAGCCATGGTTGCCACCACTACCGCACATGTACATGTCCCACCTGCAATAGAGCTTGTGGGTCCAGGACAGGACTGTATAGTCATCAAAGATCTCACCATTAAAGGAGTGGACATCGTCATCGGATTTCGATGGACAACCGAAGAGAAGAGAGTACTTTGATAATAAATTTATTTTGAACTTTGAACTTGGCATTTCCTCATTCCCATGGTAGCACTGCATTTAGTAAAACGCTTACAGTGCACAGCTGTCAGTGAGGAGTTCGCATGTTTTCCCTGTGACCTCGTAGGTTTCCTTCGGATGCTCCGGTTTCCTCCCACATTGCAAAGATGCACGGTTAGGGCTAGCAAGTTGTGGACATGCTATGTTGGTGCCAGAAGCATGGCAACACTTGCACTGCACGACTCTCGCTGATTTGATTTGACGTAAACCATGCATTTCACTGTAATCTCTCCTTAAGAGATCAGTGCTTACTTTTAATGAGCACTTCCATCTTATAAACAAACAGAAGCTATTGCTGGCTTATTTGTATTAATATTCTCTCTCTTTATCAATTGTCTTGATTTCCACAGCTTTACCAAACCTCAGGCTTACTGCTGCTATAGACAGTACCATAAGATGGTCCTAGTTTGGCCACAGGTCGCTACTTCAAGTTGAATGTATTGGCTTTAGGGAGGGTACAAAAAGAATTTACCAAAATGGCTCCCAGAACAAGGGACCACACGATTAATACTGATAGAGAAGCTGTGGTTTACTTCCTTGGAATAGAAAGTGCAAGGGGATCCTAAATTTAAAGGTATGGATAGAGTCTATAGAAACTATCTCCATCAACAAAAGAGTCAAGAACTAAAAGATTTAAAATGAAGAAAACAACAAAAAAATGATGCAAGGAAAATCTTTTCAATGCAGTGCAGCTCTGGTGCGCTTCAGTCTAACTGAAAAATATTGACACTGAACTCTTCCCATCTTCCTTTTGAAAGATCCCCACTTGCCTGAAGTCACTGAGCTGCAACTACCTCTCCCACAAGACTTTGACCTATACCATCAAAGATTATAGTCCTCTTGAAATGAATGCTAACATTGCATTTGCTTTCCTCATCTCTGTCTCAAACTGCAAAATAACCTTCAGGGAATCCTGCACAAGGATTCCCAAGTCCCTTTTCATTTTGAATTTTCTTCCTGTTTAGAAAATAGTCTATACACCTTTATTCTTTCTATCGAAGTGCATGAACACACACATCCCCATGTTGCATTCCATCTGCCACTTCTTTACCCGTTCTCTTAATATGTCCGAGACCTTCTGCAGACTCCTTGCTTCCTCAACACTACCTGCCCCTCCACCTATCTTTGTATCATCCACAAACCTGGCCACTAAACCATCAAACCTGTCGTCCAGATCATTAATATATAATGTGAAAAGAAGCAGACCCAACCTTAACACTACGGAACACCAGTATTCACCATCAGTCAACCAGAAGAGGTCCTCTTTATTCCCACTCTTGTATCAGCCAATCTTCTGTCCATGCTGGTATTAGATTAGATTAGATTCAACTTTATTGTTATTCTGCCGAGTACAGATACAAACCCAATAAAATGCAGTTAGCATCTGACCAGAAACGCAAAGAATAGTGTTATTTACAAAATAACTACGAATGAAAAGTAAGTGCTACAGCACATAAATATAGAAGTACTGAGACAGTACAATATGGGCGCAATACTGCTTAGCGCTGTGATGTGAGGTTTAGCAGGGTCACAGCCTCAGGGAAGAAGCTCTTCCTGTGCCTGCTGGTGCGGGAGCGGAGGCTCCTGTAGCACCTACTGGATGGGAGGAGAGTAAAAAGTCCATGGTTAGGGTGAGATGCATCCTTGATAATGCTTTTCGCCCTGCCCAGGCAGCGTTTATGGTAGATGTTCTCAATAGTGGGCAATTGGGTGCCGATAATCCGCTGGGCAGTTTTCACCACACGCTGAAGTGCTTTGCAGTCCAATGAGATGCAGTTGGTGAGTATGCTCTCAATGGTACAGCGGTAAAAGTCCGTCAGTATCCTGGGACAGAGGTGAGCTTTCTTGATGCTCCGCAGGAAATAAAGGCACTGTTGCGCCTTTTTGATCAGAATGGAGGAGTTCAGGGACCAGGTGAGATCCTTGGAAATGTGGACACCAAGGAATTTGAAGCTTGATACACGCTCCACTACAGCTCCATTGATACAGATGGGGATGTGAGTGTGGCTCCTAGCATGCCTGAAGTCCACAATGATCTCCTTGGTTTTCTGGGTGTTAAGGGCCAGGTTGTTGTCGGCACACCACGTGGCCAGGTGCTGGACCTCGTCCCTGTAGGCCATCTCGTCATCCCCTCTGATCAGGCCAACCACCGTGGTGTCGTCTGCGGTATCTTTCCTGTATTACTGAGGGCTTGTGTTGTTGAGCAGCCTCATGTGCAGCACCTTGTCAAAGGCTTTTGTGAAAACCAAAGTAAACAACATCCACTGCCTGTCTGTAATTTCCTCAAATATACCACGCTCTCTTGGCTTATTTTATTATGTGCTTCCAACTACTGAAGTCAGGATAACTGGCCTCATCTAGTTTATCCTTCCAATTCTTATGCTGAAATAATGTTGAGATAGCAACCCTTAAGGTCTTGCTTTTTAACTTTCTGCCTAACCTCCCAAATTCACTCTGCAGGAGATCATCACTTTTTCTACCAACATCATTGATACCAATATGACCTCCAGCTGCTCACCGTCTCTCTCGAGAATGTTCTACAATCATTCTGAGACATCCTTAAACCCTGGCACCCAGGAGGCAAAATACCAGCCCTGTATTTCATTCATGGCCACAGAATCTCCTGTCTGTTCCTAATGACTATCAAGTCCCTAATCACTACAGGTTTCCATGTCTCCAACCTTCCCTGCTTTGAAATAATTTTGCCTATATCTAAGTTAATGCTCTTTCATTAATTGACAGCTAAAATCATGACAATTATACCATTGTGAAGTAATGGTCTGTTGCTTCGAAATTGAATTTCACCCTCCCCTGGTGTGCTTAGCCAAAACCATATGGAGTGCTAATACAGGGACCCAAAAATCAAAGTGACACTGACCAAAATGAAACAGGTTGAAATGACATTACCATGGTTAGCACATGGGGAAATGGGTTAAAACACAGCTTGCAGAATTCCTGACAGATCCACATTGTTAGCAGCAATCTGCGCAGCAAGTTTTAAAAGTCCACTGCCTTTAAGGCAGACTCCACATTGGAGCAATAAATGCCAAAAGACACTGTGTCTGGAGAGGTTGAAGAAAGGCTATAGGGTAGTGGGAGAGAGCCTCCTCATTTACAGAGATGGACAAGAAAGTGTTCACAAGTGAGATACATGTTAAGTCGGATGACTGGTGGAAGAAGTCCAAACATAGCTACCATCAAAATCTCCACACCACGCAATAATTGTGCAAGAAAAATGATCACTTGCTGATATTACAATATGAGCACTACATTACTATCAATGTTGCCCCGCCATGTAGATGTTTGCTTATAAGCACCAGCATTTACCAAGTCATAGACATAACAACTATCCCAAAGAGCAAAAATGAAATCATTATTAAATGCTCTTTATCTTCTCCATTGATTCAAAGGACAATTGGGAATTGCATAGGAACCATCAGCAAGAAAGGTGAACCTCTGCAACTGTGGTATCTGCCTGCAATGGAGAAGACCATCCTATCAATGGGCAGAGGAACCACCCTGGTCCCAACTGCCTGAAGACCTTGTGACCAATTGATCAAGTATGCCAGTGAGCAATGATTTATTGCAATTTAATGCCCCCTCTGATTAGTTCAAACAGTAGACACTTGCAGGATTTTTTATGCTCTTGAATCATTATAAAGTTGTTTTTGCTCCATGGAACACAACTACTTTATCTTATAGGGAATTGCGATTAGCTACCCATTTCTCCAAATCCAGAAGGTAACGATACAGTGGTGTGGGAATAACAGGAAACCAGCAGGAAAAGAAGGGATTAAGGCCACTGTGCCTGTTACCCCCTGCAGCACCAAAGCACAGGCCCCTTCAGCGCACAATGTCGATGCTAGACATAATACCAAATTAAACTAAACCACTTCTGTCTGGACATGATTCATATCCCTCCTTTCCTTGCATATTCATGTGCCTCAAGAAGGTAGTATCCATTATTAAAGACCATCACCCATGATGTGCCCCCTTCTCGTTGGAGGATGGCACAGGAGCCTGAAGACCCATACTCAAAGGTTCCTTCCCCTCTCCAATCAGATTTCTGAATAGTCCATGAATCCATGAACACTGACAAGAGAAAATGTGCAGATGCTAGAAATACAAGCAACACACACACAAAATGCCTGGGGTTCTGGTGAAGGGCCTTGTCCCGAAATGTCGACTGTACTCTTTTCCATAGACGCTGCCTGACCTGCTGAATTCCTTGTTATTCCTCTTTTGCACTATTTGTTTTTGTAACACAAAGAAAACTTAATGTGTTGCACTGTACTGCTGCCACAAAAACAAATGTCATGAAATGACAATAGACTTGATTTTGATTCTACCTAAACGGCACCACCAGATCTCTTTCCCCCAGGCTCCCACCACTCTCTATAAAACAAAACTGGTCCCACACATCTCCTTTAAAATTTCCACTCTCACTGTCAATGCACGTCCTCTGGACTTTAACAATCCTAACTTGAACAAAACATTCTGACTACCTGTGCCTCTCAATCTTGTACACTTCTATCAAGACCCCCCTCAGCATCCGACACTGCAGAGAAAACAACTCAAATTTGTTTAACCTCTCCTTCCAACTCACACCCTCCAAACCAGGTAAATCTCCACCACACCCTTTCCAAAGCCTCAACACACTTCCAGTAGTGGGGTGACCAGAATTGCACAGAACATTCCCGATCAGATCTGGACACAGTACCTCACTAGATCAATCATTACCACGCTATGAGATAGGTGGATTCAGTTTGAGGAACTCAGGTGATGGGGAACTGTAATGTGCACTCAGGAACTGTATGGATCCAGGTGTTGGGAGTATAGAAAGAAGACCCACTGGAATAGGTGTAGGGAGAGCCATATAACTTTAATGCCCCAGATGAAGATCACAGTTCGGAGACACTCGTCACTAGGGTGAATGCAGAGCAACAGGGTGCACACATTGCCAGGCTTCCTCCATTCAACTTGACAAGACACCTAAGGGAATTCAGTTCAAAGCACTCACTGTGAAAGCAGGGGACTGTGACCTTCAATCTTGAAGTCATGTGCACTTCTGAGCGAGAATCAATGAAAAAAAAACACCATCACAAAGTGCCCATGCTTCAGCTGACAACTGCTATGGAGGCCACATGAAAATTCCCTGCTTCTACACAGTTCCCGTGCTGATTTAGCTAGAATCGCTTGAACCTCTTCAGAAACATAATGCAGTCAACGTGCAACGAGCATTTCTCCAGCAGCAGAATTACAATCTGCCCTCCAGCATGCAAAGATGCTGCGCCCCAGCTGATTACAAATCCAAGTTCCCATTTACTTACACGAGAATGAAAAGGACATTATACAGACGAAACGAAAAGCACTACTTCACTTGGAAATTATTAGAATGATCTCCTCAGAGGAGATAAATCAGTTTTTGTGTGATTTGGAGTGAAAAGTGGGTGTAGACCATTCAATTCTGAGGGTTAAGCACCTGCTTAAGGATTAATAGTCCAGCAGTTCTGATCAAGCCCTTGTAGCTAGAAACATAAAAAATGAAACTGTGACAGTTCAGACCTCTAGATAGTAAATATTTAATGGAATGTTTAAAAATTATACTTAAAATTCCAACTTTTCTTTTGGGTGCCTTTTCTCCATAGAGTCATAGAATAGGCCCCTCAAACAATCTATTCCATGCTGAATTGTTATTCAGCCTAGTCCCATAATTGTTATTCAGCCTAGTCCCATAATTGTTATTCAGCTTTCCCTAAACCTTCCGTTCACTTACTTATCCGAACGTCTCTTAAATGTTGCAACTGAACCCGCGTCCAGCACTTCTTCCTTCAGCTCATTCCACACACACACACACTACTCCTGAGTGATGAAGTTCCCCTTCAGGGTTTCCTTAAATAATTCAGATTCAGGCATTTTTATAACATGTACATCAAAACATAGAGTGAATTACGTCATTTGCGTGAAGAACCAACATGCCCACAGATGTGCTGGGGCAGCCTGCAAGTATTGCCACACATTCTGACATCATCACAGTATGCCCACAATACTCAACAGAACAGCATAAGCAGTGATATCAACAACAGCAGAATAAAAAAAGACAACAACAAACCCATCTCCAACCTTCCCAACCACTCACACAGACAGAAAGGCCTCCAATCCCAGTTCAGGCCAGCTCCACGTCCTTGTAATTTTCTCAGTACTCTTTCAATCTTACTGGCATCTTTCCTGTGGCAAGGTGAGCAGAACTATACACAATGCTCCAAACTTAGCCTCACCAACATCTTACATAACTTCAACATAACATCCCAACTCCTGTACTCTGATTATCAAGGCCGAAGTGTCAAAAACTCCCTTTATGATCTATCTATCTGTGTTGCCACTTTCAAGGTATTCACAGATCCCTTTATTCCACCTCACTCCTCAGTGCCCTATCTTTTTAAAAATTTGTCACACGTGCATTGAAACATACAGTGAAATACATTGTTTGCGTCAAATTAAATCAGCAGGCTTTGGGAATTGAATGCTGACCAGTGATTGTCGGCACCGTAAAGTGATTATGCTACCAGCTACACTAACATGCCATCCCACTGTGTAAATCCTACCCTGGTTTGTCCTCCCAAAGTACAAGAGCTCACACTTGTCTGCATTCCTGTATTAAATACTTCTAATCCACTCTGTACGCAATTTGACTCTTCATGACCTATTTACTGGTTTACTTCTGAACACTTAAATCTCATTACTCACAGGTTATTTGGAGATGAATGGTAGGAGAACTGTCAAACCTTTTGGGCACACAGTTCTTAAAACAAATTCTAAATCACTCAATTGAAAAAAAGCCATTTTTGCAAGAAAATATATCAACTTACAACTTCAAATATTAGCATTTACCCTTCAAGTGGAACCCACTATGATGTTTAATCAGCCATTGAAAAGAGGTATTTTCAATGTGGAGCAGGAAATATCACCTCAATTGTATACCTCAGAGGTTGTGCAGCACAGGCTTGTAATCTTTGAAGTCCTTTTTTAAACTGCATTTGACTCTACAAAAAAACCTTTAAAAATAAAAAGGGCCCCAAACGATGCTGGAAAGCATCCTTTCACAAACACCAGACAACTTACAAAAATGTTATAAGCTTACTAAGAAAATCTTATACATGTGTTCCATCCAACATTTGGTCAACTATTAATAAAATCACATCACCCAAAATAAAGTTGAAATAACAATCTCATTTCCATTATCTTGTCTGCCCAGAAGACTCATTTTGCAATTATTGGTTTTCTCCGGTTTGACGCATTCATTGTTAAGGCACACAATGCAGTAAATTGCAACATTCCATTCAGCACGTGAAGTGAACAGAAGAATAATACCATCACTATCTTTAACTGAATAGCAGTGATGATAATGGCTGTGAGTAATTGGGCTCCAAGCAGACTGAATTATCAGGGGTCTACTGATACATTTTTATTAGTTTCTTTTGTTAGAACTAAATCACTGCAAGGTTGACACAAAGATTTGAAGTGGATCATATTACCAGACTACATATTTCATGTTCACTTGCATTTCTTCTAATTTAGCATTCCGTATTCAATGCTTACAATAGGGCCTTGTTTACAATGGGGAAACCAAATGCAAGACTGGGTTACCACTCTGAAGCACATCTTCATTCAGACCCTGATTTACCAGTCATCGGTTATTTCAATTCTGTCCCACCCTGACTCCTGTCTTTGACCTCAGAGACTGCTTCAGCTAAGCCCAAAATAAGCTTCAGCAATATCTCCCATCCAAGCACATTATAGCTTTAAAGATTTAACGGATTATAACAATTTCAGCCAACCAACCCTTTCTCTGTGTTACTGATGCAAGATTACCTACTTGTAACAGAATCTCAGCTTTTCACCTCCATCAATGCTAGCTAATTTGCTCAGTACTCCCAGCAAATGCTTTGTTCTCTTATTTTCAGTGTTTTTCCTCTCTACTGCCCACATTCATCTTCCTCCACTGACTGACAGATCAGTTCTAATTAACAACCATTCATCACCCTTTCTCAGTTCCCTCATCTGGACAATCCTGGTCTCTACGAATCAGCCACTTCTTCTGGCCTCTCTACTCCATCCCCACCTCACCTCCAGCACCCCAGTTCTCTCCCTCCCCAGCATTTCCTTTCAGCTTATAATATCCTAGATTTCTTTTTTCCACTTCTGATGAAAGATCACCAAACTGAAAAGTGACTACATTTTCTTTCCCTCATAAACTGCCTGCGTTGTTGTCGAACCCCAGCATTCTCTGGCCAAGAGGTTTTCTCATTTTTGCTGGTCACAACTGAGGTAGCAAATAATTGGATGATGGCAAATATCACCCACCTTTTCAAAAAGGGCACCACAGAAAATTCTGGTAATTACAGTGGAGACAAAAGAAACTGCAGATGCTGGAATACCTCAGCAGATTGTTTATTGCTCCTGGTAATTACAGACCTGTGAGCCTAACATCAGTAGCAGTTATTAGAAAGAAATTCTGAGGGACAGCATTAATGATCACTTGGAAGGCAGGGAGTGAACAGAGATAGCCAGCATGGCCTTGTCTTGGGCAAATCCTGCCTGAACAATCAGTCTGAATTTTTTTTTAAAAAGGGAAAAATATATATTGAAGTAGACAGTTTAGTGGACTCTCTCACGGTAGTGTCTGACAAGAGGATGCTGTCTAAGTTGTATGCCATCTTGGACAATGTCTCCCATCCACTACATAATGTACTGGTTGGGCACAGGAGTACATTCAGCCAGAGACTCATTCCACCGAGATGCAACACAGAGCATCATAGGAAGTTATTCCTGCCTGTGGCCATCAAACTTTACAACTCCTCCCTGACACCCTGAGCCAATAGGCTGGTCCTGGACTTAAATTTCATAATTTACTGGCATAATTTACATATTACCATTTAACTATTTATGGTTTATTACTATTTATTATTTATGGTGCAACTGTAACGAAAACCTATTTCCCCCGGGATCAATAAAGTATGACTATGACTATGACTGTGACTAGATGTAGTTTACATGGGAGACTGGACCAAACTATTAGAGCTCGTGGGATCCAGGATGACTTAATAAATTAGATGTATAACTGACTTAGTAATACTGTGGGTGATAATAGAGTAACTGGCTATATATTTGTAATATATACTAATACTTTGGACATGGATAAGGAAAGCATGATCAACAGTTTTACAGATGACAAGAAGACTGGTGGAGTTCTTCATACTGTGGGTACATTAGTGTTACAGGGTGACATTGATGCATTATCAACTTTTTACAGCATTGGTGAGACTTCAGCTAAAGTACTGTTCACAGTTCTGGTCACCACACTACAGGAAAGATGTTACAGTGTTGAAAGAAAGTTCAGAGATTTACCACAAGGTTGGCTAGGGTGAAGCAGTTAAGCTCGGAGCGAAAAAAGGCTAAGTTGGTTTTCTTCGGAGCAGAGGATTTAAAAGGGACATGGCTAATGTATACAATTTATGAAGAGTATAGACAGAATAATCATGAAGGGTCTAAGTCCAAAAAATGTCGCTTGTTTATTCCTCTCCATAGATGCTGCCTGACCTGCTGAGTTCCTCCAACATTTTGTGTGCATCACTGAAGATAGCATAGATTGAAGAATTTTATTTCTGTTTTAGAGGTAGAATAAAACTAGAGGATATAGATTCAGGGTAATGGAGCAAGAGACATAGAAAGTGTCTGAGAGGAACCACTTTCATACAGAGAGTAGCAAGTAGCTGTAATACAATGCCTGTGAGAACGGTGGAAGGAGTTGTTATCACTAAGGTATCTAGATGAGAATATGAACAGCCTAAGCATAGAAGTATATGGGCCAAGTGCTGGAAGATCAGACTGTGATCAAATAGTGGGCCAAATGGCTCATTGGTTCACCCACAGCTGGAATATTCCGTGAAGTTCTGATCACTACACAATATCAAGGACATGATGCACTGGAGAGGGTGCTGAGGAGATTCACCAGAATCCTGACGAAGGGGCTCGGCCTGAAACATCGAGTGTACCTCTTCCTAGAGATGCTGCCTGGCCTGCTGCGTTCACCAGCAACTTTGATGTGTGTTGCTTGAATTTCCAGCATCTGCAGAATTCCTGTTGCTCACAATTCAAAGGCTTGGATTTGGTCACCCTCAGCTGCCTTTTATTAGTTTGGTCATCCTTCCATGTTATTCCATTCTATACCCTTAGAGATAAACCCAATGCTTTGATTTTTAATGGCCTTGCCTTGTTAAATGATGGCACAATATGAATATTAGCTGAATCTGAGAATCCTTTGTTCTAACGACCCCACCTGGATTTGCATATAAGTGACGTCTCAGTTCTACTTCATAAAATGCACAAGCTTGCATTTTTCTGTGCTGAAATCCTTATATTATTTGCTAATTCTTCAGATTTAGTAACGCCCGCCTGTAATTTGTTACAGTCCATTTCAGCACTGATGAATCCCCCTCACCCCCTCTTTTCCCTATTTCTAAATTTGTGCTTCACATATAAACATAGATAAGTGTTTTTGATTGCAGACATTGGTCATTAATGCTGGGATTAGCACAGCTCCTTGGGGAGGTGTCTAACCACCTCCTTCCATGACAAATAGCTACCCTTGCCTTGTTTTCTTTGCTTTGTTCATATTCTAGAATTCCAACAAAAGCATTTAAATTTAAATATAGATACATTTTCATTATAGTCATATATTGCACTAGTGTTGATTAAATGTGTTATTCAACTGTCTCAGGTGAATAAATATTTCAGCTATACCTCCAAACAGGGACATAATGTCTGCACTAATGAAAAAAATTATATACAGCTGTTACTTAGCAACATCTTTTCCTCGTAAGATATCAGTTCTGACATAATGAAAGGCGAACAGTTAAAAAGCTCTCGCTAAGAAACTCTAAAAAGATCTACAGGAATACAAACCACTTGCCAAACATCCCTTCAAGATGCGACACCAAACTAATTTCTGCCATAGAAAAATTACCAAAAGAAATTATCACAAAAGCATTGTTACCAAATAAATATCTGTCGATTCAGGTCTTTAATATTTACAAATAATATCCATTCAATGCATTTTAAAATGCAAGTCCAGAATAAAAATGCATAAAACCTTACTTTGTCTCTGAAAGTATTTTTAAAATTAACATTATTAGTTTACTTCAAAAAATTAAAAAATGCACATTCACAGAAACTTAATTAAATCAAATAACAAGTTCAACCAGTATTTCTCCCTTTCATTTTCATGAGACCTTTCTTGGAGCAGTTCTAAGCCTAACATACGTCCAACAGGAAGACTTCCCATTTCAATTTTTTTTAAACTGCAAAATTTGGTGCTTACCAAATAGATGTCAGCCAAAATTTACCACAGTGTACATTTCTGAACAGCATAAACTGATCATTAGTGGATGACTGGAAGTTTTCTTCTTGGGTCAACAACAGATTTATCAATGCAAACAACAGGAATTCTGCAGATGCTGGAAACAGATTTATCAAACCACTTTTAAACAAAAGTACTACCGAGGTAAATTTTCAAAATTCTGGCAAGTGTTTCCCTTAATACTTACTTTTACAAATTGCACATTCAAATCATATTCATTGAGATGCACAAAGAGTATACTGATCTTTCAAGTTTCTACAATATACTTGGAATCAAAAAAAAGTTGAATTTATCGTGTATTAACACAAAAAAGTCTGCATTAATATAGCACCCTTCAGATGTTGTTCAGGATATTCCAAAGTACTACTGCACTAATGAAGAACTTCTGAAATGTAAGAAAATTGTGCTACATACCATCAAGTATGCACCAGATATTAATTTATGAACTTATTAAAAGCCTTTTTTCACATCTTCCTCCCAAAGCACAAATAAGCTACATTTCCAAGCTGCTTGCAGTGTGTGCAAACCAGCATTTTCTACAAATCACACACAAGATTACCAAAATTCCTTCAAATCTCGGTGAAATGCAGTCTATCAACATTAAGATAATAATCTCATGCTTTCATTGTACAACTGAACGGTAAAGTTTTTTCAAGGTACGACAATTTTGAAGTTGTCCTACTTTCTCCAGTTTCTGTGAGATCCTCACTGCTCTCCATCTGTGATTTCTACTGTTCTTTATAATGACCAAATCCCCCTTCACCATTCTTAGTTCCAGTGAATGTTGTGGCCCAAAATGTAAATAAATTATTTTCTCCCACAGATGCTGCTGGGCCCATTGAGCTCCTCCCGCAGATTGTTTGTTGCTCCAGATAATATGCTTCTTTTTTATTATTTTTCCTCTCAAAACAGAAAATTTCATATTTGCCAACATTATATCTCCTGATTCAGATCTTTATTCACTAAATTATGCTATCTATATATCCCCCTGTAATCTCTTTACATTCTCTTTATAACTTATTTTCCTGCCTATATCTGTGGCATAAGTTAAGTTAGCTTGCATCTATGTCATTGGTAGAGGTATTGGTTTCTTATTATCACACGTATTGAGATTCAATGAAAAGCTTTTGTTTTGCATGCCATCCAGAGTTCGTGTTACTTATAACACAGAGAAAGAGCTGTGCAAGTAAAGAAATGAAGGGCAATTTTACATTCTGTTCTATAACATGTAAAAAGTTGAGGCTACAGTAGCACACTGGTTGGTGCTTTGCAACTCCTGGGAGTGCACGTTACATGCAACCTCCCATTGTCATAGAACACATCCTACGCAGTCAAGAAAGTTCCCAATGCCTCTACTTTCTAAGCAGGATAAGAGCTGGACTTGGCACATCCACACTCATGTCATTCTACAGATGCGCAGTATCAATATCATTCCTGACAAGTTGCATCACTGCTTGTTATGGAACTTGCACTGCAGCAGACAGGAAGGCTCAACAACAGGTAGTCAAAAGTTCTCAACACATCACTGGTACGAGCCTACCCTACATCTAGGATGTATATACAGAATGGTGCTGGAAAAGGGCCAGTAACTTCGTGAAGAATCTCACATACCTTGCCCATGTACTGTTTGTCCTAATCCTGTCAGAGAGCAGGCTACATCTCATCCACGCTAGGACCACCAGACTCAAAAACAGTTACTTTCTCCAAGGCTGATCAACACCTTCACCCACCAACTACACCAGAATTTTATTATTTCCCATTAATCACCTAATGTACAGCCAAGCATGACTTTATGTACATACAATCAATGTATATAAGCTATCTTGTGTACTTATATTTATTGTTTATTATTATTATTATGTTCTTTATCTTTTTATGGTTTTTTTGTGCTGTATCAGATCCAGAGTAACAATTATTCTGTTCTCCTTACACTTGTGTACAGGAAGCGACATTAAACTATCTTGAATCTTGTTGAGACCCACACTTCAGGCAGTCAGCATTTCTCAATGGCAGCATTGGCTAAAGCTCAGTGCAATAGGACCTTTCAAACTCTGAAATGGTCCCATCTTACATTACTACAACTGAATGTCCAGGAGAAAATTAGCTCATAAGCAAACAAAGAGAGAGACATTCAGCAAGTCAGAAAGGTTCAGTATTTCACAATTTGCTTGTGGAATACCTTTTTCCAATTGGCCACCATCAGACACATTGGCAAACCAGTATGAGATTCGGAATAAACTGCATATCAGCTCTTAACTTTTAATATGTTAAGGAGCAATTGCTCAAAGAAATTGTTAATTTAACTCTTTATATTATGAATTAATGTTGTGCATATTTAATGAACAACCAAGTATATACTGTACATGGAAACTACAATAAATGATCCAATGAAGCATAGAATTACATAGCAAAGGAATTGACTTAATTATCAGGTCAATGAATTTAAATAGCATCAACTGTATTTGACAGCTGTAGTTAGTCAAAAAGACAAACAGCAGCATTCTTTAAATGTACCTTGAATTTCTCTTTCAATACTCATCATTCTTCCAGTTTAAATTACCTGCTCTTTGCTAAATTTGATTAGAAGCTGAGAATTGACATTTACGTAGAGGTATACAAATGTCTTACACTGCAGAAGAATTCATAATTGAACACATATACTTCAATGCACTTTTCTTTGATTAACAGGAAACCTTTGACACATATACATCTGACACAAGAAAGTGACAGCAGAATTCCTGACACACCTTAACATTTTCTCTTTTGTGCAAAAGCAGGAAGAAATATGTAGGGAAGGCAAGTAATTAATTCACTAAAAAGGAACACATAAATGATGGGGCAGTGAAGAGAGACTGTTTTCATAAATATGAAATATTGTAAACAAATTTTCCATACATTCAAAAAAATGTCATGTTTTAATATCACTATCACACCCTAAATTTTAATACAGTATTTGAAATGTAATGTATATAAAAGAGTTAAGGACACTCTGCCTCACAGAACTATTTCAGTTTCCCAAGTTAATGGTGTTTTTTTAACAGTCTAGCAGGCAAATTTATTTAAATTGAACATGAGGCCACTCAGTTTTTACACTGCAAATAACTATCACTGTGCCATTGATTTATCAAGTTCCTCTTCTGGGCTCAGAACTGATGGCAAGCAGAGAGTACGCAGTTAAATATAAACTCAAAATCAGAAGCTCATGCCTAGAGAGCTTCCCATTAGGATCATAAAGAATTATTGGCTCTTCCCTCTCACAGACTTAACCACATCTTCACTGCAGACATTTCCGTCAATTATACCTATGAACTCCAGGTTGTCATTTCTTTAGGCATGATTTATTTCAGGATATAAAATATTTTAAACAGCTATTCAGGGAGATCTCCACAGGATCATACAGTGGCACAACACAGCAACAGACCCTTCTGCCTGCTGAGTCTAGGCAGACAGCACTACTAAGACAAGACAGACAGCAGAGCTTGTCCAAGGAGGCTTTATGGGAGAACTTAGGAATAAGAAAGGTATGACCATGTTAATAGGGCTATATATAGACCACTCAACAGTCTGCAGGATTTAGAGGACCAAATTTGCTGAGAGATCGCAGACTGCTACAACAAAAATAAGGTTGTAATAGTAGCTGTTTTTAACTTTCCTTATATCGACTGGGACTCCCATACTGTAAATTAGCTGGATGGGGAAGAGTTGGCCAAATGTAATCAGGCAAGTTTCCTTCATCAGTACAGAGTAGTCCCAACCAGAGAGAGTGGTACACCAGACCTCCTATTAGAGAATGAGACAGGGCAAGTGACGGAAGTTTGTGTAGGGGAATATTTTGCATCTTATTGTCACAATGACATTAGTTTCAATGTAATTATGGAAAAGGATAGGCCTAGTCATGAGGCTGAGATTCTAAATTGGAGAAAGGCCAATTTTGATGGTAAGAGAAAAGATTTGACAAGTATAGACTGGGACAGGTTGTTTTCTGGCAAAGGTGTACTTGGTAAGTGGGAGGCTTTCAAAAGTGAAATTTTCAGAGTAGAGAGTTTGTATGTTTCCTGTTAGAATAAAAGACAATGATTTAGGGAACCTTGGTTCAAGAGATATTGAGGCCCTGGCTAAGAAAAAGAAGGAGGTGCATAGCAGCTATCGGCTGACAGGGACAGGAACAAATCAGGTACTTGACGACTGTAGAGATGTAAGAGAACACGTAAGGAAGAAGTCAGGAGACCTAAAAGAAGTCATTAGGTTGCTCCAGCAGACAAGGTGAAAGAGAATCCTAAAGGTTTCTAGAGATATATTAAGAGCAAAAGGATAGCAAGGGATAAAATTGTTCCTCTGTAAGATCAGAGTGGTAATCTTTGCGTGGAGCTAAAAGAAATACAGTGAGATCTTAAATGGATTTTTTTGCATCTGCATTTACTTGGGAGACTGAAAGAGTCTGTAGAAGTGATGCAAGGCAGCAGCAAGGTAATGAAAACAAAACAGATTAAAACAGAATACAGAGGAGGCAGTGTTTGCTGTCTTGCAGCAAATCAGGGTGGATAGGGCCTGACAAGGCATTCCCTTGGACCTTGTGGGAGGCAAGTGCAGAAGTTACAGGGTGCCTAGCAGAAATATTTACAACATTCTTAGCTATGTGTGAGAACCCAGAGGAGTTAAGGATCATTAATACTATTCCATTGTTCAAGAAAGGCTCAAAAAATAAGCTGTGCAGTTATAGGCTGGTAAGCCTGACATGAGTAGTGGGAAAGTTATAGGAAGGCATTCTAAGGGACTGGTTATTTGAATATTTGTACAGACAGGAGTGACTAGAGATAGTCAACATAGATTCATGCATTGCAGATTGTGCTTAACCAATCTTACGGAATTTTTAGAGGAAGGTATCTGGAAAGTTGCCGAAGGCAATGCAGTAGATGTCGTCTACATGGACTTTAACAAGCCCTTAGACAAGATCCCCATGGGAGGTTTGGTCAAGAAAGTTTGGTTGCTTGGCATTCAGGACAAGGTTAGACATTAGCTTCATGGGAGAAGCCAAAGGGAGAAGCCAAAGAGTGGAAGCAAATGGTTGTCTCACTGACTGGAAGCCTGTGATCGGTGTTGGGTCCATTGTGGATTGTTATCTACATCAATGATCTGGATGATAATGTGATAAATTGGATCAGCAAATTTGTGGAAGACATCAAGATTGGGGGTGCATTGGATAGTGAGGAAGATGATGAAAGTTTGAAGTGGGACCTGGATCAGCTGGAAAAGTGGGCTGAAAAATGGCAGATAGAATTATTGCAGACAAATGTGAGGTGTTGCACTTTGGGAGGACTGTGGTTGATCTTATACTATGAGTGGTAGGGCACTGAGGAGGGCAGTAGAAAGGGGGATCTGGGAATACAGATCCATAATTCCTATTAAGTGGCATCACAGGTAGATAGGCTTGTAAAGAAAGCTTTTGGAATATTGGCCTTCATAAATCAATGTATTGAGTACAAGAGTTGAAACGTTACGATGAAATTGTATGGGACACTGATGAGACTTAATTTGGAGTATTGTTTACAGTTTTGGTCACCTACCTACAGTAAAGATGTAAATAAGGTTGAAAGAGTGCAGAAAATGGGGAAGGGTTGAACAGGTTAGGACCTTATCCCCTCGAACTTAGAAGATTGAGGGAAGACTTGATAGAGGTATGTGAAATTATGAGGGGTATAGATAGGGTAAATGTAAGCAGTTTTTTTCCCACTGAGGTCGGGTGAGACAACAACAAAATCTCATGGGTTAAGGGTAAAAGGCGGAATGTTTCAGGAGGACATCAGGGGGATTTCTTCACTCAGAGGGTGGTGAGAGCGTGGAACCAGCTTGCAGCGCAACTGGTGCATGTGGGCTTGATTAAGAGAAATTTGGACAGATACATGAATGGGAGGGGTATGGAGGACTATGATTTGGGTGCAGGTTGATGGGACTAGGGAGATTAATGGTTCAGCATGGACCAGAAGGGCTGAAGTGGCTATTTCTATGTTGTAGAGTCTCTATGATCATCATGCCCACCTATACTAATCCCATTTGCCTGCATTAATTCCATGTCCTTCCATGCCTTAGTGAAGTACCATTCCAAATGTTTACCTTCCATTTCACAACAGCTCTTCGTGAGAAAAAATTACTGCTCAGATCCCCTTTGAACTTCCTCCCTCTCAATTTAAACCAACTACTTTTAAACACTCCTACCATGGAAAACAGACACTGGCAACCTTCCCATGGAGTACACAGAAATGTTCTTTCCTTAAGATGTGTACATAATAACAAGAAAATATTTGCTATAGTTTACAGAAAGAGCTAAAAATACTCTCTTCCTGCTTTGAATACATTTCATCATAGATTTAAAAAAAAGCATTCTGTCAAATCACACCCAATTCATGTTACCCCAAATCAACCCAAAACCTAATCCATGAATACAGCCAATATTGCACTTACTGTCCATCTCCAGACAAAAAAAAAATCCAGCGCATAGATGGTATGGAGAGAGAAATGAGAGACATTAGCTGTGAGCAAATCAGTTCTGGATCTTCAACGATGCACATGAGGTTACATACAGTAGCTTTAAGATACTAAAATGTTCAAAAGTTCAAAGCAAATTTATTATAAAAGTATATAGATCACCATATACAACCCTGAGATACATTTTCTTGTGGGCATACCCAGTAAATCCATAATAGAATAATAACTGTAACAGAATCAATGAAAAACTGTACCAACTTGGGCATTCAAAAGACAACAAACAGTACAATCACAAAATTAAAGAAAGAATAATAATAAGTAAGCAATAAATATTGAGAATGAGATGAAGAATCCTTGAAAGTGAGTACATAGGTTGTGGGAACATTTCAATGATGGGGCAAATGAAGTTGAGTTAAGTTATCCTCTTTGTTTCAAGAGCCTGATGGTTGAGGAGTAATAAGTGTTCCTGAACCTGGTGGTGAGAGTCCTGAGGCTTCTGCATCTTCTTCCTGATGGCAGCAGAGAGAAGAGAGCATGTCCTGGGTGGTGGGGGTCCCTGATGATGGATGCCTCTTTCCTCTGACAACATTTGTGTAGGTGTGCTCAATGGTGGGAAAGCTTCACCATGATGAAACGATGGGACTTGAACAAAACTCTACTCACTTGCTCACACTCAAATATATCAATGAGTGTTATCACGAGGCATGGAGCAAACAATAGGAGGAAAAGCAAAACTATGGAATGTGAGAAGGTCTCATTTGTACACGTGTAAGAGCATCTAGCTTAAGAATAAGTACAATACTTGGCATCAACTAGAAATTTAAATGTACTTGAAAGATTTATAAAGAGATTTCTGCAGAATGGGCAAATAAGATGGAAATGGAACATATGTTTATTTCCATATTTCTGAAAAATCTCAGAAATTTCTTTTTTTAGATGCTGGATTCAAAGCTGGATATGCTTGCATTTCTGCAAAGATAACATTTCCAATTTATTTCAGAATTAGAATCAGAATCAGGTTTTGTATATCAGCATACGTCGTAAAATTTGTTATTTTTGCTGTAGCTGTACAATGCAATATATGATAAATATTAAAAAACTGAATTACAGTAAAAATATATATGTATGTGTGTGTGTTTGTATGTCTATTAAATAGTGAAGTTAAAATAAGTCGTGAAAAAACAGAAATAAAAAAGTAGTGAGGTAGTGTTCGTAGTTTCAACGTTCATTTAGAAATCGGATTGCAGAGGGGAAGAAGCTGTTTCTGAATCGCTGACTGTCCACTTTCAGGCTCTGGATCCCCCAACTACTGTTTCAAAAGTAGATTTGTTCTTCAAATCAACAAATAAACTTGCATTTGTACAGCTTTGTAAACACATCGTACTTCAACACATATTTCACGTAAAGTGCATTATCATGAATACGGCAGCAATTTTGAAAAGCTGAGGGTGGATCATCAATCAGGACACCTGGGCAATTTTGTTCTCAGTTTAAGGTAGGAAATTTTGAACAACCAGTTAGAAAAAAAAAGCGGGGCATAATAATATTGATGCCAGGAATCGAGATAAAATAGAAAATGCTGGGTATAATGAGCAGATCTGACGCCATCCATGGAAAATCAAATCAACCTTTCATCAGAAATGAAGGCAGCAGAAGTCAAAAGAGCTTCAGACTGCAGAGAATATGGGGCACAGAGAGATGGAGAGAATAAAGGAGTAAGTTGACACACCAGTTTTAAAACAAAATGTTTACAGTTTCACTCCACAGCTACTGCCTAATTTGCATCCTGCTTCATTTAAGTGCAGCTTAATGCCTGAATATGAAATCAATATCTTGCAAAATCACTGATGAAATCTCATGCTCAAGTTTTACTCTGAAACTTGGTGTTTTTCCAGCATAGCACTTCTCAGAAACACAAAAATTCTGCAGAGGCTAGAAATCCAGAACAGCACACACAACATGCTGGAGGAAATCAGCAGGTCAGGCAGCATCTACGGGGGAATAATCATTGATGTTTCAAGCAGACCCCTTTCATCAGGACTGGAAAAGGGGCAGAAGCCAGAATATGGAGGTGGAAGAGGGAAGAGTACATGCTGGTGAGTGAAAGTATTTTCTATAACAGATGAGAGGCATTGATCATGTGGATAGCCAGAGGCTTTTTCCCAGGGCTGAAATGGCTAACACAAAGGGGCATAGTTTTATAGTGCTTGGAATTAGGTACTGAGGGGATGTCAGAGATAAGTTTTTCACACAGAGGGTGGTGGGTGTGTGGAATGCACTGCCGATGGCGGTGGTGGAAGCGGATACAATAGGGTCTTTTAAGAGCTTCTTAGATAAGTACATGGAGCTTAGAAAAACAGAGGATAATGTGATAGAGAAATTCCAGGCAGTCTCTAGATTAGGTTATATGGTCGGCACACCATTGTGGGCAGAAGGACCTGTAATGTGCTGTAAATTTCTATTTTCTATGTATCAGTTGACAATCTGTCTCCAGAGATGGAGACAGACAAATCTGGAAAGAGGAGAGAGGTGTCAAAGATGGAGCAAATATATTAGAGGCCAGGGTAGAAGTTGGAAGCAAAGTTAATGAATTAACTTGTGTTAAGGAGGCAGCACCAACGAAGGTGTCGATATAGTGCAGAAAGAGTTGGGGAGTGTTATCAGTGTACGGACGGTTCCACATTGCGAGAAAAGTCAGGCATAGCTAGGGCCTACGTGGGTGCCCATGGCTACACCCTGTGTTTCAAATAATTGGAAGGAACCAAAAGAGAAATTGTGGACCTTCACCATATGGAGGGTGGTGGTGAAGGGAAACTGTTGCACTTCGGAGATGGAACTACTGAGGGACAGCAAAGGCATTCTCACTGCATTTTCCACTGATCACCAAACAAATACCTTTCTTACTTGACCGCAGTGACAAATATTCAAAAATACTTGGTTCGTTGCAAAATATTCTGTGGTGTGTGAAAACCATTGTATTCATGCAACTCTTTCGACATTACTTTCATACAATTTCCGTGGGACCAGAAGTACAGTAGTGACATCTCCCCACTGTACATTGTTTCTTTGTGCTTGGCAATGATCAACAAATCTTCATCTCATATGTAAATGCTGACAAAAAGACTAGTCATGTGGACAGAAGACGATCTACCCTCTAGATCCCCGGCCAAACATTCTTCCATTGAATTTCTCAGAAGAAATTATTATTCTGTGAGGTTTTGCTTCAACATTCTATCATTGTAAACTCTTAAATTAAGATAATCATTCATTACCAAAACACAGCCTTTGGATATAAACCACAGTACAATTTTGACTTTCTTTTTCTTGTCACTCTAAATACATCTCTACCAAACATCAAAGGAGAGCAAACACACAAATACAGTGTGTGTGGGGCTAGCATTGTATAACTGGAGGCTATGGTCTGAAAAATCTGACCCACTTGACATTCAGTTGCTTTATTCCATATTTTGAAGTATTACCTAACCCTTCCCAGGAAGATCAAGAGTAATAGAATTATCACCTCCCCACCATATACCAAAACACAATGAACCCCATATGGCAATACACACAATGTTCCAACCTTGCCTCCTCATGTGTCTGGCTCAGAGCCAACATTCCCTCATTTATAAACAGTACTACCAAGCCACCTGCGTACATATCCTTTGTGAGCACTTTGCTCCACTAAATATACTCTGCATTAATCAGATATCTAAACTTTAACAGATGGCAATGTAATACATACATTTCACAATGTTACATTCAGTTTTCTATTCCACTTTCCCTCAATCACTTACTAAAATTTAGGTTAACCAGCACGTCAAACTGGATGGTCAATTTGAGCCTGAACTTTCCTGCCTTGTGGATTAAGTTAAGACCAGATAAGATCACATTGCCTTTGTTGTTTTGACCAACAGTCAAACATTCACATTGACAAGTCTTTCATCACACGAGAAACAACTTGACTATAATTCATAGAAACAGAGAAAACCTACAGCACAATACAGGCCCTTCGACCCACAATGCTGTGCCGAACATGTACTTACTTTAGAAATTACCTAGGGTTACCCATAGGCCTCTATTTTCCTAAGCTCCATGTACCTATCCAGGCGTCTCTTAAAAGACCCTATTGTATCCGCCTCCACCACTGTCGCTGGCAGCCCATTCCACGCACTCACCACCCTCTGCGTAAAAAAACTTACCCCTGACATCTCCTCTGTACCTACTTCCAAGCAACTTAAAACTGTGCCCTCTCATGCTAGCCATTTCAGTCCGGGAAAAAGCCTCTGACTATCCACACGATCATTGCCTCTTATCATCTTATATACCTCTATCAGTTCACCTCTCATCCTCCGTCGCTCCAAGGAGAAAAGGCAGAGTTCACTCAACCTATTCTTGTAAGATATGCTCCCCAATCCAGGCAACATCCTTGTAAATCTCCTCTGCACCCTTTCTGTGGTTTCCACATCCTTCCTGTAGTGAGGTGACCAGAACTGAGCACAGTACTCCAAGTGGGGTCTGACCAGGGTCCTACTTAGCTGCAACATTACCTCTCTGCTCCAAAACTCAATCCCGCGACTGATGAAAGGCCAATATACCGTATGCTTTCTTAACCACAGAGTCAACCTGTGCAGCAGCTTTGAGTGTCCTATGTACTTGGACCCCAAGATCCCTCTGATCCTCCACACTGCCAAGAGTCTTACCATTAATACTATATTCTGCCATCATATTTGACCTACCAAAATGAACCACCTCACACTTATCTGGGTTGAACTCCATCTGCCACTTCTCAGCACAGTTTTGCATCCTATCGATGCCCCGTAGTAAACTCTGACAGCTCTCCACACTATCCACAATACCCCCAACCTTTGAGTCATCGGCAAATTTACTAACCCATCCCTCCACTTCTTCATCCAGGTCATTCATAAACATCACGAAGAATAGAACAGATCTCTAAGGCACACCACTGGTCAGCAACCTCCATGCAGACCCGTTTACAACCACTCTTTGCCTTCTATGGGCAAGCCAGTTCTAGATCCACAAAGCAATGTCCCCTTGGATCCCATGCCTCCTTACTTTCTCAATAAGCCTTGCTTATCAAATACCTTGCTGAAATCCATATACACTACATCCACAGCTCGTAAGGCACGGCCTGCCTTTGACAAAGCCATGCTGACTATTCCTAATCATATTATGCCTCTCCAAATGTTCATCAAGCCAGTCTCTCAGGAAATTTTCCATCAACTTAACAACATTGAAGTAAGACTCAATGGTATATAATTTCCTGGGCTACCTCTACTCCCTTTCTTGAATAAGGGATCAGCCCTCCAATCCTCCGGAACCTCTCCTGTCCCCATTGATGGCGCAAAGATCATCGCCAGAGGCTCAGCAATCTCCACCCTCGTCTCCCACAGTGGTCTGGGGTACATCTCATCCGGTCCTGGTGACTAATCTAACTTGATGCTTTCCAAAAACTCCAGCACATCCTCTTTCTTAATATCTACATGCCCAAGCATTTTACTCCGCAGTAAGTCATCCCTACAATCGCCAAGATCCTTTTCCATAGTGAATACTGAAGCAAAGTATTCATTAAGTAGCTCTGCTATCTCCTCCAGTTCCATACACACTTTTCACTGTCACACTTCTCTCACGTCTTATCCTCTTGCTCTACATACACTTGTAGAATGCCTTGGGGGTTTCCCTAATCCTGTCCACCAAGGTCTTCTCATGGCCTCTTCTGGCTCTCCTAATTTCATTCTTAAACCCCTTCTTGCTAGCCTTATAATCTTCTAGATCTATATCAATACCTAGTTTTTGAACCTTTCATAAGCTTTTCTTTTCTTCTTGACTAGATTTACTACAGCCTTTGTACACCATGGTTCTTGTATCCTACCATCCTTTCCCTGTCTCATCGGAAAGTACCTATGCTGAACTCCACACAAATATCCACTGAACATTTGCCACATTTCTTCCATACATTTCCCCGAGAACATCTGTTCCCAATTTAAGCTTCCAAGTTCCTGCCTGATAGCCTCATATATCCCCTTACTCGAATTAAACGCTTTCCTAACCTGCCTGTTCCTATCCCTCTCTAATGCTATGGTAAAGGAGATAGCATTGTGATCACCATCTCCAAAATGCTCTCCCACTGAGAGACCTGACATCTGACCAGGTTCATTTCCCAATACCAAATCAAGTACAGCCTCTCCTCTTGTAGCCTTATCTACATATTGTGTCAGGAAACCTTCCTGAACACAATTAACAAACTCCACTCCATCTAAACTCCTTGCTCTAGGGAGATGTCAATCAATATTGAGGAAATTAAAATCTCCTACCATGACAACCCTGTTATTATTACATCTTTCCAGAATCTGTCTCTCTATCTGCTCCTCCATGTCCCTGTTACTATTGGGTGGTCTTTAAAACCACCCAGTAGAGTTATTGACCCCTTCCTGTTCCTAACTTCCACCTAGAGAGACTCCGTAGACAATCCCTCCATGACTTCCTCCTTTTTTTACAGCCGTGACACCATCTCTGATTGACAGTGCTATGCCCCCACCTCTTTTGCCTCCCTCCCTGTCCTTTCTGAAACATCTAAAGCCTGGCACTCGAAGTAACCATTCCTGCCCCTGAGCCATCCAGGTCTCTGTAATGGGCACAACACCATATCTCCAAGTACTGATCCACTTTGTTCATGATACTCCTAGCATTAAAATAGACACATCTCAAACAATCAGTCTGAGCGCGTACCTTCTCTATCACCTGCCTATCCTCCCTCTCTCACTGTCTCCAAGCTTTCTCTATTTTGTGAACCAACTGCCTCTTCCTCCATCTCTTCAGGTCGGTTCCCACCCCCCAGCAACTCTAGTTTAAACTTCTGCCCAACAGCCTTAGCAAACCTCCCCGCCAGGATATTGGTCCCCCATCCTTTTTGTACAGGTCACACCTGCCCCAAAAGAGGTCTCGATAATCTAGAAATCTGAATCCTTGCCCCCTGCTCCAATCCCTCAGTCACGCATTTATCCTCCACCTCATTCTATTCCTATACTCACTGTCACGTGGCACAGGCAGTAATCCTGAGATTACTACATTTGTGGTTCTGCTTCTCAACTTCCTTCCTAACTCCCTATAGTCTGTTTTCAGGACCTCCTCTCTTTTCTTACCTATGTCATTGGTACCAATATGTACCACGACCTTTGGCTGTTCTCCTTCCCACTTCAAGGTATCATGGATGTGATCAGAAACATTCCGGACCCTGGCACCTGGGAGGCAAACTACCATCCGTGTTTCTTCCCTGCGTCCATAGAATCGTCCGTCTGACTTCCTAACTATAGAGTCCCTTATCATTGCTGCCATCCTCTTCCTTTCCCTACCCTTCGGAGTCACAGGGCCAGACTCTGTGCCAGAGGCACAGCCACTATTGCTTCCCCCAGGTAGGCCATCCCCCCATCCCAGCCCCCCAACAGTACTCAAGCAGGAGTACTGCTTGTTAAGGGGGACAGCCACAGGGGTACTCTCTAGCATCTGACTCCTGCCCTTCCCTCTGCTGACTGTTACCCACTTCTCTGTCTCCCAAGGCCTCAGTGTGACCACCTGCCTATAGCTCCTATCACCTCCTCACTCTCCCTGACCAGACGAAGGTCATCGAGCTGTATCTCCAATTCCCTAATGCGATCCTTAAGGAGCTGCAGGTTAATGCACCTGGCGCAGATGTGGCCGTCCATGGGGCTGGGAGTCTCCTGGACTTCCCACATCTGACACCCACACACATACTTCCTGTCTATATTCTACACAGGCAACCTACCTCACCTCAACCCATTATCACTGAAGCCCCGTTGAACCAAAGCCCTCCTACTCTGTCTCCCTCTACTCTTTCGCCCGCTCTGTAAAGCTGTTTCCTTTTAAACTCTTCTCGCTGTTCTAACTGGCTGACGTCCATACGCTTGCGCAGTCGTGCCTTGATCAATCCTCTGAAGAAATAACCAAAATGAGATGACATCTTTCCATCGGTGTTTCCATCACTGGTAGGTCCGATGAACAGGAGATTTAAATTATTCTCTAATTCATTACACAAGATTGCAGTAGCCAATGACTTTATCACCCCTTTCCAACAATTTCTAATTTGTATACAGTAGAAAGAAAATCACATTCAGACAGCCAACATAATCTTATGGGTGAGAAAAAGTCTGCAAATATTCACAAGATCAGTGTAGAGACAGTAATGACAGATAGAGTTTAATACAAACAAGTGTCACGTACGGAGTATTGACAGAAAACATCCGCAACTTAAGTGTTGCATGAACAGTGTCAAAATAGCCGGGGGTAAAGTTACAGATCGGTTATGAATACACTTGATACTCAAAGCTGACTTGCAATCATGGCAGCAAAAATCAACAGTGAAAAAGGAATTAAAATACACGACCGGTCGGTGAAGAAACAATCTTCAAGTGAATGCCTTAGTTTAAACATAGAACTGTACAGCACAGTAAGGGCCCTTCAGCCCACGATGCTATACCAACCTTTTAACCTACCTGAAGATCAATCTAACACTTCCTTCCCCGCCTCTCACTTTCAGATCTCTTACTAACTCTTCTTTCAGTTAGTCCTGACGAAGGATCTCAGCCCGAAACGTCGACTGTACCTCTTCCTGGAGATGCTGCCTGGCCTGCTGCGTTCACCAGCAACTTTTATGTGTGTTACTTCCTTCCCACGTAGCCTTCCATTTATTTCTTTCATCTGTGTGCTTATCTAACAGACTTTCAAATCTCCCTAATGTATCCACCATTACCATTAGCCCTGGCAGTGCGTTCCAGGCACTTACCACTCTCTGTGTAAAAAAACTTGCACGGGTGACCCTTCGCCACAACTGTAAACAATTCAAGCTAGTCTTACGAAGGACAGAAAGGGGACAAGAGTAGAAATGATAAATAAAAAGGGATAAGGTAGTGTAGAACAGGATGATAAAGCATGTCGTCCAATTATGAGGTAAGTAGTATGTAATGGAGAAATTGCAAGGACAATCACAAAGCTCGGAACTGTGATGAAAAAGGCAGTACATTCAAAGAGAAAATACAACAGGCTTTAAGAGTGAGCAGGCACCAGACAGTGAAATTCAATGCTTGCAAATAATAACATGATACATTCTGGGAGGAAGAAATTAAAGAAACAATGCAATTTTAAAAGTGGCGCAAAACAAAGGCACCTAGGGAATCTCCACACAGACTTTAGAAGTTGGCAAAACAGGTCAACAAACCAATTAGTTAATATCACGAGATGCTGGGCCAAATTATTTTATTTGAAAAGATAGTTACATGAGGTAATAATGCAGTAGTCAGTCAGACTTGAGAGGTGATACGCCAGTTAATCAAATTTGTTGACCACCACACAATAAATTGATTATTTTTTCTGAATTTTCTGGAAAAGTCATCATGTCTTGGGTAAGTCAAGTTTACTGTTATTTAGCTACGTAGAAGGTATACTGTCAAACAAGATGTTTATCTGAACCAAGGTGTAAAGCACGGCAGTACACTTAACACACAATATCTTAGGAAAGCAAGAATAAAATCTACAGATGAATCACACATAAACAACAAAAATGCATTAATATTAAATATTCTAAGGTACAGAACAGATTAACCAGTGACACTTTGAATGCAGTGTGGCCTGAGGGAAGAAACTGCTTCCCATTCTGACCATTCTCATTTTTATGCATCGGAGTCTCTTGTCTGATGGCAGAAAGTCAAAGAGGATGCTGGATGGATGGATACTAAGGGCCCTGCATATGCAGTGCTCCTGATAAATGTCCCCGATGAATGATAGGGAGACCCCTATGATCCTCTCAGATGTTCTCACAGTCCTCTGTAGAAACTTCCAGTCTGATGCTCACCTGCTCCCAATCCAGATGGAGCTGCAACTTGTCAGGAGGCTCTCAATGGTGCTCTTGTAAAATGCAGTTAAGATTGGTGTGGTGGTGGGGGGGAGGGGGAGACGAGTACAGGGAGTCTCGCTTGCCTCAATCTCGTTATGAAGTGGAGGCACTGCAGTACCTACTTGTACAAGGAGGTAATATTAAGGGACCAGGTGAGGACATCCATGGTGTGAACTCCCAGGAACTTGGTGCACAACTCTTTCTAAAGAGGAAACATGTATTCGCAAAGGGGGATGGTTCATCTGCACCTTCCTGAAGTCCACAGTGACTTCCTTTGTCTTCTCCACATACAGGCTTGGGTTGTTCTTCTCACACCAGTCCACCAGCTGCTCCGCTTCCTCTTTGTACTCTGTCTCATCATCATTGTTGATGAGGCCAACGACTGTTGTGTCATTCACAACTTTGATGTCGTGGTTTGAGTTGAATCCTATGACACAGTCATGGGTCAGTAGTGTAAACAGCAAGCGGGCTGAGCACACAGCCTTGTGGGGGTGGGGGGGCACCCGTGCTCAGCGTAATGGGAAAGACGTTGCTGCCCACATAAACTGACTGTGGCCTTTCTGTAATAAGACTCTCACAGTCTGTGATTGTGTCCACATGATGTACCAAAGCCACAGCATAAGCCCAGCTCTTTTTAGTACACTGTAGCCTAATTTTAACTCAATCAGTGGTTGAAACTTCAAAATTCAAAATTTATTATCAAAGTATGTATTCCTTATATAACCTTGAGATCCTTCTTGATGCAGGCGCCCACACAACAAAGAAACACAATTGTATCCACAAAAAAACCACAACATACAATGAGCAAGAGGACAAATCGTGCAAGGAGTTAAAAAAGTATACAAATAATATGTAGAACATGAGCTGCAGAATCCCCAAAAGCGAGCCCAGAGCTACGGAGTCAATGCATCACTGACGTGAGTAAAGCCGGTCCCGATGGTTGCCGGTAAACAGCCTGGCAGCTTGGGACCCAAGACTCCCGCACCTCCTGAGGAAGAGAACAATACATCACAGATACACGCCCTTTGGCCTGATCCGTCCATAATGACCACCCAGATAATTTCTTGTGTTGTGCCCATTCTCTTCTCAGCCCCATTCCTCTACATACCTATTAAATTGCTTCTTAAATGATACTACTATACCTACCCCTACCACTTTAACTGTCCGCTCATTCCATATACTGTGTGAAAAAAGTTGCTGCCTGGGGCCTTCCAAAACGTTTCTCGCTCACCCTAAATCTATGTGCCGTAGTTTTGGTCTCCCTGTTCTGGGGAAAGGACTGTTACCGTCCATCTCATCTTTGTCTCTCAAAATTTTAAACATTTCCATACCATAAGTTTATCCCTCATTCTCCAATTTTCCAGGAGACACAGCCTGGCCAACCTCTTCCTATAACTCAGACTCTCTAGTCCTGGCAACATCTTATAAACCTTTTCTGCACACTTTCTAGTTTAATCACATCCTTCCTAACACAAGGTTACTAAATCACAGCACAATACTCCAAGTACAGCCTCATCAATGATTCATACAAGTGCAGCATAATGTCCTAACTCTCGAACTAAATGCCATAACTGATGAAAGCCCGAGTGCTGAAAGCCTTTTTTTTTTAAACCACCCTGTCTACCTGTGATGTCCCTTTTAACAGATGACGCACTTTCACTCTGAGGCGTCTGCTGCATTACATTCCCTAGTACACCACCTTTCATAATACAAGTCCTACACTGGTTTGACTTTCCAAAATGCATCAGCTCATACTGAAATCCATTCGCCACTTATGAGCAAAAGCAGACTCCGAAATACATTTTAGAGGGCAAATCAATAAACAACAAAATGAGAAATAAAAATTCATGGATGCGAGGAGGAAGGAGCCTGAATGTGTGAAAGAAAATATTCAGGGATGTAAGGAAGGAGCCAGAAAGTGGAATAAACTGCACACTTGCTCTTTGGAAAAGGTTGACAGTCTGTTGTGCGATTCTATAAAATGTTGCCTACATATCTACATACATCTCCTTTCATAATCAGTTTCCATCCTGGCAGCCGTGCTATAACATCCAAAATGCCAATATGCTTAAAGCAACATCTAACAAACAATAATATGATTTTGAATCTCTAATTTACTCTTTGAAATGATTGAGTGAAGAATAAATATGATCAGGAATGCTGTCACTTTACCCTAAAGTGCAGAGGAATTCTCATTTTGACATCTCATTGAGCAAATGGTTGCTTGACACTGAGACACCCCTTAAATTAAAACAAACATAATGTAAATATTAAGCATCTGTGGAGGGATCGGATACTAGTTAATGACTTTTCATCAGGACTGGGAAAGCAAAATGGTCACAAATCCAAAACATTAAGTGTTTTTCTCTGCAGAGATACTGTCTGGCCTACTGACTATTTCCAGAAACAGTATCTGACTTCTATATCACTCCTTAAGTATTGCATTGGAGCAAAAGGGCTTAATTTTTCTGTTCAGCTCTTTGATGTGGAACACAAATGCACAAGTTTCAAAATCCAAATGCAAGAGGGGGTGTTCCTAATATAGCTTCACCAGTGCAATGATTCCCAAATCAAATTAAAACTTCCAACCCTCCATCTGTTTCACATCTTCATTATCATGTCTGAATCAGGTCACTAAAACTCGAAGAGGACAATTCTAGTCAATGCACAGAAAACATCTCAGGCTAATGTCCACTAGTCAAAAGATTAGATTATGAAGGAAGATCAGAGAAGCTCCTGCTTTTAGCATTGGAAAGGAAGGCGCACAAAGGTAACCTTTGATGTATTAAAAACTATAGAGATGGTAAGTACAGAGCTTTGCTTTAATGTGAACTGCAGCCACAGTACAAAGGGGCACGACTTCAAATCAAACGAAACAGAAGACTTCATTACATCGGGAATTACTCCTTCACGGAAAGAGTGATCACCTGTGAATAGGTTTCTTATGTTAAGACAGTGGAGACAAAGTACAATTTAAGATAAAGCAGTTGCATGGTAAAATAGGGAGACAGGAGACATAACTTTGTTAGGGTTGACCAAAGATTAGCACAACGATAGCCTTTCTTTGTTATCCATTGTTTGATCAAGCTGGCTTCTGCTAGAGTACAGCAGTTCAATTCAACAAACTTCCAGTATTCCACCCAAATGCTCTGTCTTACCTACGATGCCAAAATATGTTTTAGTAAGTTATGGGTCCTCAGTCTGCTGCAAGTTAACCTCCATCTCATCATACATCCTCTAATTTATACCTTTCAACATGACTTTCCAGGTAAAAAACAGCAATGGGATCTGAAGCCATTCCAACACTCAGGATGCTAAGATCTCATAAAGCCTTAACTAATGCCTCGACCAATCCATCAAAGATCAGGAATCAAAGCTAAAAGCTTGCTGTTTAAACTCTACAATACTACACTGAAGTTTAGCACAGAAGTGTCACTATATAGATCTTTCAGGTCACCTGCCATTCATGTCGGAACTGCTCCTCCTCCGAGGCCACCTAAATACTTCTTTCACACTGATTTTGCCACTTAAATTGCATTCTTTTCTAGTGCCATAAAATAGTAGTATCATCAATTATATTCCATCAAGGATATTGGAAAAGGATAGACATCAGTGCCACAGTAGCAGAATAGTTAGTATAATGCTACTTCAGCTTGGGGCTTCAGATTTCGGAATTCAATTCCGACGTCCTCTGTAATCAAGTTTGTATGTTCCTTCTGGTGTGCGTGTGAGTTTCCTCCCACAGTCCAAAGACATACCGGTTAGTAGGTTGATTGAACATTGTAAATTGTGCCACTATTCAGCTTGGGTTAAATCGGTAGGTTACTGGGCATGTGGTTCGTTGGGCCGGAAAGGCCTGTTCCACTCTGTGTCTCTAAAAGAAAGTATAAAATTTCCCTTTTGTATTTCAACAGAGTAGGAAGAAAGTAAGCAGAGATTGAGTAGTTCAACGTAGTTACTATCAATGGAATATTTGAGACCTGAAAGCAAAGATATACCCACTGCAATGATGAATATTGCCATGACAACTGCCACCTTATGTTGCTCAGCTGAAGAGAAGGTTGAAGTTTTACTGTCAGCACCTGTCGAAAAGGGTCTCACTGAAGTATGAACATCAGGCATACAAACAGCAATTTTTGTCCAGATTACACTGGTATTATAAGCATGTTAACAGAAGTACATATAGAAGATACAGAAAGCAGAGAAAATGCAATACACTTGTGGCTTTTACTGGAGGAATGCAAAAAAAAATCTAGAAATCCATTATTTTTAAAAGACAGAAGCAATAATAAAGAATGAATGAAACAATCCACTGCAGCGTACACACAGATAAGCTTTAGTGACAGAAAGAGAAACAGAAGCACAGTAGGTATAAATAAAAAGACTTTAGGTGACAGATTCCAAAGGGTGGCATAGGTTAATACTATTCTTTTTTAAAATGCCAATACTTTTCAAATGAAAATTAGTTTCTTTTTGAACAACTGCTTCATTTCTTTTTATAAAGTTACTTGCACAAAAATCTTTCTATATATTCGTGGAATGCATTGGCAAACTATTTCAACCACTGATGGCACACAATTTCTCTTGGACTGTTGTTACAAATGGCATTTGCAGAGCTGAGCATTACTTTCCCCAAGGACAGTGGTAGTAAAGCCACACACATCAAAGTAGCTGGTGAAGGCCAGGCAGCATCTCTAGGAAGAGGTACAGTCGACGTTTCAGGCCGAGACCCTTTGTCAGGACGAAGGGTCTCAGCCTGAAACGTCGACTGTACCTCTTCCTAGAGATGCTGCCTGGCCTGCTGCGTTCACCAGCAATTTGATGTGTGTGGATTGAATTTCCAGCATCTGCAGATTTCCTTGTGTTTGCAATGGTAGTAAAGGGTTACTTCAATATTTGCATGTAAGAATTGGTCAATTTGGAGACCAGAAGGAAAATGGCGACACATTTCTGCTCACTGAAACTACACAGGTTCAATGACTCCGTTCAGGCTAATGGAGAGGGACAACTGTGACTGTTGAAGGCAAGAATCATGGAACTGGATTAATGCTGATGTATTTTAACTGCTTACTTAAAAACAAGGTGGTATATTTAGGTGTTGAAATTTTTAAAGATCTTTTCAGAATTTGTAATAATTAATTTTGACAGCTGGTTGACTGTGAGGACGCAGCTTAGCTGACGATGAAACCATTTCTGAGACTATGGATTGCCTTTTATTTCATCATGACACTCTACTTCATACAACTCCATGAACAGGAGATGGGTCCAGGAACTTTTTTCACGAAGTGCAATGAGGAGAACAGACAAAAATAGATCTCTACCTACCCTGGCAAGCTCGGTGGAAATATCATGTATTTCATGAGTTGCATAAAAACATAAGAAACAGGAGCAAGAATAGGCCATTTGGGTTGTCATGCCTTACAATGAAACCATGGCTGACATAACACTGGCCTGAGCTCAGCTTTACTGCTTGTTACCCACATCCCTGATCTCCACTGTGGACGAACATCTACCTTATCGCAGTCTGAACATATTCCATTACGGGTACTTCATCTCCATTACTCTCCAAGGTAGAGAATTTCAAAATTCGAGATCCTCAAAGAACTTCCTCACATTCTCCATTTTAAGATGGCAGCTGCTCATTCTGAAGCAACACCCCCAGTTCTATATTACCCCTACACATTGTTCACTGGCATTAATTTGAAACTGTGATGCACTGTCACTAGAAATCAAGCTAAAGAGCTACCATTAACATGACTTCATCTTATGTATACACACACACACACACACACACACACACACGCAAAACCAAGTGGAAGGATGAAACTATAAAGCTGAATATGACAATATCAGAAAGACTGAAGTAGCAATGATCTAGACCAGGGTTCTGAATCTTTTTCATTCCATAGACCCCTACCATTAATTGACGGGTCCATGGACAAGACAGTTGAGAACCCCTGATCTAGACTGTACTTACAATGCACACATATACAAATAATGCAGCCCAAACTCCTCTCCTGATCAGTATTAATTAGCACAAAATGTTAACAGGCTATTTTGAAGCTATTTGTGTTGTGATATTAAATCCATTTACAAAAGTGAATGCATTCACTCCAAATGCAAAAAAACTGACAAAGTTTGAAGCAAATTTATTATCAAAATACATGTATGTCACCGTATACCATCCTGAGATTCATTTGCTTTTTCTTGCAGGCATACTCAATAAATCTAATAACCATAATAGAATTAATGAAAGACAAGTGTGTGAAAGATAACAAGCTGTGCAAATACAAAAAGAATGAAAAAAGAAATAACAATAATTAAAAAATAAATAAGCAATAAATAACAAGGACTTGAGATGAAGAGTCTCTGAAAGTGAGGTCCGTTGGTTGCAGAATCGTTCATTGATGAGCATGTGAAGTTGAGGTGAAGTTGAATGCTCTGGGCTAAAGTTGCATCATAACGTGTCTGTGATCAGTAGCGTGACAAGATTGGAATTCACAGCGTGTGTCTTATTTGTCAACTGCGACATTCGATGCACACAAGGTAAAGTTTGTGAAAGACCTGAGCATGCGCAAAGAGTTACCTCTAAAGAAAGCAAAGTTAAAAGGTGGTCTAAAATGTAAATATTTAAAAACACTTCCCAAATGCTACCAGGGATTTTACCCTCACCCTCCCCAAGAGATTAGTTGATAAGATACTAGAGAGCTTTTCCTAATTGGTCCAGAATTTGTTGCATAGCAGCATAATGCTATTACAGTGCCAATGACTTGGGTTCAATACTGCTGAAGTCTATAAGGAGTTTGTTTATGCTCCCCGTGAACACGTGGGTTTCCTCCGACATTCTAAAGATGTACGAGTTGGTAGGTGAATTGGTCACATGGGCATAATTAGATGGCGTAGGCTCATTGGGCTGGAAGTATCTGTTACTATGCTGCATCTCTAACGTTTACTGTCATTCATGGCTGAGTAAAGTTAAGCTTCACTGAGCTTGAATTCAACATAAATATCAGACTAATTTATTTACAGAATAATAAATATTTACTCCATTAAACCTCAACTGGCTGTTTACAGACCACGATTGAAAGAAATAATGCAACAGATACACAGTAACACAGAAAGATCTGTAGCAGAGCCTGGGGTGTCAGATGGCTAATGTAGCAAATACACAAGAATGATGGATTTCAGAGTTACAAATAAGATTAGGGCCATTTGTAAGTTAAAGCCATCTAAAATACACAGAGTATGTTCAACACAACCAAGCAGTTGTGCACGAACGTATACACTATATCCCATTTCATAAAAATAAGACTGAAAATTTAATCAAGAATTTCCTTTGTGGGATTGAGTAAAACATAATACCAAGAGACTAACCCCAGTAACTCAAAATACAATTACACTGTTAGATTTTGATACCAATAGATCTATATTAGGTTAGCATCAGATTTACAACAGCAAACACTCTCTACCCAGCAGGACCTTTGGTTAAAGAGATGAAGCAAAATGACTTAATATATGGATGAGTTTTGAGATTCTCACAAGTTACTTTTTATTAATATGAACATAAAATGGATGAAAAATGCCAGCGAAGTAGTGGTTAAGTCACTGTAGTAATAACCCAGGGAGCTGGACTGTTTTCTAGAGAAAGCAAATACAAGTCTCACTGGGTTTGGGCATTAGAACTTATTTTGTTTTCAAATAAAAATGACCACAATTAAAACCCTGAGAACAGAAGTGATTCAGTTACTACATTTTTTGGGAGAGAAATCTGCTATCCTTACTTGTTAGGGGTGGTGTATGATTCCACCCAATTGACTCTTATTTGCCATTCAAGTGGTCTAGTAAATCATAAGTTCTATCACACTGCAGCAAACGGTTCAAGTGAGGAGCCCAACTTCACAGGGCATGTTGAGTTATGTCTTTTGACGCATTCAAACAAAGCAAACATATATCCAAAAGAGATACATTTTTATTTGCAAGGCAGTAGACTTTAAGATTTGCTGCAAGCTAAGTGTTCCAAACTGTCTGAAATTGTCATAATAAATATAGGTCCAGCATGTGACTACTATCCAATGGGATCATAATATAAATGCACTGGGGTCCACAGTTCCATGTTTAAAGATATAAGAGGCACAATAAATTCTATTCCAGTTAATATGAGGGACAAATTGGGAATCATTTATTGTTAAAACCAAATTACAAGAGTAATTTCAACATTGCTCATAGAAATAATGGAAAAAGGAACATTCCTAAAATATAGTTAATATTGCGCAAAGTACAACTCCATTTACTATCTGCCAATATTGAATGGATAACAATATGTTGTAATGTAAGATCGACATAATTTGTATTCACGAGCAGGTACATTTAGAAATTCAAAATCATATCACACAGTAGGAGCTCTTTCCTTAGTTGATGGAATCAATAATTTATATTCTTAAATCCATTCAACAAATCTACTCATTCTAGAGCTTCATCTGGTCTTGCTCATAGATTGTTTAAAACCCCATATTATTTGAGAAAGCCATCTCTTAAGATGCATAAATTGAATTTGTATGAATCAGTCTTGTCTAATTCAAACAATTTTCCATTAGATTCAAACATCAATGTCATTCTTTCTCCATCATTAGTACAAATTAGACAAGTGCCTCCTCTGGGATCGTGACAGGAGGAAAGGATAGGAAAGCATGGCAATCTAGTGCTTTAGAATAAATTATTTATTTTGCAGCCAAGTATTCTGAAAATCGTAACATGAATTACACGCTAACTTCTGTGTGTACTTTTCACGAGCCACAATGGTGCTCATTTTCCATTTTTTAAATTCGACAATGAACACAATGCACATAAGCAACGCCAACACTTTCATACTTGCAGGCTGCAACCTGGCCAGTGAAATAAAGTATACAATGCATCCTCAAGGTAACTGATTCCAGCCCTGAAAGCATTTACTTCTTTGTCTGCATTGGACCCCTAAATATCATCATAGATCAACGCATGGTAATGAAAGTTTTAACTTGTATCCTGCATGTGGTGCCCAGTAGGCTCAGAAACTGCCTCACACGCTTCGTGAAGAAAATGACAAACCCTCAGCCTTCCTTGACTAGAAAAGTGAGTCAAGTTGCAACGACTTGGTTTGCTCCTTCAGAGTCAGAATAATACATCAGCAATTCAGTCATCAAATCTGCTCGCCAAATAGATGATCGATAAGGATGGAAACACTCAAAACTGCCGATGGTGGAATCCAATGCAACACATGAAATGCTGTAGGAACTCTGGATCAGGCAGCATCAATTGAGATAACCGACAGTCAACGTCATGAGTTAAGACCCTAATAAGGCAGGCCATTTCTCCCACTTACCTCACCCTCCTACTTCTGTGACTCACAGTAGGCTACAACTGACAATTAATTTAATTATCTTTAATTTAAAGCAGAGGTGTAATCCAATACTGTGCAGTAAAGACCATGCAAGTTGACCTGGAGAGAGGGGCTTGTAGTGTTTGTATTATATATTGCAAAATGTATTGTGCATTTAACATTGATCACCTGAACAGGATGACACATAATGAAGTTTGAGAGTCACTATAGCAATTACTAATTTAAAGTGGTGAAGGGATCCTATACAGATTTTTAATCTCTGCAAATTAAATCACATTTGATTGCTGTTAGTATAAACTGTGGATTGGATTTATCAGGAACACATGTTCCAATATCAGTAACTGTACAGCTTCATTCTGGCATTAAAACCTCTCTCACCCTGCATCAGAACTGCTGTTGTGATGGCAGGAGAATCACAGTCCAGGAACAAAAGCCAGCACAAAAATTACAGATCATTATACTAGCACAATCCACACTGAGTACATATGCTGGCTCATGGCAATCAGAATGATGCAATTAAGAGGTTTAATAAAACCTCACAGCTTTGAACTTTGCTCATCTCCACAGGCTTTGAAGTCAAGTGTTCAAATTTTAATCCTTATTTTATTTTACATTGTGTCAGGTCCAAACCTGGCCCTATGTCACTCCCGTAATTTGCATGAGTCCTGTGTGTGATTCTCACATCCTGAGTTTGATTCCACCTCTCAGATTATCTCTAGTAGCAGCTTTAAATTCAAACTACTCATTAAAAACACGCTTCCCCCAACAATCATACACATAAGGTAAATTTTTAGCACTTTTGTCTTCTGTCTCCAGTTAATGGAACTCCTCAGAGGTTTTATGGTCTAACAGCAATGAAACAGGATTGATGCTTAAAAGCACAAATATATCAGATAGAAGTCATGTACTGTAAATATTGGCTTGCTTTTTCAATCAACCTTCAGTTGTAATACCATAAGTACTTATCACTTCATACTCCCTTACCCTTTTTACCTTGAACTCGTCAGATAATGTCACCTCAGAAATTAGTGTTCCTGTTTTATAGGAGAATTCAATTCCAAGTTTAACATAAATATTCTTAAATTTACAATATTCTGGAGGGGGGAGAGAAGAGATAGGATTTGCAGTTTCATTTTAGCACTTCAGCAAACACATTTTTCAAGTCTTTCAAGTTTTTTAGAAATAAAATTACTACTTTTCTTCACAAAATATATTCAGCCCACTAGAAATGCTTTTTAAGTACAGAGGTATATTCAAACTGCAACTTTCACCGACTTTCTGCCCACCCCCCCCCACACTCTCTTTGTGTGTACACTCAGGGGTTTCCATGTTCACTTCCTCATATTTGTCCCTTCTTGTCCTCAGTGCAGATGGTCAATGTTTATTTTTGCAATACAGAGCCACTATTCAAGCTCAATGCAAAATCACCTAATGCCCAAACACAATCCATTTAATGTTTTCTCACCAGCTTTCCACTAAGTGATCTAATTCACATAAAAGGAGGAATATTGAGAGGAAAAAAACCTCATTTGCTATTATCATTACGCAACTATAAACAACCGTTTTTAGGTTCAGTATTTTTAATACTAATTCTGAATCCTTATTTCCAACTATCAACTTTCCAGCTCAGCTTATATTTTCTATGGTGTTCTACATACTCTATACATTATCATACCATTCCTTTTCAATTGTTTTCTGATGCATGCTCCTCTCATTTTGTTACCCTTTCTTTAGTTAATTTCTCACTTGTTTTTTTAAAGCAGAGCTGTACCACTTTCCAACTCCAGCTGTCTCCTTTCTCTCTTGGTCTTAATTTATTTCCTTTTGCTCTTTAAATCAACACTTTATCACCCACCTGCTCCTTGTTACACAATCTAGAGAGCTGAGCTTTCACACTGTTAGCATTCAGGAGAAAGCAGTCATGCAGTGTTCTTTCAACTGGCCACATTCCCAAGTTTAACAGCTGAAGGCAGACCTACAGAAATGTGAGTCTATCAGCATGCTGCCAGTTCATGACCATCCTGCTGCGAAGAAAATGTGTGAAACTTACTCCCACAAACTGCACTTTGGGCCTTGGTAGACCATGACTGAGCCCAACCTACCTACAATGGCTAACTCTCAACGTTCAATGAAACTCTGCAACTAGAGTACTGCAGGCATCTACATTTTAAATGGATGATGTAAAAGACAATTAACATCATCTTATCCACAACATCAAGTTTTATGGCAACATCATTTACGAGTTGGAGGAATATAAGTTCCATGCTGTTTGAATCTCCATTCAGAGCATTCATTTTGCCTCATCTCTCCTTCTGAATGAAACTTGTCTTTGCTTAGATCAAATAAAAGGCGGTATTATCAAACAGAGACGACCCTACCAGCAATTCGGAGGTCATGAGTTCAGATCTCACCGTGAGAAATCCTAAAACTGAATTTAATAAACCTGGAACTTGCAGTGCCAAAGAAGATTTACCATTAAAGCTGTCAAAACCCATTTGGCTTACTAATGATGTTCTTTAGGAAAGCAAACAGAGACTCGGTTGGGCTGGCCTAAATGTGAACCCATGATTTACACTTGGTAACCTCAGGGAAGCTACAGATAGGCAAGAAAAAGCTAATGAGCTCGCATCACCCACATTTCTGGAATTAACTCTTTTTTTTGAAACATCATGGATAAGTCAATCATAGACAGCAGCAACCTCTACCACCTCTCTGCCCAACGCCAGAGTAATTATACTGGCAATTCTAAATACTTCTTGAACAAAAGGCACACAATCAATCATATAACAGACAAAACAAAAGAAAATTTAAATAACTGCCTGTTTCTGTGCTGTAGTTTCTATGGTTTCTATTGGTCCGTGTGCAGGTCAGTGGGACTAGGCAGAAAATGGTTCGGCACAGCCAAGAAGGGCCAAAAGGCCTGTTTCTGTGCTGTAGTTTCTATGGTTTCCATGGTTAACTCATTTTCCTGCATTTCATCTCAATATGAGATGAAGAGGCTGAAATCCATCTTCAAATCAAATTTTCAGTTTGTGACTGCCAAGCTATGCTTCTCAGTAAGTGCAGGCGATTTTCCAATATAAATTAGGAAGGAGAGTTATTCTAATTAGAGCTGAAGACAGTTAATTGGAAAGCTGTGTTGGAAGAGACACCATGCAACTTCTCAGACCATCTACCTATCTATCAGATGAGCTCATCAATGCGAATCCAGAATTGCAGCAATACTTTAACCTACAGACTGGATGCAAATTGTTCAAACTTTTCTCATTTGCAATGTCTACTTGATTTCAAATGGTACTCGTCATGGAACCTTGCCTAAAATTTTAGGTTACACAATGGCCATACTACATAGACACAAATGCACTATATACACACACACGAACTACACAAAGAAAATTAAGCTGTTATTTGTAACATGATTCTAAACCTGTGAACCCTTTCCTAAGAGCCTCAATGTAGGAAAGGTCATATTTTGTTTTTTTTACTGGGTAAGTATAATGAATTTAGTACATGAAATAAAACATCCTTTAAAGAAATACTCCTTTAAAATTCTCAATTAATCATTGACTTGGATTAATTGGATATACTTCATATGAAAAATTAGCAGTCTTTGTGCATGAAATAAGATAATAAAAAAATGCAATAATGCACAAAGATACTATGTGTGCTGATCAGCTAGTTTACTGTCCAGATCAACATGATTTCCATAGCAACCACCAGTCAAAGCTGGCAACTCTGGTCATCACCATGGATATTCATCTGTTTAACCAATCAGAAGAGGCACTGGTTACACACACCTAATGAACCTGTACGAACACCATGTTCCCCTAACTATAATGATATTTTTTTAATTAAATGCATTTTGTATCCAATTTGTTTTTCTTGTCATTCACCAGCTTCTTTTATGCAGCGTAACTGCTCCACACAAATGTGATTATTAACTAACAACTATATTCTTCTTTTCTGCACCAAGGTAATCAGGCTGCTTCACGTTGGTAATGTCGAAGAAGACTGAAGAATTTAGTAGCTGTATTACAATAACACAAAAACCTGAAATGCATGTATAAGCTGTACAGTGTTGAAGCACCTTTGGCGTTTGCATTGCCAAAGATAGTAACATCCAGGTGAGGGCATCCTTCAGTCATCATTAGTCCAGAGTATTTTAAACAGCTCCAAATGTTATAAAACTTAAAAATATATTATGAAACTCCATCTTAACCCTTGATTACAAGGAAAACCCCAGCTTTCATTTGAATTTTGTACTTCCACTTCTCGCAGCTACCATTGGGCAGGAAGTTCAGAAGACGTAAGTTCTACACCACCAAGTTCAGGAATAGCCACTTCCCTTAAACCATGCAGTCCTTGAACCAACCGGCACAATCCCAATTACTTCATTTCAGCAAAACTATGGCTGCTTCAATCACTTTGCACTAAAGTCGACTTCTTTTCTATTCTAATTATGAACTCTCTGGTAAAAATAGTGCATAATTTATGTTTGACTTATATTTTTCTTGTGAACACTTTATACAGTACTGTGCAAAAGTCTTAGGGATTCTGTATATAATTTTGGATGCTACAGCCTCCACAGAGCCCCGATCTCAACAGTGGGGGTATCTGAGATTACCGAGAGGCAGAAGAAAGCAAGACAGCCAAAGTCGCATCACCTGAAATCTGGCAACTTCCCCTTCCTTTCCAGTTCTGAAGAAGGTTCCTGGCCCGAAACACTGACTGCTTATTCTTTTCCATCGATGCTGCCAACCTGCTGAGTTCCTCCAGCACTTTGTGTGTATGCTGCTCTGTATATTTATGCTTTTTGGTGTGCAAGCCCTTGATGGTTCAACACAACCCTTACCTGAAAATGCAGCTCTGGAGGAGATTCCTAATGCAAACTTGTGCTATTATCCAGAAGCTTCTTTTAAAGTCACAGTGGGGTCCTTTTATATGGAAAAACGATTTTGGGAGGGGCTTGGACAAATTATTGTGCAATATCGGATAATCCCAACTACAGAAAAAAATTGTAGATACTAGAAAGCAAACAGGTTTGATATTTTTTACCAAACCAAGTTAGATGACTATAACCTGGCTTTTATTTTGCCCCTTGCTCAAACTGATCAGTGCTTGTTTATGGCAATATACATACTGAACTGACAGTTCACTGTCCTTTAGCACGGAAGAGATTAGGCTATAAAAGTTTTAATGTGCTCACAGCATTTCACCTAAGTGCTTCAATCACTTGCCTTCCAAAAATAATGGGCAAGTACAGGTGTTCTGGCAATGTTTTTAAATGTCTAATACAGCTTTTCTTTTTGGTTGCAATTAATTTCAATCCCCCTGAGCTTGCTTCATTCCATGCCTTCCTGAAAATTCATCATAATGGCAAAATAAAAGCATAATCATTTCTCAAGTTTATACCTTCATGTCTTCCAGCAAATCCATCTGGGAGACTCACGATAATGATTCCGAGCTAAAGTGGGAGCACGGTATCATGCTTCCTCTACTGGGATTTAGCTGCTAATACTGTGACTTAATGAAGATTCAACCACAAAAACCTGTGATTTTAATTGAGAAATGAAGACTTCAGCACATTATGTGGGTGCATGTATAGAAGCTATCAAATTCAATCACTATAAAGAGAAAACACAGCCTCTAAACAGAAATCACTAGTTCTAAAAATTCTGTCTTTGGAAGCCATCTTAAGATTGCTTGTTTTTAAAAAGCATAAAAAAAATTATTTGCTTAAATAAACCAGCTGATAGTACATAGGAGACGCGCTGCTTGGATAATTAGAGTTTGAACAAAGAAGAATATGTACGTTTTGCAAAGACTAAGCATTTTTGTTATAGATCAATAATTATAATTGCAGCATTTTAATGCTACCAATTTCTCTGTTGAGCACAATTTTACTCTGTTCCAATAAATGACAAACCACAATCAAGAACAGTCCACTTAAGCACAAATTAATCATCCAGAAATTCTACACAGAATGGCTTAAGCCTTGCAAAGCATTGGGACTTACCACGTATATGCTATGTTGTGCTGGTGAAACTAAATCCATTCACCATTTCTTTCAAATGGTACACGTAATGTAAAGCCATCAAAAAGAAATATTTAAAAAGTAAAATTCATGAAAAACTAACATTTGTTCTGTTAGTGGGTGGAGGTTGATGAATACTTCCTCGCATTAACCGATTCCACCACCACTACTTTATAATTTCCTGCTAGTCACCTTATCTACAGTGTCTAGTCTCACTTTATGTACATGCAATTAAAGTATGTATATAAGCTATCTTATGTATTTATATTTATTGTGTTTTTTAACTATAGTGTTCTTTATCTTATTGTGTTTTTTTGCACTGCATCAGATCTGGAATGTTAATTATTTCATTTTCCTTTACACTTGTGCACTGGAAATGGCATTAAACAATCTTGAATCTTGAATTACAAAGTAGGTTACATCAATTAAATGAAAGACAATATTTCTGAGTTCAGTATTTGTTAAATTATTAAATTTTCTTGCACACAGACATAAAATAGATTAACAAACATAAAATTATCACAATGCAGACAGACATAAAGTGACATCAGAGAATGAAAAGTTCAAAAAAATTCTTAATTTCCTTATATTAGTTCCCATTTGCAGAGATCACTTCTTGCTGATGTATATTGTGGAAAGCTGGGTGTAGATTTTTTAAATGAATAAATGTTTACTCAAACATTAATTAGCTTTCCTCCTTCATGCCAAATGAAATGGCAGACCATTGTACAATTCTAAAATATGCTGATGTCCTGGCAGTAGAACAAGTAAAAGTATTACTACCAAGTATACAGTATTTCTCCATACACTCTACAGCTTAAGGGCACTACAAATAAATCACTTCAGTTCTTAAGATCCACAGTAAATACATGAAACAGGGCTAAACACTTGCTATAAAAGCAATGACCAATATTTCATTGCTACTTGAAAGAGAGTGCCTTTTTTTTTACCTGAACATATCTCCAAGACCTTTCAACATCCCTTTCTTTGCTTTATTCTTCTCTTTGTCCTTTTCCTTCTCTTTCTCTTTGTCTTTCTTCTTTTCTCTCTCTTTTCCAGACTTTTCTTTCTTTCTGTCCTCTTTGGCTTTTGAACCATTGACCTGTTTCTCCACTGTGCCCAACTGCTGCCCACTGGCCAAAGACGGTTGGTCACTTGCTGTTGATACAGACTCTCTACCTGATCTAGAACTCTCTTCGGTGTCTTCCTCCACTGTGAATGAAAAGTAAAACATTAATGCTCATAAAGGTATTAAAAATCCAAACTAAGATCAACTTAGAAAAAAAATCCCACAAGCATGATTATTAAAAATGGCAAAATTTTTAAACTGGCTCCAGAACCACCAATGGTGAAACTGCTAAATTGGCACCGACAGGTTAAATGACAATAGGGAATGCCCGAGGGCACTAATTTTTTCCCTTGCTCATCATGTAGTGGGGTGTCACTTCAGAGTAGTCAGCATTTACATTCCCATTGTAAACTCGGTACCAATTCTCACCCAGACCATGTCAGCAAATTCAGCAAGGGAACTGAAGCTGAAATTTAGTTTACAACTCTGCTGTTTAAGCGTCTCATTTTCTGACCTGTAGCAGAGGGCAACGGGTTCAAGGCCCTGCACAAAGTCTAAATTGGTGTGTGTGCAGGACTGAATGAGTTTGCTCTTCAAATTAAACATTAAAAGGGGGCTCTTTCTATTGGATTAGGGGACATCAAATACTCTGTGGTACCAAATGAAGAGGATCAATAGTTCTTCAGAAGTTTTATCTTGGTTTATCCCTCTAACAACACAAATGACTTCAGCTCTTTGGAATTAAACTGAAAATGCTGTAAACACTTGTGCAGCCTCTGTGGGAGAGACAGTGGGGGGAGTAGAGTTAACACTTCAAGTCAATGATGCTTCTGAAACAATGATCTTTCATCAGAATTCATCAACCCCAGATGATAATTCCATTTCTTTCCTTCTTTACATTTTGTTTTATATTGGGTTTCCAGCATTTAGCATTTTCTAGCATCACTTGTTCGATCCAGTTTCCTGAAATACCAAAAAAACTGCAGGGTCGTACCTACCTCACCATTTAAACACATATTTTATAACAATCTTTGCTATAACCTGTGGCTTTCCGCCATCTACAAACTGGCAACTGAAATACTGCTCCTGTGATAGCAGGGCTTAATTTAACCTAGTAAACGCAAAGGATCAGGAGATCTTCTTTTACATTGTAATAGGGCACATCTGAAGTCATTAAACTCAAAACTTTCCTCAGATGATGATAGAAAATAAACTTTCTGGGATATTGTAATAGATCCATTGCATTGGTGCAACTTCTTGACCCAAAACTGACGAGAATGCGGGAATCCTGATCAGTTTACAGTAATGATTGAGCTGGATGTGCAAAGAACTGTTACAGACGAGTGTAAGTACATTATAAAACTAAGCCAAGGGCAATTAACAAAAAAAGATCTTTCTGTATGCTCATAACTGAAGGGAAGCTAACATCATCAATGTTATAAACTTGATTTTACATGGGAGCTTAAAGTAAAACATCTTAAACTGCTCTGCAGGATATTTTAATGAAAAAATACAATACTAAATTCTGTAAGGAAATATGAAAAACAGTTTGATCAAAAGCTTGCAGGATTTAAGGAATTTCTAAAAAGGATGAGAGATGTGGCGAGATAGTGAAGTCAAAGGGAAAAAATTTACAGAGATTGGGCCCAGCTGCTCGGGGAACAACCAGGAGTCATAGAGTGATTAAAATCAAAGACAAACAAGGACAAATTTGGAAGGTGAACTTTAATTTGATTAAAATGAGCAACATAATCAAAGCTTTTCCAAGTGTCAGGAATCAAATGGATGATTGTGAACATTTTTTGTTGTGGAAAGTCATCAAGACATCAGCAGCAAATATAACTGAGACACCAGGTGGGAAAACTACAAGATAAACACAGAATAAAGACTAACTTGAATGCTCAATCATCAACTGCGAGAATAGACTGCCTGCAAAAGCAGTAAATTCCAAGTAGTTGAGGCATTCAAAGGGGAATTTGATCAATTTCAGATTTACTGAGGGGCAGACAGAATTATGTTTGGGTAGGATTAAAAAAAAAGTTACAGGAGATTCAGAAATGGGTGGGAGGGACGAAAATTCTCACCTCAGAAGTTGTATATTTGTCAGGAATCATTTCGTGATCACTTGAAATATTTTTAATACACTTTGCTAACCACCAATTTTTCTGCAATTCTGTTCATAGGCAGTAGTTTAATTTCTCTTCAAGAGATTTTAAATCCTTGTCCGTGTCTTCAAATCCTTCGATGACCTTGCCCTATAGAATCACTACTTGCTCCTCATCCTTCAATCTCTGAAATCAACTAACTATGCAATATAATTCATCACTTTTCCTTCTCCAGTTTTATGTCACTGTTTACAGCACTATAGCCAGCTTCCCGGGTGGAATTCCTAGCTGCAGTCCCTGCCTCTCTACCTTCTCAACCTCCTTGGTCATTCTCGCCACCTTTCTTCCACTCCACGTCAGCTTTTGGTCCTACACTATTGTTTTCCCTGGACTGCATTGACATTGAACTGCAAAGAGATATATTATTTTAAGATGATGGCAGCAATGAAGTTTCACACATTTGGGGAAAAAAATCAACATAAAAAGTGTGAAAAGTAGGCAAACCGATCAAAGATGTAATAAAGTGCAGCAGACTTTAAAGTAACAAACCTGTGCACCGTCAAAGCATAATGTCAAAGAAACTGCTTTGAGAGGAATAAATCAAAAGAATGTAAAATCCTCATTATAGGAAAGCACTGCACTAGTTGGGCAGAATCAAACTGTCATACTAAGGCCCTCATCAGTTTATGAAAAGAAAACTTTTATGGTTTAATCACATATATTTCATGTTAAGTAACATTTGCATCTCAGCCATTTTTAAGGAGTTACAATTTTTTCACTTTCATTTCAACACATCATTTTTACAGAAGTTCTCATTTGTTCTGATAAATCAGATACACAACCAAGTAAAACATGTAACACACATCAAAGTTGCTGGTGAACGCAGCAGGCCAAGCAGCATCTATAGAGGGTCCTGACGAAGGGTCTCGGCCTGAAACGTCGACTGCGCCTCTTCCTATAGATGCTGCTTGGCCTGCTGCGTTCACCAGCAACTTTGATGTGTGTTGCTTGAATTTCCAGCATCTGCAGAATTCCTGTTGTTTACAAGTAAAACATGTACAATGTTATTTAAGCTTCAGTTAATACATAGTGTGTAATATTTGAAAATGAGAACCCAGTGATTCAGTATCTCACTAATGTTTCTTGATCCTAATGATTTGCTCTCAAGTAAAGTGAGGAATTGTAATCTCATCTCTCTTGGGGCTCTTGTACTATATAAGGGCAAACATATCTCCTACTTTGATACAATAATTCAGCTAGTAACTGTTGTCATTTCCAGTATATAAAAAAAATTGAAACAGTGCAACTCAGGTAGTATAACATTATGTATCTTCAACAGAATAAGTTTTAAAAATGAATTGGCACCAACTAAAAACGCTACATTATGCTCAGGGTTCCTTGGCTACTTTAAACAGTCTCAAAATCAAGGAAGTTTCAGACTTCAGTACATCAAATAAACAGAAGCATGATCTTTCAAAATCTTGCATGCTTATTGTAAGACGTGTTTATTTATATATATATACACACACACACACACATATATATATATACATGTATATATATGTATATGTATATATATTTTTAGAGATATATCACAAACACTCCTAAATTCTATGTTTTCCAAAATAAGAATTAAATACAAAAAAAAATCAATTGCAGCATTTAGTTCATAGCATCTAATTTAATGCTTTACATTGAATTAAAGGACAAGTCAGGAAATGACTTTTAAAAGGGAATATTTTAAATCTTCTTTCCTGCCCACTCAGATGTTACTGGAGAGCAAGCCTTCAAAAAATCCCTACTTTGCCAAACTAACTGGCAGGTGGCATTATCATTTAATTGCACTCTGAAAGGGGAAATAATATTCTTGGAGCCCAACAAAACTCGTCTACCATTCTGTTCATGTGTCCTCGACATCCAGAATTCACTGTAAGGGTCAAGTTACTCTGAAGCATTTCACATTTATGATTGGCCAATAATTACATTAAAACAGACTCTTTCAGCATAATTATGTGAGAATGCTTTTCTCTCAATGTTATGGCTAACAGCCTAATACGATTTTGTTACATTTTTAAAACCAGACTACAATCCAGAGTGCAAAATGACATTAAAATGAACATCATGATCTTATCTTTAGTGATAAGCCTATATTCAATAATTAGGCAGACTTCAATTTACTTATTTAGTTTTACCACAGAAAACTTCTTTGGTAAAACTAAACAGTTTCAAAATTCAAGTTGCTAAGTCAAAGAAAGACAAATTCCCTTTTATTTTATCTTACCATATTATTTTCACCATAACTTTCAATTCACTTCACTCTCATTAATCTCTCTAGGTTCCCCTTTCATACCTCGCTGCTATTCACCTCGACCACTCTCAGAGTGAAGACATTTGTCCCTAATAGACAATTGACAGCTTGAGTCGTCATGTTGCTTGGTATCTCCTCCTATCAGGTGGGGTGCGACTGATATCTTCAGTTCTATCCAACATCAGCAAACAAAGGTCTCCAACAAAAAAAAATTTGCACATTCAAACAATCCCGCAGCAGGAAGAGCCAGGTACACTCTTTGCTCAATTACATGCTTGTGTGCAATAAATTTCACCCTTAGCCTCATCTTGGATTTACAATTGCCAGCAATTTTGCAGCATGAGATGTGAAGTTGACAACTAAAAATTTTCCTGAGGAATTCTTGAGTAATGCATGTGATACAACATAAACTGCACAAAATATACTACATAATGCTAATTAAAACTCCAAGTAAGAACACCTCAACAATTTTCCCTTCAGTGGATCTAAATAGACAGCAACATTAATGATCATTCTACTTAGTCTACAAGTAAATTGCTGTAATCAGTTTCATTACATACATGTTTCCATTCCTTCATCGTCATCATCATCTTCTGCTGGTTTATCATATGATTTGTCAATGGCAGCCCGGAAACTTTCGTTGCAACCTCTTCCTCGGATGATGCGGGGTCGTGGACGATGAAAAGGAATATCACTGTTCAAAGTTACCTCAGCAACTGCTGTCTGCAGACTTTCTAATGAGCTTGATTTCTTCAGCCCTAATGAAGGCCCAACATCCCTGGTCGACGAGCCTTGGAGGTCAAGAAGCAAAGTTGTTAATTAAGTTTGCTCTGTTAATTGAGAACCAAATCTAGATATTTGGTATTCATCACATGTCATGCAAGTCCCTGGGGTTGTTCACATGTAATCTGGATAATGTTCACTGTATTTATTTGCAGACCTCTATAGGTTCATTGCTCTGGAGTGATATAGATTCTTTATCAATGTGTGTGACTGTTCAGCAGTGCTGTACTATTAAAATTCAGACAGATGTGAAACACTGGGACTGGAGTTCTTGTTTAGTTTTCATTTAAAAGTTGATTTGACAGTTACTGCTCATAAGATATAAACTGATGGAAAGTTTCGAAAAGTTAACTGTTGCCATTACCCTGGTGTTTGGTTACTGATTAAAATACCTGTCCACTTGCTGATTGTTTCTGTATTAAAGCCTGGCTTCAGTTTTCTCAAAGTCCCAGCAAGCATTATGAGGACTCAGTAACTAGAGCTTCCCAGAAACGTGAACTTCAAGTCAAAGTACAAGTTTATACTTGTCACAGTATTCCACTGGGACACTCATTTGGATTATGAACTTATGCTCCCAGCAGAGAATAAAACCAAAGATGGATAATATAAGTAAACATGGGAGTGCTGTGGCTGGGTGGTCGTAGGCAAAGCCATCTCCGTGGTATCATAGAAACCTGCCTTCAGAATCCCCAGAGGAAATGGTTCAACAAAGTTTTAGACTTAAAATACATCTATACTATTTCTGTAGCATAAGATGAATGCCAGAGTAACTGAAATCATCTTGCTGGAAAGAAAGATTAACAGGGTATAACATTACAACTCTCTCTAGTTTTAGGCCAGTGACTTCACAAAACTCTGGATAGCAAGCAAAGGTTGTAAGTACCATCACCTTCACTCAAAAACTTGTTGGTAAGTGACATTGAAACCTGTTAGAATTACTTTTTCCCTGTGCTACTTTTGATTGATGTCATGTACAACTAAAAGAAACTTCCAACATCATCACCTATTGCTTAAAAGGAGCCATTCCATTAACTTCTCTGTGTGGTGGGTGGAGGGGAACATAGAACATAGAATAGTACAGCACAGTACAGGCCCTTCAGCCCACATTGTTGTGCCGACCCTCAAACCCTGCCTCCCATATAACCCCCCACCTTCAATTCCTCCACATACCTGTCTAGTAGTCTCTTAAATTTCACTAGTGTATCTGCCTCCACCATTGACTCAAGCAGTGTATTCCACGCACCAACCACTCTCTGAGTAAATAACCTTCCTCTAATATTCCCCTTGAACTTCCCACCCCTTAGCTTAAAGTTATGTCCCCTTGTATTGAGCAGTGGTGCCCTGGGGAAGAGGCGCTGGCTATCCACTCTATCTATTCCTCTTAATACCTTGTCTACCTCTATCATATCTCCTCTCATCCTCCTTTTCTCCAAAGAGTAAAACCCTAGCTCCCTTAATCTCTGATCATAATGCATACTCTCTAAACCAGGCAGCATTCTGGTAAAGCTCCTCTGTACCCTTTCCAATGTTTCCACATCCTTCCTATAGAGAGGCGACCAGAACTAGACACAGTACTCCAAGTGTGGCCTAACCAGAGCGTTATAGAGCTGCATCATTGCCTCGCGACTCTTAAACCCTATCCCTTGACTTATGACAGCTAACACCCCATAAGCTTTCTTAACTACCCTATCCACCTTTGAGGCAACTTTCAGGGATTTGTGGACATGTACCCCCAGATCCCTCTGCTCCTCCACACTACCAAGTATCCTGCCATTTACTTTGTACTCTACCTTGGAGTTTGTCCTTCCAAAGTGTACCACCTCACACTTCTCTGGGTTGAACTCCATCTGCCACTACCCAGCCCACTTCTGCAACCTATCAATGTCTCTCTGCAATCTTCGACAATCCTCTACACTATCTACAACGCCACCAACCTTTGTGTCATCTGCAAACTTGCCAACCTACCCTTCTACCCCCACATCCAGGCCGTTAATAAAAATCACGAAAAGTAGAGGTCCCAGAACTGATCCTTGTGGGACACCACTAGTCACAACCCTCTTCCGAATGTACTCCCTCCACCACCACCCTCTGCTTTCTGCACGCAAGCCAATTCTGAATCCACCCGGTCAAACTTCCCTGGATCCCATGACTTCTGACTTTCTGAATAAGCCTACCGTGTGGAACCTCGTCAAATGGGAGGGAAAGGGAACTTGAAATCTGAGGTAACCCAACAGGAGAAGGATGATTGTTACTTTGAATAAAAACAAAAGGCTGTTTTTTGTGGCTTCATGATTATAGAAGAGATTTACAACATAGGATAATATTTTTTGCTTTTGTCTCTAGGCAATACAACATTCAGTTTAATGTTTTCAGCTCCCACACAATGTTTCAATAACACAGCCATTCAGAGGAGCTAAAATGTCAACTTGATGATTTCCACAGGGTGCAAAAGGAACGCACAGAAACTCGTCCTTGCTGTGGGGATGTTGTGTGTGTGTGTATGTCTGTGTGTCTGTACACATACATGCATGCGAGCGTGAAGGGCCAGGTGGTGGGGGGAGGACCTTCAGAACTATGCATTTTATTAATCTATTTTTTTGCTTCATATTATGAAAAAAAGGTTTTCAGGACCACAAGGAAAGAAAAGGTGTGTAACAGAGCCATCTAACAGTTCCACAGAGCTGGCGCAGGCATAATTTACCAGATTGTCTTTGATCCTGGGCTATATTTTGTCAGTCTTCTGATTGTACAATTCTTATTTTAAAAACTGCTCAATTCCACCATGACTGTTCTTGCCTCTAACCAAGTCCAACAGTTGCTTAAATTATCATCATGTCATCCTCACCTCCCAATGGGCATTTACAAGTAGAGAGGCACATGTGTCTTCTGCAGGTAACTGCCACATCAGAGACGGGGTGCTTCCAGAAGAAAGTTCATTTAGTATTTTGCAATCTCTAAAACATCTTTTCAGCCATTTTCCCCAACTTCAGCAAAGTGCCATTTTTAATTGGGTGTGCAGAGCAGTTAAAAGATAAGAACAAGTGCTCATTTTTAAATGGACCAAAGCAATCTGAATTTCAGTCCAATCTAAACAAGGGGTAAAATGTTCCCTTATGTCTGGTGACTGGTAAAGGTAATCTTTTTAATAAATATTTACAGTATAAACAGTAATTAGAAGTACCAAATTAAACTGCATTAGGGAAGTTAATTAATCTCTGTTACGATGCTGCTGCAGCAACATCATCAATCAAGTCATTTTAACTTATTAGGTTAGTTATTACCATCCCCTCCAACATGAACAAGATTATGCTAAGAAGCCAGATAACTCAGCATCAATGAGGATGAAATTTTAGCTGTATGTCAATTTACCTCCCTGTGGCTAGGTTCACAAAACACATACCTGCCTCATTATCTTTAATAAACTTATTCCCATCAAGTAAAGAAAAATACTTTAATCCAGGAAACTGGCTAAGGATAGAAGGGAATTTTTAAAAAAAAATGAGCATGATGAACTCTGAGCGGTATCAGTGAGACCAAAGTGACACATCAAGTTCTTTTTGCTTTTTGTTGTTACATAGATATTTTATCATAGAAAGGACGAACTACTAAAAAAATCTTAACTTTGCCTTGCTTCTTCATTCCCATGTCATGCACAAATCTTAAAAGTTAAACCCATATATCAGGTTTCAACAAATATGTTACGAAGTCCCTCACCTGTATTTACAGGGAGCCAGGGGGCAGCAGTAAAAAAGTGCTGTTCAATATGCTTACTTATTTTAGTATGCCCACTTACTACATAGAAATAAATGCTGCTTCATTCTGCATGTTGTCAAAAAATCATAGCAACTAGTTGCCAAACTAATATACAGAAGTTGCTTGCGACTGACACCAGCATTTGTGTGTCTATATTCAGGTGCACAGCAGATGTCAGGAAATTCCACAACTGGTTGATAGTGGGTAACTTATGGCGAAACAACATCTAGGAAAACAATTCCTTCTATGTTTTTGGCTAGATTTAACACAGCAGCTTAAAAAACAATATTTATACACACGTATTTACTTAAATTTCACTCGGTCTCAACCGTAACAAGTGCCAATCAATGGATCTGAAGACAGTGGATCCCACTTATGGCCCATTTATCCTCACTTTTCTTCCACAAAAGAAACTTGCCACAGAAAAAAAAAACAAGCAACAATCTAAGAGCCAGCTTAATGTGGCCATGACACCTGGATGTGTTTCGTGAAGCGTTAAATGAAGCCTGTTCAAGTGGCAGTAAGTTTGCTTCTTAGCATTTTGTCAGAATGTTAGTAAAACAAAATTCAATCACCAAGATAATAAATAAACCAGTTTGTAGTTATTTCCAAAACACCTCAAAGTTTAAGGGATTAAGGAAATATATCGCTGAAAAAATATTTAAGTCAGAGTATTTTTGTCAATAATTTTACAAAAATATTTCAGTTGACATACCTGTGTTTTATTCAAGGTATTAAAAATTCATGCACTTATTAACCAAGGACCAAATAAAAATATCTTATAATTTTCACAGTGGATGCAATACTGTTGCAAGAAACACTGTTCAAATTAGCATACATCTGTTTCACCATTTTTCTGTAACTAAGCCTGAAATTAAATATTTATCTTGCAAGTCGCAGGTGGCTTAGTGGTTAAGGGCATGGCTTTTAACCCCTGGCCATTTAAGTTCAAATCTCTGAAGGAATGAAGCAAGAATTTTCAATAGACCAGTTCGGAATCTGCACACCTAGCTTTGAGGAAATAATCTTTTTTTCTTGGTGTTTTAGGGTTGTGTGAATCTCTTAGTAACAGATAATTCCTTGAACTCAGAACTTAAGCTCCTGCACGGCTCAGCAAAAGCTTCCTTATTAACAAATGAACTGCTGCAGTCCTACTTTTGCTTCAGCTGCAACACAGTCATGGCAGAATAGTGCAGCTAATTGAGCTGATGTCTCAGAGCACGAGAGACCTGACCTTGGGCATTGTCTGTGTGGAGTTTGCACATTCTCCACGTGACCGCAATGGCTTCCTCCCGCATCCCAAATATGTGTGGGTTGGTAGGTTAATTAACCACTTGTAAATTACCCCAACTGTGAAGGCTAATAGGGTAATCTGAGGGTAGTTAATAAAATGTAGAGAGAATGAGATTAAGGTAGAGTTACGGTAAATGGGTGGTTAGTGTTTTGCACAGACTCAGAGTGTCAAAGGACCTATTACCATGCTGTATACTGCATCTCTAAAACTTTAGTAGGAGCTGAACAAATTTTCATGCATGTCTAATTTTTAGTCATTTACATAACTAAATATTTTTTATTCAAATTCATCGTGTGAAATCAAATCAAATCCACCTTTGAAACCAATGCGTCACTGAAATTAAGTGACCACAAAATAGTTTTCAAGTAACGGAATAAGTAAATGAGTGTCTTCTATCAAAAAACTCTGTCAGCCTGCAGATTTTAAAATATTTAGCGAATTTCACTTGAATCATTTCTCTTCCCCCATTATTTCATGCTCTCTACAGTAATCACTTCTCCATCTGTACTGCTTTTCATCTCAGCCCCAGTACACAAAGCTCACTGATTGGTTTACTCTGAACATGAAGCTAGCTTCATCAAGATCATCACCTAGTGAAGGTGTACACAGAGCTGTAAACTCCTACAATTAAATTTAAAACAAATAATAAAGAAAGAAGTATGACAGACTATCTAGCTTGAATCTACTAACACTGAAGCCCATAGAACTTCAAAGCTGGTTTCAGTCAGGCTTTCAGAAATTGCTTTCAACAGTTTTTCAGTTCTTCAATCAAGTTAATGCTAATAATAAGTAAACAAAAAACATTATTAATTTCATATTCTGAGTGGCTTTTCTTTCAACCATGATTCATTTTCAAAACAGAACAGTCCTTTATAGTGAAAAGGTGTGACCAGCAACCTTACATACCAAGACTAAAACAACTGCATGTGGAAGGACTGGTGAGAGAAGGCATTATTAAGTAGGGCCCCAAGAGAGTGGTTGGATCTTTGATTTTTTTAATGTACATTCATGACCAGGAAATCAAAAAGGAGCACAAATAAGTAAATTTTGCTAAAGACACAACAATAAAGGCAGCAGCAGGAAGATATGACTTAAAAGATTTGGGGAAGGATTTAATTGAGACAAATATCAACTCTGAATTTAAATTTTAAATATTGCATACGAGATAAAAAAAATCTGCTGTAAGCAGGCAGACGGAGCTGGAAAGGCAGACTTAGAAAGAGGCTTAACAAGTGGTGGCACACATAGCATAATGAATGCACATAACCTAGTTTAGAAACCTAAAAAGTTCAATAGAATGTAGTTTATAACGAGAATAACATTCCTTTATGCTGCCTTGACAATTTGTTAACATCCCTAAAAGATTAAACCAAATATGAATCATTCTTTGAAAAATATCTTCCAAGTATCTGTATTAAATTCACTTCTCTCTCATTTATATTCAAATCATATTGTCCTACTTTTCAGTCTTGCTTTGAAACATCATTCTCGGTTTTATCTTATGCCACTTCAATATTTTATATAGTTCAATATCTCTTTAACAGCCTTCATTTTTAACCATACTTCGAGCTTAAGTCTGAATTATCTTCACACAAATGGATACCTGAATTAGAGGTAGCAGAGAAGAGCAATGCTGTTCTCAAGAGGTTAACGTAAGAGGATACATTAGAAAATCACAAGCATTACAGACAAGAAAGAAAACAATTAATGCAAGAACCTCATCGCCTATAAAATACCAAGGTTGGAGATTTAGCATAAAACAAGATTATTACTTCAAAGCAAAAGAATAAGCACAGGAAATAAATATTAGTGAAAAGTAAATTAGAATCAGCTATCAGTTAAGTACTTTTTTAATGAGAGAAAGCAATTATGCCTTGGATAAATCTTCCCAGCAGGCAAGATTTTCTAAATACAACTGTGTTCTATGATACAAAAAGAATTGATATTTCTGACACAGAGACCAACTGGCCCTTTTCCATCTTTCTCAGTATCTAGCTTGGTTGGGTATGACTCCTCAAGCACTCACCAACCTTCTCAAAAAAATTCCACTGCTAGTCCTCTAAATGTATGGAGGATTTCTACCTCTATCACCTCTCTGGGAAGAGAGTTCAAGTGCTCCATTGCTTTTTGTGAAAAACATTTTCTACAACTCTGTTCAATTTTCCATCAATTAACCAACGACATGGTTTCCTTGTTAGTAACCGCTGTGTCCAGAAAATTGGCTCCTTCATGTTCACCCTGCCAATATTTCTAATTGTTTTGCATATCTCAATTAAAATTCTCCTCGGGGTACAATATTCCAAAAATAAAACCCATGACAAATCATCTCCCTTTTTAACTATAATTCTGACACTCTGGCATTATCTCCTGTGCTATAGTATGATGACCAAGTCAAGTAATTCAACTCTCAACAAACCATAGTTACAATTTCATGCCATTTTCCATATCTTTGCTTACACAATGAACCCACATATACTCATTTGTCACTGCCCTCTGCACAACTTAATTTCCCATCTTATTTTTTGTGTTAATAGCAAACTTAGCAATAGTATGTCTGGCGCCTTCAACCATTGTCGCACATCACAAATGACATATTCCCAACCAGGAGAAGGTCCATTTGTGCTGACTCTGCATTTCCTGTTGGCCAGCTATTCTATCCAGATAAAAATAGTGTGTTGAGAACTGTGGGTTTGTGCACTTTGAAAAATAAAGGTGTGGACTGTTTTCTAAATAGGGAGAGAGTTTGGAAATAAGTGGTGCAAGGGGACTACTACTACGTCGACTCAGGCCTAGGGGGCTGGCGTCGGGCACGATGACGGACTCTCCACTTCTCCCTCTCCCTCATCAGTGTGTTCAGTTCATCTACATTAGCCGCGCTGCTGTCTTCTAGGAGCGTGTTGGGAAGGCACCCAGGGTTCATCCTCCCGTGCTTGGGCTCCCATATGCTGACTAGGCTGGCAGGTAGCTCGGGGTGGCGTAGATAGTGCCCCGCTAGTTGCAGTCTTCTCGCCTCGATTTTAGTGGTGACCATCAGTAGGTTGTTATAGAGCTCAATGTTCATCATGTGCTGTTGCCAACTCACATCAAGAGCCAGCCGGAGCATTGGTGTATAGCAAACATCTGCAGACTTTCGCATCGTCTTGGTGAATGTCCACGTCTCGCATCCGTACGTGAGAATGGACTCTATGACTGCTATGAAAATCCTCTTTTTAAGCCCTCTGGTCAGGTTTGACTTCCAGATTTCCTTCATGTCGTTCATAGCCCTCCACACCAGCGCCTTCCGTATCTTTATGTCCTTCTCCGAACTCAGTATTCTTGACCCGAGGTACTTGTAGTCAAAAACTTTCTTAATGGTATCATTCTCTACGGTCTTGAGAGTACCTTCGGCACAGTTAAACACCATGTACTCTGTCTTTTTAGCGTTTAGGTGAAGTCCAACTTTACTGCATTCTATTTCCACTCTTGTCAGTAGCTGCTGTGCTTCTTCCATCTGGTCAGAGAGCAGGACTATGTCATCTGCAAAATCGAGATCTGTGAGTGTAACTGGTCTGACCCTTTTGGTTCGCCCTGGTTTTATGGTAAAATCAAGCTTGTCATGATCTTTGGTAGATTGACGCAGAGCGTTATCAAGGACGATTATAAAGATGTAGGGTGCCAGAATGTCTCCTTGCAGCACACCAGCTAGGAGCTCGATCACTGCTGTTTCTCTGTCTGGTGATACAACTTTCGCCATGGTTTTGATATAGCTGGACTCTATTGCTCTCAGTAGATGGTCTGGCGAGGGGACTTAGAATCATAAAACATAGAAACAAGCTCTTCAGCCCATGTGATCCATGCCAACCAAAACTCCCATCTAAGCTAGTCCCATTCACCTGCACTTGGCAGCCAAGTTTCCCTGGATCACATGCCTCCTGACTCTGAATGAGCCTACCATGAGGAAACTTGCCAAATGTCTTCTTAAAATCCATATATACCACATCCACTGCTCTACCTTCTCCAATTTGTTTAGTCACTACCTCAAAGAACTCAATCAGTCTGATGAGGCATGACTTGCCCCTCACAAAGCCCCATCCCTAATCAGACTATGCTTCTCCAAATGCTCATAAATCCTGTCTCTAAGAACCCACTCTAATAGTTTGCCCACCACTAATTTAAGAGTCACAGGTCTATAATTCCCAGGATTATCCTGATTATCTTTGGATAATTATATGGACGATAATGTGGTAATGTGGTAAATAGGATCAGTAAATTTGCAGATGACACAAGGATTGGGGTGTGGTGGAGAGTAAGGAAAACTATCAAAGCTTGCAGTGGGATCTGGACCAGTGGGAAAAATGGGCTGAAATGGCAGATGGAATTTAAAGCAAACAAGTGTGAAATATTGCACTGTAGGAATACCAACCAGGGTAGATCTTATATGGTGTGCAGTAGGGTACTGAGGAGTGCTGTAGAACCGAGGGTTCTGGATATACAGACCCACAATTCCTAGAAAGTGGTGACATCAATAGATAAGGTTGTAAAGAAAGATTTTGGCACAATGGCCCTCATGAGCCAGAATCAAAATCAGGTTTAATATCACTGGCATATATCCTGAAATTTGTTGATTTTGCAAGCAGCAGTATAATGCAATATATAATAAGAGAAAAAAATGTGAATTTCAGTAAGTATATATCTATTAAATAGTTAAATTAAGTAAGCAGTGTGAAAATAGAAGTAAAAAAAGCAGTGAGCTGGTGTTTATGGGCTCAATGTCCGTTCAGAAATCGGATAGCAGAGCAGAAAAAGTTGTTCATGAGTTATTGAGTGTGCTTTCAAGCTTCTACACCTCCTTCCTGTTGGCAGCAATGAGAACAAGGCATGACCTGAGTGATGGGGGTCCTTAAGGATGGATGCCGCCTCTTTGAGGTATCGCTCCTTGAAGATGTCCTGGATACTATGGAGGCTGGTGCTTGTGATGGAGCTAAGTTTACAGCTCTCTTCAGTTTACTTTGATCCTGTGCAGTACCACCCCCTCCCTATACTAGACAGTGATGCAGCTGGTTAGAATGCTCTCCACAGTGTACCTGTAGGAAATTAAGTGTTTTTGGAGATATACCGAATCTTCTCAAACTGCTTATGAAATATAGCGCGGTTGTGTCTTCTTTGTAGCTACATCGATATGCTGGGTCCGGGTTAGATCCTCAAAGATATTGACATCCAGGAATTTAAAATTGCTCACTTCTGATACCTCTATGAGGGATTGGTGCGTATTCCATTATCTTACCCTTTCTGGAGCCCACAATTAGTTCTTCGGTCTTACTGATGTTGAGTACAAAATTGTTGGTGCAACACCACTCAACTAGCTGATCTACAGTAACTCACTCGTGCATGCTCTCTCATCTCTCTCAAAATTCTGCCAACAATGGTTGTATCATCAGCAATTTTCTAGATGGTATTTGAGCTGGGCCTAGTCACACAGTCATGGATGTAGAGAGAGTTAAGCAGCGGGCTAAGTACATATCCCCAAGGTGCATTAGTGTTGATCGTCAGAGAGGTGGAATTGTTGTTTCTGATCCATATAGTTTGTGGTACTGAGTATTGTGAACTGGGTACAGGAGTTGGGATGTTATATTGAAGTTGTATAATTATTGGTGAGCCTTAATTTCACTTATTCTATGCAGTTTTGGTCACCTACTTACAAGAAAGATGTGGATCAAAATAAGGTTGAAAGCATGCAGAGTAAATTGACAAGGATGTTTTTGGGACTTGAGCATCTGAGTTACAGGGAAGGATTGAATAGATCACGACTTTATTCCCTAGAACATAGAAAATTGAGGGGAGATTTGATAAAGGTCTACAAAATTATAAGGGGTACAGATGGGGTAAATGAAAAGCAGGCTTTTTCCACTGATGTTGGGTGAGACTAAACTTGAGATCACGGGTTAAGGTTGAAAGGTAAAATATTGAAGAGGAACTAGAGGGAGAACTTCTTCACTCAGAGGGTGGTGAGAGTGTAGAACAAGCTGCCAGCACAAGAGGATGATGCCAGTTTGATTTCAAGAGAAATTTCTATAGGTACACGGATGGGCAGAGCATGGAAGGCTATGGTCTGGGTTCAGGTCGATGGGACTAGGCAGATCAGTGGTTTGGCATGGCCCAGATAACCTATTTCTATTCTATGACTCTATCTTTCTTGAACAAAGGAATATTGGTCAAGCAGTGAGTACATTATCGTGATAAAACAACACACTGCCAAGGCAAACCAGAAACCACGGCTGACTGCAGAGGTTCAGACACTGCTTAGGGATCAGGACGCCACCTTCAGATTGGGGGACAGAACCACTCTAAAGTCAGCTGGAGCCACGCTTTCCCGTGCCATTAGGAAGGCAATACACGAGAATGCACAGAAAATTCGCAGACACCTCTGTGACACCAGGGCCACGCAGCGAATGTAGCAAGGTATACAAACCCAGCAAGATATACAAGTCCACTCTGAGGGTCAGCAACAGCAACAACTCCCTTCCTGATAGGCTGAATGCCTTCTATGAATGATTTGATGCAAGGAATGATGTTGGTGTGGTAGTTTGCCTCATCACCCCTACTGGGGCAAAGGCTGCAGATAGTAGGTGGGCAGAGTCCTGGGGGAAGCACATCTTCTTGGTGTACCTTTCTCTCCCAGGAATAAGGTCTTTAGAGCAACTGTTGGCATTTCTGTGGCACTAGATTTTTAAGGGATTGCGCTGCTAGCCCCATGCCCAACCCTCCTCTTTTCACAGCCAAATTTGTGACCTTCCATGGTGGAGTTATTGAATGATGTGATCTTGAGGAAAGACCCCTCTCCCTGAGGAACAGGCACCTTGTCCAGCCACAGCTAAGGTAAGCACGATCCCAGCCAGGGTAAACTGTGGGGCCAGACAACATATCTGGTCAGGGGCTGATGGACTGTGCCACCTAGCTGAGGTCTGAATGGACAACTTTAATATCTCTTCGAAACAGTCACTGTCCCTGCAGGCTTCAAGGCAGCTACCATCATTCTGATGCCCAAGGCAGCAACAGTAACTTACCTAAGCAATAACAGCCGAGTGGCACTGACTTCAACAATCCTGAAGTGCTTTGAGGAACCGGTAACAGATTGCATAAAATCAAACTTTCCAGCTACACTGGATTCCCTCCAGCTCACCTCTCACTCAAACTGATCTGCTTATGCCTCAGTGGGGACTCGCTGAAGCCTCAGTGCTCCAACCCGTTCTGTCCTATCAGGAAAACAATGCCTCATATTGCCAGGATGATGCTCACTCACTTCAACCCGGCATTTAACACAATCATCCCTCAGAGGCTGGTGGGTAAACTGTCCTCACTGGGGCTCAAGAGCTCTCTCTGTAATTGGATCTTGGACTTCCTGGTGGATAAACCCCAGTCAGTTCAAGTTGGCAGTAAGAACTCAAGCTCCATCATGCTGAGCACTGATGTCCCCCAGGGCTGTGTACTCACCCTGCTGCTGGTCACACTGCTGACTCACAACTGCACTGCCAATTCCAGCTCAAACTGCACCATCAAGTTCACTGATGATACAGTGGCTGGCCTCATCTGCAACAATGGGTCTGTTACACAGAACGGAGGTAGAGAGGCTTGTCAAATGGTGTGAGAACAACAATGAGTCTCAATAGGGACATGACAAAAGGAACGCTTGTGTACTTCAGGAAGGCACGGGTTAACCACTCTCCATTGCACATCAGTGGCTCTGCCATGGGGACAGTGAAGAGCACAATGTTTCTTAGTGTGCACATAACAGATGATCTAAACTGGACCCACAACATCTCCTCACTAGTCAAGAAGGCACAGCAGTGTCTTACTTTGGGGTGATTGAGGTGTGCAAGGCTCCCCGCCTTCATTCTGATAACTGTACGCAGGAGCACCATTGAGTGTCCTGTCTGGCTGCACCGTTATGTGTTACAGAAGCTGCAAGGCGTCGGATCACAAGACCCTACTAAGGATAGTGAAAACTGTTGAGAGGATCACCGGAGATTCCCTCCCCTCTATTTGTGACATTTACTGGGAGCATTGCAGGTGAAGGACCTGAAATATTGTTCAGGATTCCTACCACAATCTCTTCGACTGACTACCATCTAGGAGGAGGTACAGGCACATCGGGACTATGAATGCCGGACTGGGTAACAGCTTCTTCCCTCAGCATGTGAGACTAATGAATAGCCTGCCACCACTGAGGTCTTGTCACTTAGACAGTGAGCTGTTTAAAGTACTGTTTTCTGTTTACCTGTGCTGTGCACTACATGTGCTTTGAATTATATTTTACTAATGTATTAATGGCAATATTTTGGTTTATGTATGTGATATGATATGTATTTTGTTGGTACACTGTGGTCTGGAGAAATGCTTTTAAATTTGTCTGTGTATATGCACAGCTAGATGACAATAAACTTGAACTTGGAACTATCCATAACCACATCCAAGTGCTCCCTAAACAACCTCACATTTCTGTTGTGCATTTCCCTGAGTACATCTGTTCCCAATTTACGCTTCCAAGTTCTGACATAATAGCATCATAACTCACCCTCTCCAAATTAATTTCCAATACTGCTTTCTCCCATCCCTGTCCAAAGGTCAGCAACCTGTGGTCACTGTCTCCGAAATGCTTACCTAACGAGAGATCTGACAACTGACCTGGTTCATTGCAAAGTACTATACCCAACATGGCATCTCCCCTCATCAGCCTATCCACATATTGTGTCAAGAATCCTTCCTGGACATACCTAACAAATTCTGCCCCTCCTAAACCTTTTGCAATAAAAAAGTGCCAATCAATATTCGGGAAGTTGAAGCTACCCACAACTCCGTTATTTTTGCACCTTCCAAAACCTGTTTCCCAAGCTGTTCCTCAGTGTCTCTGCTGTTACTAGGGTGTCTTTAGAATACTCCAATAGAGTGATTGCTCCCTTTCTGTCTCTGATTTCCACCCACACTGACTCAGCAGATGATCCCCCCCAGAATGTCCACTCTTTCTATAGCTATGATACTATCTCTGATTAGAAATGTCACAGCCCCATCTTTTTTTAACCTCCCTCCCCTTGTCCCTTTTGAAACATTTAAATTCCAGAACATCTAACAGCCAATCCTGCCCTCATGATGGCCAAGACTCCATAATATCCACTACCAATCTGTATAAGAAATCTTGCCCCAAACATCCCCTTTAATCTTTCACCCTCTCACCTGAAAGCTATTTCTTCTAGTGTTCAACATACCTACTCCGGGGAAAAGATTCCAGCTGTCTACCCTACCCCAGCTTGTCGTAATCTTATAAACTTCTCTCAGGTCTCCCCTCAACCTCTGACACTCCACCCAGAGAAAACAATCTAAGTTTGTCCATCCTCTCCCCATAGCCAATGCCCTCTAATCTAGGTAGCATCCTGGTAAACCTCTTCTACACCCTCTACATAGCCTCCAAATCTTTCTGGTAATGGTGTGATCAGAACTGCATGCAACACTCCAAGTGCAGTCTAACCAAAGTGTAATACAACTCCAGCATGACTTCCTGACTCTCGTACTTTATGCCCCTAGTGTTGAAGTCAAGCATGCAATATGGCTTCTTTAACATTTTACCTACTTGTATCGTCACTTTCACAGAGTTATGCACTTGGACCTTCTGATTACTTTGTACATCATTGCTGCGAAAAGTCCTTTTCTTAGTTGTATACATTCCCTTTACATTTGAACTTTCAAAGAGCAACACCTCACACTTGCCCATGTTAAATTCTATTTGCCAATTCTCTGCCCAAAACTAATGTGTATCCTCCTTCATCCTGTGATGATCTGCTTCACTATCCACAGCTCCACCAATTGTTGATGTCATCTGCAGACCTAGTAACCAGCCCATCTGCATTTTCATACAAATCATTTACATATATCACAAACAATAAACCACTCTTCACAGACCTCCAGCCAGGAAAACACCCTCCCACCACTAACCTTTGTCTTCTATGCACAGACCAATTCTGAACCCATACCACCAATTCACCATGACTTAATATATTTTAATCTTCCTGATCAACTTACCATGAAGGACCTTGTCAAAAGACCCTGTAAACAAAATCCACTGGCCAACCCTCATCAACCACCTCGGAAATCTCAATAGTGCAATTAAGTTTATAAGACATGACCTGACTTGCACAAAGCCATACTGACTGTCCTTAACCAGCCCATCCTTGTCCAACTGTGATTAAATCTTATCTCTTAAGAATCCTCTCCAATAGTTCCCCTGCCATTGATAAGAGTCTAGCTGGGACACTCTGTTTTTAATGAAAGGTAAATTATATCTGACAAATTTGTTCAGATTCATTGAGGATGGGAAAGGGAGAGTTGATGAGGGGGCCTATACATTTCCAAAAGACATTTGACAAGTTGTCAGGTAAATGACTGGTTTCTACTTAAGAGTCCAAGGTATTGGAATAAGTGTATTAGCAAAGTTTAAACACCGGCTGGCACAAAAAAACAGACTTCAAATAAACAGGTCCCTTTTAGACTAAAGATATATACTAGTGGAGTTTACCAGGATCATTGCTAAATTCTCAAGAGTTTGCTATTTACATTAATGACTAGGACGAGAAGATAATATGGAAGGTTCTCAAGTTTGCTAATGATATGAAAATTGGTGGGAGGGCACACTGTGATGAGGACTTTGTGAATCTGCAACAGGATACAAATAGATAGTGTGACTGGACGAAAACCTAGCCAATGGAATTTAAATATGGGGAAGTGCAAGGTCATGCACTTTGGTTAAGAGAAATCAAAAGGTAGATTACTATCTGATTTCAGAAAGGTTATAAATAAATATAGTTCAGAAGAGTTTCAAGTGTTTTCATGCATGAATTACAAGCCAGTCAAATAAATAGATAAGGCTCACTTTATGTTGGTCTTTATCATAAAGGGACTGGGATTTAAAAATATGAAGGTTTTGTTATTTTTAAAGCGGGTTTGTTGAGGCTGTATTTGGAATGCAGGGGATAAGTTTAGTCACTTCACAGAAAAAAGAGAATATGGAATTATGTAGAATACCAATGAGGCTGTAAAGGACAGCTGTGGAGATTATTTTCATTAGTGGAAGAATTATGAGGACAGAGCTATGAAATGAGGGTCTCATCACTTAAAACTGCGAATGTTCAGATATTTCTTCTTTCAAAAGGTAAAGAATCTCTGGAATTCTCTGCCCCTGTGGGCGATAAAAGTCAGATCATTAGATATACTTATGGTGGAAATAGGCAGCTATTTGAAAGACTGGGGAATTGAGGGTCATGGGGAACTGGCACTGAAAAGGAATTAAGGTACATCAGGCAGAGTGATATTGTAAAGGCAGGGCAGACTTAAGGGTCCTGGTGGCCTACCCTGTTCTTATTTTCTTCTGTTCCTATGTGTTCTTTCTCAGGCCTTGCAAAACACATGCCCATAAAGTTAAATGCTAATTGTAGGAAAACCGATTTAAAAGAACACAAACCCAGTGGGTTGAATCATCTACTTTGCTCCTCTAAATCCTACGGGGTGTGACTATTTCAAAAACAATGCTTTTCATTTTTATCCAGCAGGGAACCAAATTATAAAATTACATCAAGAGTTAACACAACACTTAAAACAAATTGGAATTGACAACGACGTTCATGAATATTTTCCAATTATTGAATTAACTTGTGGAGATGAGTTGCTTGGAGCTTCTCCTGCTCTGACGCAGTGTTTTGGCAGAAACTGGCATTGCAGCCATGAAGAAAGCTTCTGCTGAACCTCTGCCAATGTTGCAGCCTGAGGAAATGCACCTCAATGATTTCCCATTTGTTCAAGGGATGTATGAATAAACTGGTAGCTTTGATAAGAGTCTGAATAAATAAAATGCTCCCAATGATTTTATATATATATTTTATCTCGTTATTTAAGCTATTATGAATTCATTGATTCATTACTCTACAACACAGATACAAGCCCAATCTGTCCACCTGTGCTAGTCCATTTGGTCCACATTCCTCTGAATCTTTCCTCTCATGTACCTGCCCAAATGTCTTTTAAACATTGTAACTGGACCTTTCCCTACCATTTCCTTTGGAAGCTCATTCCATACACCACTATCTTATTTGAGAAACTTGCACTTCAGATCCCCCTTTGAATCATTCCACTCTCATTCTGAACATGTAACTTCTAGTTTTAGACTCCCATACTCTGAGAGAACTACAGTGGTTACCAATCCCTCCTATGCCCCTAATTTTATAAATTTCTAAGGTCACCTTCTAATCCTCCTATGTTCCGGGGGAAATAGCCCTAGCCCAGCCAAATGCTCCTTGTAACTCCAGCCCAGGCAACATTTGTGTGAATCTATTTATGTACCCTCCCTGTATGGCACATAATACTTCAAGTGTGGTCTCATCAACATCTTGTGCAATTCTAACATCACATATCAACTCCTAAAAACAATGGCCCAGCTGACGATGGCATGCATGTCATTCGCCTTCTTCACCATTCCCACTCTGCCACCACTTTCAGGGAACTATGTACTTGTGTCCCAATGACTTGCTGTTCCACAACACTCCGCAGAGCCCTGCTATTCACTGTGCATGTCCTGCCCTGGTTTAACTTCCCCAAAGTGCATTTTTCACACTGCCTGCCATTCCTTTGCCTACTTTACTAGTTAATCTATTATTTTGTTGTAACCTTGCATAACTTACTTCACCGTCCATTATATTACCTAGTTCGGTGTCAATGGCAAATTGGGAGAGTATTTCCATTTGAAGGCATTGATCAACATGTAAAACTACAAAGACAAAAATTATCTTACCTTCTACAATCAATAACTCAACAACCAGTTTAAGAAATCTATTTTCCCCTTTAAAAAGGCATTATTTGAAATGAGTGTAAAAACAGTGTATCTTGTACAGCAGGCAGCAAGGGTGATAAACACAAACAATGCACAACTCAAGCATTTCAATGACTGTTTGCTGTAGTCACAGTAACCATGTTCCTGCTTTAACATGACAGGCACTGAGTTGTTATTGACAATCCTTACCTGGGGTTATCTGCTCAGCCAAGGAATCAAGATTAGTCTCATCAGCTACTGCCAAAAGGTAAAAGGTCAAAAATTAATAAAGTTAGTATTCCCCCATTCCACGTGCTTGATTCCAAATCCCCAGATTCCAAGTTAGATATTTGAGAGGTTACATTACATGCAGATCAGATCCTTTGACAAGCAGGCAATTAGATTATATTTGTCATTTTTTTCAGGAGTTTTATTCATCATCATGCATTATTTGCAGACTTTTATGCTTAATTTGAAAATCATGGCTTTGAGTTAGAGCATTATTCAAGCTTTAGCCACACACAGATCTCTGTAGTTTTGGGACTGACATCAGCAGTCTATCATAATTCAATAGGAGGGCAATTTCTAAAATCCATTTTCATCTTCCTGTGGTTCATAGAATATGTGAATGCTCAACATGATACCAATCATATTTGTTGACACCCCGTGAAACTCGTTAGGAAAAAGTAGAGGCATCTGATACCATTTGTTACCTTAAAATAAATTTCACTCGATGTAATAACACTGTGACCTTTTTATGCTTCTGTGTTGTTCTGTGGCTGTGCGATTTGGCCTGTGCTGGATTTCTGCACTCCTTTACCTGGTTTCTCAGTGCTGAGAGGCACTTGAATCAGCAACTCACCCTCACATCATCACCAAAACTGATTACACTTCACTGATGTGCTGACTTGGGAGCAAAGGCTAGGACACTAACCAACAGTCAAATGAAGTATCACGTAAAGTGCCTTTCATGTCCTGAGGAGATTTACAATCAAATAGTTTTCAAGCATGGGCACTACTGGTGTGTGGACTGGTAAGAGTCAGTACGCACACATATAGGCAAAGGAGTAAAAAAAAAAGTAAGGTCTGTTTTAGTAACTATGGGTGAGAGATTTATGTTGACTAGAAGAGTAATATACTTTTTCTTCTTTGAAGTGCATTCCTTTTAAAATATTTTCCCCATCCATTTCAACAGATGAACAATTTAACGCTTAATCTAAAAGTTAAGAACTTTGAGCTTGTACCAATTCTTCAGTGCTGTACAGCTTTGGATGAAATCACTGAAATGGAACACAGGTTTATTGAATCATAACCAGCAGGGATATCAATGAGCAAAGAGTCTACACTCCAACGGTTGTATTTGGTACTGGCAGCAAGAGGATGAGGTGCTGATTCATCAACTACCAAAAAAGGTTAACTCAAGTTGGGAAGCATTAAATTTGGAAGGACCTGTGATTATTTGTGCTATGAGTCAGACCACATTCTAGACAAGAGCTACAAACAAGCTATTGGAGGAACTCAGTGGATCAGCCAGCATCTGTGGAAGAAGAGGGATGGGTGGCATCTCAGGTCAAGACCCTGCATCAGGACTGGGAACGCAGAGGGGACATTGATTGTATAAAGAGGTGAGAGGGAGGAGCGAGGAAGGAGCTCATAGGTAACAGCTAGAAACCAGATGAGGAGGGAATGAGAAGGTGGGCAGAGAGAATTAGGTGGGTGAAGGGGAAGAGGTGAAGTTGGGAGGGAGCAGTTGGTGGTTGATTGGTAGAGACAGCTAAATAGAGAAGAAAAAATGGGAGCAGATGAAATCGAGTGGGGGAAGGGGAGACTGGAGGTGGAGAGTGATGCTGGAATATGACGAGTGGAACCAAACAGGGGAGAAATGAAACCAGGTAGGGGAGAGCAACAAAAATGGGTGATGGGGGAATTGAGGAGGTGTTGGTGGGAGTGGGGAGTTGTAAAAGTGTGTGGGAGAATCTGATGAGATGAAAAAGAGAGAGAAAGGAATACACTGGTGAGAAAGTTACCTAAAGTTGGAAAATGAAATATCTATAGCAAATCTCCAAAGTGAATTGACTTATTAAACAAGTCTTATGAGAAAAACAGAAGCATGATCCTTGGAACCAAACATTCTCAAGTTAGCGTTCAATTCACTATCCACTCAGTTGGTCTTATCCACAGCAGTCCAAAAGAATGGAGTTACCAATTGTTCTAAATCCATGATCTAACATATTCAGATCAAATATGTCTTTGAATGTAACCATTAAACTTGATGATTAAAATTATACTATTTGAGATGAAGTCCCATTCTAGTACATTCTCAACATTAGTTACAAAGTGATGCTGAGCAGAGATAAAGCTGCAATGTATTAAATCAGAATGAGAAGATTCTCATTATAAGTGGCTCCAAATGGTTCCCGAAGTAACTGCCTGGAAATAGCAGTGAGATTATTTATATCATTTACAGTATCACCACACTTTAAAGAGAAAAAAATGGTTCCTATGCAATCAGAAATATGCAAAGATTATACATTCTATATTTACTAGGCAGTCAATCTAAATAATCCCCAAAGATCATCATTTTAACCCCTCAACCCTACTCCCAATTTAGACAGAATGTAATAGGTAATCAGTCATCTCTCCTGTGTTAAATTGCACAAAGTAAGATCGCAAATAGTTTTCTATTTAATTGCTGCACTACAATGGATATAGTACTGGGTACAGTTTCACCATGCCATTAAAAGGTTTTACATCCAGACTGGGAGAGCTATGATGATGAGAAATTCAAAGGAGATTCCAGGATGGAATGATGGCCTCCCAGGTGCCAAAGTCAAGGATACCTCAACGTCACTAGAAGATATTCAGCTAGTGGCAGAGGTACATGTTGATACCAGTGACAAAGGTAATTAAATGGACGAAGTCCATCAAAGTAAGTTTAAAGAGGAGCAAAATCAGAAAGCAGAATTTCAAAAGCTAGCAATCTCAGAATTCTCTTGTGCCACATAGCCAACATGCAGAGAATCAGTAAATCAGATCAGGTAAGTGCGTGGTTCAAAAGGTAGTGTAGGAGGGAGGTTTTAGATTGTTAGGACATTGACAATGGTCCTGGAGAAAGTGGACTCTGTACTAGCAGGACAGTTACACATAGCAGGAGCTCAAGCGTTTTCACAGGGCTGTTTGATAGCGCACTTGGGGTATACTTAAACTAGAAAGGTGGAGGTGGGTGGATGGTGGGAAACTGAGCAGAGAGACTGAAAAGGAGACAAGAATGAAAACAAAGGATAGGAAACTAAAGGACAAAGATGGAGGACAGAGACTTAGGGGCCAAAAGACAGGCCGAGCCATTTTGCAAAATATTGTTAAAATGACTAAGGATGCTAATGAGGCAAATCTAAAGGCAGCCTATCTCAATGCATTAAGTATTCACAGTAAAGTAGATAAATTAGTTCTGCAAATAAAGGTAACTTTATTTTACAACACTGGATGATAACTGAACATTGAAGAAAAGGTATTTGATATTAAGGAAAGCAAGCACGAAAAAACACAGGAAAAGTAGGTAGTTCGTAAAAAGAAATTTTTAAAAATGGAAGATACCAGCTCCAAGAATCCTAGAATAGAATCTACATTGGTGGAGCTAAGGAAGTTGAAGGGACTGAAAATATTAGTGGCATTCCACCGAGACCCACAAACAATTATAGTGGATTAAGTAAAAACAAGAAGTACAAGATCCATGTGCAAAGGTTACAATTAGCTATGCGTGACTTTTACCTATATAGAAATTAGACAAACTAAATTAGCAATAATACTGTAGGGGAGAAACTTTTGAAAAGCATTTCTGATGCATTTTTAAACCAGCAATTTGAATAACCAAATGGAGAATAGGCCATCCTAAACAAAGCACCATGCATTGAGAAAGGATTAATAAAGAATCTTATTCTGTGGGGTTCTTTGGGAAATGGGATTAGGGTTTAGAATCCAAATAAAGGAAAATATAAAGGCATGGGATGTGAGTTGCTTTTAATAGTTTAGGGAATGAAACTTAAATAACCCGTAAGTATAGTTCTATTTAAATATAGGACCAGTGGTGTCTTGCTGCATGTACAGGGCAATGGTGATAGAGGACCTTGGTTACCGAGGAAGGATGATCTTGCTATGGGACTTGGTTAGGATTTCGTCAAGGTTCACCAGTCCAATTCCAGGGATGACAGAACTAATATATGAAGAGAAATTGGCTTATGGTCATTGGGGTTTAGAAACCTGAGAGGAGATCTCAAAGAAATCTATAAAATTCCAATAAGATTGATCAGATTAGGATGCTTTGCTAACAGGAAGGATGCTCCCGATTGTGGGAAATCCAGAATGAGATAAGTGATTTTTGAGATATGGAGACATTTCTTCTCCAGACTTTACCACATACAGCAATTGACGCAAATCATTGATTAGATTCATAAAGTCGTTAACTATTGTTATTTAGGTTTGGAAGGAAGGGAGAGTCCAGGGACATGGGCAGAAATTTAGAACAAATCATTGAACTTAGGTAATCAGCAATGGTCATGTTAAATGGTGGACCAAGTTCAAAACAATCAAATACCCTACTTCCACTTGTATTTTTTATATTTCTATCAAAATATTTTGCTAAATTTAATTTGTAATTTTATCTGATTGATGACATCCGGTATTACAGATAATTGCCATTTACACATTTTGTTACCTCGTTCAGATTAAAGTGCACTATTTATATGTATTTTAGTACTTATATATATATTTTTTCCTTGTATATTTCCAACTCAAAATTATTTGTACACCATATGATCTGAATATTTTTCCAGGTCGTTTAAGTTGCCAGAAACCACAGATAGTTGGCCCAAGTGAGGAATGGGAGCAGTAGAAGACAGTGAACTTAAACTGTTAAACATTTGTGTTTTATATTTTTGGGTTTGTTTTGTGAGTGAACTTAAACAAACCTGTGGCCTTTGCAGTATACAGTCCAACAGGTCAAACTACCAGACATCATTCCTTTGGCTGGGATGACATACATTTTCACTGCTGTTGCTCTCAGTAAGCATCCAGCAAAGCTATGGATTATTTCATTGGTGAACACATTGGTTTTGGTTTATTAGTGAATGGCAACAGCACGATTAACACTCTGGAAGATGGGACCTTGATGAGGAGGTTCCTGCTATATGAAATAAGTTGAAGACACCATCATCCATATTGGAACAGTTGCCACATGCATTCAGGTGCAGAGTCATTGCCTGCAATGGGTTTGCACAAATGTGAAGAAATCTATTTGAAATATGCTTAATGGACTGCAGCAGCTACTCGCATGTGTTTCTCCATATTATGTCACTGTGATAATGTAAACCTATGAACGGTTAACAAGAAGAGAACATCACTCTTCAATTCTATTGACCCAGCAAAGAAAATCGATCTGAATTCTCTTTAGCAAACTACAATAAAATGTTCAAAATTGGTAAATTATTATAAATTTCTTATTCATAATTAATTAAACATGACTTTCTATATCTTAATAGCATAAAGATGTGTCATTCACCACTCTGTTGATCAAAATATGGTTTGCTGGGGTGAGTTATTACATATAAAAAAGAAATTGCATTAATAGAAAAAATGGTAACTTCTACCTAAATCCATGCTTTTAGATTTCCGTGTTTTAACAAAGTCCAGCTGATTGGCATCTCCAAACTGTTTAGTACGTTTTTCAGACATGCTCTGACGTCCAAATCCCTCTCGCTGAAAGGCAATGGCAGGATCGACATCTGAATTTAAAGCACTAGAGAAACAGAAAAGGACAACTCCTTTTAAAAAGACAACAAACAATGAATCACTATGATAAGTCCTAATACTGTACTCTTGGGAGCCAACAGCAGGGAGGTCAGAGTCCTGAGTGGCACTGTCTCACAGAGCAAAGAATTTTTTTATTCTCTACTTTCTCAATACATTGGCTCAGAAAGGGACAAGGTATTAAAATGTTGAAACTGCTCGTCAGTATCAGCGCCAAGCGAACCAGGTTTAATAGACAAACTCCTGTCCTTAAACTGCACAAACTAGTGTTGAAAATGTCATTTTCACTCTTCACAGGAAAAGTGGCTTGCTGTGTTTGAATTCGTGTGTGATTACTTGTGATGTCAATCACAGAATATCCTGTCACTGCATGTTAAATGAAGTTGTCTTGTGAGATTCCATGCTTTTTTATGATGCTGACCTTTTGTGAAAAGAACTCGGAGGTAAATATAAACTTAAATTAAATAACTACAGAACAATCATTCAACAACCAAAAAAAGAAATAGTCACTTCCATTTTCAGTTCGAGGGGCTAACCTCGATGAATTGCAGTTCACTTCATATATAGGTTTGGATGATAGAAGGGTGAGAGTTTACAAAACTGAAGAGAGATACACACAGTAAGGGGGGGGGGAAACAGTTAGACAAAAGAACCGCATACAGAAAAGAAAGATGGATAGCCATCTTTTCAGGATAAACATATGCTAGTTAACATGGGAAGGCGATTTGAGGAAGGCAGCATGCCAGTGTTAAATAGTCAAGATGTGTGAAACCGTGGTGAACTGCTTAGTTTCTTCAGTGACTGGCAAGCATTTATGCAGAATTTTCCATCAACTGATTAATTGAGCGTGAAAGGACACGATTTGGTTGACTACACCTTCTGTGAAAGAAGTGGACTTTATGTTCATATAATCAACTGACTGAAATACGTCTAACACTCCCACCATTCAAATAATCCTCCTCCCTGCAATATAATAAGCACAAAGTGCTTCAAAACTGCTACAGTCCTTACAGAACTCTGCATATTAGGGAGGGAGCGCTTTATACAGAATAGCTGTTCCAAATCATGAGGTGGTTATTACTCTAATACATAAAATATTGCACAAAAGGACAGGTGACAAATCAATACAAGTCTCTTTCTTTTAAGTAATATTTTAAGTCTGAAGTGAAAAACCTCAATGTTAAAATGGCTATCATTTCTCCATTCTCATCAAAACCTTGCACAGAAAGTAATGAGCCAAATATGCTTTTGATAATATGCAATGAACAAGTTTAATTGTCATATTTGATTTTGATTCAGTTATGATTAGATTCAAAAGCAAAAATGATAAATAAACTTGCAGAATCTTCTGTCAAGTACTGGCACTCAAGCAAATAAATTCTTTATGATGTTCAGTCATAAGCCTCCTGGTAAAAACAGATCAAAGGGGAGTTAGAATTTTTCCAGGCAGCTAATATGGAAAACTATGGACACATTAGAGTAACTACCTGAGAATTAGGCAACCAGCAAGTTGACACAGTCATAATCATTGACCAGACAATGGACAGTCATGAAGGAAAAGATTCAGGTGCAATTAATGCATTTTCCATGAGGGGCAAAGGAAGATATAACAAAAAGCAGAGCTGCCTGGATAATGAAGAAACAAAAGAAGGCTGCAAAGAAGTGACTGATTAGAAATATCAAGTGAAGCACATGGAATAAAAGAGGCACTGGCAGCATGGACATCAAATTAGCTGGTTAATGGTTATGCTCCTAATGGAGAAAGGGTAAATGGTGACATTACCCAAGAATGGTTTAGGGCCATTGCTTTTTTTGGGGTGTTAGTTAGACTTGGGGGTGCTAGCCACTATTTCCAAATTATAACATTAAACATGGCAGTACAGGTTGAGCATCCCTTATCCAAAATGTTTCGGATTTTGCAATAATTGTATTTACATAATGAGATAGCTTGAGAATGGTACGCATGTCTAAACACAAAATGGTTAAGGCATTCGACTAGCGACCTGAAGGTCGTGAGTTCGAGCCCCAGCCGAGGCAGCATGTTGTGTCTTTGAGCAAGGCACATAACCACACAGTGCTCTGCGACGACACTGGTGCCAAGGTGTATCGGCCCTTGCCCTTCCCTTGGACAACATCGGTGTCGTGGAGAGGGGAGATGTGCAGCATGGGCAACTGCCAGTCTTCCATACAACATTGCCCAGGCCTGCGCCCTGGAGAGTGAAGACCTCACAAGACTAACGGATGCCTTAATAATAATAATGTGAATATAATGTGAAAGTAGTTTTATCTAATATTTTTAATAATTTTGTGCATGAAACAATAACATGCACATTGAGCCATCAGAAAGGTAAACTGTCACTCCTTAAGCCGCCCGGTGGACAGTCAGTGGCTGTTTGGCACCACCATCATTCCTGACTCTGAACTTATGTGCCACAGATAAACAGTATTTGTCTTACAGTTACACACACAAAAAATACTGGTGAACGCAACAGGCCAGGCAGCATCTATACGAACAGGTACAGGTCCTGACAAAGAGTCTCGGCCTGAAACGTCGACTGCACCTCTTCCTATAGATGCTGCCTGGCCTGCTGCGTTCACCAGCAACTTTTGTGTGTGTTGCTTGAATTTCCAGCATCTGCAGATTTCCTTGCGTTTTTGTCTTACAGTTGTTCATCACACATCTGTACTGATGCAGCCATTCAGTGTGTTAGATTTTCATCAGCGATGATCATGGCAAGCTCATCAATGAATTTCTCTGCTGCTTCATGATCAGCAGACTCTCTATCACCACAAATCTTTAAAAATTTAGCATCATGCATTTTATTAAATTTCTTCAACCAGCCTGCTGAATATTCACAATTACCTTCAATTTTCAGTTTGATGTAATGGATCTTTCCTTGTTTTGTGATCAGCATACCAATACGTGACAAATGTTCACTCCAATGCTGAGGAATCCATTTTTTCAATACACAATCAAGATCTTCATTTTTCACTTTATTTTTCTATTTTTCATTAACTTCTGTTCATTACTTTCAGCATAGGATTTTACAGTTTGTCCTTCTGTTTTCTCAGGCTGTACTTGGTGGTCACTCCAACACCACGCTCCTCTATCAAGGTAGCTTCACACTTACACCGCTGTCAAATTTTTCCAACAACTTGTCTTTATATGTTATAGATAAAAAAAATGCTTCCACTTTTTCTCTTCACTATCACCCATAGGAGCAACTGCAGGCCTTTCAACAATATCTTCACAACTCAGAGCAGAGAATAAGCATGAAACACATGGCAATCACTGAGTAATGCACGAAAGTCTAGCTGTGATGATGGCTGAAAACAAACTGGTGCCAACAGGGTCGCACTCTGTGAAATCACTTCTCAAAACTGTGTTGCACGGAGACCTGGGCATCTCCTGGTCTCCATTTCCCGGTGCCTTGTGGGATATTCAATTTGTGGGGTCATGTCAGAGCTCAAAAAAAAAATTGGATTTTGGAGGTTTTAGGATTTTTGAATAAGGGATGCTTAACCTGTATTGTGAACTGTGAAGTGAATAGTGATAGACCGCAGCAGGATATAAACAAGCCAATTCAATGAGTAGATAAATATATGACTTAAGCTTAATGTGAAAAATTGAGGGTAGGAGGAATGAGAAGTGACAAAACAGTACACAAAAATATTTTCTAAGAGCAGCGTAGGACCAAATGGACCTTGAGGTATGAGTGCACAAATCACTGAGGTGGTAGAAGAGGTTCAGAAAGCAATGAATAACACACATATAATACTGAGTCTTTTTAATTGAGGCATCAGAGTCCAGAATAAGGAAAGCTAAATCTTCATTAAACATTGATCCAGCAGAAGCTGAAGTACTGTGCATAATTCTGATGGAACTTTGCAAAGGATGTGAAGATACAGAGTTGCAAGAAAAAGTTTGTGAACCCTTTACAATTACCTAGCTTTCTGCATTAATTACTCATAACATGGGGTCTGATCTTCATCCAAGTTACAATAATACACAAACATAATCTACCTAAAACTAATACACACAAACAATTGTACTTCTCATCAATACTGAGTACACCACTTGAACAATCAAAGTCTAGGTTCAAAAAGGTATATGAACCTCTGGAGTAATGCCTTCTACAAAAGCTATATGGAGTCAGATGTTCGAAGCAATGAAATGAGATTGGAGGTGAGGGTTGATGATGTGTCCTGTCCTATAAAAAAGACACACAAGTCAGGTTACTGACAGAGCCAGCTCTCCTCCAAAAAGATCTATTTACGTGCATCATGCCTCAATCAGAACAACTTTCAGAGGACCTTAGAAGAAGAATTGTAGAGATGCATGAAGCTAGAAAAGGCTACATAGGCACTTCTAAAGACCTGAGTGTTCATCAGTCCACAGTAAGAGAAAGGGTCACTAAATGGAGTAAATTCAGTACTGTTGATACTCTCCCTAAGAGTGGGCATCCTGCAAACATCACACCAAGAGCACAATGTACAATGCTGAAGGTGGTGAAAAAGAACCCAGGGGTAATAGCAAAAGACCTGCAGAAATCTCTGGAACTTGCTAAAGTCTTTGTTCATGTGTCCACTATAAGAAAAACAATAAACAAGAATGGTGTTCATGGAAGGACACTATGGAAGAAACCAATGCTCTCCAAAGATAAAATTATGCACATCTCAAGTTTGCAAAAGACCACCTGGATATTCTGCAATTCTGCAATATTTTGTGGACAGGTGAGACAAAAGTTGAACTTTTTAGCAAAAATGCACATCGCTATGCTTGGAGGAAAAAGGACACTGCACACCAACATCAAAATCTCATCCCAACTGTGAAGCATGGTTGAAAGAGTATCATAGTTTGGGGCTGCTTTGCTGCCTCAGGGCCTAGACAGCTTGCAATTGTTGAGGGAACAATGAATTCAAAATTGTATCAAGATGTTTTACAGGAGAATGTCAGGGTAGCAGTCTGTCACCTGAAGCTTAATAGAAGTTAGATGATGCAACAATCATCTGCCACATGTTGCAGATCTGAATGATCTGAAAAGACAAGAGTAAATCAACAACAAAATGGCTTAAAATGAAGAAAATTCATGTTTTGGAATGGCCAAGTGAGAGTCCAGACCTTAACCCAATTGAGATGCAGTTGCATGACTTGAAGAGGGCTGTTCATGCAAGGTATCCCAGAAATATTGTTGAACTGAAACAGTTTTGTATGGGGGAATGGTCTAAAATTCCTTGTCGCCATTGTGCAATCTGTTCAGCAGCCACAAGCAACATTTGGTAGAGTTTATTGCTGCTAAAGGAGGTTCTACCAGTTATTAAATAAAAGGGTTCACATACTTTTTCCAGCCTGGACTGTGAATGATTTAACAATGTATTCAATAAAGACATGAAAAGTACAATTGTTTGTGTGTTTAGTTTAGGCAGATTTTGTTTGTCTATTATTGTGACTTAGATGAAGATCAGACCACATTTTATGAGTAATTAATGCAGAAAACCAGTTTCACAAGCTTTTTCTTGCATCTGTAGGAGAGGGTCTGAAGAAAAATGTTTCATGGGATGAAGGACAACAGTAATATGAAAAAGTGTGGACAAAATAGATAATGGGAGATTGTGGAGGTGGAGGGATGAGTATGAGAGCATCATGGATGAAAAGGAAGGGGAAGAGCATTAAAAGTGATATATAACAACAGTTTGCAGTGTGAAAAAGTGCTATTTGCTGGTTATTACAGAGTTGTTCTGGTCAAGTCTAGCACAGACATGATGGGCTGAATGGAACTTTTTACCATGTTGTTACCATTCCATGAACCTAAACTAGGTTTAAAATAAAATTGAAACTTGCATTCTATCAATTTTCTCCTACATCCAGTCAGCCCAGGCTTATTGCCAGCATTGTAGTAACTTGAAATGAATGTGTGCTCAATTTGAAAACAGGTATCTTTATAATAATCAGATGTGAATATTTAATACACAAGTTTACTGATTAGTATTAAGGGACAGAAACACTGGCTGATTGCTCTCGTGACTCTTCTAATATCAACTTTTTAATCATTCCCAATATTTTGTCGTAAATTATATTATTTGGTTTCCAACTTGATTTGAGTTGATTTGGTGTTAAAGTATTAAGACATTGACACTAGAACCAAGGGAAGAGAAAGTTATTTTTCAAAAGTTCATTTTCTGGAGAACCAGATAATTTGGGTCTTCAACAGGAATTCAAACTGATAAGAGAAAAAGGTGACAGATTGAAATAGAAAGATCATCTATAAAACAAAGCTGCTATTTGGATAATGATAAGCGGAGTGGAAGAAGAATGGACAGAATTTAATGGTTGTAATGCACTGGAAACAAAGTAAATGACTAGGGAAGATGATAGCATCTAAGGGTGTTGGATCCAAATACACGAGACAGTTAACAAAATAGAACTGACAGCCTAAACAGAGACAAACAGGTTTAACCCAACAGATGTTATATAGTTGTGGCTGCATGGTGACCAAGGTCAAGAATTGAATAGTCGGTGAATTTCACACTTAGAAACATAAACGATATATTTGGTGTATTCATATATAGTTATGTAAAACAGCAAGCTATTGTGGCTGTAGGATGTGGTAACATCACCAACAATGGGTATAAACCATAAATGAGGTAAGCACCACCTGAAGTGCGACTTCTTGGTGTTCAAGTTAGAACAATGTCCTTGTACTAAGTGGTCATTACAGTGCACAGAATGCATCAAACCCCCAGCAGTACCTGAGGTTCGTCGGGATTAGTTTCAATTGTCAAAATTTGAACAGGATTTAGAAAAAGAAGTGTTTACATTGTGTTTTCTGAAATATGTGTGACAAATAACTGAAAACTGCAAATAAATTAGATAGAAAATAAACTTAAAGGGTTCAAACTCAAAGACTTCAGGCCAAATGAGGCCATCCTGAACAGTGTCCCTCAGTTCAGATCAAAAGGAAATAGAGCTGCGGCCAAGTGTTTGCATGGAACGAAGAGCAAGTTGCGCCAGATGTTTTTAAAGCAAAGTTAAAGAGACAATGTCAGGCATCAAACCATAAAACCCAGCTTTTTGCAGAAGTGGAAATACAAGGAGCCTGATAACCACAACACCGATTTGTTACGAAAATTAAGAAAATTGCAGCTCAAGCACAAGCAAGCTTGATACAACTTGGGTTGTGTAACAAGGCACGCCAAGCATTCTTATTCTGCATTAGGTACTTGGAAATCTTTTCCATGATCACTTCAACAGAGTCTTCCAGGTTGGAAGAAACAATGATAATGTTTTTGCATTCAAAGACCAATCAAGGTATTGCAACTTGGGAGAACTCTTGGATTGTGTATTTAAATATTTCATGGCTGACATTCAGCTGAAACCATTTAACACTAAAATCCATAACATTTGATTCTATGTGTAGGATTGCAATTAGCATGGAGATGGCAATCAAGAAGAATGCCATCCTGTCCCAATGGCAAATGTTACGCTATCCTATGATCAAAGGACAAGTCCCAAAGGCAAAATAGTATCTGCTAAGACAACATTAGAACCATGGACTCATGATTAGGAGTTGAAATTGGATTAATTTATCTTTTTTTGCTGATCAAGATGTACTCAAAAAGCTTAAGAAGTCAGACATGTCAGCATTGTCATCATGTGCAATGTTGTACAACATGGGTGAGCATGGTCTTTAATCTGTCAAGACCATGGTTGTTTTTGGCAAATTTTTTGACAGAAGTGATTTATTATTGCCTTCTTCTGGACAGTGTTGTTGCTAGACAGGTGACCCCAGCCATTATCAATACCCTTCAGAGATGTCTGTCTGGCATCAGTGATCGCGCAACCAGGACTTGTGATATGCAGCTGCTGCTCATAATATGACCTGCTCCCGTGGCTTCACATGACCCTGATCGACAGGGACAGGAAGTTGGGGGGGGGGGGGCGCTAAGCAGGTGCTCAGCTTGTCCAATGGTGACCTGGAGGCTAGCAGGGGGAAGGAGCATCTTATACTTCTTCTGCTAGAGACTTATCCCCAACCCACTACCCATCAGACATGTAGGCATGTCCATTATATTGGATCAATAGTATGGTCTATAACCATTATATTGAGGAACTGAGAGAAATCTTTGCTATGCATTGAATACTGGCAGAAAAAAATGCCCAATAGGTGTCTTCATATTTATTTAAGAATTTTGTGTAATGTTATGGCATTTTGTGGAAGGTGAAAACAATTTCAACTGAATGAAAGAGACAGACATTGAAACATCTACCACTGAGCAAATATTAGACCTGGTGATGAGAAGCAGTACAAACATGCAGCTCAACTAGGGAGTCTGACACTATTGGAAATTAGAACAGAATTAGATCATTACAGCAAGAGATAAAGCTGAAGGAAATGAAATAATGTACAAGAATGAATTTATTCCAGATATCAATCGAAAAGTCAAATATTATTCAACGGTCATTTAGTGTTCCAAAGTCACTGCACACCAATAGCAATACACACAATGTGCTGGAGGAGCTCAGCAGGTCAAGGGACTGTGTCCTCATCACCATTAGAATGAGTCCATGATTTGGGAGGCCAAATCACACGGGCACATCACTTAATAAGCTGAAGAAGCAAGAACAGTGCATAACTGGAAACATTTTTGCACAGGTCCTCTTCAATATGAGAAAGCATTGCTAAGTACGCGTGAACTGAGTTCCTTGTTTTCAGAGTTGAAACAAGCATTGGTGTCCTTTGTTTTGTGGTTGTAAAAGCTAGCTGAAATTAGCAGAATTCTCACAGTGTCCAGGTCTGTTTGACTACATTATAGTGACAAAATGATGAAGGAGGGCTGGGGAAAATACTGTTTACCTGGCACAGTGCTATACTTGTGCCAGATTAACATCACCAATTCTACTGAGCCCCTTGAATTCAATTTGAAATGCAACTACTGTCTGAAGGACAAGGTGACTTCCTTTGGTATTTGATTTAATTGAGTTAATTTAAGTGCATTCAATTATTTAAATTGTGTTCGAGAATTCATCAGTGTTTTAATTTTAACATTTTTGGAAGTATTTTTTAAACAATTTTTGAGTGATTTTGAATGCTCAGAAGAATATTTGACATTGAAAGACAAACACAAATACTAACATGCAACGACAGTGAGCCTGGGGTCAGATCTGTCTATTATGCTTGGAGAAGGGCCTCCAATTAATCGGGTGTCAGTTTCCTGGCACAGGACTGCACCTAGGGGCCACTTGAGGAGAAAGTGAATTCCAGAGCAGTCGATTGCCAAACTCACGCAATTTGATGTAGTGGTAGAAAGTCCGGCTCAGTAAGATTACATATATCATGTGCTTTTTTTTTAATTGGGGAAATAATGATTAAAATTCTAATACAATTTCAAGAAACACAGAAACTTAACAATCAATTTATATCAAAACTAGAAAGGTGTTTGAATGTTGAACTTAAATGTCAGAGGTGGATCAAAAACAAAAGCAAGTCTTCCTCCAGCTGCGTTCAGCATGATCTCATCCTGTGAATTCTGCTGCTTGCTATAATTCAGGACTAAGAGACATGTCTGCAAAAGCATGACGAGATTGATGCAATAAGGGGTTCAATGAGAAAAAAACAAGCATGATTGAGTTGGATTGGTAGATATCCACAGTGGCTGAGGCAAGTGAGAGATGATCTCACTGATTCAGATAAGAGAAATTGACAAGAGAAAATGATAAAAGTTTTCCCATGCCTGAGAGAACAGAAGGGACATTACTGATAAAAGCAGTCAATCATACAGGACTGAGATGAGAAGAGATTTTAGAAAGCCTGATTGTTTAGAATTCCCTTCTCCATGGCACTGAGGATGCTCAATCACTGAACACATTCAAGACCAAGACTGATAGATTTTTTTGGCTTCAAGGAAATCAAGAGATTTTGAGCAGAAAGGTGAACGTGCACAATAAGCTTATACCACAGAGATACCTCTGAAGCATCTCTCCTGGGTATCTCTGTTTTTATCTACAGCTCAGGAGATAAGCTGACCACAAGCATTCACTATAAGCCTACAAAATCTTACAGCTAACTTATTTACCACCACCCCCCACCCTGCTTCCTATTCTCTACTCTGTTGCTCCAGTTCGTCCACCTCCAGTGCATTTTCTCCAACAATAAGATTTTCCATACAGGTGCCTGTGAAATGCCTTTTTCATTTACTTCCCATAGCTCACACGAAGAACCTTCCCCTCCTGCACAGAACGAGAACATTGTTCTCCTGGTCCTAACCTCCTCCCTCACCAGTCTCTGCACTGAATTGGTGATTCACAACTTACGATTGTTTGAAAAGGACTCCATCACATTCTGCATCCCTTTCAGCATTTTTGAGGGATTGCTTCCTTTATGACTCATTGGTCCGCTCTTCCACCCTCATCTACCATTCCCTGTCATGGCCATGTTTCCAAGCAATCATCTATCTTTCCTTCCTACTATCGGGAGACCCAACATTCTTTCCAGATGAAGCAGTGATTTACTTGCACTTCTTCCAATTCAGTGTACACTACGGTCAATGTTCACAATGCAGTCTTCTCTACACTGGAAATTCTGTTCAGTCTGCGGAAGTACACATGATCTTTTAGGTGCCTGCCACTTTAGTTTATCAGCCTACTCCAACTCTCATCTTCACTTTTGTGATCCCAGAACTGTTACAATGAAGCCCAAGACAAGCTTGAGGAATACTACATCATTTTTTGATGGGACACACTACATCCTTCAAAACTCACTATCAAATTCTCCAATTTTAAATACCATCCAGAGAGCAGGTTAAAAAAAAAATCTACCCACTATCACAACATCCCATTCTGGGCCAATACATTGCTATTGCTGATCATTTTCGGCAATTTATAGCTTGGCTTCAAACATTTTCCTTTCAGATGTCTTATTTTAAGTAACAGGAGAAATGTTTTCTTCACTGTTTGCCTTACTGAAATTGAAGTACTGCTGAGCAGATGCATCTGTAGTTAATAAAAATAAACTGCCCAGGACAATATATATAAAAAAATGTCAGCGAAGGATGCCTGAAGTTTGAGTCAGTTAAATTTTATGAACACAGATCGCTGGAAAATAAGCTTGCAACAGTGAGAATGTGCAAACACATAAAGGGAAGGATAAATTCTTTTTTAAGAAAATGAAGCATGATTATAGTCACTTTCTTCTTTTAGATGTATTCCTATTTAATTAATCCCCAGTCTTACTCTTCAATTATTGAAGAATTCTCTTCAAAGAACTGTTGTTACCCTCTGAAGGGCTCAATCTCCTCTTGAAATTTAGAACAGATGTCACTCTTGTTTATCTAACCCTTTTGCCCATATTCACCATTATCCCTAAATCCCATCACCTTACCTTCATTTCATCATGTCTTCCATAATAGTAGGAAATTAAAAGCAACAGTAGCTTTCCTATGAATGTTAGCAAGCTTTGGACTGCATACTCACTGATCAACATATTTTTTTAAAGCTACAATATATATTTTCAACCTCATCTCTACAGAGGGCTTAGAGTAGCACTGATCAAAAACACCAGTAGTTTCTTTGTTCAAAGGCCAGTCAGTAGTGAATTAGGTTATTCTAGCCCAGTCAACAGCAGTACCTTGCAAAAAGTACTTCGTTAAATGCAAAAAGTATTTCGTTATCTAGATACAATCTGCTTTGTCTGTTGAAGGTAGCATCTGTATCACAAATGATGGCTTGTACAATGCAGGAGGCATGTAGGTGGGTGATGTTCAGGAGAGTAAAATGGAAAAGGCAGCCACTGCAGAGTATCCCCGTGACCGTTCTCCTCAATAACAAGTATACCACTTCCGATAATGGTGGGGGGAGATTACAACTTGGTGGGGGAAGGCGCAGCGACTGGTCTCTGGCACAGAAGCTCCGAAAGAAAGGAGTGAAGAAGAGTGCGGTGGTAATAAGAGAATCTACAGTTAGAGCAGCAGATAGGAAATTATGTGGGTGTGAAAGAGATACCTGGCCAGTATGTGGCCTCCCAGTTGCCAGGGTCAGGAAAGTGTCTCATCGGGAAAATAGCATTCTAAAAGGGGAAGGTGAACAGCTGGAAGTTGCAGCACTAATTGGTACCAACGATGAAGGTAGGAAAAGTGATGAGATCCTGAAGAGAAAATATAAGGAACTGGGTAGAATGCTGAAAAGCAGGACCTCAAGGGTACAATATCTAGATTGCTGCCTGTGCCACACACCATGATTTGGCAGATTTATGCGCGGCTGAGGAATTGGTGAAGGGGCATAGTTTCAGATTTCTGGATTATTGGGCTCTCTTCTGGGTAAGGTATGAACTGTACAAAAATGATGGGTTACACCTGAACTCACGGGGAACCAATATCTTTGCAAGTAGGTTTGCGAGAACTGTTTGGGAGGGATTAAACTAATTTGGCAGGGAATGGGACCTGGAGTGATAGGGCTGAGGATGAGGCAGCTGGTTTACAAGCAGAAGCACTGTACAATGAGACTATGAGGAAGGACAGACAGACAATAAGGCAAAATTATTGTCAATGGAATGAGTAAAAGTGTAACGGGGGCCAAAATCAAAAAGGGTGATGAATGCAGGACTGAAGGTATTATATTTCAATGCACACAGCATACAGAAAAAGATAGACGATCTTATAGCACAGTTAGAGATTGGCAAGTATGATGTTCTGAACATCTCCAAGTCATGGCTGGAAGATGAACATCTTTGGGAGTTTAACATCCAAGGATATACAGGGGCATGCAAAAGTTTGGGCACCCCGGTCAAAATTTCTGTTACTGTGAATAGCTAAGCGAGTAAAAGATGAACTGAATTCCAAAAGGCATAACGTTAAAGATGACATATTTCTTTAATATTTTAAGCAAGAAAACTTCTTTATTTCCATCTTTTACAGCTTCAAAATAACAAATAAGGAAAAGGACCCAAAGCAAAAGTTTGGGCACCCTGCATGGCAGTACTTAGTAACACCCCTTTTGGCAAGTATCACAGCTTGTAAATGCTTTTTGTAGCCAGCTAAGAGTCTTTCAATTCTTGTTTGGAGGATTTCTGCCCATTCTTCCTAGCAAAAAGCTTCTAGTTCTGTGAGATTCTTGGGCCGTCTCTTTTGAGGTCTATCCACAGACAGTGTGATGTTTGCTTCCAGGATTTGCTGGTATTTAATTAAATTCATTCTTCCCTCTACCAGTAAATGTTCCCCGTACCACTGGCTGCAACACAAGCCCAAAGCATGATCGATACACCCCCATGCTTAACAATTGGAGAGGATTCTTTTCATGAAATTCTGCACCCTTTTTTCTCCAAACATGCCCTTGCTCATTGTGGTCAAAAAGTTCTCTTCAAAAGGTTCAAAGGAACACCTAATCAAGCCTGATGCATTTTGTAAACAAGTCCTGTGGACTGATGAAGTTAAAATATAACTTTTTGGGCTTGTGTTGCAGCCAGTGGCATGGGGAACATTTACTGGTAGAGGGAAGAATGAATTCAATTAAATACCAGCAAATTCTGGAAGCAAACATCACACCGTCTGTAAAAAAGCTGAAGATGAAAAGAGGATGGCTTCTATAATGGGATAATGATCCTAAAGTCCACAATGGACTACCTCAAGAGGCGCAAGCTGAAGGTTTTGCCATGGCCCTCACAGTCCCCTGACCTAAACATTATCGGGAATCTGTAGATAGACCTCAAAAGAGCAGTGCATGCAAGACGGCTCAAGAATCTCACAGAACCAGAAGCCTTTTACAAGGAAAAATGGGCGAAAATCCCCTAAACAAGAATTGAAAGACTCTTAGCTGGCTACAAAAAGCATTTACAAGCTGTGATACTTGCCAAAGGGGTGTTACTAAGTACTGACCATGCAGGGTGCCCAAACTTTTGCTTCAGGTCCTTTTCCTTTTTTTGTTATTTTGAAACTGTAAAAGATGGAAATAAAGAAGTTTTCTTGCTTAAAATATTAAAGAAATGTGTCATCTTTAACTTTACGCCTTTTGGAAATCAGTTCATCTTTTACTCGCTTAGCTATTCACAGTAACAGAAATTTTGACCACAGGTGCCAAACTTTTGCATGTCACTGTATATTGCATCGAAAAGACGGGTAGGTAGGCAAAGGAGGGCAGAATGACTCTGTAGATTAAAAATATAATCAAATCCTTAGAAAGACAGGATCAAAAGATGTAAAATCCTTGTGAGTAGATTTAAGACCCTCATGGAAGTTATAAACAGGCTTCCAAATAGTAGCTGGGATGTGGAATATAAATTTCAATGGGAAATAGAAAAGACATGTAAAAAGGGCAATGTTATGATAGTCAAGGGGGATTTCAATATGCAGGTAGATTGGTAAATTTAGATTGGCGCTGGATCCTAAGAGAGGGAGTTTGTCTAAGATGGCTTTTTAAAGCAGTTTGTGATTGAGGCCACCAGGGAAAATGAAATTCTGGATTAGGTGTTTAGGGATGAACGGGATTAAATTAGGGAGTTTAAGATAAAGAAGTTCCTTTAGCCACAGTGTGATGAATCTGGAATTCATTGTTACAGATGACTGGGGAGACTAGTCATTAGGTATATTTTAAGTGAAAGTTGATAAGTTCGTAATTAGTCAGGGCGTAAAAGGTTATGGGGAGAAGACAGGAGAAGGGGGTTGAGGGGGATAATGAATCAGACTTGATGGTTGGTGGAAAAGATTACATGGGCAAAATGGACTAATTCTGCTCCTTATGGTCTTTTGGAAACAGCTGACAACATTCATTCTCTAGGTTAATCAATTTAACAATTAGCATCAGAGGATGCTTAAAAGTGGTACTATCCTCCAGGGAAATGGGAGGGAGTGGAAAAGGATATCAAGATACTGGACAGACCACATTTGGAATATTGTGTTTCATTTTAGTCACCCTGCTATAGGAGAGATGCAATTAAGATGGAAAGAATGCAAAGGAAATTTATGGGGCTGCTGCCAGGACTTGAGGGATTAAGTTATGAAGATAATTTGAGCAGGTTATAACATTTCTCATTGTGTGTAGGAAACTGATGTAGGTATATACATAGGATCAATGGACACAGACCTTCTCTCAGAGTTGAGGTATCAAGATTTAAAGGGCAGAGGTTTAGGGTGAAAGAGGAGAGCTTTAATAGGAACCCGACAGGCAGTTTCTTCACCCAGAAGATCTTCAGTTTATTGAACGAGATGCCAAAGTAAGTGACACACATAAAAGTTGCCGGTGAACACAGCAGGCCAGGCAGCATCTCTAGGAAGAGGTGCAGTCGACGTTTCAGGCCGAGACCCTTCGTCAGGACTAACTGAAAGAAGAGTGAGCAAGGGATTTGAAAGTTGGAGGGGGAGGGGGAGGGGGAGGGGGAGATCCAAAATGATAGGAGAAGACAGGAGGGGGAGGGATGGAGCCAAGAGCTGGACAGGTGATAGGAAAAAGGGATACGAGAGGATCATGGGACAGGAGGTCCGGGAAGAAAGACAAGGGGGGGGGAACCCAGAGGATGGGCAAGGGGTATATTCAGAGGGACAAAGGAGAGTGAGAGAAAGAATGTGTGTATAAAAATAAGTAACAGATGGGGTACGAGGGGGAGGTGGGGCATTAGCGGAAGTTAGAGAAGTCGATGTTCATGCCATCAGGTTGGAGGCTACCCAGACGGAATATAAGGTGTTGTTCCTCCAACCTGAGTGTGGCTTCATCTTTACAGTAGAGGAGGCCGTGGAGAGACATGTCAGAATGGGAATGGGATGTGGAATTAAAATGTGTGGGCACTGGGAGATCCTGCTTTCTCTGGCGGACACAGCGTAGGTGTTCAGCAAAGCGGTCTCCCAGTCTGCGCGGGTCTCGCCAATATATAAAAGGCCATATTGGGAGCACCGGACGCAGTATATCACCCCAGCCGACTCACAGGTGAAGTGTTGCCTCACCTGGAAGAACTGTTTGGGGCCCTGAATGGTGGTAAGGGAGGAAGTGTAAGGGCATGTGTAGCACTTGTTCCGCTTACACGGATAAGTGCCAGGAGGGAGATCAGTGGGGAGGGATGGGGGGGACGAATGGACAAGGGAGTTGCGTAGGGAGCGATCCCTGCGGAATGCGGGGGGGGGGAGGGAAAGGTGTGCTTAGTGGTGGGATCCCGTTGGAGGTGGTGGAAGTTACGGAGAATAATATGTTGGACCCGGAGGCTGGGGGGGTGGTAGGTGAGGACCAGGGGAACCCTATTCCTAGTGGGGTGGCGGGAGTATAGAGTGAGAGCAGATGTACGTGAAATGCACCAGCAACTTTTATGTGTGTTTTCACCAGCAACTTTTATGTGTGTTGCTTGAATTTCCAGCATCTGCAGAATTCCTGTTGTTTGCCAAAGTAAGTGGTTGCGGCAGGATCATTAACACCACTTAAAATGTAATTGGACAGTTACAGTGAAAGTAAAGGCTTGCAAGGATATGGCCCAAGTAAGTTCAAATGGGTCTAACTCACATGGGAATCTTGGTCAGTCTGCACCAGAAGGGCCAAAGAGCCCAGTTCCATGCTGTATGACTCTTTAACTGATCCATTTCTTCAATGGAGAATAAAAATACAAAAATATGCAAACTGGTTCACAAAGTAATGCTTACAGCGATTAGATGATTAGAAGAAACAGATCTAAATGTGTTAAGAATTTATGGTGTGAGTTAGGCATCAATAAATCACTTAGAAATGCTTGATATGACCTCACACGGATTGAAAATTCAGAATTCATGCAAGTCTGCACTTATTTGTGAATACCTGCTTCACAGCTGTACTTACAGGAATTCAAGCTTTCTTCATATCACAATTTAAGGTGACGCAAGATGTGGGATACGAAGTTTATCTATTCTTTACTGAATTGACATACCTCTGCAAATGCAGCAGAGCTGAAAGGTTTTAAAAAATCATCTAGAAGCCACTGCAAGTATGTAGCCTTCAACAAAACCTGTCATAGTCGACACACTTCAACTTAAGATCAAACTTTTTATGGTCAGTTCTTGAAAAATGTATTCAAGACCAAATTAACTGAAGAATTTCATCTTCTAGTTCTCAGTAGCTGAAAACTGATTTTATGCATAATGATAAAGATTTTGACTATTTCCACAAAAGGCCAGATTCCACCTTAGTTGTACTGTACACATGCAATCTGCTGAGGAATGAACATTTCTTCCACATAATTTAGGCATTAGGAAATGTAAGTATTGCAACAGAACTGGCTGTGTCCCGAAAAAGTGAATGCATCTTTCACATATTTAAATTAATGGTGAATGAAGTTTCATCTGAATTTCTGAGCTCTGAAGTCTTTATTGCCAACTGCTTGATGAGAAAAGAATTTGTTTCACACATAGTATGAAATTATTGTGAAGGAATTGAAATTAACAATGTCAAGAATTATGTTCTGCAGTCTCAAGGCAATCATCTTTTATTCACCCATCTTATAATGCATTGCCTTGCCTGCTTCATTGCAGAGGGTTACCTTGCTCCTGTGGTTGAAGGGTACTTTTAAGCCTGATATCATGAGCTGAAAACATTTATATGACAGCACTGACTTACTGGGCCACTGTCTCAAATCAGTAAGTCAACAAGGTGGGGGTATCCATCAAAAGTGCTATTATGACACACCAGTGCATCAATATACTGTTCTGGCACAACCTAATTGGTCTTACTAGGTGCTTTAGAGTTATTAAAAACATTTTTAAAATACTATATTGCTTGTGGAATCATGTACCCAAATTAGCAAGAAATGTCTAAAGGGAAATTAACTAACTCTGCTCGAGACAGCCATGATATATAACTCAACCTCCTATATAATTGCTTAAAAAATTAATAGACGTGGCTACATGACAATTGATGTAAAATTCAACCTAATAACATTGGTTGAATGGTCGACAACAGTCAGAAATGAGATTTGTCAGCTGATTTGTAATATGCATAGAATTCCACACATAAAGTGCAATAAAAATGATAATTAACAAATTATAAAGAAAAACACGTAGCTTAAAATCTCTCATGATGGCTTCAAAATCAAACGTTAATGAAAGTGTTATGGAAAGCTGCAGGGGCTGTGGTCACAATCCCCGTTGTCCAGAAGGCACGGTAGCCTGTGCTGATTTTGCCAATTTAGGTAATTAAATGAGAACAATGCTAGCAGATTGTGTTACAGACCAACCTGGGTGAAGAATTGGAATGGTGAAACAAACAAACGATTTATAACAGTTAGAACTGTGTTTCTGATCTCCATCTTGTGGCTCCTGAAGCTGGCACAGTGCAAGGAGATCACAGTTACTAAAGATGAACTCAGCTTTGGCATTTTCATGGACAAATTTCCAACAAATCACTGATGACTGCTCAAGTCTGCACTGGTGTTTCAATACCTGTTTACAAATAAATTGGAATGATTGTGGAGTGGCAGACGACTGAAGTAGTATCACAGAGAGCCACTGGCATAATGGTGAGCTTCCATGCTCACTATTTTATTTTGCAAATCATTATTCAAACATACAACATAACTAAAACAGTCTGTGGGAAAATAACACTTTACTTACCCATCTGTTCTATCTTTATCAGGTTCTTTCACCCAAAGACCAGAAGTTACAGAATTCATTTCATGATGGTAACCCATAGATGACTGATTAGACAGTCGAGGAAGATTGCCAGGTGGTCTGTCATCCTCAATAATAACTATGTCATCTTGGGTCATGTTCACTGTTGGGGACATTTGGCAGTTACCTGGTTACAGAAATTTATGAGTTTTAGCACACAAATTATAAAATAAAACTTTAAGCACTTTCATATTACACAATGCACAATTATTTAATTTTCCATTTATTCTTCATTCCTGTCACATTTTCCTTGCATGTGAAAACCCCAGTGTCCTAGTTAAGAATAAGAATGTTCTTTATATTTTTGGTACTGAATCTCATTTGCTCGTTCGACTATCAGTATGAATTTTCTTTCAATGAATGAATTGCAAACCCCTACCACAGTTTGAAAACATTAAAGTATTAATAAGACGTAGCTGCACATATTTTGTACCGGAGTTTTGATCTTGTCTACAGCATTGGGAGGGGGAGCAGCTGGACATTTTTCCATGGGGAGCTTGTAAGGCTCCTCACCCCTGCCATCTCACTGCAATGCTAATACCGTTTTTACTTCTTCTTTGACTTGCAACATGAAAGTATATGGCAGCACTGGTAGGACAGCGGTTAGCATAATGCTTTACAGCACCAGCGATCCGGGTTCAATTCCCGCCACTGCCTCTAAGGAGTTTGTATGTTCTCCCTCTGACTGTGTGAGTTTCCTCCCAGTGCTCCGGTTTTCTCTCACATCCCAAAGACTTGTGGGTTAGTTGGTTAATTCAACATATCGCTGTAATTGGGTGGCATGGGCTCAGAGAGCTGGGATCCCAAAAAAAAATTGCAAGGACTGTTTACAATTGACTAAAGATTTTCTCAACTTCCCGTTCAATCAAAACAGTAAAAACTAAATGAAAAAAAATTATTAATTTTACATCAAATTACAGAAAGAAATTGAGTCTGTCACCAGGAAGTGGTTATAGATGGTGAACAAAACACAGTTACTAACTATGTCATCCTTAAAAAAAAATTGAACTAATGCTTCAGGGTGTAATGGTGCACAGGGATCATTGGCATTGATTACCAGGACTCAAGTGCTGAGCTATAGAGGGAGAATAGATAGACTAGGACACCATTCCTTGAAGAGTATAAAGTTGAAGAGCAACCTTATAGAGATGCATAAAAACATGAGGAAAATAGGGTGAATGCATTCAGTTTTCTCAGGGAAGGGGAATCAAAAACCCAAGGGTATGCATTTAAGGTGAGTGGGAAAAGAATTAAAATGGACCTGGGGGGCAATTTCTTCACATAGAGGGTGGTTTGTTTATGAAATGAGCTGATAAGAGGAAGACACTTGGACGTTTACATGGATAGGAAAGGTTGAGAGGGATTAAGTGCCAACTGCAGGTGAATCGAACATAGATAAGCATCTTGGTTGGCAGGGAGAAGTTGGAGCAAAGAGCCTATTCCCACGCTGTTCTACACTATGACACTCGGACATAGAATTCTCTTTTCGGGGCTGAAGTTCAAATTCTGCTATAGGTACTTTGGAATTTAAATACAAGTTGCTATTTAATTTCAAATACTCAGCAAATTTTGACAATTATCAATTTCTAAAGGAAAAGTCAACACACTCTTGGAAAAAAAGACTAATACATGAATATCTTTAACTGGTCTGATTTACAGTACATGCAACTCCAGCCCACAGTAATGTGCTTGACACTTTGCTGAAATGGCAACTTTAGTCATTCAGTTTGAGGGTAAGTAGTGAGGTCAATGATGGTCATGTCAAATTAACTATTAAGTGCTCATAAAATTGACTAAAATTATTAAATGATTGTTAATGTTTAACAATAATAATTTAAATTATTAAAAATTACTAAACCTCTCACTGCTTCGGGTGGAAGTTCCCACTTGCTTCAAAAAGGCAACAATTATACCAGTGCCTAAGAAGAATTACATGAGCTGCATTAATGACTATTGCCCAGTAGCACTCACATCTACAGTGATGAAATACTGTGAGAGGTTGGTCATGACTAGACTGAACTCCTGCCTCAGCAAGGACCTGGACCCATTGCAATTTGCCTATCGCCACAATAGGTGAACGGCAGATGCAATCTCAGTGGCTCTCCACGCAGCTTTAGACCACCTGGACAACACAAACACCTATGTCAGTATGCTGTTCATTGACTATAGCTCAGCATTTAATATCATCATTCCCACAATCCTGATTGAGAAGTTGCAGAACCTGGGCCTCTGTACCTCCCTCTACAAATGGATCCTCAACTTCCTAACCAGAAGACCACAATCTGTACGGATTGGTGATAACATCTCCTCCTCGCTTACGATTAACACTGCCACACCTCAGGGGTGTGTGCTTAGTCCTACTCTCTCTATACCCATGACTGTGTGGCTAGGCATAGCTCAAATACCATCTATAAATTTGCTGATGATACAACCATTGTTGGTAGAAACTCAGGTGGCGAAGAGAAGGCGTATAGGAGTGAGATATGCCAACTAGTGGAGTGGTGCTGCAGCAACAACCTGGCACTCAACGTCAGTAAGATGAAAGAGGACTTCAGGAAGGGTAAGATGAAGGAACACATACCAATCCTCATACAGAGACCAGAAGTGGAGAGAGTGAACAGTTTCAAGTTCCTGGGTGTCAAGATCTCTCAGGACCTAACCTAGTCCCAACATATTGATGCAGTTATAAAGAAGGCAATACTTTATTAGCAGTTTGAAGAGATTTGGTATGTCAACAAATGCACTCAAAAATTTTCTATAGTTGTACCATGGAGAGCATTCTGACAGGCTGCATCAGTGTCTGGTGTGTGGGGGGGGGGGGGGGGTCCACTGCACAGGACCGAAAGAAGCTGCAGAGGGTTGTAAATTTAGTCAGCTCCATCTTAGGTACTAGCCGACAAAGTACCCAGGACATCTTCAAGGAGCGGTGTCTCAGAAAGGCAGTGTCCATTATTAAGTATCTCCAGCATCCAAGGCATGCCCTTTTCTCACTGTTACCATCAGGTAGGAGGTACAGAAGCCTGAAGGCACACACTCAGCAATTCAGGAACAGCTTCTTCCCCTCTGCCATCCAATTCTAAAAGGGACATTGAACCCTTGGACACTACCTCCCTTTTTTAATATATAGTATTTCAGTTTTTTGCACAATTTTTAATCTATTCAATATACATATACTGTACAAAGTATACTGAATAAGAGTTACTTATTTATTTATTATTATTATTTTTCTGTTACATTATGTATTGCATTGAACTGCTGCTACTAAGTTAACAAATTTCATGTCACATGCCGGTGATAATAAACCTGATTCTGATTATCACGGTCCATCATGGGTAAAGACGCCCCCATCACTGAGCACATCTACACAAAATGCTGTTGCAGGAAAACAGCATCCATCATCAGGAACCTCCATCACCCCGGACATGCTCTCTCCTCACTGTTACCATCAGAAGGAAGGTACAGCAACCGCAGGTCTTGCACCACCAGGTTCAGGAGCACCCCAAAACATCAGGTTCTTGAACTATAGGGGATGACTTCACTCAAGTTCACTTGCCCCATCATTGAAATGTTCCCACAGCCTATGCACTCATTTTCATGGACTCTTCCTCTCATGTTCTTGATATTTATTGTCTATTTATTTATTATTCTTTCTTTCTTTTTGTATTTGCACTGTTGTCTTTTGCACTCTGGTTGATGCAATCTTCCACTGATTCTATTACGGTGATTATTCTATTATTGAGTATGCACGCAAGAAAATGAATCTCAGGGCTGTAGATGTTGACATATATGTACTTTGATAATAAATTCACAGTGAATTTTTCAACTTTTTTTTAAAAAATTGTGCAACAACCAAATTATCTCATTTTGCTTTGGTGAGTTAAAAGTAGGCACTCAAATCAGCACAGCTAGAATGAAAACAAAGAGGAAGTCAAACATTTTTATCTCAGACTCTGTCCAAATTCAAACCAATTAACAGTCTAAATGACTAACATGTAGAGAAATGCTTTTTCTCTTCCCTCCTCAACAGTTGTGAAGTGAAAGGAATCAGAGAGACAAACATGTTGAATCCATACAGATATCGAATATTCTAGACACAGTTCTATTCCCTTAGAAAAAACATTATTTACTTCATGATGACCTGCCTATTGGGTACAGGGGAAAATACCATTTTGGGCAATGCTCAGATTCGATCCCTGCACTAAAGAACAAAAAGTTATATTATGTCAGTGGAATGGTTCATATCGTAGACAATATATTCCAATGTTGATTTTAAATGTCTGTTCTCTTCTGCCATGTTAAGATTGATTGCATGTAATAAGCAGGTGGTGTTCTGAATGAAACGCCAATGTCCCTGCATAATACATATTACATCAAAATAAAATGGATGGAGTTGATCCATGTTTCTGAAAACTCAATTTATTCATTGACATACTATTCATAAACGGCTCACTTTAATAGGCTCATAACCTAACAGTTTTTTTTTCATTTTAACTGTTTTCAGAAGGAACTTGATATCTATGGGGGCTGGGTGAGAGTAATGACACAATGGGAGTAATTTGCCAGCATTCAAAAATTCAATGGTCTGGAGGCCAGGTTTAAATCAATGCCCAAGTCTGTAATGTCAAAGTAAATCTATTTGCTTTGGTCTAAGTAGGGAAATTGGTTTATCATTGCCACATGTACTCGGGTACAATGAAAAATAGTGCACGTGAGGTAGTACAAGGTAAAGAATAATACAGTGCACAATTACAAAGTCCTGTGCAGGTAAACAATAAGGTGCAAGGTCATGATGAGGTGAACTGTGAGGAGTCCATGTAGTCAACAAATGCCAGCCTCCCCCACCCCACCCAACTGATTCAACACTTCTTATACAAGCAATGTAATGGCATTTCCCTGTGACCCAATGCTTTAAAGCCCACTGGATTACTGTACATTACATGAGCAAAGCACAAACACGAACACTGCATACCGGACTTCATCAGTCGGGGCATTATGATAGGAGTTGGGATGTATAAAATGTGAGGAATGTGGGTGTGGTACTTAATGGTTAGTTGACATCAGTATTTACCAAGGAGAAAGACATAGAGAAGAGGGAGATCAGTGCCTGGATGTTGTATAAGACACTGGTGAGACCGCATGTGGAATATTGCAACACACATCAAAGTTGCTGGTGAACGCAGCAGGCCAGGCAGCATCTCTAGGAAGAGGTACAGTCGACGTTTCAGGCCGAGACTTTTCGTCAGGACTAACTGAAGGAAGAGCTAGTAAGAGATTTGAAAATGGGAGTGGGAGGGGGAGGGGGAGATCCAAAATGATAAGAGAAGACAGGAGGGGGAAGGATGGAGCCAAGAGCTGGACAGGTGATAGGCAAAGGGGATACGAGAGGATCATGGGACAGGAGGTCCGGGGAGAAAGACAATCGGGGGAAACCAGAGGATGGGCAAGGGGTATAGTCAGAGGGACAGAGGGAGAAAATGGAGAGTGAGAGAAAGAATGTGTGTATAAAAATAAATAACGGATGGGGTACAAGGGGGAGGTGGGGCATTAGTGGAAGTTAGAGAAGTCCATGTTCATGCCATCAGGTTGGAGGCTACCCAGACGGAATATAAGGTGTTGTTCCTCCAACCTGAGTGTGGCTTCATCTTTACAGTAGGGGAGGCCGTGGATAGACATGTCAGAATGGGAATGGGATGTGGAATTAAAATGTGTGGCCACTGGGAGATCCTGCTTTCTCTGGCGGACAGAGCGTAAGTGTTCGGCAAAGCGGTCTCCCAGTCTGCGTCGGGTCTCGCCAATATATAGAAGGCCACATCGGGAGCACCGGACGCAGTATATCACCCCAGCCGACTCACAGGTGAAGTGTCGCCTCACCTGGAAGGACTGTCTGGGGCCCTGAATGGTGGTGAGGGAGGAAGTGTAAGGGCACGTGTAGCACTTGTTCCGCTTACAAGGATAAGTGCCAGGAGGGAGATCAGTGGGGAGGGATGGGGGGAACGAATGGACAAGGGAGTCGCGTAGGGAGCGATCCCTGCGGAAAGCAGAAGGTGGGGGGAGGGAAAGATGAGCTTAGTGGTGGGATCCCGTTGGAGGTGGAGAATAATATGTTGGATCCAGAGGCTGGTGGGCTGGTAGGTGAGAACCAGGGGAACCCTATTCCTAGCGGGGTGGCGGGAGGATGGAGTGAGAGCGGATGTGCGTGAAATGGGGGAGATGCGTTTGAGAGCAGAGTTGATAGTGGAGGAAGGGAAGCCCCTTTCTTTAAAAAAGGAGGACATCTCCCTCGTCCTGGAATGAAAAGCCTCATCCTGAGAGCAGATGCGGCGGAGACGGAGGAATTGCGAGAAGGGGATGGCATTTTTGCAAGAGACAGGGTGAGAAGAGGAATAGTCCAGATAGCTGTGAGAGTCAGTAGGCTTATAGTAGACATCAGTGGATAAACTGTCTCCAGAGACAGAGACAGAAAGATCTAGAAAGGGGAGGGAGGTGTCGGAAATGGACCAGGTAAACTTGAGGGCAGGGTGAAAGTTGGAGGCAAAGTTAATAAAGTCAACAAGCTCAGCATGCGTGCAGGAAGCAATGCCAATGCAGTCGTCGATGTAGCGAAGGAAAAGTGGGGGACAGATACCAGAATAGGCACGGAACATAGATTGTTCCATAAAGCCAACAAAAAGGCAGGCATAGCTAGGACCCATAACCCATAGGTCAAAACCCGGACTCCAGCAACGACCATGGAATCTCACCGGCTCCAACACCTCAGGGCATATTCAAAACCCGGACTCCAGCAACGACCATGGAACTGCGTTCACCAGCAACTTTGATGTGTGTTGCTTGAATTTCCAGCATCTGCAGAATTCCTATTGTTTGTGGAATATTGCGTCTGGTTTTGGCCATCCTGCTGTAGGAAAGATGCTTATGAAACAAGAAAAAGTGCTGAAGAGATTTACCAGGATGTACCTGATGGGACCAGGGCACCTGGTCAGAAAGTAGAGAGACAGTAAGGAAAGGTAGACGTTAGGGCCAGTAAAAACAGGCAGGAGAAAAGTAATAGAATGGAATGGATAGTTTGTAATGTGCATATTTTAATGGTAGGAATATTATGGGTAAAGGTGAGGAACTTAGAGCATGGGTCAGTTCATGGAATGATGATGTTGTGGTCATTACAGAGGCTTAATTGAGAGAGGGACAGGAATGGGTGCTTAATGTTCCAGCATTTTGATGTTTCAGAAAAGATAGAGGCGGAGCCAAAAGAGGTGGGGGAGTTGCATACTAATCAGGAACAATTTTACAGTTGCACTCAGAGGGGACATAATGGAGAGTTTGTCCACTTAGTCTATAGGGGTAGAACTCAAAAAAATGGAGGGTGCAGGATGGGGTTGTACCACAGACTGCCCAATAACCACTGGGACCTTAGGAAACAAATATGTAGGCAGATGAGGGAAAGATGTAAAAACAATAGGTTTGTTGTCATGTAGGACTTCAACTTCCCTAATATAAACTGGGACTTTAATACTAAAGGTTCAGATGGGGGAGAATTTATTCAGTGCATCCAGGAGGGTTTCTTAAATCAGTATGCAGATAGTCCACAAGAAGAGGGGCTGTATGGGACCTAGTGTCAGGTAAAGATCCTGGACTGGTGAGTGGGAGAACATTTAGGGTACAGTGACCACAGCTCAAGTTTTAAGTTAGCTATAGATAAGGGTAAGTATGGACCTTGCATGAGAGTATTAAGTTGGAGCAGGGCAAATTACGAGAGCATTAGATAGGAACTAGGGAGAGTTAATTGTGAACAACTGTTTTTGGGCAAGTCCACATCTGACATCTGGAGGGTGCTTCGGGACCAACTGTACAGAGATCAGGACAGGTAGGTTCTTGAAAGAAGGAAGGGCAAAGATGGCAAGAAAAGACAACGCTGGATGTCAAGAGAGGTGATGAATTTAGTGAAGAAAAAAGTATGTAAAGCTTGGGAAGCCTAGAATCCAACAGAGCCCTTGAGGATTATAAAGAAGCCAGAAAAATAATCAACAAAGGAATTAGGAAAACTGGGAGAAGCCATGAAAAGTCTTTAAAGAATAAGTTTAAAGAGAATCCCTAAGTGTTCTATACATACATCAAGAGCAAGAAGTTAACTAGTGAAAGGGTAAGCCCACTAAAGGATGAATGGGGAACATTTCCTTGGATGCAGAGGATGAGAGTATGGTCCTTAACAAGTACTCTACATCAGTAATTACCAAGGAGTAGGACATGAAGAATAGGGAGAGCCATGTCAAGTGTTTTGACATGCTGCAACATTTCAAGGTAAAGGAGGAGGTAATGTTTGGTCTATAAAGGTGCATTATGGTGGATAAGTCCCGAGCCTAATGGGATATAACCCGGGTTATAGAGAGAAGAAAGAGAAGATATTTCCGGGGTCTTGACCAATATCTATGTGTCGTCTCTGGCCAGAGGTGAGGTGCTAGAGGACTGGTGAGTAACTAATGTTGTTCCATTAATCAAGAAGGGAACCAGTGATAATGCTGGAAACTAAAGTCCACTGATTTTCATATCAGTGGAAGCAAAATTACTGGGGAAAATTCTTAGGAACCAGATTTATGAGCATTTAGAAAACCATGACCTAATTAGGGAGAGCCAGCATGGCTTTGTGTGGAGCAAGTCATGTCTTACTAACTTGATCTGAGTTTTTTGACATAGTTACGATGATAATTGATGAAAGTAGAATTGTGGGTGCTATCTACAAGAATTTTAGTAAGGCATTTGACAAGGTCCCACATGGGAGGCTCATCAGAAGATTAAGATGCATGGGATCCAAAGTGAACTGGCAGTTTGGATTCAGGACCGGGTTGCCCATAGAGAGAAAGGGTAGTGGTCGAAGAGAGCTGGAGGTCTGTGATTAGTTGTGTTCTGCAAGCTGTGTACTAGGAGCTCTGTTGTTTGTGATGTATATAAATGACCTCGCTGAAGATGGGTAGGTTAGTAAGTTTGCAAATGATACAAAGATCAGTAGAGTTGTGGCTAGCATACGATGGGATATAGATCAGTTGCAGATACAGATGTAGAAATGGCCGATGGAGTTTAACCAGGCCATACCTGAGTGTTAGACCTTAGCAGGTTAAAAGTAAAGAGACAGTACACTGTTAAGGGCAAGATCCTTAACAGTGTTGATGAACAAAAGGATTTTGGGGACCAAGTTCATAAAGTGGCAAACAGGTTGATGGGGTGATTAAGAAGGCATATGTCATGCTTGCTTTTATTAGTCAAGGCATTTGGTTCAAAAGTCAGAAAGTTATGAGGCAGCTTTATAAAACTCTAGTTAGGTCGCATTTGGAGTATTACACACAGTTCTGGTTGCCCGTTTGTAGGAAGGATATCAAGACTTTGTAGAGGGTTCTGCAGAGGTTTACCAGGATGCTGCTGGATACAGCCCAGTCCTTCACAGGTAAAGCCCTCCCACCATTGTGAACTTCTACATGAAACACGGTCACAGGAAAGCATTATCCATCATCAGGGACCCCCACCAGCCAGGATATATTCTCTTCTTGCTGCTGCCATCAGGAAGGTGGTACAGGAGCCTCAGGACTCCCACCACCAGCTTCAGGAACAGTTACTACCCATCAACCATCAGACTCTTGAACCAAAGGGATACATTCACTCAAATATACTTGTCCATCATTGAAATATTCCCACAGCCTATGGACTCATTTTCAGGGACTCTGCCTCTCACGTTCTCGATAGCTGTTTATTTATTTATTTATTATTATTATTAATATTTCTTTCTTTTTGCATTTTCAGTTTGTTGTCTTTTGCAAACTGGGTGAATGCCCAATTTGGTATGGTCTTTCATTGATTCTTTTATGGTCATAATTCTATGATTTTATTCAGTATGCCTGCAAGAAAATGAATCTCAGGATTGTATATTGTGACATATATGTATGTATTTTGAAAATCAATTTACTTTGATCTTTGATAGGTTGGACAAATTTGTGTTTTCTTTTACATCGCAGCAGATGCTAGGAGATCTGATAGAGGTTTATAAGATTATGATGGGCATAGACTGAGTAGACAGACACTGGCTTTTTCCAAGCAGTGAAATGTCTTGCACCAGAGGGTATAAATTTAAGGTGGGAGGGGTAACTTCAAAGGAGATATGAATGGCAAGCGTTTTACATTGAGAGTAGTGGGCGTCTGAAAGAAACAAATACATTAGGGACTTTTAAGAGATGTTTAGATAGGCACATGAATGTGCAGAAAGTGGAGGGATATGGCCACTTCCCTTCCTGCTGCTGCCTGTCTTGCCTAATGGACTTGCTTATTCTAATGTCTATGATTTCTTTAAATTGCCTATTAGTTAGATAGCTCTATGGGATGCACCCCACTGCAAAACTTGTTTACAATCACCTAAGAAGCAAAAGCAAATCTCTTAGCAGGTATCATAGTTCCCCTTCAGTTCAGATGCAACCTGCTCCTCTTGTTCTGCTGATTTCATTCAGCTATTCATCTCCAAGAGCAGATTACAATCTCACGAACATGTCAGCAGAATATGAACATTTTTTAACTACCACATAGGAGCCTGCAGGTTGGAATGCAATTTGGCAGCTCCATGTTATTCCCTATATGCATAAAATAAGTATAAAGATCTCTGGTTTATGTTTTGCATGCTCTGCAAAGAAGGTGAGATAATGCATGATAAAATTTAATGTTACTGATTATAGGACCATTAAATGGAAATTAATTTATGCTGAAAAATTTGTCATCACTATTCACTGTTGTTGTAATCTAATCCAGGCCAAAAAAAAAATGCTCCTTAAATTCTTGTCTTATGCATATCCCCAATGTTCTTTCCACTACTATTGTCTATTGTACCTTGATACAACCTTGGGCTAAAACTCAAATATTTCCTCCTTTAACCATATTGCACTCAATGCACAGCTCAAAATGTACTCCTTGTCCAAATGGTGTCAAATTTTGTTCAATGATCTCTCCTGTGAAAAATTTTATTACATTTTTGTATATTGAAGAGTCCATAAAAGTGTAAGTGTAATTTTTAGCAAATGATTAGCTAATAGAAAACATTTTAATTTGGCATATTCAGGATTGGTTTATCTGAAAATGATAATTCTTTTGATAATTCTAATAATAAGCCTTTTAAAAGGCTTCAAGATATTCAAGGCCACGTTACTATATAAATCAGAGACTTCACTTTAATTTTAATAAATGCTTTCCAAGAGGGGAGGTGAAGAAAATTAATTGGGCAGACAGAGGAAATGAATCCATATTAATCAAGTACAATAGAGTTTAAAAACATTTCCCAGCTGTTCACTTACTAAGTATTGTAGTGACCAAGATTTAGAATGCAAGTCTCCTCTTGGGTACCAATGCATGGTGAACAATTATTTTTTTTTAATCTGTTCACAGGATATGAATGTCACTGACTGTTGGCATTTATTGTCCATTCTTAGTTTTCTCTGCACTGAAGAGATGGTTAAGAATTAACCACATCAATTTATCTTCAGTCACATATAGGCTTTTGAATTTAAGGGCAGACGAGTGTGTTGTACTTCCTCCTTGATGAAGCAGACGAGTGTGTTGATCTCCTCCTCGATGTAGGACATCAGTGAGCCAAAGGAGAGCTGACAACAATTGAGTGGTTTTTTGGTTACCACAATGAAAACTGACAATCCCAAACAAATTCCAGGTTTAATTGATATACTATATTTTAAATTTGTCACCTGCAATTGTGTGATTCAAACATGTGCTTTCTAAGTCTATAGAAAAGTTGTATAGATTAAGTCACTTTTTTCTCCAAAATAGTTGGAAATATTAACTCAAGTGAATTTTGAAAACATTCAGCGTTGAATTAAAACTTTTAAAAGAGCCCAATACAGCTTTCCAGCATGTCTATGTAAACATCCCTTAAATCCATCAACAAGACATAATCAGGGACTCCTTAAATGAGTCATAAATTTTCTATTACAAAACAACTTGACCCTTCACATTGGCACATATGGAACCAGTAATGCTTGCAAGTGACATAGTGGCACAGCTAGCAAAGCACTGTCTCAGGGCACCAGAAATCAGTGTTGAAACAAGACCTCTAGTGTTGCCTGTGTCAAGACTGCATGTTCTTCCTTTGACCACAAGAGATTCCTCCCATATTGCAAAGACATGCGAGTGGTGGTTAACGAGTCACTGGAAATTGACCCTCGTGGCAGAATCAAAAGTAATCTGATAGAAATATAGGAGAATAAATTATAGCAACGAGAATACTGTGGAATAGGATTGCTCTGTGAGCTGGCAAAGATAAGGTGGTACAGACTGAAATTATCAGGAAATATGAAATATAGATTAAGGTATCTGTAAACATCAACTCACTATGATAAGCTTTTATTACTGATCTAAGATTTGCTCAAGCACTCTCTGTTCACGGTGTGCGCTAAATCTGTGAGGGCAACCTGAATCAATTTTTCCAGTACATGATCAGTGATTTCAGACTCTGATAATCTGTATCCAATCGTCACATAACAGTTCAAATATAAATCCGCATCTTGATTAATATTTTGTATGTGTTGCAAGTCAGGGGCCAGAGTTTGAGTGAGGTATGCATCCAGGGCCTGGCCAGGCTGCAAATGGGGCCATGGCTGGTGTGCGGAACACAAAGATCAGCAACAAGTCCTGTGGGCATGTTTATGGCTAGAGCAGCAGACGAGTGTGTTGTATCTTTTCTGCTCCCTGTAAACTCACTGCAAAATTTATGATGCTACTGCAGATCATACAGGGAAAAAGAACTGAAATAAAAATGTGTTTGAGTATGGAGCAACATCCATCAGCTTGGAAAATCTGCAAGCCCAACATCATCAAGTCCTGAGGGTGCCAGATTATCAGAGCTTTTCTTTAGATAAAGATCAAAACTGACAGTGATATATATCACCACCCTACAAACATGAATTTTAATTTTTAACACACATCTTGCAATTTTTAAATGTCTGCACAAAACAGTACACATGAACTGAACATTATTTTCCATTCTCTTAAAATCACATTGACATATTAATTTTTCAAATCAAAATCATCTTGAATATGATTTACCTATTGTTGGATTTTACTAAATGCAAAGGATATTTTATTCGATGAGCATTCGTTTACATAAATACGAAAAGTAGCTTGCAAATAAATACATGCAGTATTGCTTGGGAACTATTCAGCAATTAGGTCTTCAGAACACCTGAGGATATTTAAAAACCAAGAGCAATTGAGCTTTCAAAATGATAATACCATCTTCAGCTGCAATCTAGCATGACTCTATTTAGTTTCCAGAACATCAAAGTGAGAAGAGTGGAAGAGGTGAAGTTATTGAAACAAAAGTCACCATCAAACCACTATACACAGGCAGTAGATCTTGTGAAGTATCTCAATTCATCACACAGATCAAATGTTGTTTGGCTTGGGTGCACATTTAAATGAATCACGGGAGAGGAAAAAATGTCATTAAGTACTAGTCAAGACACAGACAACTGAGCTGAGTGATCACAGAGATTGAAACTGTAAAATCCTTCCTGAAATCTTTGGAGCAAATTAGCAGGGAATGAAATGTGAAGAAGCTGAAAACTCAAGAATATTTGAGTTTTCAAAGAGCTTACCCATTCCAGACATCCTCTCTTCTCGCCACTCCCATCGGGCAAAAGATACAAAAACCTGAAAGCACACATCACCAGGCTCCTTGACAGCCTCTAACTTGCTGTTATAAGACTACTGAAGGGTCCCCTAGTACAATAAGATGGATTCTTAACCTCACAGTCTGCCTCATTATGGCCCTGCACATTATTCTCTGCTTGCACTGCACTTCCTCCATAACTGTAGCACTTTGTTCTAAGGTTATTGTTTTCCCTTGTACCATCTCAATGTACTGTTTCAATGAAATGATCTGTATGAATGGCAATCAGAACAAAGTTTCTTTTGAAGGACAAGAGATTGAGATGAAGAAACCATTATTGCAAGAGTTTCAAATGTTCAACTGCTGGCTTCACAAACCCTCAACCCTTCTGCATAATTTCTTTACAAGCTTCTTACCCAAATACATTCCAGTTTAATTTCAAATCTGACTGTCCAGGAACATGCCATTGAATTGACTGCACAACCCTGTGAAAATAACAGCAGTTTCAATGCCTGGAATCCAGAAAATGCTGTCAGTAATGCCTTCTGCCCCCAAATGCAGTCTTCACTGAGTCAATTCAATGAAAGCAGCATTAACAAACTGATCAATATGATGACATAGACTTTCAATTATTGTACACATTTCTCATCCTAAAACAATACTGCAAACTTCATGCTGTTAAATGAGGTTGAACTAAATTTTTAACAACAAAATTATCTGTTTGCACATGGGGTTTTGTGAAGAGTGAGTGAGTAGGTGGGTGTGTGTGTGTGTGTGTGTGTGAGAGAAAGTGTGCGCGCGTGCGTGTTTGTGAGTGGGCGCGTGTGCGTGCTTCTACACACATACAGTTCAAAGATTCAAAGTAAGTTTATGATCAAAGTACAAATATGTCACCATATACAACACTGAGAATCATTTTCTTGTGGGCATACTCAACAAATCTATAAAATAATAACCATAACAGAATCGATGAAAGACCAACCAACTTGGGCATTCACCCAGAGTGCAGAGACAAAAAGAAACTCTGCAATTAACAAAAAGAAAGAAATAATAATAATAATAAATAAATAAGCAATAAATATTGAGAACATGAAATGAAGAGTCCTTAAAAGTGATTCCACTGGTTGTGGGAACATTTCAGTGCTGGGGCAAGTGAAGTTGAGTGAAGTATCCCCTCTGGTTCAAGAGCCTGATAGTTGAGAGGTAGTAACTGTTCCTGATGGTGTGACCGTGTTCCTGTACTTTCTTCCTGATGGCAGCAGCGAGAAGAGAGCATGTCCTGGGTGGTGGGGGACCCTGATGATGGGTGATGCTTTTCTGTGACAGCGTTTCATGTGGGTGTGTTTGATGGTGGGGAGCACTTTACCCCTGATGGATGGGGCTGTATCGACTACTTTTTGTTCAAGGGCATAGGCTCATCCATACCAGGCTACGATGCAACCAGTCAATATATTCTCCACTACACATCTATAGAAGTTTGTCAAAGTTTTAAATGTCATGCCGAATCTCCACAAATACCAAAGGAAGTAGAGATGCTGCTGTGCTTTCTTCCTAATTGCACTTAAGTGCTGGGCCCAGCGTTGGTCCTCCGTAATAATAACACCGAGGAATTTAATGTTGCTGACCCTCTCCACCTCTGGTCTTCCAACGAGGATCAACTCATCAGAGGATCAGAGATGGATAATTTTGAAATAGTTATTTCAAAATTCTTCAGAATTAAAAAATCTTTCTTTAGCAGTCTTTATAAGAATGCAGACAATATTTCAACATCCAGATTTAATCCACACTTACGTTCAAAATTAGAGATTTAGAATTCATCTTTGTTCCTGGGAGCTGTAGATGAAAAAGTAGTTACTTTGCAGCAACTACAGTACAGTACATTGGAAAAGAGGAAATCCGAGGTGCAGCTATTGCTGACACTTTTCAGGCAGATTTCTTCAAAGTTATTAAAGTTCTATCCCTCCACCGTTGACTGGAATTTACAGGCCATTATACTGTATCACAGAAGTATCATTAGATCTGAAACAAAACCATGCAAGAAGACTTTTCTGATGTCCATCCTCCACCATTGAGGAGTAATTCCAAGTCCTATTGTGCCTAGTTTGCAAAAATTGAATTGAAATGAATTGATTTTATTTCTTTCATCCTTCACATACATAAGGAGTAAAAATCTTTACATTACGTCTCCATCTAAATGTGCAATACACAATGGATAGTAATTTGTAATAAATAGTAGTACTAAATAGTATATGCAACAGGTCAATATAGCATAGAAATAAAGTTGTATCAGTGTGAATTAATTAGTCTGCTGGCCTGGTGGAAGACGCTGTCCCTGGAGCCTGTTGGTCCTAGCTTTAATGATGCATTACCGCTTCCCAGATGGTAGCAGCTGGTACAGTTTGTGGTTGGGGTGACTCAGGTCCCCAATGATCCCTCAGACCCTTTTTACGCACCTGTCTTTGTAAATGTCCTGAATGGTGGAAAGTTCACATCTACAGATGCGCAGGGCTGTCCTCACCACTCTCTGCAGAGTCCTGCGATTGAGGAAGTTAATTTCCCGTACCAGGCAGTGATGCAGCCAGTCAGGATGCTCTCAAACGTGCCCCTGTAGAAAGTCCTTTGGATTTGGGGACTCATGCCAAATTTCTTCAACTGTCTGAGGTGAAAAAGGCGGTGTTGTGCTTTTTTTCACCACACAGCCGGCATGTACAGACCACGTGAGATCCTCAGTGATGTGAATGCTGAGTAACTTAAAGCTGTTCACCCTCTCAACCCCAAAAGGGGTTAACCTATCTCCATTCCTCCTGTAGTCTACAACCACCTCATTTCCTCTCCCAAAGATCCCGTCAATAATCTAATGACCTCAGAAAAGAGATTAACAATTATTAGAATGCAAAATATTAGAAGACACTGAAGCAGAGGCTTTAAGGTTGTGATAAAAGGAAATTCTATTAATATTTGAAAAACAGAATTAAATGCATGCTAGAATTAAGACCACATTAAGCTTGGAATTGAAAGGTTTTCAACAGCACTGGAGTAATGGCTAAATCCTGAGGCATGATTTTTGGGCTCTGTAGAGACTATGTCAAAAACAAAATAATGCTGGAAAAAATTGAATGTAAAATATTAAAATTCTTAAGAGCAACTGTGTTTTGCTCTCCACAGGTGAAACCTGTCATATTGATTATTTCCAGTATCTTCCGTTTTTGTTGTAGTCCAGAAGTAATTCATAGATAAGAACTACACAGTGGCGAGTGATATGTTCAGAGTTCAATTGTAAAATAGATTTGCATGGAGACAATTCCAAGGTCTCTCATGGGAACCAGGAAAGAAACAGCAATATAAAATCCTCAACTCAAATGACCATTCAACATGCCATAATAATGTCGATGCTGACTTCTACCCTACAGATACAGTTTTGCAATCCCTGCACATGAGTGTTGTTTGTTGGCAACATGGGCACCGAGTACCACAAACACAAGAAAATCTGCAGATGCTGGAAATCCAAAGCAACACGCACAAAATGTGGGAGGAACTTAGCATTTATGGAACTGAGTCAATAGTTGACATTTTGGGCTGAGACCCTTCAACAGGACTGGAAAGAAAGAGAAGTCAGATTAAGAAGGTGGCGGGGGGGGGGGGGCGGGTGCGGAGGTAGCTCCCTGGCCTGCTGAGATCCTCCAGAATTTTGTGTGTGTTGCTTTGGGCACAGAGTCTTACTGCTGACATTGTACCAGCAATAAAAAGTCAAATATGGAGATGAGCAATACTCTGTGTGTTACTCAGCAAGGAAAATAACCTGCTGCTTCTGAAGAGCACATGAAATTCTTTCAGTCAGTGTAATTATGTACTTGCCTGATTACCCTCTCCCACAGGTTTCTTTTGTTCATCTTTTCAAAGGTATACGATGTATTCATTTGTCTTCTGAACATCACTCCTGTCAGTTCTTATAATTAGGCAAATGCACATGCCATTCATGTACATTGTACAAGTTAACTAAGAAGAAGCATTCTTCACTGTGCAGTTATTTAAAACATACTGTTACTAATGCATATTATATTCTTTCAGTCAATTGCCAAAACAAGTGCTGAGATTCCTCAAGCTGCCAGTGATGATCAGGATCTCAGCAGTAAATACTCAAAGGTTGTAAAATGTAATTGTTATCTGCCTATTTATTACCCTGCCCCAAAAGAAAGTTCATGGGCACATTTAGAATTATAAACAGAATTGACTCTATCATGATCATCCACAGGTTTATATGTGTAATTAACAAAGAAATAAATAGCTGATATCACATTAGAATATACATAATTGGTTCCTTGACATCATTAACCACAAAAGTATTCATCAATGTCTGATTGTGGAAAAGGAGCTGTAATCTATGTACTCCATATAACAGAGAAAAAGTTTTAAGCAGCAGAGGCTTTCAGTCCATCGAGCTCATCAAAACAGTGTTTCAGCAACAAAACCAACAAGTTGACCAGTATCAAAGCTTGAAGCCAATTAAGAAATCTTATTCCATACACAAGTGCCTGTCATGGAGAAATTCCTCATGTGGGTCTCATATTGTATATAATTTGATCCATGTGTGGTTCGCTATTGCCCACAGTGGCAAAACCTACTAAATTTAATTTTCCACACCTTGATCATTGTCAAAGTATTTGATATATTTCTTCCCAAACTATGTTATTCTAAAGAGAAAGTGAAGCAGCCAGGAAAGTCAACCTGTCCTCAGGGCATTCCTCTCAGTTCAAGTCTAAGCCTGGCAGCCCTTCCCTGATCATTACCATTCCATAAATTACTTGGAACAGAAACAACATTATTAAGCGTTACAGATAATACCTTGAATTGGGGAGGACAATTCAAATAAATCCCAAGGATTTGGACAGCTTGGGTTTAACCTTGTCAGCTTCATTCAGGAAGTGACACCCCTCAAGCAGCAAGCCGAGCCACCATCACACAGCACTGGGAACTTGGGTTCAATTCCAAACTCGGGTGATATCTCTGTGGAGTTTGCACCATCTTCCTGTGGCTACGTGGGTTTCTTTCGAACGTTACAGTTTCCTCCCACATTCCAAAATCATGCAGGTTGGTAGGTTGATTGGTTACTGTAAATTACCTCTAGTTTGTAGGTGAGTGGGAAAATTAGGAGGTGTTGATGAGAACATAGGGAGAATAAAGTACTAATGTAGGGTCAGTGGAAGTGAGTGTTTGCTGGTTGGCGCACACTTGGTGGGCTGAAAGGCCTTTTACCACGCTGTTTACCTCTCTGCAAAGAGATTGCAGCTGGCCTACTGGCACTAATGTAAACTAAAAAGTCTTTAAAGCAACAATTATTGAACATAAAGCTTTGGAAATTTCAGACTATGCTTCGAAAAAGGATCAGAAACTGATTAAAACATATGATCAAAGGTTCAAAGGTTCATTTATTATCAAAGTATACAATTCTGAAATTCTTCTTCTCCAGATAGCCACAAAAGAAAGAAACAAAATATCGACAACAGAACCATTAGCCCCCAAATTCCCCTCCCCTGCACAAAAAAAAAGAAAAAGATCAGGTGAAAAACACAGAAAATAGAAACTATAAGACTGATAAAGAAGTCCATAGTCCAAAATGCAGAAAACCTCAGTAACATTCTTCAGGCATAGTGGCAATTCTGTCTCAGTCCTGCTCAACCGACCTGGAACATCTCACGGTTAAGTACAGTCCATTTTACTTGCCAAGAAAGGGTGTTTCGTTTTCATCCTGGTAGTGGTGTGCATTCCACCTCTGGCCAATGTCAGGCAGGCACTGGAGGAGCTGAGCACCGTAATCAGCAGAGGCAAGACATTTCTAAACAACTACCACCAACATATCACCTGTGGAACCAGAGGAGCCAACACACATGAACACTGTTATAACACTATCAAGAAGATTGGCTCGCGGGTGCCAGGGTCCAGGATATCTCGAATTGAGTCCTCAGCATTCTGAACTGGGAGGATAAACAGCCGAAAAGTCGTGGTCCATGTGAATACCAATGACATGGCTAGGATGAGTGACAAGGTTCTACATAGGGAGCTCAGGGAGTTAAGTGCTAAGTTAAAGGGCAGGACCTCCAGAGTTGTGATATCAGGATTGCTACCCATCCCACATGCTAGTGAGGCCAGAACTAAGAAGATTGTACAGTTTAAAATGTGGCTAAGGAGTTGATGTAGGAGGGAGGGCATAAGATTTTTGGATCATTGGGCTCTCTTCCAGAGAAGGTGGAACCTGTACAGAAGAGACAGCCCGCACCTGAACTGGAGGGGAACAAATATCCTAGCAGGGAGGTTTGTTAATACTGCACGGTGGGGTTTAAAATGGAGTTGCAGGGGAATGCTTCTGCTTCTGCTTGGTACTGCACAAGCACTGTCGGACGGCTGTTATAATGCGCAGTCGGTGTGAACGGTGTAGGAGTTAAATTGTAAAGTAAGTTTTTTCGACTAGATCCCCTAACTCGATTTGATTGAGTCTATCTTTAAAAATATTAATCTCAGAAATACTGCACAGGTCTGGCAGCAGAAGATTCTACTCTCTTGATGATCTTGGGTAGAGGGAGTACTGGTAGCAAATCTTATTGAATGAAGGAGTTTTCCAATATGTGACGTCCAGTTTGCTGTCGAGTTGAACTGACCCTGTGATGAATTTGGATGTTTGATGGAGTGATGTTGTGAACTTCTTTGAAAATGAAAATTAACCGTAGTTTAATACGTTGGTTTTCAAGTGGTTCCCATTGAAGGTTGGAGAGCATGTTGGTGACACTGGATTTCCTGCTGTAATCATTTAACACAAAGCGAGCAGCACAGCACTGGATTTTTTCGATGGACTTCTTATTGTTAGCTTGATGGGGATCCCATATGGCTGCGCAATACTTAAGCTTTGGATGGACGAGTGTCTTATATGCCATGTCCTTGACGGATTTACTGCATGTGTGGAGGTTTCTTCTCAGGATACCCAGCATTTTATTTGCTTTGGCTGTAATCTGATTGATGTGGCATGCCCAGTTAAGATCCTTGCTAATCTCAACACCAAGATATGGGTGGTGGGTGACTGTTTCAAGAATCTGTCCATTCATGTCATATGTCGTATTGATTGGTTTAACCTTGTGACTGACACGCATAGCATAACATTTAGATGAGTCAAAGGACATTTGCCATTGAGACTCCCATTGACATAATGAATGAATATCGTTTTGAATATTGAATGGAACCAGAATGCCAGAACAGTTAGTGGAGACATTGGGTAGGCCGATGTTGGTAAGGCCTCAGACAAAGTTAGGAATCAAATGGTTGAATATGATATGACTAGTGTCCTGAGCTGCCTGTATTTTAATGTAAGGTATCGTAGGAAAGGCAGCTGATATTGCTGAAGATGAGGTAGCTGGTTTACAAACACAGGCAGTGTGTGGTGAGGAGAGGCTACTGATAGGGCAAAATTGTAGTCACAGCTTGAGTTGCAATGTAAAAGGCAGAAAAAATTGAAAAGTGTGAGTACAGGACTGAAGGTGTTGTATTTGAATGTGCACAGTATACAGAATAAGGAGAATGAACTTGTATGACAGTTGCAGATGGGCAAGTATGATGTTCTAGGCATCTCTGTATCATGGCTGAAAGAAGATTATAGCTGGGAACTTAATGTCCAAGGATACACATTGTATTGAAATGACAGGCAGGAAGGGGGGAGGGGATGGTGTTGCTCTGTTGGTAAAACATGAAATCAAATTATTAGAAAGAGGCGACATAGGGTAGGAAGGTGTTGAATGATTGTGGCAGGAGCTAAGGAACTGCAAAGGTAAAAAGACCCTGATGGTAATTGTATACAGACTCCCCAAACAGTAGTAAGGATGTGGGCTACAAATTACAAAAAGTAGAAAATGCATTCCAAAATGGCAATGTTCCAACAGTCATGGAGACTTCAAGATGCAGATAAATTGGGAAAATCAGGTTGGTGCAAGATTCCAGGAGGAGGAATTTCTAGACTGCATATGAGATACCTTCTGAGAGCAGCTCATGGTGAGCCCACAAGGGGATCAGTTATACAAAGAATGCAAAGAATCAGTATTGGTTTGAGAGCTTAAGGTAAAAAAAACCCTTAGGAGACAGTGATCATAATATGATTGAATTATCCCTGAAATTTGAGAAGGAGAAGCTAAAGTCAAATGCATTAGAGTATTTATCACAGTAGAGTAAATAAAGGAAATTACAGAGGCCTGAGAGGAGTTGGCTAAAATTAATTGGAAAAGAACACTGGCAAGGATAATTCCAGAGCAGCAAACTAGCTGAAACTTCTGGAAACAATTCAGAAGACACTGGATGCTTTATATACATCCCAAGGAAAGATGACACAACCATAGTTAACAAGAGAAGTCAAAGCAAAGGGAGGGCATACAATAGACTAAAAATTAATGGGAAGTTAGAGGTTTGGGAAGCTTTTAAAAACCCAACTAAAAAAGACATTAAGAAGGTAAAGATGGAACACGAAAGAAAGCTAGCCGGTAATATTAAAGAGAATACCAAAGGTCTTCAGATACATAACATGTGAAAGAGAGGTTAAGTGGATAATATACCACTGGAAAACAATGCTGGAGGTTTGTAGTGATGGGGGACAACAACATGGCAGACAAACTGAGTAAGTATTTTGCATCAGTCCTCACTGTGGAAGACACTAGCCGTATGTTGGAAGTTCCATGTGTCAGGGATCATGAAGTGTGTGAAGTTCCCATTACTAGAGAGGAGGCTTTGGGAAACTGAAAGGTCTAAAGGTAGATAAGACACCTGGACCAGATGGGGTACACCTCAGGGTTCTGAAAGAGGTGGCTGAAGAGATTGTGGAGGCATTAGTAATGATCTTTCAAGAATCACTAGATTCTGGAATGGTTCCGGAAGACTGTAAAATTGCAAATGTCACTCCATTCTTCAAGAAAGGAGAGGTGTAGAGGGAAACTATATGCCAGTTAGTCTGACCTCAGTGGTTGGGAAGACATTGGAATCAATTATTAAGGATGAGGTCTCAGGATACTGGGAGGAAGATGATAAAACAGGCCTTAAGGGAAAATCTTGCCTGACAAACCTGTTGGAATTCTTTGAAGAAATAACAAGCAAGACAGCCAAAGGAGAATTAGTTGATGTGTACTTGGATTTTCAGAAAGCCTTTGACAAGGTACTACACACGAAGCTGCTTAACAAGCTACGAGCCCATGGTATTACAGAAAAGATTCTAGCATCGATAGGGGTTTGACTGATTGGCAGGAGGCAAAGAGTGGGAATAAAGGGAGCCTCTTCTGGTTGACTGTTGGTGACTAGTGGTGTCCAACAGGGGTCTGTGTTGGGATCTATTCTTCTTACGTTATATATTAATGACGTGGATGATGGAATTGATGGCTTTGTTGCGAAGTTTGCAGATGATATGAAGATAAGTTCAGGGACAAGTAGTTTTGAGGAACTGGAGAGGCTACAGAAGGACTTACATTTAAAGAATGAGCAAAGATGTGGCAGATGGAGCACAGTGTCTGGAAGTGTATGGTCATACACTTTGGTAGAAGAAATGAAAATGTTGACTATTTTCTCAATGGAGAGAAAATACAAAAAAACTGAGGTGCAAAGGGACTTCGGGGTCCTTGTGTAGGATTCCCAAAACATTATATTGCAGGTTGTGTCTATGCTGAGGAAGGCAAATGAGATGTTAGCATTCATTTCAAGAGAACTAAAATATTGTAAAATATTATTATAAAATATTGCAAAAGGATTGTAAGGGATAAAATTGGTCCTCTTGAAGATCAGAGTGGTAGGCTTTGTGCGGAACCAAAGGAAATGGGGGCGATCTTAAATAGGTTTTTTTGCATCTGTATTTACTAAGAAAGCTGGCATGAAATCTATGGAATTGAGGGAATCAAGTAGTGAGACCATGGAAACTGTACAGATTGAAAAGGAGGAGGTGCTTGCTGTCTTGAGGAAAATTAAAGTGGATAAATCCCCGGGACCTGACAGAGTGTTCCCTCAGACCTTGAAGGAGACTAGTGTTGAAATTGCGGGGGCCCTGGCAGAAATATTTAAAATGTTGCTGTCTACGGGTGAAGTGCCGGAGGATTGGAGAGTGGCTCATGTTGTTCCGTTGTTTAAAAAAGGATCGAAAAGTAATCTGGGAAATTATAGGCCGGTGAGTTTAACGTCAGTAGTAGGTAAGTTATTGGAGGGAGTACTAAGAGACAGAATCTACAAGCATTTGGATAGACAGGGGCTCATTAGGGAGAGTCAACATGGCTTTGTGCATGGTAGGTCATGTTTGACCAATCTGTTGGAGTTTTTCGAGGAGGTTACCAGGAAAGTGGATGAAGGGAAGGCAGTGGATATTGTCTACATGGACTTCAGTAAGGCCTTTGACAAGGTCCCACATGAGAGGTTAGTTAGGAAAATTCAGTCGCTAGGTATACATGGAGAGGTGGTAAATTGGATTAGACATTGGCTCGATGGAAGAAGCCAGAGAGTGGTGGTAGAGAATTGCTTCTCTGAGTGGAGGCCTGTGACTAGTGGTGTGCCACAGGGATCAGTGCTGGGTCCATTGTTATTTGTCATCTATATCAATGATCTGGATGATAATGTGGTAAATTGGATCAGCAAGTTTGCTGATGATACAAAGATTGGAGGTGTAGTAGACAGTGAGGAAGGTTTTCAGAGCCTGCAGAGGGACTTGGACCAGCTGGAAAAATGGGCTGAAAAATGGCAGATGGAGTTTAATACTGACAAGTGTGAGGTATTGCATGTTGGAAGGACAAACCAACGTAGAACATACAGGGTTAATGGTAAGAGGAGTGCAGTGGAACAGAGGGATCTGGGAATACAGATACAAAATTCCCTAAAAGTGTCATCACAGGTAGATGGGGTCGTAAAGAGAGCTTTTGGTACATTGGCCTTTATTAATCGAAATATTGAGTATAAGAGCTGGAATGTTATGATGAGGTTGTATAAGGCATTGGTGAGGCCGAATCTGGAGTATTGTGTTCAGTTTTGGTCACCAAATTACAGGAAGGATATAAATAAGGTTGAAAGAGTGCAGAGAAGGTTTACAAGGATGTTGCCGGGACTTGAGAAACTCAGTTACAGAGAAAGGTTGAATAGGTTAGGACTTTATTCCCTGGAGCGTAGAAGAATGAGGGGAGATTTGATAGAGGTATATAAAATTATGATGGGTATAGATAGAGTGAATGCAAGCAGGCTTTTTCCACTGAGGCAAGGGGAGAAAAAAACCAGAGGACATGGGTTAAGGGTGAGGGGGGAAAAGTTTAAAGGGAACATTGGGGGGGGCTTCTTCACACAGAGAGTGGTGGGAGTATGGAATGAGCTGCCAGACGAGGTGGTAAATGTGGGTTCTTTTTTAACATTTAAGAATAAATTGGACAGATACATGGATGGGAGGTGTATGGAGGGATATGGTCCGTGTGCAGGTCAGTGGGACTAGGCAGAAAATGGTTCAGCACAGCCAAGAAGGGCCAAAGGGCCTGTTTCTGTGCTGTAGTTTCTATGGTTCTATAACAGCAAGGATATAATGTTAAGACTTTATAAAGCACTGGTGAGGCCTCACTTGGAAGTACTGAGAGAAGTTTTGGGCCTCATATCTTAAAAAGGATGTGCTGAAACTAGACAGAGAGTTCAAAGGAGAGTCATGAAAATTATTCCACAATTGAATGGCTTGTCATATGAAGAGCTTTTGATGGCTCAGGAGCTATATTCACTGGAATTCAGAAGAACAAGTGGTGACTTCATTGAAACCTACCAATTGGTGAAAGATCGTGATAGAATGGATGAGGAGAGGATGTTTCCTATAGTGGGAGAGTCTAAAACAAGGACACAGAGCCTCAAATTAGAGGAGCGTCCCTTTAGAATGGAGGTGAGATGGAATTTGTTGAACCAGAGAATGGTGAATCTGTGGAATTCTTAGCCACAAACAGCTGTGGAGGCCAAGATTTATGTACATTTAAGGCAGAGGTTGATAGATTCTTGATTCAGGGCTTGAGGGGATATAGGGAGAAGGCAGAGTACTGGGACTGAGAGGATAATTGGATCAGCCATGATGAAATGGTGGAGCAGACTCAATGGGCCAAATGCTCCTATATCTTATGGTCTTAAGATTGAAGTTAGAGACAAAATCAGATGTACATCAGCTCTAGCAGTGTTTGCAGGCTATTATTTCCTACAAGGCGAAACCTAACATAATGAAAATCTGTGATGCTTCACTCCCAGATGAGCTCAATGCACGCTTTGAAAGAGAGAATAAAACTACACCTGTGCAAATCCCTGCAGCACCTGGGAACCCTGTGAACTCTGGCTTGGAGGCCAACATCAGAGCATCTTTCAAGAGGTTGAACTATTCCAAGGCATCAGGCACTGATGGTATACCTGGTAGGGCACTGAAAACCTCTGCCAACCAACTGGCAGGAATGTTCAAGGACATCTTCAATTGCTCATTGCTGCAGTGAGAGGTTCCCTCCTGCTTCAAAAGGGTGACAATCATACCAGTGGCCACGAAGAGTAGGCTGAGATGCCTCAACTACTATTGCCCATTTGTATTCACATCTCTGATTATGTGCTTTGATAGTTTGGTCGTAGACAAAATCAACTCCTGCCACAGCAAGAACCTGGAGCTGTTGCAATTTGTCGATCACCATAATCGGTCTACAGCTGATGCTGTCTCACTGGCTCTCCACTTGGCTTTGGATCACTTTAACAAAAGCAATACCTAAGTCAGGCTGCTGTATATTGCAGCAGCCGTTTAAAGTTAAATTGGACAACTACATGGACAGGAAAGGAATGGAGGGTTATGGGCTGAGTGCAGGTCGGTGGGACTAGGTGAGACTAAGAATTCGGCATGAACTAGAAGGGCCGAGATTGCCTGTTTCCGTGCTGTGATTGTTATATGGTTATATGGTTTTATATATATATTGATTACCGCTCATGTTCAACACAATCATATCCTCCGTTCCAATCTACAAGCTCCAAAACCTGGGCCCTCCAAGAGACCATAGTCTATGTGGATCAGAAATATCATCTCCTCAGTGAGAATCAACACTGGCACACATCATGGATGCAAGCTTAGCCCAGTGCTCTTCTTTGTCTATTCCCATGAATGTGTGGCTAGGCACAGCTCAAATGGCATCTATAAATTTGCCAATGACACAATTATTGTCAGCAGAATTTTAGACGGGGATGACAAGGCATACAGCAGTAAGTCAGATTAGCTGGTTGAAGTGGTGCTACAACAACAACCTCACACTTAACATCAATAAGAGCAAGGAATTGAGTGTGGACTTCAGGAAGGGGAAGTTAAGAGAACACATACCAGTCCTCTTTGAGGGACCAGCAGTGGAAACGTTGAGCAGTTTTACATTTCTGGATGTCAATATCTCTGTAGATCTATACTACGACCAATATACTGATGGAATTACAAACAAGGCACAACAGGGGCTATACTTCATTAGGAGTTTGAGGAGACATGAAAGATATTCAGAAGTTTCTACAGATCTACCGTGGAGATAATTCTAACTGGTTGATTCAACATCTGTTATAGTGGGGCCACTTCACAAGATTGGAAAAAGTTGTAAAACTCACCCAGCTCCATCACTGGCATGAGCCTCCCCAGGACACCTTCAAAAGGCGACATCCATCATTAAGGGCCCCCCTCACCCAGGACATGCCTATTTCACATTGCTACCATCAAGGAGGTGGTACAGGAACCTGAAAACATGCACTCAACATTTCAGGAACAGCTTCTTCACCTCAACCATCTGGTTTCTGAATGTACATGAACAAAACCTCACCATTTTTATGCTCTCTTTTTGCACTACTTACTTAATTTTATTATTATTTCTATTTTAATTTATAGTTTTTTTAATTATGTATTGGAATATACTGCTGCTGCAAAACACTAAATTTCACAACATACTGTTTGTGCCAGTCATGTTAAACCTGATTCTGAGGACAAGAATCCCATCGACTTTTACGGAATCTTGGCTACTTAAAATAAAGCAGGAACATTCACGGCAAAATCGTGAAACTTTGAGTCAATCGATTGAAAGTATGCAGATATTCAGGATAAGAGGCAGAAAGAATGCCTGCATATGCATGTACGCATGAGCACACACACACACACACACACACACACACAGATCAAATCTTGCACTGGCTTCATGAGCCAAAGCACAACCCACAAACCTGGAATAGAATCAAGTAATCAAAGTCATCTTCAATGTTGAGGTAGGCTTTAAGGGAAAACTGAATAAATGGTTTCGTTTTTTGGACACGACTAACCTTACACCTTAGTCTCATTTGTTTGTTTAAACTGACAAGCAGAAACATCTGTGCTCCAGAGATCACTGGATATGGTGGGCTGCAGCTGAGGTTTTGGGCATAAAATTATAAAGAGATGGAATGAAGTTCTGAAGAACACAGAGCAATAACAGATGCATTTGATCCAAAAATACCAGTTGGGAATAGTCTGAAAATTTGTGGTGAGGGGTGGGGGTGGGGGAGGTGGGGAAGCTGAAATTAATGAACAAAGGATTTATGGCACAGAAGCATGAGTCATTATAAGCTAGGTTTCAAGCACAAAGGTTAATGGAAAGCTGGGTTTCACTGTAAAGTATGAGGAATAAATCAATGAAATATTATTTTTATGAAATAGTATACTGTTGAAGCTAATTTCTGCCTAATCAATCTATTCTCAAATAAAATAATAGATGTCTGACTCACCAGAGGGCATCTCACGGAGGAGACTCCATGCCTATCATCTGCACTTTGTTGCAGTGACCACCGTGAGCTCTCAGTTGCATTCTGTTTCAACTCCACTCTCTATTGCCGCATCAATTTGTCTGTCCTTAGACAGACTGAGGCCAAACAAACTACAGGAACACATGTCATACTCCAGCTGGGTAGTCTACAAACCAATGGCATGAACATTGAATTCTCCTATTTCAGCAACCTCATTCCATCTGTGGCTTTCTCTCTGTCTCTCTCTCGCCTCCTGATCCACCCAGAAAAGTGCACCTGCATTTTTTCCATACACCCTTTTGGCCACTCGCACAGCTCTCAGTTTCCCAGTTTCAGTCCCTCACTGAATCATGGCTGCCTATCATCCACATATTCCACCCACTTGGTCTCCTGCCCCCTTCCCACCCTGGACCACTTTGCCGAAAATCCCTCCTTTTACTGGCTCCACTCACCACTTCCTCGAGTAACACACACAAAATACTGGATGAACTCAGCAGCCCAGGAAGCATCCGTGGAGGGAAAAGTACAATCAATATTTTGAGCCAAGGCCCTTCATCAAGACCAGTGAAGAAACTTCATCAGAATGTCAGCCCCAGAAGTCAACTGTTCATTTCTGTCCAAAGATGCCGCATGATTAGCTACGTTCCTCTAGGTAGATGGGTAGGGCGTGGGTAGGGGGTGGGTGTCTCTCTCTCTCTCTCTCTCAAGATTTCCAGCATCTGCAGAATATGTATTTCTTCCTCACACAATCTGCGGCCATTTGCCATTTTTATTGTCATCTTTCCAGCTCCTGTCACCATCTCCACACCCCTCCCTCCCGCACTTCATTCCATCTGCTTGTCAACTCGCCCCCGACTGTATCTACTTCATGCTTGACAACTCTTGCCTCACTCGCAACAACCCCCCCCCGCCCACTTTCACCTCCTTATACTGTCTATCTCCCCTTTACACCCTCAGTGCTGATGCAGGACCTCAACCTAAAACATCAACTATCCCTTTGCTTCCAAAATGCCGTTTGACCCACTGGGTTCCTCCAGCAATTGACTTTCAACACTGGTGGTAGCTCACACAGAGATGATGCGTGTATTGAATGAGATGCCAGAAGAAGTGCTATATTCAGCTACAATTACAACATTTAAAAAGATAATTAGAAGGTAAAAGAAAGGCTTTGAAGGATATGGACAAATTGCAGGTCAATGTGACTAACTTAGGTAGGCTCCTTGGTTGGCATGAACCATGCTGAATAACTCTTTGACCTAATAACCCTCTCACTCATAAACTGGCAACGGGATCTCTTGGCTGACTGAAATGCCAACAAGATTGGCAATAATGAAATTGAGGGGCACCAAAGTGCAAACTTTAGCATACCTGTCCATCCTTCATTAATAAAGTTGAAGGTGGGGACGGCCACTGATGATTTCACTATACTTAGTTCCATTTACAACTCATCAGCAAATGAACAACAATAATCTATGCTGCAGGCCCTGGGCAACGCTCAGTCATGGGCTTTTCAGTGACGCAAAACATGCCAGTAAATCAGCAGAAAATAAGTATCTCCATTAAGAAATCTTTAACCATCTACATTCATGTTACCCCACCAACAACATCCTAGATCAGTAATAACCAAATGCAAATCATTCAATAAAAACAGAGGTGACAAGAGCAGTTCTGAAGTGTTACCCAACCCCAGTTCCTTCAATACGCTGTTTGCTCCTACTCATTATTGTTTAATTAGTTTTCCTATTGCATTGCAAGAATTTTAAACAAATCTTTTGCTCTTGAGGAAACAACACATGCAAGACTATGGATGCTTCCTTGCTCCTGTGTCATGTGCACAATATTTCCTTGTTAAAACTTAATGAGGTACCAATTAATCACATCATTACATCAAAAGCAACACAATTTCAAATCTACCTTTCACAAATAATCAAAACCAGTTACTTAAATGAGCTGCATTTTTATTTTTGGGTTTTAAAACTAGCTGATTAAAATCATTATTTCAAATGTAACAACGGGGTTATATACATGATTGTAAATAATAATCTGGAGAAGGCACGTGAAAATTTGCTTTGTCAATTGACAGGTCAGATTTTTCAGTGTTAACCATTAAAATATTTCAAGAAGTAAAAAGAACTGATATACACTGCCTGCTCATTACTCTAAATCAATCTCGGCACCTCATCATGAACCAAAATAGAACTGACCAACAGCCCAAAGGCCATTTCTGGTTTTCTTTCCCAATATTTACAATCATTAATACTGCATAGATGGGAGAGTCAGCGGGTGCTGTTTACTTTGATTTTCAGAAGGCCTTTGAGAAGGTGTGGCACATAAGGCTGACAAAAAAGATAATAGCCCATGGTATCACAGGAAAGATACTAACATGATAGAAGATTGGCTGACTGTCAGAAGTGCTATAAATGGGGGACCTTTTCTGTTTTGCTGCCAGCGACTAGTGGTGTCCCATGGGGGTCGGTGTTGTGACCCAACTTTTCATGATTTATGTTAATAATCTGGATAATGACATTGTGGCCAAGTCTGTGGATGATACAAAGATAGGTGCAAGGGCAGCTAGGGTTGAGGAATCAAGAAGCCTGCAGAAGTACATAAACAGATTACCAGAATGAGCAAACAACTGGCAGATGGAATACAATGTTGGAAAGTATATGGTCATACATATCGGTAGAAGGAATAAAGGTGTTGACTATTTTCTAAATGGGGAGCAAATTCAAAAATTGGAGATGCAAAGGGACCAGGGAGTCCTCGTGCAGAATTCCACAAAGGTTAACCTGCAGGTTGAGTTGGTGGCAAGGAAGGCAACTCCAATATTAGCATTCATTTTGAGAAGACTAGAATATAAAAGCAAGCATGCAATGCTGAGGCTTTATAAGATGTTGTCAGACTACATCTGAAGTATTGTGAGCAGCTTGGGCCCCATATTTAAGGAAGGATGCACTGGCATTGGAGAGGGTCCAGAGGAGGTGCAGAAGAATGATCTGGGAATGAAAGGGTTAACTTATGAGGCATTTTTGACAGCTCTGGACTTGAACTTGCTGGAATTTAGAAAAATGAGGGGGGAATTTCACTGAAACCTACGAAAAATTGGAAAGCCCAGATAGAATGGATGTGGAGAAGGTGTATCCATTCATGGGAGAGTTTAGGACAGAAAGCTTCAGAATAGAAGGATATCCCTTTAGAACTGAGATGATAAGGAATTTCTTTGGCCAAATGGGGGAAGAGTCTGTGAAATTCATTGACATAGATGGCTGTGGAGGAAATATCATTGGGTATATTTAAAGCAGACATTGATAAGGTCTTAATTAGTAAACCTCAAAGGTTATGGGAAGAAGCCAGGAGAATGACATGATGGGACAAATTTGCAGATTATGTTCCTATGTCACACAGTTTTATGAAATAGAATCTTAGCAAAACCTCTTCTGTACTTTTGCATATTTAAAAACCTGCAAATGATAAAAAACCAAGAATTTACATGGTTGGATATTCCTTTAAATTCAGGAAGTTCAAGATGCAGATCTTTCATTTGGTTCAGTGTGATCAGTTGAAGAAAGAACTCATACTTCAGAAAATTAATGAGAGCAAGCACTCACACACTCAGTGATCACTCACACACACAATAATGACTAGTTTTGGGAAGCTCTTAAATGATAAAGGGTAACATTCTCCTACATGATCATCCTGCTGGAGAGTGAATCATTTACAGAAGCGAAGAAATTATTGCAAAACAAAGAATTCCAACAGGAATTCTGCAAATACTGGAAATTCAAGCAACACACATCAAAGTTGCTGGTGAACGCAGCAGGCCAGGCAGCATCTCGAGGAAGAGGTACAGTTGGGGAACCCAGAGGATGGGCAAGGGGTCCATCCTCTGGGTTCTCTGGGCCCCCCCCCACCCCACCGTCTTTCTCCCCGGACCTCCTGTCCCATGATCCTCTCATATCCCTTTTGCCTATCACCTGTCCAGCTCTTGGCTCCATCCCTCCCCCTCCTGTCTTCTCCTATCATTTTGGATCTCCCCCTCCCCCTCCCACTTTCAAATCTCCTACTAGCTCTTCTTTCAGTTAGTCCTGACGAAGGGTCTCGGCCTGAAACGTCAACTGCACCTCTTCCTAGAGATGCTGCCTGGCCTGCTGCGTTCACCAGCAACTTTGATGTGTGTTGCAAGTACATTTCCAAATAGGTTTAAACCATGGGTGCCAATCAGATGAGCATTAAGCATGCCATGTGCTCTTTTTCACTCAGGGGACCTCCATTAAAATCTAGCTCCCGAGATGAATAAATCCATTGCTTCCTGCAGTCAAAGACCGAGGTGAAAGACTTTTCTTGTATCCCTTATTAAGTCGTTCATGTTCACAAAGGCTGCCACAGTAACCATTCAAGGGTTGGTTCTGAGGGTCTTTTGAAAGCTGACCATAAAATGCAAAAACGCAGCCAATCCAAAGATGATAGGCATATTTCAACATGTGAAATATCGATACCTTATAACTAAACGATATCTTACAAATAAACTAGGGGCAGCTGAAGTATGATTTATTTCTTGGTCACTGCCATTGCTAAAATAATTTATTCACCAGACAATTTTGAACAGTTTATGCAAAGGTCTATTCATTGAAATGGAAAGTGTCACAGCAAATTTAAAAAAAGGATGAAAATAACTGTTCAATGCAGTGCAGCACAAAGACATTTTCTTATTCAGTCCCAATCTGAAATAATCATTTGTTGTCAGCAGTTTGCAGCACTGAAACAAAGAAACTGACTTGGACTCAAGTAAACAACATTAATTAATTCGAGATAAAACCTTTCTGAGATGCAAACTAGGAGAAAAGAAATACAAACACAACCAAATGTGACCACGCTCATTTCATTTATTAACATGGATAACATTTAAGGAAAACAAAAATAATGCCAAAGTAGAGCTGTGACAACATAATCCACTGTGCCACTTTCCACAGTTCCAAAAAAAAACAAGTGAAAAGCAGAATTAGAAAAATACCTGTTTTAGGCAAGATAAAGAAAGATCAAGAGAGATGGATTTATGGTAATGAGGAAAGCATAAAATTGAACAAGTGCTGGGAAACATAAACCAGCTCCGCATTTCAGAATTTATCATGCTGTGCCTAAACCTTTCACAGCATATTGCTTCTACAAAAAGTTTTCAGAATGCACAACAGCAAGGGACTATTGTCCATGAGTGAGGTAACAGAATGCAGAGAAAGATATGCCCAAAACAGAATGAAGGAATCAAGCCAGTAGCAAAATTAAGCAAAGAACCAGGAAGCTCAGAATTCTGTATCCTGGTTAATCCTTACCCCACATTCGCATCTGACTCAGTACTTATTACAGTGACTTGGTGCTCTGGAAGACAGCACCCTATAATGACACAAGTAAATGAAATTAGAAAATAATGGAAATCCAAAACAGAAACAGAAAATGCTCAAGTACGTTTGCAATATAAAAGCATTTGAAGAGAAGGGTTGTAGACCCCTCAGCAAAACTGGCACAGGAAACAAACAAAAACAAAATCCCATCTATGAAGAGAGAGATAAAAGAGAGTTTACCTGAAAGGCATTAAATTCAATATTAAATCATAAGGGCTGATAAAATAATGAGATACTGACTTCTGAGCCACCTCTGGAGGAAAGTAGGAGGGTGAAGCAAGAGAAGTCAGTGTACTACTGGGACATAATAAAGCGACAGTCGACCAGCTGTTATGGGAATGACAAGGAGAGTGGCCTGTGGAGATGGAAAGTGGACCAAGTAATCATAGAGAGAATTGACCTTTTGGAATGCTGAAAGCAGAGGGGAAGCAATATACATCTATTGGTGGAATCTCCCTTGAAATTATGAAGAATGGTCTCCTGAATTGGAGACTGGTGGAATGGAAGATGCATAAGTGTAACTGTGCTGAGCACTGTGATCAGCAGTAACAAAACAGCACACCCCGATGCCTTCCTGGTCATTGAGGGGGACTTCAGGGAAGAAGTCTCTGACAAATGACCAACATGTCACTTGTGGAGCTGGAGGAGTCAACATACTTGACCACTGTTACACAGTGGTGTAACACTGAAGGAATATTTACCATGCCATCTCACGCCTCACATCTCACGCAAGTTCAATCACCTGGCTGTACTTTTACGTGCAACACACAGGCAGACAATGAAGACCATAACACTGGTGGTGAGGATCATGAATGGGAGGTCGAGGACCACTTACAGGACTGGACCATATTCAGGGATTCACCTTTGGATCTGAATGAGTATGCTATACCAAGACCTGGTGTGGATGAATGTGTGCATACCAGACATACCCAAACCAGAAGCCATGAATGAGCTGTGAAATTCACAGTCTGCCAAGGACTGGATCTGCGGCATTCAAGACTGGTGATCCAGAACTCCAAGAGACATGACTGATTGGCTATGCACAACTCAAATGCCATTTATAAATTCACCATTGACACAGTTTTTGTTGACAGAGTCTCACATGGTGACGAGGAGTTGTCCAGGAGTGAGACAGATGGTTGAATGAAGTCACAAGAACAACCTTGCACTGGATGTTAAGTAAGACTAAGGAATTGATTGTGCACTTCAGGAAAGGAAAGTCGAGGGAACAACATCAATGCTTATCAAGGGGTCAGCAGTGGAAAAGTCGAGGAGTTTCAAATAGCTATTGGCTGTGTGTTATTTAGAGTTTGAGGAGAGTTGATACGTCACCAAACACGGTCACAAATTTCTACAAATATACCGTGGAGAGCATTCTGACTGGTTCTATCACTGTCTGGTACAGGATTGGAGAAATCTGCCGAAGGCTGTAAACTCAGCCAGTTCCAACATGGGCACTGATGGAACTCACATCTCCTGACCATCCAGGACATCTTCAAAAGCTGATGTGTCAAAAAGGCAGCATCCACCATCAAGAGCTCTCCCACTTTTCATTACTCCCATCAGGGAGGAGGTACAGGAGCCTGAAGACACGCACTCACTATTTTAGCAACAGCTTCTTCCTCTTCACCATCAGATTTCTGAACAGCCCATGAACCCACACCACACAACTTCTCCATTTGGCGCAAACACGAGGAAACCTGCAGATGCTGGAATTTCAATCAACACGCATAAAAGTTGCCGGTGAACACAGGCCAGGCAGCATCTATAGGAAGAGGTACAGTCGACCTTTCGGGCCGAAAAGGGTCTTCGCCCGAAACGTCGACTGTACCTCTTCCTATAGATGCTGCCTGGCTGCTGCGTTCACCAGCAACTTTGATGTGTGTTGATTCTCTATTTGGCTCTCTTTCTGCACTATTTATTTTAAAAAATATTTCTTATTGTAACTTACAGTAAGTTTTTATGCATTACACTATACTGCAAAACAATAAAATTCACAACATACGCCAGTCATAATGCACTTGATTCTGATTCAGACATGGTGTTATGGGTCATATTTTTGCATTTTAGTCAAAGGTTTGAAAATTCACACTTAGAGACTCAGACAAACTCAAAGCTGGTTTTCCAGTGCGAAACCAAGAAACCAGAGTACCATCAAAGGAGATGTCTCTCGCATGCATGAGTTCTCAGATAAACACATCAGGATATTAGTTAAAGGACTACAGGAGAATTACCTATTGTGGTACGGTCAATACGTCCCTCAACTAACATCATTAATATTTTAATATGTCAACTAGATATTGAAAAAGGTGTTATTAGCTTGCTGCGGTTTTTCTGCAACAGTAACTCATATTGGAAATATATCATTGCCTACAGTTTGCTTCTAGACATCCTGAAGTCATGAAAACCAATAAACAACGGAAAGTATTTCACCAAGATGCCAACTGAATTCTCCACAATCCAGATATCAAAATGCAACATCATACCACACTAGTCTTGACAATTGCACATTTAAATACTTATTCAATTGAGTTCGGATTTAGGCCACACGGTGATCAGAGTGGAAGAAAACAAAAATTGTGTATCGTTGTAAATATTCATTAAAATGAAGCCTCCCAACAAATGTGCATTGTTCAGATTGCTGCAGAAGAATGGGTCCGATTTGAATGTAACAAGTAGGGATCTCTCTGAAAGTTGATAGTTGTGCTCAAAGCACAAAGGAGTCATAGGGAGTTAAAGAGGCACTACCTGTCAGATACTTGTCTGCTCAAAAGTCTTTATTTAGAATTCCAAGGCAAAGTCCCACAACAGGAAATAAGGAAGGAAGTAAACAGAAAACATTTTCCATTCCCATGCCAAATACAATTCTCAGCACTTACAGTTGTATAATTCTTCCATGAAAAAAGATCCATTTATATTCAAAAAGGGAAAATTTCCAGCTGTAATATCCAAAATCTTAAATTCACTGCAATATCCTAATGATAGTTTAGTCTGCTTATTGAGCTTGGAGTCAGTCATATAATATGAAAGCAGAACATCTGGCCCACAACCACAGTAACCCGTATTAATCCACATTGATACCATCTTCTAGCACTGGACTCAAAGCCTTCAAACACAGGTAATTCACGTGCTCATCCAGATACTTCATAAAAGCTGTCAGTGACTCTTGTTCCACCTGTCTATACATTCTAGATACAATGCTCTTCGTTTTCTGGAGAAAACATTAAACAAATGGCCCAATTAAAATAATCATATAGAATTTGGATGAAGGGTCCTGTTAAGGGGCCTCAACCCAATAGTTTACTCTTTTCCATAGATGCTGCCTGGCCTGCTGAGTTCCTCCAGTATTTTGTGTGTGTTGCTTGGATTTCCAACATCTGCAGGTTTTCTCATTTAGAATTTGGAAAACTTATTAATTTTTACTTCCACAGACGCCACTAGCCTTCAGTTAAACATGAAGCCCTTTATTTGTTGGAGTCTTGTAAAGTCTGCTAATATATCAAAAAAGTTCAGACCTAAATTGGATATTTGGCAAAAGATATACACACCTTCTAAAGTATATACAGCTTCTCAGTACTAAGTCTGAAAAGTGACTGAACTTTCAATATAATTTCAGCAACATTCATTTAATGCATAAAAATATTTCCTTTAGCCCAGAGTTGGCCGAGCTGCTAGAGGCTAACATAGAACCTTTATTATCAAGATGCTTCCTTTAGCATTCTGTATCATCCCATGCAAGGTGACATCAACCAGTAAGAATTTCTTCAACAGTGTGGTCTTCAAATGCAAGAAATTAAGTTTTCATCCTGCCCAAAAATGTATTTCTCCAATCTTGCTATATGTTTTCTTTCTGATTTTAATAAACTTATCATTGAAAATTAGACAACTAAAAGCAGACCCTGCCTCAACATTCAATGTGCAACAGCAGGTCTGAATAAATCAAATATTCTGCGATAAGCTTTAAGAAAGAAAATTCCAGAAATGGTTAGCGAACTCACCCATCAATCTGTTATACGCAATATTCCTGGTGGGTGACTCATCCAGCCCCTCGATTCCACTGTAAAGTGAATGTGAAATCCTTCGCTCCCTGTCTTCCATCACGGCATCAATTGGCAACTCAGGCCCAGGGGGACTCCCAGGTGTCTCGAGCTAGGGAGGGTGAGAGAGAGAAAATCTACATTGAAAGACTATTTAGCAGCATGGGGGAATGCATCTACTTGCCCTAGGCCTGCACCCGACTGGGCATCCAATGAACTAGAACTCCTCACTAAGGTTCAAAATAATTTGCTATGACAGTCCTGCTTAATGACTAACTATCTATGCCACTTTGTACAATACCTCCCATGGTGCCTTGTCAGATTTCAATGCACTGGAAAGAATACAGAAATTAAAAGCTGCCTTTTGGCTTTTCCGGTGTATTTTTTAAATTTAAAAAAAATGGAAATGCAATAGGTTGTAAAATGCACAAAGTTTCATTGATTTCTACTTTCAAAAATAAGTCATTGTATAATTGAGAGAGAATATGCAGTCAAACACCTTTGCCTCAGGTTTAAAGCTCATCAAATTTTGTCTTAACCTGGCCATAACACAGAAAGTAGGTTTATTTCTAATGGATTGAAATAATTCTGAGTTATTGACAGATATCACTCAAGCTAATCCTTGTAACTCCAAGCAAAAGGAAATTATTGTTGTTAGATTAAAGTTGAGTTTTATGATCAGTAGCAAGCTGCTCTTTTCAGTGGAATGTTCAGTATTCAATCTGTACATGTCATTATCTCAAGAGGGATGAGAGCATTGGATTAGACTCATACAGTTCATATCTATCCAGCAAAGATTTAACAGGATGAGAGTATCTTATGACTTCTCATTGCAACAATCCTTTATAAAATGAGTGTGAGCAAACTCACTTCACTTAGCACAACTGTAACTAAAAGTTTGGCAATTTGGTGCCAAAGAGATTTTGCCACAAAGGCAAAGTCTCTGAGGCTGGGCTGAACTACACTGCAAGCACAGAGGAAATAAGACTACAGTTGATCCTAGTACATCTTCCTAAGCAGAATGGTTGACATACAAAGTTCCTCAATTTGAATGTCCAATTTCAAAAAAAGCACAAAATTGTATTTACATTTGAATTAATACACAGCTAGTTAACTAACACGGGCAAGGGACAGACTGGTTCACTTTCCTGAACTGGCAGCAACCTGAATGATTCAAATTACATCAGATTCAGGAGGACCTCTCACCTTTTGAAAAGAATGACATCTGTTTACAGAAGGGTAACATCATTTTAGAAGTGTGATATTTGTTGTTACTCACAGATGGCTTAATGTTTTCCTGTGCATGCGTATCACCATTTACAATTTATAATATTAGATTTGTGCCATTGTGGTCAGCAATAGCTAGCATCTGTGAGTACAACACTATTAACAAGAGCCAGACAGCTTACAAAACAAAAGATTTCTTTGATATTATTAAAAGACAACAAATAAGTCAGATGCAATTACAGAATAAGTCAAAGATTTCTAAACAGGTAGATGTGGGCATTTCTTGACAAAATGTTTGATCTTTTGTCAGTCTGGCAAAAGTGGTTGTCCATCATGTCCAACATTGATGGAAACCTATACGAGAGTGTTTTCAACGGTGAAAAAGTCATTGCATTGGGGGCAGTTCCACTTTCTCAACCTCAGAAATCCGGGTCCAGTGGTATGAACAAGTCACAAACTAGGGTCTTCCTCAGTGGCAATGAATGATCACAACATCTTCTCTGCCTCGTCATACCCTTCGCTCTCCATGGAGCGTTGCAGTATCGCCTTCCTGGCTGTTGGATCTCGCTGCAGATTTCATCCACCCAGTCGGCCAGAGCTGACTTTGCATGCTGGGACAGGCGTGTCCCTATTTCAATGGGGTACGAGGCCACCAGGTTCTGCCTGCCTGTCAAAGCGGTGTACAGGGCATGGCCGCTGTCACATGTAAACAGCTACCTGGAGCCACAGGTGAGTGCTGAGTGCCTGATGGGAACCAAAGGTGAGTGAGCTGCCCCTTAATGGACGCAACAAGCCCCTTCACCAGAGTTGCTGCTACCTCCCTGGATACCCAAGTATATCTGAACCTATGGAAAAATATTCAAATATGTTGCATATATTACTAAAGGGAATAGCTATGTACTTGGTAACTCTGTGGTTGCCTGGATTTTCAGTGATCCAGTGGCGAATATTCAGCATGTAAACTGGCAACATACACAAAATGCTGGAGGAACTCAGCAGGTCAGGCAGCATCTGTGGAGGGGAATAAACAGTTTATGTTTCAGATCAAAACCGTTCTTCAGGACTGGAAAGGTATGGGGCAGGAATGAAAATAAAAAGGTGGGGGTGGGGTGTGCAGGAGCACAAGCTGGCAGGTGACAGGTGATAATGTCCAAAGCACCTGCCGTGTTATAACTTACAGAAAGTAGTTCTGACTTCAAAAAAAATCTTAGATATTTTCAACAATAAAAAAAAGTTTGAAAAATAACTCTGTCATTGAATGAGGAAATGTTATTCCTTTTGCCCATTTAAAAGATGTATGATCTAGCCTGAAATATATCCTATTAATATAATTCCAATATTACAAACTCCTGCCAACTTCCATACTGGATATTGGAGCAGGATTTACAATTTTTTTTTTAATTTATTGAGATACCACACGGAATAGGTCCTTCCAGCCGCTCTAGCTATGCCGTACAGCAATCGCCCGATTTAATCCCAGCCTAGTCACTGGACAATTACCATGACCGATTAACCTCTCTGTGGGAGGAAACAAAACACCTGGAGGAAACCCACCCAGCCATGGCGAGAATCTAAAAACTCCTTACAGGCAGTGGCGGAAATTGAATCCGGGTCACCTTACCGTAAAGTGCTCTGCTAACTACTATGCAACCATGCCACTGCATGGAATTCTGTCGCATATTGCTTAATTTGATGACTACAGATATTAGAAAGCACGTACAATGTAAAACTCCTGAAAATTGCCATTTGTTTTTCAATTACAATGACCTAAAAGAACATGTTTATTTGTTGACCAAATGCTCTACATAGATTCCCATATATTGATATCAAGATTTGCAAAGCCTTAAAAACTGCAATCTGAAAGGCTTCCTAGTCCATTTTGCTTGTAAAGAGCACCCAAGTAGAGATGCTCTCCAAGTTATTGCTCAGGATAGATTCACTGTTAAGCACCCCACATTATATTCCAGATGTAACAAGACATCTTGTGTAAAACAAAAAGGGGGCATCATCCAATTACATGTGCAACAAAGCAATCCATCACTCTGCTCCCTGGAGGATTTCAAGAGGATATGGGAAGCGGAACAGGAAGAGATTAACCAATGCTTTTCCCAGACCTTAACAGTCCTTGGCAGAGGCATACAATGTCACAACAATAACAAACTGGTAGCACATCCGTGCCCATGAATAGTCACTTACAACAAACAGCATGTAATACAATGCGAACAGGAAAAACAAGCATCAGCTCTTAGATGGACATGACAGCACTGTGAAGTTTGCTTGATATATGTAGCATCACTATCTGTTAAGGGATGTCAATCTAAATTTGCTCTTTGGGAGTTTAACATACTGTAGCCACTGAACAGAGATTGCATTAGGAGTAATTCTAATTCCAACCTCACACAATTGAACGATGCTTATATTGCAATCTGGGCCTTTGTGTTTACTAAACTAGTGTCACCGTATTTTCAAGAGCAAAGCATTTGGTTGGTTTAGTCTCCATATCTCATGGAAAAAAACAGACTGCGTCAATTTAATAATAATGCTATTTTCATTTCTTACATCAAAATATATTAAGCATATGAGCTTCACCAAATATTTTGATTGTGTGCTGAGGCAATCAGTGCTGCACCTGAATATCATGGAATTTTAAGAGACTCCTGGATAGCTACCAGGCCAGCTGGTGCTGTAGTGGCATCAGCGCCGGACTTCGGAGCAAAGGCTCCCAAGTTCGAATCCAGCCGGCTCCCTTGCATGCTTTCCATCCGTGTTGGGTTGAGTGTCGACCTAGCAACTTGGCCTCATAAAAATAAAAAAGCCTGCTAAAAAAACGCCGTCATGACGGTGTCCCGATGACTCCACTCGGAGTTAAGGGCTTTCTTCTTTCTTCTTCTTCCTGGATAGGTACATGGAGCTTAGAAAAATAGAGGGCTATGGGTAACCCTAGGTAATTTCTAAAGTAAGTACATGTTCAGCACAGCATTGTGGAATGAAGGGCCTGTATTGAGCTGTAGGTTTACTATGTTTCTATGTTCCCGAAGTTGCTCTAGTTACAGTAACTCAAACATCCAAAGCTGATCAACATTTCATAAAGGATTCAGTTAAATTCCTGTCCACTTAGAGAGCAAGACTAACAAACAAGAAATGAGCACTCAAGAATCCAAGCAACATTATGATCATAATAATGGTTACATCCTCACTCACTGGTTTCATAGCTGCTTGCTCAAAAATTGGATTCTTTCCAGAAACAAATTTAATGTGCTTTTTAGCTAAATATGTCCTAGAACCTCTGAGCACTGAAACATCATTTAAATCACATTCAAAAACAAAATTTTATTTAATTTCTAGCAGAAAAAATAATTTTACTCCTGAGCTTATTCCGGAAATATTAACAAATAATCTCCAACAATGAAAATATCAAAACAAATTGAAAGGGCCTGAGATTGGAAGTGGAGCAGGAGAATAAGGGGGAGGGGAGACCCTCACATTCAAAATGATCAAAACAGAGTGGGTACCATATTGAATGAAACTGTAAAGCCCAGAAGCTTCAGGGAAGAGCAGGTTTGGAACTATCAGAACGACAGCCAAATCAAACACCACAGATACATCATTCTGAATTCTAAACACCAGTTATCTTACTCCACCACAAAACCATCAGAATAAGCCCATACACCATTTAGAAATCTGAATTCTGAGTTTTTCAAGGAAATTATCAGGAAAATGGATGAATGCAGGGCAGTTGATGTTGTCTGCAAGGCCTTTCGCAAGGTACCACATGGGAGGTTGGTCAAGCAGGTTCAGTCACTTGGTATACAAAATAAGGCAGTAAATTGTATTAGGTATTGGCTTGGCTGAAGAAGCCAGAGAGTGGTAGTAGATGGCCGCTTCTCTGACAGGATGCCTGTGACTAGCGGTGCCCTACAGGGATTGGTGCTGAGTGTGTTACTGTTTGTCATCTTCTGTATATCAACAATCCGTATGATAATGTGGTCAACTGCATCAGCAAATTTGCAGATGACAACAAAATTGGGGGTGTAGTGGACAGAGAGGAAGAATATCAAAGTGTGCAGCAGAATCTGAACCAACGAGAGTAGGTCTTACATGGTGAGGAGTAGGGCACTGAGAAGCGCAGTAGAACAGAGAGATCTGGGAATACATATTGTAACTCCGTGAAATTGGTATCACAGGTAGATAGGGTCATAAAATGTAGAAAGAGCTGCCAGCGCAAGTGATGGATGTGGGTTTCATTTCAATATTTAAGAGAAATTTGGATTGGTACATGGTGGGAGGGGTATGGGGGGCTATGGTCTGATGCAGGTTGATGGCACAAGGCAGGTTAATAGTTCAGCATGGACTAGATGGAATGAAGGGCCTATTTCTGTGCTGAAGTGTTCTATGACTCTATGGAAGATTATTGTGCCCAGAAGAGAGAAGTATAATATATTTTGAATTATCAATTAGTTCAATGTCTATTAAATTGATATTTTAATATTTTAGTTAACCAAATCAAGAGCTTACGGCTTAAAAATGTGAAGGGTTATTTTCTTTCAGCACATGATGAATGTATTTTAGGTTTTAAAAAAATTGCTCAACAAATTGTATTACTGAACAGCAATAAAGTAGTCTCTGTAATAAATATCTTAAGTGTGTGTGATATAATGCAGTTACTCTTTCAGCTTCTAGGCAAGGCCAACAGCAAACTGAAATAAGCCTTCATGACAAAGACTTTGAAGTCAACACACTAGACTAATTCCTCCTGACATTTGAAAGTTGGCCAAATGCCATCAGCACTCAAGGGGGTATGAAAAACCATACCACGTTCCAAACATATGAGACAGATGTCTGGGGAGGTCACATGGTTGCAAAAATAATTTTTTGTTTCATGTACAGTATTGTTCATTTTAAAAAGGTTATTTAATGAACTTATAAACTGTAGACTTATCTAGCCCATTCCTGCATTATTTAATCAAATGAATGGACTGCTTGTGGTCGGGTAGCGCTAACAAGAGCTGCATGACTATTGTGGAAACTTGCAGTTAAGTTAATTATATTTGAAAATTTAAAACATAAAAGAGAGATTTCTTTCGTAGTTTAATTTGGAATTAGGAGGTGACAAATGTCTTCAATCCTATCTTTGACAATTAATTTAATCGCCACATTACTGCTGATTATATTAAAGCAATTTTAAATAATGATAAATAGAACCACTCATTTTTCCTCATACACAATGTCTTTTCTTCCATCAAATGCAAACTATACTTGTCAATCAGAAAAAAGACCAGAATTAGAACTATCTTTGAGAATCGACTTTCATCCAATATTATAATAGCCTTTGAAGATCTAATTATGGATTGACAGGATCATTTTCCGCACAAATAGGGTGTTACTGAAAGCATATTTAAATTGGCTCTTTTCTAATCAATTGTTACGTTATAAGCTTGAAATAACATTTCATTGGGAAACAAATTGAGTCAAAAGTATATTAATTTCTGTCTCAAATTGCATTTGCCCTTTTGTTGCTCTATCTTTTACACTGAAGGCTTTGAGGTGATTTGCTTTTTGCTCAACTTCACAGAATATAATAACGATTATAACATAAGTAATATTTTATTAATTAAATATTAGTGTATTTGTGAAAGAAAACTTGCATGTTTAAATATATTTTTAAAAGGAGTAGATCATTAAACACATAAAAGTTCCACAGACCATGATAATTGTGTGCACATTAAGTGGTGGAGCCCACTCCTGACTACTTCCATTAATAATTATAAAACTTAATTTGGTAGTAAGGCCAACTGATAACTCCTTGCAAAAGAATCAATGGCACTTCCACACACAATCTTTGACGTAGCCAACAAAATCAACTCTTTTCCTTTAATCTGGCAGCCTTCATTTCAGCTGCCCTCCTGCCACTTTTAAATTAGTCGTACATGATATGTCTGTTAAGAAAGCAAATGCAAAAGCTGCATAGAATTCCTCTTACATTTTGTTATCACAGATTGTGGAAACCCATTGCAATGAAACACAGGTGTATTGTCCCAGATGTGCCAGGCAAATAGGCAAGTTTTGTAGGCAACAAATTTCAAATATGAAATGATAAATCCTTTATTTTGGAACAACAATATCAAACAATAACAGCCCAAAAATCATAAAAACTCATTCATAAGTCCGCAGAATACTGTGAAGTTTTTTTTAAACTATCATAAAAGCATTCACTCAAGAAATTGGGCAACTCTGAGTATATGCCTTGCACTCTGGTTCAGGAAAAAGAGATCATTGGGTGGTAGCTATGAAACCTATCAGTATGATTTGTACGACTGATGTCACTGTTGCAATACTGTAATCGGGATACATGAGTGACCCTTAAATGAAGGGGGAAAAGCCACTTCTAATATTATATAAAGACACATGAACTTTTATCAGGGATAGAGAAGGATAGAGTGAAAAGACCAGGATTCTTCATAGACTGTCTTGCAGTTGTCCATTGCATGATTATATATGGAAGGTCCAAGATTCACAAAAAAAGATGCATACAAAACATATTCCCCACACCTCTATAAGTTTCAGCAAAACACACTGAAAACATCAAACAGGCATGTCACTTTCTCCCAGGTGAGAGCATTCTGAAATAAAACAACTTGATGCAGAACCACACAGAATACCAGCCTTAATTATTATCCACCACATTGGGAGCTAACAGGAAATCTCATTCAAGGAAAGCTAATGAATTTAATTCCTCAAAAAACAAGTGGTAGATCTTAATTGAGATGACTGTCTACAATCCAACATAAGGGAGTACACAGTACAAGTTTCTATCTTTGCCACTTTGTACTTAGGCAAACTTACACCTTACCAAGAAATAGTCAATCCCAAATGTTGATTAATGTCAGACATAGCAAGCTAAAAGACAAACTTAGATGCATAAGTCAATTGCTGAAGAAGTCTTGCACTGCATTTTGTTAAAATTCAATTCCTTTTTAAGTTTTACTCATGAAGAGCTGAAGTCCTCTGTCTTTGAGTATTGGGCATTGTAAACTTACTTCAGAAAACTGTGTACCTGCAAACACCTCAGCATTATTTTTTTTTAATGTTCCTAACAGCTACATTCACTCACTGCAGAAGGCACTCTGATGTGAGATCATGAGAAAGATTGCTGAGCACATTCAGAGTCACAGGATCATACCAAGGTGAAATCTATGCAACAAGGTCAATCCCCAGGCCAACTCCTATTAAATGAATTAAACCAAGCACTGAACCATGAGATGCATGTGTAAAGATATTAGGAGCTTGAACAGAAAACAATAGAAGAACAAATCATTTTATTTTTATTTAGCTGTCATTCTACAACCGGCAATCAAAGTAACTCGCTCAAATAGAAATTGAAATTAAAAAAATACTCCACCCCCAGGGACTACATTTTTGTCTGACCTATATTTGAATGCATATTAGCATCTGCAACAAAGAAGGAAGAGGCTTTGCCTTTCAAATCATATTTTATTCATGCTGAAGAGTGAATGGCACATTCTTCTATTGTAGATGTCATTATAGCTTGCGAGACAACTCCACATTAATATTTTAAAATTATAAACAAAACAAAATATTAATTATTGGAATTAAGTGCATTTTTATAAAAATAAAGGAACAGAGTAAATGATGGTCCATAATCGGACACTTCGGTAATTGTTAAATTCAACACTGATCATTACCTCATTATGTTTTGTTATCCTCCTGGCAACAATCAACTGGATCATCCCCCTTTTATTTCCCTCTGTAGACATAGATCTTCGGAGTGTTTCCATGGCATCTTGATTTGTCTTTCCCAACAACGATTCACTGTTTACTGCAATAAGCTGGTCATTCACGTTAAGCCTTCCATCCTAAATGGAAGAAAAAGTTTTAATTGAGTTACATTGTAACATCCACTTGCTACAGATGACAAGAGAAAACACCTTTACAAGTTATTCTTTCACAGCATCTCACTGAAGGCAGAGATAGATTTTTTTTCCCGACTACTCCCCTAAGTAGTGAATTTGAGATCATAAGTCTGTGTAGAAAAAAAATACCCTTCTATCGTTTGTAGAAAATTTCAGATCTATGTCCTGAATTCATAAAGTTGTCTATCAATGGAAACAGCTTCCTTCAATCTACCCCACTTAAAACAGCCACCACCAGCAAATCTCTTCCTAAACATTTTACTCCACTACAAAGTTGCTCCTCTGGAAAATTTTGACTGATTATCACTCCAAACTACTTTTCATTCAGGAGCAATAATCAAATTTACCCTGCAAAACAGATTGAAAAAAAAACTGTTATTTGTTACAGGTTCTGTGCAATTATCTTTGTCGTTTTGTAAAGTATGGTAACAAAACTAAAATAACTTTCCCAAAAGTACAGCTTCTTCAGAAATAAGAACATCAAAGTACAATATCTGTTTTGTGCTGCCAGTTTTAAAAATGTTCAAAGAAAAATCACTTTATCTTCAGAAACATAAACATTTCCAACATCTGTAGAATATATTGGCATTGTGATTTTGTATCTTTCCTTGATACATTCCTTTGTTCATAAAAACGCCTTGCCCCACTCAATTAATCCTTTTTGGCCAGCAGTATTACCAAGTTACTTTCTTGGTTTCAACTAGTCTGCAAAGATTGGTATTGTTAGCAGATCAAAACTAGTTTGCATTAACTTTCTCAATCAAAGTTAAATGAGAACACAAAAACTTCAGAAATAAAAGCAGGAATAGGCCAATCAGTCCCTCATGCTAGATATGTTATTCAATGAGATCTCCTCTGATCTTTCATTTTAGTGCCATCTTCCTCACTAAACTCACATTCCTTGAAATCGGAAGAAAAAATAAACATTTTATATCTTCCTGAAAAAGATGAAAAAATTCATTGAAATATGCTAAAAACATTTAAAAACTCATTGCAGTGTAGTCTGAAACTAGAAAGAGAAATACAATTCTTTTAATTAGTAAATGTCCTCAATCCCTCGAGGAAACCCCTGAATACTTCACAAATCAAATTATAACTTTCCAAGATGCAGCCAACAACTTCCTAGCATTAACTCATTTTCTTAGCCAGCTGTATATATTATTACAGAACTACAAAAATTTATATTTAAAAAGATTTGTCTATTAAACTCTACAAGTGTACCATTTAATATATGGACTTCATTAAGAAAAGCATTTTTGACAGAACTTAAGAAACCTACAGTTGGCTCACATTAACCATCTTACAAATTAAATGATAACTGATTCCATAAGTTTATATTGGATTGATCCAAGAACAGCTGATACACCTTGGTTTTTGTTATTAATCCCACTTCTCCAGATTTTATCTGCTTGAGTGCATTTAAAACAGCTGCAGACAAATCACATTTTATAAAATTCCACTTGTGTTATCAATACTCCAACCATTTCATTGATACGTGCTTGATCAAGGATTCAATTTCTTGAATCTATCCTCAATTATGGCTTTTGGCTCCTTTTTCCTTTAAAATGAAGGCAATTTATCTGGTAGCTAATTGATATACTGGATGAGTTTATTAACATTTCCCTTCTGCACTTTCAAACAATCTTTCACATGCTTCTGCATGTTTTTACGATATTCCAATAAGCCTTGCCATCATTCTTCTTCCAAGCTTTAAAAGATGGTATTTTTTTGCCAGATTGCAAACCTGATTAACACATTAATCCAGTGCTCTTGCTTGTTTACTATAATTATGGATTTAAATTAATGATGTCTTCATATAAACCTGTATAATTGAGACATATGAATTTCCTTTGGGGTAAAAATAATTTCAATAAGCCAAAATGATCTGTGAAATTCGAAAATAAAAAAAAATACATATCCTTAAACTAACCCATGAGGATATTTTCACTTTTCACTAAGTTGAAACCTAGTTGGCCAACGGACTGCTTATTTAAAAGTCATTTGTCTGAAACAAGATACTCAAAAAGCTCAGTATCATTAATTCTATTCCTTCCTCCATAGATGTTGCCTGACTGACTGAGTACGTCCATCATTTGCTAATTGCACAGTGGCTGCCTGATATGTGCATTTCTACCATTTTAATCAGCATCCACTGTAATTTGCTGATGGAATATCTTTGATATTGCTTTAATCAATGCGGAATTATCCAACATGGGGCACAGTTTCAAGTTCTGCATTGCTTTAAGTTAGTCATTCAGGGCATCTCCAAAAATATAACTTCTCCAACTGATTTCAGTTACCTTGGAGAGAATGAGAGAATCACTCAGGGTATAAATCCCATCTTTCTGCAGCGACTACAACAGGAGCTGCACATACAAAATCTCTTGTGAGGATACGACCAGCCTTGACTAATTTCTGAGCAATTCAATAAATGAAGAGCACTATCAGGACATGCATGACTGATAGTAATGAGTGAAGTACCAGAGAGCAGCTCTAACCTCACTTTCACCTGCCAGTCAGTACTCTCCAGAGAGAGGATAAGGTCTATAATGACCGAGGTTTTTTTTTAAACTTCTCATTGTTACACAGCACCACAAGAAAGATTCTGAGGAAGATTGAAATGAAGATGTCAAGAGGCTATGCCTGGATTGAGTGTCTGGAAAGAGGATGCAAAGTTCAGGATAAGAAGATGGTCATTTAGAAGTACGATGAGGAAGACATTATTTACTTTAATGGTTCCAAATCCTTTGAAAGTAACAGTATCAGATGCCTGAGACCGCTAAATCATTCAGCCCATCCACAGATGAGACTGATAGTATTATGAACATTAATGAATCAGAAGACAGAGTTGGACCCAAGACCAAGAATACCACAATGCCTACTTAGCTTCATTTCCAAAAGATCATACATGTATGTTCCCTCATACAAAATAATTATTTGGCATATTAAGAGACTAGGCATAAAATAGGCCTACCTTAGATGCTGCTCCTCCATTGATGATAGACTTCACAAATATGCCCAGGTCAGCATGATTCTCTTTCGACCTATTTCCTTTGACACTAACTCCAAGGCCTGCAGATCCAGTGTCATTGAGAGGAATTTCAAAAGTCAGGAACTCCCTCGTGCCATCTGGTGTAAGAACCAAGTCATCATCCTCTGCTTTCTAAAACAGAAGACACATAACATTGCCACTTAAGATTATTACTGTTTATCACTGCATCACTTTTGAATGAAGATCAGATCTTCCATTATCGCTCAATCATAAAAGAACACTTAAAAGCATTCTCTCATATTTAATGCTGCAACTAATTAACATCTAACATTAAGAGATTCAATTATTCAAAACATGAAGTGCATGTAGCTTCCATTTTATAAACTTGACTACAAAACAGTTCATTATACTTTTATAAATAAAATGCAATTCATTTATGATAGATAATAATGACAGTGTTTTCACTATGTGTGCAATGTTATTTGCAACTAAGAACATAGGACGCAGTTAACACTGAACGAGGGCAACACTCTGAGCTAACAGCTAAAGGCAGAAATAACACGAAATCAAGATCTTAGAAGATCCAAGTTGGGCAAAAGTAGAACTTCACATCAACAACTCTCATTGATATTATGATGCAAAGATAAAAGAAAAATTAATGCCTTCTGCTCAAAAATACTTATACTTGCACCTGAATTTCAATGGTTCTGAAATTTCCACTGCTGTGTTGCACTGCTAATAGAGCACCACTTGTGAGGTAAGGGTTTAATTATAACATCTTACCTTTATGAGATTGACATGATTTAAAAAAATTATGTTGGGAATATAAAAATGGGATATTTAGTGTGAGCCTAAATTCTATTTGCATTTCCCAGTACACTTATTCACTGCCCTCTAATCACACCTCCTTTGAAGACAACTGCTTTGAATCACTGTGCAAAACCACAAGAGAGAGAATACATACAATCAAATAAACACCTACACATCAACATAAATGCTGCAGGTTAACTGCATTTTATCAGCAGACAACAACTATTTCAAGAGCTATCACAACAACAGTAGCATACCACAGTGTTAGTTCATGGCCCAATGAAGCTTAAAATGAAGGGTTTTGTATTCCAAAAAATCCTGTGAGCACTTATGGTACAAGTATGAAGAAATAGTTTATCAAATTCAGCAATCCCAATGCACTAATAAAGCAATGACTAGCTACAGCCACGAGGGAAGAACAATTAACAAGAAGCAAACATTTACCGTTTCTTTACTGAGTACATATTAAGAGTTTTATCTGAGCTTTAGATATCAGAATAAGAATCAGCGTGCAAGAACAGAATACTGTATTTTTTAAAAAAGTGAGATTGTGTCCAAAGATTCAATGTCCATTTAGGAATCCGATGGCAGAGGGGAAGAAGCTGTTCCTGAATCACTGAGTGCGTGCCTTCTGGCTTCTGTACCTCCTATTCGATGGTAACAGTGAGAAAAGGGCATGCCCTGGGTGCTGGAGGTCCTTAATAATGGAAGCTGCCTTTCTGAGACACCGTTCCCTGAAGGTGTCCTGGGTAATTTGCAGGTTGGTACCCAAGATAGAGCTGATGAGATATACAACCTTCTGCAGCTTCTTGATATCCCATCAACCATCTGAACCAACAAATATCGGCCCAGATTTTACAAAATTACTGATCGTCACTTTCACCACATCATGCAACTGATATCACCTTCGGAATTTGCCTGCAGTTATGGCACAGCGCATCATCTTAAAGTTGCAGTCATTGATCCAACAATTGGGGAAGGGCAAATTATGAGGCTGTAAGGCTAGAACTTGCGGGTGTGAATTGGGACAATGTTTTTACAGGGAAATGTACTATGGATATGTGGTTGATGTTTAGGGATCTCTTGCAGGACGTTAGGGATAAATTTGTCCCAGTGAGGAAGATAAAGAATGGTAGGGTGAAGGAACCATGGGTGACAAGTGAGGTGGAAAATCTAGTCAGGTAGAAGAAGGCAGCATACATGAGGTTTAGGAAGCAAGGATCAGATGGGTCTATTGAGGAGCATAGGGTAGCAAGAAAGGAACTCAAGAAGGAGCTGAGGAGAGCAAGAAGGGGGCATGAGAAGGCCTTGGCAAGTAGTGTAAAGGAAAACTCCAAGGCATTCTTCAATTATGTGAAGAACAAAAGGATGACAGGAGTAAATGTAGGACCGATTAGATATAAAGGTGGGAAGATCAGCCTGGAGGCTGTGGAAGTGAGTACTCAATGAATACTTCTCTTCGGTATTCACCAATGAGAGGGAACTTGATGATGGTGAGGACAATATGAGTGAGGTTGATGTTCTGGAGCATATTGATATTAAGGGAGAGGAGGTGTTGGGAGTTGTTAAAATACATTAGGATGGATAAGTCCCCGGGGCCTGACGGAATATTCCCCAGGCTACTCCATGAGGCGAGGAAAGAGATTGCTGAGCCTCTGGCTTGGATCTTTATGCCCTCGTTGTCCACAGGAATAGTACCGGAGGATTGAAGGGAAGCGAATGTTGTCCCCTTGTTCAAAAAAGGTAGTAGGGATAGTCCGGGTAATTATAGACCAGTGAGTTTTACGTCTGTGGTAGGAAAGCTGTTGGAAAAGATTCCTAGAGGTAGGATCTATGGGCATTAAGAGAATCATGGTCAGATCAGGAACAGTCAGCATGGCTTTGTGAAGGGCAGGTCGTGTCTAGCAAGCCTGATGGAGTTCTTTGAGGAGGTGACCAGGCATATAGATGAGGGTAGTGCAGTGGATGTGATCTACATGGATTTTAGTAAGGCATTTGACGAGGTTCCACATGGTAGGCTTATTCAGAAAGTCAGAAAGCATGGGATCCAGGGAAGTTTGGCCAGGTGGATTCTGAATTTCAGAGAGACATTGATAGGATGTAGAAGTGAGCTGAGAAGTGGCAGATGGAGTTCAACCCAGAGAAGTGTGAGGTAGTACATTTTGGAAGAACAAACTCCAAGGCAGCGTACAAAGTAAATGGCAGGATACTTGGTGGTGTGGAGGAGCAGAGGAATCTGGGTGTTCATGTCCACAGATGCCTGAAAGTTGCCTCACAAGTAGATAGGATAGTTAAGAAAGCTTATGGGGTGTTAGCTTTCATAAGTCGAGGGATAGAGTTTAAGAGTCGCAAGGTAATGTTGTAGCTTTATAAAACTCTGGTTAGGCCACACTTGGAGTACTGTGTCCAGTTCTGGTCGCCTCACTATGGGAAGGATGTAGAAGCATTGGAAAGGATACAGAGCAGATTTAGCAGGATGCTGCCTGGTTTAGAGAGTATGGATTATGATCAGAGATTAAGGGAGCTAGGGCTTTACTCTTTGGATAGAAGGAGGATGAGAGGAGACATGAAAGAGGTATACAAGACATGAAGAGGAATAGATAGAGTGGACAGCCAGCGCCTCTTCCCCAGGGCACCACTGCTCAATACAAGAGGACATGGCTTTAAGGTAAGGGATGGGAAGTTCAAGGGGGATATTAGAGGAAGGTTTTTTACTCAGAGAGTGGTTGGTGCATGGAATGCACTGCCTGAGTCAGTGGTGGAGGCAGATACACTAGTGAAATTTAAGAGACTACTAGACAGGTATATGGAGGAATTTAAGGTGGGGGGTTATATGGGAGGCAGGTTTTAAGGGTCAGCACAACATTGTGGGCCGAAGGGCCTGTACTGTGCTGTACTACTCTATGTTCTATGTGCTAATTCAGATGTTGCACTGGTCACAAACTTCTCCAGATGCAAACAAAAACTGCTTTAGAAATTCAACGGGTTAAATCACGTCTGTGGTGGTAAAGCAATAATTGACATTGCAGATTGAGACCCTGCATCAGTGATGTCGACAATCCCTTTGCCTCTGCAGATGCTGTCTGACCTGCTGAGTTCATCCAAATGTTCATTATTTGCTTACTTGAATAAATGCAATTTACGATTTTTAATAATTAGGCCCTGCTGTAAACTAGTCTTTTTTTTATTTGGCCCTAATGAGTTTGTAAATGATGTGAAAATCCGTAACTACTGTTCTTTAAACTATCTGGACCTGAAAACTCATTTAGAAAACTTACATCTTATCTTTCCTGCATGACTACTTGAGAAAGTGATCTTAAATTACATAATTAAATTAATTATTTAGATATTTCAGTTTCTACTTTCATCATCTGTAACCTTCAAGCTTCATTCAGCAATTTGCATCATGACTAAAAGACAAGTGAAATAATGCTTTCTCAATGATACTTTGTTTGACATCAGCCAAGTTGGTAAAACAATGAGATTTTAATGAACTGATCGGTGACCACAGACGACTTTATGACTGCCTTGTTCTTGCAGAGAGTATTCCCAATCTTTTTGCATCCCTCTCCCGACTCAGCAGGAAAAGTCAGCATTTTGTCAAACGACAAAGTCAGCCCAGTTTTGTGAAAGGGGCATGTTTGACCAATTTACCGGGGGTTCTTCCAAGAAGTAACGTGCTGTGGATAAAAGGGACAGGTAGACAGCCTCCTGGTGACAAAATGATGTAGACAGAAAATAAGCTGGTTAGCAGGAAAGAGAGAGTTGGCATGAATCCTCTCCCTTCTCCAGCCTCGTATCCCTTTTGCCAATCAACTTCCCAGATCTCAGCTCTATCCCTCCCCCTCCTGTCTTCTCCTATCATTTTGGATCTCCCCCTCCCCTCCCACTTTCAAATCTCTTACTATCTCTTCTTTCAGTTAGTCCTGACGAAGGGTCTCAGCCTGAAACGTCGAATATACCTCTTCCTATGGATGCTGCCTGGCCTGCTGCATTCACCAGCATTTTTTGTGTGTGTTGCTTGAATTTCCAGCATTTGCAGATTTCTTCGTGTTTGAGTTGGCATGAATGGGTATTTTTGTGGTTGGCAGGATGCAGTATGTTATGTGTTACAGAATCAGTGTAGGGACTATGACTTTTACAACTTCCTACAATGAACTTGGTAAAAGCCAGTTATGACATGCCCGCCAAATTTACAGATGACTTAAAGTGAGAAATTTGTGAGGATAACATCAGAAGACTACAAAAAATCCATATGTACCATCAGCCTAAATTTGCTGCAAGGTTGACATTGCAACTCTCAAGCTAATATAAAATACAGTGAGACACCAAAAGTAGTACAACCCAGCCACATAAATCTAATTCAAAATTCTGTGTTCAGGAGAATGAATCTGCTCACACTATTTGACTATTCCTAACTAAGTTTCCTCAAAATGTCAACAAAATGGGAGCTAAGTCATGTAAAAGTTGCCCTATTGAAATAAACCTCAAACCCATTTTTTCTGTTTGGAAAACAGAAACAAAGAAGGATATTCTCACTCAAAGAGAATTAGAAGCGTTAAGTATTCAGCAGATTTGTCAAGAACAATGTCCCCAGACTTCCCAATGATTTGTCACAATCAGAACTGGAATCAGGTTTATAACTAATACGTGGCTGATTTGTGCAAGAAAGGTGTGAGCAAAGAAAGAGAAGGGATGGTTAACAATGTTGTTGAAACCACTGTGTACTCAGGTTCTATCAATGTGTGCCATCTCTGTTTCATATATAATTGGAGAATAGTTCCCAATATGCACTTGGAATTGCAAAGGTCATGTAAAACACCAATTTTGGTGAAAGGTCTTTTTCAAAGTTACAATCTTCCCAGAATCAATACATCTGGACAGCATACCAGAACGTTTCACTCTTTTAATTTTCTTTTTCAATGAAGAACATGCCTTGATGTTTGAGTAGTACTTAGTGCAGTTTTAATACAGATGAAATGGATTTATTCACTAAATTAAGCAACTTTAAACAATGACATTCAATTCTCCACCTGTGTGCAATCTGACTTCAAATCAAAGAAAATAACTTCATAAAGATGAGACTGAACTATGTAAAGGCTGTATTCATGCACAACGTAACTTCCTTAACACATTATTGACAGGGGAAGAAAGATCTCACTGTCTGTGCATCAAAGAAAATTAACACAATTTGAGGTGCCAGGAATTTCAGAATTTCAAACCGGAGATCAGGGCAATCTTATTGATAAATCCAACTCAGGTGAATGGAAACTGGAGTCAAGAAAAGCAGAAGAGAGGCCTGAGTTTGAATTTTAAAATTTCACTGATTTTGTGGCTGCTTTAGTGGTTTCTTGCCCATTGCTGCACACATCCCTAATGCAATTGTTTAACTAGTTTAATCCCATTTCAATTTATTGTGAATTCTATAAATTGTGTAATGACTGTGAAATCTGATTCACTAATGCCCTTCGGATATGGTGTACTGATATTCCATAATAGCTTCAATCCCACACTACCAGGGTGAATTATTGCCCTCAGGCCAGTTTTAAATGAACAATACCTGCAACACACCCTCACCTCAGTAATGACTACCTGCCTAAATGATGCAGATACAAAAGACCTGAACTTTGCAAAAAAACCCAGAAATTGCTGAGAACACTCAGCAGATGAGGCAACCTCCCTTTCAGAGTGAAGACCTCACTGCCAGAAATGGAAAAGAGCAAAATTACGTTAACTTAAAGTTGCAAAGGTAGGTAAGGAATCTACAGAATGAAAATTATCTCCTTCATGAAGGTGAGGATTGAGATCAGAGAGGCATGGGAAATGGATGAGGTGCAATTAAGGCTCTGTCCACCATGGGAGAAGGAAAACAACAGTTCAGAAAGAAGGAAGATGTTGCAGAATAAACCTGAGTGAAACCTCATCATCAGAGTAAATAAAAAGGAGGCAGAGCATATCTTACAGGATATATGGGTCCCAAGCTAGTATAGCAGTTAGCACAAAGTTATTCAACTTGGGGCATCGGAATTCAGAGTTCAATTCCGGCATCATCTGTAAGAAAGGATGCACGTTCTTCCCGCGTGCGTGTGGGTTTCCTCCCACGGTCCAAAGACACAGCACTTTGTAGGTTAATTGTCCATTGTAAATTGTCCTGTGATGAGGCTAGGGTTGAATAGGTGGGTTGTGGGGCAGTGCGGTGCGGTTTCTTGAGCTGGAAGGGCCCGTTCCACGCTGAATTAAAAATAAACACAGGATGGGAGGATGTATCATCAAAATGGCTACAAAAGTCTGCTGATTTGTTATGGATGTTTGTGGTATGATAAGAGAGAACCAGGATGGGAAGGAAAGAGTCAGATATGTTCTTTCCATAAACACATGGGTTTCCTCTAGGTGCTCTGGTTTCTTCCAACATTCCAAAGACTTAGCCTTAGTACTAGTGGGTTATGGGCATGCTAGGTTGGCGTCAGAAGCACTGTGGCACTTGCAGGCTACCCACCACAATCCTAGTTGATTTGATTTCATGTAAACAACGCACTACACTGTATGTTTCAATATACATGTGATAATTAATGCTAATCTTTAAGGAGTTCAAGGAAGAAGCTGAGGGCCTTCAGACTGGTATGACAGACATAGTATGATGGAGCTTGTGGTAAACTATATATATATATATGTTGTAACTGGGTTAACTGTCTGGACACGTCCCTCTGCTGACTGCCCCTGTGGCTCCTCCCACAGACCCCTGAATAAAGGTGATTTCGCCCTGCTCCTCCCCCTCAGTCCAGGGGCAGACACTCAGCATGCTGGAAGTCATATTTTACTGCGAATAAAACCCTTTCAGTATTTACCCTACTTCAGTCTTTTGGAGTAATTGAAGGTGCATCAGAGCTTAAGAGGGATCATGCATACATGGTCAATATAAGTCATTTCAGAACTGTTGGCATAACAATGTCTATTACAGAAGCTGAATTATGATGATGTAGCTACCTCAGGCAAGATTCAAATTGCTATTAAGGTTGCTTCCTTTTGAGATATTTACAAATACTTAATCATGTCTTAGGAAAAAGGACTAAGTGGGGGAATAAATTAACTTAGCTTTAAGATGACTGAACTCATATGTTTCACCATTTACAGGAGAATGAGCCCCCTTAACCAATCTGAAAATCTAAGCCAGTTTCCATGACAAGAGGCTATGGTTGACAAGACACCATCAGTTTAGGATGAATGGTGAAAAATCTTTCTGCAACTGACAGTATGTGAGGCTGAAACTTGGAAAAAATCCAGTGTTTAAAGAGATCAAGTCAAAACCTGAAATGCGTTCAACTACAATAATTAAATTTCCAAGGTTGAAAATGGACACAACGTGGAGATCAGAAAATATCTTTCTCTGTCTCAAGAGAAAAATACAAATGCAACTAGGCTAGATGCAAAAGAAATACAGATGCTCATGTATAGTAAATGGGACAGGAGAATGACTTGTATTATTCCAGCTGGAAAACTCTGAAATGAGCATTCATGTGCTAGGTTTCTTTTAACCAACATTGCTTTTCCCAATGGAAGTTGAATTAAAAAATGAATGCTGCCAGATACCACTTTAAATGTACTTCTTTCTTCAGAATATTTACATTTGGAAATGACTCAGTAAGCATAATACTGATAAAGACTTTCTTCTTGCAATACATCATTCCACTTAGTAAAATTATGACAAAAATTAAACACAGCATTAATTTCAGCTTCATTTCAGCAAGAAGGGATCTGTGCAAGTGGCATTGCCATACACCATGGCACAACAAAGGGAACAACATGCACTCTGAATAATGACACAGATTACACCAACTTTTTTTTGTACTTTCTTATATGGGAAGTTCTGTTTTCATGAGGCAGTTCTGATCAAGCAACTCAGTCAAATATTAGCACAACTATGCTTAATGTGTGCAGCATGCAGTAGATTTGATCAAGTCAGTCACAGATGGAGATGGAATGTAAAATGTTTGAATTTTAAATGCAATCCTACCACAAGAGTAAATGAATGGATAACATCACATTGAGATGATAGATTCACCTAGCAATGGCTAGAAATTCAAGTCAAATGGATCAATCTTTGCCAACAGTCTGAACTATTAAGGGGTTAAATCCATTTTCAGTGGTGGAAAGATTAAAAGTTGTAATTATAATTCCAAAGCCTGAATAGAAACTTCAAATTATCTGTAAAATTTCTGTGGGCATGCTGGTGTACAAACTTGTTAGAAATTATTCATGAGATGCAAATTTATTGCCCATCCCTCATAAAACCAGATCACCAAATTTTCAAAGAGAATTATAAAGTACACAAAAATAAGACTTTCCTACAAAATAAAGTACATTAAGGAATAAGAAAGTAAAAGCTCAGCTTTTAGGATGTTTATTTTTTTTCCCAGAACAAAGAGGGATTAGGGAAAAGCTTATAAAAAGAAAATTTTCAGAGGCAAAAAAGGATTGACTATTATACCCCGTTGCTTATTCAAAGTAAGGGATTTATCACCTTAAAATTGCTTGTAAACAGATCAGGCAATGGATTAGAAGAAATTATTTATGTCATCTTTTGGAGTGCTGACTGCTTTTCCACAAGAGATTGGAAAAACCAGTTAAAATATTTGAAGCAGAAGAACATGCAGAATTATGAGATAAAGGCAAAGAGAAATTAGCTTTTGTTACTTCAGCAAACAGACAGCATAATTTTATGTTAATTTAATTGTAAGTAACACACACAAAATGATGGAGGAACTCACCAAGTCAGTTATGGAGGGGAATAAATGGTCAACATTTCAGGCACTGATGGTGGAGGAAGAGAAACCCTGTTCCTTACCGACCGACTGACTTTATCTCTTTCCACTCTGTCACTTGTAAAAATAATAATCCCTTTTCTCAGTTCCTCCATCTCTGCAGCAAATGTTCTCAGCATGAGGGATTCCATTCTAAAACATCTGAGATGTTACTTTTCAAAGAATGGGGTTTTCTTCCAGCTCTTGGCTCCATCTCTCCCCCTCCTGTCTTCTCCTATCATTTTGGATCTCCCCCTCCCACTTTCAAATCTCTTACTAACTCTTCCTTCAGTTAGTCCTGACGAAGGGTCTCGGCCTGAAACGTCGACTGTACCTCTTCCTAGAGAAGCTGCCTGGCCTGCTGTGTTCACCAGCTACTTTGATGTGGGTTGCTTGAATTTCCAGCATCTGCAGAATTCCCCTTGTTTTCTTCCACCAACATCAATGCTGCCCTCACCCATTATCAGCTCCATTTTCTACACATCTGCCCTCACCCCATTCTCCTGCTGTGGTAACAAGAACAGGGTTCTCCTTACCCTTATCAACCACCCCACAAGCCTTTGTTTTCAAGTTTACTGTCATCTGACTGTACATACAACAACCAAACAAAACAATGTTCCTCCAGACCACAGTGCACTCACAAAACATATATCACACACAGCACATATACTAAAATATTATCATAAGTTCAAAAATATAATTCAAAATGCATGTAGTGTGCAGCACAAGTAAACAATAAACAGCTCGCTGTCTGAGTGATGAAACCTTGCTGGTGAGAAGGTATTCATTAGTCTCACAATCTGAGGGATGAAGCTGTTACCCAATCTGCCAGACCAGGTCCTGATGGTTTTGTACCTCCTTCCTGACATAATGGGCAAAAGAGACTATGGGATGGGTATTAAGGATCCTCAACACTGTTTCAGGCTCTTCATCTGCAACGCTCCCAGTAAATATCACAAATAGGGATGAGGGAGACTCCAATGACCCTCTTGGCAGTTTTGTTTCCTGCACATTATCTTCAATAACTTCCACCATCTACAACAGGATCCTACCAGTTAGCACATCTTCCCCTCTTCCCAAATCTCTGCTTTCCATAGTGATCATTCTTCACATAACTCCCTTGTCCACTTGTCCCTCCCTAGTGATCTCCCAGCTGGCACTTATCATTGCAAGCATGACAAGTGCTACAACTGCCCCTACACCTCCTCTCTCACCACCATTCAGGGCCCCAAACAGTTCTTCCGGGTGAGGCGACATTTCACCTGGGAGTCTGGTGGGGTCAGCTAATGCTCTCAGTGTGGTCTCCTCTGTCTCACTGAGACCCAAATTTGACTGTGGACCACGTCATTGAGAACCTTCACTCTGTCCAGCACAAACAGCAGCATCTCCCTGTGGGCATTCATTTCAATTCGACTTTCCATTCCGACACGTCTGTCCATGGCCTCCTCTACTACCATAATGAGACCATACTCATGTTGAAGGAGTAACACCTCAAGTTCTTCCTGGGTAACCTCCCACCTGATGACATTTTTCAATTTCTCTAACTTCTGGTAAAGACTCCCTCCTCCCACTTTTCTATTTTTCCTTCTTCCATACTGGCTCCCTTCTCACACCTTCTCTTCACCAGCCCATTTCCGCTCTCTGTTGCCCCTCCTTCCCTTTCTTCAAGCAGATTCCTTCTTCTTCGGCCCTTTATCTCTTCCACCTGTCATCTTCGACCACTGACCCACCTTCTCCCTCACCTATCACCTGCCAGATTGTATGACTTCCTCTCCTCCCACCTTCTCATTCGGACTTCTGCCCCCTGCCCTTTTAGTCCTGATGAAGTGTCCTTGCCCAAAATGTTGACTGTTTATTCCACTCCATCACCGTTACCTGACCTGCTCAGTTCCTCCAGCATTTTGCATTTGCAAAACCCCTTGCACTTAACTCAATTGTAATTTATGGTTCTAATGTACCAAGCTGCTGCTGCAAAAGCTAATTTTCATGGCATTTATATCTTGGGCATGTACTCTCATGACAATGAACTTGAACTTGAAGGTAAGAAATTGAAGCATGAGAGGCCATTAGGCCACTTATGATTGCTCTATCATTCAACAAAGTTGCTGCTGATCTTTTGCCTCAATATCACTTAATCTATCCCATCAATTTACGCAACCACTGAGCAACCACAATCTTTTTGGGCAGAGAACCTGAAAAGTTGACTACTCCCTGGGTGAACTAATTTCTTCTCATTAATGACTATTTCCATATTTTGAGACAATGACCCATTTATTTGCCCTCCAACCCAAAACACCTACTCTGCCAAATTACGCAAAAGCATGAAGTAGCTCAATGAGACCCCCACCCACAAATACACTGTATACTCTTGCCTCATGCCACCAATTAATATTTGTAGGGCAAATGTACATTTATATATTTCTTCGCAAAATAACACATTATTTCCAAAGTAAGGTAATGCAACATCCACTATTTTTGTTGTTCCATTATATCTTATAACTGTACATTCCATTGAGGCAACAGACCATTTAGCTTACTGAAATCTGGCAACCACACTAGTGAAAAGAAGACAATCTAATTCGTTCATATGCTTCTTTATCAGGAAAACAGTGGAATGAAATTTAAATGTCTCTGAGAATGATCATTCCATTTACAATATCTTGGAACCATGCAGGCTGGCAGCAAGTCACTAAATTACCATGTTTGTAACCCACAGACATGCACTAACAACCCAGAGGCAGGAATTTCAATCTGCCCAGTGGTAGGATATAAAGTCAGTTAAAAATAATCTGCAATTTAAACAATAGCATCTTTGTAATTATGACTATTGAACTACCAAATTGTCATAAAAGTCCACCTGTTTCTCAAACACCATCCAGCAGACCAAACTTCATTCTTTAACCAGCCTGCCCTGCACATGACCCAAACTTGCAGCAGTGCTGGTCCCTTGGCTACATTCTGAAATGGTTCAGCAAGCCGTCGAGTTACATCATGGCTGCAGTGTTAAAACAGAACAAAGATACAACCAGTTCCCGGCACTGAACTCCAACATGTCAAAGTCAGTGCTAAACATGGTCACCATCCACTACACACGTTTAAGCAATGTGCTGGATTCCCAAGCTAAATCCTATCGCACGGAAAGTGTTGACCCCTCATGGATGGCAGTAAAGCAGTTAACAAGTAGGACAGGGAGTAAAGAGTGTGGTTCTCAATATTGATTACAAACTCATAAAATCAAAGCAAACATGAGCTAAGAAACCTCTTTTTGATTTACCGCTGAGCAGCCATTCACAGCTACAGATTGCCCCATTGAAAAGCACTGAATGCTAAACCATACAAAATATGTGCTGTGCAAGGGCTCTACGTCCATTCAGCAGTACCACCACTTCTTAGGCTGGCTTCTTCCCCTTTCCTTTCCAGTCATAATGAAAGACCTCGGCCCGAAATGCAACTGTTTATTCCTTTTCATGGATGCTACGTGACCTGCTGAGGTCATCCAGCATTTTGTATATACACCTCCACTGACTTAGCTGGATCACAGAGTGGTGACACAACAAAGTATTTCCTTGTTCTCACAGGTCTCTCTTTTGCAGATTTATCTATCTAAACACAACTCTGACAAAAAAAAGACTCATCTCAACTCTGCACAAACTTCCCACTGTGGTTTAGTACTAATTGGACAGACTTTAAAAAACTCTGACAACCCAAAATTGGGCATCTAGATGTCATTGTAAACCATCACCAATACAAAAATATACTTAACCAAAATCTGTAACCTCATGAATGGCATATATTTATTTCACTCTTCCTCCAAACAACTCGACAAATTGTACTTCAAAAAAAAAGGCCCAAATGTATTCTAATGGTGTCTAAGCAAGAGCAAAATGGTGCACTTGATTTTATACCACAGAAATTGCCATAAACACAGGAGAGGTAGTGGATAGTGGTCACTCTGCATTGGTGGTAAAGCTTCAGACAGCTGTGATCTATAATAGAGATCATGATAACCATGGAGAGATCTTCTTAACGTCTTTCAGCACTGTTACATGCTTTGTACAATTTTAAGAGGATTGTGCTGTTACCCTGATGGATAATTCCACATTTATCTAAGTTAAAGCAAGATCTGATCAACAAGGTAGGATAACAGTTTTGATTGAAGCTCAGTAAAAGAGCATTCAAATCTGCAGCATGCACAAGACTTTGATATTTCTCTGCACTGATCTCTTTCTACACAATTTATTTACAGTACTTTTTCTCCCCCTTTATCAAACTTGCTTCTTTATACATTGGCAAGGATTTTTATCCATTTCCATTTCTCTTCATCATATCTATTGTTGCCTCTCTAAAATAATTTTCATTTTAATTTAACTTACACAAGAGAGTGTAGAGCAAGTTCAAAGGAAAAAGAAAAATCATCAAGGGAGTTTCTGTTTGAAATTTCCCCAAGTTTTATGAAACAGACAAAATGAAAGAGAAGTATATCACTATGAAATTTTATCTTCCAGCACAAAAATAAACCTATATTTGTGCAACTTTAAAGTTATTAACAGATTAACAAGTACTGAACAACTTTAGATTTATTTATCTAAAAACCAAGCTGCATTATTAAAACATATATATGAATATTTATTCTGTTAACTAAGAAGAAATGATACAGCCAAATTTGTACAGATCTTTCTCCTGGAAGGTTACAATATACCTAATACACATTCAATTATTTATATTGTTTATGAAGAATTATTTGGATTAATTGTTAATTAAAGATTCAGTTTAAATTGTTTATGAAGAATTACCTGGATTAATTTATAACTGGATATGCTCATTTTATTTGCAAGAAGGATAAAAGTACAGCAATTAATCTCAGCATGCACAAACTGAGATGCTCAGTAAAAGGACATGCAAAACTGCTCACTGCCTGCTGCTGGAAGAGTTCTTGGAGGATGTAACATAGGAACTAGCGTTGTCATGGTTTTGATTTTCCTTTCTCCACAGTCACAAATAACCTGCTAGTATTGACCATGCTGTCAAATAACCGATAGCAATTGCACAAGGGCTGATCCTTCTGTAGCACCATACTTTACAAGGACTCCATTCATTCTGGAGAAATACTAAGCATGAAAACTAACAACAGAGAAATGAAAAATGGTACTGTAGATCAGAACAATTGTGCAGGCTACAATATGACTTAGTCCTAATGGCAATGAACACTAGACAAGTGTACGTCTCAATTTCACAATCTAAAATATTTCAATTAAAGCAAACAGAAATTCTAAATCTATTTTTGATTTTATAGCTTGAAACTAAATGCAAGTCAAACTTCATCACAACTACAAATATAGGAAAAGTGTGCTCAGAGGTAAAAGATTTAGGTGTACATTTGAAGTGATGGCTTGTGGGAAGGTTCCCAACTTCTTTCACTGTCCCTTCAAACACTTCAAAACTCAAAGCCATCTTTTCATTCGTTGGGTTCAGAAAAAAAAATACAGGGAATGAGATGTAAAGGAAGAGTTCAGGTGACCACCAGATCTTACATCAGCAGCATACTGCAGCATTCCAAGTCAATTTCAATCAGATGTTCTAATTCTGCAAAGGTGTCTCCACAGATGTGCTTTATATTATTTGGAATTGGATTATTACTGTCACATGTACTGAGATACAGGGAAATATTCCTCTTGCATACTGTTCATACAGATCAAATCACAGTGCAGGAGGCAGAACAAGGTAATACAAAACAACACAGAATGAAGTGTAACAGCTACAGAGAAAGTGCAGTGCAGGTAAACAATAAGCTGCAAAGTCAGAATGATGCAGGGTGAAAGGACAATTTTAGCATTTTTCTAAAACAGCTTGGAACTACAGAAACTTCTCGACAAGTTGCACCAATAATTACTGGTTACCATGGCATCTCTGTTTCATTTTCACATGGGATGCAAAACAATGAAAGAAAAAAAAAACTTGCATACTAGCTCCAAAGACAAACTGCCTAAGCATATGATAACCATATTTTCTTTCCTATGAACTTCAGTTTAAAACATAGAAGCCTGAGCATTTCCACATGCTCCATCTTTCTGAGTCAGCAATATATATCAAGCAGGCCTGGCTGAAATGTCATTCTTTTCAATGCCGCCACAATGTGGTGAGAACAGTTTGTTTTAACTTGCTGCAGCCGATCCATTTTGGTGTCATACATCAATGGTGATTACCTCATAATTTTCTACTTTCACGCTGTGAGTTTCTGTAATAAGAGGTCAGAGGTCTCTTAACTTTCCATTCTCGAGCAGCTTTCCCATTCTGATATACCTTACTTAATACATAGAGGTTATGAAAAAACATATTTTTCTTTCAGAAATGCTTTCTGTATGGGATTAAAAATGGAGCCTATTTGACACCTTTGGAGTTTATATGCTTCCTGCTGAAACAAATGGGGAAGGGGAGAGGAGGTCTGGGGCTCTGATGTTTTTTTTTTGTCATTCATTCTTGGGAGTTATCATCTATTTTCGTGGATGTCTGCAAAGAGTAAGAATTTCAAGTTGTGTACTGCATACATCCTTTAATATTAAATGGAACCACTGAACATGTGAGATTATGTTATAACTTCTTAAAATTCCCAAGCCAAGTTATTTTCCTTTTTGTATTCAAGCAGCAGTTTCATGTAAACTTTACTTCAAAAATTTCTGAATATTAGACCTTAAGTGCAACAAGACCACTGCACAATAATAAATCCAAGCTCCTACTGCAATGACTTTCACTCCATCAGAAATTATTGCCAGAATAAATTCTTAGCACCATTATTTAAAGAATAAAGTTAATATCAAGTATGTTGAAATTACTGCTGTAAATATTTTGGATGACTTGGAAATATTTCTACAGAACTGGATATGATATCAATCTCCTGCAGTACAATACATTGGGGGCACTAAAATCCAGTGTTGGAGCTGTGGAACTGCTTCAAATTTACCTCTTCCACTCTGCTGTGACATCAATCACATGCGAGTGGAATAAGCAGATCCGTGAGAGATTATATTCAGTTGCTACATTTTGTTATTGATATATCTTCCCTGTTCAACTAAACTAAAATCAATTGACAATGTAGGTCAAGAAGAGTCTTTTCTTTTCAAAATTTATTTTGTTGATATTTTCTGAAACTCTGCATGCCATGTACAATTTGTAAAGCCCATTGCAGCAATCTATTCATCTTCATCATGTAAGCACCTGGTGTATATTGGGGCTATAGTCTTCCAGGTCTTAGTGCTCAATGCTTAAGCATTCTCACCTGAAAGCTTGAAAGGCACTCTTTGTATTATTTTAAACAAAGAGTTGTTATTTTCTTCTGCTTTACCCTCACTCTTTGCCAATTTGTACGAGGCAATGTGTTCAATATTCTCCAATACCTGACAGTGACAGTGACGAGGCTACATGGTAAATTAGGGCAGTGTTTACATAAATAACATGCAATGATCACTGAGCAAGGCCATGTGCGAATTCAATTAGAAAACTCCTCTTGCATGCAGTGAAACCTGAAAAATATTTAGATATGGGCTGCTAAGTGGCATGTAACATTTGCAGCAGAAAAATTGCACACAATGACGATCTCCAGCAAGTGAAAGTCTAACCACTAACCTTGACAGCACCACCATATAACGTGGAACTGACCTTTTAGCCTTCCAGATCTGTGCTGACCATGGTGTGTGGTCTGTAAGTCTCTACTGTTTGCCTGCTTATGTGTCTGCCTAAATGCCTTCGAAACATTGCTATCGTATCTGCTTCTATCACCTCCCCTGGCATCACATTCCAGGTGCCTACTGCTCTCTGTGCAAAAAAAGCTTGGCTTCACAAATCTACTTCAAAACTTCCTCTCACCTTACACCTCTGATATTTGACATTTCCACTTGCCTCCCCTATCTATGCCTCATAATTCTATATATTTCTATTAAGTAACCAAATGATGGTCCAGTGAAAAGAATCCAAGTTTGTCCATTCTTTCATTCCAGCTATTTCTGTTCAATCCAGGCAACATCTTGCTGAATCACTTCTGCACTCTCTCCAAAGTCTCCACACATTTCCTGTAGTATTGTGATCAGAACTACACACAATTCTCCAAATGTGGCCAAGCTCAAGTTTCAAACATTTTTATACTTAATGCCTCAACCGATGAAAGCAAGTTTCACCATACACATTCTCTGCCACTCTGCCTACTCCTGTTGTCACTTATTGTGAGCTACGGACTTGCAGAAAATATTTTTTTCTATTTCACTTTCAGCACATCAAGCATCTGTGAAAAAAGAAACAGGGCCAGCTTTTTGGTCTGAAACACTTGGTCACAACTGACAACAGGAATAGAAAGTAGAGGCTTGGCAGCATTAAGTGAAGAAAATGTTGACAAGAGAGAAATGAGATGAAAAATACATTGCCATGTCTTTCCATGAAAAATCTGTTCCATGATCACTGTCATTCTGCTACTGATCAAAAGGTGATACATAGAATTATAGAGCATTGTAAAAGGTCCGTTTGGCCACCTCGCTTCTGCCAACCATAATGACTATCTATGATAATCCCATTGGCCTGCTTTAGGCCCATATCATATTATGCCTTTCATGTCTAAATACTGTACTCAATGTCTTCTAAGCCTTATAATTGTATTTATATCTACTATTCATTCTAGCAGCTTTTTTCAGATATTTACCTTACTCATCAGCCTCCTTTAAATTCCTTCCCTCTTACCTGAATCTTATTCCCTGCAGCTTGAGACTCCCATATCCTAGAAGATTTGTCCAACTATTTCCATCATCATTTTATAAAGGTAATCAAGAATAAACCCAATTGCTTCTTGTAATTCCAGGCAATAATCAGGCAAATCTCTTCTGTACTCTATCTATTACAACCAATTCCTTCCTGCAGTGTGGTGAGCAGAACAGTAAATTTACCAGGCGAAGCAAAACCACTGTTTTGTCCAACTGTAACATGATGGCTCAACTTCTCCACTCAATGTTTCAGTGTATGAAGGCAAGCGTACCAAATGCCCTCTTCACTACTTAAGCCATTCGTGTTGGCACTTCCTTGGAGCTCCGGACTTGCACCCCAAAATATTTCTGCACACCAATAGACCTAAATTCACCACTATTTATTCTGTATGGCCAACTAAATTTAAACATCCAAAGCACATTACCTCACACCTATCTGGATTAAATTCCTTTTGCACTGCTCTGCTCAACTTTCCAGTTGATACCCTGATGTACCATCAAACAAAATTCTTTGCAATCTACAATTCCTGTCATCTGAAAACCACCTACCTTCTCATCCAAGTCATAAAATTACATCAGGCACTTATTTATTAAGTGACACATGCAACACATTTCTTGTGCTCAGAGCTGACAGTGAGTAATCATGATTTGTGCCTTCCTAATAATACTTGAATGAATATGGAGACCCCAGTGGGATACAAAAATCCAGATAGCCTTGTAGAGCTGCAGCAAGACAATCTTGTTTCTGTACTCAAATGTTCCAGCAATGAAGTGCAACATACCATTTGCCTTCCTAACTGTTTAGTTTTGATGCTTTGTGTACAAGAACACCCAGGTCTCACCGCATCTGTACTTTTCCCAAACCATCACCTTTCAGATAATAAACAAAAGAGTCAATTGGTCTCGCTGAATTTAGAAACTAGTTCAATTGGGGGCCCAGGTGAACCTTCTACCAATGCTTTATGCAATTTTTTAATGTTATATTTCCTTTCAGCGCAGGGATGAAGAAATCAATATGAAGAATTTGCCTTGGGTAAGATTACATCAGGCAGGCATGTGTGTATTTTGGAATTCTGTATAAAAGTCTGACCAGATGCTGTATAAAAATATTTTCAGTGATTCACAAGAGACTGTAGTGGTCACCTTCAGCTCTTATTGTCAAAAGAGGACAAGAACAAAGCAGCAGATAAGGAGAAGACATTTGTGTCTGCCGTTCGATAAGATCATAGCTAATCTCTTGCTACGGAACAAGTATTTTTTCCAATAATCTCATATTCATTCATTCCCTTTTATTCCAAAAATCTCTCCATCTCTGCCTTGTATATACAGAGTGGTTGTGCCTCTAAAGCCCTCTTTGGTATCATTTTGTAAAGATTTACTAACTACTGGGGAAAATTTTTCTTCCATTTTCAGTCCTGACTGACCCAAGCCTTACTTTGAAAGAGTGCCTCTTCATTAGACACCCCGCCAGAGAAACCTTCAACTCTCATTTATCTATAAGAATGTAATATTTTCTAATGAGATCACTGTCATTTTTCTAAATTTAAAATAAGCTGCACAATTCCTCCTCAGACAAGAAAGCAACCTTACCAGCAATCAATCTAAACTATCTTTGCTGCACTCTCTCCAAAGCTTATTCCTCTTTTGGAAGGGATATACCAATATATACTCCAGGCTTCTATATAACTGGGGCAAGGCCATTGCTACCCACTTACACTAATTATCTAACAACATACTACATGACTTCCTTAAGGGTTGTTGAATGTTAATTTTCAATGGGATATCTTCAAGGACACCCAGATCACTCTATACATCAATGCCTTTCAGACTCAAAAATTATCTGCCTTTCTCTTCAGGCAAGCTTGGAGCTCAGGTCACAGGTCAAACACCAAAACCATAGGCCAACAATGCTATAGAGAAACAACTCATTGCATAAGCAGCTTTTAAGCTTACCTGACTAAACAGTCAAATGTACTATACCCCTGTGCGTAACTATGACTTTCAATTTTGATTTCCTGCAACATTCTCAAACTCATTGACATTTAATGCTCACTTAAAGACAGAGGCTTTTTCCACTTCTATGGCAACTTAACTGACCCGATACAGCTTTCCAGAATTGAATGCTGCATAAAGGAAACACTTTCTTGGCATTACAATGTTGGGATATCCAAAACATTGCACTCATTGCTAGCTGCACTATGAGTGATTTGCAGGTGGGATCGAGACAATGAATAAGCAAGTGTTGAGTCATAAAACACTAATCATGGGGAGCATGCCTTATGAGAATAGGTTGAGTGAACTTGGCCTTTTCTCCTTGGAGCGACGGAGGATGAGAGGTGACTTGATGGAGGTGTACAAGATAATGAGAGGCACTGATCGTGTGGGTAGTCACAGGCTTTTCCCCAGGGCTGAAATGGTTAGCACGAGAGGGCATAGTTTTAAGGTGCTTGGAATTAGGTACAGAGGAGATGTCAGGGGTAAGTTTTTTTACGCAGCGAGTGGTGAGTGCGTGGAATGGGCTGCCGGTGGCAGTGGTGGAGGTGGAAACAATAGGGTCTTTTAAAAGACTCCTGGATGGCTACATGGAGCTTAGAAGAAGAGGGCTATGGGTAAAGCCTAGGTAGTTCTAAGGTAGAGACATGTTCAGCACAGCTTTGTGGGCCGAAGGGCCTGTATTGTGCTGTAAGTTTTCTATGTTTCTACATTTCTAACTTTGGTTTGTGACCCGATACAGCTTTCCAGAATTGAATGCTGCATAAAGGAAACACTTTCTTGCCATTACAATGTTGGGATATCCAAAACATTGTAGTCATTGCTAGCTGCACTATGAGTGGTTTGCAGGTGAGATAGAGACAACGAACAAGCAAGTGGAGATTCATAAAACAATCAGTTTCTACAATAAATATGGTAAAATAGTTCATTTACATATGAAATTATATTCACCTTGCTTAACTAACCAAGTGGCTTCTGTTTAAAAGAAACCATGACTCACTGAAATAAAAACTACAATGAAAAGTATATTTTGGTTTGGTCTATCACAATTTTGTTTTCATTAAAAATTATAACAGACTATACCTAGATCAAAAGAGGAACCATTGAATAGATTTTCTAATTCAGCAAATATTTCAGTGACAACACAATTAAGTATTACCCGCAGAATCGAATATTCCTTCCCATCAATATGACTGAACGCCTAATGCAGCACAACTTTTACTCAACTAATAGACCATTTGGTTGGGGTGAAGGGGAATAAAAAACTGTTGAACATTTTAGAATAGTTGCTGCTCCTTTCTCCATTTTCATGCACTAGCTGATTTATTGTACATTGGAAGAAAATAACTGAAGACATATTTTGCAAACTAAGCACCTAGAAGTAATTAGAAACCAAGTTCCAAATAAAGAAGGCATCATACAAGATGGAATTTACAAAACAGATATTTAAATAGGCCTCTTAAATGCACCTTAATTGAATGACTATATATTACACAAATACCACACAAACTGCGGTATTATTCTTCAGATCACTGTGTTGTCGGCATGATAGATAGTCTGAAAACATCAGATCAAAAATACCTGAAAAATAAATTAAATATGCTTCACTCTCTCAAGACATACAAAGCAATATAATAATCACTACTTTAAGTTCAAGTTACACAGCAGCGTGCACCACTGATGTCTTGAAAAAAAATGTGCTTTAAAGAAAATAATCTTCTTGCAACTTTTGTTAGCACTCTTATGTGTGATCTGATAGAGATTATTGTAGTCAAACGTGGAAAAACACATTTCTAACAAGGAATGCTAAATAGTTCCTAAGTTGTTCCATTTCATTCAAGCTGCTAAAATCTGTAAGAAATTGAGACTACACTTCAGAAAAGAACATTCAGAATGCACATCTGCAAAAGTGATTTTCTGCTTCAGTGTCAGATGTTCCCACCAGTTTGTGTGGCTAAAAACACAGAACTCTTACCAAGTCACTTGGTCCCTGCATCTGACTTGATTCTTTTTTCTGGAAGTGGAGATAACAAAGAATAAAACACATGGTGTAAGAGGCACTAACATGTGTGCTACAAAGATGAACAAAGTAACAAAGGCAACCTGTGTTTGAATGTGAAAGATGCCCTTGAATACTTTGTTTTACAGCTATGATCAATTACTAAAGGCGGTGAAAATAAATCCAAGAACCTCCAATATTTTAAAATTCCTTTTCCACTCACTTGAAGGGCAATGTGTGTTGAGCAGTCATCAAAATGTCCTTACAGATTTTATGAGATACCTATTTCTTTCAAAAGAATTAGAAAATTTTTAATGAATTGCGCTTGCATATTGGTTATTTGGTTTCTATTAAAATTGCATTTGTAATTGCGCCCTTAAAGTTTTTAATTGACTTATGAACAATTTATTGTTATCTAGATCAGATACGTCACTAGGAACTGAACTTGGGCTTCAAAGACATCTAAATTATTTTGTCAAGAAAATTTTCAGATTTGGATTATCTGAGTCAAATATCTAACACCTTGATTCATTTCAGCTCAGCAAACAACTCTGTGATGAATCCTACAAGGGTAAACTGATCCAGAAGCAGTGAGGCTGAGGAACATTTCTACCCGCATCTCCCTAAAACAGCCTGAAAAAACAGTCTGTAAAAGATGAATCTTTCCTCCCATTCACTTAAAAATACAGGATTAAAAAGACTTGCAGAACTAAATTGACAAGTTAGTTTTTGTTTAACATGAGGAAGCTCATCACTTTGCAACCAAATTAAAAACCCATCATCTAAGGTAAAATTAAATGATACCTTGAGAATTGTCAAAAGGTTATAAGGAAATTAATAGAAATAAATGATAGCTATATATCAAAATAATAAAATTATTATATGATGGGCACAAAATAATATAAACTGAAACTGCCTTGCATTTTTAGATTATTTAACAAGAAAAGTACAACAGACAATAAAAGCTGAGCAAATAAATGCATTCTCAGTGTAACAGCTCAGGAATTTCAGTGCCAAACAACCAGGTTCAATTCCAGCTATGATGGGGATGCATGATCTCGGATCCCATGGGCAATTTTCACAGGATCCCAGCTGTGCTGCAGGTTGGAGTGATTTGTAGCACCAGGAAACTGCAACACACAGGGAAGGTGGTAGTGGGGGAGGTGGGGTTAGTTATCAGCACGGGGATTTGAAGATCTGAAAGGCAAATCCTTCATTCACTGTAGGAGAAAGAGGGAAGCACAAATCTGAGGCACATGTTATCATATCCCTTCTGTTGAAACAGGACTGCAGAGTGAGGGCTGTGAAAGAGCATTGCAATTTCTTTCCACCAACTGCAAACTGCAGTACAATTAGGCTAAGTTTAATTCCTTTTAAAGATGGAGAGGCTCTCCATGATGACCAGTGTTTTTTCTCTATGTATCTGATCTTCAAAATTACATAGCGTGCTTACTGGAGAAGGTCTTTAGTACAATCCCATCAGAGTGATTGCAAGTTTCTTATTTTTGAGTTCTACCCATATATTCTCAGTGGAATAGCCCTCCATTATATTCCTTCTGAGAGCAGCTGTGATATTGTCCTTGATTGATACTGCCACACTTCACTCTTTTTTTGCCCTTTAAAACATGAAATCCCTGGAATATGAAGCATGCATTCCTGTCACTGTCTCAGCCAAGTCTCTGTTGTGGGTGAGTTTGTGGGTTTCATTTACGGTCTGAGTGCAACGGTTCATTTCACCATATAAAACCACACACTATCAGACCACCCTCTAATTCGCAAGCCTACCAGGAAACAGTTGGTTTCCAAGAGGTTTACCATGACAACAATTATGGATCGCGTGGGTACCTGAAGTATTGCTTGCTCAATGCCACAGCACTGGCAAAAACTCAGCCCTACAAATTTAGCAATGACTGCAACAAGTTAAACCTTGATCCAGATTAGAATTTGTCACTGGAAGTAAAAGTTTACATCCCCAATTGTTGGTATGTACTTGAAAGACTAAGATCAAACCATTACCACAACTTTGCAGGCACACAGCGATCAAACAGGAATTTAGCAACCACTTAAACATTACGATTTCAAGAATATGAAGACGCAAAAGATGCTGAAGTCAGAATATAGTTAGAAAGAGAATGAGAACTGCCTAGCCTACCCATCCTCAATGTCTGGATCCAATCAAACAGTCTTGAGCAAAAGGACAGAACAAAAGCACCCATATACTTTGGTATTTCTCCAAGCAACCAGGTGTTCTACTCACCAGCTCGCGAGGGAGGAAGGTTTCTTCTTGCCGGAGGACTAGTAGATTGACACTACCACCCATCTTTGTATTCCTCAGCAGGGTCACCACCTCCTCTTGTATTTTTCCCGTTAAATCAACACCATTTACCTGAAATTACACAAGCCAGTAAACAACCAGAGTTTTTGCATGGTCACAGAATCGCTCAATTTGTGTCTCATAGGTCATAAATTTTGTTTCTTTTTTAATATGAAGATACATTTTAAATATATAGAGAACTAAAATGGGAGAAGGACATTAACAGCAAGCTTTCAATTCCCACATTTCTACTTCAATACACATTTCATTAACAACCTGTTATCCAAGCATCATACATCGATTAGCTGGAAAACCAACAGGTTCAGGCATGATTGGACACTCCAGTATTCGTGAACTCCATCTTGTGTTGACTACACTAAACCTCTCAATAGTTCATTCACAGTTCATTATGGCCATTCAATCATTAAAATATTGTACTTGTGTGACACATAAATATGACCTGTCAAGTGGAGACAATACAGTTCTTATTTTACAAAAATGGGGAACTAAATAGGACTACATACTCTTTAACTTGTAATAATTGCAAAAAAAAATGTCACTACCCTCAATGAAATCACTTACTAGTCCATAACACTGAACTGGTCAATTTGAGTTATAAGCAGCGAATGGATATGGATTGGAGAGCTTGACTTTGGGTGAGATTGGATAGATGGGAGCAGGAAGTTTAAATGGTTTGGCATGGATAAGATGGGTCAAAGGGTCAGTTTCTGTGCTGCATTTGTCTACGCTTCTAGAAGCTGAGTCCACTTTCAACATTCTGAGGTATCTGGACAGACACTGGAATGAAAATGGTCTAGAGGAACATGGAATTAATGCAGACAAGTGGGATTAGTATAGATAAGCATTATAGCTGGCATAGATGTGATGGGCTGAAAGGCCAGTTACTATGCCATACAACTCAAAAGCACTATTTTTCATTGCAGTTTGAAAACTGCTGGTAATTAAAATAAGCTGTTGTAGCCAAATTATATACTGAGCGTTACTCAGAAGGATTTAAACTAGTTGGCAGCATGAGGTCAGCATACGGAGAGATTGAGAGGAAGGTAGATGTCATGACTAGTAAGAACAGGCAGGAACAAGATAATGGGCATAACGTGTGTGCATTTTCATGCTTGGGAGTATTGTAGTTAAAACTGATGAATTTAGAGCATGAATCAACACATGAAACTATGTTGAGTCTCGTAACAGAGAATTGGATGTGAGAGAGATAGGAATGGATGCTCAATGTTCCAGGGTCTCAATGTTTTAAAGGGTAAAAGAGCGCAGAATGTTACACTATTAATTAGGGATGGCCTCAGAGCTGCACTCAGAGGGAACAAAATTGATGGTTCATTGACTGAGAGTACACAGAGAGAACTCAAAAATAAGAAAGGTGCAAGCACTCTGCTGGGATTATACTATACACCCTCTCTAATCGCCACCATAATACTGAGGAAGAGATAAGCAGCAAATTAGGGAAAAGTGTAAAAACAACAAGGTTGTTGTAGTAGTGGGCGACTTCAACTTCCTTACTCTAAACTAGAATCGCCTCGGTGCAAGAGTCTGTTTGGTGCATCCAGGAGCATTTCTTAAATTGATATGCAAATAGTCAAATCAGAGGAAGGACCATCATAGACCTAGTGTTGGATAACAAGCCTGGCCAGGCAACTGAGCTTTCAGTGGGAGAACTGTTGAAGAGCAGTGATCACAACTCCTTACATTTTAAGATAGCTATATTTAAGGATAAGTACAGACCTTACAGAAACTAATGAATTGAAGCAGGGCAAATTAGACAGGAAGCAGCAGGACTTGATTGGGAACAGCTGTTATTTTTGATCAAGTTCACATGTAACATGTGGAGGGTTTTTAAAGACAAACTGCATAGAGTACAGGACAGATACGTTCCAGGAAGAAGGAAGAACAAAGATAACAAGGTAAGAGAACTGCAGATGCCAAGGGAGGTGGTGAATTTAGTCAAGAAAAAAAATGGAAACCTACGTAATGCCCTTTTCTCACTGTTACCATCAGTTAGGAGGTACAGAAGCCTGAAGGCACACACTCAGCAATCAGGAACAGCTTCTTCCCCTCTGCCATCTGATTCCTAAATGGACCTTGAATCTTTGGACTACCTCACTTTTTAAAAAATATACAGTATTTCTGTTTTTGCACTTTTTTAAAATCTATCCAATATACATAATTTAATTAATTTATTATTAATAGTTTATTATTATTTTTTCCTTTCTGCTAGATTATGTATTGCATTGAACTGTTGCTGCTAAGTTAACAAATTTCATGTCACATGCCAGTGATAATAAACCTGATTCTGATAATGTTTAGAAAGCTAAAAAGCATTGTCTAGGATTATAAAGAAGCGAGAAAAAAATCTCCAGAGGGAAATAGGAGAGCCTGGAGGGCTTTGAAAAATACTTAACAAGTAAGATTAAAGGGAATTCCTAGGGATTCTATCAAGAACAAGGGAATAAGTAGGCAGCATGTAGAAATATGCAAGGATAAAGGAAGGAATATGTGCTTGAAGGTGGGGGATGTGGGTGTGGTCCTCAATGAGTACTTCACAAGTCCCCAGAACCTGATGGAATATACACCAGTTTATAGAGAATGGTGAGAGGGGCCTTGACCAATTATCTTCATGTCCTCTCTTGCCACAGGTGAGGTTCTGGAGGACTGGTATGTCACTAATATTGTTCCACATTCAAGGAGGAAAATCGTGGAATCTACAGACCAATAAGTCTCAGGTCAGTGGTAGAGAATTTGCTGTACAAGTTTCTTAGGGATGGGATTTATGAGCATTTTGAAAATCTTGACCTAATTAAGGACAATCAGTATGACTGTTCAGAACACATTGGGTTTTACTAACTTTACTGATCTTTTCTGAAGAGATGACAAAGGTGATTGATGAAGCTAAAGCTGTGGACGTTGTCTACATGGAATTCAGTACAACATTTAACAAGGTCTTTCACAGGAAGCTCATCCAGTAGATAAGATACAGGGGATCCACAGTGAATTAGCTGTTGAGATTCAAAATTAGATTGCCAATAGAAGACCGAAGGCAGTGGTCAATGGAACTTATTCTGGCTGAGGTCTGTAACCAGTGGTGTTCCGCAGGGATCCGTACTGGGACCTCTGCTATTTGTCGTGTATATAAATGGCCTGGATGAAAAGGTTTAATAAGTCTGCAGACAATAGGAAGATTGGTGGTGTTGTGGATAACATAGAAGACTGGCAAAGGTATCAGAGGATATAGATCAGTTACAAGTATAGGTGGAGAATGGCATGTATAGTTTAATCCAGCAAATGTGAGGTGTTGTACTTTGGGAGATCAAAAGACAATATACTATAAATGGCAATACATTAACAATGCTGGTGTACAGAAGGATCTTAGTTTTATTTGGAGACACAGCACTGTACAGGCCCTTCCAGCCCAGTGAGCCCATGTCACAATTACATCCATGTGACTCATCACCCTGCCTGAACACCTTTGAATTGTGGAACGAAACCAGATCACCCAAAGAAACCCATGGGAGAAAGTACAAACGCTTTACAGACAGCAGTAATATTGAACCCCGTGTTGCTGCAAGAGCGTTATGCTATCTGCTATGCTGTCATAGCCAGAGGACTGGAAAATTGCATATGTAACTCTACTCTTTAAGGAAGGAGGAAGGTAGCAGAAAAGAAATTATAGACCAGTTAGCCTGACCTCAGTGGTTAGGAAGATGTTCAAGTCAATTGTTAAGGATGGAGTACTTGGTTACACAGGACAAGATGGTACAAAGTCAGCATGGTTTCCTTCAGGGAAAATCCCGCCTGACAAACCTGTTGGAATTCTTTGAGGAAATTACAAGTAGGATACATAAAGGGGATGCAATGAATGTTGTATATTTGGACTTTCAGAAGGCCTTTGACAAGGTGCCGCACTTGAGGCTGCTTATCAAGTTAAGAGCCCATGGTATTACAAAAAAGTTACTAACATGGTTAGAGTATTGGCTGATTGGTAGGAGGCAGCGAGTGGGAATAAAAAGGTTCTTTTCTGGTTGGCTGCCTAGTGGTGACTAGTGGTGTTCTGCAGGAGTCCATGTTGGGACCGCTTCTTTTTATGCTGTATATAGCAGTGGTCCTTACCACCCTCCTTTACGCCAGCGAGACCTGGACTGTCTACAGCAGACACGCCAAACAGCTCAACCATTTTCACCTGAGCTGTCTCCGCAGACTCCTCCACATCAGGTGGCAGGACAAAGTCCCCGACACGGAAATCCTGGAATGAGCTGGGCTCTGCAGCGTCTACACCCTCCTGCTGAAAGCCCAAGCCAGGTGGGCTGGACATGTGGTCAGAATGCCAGACAGCCCATTGTCTAAGCAGCTGCTGTACGGAGAACTGTGTCAGGGCAAGTGCTCAGTTGGGGGGCAGAAGAAACGTTACAAAGACTGCCTGAAAGCGTCCCTCAAAGGCCTGGGTGTCGACATCAACACGTGGGAGACGCTTGCCCTCGACCGTCCAGCTTGGCGCAGCAAGATCACCACAGGTGCCCGTGCAGCTGAAGTCAGGCGCATCATCGAGGCGCAACGAAAGCGTGCTGTGCGCAAGGCCCGAGCAGCATCCACTGCCACGACAGCACACACCCACTTGTGTCCCACATGTGGGCGAGCCTTCAGGGCCCGGATTGGCCTCATCAGTCACCTCCGGACCCACAGCCACCAATCTCCCATTTGACTTTGAAGCCATGGTCATCTTCGACTACGAAGGATGAACAACAACATATAAATGATTTGGATGATGGAATAGATGGCTTTGTTGCCAAGTTTACAGATGGAACAAAGATTGGTTGAGGAAACGTGTAGGATGCAGACGGACTTAGACAGATTAGGAGAGTAGGCAAGAAAGTGACAAATGAAATACAATGTTGGAAAATGCATGGTCATGCACTTTAGTCATAGAAATAAATGTGCAGACTATTTTCTAAACAAAGAAAATATCCATGAATCTGAGATGCATAGGGACTTGGGAGTCCTTGTGCAGAACACCCTGAAGGTTAACTTGCAGGTTGAGTCAGTGGTGAGGAAGGCAAATGCAATGTTAGTATTCATTTCAAGAGGTCTAGTATATAAGAGCAAGGATGTGATGTTTAGGCTTTAAAAGGCATTGGGCAGGCCTCATCAGTTTGTGACCAGTTTTGGGCCCCTTATCTTAGAAAAGATGTGTTGGCATTGGAGAGGAGGTTCCAGGTATGAAAGGGTTATCATACGAGGAATCTTTGACAGCTCTGGGTCTGTACTCGCTGGAATTCAGAAGGATTGGGGGGGGGGGGCGATCTCATTGAAACCTTTTGAATGTTGAAAGGCCTAGACAGAGTATATGTGAAGAGGATGTTTCCCATGGTGGGAGAGTCTACGACAAGAGGGCACTGCCTCAGGATAGAGAGATGTCCTTTCAAAACAAAGATGTGGAGAAAATTTCTTTAGCCAGAGGATGGTGAATTTGTGGAATTTGTTGCCACGTGCAGCTGTGGAGGCCAGGTCGTTGGGTATATTTAAGGCAGAGATTCATAGGTTCTTGATTGAACATAGCATCAAAGGTTACGGGGAGAAGGCCAGGAACTGGGGTTAAGGAGGAGACAGAAAAAAGGATCAGCCATGATTGAATGGCGGAGCAGACTCGATGGGCCAGATGGCCTAATTCTGCTCCTATGTCTTATGGTCTATCAAACTGTCCCACTGAGATCTTGGAGTCTAGGTCTGTAGTTCCCTGTAAGTGTCTGTACAGTATTCTAAGGTAGCAAGACAACAAATGGCATGCTTGATTTTATTAGTCAAGGAACTGAGTTCAAGAGTCATGACGTTGTGCTGCAGCTTTATAAACCTCTAGTTAGTTCACACCTTGAATATTGCATATAAGAGGTTCTGCAGATTCTGAAAATAATGAGCAACGTACATAAAACAGTCGAGGAACTCAGCAAATCAGACAGCATCTGTGGAGGGAAATAAACAGTCATGTTTCGGTCTTAAGCAAGGACCTGCTGCAGGGTCTCAACTTGAAACGTTGACTGCATATTTCCCTCCATAAATGCAGCCTGACCTGCTGAGTCACTGCACCATTTTGTACGTGCTGCTCTGAAGAATCACATTGAGTTCCAGTAGCCCCATTATAGGAAGGAAGTGAATGCTTTGGAAAGGAAAGGTCCTCCAGTTTCATCTGACATTCCAAAGACATGCGGTTAGGGTTAGGGTTATGACAGCGCTGAAAGTACAGCAACACGTGCGGGCTACCCCCAGCATAACACACACATTCAGCTGGCTGTTGACACAAACAATGCTCTTCACTGTATGTTTTGTTGTTCCCATGTGACAAGTCAAGTGAATCTTTATGTTCTACTTAATATCGCTTCATCTGCAGTTTCTCAGAACATTGGTATCCAAGCGGAAGTTTGTTTGAAATAACTGAGATTTTTGTTTTGGTTATATCATTCCAAAATATTTTGAACCACTGACATCAAACAGCAAACTGACAGTTAGATTCATCCTTTCTATTATTACATACATTTCAATACAATTATATCTTCTTTATTTTCAGCAGATCTTATTACACTGTAGTTATGAGAATGCTGTTTATATTTCAACATATCATAATGACTATGGTTTATAATAAGTATATAACAAAAATCATAAAACTATTTTAAAAGCAGAGGAATAGAAGTTAACAACAAAAATATAAAACTGCATAAGTTACCAACTAATATGATGCACAAAATACAATGCTTCTGTTGAATTTAATGTTACACACACATCCTCTCTCTCTCACACGCCCACCCACCCACTCAATGGCCACTTTATTAGGTACACCAAGTACACCTGCTCATTAATGCAAATATCTGGCCAGCTAATCATGTGGCAGCAGCTCAATGCATAAAAGCATGCAGACATGGCCAAGACATTCAATTGTCTTGGTCAATTGAATGACCAAACAATCAGAATGGCCAGGAAATGTGATCCCAGTGATTTTGATCATGGAGTGATTGTTTGTGCCAAATGGGATGGTGTTAGTATCTCAGAAACTGCTGATCTCCTGGAATTTTCATGCACGCACAGTCTTTAGAGTTGAAAGGGAACGTGCGTAAAACAAAAACACCCTCTGAGCACCAGTTCTGTGGGTAAAAATGCCTTGTTGATGAACAAGGTCATTGAAGAACAAATGACCAGACTGGTTCAAGCTGACAGGAAGGCAAGAGTAACTTAGTAACCACGTTACAACAGTGGTGTTCAGAAGAGCATTCTGAACGCACAGCACATCAAACCTTAAAGTGGATGCGCTACAGCAGCAGATGACCACTAACATACAGTCCGTGGCCATTTATTATGTAGAGGAGTTACCTTACAAAGTGGCCACTGAGCATATATAATTTACATATACATCATGCAAAAAAATCCCAAATCATGCACACTACAATACCATAATCAACTCTGTACACACGGTTCTTGTGCATTCGCTCCACCTTCAGAATGATGCACATGCTTAAGTCACTCATGGTACACAATCATTTTTAAAGTAATATCTGACAATTTGTGAATTTGTGTTTCAACACACCTCTAGAAGGCGGTCTCCTGCCTTCAACCTGCCATCTTGGATGGCTGCACCTTTTGGAAGGATATTTTTCACATAAATCGGTGCTGAACCACCAACGGGGACATCTCGTGATGTGATGCTGAACCCAAGACCTTCGGGACCTGCCAAAGCAACACAGAAATGGTAGTTCGATGTTTTGCTGGAAAGGAGATTAAATGATCATTAATAATAGAATAAACATATAAATTCCAGATGGAGGAACGCAAACTCTCTCTGGGAAAAAAACATCCTACAATTTTTGACAATGCATAAGATCTATGCATTGTACCAGGTCTTTCATATGTTAAATGAAAGGAAACTGCAAAGCATATTCTTAGCCTTCAGGCAAAATTCAATAAAGTTTCAGAACATATGCAGAAAGTTGTTTGGTTGTGCTATTGTGTTGTTTCACTGCAAGAGGTTGACTTTTATTTTCAGACATCATAGGCACATAGCTCAGATCACAGCATGCTGCATCCTTCTTTTACACTGCATACAAATGTCAACAAAATTGTAAAGTATCAAGTTACACTGCAATACAAAACCTGGGAAACTATACACAAGAGCCTTGGACATTGCTGTCCACAATCTCCTGCACAATCACCATCAGCACAGGTGCACTGCAAGGCTGCATGCTTAAGCCCCTATGCTGCTCACTTCTGACTGTGTGGCTGAGGACAGCTCCAACGCCATATTTCAGTTTGCTGACAACACCACTGTCATTGGCCAAATCAAAAGTGGTGGCAAGTCAGCATATAGACGGGAAGATTGAAAATCTGGCTGACTGATGCTACAATGGGCAGCATTGCAACAGAGAGGTAAGTACAGGAACCCAGGTTCAATTCCCAGCGCTGCTTGTATCGAGTTTGTATGTTCTCCCCGTAACCACATGAGCAGCATAGGGGCTTAAGCATGCAGCCTTGCAGTGCACCTGTGCTCCCCTTTCCTCCCACAGTCCAAAGACCTACTGGTTGGTGGATTAATTGGTCATTGTAAATTGCCCCCATAATTAGGCTGGAATTATAGGATTGCTGGGCGGTGAGGCTTGAGGATACTTTGTGCAGCATCTCAATAACAAAGAAGTAATTGGATACAGCCCAGTCCATCAGGGATAAAGCCCTCCCCACCATTGAGCACATGTACAAGGAGCGCTGTTGCAGGAAAGCAGCACCATCATCAAGGACCCCCACCATGCAGGAAAAGTTATTATCCCTCAACCATCAGGCTCTTGAACCAGAGCGGATAACTTCACTCACCCCAAAGAGAACTGATTCCACAATTTTAAGGACTCTACATCTCATATTCTCAATATTTATTACTATTATTATTTTCTTTGTGCATTTGGGCAGTTTGTTGTCTTTTGTATATTGGTTGCTTTTCTGTCTTTACTGTGTCCGGCTTTTCACTGATTCTATTGTGTTTCCTTGTACTTAATGTGAATGCCCGCAGGAAAATAAACTCTGGATAGTATATGGTGACATTTATGTACGATAATAAAATTACTTTGAACTTTGATTGGTGAGGCCCAATAAGGTTACAAGAACTATAGAAGATGAGTTAGTGATTAAGTAAGAAATGTGCTAGAAAAATACGGGTAGCACAGCGGTGTCATGGTTAGCGTAGCATTTTACAGCGCCTGCTGTAAGATCGGACTTCAATCCCTGCAGTATCTATAAAGAGACTGTATGTTGGCCCTGTGACTGGATGAGTTTCTTCCAGGTGCTCTTGATTTCTCCCACATCCTTGTATATTCCAAATATACAAGTTTGGTTTGGTAAATGTAGGCCTACCTTTGTTGGCGCCAGAAACGTGCTAAAACTCAGTATCTCATATCTCAGTATGCTCTGGTCATTGACACAACACATTTCAGAATCAAGAAAAATATCACTGGCATATATCACGAAACTTGCTGCTTTGTGGCAGCAATATCAGCTGAGAAGATAGAAGAACCAACGTCAGCATGCTAAATGAAGCAAAAACAACAAGTATTGAAGCCTATGTCATCAAGAACCAACTAAGATGGAGCGGTCATGTCGTTCGGATGAAAGACGAACGTCTGCCAAAACAAATCTTCTACTCCCAGCTTAGAGAAGGCAAACGTAAAAGAGACGGAAAACAAAAGAGATTCAAAGACGTCTTAAAAGCCAAACTGAAGAAATGTAACATCAACATCAACAATTGGGAAACCAATGCCAAGGACAGGAAACTCTGGCAAGCCATCATCTGAGAAGGAACAGCAACTTTCAAAGCCATCAGATGTGCAGAATTAGAAGAAAAGAGAAGAAAGGGGAAAGAGAGGCAGCAACAAACAAAGCCCGATCTGCCATCTGGAACTACCTGTCCTGAATGTGGAAGAACTTTCAAAGCCAAGATTGGACTCATAAGCCACTTGAGAGCCCATAAATAGATCAACAGAACGAAGACCATCATCTTCGACCTCGAGGGATAGCCAGGACGATATAGCAATACATAGTAATAAAACTATAAATTACAGTAAGTATATATGTATATAAAGATAAATTAAATAAGTATTATAAAAGAGAGGGGAAAAGTACTGACACAAAGTATTCATGGGTTCACTGTCCACTCAGAAATATGATGGCAGAGGGAAAAATGCTGTTCCTGAAATGATGTGCGTGCCTTCTGGCTCCTGTGCTTTCTCTTTGATGGTAGCATGAGAAGAAGGCATGTCCTGGATGATGGGGCCCTAAATGATGCATGTCGCCTTTTTGAAGGAGTCCTGGATGCTGGGGAGGCTGCTGCCCATGATGGAGCTGGCTAAGTTTGCAACTTTATGCAGCTTTTTCTGATCCTGAGCACTGGCCTCTCCGTACCATGATGCAACCAGTTAGATTGCTATCCACGGTACATCTGTAGAAATTTCCAAGTGTCTTTGGTGACATACCAATTCTCTTCAAATTCATAATGGAATATAGCGGCAGCCATGCCTTTTTAGTAATTGCACCTCTACATGTTGGGCGAGGACAGATCCTCAGAGATGTTGACACCCAGGAACTTGAAACTGCTCACCCTTTCCACCTCTGATCCCTTGATGAGGACTGGTGTGTGTTCCCGTGACCAATCTCTCCTGAAGTCCACAATCAATTCCTTGGTCTTACAAACATGAAGTGTGAGGCTGTAGCTAAAACACCAGTCAACCAGCTGATCTATCGCACTCCTGTCTGCCTCCTTATCACCATCTGAAATTCTGCTAACAATCACAAAATGCTAGATGAACTCAGTAGGCCAGGCAGCATCTATGGGAAAAAGTACAGTCTACGTTTCGGGCCCCCAGAGGGTTTCGGCCAAAACGTAGACTGTACTTTTTTCCCTAGATACTGCCTGGCCTGCTGAGTTCCTCCAGCATTGTGTGTGTGTTGCTCAGATTGTCAGCATCTTCAGACTTTCTCTTGTTTGTGTTCTGCCAACAACAGTTGTATCATCAACAAATTTAGAGAAGGGATTTGAGCTATGCCTAGCCACACAGTCATGGGTGTATACATCTTTGAGGTGCGCTATATATTGATCGTCAGCAAAGAATTGCTATGTCTGACCACACAGACTGTAACCTCCTTGTGAGGACATCAAATATCCAGATGCAGAGGGAGATTCTGAGGCAAGGGAGCTTTTTGGTTAGAATGGAGGGTTTGATTGTATTGAACGTTGAGCTGGAGTCAATAAACAGCTACGTGACATAAGTATTGCTGCTGTCCAGGTAATACAAAGCTGAGTGGAGAGCCAGCGAGATTGCATCTGCTGTTCTTCCTAGGCACTGGTATGATGGCTGTCCTTCTGAAGCAGTTGGGAAGACCCGACTGTGGCAGTGAGAAATCGGAGATGTCCTTAAACACTCCTGCCAGTTAGTTTACACAGGTTTTCAGAGCCCTACCGGGTACACCATCAGCGGTTGATGCGTCTTGAGGGTTCACCCTCTTGAAAGATGTTCTGACATTGGCTTCTGAGACAGAGATCACAGGGTCACCGGATGCTGCAAGGATTCACATAGATGTCGTTTTTATCAATGTATGTTTCGATGTGGTTGGTACAAATAAAACAAATCTTTTTCTTTGTAAATCTTTTGTGATTGCAGAAATAATGAATTGCCCAAGTTGTTACATTTGGGAAATAGGGAAAAGTTTGAAGGAAAATTTAAATGCAACTTATTGATCTTAACAATTAGACAGGGAATGAATCGGAGAAGATGAAGAGGCAAAAGAAGTGCTTCAATATTTTGTTTAGTTTTTGAAAAGGTTCTGTAACTTATATTAGATGCAGAAATTCAAAAATAGCAAATGCCTTTGCACAGCTCAAAGATCTGCAAGCTATAAAGTTCAGTATCTGACCTTTCAATGAGACAAATGAATGACAATTACCCTCCATCATGGCAGGTAAACATCTCATGTTGACTGAAATGGATCAGTGACCTTATTTAATAATTAGAATGAATATATATGAATTTCTGGCAAGATGATTGCCTGCATGAAATACCAATGAAAAACTCAAACATGGAGCATCTATAACAATTACAAACATTGCTTCAGAAGTTTTAGTCTAAAGCAAAGTCCTTATTATTGTTTAACAAGCATGTTCAAAGTTGATATGAGGTATATCAGGAAGACGCTTGAACAAGAATTACTGTCACTCACATTGAATTTATTTCAGTCAGCTGCAGATTCTGCTATAACTGTGATTTATTTTGATTTTTAAGTATGTCATTAGATTTCAATGCAATGCCAGTTGATAAAAGTACCTTTTCCATCTGGCCTTTCTATGCTTTTGGATGAAATTAATTTGGACAACATCAGCCCAGTTTGCAGTAATTAAGCACCAATATCAGACTGCAGTTCAACTATCCACAAGAATGCTAGTACTGAGGGAAAGGAATGCGCACACACGCACAGCAGGTGATGTCATTTTGAGGTCTGAAAGAAGGTGGATGCCATAGTTAAGCAAGATCAGAGAAAAGGGGACAAGCGAGATAACAAGATTTGTATCTCTACCAAAACCATGGATTTGCATGCCACCTGAAAAGTGTTTAGCATTGCAAAGCTGAAACAACAAACAGAATTAAGCAGCCATCCAGCTGAGATAACAGGACAGGTGAAAAAAATGGGTCAATGTTCAAAGCAACTTTATTATCAAAGTACATCTATGTCACCATATACAACCCTAAGATTAACTTTCTTGCAGGCAATCACAGTAGATACAAGAACCACAATAGAATCAATGAAAGACTGCACCCAACAGGACAGACGACAACCAACGAGCATAAAGAAACCAAACTGTGCAAATACAAAAAGAAAGAAAAGAAAAAAATAATAAAAATAACAATAAATCATTAATCAATAAATATCAAAGGCATGAGATGCAGAGTCCTTGAAGGTGAGTCCATGGTTCGTGGGAATAATTCAGTACTGGGGCATGTGAAGTTATCCCCCTCTGGTTCAAGAAGCTGATGGCTGAGAGTTAGTAACTGTTCCTGAATCTGGTGGTATGAGTCCTGAAGCTCCTGTGCCTTCTTCCTGATGGCAGGCGTGAAAAGAGACCATGGCCTGGATGGTGAGGGTCCTTGACAATCAGATGCTGCCTTCCTGTAATAGCTCTTCATATTCATTTGTTAAATGTTGGAGACAGCTTTACCCATGATGGACAAGGCCATATCAACTACTTTTTTGTAGACTTTCCATACAAAGGCATTGGTGTTTCCCATACCAGGCCATGACACAACCAATCAATATACTCTCCACCATATATCTATAGAAGTTTGTCAAAGGTTTAGATGACGTCAAATCTTTGCAGACTTCTAAGAAGGTAGAGATTAGACATGATTAGATAGATACGTTATTGATCCCAAAAGAAATTACAGTGTCACAGTAGCATTACAAGTGCACAGATATAAGTATGAGAATAGAAGAAAGAATACTTTAAAAATAAGTTGCCTCAAACAATCTAACAGGAGGGGGTCATCACTTCCCCAGCTATAGGTTGACTCATTATAGAGCCTAATGGCCAAAGGTAAGACTGACCTCATATAGCGCTCTTTGGAGGAGCTCAGTTATCTTAGTCTATTACTAAAAGTGCTCCTCTGTTCAGCCAAGGTGGAATGCAGAGGGTGAGAAACATTGCGCAGAATCACCAGGATTTTCCAGAGGGTCCTTTGTTCTACCACAGCCTCCAGTGTGTCCAGTTTGATTCCTATAACAGAGCCAGCCTTTCTAATCAGTTTATTGAGCCCGTTGGCACCACCCGTGTTGATGGTATTGCCCCAGCATACTGCCGCACAGGAGATTGTACTGGCAACAACAGATTGGTGGAACATGTGAAGGAAAGGCTGGCACACCTCAAAGGACCTCAGTCTCCTCAGGAAGTAGAGGTGACTCTGGCCCCACCTGTATACAGCCTCTGTGCTGGTGCTCCACTCAAGTCTGTCATCCAGGTGTACCCCAAGTACTTGCACTTCCTTACCACATCCACATCCTCACCGTCAATAGTAACAGGGAGCGGTGCAGGCTTGGTCTTCCTAAAGTCCATCACCATCTCCTTTGTCTTACTGATGTTGAGCTGCAGATGATTCAGCTTGCACTATTTGACAATGTCCTCCACCAGGGCCCTGTACTTATCCTCCCACCTTCCCTGGCATAACTCAGTGTAGTATCTAATTACCTTCGTCATAGCTGCCTTTCCTCTCCCACAGCCCCCCTCTGTACCAATACCCTCCTCACCTGCCTCTCCCCAGCCCCCTGCACCATATCATTTACCCCCTCAGAGCCTTATTACTCCCCCTCCATCATATCACTCACCCACAGCACCTCCTCCTTCCCTGCAGAGTGTGGGGTGGGTAAGGAGGAGGGGGAGTCATAAGGTTTGTGGGGTTATGATGTGGAGCACAGTGCTGGGGCGAGGTAGGTGAGGAGGAGGTGGTAAAGAGGGGAAAGTGGGAGAGGACAGATTTTTTTCAAAATATACTTTATTCAAAAATAAATATATACAATAAACCATTCAATAACTTTTCATCCTTTACATACGTTTGCATTATACACAGTACATATCCGTATTTATAGCCACCCACGTGGCACTCCAGTAGTTCAGCTTACCATATCATTTCATTGTTGAGGGGTATACTCCCCGCCCTCCGACCCCTCCCACTCCCACGGGTGGAGAAACCTATACTGTGGTCCTTCCCCACCGGGCCTTTGCGGTGGCTGCACCAAGTTTCAGTGCGTCCCTCAGCACGTACTCCTGCAGTCGAGATTGATGATGAAGGTCTGGGCAATCTATCACTTTTACAGTCCTAGTAATTCCTCCATTACTACTTTTATACTGTTGGTAATTTCTTTGAACTCCAGATTAAATCTAGATCTGTGACCCTCCACTCTACTCAGTTTTTCTTTGCCTTCTTCTATGAATGCAGGCAGAAATGGTTTGTTTAATTTCTTCATCATTTGCCCCAGTATAATTAATGTATGCTAATCTTTTCTCACACCATATATGGACAGAAGTGCTGACATCATTTTGCTGATTCATACCAGCCTATATTAACATTTTGCTTTTCCCTTCCTTATCACTTCCCTTTGTCCTCCTTTGCTGAATTTAACATTTTCCCAATCCTCACTTTTACAGCATTATAAGCTTTTTCCTTTGATCATTTTCCATGTTTAAACCCTCATGCTATCCACAGCTGGACCAGTCGGGCTGTTTTGCCTTAAAGGGATAATGTATTACTTGCAAATTGTGTACTAATTCTTTAAATGTTAGCCAGTGGCAGTTTACTGTCATATCCTTGCATGTGGTTTTCTAATCTACCATAAACAACTCCAAAATATGATTTTTTTTAACCATCACTTTAATTACTCATCCCACTCTCAACTCTAACCTCCTGCCCTGTTCCAAAAAGTCTGAAATCAAATTTAAGGAACTACACCTGACTTGATTCATGACAAACTTCAAAGCTCAAGACTGAATTCAACTATTTTAGGTTACCCACCATTCCAATCTTATATCGCACATTTCTTGCATTTAGCTTTCTTTTCTACTTTTCTGCTATTTCAGAATTCACATATCATATTTAAATATCTTTCAGATATACTTTTCATTATTACCTTACATTTACCATGGTCTCTCAGGTGAGAGCACCATCATTCAAAGAGGTCAATCCTTTCACATCACTCTGAGCCCTTTGCTTTTCCCCTAGTCAATGGGCCCTCTTCTTCCTCTGTAGCTTTGAACTTGTTGCATTCATAATTTCTCCACCAATCCTGATGAAAGATCACCAACCCTGTTTCTCTTTGAACTGTTAAGTATTCCAAATTTTTCTGTTCATATTTCTGTATATACTTCTCACTTCCTCAGTAAAGCAGCCACCATAATCAAAGACCTGCCTCCCACTGATCCGAGACATTCTCCATTCTCCCCTCTTCCACTGAGCAGAAGATACAAAACCTGAAAAGCACAGAACACAAGGCTCAAGGAAAGCTTCCACCCCACTGTGATAAGAATGGTCCCCTCGTGTGAGAAAATGGACTCCTTACCTCATTTCTAACCTTGTTACGACCTTGCACCTTTTTGTCTACCTGCACTGCATTTTCTCAGTTGATGCTACACCTCCTACTGCACCTTTTACCTTGTACTACCCCAACGCACTGTTCAATGAATTGATATAGATGAACAACAGACAAATCAAGCTTTCCACTGTACCGTGGTGCATGTGACATTAATAAACTAATTTCAGTCCCAAGGTTTCAAGCATCTACTAGTTTCAAGCATCTACTAGTATCAAAGCCAGCAGAAATATAACACACAATGTGAAAGTGTTCCATTCACCGTCCGCCAGAACAGAATGAGGGACAGTTACATATTTTTCCCACTCCTTTTGCTTCAGACATCAGTTATTGTAAGTAAGAGTCAAAAACACCATTACATCTTGATGTCCTCAAGATTGAAAATCATATGTCTCAGGTTAATGTATCAAATTAGTTATGTAACAGTGCTACTGATGTGGTTCAGGGAACAAAATCTACATCTCTGCTGATCTGGGGCATTACTGGACCAGACTCAATATGGTTAACTCTTAATTGTCACCAGAATTCAGGAACCATTAGGAATGAGTCAAAAATGCCATCATTGCCAATAATATCAACCTCTCATTAACCAGCTTGAGAAAAAGCTGTTCATTCACTGAATCCTTAATGCAGCCATTTGAATTGATCCTTGCCAACTTAAAAATATTTATCTGTTCAATTCACAATATGTCTCCATATCTTTCAATTTATTTAACAGAAGCAAAATCTCTTCAATAATCAGGTTTTAAGTGGTGCAGCTTTAAGGCACATATCACTCTCTTACCTTTCTTCAGCTGAATATTGAGTTTCTTCCCGACTTTTTTGGTGCTAAAGCTTGTGGTAGGTGTAGAACTAATTCTTTGGGGAGTCAGGTTCTGACCTGTCGGAGGTTTTGATGCTGAATTCTGATTGTGAGGTAGGTGAGAATAAGAAGCAGTCTGATCTGCCTCATTTGTTGTTCGAGACAATCTCTGGGGTGTTTCATCAAGACTTGCGTTAATAGCACTCTTTCGATCATTGCCCTGAGTATCCATATTGATTCGACTGGAATAGCTGACATTTTTATCACCCAAAGGAACTTGTTCATACTGCTCTTTATTTGCTGCAGGGACCACATGGAACCAAATAACATGTGAACGCATGGCTTGGCGAAACATATGTTGCGCTCTGGTATAAGAAAGAAGAGAAATTAACAAATTAAACCCATCAGTCTTGATAGAGATTATTAACATAATTATATTCTTTAATTACACAGCATTGAAGGCTTTTTATGCAAATGCACCAACTCACTAAATATTAAATTGATTGAACTTTTATTTACATGTGACATTTAATATTTATGTACGCTGAGAGATTAGCAGTCAGGTACCAGTTCATGCACATTTTTAAAAAATGAAATTATATTCAAAGATAAAAGATAGTGCAATTACTTAAACCAAACGAGATATGAACTATGTATCCACCTTGTAATACAGCATAGGAATATACACCGTGCAGATACATACTGTTCAAATCGTATATTTCGCAAATCACCACCATTTATTTTGACGATGCAGTCATTCTCATTGAACAGTTTTTCCCGCTCGGCTTTACCACCTTTCTCCAGACGCTTCACCAGTAACCCTAGGGTCCTACAAGAAAATGATGACAGATCTTCATTTAACACTTGAATTATACGATACATAAAGTACTATGCAAAATTATCTCCTGTTATAGCAAATACATTTATATTAACATTCAGTTTGGCTTTTGAAAACCATGTTTCATTAATAAAGATTGGTCATTCCAATGTGGACACAAAACTCAGGTCAATCTATGACAAGTACATTGAAATATATTAAAACATCAATTACAAAAAAAAATCCACATTTTGCGTTTTACCTTAAAATGTTAATGCTGCACAAAGTGATATTTCCATTTTTTCCAAAACACTATCTGAAATTAAACACAACCTATTCTGTTTGTTCTAAAAAACACTGATAACCATTGCTGTTCTGCAGCTTAATTAAACTTAGAATTTCAAACCAAGTTAGTGAAAAACACTTCAGACCTTCATATCGTAAAATCGAAAAACACAGAGTAGCAGAATATTGAGTTCACTTCTTGTGAGGAAAAGCTTCATTAACAACTAAACTCACGGAATACAAGAACTATTCAATTAAGTCAAACTCCAAGCCCAATGCACTCATCTTCAACTTGCACATTTTAATAGCAATCTGTGTTTTTGGAGGTGTTGATTTTTAATTAAATCAAGATCACAACTGCTTGTACAGGTGGGCATAAAAGATCGAAGAGCATTGTTAAAAGATTAGGACTTCTGCAGGTGCTCAGATAACATTTTTTCTTGAAACACCCTCAAAATGGATCAACAAGATAGGCATTCCATTTGGTATTTTGTTTACTCTAATTTACGCAATTCATAGCTTCTCAGGGGTTTGGGAGACATCCTGAAGACACAGACATTGCATCTGAACCAAGAGTTTCTTTGCCATTTTATTTTGTTTTAATTATTTAGCTATCAGTCTTCTGCATATTCAAAAAGTACAAACGTCTTTTCGATCACACCAATTTAAATCTGAAGAGGAAAGCAAACACATATTTAAAGTGTTTGAGGCCATTGCTCAGAATATATGTATTGAATATTCTATTGGATGAATATTGTAGTAAGAACTTCTGTGTTTCGTGGCTGCATGTGGGAAGATGAGTCTCAGGTTTGCATATTCCTTGCATACTTTGATAATAAATGTACTTTGAATATTAAACTTTGACAATTTATTTTCCACACTTAAAATTAATTACTCTCAATGCAAGCAGTAAATGTGTAATGGACTATTCATTCATTTTGTGCCTTGTCATGTGACATGGGCAATTATGGCCTTTCCACAACCATGATTATTCTTGACAAATGTTTCTACAGAAGCAGTTTGCCATTGCCTTCTTTTGGGCCATGTCTTTACAAGATGGGTGACCCCAGCCATTACCAATACTCTTCAGAGATTGTCTGCAGGCCTCAGTGGTTGCATAACCAGGACCTGTGATCTGCACCAGCTGCTCTCAGGACCATCCAGCAGCTGCTCCCATGGCTTCATGTAACCCTGACCGGTTGGGGGCTGTGGGGGGGGGGGTGTAAGTAGGTGCTACACATTGCCCAAAGGTGACCTGCAGGTTAGCGGAGGGAAGGAGTACTTTATACCTCCTTTGGTAGAAACATATCTCCACCCCGCAAGTATGCATAATGGATACCTGCGCAAAATACATAGAATAGATAGCTCTACCCATCTGCAAGCTGACAAAAATCTGGGGACAAGGAATGAGTGTGATTACCAAAGTTTACAAAGAGAATTTTTTCAGTTTATATTGAGATTGGTTAGTGTATAAAGTGCACTAAGGTTGGTTCTGGAAGAAAATTAATCTCTAATATTCAAAGGGACCTGGGTGTACACCTAAAAGGAAAGAATTTGCAGAGTTTTGGGTAAAGGGTGGGGCAGTGGAACAAGCTGAACTACCCTTGCACAGAGTTACTATGAGGGACAAAAGGGCTCGTGCTTATACTGTAATCATGTTGCGATTCCGTGAAAATCTGGAGGGGCAACGTAAAGCCCAGTACTAGGAAGGAGCTATAAATTTATTGTGTAATAATTTATTTTCAGCATCTTATTATTTGACACTTGAAAATTTCGCTCAACACTTTACATGGAAGATACAAAGTCCTGAACTCTTAATTCAGTTAGTATTTGCTATCCTGTTGAATTACTTTAAACTAGTGCAGCAGGCAGCTAGTGTTACAGTTTAATTAGTGTAAACTATATCAAGTCACTTTTAACAATTCTCACAAATTATTCCTGCTGACAGCAGTTAGTGCCAGGAAATTGAAACATTTTTTTAAATAAGGCTTAGAATTGCCCGAGGTAGACTACAAGCCGTAAAAAGAGTGAGTCACATAAATTAACTGCCTATCCAAAGTAAAGTGATTCCAGTTCATCTTCATAAATGATGACATGAGGTAAATAGTACGATATGTGATAGGAGCACTACAGTGAATGATTGCAAGCTGAGATCGTAGCAATACTTGGGATGTTTCTCACAGCTGGATATTACACGGCATTTGTACACATCACTACCAGTTTAATCCACCTCAATACCTTATGGCTATCAATTCAGGCTGTCAAGTGCAATTTAAAGAATGGTGCTTCTGGAGAAATGCAGGTGAACCAGCTGTAGTCACCCACATGATGTTCCCAAATGTCTTTCTGCACTCGATTCGGACACCTGCCTGCTACATGTCAAGTCAAGTCACTTTTTATTGTCATTTCGACCATAACTGCTGGTACAGTACACAGTAAAAATGAGACAACGTTTTCAGGACCATGGTGCTACATGAAACAATATAAAAGCTACACTGAACTATGTAAAACAATACAAAAACTACACTAGATAACAGACCTACCCAGGACTGCATAAGGTGCACAAAACAGTGCAGGCATTACAATAAATAACAAACAAGACAATAGGCACAGTAGAGGGCAGTAGGTTGGTGTCAGTCCGGGCTCTGGGTATTTAGGAGTCTGATGGCTTGGGGGAATAAACTGTTACATCGTCTGGTTGTGAGAGCCTGAATGCTTCGGTGCCTTTTGCCGGATGGCAGGAGGGAGTAGAGTTTGTATGAGGGGTGCATGGGGTCTTTCATAATGCTGTTCACTTTACGGATGCAGTGCGTGGTGTAAATGTCTGTAATGGCGGGAAGAGAGACCCCAGTGATCTTCTCAGCGACCTCACTATCTACTGCAGGGTCTTGCGATCCGAGATGGTGCAATTTCCAAACCAGGCAGTGATGCAGCTGCTCAGGATGCTCTCAATACAACCTCTGTAGAAGGTGGTGAGGATGGGGGGTGGGAGATGGACTTTTCTCAGCCTTCACAGAAAGTAGAGACGCTGCTGGGCTTTCTTTGCTATGGAGCTGGTGTTGAGGGACCAGGTGAGATTCTCCGCCAGGTGAACACCAAGAAATTTGGTGCTCTTAACAATCTCTACGGAGGAGTCGTCGATGTTCAGTGGAGAGTGGTCACTCCGCGTCCTCCTGAAGTCAACAACCATCTCTTCCTTCAGATAGTCCTGACGAAGGGTCTCGGCCTGAAACGTCGACTGCACCTCTTCCTATAGATGCTGCTTGGCCTGCTGCGTTCACCAGCAACTTTGATGTATGTTGCTTGAATTTCCAGCATCTGCAGAATTCCTGTTGTAACCATCTCTTTTGTTTTGTTTATATTCAGAGACAGGTTGTTGGCTCTGCACCAGTCCATTAGCCGCTGCACCTCCTCTCTGTATGCTGACCCATCATTCTTGCTGATGAGACCCACCACAGTCGTGTCATCGGTGAACTCGATGATGCGGTTCGAGCTGTGTGTTGCAGCACAGTCACGGGTCAGCAGAGTGAACAGCAGTGGACTGAGCACACAGCCCTGGGGGGCCCCATGTCCAGTGTGATGGTGTTGGAGATGCTGCTTCCAATCTGGACTGATTGAGGTCTCCCAGTCAGGAAGTCTAGGATCCAGTTGCAGAGGGAGGTGCTCAGGCCCAGTAGGCTCAGCTTTCCAATCAGTTTCTGAGGAATGATTGTGTTGAATGCTGAAATGAAGTCTATGAATAGCATTCAAACATACGTGTCTTTTCAAATCACTTTCTGAGGCTTCACTAATCTTCAAATTAAACAAATATCATACAAGCATAAAAGACTTAATTTGTGTGTAATACTTTTTTGTGAAAGTAAACAAAAATAATCTGAAAAATATACAACTTCAATTTACATCAATGCCACTGTTAACAAATTAATTAAGTTCATTTATTGCGTTGTACCGTGGTATGAAATTGTCAAAATTTAGAAACAATAAATGAATGATGGAATACTATTTAATTAAAAATGTTAGCTAAAGGGTATCTCAACTGAGAGGATTTCATGTTCAAGATGGTGATATAGTAACAACCTGCATTTACTCTTCCTCAATGCAACTAAATATCCCTCAGTAACATTCTGTCTAAATCACATGCCCACATTAGAAAGAATCTTAACACTCATTCTTCCGACTTCAGTGAAAGCGTTACCAAAATTCTTCAGAAAAATGGATGCATGCAAATATATCTCATGGGAGGAAATTTATTCTGACATAAAGGGCAAGATAACAGACAGAAATATTATACAAGGCACAACAATTTGTAAATATACATCATAAGAGAGCAATGAGCAATCAGAATTAGTCCATGGAACTAATGGACACATTAATGGCCACATTAGAGGGCACATGGAATTTATTCCTGACAAGGTAATGCACTTTGGACAGTCTAATATGTGCAGGATCTTCGATGAATGGTGGATCTTTGAGTACTGATATACAAGTCCAACGATACTTGATCAGGAAGACACAAGTTCTCCATTCAATACATTGATCAGCCTTCTGCCTCTGCAGGTGCTGCCTCACCCACTGAGCTCCTCCAGTGGGTGTTGTCAGCACCAAATTCCAGCATCTGAAGCACTTTGATCAATCCCTGCCTTTCCAAGTGTATATTAATTCTAGATTTAAGATGATTTTCAATTAAATTTCCTACCACTGGCATTTGTCTCACATGTAAGTATCAACTTACCATTACTGTCCTTTGCAAATAAAAGTATCCGGGATCTTGGTCCCCACAAAAACCCGTAATAACTCATTTCTTAAATTTTATCATGTTCCAAAACTTAATCAATCCTCTCCATGAATTTTTCAACTGCCCTCTTAATTTAATCCCCTATATTTTCCATCCCCCAAAGGGCTTTCCACTTTCTGTTCTCAGTATCTGCCATGAAATTCCTTTCAGTTTTCTTTATCAAATCTTCAATTTCCCTTGGCATCAAGAGTTCATTACTCTAGTTCAGCGGTCCCCAACCACCGGGCCGCAAAGCATGTGCTACCAGGCCGCAAGGAAACAATATGATTTGGCGATATAAGTCAGCTGCATCTTTCCTCATTCCCTGTCACGCCCACTGTGGAGCTTGAACGCACGCAAGGTCATTACCTGCTTGTCATCCATGTCAGTGCGGAAAGGAGATCAACTCCTCGAGCTTGCAAATGACGGAGGGCTGAAAAGTATGTTTGACATAACATCTCTGTTGGCATTCCGGATCAAAGTCAAGGCTAAATATCCTGAGATAGCCATGAAAGCACTGAAAACGTTGCTTCCAACATATCTCTGCAATGAATGCAATGAAAACTAAATTGCAGAATAGACTGGACATAAGGAACCCCGTTCGAGTATCGCTGTCTCCCATCACTCCTCGATGGCACTGTCTTGTTGCAGAGAAACAAGCCCATGGCTCCCACTGATTCAGCGATATTGGTGCGTTGCAATGATTTTATATGTTCATATGGGGAAAATATGTGCTGTGTATTTAATATCCAAACATTACTTAAAATGTTATGATGCTATTGACTTATAAGTGACTTATATAATCATATAACAATTACAGCACGGAAACAGGCCATCTCTGCCCTTCTAGTCCGTGCCGAACGCTACTCTCACCTAGTCCCACTGACCTGCACTCAGCCCATAACCCTCCATTCCTTTCCTGTCCATATACCTATCCAATTTTTCTTTAAATGATAATATCAAACCTGCCTCAACCACTTCTATTGGAAGTTTGTTCAACACTTACTTCAAGCTCCCCTGTCCTCCTGGGATAACTGACTTATCACTATATTCATGCAAGGAAAATATGTGCTGTGTGTTTAATATTAAATTCGTTAGATAAACCCTTTTAGAAACGAAATTGAGTGTATTAGCCTCTTATCACCTATATTCCGGTCGTGATTAACACCCCCCACCCCGTACAGAATCGCCAAAAACTATTTGTAGAAAAAAATCAGCATGTACACGCATGTGCAGTGGTGCCCGCGCAAGGCTTCATGGTCATTGTAGCCTTTCTCGGGGTAAACACAACGTACTTGACTGCTACTCTTGTCCGTTGGCAACACTACCCCACCCCCCAGGCCGGCCGATCCGCAAGAATATTGTCAATAATAAACCAGTCCGCGTTGCAAAAAAGGTTGGGGACCCCTGCTCTAGTTCATAGCGTTGTACAGCACAGAAGCAGGCCTTCTGCCAGACTGATCCATGCCTAACAGGATCAAAGTTCAAGGTACATTTATTATCAAAGTATTGTATACTATAGAGATCCTCGAGATTCCCTCCTTACAGGCAGCCACACAAAAAAAATAAATCAATTTTTAAAAAGAGCATCAAACACCCAATGTGCAAAATTAAAAAAAAAACAAATAGTACAAACAATAAAAGCAAGCAAAGAAGATTCAGAACTGAAATTCACAAAAGTGAGTCCACAGCCATGAAGCTGGCCATCACAGCAGCCAATCCAGGACCCATTACTTGCAGTTCACAGCCCCAGTTCAGCACAGAGACAAATTAAACAGTGTGGAACAGCAAGCACCCCTCACCTCTAGCCCTGACACCCTGACCTCATGAATCTGGCCTGGCACTTAAATTGACCAAACAGCAAGCCATTCCTCACCATCAGAACTGGGACCTGCTGCGCTGATACACTCTTGGGCCCACGATTAGCCACATTGATTCAGCCCCGACCCAACCATTCCCAATTTGGTCCAAAATTTAAATCGGTTAAAGCTCAGCTTGTTCCTAGCTCTTTGGGTCCGGAGCAAGGAGCAAGTTTAACATAAATCTATTATCAAGTTATGTATTCCACATTAAACCCTGAGCTTCATCACCTTACAGCCAGGCACAAGACAAAAAAGCACAATAGAATCCACGAAAAACACACACAACAAAGGCCATCAGACACCCGATGTGCAAAAAAAAACAAATCACACAAGCAATAAAAAAGTAAACAAATAATACACAGACGGTGAACAGCAAGGACCCCAAAGGCGAGTCCGCAGCCATGAAGACAGTTCAGCGCAGAAGCAAGTGAAGCCAATCCAGCAGCACGATGGCTGCAGGCCACAGCTGTGGAGTTTGTTCAGCGCTGAGGTGAATGAAGCTTGTCTCAAGCCCAGCAGCTGCAGAGCAACAACTGCTCCAAAACCTGGTGGTGTGGTCCCAAGACCCCTGCACCACCTGTCTGATGGTAGCAGCAAGAAGAGAGGGAGATGGGTCAAAGCAGACTCAGGTGGAAGATTTTGGCTGAGATGGAGAAGTGAGCTGAACGCCAGTTTGTCATCCGCACTTGGCCTTGATGCCTTAATATTCTTAATCTTGCCCATACAGAAATTGGCTAAACATCCACTCTTGGATCGTGATGCTTCCGTATGCCCTGAAATCTGTCCCAGCAATGGCCACTGTGGAGATGGTTACTCCTGCGGTCCTGAGAGTCCAGTTCACCGAATCCTTCAAAAGGCCACATAAACATCAGATCATTCAGACAGTTCAAAAGCATACCTCCCAAAAGGAGATTTCAGACTGCAGATTGCAGTGCTTAAGGTCCAGAAGAGGCATATTTAGTAGAATAGCTTGTAGTTTTGTGAGCTGCCCACAAAATGTCACCATATAACTCCTCGCCATCTTGTCAAGGACCCACCAAAGTATTCAGTGGGATGCCCCATCAAAGCCAGTCTCATCTTCCAGCATCTGGCAGATGAATCTTTCTATTCCATGTACCTGTCCAAATGTTTTCTAGAAATTGTCATTGCACCTGCCTCAACCAGTAGCTCGGGCAGCTAATTCCACATAGTTAATATCCTTTATGTAAAAAGATTCCCCTAAAATTTCTCTTAAATCTTTCCCCTCTTACCTTAGACCTATGAACTCCAGTTTGAGATTCCCCAACTCTGGGATAGAGACTGATTGTATTCACCACATCTATGCCCCTTCATGATTTTATACACCTCTACGTGATGACCTCTCAGTCTGCTACAACCTAAGGAATAAAGTGCTAGCCTGTGGTTCTTAACTTTCACCCTGAAGGAAACATATTGGCCTTCAGTTGTCATGACTTCACTTTTGAAATATTCCCAAGTGTTGGATGTAACAACTTGCAAGTAGCTGCTCCTAGTCAACCTTTGCATTGTCCTGTCACATGATACTGAAGTTCACTTTTCCCCAAATTCAAGACCTTAATTTCTGGACCATTCAAATCCATTTCCAAAGTTATCTTGCGTAACTTATTCTCAAATGTTCTCCCATTTGCTCTTCAACCATTTGCCCAGCTGCTTTCTTTATGATTGATTCTAGTATTGACCATTCTCTTGCAGTCCTAGGTAGATAATACTTCAAAATGTCTCTAAGGTGCACTTTACACACTGTACCCCATCTAAACCTTGAAAACTATGTGAATGCAGGTTAATGCCGGGGAAATTGAAATCCCACAACAGTATAACCCCGCAGTTGGCCACCACATCTACGTGCATGTTGTCCTACTGGTCTGGGTTCTACATGCAAATGTCCCTTGCACAATCGTCAATCATCCTGGCTTTTTCAAATGCATCATCACAAATAAGGCAAAATTGATTAAATATGCCTTGGACTAACTATGGGGTAACTGTAGCTAGTGAGCTGGTGTTTTTGACCAACCACAAATTCCATAGCCATAGTACTTGAGTCCACTCCTTCCCTGACCACCATCTTGGTTAAATCAGATGGGTCATAACAATGACAAGAAACATAATCACAAACTGACCTTCTGATTCTATAATTTTGAAACTCCCATCTTTGATCTTTAACTCAATTCAAAGATTGATCAATTCTTTTCTTTTTGTCACTTAAGAAACAACTATTCCTGGGATTGGCTTGACCACCATCATTTTCTCTATCATATTTCCAGTCAGTTCCAGTACTGCTGCATATATCTTGCTCTTCATCTGTTTACAGTGCTCCAAATTTATTTCCTCACACTTTCAAGCTCCGACCGACATCTATACCAAAACTCCAATTGGACTAGTTTTGTGCGATGACCGAATTTGTCACATCACGTAAAACCTTGGCTTCAATATTTGAGTTCAATCTTTTTTAAAATTGCCCCTGAAAACCATGTTGTTGATATGTGTGTTTAGCCCTATTAATTTCTTCTTGTTCACTTGTTACAATCTCCCTGGTGCCTCAGAATGAACCTTAAAAACCATTATGTTTTAACCATGCATTAAAAGGTGAATGTTACTGCAGATGCTGGAAATTGTATTACATTAGATCCAAAAAAGACAAAATGCAGAGAAGCCTATGAAAAATTTCATGCAACTTCTAATTTCAAGGCAAGTTCAGAAGAGAAGCTAATAATTTATTGTACTTAAAATTTTTCAAAGAACTCATGAAAGGCCAATCTGTATCTTTTTATCATTTAATTTCATGGAGAAAAACAATTACACACAGGCAAAAGGCTTTTTGATGATAACTTTCTGTCTGCTTGCCTTACATTATGCTTGATGTATGTCACTGAATAACTTTCCTGACCCTTCCAAGGTTCAACACCAATGACAAGATGCAACCACTGCCTGAATATTCAGTGCATAGATCACACTAGGCTCAGACTTTTGTGGAACTGCAGAGGCTTTCATGTGTCAAAGCTGTGGTAAGCTCTGTGCATCACTGGAAAAGATTTATTTTCGCAGTTGTCCCCATTATTAGAATGCAAATAACATATTTTCATACTACTAAAAATGTACATTTGCTAAAGCAGTTTTGCTCAGTCACACAAAGAAACAAATAGAGACAATTTCCAACAAATTGGAAAACCCATCAACCAAAACCACTTCATCTAAGTCAACATGGCACAACAGATGAGGTTTAGTTGCCGTCTAAATAAAGTAGTGCAAGGTTTAATACATGAAAGTTTTTTCTGAGAATATAACTGCAAAATTAGGTTTCTCTATTGAACAGCACCTTCAGAAGTTAGGGGAAACATTCTTGTTGTGAAAATGATATTCCTAGCTACAGTGTTCTTTGCAAAATTTTACATGGTGGGGGTAGTTTGCTTGGATTGCAATTTTGATTTTAAAGCTTTGTTTGATATTCATGAGCTGAGAAAGACTTAACATCAAAACTCATAGGGGAAAAACACTAAGGATAACAAGCCCTATTAGTGGAATTCAATGCCATCCATCCATCTTAGCATGGCATTATTCAATCAATTCTGACATTATTCTCACGCACTGAAGTTCTTTGGGTAATATTTCTACATTTTTTTACACTTGACATATATTACGAAGAGTATGCTTCTGCCTCAAGCCTGCTTTAATGAATGCTTCTCTTCTGATCAAAGCTCAGAGAGACGGCTGTTTAAAGGGAATCATGTGGGTTGAGTGGAAAAAAAACATTTTGCTATGTCTATGTTCTCATGCCAGTTCATGCGCAGACAGTCTGTCACAGAGGAGTTAGAATGGCAATAATATGCATGACCTAAAAGCTCAAGATAAAGCACAAAGAAACTGATGAATTCATGAGGATATCAAATTTAAAACTGCAGTGTTTGTTCCTTTTTCATCCAGGATGATTTTCAAACCCAAGGCAAGAGTATATAACCATCATGTCAGTAGAAACATGATTGCTGTTTTGTCCCTAGCTTCTAATTTGATAAAAAAATTTTCAAGAAAACATTGAAAAATACTAAAATAAAAATGCCACTACTCCAAAGCACTCAAATATCATTTCTGAGGTGAAAGCAGAGAACTTTCCAATTGTTATTTTAAGCATTCAATTTATTTGACACTGCAGATTTAATTAAAATAAAATACAATTATAAAACTAAAAAAGATGCAGAATGTGTTGTTACTTTACCTTCCACCTGTGGAACTGAAAGGCACTACATGGATTCCCAAAGGTCCTCCATCATTGGAGACTTCAACCAGCTTTAGCACGTCACTGTGAGACAATGATGAATGAAGTAACACAATGTGAAGTAAATGACCCAAATTAAAAACAAAAATACTTTACCATTTATGCAGACAATACAGTGTACTAATCCAATTATACAAGAAACTGGTCAATGAGCAAAAATTTTTAAAAATAATAAAATAACCATGAAAACAATGTGCAAACTATTTGACATAAAACTAAAGAACCTTGGCGACCAAATCCCTTATTGAATAGGAAAACTCCTTTACTAGAATAGTTGATTATTAGGAGGCTGGTCTGCTTGGATTTGTTTGAAAGAAAACAATCACCTCAGCTACAAACAAAATATGCTGCTTTGTACAGCAAAGGCATCAGCAGTCAGACATGACGTGATGAAGAGACTCAGATGAAAAGTTATCCTCATTTTGACATAGCCTTCCAGATGATCTGTCTGCAGGATTTCCTAGAGAATATCGTTCACTTTTTAATTAAAAATTAGATGATTAAAATGTTTTATATGAGTAGAAATGAATGCATATTGAAGTCTTGGAAAAATATTACCTGCCAAATATTAGTCAGACCAATAGAAACACCTACTTCAGCCAACAATTATATTGTTCTTGTTTTCTATAGTACCTCATAAACATGATGTTGTACCAATGTAATTTTTCCTGCTATTTAGGCAGTTTTGAATCAGCAGGTAATACTGGCCAATAACAAACTCACTTAGCTGAATAAGGGCTATTATAAACTGAACCTTTATGGGCAACAAACAGCATGCAACAATTAATTAGTTACTGATGCAAGCATACCTAAGCGAAAAACTCTGTCCGTGCTCAAGGCAAGAATCAGCACGAATAACTGGCTCAGTCCTGTTGTTCTCGTCTTCTGTCCCTTCCTCCTCCTAGATGGAAAAAAGAACTTCCAGTCACAAAAACAAGAATCATCATCTAAATAATATACACCACAATCAGATAGCACCACATCCATGTAGAATGCCTCTCCCTAGAATATGTAAGATAAAATTGCAATGCTACACTACACACCAGTTACAGTATGGTCTTTTTTTTTTGCTAGCAAAAGAATAGCATTATTTTTCTGTGGTTTCCATGCTAAGCCACAATGCAATAAGCTTAGTTTCTCTTATAATACATGAAAATCTCTGATGTGAACAAATAGAAATCTTAATATTTTGTTGTTAAAAGGATTTCAATGCAACCACAAAGGTTAAAAATACATAAGGTCCTGACTGGAAAATTTCTGGGATTCCTTTCTGCTATGATTTAATCATTAGGGTCAAGATAAAAGATCATTGCTAACTCACAATTCCTCCTTTCATTTTATTGTCCACAGCTGGTTTTTCAGTACAACTTTAATAATGGTAACATGATGCCCTAGATAGACATTTAAACCGGGAACCAAATTTCATCAACAAAATTCCCTCTAGCAATGACAAACCACTGACAGCATCTTAAGATGAACAATTCAATATAAACTGCAACAATTCTGCCCAATTATGTCATTGGATGATTGTGAAAATTGAGACAACACAACAAAACTGTATTCATTATTCTGAAAAGGAACAGAAAATTAGTAACTATCAATAAAGGAACATGCAAAGAGCTATGTTGACTATCGTTTTTGTCTTTACTCTCCAATTTAGTTCTTTTTGAAGCCTTGAAATTCACATTGTTCAACTAATAAAGAATAACTAGCTAAGTTTACTTTATCAAGTCGTGCCCCCATACTCTCAGTGGCCACTTTATTAGGTACCTCTTGTACTTCTGTTTGTGGTCTTCAACAGCTATCCACTTCAAGGTCCAACATGTTGTGCATTTAGAAATGCTTTTCTGCACACCACTATTGTTACACATGGCTATTTGGGTTACTGTCGCCTTCCTGTCAGCTTGAACCAATCTGGCCACTCTCTTCATTAACTGCTGCTCACTGGATGTGTGTGTGTTTCTCGTACCATTCTCTGCAAACTACAGAGCATGTAAGCTTATGCATGAAAATCCCAGGAGATCAGCAGTGTTTGAGATACTCAGACCACCCCATCTGGCACCAACAATCATTCCACGATCAAAGTCACTGAGATCACATTTCTTCGCCATTCTGATGTTTAGTCTGAACAACAGCTGAACCTCTTGACCATGTCTACATGCTTTTATGCGTTGGATTGCTGCCACAAGATTGGTGAATTATATATTTGCATTATCAAACAGTGTACGGTTTGCCACTAAGTTTATTTGAACAGTATTATGGAAAATACTGAAGTTAATTCCGACAATGGTGATGCTCTCCAATCCTTGGAAGGTTTGACATAACCAAGATTACTTAACACTTAACCCTATCTTCTAATGATTATAAGACTATTAGATAGAGCCATGTGTCACATTCGTTATCTGGGAAAATTGACCGCAATGAAACTCAACTGCATACTTCGTCAGCTGACTCTGTTTTAGTTGTAAAGAACAAAGGTGCTTGTAGTTCAGGGCTTTGCACTCTTCTGGATCAAGGGGACTTTTAAGAAAAGTTGGTAAGTGCAGTTGTAGTGATGAAATTATTAATAACTTTGAAAAGAAAAATATTATTTCAATATTGCATGCTCATTTTGACTTTCGTATTTTCAAGGAATCATTCAGCATAACTTAGGCTCGATGTTTCCATAAAATTTATTTTATTGCATTATTTTAAAAGCTGAGGTGCAATCTCTTTCAGCAATTTTTAGAGATCAGCAAACTTTGAGTGGGCATTACCCAAGGGTTTGGACATCAATCAGCAAAATGATGAAAAAAGATGGGTTATGAGCCAGGAACACATTACTTAATAAGCGGGTGGATATTAAAGCCAAGAATAAAATGGATATAGCCACTAATGCAAATTTCCTCAGAGAAGCACTAAGAACCAAACCTTTGACACTTACACTCTGTAGTAAGCTTCTACTATTTTTTTTCTTCAACGTTACACATCAGGACAGTGAATTGAAAAGAGAGGGGGAAAAAAAGGAAAAAAAAACCAAAGCGTTATTACTTCAGGGTGATGATATTTTCTTTCAAGAATACCAGCATTCATTTCTGTTCCATCTGTCAAGCATAAAGAATCAAGCAACTTGGAATTTTTTGGAGGTCAGGCACTGCCTTTCAAGTCATACAAATGCAAACCTTAAGTAAAATAGGCCAAATAAATTGCTGGAGTGAACATTAATGAGCTTTCCACACTATACAAAAATAATCATTGTCCTTCACTATGCACCAAGTTAAAAATCAGGCACTTAAACAAACATCTTCACTCAATGTCTGAAAGATAAGGCTGCTTGCAAGCTAGTCACTCATTCATGCCAGACATACTTTGATAATGCGTTTGTCATGATACTTAAATATTTATGTGCTGACACAAACTCTGCCACTGACAGTATTTCACAGATTGACATAAAGGTTAGTGCTAATGCAGGAACCCAGAAGACGCTTCAGTCCATGCAGTAATGTTGTTATTCTTTAAGCATGGCTGACAGCAGAGGTCCGGGCATGGCTGAGAGATGGGGAAGCTGCTTCTGATCGGGGGATAAGACAGCTCTCAGGTCAGCAAGAGCTGCGCTTTCCCGCACCATCACAAAGGCAAAGGAGCCATTTCTGTGACACCAAAGGGATGAGTGACACGTGGCAGGGCATTCAGTCCATAATGGCCTACAAGCCCACCCTGTGCGCCAGTGACAGTAATGCTTCTATTCCTGATAGGTTGAATGTCTTCTATGCAAGGAACAATGTGTCAGCAAGGAAGGCCCACACACCTCCCAAGGAGCAGGTACTCTGTCTGGCTGCAGCTCCTGAGAGGAAGACCCTAACCAGGATGGGGCCTGATAACATACCTGGTTGTGTGCAGAAGCACTGTGCATCCCAGTTAACTCCGGTTCTGAAAGACATCTTCAACATCTCTCTGGAACAGTCTACTGCCCCTTCAAGCTTCAAGGTAGCCACCATCATCCAATGTCCAAGAGAATGACAGTAACCTGCCTTAACGACTACCGTCCAGTGGCACAGACCTCATCAATAATCGAGTGCTTTGAGCAACTAGTTATGGATAACATTAAATCCCATCTTCTTGCTACACTGCACCCTTTCCAGTTCGCTTATTGCTCAAATCAGTTCACTGATGTTGCCATAGCCTCTGCACTGTCTTCCATCCTGCCCCACCTGGAAACTGCTACCTCATATGACAGGATGCTATTTATTGACTTCAGCTCAGTGTTTGATACATTCATCCCTCAGAAGCTGGAGAACAAACTGTCCATGTTCGGTCTCAACACCCATCTCTGTAATTGGATACTGGACGCCTTGGCAGAAAGACCACAGTCTGTCCCGTGTTGGCAGCAACGTCACACTCAGCACCAGTGCTCCCCAGGGCTGCGAGCTCAGCTCCCTGCCGCAGATCACGCTGTTGATACACAATGCCATTGCTAAATCCAGTTCAAACTGAATCGTCAGCTCGCTAATGACACAATAGTGGTTGGCCACGTCAACGATGATGATGAGACTGTGTCCAGACAGGAGGTACAGAGACTGGCTGAATGGTGTGAGTACAATAACTTGAGTCTCAATGTGGACAAGACCAAAGAGATGATTATGAACTTTAGAAAGTGCAGGGTTTAAGGGGTCGGCACAACATTGTGGGCCAAAGGGCCTGTACTGTGCTGTACTGTTCTATGTAAGAGAAGGATTGCTAACCTCTTGCACCAAGACATTTTCTGCATATTTTACAAATTATATTCTAATATGCCGATAAAGGCCCTGCATAAAATAGAAAATTGCTCTAATGTGCTGAGGATCATTCAAGGCTGCCTGACGCCATGGAGATCATCGACTGCAACAAGAAGTTAAAAGTGTGACACAGATGTAATGATATGCAGTTTTAAAGCACATTGAACATTACAAAACGTTTTGAATGCTTCATAGGAACACTGCTAAGTATAATTGGATGCTAAACCACATAAATTTATATTAATGGAGATAAGCAAGATTTTAACGTGCCTCTGAAAATAAGAGGAAGTTACCAGGAAAGTTGATAAAGGCAAGGCAGTGGATGTTGTCTACATGGGCTTTCGCAAGGCATTTGACAAGGTCCTGCATGGGCAGTTGGTTAAGAAGGTTCAGTTGTTCGGCCTTCCAAATGAGGTAGTAAATATGATTAGACATTGACTTTGTGGGAGAAACCAGAGACTGGTTGCAGATGATTGCCTCTCTGACTGGAGGCCTGTGACTCATGTTGTGCTGTAGGCATCAGTGCCAATCCATTGTTATTTGTCATCTATATCAATGATCTAGATGATAATATGCTTAACTGGATCAGCAAATTTGTGGATGACACCAAGATTGGGGTGTAGTGGACAGCAAGCGAGGAAGGCTATCACGGCTTGCAGCAGGATCTGGACCAGCTGTAAAAAAATGGGCTGAAAAATAGCAGATGGAATTTAATGCAGACAAGTTTTTATGTGTGATTCATCTGCAGATTTTATCCTTACATTCAGAAGTTTTGTGTTATGTGGACTACTGTGCTTTAGACATTGGTTCGAAGAAACGTTGTCTCATCTCTCGCTCTGTTTTGTGTGTGTGTGTAGACCCATCTAATCTGACATCCACTGCCACACCGCTGCTGTCTTCAATCTCGTTGTGGAGAAGCTTGGTAACACACAAGAGGAAGATGTTAAAGAGCACTGGCGCTAGCACAGACTCCTGCCTCACAGGAGGCTCCACGTAACCACCAAACTCCGTAGAGAGCAGGCCCTGAAGCTGCAGTATGCAGACGACCGTGCTCTTGTGGCCCATACTCCGGAGGATCTTCAGACCGTCCTTGCTGTGGCGGTGAGAGCGTACAGCAGGATGGAGCTGACTGTCAATACCACCAAGACAGAAGTGGTTTGCCAATGGAGTACCAGTGTCCCACCCACTCTACCTGCTTTCACTGTTGGTGATGAAAACCTGTCAGTAGTGCCATCTTTCAAATATCTGGGGAGCATTCTCACTGAGGATAGCGGCATTGACAACAATATCCAGAGTCGCATTAAACAGGCATCAGCTGCCTTTGGGAGATTTTGGCGCACAGTCTTTCAGAACGGGAGCCTTCGTCCCTCCACATAGGTCGCCGTATACCAAGCAGTCTGTGTCACCACCCTCCTTTACAGCTGTGAAGCTTGGGTAACCTACAGCGGTCACATCAAGTCCTTGGAGCACTTCCACATAAGCTGCCTCCAGCACATCCTGGGAATTACCTGGCATGAGTGGGTGCCTCACACTGAAATACTTGTAAAGACCAACTGCAGGAGTATTGAGGCCATGATCACCCAGCGTGAGCTGCAGTGGCTGGGGCACGTGATAAGGATACCCCCATGTCGGCTACCCCGCAGAGTGTTATACGGCCAGCTACATCATGGTCGACGCTCAGCTGGAGGGCTGAAGAAGCACTATAAGGATCAGATGAAGAATGCTTTAAGGAAGTGCAAGATCAGACCCGAGGACCTGGAGGATGTTGCTGCTGACCGTACCACTTGGCGACAGCTGTGATCTCACCGTTAAAGGAGTGGACGTCGTCATTGGATTTTGATGGACAACCGAAGAAGTGTATAGACACACACACACATTATATGGTTATATACATTAATTACATGTATATAGTTAAATGGCAAAAAACTTTACTTAACTTGAAGTGTGAGGTGCTGCACCTTGAGAGGACTTACCAGGGTAGGTCTTACATGGTGAGCAGTAGGACACCATGGAGTGCGGTAAAACAGTGGGATTTGAAAAGACAGATCCATAATTCCGGGAACGTGACATCTCAAGTAGACCAGGTAAAAAGAAAGCTTTTGACACATTGGCCATCATAAATCAATGTATTAAGTACAGGAGTTGGGATGTCAAGTTGAAATTGTATTAGAAGTTGGTGAGGCCTAATTTGTATTATTGTGCCAGTTTTGGTCACATACCTGCAGGAAAGATGTAAATAAGATTGAAAGAGTGCAGAGAAAATTTACAAGGATGTTGCTGGGACTGGAGGAGCTGAGCTACAGGTTAAAATAAGTAATGCAAAAAAACAGAAATAAAAAGGTAGTGCTCATGGGTTCAGTGTCCACTTAGAAACTGGATGGCAGAAGGGAAGAAGTTGTTCCTGATTTGCTGAGAGTGTGCCTTCAGGTTTCTGCACCTTCTCCTGATGGTAACAATGTGAAGAGGACATGTCCTGTATGGGGGCGATTCCTAAGACCATAAGATATAGGAGAAGTAGGCCACTTGGCCCATCGAGTCTGCTCCGCCATTCAATCATGGGCTGATCCAATTCTCCCGGTCATCACCACTCCCCTGCCTTCTCCCGATATCCTTTATTGCCCTGGCTAATCAAGAACCTATCTATCACTGCCTTAAATACACCCAATGACTTGGCCTCCACAGTCGCTTGTGACAACAAATTCCACAAATTTACCACCCTCTAACTAAAGTAATTTCTCCACATCTCTGTTCTAAATGGACGTCCTTCAATCCCGAAGTCGTGCCCACTTGTCCTAGACTCCCCTACCATGGGAAATAAATTCAGGGCTTTTAACATTTGAAGTGTTCCTATGAGATCCCCCTCATTGTCCTGAACTCCAGGGAATACAGCCCAAGAGCTGCCAGACGTTCCTCATACGGTAACCTTTTCATTCCTGGAATCATTCTCGTGAATCATCTCTGGACCCCCTCCAAATGTTAGTATATCCTTTCTAAAATAAGGAGCCCAAAACTGCACACAATACTCCAAGTGTGCTCTCATGAGTGCCTAATAGAGACTCAACATCACATCCCTGCTCTTAAATTCTATATCTCTAGAAATGAATGTCAATATTGCATTCGCCTTCTTCACCACCAACTAAACCTGGAGGTTAACCTTTAGGGTATCTTGCCCAAGGACTCCCAAGTCCCTTTGCAACTCTACATTTTGAATTCTCTCCCAATCTAAGTAATAGCCTGCCCGTTTATTTCTTCCACCAAAGTGCATGACCATACACTTTCCAACGTTGTATTTCATTTGGCACTTCTTTGTCCATTCCCCTAAACTATCCAAGTCTCTCTGCAGGCTCTCTGTTTCCTCAACACTACCCACTCCTCCACCTATCTTTGTATCATCGGCAAATTTAGCCAGAAATCCATTAATCCGATATGTTGTGTATGTGGCCTGGTTACACAACAATGTTATTAATAAAAACGCTGGAGATGGGAGCTAAGGTTCATGGTTCTTTACTGGCAGAAACCGAACTCAGCACACATGTACAGATCAATACGCGCCTAGTAGTTCATGCTCAGTACGCACCTAATAGCGTATGCAACAACGTGTTACTAAAACATAAAGTAGTCCCTTATTATACTGTAGGCTATACGGTACACCATAGTCCAAATCATTGACATACATCCGAAAAAGCAGCTGTGCCAACACCAATCCATGGAACTCCACTGGTAATCGGCAGCCAGCCAGAATAGAATCCCTTTATTCCCACTCTGTTTCCTGCTGATCAGCCAATTCTCCACCCATGCTAGTAACTCCCCTGTAATTCTATGGGCTCTTATCTTGCTAAGCAGCCTCACGTGCAGCACCTTGTCAAAGGCCTTCTGAAAATCCAAGTACACCACGTCTACTACAACTCCTTTGTCTACCCTACTTGTAATTTCCTCAAAAAATTGCACTAGGTTAGTCAGGCATGATTTTCCTTTCAGGAAACCATGCTGGCTTTGACCTATCTTGTCATGTGCCTCCATGTACTCCGTAATCTCATCCCTAACAATCAATTCCAATAACTTCCCAACCACTGATGTCAGGCTAACAGGTCTATAGTTTCCTTTCTGCTGCCTCCCGCTCTTCTTAAATAGCGGAGTAACATTTGCAATTTTCTAGTCATCTGGTACAAAACCAGAACCTATCAATTCTTGAAAGATCATTGTTAATGCCTCTGCAATCTCTCCAGCTACTTCCTTCAGAACCTGATGGTGCATTTCATCAGGTCCAGGAGATTTATCCACCCTCAGACCATTAAGCTTCCTGAGCGCCTTCTCAGTTGTAATTTTCACTGCACATACTTCACTTCCGTGACACTCTTGAATGTCCAGTATACTGCAGATGTCTTCCTCTGTGAAGACTGATGCAAAATACGCATTCAGTTCCTCTGCCATCTCTGTGCATCTCATTACAATATCTCCTGCATCATTTTCTATTCATCCTATATCCACCCTCAACTTTCTTTTACCCTTTATACACTTAAAAAAACTTTTAGTATCTTCTTTGATATTAGTCGCCAGCTTCCTTTCATAATTCATTTTTTCCTTCCAAATGACCTTCTTAGTTTCCTTCTGCAAATTTTTAAAAAGCTTCCCAATCCTCTATCTTCCCACTCGCTTTAGATTCCTTGTATGCCCTCTCTTTTGCTTTTGATGAACACTGCCTTCCTGAGGCACCATTCCTTGAAGATACTATGGAGGCTAGTCCCCATGATAGAGATGACTAATTTTGCAAGTTTCTGCAACTTACTTCAATCGTGTGCAGCCGCCGCCACCCCATCTCACCCATACCAGATGGTGATGCAGCTAGTCAGAATGTTCTCTATGGTATAATTTGTAGTGGTCTTTGAGTGTTTTAGTTGACAAACCAAATCTCTTCAGACTCCAAAGGAAATCTAGCCACTGCCTTGACTTCGTTATAGCTGCATCAATAAATTGCATCCAGATTAGATCCTCAGAGATATTGACACCCTGGAACCTGAAATTGCTCACTCTCTCCACTTCTGATCCTTCTGTGAGGATTGGTTTGTGTTCCCTTGTCTTAACCTTTCTGAAGTCCACAATCAGCTCATTGGTCTTGCTGATGTTGAGAGCAAGGTTGTTGCTGCAACGCAATTCAACTAATTGTTTAGGACTGTATTCACTACAGTGTATCAGATTGAGGGGAGAATTGATAGGGGTGTACAAAATTATGAGAGGTATAGATAGGGTAGATGCAAGCATGCTTTTTCTTCTGATGTCGGGGGTGAGATTACAACTAGAGGTCATGGGTTAAGGGTGAAAGGTGAAATGTTTAAAAGGAACACGAGGGAGCACTACTTCACTCAGAGGGTGGTTAAGAGTGCAGAAAGAGCAGCCAGCACAAATGGTGCGTGCGGAGCTGATTTCACCACTTAAGAGAAATTTGGTTAGGTACAGGGTTAGGAAGGGTACAGACGGCTATGGCCTGGGTACAGGTTAATGGGACTAAGCAGATTTATGGTGCAACAAAGACCAGATGGGATGAAGGGCCTGTTTCAGTGCTATGACTCTATAACTCTAAGAGATAGAGGAAATAGAGTTTGGGACATAATTCTGGACAATGAGTCAAGGTAATTAAAGGCAGCATAGCATAGCAGTTTGCATAACGCTTTACAGCACCAGCAATCAAGGTTCAAGTCTCACTCCTGTCTGTAAGAAGTCTGTACATCCTCCCTGTGACTGTATGGATTTCCTCCGGGTGCTCTGGTTTCCTCCCACATTTCAAAGATGTAAGAGAAAGATGTGGACATGCTATGTTAGAACCAGGAGTATAGCAACACTTGCAGAATGCCTCCAACACATCTTTGGACTGTGTCCGTCATTGATGCAAACAACACATTTCATTGTATGTTTTGATGTTTCGATGTACATGTGACAAATAAATCTTACCTTTAACTTTCATCTCAGACAGTCTAATGGGATAGTTGATGATTTTATAGATATATATATGCTTCTTACCATAATTTACAGTTTTATTATGTATTGCAATGTACTGCTGCCACATAACATAAATTTCACGATATATGCCAGTGATATTAAACCTGATTCCTTCCACTGAAGTTCTAAGAAACTGAAGCTGGAAAGGCATTACTTTCCTTTCAGACGAGTTGAGTTTATTGTCATCTGCACATGTATAGTAAGGTACAGGTATAATGCAAAGCTTGCTTGCAGTAGCATCACAGAAGACACACATAATAAAAATTATAGATTAAATATACAAGGTAGTGAAGAGAAAAAATCTTGCAATTTCAGGTTAATCACTCGGGTCATAATGGTGGTTATGTAGGCTAATGTGAGAGGCAGAAATGTTGCTGCTGTGCAGGTGATGATGGTGGTTAATCTTGGCCAACTGGAACAAACAACATTGATGTTGAGGATTCTTCATGTGGCCTTACTGAGATGACTGATGAACAAGGCATAAAAAGGTAACAACAAAAATCTGCCAGTTGTTGGGTTAATTGGTCATTGCAAATTGTCACGTGATCAGGCTAGGGTTAAATCGGGGGGTAGGTGGGTGGTGCAGCTCCAAGGGCTGGAAGGGCCTCATCAGTGTTGTATCTCAATATATAAATAAAAGCAAAAATCTTTCTGCTACTTCTCATGATAATATCTCCTGAACGCAAATCATGGCATTTTCAATCATACAGGCATATTCAATGCTGGTTTCCACATTCCGATCATTATCTTTGAAGATGGTTATCATATTTGATTTAGAAGAACTTCTCTTTTTATATTGAGCAGCTCTAGCAAAATTATGTTGGTGTTAACTTGTTCCTCCCCACAGCCTCTTCTGTTAAGTCACCAACCCACTCCAAGCTAAGAATTTAAATATCTGTTTAGTTCTTTAAATGTTCGACAATGAGAGATTTAATCCTACTTCCCCCTCAGCATTGTCTCCAAGGAGGACTATGTTTGGCAGCCTTGAAGACGGCAACAGTTTTCTCATATACAAGAACATACTCTCCCAACAGTGCCCTCCCTCATCTGCATTCCACATTTACTCAGGAGGCAAGCCATCTGCCTCAATAATTTGTTTCAGCTTCGTGGAAAGATTTACTGGCAACACACTATCTACCATTGCTGCCTTTGTCAATCACTATCCCAAATCTATGCCCAACTCAAATATTGAGCAGATCTGCACATTTCTTGAAATATTCAAACAAGCTCATAATGGCAAGACTGGAAAGAGCAAAAATGCTGATATGTCCAAGTAAAGACTATCAGCATTTTTGCTCATTCCAGTCTTGCCATTATGATAATCATATTTTCCTGAATCAACTCCAAATATGGTCACATGCTATTAATTCTGATCTTTTATCCATGTGTGTAACCCACCTTCCACCTCTCCACTTTCCACCTCTGACCCTCTGTAAATAGTGCTCAATGTTCTCACTGGAAGGGCAGAAACGTCTGCTTTGTCTGCATTGCAAAAGCTTGTCTGTACAATCAACATTTCAAGCTTCCATGACAAGAAAAATCCCAACAAATATTCATCCTTTTTATTATCTATGAATTAAATCTAAGAAGTAATTGCTGGAATTAGCTATGATTTGTCAGCATAAGTGTCATCTATATATGATGCAACAGACACAAAATGCTGGAGAAACATAGCAGGTCAGGCATCACCTATGGAAATGAATAAACCATCTTCACTTCGGCAAGACTCTTCTTCAGGACCGGAAAGGAAGAGGGAAGACGCCAGAATAAAAAGCATATCAAATCTATATATGATGCTTTAAAGCCACCAGGAAGAATGTCCAAAATAAATTGTGAAAAATCACAATTACAACCCTAGTATTGCAATCTCTATGTAAAACATGGCTTTGCATATCAAAAAAACACAAACCAATGGTCAATAGTTAATGTAGCAAAATTTCATAACTTGGACACAGAATTGTACTATGCCAACTTATCACAACTTAAATAACATGGAAATACCAAAAGCCTTTTACTCTTCAATCACACTTCTATTAACAGTTACACACAATAAAATGCTAGTGCAAAAACAATGTTATTCACAGCCACTTAGGGAAATATTTATTTCTAAATTTATCATGACAGATTTTTGAAAGAATATGCGTGAAAAGTGAAGATGCTGAAAATCTGAAATAAAGTTAGAAAATGATGAAAATACTCAAGCAGGCAGACAGCACTTATGAAGAGTTCGAGCTTTAGGTCTGAGACCTTTCATCAGATGAGGAAAAGAACACAAGTATGTTTAGGTAGCAGAAAAGAAAATGACAGTAACATTCCACAGGACAGACAGCATCCGCTATTCAAACTAACTTCATTTCTCTCTTTCCTAATTCTGATGAAGGGCCCTGGACTTGAAATACTATTGGCTTCTCTTTTCTCAGGTGTGGCCTGACCATTGTGCAGTTATGGACCAATGAAGTGCCTACTCCTTCAAGGAAGTTTCAAGTCCTCAAAACTTATCCCTACCTGCATTGTAATCGCTTCGCATAACTGAACTCAGAGTTAACTATTCATCTGAAGATTCTAGTTTTGGGCATGCCAATAACATGGCTTTGCCAACCAAGCCAAATGAGTGTCAAGTGCTTCAATTCTGACCACACTGCCCATGGTTCACTTGTCTTGCACTGAATCTTGAGGATTATATGAATATACCATTGGTGTTATTTTCCCAGTATTCTGAAGTAACAGGTAAAGGTAGTCTAAATTTCATAAACACAATGGAGAGCTGGGATCAAAGTTATGTGCCACATCTGAGGACAAGATCTTTAAATTATTTCTCAACTGATCAAAGACTCTGCATTGAAGGCAGGGGTGAATTTCTACATCAGTATCTGTTTTCACACATAAGTATTTCCCTAGATATGAGAAGTGAACTATAATTTTCCAGAATCTTGTGTTGAACCTTTACAATCAGCAGGCAGTGTAGTGCAGCACAGCAGATTGATCGAAGACTTTTGTCTTAGGATGTACACGACCAACCCTCTTGAATGCTATGGTGAATGACTAATCTTGAAGATCAGTCTCTGAGCATGCATAATCACAAACATCATTTACAGACCAACTCTGCAAGCGAAATTAAATAACCTCCATTCTGGAGTGCAGTCACTGTAAATTGATAAATTTCCCATTAATTCTGAAGATTATCTCCACTTCCAGGAGATATCAAGTTGCAGCGGGATAGATTGAAAAAATTATTGGGGCAATAATACAGCATGGTTTTAAACTAGTTTTCTTTTTTTATTCTCTGCAGACCTGTTGGTAAGAACCATGACTTACATGCCAGAGTACTGAATATTTAAGGTGGAAACATGTTTCTTTGGGCAACCAAATTTGAGGAGGTTGTTTCACAGCACCTCACAACTATTTGAGATAATGGCTTTAGTGTGGTCAAAAAATGAAGTGATGTTTCCCAGCTTTTTCTTAGTTTTGGCACACAGTGAAGATCATGTCCTCTGTATCTCCAAGCAGACAAAATCTACACAGTAATTTCTTGAGCAGCTCTTTAGTCACTGGGAGCAGTAATTGAGGAGAACCCAAAGAATGACATTTGCTGTGCCAGGCAGCAGTGAGATCCCACTGTACTACCACTGTCAGCCCTGTCTCCTTTTTTTTTGAAGATATTACAGCATCCATGAAGTCTCTAGGTATAGCCTCCTCTTCCCACATGCAGATGATGATTGTGGATTTGTGATCTCAACTCTTCACTGCTGTGTTGAAGGATTTCAACAGGGATTTGGAATGTCCCTGAAGCCTTATTATTTTTGAGTTTAACTCTAAATCAGAATAAGTTTCATTATCACCGTCTTATATGACATGAAATTTGTTTTACAGCAGCAGTACTGTGCAAAAGCATTAAATGACTGTAAATTTACATAAAATTAGTGCAAGGAAAAGGAATAATGAGGTAGTGTTAATGCACTGTCAGAAATCTGATGGCAGAGAGCAAGAGCTGTTCCTAAATTGTTGAGTACGGGTCGTCAGGCTCTCGTACTTCTTCCTCGATGACAGTAACAAGAAGAGGGTATGTCCTAAATGGTGACGGTACTTTGTAATGGATACTACCTTCTTGAGGCATCACTTCATTGAAAATGTTCTTGATGGTGGGAAAGTTGTGCCCCTAATGGAGTTGGCTGAGTCTACAAACCTCTGTAATCTCTTACGACCCTGCACATGAGAGGCACCAGTAGTGTAACCAGTAGTGCAACCAGACAGAATGTTCTCTGCTGTACATCTATAGAAATTTGCAAGAGTCTTTGGTGACATACTAAATTTCCTGAAATTCCAAATGTTTGCTGGTATTTGTTTTTCATAAGTTCTATTGTATTTCTTTATTTTCCTGTAAATGCTTGCAAAAAAAATGAATCTCAAGGTGGTATATAGTGACATATACTCTACGTACTTTGATTAAATTTACTTTGATTTTGACTTTAACGCTTAGCTGTTGTTGTGCCTTCTTCATGACTGCAGCAACGTACTTTGATCCTGCAAATTGTTGACACCCAGGAACTTGAAGCTACTCAATTTTTCTACCGTTGACACCTCAAAGAGGACTGGTGTGTTCTCCCAACTTCTCCTTCTTGAAATCAGCATTCTTAAATTCCTTCTTAAACTCTTGTTCATAATGAGTGACATAAACTTCGGCCCAAATAAAATGTTGTCGGATGATGTTTTTTAAGCCAAGGACAGAGTCACAGCAGAATTATCTTCAAAATGTTTCCTCCAATAGGTATTGACGGCCTCTTTGACCCTAATGAACTCAAGTTCCTCTACTTGCTTCTCAGTGAAGTGAAGCACTGGCTGTTCGGATCATGAATTGCTATCACAGCACTGAAGGACACATGCACAACAAGTTGTTTTCTACATCCACTATTTCTTCATTGGGACACCTATACTCTGTTGGATCTCAACCCTCAGCGGACTATAACATTTGTTTCTACCCCTTGAACAAAAGGTAGAACTTCCACTCCAGAATCACCTGACATTTGCCCAAATTTAGTTCAAAGAGCAAGCGGTTTAAAGAGGGTTTGAGGAAGAATATTTTCCATTCCAAGCATAAGTAGAACCTGAAATGCCCTGGTTAGATGGATAGTGGCGACAGATACCCTTGCAACATTTACCAAGTCACCGATATTGAAGGCTACAGAATGAGTGCCAGTAAATGGGATAAGCATAGATAGTTTGGTGGTCAATATGGCACTGCTTATGCACTGTTAATCTGTACCAAAGCAGTCCTGGTTCTGCTTGGTAGAGAAGCCAAGAGTCTCTTCACAGTTGAACTTCAGGAATGCTAGTAAGCTAAAGACTCACTGTGATTGACTCGCTGTGACTCCTGTAAACTGGCAGGTGTCAGCTTGTTACTGTCTGAGCCAAGCTACCTATGTGGAACAGTTCAGGGATTCAGCGTTGATCTTCCTGCAGCAATACTTCTGTTGTTGTTGATCTATCCGGGCCAAGCTGATGAAGAGTGGATTAGGTGGCTGCCAGTCTGGCAGTCCTTAGTAACTATCACAGTACAGGTGATGCAAACATCTTAGTGGTCCCTTGTTCTGATGAGCCAGTCATTTTGGATACCAAAAATATTGCTGTTTCAGCGTTTGCTAATTCCAGATGATTGTTTGCAAATTGCTAGGCAACTCCCTGATTTCCAGAAAAAGGTACCAATAACTCCAAACACATGTTGTAAAAAGATAAATGATAGTCAAGTACAACAGAATCACAAACTCAAATACCAAAGAGGCCACTTGATACACTGTGCCTATGTTGGCTATACAATTTGTCCAGAGGCAAAAGGCACGGTTGATGCGAGAATTTGGAGCACCAAGTAATCTGCTAGAGAAACTCAGTGAGCCAAGCAGCATCTGGGGGAGGAAAGAAACTGTCAGCATTTCAGACTGAAATGCTGATGCACACATGTCGACAATTTCGTTACTCTCACAGATACTGTCAGACCCCTGAATTCCTCCAACAGATTGTTTACTAGTCCAAACCTTCACAAGAGCCTTGTAATTGGTTTTTCATAAAGCATTTGCCCAACATTCTTTTGCTAGTTACTATAGGGTAGTAGAATCAAGGTAATTTCACTGGGGGAAAAATGTGGAATAGAATATTCTCTATCTATATCATCTTCCTATAGATGCTGCTTGGCCTGCTGCGTTCACCAGCAACTTTGATGTATGTTGCTTGAATTTCCAGCATCTGCAGAATTCCTGTTGTTTTAGAATATTCTCTTCATGTTACTTCCCCAAACTCTCCGATTAAGCGGGAAAATTTCACTACAGAACTACAGAAATTAAAGGATTAAAAACATCCGTCGGTATTTTGATGGCAGATCAAATTGCACAAAGCCATCTTCCTGTAAAGGAAAAGTATCACTGAAGCCAAAGTTTTATTTCCTCATTGCGACATATGCATATTAAAGTACAAGTATTAATGTCCTTCGGATATTTAGCAGTAAGTTAACGCTGTTTAAAATGCACACATATCATCAACTATAAAATCTCATTCATTGTGATTAACTGCAAGGTTAAAACTACGTTAGATCCAAAACCAATCATCTGTAAATAATAGCCTTTACTGATGGCGATGTTGTTGATTGGCTTTGCAGATTTTGTGATACAAGCTAAATCAAAACATAAAAATTAATGAACTGTAATGTAGAGTCTCTGAACGATAATTAAGGAAAAAACAAAGTGAATTTTTTAAGTGGTTTACTATCCTCACAGTCCAAATACCCTTCTTCAGTTATATCCTAAATGATTACTCAGGAGAAAAAAAGATGTTATAACTATGTGAAATTTTGCATGTGTGTGTGGTGCGGGGGGTTGGGGGGGGGCTTTAGAATTTCATTTTTTTGGCTCAACCACCACATCGAGTCAATATTCTTCCTTTGATGCTTGAAAGGCAAATTTATTGAACTGACACTCCCATACCATGAATAAGAAAACAGGAAACAAATTTCTGTTAACATAATTGGTATTGCTCCTTCTCTGAGATGGAGAAATCTAACATTACTATGGGGGTCTAAATGACTCAGCTGAAAAACAACAAGACCTTGAACTTCAAAGCTGAGAATTCAGTAGGATATTTACATTGGAAAGTGTTCACTTGACAACACAGCAATTTTCAAATCCAAGTAATGGTACACCATTAAGTCAAACTTTTTGAAGGTCCATTCTTTTAAACAAAAATGTGCCTGGTCAACAGTTAATCGCCTGTCTTGCTTCTTTTTCAGAGACTTACACAGAATAAGGCACATTAGCTCATGGTCTTGTTCTCCTGAGAAAGTCCTCATCATCGTGGATGACTGGCTTTCTCTCCAAAGGCGCAAGTTCAGAAGAGCTTCTGGGCCATGATTTAATCTGCACTACATTTTCCACAAAGCTTTAGTTCTCCATCCATGGCAGCATTATCATACATTGCCACACCCTTTCCTGTTGTATTAAGACCCTTCTGTAATGCTGTGATCAGTTCTCTTGTTGTCCAATCTAGTGTTCTGTACATGTAACATGTTTGTCCTGATTTTGTACTTCATGCCTCAATGCATCTCATTTGCCTTAAGGGACCGGTGGACAAACATATTGTCCTTCCACTCTCTCAATACCCTATCATATATGGCATATTCCAACAGCTTTTTCACTCACTCCCATTTCCCTGGACATCTATTTTCCAATTTTCTGCACAGCTGACATCTGTAATTTCCTTGAAAGTGGAATCACATGTTGATGGAGTTGAAAAGAGAGTTTTGACACATTGGCCTTCATAAGTCAGGCCACTAAGTATAGGAGTTGGAATGTTACATTGAAGTTGTACAAAAGATTACTGAGTATTGTATGCAGTTCTGGTCACCTATCAATAAATTTGAAAGAGTGCAAGGAAAATTCACAGGACTTGAGGACTTGAGTTATAGGGAAAGGCTGAATAGGTTAAGACTTTATTTCCTGTAGTGTTGGTCAATGAGGGGAAATCTTACAGAGGTATACAAAATTATGGATGGGTATAGATAGAGCCGGCCAGTGGTATAGTGGCATCAGCACTGGACTTCGAGATGGATGGTCCTGAGTCGACGACACTAAACAACAACAATAACGTAGAAAGAGCAAATACATGCAGGTCTGAGGTTGGGTGAGTCAAGAAGTGGGGTCAAAGGTGAAATATTTTAGGGGAATAATAGTGCTGGTGTGAAATCAGCTGCCAGCCAAGCTGGTAGACGCAAGTTCCATTTAAGAAAAGTTTAGAGAGGTACAAGGATGAGAATGGTATGGGAGGGCTATGTTCTAGGTATGAATAGATGGGACTAGGCAGAAAAATAGTTTGCCATGGACTAGATGGGCCAAAGAGCCTGTTTCTGTGCTATAGTGTTCTATATTAGTACATTGCCAATGAGATCCATACTTCGGCTGTATCCATTTTTGTCTCAGCCACAAACTTACTCAAGGCTCAACATTTAATTCTAAATAAAGGTACAATTCACAATAAGAAAAAATCAGAGTCTTGTGGAAACCCACTGGCCTTCCAGTGAACAAAACATTTCTACTTTTAGTTTCCTGCACTTGTAATTTTGGCTCCAATGTTACTAATTTCCTTTAGACCTCTGGAAGTTCTAGTTTTCTGGTGAGCTTGCCACTTGGGACTTTTTTCAAAAGCCTTGGACTGCATCAAAAACATACCCTTCTTTGCGATCTCATATAAAAAACAACAGCATCTAGTTAGCTGGGCATGGCCTCCTCTTAACAGATGTTTCCCAGTGGTGTTTGATTAACTTGGAGCTTTCCAAACAATGATTCATACTTGGTCTCAATATGTTTTTGCCCATTCATGCCCCATCACAGTGAAGCTAATTACCATGCATTTCATCAAACCTGTACAGATGCAGAGTGGAGAGTATCCTGACTGGCTGCAACACCGCTTGGAATGGAAGCATCAACGTTCACGAATGAAAAAGCCTACAAGAAGTGGCCCAGAAGCAGCCCAGTCCATCACAGGCAGAGCCCTCCATACATTCACAAGTAGTGCTGTCACAAGAAAGCAGCATCCACCATCAAGGACCTCCACCATCCAGGCTATCAGGAAGAAGGTACAGGAGCCATGTGTCCCACACCACCAGATTCAGTAACTGTTAGTACCCTTCTGATCTATAAGATTCTGAACTAATGTGCACAACTTCACTCACAACTCTGAATTGATTTCACAACCTACGGACCAACTTTCAAGGATTCTACAACTCATTCTCAGTATTAATTAATCAATCTATCAACTTTTTTTTAATTGCACAGCTTGATTTCTTTTAAACATTGGTTGTTAGTCAGCCTTTGTATTTTTTTTAAATTATTCTATTGGATTTCTTGCTTCTGTTGTGAATGCCTGCAAGAAAATAAGTCTCATGGTAGTATATGGTGAAGTATACGTACTTTGATTTTTTAAAAATTACTTTGAACTTTGAAGAAGAAGAAGAAGAAAGCCCTTATCTCCGAGTGGAGTCATCAGGATGGTGTGTTTTTTGCAGGCTTTCTTATTTTTACGAGGCCGATTTGCTAGCTCGACGCTCAACTCAGCACGAATGGAAAGCGTGCAAGGGAGCCAGCTGGATTTGAACTCGGGAGCCTTCGCTCCTAAAGTCCGGCGCTGATGCCACTACACCACCAGCCGGCGTACTTTGAACTTTGAATTTGCATAAAATCCACAGTATAAGAACTTTCTACCTCTGTTAACATCAATTTTTGATGTTTGCAAAACTTCTCTGGCTTCCCTGGGATGTGCTCACGGTCCAGGTTGCAAGGAATTCATCACTTGGCAAACAGTGCACAATAAGAAAAACTTGCTTTCCAGATCATAACACTGGAAAAACTTCCAAAGCTAAGCTTTAAATCTGCAAACTTAGCTTCAATCCATGGATGGTAGCCAAATTACAGCAGAACTTCACTATCCGGGCACTAAAAGTGCAAACGCTTCAGGGAATTATGTAGAGTAAAATTCAAACTTTGATGCAAAATATTCAACAATATGCAAAAATTAATCATTTTCTACAAATTATAATAAATACAACACCATTTAACCTACTTTAGAAATATATGCAGAAATATAGCTACATAATGTTTTATCACAGGATCACGAGGAATTCATTCTCTCCATGGATCTCTGCTCATGAATAAATCTTATTTCCCCATTCTTCAAATGAACACATTTAAAATCCTGAGAACTCTCCTCCAACGGCACCCTGGCAACCACAGAAGATGCAACCACAAGAGATATAACACTTTTTTGTTCTTCCCTTCTTATCATCCAGAGACCCAAACAGTCCCTGCACTTGCACTTATTTTAATCTCATCGACTGCAGGCAGTAAAGTTCGCTACGTGGTCTCCTCCACATTGAAGAAACTAATTAGGTGAATGCTTTGTGGAACAGCTCCACAGAAAGCATTCCCGTTGCTTGCCACCTTATGCTTCTTTCCATTCCCACTTTGTTTACGGCCTGCTGCTCCATTATAACAACAGAACAGAACCTCATCTTCTGCCTGACCACAATGAAGCCCTCTGGGTTGAATAATATAAACAAATTTATTCCCCCCCCCTTTCAGGTTCCGATGGTCCTGGAATGCTAATCCTATTTCCCGTTCAAAGATGCCACTTGATATGCCGAAAGTTCTCAGCATTTTCTATTTTTCGTTTCGGACTTCATCCATAAAACTGTCCACAGACTTCAACATCCGACCTCCTTTGGTCAAATTTTCTGATTACTTTGGACATCCTGGGACATTGTTTCCTGAATAAGCTATGTATCTGGGTCATCAGCCAGGAGGAAAATGGATTGTTAGGGAGCAAGGGGGAGGAGTCATAGGAAGGGCCAAAATCAGAGAGTGCAGGGAAAGAGTTCTGTGATATTTGGATATTGAGGGTAGTGGACAGGAGTGGGAAAGGAGTGAGATGAGATGGGCAGGAGGGAGAGGTGAGGGTAAGGTGATGGAGGGGGGAGGGAGGAAGAGATAAGGAGAGGGGGAGGGTGGGATGGGGCCATGGGGAAGGATGATGGTGAAGGAGAAGGATGAGGGTAAGGGGGAGGGATGAGGGAGGGAAGGGGAGGAGGAGGGAAGGGGAGGAGGAGGGAAGGGGAGGAGGAGGGAAGGGGGAGGAAGAGGAATGGGGCAAGGGGAGTTAAATGGGGGGGGGGGGTTGTGCCAAAGCTCATTGGCTTTCTGATTATTGTTTCACTTCCCTTCTTCGAACCTTCCCCACAATCTGTCACACTCACACTCACCCTGCTCATGTTAATCTGCAATTAGTTAATGGGGGGAGAGCACAAGTTGGATGTTAAGCAGAAAATATCAAAAGCTGTCTTTTTGGAAAAAAATAATATGTCAAGTGAGGAAAGGAGAAGAAATCGGCAGAAACACTTTGAAATACATCGTATTACTGTTACAGAAGAAGATATTGTTTTTATGATAGAGTAGCTGACAGAGACAAATCTTAGGTAAATCAGGATGAAGTGCTATTATAGAGGCAAAGGTCCTGAGGAAAATTGAAGGACAAGCATTGGGTAAATAACAGAAGCCCTAGAAGTTACACTTCAATTTTTTTTCTTGAGAGCTGGATGCACAGAAGGATACTCCCAATCATTCCAGGCAGTTAACATAACTTATGAAATGCTGGAATTTTAAATTAAAGCCGAAATGACTGGATATCAAGTTGAAGAGAAAAAAATGAAATACAGACAACTTGCTTTTCAGAAAGGGAGTGGTGCTTAAAAGAACTGACAAATTAAAGAGTAGAGAAGGCAAAGGCAATGAATGTGGTGTAATGGGCAAGGCAAAATCGATGAGGATGATGTAAAGACAAGACAAATGCAATTAAGGCTGTATAATCAGCCAGACAGTTCATTGAATGTGAGTACTGGCCAGGGTAATTCAATGGATCTGGTGTTCATAGTGAATCTGGAACATTTGCTGGCTGGAATGAGAGCGGGAGTCAGACAGCATCTGCAGCGAGAAACAATTTACAGTTCAGGCCACAGACCTGTTCAGATCTTTGTGCAGTTATGGATTTATATGGATGAAGCACAAGTAGAATTTAAAATGAGAACAGCTGTTCATAAATAAAATATAAAAGCATAAGAAACAGAAGTAGGCCATGGACCCAGCTCCACCTATTCATAATTCACCTTCTACTGCCCCTTCAGATCATTAAAACTAGCATTGGGTGTGGGACATTCAAAGTTTCAAAGTACTTTTATTATCAAAGCAGACATCCCACTTCTCCTGGAAGTTCCAGGACTCTCCCGCATATTGATAGCAGCTCCCTGACGCCCAGAATTTATATACAATATCCCAGAAATCGATTTTTTTTGAGAGTGAGAGGGTGAGCGAGAGCGAGCATCCTGATTGGTCTCTCTCTGTGCGAAGTAGACCTATCAGTTTTCTCTGTGGGCGGGCTTTACAGTCGACCTCAAATAAAATGAGTGTTGCTCGCTGCACTGTTTGCAACAGAGACTTTTCTATTGCCCATGGTGGGTTAAAATGTAAAAGATATGTTGAGATGAGTTTAACAGGTGTCATTCGTTCATTAGCTTAGCTAACGTTATTTAAACTAGCTGGCTGGCTGCTAAGGAGCTACACTATTGATGCCCTACGTGATGAGGCCAAACTCCCTACAGACTTGCCTCAAGTTGTAATAGAATAAACATGATAATATAATATAAGCATATATTTTAATGTCACATTTTCTGCATACACCCAACTTGGTTTGCAGATTAGACAAAATCACCAAACAAAGTATTACATACATCCTTGGAGGTCGACTGGCGGGAGGGGAATATGGAGTTGCGGGAGAGCGGGGGTGCTACCTCCCTGAAATGAGTTTTTGCAGGGTGGGATGTCTGTCGAAGTATGTATACATTATATACCCTTGAGATTCTTCTTCTAACAGACAGCTATGAAACAAAATCACCTGAAAAAAGAACAGACATTCATATACACACACAAAAAAGCCACATCGTGCCCATAAACACGATCACATAATAAAACGAAATACGTAATCCATAAAAAAGACTGGTGAACACCCAATGAGCAATGGGGAAAAAGAATCATGTAAACAGTAACCGCAAGGAAATGGTATTTCTGAACTGACGTCCGCAAGAGAGCCCCATAGTTCAGCACAGATCCGAGTAAGCACCATGGAACAGCGATCTGAATTGGCCCATATCTCACCTCAGGCCTCAACATCCTGTCCTTTTCAATCTGGCCTAGCATTTAAATCTCTGTCCGAACAATAGGTTCTGCTGCTTGAATATGCCAGACTTTGCCACCTCGATTTGGCCTGTAAATCTTCATCCAAGCATCGTGTTCAGTGGCATCAACACAGTCTGGGGCCTGGATTCCATGGCCTCAATTCAGCCTGTGCCCACTTTCATGCTCTTCCAAGCCTCACCTTGCCTCAGTTCTGCCACATCAAATTGCCTCGAAATCCAAAGAGAAGTTACAGACTATTACTTGTGATGATTGCTTGCCAGAATACTTTGCCAGTTAACAAAGTATTTAGTTGCTTTCCTTGTTTCGTTAGCCACCAGCCAGAAGTCACTGAGGGTCACCAGCGCAATCTTAAACCAGGCATTCAGATTCAGTACAATTATAATTACCCAAGGAAATGTTCATGTTAACTTTCACTCAATGAAACCGTGATGAGATCAGGCAGGCAAGCAAGCCATTAAGTGGCCATCTCTCATATTAACATACTGTTGAAGGCATATCTCTGCCACTTATTAAACAGGTCAGGACATTTCTGTTTTTGACTTAATATTATAAACGTCTGAATATTCAGGGAGCCATCCCATAACACAGTAATAATAGAGGTATATTTCGGGTGTCTGGAGTTTATGCTAAGAACAGCTCGGACTAGCTACCTGTATTTGAACTGTCAAGGGAGTTCTGCCCATTGGGATATGCTCACTTTGCAAGGATGTTATTTGGCAAAAGTAACTGTGTAATTATAAATTTTTAAAGCTAAGTAGATAATTACATCCTCTGAATCTAGTTAACCACTTTATTTCAGTCTTTGAACTCAAAAGGTATAAAACATCACTATACCATTCAGTGCAGAGAGAGAAGTAGATTTTCCAGAAGATCTGCTGTCTTGATACCTTCTGTATCTCTCAATTACTACCTTCATGTGGCTTGGTCACAGCCACATAAAGGCCATTCATCATAATAGGGAAAGAGAAAAACACATTTGTTTTTTTATAGTACAGAAGGTAGGGGAGAGACTGGAAGTCGTAAAATAAGTGTGTGAGGAGATCGTTAATTGTTTTAGATGAACTAAAATGGGTGAATGATTATGCAGCACACAAGCATAGTCACAAACTAAATGATGAAGGAACACATACCAATCCTCACAGAGGGATCAGAAGTGGAGAGAGGGAGCAGTTTCAAGTTCCTGGGTGTCAAGATCTCTGAGGATCTAACCTGGTCCCAACATGCCGATGTAGTTATAAAGAAGGCAGGACAACGGCTATACTTCATTAGGAGTTTGAAGAGATGTAGCATGTCAACAAATACACTCAAAAACTTGTATAGGTGTCTCAGAAAGGCAGCGTCCATTATTAGGGACCTCCAGCACCCAGGGCAAGTCCTTTTCTCACTGTTACCATCAGGTAGGAGATACAGAAGCCTGGAGGCACACGCTCGGCAATTCAGGAACAGCTTCTTCCCCTCTGCCATCCGATTCCTAAATGGACATTGAACCCTTGGACACTACCTCACTTTTTTAAATATCTAGTATTTCTGTTTTTTGCACTTTTTAAAATCTATTCAATATACGTATACTGATTTAATTGATTGATTTATTTATTATTATTTTTTTCTCTCATATATTATGTATTGCATTGAACTGCTGCTGCTAAGTTAACCAATTTCACGTCATGTGCCAGTGATAATAAAGCTAATTCTGATTCTGACTGACCAATCTATGCAGCATATTTCTCAGCAATTCCATTCACACCCATTTGTTAGATGCAGAGCCAGAGGCCTCTATCAGCAGACAAAACTAGGAAGCACTGAAAATAATTAGAAGAATGTAAGGAAAACGCAAGGAAGTTTGATAAGATGGCATGGTCACTGGTATTATCTCTTTAAAGATACAGTGTCAACATGCAAACTGATTCAAAAACACACCACAATCTGCATTGTACTTTTTGAGCGACTCTCTCTACTTTCTCTGGAAATTTCTGAAGAACATGCCTAAAAATTGTTCAGTCCAACAGCAGTTCACCGAGCAAATTTAATACTGTGAAATTGGATTCTGTGGTCAGTAGCAAAGTAAAAAAAACGATGCTGACATCAACAAATGCTGCTCACAAAATATATTCATTTTAATTGCCTCTTAAAAACTGTTTGAGCCTCAATCTTCTGCATGTTCCATTAAATTTTTTGAGAGATGCAGCAATGCACGCAAATGCTGGAAATGGGAGGATCTCTTGTGATGCTGACAGCTGATGCTCAAAAATAACAAGCAGCAGCCTGGCACAGCTAAATGTGTATGCACCGAAAACAAAGGGGCCTTGCATAGCAGATTAAGCAAAGCTTCAAAGTGTGGCACAACCTTAAAGCAAGCAATTAATAATTCCTCAGACTGCAGACGATTTATGGGAGACAAGCAACAGAGAACTCATGATAATGAAGTGGTGAGATGCTTTGACATGGATGGTGGAATACAGATTTTATTTCTTCAATCTTCTCTGCCTTTGTCCATTTCATACAGCACAGATAGAAATCCAACAGGGATTAGTACAGAAGAGGAAAAATAAAAAATGGAAAGGACATGAAATAACCACCTGTATGCTTCTTTTTCAAAAACCTTTAGGTGAAATGTTGAGTCCTCATGAAGTGTCTCGGCCCAAAATGTCAAACGTTTACTCTTCCACAGGTTCTGCCTGACCTACTGAGTTCCTCTAGCATTTTGTGTGCATTACCTTTTGCTGAAATTTTCCTCTTAACTGAAGGGAGCATTATTAAGAAAGAGATTAAACAGTTCACAGAAAGAGTGATAGTTTAAAGAATAACTTTAACAAACTTTATCTTGCTGTACTATTGTAAACATGATGTCCTTTCAGTAGTCATTATTTCTCAAGGCTTTGAAGTTCTCAAATCCATTGAGATATTCAAACAAAGTCAAATGCATAATTTCAGATGTTAAGCACACGTTACTTGATGTAGCAACAGTAGGAATTGCAATTTTGAAGCATTTATGAGCCTTGTGCAGCTCGAAGTCAAGTTAAAAGCTTTTACTCCTATGAAAAAGACTTTCATTTATATAGTGCCTTAAACAATCTTAGGGCCCCAAAGCACTTTACAGCAAATGAAATGCTTCTGAAAACAAGGGCAACAATAAATTAGGACTGATATTTAAGGTCCCTCTGTCACTATCTGGAAGCATATGGCAAGAATTACTGGATGGAAGATAAATAGTTGCAAATGTGTGATTTTCCATTGTCCCCTGTTTAAGACAGAATCAGCTCTATTAAAGCTACATAATCACTTCCCGATGATTCTGCACAGTTTGATGGAACAGGCTTGAAACTGGAAAACAAAAGATGCAAACAACAGGAATTCTGCAGATGCTGGAAATTCAAGCAACATATATCAAAGTTGCTGGTGAACGCAGCAGGCCAAGCAGCATCTATAGGAAGAGGCGCAGTCGACGTTTCAAGCCGAGACCCTTCGTCAGGACTAACTGAAGGAAGAGTGAGTAAGGGATTTGAAAGCTGGAGGGGGAGGGGGAGATGCAAAAGATGCAATTCAGTCACTTAATGAACATTGCAGACAAAACAGAATATTTTATTCCACTTTGGACAACAGCATTTTCATAAGTTTTAGGCAGTCCCCTGTGCTGAAATACAAAAAGCTGATACCTGACGGAGAATTTTAAAATTCAATCAATTTTATTTCCACAAGTATGGCATCAGTTTTCCCATTCATATCTTCAATGGTTAGCACAAACAATGGACCCAAAATTAGTGCCTTAACAAAGCTATGAACACTGGAGAATCTATCTGAAAATAGAACCACACAAGAGAGAACAAACAATTGTTCTACTCACTGGGCAACAAGCCCATGTTAATATATGCTGTATTGTTACCTTCAAGTATGCTCTCTACAATGATTTTGCATTGTACAATGGTAACTAAACTTCAGTTCTTACATGCCAATGTCTTAAAATCAAACAATTCCTGTTATAAAGTACTGTTGATAAAACTGCAATCTAAAATACCAGGTCACAGGAAAAAAAACGCCTGTCACAAGTTACTCCGGAGTAATTGATGGCTGCTTTGAAACAGTATAAAATAAACACCAGCAATCTGGGAATGAAGATAGGTTCTGCAGACATGAGAATGAGAAGTCCCTACACTTGTTTGGAGCGTATATATTAAATTATTTTCTTTTATTGTGTTCCCATTTTCATCTCCCATGTAGAAATTGTGCTGAACTGAGAACCAAGAAGGAAAGTGGCAACGGTGAAAGCAGGTGCTCTCAAGAGACGAGAGTCATGGAACACAGAACGAAGCCCCTCAGTTCACCTTCTGCACCAAACACCAAGCATCCATTTTCACTGATCCTATACAAATCTATTTTATACTCCCCAGATTCCAACACTCACACAGACATGTGGGCAATTTACCTTGGCTGAGGACCAACAATCTGGACAGCTTAAGGATGGGGGAGGAAGGAAACTTGAGCACCTGGAAGAAAGTCACACAGTCCGTGGGAGAATATGGAAACACTACACAAGTTGGACAGCACAGCAGAATCGTGGCTAGCACAACACGTTACAGTACCGGCAACCTGTGTTCGATTCCCATCAGTGTCGATAAGGAGTTTGTACATTCTCTCCATGGCTGCCTAGGTTTTCACCCACAGTCCAAAGACGTACTGTTTGGTAGCTTAATTGGTCATTGTCCCGTGATTAGGCTCGGGTTAAATTGGGGGTTGCTGGGCAGCACAGCTCGAAGGGCCAGAAAGGCCTATTCCACACTGGATCTCAAAATAAATCACCAGAAGCTGGCACTGAACCTGGGTTGCTGGAGCTAAAAAGCAGCAGCTCTACTCATGACGTGATGTTTTCCTATCCTGATTTTTAAAAAATGCTGACAACAGAAAATCCACCAGTCGTTAGAATAAAAATGCACGCAGCTTTCGGTCAAATTACTCACACTCTGTATCAGAACTGTTAATTTTTGCTCCAGATTATCCATGTGATAGTTGTTCAGTTCTCTCTCCATTGTAAGTGTCAGATATGCGGGACATTTCCCATAGTTTTGAAATAATGTACATTTCACTGCTTTTTATATGTCCCTTTGTTTCCTCTCTGTCTAAGTTGTTATGTAATTTCTCTCTAGCCTCAGCACTGGTGCCACATAAGGCTGTGTCCTCAATCCCTCCTCTACACCCTTGTGACCAGATGCTGCTCCACCTCCATCTACAAATTTGCAGGTGACACCACTGCAGATGCCATCATCTCAAGTAATGCTAAGTTTGAGTACAGGAAGTGGACAGAAAGCCTACTGACGTGGTGTCACCATAACAGTCTTTCTCTCAATGTCAGCAAAACAAAAGAGCTGGTCATTGACTTCAAGAACTGGTTAGTGCACATACTGCTGTTTCCATCAACAGTGTTGAGCTCAAGAGGATCGAGAGCATCAAGCTTCTAGCACTGAACATCACAATGGCCTGTCCTGGTGATGCCATGGCCAGGAATGCTCACCAGTGCCTTGACTTCCACAGGAGGCTAAGGAAATTTGACAGCTCAGAACATCACGAAACCAGCCTCCCTTCCATGGACTCTTTCTACACTTCTCATTGCTTCACTAAAATAGCTAGCAAAATCAATATTCTTTCCTTCCTCCTCCCATTGGGCAGAAGGTACAAAAGCCTGAAAGTGCATACCACCAGACACAAGTACAGGTTCTGTTCCACTGTTATATGGTCTCCTAGTATGTTAAAATGGACTACTGACTTCACAATCTACTTCATTATGACCTTGACCTCATTGACTACCGGCACTGCATTTCTCTGTAACTGCAAAACTTGATTCTGCATTCTGTAATTGTTTTACCTTACACTGTCTCCATACACCTTTGTAATGAATTTATCTGTATAAATGGTATTTTAAGACACGTTTTTCACTATACCTCGATATGTGACAACAATAAACCAATTTACCAATTTAACTGACCAAGACACATAAAATGCCAGAGGAGCTCAGCAGGCCAGGCAGCATCAAGGGAAAAGAACCTTCATCAGCACTCAATGTAGTAATGTTCTAGTGTGCCAATTTAACTGACGTCATCAATCTAACAACAGCTTTATCAGCATATTAACAGCAGAGTCGTCCTTTCGTTCAATCCATTATTCCCCTCCCTCCCCTACCTGCTAACTCGTTTTCTGTTTCACTTTCTACAGAAGCTGCCTGACCTGCTGTGTAGTTCCGGAATTTCTTTATTTTATTTAACTCCACATCATAATACAAAAGGTAAATTGAAATCACTACGTATTTTTGAAGGTGGTTTAATAGCAAGATACATCCTTGGCCTTGGCACTCGAAATGGTAAGCAAAGAAAAAGTTTGCCAAATCAATTTATCCATCAACCTCAGACAAAAACAATTTTTCAATTACAAATATAAATTTTATTCTGTTGAAACAAGATAGCAACGAGGAGTTGACATGCTACTACATTTTCACAACAACATTACTTTCAAAGATAAACATGCACAGATGAGGAACGCATAAAATGACTTCTCAATCTATTATAATAGTTTTTCGTCAAAAAACTTGAGAGAAAACTGAAGGAAAGTAAATGTAATCCAATGAAGGTTGAACATGGGTTAAATACAATTTAACAGTGATATTAACTTTGCTGTGAGAGCTGGCAAAATTCATTACATTTTCTATTCTTAGCTTTTCTGTCTGATAAGAACTGATAGGATAATATGTAATCCTCTGGGCAACTACAGCAGCTCTTGCCACTGAGACAAATATTGAGACCTACGTTTGTCCTTTTTCAAGATTCAATACGAATCTATAATTGAATAGATGAAGCTGAGGTAAAAAAAAAGCCCTGTAAAGATACTTTCTTTTATATGACACATCTCTTCAATTCACTTGGATCTTCTCTATTGCCCTGCACTTAAAGTATAAACTTCTTGAAGTAAACTTTTTGATGCTTTCCTATATTACTGAGTCCTAAAAAAGAGGTAGATCTTCCAATTAGATCAGTCCAAATCTGCTGACAGGTAAGACCAAGTGGCCTTATTATTAACGAAGAGTAAAATGCAGAGCCTGAGACAACTGTGCCATACAGGTGGACTGAGTGATGTCCAACCCTCAGATCAGAAGATCTACCCACCCATCCTGTGGCAGGTTGCCACTGGTACAAGGCCAAGTGACTGAGAAAATGGCTGCCAGGAGAAAAGCAAGCTGAGCTCTCAATTTGATTTACTTACATTAGCTCAAATGCTTTGTGTGTGTGTGTGTGTACCCGAGTGTGTGAAAATGTTTAACTTATACATTAAAAAAATTGAATATTATTTTCTCATTTTGTTCAAATAGTTCTTAAGTGACTTCAAATACTTCTGAGTGTCTAATATTCACTAACATTCAGCAACGGTTTTGACAGTCAATATGCCTGACAGAGAAAGGGAACTGTTACAAACCCTCAGTGGGAAAAAGTAAACTGTTTAAACAAAGTACAACATGGACTGGCAGCAAGCCAGTGAAGATCTGTCCACATATGAAAGATTTCATCATCTGATCTCTTTTGCTGATGTCATTAGGAACTTAAATATTTCTGAAATGCAGCTACTGTTGTAATATTGATATTGTTGCACTGATTTTTCTGCACAATAAAGTCCCACAGACAGAATATGATTACCAAATAATTTGTTCTGCTGTTCTACTATTATCATGGGATAAGTCATTGGAAGAGGTCCTCTCTGCAAGGTTCCATCAAAGTGATGCAAGATTTGACAGCACATTTCTCACTCAGTGACTGCACTGGGGTTTAAGTCTGTCTTTTGTGCTCACTATTCCCAAAACCTTTTTAAGGTCAAAATTTAAACAACCGTCACTATGTACCGGATGATATATTATGAAAGCAGGACAAATACACTGCGGTGACTTTGGCTACTCCAAAAGCAGCTCCGAGAATTGCAATTTCCACCATCATGGACAAGGACTTCAGATGCACCATATTTCCCTCCAAGACTCACACCATACAAACATGAATCTATATTGCCTGTCCTTCCATATTATTGGGTCTAAATCCTGGAATTCCTGCTCAACACCATCACAAGGATAGTCATGGCTCAAGTAGGCAGTTCATCACAACCTTCTGATGGGCAAAGAAAGATGAGTATTTTCTAAACGGAGAAAAAATACAAAAATCTGAGGCACAAAGGGACTTGGGAGTCCTTGTGAGGGATTCTCTAAAGGTTAATTTGCAGTTTGAGTCTGTGGTGAGGAAGGCAAATGCAATTTCAGCATTCATTTCAAGAGGACTAGAATATAAAAGCAAGAATGTAATGCTGAGACTTTATAAAGCACTGATGAGGCCTCACTTGGAGTATTCTGAGCAGTTTTGGTCCCCTTATCTTAGAAAGGATGTGCTGAAACTGGAGAGGGTTCAAAGGAGGTTCATGAAAATGATTCCAGGATTACACAGGTTGTCACATGAAGAGCATTTGATGGCTCTGGGCCTATATTCACTAGAATTTAGAAAAAATGAGAGGTGACCTCATTGAGACCTATTTATAAGTGAAAGACCTTGATAGAGTGGATGTGAAGAGGATGTTTCCTATGGTAGGACAGTCTAAGACCAGAGGATACAGCCTCAGAATAGAGGAGCATCCTTTTAGAATGGAGATGAGGAGGAATTTCTTGACCTAGACAATGCTGAATCTGTGAAATCTGTTGCCATGGGTAGCTGTGGAGGCCAAGTCATTATGTATATTTAAGCCCAAGGTTGATAGATTCTTGATTGGTCAAGGCATGAAGGGATGTGGGGAAGGCAGGAGATTGGGACTGAGGGGAATATTGGATCAGCCATGATGAAATGGTGGAGCAGACTCAAATGGCCCAATTCTACTGCTATATCTTATCAGTAATAAATTCTGGTCTTCTCAGGAATGACCAGATCATGGAAAATTAATACCTTTAAAAAAAGAATGAGTTCAGCAAAACTGAACATTGTAGTAAGAAAATGTTTCTGGAGTTCTTCTTCATCCTAACCAGCAAGCATGAATTGAGTGTGATTATGAATTAAGGTGGTGAAATACTTCTCTGAGCAGAACAATCTTTTTTTAAGACTCACACATAGGAAAAATGCCACTTGTTCAAGATGGCAGGTGGCAGCTATAGAATTGTGGCCTACTCTATATTAATCTGTAAGAAAGAAACTGGTGGGTAAACCAGGCATATTTTTGACTGTCTGCTTTGCCGGAGGAATTGAGAAAAATGCTGAAATGAACGACATTAACTGCATCAAATAAGCCTCAACACTCACAACCAATCAACTCATGATTAATTTCAATAACCTTGAATCCACACATTTCACTTGCCTTCAATAATTAATTCAATCAGTTCAATATTTTAATCTTAATTGCACGACAGGGTATCAGTGGCTTGACAGTGTCTGCCACAAAAAAAATCGCAAGTGGTTTGAAAATCAATTGGTACCAATGCGTTTGATGAGAAGGCTTTACAAATAATCATTATTTTAATTCCATAAATCCTTCAGTGCAGAAACTGATTGCATTTAACATACTGTTTTGATTGCTCAAACAGTACTTGCATTTCATTAGATGGTTCCAGTCTTGGACAAAATAGCCTTCACCTTTTGAAATTATTGTCTGAATGGCTCTGGACAAATGATTAAGTTTAACAGGAAACTCTTACATAGTTAACACTTCACATCATGATCAGTACACATGGTAACTTAGACAGAAAGAGGGGTCTTTACGACAATGAGGAAGGAAGATGTTGTTCGCAGGGATTTGAAAATTCAGTCAAAGAATAAAGGAAATGAATGGTCAAAGAAATTGATGACATTTCCAAATCCAAGGTAATGTACAATGAAACAAAGAACAGTTGGTACACAGAATGTCCAAGTCAGAGTAAAAGAGAATTCACGCAATGTTTACCACTGAATTGGGAAGATGTGAGACCATGTGAAGAGTCCACAAAATGCTCCATGATAGCATTGAATGAAAACAATTTCAAACAAGCTACAAGGCACTTCACTATCTAGTTTATCTCCATTCCTAATAGCATGTTTGCCCAGAACTATATTGCTGTTGCCAGGACATGTACAGCCTTCTAAATTTCGACCAGTTTTATCTTTTACTAGCCTAGTGTGATTTTATGGACATTACAATCTGCATATATATGCTACCTTATGTATTTATATACGCATTGAAAATCATTGATAAATTTATCTTCTCATGTTTTTTTTTGCACTGCATTGGATCCGAAGTAACCATCATTTTGAAAAAGAATCCAGTGCTTTCCCAGAGTATATGACGAATAAACTCTTCTTGGACTTGGGCGGGAACAGGTTCGATTTTAACCAACGTGTCAATGACAAACTCTGTCATCTTCATCCCTGATGAAGTTGAAATTGATACCTATACCCAGCTAGAAACCAGAGAGGATTTTATTCAACAATTATTTAGTTCTGCTTAACACCTGTGTACTGGAAATGGCATTAAACCTTCTTGAATCTTGGAGGACAGGTCAGAACATCAAGTTCAAATATGGTTTACGTTCTCAAAAACTTTTTTGTCCATGAAGTTTCAGTACTCTTGCCTAAGCTTATATTATAATAAGGATTAAGAACTGTTGTCTTCTCAGCACCTTCAGAAATCCACAAAACACATGCTGTTGCCTGAGGTCCCATTATCAGCCACATGCATTCTAGCCCCCCTGTATTATCTACTGACATTCAAAGTAGCCACCTCAACAAGTTAAATAATCTCTAATTATCTGTAGTATCTTAAAAGAACTGTAATTATTAATCATCTTCCTTTGGCTTTTGGGGGTTTTCTTCAAGCTGCTCTTCATATCTTTCGCTTCATTTTTATAAGTCATCAGCTTTCTGCGTAAGTGTGATTATACCTCCTGAAGGAATCAAGGAATGAAGAGAAGGGAATGTGGAAATGATGGTTTGGTTTTGGAAAGCAAGAAGAGTACAGTCCTTTGGAAAAATACTGTAGCACATGTAATGAGAGAAGAAATGAAGGCATTTACAGCACAGCACAGGTATTTAGACCAACAGATTTGTGCCATATGACATTTCTCTAGAACTTTCTATCTCCATTGTGTAACCTATTTAATACATCCATTTTATTCAGTTCAACTCCTGTAAGCAAGGTCCACATACTGAATACATACTGGATAAACAGGTCTCATCTGCATTATTAGCAACTATTTATGATGTAATTTTTAAAGTATTTATTAAAAATAAACAGTACCATGTGCTGATCAGATAAGCCAGATCACTGAAACATCTTGCCCGCATTTTCTCATCTGTGGGCGAGCAGAATTCAACATGCCACCTGGAGTGTGAGCATGTTGGAAAAAGACATAACAGCAAGTTCAAAAAAAAGAGGGAATCTACCAGTTATCACGTCAGTTGTCACATTCAGGATGTGAAGGATGCACATCAACCACCTTTCTATTATTGTCCATATTATTATTTTAACTGAGCCAGTCTCTGGTTCATAACAATCCTATATATGAATTGCTTTAAGAACTGTATAGCAAAATGAAATTATATTTACTCATCTCAAGCCTTCAATTTGCTTTCATTGGACGGAGAATTGAATACAAAATTGGTATAATGTGCGACATCTGTACAAGAAATCGGTATCTTCAAATATTACTGGGATAACTCGGGGATTAAAGTCCCATAAATTATCACTCTATGCTGATGATTTACTTTTATATATTTCTAATCCTGAGAGATCCATTCCTGCTGTTTAGAGTTATTAGCACAATTTGGTCTTTTCTCAGGTTATAAATTAAATCTTAGTAAGAGTGAACTTTTTCCGATTAATAAACATCTTCCCTTATATTATAAATTTCCATTTAAATTGATTAATAATTACTTTTCATATCTTGGGATTAAAATTACTTGTAAACATAAAGATTTATTTAAGACTAACTTTTTACCATTGATAGACCATATTACTCAACTTTCATCTAAATGGTTTCCCTTATATTTAACTTTGATTGGTCGTATTAATGCAGTTAAGATGTTTTTTTTGCCAAAATTTTTATATGTGTTTCAGGCATTACCAATTTTCGTTCCTAAATCTTTTTTTGATAAAGTTGACTCTAAAATTTCTTCATTTATTTGGCAGAATAGGAATCCGAGACTGGGTAAAATACATTTACAGAAAGCTAAGAGAGATGGAGGTTTAGCATTACCTAACTTTAGATTTTATTATTGGGCTATTAATATTCGACATATGAAATTTTGGTTACTTGACCGGGACATACTATCTATTCCTAAATGGGTAGCATTGGAATTACAATCTGTTCAGGGTTATACACTTGGTTCTATTTTAGGTTCCTCTCTTCCTTTTGATTACCCGATAGTTAAATATGCTTTGCGCATTTGGTTTCAATTCAGAAAATTTTTTGATCTTAATCAATTCGGGTTAGCGATTCCTATTTTAGGTAACATATTTTTTCCTCCCTCTTTTACGGATCGCGCTTTTCAAACTTGGAAGACTAAGGGTATTTTACGGTTTTTGGATTTATTTTTAGATGGTTCCCTTATGTCTTTTGAACAATTATCTAATAAATATAACTTATCAAGAATACATTTTTTTAGATATTTACAAGTTAGAAATTTCCTAAGTACTATACTTTCTTCCTTTCCAATGCTTCCTCCTATATATATTTTAGATTCGATAATTAACCTTAATCCATGTCAGAAAGGTGCATCGGCTATGATTTATAATATTATTATGAAACTTAGGAAAGCTCCATTTGATAAGATTAGGGTAGATTGGGAACAGGAATTGGGGCTTACCATTTCTGTGGATGATTGGGGGCAGATTTTACAATTAGTTAATACTTCCTCTATTTGTGCTAAACATTCCCTAATTCAATTTAAAGTTTATCATAGAGCACATATGTCCAAAGATAAGTTAGCGCGTTTTTACTCGCATATTAATCCTTTCTGTGATAGATGTTCGGGGCAGATAGCCTCTTTAACTCATATGTTTTGGTCTTGCCCTACTTTGGAAACTTTTTGGAGAGATATTTTCAATATTATTTCTAAGGTATTAAATATAGATATCTCTCCTCACCCTATTACTGCTATCTTTGGACTACCTAAAATTTCTAGTAATCTTTCCCCTTCAGCCCGTAGAATGATTGCATTTCTTACTTTAATGGCGAAAAGATGTATTTTACAACATTGGAAAGAGCTTAATGCTCCAACTACCTTTTTTTGGTTTTCTCAGACGATTTTATGTTTGAATTTGGAGAAAATTAGAAGTAACCTTTATGATTCTTCATTTAAATTTGAACAGATTTGGGGACCTTTTATTCGATATTTTCATTTAATGTAATATTTACCCTTCTTGTTTTTTTTCACTGTTTTAATGGAGGTCGGGATTGAGGACGTGATTTTAAGTTTAACTCTGTTTGGTTTCAAGTTAGCCCATTGCTTTGCCTTGCTTTTAGTTAGCTGCACGGTGGGTTTTTTTTGGGGGTTTTTTTTTCTTTTTTTTCCATTGATATATATAAAATTTAGTATACTATTATGTTATCTTGGTTTCTTATGCTTAAATTACATTGTTTGTAGTATTTTCTTTTTGGTATTGTTATCTTTCGGAATTTTATTATACTTTAACATTGTATTAATGTTTATATGGCTTACCTTTTTTGTATACTTACTCAATAAAAAGATTTAAAAAGAAAGAAAGAAAGAAATCGGTGATTCAGCACCTGGAATATTGTGGGCAGAAAAAATGTGTTTAAGCTGCGGAGGGTGCAGAAAATAGTCACGAAGATGTTTCCAGGACTGGAAGACCTGAGTTACAAGAAGAGATTAGATAGGCTGAGACCATTTTCACTGAACCAAAGGAGGTGGAGAGGTGAAAATAGACAGAGGACTATAAGATCATAAGGGGCATATATCAGGTGGATGGTCACAATCTTTTTCCAGGGTAGCAGAGTCCATAGATTTGGTGGGTATAGGGAAACAAACTAGCAGAGGAAGTGGCAGAGACAGGTATAATGGCAAAGCTTATGAAACATTTGAACAGGTTCATAAATTGAAAAGTTTAGAGGGATAATGGCACAGTCTAGGAAAAAGGACAAGCTTAGGGATGCAACTTAACCAACAAGGATGAGTTGGGACAGAGAGCATTTCTATGACTCTATTTAACTAGAGTAACCTTTTTAATTGATTCCAGTCAGGTACGTACATTCTATTTAAGATTTTATAAAAGTGAGTGAAGCGATTGTCAAGTTAAGAAAAGAGCTCAAATGAAGCTATTGTGATAAGGTATTCCACTTTCAGTGAACTTGGATATGCTCTTGAAATAAAATGGTAAAGGAGAGGAAACTGGAATTAAATGGAGAAAGAAAACACCAGCCCTGCAGAAACCAGAAGATCAATTTACAAGGACAGTTGAGGTACAGGGGCACTTTAATTAAATGAAAAACATCCTGCTTATCTGTGAACTCCTTATCATATGTGGAAATCCTGCATGCCAAAGGTTTTAACAGAAGATGGAAAAAAACAAACTTGACTGAGGCCTCATTCCATACTTACCAGACTGTGCATACACCTAAAGGGAACAGGAGAAATTATCACAGTGAATCACACTTTAAATCTTATCAAACAAAGTATTTTTATCCAAAATATTTACAATTAAAACTAAGAGCAAAGTAATGCCAGTGTGCTGTGTTAATATATTGAAAGCCTCTTCACTTATCCTGCTGAAGTAAATACTTTATAACTGACTTTAAGGAAGAAACATTTTCCCGAATTTCAACCATTAACCACCTCTCACTTCCAAGTGAAAGAGAATAACAGTCATGATGTTATACAGAACAGAATCAGGCCCAAAGGACTTGCCCATGTCCACCATTTAAACTCATCTTTACTAAACTGATTTAACCATATTTGGTCTGCCTTGACAATTCTGGTGCTTGTCTGGGTGCTTTCTTAAATGATGTGAAAGTGCTTTTCTCTACCACTTGCACCTCCTCAGGTAGATCATTCCACACTGGAATCATTCCCCCTCAGACAAACTACCTCACCACAGGAAAAAAATGTCTTGGAATCTATCCTATCTCTTTCCCTCCTCCTAATTTTGAATACCTCTATCAGGTGACCCCTTAGCCTCCTCCAACACAAGGAATGCAAAGAAACCCAGAATATCCAATCCTTCCTGATAAATAAATGCTCCAATCCTGGCAAGATGCAGCAAGTCTCCCCCATGCGCACTGCAACACAATTACATTGCTTCCTTCAGCGTAGTAATCAGAACTGCACATAATAATCAAGGTGTAGCTTACAATTGTAACATTACATCCCTACACTGATATTCTATACACCAGTTTAAGAAGACAAACATTCTTTTATAGTTCTTCATCAAAATATCTGCCAATAACTGCACTTTCAGTGGGTCTTGGATAATACACCAAGGTCCCTCTGTTCATCATCACCAGTTAGGACTGGCATTTACTGTCCATATCTTAACTTAGTTGACCACTACAAATGCATCATTTCACACTTGTAAGAATTAAATTCCATCTGCCACTGCTCCATCCATCTTCCATGTTGATAACCAATATTGTAGGCTAGTACAATCTCACTTGCCATCCAGAACACTACAGATTTTCAGGTTGCAAGGCTAATGGAACTGTTCTGTTAAGAGCAATGAAAAAGTATGGCGACAAATTGAGAAATGGTCCTTGTTGGAAGAATACATAGGGAGCGAAGCATAAAATTACAGAAGAATTGGACAACAAGCAGGGCTGAAGAAGAAGACACCAAATCCAGTGAATTATTTTACATAGCTTTGAAGCTCTAGTATTCACCATGAAGATGCGGTTGCATCTCTGGAGGCAAAATCAATAACAGTGTTAAAAATTAGACAGGATAGCACGGTGAAGGAATGAAGGAAAACAAAAATATGGATAAATGTGATGACAACTATTCACGTAGAAAGTTTTTCTCTCCTGAGACCAACAAGACTAAAAACATTTTTCTGTGTTGGTACTTTTTTTTAAAAAAGAGAACAGTAACAGCTTGCGAACAACAGAGGAATTTTCAGCGAACTAAAACCCATAAGTACTTTTATGAATACACCGCCAACCAGGGCCTTGGCTTTTGTTTTCCCCATGATAGTTCTCCGTGCTTATCTCAGGGATATTTTCATATAAATCATGCAGGGAAGCACTCTGCATTCTACAACAGCTAAACATAAAATCTATCACAGCTTGCATTACAACAGCTTGGTTTGACGACTCATATACGGCTTCCACAAGCATCAAGGATCTAGATAATCAGAACAAATCATTCTGATTCTAACATTCATGACATCATACACAAGTGCTTTCTCGTTTTTTATGCAACTGACAACAGTTCTGTCAGCAAGACCTGGACATTGGATAACTGCCTGTACTTGGAACTTCAGCAGGAACACAAGACAGGTAATAAAAGATTGCCTGTCAACTATATAAATCAGCCTGATTTTTATGGCGCAGAAATACCTGGTAGGGTGTATAATAGAGTTATTCAGGCATTTCTTGCTTTATTCCTCCTCAGTGAAAATCTATTATGTAGATTGCCCTCTGGGAAGACGGAGGTTACTGAATTGCCGCTGTGTGTATTTTAAATAACAAACACGCTAACTGGCTGAAAAATGTAGAAAAGGTTAATTATTTAACAATGCAAAGCTGGTAAAATAAAGTTTGTGTGTATACACATGAGAACATTAAAGGAAAAGTGATAGATATTTAAATATTTCAAAGTGCACTTCAAGGCAGTGTGGAAAGCAAGTGAAGAATTTACAATTTTAATGATATAAAACTACTGATGCTGGGGAAACTGTCAGCAACAAGTATCACCACAGCTTTCATTTAAAACTTGCATTCTTCATAGTCAAAGTCTAAATTTATTGTCAAAAAACTTGTGCAATCATATACTACCATAAGTTTCATTTTCTTGCAGGCATTTACAGGAAAATAAAAAAATACAATAGAATTTTTGAAAAATATACAGGAACAAAAACTATCATACAACCAATATGCAAAGGAAGACAAATTGTGAAAGTAAAATAAAATACTGAGAACATTAGCTGTAGAGTTGTGCAGTTCCTGAAAGTGAGTATGTAGGTTGTGGGATCAGTTTGGAGTTGTGGTAAGTGAAGTTCTTCATACCTGGTCAGCTGTTCAGAAGTCTTACTGTTGTTGGATAATAACTGTTCCTGAACCCATGGTGTGGGACACAAGGCACCTGTACCTCCTGTCCAATGGTCTTAGTGAGAATAGAGCATGACCTGGATGGTGGAGTCTGTAAAGATAGATGTTGTTTTCTCTTTATAGATGTGCTCAATGGTGGGGATGACCATTTCTATCATGGACTGGGATGAACGCATCACCTTTTGGGCACTGGTGTTTCCAGGCCATGATGCAACCAGTTAGGATACTTTAGACTGCGCATCTATAGAAATTTGTCGAAGATTTAAGTGTCGTGCTGAACCTATGCAAACTTCTATGTAGAGGTGCTGGTATGTATGCTTTCTTTGTGATGGCACTTACGTGCTGGTCCAAAGGCAGATTACTGGTATCATAAACCCAGAAATGAAAGTGACTGACCCTTTCCACCTCCGAGTACCAAATGAGGACTGGCTCATGGACCTCCGGCTTCTTCCTCCTGCAGTCAATAACTGGCTCTTTAGTTTTACTGACGTTGAGTGAGAGATTGGCATTGTAGCCCCATTCATTCAAATTTTCAACTTCCCTCCTGTGTACTAATTCATCACCAACTTTAATTCAGCCATTTTTACTAGATGGATGGTCACAGACCATGACATGGGTTTAAGAACAGGCAGTGTGCCAAGTGCATCAATCTACGCTCACTGCATCAAAAAGATATTCAACTCATTTTAGCACACACAAAATGCTGCAGGAACTCAACAGGCCAGAGAGCATTCATGGAAAAGAGTACAGTCGATATTTTGGGCCAAAACTCTTCGGCAGGACAACTCATTTTCCTTGTCTCATGAACAAAATATAAATATACCTCACAAACACAAGAGATTCTGCAGATGCTGGAAATCCAGAGCAATACACACAAAAATGTGGAAACATCAACTGTTTATTCCTCTCCACACATACTGCATGTAGATATATATACATACATACACACACACCACACACACACATATATATATAGACACACACACACATATATATATATATATCTGATATTAATATTATATCTGTGTTTTAGAAAAGGTGAGTTCTGTGATTTATAATCTTGCTTCAATATAGTGCTATGAAATATTTAAAGTTGCATATGGGGTTGCAAAAGGCCAAAGCCAAGAAATATACAGAGCTCGTCAGTCATTGTAAACATTCTTATCTCTTCACCGAAGCCATATGCTTCCTTTTGCAAAACAAGAACATTCATTAAAAGTGTTGACATGCACGGATATGCTTGACAATATCCACATAGTAGAACAATGCCAGATTAGAGAGGTCATAATGCTGAAGCACGTAGAATTGTGATAACGCTCTAAATTATTGCCAGTTTTCTTATATTCCAGACCTAAGATTAGCAGGAATTAACCAACACCTGTGAAAGATTATGCAGTAAAACTGACATTCAATTTCATAGAAGCTCACTGAACGTGACCAGACTTCTTTATTTGAACAATTTTTTTTTAAGTTCAGCAGAGGCAAACATTTCCTGTAAATTGGAAATCGCATCCTCTGTGGTAGCACCTCACCTCGGTGTTGCATAGATGGGCCCAATCCAAGAAACCGAGCACCAAATCTAAAAAACTGAACACCTCAGCGCCATTCTGCTGAAGAGATAGTAATTTTCAGATGAGGCAATAAACTGAATTCCTGTTTATCCTTTTACATTGATTCAACGGTCACAAAACATTATTCAAAGAAGGGCAGCTGGATTTCCAAGAGACCAAGTATCATAAACTTCAAGCAACAATTCCATAGGGCCAGTGCATTGAAAGGGATGGCCAACCCTGTTTTAAATGCCACAGTTCTGTTTTATTCTGTTTTATTTTAACGATATAAATTATGGTCATGTTGAATTACATTTTGCAAAGTTACCATAGCATCAGATCACACCACACATTCACAGGTTCACATTGTGCAATTCTGGCCAACATTAGTCCATAAAATACATAATTAAAACAGATTATTTACAAAATTACTACTTGAGAACAACTGCACATATCGGCTGTCACATTTTCTTACATTAGAACAGTGTTGATATTTTAAAATACACGTCACTGGGTGGAAGTCTTGTATTATTTCATTGTATTATTTTATTGTAAGATATTTAAATGTGCAATATAAGCTTATGGCTCTCTCTTTGATACCTTTTATTTCTACTTTACCAACAATTATAATGTAAAAACATTTTTACAAAAAGGACTAGTCCATGTGGCCCTTCAACCTTTTAAGTTTCACCACCATTCATGGTTGATCCTCAATATCATAATCTATTCATTCCTCGTGTCTCTTGACGTTTAGAATTGTATCACCATCTTCAATATACTCAGAGATGAGGCTTTCACAGCCTTCTGTGGGAGATGATTGCACAATTTGCACCCTATGAGTGAAGAATCCTTTTCTCATTTCTCTTCCTATATCCTGAGACTGTGACTTCTAGTCTTGACTCTACCCCAATCAGTGGAAAAGTCCCTTGGGAAAAGAGCCTGACAGAATTTTGTACATCTCGTCTTTCTATGATATTATTGTGGCAAAGACCCAAAGTACTTCACAGCAATATCATCAGACAAAATCTTGCAATGAATTGCAATATTGGAGAGACGACCTACGAAGACTTCAATTATGCACTTACAGTAACGGAAAAAAGCAAAATAGATAATTGCAAAGACCAGAACTTGGACAGAGCTGCAAATATAAAAACAATGAAGATGTTAAAACAAGATGATCTACATGGCTAAGGAGATGACAGGAAGCTGAAAGGTTGCAGCCACGGAGGGGCTTCAGAGTGAATTTATTAATTTTAAAACAAACATGAACGTGGAAGAGAAAATGCAAAGAATAGAGGTTCGGAGTAAATGTGACTTGGTTCCCATGAGCCCGAGAGTTTTGGTAGCATTTATGAAGTTTAGAAAATGAGAAGCTAATGAAAAGAATGTGAGAAGTAGTGAGTCTGGAGGCAATACTGTCATAGATACATTTTTCTGAAACAAATGGGTCAAGTCTGCTATTATTTCCAAACTAGGAGTTGATGGACTTGGCAATTGACTAACACATGCTGATGTCATTGCCATTTTGCCAAAAACCATGTAAATATTTTTCACAAAGCCACCCTTGAAGTTCAAATCAATTATTGATGCATACAAGACTCGTGACTAAACAAAAAGATGCTGGGAATGCTCGTCCTATCTTTATTTTAGATTATCCCGTATCTGCAGTTTTTAAAAAATGTTCAGTCACTGAATTAAAATCTGCAATGCAATGAAGTATGAATACACACACACATTATATACATATATGTAGAGAGAGAGAGAGAGAGTGTGTGTGTATATATATATATATATAAACACAGCCCTTAACCTAGGCCTCAGTGAAAGTGGAACAGTTTTCAAATTCTGCAATGGATAGGATAAGAATATATAACAGTGCATCCAGAATTAGGATTAGGAGTCTATCAGCCTCTATTGCTTGTTTCACTATACAATAAGATTCTGGGAGATATATATATTAATTTCATTTACCTGCCTTGATGTATGTCCCACCATCCCCTTGCCTTGCTTCACAGAAACTATACCTAGCTACTGCCTGACTTGTTGAGTTCCTCCAGCATTTTATATGTGTCGCTCATGATTTACAACATCTACAGAATCTCTTCTGTCTGTGAACCTATCCATTTAAGCTCTAATTTTATATTTAACAATCAATATATTATATTTAAGGCTATCCTTTAATTTCATATGCATGCCTTTGAGTCACATGCTTTTTTGACAAAAGTAGTGTCTCCCCTCTATCCTATCAAATTCTTTAAGCTGGAGTGCAAGGGCTGAACAATTTGAGATATAATTCAAGGTTCTGTCTTACTTAAATGGCTGTAAGTGACATTAATGTTTTTTCAACTGGAAGAAAATCATTCACCATTGTTCAAAGTGTACGGCAGACAAATAGTATCAAATTTATAACCATTGAATCATTGAAAATAAATAAAACAAAATATATTTTTGTTAGTTATTTTCACACACAGACCAGCAGTCATTTTTACAATCATTTACTTCTGGAAAGTTTCTAAGATGCCAAATAACATCAATTCAAAAAATCTGCAATATAATCCAATCATTAGTCAACTTTAAAAATTTGAAAAGCATTTTTTATGAACTGGTATCTAATTTATTTTGAATCTGTTTAATATTAATTGTTTTGAGGTTTGTGTATCACAGCTGGCATGCTTAACATACATAACCCAATCCCACATATTAGTATTTCTCTCTAGAGTTAACCTAAAGTTCTTTGTGCCAAGATTATCTTTACGTGTAGCTATTTAGGGTGGTATAGCAGTGTAGTGGTTAGCGTAATGCTATTACAGCACCAGCAGTTATTGTTCAGGATTCAATGCCCACCACTGCCTGTAAGGAATTCGGACATTCTGCCTGTGACTGCATGGGTTTCCTCCAGGTGCTCTGGTTTCCTCTCACAATCCAGCGATGTGCAGATGTGGGCATACTGTATTGGCACTGGAAGTGTGGTGACACGTGTGGGTTGCCCCACACAATTCTTACTGATTTGATTTGACAAAAATGATGCATTTCACTGTATGTTTCAATGTACACGTCAAATAAAGTTAATTCTAAAAAAATCTTTACAGTGATACACTCACAGTTGTGGATTTTGGGAGTTAATCCAGACAATCAAAGTTCATTTGTTCTTCCAGAATCATAACAACTATATCTAATTTACATCATTTTTTATCCATTTCTCCCAATTTTCAATGATTGCTTTTCTCATTAACATAGTGCACACAAGGAAATTACATTTGCCTGACTACATTCCTTTGTCATTCCACAAATTAGTGTATCCCAGCTAATGATTCACTGTTCTTACTATAGATATCACTTGTTCTCATCATGATCTGGCTCACTCTCCAAATCGACATGGCAGAATCAAGTAAAGCCACAAATGTAGTAGTTCCTTTACATCAACTTGCAACTGTGCAGCAACAAAAATCAGCCTCACCCCACTAAACAGAGCCAGTAAAATGAGGTCCACTGAATTGAGTTTGGAAGTTCTATCAGATCGTCCTTGACTCAAGCGGTCATTATATTGATATGAGGCAGGTGTATGCACCGGCAGTCACCAACACATGGGTTGTACTTTGTGCAGCTGGTATCAACACAATGAACAATAGATTTGAGGGTTTTTTTTCCATCCCTAATAAGTATCAGGCCAAAGGCCTTCACCAGCACCTGACAACTTTGAATCTGACATGATTATTTTGATCTCACCAGCCAAAGAACTTGGCTTTCTGAATTCACCATATCAGAAACTTATGAAATTCAAACTGCAAAAGCAGTTTACAAAAATACTAGAAAAGGTTTAACTCATCACAATAAATATAAGAAAATGTATCTACTAAAGCAGCATTGAAATTTGCTGTTCAATAGCTGAGGCATCTAATAAAAGAATAGGTGTGTACCACGAGAGCTCGACATCATTATTTTGAATTGCCTTTGGAAATAGTCCCTATTTGTAGGAAGATAATTTGCACACTTCCAGATTCCACCAGTGGGTTAAAAAGAAAAACAAATTATATTTTTTGTTGTTATAGTGATGATGGAAATAAAATTACAAAAAGCCCCAAGGCTTTCTTTAAGTAATGCCATGAGATTTTAATTTCCTTTTCCCCCACCACTGTGCCCCACTCCCATTTTTTTGCATTGCAGGCATCACCGGTAAGACTAACATTTATTACCTTCATAACTTACATTTATTTCATCACCACCTTCCCATGGCTCCCAATTGGCCATGGGAAGGTGATGATGAAATATTGCAGTCCTTATAGTGAAAGTCCTCTAACAATGCCATTGGGGAGAGTTATTCCAGGTTATTTTTAAGACCAAATGACAAGGAAGGACTGACGGCAAATGTCCTCATCAGGATGCTGTGTGACTTGGAAGAGATGTAGTTTTTGTATAATTTTTCTAACTTATGTTGCTAATTTATGTGTAGCTTATGAACGCTGTGGATTTGATGCAATGTGCCTGTGATGCTGTTGGAATTAAATTTTTCATTACATTTGTGCATACATGTAGTGATGCATATCTGTACTGACGCATATGACAATAAACTTGACTTTGACCTTCAGATCAGTGTGCTGTTATTTCATGTTGCTCTTGTCCCTCTTGGCGTAAGAATTCATGCGTTTGAAAGGTGTTGTCTGAGTAACCTAGGCAAGGAAATGCACTGCACTTTCTTAGACTGTATAAATGACATCCCAAGCATGTAAGTGATGGAGGAGCTGAATGTTCAGGGTGATTGATGGGGTTCTAGTTCATTGGCCTGCTTTGCCCTGGATTTTACTGATTGTCTGGATCATTGCTGGAGCTGCTTTCATCTAAACAAGCAGAGAGAATTCAATCACACTCAATACCTGTGCCTTGTACAAACTGGAATTGCTTGGCATGTCAGGAATAACTCACAACAGGTTACCCAGCCTTTGACCTGTTGTCATGGCTACAGTACTGATGTGGCCGATTGAGCTGAGCTACCACTCGTTACTGATCCCCCAGGACACTGATGGTTGGAAACTCATCAAAAGTAATGCCAAGGAATGTAAGGAACAGGTGGACAAGACTCATGTTGGACATATCGCTGCCTGACACTTCTATGTAATGTCAGTGTTGCTTATCCTATTTCCACAGATGAATGGAATTATAATGGTACAGCAGGGCTTCGTTTGGCCGATCAAGTCCATGGGGACTCTTCCCACAGAAATCCAGTCAACATCATTCCCCTGTTCTATCAGCATGGACCTGCTAGTTTATTAAGCTCAAATCCTCTCATGTTCAAATTCTTGATCATTCCCACTACCAGCACATTTCTAGCCATTATGTTCTGGGCTCGCAGTCTTCACTGAGTAACTTGGAGCTTTGTGTACATACCCCTGAATCCCCTGACCCAATATCTGACCTTGGTCCTTATATCATTAACTAATGGAAACAGTACCTCTGCATTTACTTGAAACTAACTTTCGATCTAAAATCCATCATCCCTTAAATTACTCAACTAATAGTCATTCAAATCTTCTCAAGGGCTTTCACATCTTACTTAAGGTGTGATGATCAGGACTGGAGGCAGTACTTTAAAGGTGGCCTCAGCAGAAAGTTATTAAGGTTCAATGAATTTCCTTGATTATATACTCTGTTTATGAACAGTTCGAGAGCATACACTTTGGATCTCCAGGTGCATCTTTTGATGCATATGACTGCAGTTGTGCTACCTTTCTTGGAACAAAGAATAAGACACAACCTGACATCATGTGCTTGACTAATTACAGAGATACAGAACAACTCTCAACTTAATTTTCCCTCTTCTCTCCCATAAAATGTGCTTAATTTGACTGTCCTGAAATTCACACAGCTGAACAGGAAGATCAAATTGTCCTTCATTTGTATGAACTGCGACATTACCGTATCTCAATTCAAGTTGATTTTATGTATACACTCCATCAGGACTCAAAGTTCAAAGTAAATTTTATTGTCGGAATACATACTTGTCACCATATACAACCCCGAGATTCATTTCCCTATGGGCATACTCAACAAATCTATAGAATAATAACTAGAACGGAATCAATGAAACACTGCTCAACTAGGGTGTTCAATCAAGAGTGCAGAACACAACAAACTGTGCAAATGTAAAATGAAAGAAATAATAAACTAATAAGCAATAAATATCAAGAAAATGAGATGATGACTCCTTGAAGTTGAGTCCATTGGTTGTGGGAACATTTCAATGAAAAGGTAAGTGAAGTGGAGTGAAGTTAACATAGAACATTGAATAGTACAGCACAGTACACGTCCTTCGGCCCACAATGTTGTGCCGACCCTTAAACCCTGCCTCCTATATAACCCCCCCACCACCTTAAGTTCCTCCATATACCTGTCTCGTAGTCTCTTAAATTTCACTAGTGTATCTGCCTCCACCACTGACTCAGGCAGTGCATTCCATGCACCAACCACTCTCTGAGTAAAAAACCTTCCTCTAATATCCCCCTTGAACTTCCCACCCCTTACCTTAAAGCCATGTCCTCTTGTATTGAGCAGTGGTGCCCTGGGGAAGAGGCGCTGGCTGTCCACTCTATCTATTCCTCTTCATGTCTTGTATACCTCTGTCATGTCTCCTCTCATCCTCCTTCTCTCCAAAGATTAAAGCCCTAGCTCCCTTAATCTCTGATCATAATGCATACTCTCTAAACCAGGCAGCATCCTGGTAAATCTGCTCTGTATCCTTTCCAATGCTTCCACATCCTTCCTATAGTGAGGCGACCAGAACGGGACACAGTACTCCAAGTGTGGCCTAACCAGAGTTTTATAGAGCTGCAACATTACCTCGCAACTCTTAAACTCTATCCCTCAACTTATGAAAGCTAACACTCCATAAGCTTTCTTAACTACCCTATCTGCTTGTGAGGCAACTTTCAGGGATCTGTAGACGTGTACCCCCAGATCCCTCTGCTCCTCCACATTACCAAGTATCCTGCCATTTACTTTGTACTCTGCCTTGGAGTTTGTCCTTCCAAAGTGTACCACCACACACTTCTCCGGGTTGAACTCCATCTGCCACTTCCCAGCCCACTTCTGCATCCTATCAATGTCTCTCTGCAGTTGCACAAGGAGATAAGGAGGCCAAGATCTTGGAGCTTATTGATTAATTTTGAAAGGATGATGGTATTGAATGCTGAGCTGTAATTGATAAAGAGTATCCCGATGTATGCATCTTTGCTGTCCAAATGTTGCATGGTTAAGTGAAGAGCCAAAGAGATGGCATCCAGCACGTATCTCCAGTCGGCAAAATGGGGTGGATCTGAGTTGCAGCTCAGGCAGGAGTTGATATGTTTCATCACCAACCTCTCAAAAGGAGAAAGAAAACGTAAGCTTATAGACATGGGGGACTTCAATATGCAGATAGTTTGGGGAAATCAGGTTGGTGTTGGTGCTGGATTCCAGGAGGGGCTATTTCTAGAGTGCCTATGAGATGTCTTTTTAGAGCAGCCCACTGGAGTGGGATCAGCTATTCTGGATTGGGTGTTCTGTAATGAACCAGAATTGATTAGAGAGCTTAAGGTAAAAGAACTCTTCAGGGAAAGTGATCATAATATGACTGAATTCACCCTCAAATTTGAGAAGAAGTTAAAGTCAGATGTATCAGAATTACAGTGGGGCAAAGGGAATTACAGAGGTATGAGAAAAGAGTTGGCCAGACAAATCTGTTGGAATTCTTTAAGAAATAATAGACAAAGGAGAATAGGTTGAGGTTCTATACTCAGAATTTCAGAAAGCCTTTGACAAGGTGCCACATGAGGCTGTTTAACAAGCTATGAGTCCATGGTATAACAGGAAAGATTCCAGCATTGATAAAAATAGTGGCTTATTTTCAGGAGGTAAAGAGTGAGAATAAAGAGAGCCTTTTCTGGTTGACTGCCAGTGACTACTGGTGTTCCACAGGGATCAGTGCTGGGACTGATACTTTTTATATTATATGTTAATGACTCGGATGATGGATTTGATGGCTTTGTTGCAGAGATAGAACCATAGAACCATAGAAACTACAGCACAGAAACAGGCCTTTTGGCCCTTCTTGGCTGTGCCGAACCATTTTCTGCCTAGTCCCACTGACCTGCACACGGACCATATCCCTCCATACACCTCCCATCCATGTATCTGTCCAATTTATTCTTAAATGTTAAAAAAAGAACCCGCATTTACCACCTCGTCTGGCAGCTCATTCCATACTCCCACCACTCTCTGCGTGAAGAAGCCCCCACAATGTTCCCTTTAAACTTTTCCCCCCTCACCCTTAACCCATGTTCTCTGGTTTTTTTCTCCCCTTGCCTCAGTGGAAAAAGCCTGCTTGCATTCACTCTATCTATACCCATCATAATTTTATATACCTCTATCAAATCTCCCCTCATTCTTCTACGCTCCAGGGAATAAAGTCCTAACCTATTCAACCTTTCTCTGTAACTGAGTTTCTCAAGTCCCGGCAACATCCTTGTAAACCTTCTCTGCACTCTTTCAACCTTATTTATATCCTTCCTGTAATTTGGTGACCAAAACTGAACACAATACTCCAGATTCGGCCTCACCAATGCCTTATACAACCTCATCATAACATTCCAGCTCTTATACTCAATACTTTGATTAATAAAGGCCAATGTACCAAAAGCTCTCTTTACGACCCTATCTACCTGTGACGACACTTTTAGGGAATTTTGTATCTGTATTCCCAGATCCCTCTGTTCCACTGCACTCCTCAGTGCCTTACCATTAACCCTGTATGTTCTACCTTGGTTTGTCCTTCCAACGTGCAATACCTCACACTTGTCTGTATTAAACTCCATCTGCCATTTTTCAGCCCATTTTTCCAGCTGGTCCAAGTCCCTCTGCAGGCTCTGAAAACCTTCCTCACTGTCTACCACACCTCCAATCTTTGTATCATCAGCAAACTTGCTGATCCAATTTACCACATTATCATCCAGATCATTGAAATAGATGACAAATAACAATGGACCCAGCACTGATCCCTGTGGCACACCACTAGTCACAGGCCTCCACTCAGAGAAGCAATTCTCTACCACCACTGTCTGGCTTCTTCCATCGAGCCAATGTCTAATCCAATTTACCACCTCTCCATGTATACCTAGCGACTGAATTTTCCTAACTAACCTCCCATGCGGGACCTTGTCAAAGGCCTTACTGAAGTCCATGTAGACAATATCCACTGCCTTCCCTTCATCCACTTTCCTGGTAACCTCCTCGAAAAACTCCAACAGATTGGTCAAACATGACCTACCATGCACAAAGCCATGTTGACTCTCCCTAATAAGCCCCTGTCTATCCAAATGCTTGTAGATTCTGTCTCTTAGTACTCCCTCCAATAACTTACCTACTACTGACGTTAAACTCACCGGCCTATAATTTCCCAGATTACTTTTCGATCCTTTTTTAAACAACGGAACAACATGAGCCACTCTCCAATCCTCCGGCACTTCACCCGTAGACAGCGACATTTTAAATATTTCTGCCAGGGCCCCCGCAATTTCAACACTAGTCTCCTTCAAGGTCCGAGGGAACACTCTGTCAGGTCCCGGGGATTTATCCACTTTAATTTTCCTCAAGACAGCAAGCATCTCCTCCTTTTCAATCTGTACAGTTGCCATGGTCTCACTACTTGATTCCCTCAATTCCATAGATTTCCTGCCAGCTTCCTTAGTAAATACAGACGCAAAAAACCTATTTAAGATCTCCCCCATTTCCTTTGGTTCCGCACAAAGCCGACCACTCTGATCTTCAAGAGGACCAATTTTATCCCTTACAATCCTTTTGCTCTTAATATACTTGTACAAGCTCTTTGGATTATCCTTCACTTTGACTGCCAAGGCAACCTCATGTCTTCTTTTAGCCCTCCTGATTTCTTTCTTAAGTATTTTCTTGCACTTCTTATACTCCTCAAGCACCTGATTTATCCCCTGTTTCCTATACATTTCATACAACTCCCTCTTCTTCTTTATCAGAGTTGCAATATCCCTTGAGAACCAAGGTTCCTTATTCCTATTCAATTTGCCTTTAATCCTGACAGGAATATACAAACTCTGCACTCTCAAAATTTCCCCTTTGAAGGCTTCCCACCTACCAATCACATCTTTGCCAGAGAACAACCTGTCCCAATCCACGCTTTTTAGATCCTTTCTCATTTCTTCAAATTTGGCCTTCTTCCAGTTCAGAACCTCAACCCTAGGACCAGATCTATCCTTGTCCATGATCAAATTGAAACTAATGGTGTTATGATCACTGGAACCAAAGTGCTCCCCTACATAGACTTCTGTCACTTGCCCTAATTCGTTACCTAACAGGAGATCCAATATTGCATCCCCTCTAGTTGGTCCCACTATATATTGATTTAGAAAACTTTCCTGAACACATTTTACAAACTCTAAACCATCTAGACCCCTAACAGTATGGGAGTCCCAATCAATGTATGGAAAATTAAAATCCCCTACCACCACAACTTTATGTTTCCTGCAGTTGCCTGCTATCTCTCTGCAGATTTGCTCTTCCAAGTCTCGTTGACTATTGGGTGGTCTGTAATACAATCCCACTAATGTGGCCATACCTTTCCTGTTTCTCAGCTCCACCCATAAGGACTCAGTAGACAAGCCCTCTAATCTGTCCTGCTTGAGCACTGCTGTAATATTTTCCCTAACAAGCAATGCTACTCCCCCACCTTTCATTCCTCTGCCTCGATCACATCTGAAACATCGGAACCCTGTAATATTAAGCTGCCAGTCCTGCCTCTCCTGTAGCCAAGTTTCACTAATTGCTACAACATCATAATTCCACGTGTCAATCCACGCCCTCAACTCATCCGCCTTCCCCGCAATACTCCTAGCATTGAAATATATACACCTCAGAAGATTTTTACCACCACTCACAACTTTTCTGTCAGCGGATTTGCTTAAACTTTCAACATCATTTATTTTCACCCCAGCCACACTGTCAGCTCTGGCACTCTGGTTCCCATCCCTCTGCAAATCTAGTTTAAAGCTTCCCCAATAGCACTAACAAAAGGTGGACTTGCAGGTAGCTTTGAGGAAGGAGAGAGGCTACAAAAGGACTTAGACAGATTAAGAGAATGGGCAAAGAAATGGCAGATAGAATACAGTGTCGGGAAATGTATGGTCATGCACTTCGGTAGAAAAAATGAAAAGGTAGACTATTTTCTAAATGGAGAGAAAATTCAAAAAACTGAGGCACAAAGATACTCGGGAGTTCTTGTACAGGATTCACTAAAGGTTAATTTATAGGTCCAGTCTGTGGCGAGGAAGGCAAATGGAATGTTAGCATTCCTGTAAAGAGGACTAGAATATAAAGGCAAGGATGTTATGTTCAAACTTTATAAAGCACTGGTGAGGCCTCTCTTGGAGTATTGAGAGCAGTTTTGGGCCCCTTAATCGTAGAAATGATGTGTTGAAACTGGAGAGAATTCAAAGGAGGTTCACTGAAACGATTCCAGGATTGACTGGCTTGTCATATGAAGAGCATTTGATGGCTCTGGGCCTGTATTCACTGGAATTCAGAAGAATGAGGAGTGACCTCATTGAAACCTATCTAATGGTGAAAGGCCTTGATCAAGTGGATGTGGAGAGGATGTTTCCTATGGTGGGCGAGTCTAAAACCAGTGGACATAGCCTCAGCATGAGAAGGAATTTCCTTAGGCAGAGGGCATTGTATCTGTGGAATTCTTTGCCACAATCAGCTGTGGAGGCCAAGTGTTTATGTATATTTAAGGCAGAGGTTGATAAGATTCTTGATTGGTCAGGGCATGAAGCAATATGTGGGGAAGGTAGGAAATTGGGGCTGAGAGGAAAATTGGATCAGCTATGACAAAATGGTGGAGCAGACTCGCTGGGCCAAATGCCCTAATTCTGCTCCTTTATCTTATGGTCTTAACACACTTCAATACTGTGGATGCAAATGCTACTGAGCATCGAATCAGAATCATGTTTATTTTCACCAGCAGTTCAATACAATACATAATATAAAAGACAAAAAAGATAATAACAATAAATAAGAAAAAATCCATTACAGCATACATATATTGATTAGATTAAAAATCCTTCAATAAACAGAAATAATATATATTAAAAAAGTGGGGTGGTGTTCCTGGGTTCAATGTTCATTCAGGAATTGGATGGCAGAGGGGAAGAAGCTGTTCCTGAATCGCTCAGCGTGTGTCTTCAGGCTTCTGCAACTCCTACGGTAACAGTGAGAAAAGGGCAGGCCCTAGGTGCTGGAGGTTTCTAATAACGGATGCTGCCTTTCTGAGACACCGCTCCTTGAAGATGTCCTGGGTACTTTATAGGCTAGTACCCACGATGGAGCTGACTAAATTTACAATCCTCTGCAGCTTCTTTTGGTCCGGTGCAGTAGCCGCTGCCTTGCCTTCTTTATAACTGCATCGATATGTTGGGACCAAGTTGGATCCTCAGAGATCTAACATGAGGCAGGTCACCAGGCTCTTCTTGGGCACCAGTATAATTGAAGCCTTTTTAAGCAGGTGAGGACCACACACCACCAAAGCAAGAGGTGAAGGATCTCAGTGAGCACACCAGCCAGTTAATCAGTCTTTATTACGTGGTCAGGTACCCCGTCTGGTCCGTATGCTTTTTGTGGGTTCACCCTCTTGAAGGCAGCTCGCATATCAGCTTCAGAGATTGATATTACTGGATCACTGGGGGAGGTTGGAATATGTGATGGTGCCTCCATGTTGTGATGGTCAAACCGAGCATAGAAGGCTTTGAGCTCATCTGGAAGCAAAGCCCTGCTGTCTCCTATATCGCTTGATTTAACTTTATATAAGAGATGATAGACTCTTTAAGTTAAAATACATAGCTGAGTCCAAATCAAGTGCTGCAAAATAACAAACTGCTAGAAAAACTCAGGGAGTCAAGCAACATCTGTGGACTTAAAAGGAACATTCTTGTATCCCTTCTGTTGCTGCTTCACACACAGAGTTCCAACAGCAGTTTTGTTTCAACTGTCTCATGTTTTTAAGTCAATTGCTGCTAGATTCAAATGAGGTGAAGACACAAATGTAAGTGGGATAAATACTCTGAAATTCAAGTAAAAACTAAATTTTCAAACAATGCACGTCCAGATTAAAAAACATTAGAATTTGTCTCCACAACTTTTATCTTTAAAGGCATTATTTGTTGATGAGCAGAAACAGAAGAGTGCACGCATGACTAGGTCTAACAGGATACATCTGCCCACACTTCATGCACCTTAAAACCCTCATATTAATCAATGGACAATGGGCTACAATAATAGTGAACTCCATAAAAAGGAAAGATTGATTTTAAAAATATCCAAGTCACCCAACAATATGAAAAATACAAAGAATCCGGAAGCACTTGTGGGAAGAATGGATTTCCTCCTTGGTCCAGATTTTCTTTGAAAGCTTTAACAACAGATGGGCAAATCAGTCAGTCCTTTGCCAGTGACCTTATTCAGTGTTTTGCCCACAGGCGATGTAGAATGAGAGAGAGGAAAGTAAAAGTCCCAGGAATAATTTGACTGCTTCCCAGCATTTGGTCTGTGCTCAACACTTCAGTGAACTCCAGTGTTGAAAGAAACTCTCAATATTGCATCAATTAAATGCCAAGACCACATCCATCCTCACTAGCTTACTAACTTATGCCACTAAAATAAAAGAACTTGACCTTATTAAAACATAGTGGGGAAAGATGATAATAAGCATGTATTGAAATGTAAACTGCTGCCAAAGACGGTGAATGGCGAATAGATATTTTAAAATCATTTTTAAAAAGCCTTTCATCTTCTTTGCTGCCAAAACAGCAAAAATCACACTTTTCAGTCAAAAGCTTGATTTTCGGGCACTGGTGAACTATAATGTCAGGTCACTGAGAACTCAGCTTCCTAACCCTAAATATGGATGTAATTCTTCGCGAGTATGCTGCTGGCATGGGGTTGCAGCAAGACAAATGAAATCTTGGGGTGTACAGTACTTACAATACAGCTATAGATATCATTTGGAATTGAGCCTCAAAGTATTAAACCAAACTGTGGACTGGGAGGGGTTCCCATTGTCTTAAACATACATTGTCATCAGAGGACAAAAGATAGTTATTAAATTTATACACTTAGAAATCAAAATCATAATTAGGTGACAAGAAATCTCTTGTTTTACAGTAGCAGTACAGAGCAAGAGCAGAAAATTACTTAAGTTTACAAAAATAAATAAATAGATAGATAGTGCAAAAGAAAAGGAATGGTGCACATGGACTGTTTAGAAATCTGATATGGAAAGAAAGAAACTGCTTTTAAATCATTACATGTGTTTATTGAGTCATTAAAAGCAGAAGAACGTAAATGAATCTTAAGCTGATTTAACAAGAAGCCCAGATGAGTGAATACACATGATAAATTAATTGCCTCCAAGTGGTACAGCATGGCAACAGGCCCTTCAGCCCAACTCATTCAAGATGTCTACCTACACTAATTCAATTTGTGTAGGACCTCTATCCTCTGAAACTTTCCTATCTATATGCCTATCCAATTTTTTTAAACTTTGTAATTGTCCTTGCTCTTACCATTCTCTCTGGCAGCTTGTTCAATATATTCATCATCGCTGTGTGAAAACAAGTCCTTCAAGATCCTCTTTAAAACTTACATCCCCTCACATCATACACTTGTGCCCTGTGCCCCTCCATCAAAGGAAAAAGATTGACCATTTACCCTGTGGTCACCCCTCAGCCTCCTTTGCTTCAGTCCCAGCCTATTCTGTTTCTCCTTACGACTTGAGCCCTCCAACCCAGCAACATCCTTCCTTTCACACGGCGACCAGTACTGCACACAATACTCTATATGCTGTCTAACCAGTACTCCAAGTGCAGTCTAATCAACCACGTTCAAGCAAAATATTATTTTTATATTCATCTAAAGGATGTGGTTGCACTGGCAAAGTCAGCATTGTGACTGACTAAGGCTGAGCCACACAAATGGGAAATAAAAAAAGTTTTTATTCACACAGAAAACCTTCATGGGAGAAAGTCCAAGAGAGTGTCACTCTCTTGCCACAACGGTTTATACCTTTTAAACACATAAATACCAATAAACAATTAACTACAGTTCAAATGGTTCAAATCATCTACTTAAATTTAACATCTGAAGTATAGTCAGTTAACTTGGCAGAATCACTCATTTACAATGGTTGTATATTCCAACTAGTAGAACCTCTTTGAATATTCAATATTGGCATCTGCTCCAAAAGCTACTGAGTACAAACTTCAGGAGCCAAAGTATACCCCTTTTTGATGCCATGTTTGAGGGATAACTCCCTAAATATACGAGCCAAAACATGAAATGATAAAAAGACCTGCCCTGAACTGTGCATTAAGTTGCAGAGAGAGACCTTTAGCGATGTGTAAGTACAGCAGCTCAAGTCAAGTCGCTTTTATTGTCATTTCAACCATAACTGCTGGTACAGTACACAGTAAAAACAAAACAACGTTCCTCCAGGACCATGGTGCTACATGAAACAACACAAAACTACACTAGACTACGTGAAACAACACAAAACTACATTAGACTACGTGAAACAACACAAAAACTACACTAGACTACCGGAAACAACACAAAACTACATTAGACTACGTGAAACAACAAAAAAACTACACTAGACTACCGGAAACAACACAAGACTACATTAGACTTCGAACCTACACGGGACTACATAAAGTGCACAAAACAGTGCAAGACAGTACAATAGTTAATAAACAAGACAATAGGCACAGTAAAGGACAAATTACAATATCATAATAAATGATGTAAATGTAAATGTAAACAATGTTTTAGCAGGAATTGAGAAAGAAATGAGAAAAAATGGCAAAGGCAGAGAGAGAGGGAGGGGGAGGGAGGGGGGAGAGAGAGGGAGAGGGAGGGAGAGGGAGGGAGAGGGGGAGGGGGGAGAGAGAGAGAGTGAGTGAGTGTGTGTGTGTGTGTGTGTGTGTGTGTGTGTGTGTATGTGTAGGTTGTTGTCAGACTTCCCTAATCAATTCTCAAGTTTTGGTCACTGATAAACATGAACACTCTTTAATCGTCTTCCCCTGCTTTGTTTCAATGGGACAGAATCAGATATCCCGCAGCCAATGACTGGCTTCACTGGTTTTCAGGTATCAGTTGAAATTAAATAGTGAATTGTTTTATTTTCCTGAAGGCTGGTTCTTACTGGACCCCCTACAATTCGTCTGCCGACAGAACCGATCGACAGACGACGCAATAGCCACGGCTTTACACACTGTCCTTACACATCTGGAGAAGAAGGATGCTTTTGTGAGAATGCTGTTCTTGAACTACAGTTCAGCATTCAACATCATAATTCCCTCCAGGCTTGACAAAAAGCTCAGAGACCTCGGCCTTCACCCTGTCTTGTGTAGATGGATCCTGGACTTCTTGGCAGATCGCCAGCAGGTAAGAGTGGGCTCCCTCACGTCAGCCCCTCTGACCCTCAACATAGTTCCCCCTCAAGGCTGTGTACTAAGCCGCCTCCTTTACTCTCTGTATACCCATGACTGTATCGCCACCCACAGCTCCAATCTGCTAACTAAATTTGCTGGCAACACTACACTGATTGGCCGAATCTCAAATAATAATGAGGCAGCCTACAGAGAGGAAGTCACCATCCTGACACAGTGGTGTCAAGAAAACAAACTCTCCCCCAACGTCGCAAAGACAAAGGAGCTGGTTGTGGACTACAGGAGGAATGGAAACCAGCTAGCCCCTATTGACTTCAATGGATCTGGGGTTGAGAGGGTGAACAGCTTTAAGTTCCTCGGCATAAACATCACCGAGGATCTCACGTGGTCTGTACAACAGTGCCTCTTTCACCTCAGATGGTTGAAGAAGTTTGGTATGGGCCCCCCAGATCCTAAGAACTTTCTATAGGGGCACGATTGAGAGCATCCTGACTGGCCGCATCACTGCACTTTCTTCAATCACAGGACTCTGCAGAGAGTGGTGCAGATAGCCCAGTGCATCTGTAGATATGAACTTCCCATGATTCAGGACATTTACAAAGACAGGTGTGCAAAAAGGGCCCGAAGGATCATTGGTGACCCAAGACACCCCAACCACAAACTGTTCCAGCTGCTACCACCCAGGAAACGGTACCACAGCATAGAAGCCAGGACCAACAGGCTCCGGGACAGCTTTTTCCACCAGGCCATCAGACTGATTAATTCATATTGATGCTACTTTATTTCTATGTTATATTGACTAACCACATAATATCTATTATAAGACCATAAGATTTAGGAGCAGAAGTAGGCCATCTGGCCCATTGAGTCTGCTCCATCATTCAATCATGGGCTGATCCACTTCATCTGTTCATCCCCACTCCCCTGCTTTCACCCCATACCCTTTGATGCCCTGGCTAACCAAGAACCTATCTATCTCTGCCTTAAATACACCCAATGACTTGGCCTCCACAGCCACTCATGGCAACAAATTCCACAGATTTACCACCCGCTGACTAAAGTGATTTCTCCGCATCTCAGTTCTAAAAGGACGTCCTTCAATCCTGCAGTCGTGCCTTCCTGTCCTAAAATCCCCTACCACGGGAAATAACTTTGCCATGTCTAATCTGTTCAGGCCTTTTAACATTTGGAATGTTTCCTTGAGATCCCCCCTCATTCTCCTGAATTCCAGGGAATACAGCCCAAGAGCTGCCAGACATTCCTCTTATAATTATAAATTACTATAATTTCACATTGCACATTTGAGTGGAGACATAATGTAAAGATTTCTACTCTTCATGTATTTGAAGGATGTAAGTAATAAAGTCAATTCAATTCAAAGAATGCCACAACTCCGGAATCAGCCCTAAAAGCTTGATTACAACCTTCCTATAGCATGGAACCTGAACTGCATAAAAAACTCTGTGTGCTGTCTAATCAAAATTTCGTACAACTTCTGATACTTCAAATGTGATCTAACCACCCACACTCAAGCAAAATATTATGTTGTATTCACTTACGGGATGTGGGCAGCACCAGTAAAGTCTGCATTGACTGCCCGTCACCAGCTGTCCTTGAGATAGTAGAATGAACTTCTCAAACTGCAACTGTTATCAGGTGAAGTTAACACCACAGAGTGGCCAGGTCCGTGATTCTGACCCAGACCTAACAATCCAATGGTAATATTTTATCAAACCAAGGCACCATATGCCATGAAGGGAACCTGCGTTCTTTCTGGTGTCTGTTCCCATTGTATCTCCTAGCAATAGGGATTGCAGGTTTTAAAGGTGCCCTCACATCTAAAGCACTTAGAAGTGCACTTCAAGGACAAATGCTGGAAACAGGGATTTGACTGGAGATTTCCCTTTCCGTCATCATGGACAGACACCATGGGCTAACTGGAACACCCAAGTGGTACATTTTCCATGATCCAGTCCAACAAGTAGGAGAAAATAATTGTTGCACATTCTGTCAGCGATGCATACCACAGCTTTTTGTTGTGGGGCGAGTGAGTACTGGGGTAGTGGAAGGAGAGCAGGATCAAGGGTAAACACAGCACGAGTCTTCATCTTCAACGGACATCGTCTTATTTAATCCCTGGACCCAGCTGCATCCCAGTACTGGATTCTCACATTAAAACTCAGTGACGGTGCAAAACAGAAATCACTTTCTATCTTCATTAAGCCTACAATACACACCGCCAGACAATCAGACAACACAGTAACAAAAAAGATAACATACATCACAAGCTAATAAGGATACTTCTATATACCATAAATTGAAAACTTCAAAATACATTAAAGAACACCGAGTTCCAGGAAGGCTCCAATGAACTGTAAAGCCCGATGTGAAAAAGCACAATAAACCAGGCACAGAAGAGTTTTAGGTTTATCTAAATTACCTTCAATAAGTGAGGAGCTATAACTTGAATCAATGCCTATGTAATCACAGAATTTTTGCAGTAAAAAGGCCACTTCTTTAAAACACTCAACAGTCCTGACCCAGACTTGCCCAAAGTTACAAGGTCATTGATAAAGAAAAATTCTACAAATTATTACTTTGGGAAGAATCAACGTTCTTGCAATCACAGAATGTTTCAGTTCAGAGTCAGAGAGAGCTATAGCACAGCAACGAACCCTTTGGCCCATCCAGTCCCTGTTGAACTGTTATCCTGCACAGACCCTTCGACTTGCACCTGGACCACAGCTCTCCATACCTCTCTCATTCATGTACTTATCCAGACTTGTCTTAAAATTTGGCTATCAAACTTACATCCACCGCGTCTGCTGGCAGCCTGTTCCACACTGCCACCACTCTCTAAGTGAAGAAGTGCCCCCCACAGGTTCCCCTTAGCTATTACACCTTTCACCCTTAATGTGTGAACTCCAATTTTGCCTCAGTGGAGAAAAGTCTGCTTGCATTTACCCTATTTGTACCCTTCATAATTTTGTATAGCTCTATCAAATCTCCCTTCATTCTCCTACACTCTAGAAAATAAAGTCCTAACCTACTCAACTCAGGTCCTCAAGTCCTGGCAAAATCCTTTGCAAGAAAAAAAAGCACACTCCTTTATTCCTACTTGCATGGAACTCTTTGGCACTCCAAGTAAAAATGTTTCATAGAGTATCCAATTTGAAACACAATGCAGAGCTATAAATTATGAAAGTCATTAATTCAGAACACATTTCCACCATAGCATATCTACAGATTTTACTACAAATCCATCAAATATCAATACATAGAACCTCACTTTTTGAGCATGATAAGAGACATGAGAAATATTAACATGGTGACCACATATCAGAACAGTCAATGTGGTAAATTACTCTTGTCAAGGTTCCATATTTCAAACCATCCTGTGTGCAAAGAAGATGAAAGAGCGTTGAATATCCTTCTTTCCAACTATAATCCAAACAAAGATTCCAAATTAAGCAGAACAAAATGTAAAAAATCTCACTTAGACTTTCATGCAAATGATCAATCAAAAAGCAGACATTTTGAAGGAAAATATTTAATCTTTTGCTAGATCAGAATAATTACCAAGTTCTGCTCAAGGAGGAATCTATGCCATTCAATGTGAACTGCCAAGCCAAACATTTCACTGAAACATGAATGACCTTACCTCCGAAAGCCATGCTTCCCACTGATATTTTTAAGTGGACAGCCATGGCTCTGGCTGTTCGGTTTTCGACTTCTGAACAGGTAATTTAACATGACATTTCAGTGCAGTACTGAGGGAACTCTGCCACATTGCCTGAATTACTGCTTGTTAAGTGAAGTCTAAGATTATGAAATCAATCTCTCGGTCAGGAGCGCAAGAAAAATACGGTGTGCTTTTCCAGGAGTTGATGGGACATTATCTGGTACCTAAGGAAATAATTTTCCTTTGTTCCATTTTATTAGAACAGGTTACAGATTGTTGATTGTAGGATGAACTGCAGAAATTGATTGTAATAATTTCCAATGCTACAATGACTGTATTTCAATAACACTCAGACCGCCGTAAAGTGCTGAGGTTACAAAAGTTCATGAATAAATACATTTCACTTCTTTAGCCTGCAGTTTTTCAATGCAGAATGACAGTTTAAGTTACACATCACTTGAGATGGGTTTAAGCAGTAAGACATGAATTAAAAGGTTTGTCTTTTACCAAGATATTTTAACTCAAGGCAAAAAAAATTTGTGAGATACGAAACAATTAACTCTGCCTGCAAAAATATGTTCTTATCCAACCAAAGGTATTTGTCAGTCTTCAAAATGGTTGCCCACAATAACATTGCACAGAAATAAACAGCACAACCTGAAGCTTAGAAGCTCCTTAGCGAGTTTTCAGATGACACCAAAATTGGTGGCATTGTGATCAGTGAAGTGTTATTGATGATTACAACAGGATCTAGATTAAATACAGAAATAATAACAAATGGAATTTAGCTTGCAGAAGTGCATGGTGTTGCACTTAAGTTAAAGCAGGGCTGAATTTAGACATAAATCACAGGGCACTGCCTAGTGTTGTTCAACAGACAACAAAGAATAAACGTACATAGTTCCCGGCAAGTGGGAACAATGTTGATCAAATAAACTGAATGCCTCCGATGCACACAAATTCAAAAGCTAATAACAATTCTTGAAATCTTAAAAGAATGGAAAAAAATTTTGAATGTCTTAAAAACATTCAAAAGTTAATTATGCAAAATCTCTCCCTCTCTCTCTCTCTCTCTCTCTCTCTCTCTCTCACACTCATTGCTCATGGATGAAATAAGCTGGCTCATGAAGGTTCAGCAGGCAAACACCTCGCATATCTGCTGGAAAACTGCAAAAGGTTGACATAACTTTTAGATAAGTCCAAAGTCAGGGCTGACAAATTTCGACAAGGGTTTCTGAAGAATTTCAGCATTTAAATAGCAATACAAAAGTCCCAAATTTATGATTAGTAACATGGGGAATTGGGGCGAAACCGTGCAGAACTGCCAGCATTTTTCAGGAAAAACCTGGGATTATATTTCAGATTTCACAACCATTTTCCTTTCAAAAAAACTGAAATGAATTTCCAAGTCATATAAAATGTGATGGGCTTTTTCCTACTTTGGATTGCAATCGTACACCTAACATGAAATAAATATCCCATCAAAATAGTTGCAGATTTGATTCAATTTCAAATGCACAAAATTCATCTGATTTCATTATTGCTGTTTTTTCCAGGCAGTTCTGCAAAGACAAGGAGAATTTCAGTAGAAAGTATTCTTCTTTACGCCAGTATTTAAGTGCACTTACCATGTAGAATTAATCCAAGGTAATTAGTAGTGGCAATAATAAAAATATTCCAGAGCAGTTTAAGCAAAAGGGCTTTACAATTATTTTGTCCTTGATGTATTATCTAGAACCCAAGAGTCTAACATTTGCAACTATAAAACTGAACTCAATTTCCATTGTACTATATCTCATGAATTGTTCAAACTACACTAATCTAATTTAGTGAATATTTTAATAAATCACTCAGATTAGAAGGAATTCTTCACTGTTTGGACATGAGTTTGATAAAAATATAATCCTTTGATAAGGAAACATTCTGTGCCTGCACTGCTACATTTACTCTGTCATTATCTGTACTTTCAAGTATCCAACTGGATTCTGTTTGTATAATCATTCTATAATCTCTTATCTTCCTATCAAACATAGCACTTCACACTTAACTGTGTGGAAACTTGCCAATTACCCACTCGTTCTGTGGGTTTATTGCATTTCTGTGTGTTATCTTGCATTTCAGCACACACTTCTTTTGTGCTAATGCGACATGCTATTTGATTGTGGAGTAGTGCAGCTTGGATACAGGCCCTTCGTTCAGAACAGCAAGTCTGCACCATCCCATTTTATTAGCCCCACATTCTCATCAACCTCCCCCTAGTAATGGATTCACCTGCACACAAGAAGAATTTAAAAGCAACTTACTAACCTGCATACTTTTAACATATGGGAGGACCAGAGGAGACCTATGCAAAACTCTAAACTGATAGCACTGGAGTTAAGGACTGAACCTCAATATCAGGAATTTCTGGGTAGGAACTATCTAGCTTGTGCCACCTTGCTGCCAACTCGATGTCATTCCCAAATTTTCTTTGTATAAGTTGACAATACAATGCAATACAAGAATAACAATACTCCTTGACCCCTGATTCCACTTTCAGGCAGACTCTGTGTCAAGATGATCTATAGCTTGCCTATTTGGAAAACCGGAGGACACAATGGATCAAAATCAAGTTTCATTGTCATTCAACCATAAACATGTAACAGCTAAATGAAACAGTGTTCCTCTGGGCCCAAGGTGCAAAATACAGTGCTTATAATCACACACACACTTCACATAGCATATCTCCATTTCATTAAGATAGAACATAATAAATAATAATAATAACTACCATTATCAAAATAAACTGAGGCATTTTCTAAGGTGACTCTCTCAATTCTGCTATGGTTCTGTCTGTCATTAAAACCACTCTCTAATTTACTAAATCAAACAAAAATTGGGTATCGAATCAGAAACAATGAAATGAGCTATACCTTAACAAACACGCCTTTTATATATGATGATTTGAAATAATATGCTCCTTCATCAGTTATGTTAAAACAATTAATTCAAATAGAAATATTTTCAAAAAATATAAACACAAACTTTGGACTGGATAAATGGAGAACATTAAAAATAAAGAAAGGTGCAATAGAGCTAACAGAGTACAAGACTGAGCAACGCGATGCAGTACAACCGATGGATGAATATGAAGCATATAAGTATCTGGGATAACAACAAGGAAAGAAGATAGATCATAGTTAAGTAAAGGAAAAACCTTTGACAGAATTTACTTCAAGGGTTAAGAAAATCTGCCAAACAGTTCAACAGTAAAAAATATAACAAAGGCAATAAACACTTTTGCTATACCTATATTAATGTATTCTTTTGGCATAACATCTTGGTCCAAATTTTACAAAAAAAAAAGAACTAAAAACATTATGTGCATTCAAATGTGCTTAGATTAACACTACCTACGACAGAAGGGGGAGGAAGAATAAGAGACATTAGAAATCTACATAACAGTCGGCTAAAACTTCTAAGGATATACTTCCATCAACGAAAACAGCTGCCAGAACTCAACACGTGCAGATGCAATCCGATAAGTAGTATACACCATGGAACTTAAATGAGGGCACAGCCCAGAAAAATGAAGGCATTATCACTATTGAAGAAAATGTTAACCAACAGAAGAGCATGACTTCCCATGGAAGACTTCCCCACGATCTGAGCAGACTAGATGGCAACAAAGAGGCAAACACCTGGCTCAGAGTTGGAGACCTCTTCCCAGAAACAGAAGGGTTCTTTGTGGCAATACAGGACAAGATGGTTAACACAAAAAATAATCAAAAATACAAAATAAAAGACCAACAAATTCAAGGTGATAAATGTAGAAAACACATTACAGAATCCTGTAGCAGTTTAACACAATCTGATTACTTACACGGGCACAATTAAGTGGCAAACATCCTTCACCAAAATCTTGCTTTGAAATACAAAATATGCAAAATTAAAAGAGGAAATTGAAAGACTTTGGGACATGAACTGAGTATACATTGTCCCGATAGTAATACCTACAACTGGTATCATCCCAAAGGCACTATACAATAGCATTAAACAATTAGGACCACACAGTAATATCTATGTAAATCTTCAGAAAGCCACAATACTAAACATTACTAGAATAGTCCAAACATTCCTAGCAATGGAGAAATGAGTGTACTCAGTTATGCCCATACCTCATATCCAAGCTTGATCTGAGAAAAAAATAAGTAATAATAATAAAAACAGCCAAAGCCCTTGAGTGGCATGGCCTGAAGGTTGATGGTGGACCGCACGTTGTCCTGGAGCAACATTTCAGCAACAGCAAGGACACAGCAGTACCTCATCGATCCAGTTTGTTTTCCACCAAGCAAACACTAGAGGGCAGTACAGGAGGGGCAAGCCCAAGCCCAGCGTGGACGCCAGAACTCCCGCCATGCCTCTGCTCCCTCCCACAAGGCCTTTGGTTTCTCCTCCCCTGGGCAGCTGCAGCAGGAGACACCTTGGCATGGAGGCCTGGTCCACACAACTCTCCTGTCATCAATCTTACCAGTGAACCAGACTTGCAGTATTCTACATTACCAATGTCCAAGAGAGTCTTGCGATCACAAGGAGAACATCCAGAACAATCAAGCCCAGGGAACAAAGCCCATCAGGTTTTCATGTTATAATTTTTTAAAAAAACAATATAGTAAGTATATCTTCCTAACCACAAGAGCAGGAAAATTCATTTTGAAGGCAGCAAAGCTTTTTCTGGTCCTGTAAAGTCCACCATCCACTGCCTTGACTCACTCTGTGCATGAATATGGATGCAAGCAGGGCAAGTATTATGGAAATAAATACATATTCATTACTATCTAATTTATATTTTGGTCAATAGATTTAAGTCCCCAGGACAAATGAGTACCTAATCTTATAAATTTCAAAACTGAAAACTCAAACAGAAATAAATTACTTCCATATAAAAGGAAGCCAGTGTTCTTCCTGGAGACTGAAACTGCCACCCACTTATGGAAAAACAAATAATGATCTCTCAATAAAAAGAAAAGCTATGCACAGCAAATTATGACCAGGATAACAATGCCGAAAGGAAAGGAGATTCAACTGTAATTTTCAAAGGGAAGTTGGATAGATTATTTAAAGAGATATTTGGTATTTTATGGCAAAACAGCAAGAGCAAAGGATGAATTGTAGCTCAACAAATATAATGGACAGAGAGAATCATCTTGCCCTTTATTATACCACACCATATGAAAATTGGCAGACTGCAGACATTTTAAATGGGTTTTCTTCATTAGTGGTGACTTCAGATTCTCAGAAAACACCTGATGGACTTAAGCTTTATCAGAGGAACGTAATGTGAAGAGAGAAACACATAAAAAGTGGCAGCTGAAGTAAGAGTCCCAAAATTATTTGAAGATTAACAGTATTGTGCATTTCTGATGGAGGAGTTGACATCAGTGAGGATGTTGTCCTGTAACCCACAGAACAAATTCAGCATTGGCTCATCAAAACTTCCTGGCATTAACAAGCAAAGGCCTCCTTTTGCTAAACCACCAAAGGTATTAATATATTAAAATAAATACATTTTAAAATAGCATGACAACTGTTCCTGTGCAGGTGCATCAATTGTTTAAATTTTGAAAAAGCTTTCTTCAGAAACTTCAGCCTTATGCATGCTCTGTAATAATCCATCCACTGATCTCAAAAAAACTACCGATATTGAAAAAGAGAAACATATCTGATACCACTTCTCTTTTTTTTATTATTAAGCTTCTTTGATTTTTTTTCTTGAAGTACTTGAAGTCATTTCCAAACAGATACCCATTGAATATCCCAGAAATCCACTTGAAAAATAAACAGACAAGGACAAATTATTAACAGGAGTTTGGGCAACCTTGAATCAATGAAAGAAAGTGCCTTGAACCTTATTCCAGAGAAATATGGTGATAACTCACATATGTCCTTTAGGGAAGGAAATCTGCTGTCCTTGTCAAGTGAGGCTGTTATGCGATTATCAGTAATACAGTTGACTTTTAAATATCCTCTGAAATGGAAGATTACTGATTCATGCACTGAGGGGTTTCGGATGGAAAATATTGGTAGATCTCCTTTGACACAATACCACAATAGTAAACGGTAATTGAAAATCACATTGAGAAATCATCCACCCCATCCCATGTGGAAAAAATAATAGGGCCGAATCTGGTGTCCTACCTTTCCTGTGCAATAGGATTTATCCAGAGAAGATCGAGTACTTTGAAGTTTTAGTGCAAACTTGCCAGACTGGTTGACTAGTTATCTTACAATTCACCAGTTTAGATGGTCATGGTGATCTACCCAGTTTCGTATTGCTGGTTGGTGCAGTGGAGTAGCAGCTGCTTCATTACTGCCATTCATTCCATCAAAACTTCAGAAATGGGCATGTTCTCTGATGATGCCAACTTTCCATTCCATTCACAAAGGCATCTACCTAGTGTGAGCACTGCATCAATATCAACTTGAACAATGTTGAGGCCTGGGCTGATCACTTGGCAAGTCACCTGAGAGCACCAGCAATCATTACTTTGATGGCAATCATCGTCCAATCCCCACCATCTACATGACGAGAATGTAGAGCAGAGGAACAGGCCCTTCAGCCTACAGTGTAATGCCAAACTATTCACATTAGCAATCAACTGCTTCAGAATCTCTTGTGTTTATAACTTAATCCATTCTCCCTGCACAATGTTCATATTCCGAAGTGTGCCTGTCCAACAGTCTCTTGAATACCTCTCTTGTATTTGCCTCTGTGGTAATTGTAGTTTTTATCCTCAGCTAAAGAACAGGCCAAGGCCTGGGTATTCTGAAGTAATTTCTCATCTCCCAACTTCTCAAAATCATGACACCACCTCCACATTACTGGATAAAACACATTCATCAACACTTGAAAAGCTCAAAGTAAAACAACATGATTGACTGACATTGAGCCCATCATGCTGAACAAACATTCCTTCTGCCACAGTTCCCTGTGTCTATCATATGTTTCATTCACCAAGTGAACTACAGCAACTCATCACGGCTTCTTCAACAGCACGTCCAAAACCAACGAATTCTAGCTGATCCTCCAAACCAAATGTGTTTGGTTCTATGCCAAGCTGTATCGACCCTAGTGCCCTTCCCTTGGACAACATCGGTGGCGTGGAGAGGGGAGACTTGCAGCATGGGCAACTGCTGGTCTTCCATACAACCTTGCCCAGGCCTGCGCCCTGGAAACCTTCCAAGGCGCAAATCCATGGTCTCACGAGACTAACAGATGCCTATAATAACGAGGAGGTCTCAGCGCTCTGCAATACTCAAGCAGCACAGTGGGCCAAGGCCAGCTGGTGACGTAGTGGTATCAGCGCCGGACTTTGGACTGAAGGCTCCCAAGATCAAATCCAGCCGGCTCCCTTGCACACTTTCCAACCGTGCTGGGTTGACCGTCAAGTTAGCAACTCGGCCTCGTAAAAATAAGAAAGCCTGCTTAAAAAACTCCGTCATGACGGCGTCCCGATGACTCCATTCGTAGTTAAGGGCTTTCTTCTTCTTCTTTTTCTTCATGATCATCACAGTGGGCCAAGGTAGCTGGCTTCACTTCAGTTAACCTCATCACACAATAACAAAGCAGAGATACTCCTTCAAATGGGTTACACAAGAGATGGTGCAAAAATAATTCCTTTCAAAATCAAATTCCCCTTGAACTGGAGTGTCAGTGATATGGTCATTTCAAGAATCTTATAAAAATAAATGAACCACTGCCCTCAGCACATTTGGGCTTGTTTCAAACTAAATGCACACTATAATGGTCTGGGGGAAAAAAAAAATCAGGAATTTTCAAAGGAGCAACAAATTTTGCCTACGATCAGCTTGACCATAAGATTATAAATAAAATTTAAGATTTCAGATAATAATGTTCAACAAATCTAAACAAAAAGTTCCCACACTTACTGGTGTGTGACCTCCTCCTAAGTTCTTGGCTTGATTTCTTGTCGTGATCATTAACTACAGGGTATGAAGCTTGGAGTGAATTACTTACCCAAATTATTTTCATTTGCTCAACAAAATAAGTGCCAAATATACAACCAGTCCAGAACAAATATAGTTCTGTAGAGCAGTACAGACATCTGTGCACCCAAGCAGATCACAAGGCCCCTCAAATTAATATCATTGGCATATATCGTGAAATTTGCTTGTTTTGTGGCAGCGGTACATTGCAACAGATAGTAATAAAAACTATAAATTACAAAAGTTTATGTAAAACTAAATTAAGTAGTGCAAAAAGAAGGGAAAAATATTAAGCAGGTGTTCATGGGTTCATTGTCCATTCAGAAACCTGATGGCAGAGGGGAAGAAGCTGTTCCTGAAACGTTCTTGTACCTCCTTCCTCGATGGTAGCAATAAGAAGAGAGCATGTCCTAGATGATGGGAGTCCTTAATGATGGATGCCGCCTTTTTGAGGCATCGTCTTTTGAAGGTGTCCTGGATGCCGGGGACGATAGTGCCCACGATGGAGCTGCTACGAGTACTACTTTCTGCGGCATTTTCTGATCCTGTGAAGTGTGCCCTCCCCCATGCCAGATGGTGATACAGCCAGTTAGAATGCTGTCCATGGTACCACCATAGAAATTCGTGTTTCTTTGATGACATACCAATTCTCCTCAAACTCTGAATGAAATAGAGCCATTGTCATGCCTTCTTTGTAAATGCATCAGTATGTTCAGCGCAGGATAGACCCTCAGGGCATGCATTGAAGGTGAGAGAGGTTAGGTGCAAGGGTGATATGAGGAGTATTTTTTTTTAATTAGAGAATTGTGGATGCATGGAATGCACTGCCTGGTATTATGGTAGCGGAAAATACATTAGAGGATTTCAAGAGCTGTTTGGATAGGCAAACGAACATAAGGAAGATTGAGGGATATCAACATAGTGTAGGTAGGAGGGATTTGTGTTTTGGGCTGAATGGCCTGCTCCTGTGCTGTACTCTTCTCTGGAGATTTTGACACCCATGAACTTGAAGCTGTTCATCATTTCCACTTCTGATCCGTCTTGAGGACTGGTGTGTGCTTCCTTCACCTCCCATTTCTGAAGTCCACAACCAATCCTTTGATCTTACTAATGTTGAGTGCAGAGTTTTTGCTGCAACATCACCCAACAAGCTGGTTATTTTACTTCTTGTCACGACCCGAAATTCTACCAGCAACAGTTGAGTCATCGGCAAACTTATAGATACTGTTTGAGTAGTGCTTGGCCACACAGTCGTTGGTGTAGACAGAGTAGAACAGTGGGCTAAGTACATATCCTTGATGTGCTTCAGTATTAGCTGTCAGCAAGGAGAAGATGTGATATCCCATCTGCATAGACAGTCATCTTCCAGTGAGAAAGTCAAGGATCCAACTGAAGGAGGTACAGAGGCCTTGGTTTTGGAGTTTTTTGATTAGAACAGAGGATATGATTGTGTTGAACGCTGAGCTGTAGTCAATAAGCAACCTGAAACAAGTATTGCTGTTGTCCAGATGATTAAAGGCCAAGTGGACAGCCAGTGAGATTGCATCCACTGCAGACCAATTGTAGCAATTGGCTAATTGCAGCAGGTCCAGGTTCTTGCTGAGGCAGAAGTTGATTGTAGCCATGACCAACCTCTCAAAGCACTCCATCACAGTAGATATGAGTGTCCATGAGTGATGGTCGAGGCAGTTCACACCGCTCCTCTTGGGCACTGGTAATGACTGTGGGGGGAAACTCCAACTGCAGCAGTGAGAGCTTGAAGACGTCCTTGAACACTCCCACCAGTTGGTTGGCATAGATTTTCAGAGCCCTACCAAGTACACCATCAGGGCCTGACTCTTTATGAGGGTTCACCCTTTTGAAAGATGTTCTGACATTGGCCTCTGAGACAGAGATCACAGGGTCACCTAATGCTGCAAGGATTCACACAGATGTAGCTGTATTCTCCCTTTCAAAGCATGCATGAAGGTGTTGAGCTCATCTGGGAGTGAAGCATCACTGCCATTCATGATGTTGGGTTTCCGCTTTGTTGGAAGTAATGGACTGCAAACCCTGCCAGAGTTGGTGTGTATTTCACTCCGTCTCTAGCCTCAATCCGAATTGTTCTTTCATTCTTAAGATAACCTTCTGTGGGATATATCTGGGTTTCTTGCATAGTTCTGGATTACCAGTCTTGAATGCTACAGATCTAACCCTCAACAGACTATGAATCTCCTAGCTTATCCACGGCTTCTGATTTGAATATGTCGAGTATGTTCTTGAAGGAACGTACTCATCGACACAAGTTTTGATGAAGTTGGTGACAATTGAGGCATATTCACTCAAAGATGAATCCCTGAATATTGTCCAAACCACTAACTCAAAGCAGTCCTGTCAGGGCCTCTGCCTCCCTTGACCATATCTTCTTGTTCTTCACCACTGCTGCTGTGATCTTCAGACTTTGCCTGTATGCTGGGAGTAGAAGCACAGCCAGGTGATTGGACTATCCAAAGCGTGGCACGGGATGACATGGTAAGCGTCCTTGATGTGGTATAATGTTAGTCAAGTGCCGTGGCTCCTCTGGTTCCAAGGTGATATGTCCGCTGTATTAGTTCAGAGACTGCTTCAAGCTGTCTTGATTGAGTCACCCACAATGACACTGGCCGAAGGTGAAATATACACCACAACCAGAATGATGGCAGAAATCACCCTTGGTAGATAAAAAGGATGACAGGGTCTGTACACCATGATGAATTATGAAGCATACTCCACCTCCTCTACCTTTAAAAAACTGCACTGTCCTATCCTAACGGTGAACATGAAAGCAACAAAGCTGCAGTGCTGCATCAGAAATGTGGGAGGATAGCCATGTTTCCTTGAAGCAAAGAACACAGCTGTTCCTGAGGTCCCTCTGGTAGTACAGCAATCTTTCTCTGAAATCTTCAATTTTATTTTCCAGAGACTGCACATTGGCCAGAAGGATAGTCAGGAGTGGGGGTCTAAAGCCTCTGTGTTTCAATCTTATTTGCAGCCAGACACGATTTTCTCACTTCCATTTCTCAAAGGTTATCTGCACTAGTGACCCAAGTCTGCAGTCCGGATTCTATTGAATTTGAGTATCAGTAGATTTTTTTGAAGTCTTTAAAATATGTTGCTTACTAATAAGATCCTTGTTGACAGTTCAGGCAAACTATTATGGAATCAACAATATTAAAAAAAGCTAATCAATAGATGGAGAAATTGTTAACCATCTTTTACATCTTTCCCTGGGTAATGATTATTTAACAAAAAGAACAAACCCGTATTACTTGTCATCATCAGGAGCCTTGTACATGGGGATGAAAGTCAGAAACAGATTATTTTCTAATTTACTACATTCAGGGACATTCACCCATCAAATCCACCCACCCCAACTCCCTTGGAGTCTCCTTGTTTCTGTACGTCTATTTCTCCTTCTCACACATGCCCATCAACTTCCCTTTGACTGCTTAGCCAATTATCGACATGGAATTGTAACATTCAGTCACTACATTAACCTACCAGCACATGGGAAGAAATCAGAGCACCCGATAGAAACCAGAGTAGTCATGGGAAGTATTAGTAAACTCCATACAGGAAGTATCAGAGGTTCTGGTGAATCCAGATAGCTAGAGTTGTGCTCCGCGCAACAGTACTGGCTAATGTGGCACTTGATTACAGTGATTTCACCTTCTCTTTTCGACTTTATTCCATCCACAACTTCTCCATTACTGATCAGGCCAAAGCATGCAGATAAGAAATGCACAATGTTAATGTTGTGGTATATTGATGACGTGTATTTATCACAAAATTTATGAATTAAGTTTGGTGGACATGGATTTTAGAAGATAGTTCACTGAACAGTTAACTTTACAGCAGTCATCAGACTGCATTTTAAGAAACACAAACCATATCAGAATCAGAATCAGGTTTATTATCACCAGCGTGTGTCATGGAATTATTCATGGTTGTATCATATAGCTACCAGAGGCTTCAAAGCATGTGCAATGTTATTCTTCCACTGTGATATTTTCCTACAACTAATATGTTATTTGCAAGTTTCACAAAACTCCAGACAAGTATGAGCAGCAAAACTATTAATAATTTCAACAGACTTCTATCTTGAACAATTCCTGACTACTTTTCCGGCAGCTCAAGAAAACTGTTCAGATCAGCTCTCTGGGGCTTAGAAATCAAAACATGACAAGGAATTATTTTATTAAAGAATGAGCAATTGCACGTTTCTTCAGTCACGAAGAAAACCAGCACAAGTACGATCCAAATGCAAAGTAAAATCATCAAAACAGGATTTCCACCTAAATACACCACTGCATGTAAACATCTGGAAAAGTCACTTGAACTGAAATAGATTTTATTAAAATATAACGTACTTCCTTCCACCATCTCTGCCCTTTGGATGTTTTCATTGCCTAATTACTCAGATGTTTCTATTTTAAACTGTTTTGAAGTGAGTAAGCACTTAATTATGATTATACCAGGACCATTTCAGACTACTAAGCAAACATTTTCTTCACAGCAACTCACAAAAAATGCTGGGAGAACTCAACAGGTCAGGTGGAATCAATGACAGGGAAAGTCGAAGGTTGACTGCTTATTCCCCTTCAGAGATACTGCCTGACCTGCGGAGATCCTCCAGCATTTTGTGCCTGTTGCTCAAGATCTCCAGCATTTGTATTCTCTTGTGGTGATGATTTTCTCAATCGCAGCTACTTTAAGTCATCTTATTGTACAAACGTTTGAATATATCAACTTTGCTAAAACTTGCATGCCTGGAATTCTGAGTGAATTATCCTGAGATTTAGAGGGGGAAATGGAATACACACAGCAAGTTTTCATAGCACCATACTGAAAGATTTGGGGGCTAGAAGTTTTAGCAGTCACATTAAACGTTCACAGCTCAGTGAGGCAAAGTGAACATTGGTTATGAGGAAGCCATCAGGAAGTTGGTGTCCAAAGTGATTTAAACTTTAAAGGAGGCCTCTGCTTCACGTAGTGCGCAAAGCAAATTTGGGCCGTGACAATGGCTCATTGTGGTAAAGGGCTTGGAGATGGGATACAATGCTGCCAAATGAAATCTGCCATCTCCACCCATTTCTTTCCCTCCCAATTTCCTGAACTTGTCTATCCAGTGTTATTTAGAATCGATTCATGCTTTTTTTTAAAATGCAGGTTCTCACTGTTGCCAGGACATCAAAGTCCGATGCAGTTCAATGCACCTCCAGTGCTCCAAGCTCATTACTATTCCAAACCTATCCCAGAACGTCTTGTAACACACACAAAATGCTGGAGAAACTCAGCATGCCAGGCAGGATCTATGGAAAAGAGTACTGGCGATGTTTCAGGCCAAAACCCTTCGGCAGGACTGGAGAAAAAAGCTGAGAAGTAGATTTAAAAGGTGGGCGGTGGGGGGAGGAGACAGAGAAAAATGTCAGGTGGTAGGTGAAACCTGAAGGGGGAAGGATGAAGTAAAGTACTGGGAAGTTGACTGGTGAAAGAGACAGAAGGCCATGGAAGAAAGAAAATTGGGAGAGGAGCAGCAGAGGGAGGTGATGGGTAGGCAAGGAGATAAGGTGTGAGAGGGAAAAGGAGATGGGAAATGGTGAAGGAGGGGGTGGTGGGGGGCATTACCAGATGTTTGAGAAATTGATATTCATGCCATCAGGTTGGAGGCTACCCAAATGGAATATAAGGTATTATTTCACCAACACCTCAGTGGGGTGATCTCCCAAACTACATCAGGACTCACCAGTATACAGAAGGCCACACCGGGAGCATCGAGCACAGTATATAACCCAATAGACTCACCTGGAAGGACTGTTTGGGGCCCTGAATGGTAGTGCGGGAGGAGGTGTAGGGGCAGGTATAGCACTTGTTTCGCTTGCAAGGCTGAGTGCCAGGAGGGAGATCAGTGCAGAGGGACAAATAGACAAGGGAGTCACGTAGGGAGCGATCCCTGTGGAAAGCAGAAAGTGGGGGGGGAGGGGGAGATGTGCTCTGTGGTGGGATCCCGTTGGAGATGTCGGAATTTTCTGGGGAATTATGGGCTGGACATGGAAGCTTGTGGGTGGTAGGTGAGGACAAGAGGAACCCTATCCCTGGCAGGGTGGCGGGAAGATGGGGTAAGAGCAGACATGCGTGAAATGGAAGAGATGCTGTTGAGGGCATCGTTAATGGTGGAAAAAGGGAAGCCCCTTTCTTTGAAAAAGAAGGACATCTCCTTCGTTCTGGGATGAAAAGCCTCATCCTGAGAGCAGATGCAGCAGAGAAGGAGGAATTGAGAGAAGGGGATGGTGTTTTTACAAATGACAGGTTGGGACGATGTACAGTCCAGGTAGCTGTGAGAGTCCGTGGGTTTATAATAGACATCGGTGGATCAGCTGTCTCCAGAGATAGAGACACTGAGATTAAGAAAGAGGAGGGAGGTGTTATCATTGGATAAGCTGTCTCTGGAGATAAAGACAGTAAGATTGAGAAAGAAGCAGAAGGTACACTCCCCTTCTTGTACGCTCTCATGGTCTCATCCTGCAAAAGCATCTTCTGCTTCTTCATCCGATGCAATTCATCTCTCCAAATTATTTGTGTACTTTCTTTTTCCAATTAATTGCAATCTTGCCCAGTTCATTTAAACATTCTTCCTACATCCAACTAGTATAGGTTTCATAGGACAAAACAGTTTCCCTCAACACATCTCTCCAACAATGTATATCTTGTGCCGTCCACTGCAAACTCAAAGAGCACCATGTAATATGGCTACTTGGCATGAGTATCCGAGCTTCACACAAAATAAATTGCATGAATTCATTCAGTGAAGGAACAACCAATGTCAATATGCAGCCAGAACAGCAAATGGCAGGTAACATCCAGACTGTCTAATCGGCAGGCTGAAAGTAAATCACCTCCTTTTGACCATCAACAAATCCCCAATGCTGATGCCAACATTACCATCCCAGGGTGCTTTGATGACTAAATTTTAAACGAAACAACAATAGCAACAAATCCTTGAAAGTAAACATACTACATATTAATTCAAAAGTTAAATTAACTCCAGAATGCACTACAGGAAATCAAGCTGTTCTTAACAGTATTTTCATGCATAGTGATCATCACTAAATAGAAATATAGAAACATAGAAAACCTACAGCACAATATAGGCCTTTCCGCCCACAAAGCTGTGCCGAACATGTCCTTACCTTAGAGCTACCTAGGCTTACCCATAGCCCTCTATTTTTCTAAGCTCCATGTAACTATCCAGGAGTCTCTTAAAAGACCCTATCGTTTTCACCTCCACCGCCGCCGCTGGCAGCCCATTCCACACACTCATCACTCTCTGCATAGAAATCTTACCCGACATCTCCTCTGTACCTGCTTCCAAGCACCTTAAAACTGCGCACTCTTGTGCTAGCCATTTCAGCCCTGAGAAAAAGCCTCTGACCATCCACAAGATCAATGCCTCTCATCATCTTTGTTACCTCTATCAGGTCACCTCTCATTCTCCGTTGCTCCAAGGAGAAAAGGCCGAGTTCACTCAACCTATTCTCAAAAGGCATGCTCCCCAATCCAGGCAACATCCTTGTAAATTTCCTCTGCACCCTTTCTATGGTTTCCACGTCCTTCCTAGAGTAAGGCGACCACAGAGTCAACCTGCGTAATAGCTTTGAGTGTCCTATGGACTCAGACACCAAGATCCCTCTGATTCTCCATGCTGCCAAGGGTCTTGCAATTAATACTATATTCTGCAATCATATTTGACCTACAAAAATGAACTTATCTGGGTTGAACTCCATCTGCCACTTCTCAGCCCAGTTTTTGCATCCTATTAATGTCCCACTGTAACCTCTGACAGCAGTCCACACTATCCACAACACCCCCAATCTTTGTATCATCAGGAAATTTACTAACCCATCCCTCCACTTCCTTATCCAGGTCATTTATAAAAATCACTAACAGTAGGGGGTCCCAGAACAGATCCCTGAGGCACACCACTGGGCATCAGCCTCCATGCACAATATGACCCATCTGCAACCACACTTTGCCTTCTGTGGGCAAGCCAGTTCTGGATCCACAAAGTAATCTCCCCTTGGAAACCATGCCTCCTTACTTTCTCAATAAAACTTGCATGGAGTACCTTACCAAATGCCTTGCTGAAATCCATATGCACTACATCTATGACTCTACCCTCATCAATGTGTTTAGTCACATCCTCAAAAAATTCAATCAGGCTCAGAAGGCACGACCTGCCTTTGACAAAGCCATGCTGACTATTCCTAATCATATTATACCTCTCCAAATGTTCATAAATCCTGCCTCTCAGGATCTTTACCATCAACTTACCAACCATTGAAACAAGACTCACTGGTCTATAATTTCCAGGGCTATCCCTACTCCCTTTCTTGAATAAGGGAACAACATCTGCAACCCTTCAATCCTCCAGAACATCTCCCGTCCTCATTGGTGATGCAAAGGTCATCGCCAAAGGCTCCACAATCTCCTCCCTCGCTTCCCACAGCAGCCTGGGGTACATCCCATCCGGTCCCAGTGAGTTATCCGACTTGATGCTTTCCAAAAGCTCCAGCATATCCTCTTACTTTATATCTACATGCTCAAGCTTTTCAGTCCACTGCAAGTCATCCCTACAATCACCAAGATCCTTTTCCGTGGTAAATACTGAAGCAAAGTATTCATTAAATACCTCTGCTATCTCCTCCGGTTCCATACACATTTTTCCACTGTCACAATTGATTGGTCCTATTCTCTCACATCTTAGCCTCTTGCTCTTCACATACTTGTAGAATGCCTTGGGGTTTTCCTTAATCCTGCCGCCAAGGCCTTCACATAGCCCCTCTGGCTCTCCTAATTTCATTCTTAAACTCCTTCCTGCTGGATTTATAATCTTCTAGATCTCTATCATTACCTAGTTTTTTCAACCTTTCATAAGGTCTTCTCTTCTTCTTGACCAGATTTACAATGGGCTTTGTTCACCACGGTTCCTGTACCCTACCATCCTTTCCGTCTCATTGGTTCTCCACAGAACCCCACGCAAATATCCCCTGAACATTTGCCACATTTCTTCCGTTCATTTCCCTGACAACATGTTTCCAGTTTATGCTTCCAAGTTCCTGCCTGATAAGCCTCATATTTCCCCTTATTCCAATTAAATGTTTCCCTAACTTGTCTGTTCCAATCCCTCTCCAATGCTATGAGGAGATAGAACTGTGATCACTATCGCCAAAATGCTCTCCCACTGAAAGACCTGACACCTGACCAGGTTCATTTCCCAATACCAGATCAAGTACAGCCTCTCCTCTTGTAGGCTTATCTACATATTGTGTCAGGAAACCTTCCTGAACACACCTAACAAACTCCACCTCATCTAAACCCCTCAATCTAGGGAGATGCCAATCAATATTTAGGAAATTAAAATCTCCCACCACAACAACCCTGCTATTATTACTCTTTTCCCGAATCTGTCTCCCCATCTGCTCCTCAATGTCCCTGTTACTATTGGGTGGTCTATTAAAAAAAAACCACCCAGTAGAGTTATTGACCCCTTCCTATTCTTAACTTCCCCCCACAAAGACAACCCCTCCATGACTTCCTCCTTTGTGACACCATCTCTGATCAACAGTGCCACGCCCCCACCTCTTTTGCCTGCCTCCCTCCCTGTCCTTTCTGAAACATCTGAAGCCTGGTACTTGAAGTAGCCATTTCTGACCCTGCACCATCCAGGTCTCGGTAATGGCCACAACATTGTAGCTCCAAGTGCTTATCCACGCTCTAATCTCATCCGCTTTATTCATAATACTCCTTGCATTAAAATAGACACATCTCAAACCATCAGTCTAAGTGCATCCCTTCTCTATCACCTGCCTATCCTCCCTATTGCACTGTCCCCAAGCTTTCTCTATTTGTGAGCCAACCTCCCTTTCCTCCATCACTTCAGCTCGGTTCCCACCCCCCAAGCAATTCTAGTTTAAACTTTCCCCAATAGCCTTTGCAAACCTCCCCACCAGAATACTGGTCTCCCTCAGATTCAAATGCAACTCATCCTTTTTGTACAGGTCACACCTGCCCCAGAAGAGGTCCCAATGATCCAGAAATCTGAATCCCTGCTCCAATCCCTCAGCCACGCATTTATCCTCCACCTCATTCTATTCCTGTACTCACTGTCACGTGGCACAGGCAGTAATCCTAAGATTACTACCATTGTGGTCCTGCTTAGTCTGTTTTCAGGACCTCCTCCCTTTTCCTACCTATGTCGTTGGTACCAATATGTACCACGACCTCTGGCTGTTCTCCTTCCCACTTCAGGATATCTTGGATGCGATCAGAACCAACTTGGACCCTGGCACCTGGGAAGCAAACAACCATCTGCGTTTCTTTCCTGCATCCACAGAGTCACCTGTCTCACCCCCTAACTATACAGACCCCTATCACTGCTACCATCCTCTTCCTTTCTCTACCCTTCTGAGCCACAGGGCCAGACTCTGTGCCAGAGGTGTGACCACTGTTGCTTCCCCCAGGTAGGCCGTCTCCCCCAACAGTACTCAAACAGGAGTACTTATTGTTAAGGGGGGCAGCCACAGGGGTACTCTCTAGCATCTGCTTCTTGCCCTTCCCTCTCCTGACTGTTACCCACTTATCTGTCTCCCCAGGCCCCAGAGTGACTACCCGCCTATAGCTCCTCTCTATCACCTCCTCACTCTCCCTGACCAGACGAAGGTCATCGAGCTGCATCACCAGTTCCCTATGGCCATCCGGGAGGCTGGGAGTCTCCGGCACTTCCCACATCTGACACCATGTACAGAAAACCGGCCTCACACACATACTTTGTCTGTATTCTAAACAGATAATCTACCTTGCCTTGACCCGTTATCACCGAAGCTCCATTGAGCCAAAGCCTTCTTACTCTGTCTCCCACTACTCTGTAGCCCACTCCTTTGACGCCCACTCTGTAAAGCTGTCTTCTTTTTAAACTCTTCCCGCTGTTCTCACTGGTCGACCTCCATGCGCTAGCGCAGTCGTCCCCCATTCAAACTGCTGAAGAAATAACCATATTACTGCTATGTGGTTAAAATCTACCACATTACATACTATCACCTCACTTCTTCCTACTTAAGTGACCAGTTTTCATTTGTGGCATTGTAATAAATGCAAGCAGCATATCTACCCTACACTAAGTCCGCCTGAGAAAATTTGGTCAGTTACATTACTGTGCAAAAGTCTTAAGCACATATGTATAGCCAGGATGCCGAAGACTTTTGCACAGTACTGTAGTAATTTTATGTTTTGCACTGTACTGCTGTTGCAAAAAATAAATTTCATGACATATGTGAGCGATGATAAAGCTGATTCTGATACGGGTCTCTATTGTGGACTGTTGGAAGAGAGCAGGGAGAGGGGAGGGAGTCAGAATCGTCAATAAACCAATTGTTTGGATTCAAATTATCTTGCCTGGTGTCTGCACCCGTGTCATTCCCGCCCCTACCACTCCTTCTCTGCCACTGTTCCGCCAGATTTACAAACTCGCTCTCCGCTCCACGTTGACAAATACAGCACCCTTGTGATATATATGTGCCTAAAACTTTTGCACAGTACTGTTAGTCCAGTCAGCACCTATTCAACACAGCCAAGTATAAATAACCAACATCACCCAGGAACAGTTCAATGGGCATTGTACTTGCAATGAGTTAAATCTGCCTCGTAACAGGAGGCAGGTTGAGGCAAATACTTTCATTTACCACACACTGAGGTGGTAACAAAAATCAATATGAACAGAAAATAAGGCAATTAGATACAAAGAATCATTTCACACCCACATCATCGGATTGACTTAATCTAAAAATAGTATACTGTACTACTTTTCCAAAGAAAGCTGAAGATGTTCCTTACATTGCATCGACTTTGAAGTATCAATTTTATCCTTAGCTAATACATGAAACACACTGTGATTTTGAGCCAGACTCCCCAGTTTCATGCTCAACGATTTCAATGGAAAGGAAAGCTGCTGAGGTACAAAATGGATCACTGATCAAAGTTGAATTGCCCCCTACCTGAGTTGACAAGGAATGATTCAGTTAGAATTAAAGGGAAAAAAAATCAAACTAATATTTGCATTTGTATAGTAACATTCTGTATTTTGATCCAGTGCCAATGCTAATGCTTCTTACTGATTCGTGCCTGCTGTTACTGAACCCTCGCTCCAGGGAATAAAGTTCTAACCTATTCAATCATTCCCGATAACTCACGTCCTCAAGTCCTGGCAACATCCTTGTAAATTTTATACTGGAACAAAAGTGAAATATGCTGAATGTTCAAGGTATGAAATAATATAATGATGTATTTCAAATACAAAGCAGATCAAGCTGTTTCAGTGGGGAGACAAACAGAATTAACTTCTCAAATCGAGGATTATCATCATCTGTTTCCTCTGCAACAAATGCAGCCTCACTTATTGCTGTGTGTACAGGAATACACAGATGTTGATTCCTCTGTGACCAACTGTAAGATAAGCAAGTGATGATTGCAATTATGAATATATTAAGGGGAAAAGAAAAACATATTAGGTAATTGCATATTATGTGGATGGACCTCCATGAAATTGAATTAGTTTTGCTAATGTGTCCATATAGATTTCTTGTTCCAACGTAAATTCTCCACGAGGACCTGGACCTCCCGCAAAATATGTATGAGTAATTGGTAACAATAGGTACTGTTGTCAATGACTGGCTAAATACATCTAAGACTGCTTATTACTTTCATTCTTGCATGATGTATGACAAATGACTCATTAACTCTGACCAGAGAAGAATTAAATTGCAGAACCCACCCTCACCATTCAATCAAAAGTGAATACATTATTTGTTACCAAACAGCATGTTGTGGATTTCTATCACAGTCCAATTTAGCTTTATTTTTCAGATTCCTTTAATTGCTGTGAAATTTACAAACATTCATGTCATTTAAACAGAGGCAGCTTCAACACAAGGTTTCTATAAAGTTACAGGAATCTTTCACATAATGTCCCAGCCACTATCATTTGGTATATGGCTCTACCGTCAAAACATGCACTGTAAATCTCAAACCATCTGCACATATTATACAGGTATGATAAATCAATCAGGCTGCATGCAATTTAGAATCGATATAAAACATTTTGAACCTTCTTCACTGAAATACTAATCAAGAAACATCAGAGTCTAAAGATGCTGAAATCTGGTGCAATATGCAATTTGTTTGAGGAACTCACCAGGTCATGCAGCATTTATGGAAGGAAAGAACTCGTTGATATTTGAGATCAAACCCCAGCACTCATCCTCATGCAGAGGGTTTGACCCAAAACGCTGGCAATATCTTTCCTTCCACAGAAGTGGCATGACACACTGAGTTCTCCAGTGCATTATATATTATTTGTGAACATTTTCTCCCCCAAAAAACATTTGCCTCTGAAGTCCTCAAACAGAAATTCCAAAATGACCAGCATATCTGACCAGCTACAACTTTCGGTAAAGACATGCACATTAAGCTGAGACAATCACAACAGCATGGCATAATGCACAAATAAAGTGCTTTCTTTTCTGAACATTTGAATACAATGTTATGAACTCAACAGATTGATCTCTAATGATCACTGCAATGATCTGCTCACATCCAAAAAAATTTCCATAAACTGTTCAAGGGCACGTTTTAAAGTAGAATGGTGAACATGGAACAAAAGTAGATAACCACCACATTTGAGCTAAGGCTAGATTTACCATTCAGTGTCACATATAAGTGGGTTAAATAATGAGCCATGAGTACTTAATGTGATCATCACCTTTTTTTAAGGTTAGTGGCAGCTGCTAGTGAGAGGCGGTTCTCAACAGAGTGGGAGAGAGTCCAACATTAATAATGTAATGTGAGAATATTCTTAACATAATATTCCCTGATATACATTTAATCTAAATACATTATTACCTGTACAGCCTGTGCATTAATTTAAAAAAACAGTTTGGGACCATAAGGCATCAATGAAGGATGAGATACTTGGTACTTCAACAAACATATTACTTCATCAAATACTGCAAAGAAACATTGACTGTTTATTCATTTCCATAGATACTGCCTGACTGGCTGAGATCCACCAGCATTGTGTTAACTGAGTGACTGAGCCTGTATTGTGACTGATGGTCACCTGAATACATTGAGTGCTTCACATCTAGAATCACTCTTAAACTAAGCCAAGTGGCCTTTCATTCCGGCCCGATTTTGTTTCAAACACCAAATTATAATTTAACTTCAGCAGTCCCTCAGGATTGAGGATCACTTTTGTTACAGTTTTATAGGCTCTGATGATCCTTGAGGGAATTACAGACTCTGCCACAGATGGGAAGGACTGGTGGATAGTTGATAACATAGTCTGCTCCTTCCACTATTAGTACAGACACACTGGATTTTCAGTCTAGATGTCTCCAGTGAACGATTCCTCGTGTGATGTCTTCCAAATAGTAAACCTCTTTAACAATTTCACTTTTTCTATGCCTTCTGCTTTTGTCTTGTTTATGTTACGGAAACTGCTGATGTGCAGTTTGGAACTCAATTGAATGATCTAATGTTCTGCTGTGTCTGGAGAGCTGGCTTGTGGAAATCAGAGACGGGAACCCGAAAAGCACCGAGAGCACGAGCTGACACAGAAAAGACCAGCGACGGGACACAGTGTCATGAACAACACCATTTCAAAGTGGCGAGCTCTCTTTCGGGCAATTGTTATATTGAGAAAGGCAGTGATTAATCCACTGATTTTATGGGACTGGCACTTGTACACATGAGCCCTGATGCAGCAGACATTTCCACAAAACATCAATTACTTTTTTTGAATTTTATGTCCAGCAAAGACCAAAACAAATCCAAACACAGTAAAAGATCGGTTGTCTGGCATTTTACTAACCAGTGCTTTCCAGTAACAAGCATTTTAGAGGGTATGCTGGGCTGACATCCGGGCATCACTGAGGGTTTACTTTTTTATCTTGTATGGTAATGCTGATTGGCAACCTGCTCTTAAGTGCGACAGATAACGCATTTAATTTCCATTATTTGATAACTTTTGATATTATTATGTTAAAACTCTTGACTAATCAACATACTAGATGAAGCAGCAGATCACATTCCCTCATGGCCGCTGAATTTACTGTACGGGGTGACAGCAGGAACTGGAATTCAGAGGCAGGAGTGCTGTGTCTACATTTTTTTTATGAACTTGGCAGCATTTCTGAAAATTCTACAATCAAACAAACACTCATGTGAAAACCAGAGGCCTACCTGGTTCTCCTCCGCCACCCTGACTTAAAGTATATCACCATCATATCAAAGAGTCTAAATCATACAACTTCCTAATTGTGTGCATTGTGAGACTACCATCAGCACAAAGGCTATGGCAAATCAAGAAGACTACTAAACACATGCCTTTAAATGAATATTTTGTAAAGAAAGCCCCATCTCTGAATTAAACTGAAGTGCATAAATACTCATTTCATTCCACCACTGACAAACCTTTCACAGTCATAGTCAGTTTCTCTACCGATGGACAAGTCAGTACACGTCGGATTCCTATTGCAAAGCAGGAAATGACAATCATTTTAGCAAGATTTAAAATTCAGAATTGCTTCATGTCATTTCCAGTTCACAATTGTAAAGGGGAACGAAATAATTGTCACTCCGGATCCAATACAGCACAAAATAAAACAAACACAATAACAATATAAAAAACAATAAATATAAAGATAGCTTCTATATACATAGATCGATTGTATGTCCATTTAAGTGACGCTAGGTACAGGAGTGTCTGTACATAAGGTAACTCTGGCAAGAAATGATAAAGTAGTGGTAGCAGAAGGTGTGATGGGGTGGGTTAATGGGTGGAGGTGTCGATCATCCTTACTGCTTAGGAAGTGTAACTGTTTTTGAGTTACAGTTTCACTCTACAGTTTCATTGTAGAGGGAAAAGATTGGTTGAGAGACATGCTCTTTTCTCTTAACTGAGGTATCAATAAAATGCAACATGGTTACAGTGGAGTCATAACAACACACACTGATAGCAGCAGTCCTGATGAAGGGTCTCGGCCTGAAACATCAACTGTTTACTCTTTTCCGTAGATGCTGCCTGGCCCGCTGAGTTCCTCCAGCATTTTATTTATGTTCCTTTGGATTTCCACTATCTGCAGATTTTCTTGAGACAGTGGAGTCAATACATGCTATCAGAGCTAACTTATGTACCGAGCCAAGAAAGACTATTTCAGGACACCATAAGCAGAAAGGAAGTTAACAAGTGTTAGCCAGATGAATATACACAGTACTTGCTCAATTGCATATCACTGGCAAGAACAATATCGGGATTTGTGTTTGAAGTTTTTAAGTAGCCCAAGGTGCATCTCTGCACAAAACCCAAATCTACACCGATCAACTCTTGTTAAGCAAACCTCAAAACTACAGTCAAATGCACACTTCTTGGCAAAATTCAGAAGCAAAAATCAAACTCAAGCACAGTGTAATTTGGAAATTTCCCCAATGGGTACATTAATCATTTAAACTCTTTTGCAAAGTTAAGAGAGGACACACACATGAAATGTGTAAATCTGATGGCTGGACATTTCATGGTACTCATTGGGAAAGATATTCAAAGCAAGATTTCACAGTGATTGCTGGCAAGATTTCACAGTGATTGAAAACCACATAGAACAATCAATACCCAGAATGTGTCACTGTAATAGCAGTGAGATTATCAGCATTTTCCATCAAAGCAGCAACATCCAAAGTAGTCACAAATATGTGGGATGTAGAGACCCACAAGTTGCAGTCAGTTGCATGCTTTTCTTCTGCCAGCATTGTTTTGCCCAGCCTTATTGGCACCAATCAGTGAGGCATTAATGAATGCCTCCCAAAATGAAACAAAAACTGCAATGTATGGGCTGAGAAGTACAGAGGTGACAGAAGGTAAATGTGCTGTTTAGAGAACAAAAGTGAAATTAACTAAAAGGAAAGTTTTGAAAAATTATGTCTTTAATTTGGTTTATGATAGAAATATTTAGAGGGAAGAAACTTTAACTTGACAAACAAGTACACAATAGTTGGAATAAATCTGCCACGGATGAGACTCAGAGGCCTCAGAAGGAACAGATTTAAGTGAATCCACATGACCTAGCTGGCAGCATAGGGGTAAGGCACTGCAGTGTTGCCAGCAAAAGTTTGGATGACTAATCCAGAGGCGTGAATCTGAATCTCACTCTACTGGCTGGGAAATTTAAATGCAGGTAGTTAAATAAGCCTACAAACTAAAAGCTGGAAATGCAATGGCACTAGATTGTTATTAAGAACTTATCTGATCATCAGATTTCTTTTACCAAGGGAAAATTGCCACATTTACCCTGGTCTGGCTTATATGTGACTCCAGACTCAGCAATGTGGTTGATTCTTAATTTATTCTTCAGATTAGGTGAAATTAGGGACAGAATACACATATCCCTATCTGATTAACAAATTTAAAAAATCTTTAAAAAGATGTCCTTCTTTCACAAAGCAATTGATCATTGGTTAACTACTGAGAATAGGTTTTTAATTAAGTACAGCATCAGTCAACACAATACTTATAAAGAAGCAATTCTGCTGCTGAAATAGCCACTACTGTCATCAAATAGTCATTATTTCTGATTCAAGGTTGTCAAATGAACTACACAGTGGAAGTAGGCACATGGATAAACTGCGGTCCATCCCTTGGACTGATCAAGTTAGAGATGTTTAGTCGATTATATATTTTAAATCGGCAGGAGGAGAGAGAGCAGCGCGCCGCACGTGCGTAGCCCTCCAATGAAAAATGATATCGTATCTGTTAAATAGCGGCCATGGACAATTCTGATTTGATGGAGACGGACATGAAAGCACAGAGGAACATCTGGTAAATTTTCTGAAACGCCAGTTCACTGCTGTTGTTACTGCGTGATCGGGAATCTTTTGGAGGGAAGGCCTCAAAATCCCCGGCTTTGCCTGCTGTTGGCGACCGAGATGGAGGTCAAATCGTTCGGATAGAGATGGTGCTCAGTACTCGGTGTCAGAGAGCTAATCAGAGCTCGAAGTTTTCGGATGACTCAGAGTCGGACTGTGGTCGGGTACGGCAGGGAGAGTTTTTCTTCCTTCTCCCGTCTGCGTGAGATGTGGGACATTTGAGAGACTTTGAACTTTTACTGTGGTCATGGACTTCTTCATCAAGTTATGGTGTTGTTGCACTGTTGTAACTATATGTTATAATTATGTGGTTTTGTTAGTTTTTTTCAGTATTGGTCTGTCCTGTGTTTTCGGAGGAAATATTGTATCATTTCTTAATGCATGCATTACTAAATGACAATAAAAGAGGACTGCGTGTCTTCATAATCTAAATGGCCGAAATTATGATTTCAGTAGGCATGTCCATGAGACAGAATTTTGAAATTGTGTTGCACAATATGCATATATCTTAAGCAATATGCTTAGCACTAATCTACATGTTAGATGGTCCTTAAATTACTGGTTTTGGTTATGAATAATCAAATACAAGCTTCATAAGATTCAAACAAGACATGAACTGAAACTATTCATTAAATTCCAACACTCACAAAACAGAAATGTCCTGTGTAAGTAATAGAAAATGTAGATTATTTTTCTCTGAGCATTTAAAAAAATCCTATCAGCAATATATACATTCCAAATAAAATGTATGTACAAGGAAGTCAAGGGACAGTGAGAGAGACTGAAGCCATTATACTCTGTAGATGTTATACATGATTTAAAACGACAAGCATTGGATCCACAAAAGGCTGTCATTCATTCACACGGAACCATCCATTTTAAAAGCTGGTCAGAACAAAGTACAGCTGTTAGAAAAGCACATAAACTACCAGTTAAAATTACATGTGTAATTTCTCCACACCATCTTTGTCAGTTAGTTGAAGCAAACCAGCTGGAAAAACTTACTGCCATACAACTAAACACATGCATACTCTTACTTGGCATTAAACACAAGGCCAGGAGGATACAGAATTTGCAAATAAAGCCCAATTTTTAAAAAGCCCTCTTAAGTATTAGGTTACATGAAACAGACAAGCATACACACACACACACACACACACACACAGAGCAGGTTTAAACTACCTTTGGCTAGTTCGGATAAGGAGGACGAGATTTAGAGATTTGAAGGGGACTTTCTTCACCCAGTGAGTGGCCAGTACCTGGATTGCATTTTCAATGGAATGCAGAGTTTGACACCGTTTAAAAAGTGTCAAAATGAGCACTTAATTTGCCAAGGCAGAGACTGCCATAGACCAAGTGCTGGAAGATTATCTGAATGGAGCCCAATGGTCAGCTTGTACAAGTTGGGTCAAATGGCCTGTTTCCATACATTTATTTCTATAATTTTTATCCTCACTTTAAGTGATACAACTGACATATCTGACAAGACCCAGGGAATGGAAATCAACCAAGAAACTAAACACCCTGAACAGTAAGGATGCCATAATCGTTCTGTGCCAAAAAATAAATTCATTAATGTTCAATTATTGGGATTTGTGGATTCAGTTTTACTTCCTGTCACTTGATTTCCTTGGACAAATATTTTATTTGGAATGTGCATATTTTTGACATTTCACTTACTGAAACATAAAATACTGCTGATTGGCTTTTCTAAGTGCTCAGGAGGGAAATAAACTAAATGTTCTGTTATTTACATTTAGAATTTAATAATAATCCTGTGGCTTTGTGGATAAGAGAGCTGGAATCCAGAGCAACACATAAAATGCTGGAGGAACTCAGCATGTCAGACAGTAATTAGCTAATATATTGAAAACAATAAATGGCAATAATGCACGTTAACTCCTTAAAAGGAAACTTCTGCCATATTTCCAAATCCCACCCAAATTAAAATAGTTCCTTCCTGATGAAGGGTTTCATCACAAAACATTGACTTTATTCCCTGTTATAGATGCTGCCTGACCTACCGAGTTCCTCCACCATTTTACATGCTGCTCTGGATTTCCAGCAACTACAGTATCGACTGTGTTTAGGCTCGAGGCAAGGGCTCCCAACCTGGGGACCGTGGATACCCCGGTTAATGGTAAGGCTCCATGGCATAACCCCTGCTCTCAGGGCTGCCAGATGTACTCCTGACCATTTCTTCTGCTCTCACAAGTGGTTCTAAGGAAAAAAGGTTCAGACAGTTGACTCTGTGGTTAAGAAGGCATACGGTGCATTGGCCTTCATCAATCGTGGGATTGAGTTTAAGAGCTGAGAGGTAACGTTACAGCTCTATAGGACCCTGGTCGGACCCCACTTGGAGTACTGTGCTCAGTTCTGGTCGCCTCACTACAGGAAGGATATGGAAACCATAGAAAGGGTACAGTGGAGATTTACAAGGATGTTGCCTGGATTGGGGAGCATGCCTTATGAGAATAGGTTGAGTGAACTCGGCCTTTTCTCCTTGGAGCGACGGAGGATAAGAGGTGACCTGATAGAGGTGTACAAGATAATGAGAGGCATTGATCAGGTGGATAATCCAGGGCTGAAATAGCTAGCACGAGAGGGTATAGTTTTAAGGTGCTTGGAGGTAGGTACAGAGGAGATGTCAGGGGTAAGTTTTTTTTACACAGAGAGTGGTGAGTGTGTGGAATGGACTACCAGCAGAGGTGGTGGAGGCGGAAATGATAGGGTCTTTTAGGAGACTCCTGGATGGATACATGGAGCTTAGAAAAATAGAGGGCTATGAGTAAGCCTAGGTAGTTCTAAGGTAAGGACATGTTCAGCACAGCTTTGTGGGCCAAAGGGCCTGTATTGTGCTTGCTGTAGGTTTTCTATGTTTCTGTGTTTAAAAGGAATGCAGAAAAGGGAAGTAAGGACGGTTTTAGAATTAACAGCCACCAGACCACATCTAATGACACTGATACAAGAACACAATTCAAAAAGAAATGGTGCAAATCTTTGCAAAGGAGAAATATATGAGACATTGGACCTGGATCGTGGTGACTCCAATGTCAGAATACTGTTCATTGTATTGAAAGCAGAACTGAAGTCAATCATTCCCCAGAAGATGGTGGGAGTACTGTCCTTGGTGGGTCTGAATATCTCCCTCTGCAGTTGGATTTTGGACTTCCTGATGAAGAGACCACAGGCAGTCTGTATTGGCAGCAACATCTCTGGCTCCATCACACTAAGCACCGGGACTATTTGCTCAGCCCACTGCTGCTCATACTGGTACCACATGACTCTACCGGCAAATCCAGATCATTAAGTCCGCTGATAACATAATGGTGTTTGGGCTCATCAGCAACAATAGTATGTTGGCTAACAGACAGAAGGTAGAGTAGCTTGTGGACCAGTGTAAACACAACAACCTGAGTCTCAACATAGACATGATTAAAACGATGATTGTGGAAAATGCAGACTAACCATTCCTTACTAAACATCAACAGCTTCTCTATGAAGAGTGTTCCTTGGCATGCACATCACTGACAATCTCACCGAGTCCCTCCTGAGCCAAGAGAGCATAGCAGAGCCTCCACTTCCTGAGGGTAATGAGACAAGTGAGGCTCCCCCCCATCCTACCTACCCCGCACCCTAGCCCTTCCCATTCACACCGTATTCTACAAAAGCATCATTGAGAGAGTCCTGACCAGCTGCATCACAGTCTGGTATGGGAATTGCAATGCATCAGGTCACAAGACCCTGCAGCAGAGAGTGACAACTGCTGAAAACATCATTGGGTCTCTCTCCCCCTCCCCCCACGCAGTGCCTCCAGCATTGCCAAGGCCCTCTCTCATCCTTTCCACAACCTCCTTGATCTCCTGCCATCATACAAATGACTGTCACTTATTATAATAGTGTGAGTAACGTTATCCTATCTGACTTAAACATGCACCTCGCACTTTGTGTTAACCTGTCAATCTTCAGGCCATGTCACGCAGGGACTTGTGGTAACATTATCTTGTGACGGTACGTGCTATGTTTGCACCTTGGCCCCACAGTATTGCATAGCTGTAGACACGTGTATGATTAAATGACAATGGGTTTGAACTAGAACATTGGTTGAGTTAAAGCTGATTGGGCCAGCAAAATTCCATCAATCCAATGGTCTCCATTCATACAATACTGTCCTGTGACTCTCCTTCATTCAGAGATATAACTCAGTCAGAGGCTCCGTACAGTTATATTGTCAATCCGCCAGAATTCTGGTCATTCGATTCAGCGACATCATTTCAAATCCCACCATAGCACTTAAGGAATTTTAATTCAAGAAATTAAATAAACCTGGAGTCTATAAAATGGCTCATTTCAGGAATAGATGTTGGGGATTACTGAGGAGTTGTAAAATTATGTAGGTATAGCAGGTATAAAATCAAATGAGAACTAGTCTGAAGGAAGTAAAATCTGTTCACAATTTAATGTCAACTGATACCTGAAGGCTCATGAAACCAGTCACTGGCTGCGGGACATTCTGATTCTGTCCCATTGAAACTAAGCAGGGAAGACAATGGTTAAATGCTCATGTTAATCAGTGATCATCAAAAACTTCAAAATGAGATTAGATGAGGTATTAAGTGATCATCTCCTGTATTTAAACATTGGAAAAGGTGTACGCCTGCTACTTAATGCATTGTTCAGGCCAAGCCCAGATTGTCATTTAATATCCTGGCTAGTGGCACATTTTGAAAGCATCCCTCAACATTGCAACAAATGGGTATCAGTCATAGAGCTCCCACAAAAGAGAAACAGGCCTTTCAGCCCATTTAACCGATGCCAACCTGGTTTTGCTGCCTAGTCTCATCAAGCCACACCCATCCAAATCCAGCCTTACCCCTCTCATTCATGTTCCTATCTAAACTCCTCTTAAATGCTGTAATTGAACCTGCATTCACCACTTCCGCTAGCATCGGTATTCTTTGGTTGTCTGGAGTTTGTGCTCAGAAGGTTGAAGAACAGACAACAGTGCTGAATATTCAAAGGGGTATTGTAAATATGTAATTCCATAAATTTACCTGACAATATTCAAGATGTTAGAGCAGGTGATTATAACCATTGAAACCGCAGATAATTGCTTAGTCCTATTTGTGTTTCAGTTATAAAGTGTTGCCTCAGGGGGGAGGGGGAGGGGGAGGGGGAGAGATTGTTAGACACTCTCTCGAAAGTTTACTGTGTGAATAAAGACTTCTATATTTTTCAGTTATAGCTTCCATGTAACTCAGTTTTAGTGATACACATCAGTAGGAAATATGAAACCACCGATGGCTATAAAATCTACCTGGTTGACTGGAGCTCTCAAGGAAATAAAAACTGTGGCTACAGTGACTCAGACACACATCTATGTGGTTGCCTTTTAAATGCCATCTCAGTTCAGGGGAAATTCGAGATTAATAATAAATGAAATAAAATATTCATTAAGAACACACGTCCCAATCATTTGTGTTGGACTACAGATCATGGTCTCGTTTGCAGCTTTGCTGTTGCTTGCTTAGTGGGTGGTGGACGCTGATGCTTGGAACAAGCGGGGGGCAGGGTTGATGCTTTGCTGCTGCTTGTGTGTGGGAGGAGGATGGGGCTTTGGGTTCTAACATTATCCTGTCATTCATTCTTGGAGTTTTCTTGGATGTCTGCAAAGATTAAGAATCTCAGGTTGTATACTGTATACATTCTCTAATATTAAATGGAACCATTGAACGAATAGATGAAAAAACGTGATTATTTTAAGACTCAATCTCTAAATTGAGATTAGGAACCCTACAACAGAAAGAACAGAGACTTAACCCATTTATTTTTCTCTGCCGTGGTACCATGTGAACATGTTCCTATAACTCCCAACAATCCCAACAATAAAGGGGAGTTTGCATTTCAATTGATAAAGTTAGTAAGTCTGAGTTACACAAGTTTATTCCTTAATGATATCTACATTATGATGACAATTTGGCATTCTAGGATGTCTAGAGTATCATGTGCATAGAGCCATTGTTTTTGTTTTGAAGTGTGCTATCATTAACAATGACACCACCTTTCATTGTACATTTCAGCACATTTCAGTAGCTAGCTCACAAAGCAGTAAACTCTGCAGAATCCCAAATCTTCACACCCAGCTTCCTTTAGGACAATGAGCATATTTTTAAAATTATTTCAAGAATGAGCTCTGGACAGGATGACATAAACGAACAGTTGGCTTCTGAATGAATAATAAAGTTACATAACACAATAAACAACCTAACCAGCACTTCCTCACACCAATATAATGGAAGGATGTTGTCAACAGAGGCTTTATTGAACAAAGCTAAAGTTTCCTCCAGAATTTCTGCCAAAAAGAAACCTCTGAAATGGTGGCCCTCTCAAATACACGTTTGCAAAACTGAACACTCGAGAGAATTTATGAGTATGCCAATACTAGTAATTCAAATTAGATTGAGGGTCAACATTAAAATGTTAACACATCAGTCAAATGTTTCCATTACCTTTCATTTTTCTTTCAGATTTCTAGCATACACGGATGTTTGCTTTCAGCTTTAATTGGTTTATCTTTGTAAAGCATACACTTCATTAAATTACCTGCTCCTGCCGTTCCAGCCACTTGTCGACCATAGGGTGAGTGGCACTTAAAGATGATCGGGCATTGTCCCGTTGAAATTGATTTGACCAATGGCCTGCATCTCTTGGCAAACTCCTGTAATTGTCCTGCCCATTTACTGGATTTCTCTGAGTTGGCTCCTTCTACACAACACAGAGTTAAAAAGAAACAGCATTATATTATTTCTAGCCAAGTAAACAGACAATCTACATGCTGTAACACAAGTTCTCAACTAAGATTACTCATGCATAATATAACTTCAAAGAGAATGGATTTTTCCTTGTTCTTGTAATTACTTATGGAACAAACTTTAGAGAATGAATTTTTGTTAAGAGTTACTTGAAGCAATAACAACACTCTAAATCAGATTCATTCTTGCAACAGCAACAAACTTCCTTGGTTAAGAAATTATCACCAGACTTTTGCAGAATAATTACACCAATTATTCAAAGTGGCAGACAAACTGAATAAGTATATTGCATCAGTCTTCACTGTGTAAGACACTACCTGCATACCAGAAATTTGAGAGAGTCAGAGGGCAGAAGTAAGTATAGTTGCTATTACTAGGGAGAAGCTTGGGAAGCTGAAAGGTCTGAAGGTAGCTAAGTCACCTGGACCAGATGGATTAAACAGGAGGGTTCTGAAAGAGGTAGCTGAGGAGACTGTGGAGGTATTAGTAACAATCTTTCAAGAATCCATATATTCTGGCGTGGTTCAAGAGGACTGGAAAATTGCAAATATCACTCCCCTCTTCAAGAAGGGATGGAGGAAATTATATGAAGGAAATTATAGGCCAGTTACACTGACCTCAGTTGTTGGGAAGATGTTGGAGTCGATTGTTAAGGATAAGATTTTGGAGGCACTTGGAGGCACATGATAAACTGGGCCAAAGTCAGCAAGTTTTCCTTCAGGGAAAATCTGACCTGATAAATCTATTGGAACTCTTTGAGGAACTAACAAGCCAGATAAACAGCGAATCAGCGGATGTTGTGTACTTGGATTTTCAGAAGGCCTTTGACAAGGTGCCACACATGCGGCTTCATAGCACGATAACAGGTCATTGTATTACATGAAAGATACTAGCATGCATAAAGAATTGGCTGAGTGGCAGGGGGCAAAGAGTGGGAATAAACTGAGCCTTTTCTGATTGGCTGCTGGTGACTACTGGTGTTCCCCTGGGGTTGGCATTTGAACTGTTTCCTTTTACATTGTATGTCAATGATTTGGATGACAGAATTGGTGGCTTTTGTGGCGAAGTTTGCAGTCAAGGACTTAGTTAGGAGAATAGACAAAGAAGTGGCAGATGGAATACAGTGTCATGCACTTTGTTAGATGGAATAAAATCATAGAATATTTTCTAAATGAGGAGAAAATTCAAAAATATGAGATCCAAAGGTATCTGGGAGTCCTCGTGCAGGATTCCCTGAAGTAGCAGGTTGAGTCAGTGGTGAGGAAGGCAAATGCAATGTTAGCATTCATTTTGAGAGGACAAGAATATGAAAACAAAGATGTAATGCTGAGGCTTTAAGACACTGGTGAGACCTCACTTGGAGTATTGTGAGCAGTTTTGGGCCCCTTATCTAAGAAAGGATGTGCTGACATTGGAAAGGATTCAAAGGACACTCACGAAAATTATTCCAGGATTGAAAAGCTCATCATATGAGGAGCGTTTGATGGCTGTGGGCCTGCACTCACAGGAACCTAGAAGAATGAGGAGGGGGATCTCACTGAAATGTATCTAATGTTGAAAGGCCTTAATAGGATGGATGTGGAGAGGATGTTTCCTTTCGTGAGGGAGTCTTGGACCAGATGGCACAGCCTCATAATAGAAAGACAGCCAGTTAGAACAGAGATGAGGAGGAATTTCTTCAGCCAGAGGGTGGTGAATCTGTAGAATTCGTTGCCACAGATGGCTATGGAGGCCAGTCATTGAGTGCATTTAAAGTGGAGGTCGATAGATTCTTGATAAGTCAGGGTATGAAAGGTTACGAGAAGAAGACAGAAAATGGGGATGAGAGGGAAATTTGATCACAAAAACACTTGATGGACCGAATACCCTAATTTTGCTCCAGTCTTATGGTCTAAATTACAGATGGTTTGTAGAATCTTAAGAATTTTCAGGAATCTCTTTGTATCAAGAAAGGATCTCACAATCTAAGGGAAATAAGTAGAGCTGATGGGCAATGCCAAAACACCAGAGAAAAGGCACTCAGTATCACTGCAGGAATATCCAAAATTATCTGGTTATCCTTATTTTCCTCAATAACAATTTTGTCATTATTTTCCACACGTTTCAGATGTCTTGCATGTGCAGACATTCATTCTCTATTTGATCAACATTTCAATTTTGAAGCTTGAGTACTATTTTTAAACCAAAACTGGCACAAAAAGACAAATGTGGATTCCTCTGAATAATTCTTACCACTTTGTAGCAGTTTAGTGCAATACAGTAAAACTTGGTTGGAATAACCATTTATCCAACTGCAAAGTGGAAACAAAATTCTGCAAATACTCAGCAACGTGCACAGTACTAGTTCACTACCTTTTCTTCTAGTGAAAAGTTATTAACTTTTTGTAGTTGATCAAGTGTTATTTTTGCTGAAGGGCCCTGAATTTTGGTGATTATCCTGATAAAGGTTCTTAGTCTGAAACATTCAAATTTTATCTCTCCCCACAGATGCTGAGTTCCTCCAACATCTTGTGTGTGCTGCTCTTGAATTCTAGCAAAAGATCAGAAGACAGGAGCAGAATTCAGAATCAGAATCAGGTTTATTAGCACTGGTGTGAAATTTGTTAACTTAGCAGCAGCAGTTCAATGCAATACAATGCAATACATAGAGAGAGAAAAAGAATAATAAAATAAAATAATAATAAAGTAAAACAATTACAGTATATGTATATTGCGGTTGAGAGGAAAGTGACCTGGGCTGATCTTTGGAAAGCCGAAACACACCGCATCCAATTTCTCATCCAGGCAGTGTACGATGTGCTTCCAAGCCCATCAAACCTGCACACATGGGGCAAGGCAGAGTCATCTGCGTGCCCACTGTGCTCCAAGCGAGGAACCCTGGAGCACATCCTCAGCGGCTGTGCAAGGGCACTTGGTGAGGGACGGTACAGGTGGAGGCATGATCAGGTCCTGAAGACCATCGCTGAAGCCATCAGCGCAGGAGTTGAGTGGGCGAAGCGGTCCCGACCCTCCAAGCAGACCATTGCCTTTGTCAGAGCTGGGGAGCAGCCAATACCTGCCAAAAGAACATCTGCAGGCATTCTGACCTCTGCCAAGGGACTGGCAGCTGTTGGTGGACCTCGAAGGGCAGCTGAAGTTCCCCAACCATATCGCAGCCACCACCCTGCGACCAGACATTGTCCTAGTGTCTGAGTCTACTAAGCAAGTGGTGCTGCTGGAGCTGACAGTCCCATGGGAAGATAGCTTGGAAGAGGCCTTTGAAAGGAAGCTCTCCAAGTACGCAGGACTGGTCAGCAACTGTCAGCAGGCTGGATGGAGAGCGAGGTGTCTCCCAGTGGAGGTTGGTTGTAGGGGATTCGTAGCCCGTTCTTTAGTTAGAGCCTTCAGCATTTTGGGCATCGAGGGAGAGAGGAAAAGGAGAGCCATCCGCAGTACCATCGATGCGGCAGAGAGGGCCTCAAGATGGCTGTGGCTCAAAAGAGGGGAGCCATGGAGTCATAAGTAGCTAGCCATCTGGACACAAGCTGGGGTCTGATCAGCCCCGGCTGGGTCACCTGGAGGAGGTTGTATGATGTTGAAAGACCCGAAACACCCGATGATTCCAGGAACATCACTGAAGATGTGTCCAGAAGCATCAATAGATGTATGTACACAGCCTGAATAGATTTTTTAAATGTGCAAAAACAGAAATAATGTTTATGAAAAAAAAGATGAGGTAGTGTTCAAAGATTCAATGTCCATTTAGGAATCAGATGGCAGAGGGGAAGAAGCTGTTCCTGAATCGCTGAGTGTGTGCTTTCAGGCTTCTGTACCTCCTACCTGATGGTAACAGTGAGAAAAAGGCATGCTCTGGGTGCTGAAGGTCCTTAATAATGGACGCTGCCTTTCTGAGACACTGCTCCCTGAAGATCGCATCTGCATAACCTCTTCTGTTTAAATGACAGAGAGTGGTAGGTGTCTTGAAGGGGCTGCTGGGGGTGGGGGTAGGAGCTGATACCATAATGGAATTCAGGAGGCTGGATACATGAGTATACAGGAAATGAAGGGATAAGAACCATGCACAGACAGAAAATAAGAGGTTTAGTTCAGCATTAGAGCCCACTGGTGGTGTAGTGACATCTGCACTACCCTTTGAGGAGAGCAGTCCCAGGTTCAAATCCGGCCGGTCCTTGCACACTTTCCATCAGTGCTGCCTGAGCATCAAGCTAGCAACTTGGCCTCGTAAAAACAGACAAAAATGCTAGAAACAGCAAGGTTGCCGCCTATTGTGCCACCATTCTGCATTGTTGGCTAAAGGACCTTTCCCTGTACTGCACTGTTCTACAAGTATCACCTGTATTTCTCTCCCCACAGATACAGCTCGAGGATCTAAGCATTTCCAGCTTTTCATATTTTCAGCATCAACTACATTTCATTTGAAATACTTTTTGGGCTACTCTCTCAGAAAATGAGCACAGCTTGTATCACTAAGCTGCGAAGAAGCAGAAATGTCTTTCTCCTTCCTCACATCAATTATGGCCCAAAGTGACCTGTCATCTGTATCTCTCTCAGCCCACCTCCCAAATTAATAGACATAAAACAATTAATTCTCTGAACATTGTCCATCATAGTGCCGTGCAAACTTCTGTCATTTTCATTCGTGAAAATTAAATACATCTGCAACCACACTGATGGACAATTGATTCAGTAAAATGAATTTCTGAGGTTGCATATAATGGGACAGTAGATGCTTTAAAAACAAGTAACAATTTCCTGTATGCACAGACTTAAAGAAACTAATATATAAACCATTTTAAAAGGACAGCGCATTAACAAGCATGTGAGAGGGCAGGAGCCTCACTCATGCTGCTAATTTTACAAGAACAATTCTCAAAATCAGATGCCTGCATCAAAGTATGGATATTGTTGACCTTAGTATTGCATATATATCAAATAATTCAGTTAGTTTAGAGCAGAACAAGTGAGCCGGGTTTCAAAATGAATCCATCTGTTCTTTTCCTGCTGAAGCAAAACAAATATGAGGGGAGATCTAACAAGTTTTCAATATTATTTGTTTTGAAAGACAAAACTGTGAAGGATTGTTTATTATGGAGTGATAAGTCGACAAGAAATAGATGGAGGAGGATTATCACCAGAAGATTGATGGGGAAGTTAGGAAATTTCTTTTCTCATAGGGGGTTACCAGAATATAAAATGTTTGACCGCAAACAACCACAGAAGCTGAGGGGATAGCATAATTCTTTGGTTAAAATCTGAAAAGGAACAATATTCGGGAAGGGGAGAGGAATGTAATTAGGCATTTGATGAAGTGACATCACAATGTGACTGAATGGCCTCTTTCTGTAATGCGTTTTCAAAGGGTGTTATGAACTAGGCTAGAAAAATATATAATCCACAATACAAGGGCAGGTTTTCTTCCAAACTCAATTGGCCAACTACTTCACAGGAGAGATGAAAAAAACACTTTCCATCACAGGCCAAATGATATACAATCATTTTCCAGCAATATTTCATATATTGATTAGTTAATCATTATAGCATTTTGTTAGGTACAGAACAGCCTCCTGTAGCAAACATCTCTTTCGAAACCATGTAAAAGCTGGACCCCAACTATAGCCCACTCCATTATAAATAATGGAGTTCATTCTCAATCATCTGAAGAATTTCAGAATCACCTCACTATTTCACTTAAGCCTCTATATTTCATCACCAAATAACAATACTCCAGTCATTTTACTGCAGACATATAAAATTTTAGTGTTTCAGAAATATTCCAGTGATTGTCTCTTACACAGTTTAAGGTATTTAAAGTAAATTTATGATTAAATTTTTGCACAAATTACAAATATAATTGAGAAATATTCCATTGTATTAACATCTGATTCAGTGAGAAGATGGTAAATTAAAAGATGAAATTTGAATTAAAGGTTGAAGGTTTACACCATGAAAGCTCAGAGACAGCAGCCACTTAGCAAAGGGAATAATCATTGCACAAGATTAGAGTTTGCATTGACAGATAATATGTACTGGAATAGGATTACAGAAGTGATATTTTTAAAAGTAAATTAATCATAGAAGGGTCAATATGCATCACTTTACTGAACCATCTTCACAACAATTTAGCATATTGCTATTTTCAAGGCAACGCTTTACTGCCACAGCTCTATAAATCAGTCTTTGCAGTTAAGTAAATTACATGCTCTCATTCGCTTGTCCTTGGAGAATGCAGGCTTCACTATTTTCTTGCTCATTCAAAATGCCCTTCAGACCTGCATACGGTGTTTTCATGCTATTAATTTTACTTAGTCTGAGTTCATCTAAAAATTCAATACTCAAACCAAAGAAAATGGAACAGCCATGGTACTTTTGAATTAAGTCACATATAGCAGGGAAACAGGCCCTTCAGCCCAACTAATCCATGTACTTGCCCGAATGTCTCTTGTAATTGCTGCCTGTGCGACAGTGAGAATAGGAATGCAATGAGGTGGAGGATAAATGCGTGGCTGAGGGATTGGAGCAGGGGGCAGGGATTCAAGTTTTTGGATCATTGGGACCTCTTTTGGCGCAGGCGTGACCTGTACAAAAAGGACAGGTTACACTTGAATCCTAGGGGGACCAATATCCTGGCGGGGAGATTTGCAAGGGCTACTGAGGTGACTTTAAACTAGAATGGTTGGGGGGTGGGAATCAAATTAAAGAGACTAGGAGAGAGGAGGTTAATTCACAACAGGGGGCTGGGAACCAGTGCAGAGAGACAGAGGGGTGTAAAATGAGGGTAGAAGCAAAAAGTAGTAAGGTGAAAAGTAAAAGTGGCAGGCCAGCAAATCCAGGGCAAAAATCAAAAAGGGCCACTTTTCAACATAATTGTATAAGGGCTAAGAGAGTTGTAAAAGCGAGCCTGAAGGCTTTGTGTGTCAATGCAGGGAGCATTCGTAACAAGGTGGATGAATTAAAAGTGCAGATTGTTCTTAATGAATATGATATAGTTGGGATCACAGAGACATGGCTCCAGGGTGACCAAGGATGGGAGCTCAACATTCAGGGATATTCAATAATCAGGAGGGACAGACATGAAAGAAAAGGAGGTGGGGTAGCATTGCTGGTTAGAGAGGAGATTAATGCAATAGAAAGGAAGGATATTAGCCGGGAGGACGTGGAATTGATATGGGTAGAGCTGCATAACACTAAGGGGCAGAAAACGCTGGTGGGAATTGTGTACAGACCACCTAACAGTAGTAGTGAGGTTGGGGATGGTATTAAACAGGAAATTAGAAATGTGTGCAATAAAGGAACAGCAGTTATAATGGGTGACTTCAATCTACATATAGATTGGGTGAACCAAATTGGTAAGGGTGCTGAGGAACAGGATTTCTTGGAATGTATGTGGGATAGTTTTTTGAACCAACATGTCAAGGAACCAACTAGAGAGCAAGATATTCTAGACTGGGTATTGAGCAATGAGGAAGGGTTAATTAGCAATCTTGTCATGAGAGGCCCCTTGGGTAAAAGTGACCATAATATGGTGGAATTTTTCATTATGATGGAGAATGACATAGTTAATTCAGAAACAAAGGTTCTGAACTTAAAGAAGGGTAACTTTGAAGGTATGAGACGTGAATTAGTTAAGATAGACTGGCAAATGACACCTAAAGGGTTGATGGTGGATATGCAATGGTAAGCATTTAAAGATCGCATGGATGAACTACAACAATTGTTCATCCCAGTTTGGCAAAAGAATAATTCAAGGAAGGTAGTGCATCCGTGGCTGACAAGGGAAATTAGGGATAGTATCAATTCCAAAGAAGAAGCATACAAATTAGCCAGAAAAAGTGGCTCACCTGAGGACTGGGAGAAATTCAGAGTTCAGCAGAGGAGGACAAAGGGTTTAATTAGGAAGGGGAAAAAAGATTATGAGAGAAAACTGGCAGGGAACATAAAAACTGACTGTAAAAACTTTTATAGATATGTGAAAAGAAAAAGATTGGTTAAGACAAATGTAGGTCCCCTACAGACAGAAACAGGTGAATTGATTATGGGGAGCAAGGACATGGCAGACCAATTGAATAACTACTTTGGTCCTGTCTTCACTAAGGAGGACATAAATAATCTTCTGGAAATAGTAGGGGACAGAGGGTCCAGTGAGATGGAGGAACTGAGGGAAATGCATGTTAGTAGGGAAGTGGTGTTAGGTAAATTGAAGGGATTAAAGGCAGATAAATCCCCAGGGCCAGATGGTCTGCATTCCAGAGTGCTTAAGGAAGTAGCCCAAGAAATAGTGGATGCATTAGTGATAATTTTTCAAAACTCTTTAGATTCTGGACTAGTTCCTGAGGATTGGAGGGTGGCTAATGTAACCCCACTTTTTAAAAAAGGAGAGAGAGAGAAAGCAGGGGATTATAGACCGGTTAGCCTAACATCAGTGGTGGGGAAGGTGCTAGAGTCAGTTATCAAAGGTGTGACAACAGCACATTTGGAAAGTGGTGAAATCATCCGACAAAGTCAGCATGGATTTGTGAAAGGAAAATCATATCTGACGAATCTCACAGAATTTTTTGAGGATGTAACTAGTAGAGTGGATAGGGGAGAATCAGTGGATGTGGTATATTTGGATTGTCAAAAGGCTTTTGACAAGGTCCCACACAGGAGATTAGTGTGCAAACTTAAAGGCACACGGTATTGGGGGTAAGGTATTGATGTGGATAGAGAATTGGTTGGCAGACAGGAAGCAAAGAGTGGGAATAAACGGGACCTTTTCAGAATGTGGGGTACCGCAAGGCTCAGTGCTGGGATCCCAGTTGTTTACAATATATATTAGTGACTTGGATGAGGGAATTAAATGCAGCATCTCCAAGTTTGCGGATGACACAAAGCTGGGCGGCATTGTTAGCTGTGAGGAGGATGCTAAGAGGATGCAGGGTGACTTGGATAGGTTAGGTGAGTGGCAGATGCAATTTAATGTGGATAAATGTGAGGTTATCCACTTTGGTGGCAAGAACAGGAAAACAGATTATTATCTGAATGGTGGCCTATTAGGAAAAGGGGAGGTGCAACGAGACCTGGGTGTCATTGTACACCAGTCATTGAAAGTGGGCATGCAGGTACAGCAGGCGGTGAAAAAGGCAAATGGTATGCTGGCATTCATAGCAAGAGGATTCGAGTACAGGAGCAGGGAGGTACTACTGCAGTTGTACAAGGCCTTGGTGAGACCACACCTGGAGTATTGTGTGCAGTTTTGGTCCCCTAATCTGAGGAAAGACATTCTTGCCATAGAAGCAGTACAAAGAAGATTCACCAGATTGATTCCTGGGATGGCAGGACTTTCATATGATGAAAGACTGGATCGACTAGGCTTATACTCTCTGGAATTTAGAAGATTGAGGGGGGATCTGATTGAAACGTATAAAATTCTAAAGGGATTGGACAAGCTAGCTGCAGGAAGATTGTTTCCAATGTTGGGGAAGTCCAGAACGAGGGGTCACAGTTTGAGGATAAAGGGGAAGCCTTTTTAGGACCGAGATGAGGAAAAACTTCTTCACACAGAGAGTGGTGAATCTGTGGAATTCTCTGCCACAGGAAACAGTTGAGGCCAGTTTATTGGCTATATTTAAGAGGGAGTTAGATATGGCCCTTGTGGCTAAAGGGATCGGGGGTATGGAGGGAAGGCCAGTACAGGGTTCTGAGTTGGATGATCAGCCATGATCATACTGAATGGCAGTGCAGGCTCGAAGGGCCAAATGGCCGACTCCTGCACCTACTTTCTATGTTTCTATGTATCTATGTAATTACACCCACCATTACCACTCCCTCTGGCAGATCATTCCATAGGGTCAATACACTCTGTGTGACAAAATTTGCCCCTCACATCACCCTTAAATCTTTCCCTTCACAGCTTAAACCTAAACCCTCTTGTTTTGGACTTCCCGATCCTGGGAAAGATAAGCTGACCATTTACCTTATCTATGCCCCTCTTTATTTTAAAAACATCCATAACATCACCCTTGAGCCAACCCTGCTCCAGGAAAACGGTCCCAAGCTTATCTGACCACAGCTTCAAATTCAATCCCCCCAACTCCCAGCAACATTCTCAGGAATCCTTTGTACAGCCTCTCCTGAGTAGTAACGCCCAGGTATCACCCATGGAAGGGCATCTTAAGAGCAAAAAAAGCAACACTGAATGAAGTTAGAGACCAAATCAAATTCATGCCAGCTATGGAGCAGTTTGTAGGTCATTATTTTCTACAAGATGGAACCTAACATCATAAAGGACTGTGTTGCTTCACTCCATGAGGAGCTAAATGTTTTACATCCACGTTTTGAAAGAGAGAATAAAACTATACCTTTGCCAATCGCTGCAGTACCTACCAAAACTGATATCGGTCTCAGAGGCTGACGTCAGAATATCTTTCAAGAGGGTAAACCCCTCTTGGCATCAGGCAGGCCACTGAAAACCTGCGCCAACTAATTGGCTGGAGGATTCAAGAAAAGGTACAAACTCTCAATGCTGCAGTCAGAGGTTCCCACCTGCTTCAAAAGGGGCTCAATCATATGCGTGCCCAAGAAGGGGATGGTGAACTGTCACGACTACCACCCAGTGGCACCCACACCAACTGTGATAAAGTGTTTTGAGAAGTCGGTCCTGTCTCGGATCAACTCCTGCTTGAGCAAGGATCTGGACCTAATTGCCTATAACCACACCAGTCTAAAGAGGATGCAATTGCACTGGCACTCCACTTGGCCTTGGGCCATCTGCACAAAAGCAGTACCTATGTCAGGCTTCTGAATATTGATTACAGCTCAGTGTTCAATACCATGATCCCCTCAGAACTGATCAAAAGCTTCACAACCTGGGCCTCTGTATCTCCCCCTGCAATTCCTTGGCTTCCTCATTGAAGGATCAGTCAGTGCAGATCAAAAATAACACTTCCCTGCTGACAAGCAACACAGGCACACCTCAGTAATGTGCACTTTGTCCACCGCTCTACTCTCTCAACACTCACGATTGAGTGGTTTGGCACAGCTCAAACACCATCTATAAATACGCTGATGACACAACTGCTGTTGGCAGAATCTCAGGTGTCAGTAATAATCGAAGTGATTCTGACAACTTTCTTTCATGTATACTACTCAACAAATTTTAATGTCATCTACAAGCTTAGTAACCAATCCACTTGTATTTGCATCTAAATATTTATTATTTTTGACAAACAACAGAACACCCAATTATATTTGACAAACAGCAGGAAACCCCACACTGATCTCGGCAGCACATCCCTGGACACAGGACTCAGATCTGAAAAACATGCCTTCCCTACCATCCTCCAACTCCTTCCATCAAGCCGATTTCGTATCCAATTGTAAACACAAGGTAGTCTGCAAACACCGGAAATGAAGAAGGGTCTTGATCAAGGGTCTCAGCCTGAAACATCAACTGTTCATTCCCCTCAAGACCTGCTGAGTTCCTCCAGCATGTTGTATATTACTTCATATCCAATTGGCCAGCTCACCCTAGATTTCATGCAATTTCAACTTCCAGACGAATCCTGTCAAAGGCGTTGCTGAAGTCCATGTACACAACATCTACCACCTTGCCCTCAGTTTTCTTGGTCACCTCTTTAAGATACACAATCAAATCCATGAGACACACTTTCCCATAGACAAATCATGCTAAGGATCACAAATCAGTCCATGCCTTTCCAAATTTATGGAAGTCATGTCCCTTGGAATCCCTTCCAATAACTTTCCCAGCACTGATACTGTGCTCATCAGCCAAAAGTTCCCTGTCTAGTCATGCAGACTTCCCCTTCCACATCAGCCGTCCTCCAGTCTACCAGTACCATACCCATAGCTTAGAAAGATACAAAAGTCTCTGCTCTGGCCCAAGCAATTACTTACTTTGCTTGCCACAAAGTACCAGAATAGACCTGGTCATGCCTCAAGGATTTATCCACCTTTATTTGCCTCAAGGTCACCAACATGTTCTCTTTCATTTTATTGATATGTTTCAAGATATCACTGTTTTCGTTCTTGAACACTCTAGCTTTCATGAATTCCTCCATGGTCAACATAGATGAGAAATATTCATTAAAGACCTCACACATCTCCAGCAGCTCAGAGATGACCACAGCGATCCTTCCAGGGACCTCTTCTTTCCCTTGTTACCTTTTCGTTTGTCTAAGTGCACTAAAATTACTTTTTAGGATTTGACATCACCTTATCTGCTAAGGATATCTCACAGTCTCTTTTGCTGTCCTGATTTCCTTAAGTGTACACCTACATATCTTAGAGTTTCTTAAGGCAGCCACTTCATCCCAGCCACCTATCAGTAACATTTGCATGAATGGCAGAGTCTTTTTCACTCTAACAGGAACATGTTAACAGTAGCAACATTTTAAAAGGGGCACTTTATTCGGAAGAAAGTACATTAAGACATATTCAGGTTAGTAAGTCTCCAACGAAGCAAAGCAAAATGTCCAAACACAGCATTAAGAGAATTTTGTGGGCACTCACCTTTTTTCTATCAAGGCTACTTGATGTCTGGCTTGGCTTTGGAAAGCCTGGTGTTGTTGACCAACGAGTAGGGTTTTTGCGAGATGGTTCTGCAGAGTTAAGATTAGGTCCTGATACTGGGGACAGAAGACCAATGAGAGCAGGGTCGCTACTACGTCGCACATGGAGTGGCATATCTGTTGGGAGAAAAAGGCAACAGTAATTTTACCATTTTAAAAACTGAAAACCAGTATAAGGCTACAAATAACCAGAATGAAACTTCAAAAAAAGTAAACCACTGGCAGCTGCTGACCTTTCATAGAGCAAACTCAATATTCTCTTGAAGGCAGAGAGAAAAAATGCATCTTATTCCCTCATAAATTCATGTCTATTATTTCTGATGAAAGGTCAGCGATCAGAAACTGAATGTTTTTTTTTCTCTCTCTCTACAGATGCAGCCTGGCCAACTGAGCATTATCTATTTTAGATTTCCAGCATTTACTATTTTTTTTGTTTGGATTTAAGTCCATTTACTTCTTTTCATTGCAATTTTAATAAAACCTCCTCAATCAGTTGTAAAGATATTTTTTAATGATATTCACACACTAGATTATTTCCCAGATGGATAAAAGCTGGCATATTATTCTGGGAAGGACACAATATCACACATACCGATTAGCAGGTGTCTACTTGCAGAGCTAATACCCACATCAGTGGAGATGTTCCTCTTAGAAGAACAGAGTGGGTTGAAGAGCCTGTTCCTGTGCGGTACTGTTCCAAGTTTTATGTTCTAGAAGGGAGCTAACAGGCACAACAGGCCTGTAGCCTGAAGATCATTAACTGACCTTTCTGCAACTTTTATCAGATTATCAACAGCAAAATACAAAACTACACTCTGTGGCCACTTTACTGGGTACATCCTGTACTTAATAATGTGGCCACTGTGAGTATATTTGTGGTCTTCTGTTACTGTAGAAGATTTGATATGTTACACACACAGAGATGCTCTTCTGCACACCACCGTTGCATGGTACAGATATCTGAACTTCTATAGCCTTCCTGGCAGCAAGAATCAGTCTGCCATTCTCCTCTGACCTTTCTCATTAACAAAGCATTTTTGTTCCACATACCTGCCAGCCACTAGATTTTTTTCTTGTTTTTGTAGCATTCTCTGTAAACTCTAGAGACTGTTGTGCATGAAAATCCCAGGATAGCAGCAGTTCCTGAGATACTCAAACCTCCCTGTCTGGCACCAACAATCATCCCACAGTCAAAGTCACTTAAATCACATTTCTTCCCCATTCTGATGTTTGGTCTGAACAATAACTGAACCTGTGACTATGTCTGCATGTTTTTATGCTTTTAGTTGCTGCCATATGATTGAATCATTAGATATTTGCATTAATCAGCAAGTGTACCTGATAAAGTGGTCACTGAATGTATTTGATGACATGTTCCCTAATGTTGTTTAGTTTAATCTGGCCATAAACAAAGGATTGTCTGGACAAATGCAGTTTTATCAGTCCGTGCCAAGTTTCACCACAATACATAAGGCTCTTATAAAATAATCAGCGCACATTTTTTTAACAAAGAAGATGGATGACTTTCTAAGTTTAGAAAAGCAATACTCTACTATAGTGACTATTCCAATCAGCAATGCATACTTAATGCAATCAAATGACCTAATGCTTTAATCTAGTTACTTGTACATCATCACCAAACAAACCAATTCACACAATGACTAAACACTGCAGATACAAGAATCTGAAACACCATACAAAACACTGGAGGAACTCAGTGTGTCCGGCAGCAACCATGGAGAGAAACTGCAACCTTTCTGGTCCCGATGAATAGCTTCGATCCAAAAGTCCATTTCTCTCAAAAGCCACTGCCTGACCCAGTGAGTTCCTCCAGCACTTTGTGTGTTGCTGCAGTTGGAATGCCACACTGCAAGTGGTGAAGAGGAAGCATACTCATTTTCCTGACAATTGGTAAAAGCAGCCCCAAGACAATTAAGAGCAGGAAAAGAGCCGTGTAGTGGTGGGAATGGGAGTGTTTGTAGGATTGAGTGTGATAGCAAAAGTTAATTGAAATTCAAAGTACCAAATATACACCAAAGAATGTATTACAGTCACCTGATGGCTCTACTATTGATCTCATAGAAGAATACTGTCACTACATCAAAACTCAATTAACCTTACACACCCGGGACTTTGCAACTGCAGGATCAGCAGATCTCTTGACCATTGGATTTTTAATATTCCAGCACACTTCTCAAATATCAAAGTTCAAAGTAAATTGATTATCAAAGTACATATTGAGATCAATGGATCTGGGGTTGAGAGGGTAAACAGCTTCAAGTTCCCTGGCATCCACATCATCGAGGGCTTCACGTGGTCTGTACACACCAGCTGTGTGATTAAAAAAAAAAGGCACAATAGTGCCTCTATCACCTCAGATGGTTGAGGAAGTTTGGTATGGTCCCTCAAATGCTAAGAACCTTCTACAGAGGCACAATTGAGAGCATCCTGACTGACTACATCACTGCCTGGTGTGGGAACTGTACCTCCCTTAATCGCAGGACTCTGCAGAGAGTGGTGCGGACAGCCCAGCACATCTATAGTAGTGAACTTCCCACGATTTAGGACATTTACAAGGACAGGTGTGTAAAAGGGTCCTGTAGGATCACTGGAGACCCAAGCCATCTCAACCACAATCTATTCCAGCCGCTACCATTCAGAGCTGACTTGAGCATACTCCATATTACACAGACTGTTCTATTTATTACAAATTATTATAAATTACTATGATTGCACATTGAGATGGTGGTGAAACTTACTCACGTGTGTGAAGGATGTAAGAAATAAAGTCGCTTCAATTGAATCCAATTCAATATGTCATTATATGCAACCCTGAGATTCATTTTTTGTGGGCATACTCAGTAAATACAAGAACCATAATAGAATCAATTAAAGACCTCACCCAACAGAGTAGACAATCAAGCAATCTGCAAAAGACATCAAAATGTGAAAGCACAAAAGAGATGAACAATAAGAAGAAATAAGAAATAAATAAATAGAGGACATGAAATGAAGAGTCCTCAAAAGTGAGTCCTTGGTGTGGGAACAGTTCAGTGATAGGGCAAGTGAAGTTGAGTGAAGTTATCCCCATTAGTTCAAGAGCCTTATGGTTGAGGGGTAATAAATGTTCCTGAATCTTGTAGTGAGAGTCCTGAGCCCCCTGTATTTTCTTCCGGATGACAGCAGTGAGAAGAGATCATATCCTAGGTTGTGGAGGTCCTTGATGATGGATGCTGCTTTCATGTGAATGTGCTTCATGGTTGGTAGGGCTTTACCCATGATTGGCTGGGCCATATACACTACCTTTTGTCAGATATTTCATTTAAGGGCATTGGCGTTTTCATGCCTGGCTGTGATGCAACCAGTCAATATACTCTTCAGCACATGTCTATCGAGGATTCTCAAAGTATTAGATGTCATGCCGAATCTTTGCAAAACTTCTCAGGAAGTACAGGCACTACTCTGTTTTCTTCATAATTGCATTTACGTGCTGGGCCCAGAGCCGATCCTCTGAAATGATAACATTGAGGAATTTAAAGTTGCTGACCCTCTCCACCTCTGATCTCCCAATGAGGACTGGCTCATGGACCTCTCGTTTCGTCCCCACGAATTCAATAATCAGCTCCTTGGTCTTGCTAACATCGAGTAAGAGGTTGCTGTTGTGGTACCACTCAGCCAGATTTTCAAGCTACCCTCCTACATGCTGATTCTTCACCATATTTAATTCGGTCAATGACAGTGGTGTCATCAGCAAACTTAAATGTGACATTGGAGCTGTCTGAGCCACACTGCCTTAAATGTAAAGTGAGTAGAGCAGGGGGCTAAGTGCACAGCTTTGTGGTGCACCTGTGCGAATGGAAATTATGGAGGAGATGTTGTTGCCAAGCCAATGTGTCCAGTGTCTGCAAGTGAGGATATCCAAGATCTATTTGCTCAAGGAAGTACTGAGACCAAGGTCTTGAAGCTTATTGATTAGTTTTGAGGGGATGATTATTGAAGGCTGAATTATAGTTGATAAAATGAGTCCTGATGTAAGCACCTTTGCTGCCTAGATGTTCCAGAGTTGAGTAAAGAGCTAAAGAAACAGCATTTGCTGTGGACCTGTTGTACCGGTAGGCAAATTGGAGAGGATACAAGCTGCTTCTCAGGCAGGTGTTAATATGTTTCATCACCAATCTCGCAAAGCTCTTCATCACAGTGGATATGCATGCTACTGGATGGTAGACACTGAGGCAGGTTGCCATGTTCTTCTAAGGCACCAGTATAACTGAAGGCTGTTTGAAGAAGGTGGGTGCATCAAACTGCCAAAACCACCTAGTTGGTCAGCACTGGTCTTTGGCACTCAGCCAGGTACACCATCTTGGCCAGATTCTTTCCGTGGGTACACCCTCCTGAAGGATGCTCATTACTGAAATCACAGGGTCACCAGGGGCTGTGAGAGTAACTGAAGGCTCCTCTGTGTTTTAATGGTCAAAGCCAGCATGGAAGGCACTGACCTCATCTGGAAGCGAAGTACTGCTGCTGTCACCTATGCTGTTTGATTCTACTTTGTAAGAGGTAATGGTATTCAAGCATTGACTCAGCTATCCAGTATCCTTCACTGATTCAAGTTTAGTCCCAAATTGCTACTTGAGATGGCCTTCCGGAGATTGTACCTGACCTTGTGTCCTCATAAAGGGATCCAAAGTGGAGAGAGTGAGCAGTCTCAGGTTCCTGGGTGTCAAGATCTCTGAGGATCTAACCTGGTCCCAACATATCGATGCAGTTATAAAGAAGGCAGGACAGCAACTATACTTCATTAGGAGTTTGAAGAGGTTTGGTATTTCAACAGATACACTCAAAAACTACTATAGATGTAACATGGAGACCATTCTGACAGGCTGCATCACTGTCTGGTATGGGGCAGGGGGGCTACTGCACAGCACCAAAAGAAACTGCAGAGGGTTGTAAATTTAGTCGGCTGCATCTTGGGTACTAACCTACAAAGTCCCCAGGACATCTTCAAGGAGCGGTGTCTCAGAAAGGAAGTATCTATTATTAAGGACCTCCAGCACCCAGGGCATGCCCTTTTCTCACTGTTACCATCAGGTAGGAGATACAGAAGCCTGAAGGCACACACTCAGTGATTCAGGAACAGCTTCTTCTCCTCTGCCATCTGATTCCTAAATGGACATTGAATCCATGAACACTACCTCACTTTTTAAATATATATATTATTTCCATTTCTGCATGATTTTAATCCATTCAATATACGTACACTGTAATTGATGACTTATTTATTTTATTTTTTTCCCTTCTTCTTCTTCTGTATATGTATTGCTCTGAACTGCTGCTGTTAAGTTAACAAATTTCATGACACATGCCGGTGATAATGAACCTGATTCTGATTCACTTGGTCACCAGACCTGAATACCTCTGATCTCACCCATAGCAGATTGCGGAACAAATACATTTTTGGGGGGGATATTACATAGTAGAATAATAAAATTTCCGTTGAATTTGGTGGGATATGCAAAGGCAGCATGGAGAAAATCAGAAGCAGGGGTCCCGGTGACAAAAAGGAAACAGGAAATGATTATGGGAATTGGGGTCCTAGAGAGTGAAAGAGAATGCAGGAATTATGCCCAGTGAGCCAGATATGAACCACTGATAGTTCTGAATAGTCAGATGAAAGATTAACATTGTTTTACTGTATCTTTGAGTAGAGAATTTTTTAATACCACCTGCTGTTATTGGGCATCAGTTCAATATGATCCCTAGTGCCTAATAACTGTGATTTAATTAACTTTTAAATTAAGTGGTTTTAATTAACTTCTTAAACAGTATATATTGCTTAAAAGATTGAATTATGCATATGATTTAAGGAAAAGCTGAAATGTGAATAAATGTCAGGATTTTACAAAAATAGCCTTTATTTAAAATCCCTTGTACTTTGAAATATTCACCAAATGTAATTACTTTAGCTACACAATGTTTATTTTAGGGCGAGGTAGTTTGCCTAGCAGTAATTAAGGCTTAGTATACTATTAAATAATCAAGTGGACCTCAAGTAGCTAAGTGTAAGATTTTCTGGACATTTTTTTCACAGTGTTAGTTCGTAATTAGCTGAAATTCACAATGGCTTTAGTCATTTCCCATGAGTACATGAGGAAGGCTATAAACATAACAGCCCCATGGTATTCCACTGAAACTTTCGACAGCAACCTTAGGATTTCCGCATGAAATTATACATGCATTCAAAAACTGAGGTTTTTCTCATACCACCAAGTAATGTTTTGCAAAAGAAAGTTTTTTTTTAAAGATTAAATGTAAGCACTTTCTCAACAATTAAGATTTTAGGCTGTGTCGGCAAAAATAAATCACACCACAGTAAGCCTGTTACATCTATCCCCATATTACCCGATAACTGAGTCAGACAAGGCTGGGTAGTATCAGCTTTCCAGATGAGATGATGAGAAATTTAGTGAGCCAGGCTGATGGCTTAGAAAGACAATTTTTAAAACTAACTTAATTTTTTTTTAGATAAAACTAAGTTATTTTCAGAAAGTATATGATAATTATTTAATCGAAAATGCAATGTGTTTTATTTCTAACCAGCAACATTCAGTTCAATGATACCTTCGTTACTTCAAGTGCATACTTTTTCTCTCCTAAAATGTCTCGTGCATGAACACGTTATAAAATATTAATTCCTTAAATGATTACCAATGCAGAGATAACCTCAGAAGTATTTACTGCATAAAAATTTTAACGCCCAGTGGAATCCCTTAAGATAGACTACACTTAGATTTTTCAATACTATGTTTTCATGAGGCACTGAAGCTTGGGAATGAGGTAATGTACAAAATATTCCATTCAGAAGGAACAAGACAGCATCCCTCTAGTTGTGTAACAAATGGGCCAGGAAAACAAAGGCCATTTTAGTGCTGGATCCATTAAAGTACCACAGAATCATCACAATGTCACCTGCAAGCTCCCAAATTAGAGGTATATTTTTGTCAGGAATGTTTTTGATGACAAATAGGATCTTTAACAGAAGTTATCAATCCAGGTATCGATCATAGATGTATCGCTTGGAACCCTGACCCAGTTATTCTCCAATCCATTTTGGAAGCTTTCATTGACTTTTGTTTGGTTTACTTCCTATGCCAGAAGCTATTGTATTTTTAAGTGCCCAATTTATACTCATTTTCAGATTTTTTGATCTGCAAATGACAAATTCTTTCAAACAAAAATCTTGCAGAAAGCAGCTGGCTGAAAGGGATAGACACAGGGTTATTCTTCCAAAGATAATGTTAAGGTATGTTAATGTGCATATAAGAAACAAATTGCTAACATGTCAACCACTTCATGACAGACAAAGCAAAAACTTTAAAAGTTCTGGCTAAATTTTTACAATCTGGTTAAGATTTATGGCAATACATAAAAATTCAAAGCCAAAATGTTTCCTTGACATTTGTAAAATCAAGGAAGATTTTCTGCATCTGACAAGATATTGTTCAGAGAAAAGCACAGAAATTGTATAATGCATTTAATTAAAAATGTTTGAGCTTTAGGCAAAAATAATTGTGAAGCTAAACTTTCCAATAACTTAGAGGTTTAATATGGTTTGGTTTAATGAAATGACCAGCCTATTAAATATAAAATAATTTTTTCCTCTTCAGCATGTTTGCCTCCAATCAAATTGATTTTATATCATCAATCCAAGTGCTTGAAAAGGTCAGAGAGCTACAGACATATTTAACAATTTGTTTCTTCAAAAAACAAATGTCGAAATACCAGGAGATTTTGATGGTGAGCTCAAAATATCAGTAAAGCAAATGATTAATAACTTTCAGTCACTGAATGAACTGGAACTTGAACATTAAAATCTATTAATCTGAAAACACATGGTTATTATTTTTCTGATATTGATGCACAAATTCTTTGAGAGTTATTTGACTTCTGTATATGCACTGTACAAATCCAATATGAAATTCATCAATTCAAAACTTTATTCTGAATGCACCTCTTTTTTTCCACTTAACTAGGTTTAACATTTCATGCTTTTGACTTGAAGAATCAACATTAAGGACTGCAGACTCTGCAGGCATAGAGATAATGACTGTGAAACAAATGTACAAAACTCAGTGTGGGTTATTCCACTCCTTGGAGGGGGTAATACACAAAGAATGCTAACAATTCCTTGTCTGAGTGGATAAAGTCCTGATGAAGGGTAACTATTTGAATATTGACTGTTTATTCTGCTGCCTGACTTGCTGAATTCCTCCAGCATTTTGTGTGTGCTGTACAAGAATTCCCTCACCTGCAGAGCCTCTTGTGCTCAGGATCAGAAACTGACAGTGAGGGGAGGATGGTAGAGTTATTGGCTAGGACTTTACAGAGTTGGAGAGAGACAGCTGCATAAATATGCTCCAACAGGCACTGAGATTGAGTTTCTATATTTTTTGGCACAGTTCTTATTTACTTCTCTGTACACTTACACAAGAAAGGCTCCAGTTTCCACTATAACGTACTCTAACCAATCATTTTACAGCATATGGTAAGGCTACAAAATGACAAAGGTTTTCTGCACTCCTCTGAGAAATCATTTCACTTTCACTCTGCAAGCTGGTAGTTGAGATCACAAGATGCACAGCACAGGGAGAAACATGCCACCGACTATTCTGTAAGTACTACTTGACCTCCAATAAGTCTTCCGATTTGGAAAAACCAGTTCAGCAATGAGGAACGTGACTGAGAAAATACACTCAGAGGCCACTTCATTAGGTACCTCCTGAACCTAATAAAGTGTTTACTGAGTGTATGTTCATGGTCTTCTCCAGCTTAGCCCAACCACTTCTCGGTTTGAAGTACTGTGTGTTCAGAGTTGCTCTTCTGCACACCACTGTTGTGAAGCCTGGTTATTTCAGTTACTGTCACCTTGAACCAGCCTGGCCATTCTCCTCTGACCTCTCTCATTAACGTAGCATTTTTGCCCACAGAACTGCTACTCACAGAATTTTTTTTACATTGTCCACCATCTGCTGTAAACTCTAGAGACTTCTGTGCCTGAAAATCTCAGGAGATCAGCGGTTTCTGAGATACTCAAACCACCCCATTTGGCACCAATAAATATTCCACAAAGTCAATTAGATCACATTTCCTCCCCATTCTGAGCAACTGAACATCTTGATCATGTCAGCTTGGTTTTATGCATAGAGTTACTGCCACATGATTGGCTGATTAGATATTTACATTAATGAGCAGGCATACAAGAGTACCTAACAAAGTAGGCACTGAGTATACATTAGCTATTTTATCAATTTATGCTTTTCAGTAGCAACAAATATTTGGACTTGGTTAATTTAACAACACATTTAGTATACGTAAGAGAATAAACTGCTGTAATATTTTTTCAAGATGTATGAACAAGCTCACCTCTAAACTCTTTAAAAAGTCATTGATAACAGGAAAGGTAACATACTATTAAATTTGGGTGAAGCATTCTGCTATTTCATTTAAAATACTACTGAATCAGTTATCAGTTCGATGATGCAGAGTAACCCAAACCTTTGATTTCACCATGGTAAACCTGAACGTACTCATACAGTTTTCATCAGCAGGTTCTTTCCTTTGAAATCATAGAGATTGCATCAGCATGAAATATTATGTTTATCTGAAGATAATTAAACACTTCTTTCTATAAATCCTAAAGAAAACAGTGTATACAATAGAAAAGAAGTGACATTAAGACCACCTGTTTGTGCAATAGGTTCCAGAGCTGAATGACCACCTGTTACATCATGTTTTCGAATGCTTTAAGACAAACACACGTGATTAAAACCAGAAGAGATAGGAGCAGAAATAGGCCATTTGGCCCATCAAGTCTGTTCCGCCATTCAATCAGGGCTGATCCTTTTATTCCCCTCCTCTGCCCCACTCCACAGTCTTTTCCCCATAAGCTTTGACGCCTTGTCCAATCAAGAACCTATCAAGCTCTGCCTTAAATACAGCCAACGACCTGGCATCCACAGCTGCCTTTGGAAATAAATTCCACAAATTCACCACCCTCTGACTCAAGAAATTTCTCCACATCTCTGTTTTAAATGGATGCCCCTCTATCCCGAGGCCATGCCCTCTGTCCTAGACTCGCCCACCATGGGAAACATCCTTTCCGCATCTAACATGTCTAGGCCTTTCAACATTCAAAAGGTTTCAATGAGATTCCTCCCCCACCCTTCGAAACTCCAGTGAGTACAGACCCAGAGCCATCAAGCATTCCTCATATGGTGACCCTTTCATTCCAGCAATCATTTTTGTAAACCTCCTCTGAAACCCTGTCCAATGCAAACACATCTTTTCTCAAATGAGGAGCCCAAAACTGTTCGCAATACTCAAGGTGAGGCCTCCCCATTGCCTTATAAAGTCTCAGCATCACATCCCTGCTCTTGTATTATTATTATAATAATAATAATACTTTATTGATCCCAAGTAGGGAATCCTTTCATTACAGCAGGAACATTTAAGAACACTTAGCATTGTGCAGACTTAACTAGTAATGAAATACAGAATAATACACAATAATAATTTACCAATGTGAAATAATAATGCACAAAATAATAAAACATATACTATTGTACTATGATGTGTGTTCTGTCACACAGAGATGAATTATTGTACATGCTTATTGCCTTTGGTAGGACAGATTTTCTGTAACAATCCTTCTGAGAGCAGCCTGAATGCGTCTGTATGAAAGACCTCCTGAAATAAATGCTAACATTGCATTTGCCTTCCTCACCACTGACTCTACCTGCAAGTTAACATTTAAGGTTGATTTACACTTCTGCGTTAAATGGACGCCGTAACCTATGCAAGTGGCCTACGCGCGTTGTGAGCATTTATACTTGTGCATTGATGTGTCAGCATCGCTCTGCAATTCGCGTATGTCGCGCATGCGCACACACATGCCCATGCAAGGCTTCATGGTCTTGGTAGTCTTTCTCGAGGTAAACAAGTTTAAAGCGAGCGTCTTTACTCGTGAAAGCGAAATGTGTCCTCCATAATTTCGGAGGTCTGTAAAGCTTTATGGAAAGTATTGCAGCCAGAGTTCCTTCCCTGCCCTTCAGTTGGCCAATGGGAAGCTATTGCAGCGTAGAAGGAAATGCGATGCTACCAAGCAGACCAATCACAGTTGTTGCAGTCTGCGTTGCCGCGACACGCAGTTACATTTTGGGAGAGGTGCGCATCAGGCTACGGCGTAGGGATCCACATAGGCTCTGCATAGGATTCGCAGCTATGCCGTACCTACGGCGTCGATTTGACGCAGAAATATAAATCAGCGTTTAGGGTGGTCTGTACAAGGACTCCCAAGTCCCTTTGCATCTCAGGTTTTTGGATTTTCTCCCCATTTTAGAAAATAGTCTGCACATTTATTTCTTCTACCAAAGTGCATGACCATTCATTTTCCAAAATTGTATTTCATTTGGCACTTTATTGCCTATTTTCATAATCTAAGTCCATCTGCAGCCTACCTGTTTCCTCAACGCTACCTGCCCCTCCACCAATCTTCGTATCATCTGCAAACTTGGCAACAAAGCCATCTTTTCCATCATCTTAAATCATTGATATACAGCATAAAAAGAAGCATCCACCACATCTCTGTATCCATTACTACATCCTCAGCATGATTTTCAGCCATCCAATATCCACTATCATCTTTTACTCTTTTTATATCTGAAAAAACTTTATGTATCCTCTATTATATTATTGGCTGGCTTACCTTCAGATTTGGTCTTTTCTTTCTTTATGGCTTTTTAAGTTGCCTTCTGTTGATTTTTAAGAGCTTCCCAATCCTCCACCTGCTCATCATTTTTTTGCCACATTATATGCCTTCTCTTTAGGTTTTATGCTGTCTTTGACTTCCCTTGTCAGCCGTGGCTGCCTCATCCTCCCTTTAGAATACTTCATCATCTTTAGATGCATTTTTCCTGTGCCTTCTGAATTTCCCCCAGAAACACAGTGTTGCTGTTCTGTCATCATCCCTGCTAATGTCCCTTTCCAATCAATTTTGTCCAGCTACTCTCTCATTCTTCTGTAGCTCCCTTCACTTCACTGTAACACCGATATACCCAAATTTATCCTCTCCTTCTCAAACAGCAGGGTAAATTCTATCATTTCTTAATATTTCTTAATTGTACACGATTTTTTTTATGTTCTATCACTGAGCAGCAGTGAACCATCTGATTGGCCTATCAGAGTTCTCTTTGAGAACTAGTTGACTTGATCAGCATTTCTGATCTGGCTATTGTTCGCGATTGCACTTAACAATAAAAAAAATATTATGACTACTGCCTTGAAAAGGTTCCTTTATCTTAAGCTCCCTAATCAAATCTGGGTCATTACATAACACCAAATCCAGAATTGCCATTCCCCTACTCGGTTCAACCACAAGCTGCTCAAAAGAGGCACCTTGTATGATTCACACCAAATGGTGGATTCTCACTTCTATGTCTGGGGGACGTGGTCTATTCAGCTTCAATTATGAGAGGCATAGATAGGGTAGATGCCCATCAGAGGGGCATGAAAAACAAGGGGGTAGGGTTTTAAGGTAAGAGGAATGAGTTTTAAACAATTTACGAAGAAATTTTATTTTTAAACACACAGCATGTTGATTCTAGGACATGCTTCTAAGAGGTGGTGGTGAAATCAAATACACAATTACTAAATTTAAGGTGCATTTAGGGAGATAATTAAATAGGCAAAACACTAAAGAACATAGTCTTAATGTGTACAAATGTGATTAATGTAGATGAGCGAAAAGTTCCATCTGAATGCAGTGGAATGGACGGCCACTTTTAGTTCTGCATAACTGTAACTCATACTTGAGTAAAAGTGTAATAATGATGCACTGAAGCATACTCATTTTACAAGGACTTACTTTGCTGACACTCAACGTAAATAATATTTGCTCTCATTCAGTATTGCTTCTAAACCTTCAAACAAATAGTTTTAGGTTTTCAATCCACTGGATCCACTTATTCATGAGAATTTATATAGAACTGTACAATTCTACTTCCTCCATGAAATGTTGCTCAAGAAATTGAAATCATACAGGACATTTTAAAAACACTTGGCCTATTTTCAGAATCACGCTTTTCAGTATGATCATTAGTGTATCAAACTTTTCAGCTCTCTCAGAGCTCAATACTTGTACGTGGGAAAAAATCCCCTTTGCTAACGCATCGTCAAAGCCTACTAGTAACCTTTAATACTGCCTGACCTTGTTCTGGATATTTCCTATTTTTTTCTTCCAACACAGGATGCAGTCATTCAACACAGCAGGGCTGTGTCAGCTCTTGAAGCAATCTAATCAAATCTGTTACCCCACTTACTTCACTGTAACCAATTCTCTCATACATGCCAACTGACATTCTCCACCCCCAATTTTCCTACTATCCATCTTCACCACAGATGATTTACAGCTCTTGATTACCCAAACAGCAAACACACCATTTCGGATGTGGAAGAAAGTCGGAGCATAAAGAAGAAATGCAGGCAATCACTGGGAGGACATGCAAATTTCATGCAGGTAGTACCAACGTTCAGGATCATTTCAGGGTAGTGAAACCAGGCCACTAAAGGGAATGAGTGAACTGCTTCCATTCATTTGTTAATTTACTGTATTTACCACAGCAAATACTTCTGAATCCCATCCCTCACCCACAACACTCAACCTTCATTTTGTACGGAAGTGCAAGACTAGTTCATGCAATTCATTCTTATTCATTAATCCTTTAGATCCTGATTTTCTTTCAAATGAGTTTGCACTGTCCATTTAAAACTTCTCAGAGTACAGAACTTGCAACTAAATGTAAGTCCATAGATTCAGCTGATAAGGCTCTACAAAGCTGACACTAACTTTTGTTGTTCCTGAATTCCAAAACCCTTGAGATAAGGTACAAAGGATCCTTTTGGATTACTTTGTATAATTAGGTATTAAGACACACAAATCTCTTTGCTTTTCTGAACTTGACAGCCCCTTACCATTGGATAAATTTCTAATTTGCCTTTCTTGAATCCAAAATGGACAACTTTATTGTTCCTCCATTAAGGCATAATGTTAGAAGCCTGGGTTCTCTACGAATTTGTCCTTGTCCCTCAACAAATCCTCGTTCCCTTTTAGACTACTTTAGTCACCAGTTGATATCATCCACAAACTTAAAATTCAGTAGAAATATTAATCTTGTTGCTACAGTGGTTTTGCATCACAAAATTGGTACAAAATATACAAATCCTTAGTTCCCAAAGAAAAGTGGAAATCACTTAGTAAAAAAAGCAGCTGAAAAACTGTCTGCACAGGCGTTTTAAGGAACAGACAGAAGGCTATAGGGACAAATTCAAATATGATTGAATAAGGCTTCTGCTCCTTCAGGGATTATAAACCCTACAGGTAAAGTGCTGCAACCATAGGAAAAGTAGATGGAAAACGAGATAAAAGATGTGACTACAGATAAGCAATGGGTATAATTTTTAAAAGACTGAAAGACCTGTAATAAATATACAGCGGATTCCAGTTAATTGGGCCATCAGTTAATTGGGTAGCTGCTTATTTGGGACAACTCTTAAAGAACAAAAACAAATCTGGAAAATAGTCAGGGATTCCCTTCATTTACATGTGATATGATGCTGCTTAATTGAGACAGGAGACTTGCAAAGAGTTTCTAAATAGTGTCAGTCATGTGTACTGATGTGGCCATTAGACACCGCACTCTTGCTTAGAGCAAATAATTTTTCAATAGTGTCAGTTGTACATGCTTCTGCTCAAAAAGCACTTGAAAAAAAATAAGCAGTAAGATGATTTGGAACTGCTTCGCTCACTGTGATTTTACACTTTCAGGCTCGGAGATGCCAGAAACATCCAGGAGTCAAAATGCAGTGATTTCAGTACTTCATCAAATTTGGAACTATGAAGAATTTGAAGGTAACAGGAATCATCTTAAATGTTACAACGAACATGAGAATTTGGTGGATGCAATGGTTGAAGGCATTGTATGAAGGCAGCCCATTATTGGCACTATGTGTCTGCGTTGTCTTTATTCATTTACTCTCAATCAAACGAACACAGCAGCGTACATGAGATGAATTCCTCCATCGATAACTATGAACTAATGGTTTCTGTAGTAGTATTGATGACGTTTTAATTTGTTATGTATTTCATTTAAAAATATTATTTGTTACTCAGTTTAACACCCCTTCGTCCTTTTTTTAAATATACATTTTTAGCTATTTCCATGAAACCTTTGACTAATTGGGGCATCCACTTAATCAGGCCAAAATACATTGGTCAGGATGTGTCCCAATTAACCAGAATCCACTGCATATTCTTTCTTTGAAAATAATTTGAGGAAAGTAGACTGATTTTATGAAGTCAAATATATTACTTGGTTAAGTAAAAATGCTGTTGATGTTACAGGTTTCCCCCGCCATCTGAAGGTAGAGCGTTCCTATGAAACGGTTCGTAAGCTGAAATGTCACAAAGCAAAGAAGCAATTATCATTTATTTATATGGGAAAAATTTGTGAGCGTTCACAGACCCAAAAATAACCTATTTCCGATTGCACCTTCTCTGATCTGGGCCGACCATTAAATGCCGGGCGGCACCTAATTAATTAACATGTTTATTTCGGCTTTTTTCTTAAAGATGTGCTGTGTGCCTCCTGGCTACCACCGCATTCTCCGCGAATCGCGGGGTGGTGGGACACTGGGGTGTCATCTTGTCATCTGTTTCCATTAGAGTAGGCAGCTCATCTTCTCCTATGACTGCCTGCCTCGATGTTAAAGGTCGAGGTTCGTCGTCTGCTGTGGCTGATGTGGAAGGCTTGCTTGACTGCTGAGCCTCATGCATTTTTCTATCATATAGTTCTTTGTAAGGACTCAAACCATCCTGCAAATATCCCCCAAACCTACATACCCTTTCAAAATTAAAGTCGTACTTTATCATTGCAGTGAAAATCTCACGCAGTTGCTTTACGTTCAGTTCGCTACCGCATTCGGTTTCAATTGTTATCCTTTCTTCTTCCAATTGCATCAGCTCTTCATCTATCAGTTCTTGGTCATGGATGCCAAAACCTCTTCAACATCATGTTCGTCAGCTTCCACAAGCCAAACTCTTTTTGTGCTTGCTTCGTTCACCACGGTCGAAATGCTTAATTATGTCTAGTTTTATGCTAAGTGTAACACCCTAATGAGCTCTTATTGGATTTTCCTAAACCTTAGAACTCATCTTGCAAACAGCTGCTCACAGGCATGTGATTAAGCAATGCCGGCGAGAATACCATTCTGAATCCGGGGGAGAGCGGCTGCTCGGGGCACGGGCTGCCTTTTAGCGCGTGCTGCTTTTTTTTCATAACAGTGAAAACATCTTCCGTTAGCGAAAACAAGGTACTAATGTAGGTCTTTCATAACAGTGAGGTTTTGTAAAGCGAACGTTCGAAAAGCGGGGGACACCTGTATAATGATAAAGGAATAGAGGAACTTCAATATCAAAGATGAGCCAAAAATTGATGAAGTAAATGGGAAATGAGATTTAGAACAACAGAAGATATAACTGATTGTAAAAGCTCTACAGTTTACAAAACAAGATTCTACTAAGAAAATGTCGATCACTGAAAAGCATATGTACTGTGTCACCAAAGACTTGAGGGAATTTTTGCAAATGTTCTGTGGAGAACATTCTAATGGAGGTTCCAATGCACAGGGTTGAAAGATCAGGATCCAGTCAGCTCCATCGCAGGAACAAGCCTCCCTACCATTCAGGATATCTTCAAACCCTCATCATCCAGGACATGCCCTCTTCTCATTGGTACCATCAAGGAGGTGGTACAGGAGCCTGAAGACGCACAGTCAATGATTTCAGGAACAGCATTTTCCCTTCTGCCATCAAATTTTGGAATGGTCCATGAACCCATGAACGCTACCTCACTATTCCTCTTTTGCACTCTTTTTTATTGTAACTTGTGGTGAATTTTATGTCTCACACTGTACTGCAGTAACAAAACAACAAATCTCACAACGCATCAGTGCAATAAACCTGATTCTGAATCAGATAACCACATTACCTGAAATCATTTTAATGAAATGATTTTTTACTACCTAGTTTGTGTTTTGATTTTTTTTACCTTTTATAATTTTGAAACTTGAGTGATTAATTTTCATACTTTAAGATTTACAGTGTTTATGAATATATGTTTTAGCCAGTAAGCCAAGGGTTATGGCTTAACCGTCAAAGGATTTCTGGAAGTTACTGCTTACAAGAAGGCCTTGCTCAACAGTGGGCCTTATCAATTAGCAACTTCAGACATCCCACCTCTCCCGGAAGTTCCGGGACTCTCCCGCATATTGATAACAGCTCCCTGACGCCTGCAAAGTGTACACAATATCCCGGAAATCGATTTTTTAGAGAGAGAGAGTGAGAGCGAGAGAGAGAGAGAGAGAGAGAGAGACTTGTAGCGAGAGAGTGACAGAGAGCACATCCTGATTGGTCTCTGTTTGTGCTAAGTAGACATCAGTTTTCTCTGTGGGCAGGCTTTACAGTCAACCTCTCTCTCTCTTTTATTGTCCATCAGTTCAGTTTGGTGTCCTGCAGTGTCATGGCAGAGTGTTCCAAAAAAAGAAAATATAAAATGTACTTCACCCCAGACTACACTAAAGTGTACCCCTACCTTATAGGGGTCAATAATAATGAGTGTTGCTCGCTGCACTGTTTGCAACAGTGACTTTTCTATTGCCCATGGTGGGTTAAATGACTGTAAAAGACATATTAAGGTGAGTTTAACAAGTATTCATTCATTAGCATAGCTAACGTTATTTAAACTAGCTGGCTAGCTGCTAAGGAGCTACTCTATTGATGCCCTACATGATGAGGCCAAACCCCCCGTAGACTTGCTTAAAGTTGTAATAGAATTTAAAAAAACGACTCCATGATAATATAACATAAGTACATATTTTATGAGGTTAAAAATGAATGGAGTAGCAAAATGAAAAAGACCAGAACTGAAAGCAGAGAAAATAAAACAACTGACAGGCACATGGTGAAAAACAAACCCGATGAACTCACTGGACACACAAGAGACTGCAGATGCCAGAAATCAGCAACAACATACAAAGGAGCTGCGGAACTCAGCAGGTCATGCAACATTTTCAGAGGGAGATCAGCTTTGACAATTTCAGGTTAGGAATCTTCATTAAGACCTTTTAAAGAACGAGAGTCAAAGGACTAAATGGCCTTCTTTATGTCATTACATTCCAGAGTCCAGACTTTTCAAGTGCAACTGTTGGTATTTGATGTCATTTCTCCATCAAAACAATAACTTTCTATGCCTGTAAATGCATAGTTTATTGCAAAGTTGCACTCACAATACACTTCTTATTGTGCATTTTTGGCTTCAGCATCATCTCCAATAAAATCAGCAGTGATAGAATGTGAACTTGAATATCATTGTGTATTTCCACTGCAAACCCAAATAACTTTTTGTCTTATTCAATGATTCAGTGCTGAACAAATTCTCCAGTACTGAGATATTAATTTTACGTATGAAGAATGCCATTTCCTCAAAATACCATCTAAAAATTCAAAGATTTTCAAAATTATAACTTTCAAATTCACTCAGATATTCCAATAACAACCTCAATCCCATGTTGAGCTCTCATTTCATCAAGTGAATCACAAAAAGTGAATCACGAAGTACTGCAATTCATACATATTGCTTCTGTCTGACAATCCTACAATTCTTTAAATTTATTAGCTGCTCAGTATGCTTAATGGTTTCAGACCTGCTGTTTTTCAGGTGGATCCTCAATACAGATTCATTCAAGATTGTTTCATGACATTTCCAGTAAAGAAGAACAAAATAATTGTTATTTCGGCTTCTGTGCAGCACACAAAAAAAACAGTAAGATAAAGAACACATAAGAATATAAAAACCACATTAAGTATAAATACATAAGATAGTTTATATACATGGACGTTAGGTACAGGAGCGTCTGTACATTATGCGTCCATAGTGATTGTGGAAATAGGAAATCAACTGTCTGAATCTGTTGCGATTGCAAAATCATCTTCCACAGTTGGACTTGTGATCTGACACTGGATGAAGCAAGAAAAAGCCTGCAGCAACATATTCTTAATCCAATCAAAGGCATTATTTAAATCAGCCAAGGATTTGCCAAATTATTTTCATGTAAGGAAGTGGAATTGACAGCACAAATGTTAAGTGACTTGAGAATAGGAGTGAAAAGGATACAGTGTGGATTGTCAAAGAAAATCTACATAAATGAGACATTGAAAAGTTAGATCAAATTAATAACTGGTCATTCATGTCACTGCTCCTTATGGGTCCCTTATGTATGCAAATAAGCCATCTCATTTGCCTGTTTAAAACCAATTACATGTAGTGTAGATTATGTCAATGCCCAGGTCACGAAGACTTGCAACATTATGATAAACTATTCTACTTTATTTGACAGAAATACCAATTTCAATTAAAATAATAACAGGGCACACAACTAAATGTTAAAAATATTTAAATCTTTGGTAGAAAAATTTGAGAGAGCAAAGAGCACGTTAAGTTCCACAAGCTGAAAGCTATCCAAGAAGTTCACTCAAACTCCTCTCATTCAAGGTTATTCCGTGCCATTTCCAGTAGGCAAGTTTAAGGAGAATGAAATAACTGTTACTCTGGATCCAATGCAACACAAAAAATACAGTAAGATAAAGAACACAATAATACAGGGGCATGCAAAAGTTTGGGCACCCCGGTCAAAATTCCTGTTACTGTGAATAGCGAAGTGAGTAAAAGATGAACTGATTTCCAAAAGGTATAAAGTTAAAGATGACACATTTCTTTAATATTTTAAGCAAGAAAACTTTCTAATTTCCATCTTTTACAGTTTCAAAATAACAAAAAAGGAAAAGGGCCCGAAGCAAAAATTTGGGCAGCCTGCATGGCAGTACTTAGTAAAACCCCCTTTGGCAAGTATTACAGCTTGTAAATGCTTTCTGTAGCCAGCTAAGTGCCTTTCAATTCTTGTTTGGGGGATTTTCGCCCATTCTTCCTTGCAAAAGGCTTCTAGTTCTGTGAGATTCTTGGGCCGTCTTGCAGGCACTGCCCTTTTGAGTTCTATCCACAGATTCTCGATGATGTTTAGGTCAGGGGACTGTGAGGGCCATGGCAAAACCTTCAGCTTGCGCCTCTTGAGGTAGTCCATTGCAGATTTTAGGTTCATTACCCTGTTGTAGAAGCCATCCACTTTTCATCTTCGGCTTTTTTACAGACGGTGTAATGCTTGCTTCCAGAATTTGCTGGTATTTAATTGAATTCATTCTTCCCTCTACCAGTAAATGTTCCCCGTGCCACTGGCTGCAACACAAGTCCAAAGCATGAACGATCCACCCACGCGTTTAACAGTTGGAGAGGGGTTCTTTTCATGAAATTCTGCACCCTTTTTTCTCCAAACATACCTTTGCTCATTGCGGCCAAAAAGTTCTATTCAAAAGCTTAAAAGGAAAATCTAAACAAGCCTGATGCATTTTGGAAACAAGTCCTGTGGACTGATGAAATTAAAATAGAACTTTTTGGCCGCAATGAGCAAAGGTATGTTTGGAGAAAAAAAGGTGCAGAATTTCATGAAAAGAACCCCTCTCCAGCTGTTAAGCGCGGGGCTGTATCGATCATGCTTTGGGCTTGTGTTGCAGCCACTGGCACGGGGAACATTTACTGGTAGAGGGAAGAATGAATTCAATTAAATACCAGCAAATTCTGGAAGCAAACATCACACCGTCTGTAAAAAAAAAGCCAAAGATGAAAAGAGGATGGCTTCTACGACAGGATAATGAACCTAAACACACCTCAAAATCCACAATGGACTATCTCAAGAGGCGCAAGCTGAAGATTTTGCCATGGCCCTCATATCCCCCGACCTAAACATCATCGAGAATCTGTGGATAGACCTCAAAAGAGCAGTGCATGCAAGACGGCCCAAGAATCTCACAGAACTGGAAGCTTTTTGCAAGGCCAAAATGGCTGAAAATCCCCCAACCAAGAATTGAAGGACCCTTAGCTAGCTGCAAAAAGCGTTTACAAGCTGTGATACTTGCCAAAGGGGGTGTTATTAAGTACTGACCATGCAGGGTGCCCAAACTTTTGCTTCGGGCCCTTTTCCTTTTTTGTTAATTTGAAACTGTAAAAGATGGAAATAAAAAAGTTTTCTTGCTTAAAATATTAAAGAAATGTGTCATCTTTAACTTTATGCCTTTTGGAAATCAGTTCACCTTTTACTCATTTCGTTATTCACAGTAACAGAAATTTTGACCAGGGGTGCCCAAACTTTTGCATGCCACAGTAATCATAATAAAAGTCAATAAATATAAATACGTATGATAGCTTGATACCTAGATTGATTGCATGTCCATGAAATGACGCTAGGCACAGGATTGACTGTACATAAGATGATTTACAGGAAATAATCAAGTAGTGGTGGTTGGGGGTGTGGATGTGTGGGTTAATAGGTGGAGGTATTGATCAGCCTTACTGTTTGGGGAAAGAAACTGTTTTTGAGTTTGGTAGCCCTCGGTTGAGTGCTACATAGCCTCCTTCCTGAAGGGAGTGGGATGAACAGTCCATGAGTAAGTGGGTGAAATCCTTCATGATGATATTGTCCTTTTCCCAGCACCCTTCCTTGATGGTGATGCTTTGGGCAGTTTTGACAACCCGTTGTCGAGATTTCCTGTCTGCCACAGTGCAGTTTCCACACTATGCAGTCTTGCAGTTTGTCAGGATGCTCTCTGCTGCATACCTGTAGAATGACATGAGTATAGAGGTGCATAGTCCAGCACTCTTCAGCCTCCTTAAAAAGTACTGGTGTTGAGCTGTCCTGATTGTGTAGGATGCGCTCTGGGTCCATGAGAGGTTGTGCAAGATGTGCACTCCCAGGAGTTTAAAACTGCTCACTGTTTCTGTTGGCTAGGAACTCCAACACTTGGTTGCACGGTGGTGTACTTAGACTTAAGCAATTGCCGTATATTCATTTTCAAGGAAACAATGTTGTCTTAATTGGTTGTGCAAAATGACAACAACTGAACTGCAGCCCATCTCAAAAATATTCCAATTATTAAAAATTGTATGTGGTCAGTAAATAATGAAAATAGTAAGATTTGCTTCAATCACATAAATTAAAATTTACTGGGGAAATTAATGATTTGCACTTAAAGAGAAGCTATTTAATATAGATCTACAACTGCCTAACTTCTGAAATGTGTGTATAACCAGCTGGCAGCACGACTTAACATTCCACTTCATCTGATGCACTAATTTAATTTTTTCCAAATGTTTTCTCTCAAAGGTATGAAAAAGATAGTATTTCATATGATTAATTAATCACAATCATGAATCTTCAGACATTTCATATCAAGAGTTGTACTGTGCAAAATTTGACAGATTGAAAGGAGACTGAATAATTGAAATAAAATGTGGCCCAAATAACCTTTTTAATCTTTTTTTAAAAGAAATGCCACATTGCAATGCCGCACATGTAGATTCTAAATATGTGCCCCTCTAGATAGGTGAGAAGATAACGTCAAAGTTTCTTTTATTTACCTGAAGTCCATTGCTCCATTTGCCAGTTTTTTTTAAATCTCAGCACTGTTAAAAGCAGAATGTTCAGAACTGTCAGCCACCAAGATGAAAATGTTTTATCCTGATAGGCACAATGCAAACTGACAAAGCTGTTTCACAAAGGGGCCATTCTTTTTAGAAAAATACGCCTATTCTAGAAGACGGACCACAACACAGGAATGACATTAAAATCATGTCTTGAACACTTACTGACAAGTATGCTGCAACACCTGCTGATGGAGAATTAAAGGCAGGGTCTCAGGAAATGTATTTGACATGGCACCCTTTATGAAAATTAACCAACACACACAAAAATTGCTAGTGAACGCAACAGGACAGGCAGCATCTATAGGAAGAGGTACAGTCGATGTTCTGGGCCGAGACCCTTCGTCAGGACTAACTGAAGGAAGAGCTAGTAAGGGATTTTAAAGTGGGAGGGGGAGGGGGAGATCCGAAATGATAGGAGAAGACAGGAGGGGGAGGGATGGAGCCAAGAGTTGGACAGTTGATTGGCAAAAGGGATATGAGAGGATCATGGGACAGGAAGCCTAGGGAGAAAGAAAGGCGGGGGGAGCCCAGAGGATGGGCAAGGAGTATAGTGAGGAGGACAGAGGGAGAAAAAGGAGAGAGAGAAAAATAATGTGTGTATATAAATAAATAACGGATGGGGTACGAGGGGTAAGTTTGGCATTAGCGGGAGTTTGAGAAGTCAATGTTCATGCCATCAGGTTGGAGGCTACCCAGACGGAATATAAGGTGTTGCTCCTCCAACTTGAGTGTGGCTTCATCTTTACAGTAGAGGAGGCCGAGGATAGACATATCAGAATGGGAATGGGATGTGGAATTAAAATGTGTGGCCACTGGGAGATCCTGCTTTCTCTGGCGGACAGAGCGTAGGTGTTCAGCAAAGCGGTCTCCCAGCCTGCGTCGGGTCTCGCCAATATATAGAAGGCCGCACCAGGAGCATCGGGAGCTGCCTGGCCTGCTACGTTCACTAGCGATTTTTATGTGTGTTGCTCGAAATTCCATCATCTGCAGATTTCCTCATATTTGCATGAAAATTAACCAAATTGTTTTAAGCACCACACATCAAAGTTGCTGGTGAACGCAGCAGGCCAGGCAGCATCTCTGGGAAGAGCTACAGTCGACGTTTCGGGCCGAGACCCTTCGTCAGGACTAACTGAAGGAAGAGCTAGTAAGAGATTTGAAACTGGGAGGGGGAGGGGGAGGGGGAGATCCAAAATGATAGGAGAAGACAGGAGGGGGAGGGATGGACCCAAGAGCTGGACAGGTGATTGGCAAAAGGGATATGAGATGATCATATATAGAAGGCCACATCGGGAGCACCGAATGCAGTATATCACCCCAGCCGACTCACAGGCGAAGTGTTGCCTCACCTGGAAGGACTGTTTGGGGCCCTGAATGGTGGTGAGGGAGGAAGTGTAAGGGCATGTGTAGCACTTGTTCCGCTTACAAGGATAAGTGCCAGGAGGGAGATCACTGGGGAGGGATGGGGGGGAACGAATGGACAAGGGAGTCGTGTAGGGAGCAATCCCTGCGGAAAGCAGAGGGAGGGGAAGGAAAGATGTGCTTAGTGGTGGGATCCCGTTGGAGGTGGCGGAAGTTACGGAGAATAATATGTTGGACTTGGAGGCTGGTGGGGTGGTAGGTGAGGACCAGGGAAACCCTATTCCTAGTGGGGTGACAGGAGGATGGAGTGAGAGCAGATGTGCGTGAAATGGGGGAGATGCATATGAGAACTCATCTTTCTCTCCAGTGACCAGAGAATTTAGTAAAAAAAGAACACAGATACCTGAAGGAAGAAAAAACAAAGTGTTGTCAGGCTGACCATCCCAACGCCATGTTAACACCATTTATGTTGCCATGTTGCTGGGAAATGCTCAGCTCTGCAGACAGTTTTGAGACAACAGACCCCCATGATGCATGGAATGCCAATTACTGTTCTGGAAGAATACTTCTATAATACATGATAAAAAAAAACTGCCAGAAAATGTAGTTTTTTTTTTAAAAAAGACATATATTCAAAAAGCACAACTTTTAACTCTGATTCAATTCTGAAAAATTTTTAACAAGATTAAACATTTAAGCAAATTGTCTATATTGTACGTGTAAGGTTTTTCACAAAAAGGAAATCCCAAAGGCTTTAATGTTTTTGAACTACCAGATTTACCACAGTGACGATATTCTCTGCTGGACTGCCTCTATTCTGGTAATTGTTGTGCTCCTATGTTGTCAGTTTTCTGCCCTTGTGCCAGAGAATTTTAACTCAACAGTGAGCTGGCATTGATCTATTCCTGCTGGTTTTCTCTCTGCTCAGTAGTCTCTTATGTTTGGCAGTTCCTTTGCTTTCCACTTGTTTCCTGTGGCTGCTGACATTTTTCATAGTTCAGAATTCCTCCGTCACCTTTGGCTGGATGAATCTGAACCAATTCTTAAAGCCACAATGCCACTCATAATTATGTGTTATTCCTTCACACTACATTGCAGTTCCAATCATCTGCTCATTCACCTGTATTGCAGCCATGGGCAAACCTACTGCCAGACAATTGCACTAAATTACACTTGTGCAAGCTGTAAAATAATCACTTATGCTGGACCACTCCTCAACGTTCTGAAAACCCAACAATGGTTTCCACTGACACTCCATACCTGAAGTAGCACACAACTTCCAAAGCAGTATTTGAAGTATACTCTATTTTCAAAGTTTATTCTATGAAGTCTTCAGGCCAATTTACCTCAAAATTCACATTTCATTTTTCCAATACCATTCACTTTTTCTCCTGTTTAAACAATAAGTACAACCCTTCCCTGACCCAGTGTCACCAGATTTGCCAGTGGAATCCATGACCAGCTTCCATTCTGTGCAACGAGTTACAAACATAGCTCAATGATAAAAAGGCTTTTCTCTGATCACATTTTTTCTATTGCTCATCCTTCTTATCTCTGTAACCTTTCAAATTCTCAACCACAAGCAAATAATTCTCTCACACACACAACATAAAGCAATATTTTTAGGTTCCTATCCATCTTATAGCTGGCCATTGATCTTCAGAATTAGTTGCTGACCTCAACCTTTGCTGCTGATGCCCCCCAATGTAAAGCAATTTTATCACCAAAGATTATCACCCTCCACATCGACTCAACTTTCTCTCGTCTTAAGGCAAACAGACAGTTTAGCTCATTGGGATAATAATCGCCCAGATGCATGGTTTTGATCTGAAACTTCAATAGTTCCTTCCTCCCACAGATGCTACTCAATCCATTAATTCCCTCCACCAGTTTCTATTTTATTTCAGATCAGTCTCTTCTCCTTTCTGCCAAAAGCTTTAAATAATCCAGGATCAGCATGGAACGCCATAAGCAGCTTCTTGTGTTCACTAGAAACTTCCTTGTTCTGTGCCAGTGAATTAGTCTAAATAGTTGAGTGGACTTACATCACTTGAGATAGATATTCAACCATTCACAGGCTTCTATCTCACCTCTTTTCTAAAATTCATCCTTCTGACTACCTTGCAGAACTTTGCAAGGTTTTCCTATCCACACTCCGGTGCTATAATCCACATCTCTCTTTCACTTTTCTCCTTGCGTCCTAACGATGCAATCCTATTCAAGACACCCATCCCTTTAACTGATATATTAACCCTTCACCTCTGCCACAATGTGTCTCTTTTATGAAACTGATAATGCTCAGCCACAGAAATAACTACCCACAACCTCTGGATCACAAAGCTGATGCTTTATTCTGACCTTTTTTTCATAATTCTTAAATGTGTGGCCACATTCTTTAATCTTTCTCAGTCAAATTAAAGCTTGACCCTTCTTACACCCAGGCACATGCCAAGATCCAATACCACTGTTTCTGATAACAAGTAAGCTGTCCTACTCAAAGTCAAGAAAAGATACTATTATATCATAATCACATTGCTATTGTTTGACATTGCTTTGAGCAAAATCACAGTCTCAGTTAATATTCCTGCATTCCACTTTGTACATTACAGCACGACTTCTATCAGAACTTCTTTGGTCATAAAGCACTTTCAGACTTCATGAAGTCATTAAATATATTCTACAAATATAAATCTCTTCTTGTACAAGTCAAATCCTGTCTATTTTTCTCACAACAATTTGATTTATTTCAATTAGGTTTCCATCTGATGATGAATGGAAACTGCCTTGAACAACGCCAGGACATTGACAGTCGCTGTGACCTTGACACTGTCGCCACCATCAGTTTTCTCGGCTTCTTTGCACTCTTTGACATGGCTGTCTTCTAAGCCTTTCCTCAAATGTTCAGCACAAAGAGAAACTTCTCATATATGTTTGTTGAATCGCAGCCTGAGCTTTCCATTTGCGCATTTTCCATCTCTATTCCCTTAAGACCTATCATTTGCTGTCTCCCTCTTCAACACAGTTACTTTCTACATTATCATGTAAGTGGTCTGAAGATTCAGTATCTCAATCCATACATATCCTGAGTGCAAGTCTCCATCTTACAGAATCCATCCAAACTTCCTCACTTGACACATTTATTGAAACACAACTTTCCCCAGCTAAGCATTAGAAAAACAGAAAATTCTACGTTTTGGCCTCTGCCATAAATTCCATATCTTCATTTATTAATTCCATTCACTTTCCTTTCTCCTGCTACATTGTTAATACATTTGGGTAATTTACATTTATATTTTGAAGGTTCTTTTCCAGCTAATATCAGTTTAGCAAATATATATATTAATACCATGTCCAGTGCACTATCCATAGAGCATTTATTCTATCTTGGCCAGCACCTTCTAACCTTCTGCCAACAAAACTAAAACCATTTTAATTGCCAACTAATTTAATTTCTGTTTGTGAGACCATGCTGTGTGCAAATTGGCTTCTGTGTTTACTCATATTTACAACAGGAACTTTATTTGCGCTTTGGGATATTCTGAAGTCAAGTCAATAAATATTGTGAACCAAATTTAGGATTTGTGACTGACTTTTTTAAAGTATTTTCAAAATAACAGCATTTTGCAAGGAGGACCTACGGAGGTGCTGGTCAGGATAATTTTATTTTAGTATGAATACCTAAAAATATCAAAATATTTGACAACAATAGGCATGGTATGATAGTCTTTGTGAAAATATACTGATGCATGTTCCTACTGCCCAGTCCACAATCCAGACCATAACTTCCTGCATTGATGAGTTCACATCAAACAACTCTGTCAAGAGAAACCAGCCTTGCACAGTGACTTCAGTAAGAAATTCATACACCAGTGAATTAAAATCCCACTCTGGAATCATTGCTCTGCAGCTTCCAAGTGCCCAAATTCTTGACTGCCTTGAGTGCTGCCATCCAGAAGAAGAGACACAAGCAAAGCTGCAGCTAACAGTCATAGTCATAGTCATACCTTATTGATCCCGGGGGAAATTGGTTTTCGTTACAGTTGCACCATAAATAATAAATAGTAATAAAACCATAAATAGTTAAATAGTAATATGTAAATTATGCCAGAAAATTATGAAATAAATCCAGGACCAGCCTATTGGCTCAGGGTATCTGACCCTCCAAGGGAGGAGTTGTAAAGTTTGATGGCCACAGGCAGGAATGACTTCCTATGACGCTCTGTGCTGCATCTCGGTGGAATGAGTCTCTGGCTGAATGTACTCCTGTGCCCAGCCAGTACATTATGTAGTGGATGGGAGACATTGTCCAAGATGGCATGCAACTTAGACAGGATCCTCTTTTCAGACACCACCGTGAGAGAGTCCAGTTCCATCCCCATGACATCACTGGCCTTACAAATGAGTTTGTTGATTCTGTTGGTGTCTGCTACCCTCAGCTTGCTGCCCCAGGACACAACAGCAAACATGATAGCACTGGCCACCACAGACTCGTAGAACATCCTCAGCATCGTCCGGCAGATGTTAAAGGACCTCAGTCTCCTCAGGAAATAGAGACGGCTCTGACCCTTCTTGTAGACAGCCTCAGTGTTCTTTGACCAGTCCAGAACATCACATCTGTTGATATTCACAGTGACCAAAATAAAAGATGCCAGTATCCCTCAAGTCGTGCATATGCAACGTTGATCGTACTATGTTTGTGGAAGTTTATAGGATTAATCACCACTTATTAACTTTTCAATGCATGTAAGATTTTTTTAAATCATGTTTTTTGTGCTGAGCTTACGAACAGGACATCTTTCACTGAAGTCATATAAAACTAACAACATCAACGTACAATTTAACGTGGTTAATTATTTGAAAAAGGCAATTTAAATGCACTTATGCTGAGCGCTTGGGGTACAATGTTCGAGGACATGTCCTCCTAAATCTTGCTGTTTCTTTCAAATGAAAGGAATCTCCAGCAAGAAGAAAACAAAATATTGTCCAGAAGCACCAGATTCAACCTACATTTTGTTCCAAACACCACCTTCACAAGCTGTGAAGCCCAGATTCTGTCATGGTTTATAACTCTTCCAACAAAAGGAACCAGACTTGAGGCTCTTCTCTGTTCAATCAACAGCATTAAAATCCCTCTCCTTTGTCTCAGCAACCACAACTGGACACAAGGTTTGACAATTCTCACTTGTTTGATTTGATACAAGTTACATATTTCACTGCATGATTCGATGTATATGTGTCAAATAAAGCTAATCTTTTGGATTGACCACCTCGTTGATCTGACATCCCTTTTTAAAAAAGATCATTATTTTAACAGTATACCATTGACTTCGGCAGTTGATCCCTTGAAACAGATGGATGAAGAGTGAGGAAGAGAGAAACAGGAAAAAACAAGCCCTTCAGCCTCTTGTGTGCATGCTGACCATCAAACACATGTAGCGGTGTCAAATAGAGTATAAATCTAACCCCATGTTTATTTCTCTAAAACCTCCTTTGTCCACAGTGTTGCCAGTGAGCAGGTGACACAATTAAATAGAAAAATTATAAATTTGCAAGAACCATGCATGACAACTGTGCTGCCTGTGAAAATCTTTCATTTGCATACTTGGTTGTTTAAACAAAGTACTTGCATTGCTTACTTGTTCATTTATTCTGCATTTCAGCATTGGTCAATGTTAAATTTTATCTACAAACAGACAATGTAGGTCTTTTTCCCTCTAGATCAACATTTTACCGTGACATTTAAATTACAGAAGTTCTGAATTCAACTATTTCATTTCAAATTAAGTTTGTATTACTGGATCCATTTTTTTGTGTCTACCATATTATTTTATGAATATGGACACTATGTTGACGAGCGTCCAATAAAGTCAGAGAATTACAGCATGGAAACTGGTCCACCAAATCCACACCGATTATTCAACCATCCGTTATGCTAATACTGCATTAGGCCCTTCTTTTCTACTCTACAAACATTCACATTTCAGTAAACTCTTTTTCTTATTTCTCTCTTCAATATTTATTGAGGCCCGTTTCGCTTTCCAGCATCTATATTTAAAAAATTCCCAGAGTACTTGCACGGATATATCAGTTTTCTACTATTAATTTTGACTATCAGTTCAAAACAATGTATTGAATTGAATCAACTTTGTAAATTTGCTTGTTTTACAAGTTCCCTAATAGCATTAATTTTAGTCTTTTTAAAATATTGTAATTTGAAGATTGTGTTTTAACTTTTATCGCTGTGATTACGACCCATCCTGCCCTTCCCAAAGTCACAAATTTTTTATTTCCTTTATATCAGTGTTTCTCAACCTTTTTTAGCCCAAAGCACTTTCATACTTGCCAACATCCCCCCAAATTGCCCACACACCTCTTAGGCACAAATAACTTTCTGGCACCCCTGTAAAGTAAAAATATGCCTACCATATGCTAACATGACAAAAAATTATCCTGCTTTACATCTTTATTTGTCTTTATACCTAGCCTACACAGTACCCGTGCACTGTGCAGCAGCTTCAATATCAATGTGATCCTTGAGCTTGATGGTTTTTAGCAAGAGTTGAAATATCTGGTTCAAGCTGTGACAGCAAAAGCCTTAAGTCCCCACATGTAGCAATGTCCAAGTAGTTTCTGTGTTTTGTGAGTATGTGGTTCACTGCACCAAAAGGTCACTGAAGCCTCTTTCAATAAGGTGGGAGGATGGAAATGCAGTAAAGAGCAGTTTGCCTCTTCTCCAAAGACCAGGAAACTTTGTATGATGGTGTAGCCACATACCACAAAAGGTGACATTTCTGAAAAGCATTTGTGCTTCTTCATCCTTCTGAATTTCCATAATTTCTTCTTGCACGCTCTCTACCTGTTGTCCCACCTTGCAAAGAAATGGGTTAATTACCCAGTCCGGAATTTCCAGATTGTTCAAATCCTTGAATCAATTTTGAAAATCCTTCTTCAGTGACTGCAGGTGTAAGTAGTACTCTTGCAAATCACCATCTGTGAAAGAGAGTGCCATACTTTCCATGCAAGGAAACTGTGAGAATATTCTTCTCCCAATGTTTTCATTACATATTTCCAATTTTCTGATAAAAGTGGACACTGCACTTTTTGCCTGAATTAAATTGAAATTGTCACCATGCAGTTTCATATTTATAATGTTCACTTTGTCATACAGATTGGCTAGGTGTACCACATCTCCATGTAGAAGTTCAGTCTTGATTCCCAAGCTCGTGTCAACTTCAAACAAAAATTCAACCACAATGGCAAGAAGATCAGAGAAATGTTTTAAGCAGCAGCCTTTTGACAGCCAACACACTTCAGTGGGAAGAAGCAAGCATTCAAACTCTTCATCATCATCTTGGCATAACTGGTAAAATATTCAGCTATTTAATGAATGAGCTTTAATTTTGTTGATAACAGATACTACAACAGTCATGCTTGAAAAAAGTCGCTGGCTAAAGTTTTTGGCTGCAAGATGTTCATGACGAATTGAACAGTGGATTACAAATAGACTTGGAATTTCTTTTTTCATAAAAACCACAAATCTGCATGGTGACCTGTCATATATGGTGCTCCACCTCTTGCACAAGAAATTATGTTCCTAATCAGAATACTTTTATCCTCAATATACATTTTGAGCTCATCGTAGACTGATTCTCCATTGATATTTGTTTTTAACTTTTTACATAAGAGAGCCTCTTCAGAAACTTTTCCATTTTTGATGACTGTTCAAATGCCACTAGCAATGCCTTGTTGTCTCGCACAGTTGACTCATCTAGTTGTATCCCAAATTCTGCTTTTTGTAGCTCTGTGCATAGTTGCTATTCAGTGTCTTCACTCACTTGGTCAATACATCAAGCCTCAGAGTTAATGCTCAGAGGAATTGACTTTAAAATACTGGTATCCATTTTGAGAACAATAGTGAGCACTTCTGATACAGCAGGCATTATTAGTCTTTCACCAATTGTATGAGATTTTCCAAACTTTGCTATCATTTTGTAAAGTTTATAAGAATCATTGAGACCACTATCAAGGTCACATTTCACTTTCTTGGCAAATGACTCAAGTGTGCAAAGCTTTTCAAATGCTTCTTTCATCTGCTGGAACTGATTAATGACATAAGTGGCCTTTTCAGGGTGGGCATCCTGGTTTCTAATTTATGCATCCCCAATAAAGGCTGTTTAGTTGGTAAGGTTGGATGATATTGCCAAGTTTTGGACGTGTTGTGACGATGAGTGCTCACCACCTGCAGAGCTATGGTTCTTCATGTGTTCCAGTGCCTCATCCTTTTTTTTTTGTAAGTGCCTGCTGTACTTATGGTTGGTCAGGTCTCGTGCCTCAAGTTAGGGCGCTGCTTACCACCTCCCCACCCCTCACAAGAATCTTGAATGCTCCCTGACAAATTCTTTTTGACCTAACACCCCCTAGGGCATGTAACCACCCTCTTAGTGGGTGATACCACCTTGTTGAGGATCACTGTTTTATATTAACTGGACAATTTAAAAGTGAGGAAAGAATTGACTGGGGTATATTTGAACATCTACAAAATACAAGTTTATAATACAGATTGATGCAATCAAAAGTGTTACATGCATAAACTAGCTGAGCTCCAAACTAAAACTTGATTGATGCATCTCTCTCTTGAAATTCTCCTCCAGGTCTTGCATGATCTTCTGGAGATATTTAGATGAGAAGGAGATAATCTTGAGAATGATAAGAATTTGATATAAAACCACTGAAACTTCATCTAGATATTGTAACTAATGAACTTTAATTATAGTGGTTCTCCAATTAAACACAATGTGAACTGACAACTCAAAAGAGAATTTTTCCTCTTGTTCCAGCGGCACAAGGCCAATGTGGGTGAACCAAGTGCTATGGCAGTGCTAATTAACTGGCTGTCATTTTCTTGCATGCAAGAACTATGCATATTCCAGGCCAGCAATGCAAATTTTGTTCAGAGAACAGTGTGTGTGACCTCAGTCACACTTGATAATGAATAGGGTTGGAACACAGACAAAGAGTTGAGTACAAATTTAGAACAGTGGATGAATACTGTTGCTCAAGCACCATCTCTCACTGTGCTGCAGATATGCCAACATTATCCCCTTCCTCAGAAAAAAAGCACTCCCGACCTCACTACCAATCGTGATGCATCATAGGTAAAGCCCACCCCACCAAAGAGCACTTTACAAGGAGCGCTATCAAGGAAAAGCATCATCCTTCATCAAGGAGCCCCCATCATCTCTCTTCTCACTGCTATCATCAGGAAAGATATACAGGAGCTTCAAGTACCACACCATCAGGTTTAGTAACAGTTATTACTCCCTCAACCATGAGGCTCATGAACCAATGGGGATAATCTCAACTACTCCAACACGAAACACATTAGGCAACATACAGACTCACTTGTAAGGACTCTACAACTCATGTTCTCAATTTTTATTATCTATTTATTTATTAATATTATTTTCTTTTCGAATTTGCACAGTTTGTTGTCTTTTGCACATTGGTTGTTGCCCATCTCTGTCGTGCATGGTTTTTCATTGATTCTCTGGTGTTCCTTTGTTAATGTCCACAAGAAAATAGATCTCAGGGTAACATATATAATTTGACCCTCATTAATTGGCATGCCATCTCCAAATTTCCATAGCCCTTGAGACTCGCAATGCTATGCATTCCCTCTTCACTTGGGATTTTGCTCTGTCACATCTGACAAACTACAGCTTGCAATCGTGGCAAAACAATGCCATACCACCATTCTTGATCTATCCGCAATCTGTCACACAGCTGAACACAGCAACCTTCCCCAGGAGCACTCCTCAAATTGTTTTGCTTGGCTTGACAATCCTTGCAGTTTAATAATATTCCAGAGATTCATGGCCAGGGAACAAACACAACCCATTTTCTGAATTCTAACTATTGAAGGCTCCTATGGATCAATCCTCAGATCGACCTCAGCAATTCCTATGAAACTGCATTCAGCTCCACAGACACTGATACCCCATTATTCTTTATGCACAAACACTATTTATTCATCTCTCTATCTTAGAGTAGCCAATGTTGTCCATGTATTCAGGAAGGGCATTGTGTGCTGTTGATCTTGTCCTACGTACCTGATTGAAGTTTTTGAGGCGGTAACAAGACAGTTCCTGACCAGCTAATCCAGAAGATGAAGCTGCATGAGGAGATTTGATATGTCACCAAAGATTCTTGCAAATTTCTGTCAATGTTCAGGGCAGAGCATTCTGCATGGCTGCAAAGCTGCCTGGTATGGAGGTTCTAATGCAAAGTGTTGTAAACTCAAGCAGCTCCATCAGGGACAAACCATCCCCACCACTGAGGACACCTTCCAGAAGTGGTGCTTTAAGAAGGCCGTATCTATCACCATCCAAGAGTTGCCTCTTGTTGTGATGACTAGAGGGGTGAAAGTACCCCAATATGAAGATCCACACTGAATGATTAAGGAACAGCTTCTTCCCCTGTCAGATTTTTGAATGGCCCATGAACACGACCTAATTATTCATTTTGTCAGCTCTATTCAATTTGTTTATTTATTTTGTGATTTGTAGCAATTTTGGACATGAATATGCAAGGGAATTATTGAGGGATATAGATCATGTTGAGGTAGAAGATAATTAGTTTAATTTGGCATTGTGTCAGTGCAAGCATCATGGGCCAAAGGACCTTTTCCTATGCGGTACTCTTGTGTGTTCTATGTTGGATCCTTTTCACTTTTTGAACTGATCAATCTGTGTGGCTGACCTGCATCAATGAATAAAGTGAAACTTTTTTTAAACTTACATGTTGGGAAAACAGAAGCCAGTCACACACCACAATGTCTGTTTCCTAGCCACCAAATCAATCCCTCTACATCGACTTTACAGCTTTGGAATCATTTCTCTGAACCTCAGCTTCAGGTCCATGTGCCCCAACATAATTTCCTACAGCTTGGTGTCAAACTTTGATGGACCTACCCGCTTTGGAATGTTCCATTATGTTAAATAAATTTCAGATATTGTGCTGATGTGGTTAGAAAATGAACGTGATATTTGTTAATCTCAGTATAATGAGAGTGGGAGGCATATTTTGCTATAGAATGGGTAAGGAACTACGAGCCCATCATTATTTCTGTATTTCCTTTTCTCGGACATCAAAAAGACTATATTAGTCATTTGAGCTTTTCAGAATAAAGGGAAATGGAATTCCCTCAGCACTTGACACGTCCATTGTGATGAATGAATTTCTAATGCAACACTGTCACACTATAATAGGCAATGAATATGATGAGGTTTCCATGTACAGTAATGTATTCAGCAAGTTTCAGCAATGCTTTGAAAATTGTATAAATCCTACTATAATTAGGGAACTATATTCTTTAAATTGGGAATAGTTCTGCAACATTCTATCTAATTTCTGCACTCAGGTTCTTCCTGTACTTTGTTCATTTAAAGGAAATGATGAGGTACAACTCAACGTGCAGCAACTTTCCCACACTTTTTAAATGTATTTGCGCAGCAAGGGCTTGCAGCCTAAAGGCCAATTTATATTTCTGCGTCAAATCTACGCCGTAGGTATGGCATAGCTGTGTACCCTACACCATAGCCTGATGCGCACCTCCCCAAAAATGTAACTACACGTTGCAGCGACGCAGACTGCAACAACTGTGACTGGTCCGCTTGGTGGCATCACATTTCCTCCAACGCTGCAATAGCTTCCCATTGGGCGACGGAAGGGCAGGGAAGGAACTCTGGCTGCAATGCTTTCCATAAAGCTTTACAGACCTCTGACATTATGGAGGACCCTGTGCTTGACGCCAATTTGTAGCTAGCTGCTACAGCCTGTTGACTTCCACCTAAAGCTAAAACTCGAATGGTGATTGCCAGTCTGAGTATACTGTGCCTACACTGATGTGAAATAAATGGTTGGAGACGATGAACCAAATCTTCAAATCTACCTGCCAACATCCGAAAATATTTGAAATGCATTTCCTCGTCCATATCTCTCAGTGGCCGGACAAACACAAAAAATTCACCCTCCTTCAGTTTCAGTCGCCATTGTTTGAAGTACACGAAGAAACTCAACACAGTGGCATAGAAACCCCACCGCCAACTAGCGTTTTGGCGGTGAATTGCAGAGCGACACAGACACACCAATGCACAAGTAAAATTGCTCACAACGGCGTAGGCCACTTGCGTAGGCTACTACGCAGAAGTATAAATCAGCCTTTAGGCTCATCTGTGAGGCCATCAGTGATAACAGTAAGAGGCATCATTTGAGATGATTTTCTTTCTGCCCTCAAGATGACAAAAGGGTAACCAGAGCTCATATTATCAGCCAGGCAGAGTTAAAAATTCTGTAAAATCAGGGCCAAACTTGGAATATTTATAGTCTAATGACCCAGTAGTAACCTACATAATCTTAATACCACTGCTTCAGCTTTTCTCTCGAGCATATATTTAGGATCAATTTATTTCTGCTCTGCTAATTGGAGAATAATAATGTACAGTACCGGGAACAAAGCTGATGCTGCCTTTGCACAAAGTGAATCAATCTATAAGAATTATGTTTAAAAATGACAAAAAAAAGTCCAAAGAAGTAAAAGTAGTAGAATAACTGCACGAGTTGGTGATCTATTTTTTAAATAAAAAATAGCACTGTGATATATAATATTTACAGCAACTACGAAAGCTAAAAGTGTAAATTTTTTAAATCTTATGGAAGAAACTTATCTGTAGACATTGATGATACATTTATTGACTGCTAACTTTTTATAGCGGATAAGATAATAAAATATTATGCTTGTAATTATAATGCAATATAGAATCTACTTTCTTTGTAACTATAAGATAACTGCCTCACTAATTGAAGACCAAGAGTGAACATGGAGGAGGAACAGCAGGTGCAGAAAAGCACAGAATAAACGTGCTTGGGAAACCAAACAAACAGGAACCAGCAACGTAGGATGATTAGAGTTTTACCATACACTGCTTACCAAACATGACTTCTGAACATTTTGACACATTGGAACAAGGCCAACCAGCAAGCAATGTACCACATTGTGTGGTACATGATTAACTCCATAAAGAAAAATAATCACTCTTCTGAGCAAAGAATCCATGGCAAATAACATTTTAAATAGCCATAACAAAAGTAAAAAAGGACAACTGCTTATGATTCTTATACTTTAAAGTTTTTTAACCCTTACATCTTGAAATATCAGTGATTACAAGGTACATCAATGACATTGTGAACCATTTAATGGAATATGCAATGGAAGCAGCTGACGAAAGTGCTTTGAAGCATCGTTGCAACTGTCTGTAGAGGAATCAATTAGCAGTGGATTTTAAGCTTCTACAAAAACAATACACTGTTCTTAAAAGGTACAGTGGAACCAGAGCACTTAGCAAAAACAAACATGATTTATCCCAATTCTGCATGACTTTCTACCGCAGACACACATTTGCACATTCTTTGGGCCCTAATTACACAAGTGATCATCATCCACTAGAAGTGTGTGAATGCATCACAAGATGCTTTAACTGAAAATATCATGCTCCATATTGGACATATACCCGAGCAGTGGACTAAAATTAAACTATGCAACAATAAGTGATTGAGCCAAAGTAACAATTTCAAGAACTTAATTTGTACAAAATTACAACGATTCCATTTAATCAGCTTGTGTTCTGAGTAATATTCCAAGAAAAACATGATTACAACCAATTGTCAGAATACCATTTTGCTCCCTTTTCCAGATCCGGCACATCTCAGATTGGATCTGCAGCATTCTTAAGAGGGAGGGTGAGCAGCCAGAAATCATGGTACGTATTGGTACCAATGACATAGTTAGGCAAAGGGATGAAGTCCTGAAGAGAGGGAGCTAGGTAGAAACTAGAAAGCAAGAACGCAAAGGCAGCAATTTGTGGATCATTGGGATTTCTTCTGGGGACAGTATGACCTGTATAAAAGGGACAGGTGACATCTGAACATGGGGGGGGGGGTCCAATATCCTTGCTAGAGCTGTTTGAACAAAGTGTAAACTAGTTTGGCAGCGAGAAGTCAGAGGATGCAGCATTAGGAGACATTGGAATAGATAAGTCCCTGAGGCTGGGCAGGATACATCCCAGGTTACTGCAAGAAGCAAGGGAAGAGATTGCTGCACCTTTGACTATGATCTTTGTGTCCTTGCTGGCCATAGGAGTAGTATGGGAAAATTAGAAATGTTTTTCATCTGTTCAAGAAAGGGAGGGATGTAGGGATAATGCTGGTAATTATAGACCAGCGATTCTTACATCAGTGGTGGATGAACTATTAGAGAGAATTTTTAGAGACGTGATTTATGAGCATTTGGAGAAGCATGCTCTGATTAGGGATAGCCCATATGGCTTTATGAGGGGGTGGTCTCGCCTTACAAACCTGATTGAGGGCAAAACAAATAGATGAAGACAAAGTTGATGCGATTTTAGTGAGGAATGCAACAAGGTTCCTCATTGTGGGTTTGTTCAGAAAGTCAGAAGGCATGGAATCCAGGGAAACTTGGTTGTGTGGATTCTGAATTAGCTTGCCGACAGAAAGCAGAGTGTGGTTAATAGATGGAGTGTATTCTGCCTGGAGATTGGCAACCAATGGTGTTCACAGGGATCTCCTCTGGGACCCTGCTCTTTGTGATTCTTAAAAATAACTTGAATGGGAAGGTGGAAGGGTGGGTCAGTAAGGTGCACAAAGGTTGGTGGTATTGTGGACAGTCTAACAGGTTGCTATAGGTTACATTGGGACATCGATAGGATGCAGGGCTGGTTTGATAACTGGCAGATGGAACTTAACACAGAAAACTGTGAAATGATACACTGTGGAGGTCGAACTTGAAGGTAGATCACAGAGTTAATGTAGGATGCTTAGCAAGATGGAGAAACAGAGGGCTCTTGGGGTCCACGCCCTCAAAGTTGTCATGCAAGTTCAGAAGGTCCATGGTGTCTTGACTTTTGTGAGTAGAGGGATTGATTTTAAGAGCTATGAGACGGTGTTCAGGGTTTATAAATGTCTGGTTAGTCCACAGTTGGAGCACTGTGCTCGGTTCTGGACGCTTCATTATAGGAGAGTTGAGGAAGCTTTACAGAGCCTGCAGATTGCTGCCTGGACTACAGAGCATGTCTCAAAGATGAGCTACGGCTTTTCTCTTTGGAGTGCAGGAGAATGAGAAGGGACTTGACAGAGATGTATAAGATAGAAACATAGAAAACCTACAGCACAATACAGGCCCTTCGGCTCACAAAGCTGTGCCAAACATGTCCCTATCTTAGAGCTACCTAGCACTCAATTTTTCTAAGCTCCATGTACCTATCCAGGAGTCTCTTAAACGACCCCATCATTATTTATGGTGCAACTGTAATGAAAACCAATTTCCCCCGGGATCAATAAAGTATGACTATGACTATGACTATTTCCGCCTCCACCACCGGCAGCCCATTCTATGCATCCACCACTCTCTGCGTAAAAAACTTACCCCTGACATCTCCTCTGTACCTGACATGTCCTCTGTACCTACTTCCAAGCACCTTAAAACTAGCCATTTAAGCCCTGGGAAAAAGCCTCTGACTATCTACACGATCAATGCCTCTCATCATCTTATACACCTTTATCAGGTCACCTCTCATGCTCCGTCACTCCAAGGAGAAAAGGACGAGTTCACTCAACCTATTCTCATAAGGCATGCTCCCCAATCCAGGCAACATCCTTGTAAATCTCCTCTGCACCCTTTCTATGGTTTCCACGTCCTTCCTGTAGTGAGGCGACCAGAACTGAGCACAGTACTCCATGTAGGCTCTGACCAGGGTCCTACATAGCTGTAACATTACCTCTCGGCTCTAAAACTCAATCCCATGATTGATGAAGGCCAATGCACCGTATGCCTTCTTAACCACACAGTCAACCTACATAGCATCTTTGAGTGTCCTGTGGACTCGGACCCCAAGATCCCTCCGATCCTCCACATTGCCAAGAGTATTACGATTAATGCTGTATTCTGCCATCATATTTGACCTACCAAAACGAACCACCTCACATTTATCTGGGTTGAACTCCATCTGCCAGTTCTCAGCCCAGATTTGCATCCTACTGATGTCCCGCTGTAATCTCTGAGAGCCCTCCACACTATCCACAACACCTGCAACCTTTGTGTCATCAGCAAATTTACTATTATAAAAATCACAAAGAGTAGGAGTCCCAGGATAGATCCCTGAGGCACACCACTGGTCACCAACCTCCATGCAGAATATGACCCAACTACAACCACTCTTTGTCTTCTGTGGGCAAGCCAGTTCTGAATACAAAAAGCAATGTCCCCTTGGGTCCTATGTCTCTCTACCTTCTCAATAAGCCTTGCATGGGGTACTTTATCACATGCCTTGCTGAAATCCATATAAACTACATCTACGGCTCCACTTTTATCAATGTGTTTAGTCACAACCTCAGAAAATTCAATCAGGCTCGTTAGGCACGATCTGCCTTTGACAAAGCCATGCTGACTATTCCTAATCATATTATGCCTCTCCAAATGTTCATAAATCCTGCTTCTCAGGATCTTCTCCGTCAACTTACCAACCATTGAAGTAAGACCCACTGGCCTATAATTTCCTGGGCTATCGTTACTCCCTTTTTTGAATAAGGGAACAATATCCACAACCCTCCAATCCTCCGGAACATCTCTCATCTTCATTGATGATGGAAAGATCATCGCCAGAGGCTCAGCAATCTCCTCCCTTGCTTCCCACACTAGCCTGGGGTACATCCTGCCTGGTCCTGGTGACTTATCTAACTTGATGCTTTCCAAAAGCTCCAGCACATCCTCTTCCTTAATACCTACATGCTCAAGCTTTTCAGTCCACTGCAAGTCATTCCTACAATCACCAAGATCCTTTTCCATAGTGAATACTGAAGCAAAGTATTCATTAAGTACCTCTGCTATCTCCTCCAGTTCCATACACACTTTTCCACTGTCACAGTCAATTGGTCCTATTCTCTCACATCTTATCCTCTTGCTCTTCACATACATGTAGAATGACTTAGGGTTTTCCTTAGTCCTGTCTGCCAAGGCCTTCTCATGGCCCCTTCTGGCTGCTCCTCATTTCATTCTTAAACTCCTTCATGTTAGCCTTATCATCTTCTAGATCTCTATCATTACCTAGTTTTTTAAACCTTTTGTAAGCTCTTCTTTTCTTCTTGACTAGATTTACAACAGCCTTTGTACACAACAATTCCTATACCCTACCATCCTTTCCCTGTCTCATTGGAACATACCTATGCAGAACCCCAGACAAATATTCCCTGAACATTTCCCACATTTCTTCCGTACATTTCCCTGACAACGTTTCCAATTTATGCTTCCAAGTTCCTGCCTGATAGCCTCATATTTCCCCTTACTCCAATTAAACATTTCCTTAACTTGTCTGTTCCTATCCCTCTCCAATGCTATGGTAAAGGAGATAGAATTGTGATCACTATCTCCAAAATGCTCTCCCACTGAGAGAACTGACACGTGACCAGGTTCATTTCCCAATACCAGATCAAGTACAGCCTCTCCACTTGTAGGCTTATCTACATATTGTGTCAGGAAATCTTCCTGAACACACCTAACAAACTCCACCCCATCTAAACCCCTCAATCTAGGGAGATGCCAATCAATATTTGGGAAATTACAATCTCCCACCACAACAACCCTGTTATTATTACACCTTTGCAGAATCTGTCTCCCTATCTGCTCTTCAATGTCCCTGTTACTATTGGGTGATCTGTAAAACAAAACTCAGTAGCGTTATTGACCCTTTCCTATTCCTAACTTCCACCCACAGAGACTCTGTATTCAACCCCTCCATAACTTCCTCCTTTTCTACAGCCGTGACACTATCTCTGATCAACAGTGCCACACCCCCACCTCTTTTGCTTCCCTCCCTGTCCACCCACAGAGACTCTGTATTCAACCCCTCCATAACTTCCTCCTTTTCTACAGCCGTGACACTATCTCTGATCAACAGTGCCACACCCCCACCTCTTTTGCTTCCCTCCCTGTCCTTTCTGAAACATCTAAAACCTGGCACTTGAAGTAGCCATTCCTGCCCCTGCACCATCCAAGTCTTTGTAATGGCCACAATATCATAGCTCCTAGTGTTGATCCACACTCTAAGCTCATTCGCTTTATTCATAATACTCCTCACATTAAAATAGACACGTACCAAACCATCGGTCTGAGTGCATACCTTCTCTATCATCTGCCTATCCTCCCTCTCACACTTTCTACAAGCTTTCTCTATTTGTGAGTCAACTGCCCCTTCCTCCATCACATCAGTTCAGTTCCTACCCCACCAGCAATTCTAGTTTAAACTCTCCCCAATAGCATTATCCTCCACCGAATTCTATTCCTATACTCACTGTCACATGGCACAAGCAGTAATCCCAAGATTACTACCTTTGAGGTTCTGCTTCTCAACTTCCTTCCTAACTCCCTATAGACTGTTTTCAGGACCTCCTCGATTTTCCTACCTATGTCATTGGTACTAATATGTACCACGACCTTTGGCTGTTCTCCCTCCCACTTCAGGATATCATGGATGTGATCAGAAACATCCCAGACCCTGGCACCTGGGAGGCAAACTACCATCTGAATTTCTTTCATGCGTCCACAGAATCGCCTTTTTGACCCCCTAACTATAGAGCCCCTATCACTGCTGCCATCCTCATCCTTTCCCTACCCTTCAGAGCCTCAGGGCCAGACTCCATGCCAGAGGCATGGCCACTGTTGCTTCCCCCAGGTAGGCCGTCCCCCCCCCCCCAACAGTACTCAAGCAGGAATACTTATTGTTAAGGCAGACAGCCACTGGGGTACTCTCTCTAGTACCTGCTTCTTGCCCTTCCCTCTCCTGACTGTTATCCACTTATCTGTCACCCCCGGCCCCGGATTGACTACCTGCCTATAGCTCCTCTCTATCGCCTCCTCACACTCCCTGACCGGACGAAGGTCATCGAGCTGCATCTCTAGTTCCCTAACGCTGTCTCTAAGGAGCTGCAGTTCGACACACCTGGTGCAGATCTGGCTGATCGGGAGGCTGGGAGTCTCCAGGACCTCCCACAATCTGACACCGAGCATAGGAAACCGGCCTCACACACATACTTTGTCTGCATTCTACACAGATAACCTACCTCGCCTCGACCCTTTATCGCCAAAGTCCCGTTGAGCCAAAGCCTTTGAACTCTATCTCCCTCTACTCCAGCACACACTCTATAAGGCTGTCTCCTTTTTAAACACTTGTCTCTGTTCTCACTGGCTGACATACAGGTGCTTGCGCAGTTGTGCCCCATTCAAACTGCTGAAGAAATAACCATCACCTTTTGAACTCTTCTCGCTTTTAAGCTCTTCTTGCTGTTATGCTAAGAGGCCAGAGATAGAATGGACAGCCATTATCTTTTACCCAGCTTGGAAGTGGCTGGTGTGACAGAGCATGATTTTAAAGTGATGGAGGAAAGTCTATGGGGTTTGTCAGAGGTAGTTTTTTTCGCTACCTAAGTAATTCTGCTCTGCTGCCTGATGGTCCTTACACAGAGAATGATGAATGCATGGAAGGTGGTAAAGGCAGGTACCTTAGGGACATTGAAGAGACTCTTAAATAAGTACATGGATGAAGGAAAAATGGAAGACTCTGTGGGGAGAGGTGTTAAATTAATCTTCGAGTGGGTTAAAAAGTTTGGCTCAGCATTTTGCGTTGAAAGCCTATATTGTTCCCTGTTCCAGATCAACACTGAGCTTTCTATCAAATACAATATATCTACGATAAAAGTCTCAATTACTCCACAATATTGTTTGAGTAGATAAAGTTTATCTTGAATCCCAAATCTGATTTATCATCATCTGTATTATCTTTATTGCATTCAGACCTGAGTGCCCCACAAGCTGAAACATCTACAAATCCAAAAGTTTCATAAATCTTTTAAGAAAATCCATCTCACTTCTGGCAAGCAGAACCACAAGATAACAAATTAAATAATTTGTCATCAATTAACAGCTTATTTTTGCAGATAAAAAGTGTCCTGTAACAAAAGCATCAAGCAATCTATTAACGCACATCAAAGTTGCTGGTGAACGCAGCACGCCAGGCAGCATCTCTAGAAAGAGGTACAGTCGACGTTTCAGGCCAAAACCCTTCGTCAGGACTAACTGAAGGAAGAGTTAGTAAGAGATTTGAAAGTGGGAGGGGGAAGGGGGAGATCCAAAATGCGAGTCTGAGTCAAAATGTGGTCGAAAAGTTGAAGAGCCGAAGAAATTACAGATAGGGAGCAGTGAGAGATGGTTTCACTGAACTCCCGTCGAAGAGAGGATCTAAACTTCTTCGGTGTAGGCACCACCGGAACAGGCTTCGCAGTAGTGAATTTTAAAACGCAAACAACAGGAATTCTGCAGATGCTGGAAATTCAAGCAACACACATCAAAGTTGCTGGTGAACGCAGCAGGCCAGGCAGCATCTCTAGGAAGAGGTACAGTCGACGTTTCAGGCCGAGACCCTTCGTCAGGACTAACTGAAGGAAGAGTTAGTAAGAGATTTGAAAGTGGGAGGGGGAAGGGGGAGATCCAAAATGCGAGTCTGAGTCAAAATGTGGTCGAAAAGTTGAAGAGCCAAAGAAATTACAGATAGGGAGCAGTGAGAGATGGTTTCACTGAACTCCCGTCGAAGAGAGGATCTAAACTTCTTCGGTGTAGGCATCACCGGAAGAGGCTTCGCAGTAGTGAATTTTAAAACGCAAACAACAGGAATTCTGCAGATGCTGGAAATTCAAGCAACACACATCAAAGTTGCTGGTGAACGCAGCAGGCCAGGCAACATCTCTAGGAAGAGGTACAGTCGACGTTTCAGGCCGACTGTACCTCTTCCTAGAGATGCTCCCTGGCTGCTGCATTCACCAGCAAATTTGATGTGCGTTGCTTGAATTTCCAGCATCTGCAGAATTCCTGTTGTTTGTGTTTTTAAAAAGCAATCTATTAATACATTTTAGTTGAATTGTGTAAACAGAGCTACATTGAACATTTTACAGAACACCACATCTGTATTATTATAAAAAGCAATCCAGTTCTGGCCCACTGTAGCAAATATTCACTTGTTGCACAAAAGACTCAGGAAAATAAGCAGATCACGTTATATCTACGGAGAGAAATGAACAGGCTGAGGCCCTTCAAGCACCTGTGGATGCTCATGTTCAGGAAAATAAGGATTTATTTTTGACAAATTTGCTCATGGATAAGTTCAAAACATAACATGCACCAGGTTTTCAAGAAGCTCCTTCTACTTCTTTTGTGAATTGCCATATGTATGAAAATTATATATTCAGATTCCACTTGGACTCTTGCACTGAACTTAAGGAACCATCAAAAGAATTATTTATGGTTTCAGGAATTTATTGCAATTCAAATTTGGCAAGCATTGACCACATACATATTTTCATATCTGGACCATCATGTGGTAAAGATATGTTTGACAATAGGACTGCCAAGGGAAGGGGAGAACTGCCAAGACATAGTCCAATGCTAAGGATAATCAGCATCGCTATGTCTGTGGGATGCAATAAAGCGAGAGAGAGCGCACAAGGATTCACAGGAATGTTGCTGGGATTGGAAAGTTTAGTCATCAGAAGAGCAGATACACTAGCCAGTCTTCCCAAGAACAAAGAGGGCTAAAAGGTTACTGATTGAGGTATATAACATCCAGGTAGTAAATGATGTCAGCTTCCTGTGATAGGTGTGTGAACCTTATCATATTGATTGTCAGAAATGCCGAGTGGGCACGCAGCTGATTGATTGTGCAGTGCATCAATTCGGCCTCCTACGTGCAGGAGGCACCCACTCTTGAGTGAGGGCTTCTGAGTGCACACACTTTTCATATTGCTGAGTACAGCTCATAGTAAATTGCCCAAGCCATACTGTTACTAACGTGACTCAGTAAAAATGTTTAATCATACTGCTCCACTGTTGTTCTTGCTCTGTGTGTACGTAACAGTGTGTCTTCAACTACAGGCACACCTTTTAACATGAGAGGGAGGAAGTTTAAGGTGAGAGGGAAGAGACTTAAAGCAAACCTGCTGGGTGAATATATCACTCAAACAGTAGCTGGTATCTGGAATGAAATGCCAGACGTGGTGATAACAGTAAAACACTTTTTAAAAATTGACTTTATTTGTCACATGTACACCGAAACATACAGGGAAATGCACTGTTTCGTCAACAAGCAACTTCGTCTTTTTTAATGTGCTGGGGAGAGCCCGCAACGTCACCATGATTCCGGTGACAATAAAGCATGCACACAACTTACTAACCGAACCCATTTTCTTTGGAATGTGGGAGGAAGGAAACCCAAGTGGTCACAGGCTCCTTGCAGGCAGTAGCGGGAATTGATCCCTAATCACGGGTGCTGTAAAGCGCTTTGCTAATCTCTACAACACAGTATCACCACATGTAGGGTAAAGTGGCAAGAACAGTAGCATCATCTGGACTGGTACTTGAAATGGACAGGGCACAGAGGGGTACGGAATAAATGCAGACAATTGGGAATTGTATGGATAAGCACGATCATCAACGTGGACACCAAGGGCCGAAGGGTTCATTTCTATGCAGCACAACTCTATGACTCCGGCCCAGCCAATACTCTGATATCATCCCTGCTTTCAGACAGCAAAGAGATGCATAACTATACAACAAAAAGCAATGAAAATATGCAAAACAAAATAGCAACATTTTAAGGGCATGTCAAACAAAAAAGAGCTGCAAGATGACAATATGACCAAATGACTGCCCAAAATAATACAAAATATCCCAGTACCAGTATATAGAAAAATACTCACTTGCTCGGAGGACAGATGGTGTGACCTCGATCTCACTTGATACTTGATAGGGTTGAAATGCAGACAAGGAGTTTGGTGTCGATTCACTGCTGAACATATCAGGGCTTTGAGTGCCCGTTGAACTAGCACTGGTTCCATCACCACCATGGTGGGGGTCTTGCTCTTCAAAGATGGCAACAAGCTGTGGGGAAGAACAACAGTTAAAACTCAGAATATTAGTTTAATTTTGTTTGTTCTTTGATGTATTTGACCATGTCACCAGCACATACCTATCCAATGACTTTTCCCCCCCAAAGGATGTCAAAACCAATTTTCAATTATATGTTTCATTGTATAAACTAATAATTACAGCACAAATGCTGCATAATTAATATCATAATTATAATTCATTCAAATTGGTGAATGAACATCAAATTTATTCACCATTCCAGATCACTTGTGTTGCAACTTTACTATTACTGTAATGAACCATCATCAAATAACTGTCAAAAATCTCCATCACATGCTCAGTGAAAATCTAAATATTGCTGGAAACCTCAAGTAAAGTGCTGGGAACACTCAGCAGGTGAGGCAAATATCTGTGGAAAGGGAAAGAGTTAACATTTCAGCTTGAAAATCCTTCATTCAATTTGGAAAATCTTCAACCTGATGCGTTAAATGTTTCACTTTCCATGGATGATGCCTGACCTGTTGAATTTCTCCAGCATTTTGTGCTCATAATTGTAATTCTTTCTGGATTTGGAGACTTCATTTCCAAGAGGAATTAACTGCCCCTCTGAACTTGACTATTAGTCAACAGGGCTGAAGGAAGGTTGAAATGCGGGCCTTTGTTTAAAGTGGTGATGAAACACAATTAAGATAAAAATAATTCAACCCAAGTTTCATTTGTCACACTCCAAGTTCAAGTTTATTGTCATTCCATTCAACTGTATACATGCATACCACCAAATGAAACAACGTCTCCCTGGACCAAGGTGCACAACACAGTATGTACAACTCACTTAAAGTCATATTATCACAAAAAAAGCAAAACAGTCTAACGCTAGTTGCGCTTCATATGTGATGAGACCTAGGGGGTGGCAGGGGGGTTCAGTGGTTTCAGGGCCTGGGGGAAGATGCTGTTACCAACCTAATTGCCCTTGTCCTTATGCTACAATACCTCCTACCTGATAGCAGGGGTTCATAGTGACTATGGGAGGGATGGGAGGAATAATTGACAATGGTAAGGACCCGGCCTACACACCACTCCTGATAAATATCTCTGATGGGTGGAAAAGAGACCCCAATGATCCTTTTTGCAATCCTTTCTAGGGACTTTAGATCAGATGTCTTTCAATTCCGGTACCAGACAGCGATTTCAGTCTTTGACTTGCGAACAAAGAGCTACCGAAAAAGATCTCAGCAGTACCCCTGCAACATGTGTCTCGACCCTCCCGAAGTTTATCAAAACTACAATAATTCCAAATTTTTCTTTAGCACACCAGGATTTAATCACTGAATTTACTGAATGAGCAAATAATGTTGTATATTGAAAATTAATTTTCCTAATTTGATTTCATCATTTAAATTGGATCAGTTACTGATATAATTGCTGCAGAACTAATAATTTCTTAGAGACGCCAGCAGTGCTTTCGACTGATAGGAAAGTTGCCTTAAACATATCACTGTGATCGTGTGTGGTATGAAATTAAGCCAGATGGACCAGTCTGACAGTGGGTAAGAGCGTGACACAGCTCAAGATGTAGTCGCACACCTGACTAATAGATATTCAGCCACCATGTCTGCTGTTAAAAGAATATCTATCCAAGTGCACTGGACCACCAGTGAAATGTTGATTGTGTGCCAGTGTCACAGTAAGCCTCTTATGAACATCTCACTGGTATTCAGATGCTGGCAGGCTCATCACTGCACCTGTGTTTTAGGGTGCATTTATTCACACTGCAGCTTCAGCCTGCTGCTTGGATACTGGCAGCTGCAGCTTGTGTTCCAGTCAGGCAAAAATTAATGTTTACATTGCCTGCTACTCCAACAACCCTGCCCGCGTGTGCCGACAGGCACATCTGTGCAAAACCTTCACCAAGCACTCCAGAATTAAATGCTTAGAAAATCGGCAAAGGGGTATTTCTGCTCTTTGAATAATTTAGCAGTGTGAGGCTGAACTCAAAGTGTTTGGGAGATTACCAGGCACTTTTCTTGTCAGGTTGGAAGCCACACTGCATTTATACTGAGTGCCTGCCCAACTCGCGGGCTTCAGAGGCTCAGTTAGTTCGAACGGAGCCTCAGCCCCAGCTTTCCACCTTGCCTCTTGCATCTGATGTAAAATACAACTTAATGCACAAGTGCTCCAAGAACTAATGTGCAGGACCATTCTTACACTTCAGATGAGTGTACATATGCTATTTTCTGCTGAGTCACAATAAAACAGCAAACCAGCGCACAATCTCATATTTAAAATTGAATAAGAGCTCAGAAGTTCTTTTTCAGAAAAGTGTCCGTCCCCCCCCCCCACCACCCCACTATTATTGATGGAGCCCTCACTTGGTTTGTCACCTAAAAAACTCACTAAATTCTACAGATGTACCATGGAGAACATTCCAACTGGTTGCATCACCATCTGGCATGGGGGGTGGGCGCGGGGGTTACTGCACAGGATCGAAGTAAGCTGCAGAAAGTCGTAAAATTAGTCATCTACACTGTGGGCACTAGTCTCCATCGAATCCAAGACATATTCAAAGAGTGGTGCCTCAAAAAGGTGGTATCCAGCATTAAGGACCCCAACCACCCAGAACATGCCCTCTGCTCATTGTTACCAACAGGAAGGAGGTACATAAGCCTGAAGGCACACACTCAGTGATTCGGGAACAGCTTCTTCCCCTCTGCCATCCAACTTCTAAATGGACATTGAACCCATGAACACTACCTCACTGCTATATTTTTCTGTTTTAGCCCTACTTACTTAACTATTTCAAATTATCTATAGTTAACTAAGTAGGGCTAAAACACACTCCCACCAGTTCCCTCCCCCACAGCTCCCATGTGCCCCGTGCATCTCCCTCACTTTTATTCCATTGTTCCACCACGGTCTCTCATCAGATTGCATCATCTCCAGACTTTTGTCATTACCACTTATCACCTCCCAGGTTATAGTTGCCTGTCCACAATCACATCCCCCATCTGCCTATCACCAACCATTTACATTCCCTTGCTCCACCTCTTCCTTGCACCTTTTTATATTGGCCATCTCTGCTCTACCTTTCAGACCAGATTAAGGGTTTCGACACAAAATGTTAACCGGCTTCTGGCCTCCACAGATGCCACTTATCCCAGGCATTTTCTCCAGTATTTTGTGCGTCTAAATTCAAATTAATATTTGACATCATAAATAAAAAATTTCAACCAGACTAATAAAAGTAAACTTCTAATGTATTTTTTTCTCCAGGTGGGAAATTAAATGCTGGCCCAACTCTTGGTCACAATTGGAACTTTTGAAATTGTTCTTTGAACAGAGATTCCGTAGCCCAGGGCCTTGAAACTGACTCCTGGCACTGATTCAGTTACTTTAATTAGCCAAAAGGAGACAGTAAATTGGCAAACAGTTGTGAGGCTGACTCCACAATGCTGTCCACAGAAGGCAAATGGCAGGGTTAAACCAAATTAGTGCAAAAATTATTCCTAATTGCCAAATCTTGAGAGCTCCGAGACCAGATGCATAGATGTTTGAGGTTAATTTAATGCAATGCATCAGACCATGCTCTTTCAAAAACAAGAGGAAGTCTGCAGATACTGGAAATCCAAACAACACACACAAAATGCGAGAGGTACTCAGCAGGCCAGGTAGCATCTATGGAAGAGCATAGTCGGTGTTTCGGGCCGAAACCCTTTGGCAGAACTGGAGGATGAAAAGGCTAAGTAGTACATTTAAAAGGTAGGGGGAGGGGAGAGAGAAACACCAGGTGAGAGGTGAAACCTGAAGGGGGAAGGATGAAGTCAAGAGCTGGGAAGTTGATAGGTGAAAGAGACAGAAGGGCATGGAAGAAAGAAAAGTGGAGAGAAGCACCAGAGAGGCGATGGGTGGACAAGGAGATAAGGTGAGAGAGGGAAAAGGGGATGGGAAATGGTGAAGGAGACGAGGCAGGGGCACTAACAGAAATTTGAGAAATCGATGTTCATACCATCAGGTTGGAGGCTACCCTAATGGTATTTCAGGTGTTGTTCCTCCAACCTAAGTGTGGCCTTATCACGACAACGGAGGAGGCCAAGGACGGACATATTGGAAGAGGAATTAAAATGGGTGTCTTCTGGCGGATGGAGCGTAGGTGCTCAGCGAAGCGATCTCCCAATCTACACCAGGTCTGACCAATGTACGGGAGGCCAGAACAGGAGCACCAAACACAGTAAATGACCCCAACAGACTCACAGGTGAAGTGCCGCCTCACCTGGAAGGACTGTTTAGGGCCTTGAATGGTAGTGAGGGAGGATATGTAGGGACAGGTGTAGCACTTGTTCCATTTGCAAGGATAAGTGCCAGGAGGGAGATCAGTGGGGAGGGACAAATTGACAAGAGTTTCATGTAGGGAGTGATCCTTGCAGAAAGCAGAAAGTGGGGGGGAGGGAAGGATGTGCTCATTGATGGGATCCTGTTGGAGGTGGTGGAAGTTTCGGAGAATTTCTCGCTGGACATGGAGGCTGGTGGGGTGGTAGGGAAGGACAAGAGGAACCCTATCCCTGGTAGGGTGGCGGGACGATGGGGTAAGAGCAGATGTGCGTGAAATGGAAGAGATGTGGTTGAGGGTAGCGTTGATGGTGGAGAAAGGGAAGCCCCTTTCTTTGAAAAAGGAAGACATCTCCTTTGTTCCAGAATGAAAAGCCTCATCCTGAGAGCAGCCACAGAAGCGACAAAGAAATTGAGAGAAGGGGGTGGCGTTTTTACAATTAACAGGGTGGGACGAGGTATAGTCCAGGTGGCTGTGAGAGTCCATGGGTTTATAATAGACATCGGTGGATCAGCTGTCTCCAGAGATAGAGACAAAGAGATCGAGAAAGGGGGAGGGATGTGTCAGAAATGGACCGGGTAAATTTGAGGGCAGGGTGGAAGTTGGAGGCAAAGTGGATGAAATTGACAAGTACAACGTGGGTACATGAAGCAATACCAATGCAGTCATCGATACAGCGTAGGAAAAGTGCTGGACGGTCACTAGTGTAGGCTTGGAACATAGACTGTTCCATGCAGCCGACAAACAGGCAGGCATAGCTGGGGGGCATGCGACTGCCCATAGCTACCCTTTTTGTTTGAAGGAAGTAGGAGGAGTGAAAGGAGAAATTATTTAGAGTGAGGAGAGTGGTGGTGGAGGGGAACTTGATAGGTCTGGTGTCCAGAAAAAGAACTGAGATCTTTGAGGCCTTCCTGGTGGGGTTGGAGGTGTTTCAGGACCAGACATTCTAGTAAAAATTTCTTTCACCAACCAACTTCCCAGCTCTTTACTTCATCCTTCCCCCTCCAGGTTTCACCTATCACCTGGCATTTCTCTTCCCCCCCTACAATATTTTAAATCTATTTCACAGCATTTTTCTCCAATCCTGCCGAAGGGTTTTGGCCCAAGACATTAACTGTAATCTTTACCATAGACAGACATCCCATCTTTCCCGGAAGTTCCAGGAGTCTCCGGCATATTAATAGTGGCTCCCTGATGCCTGCAAATTATATACAATATCACGGAAATTTTTTTTGAGAGCGAGAGAAAGCAAGAGAGAGCGCGAGAGCAACGAGAGAGAGCGCAAGAGAGAGCGCGAGAGCAACGAGAGAGAGCGCGCGAGCAAGCGAGCGACAGCGCGCGAGCAAGCGAGCGACAGCGCGCGAGCGACCACGAAAGAGAGAGACAGCATGTCATGGCAGAGTGTTCCAAAAAATATATAAAACGTACGTCACCCCAGACTACACTAAAGTGTACCCCTGCCTAATAGGGGTCAAAATAATGACAGTGTTGCTCGCTGCACTGTTTGCAACAATGACTTTTCTATTGCCCATGGTGGGTTAAGACTGTAAAAGACATGTTGAGGTGAGTTTAACAGGTGTCATTCGTTCATTAGCATAGCTAATGTTATTTAAACTAACTGGCTAGCTGCTAAGGAGCTACTCTATTGCAGACATCCCACCTCTCCTGGGAGACTCCCGCAAATTGATGGTGCTACCTCCCTGGAATGAGTTTTTGCAGGGTGGGATGTCTGCATCGATGCTGCCTGGCCTTCTGAGTTACTCCAGCATTTTGTGTGTGTTGCTGAGACAATGCTCTTTGTCAGCCCAACAACTGGCTCGTGGTACAAACTCTTTCCCTTACATTAGTATCGAAGATGGATCGGTTTGTCATTTTTAAAAGATGGATAAACATTCATTAATTGGAAATATTAAAGGATTTTGGAGAGAAAGGCAAATAAAGCAAAAGTTAGTTAGGGCTCAGCCATGATTTCATTTTACAGTAAAAGAGACCTGAGGCATTAAGTAGTCTACTTTGAATCTCTAGGACATGAGACAACAGTCGACAATTCCCTTATGATTTGAATTTCATGCTTAATTCCCTTAAATTACTGGGTACTGCTCTGACGAACATCCCAAAAGCCTTTAATACTACTATCTTGAATTTTGAAATATGCTCCCTCCCTGCATTACTTACACCAAGCAATGCCGCTGTAAGAGATTCTGCAGTCCCTGAATGTAAACATCCCCTTTGATACAAACATATCCTTTCATGCATCCTCTTTGATCTTCTAAAAGTTGCCAAGCAGCCAATAGCTTAACAGTCTTAGCATTTCCCCATTAATGTTTAAGCAGTCTTTGATGAGAAACCATATGTGACTTCGAATATACAAAGGTTGGCTGAAATACAGCGATTGCTCAGGACTGTGACTGGAACCATCAATTCTGTCAGTGGCTCCAGACTACAGCTTTGTGCAGAACTTTCCAATTAGTCACAAGTTTCTAAAATTAAATGAAAGCATTCATATGAATTTACTTGACAATGGCAGTGCCAGTTGAATTACGTTGCTGCCGCTCAAGGTCAAGGTTGTCAGAGATCAGAGAACCAATTTGCATGAAAAGAAACCCTTCACCCACAAATTCTACACTGAACATCAAACACAAAGTTACAAAACTTCTTCATAAACCCCATTTTATCACCCCACATTCCTATCGATTCCACCCAGATTTCTCCAATCATCTTCAAACAAGAGGCATTTTCCAGAAGCCAATTAACCTATTAACCTACTAACCCCCATGTCTATGACATGTGACAGTATCTGGAAGAAGCTTATATAATCAGGGAGAACATATTAACTGAACACTGCTCTAGGAGTTCAGAGTTCAACCTAAGGTTAATCCTGGAGCTGAAAGACGGCAGTTCAAATGAAAGGGAAGAAAAATGCACACAATGTGCCCTCGCTGTGACTGTGGATTAACAAGTGCTTACTCGATATGCCCCCAAACAGCAAACTGCACCAGATGCCAGGGTTCCATCCATCCCCAGTATTGCTAAGGTCAGATCTAGCCATACTGCTGGAGAGATGGGCAGTATACTTCTACCAGATGATGCAGAAAGACAGCTTGGAGCACAAGTCAATCAGTAGTAAATGAGGAACTTCAGGAAAAGGAGAAAGAGACTCCCGTCAGATTTCAACCACTCACAAAATGGTGGAGAAACTTATAGACAGAAAGGAATAAAAAGTCGACATTATGGACCAAGACCCTTCATCAGTACCGTACTGGAAAGGAAGGCGGTAGAAGCCAGAATGAGGTGGTGAGGGTCGGGGGGGGGGGCAGGGTAATGGGTACAGGCTGATAGGTGACAGGTGTGTGGCCCAAGATTTTCAGCATTTACAGAATCTCTTCTGTTCTTGTCAGATAGGTCTACAAGCAGTCCTCTCATGCAATAAACATCAACACGAATTTCGACTGAGCTTCAAAATCTCATTTGCATAATAACAAGAAGGGTGAGGCCTGTCAAATACTTCATGTTCTCAGGGTGAGCAGTGTGTTTGACACCCATCCAGTTCCTCATGGAATACACTGGGGAAAGAGGTGCAGTAGTTTTTGACAGATATTCAGACAAATACCGAGTTCCTCAGCTTCAAATGTTACAAATGAAGTCCACCTTTGTTTAAAAAATTGTTCATGCTTGGCAACAAAGGAGGCTGGGAACAATGTCCTTAGGAACCCACCCCCAAGTGTGCCTGCCAATCAACCACCTCTCTTTGGTCATCTCCCTAAATGTACCCACTCTCGTTTCTATCTACAGTCGGCCCTCCTTATCCGCGAGTTCCGCATGCGCAAATTCAACCAACCGCGAATTGACAAAACCCGGAAGTGCCCTTCCAGCACTTGCTGTTCGAGCATGTACAGACTTCTTTTTCTTGCCATTATTCCCTAAATAATGCAGATTAACAACTATTTTACATAGTATTTACATTGTATTAGGTATTATAAGTAATCTAGAGATGATTTAAAGTATACGGGAGGATGTGCGTAGGTTATCGTGGATCGGGATTAAAAAAAAACAGAAGTTCTCTTACTAAGTAATTTGGAACAAGTACATCCGGTATTATTTAGCGTCAGTTAGTCAAATGTTTGTCTTAGTATATAGTATATATTTTACCTTTCTATGCATATAAAATACTTAAGAAACATATGTTTCAGCGCCGGGCTCGGGAACAGAAATTCCCGAGTTCAATCCAGGGACAGAGCGCTTCCGAGCACGCTCTCCATCTGTGTCAGATGTGGAGGATCAAAAACCCAAAACCCCTAAACCCAATAATTAAACCACTGCATTGCTTAGTAATAATTGTAGCTTTAATTGGGCAGGGCCTTTCTTCAATCCTTTAAAATTGTTCCGATCGTTGACCAACTGCAGCCTAACACTTTTCCAATGACCGATGGTTTATTGATCATTACAAAATGTCTCTCTGGTGCTTCCTTCACCTTCCTCCTCCCTTTGTTTTCCCAACCATGATTCTGTTCTCCCTGCCCCCTTCCCATTCTCAGTTCGCAATAGACCCAGATCAAAATGAAGTTTATCATAGTTCACGTATATAATGAAATTTGTTTTTTGTGCGACAGCAGTACAGAGCAATACATAAAATTACTACAGTACTATGCAAAAGTCTTAGACATCCTAGTGTGCGATAAAAATATGACTTCTGGACAGTACTATATACTCAATCCATGTAATTCTGCCATGGACAGTCCTAACATAGCTGTGATGGGGGTGGGGGATCAGGGAGATGGTTGGGCACAGGGCTAGCAACCCTATCCCGTAAAAACCCAGAGCTACAGAAGCTCCAAAGATCTCATTCCTGGGAGAGGAAGGATCTTTGAAATGGGCTACACCTGGGGACAACTTGAAAGACTGCCCTTGGACAGAGGACTCTGGCTAGCTGCTGTCAGTAACCTATGCCCCAGTAGAGGTGATGGGCTGAAGAAAAAGAAGAATTTTATGTATTTACAGTATATTTATTGTATTTTTTTTATTATTGTGCTATTTTCATTCTCCTTTGCACTTGTGTACAGGAAATGGTATTAAACAGTCTTGAATCTTGAATTGCACTCTTATTGGACGAAGTTGCTGTGATGTTGGACGGGAACCTTCCTTTCTCTTCTTCTTCTTAAGCAGACATTATGGACTACATAGTTGTATATTTGATGAGAAGACAATCTCCTGTTAGCAGTTTTCTTTGATATTACGTTGTTAAGAAGCTGAAATGGTTCAGTCCACTTCCACCAGCCTGGAGTGAAATTTATACCGAGACACTGAATTCCACCACACAAGGCACAGACTACTGAAGGAATAGCTGCCAGTGGTGGAGGGAAGGGAAGTTACATGTTCACATGCTAAAAGTCAGAGGAACAATAATTGCAGGAAAGGTTGAAAAACTGACATTGGATCAGAGATAAGCACAAGCACGTGCAAAACCTCTGGGAGACCAAGTAGATTAGAACAAGATAGGTAGATAACAGAAAGTCAAAAGAGAAAAGACATCAAACAAATTATGGATTGCGAAAACTAACATAAGGTAACTAATTTGATCTCAGCCATACAGATCAAACTGTCACAAAGTTACATGGAGAAGCATTGGCAATCATATATTCCTTGCAAGGACTGAACAGACTAAACAAGCTCTTTTTCTTCAGGAAGATGTTGCTCGAGTGTGAGAACTCAAGGACAAGTAACAATTACGGAGATGAGGAGGAACTGCTTTTTCCAGAAGTTGGTGAATCTGTGGAATTCTTTGCCCAATGAAGCAGTGGAGGCTACCTCAGTTAAGAGAAGGTTGAATAGATTTTTGCATAGTAGGGGAATTAAGGGTCATGGGGGAAAGGCAGGTAGGTGGAGATGAGCCCACGGCCGGATTAGCCATGACCAGACTTGATGGGTCAGGTGGCCTATTCCTGCTCCTATTTCTGATGTTCTGATGTTCTATTTCAAAACGTAGCATCAGTAATGGTGCATGATATTAAAAGCTGAACTGTGTATAGAACACTATTTAAATTGTACAAATATTGTGATTCATAAAACTCACAATAATCCAGGAGACAAACCTTTATTCAATGCAAAGTTTTGAAAAGCAGATCTGGAACAGCACCAAGCTCAAATCCAAATTAACTTCAAAGCAATAAAAACAACAACCAGTTAACAGTTTTTCAATTTAAAAAATTAAATTCGTTAACTAAAGATAAATACATTCCTACTAGGGAAAACAAAACTAATCTGAGATTATAGGAAATATTTACCTTAAAGACCTTCCATTCACTATCACCATACAGAACTATGCTGCTATTGTATTGAATAATCCTCAGTACCATTCAAACTACCACTTCTCTGAATTCAATCATCCCACAACTAGAGGTCATACAATCAAGTTTTGACAGGATAAATATAAGAGTTTTCTCCAATATTCTCCGTCCCATGACCCCGTTTTCTCTCCTTTAAAATTTACCTTAAATTTACCTTAAATCTACAGATCCAGCTTTCTCCCATTTTAGGCGGAATATCTCTAATGATAGGATCAGGTTGGTCATAAGGCAGAGAAACAGTTATCAGCTCCACCCACTCCACACCAACATCACTACTCTAGTTGAGACTCCTCACAACAAGCAAATGTGGGAAAAAGTTCATACAATCTACCTCTTACACTCCATTTGGCAACGCATTCCACATTCTCAATACCTTGCCAAACTCTGTTAGGTAACTACTTCTTGGCATATTCTATTGCATTAAAGATGCTGCAAGAGTCCAAGATTTTGCAGCAGCTATTACGTTCAACAGAGGCCAGCAGTATTAAAGGTAATGCTAAATGAAACAATTACTGTGGAGAGGTAAGAAGGGAGTGGAGAAACAGAGGGGAATAAAGCAATTGATTTTTCAGGGAACTGATTTTTGAAAGGAAATAAAATGATTTTTTAAACATGTGGTGATAAAGAATAAAGTACATCCTATCCTCGTTATATGCGTCTTCAGACTATGCGGATTCACGGTTATGCGAGGAACCTATTTCTATCAATGTCTCGTTATATGCGTCCAAAATTCACAGTTATGCGAGGGGCACTGCCTTCCCGCCAATACAAGTCACGTGCGCACACCTCACGGTCTCACTTTTGGGATGAGAAGCACCGCTTTCCCGCCAATACAAGTCAGGTGCGCGCGCCTCACAATCTCTCTTCCGCCACTCTCGCATTGGTTTTGGCAAGGTGTGGATGCGCGATCTTAAACTTTTGTAGGTTTTACCTACGGTGCAGTGATTTTGCGTTTTAAATATTTAACTATGCCTCCTGAGCGTCCGATGTCATGTCCTGGGCCGTCAGCCAAGCGGCAGAGAACCGCTTTAATACTTGAAAAAAAGTTGGAAATTATAAACAGTGCGGCATCAGCTGAAGGTAACACAGCTCTTGGACGCTACTGCCAGGAACAGAATCTTGCCTTTAAAGTTCTTTTGTTGCTTGACAATGCGCCAGCCCATCCTAAACATTTGGACAGCATTCATCCTAACATAACAGTGCGTTTCCTGCCACTTAGCACAACATCGCTGATTCAACCACTCGACCAAGGTGTAATCCACATTCAAGGTGTGCATTTTTTTTTTACGGCGAACTATCTCTCAGATGCTGCAAGCAACAGACGATTTTGAAAATCCCGTGAGTTTACCAACAGTGGGGGAATGGTGGAAGTCGGAACACTTGGCACAAATGGCGATGGACGTGGAACCAAGTTTCGAATGGAGTCAGCATTTCAGTCGTTCCCTGCCGTCAACCCTTCTTCCCTACAAGCAAATTTAAAACAAAATGCTGCCAAGCAAACAACCCTCACCATTTTATGAAAATCACTGTAATCTTCTGCTGCCAGCAGTTCTAAGAGTTCTGTGAGTCTTCCTTCACCCCTTGCTGTGCTTGATATTATCCTGACGACCACAACCATCCACCTTATCCGTGTAAAGCTGCTGGACACCACAACAACCACTCATCTCCCGGAGTGAACACACCTACCACTGTTGGTGAGTACTGTACACCAGAGGGTGTTAACTTTCTATGATTTATTACATTGAATATTACCTTAAATTGATTAAATATAATAAAAATTTTGTCTTGTAGTACTGTTTTTGTGTCGTATTGGTATAAAATGTGAATAAATTACGGATGACATATTTAGGAAGCCCTCTGGAATGCATCCCTATTTTCTCCATTTAAATAATTATTCACATTATGCGATTTCACATTATGCATCGACTTCGAGGAACGTATCCCTCGCATATAATGAGGATAGGGTGCATATAGAAATACAGTATGAATTAAAATATTTGAGCGGATTTTATCTAAGCAATAAGTTAAAGTGCAAGTATACAGACTGGACCAACTAAGGTCAAGAAATAATCCTTGTTTAATTTAAAGTTATAGAGTCAAAGAATGCTACAGAACAGAAACAAGCACTCTGGTCATCTGCTTTGTACCAAACTATTAATTGGCCTAATCCTATCAACTTGCACCTCGACCAGAGCCCTCCATACCCCTCCTATTCATGTACTGATCCAAATTTCTCTTAAATATTGAAATCGAGCCCACATCCACCGTTTGCACTGGTAGCTCATACCACACTCTATGCTCTGAGTGAAGAAGGTCCCCCCCTCATGTTCCCCTTAAACAGTTTACCTTTCACCTTTAACCCATGACCTCAAGTTTCAGTCTCAACCAATCTCAGTAGAAGAAACCTGCTTGCATTTACCCTGCCAAGAAACTCTATCAAATCTCCCTTCATTCTCCAAAACTCCAGGGAATAAAGTCCTAGCCTATTCAATATTTCCCTATAGACCAGGCCCTCAAGTCCTGACAGTATCCTTGTAAATTTCCTCCACACTCTTTCAATCTTGTTGATACAGTTTTTGTTGGAAAGAAGATGAATCTCACGGTGGAAGAGTTTCTGAGCACAGTAAGCCAATCAGAAAATTCAAAAGGCACACACTTCATCCCACAAGAGAGAAAAATAGTGTTGGACAGACAATTAGTCTAACTTATCTGAAACTGAGACGAAAAATTGGGTAACCATAGTCCAGTCACTCAAACTGTGGTTATAGCCAATACCTTAAGAATCCATATTTTGAGATAAAGTGAGAAATTGTAAGAAGGTGGGGCTTTATGAAAAGCAAGACAAGTTTGATAAAGTTATACAGCAGACACAGACACTGTTGTTGTGAACAATCAGCACATTCAGATTTTCGAAAGGTATTTGGTAAGGTGTTAGAAGATGCTCAAGAGAGACTGAAAAATCAAAGTTGAAGTCTGAGGATCAAACACATAAGTACCATCTAAAGAGCTTATACAGGTGAAAATAAATGTATTTACATATTAATTATCCTCCAAGAGGACCCCAACCTTGTCATGGTTTGGAGGCTTGTGTGCCTCAATGAATCAGAGAGCAACGTTGGCTGGAGTTAGGGCTTTACCGCATTGGCTCTTGGTTCGTTCACTCATGCCAAACAGGTCAAAGACCAGACAAAGTGTAGTCCGCTGGTCCTCCAGGCTCGGGGGTTCAGCTCAGGGCTAACAACTCTGAATGATAAAACTAACTTGTTTTGGAAACACCAATGAAGAATCCTTCTGCCTCTGAGACTGATGGTATTCCTGAATCTCCACCCGGGTCCTGTATGACTAACAATAGTTAAAACCGAGAGGAACCCACTGACATGATTAAGGAAGCCATGAACACAAAGAGATGGAGGACCTTCATTGCTACCCTAAACACCTGTAACAGGCAGTAATTAACTAACATATTAATTATCCTGTATATGTAGATGAAGGAAACCAAAGTATTAAGAGACTCTGTCACTAACAGAGTTATTTACTAGTCTGATAAAGCAACTGCCAATTCTTTTTCATTCAATGTTTTAACAGCAGAATCCAGAGAGAGGTCACGAATGAGATTTTCTGCTTTGGGGCAGAGATGCATGACATAAAATATGGTGAATATCAACAAAAAACATCAAAGAAGCAAAGCAAACGGAAGGCAAGTACAAAATCCACATGATTATTTGTGAGAACACAATAAGAGAAGCATAAAAGAACAGCTTTTTGGCCGCTAATATTCTTTGGTAAATATAAATATGAGATTGCACATATGATGACAAACCATCTGTGACATATTAACAGTGTAAGTACCTGTGGCAATTACAGCCTTGCCAAGAACCTTTATGTGCCAGCATAGAAAATTGTGAGGAAATATAAATGGTAAAAGGAAAATAAAAATAAATCCTTAATATAACAAAACTGTTGTAATAATTAGAATCTATCTCAAAATAAAGGATTGACACTCTAATAAAGATAGCACATTTGAATGGCAATTATTGTTTAACTGTTTCAAGTACAAAAGGTACATCAAGCATGATCATAGCAAAACTTGTTTATATTGACAAATAGAGTAAGATCCAACTCCTCCACCCCCATCCCCAAAATCTATGTTCCTTAGTGCATATTGATTATTGATGATCACTTTGGGTAGAACATATGTTTGCAGAGTCCAATATATTGCTCCAATCTAGCCCTAAGTGGAACTATTTTCAAACTGCACCTGAGAAGTGGAAAGCACACAACCGCCAATGAGTGCAGGTAAAAGTATGCAGATACAGACATAAATGTTGACATCTCTAGAGCTCTCAACTCAAAAGTCAACACTATAAACTAAGGAACAACATTCATCCCCCCTTATGGATTTACAGTGTGCTTAGATCAACACAGAATAAACAAGGTACTAGATTGCAGAGCATACATATTCTATTAGGTTATCAGTGATGTTAATTAGAAGACAGTTGTCAGTAAATGAATCATGACAATAATATCACTGCTTACTTCTGATCACCATTCTAATTACACCTTTGAGAGTTCTCTTTTATATACGTGCCCACTCTTAGTCAGCTTTTTAATGAGATGTACTGCCTCCTTGGAATTTACCACTTTGGACTTTTGTCAGTAAATTTACATCCTGTACAGTTTAATTAATTGTATTAATTTTAAAATTTCTCCTATGTTTTGCTGAAAAGCAAGAACTTACGCAGCCATTTTAAATGCATAGTGGCTCATTATTGCCATGCACAAGGTCATGCTACAATTTTAATGAAGCAACAGGAAATTCATCTATTCTGATGTAGCGTATGTCAGCTTCTATAAGCATTTATATTAATGCAACCTGCAGATGTTTCCTATTGGCTACCTCCAAATAAATTGTGGGAATATCAGATCTCAAGAAAATCAGATCCAACACCTGCAGTTTCATTGTGCATGCTGCAAACAATCTAAGGACAATTAGAAATATTGAGCACTTGTCATTTGCCAGCCAGTTGAAAACAAAATGATCTGAAATGGAATAAAATCTCTCGCACATACTAAATCACTGCTAAATAATTACGTCAATTGTCAAGGTGTACAAGCTAAAATACCACAACAAATCAAGCTGCTCAAACAAGTTGCCTCCAAGAAAGAGTTTGTTAAATCAACTGGTTTCTGAGCTCCCATTAAATAATTCAATATTAATATGCAGCAAAATGAGAGTGAATGGATATCACTGCAAATTGCCCTCCAATTTTTAATGTTACCTTCAGAGTAAACCAGTGAACTTTCCAATGTCACTCACAAGTCATTCACCAATTCCCAAAGCAGTTACCAGCTGTGTCAGTAGGTCTGTTTTGGTACTGGAACTTTTGGAGAACCTTTCATGTAGCATGGAGTTCCACTTTTAATGAGAACTTGGCTTATTGTAGCATATCTGGTGAGCTGAACTGAACCTCTCCACAGTATGAAAACAAAATCATATGAATGATTCAAGAGCTTTGCCATCTCATTACAACATCTTTGCAGGTGTCCCTGAAGCAACCTTGTTATGCACTTCATTCCATATATTCACTTGGAGCAGGTTGGATGTCAACCAAAAATGCACGCCTCTCTCAGTTCACATCACCTTCTAGAGAGTGCTGAAACACTCAGATACAGCCTTCCACCACTGCAAATTGCCCCATGTATTCTTAGAGATATCTTTCATCAGCTTTTAATCTTGTACCTCCTCCATGCTGAAAACACTGCTGCCAGTCTATGCAAACAATAGGAATTCTGCAGATGCTGGAAATTCAAGCAACACACATCAAAGTTGCTGGTGAACACAGCAGGCCAGGCAGCATCTCGTCGATGTTTCAGGCCGAGACCCTTCGTCAGGACTGACAAAGGGTCTCGGCCTGAAACGTTGACTGTACCTCTTTCTAGAGATGCTGCCTGGCCTGCTGCGTTCACCAGCAACTTTGATGTGTGTTGCCAGTCTATGCGCTACTTTCCACAAACAACATGGTTTTTGCAAACAAAATCCAGACTTGGTATGCAATTATGAATGTGGGATGGTGGCAAAATATTTGCCAAAACAAGAGGCAGAAATCACCAGACCATTGTCCAAGGTGATTAAATCTGGTTTAACTTTAGACTTCTTGTGCGGTCTGACAAGAAGATGGGCTAATGCCGACAAATCCACATTCTCCTCTATTTTATATAATTGTACTTACTGTCATGATCGAAACCCTTTTCTGCAATATTGTCACTTTACATCAGATTTTCAAAGTTATCTCTTTGACCAGGTCTTTTTCACCCCGTGACCTGCAGTGATCCCTACTCCTACAGGTTGAACAACAGGGTAATTTCAACCTTGAAGCCAAGCGAATTTTGCACAGACTAACATTTTTTTTTCCAAAAAGCATTCCAGTCAAGTTGTGATCAACTTGGGTCTGGGTCTGAGAAAGCTTTTGCACTAAATACAATGATTTCAAACTGAAGACATGAATAACAAATATGTCAGAGGAGAAGAATGGTTAATTCAACTTCATGATCCCCCTAAAAATCAAAGCCTTCAGAAGTTCAGAACAGAGGTGTGCAATTTTTCTGTTCACTCACGAGCACACCGTAACTTCACAAAGTGTTGAAGTCTGCCTAGTAATAAGAATTGCAAATGATTTTTGCTGTGGGGAATAAGATAGTCTAATGATTCTAATCGGTTGCTCACTTTTTCACTGAGCAACAATCACAAAGACTGGAGCCCAAACAGGCTGCCTCTGCCAGCTAGTGGAGGTTTTTTGTGGTAACAAAAAGAATCTGAAAATACTAACAAGAACAGACCAAACTATCAGCATATCATTAAGTGGTATTCTTCAATCAAAATAAACACCTAACCAGAGAGTGAAAACAAAATCAGTTTATTTGGTGCCTGCCCAACTCATCGAAAAGGAAATGCTGCTAGGAATAGTTTGTTTAGAACCTTTGCAGAATTCTTCAAATATTACTGCAAGCAGTAAACCTTCATTTCTGTCACTGAAAATAATTACATGGCAAATGATTTATAATGGCCTTAAATTGATTAAAATGATTTCCATCAGATTGCACTGGGAACTTAGGAGTGATTATCTGTGACTAAAACCTTTTATCCTGTTGTTTCATGGTGCTTCCCTGGCTGCCTTTTACTCCAAACACTGGCGAAAATAACATGCCATAACTGTGACTCATGTCCCTTTGAAGACAGGTTCTATAAGCTTCTATCTTTCCTTCAATGGATGGTGGACTTGAATTCACCCCCCAGAAAATTATTATGTTGTTTCTCTATGAAGTAAGTGCCATGATCTATTCCTCCTAATCTAATATTGGTGATCAGAATTCAAGCAATTTTAAATATACTTTTATTTGCATGCAATAAAAACTGCACGCAACAAACTCAGACAAGAGAAGCGCAAAAGATAAAATATTGCACAAATACAAAAATAAAAAGTAACAAAATATTACATAATATTGAAAACATGAGTTGTAGAGTCATTGAAAGTGAGTCCATACATTATGGAATCAATCCAGTGTCAGGGTGAGTGAAGTTATCCACTCTGATTCAAGAGACTGATAGCTGAGTTATAACTATTCCCGAATCTGGTGGGTATCAGACCTCCTGTAACCACCTCCTTGATGGCAACAGCAAGAAGACAGCAGGGCCTGGATGGTGCAGTTCCTTGACGATGGATGCAACTTTCTTGTGACAGCACTCCATATAAATGAGCTCAATGGTGGGGAATGTTTTCCCTGTGATGGTCTGGGCTAAAGGGCATTGACGTTTCCAAACCAAGACATGAGGCAATCAGTCAGTGTACTCAGCACTGCGTGCCTATAGAAGTTTCTCAAAGCTTGAGATGACATGCCAAATCTTTGCAATCTTCTATGAAAATAGAAGTGCTGCCATGTCTTCATTGTAATGGCAACTACCGCATTGACCACTTCCTTGTATATTTATGAAGAGCAAGGAATTTGCAAGTAGTTGCCAGGGCACATTAGCTATACTGACATATTAAAACCTTTATGCCCTGAAGAGAATGGAATAAAGATGGAGGCTTACAACACCAGGTATTACATTCAAGTAATATTCAGAATACAATGCCACGTCATGACATTTTTGTTCTGGAGTAATCAAAGCTCTGCTCACTTATTCCAGTCATTCAGGAAGATAGAAAAGATTCTGGGATACAATCTGAGAGTTTTCCTATTTTCTGGGAAATACTAACAACAATAGATAAATTATAGGTGGCCATTGAATTTGTCTGCACTGCAGAGATGAATCAGGCACTGCAAAATGTTTTCTTTTATTGTGAGGTATATGGGGAAGTTAATCACATGTTATAGAAATGAAAACCTTTCTTTTGCCTTGACAATACTTCGCCAGTAAATAAAAAATAAAAAATAAACCATTAGAAATCCAAGTGTAAGATAGCAGCAACATCAGAGATCCAGGTAAATATGAATTTTAACTGATGGGAAATTTTGATAAACTTTGGCACTTTAATGCCCTTGAAGCATATAGAACCATGCATTGACCAGTGCATCCATACACACAGCTACTTTTATTATAAACTCAGACTATAATGAGGTTGGTTTTAATCTCCAGTGCTACATTGGATTAAATTATATACTTCAAGGTGTTGTCTTCTGATAACTAAAGGCAAATTTTATTCACAGTGCTACCAATGTCTGCCACCAATCTCTAGCAAACATTTTAGAGTTTGATTACCAGGATTCAAAATTTCATTCATCTCTGCCTCAGCAATTTGGTCTGTTTCTAGTTGAAAATCTCAAAATGTATAATTAATCAGCTTTCTAACACCACATATATTGCTGTGATCACTGTTTAATATTATTTGAATATTTTTAAACTATTAAGCCTCTAAGAGCATATACAGTGGCATGCAAAAGTTTGGGCACCCCTGGTCAAAATTTCTGTTACTGTGAATAGCTGAGCGAGTAAAAGATGAACTGATTTCCGAAAGGCATAAAGTTAAAGATGACAAATTTCTTTAATATTTTAAGCAAGAAAACTTTTTTATTTCCATCTTTTACAGTTTCAAAATAGCAAAAAAGGAAAAGGGCCCAAAACAAAAGTTTGGGCACACTGCATGGCAGTACTTTGTAACACCCCCTTTGGCAAGTATCACAGCTTGTAAATGCTTTTTGTAGCCAGCTAAGAGTCTTTCAATTCTTGTTTGGGGGATTTTCACTCATTCTTCCTTGCAAAAGGCTTCTAGTTCTGTGAGATTCTTGGGCCATCTTGCATGCACTGCTCTTTTGAGGTCTATCCACAGATTCTCGATGATGCTTAGGTCAGGGGACTGTGAGGGCCATGGCAAAACCTTCAGCTTGCACCTCTTGAGGTAGTCCATTGTGGATTTTGAGGTGTGTTTAAGCTCATTATCCTGTTGTAGAGGCCATCCTCTTTTCATCTTCGACTTTTTTTTACAGACGGTGTGATGTTTGCTTCCAGAATTTGCTGGTATTTAATTGAATTCATTCTTCCCTCTACCGGTAAAGGTTCCCCGTGCTACTGGCTGCAACACAAGCCCAAAGCGTGATCGATCCACCCCGTGCTTAACAGTTGGAGAGGGGTTCTTTTCATGAAATTCTGCACCCTTTTTTCTCCAAACATACCTTTGCTCACTGCAGCCAAAAAGTTCTATTTTAACTTCTTCAGTCCACAGGACTTGTTTCCAAAATGCATCGGATTTGTTTAGGTGTTCCTTTGAACCTTTGAAAAGAACTCTGGTACAGAATTTACTGGTAGAGGGAAGAATGAATTCAATTAAATACCAGCAAATTCTGGACACAAACATCACACCATCTGTAAAAAAGTCGAAGATGAAAAGAGGATGGCTTCTACAACAGGATAATGATCCTTAGCACACCTCAAGATCCATAATGGACTACCTCAAGAGGCGCAAGCTGAAGGTTTTGCCATGGCCTTCACAGTCCCCTGACCTAAACATCATTGAGAATCTGTGGCTAGACCTCAAAAGAGCAGTGCGTGTAAGACGGCCCAAGAATCTCACAGAACTAGAAGCCTCTTGCAAGGAAGAATGAGTGAAAATCCCCCAAACAAGAATTGAAAGACTCTTAGCTGGCTACAGAAAGCGTTTACAAGCTGTGATATTTGCCAAAAGGGGTGTTACTAAGTACTGCCATGCAGGCTGCCCAAACTTTTTCTTCGGGCCCTTTTCTTTTTTTGTTATTTTGAAACTGTAAAAGATGGAAAAGAAGTTTTCTTGCTTAAAATATTAAAGAAATGTGTCATCCTTAACTTTATGCCTTTTGGAAATTGAGTTCATCTTTCACTCGCTTAGCTATTCACAGTAACAGAAATTTTGACCACGGGTGCCCAAACTTTTGCATGCCACTGTATATCTTTCTGAATATCACACACAGGAAAACAATGAAAATTTTAGATTACCAATGAGAAGCAATTCTTTTTGGGAATTTGTCGATACCTTTCACTCATAATGGGATGCACAGAACTGGAAGACAACAAAAGGCATCAGGGGATGAGGATAATTAACTTCAAACATTTTTCTAGTCGCCAGTGTGCAGCTCCTTACTCCAGCAGTTGTACCTTGGTGCACAAGGTACAGAGGGTGCACGTCTTTTGACACTCAAAATAGTCTGTTCACCGTGGTGAACAACTTCTTTATTTAAAACATCTCATTACTAATAAATACTTTGGAGCAATTCTGATTAGTTGTTCACCAGTCATGGAGTGATAGAGCACAGGAGGCTGGCATTCGATATCTACTCTTCATGATTGCTTGATTGCATTCCTGTGAAGAGCTTTGAGTCAGGATACAGTAATAAAGGCAAGACACAAGCGTAAATGGCCATTGTCATGATTGAAAGAACAAATTAGAGCTATTCACTTTTCCCCATGGTCCTGTAGACTTGGTCACTTACTTGCCTTTATATGAGCCACAAAGAGCATTGGGAAACGGGCCAATAAACAAGCTCTAACGAATTTAAAGTTTTGCATACAGAGGTCAGAGAGACAATGCAGAGCAGCTTGCAATATAGTGGCATTGCCGGTTTAAATTTGCAGAAGCAAAGAACAGATTACAAACAAAACCCGGCTGTCATACAGAAGAGAGTTATATTAAAGGTACCAGCTTGAGTCTGAGAAATGCTTCACTTTAGCTGCCAGTACTATTGAGATGGAGTAGATTCAAATACATTCACAAGATTCTGGCTTGCCTTTTAAATCCTATTGCTTTGTTCAATTGAAGTTACTGTATTACCATATGACATTCCTTCTGCCTGTCATTTAAACTAATTTCCCCTGACATAGTATTTCCTGCTCTTCTACCTTGCTTATGAAGATGACTTGTCAAAACCGTTAAAAATTACAAGCATAAAAGATATAAACTAAAATGCAAGTTTCTAAAAATGTATTTTCTGTTGATGGAATGTGCATGTACAATTACATAATTAGACACCAGATGACTAACAATAGACCTCAGTAAACTAGTAAGATTGTCTTCTGTTAAAAGCCACAAAAAATACAGAGGGAATTGCTTACCATCTGAAAGACTGAAAAGTCTCATGAATGTACAATGATTTTGTTTTCACTTTGCAGGTGAAAAGCCATATACCCTCTGTGGTCACTTTCTTAGGTGCACCTCCCTGCCTGCACGTTAGGGCAAATATCTAATCAGCCAGTCATGTATAAAAGCATGCAGACATGATCAAGAGGTTCAGTTGTTGTTTAGAATAAGGAACAAATGTGATTAAGGAGTCTTTGACTGTGGAATGATTGTTGGTGCCAGGCAAGGTGGTTTGAGTACCTCAGAACGTACTGACCTCCTGAGCTTTTTCACACACAACAGTCTCTAGAGTTTACAGTGAATGCTGCAAGAATAAAAAAAAGCATCTAGTGAGCAGCAGTTCTGTGGACGAAAATACCTTGTTAATGAGGGAGGTCAGAAGAGAATAGCCAAACTAATTCAAGCTGATAGGAAGGCGATGGTAACTCCAATAACCATGTGTTACAACAGTGGTGTGCAGAAAAGCATCTCTGAATGCACAACACATCCAACCTTGAAATGGCTACAGCAGCAGAACACCATGAACATACACTCAGTGGCCACTTTATTAGGTACAGGAGGTGCCTAATAAAGTGGCCACTGAGTCTATATTCCAGAAAGTGGATCTTTTAAAAAAAGTGCAAGAAATTTAATTCCAATATTCAACGTTCATGAAATAAACCTTTCCAGTCACTTTGCAATACAAAATCCCTGACCAGATATATTAGCACTCATAAGCATCATCCTTATTCAAGCATACAATTCTTCTCAATTAATCATGTTCCAGTGTTCAGTACACTGAATATCAAATCACAGCCATCTCAATTTAAGACAGTGGTTCTTTCTCACATTAACACCTTCTAGTAAAAGCTCATTTTTGAATTTTCCTTCAAGTAATGGCATCACATTTGTTTCACTTTAAGCTACACTGAATACCAAATGATTGAGCAAGCTGAGGTACAAATGCTGCAAATTGCCTATATTTTTTTTTACATACAGCCTCCAGGAAACTTTATGTCAGTGCACAATGTTGCTGCAAATTAGTGCAACATCCAGCAGGCCAGCAGAGAAACAGTGAAACTGAGATAAACTTGTTAGGGGCATTCTTCATTTAATAAGCAAGGGGGTAAAATTGACAAAAGAGACAGCAGGCTAATGACTAAGCAGTAATGCTTATAACTGTTCGTGTAGTAAATACACACCTGGCCTCTGTTGTTTACAATTGAGATTAACCAAAGACTTAATGTGATAATAAACAATAATCACGGCTTCCTACCTGACAGCAAAATTCTAACAGGTAATATACTTTGTCTCATTAGAATTCTTAGAATCTGAAAGTGATCTGACATCAGGAAGTGCCTAATTGGGGAAGAACCAATGCAGCTTTGAACCCAAGTGAGCAGAAAAGCAAAGTGTCACGATGCCCATGATCCCTGTGGAACTTGAAGCTTAAAGGTCATGGCTTCTCTAATTATAATGAAGAGCCAAGCTGAAAGTTTGCTTGTCACTGTATGAGCTTCACCTGTGTTCAGTTGCAAAGAACCTGCTATTGTTACCTACTGGTATTCTCCTAAACTGTACTTGAAAAGCTCCTTATTGCCTTTAACATTCAGCTTCCCCTCGTGTTCTTTCTTGACAGCAGTGGTTAATTCTGAGGGACACAAGCAGTATTTCAGTGTCTCAACTGAAGCCATTTTTTATGCATGGGTCAATGCTAGGTGTCATCATGGGAATGTGATCTGGAAAAAGGTATTTGCCCCCAATAGAAACAGAAAATTGCTGAAAATACTCAGCAGTTCTCATCAAGTAGTAGAGTTAAGAAGCATGAAGACAGGCCTTTCGGCTCAATTCATCCCTGCCGACCAAGGCGTTTTCCTGAGCTAGTCCCACTTGCTTCCTTTCAGCCCAGCTCCCTCCAAACCTTTCCACTATTAACCTGTCCATATGTCATTTAAAGGATCCTGAACCATTAATTTTGTTTCTCTTTCCAGAGAGACCACCTAAAGCACTGTGCATTCCAACATGTTCTGTTTTTGCTTCTGACTTTCACGTCTGCAGCTTTAAATTTTCATCTGGCTTCTGTCTGAATCTCCATAAAACCAACAACAGTAAGTGGCTGGTGGTGGGAACTGTTAACATGTTTGAATGGAGACAAGAAAACACACACATTTATAATAAATTTTAAAATATCTTTGAACTTAACATCCAGCATAGGAAATGACACTTTGAAGCATGTGTACAATGAAACACACAGCAATACTCCTATATCCTTCTGAATAAAGTAGAACCAAATCTCTAATTAGAGCAGCTCCAATTAAACTACTTTCAAATCGTTTCAAGTTAGTTTAACCGAAACTAAATAATAAGTTACTACTTCATGTGCTTTTTTAAAAAAAATCGATAGCTGTAAAAGAGGAAAAATATGTTTGGAAACTGTTTAACACATCTTATGAAATACATAAATTCAGACTTCTTCATTTCCCCAACAGCACAGAGCAGTTTGCATGCTTGGAGAAACACTAACTTGTTACCAAATGCAGAATTCATTTGGTCCAAAAGACCTTATAAGGAATGGTGTTTGATGCCGCTTGCAACAGGAAGGGAACTTATTCTCCTCTATATAGTGCAACGTTATCTCAAAACACATTAGGTCTAGTTTAAGGACCACACCTCCAGCAACCTGTACGGAAATGGCACTTCTGATCCAAAGTCAATTTCCTGAGATTAGTCCTCAAAATAAAATGTAAGATGAAAGAAGCTCTCTAGCTACTAGCCTTTATTTTCAGATAATTTAAACAGTTAATTAATCCATAATATTGTGGTTTTGTGCCAACTAACTTATCATTGCCAAAGAATTAAAATCAGCTTTTCTGCAGATGAATATTTGCTGGCAATCATCCAAGCTGTCATACACATCCTCCATGCAACAGCTCACTAATGAAGGTACATGTAAGCAGAAAACTTCACTCTATTTTTTACAAGGTTCACTAATTGCTTAAGCTCTCCTTTTTCAACATTCCACGGCAATAGCAGTTATCTTTTAAATAGTTTTAATGTAAATCTTTACATTTTAATTAACAATAATTTACTTAAATAGATAATCAGCTCTGCAGTCTTATTTTAAATTTAAATGGAATACACAATGTAGAAGAGCATGACATGGCACCTTTGCCTGCTCTGGGTCAGACAATCCTACGCATGCATTATGCTCTTAATTATGTGTGTCCTTCCACTTCTTTCCCACTGGTAACACGACTGTATCTGCACTGACAATCTACTGCTAGATCCTGCAACATGAAGGGAAAGTGAGGACAAATGTTGAGAAGAAATTTATGTAAGGTTTTAAAGACTGAAAGCTGCAATAATTAACTGCGGATTGATTTTATGTTACACCACTGCATTCTTAGAGATGGTATATCAACTCATACCTCATGCAAACTACACAACATGGACGCAAGTTTAATTGCTTATGGTGATATTAACTCAGAAGATAAATGCACTCAATTGACTTAAGTTTCAACTTTCTACACCAAAAATGAAATGTTTCTGTACACTTAGCTCTGAAAATAATGCAGAAATTAAAAAAAGATCTCACACAATTAAAATATTTTAAAAATCATAAAACCATAAACCATAAGACATACTGCAGTGAAATGTACAATTTAGGCCCTTAGCAAAAAAAAACTTCGACAGCTATGAAAGAAAATGGGCAGAAGAATTTTTATTCAAGATTGTTTAATGTCATTTCCAGCATGCAAGTATAAAGGAGAATGAAATAATTGTCACTCCAGCTCTGATGCAGCGCAAAAAAACAGTAATTATATAAAAACACAATAAATATAAATACTTAAGATAATATATATGTTTGTCTTCCAACAGATGAAAATTAAGAATCACCCCTCTGACCATCAATGCATCAAGACATCAAGGATTCATCCATGATCTAAGAATGAATAATCAAAGGAACTGGCAGTTAGCACTTTTGAACACAGTACAATCTGAGGGTGCAACAAGTGAAAAGGTCATTTCTGGTGGGTATATTTTGATTTAATATTTTGGCATACAAATCAGAATACGTAAAACAGACCAGTTATGAGATAAGAAATGAAAAATTAAGGGCAGCAGATGTTAGTACTTAAAAGCAGGGAGGTATCCGCAAGAGGATTACAATATTGGGCTTGTAGAGTGGTTTCCTGGGAGTGTGTTGACTGGCTGACTCCATTTTAACTGCTCAATCTGAAAGTGGGTTCAGATTTGATTTTCTTAAAATTACATCTCTCCTATATCAGAACTGGTCTCCTTTAGGAAGCAAGAAGTTTCTGATCATCAGTCAGTCATCCTGTAATTTTAACACAAGCTGCCCCACATTCTTCTCAATTCCATTGTACTCTTTCTTTTATTGATTGTTATGCTTCCTACAAACAGGATTGCCAACCAATTCAAAATTACGTATTTTTGAGAAATATAAATGCTTCACTTATCCTCAGTATAACCTGGAGTAATATGCTCTACATCCATTACATTTAGATTTATTCCACTGAAAGAGAGGACTTTCCCTTATCAAACTTGAGTTGTATTCAAACTCAAGTCTCATTGGGGAAAAAGCACAGAGTAACTACTATGTTTGTAAAAGCAATCTATCTAAGTGCTGTAAAAAAAAATCAATTCAAAAACTATCAAATTTGTTTACTTCTTGAAAGTAAACATTTCCAAATTTTATTTTTCTAGCTTTACACATAGATTTATGTGAATGCCCAAAATTAGCCAAAGACAGAAAAATGGAGGAAAAAGTATGTTACTTATACAATATTTTTTTATTTTGTGGAAAGCATCACCTTATTGTTTTAAATTGGTTCCTTAAACTGCTCCCCGGTGAGAGCTTGATTGATGGATACTAACATGTTGTCAGCTATAGAAAATGCAATCCCAAAAAACATCACCTTTTAAAAGACTCCTCAAAAAGGAAAACCGAGGGAAACCTATCTGTGGTTCTTTGTTCATAAAGATCAGTCTGTGGGAGGGAACAAAAAAGCAGTGTACCATGGCAACTCACATCAACATTTATAGAGGCAAGTCAAGGCAAAAACCATTTCAAATGAATTAGTCACAGATACAAGTATTGACTGGAAGCCCACCAGGGCCTCGCATATCATTCCATTCCCTGCATCTTTCATATCAATTTCCTGATTGCTCTTCTGATAAGATGCACCTTCCAGCAAAGGGTACATGGGGAAAGTTGTATTTTGTACATCAAACAAGACCAAGATTTTGCAGGGAAGTATGAACAATTTCCTTTGTACGTGACCACAACATTAGGGTTTTCAAAAAAAATGCAGGGAACCCCTCCTTGCTGTCAACTGCTCAGAATCCATGACAAAAATGTACTCCAACATCATGTTCTGTATGGATCCCAAATGTGAAGCTCAATTTTGTGGCAATAGACCAACAACCGTACATTGAAATTTCAAAGGTTCAAAGGTTCAGTTCCTATCAAACCATGTATCCACATGCAACTCTGAAAATTTGTATTTCTACAGATAGCCACAAAACAAAGAAAGAACATGAAGCTCATTCACAGTAAAACATCAAACCCACCATCCCCCACCGTACAAAAATGAACGGCATCCCAATCATCAACCCTCCAAAACCTCCATCGCCCCCGGCACAAAACGGAAGAGGAACATTGATCCCCAAGAAACAACCCCCTCCCACACAAAAAACCTAATACAATGTCAACCCCTAAACCCCTTCAACAAAACAGAAAAGGAACATGTGATGAAAAAATACACAGAATATAAAAACCATGGGTCTGAAAAGTCCACAGTTCATAAATGTAATAATCCAATTGATAAACGCAGACCCATGATATTCATGGAAAGAGAGGGACACACAGGACGAGGTAGAGGCCCACCCATCTGCCACTGCAAAATCCTTGCCCAAGTACCTTACGCCAGGTTAGGCCAGACATAAAGAAAGCTTTTCTATTTCATTTGAATGAAGAGGGTGGCTGCTGACAACAAAGATAAATATGAGTGATGTTTACACAAAAAAATAATCCAAGGCTTTCTTGACAATTTGGATATGGAACCTCACGAACAGTAATAACAAAGCTGGCTCTAGTTTGCCTATACCCCAAAAAAAAGAAATACAATGGATTCTTGTCAACTGCTCCAACAGTTAATCAGGGCAGCCACTTATTTGGGACAACTCTTAAACAACAAAAACACATTGAGAAAATAGTCAGAATTCCGGAATTCCCTCCATTTATTTGGTACACTATGCCCCTCAACTAAAACAGCAGAATGCTGCCCAACAGTATCTAACTAGTGTCAGTTGTGTGCACATCCTGTGGCTATGAGATGCTACACCGTAATAAGGGAGAACAATTTTAAATGGTGCCATTCTCATGTGTTTGATTACAAAAAGCAGAATCAAAATCAGGTTATCACCGGCATTTGTTCTGAATTTTTTTTTTAAACTTAGCAGCAGCAATTCAATGCTACTACTACCACTACGTCAACTCAAGCCGAGGGGGCATGAAGGCATGAAGTTCAATGCAATGTATGATAATATGGAAAGGAAAAAAACATAAACGTGTAGATCAAATACAGTTAGTACGTAAGTATATGGAATAGATTAAAATAGTGCAAAAACATAAATAATATATACTTTTTAACAAGTGAGTTAGTATTTATGGGTTCAATGTCCATTTAGCAATCATATGGCAGAGGGGAAGCATCTGTTCCTGAATCCTTCAGGCTTCTGTACCTCCTTCCTGATGACAGCAATGAGAAGACGGCATGCCCTGGGTGATGGGGGTCCTTAATAATAGACATCACCTTCCTGAGGCACAGCTCCTTGACGATGTCTTGGGTACTACAGAGCTGACTAATTTTACGATTTTCTGTAACTTCTTTCGGTCCTGTGCAGTAGCTGCTCCCCCATACCAGACAGAGGTGCAGCCTGGCAGAATGCTCTCCATGGTACATCTATACAAATTTGAGTGTTTTAGTTGACAAACAAAATCTCGTCAAACTCCTAATGAAATGTAACAGTGATATTTCTCACTGATAATTGGCAAGAAATAAGTATAAACAGTAAGACAATTCAGAACTATTATGTAAGAATCTCATACAGTGATGAGAGAGTGTATGGAAGCAAGGTATGCCAACTAGTGGAGTGGTGTCACTAGTGATGAGCAACAACCTGGCACTCAGTAAGACATAAGAGCTGATTATGGACTTCAGGCAGGGTAAGGCAAAGGAACACGTACCAATCCTCATCAGAAGTGGAGAGAGTGAGCAGTTTCAAGTTCCTGGGTGTCAAGATCTCTGAGGATCTAACCTGGTCTCAACATATCGATGTAGTATAAAGAAGGCAAGACAGCAGCTATACTTCATGAGGAGTTTGAAGAGATTTGGTATGTCAACAAATACACTCAAAACTTCTATAGATGTACTGTGGAGAGTATTCTGACAGGCTGCATCATTGTCTGGTATGGAGTGGGGGGGTGGCTACTGCACAAGGCCAAAAGAAGCTGCAGAGGGTTGTAAATTTAGTCAGCTCCATCTTGGGTACTAGTCTACAAAGTACCCAGGACATCTTCAAAGAGTGTTGTCTCAAAATGGCAGCGTCTATTATTACTAAGGACCTCCAGCACCCAGGGCATGCCCTTTTCTCACTGGTACCATCAGGATGGAGGTGCAGAAGCCTGAAGGCACACCCTCAGTGAATCAGGAACAGATTCTTCCCCTCTGCCATCCGATTCCTAAACGGATTTTGAAGCTTTGGACACAACCTCACTTTTTAATACATATATAATTTCTGTTTTTTGCACAATTTTTAATCTATTCAATATATGCATACTGTAATTGATTACTTATTTATTTATTATTATTTTATTTTTATTTATTTATTCTTCTACATTATACTGAACTGCTGTTGCTAAGTTAACAAATTTCACGACACATGCCGGTGATAACAAACCTGATTCTGACTCTGTTCACTGAGGTTTCAAGCAATCAGACTCGGAAATGTCAGAAAGGGCCAGGAGTGAAAACTAAACAATTTCACAACCTAAACAAGTTAGGAATTATGAAGAAGGCGAAGGTCTTGACAACTGTCTTGAATGCTACCTTTGGTTCCCCACTGGACACTCAGCTTTCACCTGTGGCTCCAAAGTAGCTGTTTGCCTGAGACAGCAGCTGCATCCCAGTACACTGCTTTGACAGGCAGACAAAAGCAGTTGAGGGCAGCTGGCAGGTCTCACACTCTGGTGAGAAACGGGCATGTCTGTCAAAGCTGGCGGATCTCACACTCTGGTGAGAAAGGGGCATGTCTGTCAAAGCATGCAAAGTCAACTCCCGTGGACCGGGCGGATGAGATCAACTCGGAGATTCAGCAGCCAGAAAAGCAGTCCTGCAATGCTACATCGAGAGCAAAGGTCACGACGAAACACAGAAGTAGCCATGGTCATCCACTGACACCAGTTGGGATGTCTACTCATCCCACTTGACCTGGGTATCGGAGATCGAGACAGAGGGATTACCCCAGTGCAATGGCTTTTCCACTTTATAAACTCTCCTGCACAGGTTTCCTATCATCGTCGGATGTGACAGAGACAACCACCAGCAGTATTGGTAATATTCTAATTTGTTCTGTATTTCAGTTAAATACATAATTTGTTACTCAGGTAAACAGTAGTTTGACTTTTTTAATACCTTTTTAATTATTACCATGAAACTGGCCAATTGGGGCAGCCGCTTAATTGGGCCAAAAAGTACTGGTCCAGACGTGTCCCAATTAACCAGAATCCACTATAGTTCATTATCCCATTTTATTAATGGCACTTGGAATACATTTTCCTGAAGCTATTAGCAATAATCAGTTTTTAACCTAACCAGTAATTAAAATTATCAAGCTGATATCTTCAGGAATTTTTACATAACGTTTTATATTTTCAGAATGGACTCTGACTTCATCTGCTCATATTCCACAGCTTGCTGATTTCAATGTAATTACAATAATCATAGCCATCCAATCAACTCAAGTGATTCAAATCACAGAGCTACATTTGTAGTGTATTTGTTGGCTCTCATCCTGACAACATATTCCATTCAAACATGCAGCAGAATTCAGATCAGCTGAACAGCTGGTTAAAACTGTGGTTTTCTTTTTGGTTTCTACAAAGTTGTGTGTGTGTGAAGTGACGAATATTGCTTTGCTGGCATGGATAGGTTGAAACAGTGGCTTCCCTCATGGCGGAATGGCTGTTCTTCTGTTTGAGTCACAAGTTGTGGGCTCATATCTCCAGCCAGAAGTTTGATCATATGCCTAAAAGTGACACTCCAAAAAAGTATTGAGAAACTTTTTTGGAGTCCACACAGTTGCAGGTGTCAGTGCAGTACTAAAGCCAAGTCCCTTTCTGCCATCTCAGAAATTGGGGTGGGGGGGGGAATTCCACTTGACAATCTGAAGAACAGAAGTTGGGTGACATTTATCTCTCAAACATAACTTAATTAGTCGTTGAGATTACTGTTCTGTGTAGACATTTCCTGGTGTGTAAAATGGCTGTACCATATTCTCAAGGGGGAGGGTGAATAGCCAGAGGTTGTGGTGCACATTGGCACCAATTGCATCAGCAGAAAGAGGGAAGAGGTCCTGCATCATGAGTACAGGGAGCTAGGAAAAAGGCTGAAAAGCAGAATCTCAAGGGTATTCATCTCCCCATGCCACATTCTCATCGGGGCAGGAAAAGATGGACAGAGCAGAATGATTAATTATGGTTATTGGATTTACTGAGTATGCCCACAAGAACTGAATCTCAGGGTTGTATGCACTTTGATAATAAATTTACTTTGAATCTTGAAAATAGATAAGTGAGTGGCCGAGCAACTGTTGCAAGGAGCAGTATTTCAGGTTCTTGAGTCATCTCTTAGTAGCAGAGATGATGACCTGTACCAAGAGGGCAAGGTGTACTTTAACTGGAAGGGGAACAAAATGCTGTCCACAAGTTTTGTTGATGCTACTCAGAAGAGTTTAAACTGGTATTGGACAAGTCTACATCTGACCGGTGCAGGGGTGTTTAAAAACAAACTACATAGTGTACAAGGCAGATATGGTGTAGCAAGAAGGAAGAACGAGGAAGGGAGATGTGGATGTTAAGAGAGATGGTGAATTTAGTCAAAAAAAATAGGAAATATATGTAAGGTTTAGGAAGCTTGTAGAGTCCTTAAGGATTATAAAGAAGCCAGAGAAGAGCTCAAAAAGGGGATGAGAAAAACAGGAGGGGGTAAGGCATGAGTCCTGAAAACGTAGCATTAAAGAGAATCCCAAGGCATTAGATGCATACACCAAGAGCAAGAAGATAACTTGACAGCAGGCAGGATCACTCAAGGATCAAGGAGGGAATATGTGCTTGGAAGTGAAGGATGTGGGTGAGGTCCCGAATGACTACTTTGCATCATGATTTACCAAGGAGAAAGACACGAAGAACAGGAAAATCAGTGTGGAGGGCAGTGTGCCAGTGCATTGAGATAAGGAGGAGGTGGTGTTGGGTCTCTTAAAGAACAACATGGCTCAGTCCCCGGCAACTGATAGGATATATCCCAGCTCATTGAGAAAGGCAAGAAGTGAGATTGCAGTGGCTTTGACCAACACCTTCATATCCTCTCCAGCCACAGCTGCCAGAGGACTTGACACAGCTAATGATATTCCATGATTTAAGAAGGAAAATAGGAATAAGATTTATGTGCATTTGTTAAACCACAACCTAATTACGGACAGTTAACATGGCTTTGTGCAGGACAAGTTATGTCGCAGAAATTTTTTTTTCTCTCAGAGGTGATGGAAGTGATGAAGCTGGAGTTCTCTGCATGGATTTTACTGAAGCATTTGACAAGGTTTTTCATGGGAGGCTCATCCAAAAGATGAAAGTGCATAGGGTTCATGGCAAATTGGCAGTTTGGTTTGGAATTGGCTTGCCCGTAGAAGACAGACGTTAGTAGTCTATGGGATATATTATGTGTGAAGGTCTGTGACTAATGGTATTCCGCAGGAATCCTTACTGGGACCTCTGCTGCTTGTGATATACAATTGTATTACATATACATATACATATCATATATACCATAAATAACCTGGATGAAAACACAGTGTAACACTCAGAGGAGGATACTGGATATTCTCTCCGGTGTATTTTTTAAACAAGAGAAAATCTGCAGATGCTGGAAAGCCAAGCAATACACACAAAATACTGGAGGAACTCAGCAGGCCAGGCGGCATCTATGGAAAAGAGTACGGTCGACTTTCCATTGATGCTGCCTGGCCTGCTGAGTTCCTCCAGCATTTTGTATGTGTTACAGTGGTTTTTTTTTAAATCTCGTCACCTAGTCTAAAAATTTCATACGTAAAAGCTGCACACTAATGGCTAGGAACAAGTTATCCAAGTGTTCTATGATGTTCCTGTGTTTGCGGAAGTAACGATATTGAAACCCTTTATTTACATCAAGGATTAGGTTGCAGCAACAGATGCACCGATTTACCTGGAATCTCCTGTCAAGCAAGTTGGGTTTTCTCCGTGGTGGTATGTTCCTATAAGACAGCTAATAAGCTGCTTTGTACCATTGTCTATCCAGTTGAGCCTGAGAGGAGAGAGAACCCAAAGGCAATTTTTAAAAACATTTACTGTTTCATTGAAACTGATAGCCTGATGGAGTGTTAAAGCAGTTCTGGACCAGTGAATGTGCCATCATTCAGTTGGGATTTTAAACCAAGTTCCCATCTGCCCTCTGAAGTAAACATAAAAATTACCATTGCAATGCTTGGAGAAAGGCAGTAAGTATTCTCTCACAGAGGAGAATCGTGGGTATTCTCTCCAGTGTTCTTTTATCTACACTGATGTCCTGGAAAGAAGCTCAGAGGCACAGCAATATTTTTAATTACTTTTTCTCCCCCTAGACTACGTACTGAAGTTTCCGAATCAAAGTAGGGCACCAGCCTGCAAAGCAAAGCTGATGATGCCTTTGCACATTTAAACAAGTAGCATTTAACATCCCACAGTCAGCCAAGGCGCATTAACAGACAATCCACTCCTTCATCACTTGCCATTTTAGATACCGTTCGGTCACAAATGATCAACTAAATGATCATCTCACCTTGTAACTGATATAGGTGCGAGAGTCCTGAGGCAAGGATTCAATGGTTGCTCAACCATACATGACTTCACAGTGAACTGCGCCCCCCACCCCCGGGCAGAATATTGACACTTGACCAGGAGTCAATGGAAAGCCACTTTAAGTGATTAGATAACCAATAAGCTCATTTCCACAACAGATGCTAGAAACCAATTTTAAACTTTCTCCAACTGACACAGCGCTGTTTGGAGATGAAAAAACTCTATGCTAAATGTTTTACTAAACTGAAGCTGGAGGAACATTCAGGTATGAACAAATGACCTCCAAGTACAAAGCTTTCCGAGTCACAAGGACAGCCAGCACCCTTCTTCCCTGGTGGCAATGGCCAATATCAGAGATCATCCGTTTTAGCTGAGTGGAGGAAAGTCTAGAGGAGACAGCAGTCACAGGATTTTTTTTTACACACAGAGGGAATGATGGGTACTTGGCATACACCTCTGGTGATGGCTGATACAACAGACTGTTAGACTGGCACATGGATGCAAGAAATATGGAGGGCTATGGGCTACGTAGGAGATAAAGTTGGATTCATTGAGGAGTAGGTTCAGGGGCTGAAGGAACTGTACTTTGCTGTACTGTTCTACATTCAACAAGAGTGACCCACTCCCCAAAGCATTTCACTCTATATCTGTTGAAAATGAATCCAATTAAAGTTACCCCGTTTCAGTATTCAAAATTAAAACCATACATAAAATCACATAAACATGCCCCTCTCTGAATGGTTGTTTAAATTTGCAAGAATTGCAGCTATACTGTGACAAAATCAATGCAAGAGAAATTTTGAAATACAAGTTAGGAATTACAGAACAAGTTTCATCTGTTATAGATTCCTGTCAATTAAAGTTTTCACAAATTTGTAATGCCCACAAAACTGAAGGAATTGAAAATATATAATGGCTGTTTACAAGATTAAAAATACAAAGGACTAATGAGTATTGGTGTCGCACTTTTCCGTCAGTGGAAACTGCAAGCAGTTTCAAACACCTGGGAGTGCACATCCTACACAACCTCTCATGGTCCCAGAAAACATTCTTCACAATCAGCTTACCAACACTTCTGCTTCCTGAGGTACATCAAGAAGCTGGCACCCTCTATATTCCATCCTTCCAGAGATGTGCAGAAGAGAGCATCCTAACATGCTGCATCACTGCATGCTACAGAAACTACACTGCGGAGGACAGGAAAGCTGAGAGGTGATAGGTGGAAAAGGCAAAGGACTCAAGGAAACAGACATGGGAACAGGAGAGGCATGGGAAAAAGGGAAGGAGGAGGGGCACCAAAGGGAGGTGATAGGCAAGTAAGAAGAGAAGGTAAGAGGCCAAAGTTGTAAAATGAAGAGAGAAGGAGGAGGGGGAAAAATAACCGGAAATTGGAGAGATTTATGTTCATGCCATCAGGTTGAAGGTGACATAGATTGAATATGAGGTGCTGCCCCTTGAACCTGAGAGTGCACCCTCCCCCAATTGCAGCAGAAGAAGAGGCCATGGACTAACAGGAATGGGTATTGAAATTGAAATGTTTGACCACTGGGAAATTCGGCATTTTGAGGATGAAGATGAAGAGGGTCCTGGTGAGTTCCGCCAGCATTTTGTGTATTGCTCTGGGTTACAAGCATCTGCAGGATCTCTTCTACTTATCAGTTGCAAGAGACTAAATGAGAAGAATATAAAGACTATGTAGGCTAACCTGACTGAGTCAACATAAACTCTGTCTTGCATCACACACACAAAAAATAAATTTACATCTTTTGTGGCAACCAGAGAAGCTGATGAAATCACTGGATTTTATTATAAACACAAGAAAATCTGCAGATGCTGGAAAAACAAAGCAACACATACAAAATGCTGGAGGAACTCAGCAGGCCAGGCAGCATCTGTGAAAAAGAGTAAATAGTCATCATTTTGGGCGAAGATCCTACATCAGGTTGCCTCGATGAATGTTCTCAGCCCGAAACATCGACTATTCACTCTTTCCACAGATGCTGCCTGGCCTGCTGAGTTCCTCCGGCATTTTGAACATGTTCTTTCGATTTTATTATAGCCTGAAACACATACACAGGGTTATGCCCTGTTGTTGTCAAGATACGACAAGACAAATGAGGATCATTCTCCAAATGGGCTCATATTTTAATACTTAAAAAAGAATCAGTCCTAAATTACAAAAAAAAAAATGCATTTGCTCTCAAAATAAATAGAATGAGGTTTTAAATGTGAAGGAATAATCTAGTATATTTGAATACTTCTTAACACAAAAATATTCAAAATGGACCAATGCTAATCATTCAACATCAAGAAATGTCTTGAAAGAGCCACGGAGATGATGTTGAGAAAGTTATTCTGAGTGTTGAATATGTAGGATAGACAGGAGAGTGAAATACATTACCCATGCTTTTATTCAGGTGCAAGTACCTTGTGTGGCCATCCTTCATCCACAGCAAAATTAAAACAATTAACTGATTTCTTGGTAGGTTTTACAGGAAAATAGTAATATTAAAATATTGACAGTTTTTTAAACCAACCCAACACTTCTGAATTATGTGGAAATGCTGCTGTAAACAAATTGTGAAGGCATTTTTATTTGGAAACTTAAAAGCAAGGCATCGGAAGTGGTCTCCTGCTACCTAAACTATTTTATGAAAGCCTTATGGAACATATCAAAAGATTTCTGCTCATTAGTTTGACATGTATGCAGTTAACTTGAATTCATTATGAACATGCAGAAAGTTAATGCGGTTTCAGAAAATACCAGTTCACTTTACTGCATTATTCTTTCCTATTAACAGGCTCAGACACCAATTAACACCTTATCAGTACTTTAGGCTTGTGTCCAAGATTGTGCTAATGATTACAAGTCTAGGAAAAGCACCGTTTTTAAAAAAACAGGAAGGAAACTTTCAACAACAAGGAAATGGCAATTAGGATTTAGAATTAATATAAATCAAACATAATAGTGCATTTTAACTTTAATTTGCTTTTGAAAAGACAACTTATTTAATAAAGCCATCAACCTTTTCCTTACTAAAAGAGGAAAGTATTCTGTTAAATGCACATTTAGATGAGTCAAAATAAGGAAAACATTTTTAAAGAGAAAATAGAAATCCAAAACTTGCTCCCCCCACCGTCATCACCAATGTGCACATTTTAAGCCAAATAAAGATTTCAAAAACTTAAGGCAAGGCTCTCAAGAATGAAAATGAAGATCTGTAAATGGGGTTGAGGCATTGTCTAACTAAGCATCAGGATCAAGCAGCTAAAAAGTCAACATCTGTCTTTGCTATGTTCAGAAATGTGCAAGTAGTGTACCCGCTAAGTTTGCTTCTATTGCTCAGCGACTGCCATTGGGAGTTGTTTCGTACCTTAAGTATACTGGTCCCTTCCTAAACTGCTTAACACTGAAGCAGCTGCACAGATGTTCAATAACATGGCATTAAACCAATTGCGCATAAGATTAGACATGAATGATTATTTCATGTTGCATTCAGAGTTTAAAGCATCTGACTGCTGAGATAATTTGATGCAGGCCAGCACAGCCAAATTGAATGAAAATATTAAAGCTGGTCTGTGCTGACAGACCAGGACACTTTTTGACCATAGCTGGATCAAACTGGGTGACACATGATGTATCTGTTTCTCTCAGATTGGAATTATTCCACAAGCACCACTACAATATAGATGCAGTATTACAAGGCTTTGCAGTGCAGGCTTATAAAGCAGGAGCAGACAATTCCAATTGAACAACAGTCATAAACAAGAGCAGAACAGCAACAATTAGCACAACACCATAGGTTCATTCCCATGTGGCCCAAAAGTTCACTTTCTTTTTGTTTTCAGCCTTCTTTCTCACAATCTCATTTCATCATATCTTCCTCACTGCAACTTGTACCCAAGTAAGGGCACCAAAGAGAAACTTTGAACAAGAAACACACTGTTATGGCACAATCTAAGGATGTTTTGGATGTAGATCAAGATCAGAAAGGTAACGCAGACAACACTTCATAAACGGTTGCCCAAGGATCAAGAATCTGAACCCAACTTCAGATATGCAGTCACTGCAGGAATGGAGAGGATTTCTTTTAATTAATTTTCTTGAGGACAACAGGTCAGAAAATTCAGCTTCCAGTAGATATTACTGTACTGTAAAATTGAAGGCCAGTTGTTCCCACTTCTGCCTTTCATTTCCCATCTTTGCCATTTAACCAGCTAATAAAATGTATGTCTTACCCACAGGCAACCGAGTCATCACTGCAGGAAATAACCATACAGAACTGAAAACCTGAGGACAGAAACATCTCACTTAAATATCAGAAGGTCACTGACAGACCCATAAAGATATATTTTAAAAAGCCATGGAGCATTGAAGTGTCCACTATAGATGCAGAAGCAGAAGACAGATTAAAAAAGGAACAGATGGAGAAGTTATATCAATGATGGTGGTTCATGACTTGTGATCACAAACACGTCAGAAGAACTCGCCCTGTCAAATCAGACACTTTTTTTTCCCCCAGCAAGAACTTAATGGGTAAAATGATACCCAACGGGGAATGGAAAAGACCCAGGTTTAAAACATGTTAGAATTCATGCCAATTACCTTGCTGATTTCAGAACTCCTGGCAGTGGGAGGTGAAAGCATTAAAACTGACAATTAGTGACCTGTATAAAGCTGACTACTGAAGGAAACAGTTGGTAGAAATATGCCGGTCTAATAGCAAAGGAATAAATAGCCCGAGGGACTACCGAAGATCTGGTTGTACACAGGGATTAGAGTTTTAAACATAGCATTAGTTGTACTCAGGATGCACCATTCTAAAGATTAAAGGTAAAAAAACCAACTTTTATTTATCACATGTACATCAAAACATCAGTGAAATAGAGTGAAATGTGTCATTTGTGTCAAAAACCAACACAGCCCAAGGATATGCTGGGGGCAGCCTGCAAGTGTTACCATGATTCTGGTGCCAATAGAGAATGCCACATTAAATAATAGTAGCTGCCTGGAATAATCTGCAGGGAAGGATGGTGGAAGCACATATCAGAGATATTTCAGGCATGTGGACAGGCAGGTAACATTAATACTCAAGTGACAGACTCCATCTGCAACCTTGATGTCACTGAATCACTTTCAACTCAAAGTTCAAAGTAAATTTATTATCAAAATATACCATATGCGACCCTGAGATTCATTTTTTGTGGGCGTTCACAGTAAATACAAGAAACACAATGCAATCAGTGAAAGACCGCACCCAACAAGACAGACAAACAACCTAAGTGCAAATACAAAATGAAAAAAAAAATCATTATTAAGTAATAAGCAATAAATATTGAGAACATGAGATGAAGAGTCCTTGAAAGTGAGTCCATATGTTGTGGGAAATGTTTAGTGGAAGGACGAATAAGGTTGTGTGAAGATATCTCGTCTGGCTCAAGAGCCTGATTGTTGAGGGGTAATAACTTATCCTGAACCTGAGGCTCCTTACCTCCATAGCAGCAGTGAGAAGTGAGTATGACCTGGGTGATGAGGGTCCAAGATGAAGGATGCCAATTTCCTATGACAGCTTTCCACGTAGACATGCTCAACGGCAGGGCAAGCTTTACCACTGATGGACTGGGTAGTATCCACTACTTTTTGTAGGTTTTTCTGTTCAAGGGCATTAGTGTTTCCATACCAAGCTGTGATGCAAACAGTCAACATACTCTCCACCACACCTTTACAAAAATTTGTCAGAGTATAAGATGACATGCTAATCTTCACAAACTTGTAAGAAAGTAGAGGTGTTGCTGTGTTTTCTTTCTATTGGCATTTACACACTGGACCTAGGACAGATTCTCTAAAATGATAACTTAACAGTGCTGACCCACTCTATCTCTGATCCCTCGATGAGGTTCATGGACATCCAGCTTCCTCCTCCTGAAGCCAATGATCCATTCCTTGGTCTTGCTGATATTGAGCAAACTCTTGTGTGGCACCAATCTCCCTCTGAAATGCTGATTTGTCACTACCTTTGATTTGGCCAATGACAGTAGTGTCGTAGCAAACTTAAATATAGCAACTTAAGTATACCCAGCCTCACAGTCAGAAGTATGAAGAGAGTAGACCAGGGGGCTAAGCACGCAGCCTTGTGATGCACCTGTGCTGATGAGAGTCTTGAATGCTGAGCTGTAGTCAATGAAGTGCATCCTAATATATGCATCTTCACTATCCTGATGCTCCAATGAAGAGCCAATAAAACGGCATCTGCTTGGACCTGTTGTGCTGGTAGGCAAGTTCGTGCAGATCCAAGTTGCTTCTCAGGCATGAGTTGAATGTTTCATCACCAACCTGTCAAAGCACTTCATTATTGTGGGTGTAGGTTTTACTGGATGTTAGTCACTGAGGCACGTTCTTCTTAAGGACTGGTATAATTGAAGCCTGCTTGAAGCAAATGGGTAGCTTAGACCGCTGAAGCGAGTGGTTAAGGATCTCTGTGAACACTCCAGCCAGTTAATTAGCGCAGGTCTTTAGTACTTGGCCAAGCACCCCATCTAGACTGGATTCTTTCCAAGAGTACACCCTCCTTTAGGATGCTTGCACGTCAACCTGAGAGATTGAAATCACAGGATCATCAGGGGTTGTGGGAGTTTATGAAGATGCCACCATGCTTTGATGGTTAAAGCAAACAAAAAAGGATTGAGCTCATCTGGGAGTGAAAACTTGCTTTCACCTATGTCACTTGGTTTCACTTTGTAGGACGTGATAGCATTTAAGCTCTGCCACAGATCTGGGTTACACTCCAATTCCTGCAAAAAAGTTTGCTCACAATGTCAAGACAGAAAATTTGTTTTGAAGCAATGAAAGGAAGAAGTTCCAACAATAATCCGCTTGATGATTTTCATCATTGGCAGTTGGCAAATGCTTTGAATGGCATCAAATCATGCAGCATCCCCTCTGAGTTGTTGAGTATCTTGGTTCTCAACTGATTATAACGTACCTTGCCAGGATACCAACACCCACACCCACCTCAAGGAAGAACCCTCCTAAAAATCTCTTATCAGACCAAAACCAGGCAATAACTCAAATCAAACAATGCCCTTCAACTTAACTTCAACACTCATTGTCTGTTTAGAGATCAAGACTCTTGGAACTCATAGATAAAATCTACTTAAATAGATGTGCTTACATGTGAATCACACGGGTTTTTACCAAAGTCAGTTTGTAAATGATTCTTCTCCTTCGGCTGTCCATCGATTTTGACGTTGACTGAGCAGAGAGTTTAGTCTCTGCAGGCACGTTATGGTCTTGTGGCCCATAATTGATTAGATGATAGCTCAAACAGTTTTAAAAGAGAACCAATGACTGGAGCAGTGTCCTTGAACATGAGGATCACTTTCAACACTCTAATTGTTTATTTTCCATAGCATCTGATTTACATTGCAGGAAAACAGGTCCTTCAACCCAACTCATCTATGCCAACCAAGATGTTCACCTCAGGTTGCCCCATTTGTCTTCATTTAGCCCATATCCCTCTTAACCTTTTCTATCCATGTAAGCATCAACACCCCTTTTAAACACTGCAAAGAAGCTCCTCAGTTTCTTTCACATATCAGCCACTGCCTGTGTGTAAATGTTTCTCAGGGACCTTCCAATTATTTCAGGTTCCGTTTTCTGCCCATTACTGAAAATACTTCTGAAACTTTATAATGTTGACAACTGCTTAATGTTAACGTTCGATATTTTATGGTAAGAAAGATAGCCCAAAAGAGAACACGTCTATCATGACTGCCAACTCTCATCGTCAGGATCTCACGCCCAGTCACAAAAATAGCATCCAGTGTTTTTTAGCAGCTCAACAATGGTATCAAACTACTGAACTGAATATTACTCTCAATGTTTTATATTAATTAGTGAATTGAGATTGGTTTGTAACCCAAACCCTGTGTGGCTTGATATCTATTCCGATAGTTACTTTGCATTCAGAGAACACTTTACAAGAAAACAAACTGGGAACCAGTTGTCAGTGTGCGGGCTGGAGTAACAGGAGGAGAAAATGCCCACGTTCACTGATAGCCATTCATGATCTCTGCTTCCACAGCAGAATACTGCACCCAATATTAGCCAAGGGACCTCAGAAAGATTCAGATATATTTATTTACCACACATACATTGAAACATTCAATGAAATGTATCATTTTTTGTTCACAACCAACACAATCTGAGGATATATTGAGGGCAGCCCAAGTGTCTCCAGACATTCCAGTGACAACATAGCACATCCACATTGTCTGGCAGAACAACTCAGAACACAAGAAGCAACAAAACATCTGCAAAAACAAGCTCTTTTTCTCTCTACCACCCACTCAATCACACGCACAGATAGTCCTCCAGTCCCAAAACAGGACTCCAGGCTGTCGATATTTAGCGTAATGAAACTACATGGTTCACTTTGGAATCACACAACTCATTTTCTCTTCTACGGGAATAATGCTCTGTCACATCGTACCGACTAAATCAGATGAGGTTGCAACAACCATCCTGGCGAAGAGAGGGCGACAAACTCAGTAAATGGTTATGCCTTGAGGGTTTTGCAGAGGGGAAAGACCTTGGACTGCAGGTAGATGGCTCACGAGAAGGGGTGACATGGGTAAACCAGGTTATGAAGGTGGTATTTGATATACTTGCCTCCATCAATCAGTGCATTGAGTACAGGAGCTGCAATAGCATACTGCAACTATGCAACTCATTGGTGAAACCACACAGTTCAATTCTGGTTGCCCAGCTTTCAAAAGGACTTCATAAAGCTCAAAAGGGTGTAGAAAAAAATTATACAGATGTTACTGGGACTGGAAAGATTCTGTTATAAGTAGAGGCTGGAGGGGTGAGAAATTTTTAACTCTTTAGTCTAGGAGACTGAGTGGTGACTTGATGGAGATGTTTCAAATCTGTTGCTGTGCTCTACAGCTGTATGACTCTAACTCAGCGTGCCACTTCATTTGGGCAATTGTTAATCTCCAACAAACCTTCGAATATCTCTTTGCCATCAACAGACATGTTGATTGATAACATGGTGAGAGCCAGGCCAAGTAGATGTACCTCTCACTGACAGCCCTATAAAACATCAAACGTACTCTGACTTGCCATTGAAGTGACTGTGTCGTCTTAAACAGGTATCAACTGGAAATCAGCCAACCAGATCTGACAGTGATACCATGATGATCAATATGGGGCATTCAGACAATGCCTCTTATCGTAAACATCTGCCCAGAATACCAATGGAAGGGTGTGCAAATGCAATAATTCTTCATTTCTATTGCTGCTGTTGTAAAGCATGGCCAACTGAATTATACACAAGCATTTGCAAGGTATCTACTTTAGCAGGCATACTGCTTATTTCAGCCAATCTGTATGGTCTCCAAAAGAGGGGGAAATTGGCAGAGTTACAGTTGTAATACATAGTCATATCCAAGGTCTTTTGCTTTAAAATCTAACTCAACAGGCCACCTCTGCTTGTTGACATAAATGAATGTATTTTAAAAAAACATGACAGCTTGGTTAACAGGTTTCCAAAACTGAAGGAGATCAGATATCAACAAAGGACAAGTTCAGCCCCCCATTCAGCGCCAAATACACCACCAAACAACATACCACTTACACTAACTCCTCAGGCTGTATGGCAGAATCCAGCCAGAAAATACAGAAATGGACCGTGTGTAGCCTTGAATGACTTTCCTTGGAGGAATAAAGAATTTTCTTGTATGCTTAAAATTGCACTTTACCCCAGACCATGAGCTTCAAACCAGCTGTAACTATCACAAGCTTTGGCAGACTGTTATAAATTATAAAGACAGATTTGACTAGAACCCAGTGCAAACAAATGAATCACAATTGTTTTCAGCTTATCTTTGGGCAAAAATGAGGAATGTTCCATGAACCGAGACCCTGTTCCTGGCTTCAGGTTAATTGCAAATTTGTCTCTTTCATAGCAATTAATGGGATGGCTATTTACCCGTCTATTGTACAACTGTCACTATCTCAATTTGAAGCTCAAGTGATGCTGCGAGGACTATAAAATTGTTTGCGGAAATGTAATAATTTAAATAATGGCTGGCAATTTCAGTTTTCCAACTAAATATTTCATAAAGACTTTGTAGTCTTTCTGAAAATCAAAATCAAAATCTGCTAATGCACTTAGATAAAAAAAAACATGGGTTTGGGCCCATGTAGAAATGCACAGCACAAAAACCGCTTTTGTTTTTTTTTAATGTAGTACTCCTCCTCGGAGTGGCAGAGTTCAAATACAATATGGCACTGTCTCTGGTAATGCATCTTTGAAGTGGGTGCAGGCAATAATAACTCTTATTCAAAAGCAAACACGCCCATTGAAAGATTTACAGCAAAAGTCATGATATAGATGCTTTCTTCTCATCCTGAACTGTCAATAGCATAGCTTTTAGAAGTTCATCAATTCAGCAGAATCACACAAGTAGCCACAATGAGCCATTCTGGTGACCTTACAACTGCTTCTTTGACAATCATATGTGATTTTAGAAAAATCAAATGCATAGGGATAGCAATAAAATAGCTTATAAAAAGAACATTATCTAAGAGCTCACTAGACATGGTAATCCAAGATCAAGGGTAATCTTCCATTTAATGGTGGCTACTTTCTCCCTTTAAAACAAGGATACAACGAAGGCAACACAATGAGCGTTCCATGGAGCTACAAAAATTGCTGGAACTTGTTTCTTCAGAGAGAAAAGCTGATCTTCTTTTGTATCACTAAGCTCAAAAAACAAAGGGAAACGCACTTCCAAGCAATTATAATCATTAGAGAACTGTTAGTTACTATGGATATCTGTTATGACAGTGCATTTACATTCAATTTAAAGGAAAATGCAGCAGACCAGGAGAGTACACGGGCAATGATTCAGGCACTTCCTTTAACAATGCATTGCTTGTGCCTTAATGATCATTCCAAGAAGAATTTACAATAGACCCACAACAAGAGAAAAATTTGCCTTTTGGCTACTTTAATTAAAAAAGAGATGGGGGGGGGGGAGGTTCCAGAGAGTAAATTAATGTTCACTATGCATCTATCAGAGCTCTTCAATAACACCTGCCAATTGATTCAGTGTAAACTGAAATGTTCCGCATTCATCCGCATTTCTTGTGTAGATTCATTATCTGCAATGGGTGGTGTTTATATTCTGTTTTACAAACCAAAACCAGGAATGTGAGAGTGGAGAGGGGAGTGCCCAGATCGGACAGATGTTAACAGAAAAATAATCAGCATAACAATCTCAACATTCATGCAAAACTTAGCATACTCAAATATCAGACAGTCAGAATATAGGCTTCATGTGATGTAGATGAAAAGATGTTTTCAGTCTGCTTTAAGATGCTATAACTATTTTAGCTGTCCCCAGACGAGCAAAGTGAGAAGCAACTTTTTCTCCAAATCCAATCGACTCCTGTGGGAAGAAAATGAAACTACTCGTTTGTCTGGAGCCTCAAACTCATGATGTCCCAAAGCAATTCACAACGTGCCTGCACTTAATGGACCACAATGAAGGAAACATAGCAACCAATAATACACACAGCAAGGTCTCGCAAACAGAAATGAGATAAATAACCAGATGATTTGCTTTAGCTGTTGTTTAACTATTTGGCCAGGATACCAGGAGAATACATCTGTTCATCAAATGATGCCAATAAATCTTGAGGTAAGATGAAACATTTATTCAACAATTCATTCTTGGAATTACATTTTAATTTTGCAGCAATGCTACAAAAAAACTAGTCTGGATTTCATGGTCAGGACTTCAGAGTGAGACTTGAACTTGCATACGTAGGGATAAATTACGTCACTCTTGCCCCAAAGTAAAATAGGCTGTCACTGTTTAATGAAACGCATTTATCCTGGTCAAGCAGATACAGGAAGGTCTTTATTGAGCTGGAAGGGGTGCAGGAAGTATTCACAAGGGTATTATTGGAACTGGAGGACTTGAAGTAAGAGACTAAATGGACTGGGGCACTGTTTTCATAGTGTCCTTTGACCCGACCTAAGTGTCCCATCCAAGCTAGTCTCATTTGCCAGCATTTTTCCTTGGAGCATAGGAGGCTGAGGGGGGCGACCATATGGAGCAGTTAATAGCAGGGGTCCATGGCATAAAAAAGGTTTGGTACCCCTGACATAGGAGTATATAAAATCATGAGGGTGCATATCGCATAGATGGCCACAGTCTATTTACCAAGCTTAGTGTCTAAAACAGTGTTTCTCAATCAGGGTTCTGCCTCTCCCTCCCGAATATCTTCCCCCAACTTCTCCTTACGCGCTGCCCACTGACTTATGTGAGAGAACAAACTACTGGTGTAGTAGAGAATTGGAGAAAAATTTTCATTCTAAAGAACAATTTTTACGCACCATGACTCAGCTTCTGGCCTGTCACTTTGCTGTTGTAAACATTGCAAAGGGTGAATTATGAAAGTTATGAGTGAATTGTATTGCAAAGTTTCTGTATTTTTTGCATTTTTTTCACTTAGTTGTTTATTATGCCTTTGGTTTATGGTTTTTTGTAACTTTACTATTCAACATTGTCAATAAGTTTTCATGTTGTAAATAGCATTAATTAAAACCAATTTACAACCTGTATTTAAATTAAATCTACCGAGCCTGTCTTTAGAAAAATTAAATCCCATTTTGGTTTAAGCCAGTTATTTAACAGAAATTTCTTATGTTTGGCTGATGAGTTTTAAACATATATGAAAAAGGAAGGAGGAGATTAAATTCAAGAAAGGTAAACTAAGCTTAACTACCTGTTTTTTTTCAAAAAAGGTTGGCTAAAAATTCATTCACTACTCAAAAGAACATTGACAATTACTTACTTATATAATTATTACAACATACTGATCATGCTTACTTACCATGAGCTGTAGATATAATAATTTTTATGCAGGGGTTCCCTGAGACGTGAAAATTATTCCAAGGGCTCCTCCAGGGCAAAAAGGCTGGGAAAGGTCAGTCTAAAACCACAAGGTGTAAATTTAAGATGAGCAGAGAAAGACTTAAAGGGCACTTGAGGAGCGCATATTTCCACACAGACAATGCTGAGTATATGGAACAAGCTTTCATTGTCTAAATCACATTTAGACAGGTACATGAATACAAAAGATTCAGTGGGATGTGGGCCAAACACAGATCTTATTCAGATAGTCTTCACTCTTATTGCTTTTTCCACTTTTGTTCAGTGTTACATCTTCTCTTGCCAAGACATTTCTTCATCTAGAAACTGGGGAGTTTGCAGAATGGCCTGCTCCTTGCACTACCTACAAGGGGCTTCTGATGTTTGACCTCAAGGTTTTCATCATCCTCAATGCTGCTTCTCCACTTAGAGCAGTATATTCCCAGAACTTGTCAGGACTCGATGGGTACATTGCATTTCCTCAAGCAAGCTTGCAGCAAATCCTGACATCTTTTTTTATATATTAGCTTTGAATTCGTTCCCACAACAGGGTTCAGAACTGAGTGTCACTTTTGGGAGTTTGGCGTCAAGCATGTGAAGGAGATGGTCTACCCAGCACAGAGGACTTGATGTAAACTCAGGCATCAATGCTGGAGATGTTAATTATGGCTCATATTTCCTTCCAACAAAATTACAGGATTTTGCTGAGACAGTGCTAGGACTATTTTTACAGCAGCTTGAGGTGCCTGCTGTGAACAGTCCAGAAAAGGCAAGAAATACTGCTGCCCATCAGACCAGGGGTTTTGTGTGAAGTCTGAGATATTAATCTTCAAATACCTCTTCATTCAACAACCTTTGACCTCAAATAACCAAAACCATGACCATGGGTCTATATTGTCAGTTTTCAAAACTGAGGCTGCTTCAACGGGGTTAAGGTGGGATTCAAGATGGCTGTGCAGTTGGCAAGGCAGCTGGAGCACTGTTTGGCATATCCTCCTGCCTCAGGCTGGGCTTGAGGGGCCTTGAGTGCAGGGTGGATTTGGGAACACCATGACGCACAATGGAGGCACATTCAGAACATTCAGGGCGATTGAAATGCGGATCAGATGCTGACAGTTCTTACTCAAATCGAGAGGTCCACACATGTTTATTTCTGCCTGAAATTATGCTGTATCACTAACGGAGAATGAAGTATGATTTGTTGTTGTTAAAAAAAACAAATTAAGGAATTCACAAAATGGCAAAAGCAGCAATGACTTGGAAGCGTGAAAGGAATATCTACTGTACCAGTGGATATTTAGTTATATTAAACAAAAAGAGTCGAGGAAAGAAACCACTGGTGAGGGTTTGCTGCATTGTTGGAAACACTGTCATGCAGATGCAGTGGGAAACCAAGACCCCTCTTCCCTTTCAAATGATTACATAAAAATGTCAGTGCATCATTTCAAAGAGATCTTCAGCAATTATCCTTCAATGAACATCATGAAAACACATCATGGTCAGAGCACGTGGTATTTTGGGATCCTGCTGACTGTAAATCAACCACAATTCTAACTTTCCAACAACCACTCGATTTACACAGTGCTGCATTCACTTTAAAATCAAAATACAGCATGTCCTGATATTTAGATTTATGCAAGTTCAGCTTTAATCATGGAAATACATCTTAAGGAAAATGGACTCCTTTTCACTTGTAGATCTTGGAAGAGAAATCAAATGTGCAGTAACTGATGCACTGATTGAGAATATCACTGCCAACAATGCTGATGCTTATTTTCTGTCTCTAATTTCCCTTTAATTAAGTTGGCAACAATGAGTCAACAACTCTGATAAGTTCAGGGTCACTGGGTAACAAAAGCTGATTTCCTCCCTTTGTGGATTTTGTATTGATGACAATTCCATTTTTCATGGCTATGGGCACAGAAACTTCACTTTCATTTAACTTTCAAGTTTATCAAATTAGCAGCTCGCTCTGGCATGATTTGAAGTCATGCCTCTGGATCAAACTCTACTGCTCAGCTAACAGCTTACCTACCACTGATGGGATGCCACAATTAGGCCAAATATTAGTAGACACATCAAAAACAAAAGAAAATCTGCAGATATTGGAAATCCGAGCAACACACACAAAATGCTGGAGAAACTCAGCAGGCCAGGTAGCATTTATTGAAAAAAACAGTCAATGTTTTGGCAGGACTAGAGAAAAAACGCTGTGGAGTAAATTTGAAAAGTGGGGGGAGGGTACAGAGAAATGCCAAGCAATAGGTGAAACTTGGAGGGCAAGGGATGAAGAAGAGTTAGGAAGTTGATTGGTGAAAGGGACAGAAGGCCATGAAAGAGAAATGGGTGGGGGGGGGAGGAGAACCAGAGGGAGGCGATGGGCGGGCAAGGAGATAACATGGGGGTGGAAGGGGATGGGAAATGGTGAAGGGGGGGCATTACTGAAACTTTGAGAAATTGATATCCACATTTTTCAAAGAAAGGGGATTCCCTTCCTCCACCATCAATGCTGCCATCAACTACATCTCTTCCATTTTACGCATGTCTGCTCTTACCCCATCCTCCCGTCACCCTACCAGGGGTAGGGGTCCTCTTGTCCTCCCCTACCACCCCACCAGCCTCCGCATCCAGCACATAATTCTCCGAAACTTCTGCCACCTCCAACTGGATCCCACCACCAAACACCTCTTTGCCTCCCACCCGCTTTTTGCTGGGATCGCTCCTTACACGACTCCCTTGTCCATTTGTCCCTCCCCACTGATCTTTCTCCTGACACTTATCTTGCAAGCAGAACAAGTGCTACACCTGCCCCTACACCTCCTCCCTCACTACCATTCAGGGCCCCAAACAGTCCTTACAGGTGAGGCGACACTTCACTTGTGAGTCTGTTGGGTCAAATACTGTGTTCGGTGCACCTGGTGTGGCCTCCTGTATATCAGTGAGACCCGACGTAGATTGGGAGACCACTTCGCCAAGCACCTATGCTCCATCTGCCAGTAGCCACCCATTTTAATTCCACTTCCCATTTCCATTCCGATATGGCCATCCGTGGCTTCCTCCACTATCGTGATGAGGCCACACTTAGGTTAGAGGAACAACACCTGATATTCCGTTTGGGTAGCCTCCAAAATGATGGCATGAACATCGATTTCTCAAACTTTCAGTAATACCCCCCCCCACCTTTTCTCCTCTCATGTTATCTCCTTGCCCACCCATCGCCTCCCTCTGGTGCTCCCCCACCCCTTTTTCTTTCTTCCATGGCTTCTGTCTCTTTCACCAATCAACTTACTAATGCTTTGCTTTATGCCTCCCTCCCCCAAGTTCCACCTATCAGCTGGTGTTTCTCTCTCCCCTTGCCCCACCTTTCAAATCTACTCAGGTTTTTTTTCTCCAGTCCTGCCGAAGGGTTTTGGCCCGAAACATCGACTGTGCTTTTTTTTCCCCCGAAGATGCAGCCTGGCCTGCTGAGTTCCTCTAGCATTCTGTGTGTGTTATGAGCAGTCACATACAAGGTCACAAACTCAGGGGAACTTCAGCATCTAAATGTCAGCACTTAACCCCTGAGGTATCAGGAAGATCAAAATACTGCTCATAACAACAGTAGTGCCAAAGTTGCTGGAGATACCACCTCAAAGTCCACACAACCCAAAATAAGGTCAGCTGTAAGCTTAGGCATCATATCAGCAGCATTCCTGAACAAAACATCCATAAGATGTGTGATCTCGTTCACTGCAGTAATGTACTTGCAGCACATTTTAACATTACTTTGTTACAATGCACAAATGAAAAATTAGGTAACAGAGGGGCTTTGTGGTTTGGAATACCATAGTCAAGGATTAAAATTGAAAAAGAGCCCAAGAACAAAAAAACATAATACATATTAGACATCCTCATACAAATGAAATGAGTGACTAGATTTTCTGATGATTGTGAAAATTATATTGCCCCAGACACGTGCAGATTCCCATCCTCAGTTCTATGTAAATGGAGCCACAGTTTTGCATCCTAACTGCAAAATGTCACAACTACAAACGTTTGTAAAATAGTAGTCCGTCAGGGTAATAATTAGTCATAAGCTTAGATTACATATTCAAGACCACTGCATGGTCTTTTTTGTGGGTGAGAGTAGTAATGCCAAGACAAAGCTACAGGCTGTAGAAATAATGTGGATAAATCTTAAGACTTAAAATCAAGATTAACTTGATTTGTCAAGTGTATTTTGAAACATACAGTGAAATGTGTCATTCTGTGCCAATCACCAACTGATCTACAGATTGTACTGGAGGTAGCCCCCAAGTGTTGCCATGTTTCCAGCGCCAACATAGCATGCCCAAAACACACTAATCCTCATCGTACATCTTTGGAATGTGGGAGGAAACCCGAGCACCCAAAGGAAACCCATGCAGTCATGGTGAGAACAAACTACTGACAGACAGCAATGGGAATCCAAGCCATATCAGTGATCATAAATACTGTAAAGTGTTTGTGCAATTCACCACCCTACTATGCCGCCAACTATATTTTAATCATGGCACAATGGTTATCTACAAAAATAGAACGAAAAACTAACTGGTCAAAACCTTATTTTACAAGTTGAAAGAATTAATGCTAAAATGGTGAGGAACTTCATTCCAAGTTCAGCAGTAAAGTTTCCTAACCAGAGAAAAATTCCCTTGACAAAATGTATTGCCCATAATCTGGTCATGTAGTGGTTCACTATTCTTCAGATCTCTGTATATAGAAATGCCAGCATAGCTTAAAAGTTAAGTACTTAAGTTCTACTCTGAGCATCAGCACATTAAGTAACAAACTATAGATAAAATACTATATTGGCAAAAGTGCATTTCATTTGGATCAAAAACAAAACACAAGCTAAACCTGTTTTGCATATTAGAAGATCTGGTCCTACTCAAAGAGTAGTAACAAAATCAAAAGTCTACCAATATAGCTAAACGGATACACACCATTTCTATCAAAAGTACTTAAAAAAGTGTAATTGTAATGAAGCATTACACATTTTTGTTGTTGCAATAAAATGCAAGCCTTCCCTTCAGCCTTAAATGCAAGCCTAAAATATTGTAGATAAGGGTTTGTGCAACAAAATATAATTCAAACACTTCAGGGTGCAAATTAGTGAAAACTTTAAGAGGTGACCTGACCAAGTCCCAAATTATGGGCTCTGCAAATAAAGTTGTAATGTCAATTATATGATAAATTTAGGACTCAGTAGGAAAGAAATTGTCAAATACAACAATTGGAGCTTTAATTTCTTGGCTATACACTGACTTCCTGATCTTGGGAAAGTCGTGGAGTTGCAATTAACAATAGTGTTTGCTTTATTATTCTCAGCCACGGTCTGTTAAGCAAACATTCTGCAGTGAAGTCACACGGGAAGTTGGGCCGAACGACTCCAATAGCAGGAAGAGCAATTCCGTAAAGCAGTTCACAGATGTGCCTCAAAAGTATTCTTCGTCTGAAAACAAAATTATTAATCACAATTCTGATGATTTTCCAATGGATACTGCATAAAAAATGAAACCAGGTTTTTATGCAACATCCATTACATTGAAAGAAAATTACCCCAATAAGATGGTAAAACAGGCTCAATGGCTGAATTCTGCTCTGTTCATATGTCTCCTTACATGCTAATCTTGCAAAGGCCATTATTAAAAACTGCGCAAAACTTAGTCAAGTCAGTAGACTTAAAAGCACCTTCAAGATGGACAGAAGAGGTTACATGGCAAAGTTCATGCACTGAATTCTAAATATTCAGTGTGCAGGTAATCTACCAAAAATGCACCTTTCAAAGTTTGACATTTTGACATTTAAGACAGTTGGACAGAGGAGAACACAGCAAAAGGAACAAGTGAGGACAAGAATAATGACACAGTTCTAAAACAAAAGGCAATAGGAATTCATCAAACAAGGTTTAAGCATTGCAGATACAAAAATGTGAAAATTACAGACCAACCCAGCAACAGAAACTGAGTTGGACATGAGTAATTAAGCACACGTGCAAAATAGGTACACAGCAGTGAATCTCACTTTAGCCATTTCAACTAATTCAGTCATTGCCCAAGTCTAAAATCACATAACGTTCCATATTCACCATAAAAGGACATATCTACAACCCATTTACGTTTTTCATTGTGTTCGTGTCAAGCCAATCTGGCATGGCACCAACACAAATGAGAAATGCATGAGAATGAAGTCTGAGACTGAATTGAATGTAATTCTGTAAAAATGTTGATCAAAAGCTTAGTGGATTTAACCATAATATTTAGTGTGTTCTTTTTTTTTATAAACAAAATGTTAACTGATACAGAAGCTTAAAAAGAACAGAAAATTGCTTCAAACTGCAATGAAGGAGATGGATGCCAATCACTGTGACAGACATCATTGATGAAATTCACCACCATCTTCAATGCTCCTGTTGTTCTTGTCATTTATCTGAGGCAATGGAGAAAGCACAGGATGGATGTACTGAGCTTCCAGTTGCATATCATTTTAACTATCCTTCCCACTTATAAACACCTACTTACCTCTTCTCAGCTTTCTCCACTGCTGCAAAGAAGCAAATGCAAATTCGAAGAACATCTCATATTCTGCTTGGCTAGTTTACAACCAAATGGCATGAACACTGATTTTTCCCAATTTCAGGTAACCTACTCAGCTAATTTTTTCCCCTCACACCCAGTTTCCATCTCCAATTATTTATGAGGATTCTCCTGGGACTGCAGAGCTTAAGTCATCAGCAAAGGCTGCTCAGGCATTTGTTTTGTTCCTTAAATGTAGCAGACTGAAGGGTAACAGAGAGAGAGAGAAATTAATGATGGTCATACGGTGGATAAGAGGGATGGTCTTTTTTTCCTAGCAAGGGGAGTCTAAAACTAGAGAACATCGAATTAAGGTGAGAGGAGGAAGTTTTAAAAGGGTTCTGAGGAGAAATTTTTTTCTACGAAGAATATGGGTATTTGGAACAAGCTGCCAGAACATGGGGCAATTATAGAGTTGAAGAGACATTTAGACCCTGTAATTGGAATAAAAAGGTTCATGGATAGAAAAGGTTTGCAGGGATTAGGTCAAACATTTGATAAATTGGGCCAATGGACCTGCTTACATGTGGTAGAACTCTGACTCTTCCTCTCTGTCCTGATGCAGGGTTTTGACCTACATGTTGATTTACACCATGGATCCTGATTGTCCCTCTAAATACCTGCAGTGGTCTATTTGGCATTGCTACAGATTCCAGCATTTGTTGCCTCTTTTGCCTTCACATGTCCCATTCAGCAGCAGTGACCCTTGCCCTTGCCCTTGCCCTCAGGCGCCATAAAGATCCCGCCTACACTTTCTCTGTAAAATTGGGAGAAAATTCAGAAATCAGTGGTGCAAACAGACTTGGAAGTCTGAGTGCAGGATTCCCTGAAGGTTAACTGACAGGTTGAGGCAGTTGTAAGGAAGATAAAAGCAATGTTAACATTTTTTTTTGAGATGACAAGAATATAAGAGCAACGATGTAATGGTGAGGCTTTAGAAGACATTGGTCAGACCACCTTTGGTTAAATGTGAGCAGCTTTGGGCCTGATATCCAATTAAGGATGTTCTGCCATTGGGAGAGGGTTCAGAGGAGGTTTGCAAGAATGAAAGCAGGAATGAAAGGGTTAAACTATGGAGAGCATTTGATGACTCTCGGCCTATAGTCACTGGAGTTTCAGAAGAAGAGGGGATCTCATTGAAACATACTGCAAATTAAAAGACCTACGTGGAGTGGATGTGGAGAGGATGTCTCCTATAATGGGAGAATCAATGGCCAGAAGGCATAGCCTCAGAATAGAAAGACACCCATTTTGAAAAGAGATGAGCAGGAATTTCTTTCGCAAGAGGGTGGTGAATCTGTGGAATTCCTTGCCACTGACAGCTGTGGAGGCAAGTCAATCAGTATCTTTAAGCAGAGGCTGATGTGTTCTTGATTAGTAAGGTAGTTAATAGCTCTGCTGAAAAGTAAGGAGAATACAGCCAAGAGGAACAATAAATCAGCCATGATCAAATGGGGGAGCAGACTCAATGGGCTGAATGGCCTAATTCTGCTCCTACACCTTATGACCCTCCCAATTTTGCAAAAGGAAAAAAATTAGCCAGATGAACAGAAGAAACGGCTTCAGGATGTGCCTAAGTCTCCTTGGAGAGATGGAACATCCCCATCTCCTGCAAATCTCAGCACACAACTGCTCAAAAAAGCAAAGAAATATTCAAGAAGGTATTGAGAAGTCCAGGTCTGTGCACTGCACTCCTGCCCAAACTGTAGAAAAATCTGGTCCCCACACCAGCCTTCTCAGCCATCTCACAATGGGCTTGAATGGAAACATAGCAGATGGCCTCAATCAGGAGAGGCTGATAAAGCAATAACCATGCAGATCCCTTGATTATCATACCCTCCTCATCAAACTTACGGCATTGCCAACATGCACATGATGGCTTACACAAAAACATCTGCGACCAAACAAGGGAATGGACAAAAGACAGCCTCAGCTATAGAATCACATCGCAATAAAAGAAAACAAGTTATCATCTATCAGGAGAGAAGAAAGAAAACCATCTCACTCCAGTGTCAGCAGAAGATTGCAGAATCAGTTTTTAAATTTCATTTTCAATTTTGTTTTAGTAATGGCAAAGAGCCAATTGTCCCGTTGGTTGCACACCAAGATTCACAACGCAAAACAGTACAGCATAGGAAAAAAGGCCTTTGGCCCACAACATCGACAATAAATATGAGGGTGAATTACACAAAATCTATTCAGTTGGTACATGATCCATATCCCACACTACACATTCATGTGGCTGGCTAACAACCCCCTAAACACCACTATTCAACCTGTTTCAACCACTACTCCTGGCAGTCTATTCCGGGCATCTACCATTTGGTGTGTAAAAAAACTTGTTCCATATGTCTCCTTTAAACTTTGCCTCTTTCTCCTTAAATTGACAATAAACTGGACTGGTCAGAGTCGTCTCTATTTCCTGAGGAGACTGAGGTCCTTTAACATCTGCCAGACGATGCTGAGGATGTTCTACGAGTCTGTGGTGGCCAGTGCTATCATGTATGCTGTTGTGTGCTGGGGCAGCAGGCTGAGGGTAGCAGACACCAACAGAATCAACAAACTCATTCGTAAGGCCAGTGATGTTGTGGGGATGGAACTGGACTCTCTCACGGTGGTGTCTGAAAAGAGGATGCTGTCTAAGTTGCATGCCATCTTGGTCAGTGTCTCTCATCCACTACATAATGTACTGGGTGGACACAGGAGTACATTCAGCCAGAGACCCATTCCACCGAGATGCAGCACAGAGCGTCATAGGAAGTCAGTCCTGCCTGTGGCCATCAAACTTTACAACTCCTCCCTTGGAGGGTCAGACACCCTGAGCCAATAGGCTGGTCCTGGACTTATTTCATAATTTACTGGCATAATTTACATATTATTATTTAACTATTTATGGTTCTATTACTATTTATTATTTATGGTGCAACTGTAACGAAAACCAATTTCCCCCGGGATCAATAAAGTATGACTCTGACTATAACTATGAAAAATGCATATCTTATAGAAAGCATTTCTTACCCGGGAAAAGGATTCTGACCTGACCCTGTTTATGCCTCTCATAAATGCATTAACTTCTGTCAGGTCTCCCCTCTGTCTCTAATGCTCCAGAGAAAACAATCCAAGCTTGTCCAGCCTCTACTTATCTCTCATGATCTCTCATTCAGGCAGCTTCCTTGTAAAACTTTTCTGCACCTTTTTCAAATCCTCCACATACTTCCTGAAATTGGGCAACTAGAATTGTGCACAATAGTCTTCAATAAGCTTGGAGCTCCACTAAGTTTCTCCAGACATGAACTGTCTGTACTTCGCTTGACCTCAAAACAATGTGGAAACCTGTCTTAATTTAACATTCCCTTATTCTGGCCCACTCTCAAAGCAAATGCTCAAGGGGAGACAGTGTCAATGTATTCAAGATGGGCTAAAACTCTGTTTACATATTAATAAATCACAGCACAAAAGCTTTTAGATGACATATATTATTTTCTTTTTTGGGTACAGAAAGTTGCTTCCATTTTATTTATGAATTACCAAAAAATCAGCCAGCTAGTCCAAATCTCTATGCAAAACATTTAAGGTACGTAAATGGAAACTAAAGATAAGAGTGACAGAGGCAAGCGCATTGATTGCAGTGGAAATGAAGCACTGTATATTTTATAGTAATAATTCATCAACAGTATGTCATTAGTCGCTGGTCATTGTCTTCCCGAACTAACCATAAATTACTATAAAGTGAAGAATGAACTAAATGAACAGCCAACGCTTCATGCATTGATTCCTCATTAAATCTAAGTGTGAAGAAAGTTGGATACCATCTGAAACCAGGTCAAAATAACCTGTTCCTCATCTTCAAAATTTATAACTAAGTTATATTGTTATATTATAAGTTATTAATACAACCTCATCTTTTTTTTCCAGTCCCGATAAAGGGACTCAGCCCGAAACATCGACTGTACTCTTTTCCATAGATGCTGCCTGGCCTGTTGGGTTCCTCCAGCATTGTGTGTGTGTTGCTTGGATTTCTAGCATCTGCATATTTTCTCTTGTTTGTCATTGAAACCATATTATAGTTATTTTTGCTTTATTTGTTACATATCTCCATTACTTCTTACAAGAATCAGATACAAATCCATGATTTCTGTACGATACTTTTAAGATGTTATTACCTTGAAAAGCTTTTTAAACAACATCACTAAGTATACTTGAAATATAATATTTAATACTTCAATGATTTTATCCAAAGAACAATTAATTTAACTAGTCAAATATTTCCAACGTGCTGGCTAAATCTTACAATTTGCTCTGTCTTTGTAAAGGAGAGGATATCTGAACAATAAACTTGAGACTTCAGCCGAATGTACCATATGTTTAAGTAATACATGCTCCACTTATTTTCTTATGAACTGCATTCACTCCTATTTTTAAATTTTCATATAAAGTTTCTGCAGATGTCCACATTTTAAACTTGCCATATTTTGTCAATACATCCTTTGCAAACAATAAATCAGTAAGAGTGACAACACCTTTGGGACACAGATGCTCCCTGCAGATTCCTGCACATATGGTGTATGCATAGGTACCTCAAACTGGCTGAAATGAACAGGACATTGAATGTTAAAATACACATCAACAGGAGCACTGCAATTAACTCTGCCTTTGTAAAAATATTTTTTAACAGTCCTCAACACTAATTCTTATTCTGGGAATAATATTCTATTACTGGGATTCATTTCAACATTGGTAAAAATGCCATTAAACTTTTCATTTCAGAACCATGTAGTTTCTAATCTGACAGTCAAATTAACTACTGGTTGACTATTAACCATGAACCATAAACTGATGTGTAACATTTTTTGCACAGCAAATCATGGAATGTTACACATCAAGCACGCTTCAGCAAATCAATATATTACAATTTCTATTAACATACCATACTCACCTCAGTATCACCAGTACCTAACTAAAAAGTCCATTTTCACTGAACAAAGCAGTAAACAATTCATCCCATCTCAAAGACCCAGTGGCAATAGTTCAGAGAAAGTAGCAAGCATTTTAATTTTACATTAAGTTGACAAATGACTGAACTTTGCCAAGAGTTCAGTTTTGAGATTAATGAAGGGATCACTTTACTGCACTTCTTCAATTTAGACATCCTTTTCTAAATTTTCAACTTTGGTGGTCTCCTTTACTTTCTTACCTTTCTTTTAAACAATTAAACTGCCATCACTTTCTTCCAGCCATATTTCACAATAGGAACTGTACTAACTAAAGGAGCTGGGGCCATAATCACTGTTCTTAAAATAATTTTCTCATTATTTGATCACTAATTCATATTTTGCATGATTGAGCTCAATTCTTCTCAATTTTTCAATCCTTGAAAAAGAACATACTCCAGGCAAATGAATTTTGAACCATCAAGTGACCAGGGAATGAGGACACAAGAGATGCTGGAATCAAAATGCCTGCAAGTCCAATCAGGATGTAGGGTCTTGACTTGACATTTTATTTTTTTAGCTGTAACTGACCAGAAGCTTTTCCCCCCCATGGAACTTCCAATTTACCCTGCACAGATTCCATCAATTTCAATTGTCCAGCAAATTATACCCCATACTGATTTCACTGAGTAAACCCATCACCATTCATTAATATTCGAAGCTGGAAGAGGGCAGAATCTCCACTAGATTACCAAGCTTTCCACCCGTACATCTCCAACTCGATTTACTAATTCAACCATCTATAGGATCAATAACTTTTCCACCTCTCTCCTCCATGTCTTTACCCTGTAAGTTTACAGCAAAATCTCATGTATGTGAGGCTACAATGTTTTTTGCTGATCTTAAGTTTTGCCATGAAATTTATTCCAGTCTCGTGATACTGCACTTGCATCTTGCAAACTTGATTCACCGCTGGAAAGTCACAGGCAATGTTGTTGTTCGTCAACATGAAAAGCCCAAACGTGAGAAACGTAGGTCAATCAATTTAGGAAAAGGAACTGACACATCAGTTATCAATAAGAGAACAATTTAAAACATGTTGTAAGAGAGATTACAGCTGGATGGTACATCGTATTAAATGCAGTTTATAGCAATGAATAACATTCCAAAGTCTGGATCCCAGCTTTCTTTCTACTAATGGTCCTGTTTTCTGATGCTAATTTTCAGAGAATTAAATTGAATGTTTACTTACGTTAATTTTTTTGTGTGTAATTGCAGAACAAACCATGCTGAATTAAATCTATTAAACTTGGAAAACTTTGCTTGATCACAACAAGATTAACATTTTCAAAATGGAGAACAATAATGTGAGCACCATTAGCAAACTAAGACAACACTAATAAGCTGGAGACCTTCCAGATACAAAGCAGTATCAATATGCGTTTACCATCGTCACTAAAATTTAGTAAACTGAAGACAGAAAACCTGCATCTCTTCAGACAGTACCAATCTGTGTAGATCTCTGTAAACTTCCATTCTATCAGCAGCATGTCTTGATGCTAGCTCATTAACTCTAGGAAAATTATGGTATTGATAGCTCACTTAGCAATGATGATGAGACACTTATGGTATTGGTGTTCAAGGGAATCATTTTAGAGCATTGCGTCCAGAGAGATATGCATTATTGACACTCCTGCTTTACGACTAACCTAACATGAACTCTTGCCTTCCTTGTTGCTACATGCTGGTATGCCAGAAGTCTGGCATGCACCCCTGCCTTCCTTGTTGCTGCTCACTGGTGTGCAGGGAAGCTGACATGATTCCAGCAATCAACTGCCCCATAGCTCAGTGTGGAGAGACTGGCTAGTAGGTAACGGGCATGAGTTAGCATTGTACTTAATCACTGCTCAGATGAGATCAGATTCAGATTTATTTACCATGTGTACATGGTGCATTACAGTGAAATGTGAACACATAAAAGTCTACCAATGCTGGAAATCCAAAGCAAAACACACAAAATGCTGGAGTAACAGCAGGTCAGGCAGTATCCATGGAAATGAACAAACAGTCAATGTTTTGGGACAAGACCGTTTTTCAGGGGGAGGAAGGGGGAAGATGTCAGAATAAAATGGTGGCGGTGGGATGGGGGAGGATAGCTGGAAGGTTATAGGTGAAGCCAGTTGGGTGAGAAAAGTAAAAGGCTGGAAAAGAAGGAATCTAATAGGAGAGGACCTTTGAAGAAAGGTAAGGAGGAGGGACACCAGGGGAGGCGGTGGGCAGGTGAGAAGAGGCAAGAGGCCAGAGGCCTGTGCAGGGGAATAGAAGAAGATGGGAAAGGGGAGGGAAAAATTATTATAAGGAGAAAACAATATTCATGCCATCAGGGTGGAGGCTACCCAGACAGAATGCGAGGTGCTGCTCCTCCCCCGAGGCCATGGACTAACTTGTCAGAATTAAAATGTTTGGCCACCAGGAAGCTCCACTTTTGGTAGATGGAGTGGAGGTGCTGAATGAAGTTCCGCAGTTTACAAGGAGGCCTCATCAAGAGCACTGGATACAACAGATGACCCCAGAAGATTCACAGATGAAGTGTTGCCTCATCTGGAAGGACTGTTGGTGCCTTGAATGGAGGTGAGAGACGAGGTGAATGGACAGGTGTAGCATTTTGTCCATTTGCAGGGTAAGTTCTGGGAGGGACAAATGGACAAAGGAATCACAGAGGGAGCAATCCTTGTGGAAAGTGGAGGGGAGAGAAAGAGAGATAAAGATGTGTTTGGTTGCAAGATCCTTTTGAAGATGGCAGAAGGCACGGAGAATGAAAGAGTAGGATGCAGAGGCTCATGGGGTGGTAGGTAAGGATAAGAGAACTCTATCACTGTTAGGGTAGCGGGAATATGGGGTGAGCGTGGATGTCCATGAAATGGAGATGTGGGTGAGGACAGCATCAATGATGGAGGAAAGGAAACCTCGTTCTTTAAAGAAGGAAGGCATCTCTGATGTCCTGGAAAGGAAAGTTTCATCCTGGGAACAGATGAAGGAACTGAGAAAGGGAATACATTTTTACAGGAGACAGGGTGGGAAGAGGTATAGTCAAGATAGTTGTGGGAATCAGTAGGTTTATAAGAGATGTCAGTCAACAGTTTGTCTCCTGAGATTGAGACAGAGAGATCAAAAAAGTTAGAGAGAGGTTTGAGAAATGGACCAGGTGAATTTAAGGGTAGGGTGAAAACTGGAGACAAAATTGATGAAATTGACGAGTTCAGCATGGGTGCATGAAGTAGCTCCAGTGCAATCTTCAACGTAGTGAAGGAAGAGTTGGAGAGCATTACGGGGGAAGGCTTGATACGTGACTTGTTCTACGTAGCTGACAAAAAGGCAGGCACTGCTGGGGCCCATGTGGGTGCCATGGCTACCCCTCAAGTCTGGATAAAGTAGGAGGAGCTGATGGAGAAATTGTTGAGGGTGAGGACCAGTTCTGCCAGATGGACAAGGGTGTTGATGGAGGCAAACTGGTTGGTTCTTTGATTGAGAAAGAAACAGAGAGTGTGAAAGATTTCTTGATGGGTAATAGAAATGTACAGGGATTGGACATCTGTAGTGAAAATGAGATGGTCAGAGTCAAAGAATGGAAATTCATGAAGAGATCGAGAGCATGAGAAGTGTTGCTGCAAAGGGACTGAACCGAGGGGGATAGAACTGAGTTGAAGTATGAGGACACGGGAAAAGGCAAAGACCGTGGCCTACTTGGATAGTCAGGGAAATGTGCCAATACACCCAAGGATGTGATGCCATACATTCCGGTGCCAACATAGCATGCATATGATGTTCAGAACAATAAAAGTAGCAACAACAGAACAAAACAAATAAACCCTTTCTCACCCTCCCTCCCACCCACCCACTCGCACACAGAAACAGGCCTCCATCCCCAGGCCAGGCCATCTTTGGGCCTCCCATTTTTGGTCCCAGACTCTCGGACATTCTGCCTCCAGCCTCAAAACTGCACCCTGGCCACTAGAACATACGTGGGCCGTTGCTGGAGACGAGCGGAGCTTTCTCCTTATATTTTGAATGTGAACCATATGTTCTCTATCAGCATTTCCAGTTGACTGTGATGTAAGATGCTGCCTCCTCCTCTTTGCAATTGTGAGCTTATTACCTATTAACAAAGCACTGAGCTGGAGAAGCACAGCTCCTAGCACCTGGAGCAGCCACCATCAGTCCCCAGCAAGGTTAACCAGTTCACTGTGCTGGCCCAAGTGCAGCCTGAGCCTCACGTCCTTATGCAAAGCGATATGTGCCATTTGCCAGCTTTACTCAACACGGTCACTACCCACCCACTAACCTCCCCCAGATGCTGCCTTTCCACTGAGCCACGCGGTCGGTGATTACTTGCTGGCTGAACACTGCAGAGGGCAAGTCCCAGTGACGCAGAGCCCAGGCCTAGCTGATGGCTTATTATTTAAAAGGATACAGGGATTGTACAGCCAAGTGTTCGGACTGGAGGGCTGAGAGCATGATAACGAATCAGTGCTCTGCACAATAACACAAATCAAGGTTTCAGGTAGCTTTTGATGTAACTTGATACATCGTCATTCATTCCTAACATTTTAATCAACTCAAGGCAACAGGTCTGATTCAGGAGTTCCAGCCCAGTGTGCTAGTCCGTCCAAACTGATGTGCTAGTCCGTCCAAACTGACATCTCTGTCGAAGCATTACTCGATTCCCATTTTTATATAAGGGAAGAGAATCAAGGACATGCAAGGTTGTTGAGTTCATCAATGCTTAGGCAAACCTTCTGCTTTAATGACTCAGTATCATTATGATTCCCTTGAAACTTTGCCCTTTCTGTTCCCACACAAGAAATTGCAATCTATTTGAATGCAGCAGATGAAGCCAACACTGCCCTGCTGCTTTTACTGTTCTCACAGGCAGTTCAAACATCAATGTCTTGCTGAGAGCGTAAATTGGGTTGCTCGGAGAATCTCACCTCAGTGGCATTACGAGCAAATGAAGCCACTCAACTCCCAATGACCAAAGCTGGGTTCTTGGGAATGCATCAAGTCATCCAGAAAAAAAACTCATGGGTGAAATCTTCTGCAATACAAACGCATGTATGGAGTGCAGTGCTCTTTCTGATATCCACTTTCTCAGAATCAGAGGTTGAGAGTTCAGGTCAGCTTCAGAAATTAGAGAACATAATGCAGACCATGTTTATAAATGGCTGCACCTTGAGAGATGCTGTCTCCTGATGACATGCTCCAGCTGCCTTCTTAGACTGCCTGACATTATTTTGAAAATTACAATTAGGAAGCAGCCAATTTTGCACAGTAAGGCTCCAGAAGCAGAAATCCAATAACGTACAATAGCTTCTTTTTATCGTTGTTTAGTATCAACTTCCCCAATCCCCAATTTCCTGTGACAGTGACAACACTTCATGCAACATCATTGGCCACAATTTACTTCAGAGCTACAAGGAATTGAAAGACACCTTTCTCCCCTCCTGAATAAACTTATCAGTAAAATGGTGCATTGCAATCTGACATGTTCCATGTAATTAGGCCCCCACAGAGAAACAGAAACTCAAAAACTCAGAAAGTAATTGTACTGCCTGCTGCAACTGTCTCTTGCTGACTAGACACTGAGGCACAGCAAAACTGGTGAGAAATTTTGGGTATTACCACAATAAAATATAAACAGCTGGCCCAGATTATGTATCATGGAGATGAGCAAAACAGAGACAAGAAGTGTTGCTCAAGAGTCTGAAGCAAGCACAGAAATATGAAGCATTCAACCATAAGACATGGGAGCAGAATTAGGCCTTTCAGCCCATCAAGTCTGCTCTGCCATTCGATCATGGCTGATTTACTCCCCCTCTCAACCCCATTTTCCTGCCATCTCCCCATAAACTTTGACACCATTATTAATCAAGAACCCTTCAACCTCTGCTTTAAATATACCCAAAGACTTGGCCTCCACATTTGTCTGTGGCAATCAATTCCAATTTACTGTTCTCTGGTTAAAGAAATTCCTCCTCCCTCTGTTCCAAAGGGATGTCGCTCTTTCTTGAGTCTCTGCCCTCTGGGCCAAGACTCCCCAACTATAGGAAACATCCATAAGACCAACAGTCATAGGAGCAGAATTAGGCCATCTGGCCCATCGAGTTGCTCCGCCATTCAGTCATGGCTGATCCTTTTTTTTAATCTCCTCCTCAACCCCAGTTCCTGGCCTTCTCCCTGGAACCTTTGATGCCATGTCCAATCAAGAACCTATCAATCTCTGCCTTAAATACACCTAACAACCTGGCCTCCACAGCTGCATGTGGCAACAAATTCCACAAATTCACCACCCTAAAGAAATTTCTCCACATTCCTGTTTTGAAAGGGAGCCCTTCTATCCTGAGGCTGTGCCCTCTTGTCCTAGTTTTCCCACGTCTACTCTGTCTAAGCCTTTCAACATTCAAAAGATTTCAATGAGATTCCCCCTCATCCTTCTGAATTCCAGCGAGTACAGACCCAGAGCCATCAAATGTTCTTCTGATGAAAACCCTTTCATTCCTGGAATCATCCTCATGAACCTCCTCTGGACCCCCTCCAATGCCAGCACATCCTTTCTAAGATGAGGGGGCCATCCTCTCCACATCCACTCTATCTAGGCCTTTCAATATTCATTAAGTTTTAGTAAAATCCCCCTCCTATTATGCGAAACTCAAGTGAGTACAGGCCCAGTGCCATCAAATACTCTTCATACTCGTTCTTTCCTGGGATCAATCGCCTGAACCTTCTCTAAGCCCTCTCCAATGCCAGCACATCTCTTCTTAGATAAGGGACCCACAACTGTTCACAATACTCCAAGTGCTGTCTGCCAATGCCTTATAAAGCCTCAGCATTATATTGCTTTTATATTCTAGTCCTCTTGAAATGAATGTTACCATACCACCTTCCTTATCACCTCTGGACTGGCTTTCAAGGATTCTTCATCTCATGTTCTTGATATTTAATGCTTATTTATTATTACTTTCTGTTTCCTTGTATTTACTGTGAACTCTCGCAAGAAAATGCATCTCAAGTTTGTATATGGTGACATATATGCATTTTGATAATAAAGATATTTTGAACTTTGAACTTGCAAATTAACCTTCAGGCAAACCTGCATAAAGACTCCCAAGTCCCTTTGCAACTTTGATTTCTGAAAGGATTGCATGGAAACTTTGATGCATCTACAAGACTGCTCCAGCTGCTCCAGGCTTCATATCTGTGAACTGCATGGCCATTTGCCCCCCGCCCCCCCGTGTGATGAACTGAAGCTGAGGCTTTAGGCCCATCTGGCTTCAGGGCTATGAACTCAATTTTGTTCCGAATGCTGTTGGTTGCTTTTATTGTTTGTGGGTTTTGTATCTCTCTCCGTGCATGGGTGCTAGTCTTTAACTAAATAGGGTTCTTTTGGGTTTCTTGTTTTGTGGCTGCCTGTAATCAGACAAATTGCAAGGTTGTATAATTTACACATACTTTGATAGTAAATGTACTTAGAACTTTTAAACCATCTCTGACTATGATAAATGCACAGAAACAAAAGAGACTGCAAATGCTGCAATCGGGGACAACAAATAAAAACGTCGTAAGAACTCAATGGGTCAAGCAGCAGCTCGTGCAGGAAAAAGGTTAAGATTTCTGGCCCTGACTTTGAATCATGACCAAGAGGCATGGAATACGACCAGGATATCATTGCAAGAGGTGGGGGAATTGGTCGATGCATGGAACCAGACAGGGAGGGGAAGATGAGCGAGATGGGTCAGGAAGAGAGTGAGAGAGGTTCAAAGCACAGGGGGAAAGGAGGTGGGTATGTGAGTGTAGGTGGAAGAATACAGCAGATCGGAGTTACCTGAAACTGGAAAATTCAATGTTCAAGCCATTACATTGTCAGCTATCCCAATGGAACAAGATGGTACTCTTCCAATTCTTGTCTGCTAGCGAGGCAATCCAGTGAGAGGATGAGAGATCTAAGCTACTTTTTCTCAACTGCTGCCCTACAATATTTTACCTGACTGGTTAAAAGACCATAATACTCACTGAAAGGACTTTCCACCCATATCTTATATCCCTGAAGCCTGACAATCCATGATTTCTAACAAATCTTTCAACTACACAATCAACAAGTGTCAGGTGCCAAAGATTAACATCTGCCTTTTAATCGAAGCAGATGCCAATAAACTTCACTGAGAAACTTCTTCCAGAGAGTAGCAGCAGCTCGTTCATAAAGTCAATGGAAAAATTAACAGGACGGCACTTCTGTGATTAGTCCACACCAAAGGAACCCTGTTGACCCTCATCTTCAGATTACAAGGCACTGCCAGCTTTGACCCACACAGAGACAGCTCTTAAACTGATACTCAATCAGCCGTAAAAATGAGTTGAGAAAGAAAGATAACAACCTTCTTTATTTACAACTTATTTAATAAAACTGTTCAATTAACTGTAACAAGATTACTCATGGAGATTCGATATTTCAGCACTATGCACCTTTTCCAAGAGTTAAAATCATATGTAAATTCAACACCAATGGTGGAGCCAGCTCATCAGACATTCTGTAAAACGATCTGTACATTTTCAACGAAATGCTTTTATTGCTCCAAATAACTGAGATCATTCTGTCAATAAACAGACTTCCCAAAGATTCAAATTAAATTAACTCTAAACAAAGTTAAATTAGTATGTATTAACACTCATTTTCCTTTGATGATATTTTCAAACCACACTGTCAGTTTTATAACTGTTAGTATTGCAAACAGATTTTAAAGGCACCGTGTTACTTTGAGTGCTCACATGCTATGAATTAAATAATGTCCTGTTGACATGCACAGAGAATGATTTGGCTCACCACACTGACAGCAAATAGGTGTTAAGTTATAGCAGGGGTGTTGCCTCTCAGAGAATCCAATAGCTTTCTTGCCTTCTGCACCTGGAACTTTGGACTTGGACTTGTTCATTTAACAACTTAGGTTTTTTGCTGCAGAGTCTTTGAAAAGTGCTCTATGATAGATGAGCTCATTATTTGATGGCAACTCATTTTGATCACTTCTGATAGATACATATGAATGGACTTTAAAAGTTGATAAATGACCTGTGAGCATCCATGGTAAACACTGAGGCAACCACTGAGATAAAATTTCGGACATCCCTCTGAATCATTGGTCAAGGCACACAATGTTTTCAATTGCACCGCCCCGGCTGACAGAATGCTTCAAACCTGTGATAAAATCTTCTCAATATTAGTTTTAAATTTCCCTTCTAACAAACTTGATCATGCCCACTGTTCTACATTCTGAACTCTCATTTTGATTAGTTTGTCAGTCATTGTGCTTTTTCCACAATATCAAGTTCATTTCTCTTCCCCCCAATCTCCTGAATGCCAAGCAAGATAAATCACATCAACATCCAAGCTATTTTGGAATAACTATATTGCCAGTCCCCCACAGGTTAGAAGGCACACTAGAGACATTTATTGGTGTCCAAATAAACAGACATTTTTGCTTTGATACCACATAGTTCTTTTTCAAAATGGAGATGCACTGTGTGTATATGTGTGTGTGTATATATATATATATATATATATGTATGTTATTAATTTGTATATTTCTGTTAAACAAAGCAAGGCACAGCAGCTGAAATGGATTACTTTCACGTTAGCCAGACACACTGAATTCCTGTTCCATCAAACCTTTATGTGCTGGGGAGAAGCAAGAAAAAGGGATGAAGCATCTCGTAACAATTAACTGCTGGTATTGTGTTAGGCAATGGCTCTGATCAATAAATAATCACCAATCAAGTTTCATCATGTAAAGATCAGAAAACACAGAAGAGATTAATACCTTGCCCAGTAAGTACATTGTTTTACAGGCACAAGGTTGTGTGTCTCTGTCGTGTCATCACCCATTGTAATCAAGTACATAGAATAGTTCCAACAGCAATCTGAGTTTTAAATGAAGCTTGTGAAAATGATGCCTTATACTGAAAAAGTTATATTATTATTAAATACATTTTGAAATGATAGAAAAAGATAGATTCACTGTACGTTATTGAAAATCTTTCTTCACTTCTGTGACAACAGGTTTCCTGCTCTCAGGCCTCTGATAAGCTTACTAACATTTATCGGTGGAAGAAAGGCTCCTCTTTTCACCTCTACAATTCCACAACTGGGCGTTTAGAAGAGTCCTGTTTAACTTTGCAGTACAATCATGGTGCTCCATCGGTGCTTCAATATGGGTTGCATGTTAAGTCTAAATTTAACAAAACATGCCAACCTTTAAATACATTAACTGTGAAGAATTACTTTTACACAGTTACACTGCATTATTCCTACTCTTCTGGATGATCCTTGTACCTCTACCATTCTTTCCAAGCCATAAGATTGTTAATGTCCTTTCCCACTGCTGCTTGAATGGTGACCGCATGGGTTTTCTCAGGGTGCTCTTGCTTCCTCCCACAGTCCGAAGACGTACCAGCTGGTAGGTTAATTGATCATTGTAAATTGTCCCCTGATTAGTCTAGGATTAGATCAGGGGATCGCTGGGTGGTGCAGCTGTAAGGGCGGGAAGGAACTATTCTGCACTGTATCTCAAGCAATCAATAAATAAATAAATCTTTCCTTTACCCACGTGGAAAGGAGAATGAAATACTTGTTACTTCAGATCTGATGCAGCACCAAAAAAAATCAGATAAAGAACACAGTGATGATAATTAAAAAACACACACACACACATATATGTGTGTGTGTGTGTGTATGTGTATATATCACTCCTGTACATAGATTGACTGTATGTCCATAAAGTGACTCTAGATACATGAGTGTCTGACAATTAAGTGAGTGACAGGAAATGATAAGAGTTGTGGTGGTTAGGGGCATGGAGAAGTGTGTGAGTGGATGAGTGTTAGTTCTTGGGAAAAGTAACTGTTTTTGAGTCTGGTGGTCCTGGCATGAATGCTGTGTAGTCTCCACCCTAATGGGAATGGGACAAGCAGTCCGTAAGCAGGTTGGGTGAGATCCTTCATCTTCCTGGCACCTTTCTGTATCAATGTCCTTGATGGTGGGTATGCGACTTGATTTCAATTTTATTTAGATTAGATTAGTTTAACACACAAAATATCAGAGGTCAGGCAGCATCTAAGGAAATGAATAAACAGCCAGCATCTGGGCCAAGACCATTTACCAGGACTGGAAAAGAAACGGGAAGAAGCCGGGTGGGTGGTGGGGGAGGAGATAAAGTAAGAAGCTGGGAGGTGAAAGGTGGAAAAGGTTAAGGGCTGGAGAAGAAAGAATCTGTTAGGGGTAAAAGTAGATGAAAAGGAAGAATGGGAACCAGGGGAAGGTGATAGGCAGGTGAGGTGAGAAGAGATTAGAGAGGAGCCAGAATGGGAAATTTGAGAAGAGGTGAGGGGTAAAATGACCAGAAGTTGGAGAAATCGATATTCATGTCATTAGGTAGGAATCTGCCCAGATGGAATATGAGTGTTGCTCCTCCAACCTGAGAGTGGCTTCTTCCTGGCAGTAGCAGATGCATGTCTGAATGGAAAAGGGAATTAGAATTGAAATGGTTAGCCACCAGGAAATCTCGCTTTTTGCGGATGGAGCAAAGGTGTTCAACAAAGCAGTCTCCTAATCTATGTCAAGACTCACCAAGCTGGAGGAGGCTGTATCAGGAGCACCAAGTAAAATAAACTATCACTCTTCCAAAACCCATAAAAGTTGCTGGTGAAGGGTCTCAGCCTGAAACGTCGACTGCACCTCTTCCAGAGATGCTGCCTGGCCTGCTGCGTTCACCAGCAACTTTTATGTGTGTTGCTTGAATTTCCAGCATCTGCAAAATTCCTGTTGTTTGCGTTTAAACTCTTCCAAAACCACTGCCTTTACTTTGGCAAGCCCTTCGGATTGAGGATGACTCATGGTTTCTTGCTTTATCACTATCTCAGAACCCAATGCAGGAACCACAGACACTTCTGTAGATTGGGCAGGTGATGTCTTTAGGGACAGGCAAGTTGGTCATATGTGCAATCTCTCTACTAAGGATCTCTAAATTGTTCTGGCATCACTATTTGTTTCAAACTTCCTGCAAGGATAGTGTCCTGCCTCTGACAGTTCCAGGATATATTTTTATTCTTACATTTCCATCTGTTGACTATATGGCTTTCAATACATTGTGCAAGCTTGACAGACTTGGCCTGCATCCTATCACTGACATTCCCCCTTGCTCTCTTCACTCCTGCCACTCTCTGGGACTTAAATACCCTTGTTTTCCTGCTTTTCTCATTGTGACATGAAATATCTAACATGTTCCTCTCCCGAGATGATGCCGACACTGTTAACAATTTCTACAATTTTTTTACTGCATTTTACCAGCATTTACATTCCAGTCATCCCACTCCAAACCATCATTCTGCTTTTAATGGTCATTTATTAGTTTATCTTCCCATGTTTCTGATCCCTGAACCATTGTAATTTATTTGTGTAAAACACATTGCCTGCAAAGGGCTTTGATGGAATAATTCTAGATAACTGCTCCCAGCGGCAGGAGACGAAGCAACCGACAGATACTGACCACCTTTCTCATCTACTTGCATCAGCCACCTTAATCAGGCAACAGTTTACCTCACGTGAAATGCTGCAGACCCTGTATCTAGAGTCAAATAATCGGCAGTACATTAACTTTGAGATTCTCAACTCATGGTTTGATCCCTTCACACCCTGCACGCATTCCCCCCCCACCATCCTGCTCACACCACTGAACATCGTCCAGCATGCAGTTCAACACCAAAGGCAACTCCATTCTCCTACCTTCCTCAGCAAGCAATATCCCACCATTAACTCTTTTTCCTTTCTCTTCAAGACCTCCACTATAATTCACCAAACAAATCAATTGATGACATTTAAAGAAACAAAGCATATACAAAAGCTTTAAGCAACAGGTTCTGATTTCAAATAGAATTACAATTTGCAAGCATCAACAATATGCCACTTTACTAAATGATTTAGGATTTGGCCCAATTAAACAGCTGTCCCATTAGCCAAAATTTCATGGAAATAGTTAAAAAGGTACACCATAAAGTTAAACTGAATAACAAATTATGTATTTAACATGAACAAAACTAACTGGAAAACTACCAACGCTACTGCAATACAATAAGGTTGTGTATTAGCTCCTAATACTAAGTGACGAAGGAACAAAATCAGTGCAGATAATGCACTGCCTTCATACAATGCTATTGACAACTGCATCCTCCAGATCTTCATTTTCACTGTAACATTCAAGATGATTGTTGATATCTTCAAATTCTCCCTTGTTGCTAACTCATTGAAGTAGTGAAATAGTTTCATTTTCACTCCCAGCCATTTCTGGCATCTTCAAACCCAAACGCTTGAAACCACAGTGAGCAAAACAGTTCGGAATTGTCTTACTCACTGACTATCAGTGACAGAAAACACTGCCTTTTGAACACAAACACATCCAACTAACACAATTTCAAAACTGTTTGCTCCAAGTATGATGTTGTGTCTAAAGGCCACACAAGTGCACATGATTGACACTAGTTGGAAACTGTTCAGCAACCAATCTCCTTCCCCAATTAAGTGACAGTGTCCCAAATAAATGAAAGAATCCTGGCTATTTTTGAGATTAGTTTTTATTCTTTGAGAGTTGTCCCAAATAGGCAGCCATTCCGATTAACCAATGGCCCAATTAACTGGAATCCACTGTACTTCTAAACCCAAAATGTATCAGCAATTACTTTCACTTACATCACCCCTTACAGAACATTTTGCACCATATATTTCACTCTGCCATCCACATTGGGAACATTAATTATGGTGCCATTAATAATAGATTTCAACAATAAAAACATCTCAGTGAAAAGACTAGTTGGCGGAGGCATAAATTTAAGATGAAAATGAACTCCTTAGCATTTTTCACATTCAATTTATTAATTTTTCATTTGTCTACTTGGGACAACTTTCACTGCCAAACTGGAACTTCCCTTTGCGTTTTCTACCATTCAGATGGGGGAATTTAAATTCAAATCTGTGGTTTCCTTGTGAATTTGTATGGGTGGTCTCACACTGAGGTGGAAAAATGGACTACAGAGCAAAACAACTTCTTTTATTATTATTCAATAGACTTGCGCCATAATGTCTAAAAAGAATTCCATAAGATATTTGTACCCTATAATAACTTCAAAATGTAGAAAGTTTTCTCTATCAATTGTTCTATAACTAGCTTCAGTAATTTTTATTTTAAAAGTTCCAGCTGATCCTTGCACCAATTAAGTCTTTTTAACAGTCAAGTAGACCCAAGTCAGTCAAAAGACAGCACGACCTTTGGGACAAGCAAGTATGCAAGAATAAAACTGAGTTTCACATTACAAGTTGCAGGACCTGTGCGGTCTGTATTAGAACCTTTATGCTAGCATCAACAACAATGTTGGGTTACAGTTATTGGCATTTTGTGCAAACAGCATAATGTCCATTAAACTTAGCAGTGCTCCAACAATAAGATCAATAGCAACAAGATTAAATTCTTAACAATTGGCTGTTGCACACTTAGTACTGTATTTCAACTTGTTCCCCAGGAAGAACAAATAACCACAGAATAAACATCAGTATTACTTACAGAAGCCAGATATACTTCACTTACAGGGTTGAAAGATTTAATTATCAGAACCAAAATGGAAAAAAAATAGATTGGCACCAGTGTGTCCCGATCTGAATAGTGTATCAATATCTACAAACAACTGCAGGTTTTTTTGGCTATTATTTAACCATAGACAATTTGTGAAGTTTGAATACAAATGGAAAATTTTAATTTCATTACAAATATAGCCTGCTTCAGGGAGGGAGTGAATTGTAAATAACATGAGATAGATATCCAGGAATAATGGAGATTTACATTAAAGTCCTGATTGCAAATGTTGGCCTGGGCAAATAAATACCGCAGGAAATGTGCTGGAAGACAAAGAATTAATGTTTCAGGTTGAAGACTCTCCATCAAAAACTGAGTGTTTCCAGCATTATCCTCTGAAATTTGACATGTCCAACATAATCAACTTTTGATTTTCACTACTTAATACATTGTGCAAATTTGGCAGTCTTTAATCTTCATTACACCCGCAACATTTCAGCACCTTCTTCAAAAGCAGTCCTTCACAGTCAAGAGATACTTGCTTTGACTCCATTTGTGTGGGTTCTGTAGTACCTGATGAGGCCAATGCTAGATGAACTGCCTGCCACAGCTGAGACAAAAGGTACTCTTATGGGTAGGCAAATGATTTGTGTGTGAGAAGCAGTAGACTCCTCCTGTCATTTTTGCTGATCAGTGCCACCCAAATACACTTTCTCAATTTTGAGGTATCTCTAGACAATGTGTTGATAGGGAGGTTTTAATTTTCCAAGCAGTTTCATCTGATTAAGTCACCTCTTGCTATGATGGGCCTTGACTTTGAGTGTTTGATGTGGAAATCATGCATCAGGCATGTGAATGAAGAAGCTTGTTCTTAAGAGATGATTCTGTATAATCAGAGCTTGAGTGATGAGTATGCTGGTTGGGAGAGGTTGTTCGCCCATTGGATTTGGAGGATTTTATGGATACAACATTGATATCACCTATCTGAAATGTCCACTGTAAGCAGTTCTTGTGTGTGAAGTGTAGATGAGGGAGGGATTGCTACTTTGGGGGACCATAGGCTTTGCGCTGGGTTTGACATCTTGATCTCAAGTTAGAAACAAAAAAGATTCTGCAAACACTGGAAATTCAGAGCAGCGCACACATTAGATGCTAGAGGAACTCAGCCAATTCCTGCCAAGTTCCTCCAGCATTGTGTGAGTCTTGCTCTTGATCTCAAGTTGCAAGCACTGCATCAAAGCGCAAGAAGCAGGACAACAAATTTAATCAAGTTAGCTCCAAAGATGAAGTACTATCTACAATTTCGTTTGCTCAGAGTACTTTGGCTTACATCTAAAACTTCTGTTACCTTAACTCCAAACCTAGATGTTTTAAAACTGAGGTATCAATATTTTCTCTTTCGTGAAAAGCAGACTTCAGTATATCTGTGATATGACAATGCCATTGATTCATAAATTACAGAAGCTAACTACACAATTTATTTTTGACACATTACATACCATGTTGTACTTCCAGAGGCAAACATAATGTATCATACACTTAAAATTGACACTTTTTCTTTGTTGTATTTTATAACAGAATACGGTTATACATCACTGCAGCACATCACGATTCTCCTTCCTGTTTCCATTTAATTAACAAGAGAAATTCTGCAGATGCTGGAAATCCAAAGCAACACACACAAAATGCTGGAGGAACTCAGATGGTCAGGCAGCATCCATGAAAATGAACAAACAGCTGAAGTTCCAGGCTGAGATACTTCTTCAGTCCTGGAAAGGAAGGGGGAAGATACCAGAATAAAAATGTGGGAGGAGAGGAAAGAGGATGGCCAGAGGTGATAGGTGAAACCAGATGGGTGGGAAAGATAAAGGGCTGGACTGGAAAGAATCTGATGGGAGTGGAGAGTATGCCAAAGGAGTAAGTGAAGGAGGAGGGGCACCAGAGGACTATCATAAGCAGGTGAGAAGAGGTAAGAGGCCATAGAGGGGAACAGAAGAAGAGGGGAGGGGGAGGGTTTTTTTAAAGGAAGAGAAATCGATATTCATGCCATCAGGATGGAGGTTACCCTGACAGAATATAAGGTGCTGCTCTTCCACTCTGAAGGTGGCCTCATCACGACACAAGAGGCAGCCATGGACTGACGTATCAGAACAGGAATGCAATTTGGAATTAAGACATTGAACCTCCGGAAAGTTCAGCTTTTGGTGGATGGGGTGCAGGTGCTCAACAAAGCAGTCTCCCAATTTATGAAGGGTCTCACCAACATAGAGGAGTCTGCTTCGGTGGCACCAGATACAATAGATGAGGAACAGATTCACAAGTGATGTGTGCCCTCACCTGGAAGGGCTATCTGGGACCCTACATGGAGGTGAAGGAGGAGGTGAATGGGCAGGGGTGACACTTCAGAGTTAAGTGCCAGGTGGGAGATTAGTGGGGAGGGACGAATTGACAAAGAAATCATGGAGGGAGTGATCACTGCAGAAAGTGGAGGGGAAAGGGAGAGAGCTAAAGGTATGCTTAGTGGTCAGATCCCTTTGGAGATGGTAGAATTTGTGAAGGATGATTGTTTGGATGTGGAGGTTGATTGGGTGGTATGGAAGTCTATCACTGTTAAGGCTGCGGGAAAATGACGTGAGTGTAGATGTTTGGGAAATGGAGTAGATCTGGGAGGAGGAAAGAAATCTATGTTCTTCGAAGGAGGAGGACATCTCTGATGTACGAGACTGGAAAGCCACATCCTGGGAACAGATGAGGCACAGATGAATAAACTGAGAAAAGGGGATCGCATTTTCACAGGCAACAGGGTGGGAAGAGGTAAAGTCAGGATGGGAAGAGGTAAAAGTCAAGATGGTCATGGGCATCAGTAGGTTTATAAAAGATGTTGTCAACAGTTTGTCTCCAGAGGTAGAGACAGAGAGATCGAGGAAGGGGAGGGACATGTGAGAAATAAACCAAATGAATTTATGAGCATCTTGGAAATTGGAGGCAAAATTAATGAAATTGGCAGCCTCAGCATGGGTGCATGAAACGTCACCAATACAGTTGTCAATGTAGCAGAGGAAAATTTGGGGAGCATTACCAAGGAAGGCTAGGAGCATGTACAGCCAATGAAAAAGCAGGCATAGCTGGGGCCCATGCAGATGCCCATGGCTACCCTTGAGCCTGGAAAACGTTCGAGGTATTGGACATCCATGATGAAAATGAAGCAGTCAGGGCCAGGAAATTGAAAGTTAATGAGGAAATTCAGAACATGAGAACTGTCGTGGATGTTCATGGAAGAGGACTGAACTAAGAGGGATAAATGCAGTCAAGATACATGGATACAAGCTCATTTGGGCAGGAGTAGCCAGAGACAATAGGCCAACCTGGAGAGTCAGGTTTGTGGATCTTGGGTAGGAGGTAGAAGCGAGCAGTGCAGGGTAAGGAAACAGAGAGTTTGGTGGCAGCAGATGGGAGTTCGCCAGAGTTGATGTGATCAGTGACATTGTTGGAGACGGTTTTCTGATGGCCCAGAGTGAGGTCCTCTTCAAGGGGCAGGTAAGAGGAGGTGTCTGAGAGTTGCCACCTGGCCTCAGCAAAGCAGAGGTCAGTCCGCCAGTCTACAACAGCACCTCCTTTGTCTGCAGGTTTGATGTTAAGGTTGAAATTGGTGTGGAGTGCATGGCAGTGTGTTCTGTAGGGGTAAGGTTCGAGGAGGAGTGAGGAGTACTGGAGTTGAGCTGGCTGATGTCTCGGCAACAATTGGAGAAGATGAGAGTTGGAGATGGGAGAAAGGATCATTGGTGCGGGTGGGGAATTCTATCCCATGCACTTTTTTGGATAGCCTTGCAAATGTTCCCATATTCCAAATTGGCTGAACCATACAATGCACCTTTGTCTTGTCTGGTTCCGTTCATGAACAAAGAGGAGTCATTTAAATAACATGTCAAAATATTTTATTTTTAATTTAAATCTTGAGTGAGACATAGCAATCAAATACATTTAGAAAAAAATGATGTGTTCAAGCAAAGGTGAGACTTGCTGTAGGTTTTGTCAATGATAACAGACTAGTAGGATGAAGAATACAGTAAGTAACAGGGGTTTAAATACTAAAAGGAAGGACAAGGTTATGCACAAAGCTGCAGGGAGTCACTGCAGCTTAGCAATGACAAGAGTGAATTGATCGGCGGGATGGAAGGACATAGAAAGGTTTGTGAGGAGCTTTGTGAGGAAAAAATTCACAAGGGAAATGTTAAGGATGATTCCAAATTTAAAGATAAAAGTTGAAATAAACACATCTATCAAAAGGCAACAAACTTGCAAACCACATTAAGACAGGAGACCAGGAAAACAAACATTTTCTTTTCGATTTTCACAGCAAATCATATGCCTTGTTCAGGAATTGACTGCTTTGAAGATGAGACTGATGATTCCTGGCCCTTCTTCTCACACTTCATTCACAAATGATAACTTTAGCTTTCATGGATTATGCAGTTCGTCAAACAGCTTTTTATCATCACTAACCACAGATCCCAAAGAAAACAAACACCTGTAAGAGGGTTTATTCAGACCCAGTCAAGGTGAAATACAAGATCTTAGGCAAACACCTCCAGCTCCAGAGACTCTAGTTCAATTCTGAGCTCTGTGTAGAGTCAGCATGTGAGTAAGTGGCGGAGTATGGACTGACCCTGCTCCATTTTCTACAACTCCATTTGTAGCAGAACTGATCAGTTCTCCAAAGGAAAACCGAAGGTGTGCTTGTGTCTATCCATCTTTTCTTGAGACCCCATGCACCAGCTGACATAAATTTCAGATCATTTAACCAGAGCACGAGTGTTCACACTGGGCTGCGCAGCAATATTCACACTATGACCAGAATGATTTTCACCAAACATTAGGAGCGTGACCAAAGGAAGCTAATATTGCAGTGGCATCATCTTACTGACTTTAATCTTAATGCCGAGTGACCTTCAGGACTTGAGCAGACTGTATGGAAACACGCTTTTCCTGATGAGATGCAGCACTGACACAATCGTTCTCTCCAAAAACATGAATAAGAACCAGCCTCTACACAGGGAGAAGCAGTTGCATATCATTCAGGCCAGATTACTGCAAAGTGTTCTACGGAGCCTTCCTTATCCAGGGCATAAAAATTATGCCCATCAATGATTACTAACAATTAAACATCGTCTATTAAAATAGTTTGATGTACGGCCATAGTGATGTGAAGCAAGTTTGTGCTGCTTCAGCACAGTACTGCAACAACTTGCTTCCCAACATCTTGAACTCCTCCACTTAAAGCTTTTCATGACAAACAAAAATCAGTTTTCTGAGCAAAAGCTAATCTGGCACCAATGATCACATCTTGGATACATCTTATTGACAGTTGATTGCAGGCTGAAGAACAGATGCAGGGTCCCAACCACTTTGACCATTCCTTTGCCTTCATGCTGCCAGACATGTTGAGTTCCTCCAGCAGTTTGTTTTTTTTTCCTCCAGATTCTAACATCTGAAATTAATGTAGCTGGGATGGAATATTTCATCTTTTTTTGAGGTACATACTTCACACTCAGCTGACAAAAAATGCATCACACACATTATTGACTGCACTTATTCTGAAATCACTGAAATTGAGTAATCCAAGCTGATCTGCACCAAATGCCATTTTCAAGCAATATGAGATCTGAAGGCTATCAAAACCCCATGCTAACATAACACAACTTTTTGCTACGTTTATTAAGAAACCACAATTATAATGGTTACAGTGCACAAAATAAAATCAGATACCTTTTCACCAGAAGAACCAAAAGATTAGATGTTATCTTAAAGTTAACAATGATCAATTTTTTTTGCTAAAAATGTAATCAGTTTCAAGAAGTTAAACAGCAAATTATTTGTAAATTTAGTTCAATATTTGTAATTTACCGTATATATTCCCCTCTCCTTCTCTCCCTGAAATTCCAATATCAATTTCAGAAGCCCCATTTCACCTGTGCGATGACATTAAGATCTTCATGCCAAATCCTAAGTAGTCAAACTTGTCAAACTAACAAGGCAGTTCTAACAGCAAATTCATCTCACATTCCATCCGAATAAATAATACTGACAAGCAAATCTCAATAGCACTGCACCAAGAACGGAAACCACCAACAAATTTCTTTCTCACAGCCAATATTAATGACAACGGCCATGTTCAAATAGCCATTCCTACCCAGATGCAGTTTTCAACGTGTGTACAAGTTAATGCATCCCAATGAATATTATGATGAACGGGTAAGCAAAATGATTTATTTTTTTAACTTTCTGCTGTTTGTCGGCTTCCATAAAATCCAACTCCAAGGTGGTATCAAGGAAAAATTACATCTTTTCAGTGGAACCAGCCCTCTTGATATTTCTTCACTTCCATGCCCCACCCATTTCGTGGACTTCCTCCAGAATTATGTTCAGCAGAGGCAGACATTAGAAATGTTCATCCCACTATGATTTTTAAAACAAGTTATACTTGTGCCAATATCAAGTTTCAAGCACTCGAGGAAATAAATTGATTGTGATCTTGTTCTTCAAACCAAAATTGGCTTTACTGTGTCATTAAAATTTCACATCCAACTTCTGCTTTGTAGCTGCTCATAGCTGCTTTTCCTCAGCTAATAAAATTAAGAGCACCCCAGGAAATGCATGAAAGCTTCACAAACTGAAAATTAATTTCCAAGATATCAGCAGAGTAGGAAAGGAATTTTTATGGTGATAAAATATTTGCGTATCTCATAAATTTTCTTTGAGCAATTCTGTGCATTTTTCTGACAGACAAGGCAAGAATCACTGTATTTCAAAATGAAGACTTTCCTTTAAGCCATCCCACTTACTTCTAATAGTTCAATACACTTGGATCAATGTGTGCAGGTAACCAATAGAGCAATGTGGAGCGGGAGCAGTTGTAAGCAGAAGATCAGATGACAAAACCCTCAGGAATACATTCAGAGTTGGCAAACCTGAGCCTGTGTTATTTTTGGCCACACAGATATCATATCATTCATTTATGGAAAAGAATCAATGAAGTAGTGGCATCAGAATAAAAACAAGCATACTGATAAAATGCACAACAATGTATTTGCGTATAATTAATTATTTGATGTTTTGGGTTTCCAAATGAAGACAATTTAAGATTTTTTTGTGATATGTTCTGATGTTTCCACACAAGGATGTTACACTAACTCTAAATCAGTCTCTCTCACAAAATTTTTATTACATCAGACCAAACACATGCAGATATATTCAGAACAAGTCAAGATTTTCCTAATCTCATTTGACAACTACTGGATTCAGCAATCCCAATAAATCATGATGTTTGCTGTTAAACATCCTCGATGGTGGCTTTTAAAAATAATTGTGTCTGCACAGTAAGTGAATGCTCCCGTTTCCTTGGCAACTATTACTATCAGGTGCAGTCAATGGTAATGTGTACTGCCAGAATCACAGGTCTACATGCATCATTTGTCTTTCATTCAATTGAGAAATAGATTGGTTACCAAAAAAATGGTGAAGCAAAATAGTGGGAAAATACCAGCGGTGTTTTGTATTGCTGACAACTTCTTTAAACATTAGCATGCAAACCACAATGCTGAAGGAGGAGCACATCCCCTGAAGGGAAATATATTCAACATATGTATTTTTTCCATGAATCCAGTAAGCATACCATGCTACATATTTGTCCAAAGGCACCACTGAAGGTAAATATTATACAAGCCCAGATTCAGCCATGTTTTGGGGAAGTCACACATCAAGGTTAGAGGGCGATGTCAGAGACACTTCAATAATACATTTTTTTAAATGCATTCTCTGGTGCTACTGCCAGCAGAGATGGGTATTCTGCTTTGCTGGCTGTCAAAGCTTTCATCACAGTTCATAAGTGAGGTCTACACTTTTAGCTGCCAAAGCTCCATCCATATGTGACCATCCCTTGAATGGCATTCTTTTAAAAGGGGATGGGGGGAGGGGAGGCGGTGGGAGCAAGGGCTGCAATGGAGACTGGGTCAGCATACCATGGTGCAATCTCAACACTTCAAATGACACAGAAGCACCACCAGCTTTTTTGTTGAAGGTTTGAAACAAATTGTCAATTACAAACAGCAGTGATCAATGTATAATGCTGAAAATATGGTTGTTCATGGTTTACAAGATAACTCAGAAGAGCTTCTTCTCTTTTCCGTAATCACTGCAACATCTATCTCCTTTCAGAGAATGGATAAACACATGCCGGAAATACATTCTCACTCGGTTCTGCCATTTCTCATCAGGTTTCACAGCTCTTCAGCTCTAATGGACACTCGAAACAACTCATTAACGAACTGTTCACTCACGTTATTTAAAATTAGTGATTTAAATATCAATTCAACTGTTAATATTGGCTAATGTTTTTGATTGCATTGACAATCCCAATCTGGCATGCTCAATGCATTGCCAATCAGTACTAATCAGTACTTTGAACAGCTAAACCACAATAATGGTGGGAATCTGATGTGATGATTACTCTATTATACTAATCATTTGGGCCACTGGTCAAATTGATCACAAACCAGAACCAATTGGAATTACATCCCTATTGTACACATAATAATAGCTACAGTCAAATTTGCATTTTCACAACACAATCAGTAAATTATACAATTACAGCACATGCAATAGACAAATACTCTACAGTAAACTGGCTACATTCAGCTTCGAAAGTAGACCAATAACATGTAAACTAAACATTTGCATTTGCAATGTCCAGAAAGTTAAAAATAACTTGGGAAAACATGTAGAAGCTGTAAATCAGCACAAACTTTTAAGATAATTCTGATAGCTCATGATAAATTCCTTGTTTATTTTTAAATGGAGTCCATTAAGTAGTTAGGCAGGACATTAATGTGATCCTCACCTGAAAGGCAACATCCCTGATAGTGCAACACTCCTCCAAAACTACACTGAAGTGAAAGTCCAGGTTTATTAATTATAATCAAATAACCCTCTGACTCAAAGGCAAGCCTATAGATGCCACACAAAAATTGACCATTCCATGCATTTCAAACCCATCAGAAGGAATAATGAATAGATGTGGGCATTTGAGAAATATTCCCAGAGTGGTACATAATTGTATATATAGTGGCATGCAAAAGTTTGGGCACCTCTGGTCAAAATTTCTGTTATCATAAATAGCTAAGCAAGTAAAGGATGATCTGATTTCCAAAAGGCATAAAGTTAAAGATGACACATTTCTTTAATATTTTAAGAAAACTTTTTTTATTTCCATCTTTTACAGTTTCAAAATAACAAAAAAAGGAAAAGGGCCTAAAGCAACAGTTTGGGCACCCTGCATGGCAGTACTTAGTAACACCCCTTTTGGCAAGTATCATAGCTTGTAAACGTGTAAAAATGTTCTATTTTAACTTCCTCAGTCCACAGGACTTGTTTCCAAAATGCATCAGGCTTGTTTAGATGTTCCTTTAAACCTTTTGAATAGAACTTTTTGGCCGCAATGAGCAAAGGTATATTTGGAGAAAAAAGGGTGCAGAATTTCATGAAAAGAACCCCCCTCCAACTGTTGAGCACGGGGGTGGATCGATCATGCTTTGGACTTGTGCTGCACCCAGTGGCACGGGGAACATTTACTGGTAGAGGGAAGAATGAATTCAATTAAATACCAGCAAATTCTGGAAGCAAACATCACATTGTCTGTAAAAAAAAAAGCTGAAGATGAAAAGAGGATGGCTTCTACAACAGGATAATAATCCTAAACACACCTCAAAATCCACAATGAACTACCTGAAGTTTTGCCATGGCCCTCACAGTCCCCTGACCTAAACATCATTGAGAATCTGTGGACAGACCTCAAAAGAGCAGTGCATGCAAGATGGCCCAAGAATCTCACAGAACTAGAAGGTTTTTGCAAGGAAGAATGGGCAAAAATCCTCCAAAGAATTGAAAGACTCTTAGCTGGCTACAGAAAGCGTTTACAAGCTGTTATACTTGCCAAAGGGGGTGTTACTAAGTACTGACCATGCAGGGTGCCCAAACTTTTGCTTCACCCTTTCCCTATTTTGTTATTTTGAAACTGTAAAAGATGGGAAAAAAAAGTAATCTTGCTTAAAATATTAAAGAAATATGTCATCTTTAACTTTATGCCTTTTGGAAAACAGTTCATCTTTTACTCGCTCAGCTATTCCCAGCAACAGAAATTTTGACTGGGGTGCCCAAACTTTTGCATGTCACTGTATATGATGCACACCACATATTCTGATGAAATTTAATTCCCAGAACTTCTCCCCTTTTCTTTCATGCCTTTTAGAAATGCATTGTATGTCAGGACAGGAGCATTGGCAAGAACACAATACAACTCATTTACTGTCCTGCTTCTTGTGCTGTGACAGAGTGTTTGGCAACTTGTGATCAAGATATCAACTCTATACTGGGAAATGAATTACATTTTGGGATCTAACAGCCAGATAATACCTGCATATTATATGCATTTCCAACATTATAATAATAAATGCATTGCAAAAATGTTTGAAAGGAGAACTTGAAATTGACATAAAAGTGGTACACTGTATGCTAACCTTTCAGTCTTTTACCTGTTTAACATTTCATCCTGTGTTTCAAAGCACCCACTGAAATGCTGCTGTTGGAAGTCAATACATTTTCTCTGTAATGTGTATCTGTTTGAAATCACAGCTTTCTAACCATGGTAGACAGCCGACTGTGCTGACTTGAATGGTTGAATGACCAAGCTGGCGGTGTTTTCACCTCTGAACTTGCAGGAATTTTCAAGTCATGGTATCGCGGGCAAACCCAACAATAAAGCTATTTCTCAGCTAAAATACTCATCTGAGTGCCTCAGCAACTCTTTTCTCTAATTTCATAAAGCAATCAACATTTAAATAATTAAGTGAATGCTAAATGAATGCAGAAAACTAGCCATGTGGTTGAATTCTATGAGAATGTGCCAAAAATTGAGTTATTGCCTAATGAGAAGAAGCAATGCTTACAAGCATCTTGCTACCTCCTGACTAGCAACGTAACCTGATGCCAGCGCTCCAGTGCAACACTTCTTTTCTTCTCTGCCACTGCAGCAATCACTGTAAAGGTATGGAACATGAGCTCAATTTCAAATGCATTCAGGGGCAAAGCAAATCTTTTTTTTCATAACCTCAGAACAACACAAATAGATTACTTGATGTCACCTTCCTGTGAATAAGGTGGGCTTCCCTTCACAGGATCAAAAATTACTTCTCTTTCAAATATAAGCCCATAATGCACTGTTAGGCATGTTAGCAACACTCATATTCTTGCATGTTGAGTAATAAGGTTGCACGTTGAACCACGAATGGACAATTCTAATAATGGCAGAGTACACCACCCTCTGCCCCATATATCAATGGTGCTGAGGTGGAGATGATTGAGAGCTTCACGTTCCGAGTTGTAAATATTATCAATAGCTTGTTTCTGGTGGAACCACTTGAACACTATTGGCAAGAACACACACCAGCACCTCTCCTTCTTCAGAGGCTAAAGAGATTTGGGCTACTCTCACCAATTGATGGCAGACACCAGTTTTTATATATGCATGACAGAAAGCAGCCTATCCAGGTACATCACAGATTAGTAATATCAACTGCTCTACCCAAGGCTGCAAGAAATTGTATAAATTTGTGAACATAGCTCAGTCCAACACAAAAAGCAGCATCTGATGTCTTATGCCTTCAGAATAGGTCTCACAGCTCAAATCTGGGGAATTTACAAGATGGAATGGACTATCAAAACCACCAGAAATGTAGTTCACTGGATACTATCTGGTCGGAGATACAGAAGCCTGAGTGCACACACTCAGCGATTCAGGAACAGCTTCTTCCCCTCCGCCATCTGATTCCTAAATGGACATTGAATCCTTGGACACTACCTCACCTTTTTAAAAAAATGCACAGTATTTCTGTTTTTGCACGTTTTAAAAATATCTATTCAATAAAGATAATTGATTTACTTGTTTATTATTGTTTATTTTTTCTCTCTGCTATATTATGTATTGCATTGAACTGCTACTGCGAAGTTAACAAATTTCACGTCACATACCAGTGATAATAAACCTGATTCTGATTGTAACACACTGTTTGACATACATCCCTTGTTCTACCATTACTGTCAAGCCAAGAGATCCCAGCCTAGTTCAAAAGGTAGTGCCTCGTGCTGAGAGCAACACCATCAAGCATACCTCACAATGATTACATGCTATCTGAGCGAACATGCTATCACAGACCACCTGTCACAGCATTATACAGCATGGAAATAAGCCTTTTCGCCCAACTTGTCTGTGCTGACCCAGTTGTCTTCCTCGGTTAAACCCATTTGTCTGCTTCAGGCCTAAATCACTCTACACCTTTGCAATCCACATACCTACCCCAATATATTTGAAATATTTTAATTATATCCACCTCAACTACTCTCTCTAGCAACTTATTCCATGTAACCATTGGCTTCAACATGCAAAACTTGCCTCTTATGTGACCTTTAAACTTTTTCCCTCTCACTTTAAACCCATGCCCTCTACCTTTTGACTCCCCTACTCTGGGAAAAAGACCTTGACCATATACCTTGTTTATGTCTCTTATTAAACTTGTAAGGTTAATTCTCAGTATTCTACACTCCAGAGTAAACAGTCACATTCTTTCCTTTCCTGCTCATAACTCAAACCCTCCAGTACTGGCAATATTGTCAATATTTTCTGTGTCATCTCCAGCTTAATGACATCCTTCTTATATTATCTTGATAGGAATATTTTCCTATTGTATACATCTTTCCAGAGCTGCATCAAATATTACAGGTGTACTCTCAGCAATGTTCAATGTAACAGTAACATGATGTCCCAACTCTAGTACCCAATGCACCATTCAAAAAAAGTGAGCTTGCAAGATATCTTTACCTCCACATAGTGTACCTGCATCGCCACTTTCAAGAACTATGTAGTTGTACCTTTTAGGCTTTCTGTTCCACAACACTTGCCAGGACAGGCCACTTATTACACAAATCCTTGAAAGGCCTATCACTGAAAAGCCAATCATCTAGCCAGGCTCATTTCCCAGTTGAAATGCTAGTGTAGCCTAGTAATTGGTTAGACGATTGAAAGACTGTTTCAAGAAACCATCGTAGATGCACCTGACAGATTCTGCTGCATTTAAGCCTGTGGCATTGAGGAAATCCCAGGGAAAACTGGGATAAAGTCACCCACTAAGACAGTCCTGCTGCTTTCATGTTTTTCCATACTCGCCCTTCCATATCCATTCTTCTATCTCCCATGGGCTATTGGGAGGCTTCCATTATAACCTCATAACAGCGATTAAAACTCTTTTATTCCTGAGCTTTATCCATATTGCCTCACTGGATGTGCGTTCTAAGTTCTGCAGTGACATTCAGTAGTGCAACTCCCTGGCCTCTTACTGGCTCTATTCGTCCATCCTTTCAGGCTCACTCTATGTTCCCCCCAATCTCTCCACTTGCTGATGAACAACTGAACATCAAAATAGCAGGAGGCTCCAAAAATATTCCCATCATCAATGATGGCACGAACTCCAACCATGAGATTGCAAATAACTGAAGCATTCTAACCACCATCAGCCAAATGTGTTGAACCGATGATTCACATTGGCTTCCTCCTGAGAACCCCGCATCACAGAAGCCAGTCTCCAGCCAATTCCATTCACTCCACATGAGAGCAAGAAATGATCATTCATTTCATTGCTGCTTGTGAGAGACTGCTAGTATACACGAGCTACCCTCACAACACATAAATGTATTTGCAGCAGGCAAAAATTCACTCTGTGAAGCACTGAAATGGTGGCAAAACCACACAGCTATCTTATTTCTTACTGAATATACAAAGAAAATACTTATCAAATACATTGTACCAGGAAAGGAAAGACTATTTCAAAAATGCACACATTAGAGTGTGTTGGATCTTCATTTAGCCAAAAGATAAATGTCAATTATGACCAAGAAGAACACCGATTTATATTCAAAGTGCATACTTCAAATCATTTGCTGTCAATGACCATATCCTATCTATTCCAAATCATGTTTCATTACCAAGTGCCATTTATCTTTTCAACTAGCTGAGCATTAGAATGACCATTGTAGTTCATGAGATTGAGTTACGCAGGTGTATCTGAAAAAAACACAAGAAAAATTCAAACATTTTACTACAACTTCTGCGAAATCAAGAAACATTAGATTTCTAGCAAAGGACGGGTGTGAAAGCAAACCACATGCGACATTAAGCCCAAGGACAAGAGAGTCCCAGATGTGACCAACAATATTTGCCGAGTTAGTTAAATTGCAACTGCTTTTCTGATGGTGCCTTAATTTGGAGATTTCGCAAACTGGTATCAATGACCCAGCTTCTGGCATTTAAGTAGATAAAAGAGTTTTCTTTAATCCCAATAGCCTTGCTTTTACAACTAATGGATTAGCATATTCATGTCAGAGGTTAAATAGTTCGAGGATTTAAACTCTTGGAACCTTTCTGCTGGGTAAGAATTAGCAGAAAGATCACAAATGTTACTAAATCCAATTGACAGGCCAATAGGCACGACTGCCAAGAAGTGCCTTTACAATAAGAAATAGCATTTCAATGAAGCTGTCAGTGCACAACATGCATGTTTTTTTTAAAATCCCTCAATATTCACCTGCAACATTTTCCTGTGGCTGTATCTCAATCACAGCACTGGAGACTTTAAGTAAACTGAACTCTTCTTGGAGAGTCCCTCAGGGTGACTTGCTTCAGTTCCAGTTTTCCAAGTTCTGAGTTGAGTTAGATGAGGAACCCAAGGTGCTGATGGGGGCGGGGGGAAATCGGACTGATTGAGTCATTCTGCTCCTGATGCAGTGTTTTTGGGTACTCCCAGATCAGCGACTCAAGTTTCACAAAACAATCCCACATGCTACTTTTTCTCTTCGAGCGGTCGGGGTCTAAGATTCCCAGAAGTTAGTCAAGATGGTGCACCTGAATGTGTAACATTGACTCTTTTCCTCCGTCCACCTGTTCATTTCTTCCTATGGCATTTCTTGGACTGGACCATCTGTTTTGAGAATCTGTTACCTGATAGAGATAATTGGCCTCAGAGAGGACTGGAACATGGGTTGTCCTTCCTGTGCATTTGGAGGGCTCAAGCAGCTTTCCAATGCATTGAGCAGTCTGCTCTATGTAGTTCCTGTCTACAAGCACACTATGAATATGTATTAATGAACCCTCAGATGCTGTTTGAGCAGTTCAAGGTACCAACATTTCTTTCTGTTGAATTTTTATTGAACACCTTTAGTTAGTTTTACCGTTTAATCAGAGTTCAATATATTTTTCTTCCATCTCCTTCCTTTAATCTTTAATAAAAAAAACTTAAGTAACTGCAGCATGTTCTCTCCCCACTAACAAATAGAGAACACAATAATTTGGACAATTAATGACTGAAACATAGTCATTACGAGTCTCAGCTGCTTACTGTCATTTCCCTGTTGAGCTTCTCACAGCATACTCCCAACATACAAACCCCATTTTTTGTTTAAGATTTTTGAAGCCAGGAGCCAGAAATGATACGCATCGAGGATTCAACAAAAACTAAAAATACCTTTTTCATGTATGAACTTTATTGCAGTGCACTATAATGGCCAGAACTCAAATGCTTGTCAGCAAGCTCCACATGAAATTCACCAAATTTTGATATCCTGTGAACTTCAGATTTTGAATGAAATACACATTTTCTCTACAAATACACAGTCTGGATAGACTGATGTCAAAATAAAGGCACATCACAAAGATGTGTAAAGACCAAGGCAATAGTAACCTGAAAAAAATTGTAAATGCTGGAATTACTCAGCAAGTTATACCATATCTGTGGGAAGAGAAACAGTCAATGTTACAGTTGGAAGACACTTCATCAGAATGTCATGTCTCCAACCTCAAATTTTGTTTCTGTTTCTCTTCCTTGATGCGGCCTGACCATGCATGCATGCGTGCTTTATTTATTTTCTCTTGGTGCTGGCAACCTCTGTCAAGATTTTCAAACATTTGCAAGAAATTAATAGTGCAGCAGCCTCCAAAACCCAAGCATTCAGAACATTTCTTTAAGTGAGGAAATCAAGTTTATTTGCTTGTGTGCATATATAATTCGAGCATTTCAATGATCTACTGTTAAAAATTGATTTGCCAAATCATTTCCATTCTTTGGCAGAGATTGCATCATTCATGCATAAGAAACACAAACTACAATGAAGCGGTCAATGCATGGGTGACGAAATTAAAAGGCAGCACTAGATCGAAGAAAATTCGACATCATATTGTTAAAAAGACAAACAAGACGAAGGGTCAGGAAAATTTCAGAATTCAGATCAGCAGGGGCAACTAATTGACAAGGTAAAGTCGAATACATGGGTAGCCCAACAAATATGCAAAAACTGCTTGCAAAGGTTTACAAAGCTATGTGAAAATAACTGGATGAAATCCTGCTGGCTGGAACAAGTGAAATTATATTGGAGAACGATAAAACATCTGTGTAACTAAACAAGTATTGTATCTGTATTCACAGAAAAGCTTCCAGACAGAATGGCAAAGAAATAGTCCAGAGTGAATGAGAAACTAAGGTAATGAGCTCCAGGGAAAATTTTTAATGCAGAATGCTGGTAAACTCCAGGATCCGATAAACGACATCCGAACACAATGAAAGAGGTAGCTTGAAATATACTGGATTCACATGTTCCCACCTTCCAAAATTGCACAAATACCAGAATGGTTCCCACAATTGGGAAGGTAGAAAATTTAACTCTGTTGCTTCAGAAACAGCACAGAGGAAATGGGTGACCACAGGAGTAGGATAAATGCAGGAATCTTTTACTCAGAAAGAAGTGGTTGGACCATAAGAGAAGTAATTATTATTGTTCATGGATTTAAGAAGCATAAATAGCATTCAGTAAATCATATTACATCATATTGTGGTTTTAATGAGAAGAATGGATGAGGGAAAACAGTGAATGGACTGTATTTGAACATCAATAAGGTGACATATGACGACGATAGTACAGGGACTGGTGCAGATTGTGGGTTGGTTATCAGACAGCAAACAGAGTAGGAATAGACAGCTCACTTTTGGATGAGAGGGCTGCAATTAGTAGGATGCTGAAAGAATTAGTGCTGGGGCCCCAGCTGTTTACAATCTATATTAATCATATAGATGAGGGGAGGTCTCAGATAACTGACCTGATGATACAAATCTGAGTCACAGTGTGGATAATGAGGAGGATGTAGACAGAATGCAAAAATGCATGGAGGCGGAGTTAATGGACCAGGACAGTACAAAGTAAATTGTAAGATGAAAGGTCATTCACCTTTTGGGGTGGGGAGATAATTTTTAAGTGAGCCCTCAGTGTCCAGGCAAACAAATCACTACAGCTTGAGATGCAGCTGTAACAAATAACCAGAATTTGAGTGCCAGAGTAATGATATGCTACTACAGTTATGGTATATGGAGCCTTGGAGGAGAGAGGACCTGTAATATTAGGTGCAACCAATATTGATAACTGGCACAATGATTCAGCAGATCAAATCATTGGGATGATGTGGAGGGAGGTAGGTGGGGCTTTGAACTTGATCAATGAGGCAAGGGAATGCAAGACTAAGCAACATGGAGTATTGAATCTTTAAAATGTTTGAATATGGAATCTCTCTATAATGTAGACAATTGTCAACATGGCTTAACACACACACAAAATGCTGGAGGAACTCAGGTAGCACAGATGGAGAGGAATACACTGTCGATGTTTCAGACTGACAGGGCTCGATAGAGTAAATGCTGGGTTGATGTTTCTCCTGGCTGGAGTGCCTGGAGAACCAGGGACACATCTCAAAATAAGCAGTCAGCCTTAGAGAACAGAGATGAGAAGGATTCTTCTCACCCAGAGGAAGGGGAATCATTGTGAAAGCTCATCTGCTTGATCGTCAAAAAATCCATGAGTATTTGGAATTTTTTTAAAAATTGAGCAATATGGACCCGGTTGGCAGGAAAATGTTGCTGAGATGGAAAAAATTCAGTCACTGTCAACAATGGAGCAGGTGCATGGAGCCAATCAGACAAATGCTATTCTTTTTATTCTTCTGAATCAACAGGAACTGTGGTTCCAGGCCAACAAGCCTTAACATTGTAAACCTAATGCTGTGGTACATTGGGAGGTGAAAAGATAACTTGCCTAAGACTAACTGTGACTGTAGCAACAATCTAATTCATCTTAATGCAATAGAACAGTACTGAAAGTATTGACTACAAATGTAAGAACGAAACAGATAGCACAGTTTATTCTTGTAATTTTTTTGTGAATAATGTTTAGTTTGACATACATTTTAAAATGTGGTTGTTGGCTACTAAGCAAAGGAAGCAGCAGGCCTGCAAAAATATTTAGTGGCAACTTTCTGCATGAACTACAAAATGGTGAGTAGAAATTGAAAAGATAATATAGCAGCAATCTTCATGTACTATAACAAATATCTCATAAGAGTTCCACACTAAAGACATAATATTCAAATTTTCAGAAGGATTAATAAAACTGAAATGTGAAATCCAAGTTGGAAACAAAAATCTCGAACTAGCAGTACAGATTCAGCAGCCAGCAGCCAAGGATTCTAACTGATAACTAACAATTTTCTTTTTCCTTTTTAAACTTAAATTGTCAAAAGTATATTATAATCAAATAAACATGTTTCACAAGTTCCTTGATACTTTCCATCTGAGCTGATACAAAACACAAGTAGCAAAGATTTTTCAGTGCAAAAGCTAGATTAATTTGAAGTTGTGCACTTTTAAAATGAAGCTTATTATAAATTATGTCCAAGTGCTTTTGCTCAATATGGCATCTTTGTTCTTTTTGTTACTCTAATGTGTTTACTTCTGTCACATCATTATAATGAACTATATTTCTGTTACAAATACTCTCGTCTTCAAATTGAAAAGCAGGAGAATGGCTTGGTAATCATCCTTAACTGCCTCAAGGTAGCTAAGCAATGACCTCTATTTGCTTTAGTTATGAATAGAATGAATGCGGCAAGAAGTCTAATCATTTTACATGTCCCATTCTCAAGACCAATTCCTTTTCAAAACCATATTTCTAAAGAGCATAAATAAATGTAATTGGATAAAGCCACATATTGCATGAAAAATGATCTTCCGAGAGGGCTATCATCTTGTCTAGTACATGTCAGACTGCAGTCTTTCAGCCTGGGACAGATCTTATCATCCCTTCCATTTCCATCTGTCAGCTCTGCCACACTCAGCAAGAAATGGAGTTAGTCATTGCTTAGTTCTACAAATTTAATTTGAGAGCAGTCCTACAAAACAGAAGTAAGAAACAATCATTAAAATAAGTGACCTAGCTTCTCCTATCCTCTGCAGCATGCAACATAACATATATCTCACTCATGAACCTACTAATCTATTTCCACAACAACACTGGTCTCAAAATTGGTTGGTTTTCAATACAAATTGTTCGAACAGTCTTTCAGTTGTTTGCAATATACTTAAGAGAGGTGCACAACTTTAACTCAACAGAAACGGAGGACATAAAAGCCAATGACAAATCCAGCAAGTCAAGTGTGCAACCTGAACATCTATGAAGCAAAAAGAAATTAACACACAACAGGTTATTTTGGTAAGATTGCATACAATCAACTCTTGTTGGTCTGATGTTACAAGCTTCAAAGCAACACTAAAGAATGATGTGCAAAGACTTAAATAACACTCCATAAAAATAAAACTTCAATCATCTGTTACAGTTCTAAATTCAGGAGCAAAATCATCTGAGCTCATAACACAAAAAAATACAACAGTTTTGTTTCTAAGGGACTTTAAAATGAAAGTATCACTTGAGAAAAACGACAATGGATGTTTGTGGCCAGAAAAATTACATTTGCTCTCTTGCATTTCCTTGGTGTCCAAGATTTGCACTTGGAAGTTCAAAGTCACAAATACAGCTCCTTTGCATCAATACTGTTGATACATAAATGAAAAAACAAATTGTTTGAGAGACAATGAAATACGTGACTTCTGATGAAGGGTTTTCAACTTGAAATATCAGTTTGGTGTTTCTACCCACAGTTTCTATCTGATCCTTATAGATTTCCATCATTTTCTATATTTTATTATTTTAGTTTTATCAGCATCAGCAGTTCTTTTGATGATGCATTTGCCTTAAAACATGGCTTTCCTATTCTTATAAACGAAAGAAGAGTTAAGCACCTCAAATAGCAATGAGCTTGAGAAGATAGGTTGTATTTTTTTATATAAGACCATTTAAAAAAGGTTTATTTTATTGTAAACAGCTAAGTTACTTTTGGAAGAGCGTTCAGTTGCCATATCTCAAATTATTGGATGTTTAAGCTGTTCAGAATTTGTTAGAAGGAAATGCAACTTCTGTTCAGCTGCACTTTCACATTTATCCCATAGTTTTCACCCAGGAGCAAAAAAAAAAGCAGTTACACACCAAATAAAAGTTGTTGTAGCCTTCTAAGGAGAATATTATTTTAGGTTCCAGTCCTATCAGTCCATCACTTGTAAGTGCCCATTATGTTTATCAAAATCTCCAGCAGTAAAACAAATAAATCATTTCCAAGCATTTTACCCATTATAAAACATTAATTCCAGTCTCAAAGCTAAATTACATTTTGTCTTTCTGCTCCAGAATTAGACTGTAAATCACAAATGATTAATGCATTTTCCAGGTTCCCACAGGCAACGTACAGTACAGGCACCAGTAAAAATTACAACTCTCTGTAATATTTTACTCACAAATCACATCAAGCTAAGGTTAAATAAGTTATTGAACAAGAAATACCAAGTATAATAAAAACAAATGGAAAGAATTAACAAACACTTCAGTAATCCGAAGATTTTAAAGTCAAGAGCAGAATCACAAACACTGAAATCTTTTAAAAATCAGTCTTATTAACAACAGATATGAGAGGTAGAGTCAGACGGCATGGAAACAAGCCCTTCCACCCAGCTTACTTATGCCAACTGACATGTCTTCCTGAGTTAATGCCAGTTGCCTGCATTGGTCCCACATCCCTCTTAACCTTTGCTATTCATGTACCTGTCCAAATGTCTTTAAAAGATTTAATTGTACTTGGCTCCACCACTTCCTCTGATGGCATGTTCCTTATACCCACTGTCCTCTGTATGAAAAATTTGCCCCTCAGGTCTCCTTGAAATCTTTCCACTCTTCCCCAAAACTATGCTGTTTAGTTTTAGACTCTCCTAACCCAGGAAAACAGACTGCAACCATCCAACTTCATTTTATAATGTTACCTCTCAGCTTCCTTCACTCCTTAGAAAACTGTGTCACCCTGCCCAGTCTCTCCTTGTAACAGAAACACTCCAGTCCCAGAATAAACTGTGCCCTCTCAAGCTGAACAACATCGTAAAGCTTGGTTTCTGGATAATTCTTGCAAGGCCAATATTAAATGCCCATCTCTAGTTTCTCAAAATTGATGGCTAGTTTTCTTCATCCACTATATTTTAATAGTTTGATACCACTGACTGTATTGTTCAGGCATTTTAGTGGGCTGTTAAGAGTAAGGCTAATTTATCCTTGTGCGTCAACCCAGAGCCGTAGGTATGGCGTCGCCGTGAACCCTACACAGTGCCTACGCGGATCCCTACAACGTAGCCTGATGCGCATCTTTCCTAAAATGTAACTACGCGTCGCAGCAAAGCAGACCGCAACAACTGTGATTGGTCCGCCTGGTAGCATTGCATTTCCTCCTATGCTGCAATAGTTTCCCATTGGCCGACTGAAGGGCAGGGAAGGAACTCTAGCTGCAGTGCTTTCCATAAAGCTTTACAGACCTCTGAAATTATGGAGGACACATTTCGCCTTTACGAAAAAAAGACGCTCACTTTAAACTTATTTACACCAAGAAAGACTACCATGACTATGAAGCCTTGTGCGGGCAGATGTGTGCGCATGCGCGACATGACCAAATTGCAGAGCGACACAGAGACACCAATGCACAAGTATAAATGCTCACAACACGCGTAGGTTACGGCGTCAAGTTGATGCACAAGTACAAATCAGCCTTTAGCCACGTTGGTCTGTGACAAACTGACATATAGGCCAAACTAGGTTAGGACTACAAACTTCCTGAAGTTCAATCAGTCAACCAGTCATGTGTTTCTGACCAGCATTCAACTTTATTATTACCTGTGTTGACATCAAGTTTCAATTTGAAAAAAAAATCAGTTTCGGACATTTCTTGGGACTTAAATTCCTGTTTTCTAGGTTACAAATCAATGGCTTATTATCTGTTACATGACTCTGCATGACTGAGGCAGAAGGGTCATTAAGTGGAGATTTTTCCTTAAGATTTAGGGATATGGCCATATGCAAGTACACACACATCTGGTGAGAATTTACTCTAAAAAAGTTTAATATAATTTCCTGAGTATTAGGACCAGGTTACATGCTTGCATAAGTTTGCATGAAATTTTTTTATTTTGTTTGCTGCACTGAATGAGATTTGTCATCTGGTAATTCAGTCTGATGAGTCATCGGGGCTGAACTGATTACAACAATTAGTATTCTGAGGTGGACATGTCATAATACCATTGCTCCCCCATTGAACACTTGATAAATCGTGTCAACTGTCAGCAAGAACAAAGAGCGACTCCAAGCTTTATTATAGAGACAATTACTGCGGTGGTATTGAGACTGAACATCACAAATCACTCACTAAAGTTTCAAAACACACTAAGAGGTTGTTAAGGCTGCAGACTGATTGACACCTTCACCAAATATCCTGTTCTAAAATGAAACTGTGGACTATTTTTGTTTGTCAAATCAGACTGGATGCAAGTCATCATAAATTACAATCTTATCATTACAATTCAACAGGAAATAGCATTAAGGGACTGTTTCGCTAATACTAAATATTCACAATACTGTTTTGACTGAAAAAGAACAGAGATATAGACTCCCAAACCTGTGCTATCTAATTGAATTTAATTTTCTTTGTAACATTATGCCAAGTTGGCGTAATTTGTTTAAAATAATTGTGGGACAAATAAATGGGAGATCTTCCAACTGTTATTACCATTTCAGAGCCAAGATTACATGAATTCAGTCAGAGGTAATGTGACCAGCAATTGCTTACTTACAGAGGTCAAGATTTTAATTATAATTTATTCCTTTACTGAAACATTACCAGACCTTGCACTTAATGTCTGGTAGGCCAAATGCAAATAAAAGTACAGAACAGAAATGGCTGAAGTACATGAGATACCATTTCTTGAGGGGAAGAAGAAATTTCAGGTCAGCAATGTTTTATTAGAACCAGAAAAACTTAGAAACCATACATACTTAAGATGCCATGAGCAAAAGGAAATATCTATGATAATGTGGTCCTAAAAGTGTTAAAGAAACAAGAATGTGAGAAATAGCCAGAAAGAGAGACTAGCGTCAGCATGGAGAAAAACCGTAAACACAGTTCAAGTTTATGACTTTTCATCAGGAGCAGCAAATTCTGATTCAGAATGGGAAGGCTGGTTCTTCAAAATATCCTGAAGATCGAGGTCCTTCATCATCCCATCCGTCACAGAACATCACACCCAAACAATCAAGATCCATGCAGAATTCCTGCTATCCTGGGTCAGTTTCCAAATCTCAGAGGCTATCTTCCAAGAATGACAGAAATTAATGACAAATGCGCCACTCCCTTGACATGTGCCAGGATGGATCATGGTGTTTGAAGATGTAGACATACTGTACTTAATTATGCCACTTCTGTGAGGGCACATCAAAGCACTGGAGAGGCAACAGTATTGCTGTGTTGTGTTTTCAAAATCCTCCAATCCCAATTGGGGAGGATTAGTGAGGCTGTGAATGTTTACCGGGATGCTGGTCTTTTCTGGATCAACATTCATAGTATCAAGGCTCTGATCACAGTCAATCCCTTAGATATACAGACTGCATCAAATGCAGCTCCAGAAAATCTACAGTCTGAAACCAACCGGCGGAGGTTCAGCTGGGACCTCGTGCACCAACGCAAACTTTAACTCTGTCCACCGTTGCTGTTAAGCTCCATCACCTTCCAATATAATGCAGCAATATCTCCAATTTTTTTTAAACAATATAAACTTCAGCCTCTACAATTCAGACAAAAATTACAAATGTATCCTGCCAGTTTTTCTCAAGCTCATAAACCAGCACAACTCACAAGGGTTAAAACTGTGAAATTCTCATCACAACCAGATGGAATCCTGTGATTAAGGTAACAGCCCACCACCAGCTTCTCAATAGTCATCGCAAGGGGACTTCATTGCTATTCATCCAATAGCACGCATAGATTGACTGCAAAAATGTTAAGTGATTATATAAATAAGTGAGAAAGCAGCTCATCTTAAGAAATACATGACTATGCTTAAAGTAATAGCAATGAATATAGCTGACAAACTTTTTCTTAACATAAAAATGCTTTCCCTCAGCTATTCTCAGTAAGCGCAACACTTAACATATTACGGTTGCATTTTCTTACTCTGCAACGCAGGTTGAAGAAGTTTTTCCACTCTTAGCTTTCATTGCTGAGCAATTTCCTATGCAATTTAAAATCAAAACAGGTTGTTTCTATTACTGTCAAAACAACATTGCATCTTCAATTAGCCTGGCTTCTCTTTTCCTTCCTCCTTTTAACAGAAATTACCAAATGTATTTTACATTAGTGACGGGGAGAAAAATTATAGCTACACACACAAAATTCAAGACTCCAGGATATTTTTTCCAATGAGTTTGTCCCAATGCTTCCAATTTCAAAAATAAAGATTTTCCAGCAACTAGTTATGTTCTAATATTGTTCAACTACTTTGAATCCAGGTGGAGCCGTCGTAATTTGTGGGAATGAAGAGTGAATTGTTTACCTAGGCCTGAGGTGGAAATAATGAAATCCTACCCTTACTAAAAATGGATTACGTTGCAAAAATATCTATGTTTGTTTCATTTGACAGTGAAAGAATTTCAGTTATTCATTTTCCCATGTACAGCACACCTTGCTTACTTCTGGCTGTCAGACTTGCAGCAAACATCTTCTTTCGATTTGTAACTGCTTAAAAGGAAGACTGGAAGTGCAAATATATAGTTATACCACTGTACACTTCGGAGCTCCAGGGAAATCTACCACAAAACTACACTTCAAAGTTTACTAAATAGATGCAGAGGTTTCATCATCTGTCCACAAGTATGGGTGAATGGTAAGAAAGGAAGGGTGGATACAAACTGCCCTATAGGAGAATGTTTATGCAATAGGGGGACAGTAAGGCAAAGAAATAGTGATGTTGATGCTCATAGCTAGAATCATTTCTATTAAAAGAAATATTCAATTTCCATAACATCCTTAGGCTGACTAATCATGTTAAAGAATGACTAAACGAATTGTGACCTTTAATGCACATCATAATGGCAGTAACTACAAAAGCAGTAATAGACTGTTCCTGCATTTGACATTTAAAAAGATAGTCAATGACACTTTTGTAAAAAGAAATTACTTGTCTTCATTTATAATAGTTTTCATTTGAAAACCAAGTTATTTGAAATAATTCAAAAAACTAGTGGTGATTTGACAATTGGAAATTACTGTCCAGGATCTATCATGGTGCCCAGTCAGCCTGACTCACTGTCTCCCAGAAGAAGTCACCAGTTGCAAAACAGTTGGATAAAAGCATTTTGTCTCATTCTCATGGTGCAGTTTTTCTCATTCCATTAGCACCACCTGAACTACTGTGCACGTCCTGCAACCTTGAATTTAGTCTCAAAACACTACAGTACACAGAAACAACACACATCAAATTTGCTGGTGAACGCAGCAGGCCAAGCAGCATCTATAGGAAGAGGCGCAGTCGACATTTCAGGCCGAGACCCTTCGTCAGGACTAACTGAAGGAAGAGTGAGTAAGGGATTTGAAAGCTGGAGGGGGAGGGGGAGATGCAAAATGATAGGAGAAGACAGGAGGGGGAGGGATAGAGCCAAGAGCTGGACAGGTGATAGGCAAAAGGGGATACGAGAGGATCATGGGACAGGAGGTCCGGGAAGAAAGACAAGGGGGGGGTGACCCAGAGGATGGGCAAGAGGTATATTCAGAGGGACAGAGGGAGAGAAAGGAGAGTGAGAGAAAGAATGTGTGTATAAAAATAAGTAACAGATGGGGTACGAGGGGGAGGTGGGGCCTTAGCGGAAGTTAGAGAAGTCAATGTTCATGCCATCAGGTTGGAGGCTACCCAGACGGAATATAAGGTGTTGTTCCTCCAACCTGAGTGTGGCTTCATCTTTACAGCAGAGGAGGCCGTGGATAGACATGTCAGAATGGAATGGGATGTGGAATTAAAATGTGTGGCCACTGGGAGATCCTGCTTTCTCTGGCGGACAGAGCGTAGATGTTCAGCAAAGCGGTCTCCCAGTCTGCGTCGGGTCTCACCAATATATAAAAGGCCACATCGGGAGCACCAGATGCAGTATATCACCCCAGTCGACTCAGAGGTGAAGTGATGCCTCACCTGGAAGGACTGTTTGGGGCCCTGAATGGTGGTAAGGGAGGAAGTGTAAGGGCATGTGTAGCACTTGTTCCGCTTACACGGATAAGTGCCAGGAGGGAGATCAGTGGGGAGGGATGGGGGGGACGAATGGACAAGGGAGTTGTGTAGGGAGCGATCCCTGCGGAATGCGGGGGGGGGGAGGGAAAGATGTGCTTAGTGGTGGGATCCCGTTGGAGGTGGCGGAAGTTACGGAGAATAATATGTTGGACACACTCAGGTTGGAGGAACAACACCTTATATTCCGTCTGGGCCACACTCAGGTTGGAGGAACAACACCTTATATTCCGTCTGGGTAGCCTCCAACCTGATGGCATGAACATCGACTTCTCTAACTTCCACTAAGGCCCCACCTCCCCCTCGTACCCCATCTGTTACTCATTTTTATGCACACATTCTTTCTCTCACTCTCCTTTTTCTCCCTCTGTCCCTCTGAATATACCTCTTGCCCGTCCTCTGGGTCACCCCCCCCCCTTGTCTTTCTTCCCGGACCTCCTGTCCCATGATCCTCTCGTATCCCCTTTTGCCTATCACCTGTCCAGCTCTCGGCTCTATCCCTCCCCCTCGTCTTCTCCTATCATTTTGCATCTCCCCCTCCCCCTCCAGCTTTCAAATCCCTTACTCACTCTTCCTTCAGTTAGTCCTGACAAAGGGTCTCGGCCTGAAACGTCGACTGCGCCTCTTCCTATAGATGCTTCTTGGCCTGCTGCGTTCACCAGCAACTTTGATGTATGTTGCTTGAATTTCCAGCATCTGCAGAATTCCTGTTGTTTGCGTTTAAGTACACAGAAACAGGTCTTTTGGCCCATTTAGTTCTTGTCAAACTATTAATCTGCCTAGTCCCATTCACCTACAGCCAGACTATAGCCCCCCCCGCCCCGTATCCCTCCTATCCATGTACCAATCCAACTTCCTCTTAAATGTTGAAACTGAACTCACATTCACTGTTTCAGCTGGTAGCTCACTTCACACTCTCATTACTCTCTGAGTGAAGTTCCCTCCTCATGTTCCACTTAAACGTTTCACCTTTACACCCTTAAGCTATGACCTCTTGCTCCAGTCTCACCCAACCTCAGCCTGCTTGCATTGATCCTATCTAAACCCTCATAATTTTGTATACCTCTATCAAATCTTCCCTCAATCTTCTACATTCTAAGGAATAAAGTCCTAATTGATTCAACCTTTCCCTCCAACTCAAGTCCTGGCAACATCCTTGTAAATTTTATCTGCAGTCTTTCACTCTTACTGACAGCTTTCCTGTGGGGAGGTGACCAAAACTACACACAATACAGTACTCCAAATTAGGCATTACCAGCATCTTATACAATTTCAATTTAACACCCTAACTCCCTGTACTCCGTATTTTGACTCATGAGGTCAACATGCTAAAGGCTTTCTTTATGACCCTATCAATCTGTGACACCACTTTCAAGGAATTATGGATCCCTATTCCCAGCTCCCTCTGTTCTAGCACATTTCCCACAGCCCTCCCGCTCAACATTTAAGTCCTATTTTGGTTTGTCCTCCCAAAGTGTAACAGCTCACACTCATCTGCATTAGATTCCATCTGCCATTCTTCAGCTGGTCCAGATCCTGCTGCAAGCTCTGATAGTCTTCCTCGCTGTTCACTACACTGCCAATCTTAGTGTAATTCCAAACTTTGCTGATCCACTTTACCACATTATCATCTAGATCATTGATATAGATGACAAACAACAATGAACCCAGCACTAATTACCTGCCGCACACCATTTGTCACAGGACTCAAGTTACAGAGGCAGCCATCTACTACCGCTCATCACTGGCTTCTCCTGCGAATTTATTGTCTAACCAATTTACTATTTCATCTGAATGCCAAGCAACTGAACCTACCATATGGGACCATGTCATGTTTCACTTTGTTGAGTGAGACGAGTGTTCTCATTTCATAGCTTTCCTTCTATTTTTCCCCACCTCTCTCACTGCCCTCAATAACCTTGACAACTTCGTGTCTCATCAACCCAACCTCACTCAGTAACAGGCATTCACTTTGCCTGACACATCCCTTCCCACCTCTTTACAACATGAAATAACCTTACATAATCTCTTTCTCAGTTCTGCCGGAGGAGCTTCACACTGAAACATTATATATCTGTTCCCCTCTTCACGGATGCTGACTGACTAGCTGAAAATTTCAAGGACTTTCTCCTTTTAGCTCAGACCATTCCCCGCCCCCACTTTTCATCTTTTCCTGCAGTTTAACTGAGTAATTGTTAACTTGCAAAGAGACTTTGAGCTTTTCACACCAGAGCCTCTTTTGATATTACAACTTTAGTAACAAAAACTGTAAGGGGACTTGTATGGCTTTTGCAGCTTTGAAGAACCCATGTCTGTCAAGGCTGTCAATGTCTTGCTGAAGCCCATGCACTCCATTCACATACAGGTCGACCTTCACTAATCCAGCACCATTGGGACCTGAGGAGTGTCAGATTAGTGAAAACGCCGTATTACAGAAGGATCACATTAAGCATAATCAGTGCTGGATTATCGAAGGAACCGGATTACAGGTAGTCGAATTAGTGAAGGTCGACAGTACCATTGTTGTAGGTCCCAGGTTTTCTAGTGGACCTCTGCCTCCGAATATTTGTGAAGCTACTACTTTTCCCTGGAGCAGAAGCAGAGCTTTCAATCCAGAAATTCACCAGGTTTCCAGTTAATTTTTTCTCTTTACCCCTATATTCAAATTACTCATGAGTATTAGTTTATCTTCCTTTGCAAAGCAGATTAGGTTTCTTCAGTTTTGAGGAGAAATCATCCTTGGCATCATCCCAAGTTTCAAGGAACATGCCACTTGCATTGCAGATAGTAGAATGTTGGCTCCATTTGCAAGCAAGCCGATCGTTGTAAAAATGTTTGCTAATTTCACATCATTGGCAACAGACCAGCTCATTTTAAAGGTCACTATATTAAAATATAGCTCCTCTTCTGATTTTCCTCTCCAAATAAGGTGCACTCACTGTCTAATTCTGTAAATTGACCATCTCCAGCCTATACCGTCCTGTCTCACAGAGCGGCAAAGGCATTGTCAAATCCTCTAACTTTGCAAGCTATGACAGAAGAGTACAGTTAGGGTCTGTTGCTATCAATGTCGCCTGAAGATCATGGTGCCCAATTGCCGAAATTCAAGTTGTAGAGTGGTCAACTGTGTATGGTTGCTTTTAAAACGTGGTAGCCACTGAACACCAGCTCATCTCTCAAGTTTCACAGAGCAAAGCTTAGATCTGATGGCAAGGGGGCCAAAGACAACTGGAGATATGGATATAAATCCTCTCTGTGGGTGCATATATGTGTATAGACTGACATGTGGGCAATGGCGTAGGAGTATTTGTCCACCATCATTTTGCACATGCTTCTAAATCCATCAACATACCATCCTGTTCCTTAGTTCTCACTTCACATTCCAAATCCCCAGTTCTGGCTATGTATCCAATTACAACCCTTGCCTGGATGTGGAGTTTTATGTGAAGCACTGGGTAACAATGTAGTTATTGTGCCCTTATCTTTATTTTTCCATAAGACATTCTTTTACATCGTTACAACTTCACATAGAATGGCAAAATATCAGTGGATAGCCATCAGAATGTGGACTATGCTGCAGGATCAAGTGTGAAATCTGCTATGCACGTATAAGATAGCAACCATGCTCCGAGCCTTTTTAAAAAACTTAGCAAGGAGGACAAAGTTGCTCAAAACTTCGGCACGCAACAAGAAAAAATGTTTTTTTGCAATTCTTTGGAATACTTTAACTGGAGATTACAACTTGAATTTTGTAATTAGCAGTTATGAAGATTCATGAGGTTTTTTTGGAACAAATCACAACTTGAAGTCTTCAAGTGTTATTCTTCCATCTTTTTAATACAATTACTTAATCATCCAGAGGGTGGTTGGAATTTGAAACACACTGCCTGAGTGGATGATGGAAGAAGGTATCATCACAATATTTAAATACAATCTAGACTCACTCTCGAATCACCAAAGCACAGAAAGCTATGAACCAAGTGCTGGTAAGCAGGTATTTGATTGTCAGTACAGATATGGAGAGACAATATGTATATTGCAATGCTGTATCACTCTATGAATTTTATTATTTTTTAGAACTGAAGATGCAATGGGGTGTTTAACTAGTCATCACTCAAAAGAAATTTCAAGATCAAAGTCTCATCTTGGTTCTTAACTGAAAAACACAAGAGTATCTGAAAAGGAGCTGGAAATTCTCTTCAATCTCGCCAAAATTATTACAGTACCTTAATTTACTTTTAAGACATAGTACCTGTTTTGTTTATATCATTCTTTGCAACAAATAGCACTGAATATATTGACAGCCTTCTTTGCAATTGCAAAAGATAAAACAAGTCAAGCAGAAATAAAACATAGAACATTAAAGCACAGGAACAGGTCCGTAGGCCCAGGATGTTGTGCCGAACTAAGCTAATGATGCTTAATTGAACTAATTCTTACTGTCTGCATATGGTCTATATCCCTCCTTTCTCGGCAGGTTCACTTCTTATCTGAGAGCCTCTCACATGCCTCTCTGTCTTACCTGCCACTGCCACTACCACTACCCCAAGTTATGCATTCCAGGCAGCTGTCATTCTGTGATAGAAACTTGCCCTGTGCATCTCCTTTGAACTTACCCCCTGTTACCTTGAACACATGCCCTCCGTTACGGACATTCTAACCCAAACAAAAAAGATATTGGCCGTCTATTCCACATTCTTGTACATTAAACTGCAAATCACTAGTGTAAATACATATTAAATGTTAAATGTATAATATAAACAGAGCACCAACATTTCAAATATCTTCTAACAATGTATCTTTATCATCTTTATCGTTGCTTTTACCCTCAATGAAACAGAATCATAGGATTTACAAAGCCTATAGCCTTAATATTCTCAAAAAATTAGATGCTAAAATGGTATCATTCCAAAATCATATCCTTTATCATCCAGACTGAGAAATATCTTATTTTTAATCAGCAGATTTGCTTCAATACTAGCCCATAATCTTCCATTCTAGTTCCTGTCAATCAGGGAGCCTTGAATATGGGTTAAAGAGCATGGGTCAGTGCCATTGCTAAATGAACCTGTGACTACTGATTCCAATCTCTTGATGTTAAGAAAACAAATGGAGGAAAATACTAGATTGTTGGAAACTTAATACTTTGGAAGTGAAATCACTTAACCTTGAAGCACAGAAGAATGAAATGTAAAGCCATAAAATGTTTGTTACACAATGGCCTTTGAACATTTTTTAAAATAAGGCCAAATTTTAAAAAAAGATCTTAACACTTTGTGGCTCAATTCAGAAATATTGTTTCTTGATAAAATTTTAGATAATATTCACACTACAATTGACAAATACTGTTGTATGGATAGAATTATTTCCATTATTAATTTTCCGTATTACATTTTACAAAGTCAAAATATGAACATCTACTTCCCACTTCAAAGATTAATACAGAATTCATGTCTTAGATGTTCAAGTTCAAACTATCTAAAATTCAATTCAAGTCAAACGAAGCAGACTTAGGTCAGATGCAGTAAGAAGTAGCCAATTGTTTTAGAATATCAGCAGAATCAGATGTAGGTCATTTGTGGACCACCAGGGAAATGAAATTCCCACTATCTATTAAGGATCTCTGACTTAAAACAAAAGACGTTAAATCAGTCCAAATTGGGGTGACATTTGACCTTTTCCCAGAGAAATAAATCCGTGTCCCAATTGTGATTCTACTTCCATATTCCTCCCCGTGAATAATGAGTAGCCATTCTTCAGTAATGTTTCAAAGTCTTTTGTTATGACTACATTGTGTTTATCTCAAATCACTATGAGGAGAATCACTGCATTTGGGAAGGAAATCCTATGAATGTATGTGGGAAGGAACTCAATATAGTCAGCATCCTTGCTGAACCCATCCCACCACCCCCCCCCCCCGCCCACCACCATTGAAGTGTCCCACTCCAGTATGTGAATTGAGAAAACAAGCTTTGGTTCATCTGATTAATGGGAACAAAAACAACATGATAAACGTGACTGATTCTGTTATCCATCCTGTCATTCCAGAATGAAAGGTCAAAGCATGCCATGTGCCACACTGAAAGATAAGCTTCCAATGAACTCCAAAAAAATCTCAATGAAAACTTCATATATTCAACGCTCTCTGATGCATTCAAGCCTGGCTGTAATTAGCACCCATCTTGTTGACTTCATTGGTTACATCAGATTTTTAAAAATGCATTAATTTCTTAACATAAACAATAATTTGTCTAGATGTTGGAAATCCAGTGCAACACAGTCGACGTGTTTAGGCCAAGATGTCTCAGCTGAAAACATCAACTGTTTATTCGTTTCCATTGATGCTGCCTGGACTGCTGAATTCCTCCAGCATTTTGTGTGTGTTGCTTCATTTCTTCAAGGATGGCATCTTTTTGTCCTCCACTGCAAAGAGACTGGATCCAAAATACACTCCTTTTCAATCATCATAAGCAGAATATCTCCTCTACCTCCCCCGACAACTAAGAGTTACTTGGAATAACTTGTCATATTCTTATTGGGACCTGGTGATCAAGAGTCACTCAAGAGCAAACAAGGCAGCAAAGTCTGTCCTTGCTCAAATGTGATCAATTATGATCAGCAAGATAGTCTGGCAAAGAAATAGAAAACTCTTCTTATTAACAGAAACATTGTAAATAATTAGACTGTACATCTGACTGAACAAAGCATACATTCAGCAAATATATATAAGACATGCAAGGAGTTGCTAATTAGCTCATGACAGCTTTCTTATTTTTCTGTTCCTTTCCTATACTTGTACAAACCTTTAGAGATTGAATTACCAGTCTATTAGACACCTTTTCTGCAAGATTCAGTGTCTATTCTGCAAGATTCGACGTCCATTCCGCAAGATTTGACGTCCATTCTGCAAGAATCAACATCTATTCTGCAGGATTAATCTCCAAACTAAGTTGCTGCTGAGCACTGCTCCTTCAATCAGTGCAAGCACAACAAACCAGGATAGAATGGAGGGCAAAGCTCTGCTGCATACAATCTAAAACCAAGGTCTCCGAAGGATATTTTTATAAACTCGTATTTATTGAATGTGATCTTGTCATTCATCAAACCTGTTCTCAAGTCCATATCTGGTTCAGAGTCTTTGCTTGATAATACTTCAGTCAATTTCATGGACTTGCACTGCTTTTTTAAGCAACTATAAATAAGTGCATGTGCCTTTCCTATAAACTACAAATTTTTGAGGGCACCTTTCAGATTTCTCTACAAAAACTGGTTACCTCATCAGCCTTATTGTTTACCAACATGCACCTGAAAACATGTACACCAACCAATATAAGCAATGTAGGTTGCACCTTTACTCGAATAGAAAACTTCCCCGTTTAGAAAGTACCATATTGCTTGAGATTATGAGCCACAGCTTGTGGAAAATCAACTTTTTGACATTGGGAGGTTGAGATTGCCTAGAAATGCATCTAACAAGACACCTCAAAAGACAATGAGACAATAATTGTAAGGGAAATTGTCACCTGGAGACGTTTCATGATGAATCAGCAGGGCTTGAAACGAACTGGCTATCTGAACAAACAAGAGCTGAACAAAAATACCTGGAAAGATCTGGCAGCTAATGTTCTGTGCGGAAAACAGAGCACATTTCACCATCTTGAAGCCATTATAAATCACAAGTTGTCTTAAATCAACTATGACACTAAATCAGGAAAAATTGTTGCCTTACTTCCTCCTACCAAGTTTCCGGGACTACAGAGCTCAAATTACAAGGAAAGACCGGACAGGTTGGGATTGTTTTCCCTGGACTGAAGAAGGATGAGTGGTGGCCAGGTAGATACTAATAAAATCCACAGGGACACAAATAAGGTGAATGGTCACAGTCTTTCTTTACCCTGAACATCATTATTCCAATGCTCCTTCTTTAGTCTGAGTTATGATGGATCTAGACTTCTTAAGAATTAGCGAGGACACTGCATTTTCTCCACAGAGCTTTGAGCACATCCATGGAGCTGTATGTCTGACAAGCTCTTCCCTTGCTGCAACCTTGGAACAAAGTAAATGACAGGTGTACCAAAGACATGGCCCTCCCAACACAGTCAAATTCATATCATTAGGACCTCATGTGGGGGCATAATACATTATAGAATAATACATTATTCTGTACAGATGTTTGGTACTGGGATGGGTGTGATTAGCGTGGTTGCAGAAAGTCTCATATGTGCCAACATGTGATAGATTGCAGTATACGGAAATTAAAGTCGTAGTTAATCTAGGGAGAGACAGCCACAGAACATTGAAAAATGGGGTTGCTGAGGTCTACTCATCTGTGTAACAGGCTCTTACAAAAATTAGATGATCAATAATCTTCACCACAGCAGACTCCACCAAACCTGCTGTTCCCTGCAGAATTCACTCCATGTGTCTGTGTTTCTGGTCTGTATTTTCCCCATTTGTTTGCTTGCCTTCATCTAAGAGATGTAAATGTCCCTAGATCAAGTCCTTTCCTTGACATAAGCATTACATTTCTAATTAGTCTGCTGAAGTACTATTATAATCGTTTTGGCTTGGCAATACAAGTTTATTTGACTTCATGAGAAGTGTTGACATTCAGTTGGCATGTCAGTCCATTTCCTCTACTCAAGACAAACAAGAAAGGACATTTTAAGTTAATATGCCAGCTGTGCCATATGTTAAATTTCCTCAGTATGTTTTGTTTCAGAGCTTTTGACTTAAGTACTTAATAGCGCCAAAGCATTATCGGCTTTACTCAATTTGAAACAAAGTATTTTAAATACAATCTTCCATAATTCAGAACCATCCCCCTAAAAACCTGAATATCATTATCAGTTTTTGAGGTAATTTCTGTAACCCAGCTGGAAATTTGCAAAAAGTATCCAATTATCTCAAATTGCTGTCACTAAAATGTTAGCAGATCAGTTACCGGTTAAAGAAATCAAGTCCTGTGGTCTTGCAACATGTACGCTGCAAGCAAGTCACTTTCTGGTGTGTGTGTGTGTATGTATATATACACATACATACACACACCAAAAATAAATATATATAAAAATATAAAAACAAATCAATGACAGTTGCTTCCCAGGCAGAGTAACCCATGAAATACAAGTCGTCAGTTCCAGCAACAGTGTTTAACAAAGCATGAAAAATCCCAATTCTATAATCCCTTTGCAAATTTCAGACAGTTCAAGTCGTAATTTGTGTAACTGTGCAAAAAAAGCAGAATTGGCATCAGCTGCTCCAAAATATTTGATAAACCAGAAGCACAGACGATAACAGTCCATCTTCTTCTCGATGAAACAATACAGCTGAACAAGATCAAGTGATGGATTCTTTGTATCTGTCAACAGATTTTCCAGACTCCCAAGGTACAGAGCAAATTAACAGTTCTCCTTAGAACATGAGCATACATTTTCAGTCATCAGAGGAATGAAATCTCACTCAAACAGTATGTTTGTTTTCAACTTTTACCCCGCTTTACTCAAACCAACTGGGGAAATTGTCTTAAATAAATTACATCTTCAACAAAGTTCATATTTATCGTTTTATTTGGGTGGTGATAGGTGTTCACCCTGACACCTATCACCGTCCTTCAATGCAAGTGCACCATTTTCACAGCATTGTTTCCTTCAGAAATTCTTCAGGGCATAATCCTACAGCGCAGATCATTTCAGAGACCTCGCCCATGATTTTTTTTAACAGATGCACATACATTCTAAGTTGTGATCAGCCATCACTGTGGGGAAAGATGGTGGACAGGAGAAGTAGTCACAGCTGAGACTGTACTCTCCCAGAATTAGTACCTCCATACTTTGTGTGCATTATTGACACGTACTCCAGACACTGGCTGTCATCTAGCCCTGTACCAGAGCAAGCAGTCCCCAGGTGTCATCAGCAGGGATTAGAAAGCAAACACTGGTCCTCTCTGAATTCAAATCATTCAATGTACATCACTGCTGCAGTCACTTTGAGGGACACTTAATAAAACTAATAAAGCTGTGTTTCAAGCTGCAAATTACCAAAAACATTGAGATTTTGTTAGAGTAAGCCCAAGATGAGCAAAGTGAAGCTGTTGCTTAGTAACGGCTATAAGAATATTGCCTCTGGGAGGAACCTCTCTCCATTCAATAACCCTACAGTGACCCCTACTGGTTAATTTGCCCAAACACAATGTGTGTTTCATTTCCAACAGCTGCAGGTAAAGATTTGCACAAATTAACTGATCTATTACTTTTACGTATTTTGATGTCATTCAGTAGTTCTGGTCTTGCATAAAGCTATCACGAGCTTATTTTGAAAACAGTTCAATTCTTAATGCAATCTTTTAATATTTCTCTTGCAAGTTATTTTTTTCTTGGGAATGCTGTTTCAATCCTCATAGAGGGATCAGAACTGGAGAGAGTGAGCAGCTTCAAGTTCCTGGGTGTCAAGATCTCTGAGGATCTAACCTGGTCCCAACATATTTATGTAGTCATTAAGAAGACAGTAGCTATATTTTATTAGGAGTTTGAAGCCATTTGGCATGCGAACAAATACACTCAAAAACTTCTATAGTTGTACCGTGGAGAGCATTCTGACGGGCTGCATCACTGTCTGGTATGGAGGGGCTACTGCACAGGACCGAAAGAAGCTGCAGAAGATTGTAAATCTAGTCAGCTCCATCTTGGGCACTAGCCTACAAAGTACCCAGGACATCTTTAGGGAGCGGTGTCTCAGAAAGGCAGGGTCCATTATTAAAGACCTCCAGCACCCAGGGCATGCCCTTTTCTCACTGTTACCATCAGGTAGGAGATACAGAAGCCTGAAGGCACACACTCAGCGATTCAGGAACAGCTTCTTCCCCTCTACCATCTGATTCCTAAATGGACTTTGAAGCTTTGGACACTACCTTACTTTTTTTTAAATGTACATTATTTCTATTTTTGCACATTTTAAAATTAGCTATTCAATGTACATAATTGATTTACTTGCTGATTATGTTTTATTTAATTTATCTTTTTTTTCTCTCTCTGCTAGATTATGTGTTGCATTGAACTGCTGCTATAAGTTAACAAATTTCACATCACATGCCGGTGATAATAAACCTGATTCTGATTCTGATAATATGGGCCTGTGATGCTGCTGCAAATTTTTCATTGCACCTGTACATACATGTACCTGTGCCTTTGACAATAAATTTGACTTTAAACTCAATTTTGACTTAAAATCAAGAAAAACTGCAGATACTGCAAATGTGCACCATGAAAAGATAATGTTAGAAATATCCAGCAAGTCAGAGACATGCGTGGAAATATCATGTTAACTTCTGACAGAAGGGTCTTCAACTCAAACATCACCGCTGTTCCTTTTTCCACAGAAGCTATTTAACCTGCAAGATATTGTGGCATTTTCTGTTTTTATTTCAACTCTAACTACTGTAAGTAGAGTGATCCTTCCCCTCAAAACTCACTGATCACTGATCTACTCAACTCAATAAGACCCAATGCATAAAATTATATGTAATGAAATTCAACGGAAATAAAATTAATCCAGTTCACAATGCACTAGGAGACTCAATTTGATTTCCTCTCATCAAGTTTTCATTCCTCACATATGCAGTATTTACAACAGGTATATTTAAAACTGTACTCAAAAACACTGCATCCGTTCTCCTGTGCAATAGACTGAAATTTCATTCATGTTTCTGCAATTTATTTCGTCAGGCAATATCACTGTGAAGAACGTCATAACACATCACATCATAGTCCTATCCATGTCTCAATTTCCCTCATAAGACCACAAGATAGAGGAGCAGAATTTGTCTACCTGGCCCATCCAGTCTGCTCCACCATTTCATCATGGCTGATCCAATTTTCCTCTGAGCCCCAATCTCCTGTCTTCTCCCCGTAACCCTTCATACCCTGACCAATCAAGACTATCAACCTCTGCCTTAAATATACATAAAGACTTGGCCTCCACAGCTCCCTGTGGCAAAGAGTTCCACAGATTCACCACTCTCTGGTGAATGAAATTCCTCATCATCTCTGTTGTAAGAGGACAGCCCCTCTATTCTGACGCTGTGCCCTCTCCCACCATAGGAAACATCCTCTCCACATCCACTCCATCAAGGCCTCTCACCATTCGATAGGTTTCAATGAGGTCACCCCCTCATTCTTCTGAACTCCAGCAAATACAGACCCAGAGCCATCAAACGCTTTTCATGTGACAAGCCATTCAATTCTGGAATCATTTTCATGAGGGTCCTTTGAACCCTCTCCAGTTTCAGCACATCCTTTCGAAGATAAGGGGCCCAAAACTACTCACAATACTCCAAGTGAAGTAACACAAAGCAACCGTAGAGCAGTCCATAATAGGCTTGCGGAGTCCAGATCCAGTTCTCAGAGTGAAAAAAATACCTACAATTGCTCATAACTATGTCCAATATTTTTGGACCTACAGCATCTACAGTATCTGGCTACTGACTTGCATGAGATCCAATTTTCTTTGCAATCTCGGTGGAATTGCTTTATCACTCATTGTGATGTATTGTGCTTAAGATAACCAAAATTCAAGAAAATAACTGAAGAGAGATTCCTTATTTGTTATTAATACTGAAGCCAAAACCGCAGTGCAATCATTCTTCAAAGTGATAGCGTTTTTAATGTACTGGTGTTTCATTTGGTCAGCCAACTATCTGAAACACATGAAAATCCATCAGCACATTCAATAGCCTCTAATTCAAGGTAATGAGAAATCTATATACGCCTGTGGGTTTGTTTATCTTTGCTGAATAGTTTCCAGTGGGAGCCCAAATGCTTCAGTGCAAGTTTGTGGTAGACAAAATCCAAATTCTCTTTCTACTTCTCCAAACATACACACAGAATAGCCAAAAATCACTTGCTTTAGCAAACGTCACACATCAGGCCCTATCAGACTGTGACAACCAGAAATTGGCATGAATGCAGACCTGTCAACACAGCTTTACAAGCATAACGCACAGGTGTACGCAATACCCTTTTCTGATTTCCTTCTCAACAATGTGGTTATTCATAAAGGTAGAAACTAATTCCTCAGTACTGTTCCAAATTATTATCTTCCCTTTTTGACAATTTCCCACAAATAGTCATACTCCACCAAAGCACAAGATAACAACAGCAGGCAAATCTAATTCAATCAACAAGTTCACTCACAAGTTAGAGCTCCTGGCTAACTATCCTTTTAAGAAATAAAAACAAGGAATGTTTGAAATACTCAGCAGGTTAGGCCAACAATCATGGTAGAAATAAACATTTAGCAGTTCTGGTCAACAAGCTTAAAACATTTACACACTCCAAAGCTGCTGTCTGACCTGCAGAGAATTTCCATCATTTCTTTTTATTTCAAACATACAGCATCTGAGGTTTTTTTTTCTGTTTTTCAATAATTTCCTTTCTTATTTTCATTCTTGCCAGTCCTGAAGTGCCAAATCTAATTGTAGTGCCAACATGATGGCTCCAGGTGCAACCAGTTAACTCAAAATTGACAAAAGATTGAATTTGGAACTTTGAAAAATCAAAAAAAAACTGCAGATGTTGGAAAGCTAAAACAATTTTGGGATTTTCTTCCGTGCCTTGGAGGCAGATTTTGCTGTTTCAACACGCAAGGAATGTATCTTCTGCTAGATAGCACTTATTGCAAAATCCTATTGCAGTTGTGATATTCATCCAGACTGACAGGGGAGGCATCAGTCACAGGTCACAAAAATCTACATCAAGCTGCAGCTTAAGTACCATTTTATGAGTGTCGTCTTTTACCCCCAGGTTGACACGCAAGAAAAATATCTCATCTTTTCTACACATCAATTTCTCTATTCACTGCCTACTCATAGTTATATCCAGTGCTGTCTCCTCTGTGCCTTAGGACATTCAATCTTATTTTGCCCTCTTTTTATCCTGACTCAAGGCTAGATGTTCACTTCAGGCCTTTACACAACCACACATCTTTACACAGCTGACAGGTTTGACTAAGTAATTCCATTTAATACCTCAACATCAGCACCTGAAACTTAAAGGCTGAGTTTTAATGACAAGGAATATGAACAAATTTCAAGCAATCTTGACTGTAGCATTCTTGACTCTTTATAAGACCATAAGACATAGGAGCACAAGTCAGCCATTTGGCCCATCGAGTCTGCTCCGTCATTTCATCATGTCCCACTCAACACCACTCTCCTACCTCCTCCCATAACCCTGGACGCACTTACTAATTGAGAACCTATCAACCTCCTCCCAATGACTTGACCTCAAAGCCATTTGTGGCAATGAATTACACAGATTCACCACTGCCTGACCAAAGAAATTCCTCATCTTCGCTGTTCTAAAGGGCCGTCCTTACATTGAGGTCGTGCTGTTTGGTCCGAGATCCCCCAACTGTCAGAAACATACCCTCCATGTCTCCTCTATCTATGCCTTTCAAAATTCAATAGGTTTCAACAAGATCCCCCTCATTCTTCTAAACTCCAGCAAGTACAGGCCCAGAGCATTCAAATGCTCTTCATATATTAACTCTTTCATTCCCAAGATCATTCTTATGAATCTCCTCTAGACCCTCTCCAACGCCAGCACATCCTTTATTAGATAAAGGGCCCAAACTGCTCACAATACTTCAAGTGTGGTCTTATCAATGCCTTATAAAGCCTTAGCATCACATCCTTGCTCTTATATTCAAGCCTCTCGAAATGAATGCTAATATTGCATCGGCCTTCCTTGCTATGACTAACCTGCAAGTTATACTTTAGGGAATCCTTCATGAGGACTCCAAAGTCCCTTCTGGCCTCTGGTTTCTGAATTTGCTCCCCATGTAAAAAATACTCTATGCCTTTCTTCCTTTATATGAGCAATAGGGACACTCGGTAACTATGCCTGTTGCCCAGAGCCTGCATAAAATCGTTATGATCTGAAAATCTCACTGTTCAAGGGCCTTCTTCATCGCTGCTATCAATTGGCCACTAGGAAGGCTACCATGGCAAATTGCTAAACTCTATCCATCCTGTTCACAATTGAGAGCTACAATCCTGTTGACACTTAAGTGCTTCACACTGAGGGGACACAATTTTATATATAATCAATTGAGTACATATAAAGCAGTTAAATATGCAAGCAGTAATTTTGAGGATCAATTGCAAATTGCAATGGAACACCCTATTCTCTTCTAGGCTTCTGCACATCCAGAAATCAATCAGGAACAGCTTATAAAAAGAATCTAGTATCACAGTGAATATTCAATTGTTTATTTCATCATCTTTTTAATGAAACATACTTTTTCTTAAAAAAAAAAGGAACAAGTTCTCACTCTGGCAGTGCACCAATAATAATTCCTCACATCTCAGTGGCAATGTAAATTCTGCTAACAGAGAATCTACTAATTTTTGAATAAGTGAATAAGGCAACACACTGAAGCAGCATTTATACAACTCAACAGCTACATCACCAATGCTTTCACCTGAAAGATCTTGTCCTAAAATTCTTACAGTTAATATGAAAGTGTAAAAGAAGCAATAAGCAAGGAATAATGGATGCAGAGCAACTAAGCTTCATGCAACTCAGGCAATCTAAATGAAAGGCGCCAACAACCCCAAATGTCAGGTGTGGCTTGGTTTTAGCGTACTTGTCACCTCTTCATCAAACATGGTGGGTTCAAGTGTTCGACTAATGTTTCAAAGGTTCCATCTTTGGGTGAGATGTTAAAACTGAAGCCCCATCTGCTCTTTCAGATGGACGCAACAGATTCCATCGCACTATTCTGATAAAGAAATCGCACATGGCACTGTATAAATGCAAGACTTTATTTCTGTAAGCAGATTGGCATTCTTTCCCCATCAAACAGAGCTTCAGTTTTTTTTTTAAACCACAATATTTATTTTCTGGAATACATGGATACACAATCAGAATTTGAATTACAAAACCAGTAATCCTTTGGTCTGTTTCCGGCTTTTAAGGAAAGATTTATAGGCCCGATTTCTGCATTTAATATTAATTTACAATGAAAGAACGTTTGACCATAAGACATAGGAGCAGAATCAGGCCATTTGGCCCATCAAGTTTACTCTGCCGTTTCACATCTTGCTGATCTATTTTTCCTCTAAGCCCCAATCTCCTGCCTTCTCCCTGTATCCCTCCCTGACCAATCAAGAATCTACCAACCTCTGCCTTAAATATAAATAAAGATTTGGCCTCCACAGCTGTCTGTGACAGCGAATTCCACAGATTCACTACGCTCCGGCGAAATAAATTCCTCCTCAGTTCCATTCTAAAAGGATGCCCCTCTATTTTGAGGCTGTCTCCTCTGGTCTTAGACAGTCCCACCACAGGAAGCATCCTCTCCACATCCACTCTATCAAGGCCTTTCAATTTTAATAAACTTGACTTTGTGTTTATATACAGAGATCTCCAACTTACAGCCAAAACTCAGGAATAATGAATATTCCAACAATGCACAATATTTCCAGGTAACCCTTCTCAGATAATGACATCATATATTGGCTGAAGCTCAACTGGGCAGATGACAATGTGAATGATGGGATTCCTCCTCTAAACACTGACCTGCCCTCGATAGACAAGTGTCACAGGAAGTCTGTCAGTAGCTGGTTAGGTTTGCCATTCTTTGTCCAGGTAACTTCATGAATACTATTTGACCATACTGTCATTTCTTGTCAAGACCAAGGTAAAAATAATGAATTTCAAAAGTTGCCAGGCATGCAAACAATCAGTCCAGTTCATCAGAGTGGCAAGGTGTAATTATGGCCTCATTGCTGGTTACAGAATATGCTGGCCTTGGAGAGAACACCAACTCTAGTTAACCAATACAGCATCAGTGCAGGCAAATAGGTAGCAGCATTTCATGTGTATCATCCATTACCCTCAGGTTGACACACAGGACAAAATCTCATCCTTCTCACCCCACATCAGTCTCTTTGTCTCTTTTCATTGCCTAATGAGTTATACCCAGCCCCGTCTCCTCTTGTCCTTCAAATATTCAATCTTAATTTTCTTTGTCTTTTTATCCTAACTCAGATGACATAAATTTGATGGATTTTGCAGAGATAGCATTGGTGTTTTCTCTTCAATACTCTGAGTTGCCTAAAATAGCTCAGTGGTTCACAAACTCATGCCAGAGAGCTTCAGATTGGTAACAAACTAACCAGGTGTAGTCAGTGGCATGAAAAAGATGGGCCTTTCTCATACAGATGTCTAATGAAAATGCAATATCAATTAGATAATAGGTTTTGTTTGCTCATGATGCAAGTTGAATGTTCAAATTGACTGTGGCACCAAGGAATTCTTCAATGTACCAGACTAACCAAACTCAATGGCATATATTTGCAACAAGAATGTTGGAATACAATATGCTAGACCAAGAGGATCAGAGACTTCAAAATATTGAGGGTGAAAGGCTTGGAGAGAATAATATTCAAAATTAAGGCAGCAATGCTGCAGTATAACGCACTGCAGAACCGAAATATCACACATTGAACTTCAATGGAGTCTAATTTGGCCCCAAATGAAAGGAGTGTCAAGACTTTTGATGAAGTCAGAAACCGCCAAGACTTCAAAATTCCAAAGCTGACAAGTTAAAATTGCAAGGAGGAGTGCTTAACCTAAATATTTATAAACCTGCAAGTATCTTCACTATATTTTAAATAATTATGGAACAATCATGAGGTCTGAACTTCATTTAAACCAGCAATACAAGTAGTTAGGACTAAAAGGTGAGTGATAGTACAAATTATCATATTCTTCATGAAATCTCATGGATTATTCATAGAGGCAGCAACAGATGTCATTTTTAAGTAGAAGCATTGAGTTGCTTATTTTTACATGACTGAATTGGTTGTTAGCACAAAGCTTTATGATCTCAACCTCTGAGAAACATCAAACTGAGCACCAAGACCACATCTGTTGGGAAATAAATTAAGCAAAACAAAAAATTGTTTGGTTTGTCAATACATCTTCACTGGATGCAGATCTGATTTCAGCTTACAAAGGGCAGTGCAATAAATCTAAAATGCAGGTGTACTATTTGCAATCATTTGGGAAAACTCATCACCAAAAAAAGGCACAGCGATCACCAAGCATGTTTTAAAATGGAAATTGTATTGATACTTCTCAATATTTTAAATCAATTAGCAATATAGGTTTAACTAGATAGCGAGCTGAGCATTTGGAGTCTGATGTATTAACAGCAGTAGATATCATTGTCAGGACAGCATGTTTCATGGGGTGCATCATTCCAGCTGTCTGCGTGTTAATTCAGCTCTTTCATCCTGTTAAGCAGAGCATAGCCTCCTAATCAACATTAGAAATTAAATATTAAGAAGAAAGGAAATAAACTGAAAGCTTCTAAAATTATTACGAATGAATAGATTGAATAAAAAACAAGCACTCATGGGTTTTGCATTCAAAACAAAGTTTTTAAATACCAGGGTAGGATGTAGGGGATGTTTTTCACCAAATGAATGCAGTTGTAAATGGAATAACTTACAAAATGCCTCCCAATATCCAGTTCTTTGTGGCATCAATTTTTCCTTCGTGTGTACAATATGCCAAGTAAAGTTTCTGAAAATGACTTTCCCTTTGTACCATGCTCCAAATGAGTTGGAGAAATGAAGTTCTTTTTTGTGTCTGTGCACTGATGGAGATTAAATACTTGTTTATAATATTGATATTTAATTCATTGACTAACTGTAGCCATGGTTGAAAAACACCATTACTCGCATCCCGAAACGCCCTCCAGAAGACAATACATGCTGAATTGACTCTTTTACCAGCTCCAGGCCTCATGGTTAAAAGACTGTTCTTTGGTAGATGTTTCAAGGAGTCAGGTGAGGTGACGTGCTCCTGCACATTGTGAGCAGCAGATGATAATGAGCCAGAACAAACAGACAGACAAACTGGTGGAGGGTCAAGCAACCTGTGTGTTTGGTGACGTTTTAGATTGAGACCCAGTATCAGGACTTACGGCGGAGAGGGGAGACAGCCAGTCTAAAAGATGAGAGACGGGAATCAAACAGGCTGAGATAGAGTGGATGTTGAGAGGATGGTGATAGTGGGAGAGTCTAAGACCAGAGAGCACAGCCTCAGAACGGAAGGACGTCCACTTAGAAAAGAAATGAGGAGGAATTTCTTCAGCCACATATAGCTTTGGAGGCTAAGTAACGGGTATTTTTAAGGTGGAGGTTGAAATACTCTTGATCAGTGAGGGCATCAAAGGTTACAGGTAGAAGGCAGGAAAATGGGGTTGAGAGAGATAATAAATCAGCCATAATCAAATGGCAAGCAGACTCAATGGGCTGAATAACCTAATTCTGCGACCATGTCTTACGAAACATAAGGAAAAGAAATTGGGGTGATGCAGTTAGGTGAGTGGAAGTGAGAGGAAAGGGAGGGACAGGCAATGCTGTGCAAAGTGGAACCAGATACAGAAGGGATAATGAGCAGCTGGGACAGGGGATAGGACCAGTTGGCCAAGACAGGTATGTGGGTAAAAGGCAGATGGAACCAGGTGGAGGAGGGTAATGTATTTAAGTAACAGAGATCATGCTGGAAAGAAAAACAGTAAACCAAGGGAGAGAGAGCCTTGGTTGACTAGTAAAAATGAGAAAGCAACACAAGCATTACCTGAAGGTAGAAAATTCAGTGCTCATACCATTGATCATTGGCTCCCAAAGAGCAATACAAGGTGTTATTTTTCTCATGTATTTTTGACACAAATCCCCAGAAATGGTGATCATTAGCTCTGATTTCCATAAGGTTTCATGGCACTGAGTCAAAAATAGATTCCAAGGGTTATTTCGCAATATAGACCGTTCTGGTATAACTTCCCGTACATTCATAAAATAGTGGAGATGGAGCAGAGGGAGTATGATTTAGGGTTTTTGTTTAAGTGCTCTATAGAGCAATTCTCCCAAATGTGGCACATGAGGAGACTGGTTAGTGGTGGCAAGTAGAATGGGTGTCCCTTAATCATACCAATAAATTGTCCTTGTCACGGTGAAATATTAATTGCCGTTTTGCATTTGCAAAATATCGCTTCAAACACTTCACACAGTTCGATGCATCTACTACTCCATAAACCCATTCATTTAAAAAAGCTACAATTTCTCATTTACAATGAACTTCAATGAGTGCTCTTAATTTCTGCAAAAATATAATTAACTAATAATCTCACACAAAATGTTCCCACAAGACCTAAATGAACTTGCTGCACAATCAACTTAATTCCCTCAGCATTAACTTGATATGGAAGCAGCATTTGTAATTACCTCATTAAAGAATAAATGTACGTGGGTTATGTGGTTCCAAAATTAATATGTTACTTAAGTACATTCATACTTTTATTCTGGAACCACAACAACCTGGCATCAATAGCTAAATACAATTGTCCCAAGAGCAGAAGTTTCATTAAATGAAAAAGTGAGAAGAGATAAAGGAGGCGTACAGCTGTGGAGGATTCTTTTGTTCAGTCTGTTAACAAACAACTTTCATAATACTAGCCAGCTGTGATTCATGAAGCAAGCGTTAGTCCCCCTGAAACTACCAGCATCATCTTAACAAATCCCAAGAGAGGGCAACAGTGTATCTACACCAAAATTCTCACTTTGCAAAAGTGAAAATTCTGTCTTCAGTTTCATTTTGAAGTTATGAGAGACAAATCACGCATAATCAGGCAAAAAGATAATCAGAAACAATAGCATTCTAATGTCAAATTCACAATTTTGTGGATTTGGACAAAATCTTGAATCTCCACAAGGAGACTGGAAATGTTTCCATGGAGTAGGACCCTGGGTGACAGTTGCTGGAACAGTTACTGTCTCTCAGCTGCTGGGAGCCTGAAAGGTTACAAAGCCAGGAAATGATGCCCTGGTTTTCAAGAAGTCACATGTCAGTAAGAGAACCCCTGCTGGACCAATCATTGCTTTGTGTAATTTCTCTCACTTTACTGAAGTGCAAAAGAAAGATACCCAATGTAATTGCATTTCACAGAACTATTTGTAAGAACCACAGGAAAATTCCTCATAACAAGATACAACACACGTACTGATTGGCAATGAAAATGCATTCCATCCTCCATGTTGATGCCATGAGATATTGAATAAATGAAACTGCTACGTGTCCACCTACATGTCCAGATCCTCCTCCTTCCATAACATCATGACCTGGTGCTGACAATAATTGGGAGTCACCAGGCTGAAGTTGGAGGTGGGGGTACAGAACAAGGCTGGGTAAGTATCATCTGAGTGAATTAAGGCTGAATGGATGGACACTCAAAAGAAATGTGGTATTGCTTGAGACAGAGACAAAGAGATACAGAGTTCCAACCAATAGAAATGTTATAAAGGGCTGCAACTATTTAAGCCATGCTGATTCAGGAATAAATAATGGTGAGCTCACCGGAGAGAAATCAATTTATAGATAGTTAAAAGATTCATTTCACAAGGAGATAAATGGTGCACAAGGTTTCAGGATGGGTATACTCACAAAGGGATAAGAGAAAGGAAAGCTTCACACACAGATACTCACCAAAGCTCCTTGTTCAGATGGAGGGGAGCATCATCAGAAAGAGAAAATGAGAAAACCAATTTTACAAGGAGATACACAATGATTCCAGGATACTTCAAAGTTCTCAGTAAAGTTATTATTTCATTTTCTTGCAGGCATACTCAATAACTCAATAAAATAATAATATAGATAGATAAATTATTGATCTCAAAGGAATTTACAGTGTCATAGTAGCATTACAACTGCACAGGTTTACAAATATTAGAAGAGAAGAAAGAAAGAATAAAAAGTTACCTTAAAAATAAGATGTACAAGATTTAAATGTCAAAGATTATAAGATTTTCAGGTTCACACTGATAAGATGGTACTGCAAGAATTACCATAATATTATATACTAATGGATGCACATTCACACCCTTCAGATAAGAAGTATTGCACAGGTTGTCCGCAATAGCAGGGTGTGGTAAACAGAGCTAAATAGCGCTTAAACAGAGGTTATTAACAGTCTAACAGAAGGGGGAGGGGTGGTCATCACTTCCCCAACTGTAGGTTGACTCATTATAGAGCCTAATAGCCGAAGGTAAGAATGATCTCATATAGCGCTATTTGGAGCACGTTAGTTGTCTTTCTCTATTACTGAAAGTGCTCCTCTGTTCAGCCAAGTTGGCATGCAGTGGGTGAGAAACATTGTCCAGGAGTTTCCAGAGGATCCTTTGCTCTAACACAGCCTCCAGTGAGTCCAGTTTAACTCCTGTAACAAAGCCAGCCTTTCAATCAGTTTATTGAGCCTGTTGGAATCACCCACATTGATGCCATTGCCCCAGCACACCACACATAGAAGATTGTACTGGCGACAACAAACTGGTAAAACATGTGAAAGGGAGACCTGCACACCAAAGGACCTCACTCTCCTCAGGAAGTAGAGGCAACTCTGGCCCTTCTTATACAGAACCTCTGTGTTGGTGATCCGCTCAAGTCTGTCATCCAGTGAACCACCAGATACTTGTAGGTCCTCACCACATCCACATCTCCACTATCAATAATAACAGGGAGCCGTGCAGACTTGAACTTCCTAAAGTCCATCACAATCTTCTTTGTCTTACTCATGTTTAGCTGCAGATGATTCAGCTTGCACCATTCAACTAAGTCCTCCACCAGGGCCCTGTATTCATCCTCCCATCCCCCTTTTATACACCCAACTATTGCTGAGTCATCAGAGAATTTTGGCAGATGCTATGATTCAGTGTCGTATCTAAAGTCCAAGGTATACAGAGTAAACAGGAAGGGAGCCAATACAGTCCCCTGTGGGGCCCCAGTGCTGCTTATAACCATGTCTGACTAACAGCTCTGAAGCTGCATGAACTGTGGTCTCTCAGTCTGGTAGAATCAATGAAACTGGAGTGTTCAACCAGTATGCAAAAGACAACATATTCTGCAAATACAAAAATAAATATTAATAATAAATATAAGCAATAAATACCAAGAACATGGGAGCCACTTTGTTCCTGCAATAATGATTCATGTACAGTAATCGGAGAGAAATGCCTCACAACATCGCAACCTGCTGTGCAATGTCACTGACGTGTTCCAGTGGGTCTTTACTGGCATAACTTGAGAGTGTACAAGACCAAGAGGAAGTGAAGTTTCTTCAGAGGATGATCTTTGGAAGTTTCAATCTTTGATAGCAGTGAAAACTCAATCATTAAGTTTTTTTTTCAAGAGAGAGATGATGGATTTTTCAATACTAAAAGGAATCCAAGGATATGGGGATTGTGGAGAGTCCTTATCTTGATGAATGACAAAGCACATTCAAAGAACTGTAGGATTGACTTCTGCTCCTTACTTTGCCTAATGCTTTGATTAAGTTACCACTGAATAATATATCACATGCACATGGCCCTGTCCTTTGAACAAGACTCTACATCACCAGAGAATCCCAAAGGCAAAAAGCTAAAGGTGGTCAGGATAGATAGTAAAACAAAAAGCAGAAAAAAATCCTGGCACATAATTCAGGTCAAATTCTTTAGAGAACAACAAGACAACGCTGCATTTCCTGTTCCAACATATTCTTTGAGGAGGGAAATGGATACCAAGCAGATTAAACATACTTTAAGTGCATTTAACTAAGTAACCAGTGTCGTCAAATGTCACCATGCATGACCGATCAGAATCATGTTGTGACATCACAGCTCATTTTGATTCTTTTGACGCTACCAGGCACAGTGCAGAAACAGAAGGAAAAGCTTTTCCACAAGGTTTCCAAACACAAATTCTGTAGTTATTAGCCAAAAATGATCTAGCAAAATGTTAATTAATATGCAAATTAAAAAGCTATATTTTACTTACATTTGTAAATTCTATTATATTAAAGATACCTCATGAAAAATGACATTAATTAACATAAGTTGATTGGGTCAATTAAGAAACATGCATTTTTAATTCCAAAAAGTCAACTTTTACAGGGCATGGAGCACACAGATCATCGGAGCACCTGTTACATAAACCAAGAGTACCAAGACCTAATTTATACATGCCAACAGCGAAGAACTGACTCAACATAATTATTATCAGAGGAATTCACCTTTGCACAAGCAAAATAGTATGGATACTGATCCTCATCACTCAGACGAGATAATGGAGAAATGATTTAAACCTGCCTCTTGATTTTAAAAAAATACACACCTGTTTCCAATCTTTCTATTTTGTATTCCCCTTTCACTCCACTATTTTTCTACTTCTAAAAAAAATCATGCCAAGCAGACGCAGTCAATTTGCTCATTACAATTTTATTGATGTGACCCGTGGGCACCAGTGTCCTGGAAAGATTTGTTGAGGTGGCTTTCCTTGGAAGATTCTCAGCATTGGAACGAATTAATCGAAATATTTAACCTATCAAAGGAAGCTAATCCCACTTGTTGACAAAGAGGCAACTAAACTCCAGACTCTGGGAGTCAATACCTCCTGCTGCAATTGGATCTTTGACTTCCTGACCACAATCAGTAACGATAGGCAGCAACACCTCCGGCACAATTATTCTAAACATTAGTGCTCCACAAGGCTGCTTCCTCAGCTCCCTGCTCGGTATACTCAAGACTGCATGGCCAGATGCTGCTCTAACTCCAACTACAGGTTTGCAGATGACACTTCCATAATGGAGCATATTTCAGATAACAACTAGTCACAGTACAGGAAAGAGATGGAGAGCTTAGTAACATGGTGTCATGACAACGTTTCCGTCAATTTCAACACAACAAAAGAGCTGGTATTTATTTGACTTCAATAAAGGGGCCCGTGCACATGCTTACATTTACCAATAGTGTTGAGGTTCAGAGGGTTAAGAGATTTAAGTTACGAGATGGGAATGTGCTGGTCTAATCTCATTGATGTCACGGCCAAGAAAGATCACCAATGCATCCACTGCCTCAGAAAGCTAAAGAAATTTGGCATGTAACAATCAACCCTTAACAATTTTTAGGCACAAATTTCAAATATGTTAAGCAATTTTAAAACAAATTTTAAACCATCCATTTGATTAATCATACTAATTTCCAAAGAGGATTACAAAACCGAATCACAAGTGATTCGGCATATGCTGGAAATCCAAAATAACACACAAGATGATGGAGGAACTCAGCAAATCAGGCAGCATCTGGAATAAACAGCTGGCATTTCAGGTTGAGACCCTTCATCAGGACTGTAAAGGAAGGGGAAAAAGTCAAAATAAGAAGGTGAGGGGAGATATAGGAGTATAAGCTGGCAGGTGATAAGCGAAGCCTTGTGTGGGAGAGGGTACATGTATGGGAAAGGGTAGATGAAGCAAGAACCTGGGAAGTGATAGGTAGAAAAGGTAAAGGGCTGAAGAAGAAAGAATTTGATAGGAGGGAAGAATGGACTATGGGTGAAAAAGAAGGAGAAGGGGCACCAGAGGGAAGTGGTAGGCAGGTGAGGAGAAGAGAAGGGGCAAGAGGGGAGCCAGAGTGCAGAATGGAAAAAGAGAGAAGGGGGAGGGGAAGAAATTACCAGACGTTAAAGAAATCAATCTTCATACCATCAATTCAGAGGCTACCCAGACCGAATAGGAGGTGTTGCTACTCAAGCCTGAGGGCGGCCTCATCTGTTCTGGTAGTGGGTGTCATGGACGACATGTTGGAATCGAAATAGATAGTGGAATTCAATTCTTCCTCTGCATAGAAGCTGCATGACCTGCTGAGCTCCTCCAGCGTGTGTGTGTGTGTGTGTGTGTGTGTGACACGAAACATAATATTTCCTGGTAAGTCAAAACTGCAGATGCCTGAAACCTGTAACAAAAACAAAAAAAAAATATCGGAAGCAGTCAGAAGATCAGGCTGTATCTGTGGCTGGAGAAACAAATGCCAAACATCTTTGGCTGGGGTGAGAGAGAGAGAAGGATGTAATAAATTGCAGAGTAGATCGGGAGAGGACAAAGGAATATCTGTGATTAGTTGAAGCCAGGATTGCAGTGGGGATCAGTTGTTAAAAGAGGGAGGGATTGTTTGCAGAGGGTTGTGGTATGTTGCAAAAAGTAGCTTAAAACCATGCTAATGGATAAAAAAAGAAAAATCAAAATAATCTGAAATATTGGCTTATTTATTTTTCTTGCCTTTCCTTCTCTCTGGTTACCACATATGGATATTTAAGGATAGATGACTGATAGGAGGAAATCAATGCAAATTGATAATGAGAGGGTTTTGGGAGCAAGGGTGAAGTAAGAAAGAGGAATTCCAAAGCTGACAATTTAACAAAACAAGATTACATTCAACAATGAAAATGTATCAAACTTAGAGGAACAGAGATGTCTCAAAGTGTTTCAGGACTTAAGGAATAAGGCAGGATTGCAAATGGGTGTTACCATGGAAGTCGAAATAAGAAGAATGCTTATTTACTCTGAAAGCTAGACATTAGTGAAGCAACTGTAAAATATTGCAATACTGAAAAATAAAATGGTGAAATCTGATCAGTATAAAACATTAAATGTTGCAAGTTGCAGGCAGTGAAGTAGATAACCCTTCACAAAGCTAGATTCAAAATACAGCAATTACCAAAAGCAATCATCAAAACTCAAAACTCATCACTTATTGAGCAACATGACGAATGCGGACAAAGCCCACCTGGCTAATAATGATTAGATGTAAGGATTTAATTAGATTTAATTGCACACAGTTGGTGGGTAAAACACTCACATTCATGAACAAGAAATATGATGAGCACAGCAGTAGAAATAGGCAGATAGTGCCCTCGTGTCGTCTGGAAGGCGAGTTACATTTTAATTATATCTTCCTCAGATCAGCACAAGGAATAACAGAACTACCACACATGACAACAAAAGATAGTAACATCTCTACTTCAAAACCACAGCAACTATCATCCAGAAATGGCCTCCAAAGATTCAGACAATCACCAAACTTGTCTCCACAAAATGTAATTCAGTTACAAAGTCAACCTGGTTATAAAGATTTTGTTTATTCATATCAACTGGCACTTAAATTATTTATGAGTTTAGGATAATTTTGTTTGTGATATTGAAAAAGATAAATATGATTTGTTCATTTGTTATCAGTTACTAAATCATGCTTATTCTTACAATAACATACCTGCCAATTGTTAAAGACTTGACAGTCAATCCAGATCGTTGCCAGACAGCTAAAACGGACTGATTGGTTTTGTCTAAGCAAATTTAATGTAGCTATATTCATCTCATAGCACTTTTACTAGTAAAATTAGAAAAGAGAACTTCGAACATTCCAGCACAGTACATACAGGTACTTCAATCCATGATGTTTCAACCTCGTCTCAGATTAACCCAGTCCTTGCCTCCTACATAATGCTCCATGTTCCTGTCATTCATGTGCCAATCTAAAAGTTTCTAAAATACCCCAAAAGTATCTACCACTACCACCACCTCGGTAAGGTATTCCAGCACTCACCACTCTGTGTAAAGAACTTAACTTCTGACAATCCCTCTATACTTTCTTCCAATAATCTTAAAATTATGCCCTTTGCATTAACCAGCTCCGCCTTGGGAAAAAGTCTCTTGCTCCTCACTCCATCTATATTCTCTTTGTCACCTCTCATCCTTCAAAATTCAAAAAGTACGTACAAAAAGTTCAAAAAGTATCAAAGTGCATACAGGTCTATCTCACCATATACTACCTTGAGATTTATTTTCTGTGAGAATTCATAGTAAATAGAAAGAAACACAAATGAATTAATGAACAACTACACATGACAGATACGGACAAAAAACCACGCAAAAGACAAAACTGCAAATACAAAAATAATTATAAATAAATAGACAGATAGATAGATATTGAGAACACAAGCTGTAGAGTCCTTAAAAGTGAGTCCATAGGTTGTGGAATCAGATCAGTGTTGGGATGAGTGAGGATATACCCTCTGGTTCGAGAGGCTGGTAGTTGAGGGCTAGTAACTGTGACTGAACCTGGTGGTGTGGGACCTGAGGTTCCTGTATCTTCTTCCTGATGGCAGCAGTGAGAAAAGAGCTTGGCCTAAATGATCCTCGATGATGGATGCTGCTTTAATACGCTCCTTGTATACGTGCTCAGTTGTGAGGAGGGCTTTACCTGTGATGGATGGGGCTGTATCCACTACTTTTTGTAGCTTTTTCCAGTGAAGGATATCCTTTACTCCAAAGAGAAAAGCCCTTGCTTGCTTCATAAGACACACTTCTCAGCCAGGCAACATGCTGGTAAATCTCCTCTGCATGCACTCTAAAGCTTCCACATTCTTCCTATATTGAGGTGACCAGAACTGAACACAATATCCCAAGTGTGGTCCAACCAGGGTATTATGGAACTGCAATATTACTTCGCAGCTGTTGAACTCAGTGCCCCAATTAATGAAGGTCAACATACCATGCACCTTCCTAATTAAATTATCCCTGCTTTTCTGTTTTGGTCATGGGTTGTTTCCTCAGCCTCTTGAAATATATTTTCTTATTGAGTAATTTTGTTTGCTATATCCAAAGTATACTTATGCCTCATCCTTGCTAACTTGTAGGTTCTTACTGTTGTCAAGAGACTATCTGCACAAGTGGGCAAATGATCAAACTGGTACACTTGGGGAATGGAGCAGTTATTTCCATATGCAAAATATTTGAATGGTTTACATCTTAATTCTCATAGTTAACCAGGTAAAATCACTTTAATGATTGAAGCAATCACTCAAGTTGAAAGTTCAGTCAATTCATTTAAAGTTGTAAATACTTTGACATTCTGTTGTCTTTAAGTCATGGCCACACAGTCTTCTATTCCTCATATCAATTTCCATTTCACTGAGTAACTAAAACTGGATGATTAAAACACTGCAGGAAGGAAGCGTGCTGCATCATACTTAGAACTCACTCTCAAAATGATAAATGAGCTGTTTTCAATATAAAATTTGACACGGGGATTCCTAAAGCATCGACACATTCAATTTGCCTTTCCTATAAAGATCAAAGGTCAATATTTCATTAGCTCAAGAATTAAACAAGACTTCCTTGCCCTTGCCATTATTATGCTCCAGGACACAATAAATAGTCAAGCAGCAAATGGACACTGATATATTCCCAATGAGCATTATAATCCATTAGCACAAACTGGACTCAATAATGAGCAGGCATATATTGACTAAATGCGCCTCAACCTGGAATGAAGCTAATGCATCTTCAGTTCCCAGAAAATTCAAACAACTCTTTAACCCTAGTTTCCTCAATCATGAAAGATAATGAGAATGGGGATCAAACAGGAATGAGTGAGGGGAAAGGAGGAGGAAGAGGGGAGGAGGAAGAGGACACGAGCAAGACTGGAGTGAGTTCTTAATTTTAGAATCAAATGAGCGATGCAAGTAATAACTTTGACCATTTTTATACATTCAAAATCGATCTGTCATAATCAGCACTCAGTCTGTTATTTTCATTGCTTCTATAGAGCACCGTAGGTGTTTCCAAATTATTCATAATGACAATAATTAAATGACTGGCAATGAGGATCTTCACACTACTGTAGCTACTTCTGTTTTCTCTTTGCCATTAATTATGTACATAGGGGATAATGCCACAGATTTAAATTTGAATAATAAGTCACTTCTAAAGATGACAGTAACCAATCTGAGCTACACCCTGCTGAATCAACTGATTCATTTATTTAGGTCGTATCTCTAGCTTCATATCTGTGAGCAGATGCTCCATAAAAATTGCAACAGAAGCAAGATGGTGATATTAGTTAAGTTTTTTTTTCGGACACTTTAAAAAACTGAGAGGGTGAGGGATTGGTGGTGAGCCGGGAAGAAAGACAAAGCAACAGAGGCATTTTATTAAACTTTAAAAACTAATTAGACCTGTCTCGCTGCACACTGGCAGAGTCAAAGGACATTCAGTAGCTCCATGACATCATTGGCTTTTAACTTATTGAGAGCTTCCCTCGCGAGGCTTAGTTACCCATCGCCTCTTCAATGACAGTCTCTGAAATACCTCCTGCTGATCCATGGTGCTATCCAGCACAACTTGAAACAGACAAGAACATCAGCAGAATATCGCTTTAATAATTTAAAGCATTCAGAGAATGTTTGTAGGTGCCCTACTTTCTGCAGTAACAAATTAACTGGCAAATTCAGCTCAGCCTCCCTTTAAAAAGGATTCGCTGTGAATAAAAATGAACATCCGTTACACAAAGTTCTTAAATTTCAAAGACCCACCCCACACACTACAATAACCTCTGACAGGAACCATGATGCATTATCTCAGAATTTGAGCCGCCTCTCATTTCTCCTCATATTTAAAGTTCAGAAAACTAACTCACTAACATTCAATCACAATTCTGCTCCATAGTCATTAAGCTGAATATCGACAGCCAATTGATTTAATCAGACACAAACATAAATCTCAAACACTGGGAAAAGATATCAAAATCACTTGCCAGGAAAGAAATAGAATTAACATGTATAAGTCTGAACAAACCATCCATACTAGAAGGAAGAAGATTGGGACTGATTCCGCAAAACAACAAATTTCACATCATGGGTCAGTGATAACAAGTCTGATCCTGAATATTTCTACAATCTGTCAGCTGTTAAATATGAAATTCTGCATCAATACCTAAAAGGAAGATCAACAGTTATTTATTGAATATTCTGTTCTGCATTTAGCATTTTAAGCCCAAGAAACTCAGCTTTTTTTTGTCAAAATCATATTCCCTTTTTTATCAAAAATAGCCCTTAAGAAATTCAAGCCACAAGTTCATTCAGTTCAAACCAACAAATCTTTTTTTTCCACTCCCACATATTTGGTCTCCAGTTCTTTCCAAGCCACTAAAATTTCTGACTGCCAACACTTATTCCATCTTCCTCAGTGTTGTTCAAAGGTCTCTTTTCACAATGACCAATGACACTCTCACTTCCATGCCAACTTGCTGGTTTACTATCCTCCATTCTGTTCATTTTTATACCATTGCCACACTGAATACATTCTGGAGCACACAAATATCTTCTCCCCACCTACTATGAACATTTACTCTAAGGGATATCAGATTTCTGCTCGTTTCAACATGTTCTTCATAATAATAATAATACCAAAAGCATAATGTGACAAGAAGGAAGTAAGTAGTGACGCCAATTCTTCCTGACAAATATGGGAAATTGCACAAAAAAATAATGCACCTTTTCATAAATCATGGAAGATGAGATTTCACTTTACTCCCTACAGTCAAATATTCAATCTAAATACAGCACAGTTCTTCTTTCCCCATTCTACTGACAGGTGGGTTGTAAGTTTACCAAAAGGAGCTCATACTACAAAACGAAATGCGTATGCAACTATGGTAATGTGCATCAGCCAGTCACTTGATCAAACATCAAATTGTTAAATCAGTTTTGGAATGTCCTCTAAAATGGCTTGACAGAGCATAGCAAGTTCAATCTTAATCAGTGTAGCAACTGTAACTTTACCCAAACATAAAGAGAAGTTACTAAAGTTTATTTCTCAATCTGAATACCAGGTACTTCCATCACAACAAACAATGTCCTGCCATCTCCTGGAGGAACTCTGTGTCAAGCAACATTCATGATGACTGGGGTGAGGCGAAGGGTTGAAAACATTTTATGTTGTGTCAGGACAGAGTGTGGAGAGGGAAGATCACCAATATAAAGGGGGGAGAGGGTGTAGACAGACATACTGGCTTTACTCTAATATACTGTCTATTACGGTCTTGTCACCTCACAATCTACCTTGTTATGGCTTTACAAATTATTGTCTACCAATACTGCACTTTCTCGGCAATTGTAACCCCTTATTCAGCATCCTGTTATTGTGTTTCCTTGTCCTACCTCAATGAACTGATGTGATGAAATAATCGGCATGGACAACAAGCAAAACGTGTTTTTCACTTTACAATGGTACAACAATAAACCAATCTACCTACCTTCCCTCTCCATTCTCAGTCCAGATGCAGGATTTTGACCCAGCAGGTCAACAATTTTACCACCCCCTCCCCCCACACATCCCACCCAAGCAGATTTTGCTGAACCCATTAAGTTCCTCTAGTAAATTGTTGCTCCAGATTCCAGAATCTCCAGTCTTTTGTGCCTTTGTATTTATTGAGATACAGCATAGACTAGGCCCTCCACCCAGCAACCCCCGATTTTACCCTAACCTCATCATGGGACAATTCACAATGACCAATTAACCTACCAAATAGTACAGCTTTGGACTGTGGGAGAAAACCAGAGCATGCAGAGGAAACCAGCAAGATCACAGGGAGAACAAACAAAACTCCTTAGAGACAGCGGCAGGAATTTCTATCTGAAGGTCTCAGCTGAGACAAAAATGCTCAGGTCCAGATATAACGAGGAACTTATGATACTAGTGGGTAATGCAAACCACACATATGAATTTAATACATCTGAGATGAATGCTTCATTTTGACATTTCACTTATTTTTATAAAGTGAGAAGTTGCTTACACTCTATATCTATTAGTGTTTCATGGAACAGACAGCCTTGATGAAGCTTTTGCATCTTCTATAAGAAACACCAGCTAAGCATAGAGCAAAATGCATTTTATTTCTATACTGAAACCACTTGCTGGCAGAATATGTAGTGAGAAGGTCAAAGTCTTCACTCTTGGTTGCAGAGATGACTTTGATGGCTTTTTACAATATCTAAAATCAATTGAATTATCTAGATCAAATCAAAATATGTGCACAATACGCTATTGACAACTGACCAAAGTGGTCTAATTTCTTTTTTCACTCAAGTCCAAGAACCCAAATTCTACTGGCTCAGTCCTGTAATGGATGCACGTCTACTCTTAATTGGACAGAATGAAGTCGGCCATCATCACTGGCTTTACACATTCATGCTGAGCAGCAAGGTTCAGACAGTTAGGTCAAGAGAGTGTTCCCAATTGGCTTTCATTAAGAGCAACATCATGTGTGGACCTATACCCTCTGTCAAAGGTGCCGATGAAATCCTGAACACTTCCATGTTCCTGACATTCAAAGTTATTGAAGTTTAAGTAAATAGTCAGAAGAAAGTGAAAGTTATTTGGATCTGCACTGTGAGCTGGAGTGAAGTGATCAGTTCAGCAAGTCCTGGTGCCAGAGCACAAGCTTTCAGTCTTTCAGTTTGAAAGGCTGAGCACAAGCAATCCCCTTTTCTCACCCTCATTCCTAACCACGAAAGCAAAATATAACCGAAGCTGCGAATCAGAATTAGGGGCACAAGATGCCAGAAATGCTCAACAGGTCTGGAACCAACCGTGCATGGTATACTTCAGGTAAACATTGAACATTGTACAATGGATGCTGTTTGGCTAGCTGATTTTTGTACATGTCAATAATTCACCCGACTAATTCCTTGACCTTCAGCATAAGCAACAGAAAGCAGACAAATACATTGGAACAATTAAAAAACAAGATCCTGGAGAAACTCAGCAGGTCAGGCAGTATCTGCAGAGGGAATAATCCACTGGGGTCCTCATAACTAAAAAACGACCTAGACTCTTTTGGCCATACCTAACCTCTTTCCTTTTTAAGTGGAAATCAGTCATATAAGTCCTATGTAACCCAGACTGAATCGACTGCAGCATGAACTTTGTAGTAGATTGCTTTGGGGATTTTCAAATCCACTTCATGGGAAAAATGATCACTACAAGTGCTTTACACTGCTTTAATTAAATTCCATCCATAAAGTCGATGACTAAGCCTTCATTTAACATGAAACATGCTGTCATCTTGCTCTACGTCCAACCTACGACCCCTGAACTCATTTTGAACTACTGTTGATTAACTAACCCTTTTACCTGAACACATCAGCACCAGGAAAGAATGAAGAACACCACGATGAAAGCTTCTGACATTGTCTCCTCACAAAAATAAATTAGCTATTACTCTCCACTAAAGTAACAGATTGCCTTTGAGAACTCCCAGCATGATCTTTGACATCTTCCCACAGTCACACTTTGTAATTTTCAAATGCAGCCAAATGGCTTTCTCTAATTCCCCAAACCAGGAAGAGCTGACACTTCATTGTGGTTTTCACTTATCATACCAGAGAGAGCTTATCGCTTAGTGTGGAAAGCCAGGATCACATTTCTTGACCCAAATCTCATCAAGAAGACAAACACAAACTTCTTTAGGTTGAGTGAACTAGAACTTTTCTCTTTGGACTGAAGGAGGATGCGAGGTAACCTGATAGAGGTGTAGGTGATGATAGGAGGCAAGAATCGAGTGGACAGCCAGAGACTTTTCCCCCAGGAAGAAAATAGCTGATACGAGGAGGAAAGTGGGGGGGGGGGTGAGGAATGTCAGAGATAAGTCCTTTGCACAGAGTGCTGGGTAAGTGGAATGCTCACCCAAGGGTGGTGGTTTCGTTTTTACTATGTACTGTACCAGCAGTTATGGTTGAAATGACAATAAAAGCGACTTGACTTGGTAGAAGCAGATACATTAGGGCCATTAAAAAAAAATTTTAGATATGCATATGGATGATAGAAAAATGGAAGGCTCTCTGGGAGGGAAGGGTTAGAACAATCTGAGAGTCAATTAAAAGATCAGGACGACATGGTGGGTTGAAAGATCTGCAGCATATGTTCTTTCAATTCAAATAATCTGGAATGAATTAAAAGATCTAGAATAATTTATATTTTCCAATTCATCCTTCAATATAATAACCTCCTGAACCTTGCAAACTTGCTCAATCACTGTCACCTGGCTGTTTGTCATACTGCCATTTGCCCATCACTCCAAGGTTAGTGTGAACAGTACCCCAACGTCTTAAATGTTTTGTGTATTCCAAATATGTTATTCATACGGGTAATCCATCAACCATTTACATATCAAAAATTTTGTTATGAATCAGGCAGGGCAGCAGAGAACATAAATAAAGGGAAGACAAAGTGTAATTAACACAACAGCTCTCTGAAAATTAACACAACTCAAACTTGAATCTTGTGACAAAAACCTGTTTGAATAATAATGTTCCAAAAGAGACTGATGACGAAACAGATATCCCAAAGCAGCATCTTTCAGAGAAAACTGAAAAAAATTTGAACTTGTCAAATGTAATTTACCCGAGTATATTATTTGTACTCTATTTCTCGATTTGCCCTTTTCGCAGGTTTTCTGACTGAGCTATGGATCCATGGAAACCAGTTCCTCGAGCAATGATTTTATTCACTGTGCATCACTTCACAGCCAGTCCCAATTTACATCATACAGCTGTGCACGTTCACCACTAACCCCCTCCCAGTACGTCAATGGATCATGCTTTGCCCAATATGCCCCTCCCTATTCTCAAGAATCTGAAACATGCAATTGCACCCATCATGCTCAGACCTTTAAGGGCTCTGATATACATCCTGTGGTATACTCGTTAACCAAACTGTGAAAATCCAGTACAGGAACTTTTAGGCATGTCAGCAGGGCAGGTGCATCCATTGCAATCAATAACCAACATACTGATAAGGTGCCACATCACACAAGGGGGGAGTGCAATTTGCGTCTTTTCCAGCAAATAGTAGAGCAGCTCAGGATGCAATGTGTATCAATAAAAAAAATGGAAAGCAATACTCTGTCTCTGCCTTTCAGAATACCAACTAATCAAAAACAAGTTTGAATATGGCAATCTACCTTCTGAGTTTGAATAAAAGATGCAAAGTAACTGGAGATGCTGGATCAAGTGGCAAGTGCGATAGAGTCAAAGCTCTCTCTCTTGTTTCAGGTTTACAGCAACTACTATGTCCCAAATCTCATTGGTCCAGTGTAACCTTTTTCTCTCTTGTTCTCAATCATTTACATCTCCTTAGAAAAGTTAGTCTCTGATGAAGGAGCCTTTGCCACACTCTTTTAGATGACATGCACAGTGTTTGCTTCATCTCAATTCTCTCGGTCTCCACCGATCACTGACATACCATTTGTTCTCTCCACTCAACAACTTGTCTACAATGTGAAATATACTTGTATTCTCAATTCTCTATTTCTAATGAATATTCCTGGACCTGAAATGCCTTAATTTCTCTGTCCGCAGATGATGCTTGACTTTCTACCTCTACTGTTTTCTGGTCATGCTCTGTTTTCCAGCACAAACAGGTTTTTTTTCCCATTTAAAAAATTAATATCTTCAAAATCTTGAACACTTCTGCATCATAAGCCATACCCAGAATTCTGACTATGCTAGGCTTCATAATCCACCTGGCGACACGGTAGCATAATGGTCAGCACACTGCTTTACAGTACCAGCAACCTGGGTTCAATTCCCGCCACTGCCTGTCAGGGGTTTGTACATTCTCCCCGTGACCACATAAGTTACCTCTGGGTCCTCCAGTTTCCTCCCACAGTCCAAAAATGTACTGGTTGGTAGCTCAATTGATCATTGTAAATTGTCCCGTGATTGGGCTAGGATTAAAATTGGGTGACCGTTGGGCGGCGTGGCTCGAAGGACCAGAAGGTGTTCTCCATGCTGCATGCAAGTTAAGTAAATATGTAAACAAGTAAATAGACAATAGACAATAGGTGCAGGAGTAGGCCATTCAGCCCTTCAAGCTAGCACCGCCATTCACTGTGATCGTGGCTGATCATCCACAATCAGTATCCAGTTCCTGCCTTATCCCCATAACCTTTGATTCCGCTATCATTATAAATAGGCAGGTAAATAAATAAACAGATGGATCCACATTTTGAAAGGATTACTTTGATACAAACATTGTACTTCTCGTAACTCATTACAAATTTCCTTTGCTCAGAGAAACAAAATCTTTAAGTTCACTTCTCCACAATCACAGAGTCAGACAAGCGCAGTTGGTGTAGCTGAGTTACATCATTTGGCTCAATGTTGCTAAACTTGAAGTTTGAGAGAATTGGCCTCGCTCTTCATTCGATATCCAGTCATTCCTGGTGGAAAGTCACAATGTGCTTCAGTTGCTGAAGCTCCCACATTGAAGTAATCCATGAACAGTCACTGTCCTGACACTCTAAGGAGCAGAAAGCTTGAGAAAATGGTACTGACAGAAGGTAGCATATATGCTCCCACATTAATGAGCAGTAGACCATCACAGTTACTCCAAGGATGAGAAAAATTAAATAACTATTCCAGAAATCAGTGAGTGGATTAAGATCAAAGTCCACAATTATCTATCAGTCATTAATGACATTACATCCTGCTGGTTCTCATAAAGTTGTTCTACTCCCATTCACTGAGAACAAATAGTGCTTCCAGATGCTGGCCATACAGTCTTCTGTTTTACATTAATAGAAAAGAAGCTTAGATATTGGCCTTGAATCAATACATCTTTAATATCAAGGGGGGAGGGGAGAAAAAGAGATGTTAAAAATCACCATTACTTGTAAAACAACATCAACTTTGCAAACCAACTTTTATTTGAAAAGAAAACTTTTAATTGTGTGTGTCTGAATTCTAGCAGTTCAAAACTCTTTATGCATTAAGAACACAAAAGGGAAAAGCCAATAAGTTTCATGAACATCGGGAAATAATGTAGGAAAGAGAGAAAAGTGGAACCACACTGCTATTTGTCAATCATGCTAGCCAAATCCAGCAATACAAATTCCATCTGCTGCCCTTCAGTGAAAAACATATCAACTGACACCACAGGTTTCAAAATCAAAGATGTTTTACTTTTGGACTCCCTGCACAGATACCTTGGAACCCCTGATATTGTGAGGCTGGATAAATTGACCTTCAACAACCCAAACCATTGGTGAGCTTTCTCCATGTTGCCCATTGATTGCTCCCAATGTCCAGGCAGTATTTCCACTTCAGATCTGAAATTCACTTTTGGATTCACATCTGGATAAAAGTTTAAGTACTAAGTTCTAAAGCCAGTTGGTCATGGTTAAATCCCAAACTGTGCATCAGAGAGCAGCTTGCCAATGTTGAAACTGTACTGGTGCAGATTGGCTGGAGGCATAGCTAGTTCCTGACATTACATGAAATTCATCAATTGGCTTAAGTCTGTTGGTGGAGATCTAATGTGAACCATCCACTGAAAGAACAGGCTGACATACACTCAGTGGCCACTTTATTAGGTACACCTGCTTATTAATGCAACTATCTAATCAGCCAATCACGTGTCAGCAACTCAATGCATAAGAGTAAGCAGACGTTTTTAAAGAGGTTCAGTTGTTGTTCAGACCAAACATCAGACTGGGGAAGAAAAGTGTTCAAGTGGATTTGACCATTGGTGCCAGACAGGGTGATTTCAGTATCTCAGAAACTGCTGATCGCCTGGGATTTTCATGCACAACAGTCTCTCAAGGTTACAGAGAATGGTGCAAATAGCAAAAAAAAGCCAGTGAGCGGCAGTTCTGTGGGTGAGATGCTTTGTTAATGACAGAGGTCAGAGGAGAAAGGCCAGACTGGTTCAAGCTAAGAGGAAGGTGACAGTAACTAAAATAACCCCATGATACAACAGTGGAGTGCAGAAAAGCATCTCTGAACACACAATACGTCAAACTTGAAGTGAATAGGCTACAGCAGCAGATCCACTCCTGTACCTACTAAAGTAAATAAAGTGACAACTGTGTGAGTGTGACAACCGTGAATCTCTTGTTATTTGAAAATAATGCAAAAACAACATTTTCATCACAAAGGTGCTGACAGACCTTCTATATTGTCTTTCAAACTTCCTGCTTCTCCAGATACTTTGCTGATATTTATTCCGCCTTCCTTATGCATTACTTTCTTTTGTCGGAGTGGATCGGGGCATAGAATGAGATGACATGTATAGTGAGAATATTGCTGCACAGTTCATTCAATTCTCCTTTTTCTCTATATTCTCATTGAGACGTAGACTTCTCTCCACCATGTTGGATAACGACACAATCTGGGCAATTAAGGTAAATTTCCAGTGCAAATCCAACATGCTTCCTCATGGATGCAAGTAAGCCAAAATTCTGTATGTCCATTCATTATTGCAACAAATAATCAAATTCTGAATATTATTCATGGAAAAGCATAATATTTTCACCCAAACCAAATCTGAAGTTACAGCAACACATATCAAAGTTGCTGGTGAAGGCAGCAGGCCAGGCAGCATCTCTAGGAAGAGGACAGTCGACGTTTCAGGGTCTCGGCCTGAAACGTTGACTGTACCTCTTCCTAGAGATGCTGCCTGGCCTGCTGCGTTCACCAGCAACTTTGATGTGTGTTGCTTGGATTTCCAGCATCTGCAGAATTCCTCGTGTTTGCTTTTCCAAATCTGAAGTTGATAACTTTGCACAAGATCTACATGAAGTCAGAATGAAAGGTTTCTATTCACTATGATAAAGCATCCATACCAGCTGAAAACAGTAATGACTGGAAGTTCCACCACATTTTCTCAGAATACTCAACCATCTGCACATCTGAGCCTGTGGGGCAACCAGACTTGCAAACATGAAAAACACAGCACCTAAAATAAATTGAGATGTACTTTAATTTGCAGCAGTGTTAAAAGCTTGTTCCAAGAGAGAAAAAAAAATAATCCTTTAATCAAACATTATAAGCTTCGTGCTGTGTAACAAATTGAAAACATGAAGAAACAATCTCAGATATCCAGACTGCCTCAAAATTTGAAGTGCAGAAATGCACAGAAAAAGGGAGATGACACTTCTCCTTTCCTTTCATCCACTTAATTGAAAGAGTGACCATTATTCATAGGTTGAAGGACCACTTCCATTATAGAAAAAAAATATCCACGAACACTTACTATCACAATCACAAGGGAAATCTTATGTTATTATGCAGTGGCACAAAGTTTAAATTAACGCCCATCTACAAATGCTGTATTGTGCAACAACACATGCTAAGATTCGTTGCCCATAGGTGTAGCATCTGACACTGAGAATGGATTTACACAGCAAATACACAATTAACTGCTTTAACAGTAAGATATTGATATCTGCAAAGAAGTATTTTTCTTCCTGTTTTACTACACATGAAGGGCTTAGAGCGAGAAATCCTCGCTGCTCTTCTGTCACCACCTGCAGCTCAACAACATATGAACAGCACAAGCAACCATAGACGAAAGCAATTGCAGTGCAGTTCAAAATGATGTATACCTTGTTAATGTACACTGATTCACCTTTAGTCTCAGAAACATTTTTCAAGGTGACGACTCAGCTAACCTTCCCAGTAAAAGGTTAGCTGAGACTTTATCTTGAAAAATTTTTATGTGCTTTTCAAGGAGTGTGGAGTTCAAGGAAGCTGATTTTTTCATAAATTGTAAGTTGTCCTGTAAATATATTTACTGGGTTCCTGACAGCCAATCTCTGAGCCAGATTGCCAATGCCCCAAGCTGTAGTAGTGTCACACTAACTGCTACACTACCGTGGTGCCCCATTTGCCTTTCACTTTCTTTTCAATATCTATACCTTGATTTAGAATAATTCAGCTCAAGTTTTGTCTCAATCACTTATTGCTTACCACAAGATAGTTTTAAATATTTTGCAATGAGCCAGAAAAAGTTTCAGTGGAATCAATTTTTGCACACAGGTGACCATTTTAAGCAAGTCACCATTATGAAATCAATATGCCTGGCTCATTTTGGCAGATTAAATCCTTTTTTCCTCTATCCTTTCAAAATCCAGAGGTAAGTCCAACTGTTCCACTGGTTTCATTCACTTCAGCAACCTTGCCTGGTCATTTGCTCCTACCAACACCAACACACAGCTCCAACACCCTCAACACGCCATTTGACCTTGGCTAATATCTGGTCAACCAAAAAACATTCTCAAAGAGCTAGTTATATGCTTCTGGAATGATAGCTCAATCTTTAATCAGGGGAAACAAACCAACTCTCCAGGCTGGAAATCAAAGATTTATTGAACAAATAGCATATGCAGAAAGTATACAAGGCTCAGCAACTCACAGTGCAAACACCCAATGCCCCACCCAACTGAGTGCTAAGAAAGGGGGTGAACTCATTGAGGTCACAGAAGAAGTCAACGCCCTTGAACAGACTTGGAGATCTTTTATTCAATATTTTCATTTAATGTAATATATACCCTTCTTGTTTTTTTTTACTGTTTTTAATGGAGGTCGGGATTGAGGACGTGATTTTAAGTTTAACTCTGTTTGGTTTCAAGTTAGCCCATTGCTTTGCTTTGCTTTTAGTTAGTTGCACGGTGGGGTTTTTTTGGGGTTTTTTTTTCCTTTTCTCTATTGATATATATATAAAATTAGTATACTATTATGTTACCTTGGTATGTTATGTTTAAATTACATTGTTTGTAGTATTTTTTTGTATTAATATCTTCTGTAATTTTATTATATTCTAACAGTGTATTAGTGTCTATATGGCTTACCTTTTTGTATACTTATTTAATAAAAAGATTTAAAAAGAAAGAAAGAAGTCAACACCCATTGGGAAGAACATTTTGAAGAACTCCTCCTCGAGCAGCAGTTTGATTGTTTACATGACTACCTTTGTCTCCATACCACAGAAACCTACCCTGCCCTTCCTTATATTTGTCTGTACACAAAAACAGGCCTCTACCTAATGTTTTGGGCAACATTCAAATGATAAGGATCTTTTACTCATCCACTCCACAATATCCACACCCTGACAATGAAGGTTCAAAAAGTAAGTAGACCACTTTCACTTGCTTTCTCAGAGCCAATTCTTAGTCAAGGCAGACATCAATTATTAGACATCAAGGCCTTCCATGTGTTCAGCATACCTTTGGCTGAGTGTGGACAGAACTGTTGAAGGTTAAGATCTAAACCTGCAAAAAAAAAATAAATCACGGTCCATTCAGTTGGAATGGTTTCTGTCTTTCTGTATGCTTCAGAGATTTAGGTATCCTACAGCACGAGATATTTAAGATACTACCACGGCTACTCTGAAAAATCTTCCATATTTAGTGGAAGATAAGCACATTCCTCTCACAGGCCTACATCCAGCTCCAATTATCTAGCCAGCTCCACAGAGCAGGTCATTTCGTTTTCACACTCAGTTCCAGGCTCCTCGAGCTCCACTGCTCACTATTTCCAAAATAGAACTTGCAAAGTAAAAGATTTGAAAATCTGCTCAAAACCTGGGAATTAATATGACAATCCTAATGACTCTTGGGAATCACTGGCCCTTGACCTTAGGAAAGTGGAGGAGTAGTATTTGGGATGTCAATGAGCCTCTAGAAACATGCATTGGGAAACCACTGAAGTCTTACATAAGCGTTAGAAAGGCTCACCACCCCACCTCCCCCTTCAGTGAGAGAGTCCATTGTTTACAAGTGGCCTTTTCAGCCACCTAAAACTCTACAAATAACCACAGTGAAAGCAAGGCAACATAAATCCCAAGGGAATAGTTTCAGTTCTCACTCCTCATTGGCAAATGGTAACCCTAGTAACTAATCCTTTAAGAAAAAAATCCAGCATCAATTTTGTTGTTCTCTCTTTCTATTATCCACTGAATTTAATGCCAACACAAAAATAACTTCTATCTTAATTGGGTCATGGATTGAAAATTGCAACTGCAGGGCACAACATTTGAGTACTCCTTGAGCAGGCTTGTTGGCTCGTTTCAGAGGTCAGCTTAAAGTCAGCCACATCAGTGTGCCTCTGAAATCACCTTTGGTCCAGGACAACCAGACGTATGTTTGCATTTTCATGGTCATGAACTACTTCTTTTTCCACTCAGGCCAGAACAAGTAATTGAATTTTAATTAAAATTTAATTCTCCAAGTGCCATTTAAAACATACCTCTAGATTCCTCTGCTCTCTGACCAACCTGACATAGCTACTTGCCTTAAAAGTGTGGTTAAAAATGGCTGGGCTGCAGGCAAAGCATGGTTCAAGCACCACGATGACTGAGAACGAAGTTGATGAACTAAGAGTTGAGATTGACCTACCAGAGAGAAGTGAGGGACTGCTGTGTGCTCGGTTTCGCCGAAATCTGGCTTGTACCTGCTTCACCTGAATGCTCTTGAGAGCTTGAAGACTTCTCAGTTTACTGGACGGACCGTACAGCATTTTTGGGGAAAGTTACTGGTGGAGGAGTCTGCTTCCTAACTAACATCTTATGATGGTCAGACATGACGGCTCTGCCGAGTTTCTGTTCCCCAGGAGTGCACATCAGCTATCCTGACTACCCTCTATATTGCACCCCGGGTGGATGTGAAGCCTGAGCTCAGGGAATTATACTCTATGGTCGATAGCCTTCAACTGGGATACCCTGAGCCACTGCCGGTGACTTCAATTAGGCCAACTTCAACAGCGTATAAGCAAAATACAATCAGCATGTCTGCTGTTCCACTGGAGCCCAACACCCTATACCATTGCTATATAACCACTAAAGATAACTGTCAAGCCACTGTCCATACCCACCCACAATCTGGTAAATCAGATCACTAAGCTGTGCTTCTTTTCACTACATACAAACATAAGCTGAAACAGGAGGATCCAATACAGAAAGTTGTACAATGCTGGTTTTGAACTCCTGCATGACTGCTTTGAATCAGTAGACCTCACTATGTTCAAAGATGCAACAGATAGCCAAGATAAGTGTGTCACCACCTTCAATGATATTATCAGTGTGTGTTAAGGACTATGTATCAAAGCTGTTAATCCATGTGATCCCAAACAAGAAACCATATGGATGAATCCAGAGATCTACTTCCTCCTCAAGCCAAGGATAGCAGTGCTCAAATCAGATAACCCTGACCATTACAAGAAATTGAGATACAATTTCTATTGAGCTATCAAGGATGCCAAGAGAAAGACAATACCAATCCAAAATTGAATCCCATGTGTTGTGGCAGGGCTTACATGCTATAAACATGCTATAACTAAGTTAGACAGCATTGGCAACATGGGTGTATCCATTCCTGATGAGCTTAACACATTCTAAGTGTATTTTGAACAGAAGGAGATTAGAATATCAGTCTAACAGCCTTCACTGCATCTGAACCCGCAGTCACCATGCTGCATATGAGACTAGTCCTGCAGAAAGCATCTGGCATGGGTGACGTCTCTGGCCATATCCTTTGATCACAACAGGGCATTTGCAGACATTTTTAACTGCTCCCTACTTCAATTTGAGGCTTCCACCTGCTTTCAGAAGACAACTGTCATGCCAGAACCTGTGATAAAACAAAGTAATATGCATTAATGACTAAAACCTGGAGGCTCTGACATCTGCCATAACAAGATGCTGGTCATGGCACATATTAAATCTGGCTTCTCAGACAACCCTGACCCACTGCTATCGGCCTACTACTGAAAAAGCTCTTCTGCAGACACCATCTCCAAGGCCCGACACTCACCTCATCTGGACAGTAAAGACAACTACATCTCGTGTTTATTGACAGCTCCAACTTCAATACAGTAATTCAAAGAAAAATCATCTCCAAACTCCCAGATCTGGGACTCAAAATCTCCCTTTGCAACTGGACCCTTGACTTCCTGACCAATAAACATAAACCACTAAGGACAACTCCATCATGATTAAACTTAACACCGGCAGTCCACAAATATCCAAAGTCCTCTACTCTACTCCCAAAAACTCATGGCTGCATGGTCAGATTATACTCCATCTACAAGTTTATAAATGATACCATTCTGGTGGGCCATAGTTCAAATAATTATGAGTCCAGGCACAAGGAAGGAAATAAAGAGCTGAGTGTCATGACAACAAACTTATCAACAAAACTATAAGAGCTGGTCAATTACTTCAGAAAGGGCGTGGTGCACTTGCTCCTGTCTACATCAATGATGCTGGGGTCAAGAGGGTCGAGGACTTCAAATTTACAATACAGTTCAACTGTGCTGTGCAGTACATACATTTTGATTTGTATTTTACTAACTGATTTGTGGTAATGTTTTGTTTTATGTGTTGTGGGTGATACATTTGCGGGTGCACTGTAGTCCGGAGGAATACTGTTTCATTTGGTTGTATGTATGTGCAGTTAGGTAACAATAAATTTGAACTTGAAATTTCTAGCAGTGAACATCACCAACCGCTATTCCTCTGAGACTGTGCACTCTCATCCTGCACTCCACCAAAAAGGAAGCATCCTCTCCACATCCACTCTATCCAGGCCTTTCAGTGAGACCCACACCACATTCTTCTAAACTCCAGTGAGTACAGGCCCAGAGCCATCAAATGCTCCACCCAACAATAGCTGAGCAGAAATGTATTCCAAATAAACACTGGGAAAACAAAGTATTGCTTTCAATCCCCATTACAAATCTGGTTGATAAATGACTGACTCCATTCTCTTCTTCTGCAACTATTCCAAACCTAGACTATTCCAATCTTTGGTTTCACTTGTGAGTCAGGATGAATATCCAAGACTTGACTAACACTGCACAATGTCCATGGTGATGACTATTCCTTTACTCATCTTTGATTAAAACATTCAGCATTTTTAATCCTCTAGGTTTGACTTTTCCAATGTAGTCTTAGCTGCCAACTTCTCAAAAACTAAGGTCATTTCTACCTCAGCTAATCATGTCTTCATTTACAACATCTGATCACACCTGTGATAACAGATTACAGCAGATCACAATTAAGCAGCAACTTGAAAACAAGGATGAATATTTTAAAATGAATTCCCACAATGGTGTAATCGCCTTGTATACTGTCTATTTCCCCACCACAATTCCCTCCTGCAAAGGCACTTTCCCTCCTCCAAATCTGGCTGCCGAATGATTCGCAAATTTAATTGCTCCACAACTGGCAGCTGTGTCTTCAGATGCCAAGTCAGAAGTATTTGTTTGATGACACTTCTGTGAAATGCCTGAGGTTTCTACAATGTTAACGGGGTTCGTAAATGAAAGGAGCGGCTCTGCTCAAATAATCCAATCAGTATTCTTGTGCTCCACCAAGTGGATGGAACCAGCTAGTGCACAAGTAGTTTGGGTGATTGGGGAAAAGACAGAGGACAACTGCCTGGTAATTAAAATTCAAAGGGCACAAAATTAGGATCATTACTCAGTACAGGAACAGTGAATACAATTTTTATTCAGATGAAATTACCCCTGTAGGCATCTTTATTCAATGCACAATTTTCAGGGCAGAGTTAACAGAGCAAAAGAGCAGCAGAGACAAAGGCAGACAGGAAATATAGCCCTTGGCTAAAAATGCTACAAGGGTAACCGTATCTTTCAGGAAAAATCACAGCCGGTCTTAGGCTGCTTTTTGGCAAGTGAGTGGAGTTTTCCTCTCTCAATCAGATAATTTGTTTAAAAATAATTTGACAGCATTTCTGCAGCTCCAAGCTATTGTCAAAATAAATCTTAACAAGACTGCTTTTGGATAAATTAAGACCACCATATCTAATTAGTTCAAAATGTACAAGGACAGAAAAGGGAATTGTTGTGGAAAGAGGGGAACTTAGAATTTGGGACTTGTGACCGCCCAAAAACAAGTCCTACATTTCCACCAGAGGGAGCTCTCAGGGAAAATAGACAATGTCTTTGTGAATATTGTTTGAAAACTCCATGATATGCGAGTTTATTTTGTTTTCAACATCAACCGTTTACGAATAGTCTGTTGTATTCAAGGAGAAAAGTCCCCACACAGCAAACAGCATCAAGATAAAAGTGTGACTTTGCACACTTTACTGATTTGTTTTTATTTACATTTCTCCAGCCACATTCTGGAGCACAGTAAGACGGAGAGCAGTAAGTAGAAAACCTAATTATTTTTCATTAGTATAATTGAAAAAGTTGATCCAGGAACAACTTAACTCATTCTAAGGACTTAATCGAAACAATCTTTGCGTCATCATGTAAAATACGTCCATTTTCATCCTGAACAGAAATATTTTCCCATCATTAACCCTTTGTTAACAGTGCCTGCTACTACGTTTGGCTGTCCTTAGTTGCGCCATTTTTGAACAGGATGGTTTTTTGAACTCTGCTCAGAGAATCATTTGAAATTCCAAGTTCAGTATTCAATACCCTCATGTCCAACACGTGCTGCAAAACTCAACAACTTCTTGTGTTGGAACAGTTACACTATAATGGAACAGCTAAGTGATGCCACCCACACACTCTACTCAGTGATGAACAGATACCAGCCAGCTGGACTTACATCTGAACAATGAACACTGTGTCTTTACACCAATCAAACTGTCTCCCGACCAAAATCACGACAAACAATTGTGCTCTGGCAGGAGCACAAGATCATATGTCATTTAAGACAAAGCTCTTCTGGTAGTAGCACTCTTCAGTCCCTCACCAAACTGGAAAAACAATCTCAGAAGCGATGAGCTCTCTAAGTGTCCTGTCCAACATTTATTCTTCATCAAAGCTACATCTATTGTTTATTAATTCACTGATGCTTGTGGTACATTTGTATGAACTGCCTGTCACATTCCCCAACACTACAACAGTTCAAAGGTTATGAGTGCACTGGGATATTGAGATTATGAAATAGCCCCAACTCCTTTTCCAAATTCATTGAAGAGTCTTTAAAGCTTTTGCATTTTATTATATTTTTAATGTTAAGTAGGTGAACATTTTTGAAGGACTTCAAGAGCTGACTTTAAATTAGATTTCCGCAATGTCATTAAAGGTGTCCTAACCCTTTCTTTTAATTAGCAGAGGAAGCAAAGGTAAAAATTCCATGAATTTTAAATAAAATTACAAGCCAATCTAAACCTATCTTTGGAGAATTATGTGCAAATGTAAAGGATATATTCATAATGCAAGCTAATTATACTCATACACTGTCAAAGCAACAGCATTCTTAACTAAAGATAAAACCTATGCTCAGTTGATAGCTTTACCTGAAGCAACTTGAATCCAACATTTGCCCTGCATTCACGTTTAAGAGAATGATAGGGACTTTGCTTTTGAGGAGATAATAATGAATAAAACTACTTCATTATCTCTTTACAACATGCAATGGAGTCTGCAAACTTCCAATCAGTTACACGTGTTCAACTAGTGCTTACTGAATATATTCTGTTGAGAACTGAACTTTTTTCATTGCCCTCATAAATAAATAAGAGCACTACTTCCAGCAAGGATCACTACAAAGTGACCGGGAGTGAGAACACTACTGTTTTCTCCCCTGCAGCTCAGAGGCCCATTAGCTAATTGTGGTACCTTGTTCAGCATTCATTCTCAAATGAATTCTGCAGACCGAGTCTGGAATCTATCCTGTGCAATGCTAAGATTCATTATACCTTCACTCCCAACTAATCCTCCGGACTTGCTATTCTCGTTGCAGGCTCAGTACCCTGGTATTGCCTACTTAAGGAACTGCAGTAGCAGCATCTCAACAAGGAATACAAGTCACCAACACTGCAACCAGACAACAGACATTGCATTACCACTGTTATCTACACTGGCTGATCAAAAATCTAGCACATCTTGTTGTAGATCTGCAAGACAAATATGCAATGAATCTCCTTGCTACAAAAATGTTTTGGTGCAAACATGAAATGAAGCTCGTGTGGGGAACAAACACCCATATCAATCAAGCAACTGAGAATTCATTGTCACAGTTCAAAACTTGGGGGTAGGATGGGGAAAATAAACAACATCACTGTATCACAATGATGTTCACTATCAGTGCAGAAAACTTAGTTTGAAACTATGTGTCTGTTGCCCAGCTCCACAAAAGGGATCCAGTCTGGTGAGAAAACCACTTCATTGATAAAGTATGATAAGGAAGTTGTCACAATTGCCTTTAGGACCACTGAGCAGAAAAGAGGACAAGATGAACTATACTTCCAACTCCCAGACAAGGATCCAATCTCTAACTGTGCATGTGGACAACAGATGAGGAGAGCATGATGATTAACTGCAGTCAGTCCCACCACAATCTCCTGATGCAGGGTTTCAAACATGACAATTCCTTTCCTCTCAGAGACGCTGCTCGAACCACTGAGTTCCTCCTGCAGACTACTTCTGGCATCTTCCCACTTCCTTTCCAGTCCTGAAGAAGGGTTTTGGCCAGAAACATCGGCTCTTTGTTCATTTCCATGAGTGCTCCCCGACCTGCTGAGATCCTCCAGCATTTTGTGTTGCTTTGAAGTTCCAGCAACTACAGAATTTCTCGTGTTTAGACTCTCCTGTCTCCACTTAATCACCTCGTTGCATGCATAAGTAGGGAGAAAGACATCTGCAAATGCTCCAGTTCCAAATGACACTTCCATGGTTTTCACAGGACAGTTCGTTCTTGAGCTCCATGCCAATGGTTCTGCATGATTAACTCAACAAACTGTCTGACAACATTCACACTAAACAAAATGCCAGAATCCAACATTGCCCATGACTGAGAGGGGAAAAATGATAAGAAAACTGAAAAGCAAGCTTGTCTGGATCTTATAAATTTACAAAGCACCCTTACTTCACATAGGACAGATGCAGTGTTATCCTGTTTGCATCCCCTGCTGTTGCGAGAGGAAGTGGGGACCAGCTGGCTCAGAAAAGCTTCACAGCAAGTGATAAGAATGTACATGTCTATTAATTTCCCACCTGTCTGCTGTGCCCAAGCAAAGGTTCTAACTTGCAATTCTATCCAAAGGCACACTGAAACAAAGGTCTTCACCAAACTAATGCTGCCATTTTCTTTACTTTCTCTTCTCCCTTTCTTGATGTATTTGATCCTAATTCCAACCATCGCATTCAACATCTTTCATTGACACTCAGTTTCTCAATTAAAATAAATGAATTAGCGGCTCAACTTCAAAGAATTAAACAGCTCTCAGAGCGGCAAAGATAACGTGCTGTGCAGTGGTACACTGGGGCAAGCAATAGTTTCTGATACCTCTAGTTATCCTAATCTACACCACCATCTCTTTTTTCTAATGAAAAACAATAGTGTTTCAACTCAAGTGGCAAGGATTTTACTACAGCAGAGCAGATTTCTAGACGATTTGGACATAAAAGTATATTTTGTGGGGATGGGGTTCAGAGAACACTATCAGTGATGATCACTCCCTGCACAAGGAATTATTAATATGGCTAAATTTAGGAATAAATCCCTTATTTCACAGGAAAATTACTTTCAATCAAACCCACAATTCCAATCTGAACAAAGGGTGAAGTGACTCTGCAGTACAATAAAGCCATAATCCTTTGTTTATAAAGTAGTTCACAGTCTCAACTCCCCATGCAGCAGATCTGCCTTCCAAGCTGTACTGTCAAGGGCAAGACAGATGCATCTCCACAGGGAGGGTGAGAAGACCAAAGGGCAAGTCACCCTGGGCTAATGTGCATTTCCAAGCAATCAGTGACAAAAGTGTTGCTGACAAGATGCCTGAAAGCACACTGGCTACCTGCCAACACAGCAGGGCTTCATTATACATTGTAGGGGCACCGCATGAGAATCAAGAAACTCAGATGATAAAAATAATCCTCCTCCAGTTCACTTCTTTTGAAAATTAGGAGATGGCGATTCAGTGCAAAAGCAGGTTAACAGGATTCCCCTTCATCACCTCATTCAGAGTGAGAGGGAATTCACTCTGAATGAGGGAACTCACTCAGAACTTTTCTCAGTTTTCCTCTCTATATTTAAGCTGAATAATGGTTTTAAGATGAGACATTAATACAAACAACTTATTGACTTACATTTTATAAATTGGCATTATATAGCATACATATGTGAAGTGGAGAGATGAATTTAGGGTAGGTAGTAAAGAGAGAACAATAGTTAAATTGCAGCTCCAAGTTAACTTACTGCTCTGCTCCATATACATCAAGAAAAACTCAGATTTTAATAGTAAAAACAGAAATGTTCAAAGAACTCAGTCTTGCAGCAACTGCACAAAGGGGAAATGTTAGACATTTTGGTTCTGTGATTCTTCTTCATAACAAGGAGAAGAATTAGGGGTTTACAGTTTAAAACAAGAGTAGGGAGGGGGTGGTGAGGAGACACAAGCCCATATGAAGATAGGTTTAGGCATGTCTTGACCAAAGTGTTGATTGCCCAATTCTCTCCACAGATGCTACCTGACCTGCTGAGATCCTCCAGCAATTTGTGTTGCTGCAGGAGACTTTAATGTTCATTCCAGAAGTTTTCAAAGCACCCAGATGGAAGATGAAGTGTTCTTCTTGACTACAATAGGCCTCAGGATAGCAAGGGAAGGGAATGCAGAACGACATGCCAGGAATAGAACTGAAAATAAAGACAGCAGGCAACCCGTGAGCTGAGCACAGAAGCTCTGCCAAGGTGATCACTCAATCTTCATTTAGATTTCCCAGTGAAGTGCAAACTGCATTGAGAAGAGTGAATGTAATACATCGGACAAATTGCAATTAAATCGCTGCTTCGTCCGGAATGATTATTTGGAGCTCCAGGATGTCTGGAAGGGAAGAGGTGAATGGATAGGTATTGCATCTCTTCTGGGTCAGGGGAGTGGGGAGTGGTGAGTGGAGAGGTTAGAGTGAACTATGGAGACATGAAGTGACTGCGGAATGCAAAAATGGAAGGAGAAGTGCAGGTGGTGGAATCAAGCTGAAGCTCAAAGAACTCACAATGTTTAATACTCTGAATCCGAAGCAAATGGGATCGGTGGCATGATACCTTTTATTCTGTCCCAGGAAAGAGGTGGGTAGCACGTATAAAAAATAGAAGAGAGTTTGAAAGTTCCATCCACTATAGCAGAAGTGAAGTCATATTTCAGGAAGGAGAAGGATATTTGACAGACAGGAAGAGTGGGTGGGCTCATCATCGGAACAAATATAACAGAGGCAGAAAAAGTAGAAAAAAGTAATGATATCCTGACACAAGGCAGAGTGAGTGGATGCACACTCCGTGATAGCTGTGGGCTTGTGAGATATGTTAGTGGCATGTCTATCTCCTGAGATGGAGACAGAGAACCACAAGGGAAAAGAAGCTCAGGAAATGGAAACTTGACAGCAAAAGCAATGAAAAATGAGTTCTAGGTGGGTGCTGGATGCAGCACCATTCAGCCATCAATGTATTGGACAAAGGGGGGAGGGTGTCTCATAAACCTAATTCTTCAGCTCCATCACAAAAGAACATTGGGAAAGGGAAGAAGAGATGGGGAGTGGGGGAAAGAGGATCAATAGAGTTTATTCATCGATTTCTGAAATCATATTACAAGGTCTTGGGTATTAGGATAGGTATAAGTTAGTAATTAGAAGTATCATTTGAATACTGAAAATGATACAAAAATATTTGAAAATGGCCAACTTTGCTCATCAATGCTGTGCTGTGACTGAATTCTACAAACTCTGAATTCTACAAACACTCTGGCACCTCAACAACAAGCTCCTCATCAATTACCTTTGTCCAAAAAATAAGACGAGGTCTTCTTCCAAAGAATTCTGACTTGCAATCACATCACTGACCATTCGTGGTCAAATTCCTTGATATCCCAGCTCAACAGTGCTATGATGGTGTTTACGATGCAAAGACACCACTCATTCATTCTTCATCACATTTTCCAAAAGCAGTCAGCACTGACCACTACCCTTGCAAGCAAGTTGTAAATCAAGAATGGGGCAGCACAGTAGTACAGTGGTTAGAGAAGCACTTCACTGGAAGATCAGGCTTCAATTCCTGCCACTGTCTGTAAGGAATTGGTACGCTCTTCCTGTGACTGCATGGGTTTCCTCCAGGTTTTCTCCCTCATTCCAAACACGTATGGGTTAGGGTGAATAAATTGTGTCAGTGCCAGAAGCATGATGATATTTGCATGCTGCCCCCAGCACAACCTCACATGCAAATGACACATTCACTCTTTGTTTTGATGTACCTGTGCTAAATAAAGTTAATGTTCAATCACTCAGATTCAGTATCGACAACTTGGGATCAGTGCTTTGATGTGCAGTGTGGACTGATAGTGTTCATGGGCACCTCAGTCGTCGCACAGGCTTCAGAAGAATAAACATATGCATTCACCAATGTACTTGACATAAGAAAAATTTCTGCCTTTGCTATCAAAATGGCTATTTTTGCAGTCATGCCACAAAGTACAGATGCACAATTATGGATATGTCATTTAAAAGAATACCTAAATATTGTCCTTAAGATTGCTCGCACCAAAACTGCCAAATGGCTGTCAAATGCTTGAAAAGCTCACTTCTTCCACATTGGAAAAAGAAGTTTCAAATCATATAATTAAATTTCCCGTTACAAGTGATCGGTGAAGAAACCAAAAATTATAGTCCCCACACATGAATAACAAAGGCGGACACGAGGCTACCTTAACTTGGCAAGCAACATACAGAGTCATCATCAGGAATGATTTAAGAGGAAAGCTTTTGTTTTGAAGACAAGAAAGGCTCATCACACACAAATGGGCAACACTCCTATTCCCAGGAGATACTTCTAACAACTATACACATTGGTGCAAAAAACAACAAGAAATCATTGCAGACAAGCTGTAAATATCGTTTTAGGTAACATATTCCTAACTGTGTACGTACAAATATTTTGTAGAATAACCTCATAAATCACAATTTTGCTAGCACCTGCAGGAATTTTTCTCATGTTGGGTACATTGGTGGAAGAGATGCATACGTATATTTTTACAAAGCCTCAGCTACAACTGAGATGCTTGCTCCCATGAACACTATCAGTCCACTCCACATTGCAAAGCACTGATTCCAAGTTGTCAGAGGCATTTTATTGCAAGTTTAATAATGATGCTGAATCAGAGTAATTCTTGATTTTCCATGATCCAGCATAAATGACATTTATCAATCTCTGTGCACAAGTCTCAGGTCTCTTATTTGTCCTGGCAGAACAAACAGATGCTTCAGCTAGATGTAAATGTAGACTGAAGTATAATTTCTTCATATCCATTCCTGAACGATATTATGACTGCCATCAGCACAACATGACCATTTTGTTAAACCAACAGGACCACATAATCAAGATCAGAAAAGGCTGCAGTAAATTGCTAATTCAGTCAGCTCCATCATGGGGACGTCTACAAAAGACGATGCCATAAAAAGGCAGCATTCATCATTGATGACCCCCATCACTTTCTTATTGCTACTATCAAAGAGGTGGTACAGGACCCTGAAGACAAACACAATGTTTTAGGAACAGCAACCTCCCCTCTGTCATCAGATATCTGAACAGACAATGTGTCCACGTACACTACCTTACTGCTTATTTTTTTAAACCGAAATCTCAAATATAATTTTGGTTTGAAGGATTAAAGGAAAAATTAACCACACAGATAGAAGCTCCGAAGCAAAACCAAGTGGCAACTAACCTTTATCATTTACAATCCATGCACACAAATTATGTGAAGAATCTTTTAGTTTTCATGTAAAGAACATGTTATATTAGTCTATTCTCTTCTAAGAGTCAGAATGGTCATTTTAAGCAGCTTTGCATGAAATTAGGTGGCTATACGTAAATGGAGAGCTTAGTTTTAGTATTAGCGGAATGCCAATTTAAATCATGCTTAAAATACTAATTCACTTTTGTTCTAAGCCACAGACTACTAACTAGATTTACTGCTAAGCAAATAAACCCCTGCCAAGAATGTGCTGAATCCTAAGGCTAAAATACAGTTGCAAGAAAAAGTTTGTGAACCCTTTGTAATTACCTGGTTTTCTGCATTAATTACTCATAAAATGTCATCTGATCTTCATCTCAGTCACAATAACAGACAAACACAATCTGCCTAAACTAATAATGAACAATTTTACTTCTTCTTGTCAATACTGAGTATACCATTTAAATAATCACAGTCTAGGTTCAAAAAAAGTATGTGAACCTCTGAGCTAATGCCTTCTACAAAAGCTGTTTGAACTCAGCTGTTCCACAACATGAGGTTGGAGGCATGGGTTGTAGAGTTGCCCTGCCCTATATAAAAAAGACATACAAAGTCAGGTTACTGACAAAGCCTGCTCTTCTTAAGAAAGATCTGTTTCAGTGCACTATACCTCAATTAAAACAACTTTCAGAGGACCTTAGGAGATTTGTAGAGATGCGTGAAGCTGGAAAAGGCTACAAAAGCATTTCTGGAGAGCTCAGTGCTTGTCAGTCCACAGCAAGAGAAATTGTCTGCAAATGGAGGAAACTCAGTACTGTTGCTACTCTCCCTAGGAGTGGGTGTCCTGCAAGGATCACACCAAAAGCACAAAGTGCAGTGCTGAAGGAAGTGAAATAGAACCCAAGGGTAACAGCAAAAGACCAGCAGAAATCTCTAGAACTTGCTGAAATCTCTGTTCATGTGTCTACTATATGAAAGATACTGAACGAGAATGCTGTTCATAGAAGGATATCATGGAGGAAACAATTGCTCTAAAAAAAACACTGCTGCATGTCTCAAGTTTGCAAAAGACCACCTGGACGTTCCACAACGCTTCTGGGACAATGTTTTGTGGACATACAAGACAAAATTGAGCTTTTTGGCAGAAATTCAGACTATGTTTGGAGGAAAAAGGGCACTGCCCACCAACACCAAAACCTCACCTCAACTCTGAAGCATGGTGGAAGGTGCATTGTGGTTTGGGACTGCTTTGCTGCCTCAGGGCCTGGACAATTTGCAATCGTTGAGGGAACTATGAATTCAAAATTGTATCAAGAACATTTTACAGGAGAATGTCAGGGTAGCGGTCTGTCACCTGAAGCTTAATAGAAGTTGTATGCTGCAACAAGACAATAATCTGAAACACAACAGTGAATCAACAGAATGGTTCAAAATGAAGAAAATTTGAGTTTTGGAAAGGCCAAGTCAGAGTCAAGACCTTAACCCAATATTGATATTGTGATGTGATCTTAAGAGGGCTGTTCATGCAAGGAATCCCAGAAATATTGGTGAACTGGAACAGTTTTGTTTGGTCTAAAATTCCACCTTGCCATACTGCAAGTCTGATTAGCAGCTACAGGAAATATTTGGTGGAGGTTATTGCTGCTCAAGGAGCCACACCATAATACATTTACACCATTGCTTCACAGAACGTTTCATGACCAACTTCAGTGAAAACGTCCTCAAATATTTAAGACAACTGTGAAAGAAAATCAGTGCCAAAACACAATGAAATGACAAAATCCTGTAATTTTAAAAAATTGAGTATTTGAAAGTTTGACCAGATTTTCATCAATACGCGTTACTTTATGAAGAAGTATTTCTCTCATATTGTCATGAGAGATACACAGCATGGAAACAAAATCTACCCATTAGTCCACCAAGTCCATGCTGACCATCACCACTCATTCACATTGATTACTAATTTTATTCTCAATGCATGCTCATACACTTCAGGTTCTATCACTCACCTGCACACAAGCAGCAATTTACAGAACTCAATTTAACCAAGCAACTCACTGGGGATTAAACCTGTGCAGTCACAGGAGCAACCTGCAAAGTCTCCATATTTAGAAGAATAAGAGCCAATCTCATTGAAACATATCAAATATTGAAAAGTCTAGGCAGAGTGGATGTGGAGAGGATGTTTCCCACAGTGGGGGAGTCTACAACCAGAGGGCACAGCCTCTAAGCAAAGGGACTTACCCTTAGAATAGAGATGAGAAAGAATTTCTTTAGTGAGGGGTCAGTGAATCTGTGGAATTCTTTGCCACAGATGGCTACAAAGGCCAAGTTATTGGCTATACTTAAAGTCAAAGTTGATTAGCAAGAGTCAAAGATTACTGGGAGGACAGGAGAATGGGGTTGAGACAGATAATATATCAGCCATGATGGAGTGGCAGAGCAGGCTTGAGGGACTGAATGGCCTAACTCTGCTCCTCCATCGTCAGATATTAGGCCCTACATACACAACTCCTAACTTCTGCTTTGAAGAAACTCAATCATTCTGTTTCCAGAGCCCTCAGTAGAATTCCAAAGAGTTACAATCCTCAGAAAAATGGGCTACAGTTTGTTTTTATTCAATTATTGAGACACAGCACGCAACAGGCCCTTCGTGGCAGGGTGCCCAATTTAACCCTAGCCTTATCATGGGACAATTTACAAACACCAACCAATTACCCTCCTAACCGGTACATCTTTGGACTGTGGGAGGACGCTGGAGCGTGTGGAGAGAAAAAAAAACAAGCATTTGGGATTCCGGGGGGGGGGGGGGAGATCATCCTGACTCTTTACAGATGACACGGGAATTGAACTCCAAACTTCAACGCCACCATCCCCCCAACTGTAAAAGCACCGCTCTAATCACTTTGCTACTGTGGCACCCCATTTTGAAACAACGTTACTTTGATGGGACACGTTACTAGGAGAAGTCACATAACAGCATCACCACGTCAATTCCCTAGGTATCTTCAGGTTGATCTCTTTCTTCTTTCAACGTCACCCCAACTTTCTCAACCTCTCTTCATGCCTTTACATCCCTGGAATCAAGCCAGTGAACCTCCTAGACATGTCTCCAATGGAAGCATATCCTATCTCTAATGTAAGTACACAAACTGCATGCTATGCCCCAAGTACCCTCGCACCAGAAGCCTGTAGTAAATTTGCATCCAAGTTTCCATACTTTTCTGCAACATCCCTGTTGCAATAAAGGTCAGCTGTCATTCTTCCTCACTACTTACTGTGATCTCATGATCAATTTAAGTTTAATATGTTCAGGCCCCCTTGTATGGCAACATTTACTATTCCCGCTCCATGTTAATAAAACTTGTTCTAAAATTCTTTTTTCCAATGTGAACAAACTCATATTTTCCCTCATTGTAAACCATTTATCAATTTCTTGCTCACTCACTTAATTTATCCTTAATCCTTTCAGGCTCTTTGTTCCTCTTCACAACTTACAACCCTGTCTAGTTTTCTATCAGCAGCAAGTACAGTTGCATTGCAATTGGCACCTTCATTGAAACCATCAAAATAAATTGCACATAGTTACACATAGTATGCTTACTGTTTCTTCACCACTCCCCCACACACTACCCTCACCTGTGTGCACTTTTACCACATGCAACAGTAATCCTTTACATGACACATGCTAATATGGCCACTGGAAAGCTAAACCCACTGCTGTTAACAGTTCCCCATTATCTACCCCATTTGTTAAATCCTCTATTTTAGCAATACATTCTCATGCAAATGGATCATTGATTTCTTCATTTGCAGACCCCAGTCCGTTCAGATTGGCATCAAGATTTCCTTCATGATCTCCATCAGGACAGATGCACCACAAGTTTGTGTGCTTAGCCCCCTGCTCTATGTGCTTTACACTTATGACTGTGTGGCTAAGCACAGCTCCAATGCCATGTTTAAGTGGGCCGACAACGCCACTATTGTAGGCCGAATCAAAGGTGGTGACGAGTCAGCATATAGGAAGAAGATTGAAAATCTGGCTGAGTGATGCCAGAACAACAACCTCTTACTCCATGTCATCATGACCAAGGAGCTGAGGAGGGATCCATGAGCTAGTCCTTATCAGGAGATAAGAGGTGGAGAGGGTCAGCAACTTTAAATTCCTTAGAAATATCATTTCACAGGATCTGTCCCCAGCAAGAAAGTATACCAGCGCCTCTACTTCCTTAGGAGTTTGCGAAGATTCGGCATGCATCTGAAACTTTGACAAGCTTCTATAGATGTGTTGTGGAGTATATTGATTGGCTGCCTCACAGCCTGGTATTGAGCCCTTGAATGGATGCCTGACTTTGTGGCAGGGTTTGATTGTTTCTGTGTTGGACTTCTCCCTGCAATTAGCGGACTTCTGGATAGGCTGCAGTGGACTTTTTAAACTTCAGTTCTGAATATGGTCTGCTTGCATTTATTGTTTGCATGATTGTTTTTCCCTCTCTCTGGACACCGGGTGTTTGACTGTCTTCTTTTGTTTTTAATGGGTTCTATTGGATTTCTTTGTTTTTTGGCTGCCTGTGCATGGAGATGAATTCTCAAGGCTGTTTAAAGTAGACATACTTTGATAATAAATGTACATAGAAACATAGAAACCCTACAGCACAATACAGGCCTTTCGGCCCACAAAGTTGTGCCGAACATGTCCCTACCTTAGAAGTTACTAGGGTTACCCGTAGCCCTCTATTTTTCTAAGCTCGATGTTCCTATCCAAAAGTCTCTTAAAGACCCTATCATATCTGCCTCCACCACCATTGCCAGCAGCCTATTCCACACACTCACCACTCTCTGCGTAAAAAATTTACCCCAACATCTCCTCTGTACCTACTCCCAAGCACCTTAAACCTGTGCCTTCTTGTGGCAGCCATTTCAGCCCTGGGAAAAAGCCACACGATCAATGCTTCTCATCATCTTATACACCTCTATCAGGTCATCCGTCATCCTCCTTCCCTCCAAGGAGAAAAGGTCGAGTTCACTCAACCTGTTTTCATAAGGCATGCTCCCCAATCCAGGCAACATCCTTGTAAATCTCCTCTGCACCCTTTCTATGGTTTCCACATCCTTCTTGCAGTGAAGCGACTAGAACTGAGCACAGTACTCCAAGTGGGGTCTGATCATGGTCCAATAAGCTGCAACATTACCTCTAAATTCAATTCCACGATCGATGAAGGCCAATACACTGTATGCTTTCTTAACCACAGAACCAACCTGCGCAGCTGCTTTGAGTGTCCTATAGATTCGGACCCCAAGATCCCTCTGATCCTCCACACTGCCAAGAGTCTTACCATTAATACTATATTCTGCCATCATATTTGACCTACCAAATTGAACCACTTCGCACTTATCTGGGTTTGTACTTTGAACTTTAAAAATGAATCTCAGGGTTGTATATGGGGACATATATGAACTTTGTATGCGTATATGTACAAACGTTTGTACTTTTAATCTTTTTTTTAAAACGTGCTTTTTCTTTCCTAAAACCGCATTGATTCTGTTTGATAGCCATACAGTTTTCTCAGCATCCTGCTTTTAATATCCTCCTTAATAAAGGACCCCAATGACAGTTCAGGGCTAAATGAACAAAAGCTTTGACATTATCTCAATCCTTCCTTGAACAGTTCTTCCAGTCTCCTGAGAAATATATTATTGGGACACAGTGGCACACCAGCCAAGTGCCCAAAAAGGAACCAACAAAACCGTTCACCCACTTCAAGTTAAAGCTTCCAGGCAATCATGTGCACTCGGGAGTGGGAGGTGGAAAATTTCCCCTATAATGTTTTACCACAAGCATTCTGAAGAGTCCCAGAAGTTTTTTTCACTTATAAAAAAATTGAGAGAAAATAATGGAAACATGTTTTGAGCTCATGAAAATGCATCAGCGCAATATCTCTCATGTTAATGTGCTGTTCAGACAAAGACAAAACACCCCATGTTTCGGGAATTCCTTACTGTTGGTATTTTTTTCATCTGTGGCTCAGGTTAACCATTAACTAACTCAATCACAATTTGACTCAATGTGACAAGGACATAGTTAGCTGAAACATGAAATGCTGACCCTAATCCAACCCCTGCACTCCTTTCCTTCATTGAAAGCAGGCTTGGTAACCACAGTTACTGAACACTACTACAGCACCTCTGACCTAAAATTGATCTGACTTCAGTCAAGAGTTACCAGCAAATTGTCCACTGCAGTATTCCCCACTATGTGATTCAATGCAATATTGCTGCTGACGATTGACTCGAAAAATCATTCTTCACTTAATGGTAAAGCAAGCAATTGCAGATTGATTTTGTTGATTTTTTTCAGCAGTTTATTTTAATCACTTTTCTCGGCAGTAAAGACTTCACAGGAGGGTATTTGCATCCTTGGTCCACATGATCCAGCTGGACCAAAACAAAATTTCTCTTGAAACATAAAATCTCCTTTGGCAAACCCCACATACTTTTTCTAAATAAGTACGTAAAATAGTGTTCAAATTTGAAGAGTCTATTAAGTCAACCAGTTTCAAGAGAGTTCTTGGAGAATAAAACTTCTCTGCTTTTCACAAATGCTAGCACCAGATGGAAATTGATGATCAAGTGTTCATCTGGAGAAGGGAATATTAGTTGGAGATTCCAAGGAAGGGCTGATGAAATTCTGGAACAAGTTACCAACAAAAATATTTACCAAATGCCTTAAGCAGGCTCCAAGACTGATAAATACCCAAGGCCAAAGAGGACATCCAAGAGGATGCAAGAAAAAAAGACAGCTGGGGCCTTCCTTGAGGAAGTTTTAAATCTTTGCTGGCCACAGCTGAGATGTTAGATGACTGGAGGACAGCTCATGCAACATCATTGTTCAGGAACGACAACAGAGATATGCCAAGTAATTCCCAAACAAAAGGAAGTGTTTGGGAAGTTACTGGGCAAAATTTAGGGGGTGGGGACAGGGTTAATTGACACTTGGAAAAGATAGATTAGTCAAGAATAATTTGAGTGGCTTTGTTCAGGGAGATCCCAGCTACCAATTTTACAAAAAAGTAACCCAAGATATATGGTGAGGGCATTGTGGTTGATGTACCCACATGAAACTGAATCGTGTCTTTGACAAAGTCCTCATGGGAGGCAGGTCCAAAAAGTTAGACTCCATGGGATCCAGGGCAGATTGAAAAATTGGATTCAAATTGGTTTGGTAATATAAGGCAGAAAATGACGAAGAGTTATTCTTGTGCTTGGAAACCTGTGACCAGAATTCGGTGCTGGGGCCTGGAACATTTGTTAACAGATCATCATTATCATCATCAGGTGCCATGCCCAGATTGAGCTTTGACTGACATGGCCCACACACTCCTGTTTCAAGTCAAGTGGGTCAATTCAATGGTATTCATTTCCAGTTCTCTGGCTGCTGTCTCCATCATCATTAGTCTTTGCCTTCCTCTTGCCTTCTTTCCTTCAATCTTTCCCATAATTACCGTGCATTCTAACTCCTCTTTCCTAAACACATGTCCAATGAAGTCACGTTGCCTTTTCATGATCTCATACATTATTTCTCTTTTTGTGTTCGCTCTGTTCATGACATCCTCGTTAGATATTCGTTTCGTCCATGATATTCTTTGCATCCTCCTCAAAAACAACATCTCTGCTGCTTCAATTCATTTCCTCATGTTACTAGATATTGTCCAACATTCTGAGCCATATAACATAACTGGATAAATGTAACATTTCAGTACTCTGAGGCGGGTCGTCATGCCTAGTTTAGTGTTGGTCAGTATACTCTTCGTTCTCGTAAAGGTGTCTTTTGCCATCCCTATTCTTCTTTTAATGTCCAAGTCGCACCTGCCATCTGATGTCACCCAGCTTCCTAAGTAGCAAAAGTTCTGTACTTGTTTTATATCTTCCCCGTTTATTTTCAGCCTGCAAATAGGATTCTCCTTCTTTTTGGATATCACCATGCATTTTGTCTTTTTGCGATTGATAGATAGACCCATTTTTACACTTTCTTCAACAACCGTATCAATTAAGTTTTGTAGTTCTTCCTCTGTACTTGCAATTAACACAGTGTCATCCGCATATCTGAAATTATTGATGTTTTCACCGCCAACTTTGACTCCCAGGATGTCTTTTATTTTTTGTAATATTGTTTCACTGTACATATTAAACAAATCGGGAGAAAACACACCCTTGCCTAATGTCTCTCTTGATTTTCGTAAACTAACTCACTTCTCCATCTATTCTTACAGTGGTATTTTGTTCCCAGGACAGATTTCTGATTAGGCGGAGGTCTTTCGAATCTAGATCTAGAGTTTCCTGTAATATTTCGAATAACTCATTGTGCTTCACTTTACCAAACGCTTTTGTGTAGTCTGCTAAGAGATGCTGATGTGAATAAAGGAGGTCCAACTATCAGATTTACAGATGACATCCCGAGGTGTTGGTCAGAGAGAGACGAGTAGTTTGAGGCTGCAGTATCTTCTGGAGCTGGTGACATAGAGGAATGAGAGATGGAATTTGCTAAATGTGAGATGATGCATTCTGGAAGAACCTATAAGGCTAGGACATGTGATGTGTATTCTTCATGATCCTTGAAGATGATAGCACAGGTAGAAGAGAATGTTAAGACAATGTTCTTGCTGATAATCTCATGAACAAAATCAATGCATTTCACTGTGTTTCAATATACAGGTGATAAAGTGATGAATCGGAATCTGAACAGTTAAGGTATAGAAATAACAATAGGGTGATTAGGGTACAATGCTAGCTAGGACAAATCTGTAGATGTTTTGTTGCTGCATGTAAAGAGATGTGATTGAGGGTGCACAGGAGGTACAAGAGGACGAAACATACCAGCTGCGAGAAGATGGCAGATAGCTTGGGTTTGTTTCAATGGAGTGGAGGAGGTCAAGGGGGCAGCTGATGAAAGTAGCCAAAACTATGAAGGGCATAGACATGATAGGTCATATAAAAAAGTTTGTCCCACAGAAGAGATGTCTAAAGCCTGAAAAGATTAGGCTTGGAGGGAATCTGAGCAAGAACATTTTCACCCAGAGGGTGGCTGAAGTTTAAAAATGCTGTCTGAGAGGGCGGAAGAAGCAGAGATTCTCACAACCTTTCGAAAGTATCTGGATGAACCCAAGGCAAAGAAGGTTACAGACTAGATGCTGGAAATGGAATTAATATAGATAGGCCCATGATGGGCTGAAACAGCTGTTTCTGTACAGTACTGATCGGTGCCTTTGTCTGGGGTAGAGGTCCTAGGCAGCATGTAGGAGTATGGATGGATTTCTCATGGTTTTGAAGCCAACTTTGACATCCAGCAAAACCACCCAATCATCTTAATCCACGAGTTGGGGAGCAAGGGGAAAGGGGTTGGCTACAGGGAAGAGGAAGAGAGAAAATGAGAAGGAAAAGATCTACAGAGTCACATGGATCAAGATTATAATGAAATATTTGCTAGAGCAATAAACACGAGAAACAAAGCTACAATATGACTTCACAAGTAACACAGCCTGTGACAGGACAGAGTTTTACCCAATCCGTGCTCAAAATACATAATTACAATGCCACTCCTTTCTCAGTTTTGACACTGTGGTATAAAATTGAGACAGATCAACTTCCGGATTATACAATTCTTTTCCAGTTCTGTCACAGTACTGGGGTAAAAATCCCAGTTGGGAAAAGAAAATAGGGGAGGGATTTTCAAGCCTAGACACGTCCTGGTGTAATCCTGGACCTACAATTTTCTTTTGTTGTGGGTAGTCATTTGTCTTACCACAGAATAGAGCACTGGATGTCAGAGCTGACATGTTTGATTCAATGATTACTAAAGGGACAGTTTCTCTTCATGCGACTTAAGATCCTGGAAATCCTGCAGCAGCCCAACCATATTCATTGTTGAAGGGGGATTAACACCAGATATTAGAAAATCCATTTATTGGGTGAGAGAAGGCGTACCCATTACTTCGGAATGTCTGAAACTGTACTAAAAGCACATCGAACCAGATCCAGCTGCTCTGTGGTTCACATAGCAGAAACCGCTCACAAAAAGGCAACGTTCACAACAACTCACTTATTATCATTCACTTGATTTTCACAGGCCATGCTCTGGGTGTTGGGCCTCTGCACAGGAAGTGAATGAGAATCAGGTACCATCAACACTAACTTTGGAACTTGTGTCCATAACTCACCAGGTTCAGGCACTAGAAGCTGATTATATCTTAATGCATTGCTGGGATTTGTGACAGAAGGGGGAAGAGAGAAGGAAAAATGGGGGAAAGGAGAGCGAGAAGTGAGAGGGCAGTTGTCAGTCCCATAGGGGTTTGCTGTGGGGGAAATTGATGGGAGGCAGGGAGGTGGAAAGGAGATTCTTTCAAACTCCAGATTATGATGCAATACTTATAACTTTTCTGAAAAGGCAACAATGATTTCATCAACTTTCAACCGATCCTCTTCTTCAGTTTGCATCAACAATATTTTCTTATCACCACGAGAGGGCACCATAAACCTACACTTTGTTCATGAAGCAGCAATGAACTTCACTTCCCAGAGCTGTTTGCCTGTCACAGTTCCAAGTTTGAACAACTAATTATTAAGCTTCCTTTCTGACAGCGCAAAAACTTATAAAACTTAAATGGAGTACAATCGGAATTTGTTTCACAACAGATGTTTATGCAACATAATTTCTCCCTCAAGCTCATGATGAGTGCAGCAAATTAAAACAGTTCAATAATAATCAAGACAAAAATATTTATGTCCTCATTAGCTCTGAAAGAGAACGAGTCCTTTATTACAATTGTTGTCACTTTGCTCCCGGCAGCTCACCTTGTCAAGAAAACTGCTGCTTTATTGATTTATTGTGTTGTGTATAATCCATTCATTATATGCAGTTAAGAATACTTTCCAAAAATCACAACATAAATCTACTGTTTTGTAAACTTCCCCAACAGGCAAAACAATTTCTCACTAAGTTTTCCCAACCACTCCCTCAATCTTCATCTTCTGTCTGGTTTGTGAAGGAGGACTGGTTGGAGTTTACACTGCGAAGTTTACTTTGGAGTTAATGCAGTACAGACTGTGCTCGCCCATTCTGCAAACCATACCTCAATACTGGCAAAGTCTGCAGGCACAGGATAAATAACATGCATTCAGTCTTGTAGTTTATTTTTGAAGAATCACTTTCAGATTTGATGTGCTTTGTTTTGTCTGTACGCTCCACACAAACTAAGAGTTTTCAAGGAAACCAAGATCAGGCCAAAATTAGTTGATTTTTTTTCTCTAACCTTTTTAAGGCAAGGCCATAATTGGCTTCCTATTTGCATGCATCAACTCACATTCTCAAAATGAAAAGGCACCCAGAAGTGCCTTATTCTTAACTTGTGAAAGGAAGACTATTTCAGCTGATCTTTGCACAACATTGTGTATGAATGGAGTGACAATGCTGGGACAGAAGACTCTCAGTTACTCTTTGGCAACTTGGGGTGAAAACTTTGTCTGCATTAGGAGAATGAAAATCTCCAATTTTGCTAAAACCGAAACATAACTCAAGCATGTCCACCTCAGAGACTAATAAGAGACATACTTAGACTTACAAAGCAGCCTTAATAAACAGGACCAAAAAGGTGGAAAGATAGCAGAAGAAAATGCTCTGATCCCAAACTAAACCTAAAGACAAAAAAAACATTCACAACACTGTTTGCCAAGGGCCTGCTGAAGGTTGTTCACCACCACACTATGACTGGCATTACAACACCCCCGCTGACAAGGTGAAGTCAAAGACATCCTGGTCAATTTTGAACCACAATGCAGACAGCGTCTTGTAACCAGGCCAACTCAAGATCTATTTCCATCACTGATCCAGAGATGAAACATTAATCAGTTGTGAAAATGGACCATTAGGAATAGAAAATATTCTGCACGCTGGAACTGACAAAGGAAGTTCAGGAGGAAAATAAATTAAACTTTAAAGCATTTCCCAAATAAAAATGTGATTTGGTCCACCTGTTGTTACTTTTCAAGGAGATTTTTTTTCAAACATTCAACAGATGTTTTTCCATTAAATGAAAAATGATACAGGGATCACTTAACTGTAATGTTATAGAAGATTCTCAAGCAATTTAAAATCTTAAAATTGCAGGCGATGGGGCAGCACTTCGAAATGTTACAGCATGAAATAGAACATTGTACAGCACAGCACAGGCTTTTAGCTCACAAAGTTGTACCAATCTTTAAATCCAATCCAAGATCAATATAACCTTTCTATCCCACATAGCCCTCCATTTTTCTTTCATCCATGTACCCAAGAGTCTCTTAAATGCATCTACTTCTTCTACCACCCCTAGCAGGGCAATCCACATGCCCACCACTTTCTGTGCAAATAACCTACCTCTGACATCCCCCACCCCGTGCTCTCCTTCAATCACTTTAAAATTATGACCCCCTCATATCAGCCATTTCCACGCAGGGAAAAAGACTCTGGTTAGCCATCAAATTGATTGATGCCTCTTATCATCATGTACACCTCTGTCAAGTCGCCCCTCATCCTCCTTCGCTCCAAAGAGAAAAGCCCCAGTTCACTTAAATTATCTTCTTTAATCCAATCAGCATCCTGGTCAACCTCCTCTGTACCTTTTCTGAAACTTCCACATCCTTCCTAAATTGAGGCACAAGTGTGGTTTCGTAACTGCAACATTACCTTGTGGCTCTTGAACCCAATCCCCTGGCTATTGAAGAACAACACACCATATGCCTTCTTCACCGCCCATATCACTGGGCATAGCAATTTTAAAGGATCTGCAGATGTGATCCCCAAGATCCTTCTTTTCCTCCACACTGCTAAAAAACCCTGCCTTTAGCCCTATACCCTCTCTTTCAGTTCGACCTTCCAAGTAAATCACTTCACACTTTTCCAGACTGATCTCCATCTGCCTCTTCTCAACCCAGCTCTGCATCCTATCTACCAGGATCAATGTCTACACCAACACCACAAATCTTCACGTCATCTGCAAATAAAATCAGAGATTTAAACAGCCCTTCAGACCAACTAATCCATACTGACTGAGGTGCCATCCTGAACTTATCCCTTTGTCTCCATTTGGCCCACATCCTACCAAGCCCTTCTTGTCCACAAATCAGCCCAAATGTTTTTGAAGCTTTGTAATTATACCCCCCTCGACCACTTCCTCTTTGGCAGTGCATCCCATGTACCTACCATGTACCTTGCCTGCTCCTCAGGTCACCTTTCAATCTCTCCCCTCACCTGAAACTATACCCGCTCATTTTAAGACCTCCCTTACAGGGGAGGGAGGCAGAATCTGCAGCAATCCACCTTAGCTATGCCCTCAGCCCTCATGATTTTACAAACCTCTCCAAGGTCACCGTTCAGCCCCCTTCACTCAAGGAAAACAGTCCCAGCCTATCAGGTCAGTCCTTGCATCTCCTGCACCACCAGTTGCTAGTATACAAAATGACATGATCCGGTAGTAAACACTGGCAATCATGGGGGCCTTCCATCAGGATAAATGGTAAAGCCACTTTCTGCACTACCAATTTAAAAGTTGCAAAATTATGCTGCAGATCAGCCCAGATACAGCTAAATGGCAGCAACAATTTCCTGAATAGCCTTTCAAATCTAATTAATGTAACATATGCCTTTAATGTAGATAATATAAACAAACTATATCCAGCTGGCTTTGTTTGCAATGTTATTTACTTCCTCTGACTTCACGTTTCAGAGATGCATCAGTTTCACTCCATCTTGGTGCTTTTAAAACTGCTTTGAAGTAAATGGCAGAACTGGATTGGGTTCACCACTCAGAGCTGGACAGACTGGCTTTCCTGTGTGAAAGTGAGCTGAACAGTTATGATTAGACTCTCTCATGGCAACAGAGTCTACCCATGGCATGGTAATTGACCATAACAAAAGCTATCCTGAAAACCCTCCTAACACAGAGAACCAGAGCAGCATTATTCTATCAAAATACTGTGTATCAGCATATGCAGTTATCAAATAACTTCAAGAATTTTGTATTCTTGACTTGCTACAAAAGTACAACAAAGACTGAAAACATTAGAGATTCATTATCAATTGTCCATTCAATCAATAACTGGAAAGCAACAAAGCGAGCATATGATTTGGCGTGGCTATGAAGGACCTCTCTTTGCAGTTCATCTCTATGACGGTTTATTCTACAGGCAAAGATTAGATGCCGAACAGCTAATGGAATACTTATATCCATAATTCATGAGGCAAATTTAGATTTCTGCAATATGGCTCCACAATCTAAAGAGTGGTTTCAAAATTAATCCTTTAAACAGTGTTTATCATTACAAATCTGCAGCAGGACCCTCTATCCAAACAAAAGTTAAAGTACCAAATACTGCCATCCGGGTCGAACTCCAAGGACCCACACTTAAGGCACTGGAGCTGTAAGAGGAGTACACATGATAGCCTTTGTTCATCCATTGTACATTGCACAAGCCAGAATAACCCTGCAGTTGGATCTGATTAGCAGATTCAATGAAATGCAGAAAGAAGGGGAAATCTTAGAAGACCATTGCAAGAACTCTGAAACAGAGAATGTGCAATGAAAACATGAAACCAACAGTTTAAGATTTTCTGCAAGTCTGGTTGCAAAGCAACCTTCAACCTGAAACTGGATTTTGTTACTCCCAATTGCACTAATTCTGTTTAAGCCTCGTGTTTATCTTAGTAATTTAATATCTTGCAGCTGGTATGTAACCATAATGTACATTCTGCTTCAAAGTGCAACACGTGCAAAATCCCATTCACAGCTGAATAGTTCAAATAACCATTGTTAATATGACCACACTAATGAACCTAGACAGGCAGGTAAATGCTGCTAATTTCATACCAGCAACACCCGCAAATCCAATCAACATGCTCACTTTTTTCTTCAAACCTCACAAACTGAAAGCAATGGCTGTCACAAAACAAGTCAATCACATTACTGATACTTCTGTGCCTTCCAGCTTCTGTTTTACTTCCACATTCTACGGTTCGAGAAGGCTTCAAAGGTACCACCAGTGGAGCTCATTTTCCAGGGTTTCTGTGGGGACCTTTGCTCTCAGGAGGCAGAGTCTGAAAAAGCCGGGTGCTGGGACCAGAAGTGAGGGGCAGGCTGGTTCTGCTCCATGATGTTTACTACACTGAGGCTGAGGCCCTGCTCAGGGCTTGGTGACGTTTACTCCCTTTATGTGCTGAATTGAGTCTGAGGCTGTGGGCCTGCTCTAGCTGCTGTGGGCTTCGTGTCTGAGGACTCACTATATTCTTAAATGCTACTCGCTTACTGTTATTGTTTGCACAATTTGTTTTAAACATAGAACACAGAAATTTACTGCACCTCACAGGCCTTTTGGCCCACAATGTTGTGCCGACCATGTAACCTACTCTTGAGGCTGCCTAGAATTTCCCTAGCGCATAGCCCTTTGTTTTTCTGAGCTCCATGTACCTACCTAAGAGGCTCTAAAAAGACCCTGTTGTATCCGCTTCCACCACCGCTGCCGAGAGTGCATTCCACGCACCCACCACTCTCTGTGTGAAAAACTTGCCCTTGACATCCCCTCGGTACCTATTTCCAAGCACCTTAAAACTATGCCTCTTCGTGTTAGCCATTTCAGACTTGGATAAAAGCCTCTGGCTATCCACACCATCAATGGCCCTCATCATCTTATATACCTCTATCAGGTCACCTCTCATCCTCCGTCGCTCCAAGGAGAAAAGGCCGAGTTCACTCAACCTATTCTCATAAGGTATGCCCTCCAATCCAGGCAACATCCTTGTAAATCTCCTCTGCACTCTCCCTATAGTATCCACATCCTTCCTGTAGTGAGGTGACCAGAACTGAACACAGTACTCCAAGTGGGGCCTGACCAAAGTTTTTTCTCTCTCTCTCTCTCTCTCTCTCTGCACATTGGTTGTTTGTCATTTTTTAAAAAATGGGCTCTTTTGGGTTTCTTGCTTTGTGGCTGCTGTAAGGAGATGAATCTCAAGGTCGTCTAATACGTACACACTTTGATAATACATGTACTCTGAACTTTGAGGTATACATCCACGATAAGTTGTCAAATTGGTTCTTTTGCCAATGTTAAAACTCAAATCCATTGCCATGTACTTTTCAGGGAACAAGGTGAAAACGAGTAAATATTAAAACTGTCACAAAATTGATCTCTATTGCAAAGCAGAAAGCTGCCCAGATATTTGAGAACATGACCTTGGCCGGCATCTCCCTGCAATATTTCCTAAACCCTTTGCCAGTCAAGAGTTACCAGGGATTTGTTTATCTATCAGGCAGATCTAAAAGATTCTTAGAGCATGGGTGTCCATACCGGGATCCAAAGACTTCTCAGTTAATGGTAGGGGTCCATGGCATTAAAAGGTTTGGGAACTCCTGCCTTAGGGGCAGTGACAGTTTATTCTAAGTGGAAGGTCCAAAGAAAGATCTATTTGAATTTCATAAGGGAGCAGATAAATTGAAATTCCATGTTCCCACCAAGTTACAACACCCAAGGAAAAAGTCAAATTTAAAAATCTATTTCAGAGACAGAGATCGGCCAGCTTACAACAGACAAGAGTCAGCTAACAAGAGTGGAAAACAAGCAGGTGTTTGGAGACATCTGCCTGCGTTTGACCAGTTTCCCTCTCTTCTCACTACTACCATTGGGCAGGATGTGCTGGAGTTCTGGGTCACACGCCGCAAGGTTCGGGACAGTTGTTGCCCTGTAGTCCTCGGGCTGCTGCATGGGCTTCGCTCACCTCGGTGCTGAATGGGCTCCATGGTTGTGGACTCACTTTTGGGCACACTGCAGTTCATGTTCCACATATTTTTCATTTACTTTTCCTTTTTTCATTATTTGCCCAATTTGTCCTCTTGTGCAAACTGGATATGCGGTGGCCTTATTGTTTGTGTTTTTTTTTAGTGAATTCGATTGTGTTTCCTTGTTTTGTGATTGTCTGTAAGAACATGAATGTCAAGATTGCATATGATATATGTACATACCTTGATAATAAAATCGAACTTCAAAGATTAAAAACGGAAAACACTGGAAGAACTCAGCAGGTCAGGCAGCATCTATGGAAAGAGCAATAAACAATCTGCTGGATCGGGGTTCCCAACCTTTTTTTTATGCCATGGAGCCTTGCCATTAACCTTGGGGTTCGTGGACCCAATGTTGGGAACCCCTGTGTTGGAGGAAGTCAGGTGAAGGACCATCAGTGGGGAGGGAGGATTGCCGAAGTTTCAGATTGTATCCCTGTATCGGGAGTGCAGAGGATTGACTGCCAGTATAGAGGGGGAAAGTGGTGATGGGTGAATTGGGAAAGGGTGAAGTATGCCTAGAACTCAGACTCCAATCCCCCACAGCCCTTTTTCTCTCTATACAGGCCAGTTTCCCCTCTCCTGAAACACCAACAGTTCTTTCATCATCAGCACCTCCACTCCCACCCACAGATGTTGTGTGACCCACTCATTTCCTCCAGCAAAGTGTTTTTGCTCCAAATTGCAGCCTCTTGTGTGTCTTCTGTTGAAAGAGAAACATTTCATGTTTCAGATCAAAGATAGCAGAGTAGGTGGGAGGCAAATGGGTGGAACAAAGGGAACATCTGTAATGAGGTGACATGATGCAGCCCTTGAAACGATCTTGTGTAATGTGTTGCTCATATTGTGAAATATGGGTGGTGTTCAATCATCCAGCCTACTGGGTTGTGCTGAGAAGGCCTGTATATGCAAATCAAAGGGAATAGAGTGTAAAAAATGAAAGAGGGAGGAGAGGAATAATGGATAGTCCTGAAACAAACAATAATAAAGAGCAAGTTAGTTGAAATTGAGAAATTCAGTGCTGAGTCCTGCAGGTTGTAACATGCTCAGACATAATAAGGTCTTCCTTCTGGTTCGCTTTGGGCCTCATTATGAAGTGCAAGAAGCCACAGATAAAAAAAACTAGAGTGTAAGTGGGATGGTGAATTAAAATGGCACGCAAACTGAGACTACGGCTCAGACAAAGTTCAGCACAGAATGTCCTACTAGCTGCCCAACAATTTAGCTAATTGGTTCACCAACATTGTCAAAACCAATTTCAAGAGAATCCCATCACCAACGCTTGCCCACAGGCTCCAGGAGCTCACCTGGCTGGCAATGAAGTGGATCTAGCCCATCAGATTCTTCCTACACAGTGTCTTAAGTCCAATGTACACTACCCTTGACACGACTGTGATAAGGATGAGGCTTAATGTCTATCTCTTTATGGTCTGTGATTGCAAAGATCGTTGGGAAAAGAATGCAATGGTCCATGTCAAGCAGTTGCCTGAAAGAGGACACTCTGATTTATGGGCTTTTCACAAAGACATCAGCCAAGACAAACATCATGCTCCTTTCAGATCAGCAACTCAGTGAAAGGTACGCTGCCCAAAACTTGTTGGCCTTCCAGAAAAACAAGGGATGAATGCTGTAACCTGGCATATTCTAGGCTACAGGAGTAAGAGACATACTGAACCTTGGGGCATCCCAATGCAAAGGCTTTGTGAGCAAGGATATTACTCCTTCCAAGGTCCTTCCACCCCTTGTCACTAAAGGTCCAGTCCACGTAAATAACACACTTCCTCCCCCACCATCAAACACAAATTATATAATTGTTTAGAGGGGTGCATGAATGTATGACTGCAATGACTTGTCAGCATTATGAATGTACAGATTGGACAACACTAAATGTAAAGAAAACCATGCAATGTTTTTTTCTTTAAAATTTTCGATGAACCAAGTTTAGTTTTGAAATAATAAAAAGTGAAGGAAATGTTGAGGAAGCCAAACATGGTCACTAGATTGGAAGATGTGGCAGTAAATCGCCACTTTAACTAGAAAAAATGCATCCCTGGATCAAAGGATAGATCCTGCTGATTTGGAAATCATCTATACACCTGGACAGATTGCCTCCTGGAATATGCCTTGCTGAACAATTATCACCACAATCATTTGATGCCTGTTAAGCACTAAGTTCTTGACTTTATTCATTTTTAGAACCCATCAGAGTGATTGCAGGACCATATTCACTTCTTGACTCTACAATGAATTTCCTCCCTAAATAAAAGTTACACAACACCTTCAGAAATGTATTTTAATAAAACGTTCAGAAAGAATGGAATACTTCTTTGCAATATTAAAGAGCATTCCCATTTAATCTCAAGGAAAATCAAAAATGCCGGAATAACAAAACCTGACACATTAACCCTTCCTTCCTCTAATGCTGGTTGATGGGCTCAAGATTTCGAAACTTATCAGTTTTAGTGATGGATTTCTATTATCTGCAAAGCTTTCTTTTAATATCTACATATAAAGTGGAAAGGTGACTTGATTAAGAAACCTAGCACCATTTTAGCACTTTAAAATGCACAATACCACAACATAGGGCTGTTGAACCAAACAGCAGCTACAGTTTCCTTCTGACAACTTACAAAGATCAATACAAGTTGCATCAGTGGCAATCACAGACTCTCAATCCAATTTTTAAAAAGTGCCAACATGCAGAATAGCAAGCTCCGGAATGCGCTTGAAATTCAGCACCATCATAAACACGGGTCAACAAATGGAGAATATTTGCCAGGGCAGACAATGACATGCTGGAAGTGGGTGGGTTTATTTGGTTGAAAGGTACCAAGTCACGACAGGTAATTTAATGTTAAAACCACATTAAACAAGCGGAAGTCCAAACCACAAAACAAATGACTGCATGTCACCTACCTGTATAGTTATAATTATTTTGTTCTGACCATGCAGAATGGCACACTAATTACCTATTTATACATGTGACAATTACCTTGACATGACTTGACAAAGCTTCTCCAGAAGCTGTGTGCCCATGATGAGCATCTCAAAGATAAATGCCAATAACACACAGATCACACATTCATTCATTCTCCTGCTGTTAGGATCAGGTTTATTGTTACTGCTTTATATGATGTGAAACCTGTAGCAGTAGTACAGTCTAAAGGTACAAAGTTACTACAAATTACAAATGAAATAAACAGTATCAATAAAGAAATAATGAGGTTGTGTGTTGAGTGAATGGATCACTGCTTCCAGATTGTTAGGGTCCTACATCAAAGCAGTCTTACTCTAATCACAGGAGGCAAATCAATCTCCTGCTTATGACCTTCCATTGGATCCCAGCTCATCAGTGCAACAATTTTTTTTTAAAAGGACATTTCTTCTTGTAGTCATTCACGACCCTATCTTTCCACCATCTCTAATTTCAACCAAAGCAGCAATACTTCACTATCATTCAGTCAAAACCCTGGTAAGCCCTCAGCAAGATGGGAGTAATTTCAACATAGAATAGCAGCGCTTCAAGACCACCAACTACAAGGGCAACTAGGAAGAAGCAATCAGGAATGAGCAATCAGATTCAAGATTAAATAAATTAAAGAAACCCAAATCCTAAGTAACACTAAACAGATGTGTAGCAACAAGTCACTCTTTCAAAGAACAAGAGTCTCAGAATTCAGTCTCCAAAGAACCCATAAAAACAGTTAAATTTGGCTTATCTAATAAATGTAAATCTGCTGTTCTGATATAACTGCCATTTAGTATAAACACTGGCCACATATTTCACATCTCCCAGCCCAAGTCTTGGTAAACAACTCAGCAATTTACTGTCTCACATTCCAGCACTGCTGCAGCACGATTCCAGTCACTGAGTGCTGTAATGGCAAAACAAGCCTCTCCTCTGATACAAAAGGTGAACAAATCAATACCTCAGTCAAATGAATCTGTCAATCTCATTTATTTTTACCATCAATAAATGAACACAAGATAGTAAATCTCAAATTTGTAGTGAGATTCACAATAAAGGAAATAATCTGATCAACAGATTACATTGCATTCCTTTTAACCATATATAAAAGGAAGACTGTCTTAGGGAAACTCTGCACCACCCCCCCCCGCCCCCCCCCCCCACACCATCGGCATCACGGGCCATCACAGACCCAACTGCCAAGCTTTGTCTTTCATTCTCAGCAGGTCTGCTGATTGAGCTCTGACCCTTTCCCAGCTCTAAACTGGGGCCTGGGCTGAAGAGATGCCAATCAAATCAGCTGCTTCTCCCAGTCCCATCAAGTTGCAAGACACAATGGAATCTATAATTCATTTTGCCGGAATTGATTAGATCACCCAACAGTAACACAAGTTAAGCATGATTGAACACTTGTATGCTGTTGAAGCAATCTTTCAAGGTGCCTTTCTGAATTCTAATCCAAAGCTTCCTGTATCACTGCACTGCAAAACTCACCCTTTGTTTGTTAAAGCATTGAATTTATGTTCCACAAGGACCTCCACTAATTATTCTCCATCTAGCCCAATCAATGTTTCTTTTCTTCACAACTCACACAATTCCTTTTAACCACAATCTTTAAATACAAATTTAAACCCAAATCTATTCCTTCTAAACATAAAATACATTTGTTAATTTAAACTCAAACCAAAATTTCTCCATGCAAAATCAAAGCTCCAAGCCGCTGCTCCAGCTCACGTGAAGAGTAACAAGAGAGGGAATCTCTTGATGTTTTACAACTTTATTAATAGAATGTCATAACTTAGTGGAAACCCATGGAAGCCCCTTTAAAGTGAACAAACTATCTGATAATTACAACAGTAATTATACAAGTGAAAACTGGATTGAATAAGATGCAAGAGCATCTTTTCAGTCAAGCACAGATTTTGATTTTGATGTCAGGGTTAAAGAGGTACAGTTAATCCATGTTTAAGGCTGATCACAATTTTTAGAAAAGATCAGATAATGATATCGGCTAACTAAATCATCTTGCCCCAAGATCTGGAGTCTCTGACAGTTCAAGCTGCCTGCATGCCTTCTTTTGACTGGAAAGCCTTCATCCCTGAGACCATTCTTGTAAACCTTTGCTGATCCCCCTCTGAAACTTCCTCTTTCATTCTGTACCAGAACTGGACATAACATGCCAGCTGTGGACTGATTTTTATTTCTGAGAAATTTGAACAGAAATCCCCTTGCCCTTGAACTCTTTGTCCCTATTTATGAATCCCAAAATCCCTTATGTTTTGTGAACCATTCTCAACAATTGATCCAGACAACAGGAAAACTAGCAAACCTGAAGAGCATTCCTGCGTAGCTATACCCTTCAAATTACCTTGGCGTACAGTAGAAATGAAATCTAAAATCCAGAAACATGCAAGGCAATTAAGCATTTCTTCTGCCAGAGATTCTATCTTAAATCTGTAAAACAAGTTGGAATGTAACTTAGGAAATATTTCGAGTTGCACAAATTATTTAACAAAACACTTGGTTCAAGCAACTTGGTGCTGAAATATTTCATTCATAGAATATCTGTTTGCATCACCAGTTTCAGGAAAAGTCAGCATCAAATTCAGAACTCTGCCTGGTTTTAAGCTGCTCGTAGCGCTGGAGACTGATCTGGAAGTCTGCCTACCTCTATCAATCCTGAGCCATTTCAGGCCCAAAATCTTAACTCTTTTGCTCCTGAAGTGCAAGTGAACATCCCTGGAAATTGTTGCAAATATATTCTGCTGCCCGCTAGTCAGGTTGCTTATCTGCTGAATGTCAGGCTGAGGACATTTATTTATTTAAATATTTTTTAAAAAAATAAGCCTACCATCCATGATTATCAGCCTTATTGGACTCTTTGGTTTTATAAATCAGGTTTCTTGTGGCCTCCCAGTTAACCTCCAAATCTTGATATGAATATTTCAAGCAATGAATCTGTGACACCTGACAGATGTCAAAATGTCACTTTCCAGCTATTTTTATAACTGCTCATACTTCTTGTCTTTCAGTAGCAACTTACTTTTATATTTCAACACATCAAATGGTAATTGTAATAATGATCAAGGGTCCTGAGAGTAGTACATGCACTGAATTTTACTAATTACCATTAAATCCAAGCAAATGCATCACGAAAATCATGACTAAATTGGTGAGAAATTGCTCAGAAACATCCCAATGAAAGTCATAAATAAACCACCCCAACATTTTCTTCAGTAATTCAACTTTCTGCACGCTTGTCATTCTGAGTTAAAGTTGCTGCAGACTTATTTTGTTGAATGCGCCATGAGCAACATACCATGCAATCAGCAAAGTTCCAAGCTCAGTTCTTGGTCACGTCAACCATACCGGGCAGAGCACATACACAAATTCGGTGAGGTTCCGAACTGTTCTCAGTTTCCAATCAGTTGCAGGAGCTCCCATTTTCATAATAACCTGGTTATTATAACTACATGTAGGCATTGGTGAAAATAAATTGGCATTGCTGCAACGATTCCTAAAAACTCAAATATATAAAGCCTAACACCATCAGGAAAATGAGAGTGGCAACCAAGAACCACAACTGAGTGGAACTAATCAGACCAAATTAGCTGATCTGTACAACAATTCCCTCAAGCTCCACACACAGATACCATCAAGAATTCCCCCAAAAATTTAATGGCTTCTGAAATGAAATCGTAACCTCGGATTTTGATTGCATTGAATTTATGACTAAGAATAAAATTGGACTGGAATTGGGTGGGGTTGGAATCTTACTTCAAAATTTAATAACAAATTGAAAGATGCAGATTACATAGCTTTCTTGTGCTGACCTGTCTGACACACTCTCCCTTAAAACTAATATTCATCCTATTCATACACAAGTTCTTTGCTATCAACCATAGAATCTTTCTCTACTGGGGATGAGGAGTCTGAGGATTCGCTATCCTGTTGTTATAAAACCATTGAATGCTTCCTGAGTACAGCAAGAGTGACTCTTGATATCACAACCTACCGCTTTGTGACCTTACACTCAGATGTTGACCTGCACTTTCACTGTAACACTTCATTCTGCATTATATCATTCTTTCACCCTGAACTTCCTCAATGCACAGTTGTTATTAATTGATCTGTACAAATGACGTGAAAGAGAGGTCCTTCACTGTACCCAAGAGTCTGTGACAATAATAAACTAATTTACCAATTTTTCTTCAATGCAGTGGATTCCAATTAATTGGGACACATCAGGACCAGTACAGGGACTTCCGGTAGCGCTCATGGAGTGAAGTCGCGTTCTTGACTCGCTCCATTACCTCTGAGTTTTTTCTCTATGGTCAGCTATACTTTAATTAACTATTAAGGCATCAATTCTTACAATACTTTGAATTAAACTGAATTCTCCGACAATTGGATGATACTTAGATCTGCTATGTCTAAGAACGGGAAAAACGGCAAGGATGGTAAACCTCCGGTTAAACCGAAAGCTACGGATTTCCCCCCGACTGAATTACCGGTGACTTTGAAAGCGATATCGGAGTTAATTCAGAGGGAAATTTCAACCTCTGTTAGGGAGATGATTCGTACGGAAATTGCAGGCTCTGTTAAAGACCTGATTCATACGGAAATCTCAACTAATTTCCAGAAAATTGCCGATTCAATGGATAAGATGCAAACATGTATTGCGGAACATCAGTCGGCTATATCTGATCTTCAAAAATTCGCGCAACAAAGTGAGCTTAAGATGGGGAAAATCGAAGAAACAATTAATGTAATGAAGAAGAAACTTGACTTTTTGACTTTTAAAAACTCTGACTTGGAATCTAGAATGCGACGGCAGAATTTACGAATGATCGGGGTGAGGGAAGCTGTTGAATCCAACAACTCCATGAAATATTTTTCTCAACTTTTAAAAGATGCATTCCCTACTGTATTTCCTGACCAACCACCGCTTCTGGATCGTGTTCACAGAATCCCATCATACTCGTCTAGGTCAGATAGACCTAGGCATGTTATTTTACGTTTTCATTATTTTCAAGACAAGGAGAGACTGTTTCGATTCGCTCGATCTAAAGGTTTCATTGATTTTTCGGATCTTAAGTTCCGATTCGTGGAAGATTTCAGTAAACCAATCTGGGACCAACGGGTTCGTTACAGATCCGTGATGTCGGAATTCTATAAGATGGATTTAAGACCAGCGCTGCTGTACCCTGCACGTCTAAGGATTCGAATGTCAGATGGAGCCCTTCGTTTTTTTGATTCTCCATCGGATGCCCAGAGTTATCTGGATCAACTTTCATCTTCAACATCTTAATTGCCTTTTTTTAATTATCTCCGTTGATCGGAGGCGGTGAATTGGTTGGTTTTAACTTTTTCGTGCCCTATCTGGGCAGAAAAGTTTACTTTTGATTTCTTAATATGGTTGCTAAACTTTCTTTTTAACTGCGTCATTTCTTTCTTTTCCCAGGGGATTCTGGGTGGTTACTTCCCTTTTGTCATCTTACGTATTTCCTGTGTGGCCTTAAATTTTGTAGTTTTTTTTTAAATTTTATTCTGTTTTGCTTTTTATAACCACTTTATGTCAATAATCCTATTTTTTCTTGTTGCTGTGTCTATTCATGGGTTTGAGGTTTATTGTGGTTTTTTTTAATATATATTTTCCGGCTTTTGTTCTGTTTTGTGTGTATTTTAATTGAGCTAACTTTTTTTTACTTTTTTACTGTTTTACAATTAGCTGATCTTTTTCATATTTATACCTTTTTTTTTAGGGAGCGTATACCGGAAGACATGGGGGTAGTTTTAGCGCTTGCTTCTTTCTGGCGGGTCTGCTTTAGATTTTGCCTTGGGGTCTTGGGGTGGGGGGTGGTGGGAGGGGCTTCACGTTTTAGTTTGTTTCTCTTTGGGCTATATACATTATTGAAGTACTGGTTGCGTCCTTTTTCCCGGTATCTTTTGTATGTTCTGTTTCCTCTCCGGGTTTGTGGGTCGCGCCTATTGTCAATCCTCCTTGTTGTCGGTTGACTTTAGGATTTATGGAGTCTATTATTAATTTTGTCTCCTGGAATACTAATGGTCTTAATCATCCTATTAAAAGGAAAAAAGTTTTTAAAGTGTTCCGGAGACTTAAAGCACAAATTTTATTTTTACAAGAGACCCATGTACGGAGGGGGGACAGACTACGTTTTTTCAAATTCTGGAAGGGACAACAATTTCATTCAAACTCCAATGCTAAGATTCGAGGCGTCTCTATTTTTATAGATTCCTCAGTTACTTTTATACAACAGGATATTATCTCTGATCCGAATGGTAGATTTTTATTGGTTAGTGGTTTACTATTTAATAAAAAAGTAGTTTTGGTTAATGTTTATGCTCCTAATATGGATTGTCCGGAATTTTATAAATCATTGTTTGATCAGTTTCCGAATTTGAACGAGTTTTCATTGATTTGGGGCGGCGATCTTAATACCTGTTTGTCTCCAGCTCTGGACCGTTCGGCTCCTTTACGGACTTTACCTAATAAATCTGCAAATCTGATTAATTTTTTCCTTTCTGATTCTGGGTCGACGGACATTTGGCGTTTTCTGCATCCTCAGGAAAAAGACTTTTCCTTCTTTTCACATGTTCATCATTCCTATTCAAGAATTGATTATTTTTTCATTGATTCTCGTCTTATTCCCTCAGTGATTAAATGTGATTATGATTCTATAACCATTTCGGATCATGCTCCACTTAAGCTTTCTATTAAAATTATGGCCAATATACCAAATAATAGACAATGGCGTTTTAATTCGCTGTTGCTTCAGGACTCGGACTTTGTTAATTTTATGAATGAACAGATTGAGCTTTTTTTTACAATTAACCATACAGAAGATATTTCGGTTAACACTCTTTGGGACACTTTTAAAGCCTATATTCGGAGTCAGATTATTTCGTATTCTGTTGCTTTGAGGAAGAAACAGAAGCAGGAGGAGATGGCAATTGTGGACAAGATTAAAGAAATTGATAAGAAATATGTTATGGCTCCTTCTGAGGAGTTATACAAACAAAGAACTGAACTTCAAATGGAACACAGTTTATTACTCTCATCCTCGATTGTAAACCAATTAAAGAAAACAAGAAGTGACTTTTATGTTCACAGTGACAAAATTGGCAAGCTGCTGGCTAATCAATTGAAATCTAATTATGTTAAATCTCAAATCAATCAGATTTATAACCAAAATGATCGATTGATATTGGATCATGTGGGGATTAATCAAACCTTTTGTGATTTTTATTCTTCTTTATATCAATCAGAGTCTCCTCGAGATTCTAAATATATGAATGATTTTTTAGATAAGTTAGACTTCCCTCAGATTTCACAGGATATGTCTTCTTTATTAGATACTTCCATTACAATGGATGAGATTAAGAATGTTATTTTTTCTATGAATCTGGGGAAAGCTCCTGGCCCTGATGGGTTTACCGTTGAATTTTATAAATGTTTTGCTTCTTTATTGATTCCTTGGCTCTGTAAGGTTTTTGAGGCTTCTTTGAAACTTGGTAAACTTCCTGAATCTTTTAATAGAGCATCAATTTCTCTAATACTAAAGAAGGATAAAGACCCTGCTCAATGTGCATCTTATAGACCAATATCTTTATTAAATGTTGATTCTAAAGTTTTTTCTAAGTTATTAGCAAATAGACTAGAAAAAGTACTTCCTTCTATTATTTCGGAAGACCAAACGGGTTTTATTAAAGGTCGTTACTCTTTTTATAATATTCGTACATTGTTAAATATCGTTTATACTCCCTCACAAAATGTTCCTGAGTGTGTTATTTCTTTAGATGCCGAGAAAGCTTTTGATAGAGTAGAATGGCCTTATTTATTTAAGGTGCTTGAAATGTTTAATTTTAGCTTGAAATTTAAATCCTGGATTAAACTGTTATATCACTCCCCTGTAGCCTCGGTTCGTACTAACTCTTTAAACTCACCTTTTTTTCCTCTCTTTCGTGGTACTCGACAAGGCTGTCCTCTTAGTCCCCTATTATTTGATATTGCATTAGAACCTCTTGCAATTGCTATTCGAGAATCTTCAAATATTACTGGGATAACTCGGGGATTAAAGTCCCATAAATTATCACTCTATGCTGATGATTTACTTTTATATATTTCTAATCCTGAGAGATCCATTCCTGCTGTTTTAGAGTTATTAGCACAATTTGGTCTTTTCTCAGGTTATAAATTAAATCTTAGTAAGAGTGAACTTTTTCCGATTAATAAACATCTTCCCTTATATTATAAATTTCCATTTAAATTGATTAATAATTACTTTTCATATCTTGGGATTAAAATTACTTGTAAATACAAAGATTTATTTAAGACTAACTTTTTACCATTAATAGACCATATTACTCAACTTTCATCTAAATGGTTTCCCTTATATTTAACTTTGATTGGTCGTATTAATGCAGTTAAGATGTTTTTTTTGCCAAAATTTTTATATGTGTTTCAGGCATTACCAATTTTCGTTCCTAAATCTTTTTTTGATAAAGTTGACTCTAAAATTTCTTCATTTATTTGGCAGAATAAGAATCCGAGACTGGGTAAAATACATTTACAGAAAGCTAAGAGAGATGAAGGTTTAGCATTACCTAACTTTAGATTTTATTATTGGGCTATTAATATTCGACATATGAAATTTTGGTTACTTGACCAGGACATACTATCTATTCCTAAATGGGTAGCATTGGAATTACAATCTGTTCAGGGTTATACACTTGGTTCTATTTTAGGCTCCTCTCTTCCTTTTGATTCGAAACGTCTTAAGCAGGTCTCTAACCCGATAGTTAAATATGCTTTGCGCATTTGGTTTCAATTCAGAAAATTTTTTGATCTTAATCAATTCGGGTTAGCGATTCCTATTTTAGGTAACATATTTTTTCCTCCCTCTTTTACGGATCGCGCTTTTCAAACTTGGAAGACTAAGGGTATTTTACGGTTTTTGGATTTATTTTTAGATGGTTCCCTTATGTCTTTTGAACAATTATCTAATAAATATAACTTATCAAGAATACATTTTTTTAGATATTTACAAGTTAGAAATTTCCTAAGTACTATACTTTCTTCCTTTCCAATGCTTCCTCCTACATATATTTTAGATTCGATAATTAACCTTAATCCATGTCAGAAAGGTGCATCGGCTATGATTTATAATATTATTATGAAACTTAGGAAAGCTCCATTTGATAAGATTAGGGTAGATTGGGAACAGGAATTGGGGCTTACCATTTCTGTGGATGATTGGGGGCAGATTTTACAATTAGTTAATACTTCCTCTATTTGTGCTAAACATTCCCTAATTCAATTTAAAGTGGTTCATAGAGCACATATGTCCAAAGATAAGTTAGCGCGTTTTTACTCGCATATTAATCCTTTCTGTGATAGATGTTCGGGGCAGATAGCCTCTTTAACTCATATGTTTTGGTCTTGCCCTACTTTGGAAATTTTTTGGAGAGATATTTTCAATATTATTTCTAAGGTATTAAATATAGATATCTCTCCTCACCCTATTACTGCTATCTTTGGACTACCTAAAATTTCTAGTAATCTTTCCCCTTCAGCCCGTAGAATGATTGCATTTCTTACTTTAATGGCGAAAAGATGTATTTTACAACATTGGAAAGAGCTTAATGCTCCAACTACCTTTTTTTGGTTTTCTCAGACGATTTTATGTTTGAATTTGGAGAAAATTAGAAGTAACCTTTATGATTCTTCATTTAAATTTGAACAGATTTGGGGACCTTTTATTCGATATTTTCATTCAATGTAATATTTACCCTTCTTGTTTTTTTTTCACTGTTTTTAATGGAGGTCGGGATTGAGGACGTGATTTTAAGTTTAACTCTGTTTGGTTTCAAGCTAGCCCATTGCTTTGTCTTGCTTTTAGTTAGTTGCACGGTGGGTTTTTTTTTGGGGGTTTTTTTTTTCTTTTTTTTCCATTGATATATATAAAATTTAGTATACTATTATGTTATCTTGGTTTTTTATGCTTAAATTACATTGTTTGTAGTATTTTCTTTTTGGTATTGTTATCTTTTGGAATTTTATTATACTTTAACATTGTATTAATGTTTATATGGCTTACCTTTTTTGTATACTTACTCAATAAAAAGATTTAAAAAGAAAGAAAGAAAGGACCAGTACATTTTGGCCCAATTAAGCAGCTGCCCAATTAGTGAAAGTTTCATGGAAAAAGTCAAAAAGGTATAAAAAGGACAAACTACTGTTTTACTGACTAATAGGCTATATATTTAAATTAAATACATAACCAAATAGAACACTGCCAATACTACTACAATACTTTTAAACTGTATTAATTCCTAATAGTTATTGACTGAGGAACTCATCCAGTATACACAGTGTTCCTTTGATTGACTGTAAATGAACAAAATCTGTGCAGACACCCAATCTGCCTTCATACAACGCTTTTGATGATTGCACCCTCCAAATCTTCATTTTCATTGTAGCATTTAAGATGATTGTTGATACCTTCAAATTCCTCATAATTCCTAAGTGAAATCATTTCATTTTCACTCCCAGCCATTTTTGGCACCTCCAAGCCTGAATGTTTGACTGCAGTGAGCAAAACTGTTCCAAATAGTCTTACTGCTTATTTCTTGACAACTATCAGTGACAAAAATCACTGTTTTTCGAAGACAAACACATGCAACTGATATTATTTAAATTTAAAAACTGCTCACTCAAAACACAGTGTAGTTGCTAATGGCCACACAACTGATGTTAGTTTGGAACTGTTTGGCCACAGTCTCCTGTCTCAATTAAGCGGCATAGTGCTCCAAAAAAATTAAGGGAATCTGGTTATTTCCTCAATTAGTTTTGTTCTTTCAAAGTTTTCCAAAAAAAAAGCTGCCTGGTTAACTGATGGCCCAATTATCCAGAATCTACTGTATTTACACTTCCATAAATATTGTCATTTAAGGCCCTGATAATACTTACAAAGAGCAATAAAAACTGCTTTATTTCAGAGCATCTATAAACAAACATTTCAAGGGGACATGACTCAATAGAAGATGAAAAGTACAACGACACAATGGAACTTTCAGATCATATTGTCCATGCCACCAGGAGCCAATTGAAACGGCATATCTGCCTGCAGGTGTTCTGTGATGATTCCTTCATATACCCAAGTGTTGCATAAATACATCCAGCACAAAGATAAAGATGATACCTGGATGAAAGATATCTTTCTGTATGTATGTATGTTATATCATGGAAATCCAGCTGATTGTTCTGTCTGGGGATTGTAATGTTCACATACTTGAATTCGGTTTGGCCACTTCTGGAAAAGCATAGCTCCACCACCTGGTACTGGATACGTTTCTAATTGTGCCAACTTGAAATGTTCTGCTAACATGGTGCTCAAAACAAAAAGTAAATTTTTGGTAAATTGGTATGTTATCTTCCAATGTATCAAGGTACAGTGAAAAACTTGCCTTGTTAACCATCCACACAGATTACTTCATTCTAACAGTGCATCGAAAACAGTAACAGAATGCAAAATAAAGTTTTACTGTTACCAGAAACATGCAGTGGACAAGAGAGAATTGTCCTGGATGGGTTAATTGTGTTGGCTGCACTACTGAGGAAGCAAGAAGTGTCAACACAGACCATGGAGGGGAGGCTGCTTTCCGCGACAGAAAAGGTTTAGCTGGGTACAGAGCCAAATCATGAAAGACTCAGGTGATTGAGTACTTGAACAGATAAACAGGTGCAGATATAATGCTACAAGTGGAGGGTGTTAAGTGTTAAAGACAATGAGAAGGACATTCTGCTCCCAGATACAAATATAAAAAGAATGCATGCTTATAGGAAGGTAAAGTTATGAAGAGAATGAAATTTGCAAAAATGTAGTGGAAGTTAATCTGATCTGAGAGGGTGATGGCACTGTTGATAGAGACTTGCATGGAACACTGAGCCTACTTTTTTTTATGCTTCACTTCATCACCTTCCTTTCCATCTGCAAACTATCGAAAAGTCAGATCATCAAACTAACATTCAACTGCACTCTGAAATGGCCAAAAGGCAATCAGGTATGCCCAATGAATGCCAGTTTTGGCTAATGACAGATGCATGAGAATAAATACACTCAGGAATAATCCCTTTAACCTCACCAAAACTAACTCTGCCACTTCTGATCACTTCAGGTTCCACTTTCTTACTGTCCTGAGTAACACATTCTATTGAATTGCCCATTACACTTCATGCTTACCAGCTTATTTTGACAGACTCCAATTTTACACTTCAATTCAAGTTAAAATAGTCTTTCTGTGGTTCATAAGTATAAAGCACTTGATTTGATCATCTTTCAAGCCTTTACTTTCTGAGAGACAACACTCAGTTTTACTCATCCTTTTTTTTAGTATGTATAATTTTGCAACACTGATATCATCCTTATAAACACATCACATCTTGCGCATTTCCTCCAAAGTAAGTCCTATATATAGTACGGTGATCGGAGCAGTACACATAATACTCCAATTACAGTCCAGCAAAAGTCTAGAAAGATTTGAGATGAACTGTCTCTGGTTATGTTCATTTATTGCTTGGCCTTATCCACTTCTCTGGGATCATTGTGCCCAAATCTTTATGCAAAATGTGAGTACAAGAGTGGGGTGTCAAGTTGCAACTGGATGTTATAAAGGTATTGGAGAGTACTGCACGCAGCTCAAGATGAAGGATGGAAAGGGAGCAGAAAAGATTCACATGGATGTTACGGAGACTGAAGGGTCTGAGTTACAAGGAAAGACTTGATTGACTGACTGAGGCTTTTTTCTGTGGAGTGTAGCCTGAGGGGTGATCTCACAGAAATGTATAAAATCAGGAAAAGCATTGCAAAGGTCATTTCCCTGGAGCAAGGGAGCCATAGGGGACCTGAGAAGCAACATTTTCCACACAAGAGGGGTGGTGGGTATATGGAATGAGCTGCCTGAGGAAATGGTAGAGATGAGTACAATTAGTATTTAGAAGACAGTTAGATATGTTTGTCAATAGGTCAGTTGGATCTGGGGCAAACACAGATTCACTTAGATCAGCAACTTGGTCGGCATGAATGAGTTGGCCTGAAGAGCCTGCTTCTAAAACTATATCACTCTAGGGCACTCACTCTAAATCACTCTACATCTTGGTTCTTTTCCAAACACATTACCTCTTTAACTGCCCTATCAAAATGTGACAGCTCACACTTATCAATGCTCATCAAACTGTATAGCAGAGAAATGGGCTCCTTCAGCCCATTCCATCCATGCTGACCATGATGCCTATCAATGCTAATCCCATTTGCCTGCATTAGGTCCAAATTCCTCCAAGCCAGGGGTTCTAAAGACCCCTCGGTTAAGGCAGGGGTCCATGCCATAAAAAAGGTTGGGAAACCCCTGCTCTAAGCCTTTCACATCTAGACACTTGTCCAAATTCCTCGAGCACTGTAATCGTATATACCTCATCTATCTCAGCTGGTTCCAGACGTCCACCACCTGCTGTATGAAAAACTTACCTCTCAGATCTTCAAAACCTTTTAATCACACTGTCGACATTCTAAGTCATTTATACGTGTATAATCAACCAAGGTCTCAAAAACCCATCCTTGAAGTAAACTACTCATAACAGACTTTCAGTCAATAAGGCAGCCATCCACTACTTCTATCATCAAATAATGTTGAATTCATTTGCTAATAATGGGCCTATTCTGTTATTAATATCTTTCTGCTGACTTGTGTCAGTTGTCTTCATATTTGACTAACCCTACTGACTTGATTTTGTCTGCAAATCTGAAAAGCATGCTTGATTCTCAAAATGAAATCATTAACCAAAACTGTGAATGAGACTACCACAAAGCTAATATTTGTGAGAATGCATTTTCCTCATCCTGTCAGCATGTCTTTGTGTCAGGAAGCATTGTGCCTTGTAGCTGAGCAAACATCTACACTGCTCCCTACCTCCTTGGCCCTGTGTAGTGAGACTCATTATCTATAGAGTGGCACTTGACCAAATACTGGGGAACTAGGGGGGAGGAAGCATGAGATTTGGGAAGCAATGACTTATTGAGCTAATGTTACAACTGAAATCACCAATGATAATGCATCATAGTGCACTGGGAAACAGAGGAATTAAAAGATCCTTGAGGGACAGCATAAGCAAGCAATTACTACAAAAGATTACCATTCAGAGGTGTTATTGGAATCTTATTGAAGTAGATGTTTTTTCTCAAAGGAGATCAACTCCAAACACTCTGAGGCTCAATTTTCACCATAAGCCCTCAAGACCACTCAAAATCCACCCCTCTGAAAAGTTCCAATGCCTAACTGGGTTGGATTGATACTTCAGATAAAATATGGTATGAACCCATCACATATCCTGACATTTAAAATAAACCCAGGACAGTAATAAATTAACAGAGCAGTTGACAGCTTGAAAATTCTCAAGCAAATATACTTCACAGGCAAAGCAATAGTAACAGCTATGAGAATGATGGACAAACTTGGTTTTTTGATATCTCACTCCAGAGAGAGAAAAAAATACAATTTAAAACATTTCCAAGTAACAATCAATCTGGAGTCAAAAAATGTCATTTTCGGTTTCACCTGCCCACACTATTATAAGCAAGTTCAAAGATTTGAAATCCCACATTCATACAATACATCACATGACACAATGCTCCTTCAACTACCTGTAATGAGTATCCACAAATTAAATGAGAAGCTGAAAACAAAAAAGAGTCTGCCTGGAAACAAACCTCTGGGAAAGGCTTGAAATGTTGTTTCTCACCACTAGGTGTCTCGATTCTGTAGACACCGTTTGGCTCTGTTGAGAGAGTCAAACTGAAATTTTAACCCAGCCTGCTTTACGCCATAGATGCTGCCACTGATAAGGAGAGCTCCATCCTTAAAGTGTTTCTGTTTTCACTCACACTTCAGTGTTCTATTCTCATTTTCTCCCATCTTCCCAAATTACAAAAGCCACTGACAGTAGAATTCCCCTTCACTGGCGAGATGCAGACAAGAGTGCGTCACAGGAATTGGAAGTCAATCACATTAATATATTTTCAATTCACTAACTGTACTTCAAATAAACACCAACAGATTAAACTCCTCACTGCAGACAAAACCAAAGTAAACTGCACTTCAGGATGAATCTGACCACTGAGCATAAACCAGGTTCCAGGACACATCTCCCAAGTCTGGCGAGCCAACTTGAAAAGATGAGCTTCAGTTGTCAGACTGATTTGCAACGAACCTGTTTTATTTTTCAAAGTTATCACATGCTTCTGGAATTTTCCACATTCATAATGCTGCCTAAAGCTTCTAACATGCACCACAGTGGCAAACTATGAATGCGAAGTGTTGGTTTGTTACTCACTCGGTCCTTATCGTCAGCAACGTCAGAGAGGATGTCATCGAGATCCAAAATGCCACCATCACTGTGCTCCAGGCGATGTACTTGTACCCAGTAACCTGGATCCTGAAAGGGATGGGAAGAAAAATATCAGCGGCAGCAGTTACAGCTCCAATAGCTTATCAGTGCACTGAAATTCTTTTGACCACAAAAAGATTAGATTAAAATAACAGGAGGCACTCTATTTCAGAGGGAAATCTTATCAGAAAACTACTGGCTGTGAGCTGCTCGAACACAACTTTACCAAGTCTTGGTAATCACTGAGGAGAGATCAATCACATTTCTAAAAGATCAAGGGTAAACTGACTTCTTCAAGGTATTCATCAGACAAATAAAAGCATACATCGCGGCCCTATATAAAGTTACCAGTGCTGAAACATCAAATGGAGTGGAAAAAGGCTAAAATTGACAAGTAGTTGGCATCAATAAATAAAATGCCATGGACATAAACAAAGGATTCAAAGATAGTACAATAAAATCACTCAGAAATATATTCATGTTGTGTACGACCACACAATATGCATATTTAATGTGCATCATTAATTTCAATTGTCCTTGTGGAGATAAATTCATCTTTTTTACAAGTGTCCATGTCAATTTTGTTTCTGATGCTGGAATCAATTTAACACAAGATTGTAAGACCAAATTCTTCCACCATGAATTAAGGTCTAAGTTGACTCATATTTTGGTTTGAAGTAAATATTAAACATTGGTGATTATATTTAGCAGAGTAAATGAGACTGATTTATCAGGAAGTTTTTTAAAATCTGTTTGCCAGTCAACAGAATACACAACAATAAAGCCACTGTGTCCAAGGAGGAAATTTCACACAGCAAACACAAATTAACCCTCACACCAATTGTGGGAAGTGAAGCTTTAAACTAAAGTCAAAATGGAGGGCAACGACACACAGTTTGTGTACTTAAGCCATTGACGTCTGTTCTCCAACCCTGGGTTCCATGACCCTACTGGGCAGGAACAAAAAAAAGGAATAAAAAGGCCAGAGGTTTGCATTTTGAATGACAGGTGCACTAACAGGTTTTCACAATCAATTTTCCACCACCTTGCCTGGGTTAATGGTGGGCATACAGACGGGGGCAGTTGCAATACTTCAGTTTGACTATTCAGGCAAACAGCAGTTCTCTAGAATAGGGGTTCCCAACCCATTTTAAGCCATGGAGCCTTTAACTGACAGGTCCATGGACCCCAGGTTGGGAACCCCTGCTCTAGACTCTAGCACCCTTAAATTTATCTGCAAGAAAAGCATTTGATGTTTTATACACTACAAATATTTTATTTTCTCACCACTCCCAGAGTTTATAATGCTCAGAGAATTCAGAGACATCTCAGTGCGTAAAAGGCAAGGTCGGAAACCACTGTTGAATGTGCACGATCTTCGAGCCCTCAGGTGACACTGCCTAAGAAACCGTCATGCTACTGTGACAATTATAGCCACTTGGGCTCAGGAGTACTTCGGAAAACCATTGTCACTCAACACAGCCCGTCGCTGTATCCAGAAATGCAACTTGAAATTGTATTACGCAAGGAGGAAGCCATACATCAACATTATGCAGAAACGCCAGCGAGTTCTCTGGGCCCGAGCTCATCTCAGATGGACCGAAAGACTGTGGAACTGTGTGCTGTGGTCAGATGAGTCCACATTTCAGCTAGTTTTTGGAAAAAAAACAGGCGTCGAGTTCTCCGTGCCAAAGATGAAAACGACCATCCAGATTGTTATCAGCGAAAGGTGCAAAAGCCAGCATCTGTGATAGTATGGGGGTGCATCAGTGCCCATGGCATGGGTGAGTTGCATGTATGTGAAGGTACCATTGACTCTGAAGCGTATATTAGGATTTTAGAGAGACATATGTTGCCATCAAGGCGACGTCTCTTCCCGGGACGTCCATGCTTATTTCAGCAGGACAATGCCAGACCACATTCTGCACGGGCTACAACAGCGTGGCTTTGTAGACACAGAGTGCGTGTGCTTCACTGGCCTGCTGCCAGTCCAGATCTATCTCCTATTGAAAATGTATGGCGCATCATGAAGAGGAGAATCAGACAACGGAGACCACGGACTGTTGAGCAGCTGAAGTCTTATATCAAGCAAGAATGGACAAAATTTCCAATTGCAAATCTACTACAATTAGTATCCTCAGTTCCAAGATGATTAAAAAGTGTTATTAAAAGCAAAGGTGATGTAACACAATGGTAAACATGCCTCTGTCCCAACTTCTGTTGAGTGTGTTGCAGCCATCAAATTCTAAATTTGTGTATGTTTACAAAATACAATTAAGTTGGTCAGTAAAACTATTGAAAATCTTTTCTTTGTACTTTTGTCAGTTAAATAAAGGTTCACGTGAATTAACATATCACAGATTTTTGTTTTTATTGCATTTTGGAAAATATCCCAACTTTTCTGGAAATGGGGTTTGTAATTATACCATACCCGACCCATTCAAATAAGCAGTTGCCCGAATTAACCAATAGTCCAATAAACAGAATCCAGTTTTTCTGTACACATTCAATAATGTAGTACAAGTTTTCAAACCAAAGTATAAGAGTACTGACAAAAACACCAAATCCAAACATAACTCCAGCAATTGAAAAGATGCAAGAAACTTACCATCACAACCATTTCGTGATGATATTTTCCCTGAAGGAAATATATTTGTAGCACCGTAAATAAACAGAGTTGTCTATCAATAAAATCGGTAATGAATTACCATTAAAAACATGAAACTTTAGTACAGCTGTTTTTGTTTTCATCAGGAACAATGCAGGCTATCCAAAGCTATTCAACTCTGTAGGAATGGACTTGAGACTCATATAAGTGTAGTTCAGTAAGCAACCAAATCTGAGGATTTTGGGCATTTACATGTCTTCTTTACTTTTATTCCCATCTTCCCAATACAACTCATATGGAAACAATATAAAAATACCAGTCCCTTCCTTTTCATGATTTGTCCTTATCAAATTTATGTTTTTTGTAAAGAAAATTCATGCTGAGTTTACAAAGGATGCTTCATTATAACACCATGAAATAGATCCCAAATATAGACTCTTGACCTCACACTCTACCTCGTGATCTTGCACCTAGTTGTTCACCTGCTCTGCATTTTCACTGCAGCTGTTACACTCTATTCTGTATTGTTATTGTTTTACCTTGTTCTATCTAAATGCAACATGTAATGGTCTGAATTACATGAGGAGCCTCATCACGGGACAATTTACAATGACCAATTAACCTATCAACTGGTCATCACCATCATCAGGTGCCATGCCCAGTTTGAGCTTTAACTGCCATGGCCCACACTCCTGTTTCGGGTCAAGTGGATCAATTCATTGGTATTCATTTCCAGTTCTCTGGCCGCTGTCTCCATCATCTGTCATTTCCTTCCTCTTGCTTTTTCCCTTCAATCTTTCCCATAACTACTGTTATCAACTGGTACATCATTGGACTGTGGGAGGAAATCACACCACCTGGAAGAAATGTAAGCGGTCACAGGGAGAATATACAAACTCGTTAAAAACTAATCAAGGCATCATCCTGGTAAATCTGTCTTGCACCCAAAGCCTCCACTTCCCTTCGTGCAATGGAGTAACCAGAATTATACATAAGACTCCAAGTGCAGCCTAACCAAACCAATGCAGGGCTGATGGACCATGGGGAAATAGTACAATCTCTTTTCCTGAAGTGTATCAATGAACCAGATACTTATTTTTTAAAACGTCAACAATGCAAACCTCAATACATATTTATTACCTTTGCTACAAGCTTACATGTTGCCAGATTTACTGAATAAGACAGATATTTAAATACAGACTCTGGATTAAATCCTTAGCACAGTGTTACTGTACTCAGTTCCATAAGACATGGGAACAAAAATAGAACATTCAGCCCATCAAGTCTGCTCCATCATTCCAGCCTGGCTGATTTATTATGTCTTCAATCCCATTCTCCTGCCTTCTCCCCGCAACCATTGACTCCTTACTAATCAAGAACCTATCAACCCCTGTCTCAAATACACCGAATGCCTTAGCCCCACAGCCATCTGTGGCAATGAATTCCACAGATTCACCACCCTCTGGCTAAAGAAATTCCTCCTCATATCTGTTCTAAAGGGACATCCTTGTATTCTGAGGCTATGGTATCTGGTCTGAGACTTCCCTCACTCCCTCTCCACATTCATTCTATCTGGGCCTTTCAAGATTCAATAGGTTTCAATAAGATCTACACCCACCGCCCCCCATTCTTCTAAACTCCAACAAGTTCAGGCCCAGAGATAATCTGAAAATGACTTTACGTAGGTAGGAAGTTTAAACTGAATAAACTCAACCAAAATCCACTGAGTCCGGGCTCAAAGCTAAGCTCAAAATTTGCACAGAGAGAAAGGGTTGAAGATACAAATAAAATTATATGATATTCATGGAGATCCAGCTTAATGCTTTAAAAAATCATTACTTATCACCTCTGGCTTCTTACACAAACTGAGTCTAATTTCTCCACCTCTGATGAGCATGCTGCCCAGGACTTAGGCTCAAGTCTCTGGAATTATTGGCTTGGAACCCTCAACCACACCTTTTTCATCTTTAAAGATTGCTTAAAGCTTACCTTTTTTAACCACACAGTTTTGGCCATCTGGCCTCTGGTCACATGGCTCTAATTATTATGTACTCGGTTTCTTTTGTTTGATATTCTGCAAATCGTCTTCTGACATTTGTGCAAACTTAACATACATTGGAACAGATTTTCCTTTGGAGTGATTGCAATGCTTGAAATAGGGAGCAATGTAGACTGATGAACACATTTATAGTAGCACTTTGTGCCATGCGAATCCCACTCCTGCCCTTCTCCTTTTCTGTTCAATATCATTTGTTGCTCATGATAGTTTTCAGTTTCAAATTCCAAATCAGCATCAGGAGCAGAATCAGATTTATAGTCAATGACATCAGTCTTGAAATTCATTGTTTTATGGTAGCAGTACAGTGCAGGCAAAACAAAACAAAGAAACACAAATAAATAGTTCAAAAGAGGAATGTAAAGTGGTGTTCACAGACCATTCAGAATTCTGATGGCAGAGGGGAAGAAGCTATTCCTAAAATGCTGGGTGAGAGACTTCAGCCTTCTGTTCTTTCTCTTTGACAGCAGTAACGTGACCTTCTTTGAGTCCCAAATGATGAATGCCACCTTCTTGTGGCACCGGCTATTGAAGATGTCCTGGATTGTGGGGGGGAGGCTTGAGCCCTTGATGGAGCTGGCTGAGCCTGCAACCCTATGAACCCTCTTATGATCCTGTGCCCCACCAAGAGTTGATGCAACTAGTCAGAATGCACTCTACGGTTCATTGAGAGATACTTGGTGACATATCAAATCTCCTCAAAATCTGAATAGTCCTAACTCCTCCTATGTTGCAGACTCTGCTTCAGCAGTGGTCTAAAATTTTAAAAAATGAATTAGCCCAATAAGGTCAACTTTAGTGCAGATGCTGAAATCTACAATAAATACAGAAATGCTGGAAGATCTGAGCCAGTTAGGCAGCATCTGTGGAAAGAGAACCTGTTGAAGTCACAGATCCAATGAGAACTAAGACGGACAGAAAGCCAATTGGTACAAATTACACAAAAAGAGCAATGGGTACAACAAAGGTCACATCCGTACAAGGGTAAAAATACTGGATAACTATTACATGGACAATTAAACTCCTCTGTTTGTTTGAGTTGTTAAAGGTATGAAATCTTGCTAATGCAAAAACTGGCCTACTGGGATGTGTTGAACAGGCCCAAATATACTTACAAAAGAAAAAGTAAGGGCGAAGAATGAACGCAAGAGATTCTGTATATGCTGGAAATCTAGAGCAACACACAGAAAATGCTGGAGAAACTCAGCCAGTCAGGCAGCATCTACAGAGAAGAATAGCAAGCACAAATGGCCAGCTCTGATAACAAACACAAAGAGCAAGTTACCTGAAAATGGAGAATTCAATGCTAAATCTTACTAACTGCAGCGTGTCCAGACTGAGCTTGCACTGACCTTGGTGTAACAGTCCAGAGGTCTGCATACAGAAAGGGTAGAGTAAGACTGGGTTGGAAAATTAAAATGGCAGGGAAATAGAAGGATTGCCAAATGTGCACAGGTGCTCTGCGAAGCAAATCCTCCAATGTACGGGAGACAGCACTGTGAACATCAAACACAGTACATTCAATTGGGAGAAGTGAAAGTCAGTCACGGCTTCACCTGGAATGATTAATAGGTCCCCTGATAGCATGAAAGGAAGAGCTGACTGGATAGGTGCCATGGGACTGGGAAGGGTAGTTGGAGATTGAAGAGCACATCAGTAATTAATTAAGTGAGTCATCCCACAGAAAAGCAGAAAGGAGAAGAGAGGGAAATGTGACTGGTAGTGGGATCTCTTCTCGTGACCCATTTTACTGTAAAGTACAAAATTAGCATTTATTATTTCCTTTGTTATAGTTCTTTAGAATAATAAGTTGCCTGCAAGCACAAATTGATATTGAACAAAGTTAAAGTTAGTGCCTTTCAAGAGAATGGATCACATGAGTAACTCCAGACACATGTGGTACCTGGTCGCTATAACTCACTGACAGGTGCTTCCTAAAGCTGGCACTCACTGGATCTTGCGATCACAGTTTGTTCACAAGTCAGCTTTCCAAATTTCAAAGCTGTTGCTGCATTTGGCAGGAGATTCACATATTTTAAAATTTTATCACATCAAATTACTTTGCCTGCAACTGTGGAATACATCACTGAAATCTTAACAGCTGGCATCTTACAAGTGCCAAGGAACTGCAGCTAAACCCAGGTACTCATGGGTGGTCTGATTAGACTTTCACAAGCTCCAGGCCAGATTCAAAGAAACATTTTAACGGTAGCAAAATTTTTCTAGTCAGATTATCTAATCAACAACAGTCCACATTCACCACATAAAACTATATTACCTTCACAGGTCAAGAAAAAGCCATTAAATATTTTCAGCAGAATGGTTTACCATCTACAAGCCTGAGTGGTCTTCCAGTTAGGTGATCATCAGTGTTTCCCCCCACTCCCAGAATACTTGCTTTGATCTCATTTATCAGTCCGCAAAGTATGTTGTTCTTTTCTCTTTCATCATCATCACCAAACATGTGATCAGTCAGACTTCACAACACACACACACAAAATGGAATTTTCACTGCTGAAGTGTGTACAGAGAATACCCAGAAGAGAGACTTCAGTGGGGTCAGGAGCAGTTTTTTTAAAATTTCAACTTGAATAAACTAAAGCAAGACAAGCATCATCTTGATTCAAAAACAAATTGCAAAGATAGCAGTGCGGCAATTAAGGACTGCCTCGAAATTACATCCAAAAACAGAAAATGCTGGAGATATGCAACAGATCAGACATAAGGTGTGGGGATAAGACGTGATATGACCATATTTATTTCAACATTTACAACATCTGCAGACTTTTTTTTGTTTTACACACAGTTTATTTGAGACATTAAAAATAACTAGCTGCAGGGTTAAAAATAGTTGATATTAGTTCAAGTATTAAAAATAAGTTGATAAAATAACACTCATTTCAAGTTAATGGTCCATATTATAAAGAAGCACTGCACTAACTACAGCACTGGTCTCTCTCAGAAGCCCAGCTGGGCAGATACAACAGGCTCTTCAATCAAAGAGAATCAAGACCCTCTGTTAGTCGGGGTCAAGCATGGATAATACATCCTAGCTGTGTGAGTGATACGCAAGCCAGGACAGTACAATATGGAGAGCAAGCTGTTGCCCATGCAACAGGCTCTCCCTCTCTACACAACTCATGAATCAAAAGGAATGGCAGAGACCCTCTTCTCACTTCTACCGTCAGGCAGGAGGCAACCGCCTAAGATCTCATACCACTTGGCTCAGGAGCAGTTATTTGCCTACAATTATTAGACTCCTGAACCAGTGCGGATAACTTCATTCACCATTGCTCTGAATTGACACTACGACCAACACACTCACTTTCAAGGACTTTTTACAACTTGTGCTGACAGCATTATTTTTACTTACACAGTGAACCTTCTTTTGCACATTGGTTGTTTGTCAGTTTTTATGTATATTTTTCCATAAAATGCGATGGTTTTTTTTCCTGTAAATGTCTGCAACAAAATGAATCTCAAGGTGGCATCTGGCAACATATACGCACATCGATGATAACATTTTCGGATACATGCATGCCCATTACAGGAACAGAAGAAATAGGATCTTGAGTATGCCATGTGGCCTGTCAAGTCTGCTCCACCATTCACTAAGACTATGGCTGAATTGGCCATGGACTCAACTCCACCTATCTGCATTTTTCCTATGACCCTAATCTCCCTGCTATGCAAAAATTCAAATGTGTTTTAAAATTTCACAGATTCACTAATCTGGGAAAAGCAGGTTCTCCCCATCTCCATTCTAAATTTATTCCTCCAGATCTTGAAGTTATGCCCCCTTGTTCTAGTCTCACTTTCCTGCCTCTATCTTATCTATTGGTTTGAGAAATTTTTATGTTTCAATAAGACCCCCTCCCTCATTCTCCTGAATTCCAGCAAGTAAAGTCCCAGCTGACTTAATCTCGCCTCACAGATTGATAACCTTATCTTTGGAATCAGCCCGGTGAACCAACTCTGCACTGCCTCCAAAGACAGTCTCAAAGTAAGGTGTGATCTCACCAGTACCCTGTTCAGTTGCAGCATAGCCTCTCTGCTCTTAAATTTAATTCCTCGAGCAATGAAGGCCAACATTCCATCTGCCTTCTTGATGACCTGCTGAATCTGCAAACCAACCTTTTGCAACTCATTCACAAGCGGTCCCAAGTCCCTCTGCACAACAGCATGCTGCAACCTTTCACCATTTAAATCGTAATCTGATCAACTTTTCATTTCAAATGAATGACCTTGCATTTACCAATGTTGCACTCCATCTGGCAGACCGCTGCCCATTCACTTAACCTATCCATTTGTCTCAGCAGACTCTCCATATTCTCTGCTTTCCCACTCAATTGAGTGTCGTCAGCGTTAGATATGGTACACTTGGTCCCCTCTTCCAAATCTCGAATTTATATTGTGAACAGATGCAGGCCCAGTACCAAGCCCTGCCCTCATCTCCTCTACCTCAATACTGACTGCCAAGCAGAAAACACTGATTCATCCCAACTCTCTGCCTTCTATTAGTTAATCAATCCTCTCAACGCAAATAGATTACCCCCAACTCCTTGCAACCTTATATTATGGTTAAGTCCTTTATGCAGCACCTTATTAAATGCCTTCTGGAAATCCAAGCATACAACATCCATTTGTTCCTCTCTAAACACAGCACTCAATATTCTTCAAGGAACTCCAATAAGTTTGTCAAACAGGATCAAGAATCTACACTGAGTCTTTCAAAAACACTTACACCTCAACTCATACCATAAGATTCTGTTCAAATGCCAGCATTGTGCACATTAATCTGCACTGGCTCATACTTACCCTGATGCACAACTTCAATATCATCTCTCAAACCCTGTAGGATCTTGTGCTTACCCTAATCCAGCCCCCTGCATCAGCTGGCAGTAAAGTTATCTCCAAACTGCATGTGAGCCAAAGGTTATTATGTGACAACAAGGGAGGGGGTGGAAGAGAGGGGTGCTGGCAGGAGCAAGGAGCTCCTGGCGGGGGAGAGGGTTTTTGCCTCACCTGCTTGGGGAGCAGGTGCCCTAGAACACCAAATTACCTTGTATATACTTGCAAGTTGGGGTGGGGTGCCAGGTGAATTGGTCTTTATTGTGGAGGATGTATGGGGAGTGTCGGTGAGTACAAAGAGAACATACCCCCCGCACCACCTTGTTTTCAGGCACACGACAATTTGTTATTCGCATCTTTATTAGATGATGCACAGGTTGATCGCTTCATTGAACAGTTTGTTGACGACATTTGACTGTTGCTTTGACAGGCGACACAGTTCGACACCAAATTAGGCTAATTTCCAATTGCATCCGTCAAATTAGTGGAATAGGAAGAGGACTGAGGAAGTGGCTGCCAAGCCTAAGCTATGCAAGCGCTGCAGACTACTGCTATTATTTTGAACAACGAGTGTCACATTTCAAACACTGGCTCCTAAGGCAAAAGCAGAATCCACGAACTATCACTGTCTAAATCTGTAAGCATAATTGCATTCATGCCAGCTGAATTTTAAACAATGAAGGCTGAAAAGAAGTGATAAAAATATTTAAAGCATCAGATGATCAATCTAGCTAATTGAGATGTACCGCAATACAGAAGACTGGCTCGTTATTGTTTGCTGCTATGGAAATGTTCATCTTTGGATGGTTCTTCCTTGTCACAATTTATCGAAGTACACTGCACACATGGATTAGCAAGCAAGTCTGACCGAACTGTGGAATGATGCACAAAGCTGAGGCAGTGTAGCATTCGAATTGTTCTTTTTTTGTTTGTGTGCAGTTTGCATGGCGTACTTCCAGTCAGCATACTAATGAGCAACATAGAAGGTAATTGCTAGCTTTAATTGTGTCTTTCCTCCCTAAAATCATGGCAGAATAGAAAGTCGTTTTCTTCATTTCCACATACCACTGAATACTGATTACTTTATTCCTTGAAGCAGCTGGATATTTTGAATCAGTACCCATGGCCATCTGTGAGTGCTAAGGCAATAACACTTTAGGTGACATCATCCCCAAGAATTATCTTTCTGGTTCCATAGTATTCAAAAGTTTTTTTCCCCCAAACAGCACATCAAAGGCACTGGAGTCATTCTGTAATCGACATATTAAGGGCATCAATCTTTTGGCAAATTGGGTGTCCATAGTTTGAGGACAGAACCACAGAGCCAGGAAGGTGCAAAACAAAAGTACATCTGGATTTAAATCAGTCAACGGAGTAAATATTGAGTAGATAAATTGTCACAGGGAAGAAGCATCCAAAAATGATTACTTCCACAGTAGCAAACAATAATCACATCTCAGTTGTGATGAAGGAGTTATGATTGCAGGTGGAATGTGGGATTAGAAGGACGACAAACAGAAATGTGATGAATACAGTGCTAACGAGCTAATTAATAAAACCAGTCAATATCCACATTCTTTGTTCAACTGCTCAAAGACGTGTACATTTTCAACAAAACACTCCTTAGATCTGCAAATTCTTTCATAAATTAGTCAACAGAGTAAATATTGATAAAACCAATGTTCGTATTAAAATTGTTTAAGTCAACAAATGACCTGTTACCAAATTGAATCAGCAGCCCCTTACTCATTTACTTTTGAAAGGGTGCCCCATGTTATATTTTAAATTTTACAAGGAGTAAATAATTATTGTGAAAAAGATGCAAAGGCAATGAAAGCAAGGAAAGGATGTGTACAGCACAGGAAGGGAAGAACGGAAAAATGCTGAAGGATCACACATTATGAATATAAAGAGAATTCTTGTTACTGAATGAAATCAGTTATTGACTCAAACCCAATATTATGTATAATTAGGTATTTAAATAGCATTTGTTACCAACTACCATAAAGTATGCATATTTAATAAAGAATTAAATATTAACTAATCTATTACTCAAGAAAGGAGCAAAGATTTAATATTCTGTGGGTACTTAATTAATAAAGTAGTGAATTATTCAAACAAAACTCCATTACTTTAGGTGAAACCAGTCAGTTCTCATACTCCAAGACACACCTTTCCATCAGATTAACAACAGTACTTCATTTCCAACCAGAATGCATGGCAGAGATTCAACACATTCAATTTCTGCGTGGTACAGTGACACTCTGGTCAGGTCACTTGTCTGAGTGCTGTTGGTACCATGTAACCCAGTACTACCTGTCGGGTGGTTGGCAACTAAACCAGCTCCCCCAACAGGCCTGCCTGGTGAGCAGGGTGGCTAGACACCCTGCAGGACGATAAACAAGACCTGTCAAAAGGCGGATGAACCCTCTCATAGGGTCAACAGCCATCTAGCAAACACGTGCCGTGAAGCACGGAAAGGGCATCCCTTGTATCGAAGCTTGGTCTGGCCATTCACTGCAACAGAACTTCCCTCAGCCGTCTTGGACCTCACCATGCCGCTGGATCTGGGAGGGGATGTCGAGAGGGTGGGTCTGGACCTGTGCAAACCTCTACTCACCTAAAATCCACTCACGCACACACTGTTCCTTTCTGAGGAGTGGCGTACCACCCCACTAACTGACTGAAAGGAACCATCATCATCCTATGGGATGGATAGCCAGAGAGAGGTGGGGGGGTGGTACAGTGACAGATATGGATGCAACACAGCAATATTCCACACATAATGAAAACCAAAAGTAGTTGGGATAGGAATTTCCTCCAAAGTGCTTGAACCTTACTGACATCGCCGTGAGCACCAGTGACAGGTGCAGTGGCTGAGAAAATTACTGGTATGCTCAATGGTATACTTGAAAACCCAATTCTGATCAATGTTTATACTATAAAGAAAAACAGTCAACTCAGATTACCCAATATACTTCATTTGCCAAAAAACTTGGGAATATTCACTGTGACTAATGCCTTGCCACTGCTGCTGCATTTCATTGTCAAACACAGAAGATATCAATGGTGCTGAGGTGAAGATGGTTGAGAGCTTCCAAAGAGTAAATGTCACCAACAAATTGCTCTGGTGCAGACACATTAATATCATGGTCAAGAAAGTACACTGATGCATATGCTTCCTCAGTTGGCTAAGGAAATTCAGCATGATCTTGATGACTCTCACCAAGTTATTAAATAAAATTACACCGTTCAATATTTGGGATTACACGCTAGCATGCAATGACAATTAGAGAAAGCAAAGTCATTGGAAGTAGTCAATTTCAAGTGAAATATAATGCTGTAATCCTCTGGGGCCTTGCTATTCACAATCTAGACCAATCATCAAAACAAAGGGTTGAAGTGCAATACATCCAGCTTCTACAGTAGTACAAATCTAGGTGGTACGCAGGTTGTGTAAAAGAGACTTCAAGAAGATAGATTGGTTCACTAAATAGGAATGAACACAGCAGACTGCATTTAAAGTGGAGAAGGGTGAGATCATCCACCCTGAAAACAAATAGAGAAAACGTGTTTTTTGCTTAAAAGGTGATAAATTTGTATGGTCAATGTTTCAGTTTAAGTTAACATAAAAGTACAGCAAGATACTGTATATGGATGTCTTCTATGTTACTGCACATTATTGCACGCAGAGTAAAAGTCTGAGGATTTAAAAATTGGGCACTGGTAAGTCTGCATTTGGGATAGAGAATAACGAGTATGTGTGCATAATGGAATTGTTATTTAAGGAGAAATTAAGCAAAATGTGTCTCTGCTTATGAGGCAAGGAAGTGACCTCATGAAAAATTACAAAATTCTTCTTTGATTTGACAATGTAAATGGATAGCTTCAAACCAGGGGTTGCTATCTGAAAAGAAGTGATCAGTCACTCGGGGCAAAGATATGAAGAAATTCTTTCAGTTAAAGAACAGAGAAACTTGTTTCTTAAATCTTAGTTGCTGAGTTTATTCAGAACAGAAATCAGTATATTTTTGAAGTGATTCAAAGAATATGGGGTTAGTGTAGACAGTGGCACAAAAGCTAACAGATCATTGCCAAACAGAGAGATTGAAGGTGAGTTGCTGACAGCTTTTGTGAAGATGAGAAGCTGAATCAATTAAGCAGAGGCACCTGGGAGATGGGATTTGTTGTGACTTATTAAAACTGAGCCACAAAGAAGCTGTTACTGGGAAATATGTCTTTATTACACAGCAAACCTCCAGAAGAGAGAGTGTCAAAGTAAAATTTATCAGAGTACATACATGTCACCACATACAACCCTGAGACTTTTTTTCCTGCAGACAGACTCAGCAAATCCATAGAATAGTAACTGTAAACAGGATCAATGAAAGAGCAAAAGCATAGAAAACAACAAACTGTGAAAATGCAGATATAAATAAATAGCAATAAAAAAAAGAGCATGAAATAACAAGATAGGGTCATTAAAGTGAGATCATAGGTAGTAGGAACATTTCAAAGGATGGGTAAAGTGACTGTGGTTATCCTTTTTTGTTTAAGAGCCTGAAGGTTGAGGGGTAGTAACTGTTCTTGAACCTGGTGGTGCATGGCCTGAGGCAATTGTACCTTCAACCTGATGGCAGCTGTGAGAAAAGAGCATGGCCTGGGTGGTGATAATCTTTGATGATGAATGCTGCTTTTCTACAGCAGCATTTCATGTAGATGTGCTCAATGGTTGGGAGGGGTTTACCAGTTAGGTACTGGACTGAATCCACTACCTTTTGGAGGGTTTTCCACTCAAAGGTATTTGTGTTCCCATACCAGGCCGTAACACAGCCAGTCAGCACACCTTATCGAAGTTTGTCAGGGTTTTTGATGCCAAATCTCTGCAGACTCCTAAGTAGAGGCATTGTTATGCTTTCTTTGTAATTAAACATATGATAAATTACATTTATATTATCTGTCCGGGACAATGCAAGAGAATCTCACTCTCCTACCGCAATGTTTTATACTTCAATAAGAACATAGGAATGAATGTTTAATTTCAGTTTCAATTGCTATAATCACCTACTTCAACATTTTAAACATATAGTCAGGTAAACTTACAGAATTACACCTTTACAATCATAGCAGATCCCCTTTGAAAATTCAATATTGGTGTCTGTCCCAAAAGTGTGACGACAAACTTACACCCATAATATATACCCCTTTTGTTCCAGTGTTGAGGGATGGCTCCATGTAAATACAACTAACCAGAAGATCAAGTGACAAAACAGATCAGTCCTGAACTGTGCATTAAGTGGCAGGGATAGGACTTTAACAATGTGCTAAAAGCAGGAATATTCATCCTCCTGATTGTAGTTTTAATGGGACAAAAATCAATACATCCCACGCCCACTTGGAATCAGTTGGAAGTTAAGTTGGGTACAGGTTTTATTTCCTTAAAACTGCTTCTCATTTTTAATTAATCCACAATTAAAGTGGAGCGTTAATTGTCACATGTACATCGAAACATACAGTGAAATGCATCATTTTGCATCCACCACCACCACAGTCCAAGGTAGCCCGCAAGTATAGCCATGTTTCCAGTGCCAGCGGAGCACAGCTGACCAACACTTACTTTGTACATCTTGGGAATGTGAGGGGAAACCACTTAGCCACGTGAAGAACACACAAACTTTCACAGACAGCAACAGATCTGATCCTGGATTGCTGTCGCAACAGCATTACGCTATAATGCTGTGCTACCCCAAGAAATACGGAAGGCTTTACAACGATGTGTCATCCATGCTATCTGTTATGTAATTACTCCAGAATGTCCCCTAACAGGATTAATACCCAAGGGTACTCACGGGTCAGCAGGGATGAAGTGGGATGAATGGATCGTTTCCATGATCCTATGACTATCAGTCATGATCTTATTGAATGGTGGGGCAGGTACATGGGAATAAATGATCCAACTGCTGTTTCTATTTGTCATTTTCTTTTGTCCTATTCCCCCAACTCCTCTGCCAACTACTGCATTCAGATTAAAAACAAAACTTACGCACTCCATTTCCAGAAAATTATCTTTCAAATGGTATCATTGTAGCACACAGCAAGATTCCAGGCCCCCAGTCTTCCTGCGCTGCACATTGCAAACAGCTTTCCATATTCTGAATCCCTTCTTGCCCTGGTCTCTCCATATCTCCATATTCTCATCCAAATCCAAAGTTGCTTCCTGAATTCTCCATTCACTGCAGTCTATAGCTGTTGTGCATTTTATATCCAACAATCTGGAACTGCTTTCAAATACCCACCATTTCCCCTCTTACAATTTCCTTCCTTAAAGCTGATGATATCACCAAATATGCTCAATCTTAGACTAAACGTACACTTTATCCAATGACTTAAAAATTTATATCTCTGATTAAAATTGATATCCGTTGACCCAAGCAAGACAACGTTTGGTGAGGAAGGGTAAGGAAAACAAAAACTAACCGGGGAAGGAAGCAATTAATTCAGATTCATAAAGAATCTCAATAGTAGGGCTTCATTAGTCTCAATTATTTTCCATCAACCAAACCAGATTTGCAATGCATTGAAAGGAGTAACTGGAAACTTGTCAAGCAAGATTGACTGAGGGTCTGCTGTACTTGCAATTTCACATTTTAAATACCTTCACACAGAAAGTTGCCCAGACTATAGCAATTAAATTTTAATTTTTAAGGATCGTTAAACAGCATGTGACACCTTAAGTCATTTCAAAGCATTCTCAACTTTAATAATTCATAAAGGTTCCCAATTAACCCTTTCTGTTTTATTACACAATGGATTCTGGTTAATTGGAGCAGACATTTGATTTGGGCAATTCTTCAAGAACAAGAACAAAATCAAGAAAATAGCTGGGATTCCCACTGTTTATTCGGGACACCATGCCACTTCAGTGGGCAGGAGACTGTTGCCAAAGAGCTTCTAACAAGTGTCAGTCATGTGCACTTGCGTGACCATTAGACACTACAACATGTTTGGAGTGATCCATTTTTAAATAGTATCAGATGCATGTGTTTGCGTTCAGAAAGTAGCAATTTTTGTGACTGATCGTTGGCGACAAATTATCAGTAACACAATTCAGATCTGTTTCAAGCATTCAGGATCGGAGATGCCAAAAACAGCTGGGAGTGAAAATGAAAATAATTCACTACTTCCACAAGTTAAAAGGAATTAGGTCAAAATTTGACGGTATCGACAACCATCTTGAACATTACAATGAAAATAAAATGCAAACAGGAGAGGAAAAAAGTGTCCTGACGAAGGGTCTCAGCCTGAAACATCGACTGTACCTCTTCCTATAGATGCTGCTGGCCTGCTGCATTCCACCAGCATCTTGTGTGTGTTGTTACAATGAAAATGTAGGTTGGGAGGATACAATCGCATTATATGAAGGCACTTGATAATCTGCACTAGGTATCTGTACTGATTTTGTTCATTTATAGTCAATCAAAAGAAAACAGCAGATGAATTAATCAATAAGCTCCAAGACCTTGGCCTTTGTACCTCTTTATACAATTGTATCCTCAATTCCCTCACTTGCAGACCCCAATCCATTCAGATTGGCAACAATATCTGCTCCACGATCTCCATCAGCACATGTACACCACAAGGCTGAGTGCTTAGTTCCCTGCTCTACTTGCTTTATATTTATGACTGTGCAACCAAGCACAGCTCCAATGCTATATTCAAGTTTGCCGACTGCATCATTGCCATAGGCCAAATCAAAGGTGGTGATGAATCAGCTTGAAAATCTGGCTGAGTGATGCCATAACAGCCTGTTCTCAATGTTAACAAGACCAAGGAGCTGATTATTAACCTCAGGAGAAGGAAACCAGAGGTCTATGAGCCAGTCCTCATCAGAGGATCAGAGATGGCGGGTTAACAACTTTAAGTTCCTCAGTGATATTATTTCAGAGTATTGGTCCTGGGCCCAGCACGCAAGTGCAATTACAAAGAAAGTATGGCAGCGCATCTACTTCCTTAGCAGTTCGTGAAGATTCAGCATGACATCTACAACTTTGACAAACTTCTATAGCTGTGCAGTGCAGAGTATATTGACCAGCTGTATCACAACCTGATATGGAAACACCTATGCCTTTGAATGGAAAATTCTACAAAAGTTGAGAGGTGACCTGATGGAGGTGTATAAGATGATGAGAGGCATTGATCATGTGGATAGTCAGAGGCTTTTTCCCACGGCTGAAATGGCTAGCACAGGAGATCACAGTTTTAAGGTGCTTAGAAGTAGGTACAGAGGAGATGTCAGGGGTAATTTTTTTTATGCAGCGAGTAGTGAGTGCATGGAATGGGCTGCTGGCAACGGTGGTGGAGGCGGATACGATAGGGTCCTTTAAGAGACTCCTGGACAGATACATGGAGCTGAGAAAAACTGAGGGCAATGGGAAACACTAGGTAATTTCTAAGGTAAGAACATGTTTGGCACAGCTTTGTGGGCCAAAGGGCCTGTATTGTGCTGCAGGTTTTCTATGTTTCTATGTTGTGGATATGACTCAGTCCAGCACAAATAAAACCCTCCCCATTAAGCACACTTACACAAAACGCTGTTGCAGGAAAACAACATCCATCATCAGGGACACTAACCGCCATCAGGGAAGTGCCACAGGAGCCTCGGGTTTTCTCAGCAACAGTTCAGGAACAGTTATCATCCCTCAACCATCAAGCTCATGGACAAAAAGAATAACTTCGCTGAACTTCATTTGCTCCAACTTTGAAATGTTCCAACAACCTATGGACTCACGTTCAAGCACCCTTCATCTCATGTTCTTACTATTTATTGCATATTCATTTATTATTGTTGTTTCTTTTTGTGTTTGCATATTTTGTTGCAAAGTTGGATAGATTTTTGCACAGTAAGGAAATTAAGGGTCATGGGGAAAAGGTTGGCAGGAGGAGATGAGTCCGTGACCAGATCAGCCATGACCTTATTTAATGGTGGAGCAGATTCAACGGGCCAGAGAGCTACCCCTGCTCCTATTTCTTATATTCCTATGTTCTTTTGCACACTGCTTGAACACCCATGATGGTGCTGTCTTTCATTGATTCTGTTATGGTTATTATTAAATAGATTTATTGATATGCCTGCAAGGAAATGAATCTCCGGGATGACTATGGTGACATATATGTACTTCGATAATAAACTTACTTTGAACTCCTCTGCTGATAACTATCAGATACTAATAAAGTTTTATAGTACTGCTGAGGGATTGGTAATGATTTAATTTGTTCTGTATTTCAGTTAAATACATAAATTGTTGCTCAGTTAAGCGTTAGTTTGTCATTTTTTTAATATAGCATTTAAATATTTCCACAAAGCTTTGGCTAAATGGGGCAGCTGCTTAATTGGGCCAACATGTATGGGTCCCGATCTGTCCCAGTTAATGAGAATCCAATGTATTCCAAAACCTTTCTCCACCAATATCAAAACTGACATGTTTTGTTTCATATTATTATTACAAGATTTCAAAATTTATCTCCAGTTCACAGCTTTTTGTACCCACCCTTGATGCCATTCTTCAATTGCTTTTAGCTCAGTATGAACAAACTCCCTTTGGTTTGTTAAATCTTCCTTAAATCCTATCTCTAATTAGCTTTGCATGACCATCCTCCATCCACATTTGACATTGTGGAATATGCCTCTTAAAATGGACGTGAAGCTGTATTTAAAGCACTCATAGATCAAGTTGCCAAGACTTTGCCTTTGTGAAATGGACGTCATGCTCACTCAGGAAGTGTTGAGCATAGGAGAGAGGTACAGAGAGGAAAGAGACAAAGCAGCACTCACTCAGTAAGTTGCACTGCATTGAGAGAGAAATTCTCAGCCTAACAGTTGGCAAATGACTGAATTTTTAATTATTAACTTTATTACTGCAAACCATTCACCTCATCCGGAACTTCCTTTGGCTGAATAATCCCAGGCTCCAGACCTCAATGTTCCTCAGCCAGTACTTGTGAATTCAACTCTTGTCAACAGGCTATTGATACATTACCTCACTGAACCTCCACTTCAGAATCAGTTTTAATACCACTGTCATATGTCATGAAATTTTTTTTTGTGGCAACAGTACATCATAATACATAACAATAAATTACAGTAAGATTAAATTTAATAAGTAGTACAAAAAGAGAGGGGAAAAAACTGAGTTGAAGTTCATTAGTTCATTGTCCATTCAGAAATCTGATGGTGGAGGGGAAGAATCTCTTCCTGAAACATTGAGTGTGTGTCTTCAGGTTCCTGTACATTTTCCCTGATGGTAGCAATGAGTAGAGGTCATGTCCTGGGTAATGAGGTCCTCAATGATGGATGCTGCCTCCTTGAGGCATCACCTTTTGAAGGTGTCCTGAATGCCAGGGAGGTTAGTGCTTGTTAATATCCTGCTTGTCCTTGAAGGGTCTTCTTAAAACACGAACTTTAGTCATATATCCCAATAACTTCAGTAATTACATCACTGGAAAAATTGGTTCTATTACAAAAGTTCAATGCAAATGCAAACTATTATAACAAAGATAACTGTTCTTGCCTTTCAAGTCAAGCTTTTGTTTCCTACATCAGGAAATGCTGCCAACATCACCCACTCCCCACTGAATTCTAAGTATATAATATTCAATAAATATGTTCTTTTGAGAAGAATTCATGCTGTTGTGTTGGATACTAAAGCAGTTAATTCTCATTACGAACAGCACCAATGTAAAGGTCACTTTATTTTGTTTTGCTGTTATTTGTTGAGCCAGACATGTTAGTTAACAACTTTTTGTCTAATGTCGCTTCTAAAATACAGCACACCTGGCAATGCAGAACTGTGTTAATACTGCATACAGGTGTCACCTGAGATGAAATACTCAGATCCCCTGTCAAGCCAACAAGTTCTGCCTTAATTCTTTTAAATATCCAATATATTATAATCATGTTCAATTTCTCTCACTTAGCCAATTTTATTATATGACTGCAAATTACGAACAGCACCAGAAATCCATGGGAAAGCAAGTTTTAAGTTGTTATTAGGCCAAATTGTAGGGAAGCTATTACTGCCTGAAATATAGACAACAATTAAATAGATGTGGGCTAATTTAAGCATGCGTCCGACAGGCCTAGTAAGCCGTGTAAGAAATTGTTACCTGATACTCTCAGCACACCGGAAATATGGAACTTAATAGTTTGAACCTAATTTGAGTTCAGGTGAGTCAACACATATAAGAATGGCCTCTATTACAGATTTGCTACAAAAGGCACCCGGATGCACAGGACTCTTGGCTCTAGACTTATGATGCTGCATGCTGCCATTCAGCCTTTAGGGTCCATGCGAGTAATTTTATTTTCTCCCTTTGCAAATGTCTCAATATATTCCATTTCTACAAGCAGAGATCCTGAGATAGCTACTTCAGGTATTAACTTTTATTTTCCTTTTTAACCCTTCACATTCAATTTGTAGGAGCTCATCCCTTTTCTTAAACCTAAATCATTTGCACCAATATGAAACACGACAACTGGTAGCTCACCCTAACCACCACTGCTGCAAGGTATCCTTTGATCTAACATGAGGGAAACAGTATGTCATCCAGTATTCTGGTTAGCAGTTCCAGAAATACCATTTGTTCCCTTTGCAAATGATTTCCTAAAGGGTTCCTGCTCACTTTCCCCCTCCAACCATGCCACAAACACTGTTGCTGCTGTTGTTCTCCTGAGAAGCCATCCAAAGATATGAGAGGGCAAAAGAGATTGCAGATGCTAGAACCTGGAGAGAGAGAAAAAAAAGAGGGAGGAACTCAGTGATCAACCAGCATCTGCAAAGCCTAAATGAGGACTGATTTCTCGGGATGAGATCCTGGATCAGGATTTTGCAAGAGAAGGGGATGGCCACAGGAGCCAGCAGTACAACCTACCTCCTTCTACTCTACCTGTCAATCAACCATTTCTACCTGAGGCACTAAAGATTCCATTAATATAATACTATATCACTTAAGCGGATTATTCCATCATTTGTGTTGCCTTGGTCAGATTCTGTAGTGTAACAAATTTTAACCATTCTATAGTACACCATCTCAATATCACTTAATTGGTTGTAAACCAACTGAGAATAATACAAGACTACGGCAAACAGACAGGCTATTTAATCTGTGCCAAACCATGAATCAATGCTGTCCTACTGTTCTGCACCCAGCCCACAGTCCACCATCCATGTACCTATCCAATTTTCTCTTAAATGTTGAAATTTACACCACACCCACACTTGCACAGACAGCTCATTCCACACTCTCACCACCCTCTGAGTGAAGTCGCCCCTCCTTACGTATCCCTTAAACATTTCACATTTCACTCTCCACCCATGACCTCTTGTTGTAGTCTCACTTAACCTCAGTGATAAACACCTGCTTGCATTCACCCTGTCTATACCTCACATAATTTTGTAATCCTCTATTAAATCTCCCCTTAATATTCCAGGTTCTAGGAAATGAAGTCCTAACCTATTCAGCCTTGTCCTATAACTCTGGTCCCAAAGTCCTGGCAATATCCTTGTAAAATTCTCAACACTCATTCAATCTTATTTACATTTTTCCTGCAGGTAGGTGGCCAAAACTGCACACAATGCTCGAAATTAGGCTTCACCAACATCTTACACAATTTCAACATAACATCCCAACTCCTGTACTGAATGCATTGATGTATGAAGGCCAATGAGCCAAAAGCTTTCTTTACAACCCTATTTGTCTGTGACACCACTTCCAAAGAATTATGGATCTGTATTCCCAGATCTCTCTATTCTACCACACTCTTCACTGGCCTACATCTCAACCTGTAAGATGTTGGTACTTCCCAAATACAACACCACACACCTGTCTGCATTAAATTCCATTTGTCATTTTTCAGCCCATTTTTTCCAACCGGTCCACCTCCTGCTGCAAGCTCTGGTAGTTTTCCTGACTGTTCACTGCACCCACAATCTTGGTGTCATCCATAAATTTGCCGAACCAGTTTACTACTTTATCACTCAGATCATTGATAAAGATGACAAACAATGAACACAGCTCCATTTCCTGTGGCACACCACCAGTCACAGGCTTCCAGTTAGAGAGGCAACCATCTACAACTTCTCATGGCTTCCTCCATGAATGCCGAGCAAGTTAACCTTCTTGACCAATCTGCCATGCAGGACCTTGTCAAAGGCCTTGCTAAAATCATGTAGACAACATCTACTGCCTTGCCTTCATCAACTTTCTTGGTAATTTTCTCAAAAAACTCTTAAGAATGGATAAATCCAACTTACCATTCACAAAGCCATGTTGGCTCTCCCTAATCAGTCCCTGTCTAGCCAAATATTCAGTCCCTTAGAAAACCTTCCAATAATTTTCCCACAACTGATGTCAGACTCACTAGCCTATAATTTCCTGGCTTATTCTTAGAGCCTTTCTTAAACAATGAAACAACATTAGCTCTCCGCTCATCCTCTAGCATTTCACTGTGGCTGAGGACGTTTTAAATATCTTTGCAAGGGCCCCTACAATTTCTGCACTAGCCTCCAACAGGGTTCAGGGGAACACCTTGTCATAACCTTTGGATTTATCCATTCTCATTCGTCTCAAGACAGCGAACACCTCCTCTTCCGTAATCTGTATTGGAACCATGAACTCACTTATGCATTGCCTCACATCTATAGACACAGTATCCATCTTCCGAGAGAACACAGATGCATAAAATCCGTTTAAGATCTCCCCCACTTCTTTTGGATCCACACATAGATTACCCACAATGTTCATCCAGAGGATCAATTTTGTCCCTTGCTATATTTTGCTTTAATATATCTTTAAAAGCCCTTAAGATTCTCCCTCACCCTGTAAGCTAGAGCAACCTCATGACTTCTTTCTGCCGTCTTGATTTCTTTCTTAAGTGTTCTCTTGCACTTCCTATACTCAAATACCTCATTTGTTCCCACCTGCCTACACTTACTATGCACCTTCTTCTCTTTCGTAATCAGGGCCTCAATCTGTTTCAAAAACAAGGTTTCATAAACCTCAAACAACAGGAATTCTGCAGATGCAATTTTAATGGGTGTTCCATAAACCTGTTATCCTTGACTTTTATTCTGACAGGAACATAGAAACTGTACTCTCAAAGTTTCGCTTTTGAAGGCCTGCCACTTCCCAAGTACTCCCTTGGCAGTAAACAACCTGTCCCAATCCACGTTTATCCAGATTCTTTCTGATACCATCAAAATTGGCCTTTCTCCAATTCAGAATCTCAACCAGTGGGCCAGACCTATCCTTTTCCATATTTGCCCAGAGGTGAATGGCATTCTGATCACGTGATACAATGTGTTTACTCACATAAACTTCTGTAAGCTGCTCTGTCTCATTCCCTAATAAGAGATCTAGTATCATACTTTCTCTAGTTGGAGCTTCTATGTACGGATTACAGAAACTCTCCTGAACACATCTGACAAACTCTTGCCCATCCAGCCCTTTTACAGGGAGCCCTAGTCAACATGTGGAAAGCTAAAATCATCTTCTATCACAACATTGTTTCTTGCAACAGTCTGTGATCTTACAAACTTGCTGCTCTAAATCCTGCAAACTATCGGGTGGTCAATAATGTAATCCTATTCACGTGGTTACACCTTTCTTGTCCCTCAGTTCCATCCAAAAAACCTCACTGGATGAGTTCTCCAGACTGTCTTGACCGAGCACTGCTATGACATTTTCCCTGACTGGTAATGCCACCCCCCCTCTTTTAATTCCTCTCCCTTTAATACCTCTTGCTCTATCACATCTAAAGCAAATGGAACACCGAGCTGCCAGTCCTGCCCGTCCTATAACTAAGTTTCACTTAATAGCTACAATGTCATAATTCCACATGCTGATCCATGCCCTAAGCTCATTCACCTTTCCAACAATGCTCCTTGTATTGAAACATACTCAGCTCAGAATGTTAGTCCCAACATGCTCAACATTTTGCTCCCCAACTTTACATGTAGGCTTAACAACATCGTTCTCCACAATCACTCCACTATATGTCGTGTTCTGGTATCCATCCTCCTGCAATTCTAATTTAAACCCCCCCCCCACGCCCCCAGCAGCACTAGCAAAACTTCACGCTAGCATATTAGTCCCCCTTCAGTCAGGTGCAAAGTGTCCCTTCTGTGCAGGTCCCACCTTCCGTGGAAGAGAGTCCAATGATTGAAAATTATTAAGTCCTCCCTCTTGCACCAGCTCCTTAGCCAAATATTGACCTGTATAATCTTAATCTTTCTGGCCTCACTGGCACGTGGCATGGGTAGCAAATGTGACATCGCAACCCTCTAGATCCTACCTTTAACTTAGCACCTCACTCCCTGAACTCACCTTGCAGGACATTGTTACCCATTCTACCCATGTCATTGATACCGATGTGGACCACAACCTTTGGTTGCTCACCCTCCTAAGAATGCTGTGGACTCGATCTGAGGTAACAAACTATGTGTGAATCTCGTTCTCATCCACAGAACCTCCTTTCTGTTCCCCGAACCAACAGATCCCCTGTCACTATAGCTCACCTCTTCTGCCTCCCCTTTCCTACTGAGCCACAGCGACAGATTCAGTGCCAGATACCTGTTCGTTGTGGCTTCGCCCTAGTAGATCACCCCCGACCCCTCCCACAGTATCGAAAACAGTATAGTTATCATCGAGGGGAATGGCCAGAAGGTCCTCTGCACTGACTGCCTATTCCCTTTCCCTCTGCTGATACCCAGATACCTGCCTCCCACAATTTAGGGATGACAACCATCCTCCTTGTAGCTCCTATCTATTACCACCTCAATCTTACATATTCATTTCTGAATGCTGTTAAATCAATTGGAGATTGGTTTAAATTTAATTGTGATCTTCTATTCTCCAACATGCTGGTTGCAATGGCTTTTGACCATCAGACCATAAAATATAGGATCAGAATTAGCTCATTTGGTCCATCTCGTCTGCTCTGCCATTTGATCATGGATAATACAATATTCCTCTCAGCACCCATCTCCTGCCTTTTCTCCAAATCCCTTCATGCCCTGACCAATCTATCAACCTCTACTTGGCCTCCACAGCTGGCTGTAGCAAAAAGAAAAGAATTCCACAGATTCCCCACTCTCTGGCTGAAGACATTCCTCCTTATCTCCATTCTAAAAGGACACCCCTCTGTTCCGAGACTCCGTCCTCTGGTCTTACTCTCCCACCAGAGGAAACATCCTCTCCACATCCACCTGATTAAGGGCCTTTCACCATTCGATAGGTTTCAATAGTGTCACCCCTCAGTCTTCTGAATTCCAGCGAATACAGGCCAGAGCCATCAAACGTTCTTCATGTAACATGTCATTCAATCCTGGAATCATTTTTGTGAACCTTCTTTGAACCCTCTCCAGTTTCAGCACATCCTTTCAAAGATAAGGGGTCCAAAATTGCTCACAATACTCTATGTGAGGCCTAACCAGGGCTTTTTAAAGTCTCAACATTACATCCTTGCTTTTACATTCGAGTCCTCTTGAAATGCATGATAACATTGCATTTGCCTTCCTCACCACAGACTCAACCTGCAAATTAAGCTTTAGGGATTCCTGCACATGGTCCCAAGTCCCTTTGCATATCAGATTTTTGAATTTTCTCTCCATTTAGAAAATAGTCAAACCTTTCATTTCTTCTAACAAACTGCGTGATCATATACTTCCCGACACTGTATTCCATCAATCACTTCTTTGCCCATTCTCCCAATCTGTCTAAGTCCTTCTGTAGCCTCACTGCTTCCTCAAAACCAACAGTCCCTCCACCTATCCTCATATCATCTGCAAACTTTGCAACAAAGCCATCAAATCCATCATCCATAACAACAGGAATTCTGCAGATGCTGGAAATTCAAGCAACACACATCAAAGTTGCTGGTAAACGCAGCAGGCCAGGCAGCATCTATTGGAAGAGTTTCAGTCGACGTTTCAGGCCGAGACCCTTCGTCAGGACTAACTGAAGGAAGAGTTAGTAAGAGATTTGAAAGTGAGAGGGGGAGGGGAAGATCCAAAATGATAGGAGAAGACAGGAGGGGGAGGGATGGAGCCAAGAGTTGGACAGGTGATTGGCAAAGGGGATATGAGAGGATCATGGGACAGGAGGTCCGGGGAGAAAGACGGGGGGAGGGGCACCCAGAGGATGGGCAAGAGGTATATTCAGAGGGACAGAGGGAGAAAAAGGAGAGTGAGAGAAAGAATGTATGTATAAAAATAAATAACGGATGGGGTACGAGGGGGAGGTGAGGCACTAGCGGAAGTTAGAGAAGTCGATGTTCATGCCATCAGGTTGGAGGCTACCCAGACAGAATATAAGATGTTGTTCCTCCAACCTGAGTGTGGCTTCATCTTTACAGTAGAGGAGGCCGTGGATGGACATGTCAGAATGGGAATGGGACGTGGAATTAAAATGTGTGGCCACTGGGAGATCCTGCTTTCTCTGGCGGACAGAGCGTAGGTGTTCAGCAAAGCGGTCTCCCAGTCTGCGTCGGGTCTCACCTTTCAAATCTCTTACTAACTCTTCCTTCAGTTAGTCCTGACGAAGGGTCTCGGCCTGAAACATCGACTGAAACTCTTCCAATAGATACAATCTATCATCCAAATCATTGACATATAATGTAAAAAGTATCAGTCCCAACACAGACGCCTGTGGAGCACCACTAGCCACCGGCAGCCAGCCAGAAAAGACTCATTTCATTACCACTCTGCCTCCTGTCAATCAGCTACTACTTTACCATGCTAGAACCTTTCCAGTAATACCATGGGCTCATAGGTTATTAAGCAGCCTCATGTGTTGCACTTTGACAAGGGCCTTCTGATAATCCTTCTTCCTATCCACTGATTCTCCTTTGTCTATCCTGCTTGCCACTTCTTCAAAGAATTCTAATAGATTTGGCAAACATGATTTTCCCTTGAGGACAGCATGTCCCTCCAAGTACCCTAAGACTGCATCGCTGATGTTTGACTCCAGCATCTTCCGGACAAATTGGCCTACAGTTTCCTTTCTTCTGCTTCTCTCCCATCTTGATGAGTGAAGTGACATTTGCAATTTTCCAGTCCTCCGGAACCATTCAGAATCTTGTGATTCTTGAAAGATCATTACTAATGCCTCCACAATCTCGTCAGCCACCTCTTTCAAAATTCTGGCGTATGCACCATCTGGTCCAGGTGACTTATCTACCTTCAGATATTTCAGTTTCCCCAAGAACTTTCTCTCTTTTGTTAATTAGATACAGTAATAGTACACTTAAATCATGGAACAGAATTTAATTTGCATGAAGGCATGCAACAAAATACTTCCTTTTAATGTTCAATTGATCAAATGACATGGAAACATTGCACACACCACAAACCATGAAATAATTGTTTTCTTTTTGGCATCCTGTAAAAACGTACATCAGTCATCACTTTAGATACAAGACATCCTGTTCCAGAGCCACATGTCAAGTCTTCTCAGGCCTAACAATGACCATCCAATTTTATTGCAAATTTTCACTCAGATCTCAGTTAAAGAACAACCTTGCAACACTCACAAAATGCTGGAGAAACTCAGCAAGCTAGGCAGCATCTATGGAAAAAAATACAGTCGACGTTTCAGGCCAAACCACTTCGGCAGGACTGAAGAAAAGAAGCTGAGGAGTCGATTTGAAAGTTGGGGAGGGGGAGAAAGAGCCACCAGGTGAAAGGTGAAACCTGGAGGGAGAGGGATGAAGTAAAGAGCTTGGAAGTTGATTGGTGAAAGAGACAGAAGGCCATGGGAGAAAGGAAAAGGGGGAAGAGCAGCAGAGGGAGACAACAGGCAAGCACTGAGGTGAGAGAGAGAAAAGGGGATGAGAAATGGAAATTGGGGGGGGGGGGGGGATTACCGGAAGTTTGAGAAATTGATGTTCATGTCATCAGGTTGGAGGCTACCCAAACGGAATTTCAGGTGCTGTTCCTCCAACCTAAATATGGCCTCATCACGACAGTAGAGGGGGCCAAGGATGAACATATCAGAAGGGGAACAGGAAGTGGAATTGAAATTGAAATGGGTGGACACTGGGAGATCCCACCTAACCTGACAGATGAAGCGTAGGTGCTTGGCGAAGCAGACTCCCAATCAACATCGGGTCTGACAGATGTACAGGAGGCCACATGAGGAGCACCGAACACAGTAAACGACCCCAACAGACTCACAGGTGAGGTGTCGTCTCACCTTGAAGAATTGTTTAGGGCCTTGAGTGGTAGTGAGGGTGGAGGTGTAGGGACAGGTGTTGCACTTGTTCTGCTTGCAAGGGCAAGTGCCAGGAGGGAGATCAACGGAGAGGGACGAATGGACAAGGGAGTCATGTAGAGAGTGATCCCTGCGAAAAACAGAAAGTTGGGGGGGGGGGGAGAGGGATGTGCTTGGTGGTGTGATCCCGTTGGAGGTAACAGAAGTTTCCGAGAATTATGTGCTGGATGCAGCAACTGGTGGGGTGGTAGAAGGATGGGGTAAGAGCAGACGTGTGTGAAATGGAAGAGATGTGGTTGAGGGCAGCAGTGATGATGGAGGAAGGGAAGCCCCTTTCTTTGTAAAAGGTCATATCCTTCGTTCTAGAATGAAAAGCCTCATCCCAAGAACAGATGCGGCAGAGACAGAGGAATTGAGAAAAGGGGATAGCGTTTTGACAAGTGGTAGGGTGGGACAAGGTGTAGTCTAGGTGGCTGTGAGAGTTTGTGGGTTTGTTATAGACATTGGTGGATAAGCTGTCTCCAGAGATGGAGACAGTGAGATCGAGAAAGGGAAGAGAGGTGTCAGAAATGGGCCAGGTGAATTTGAGAACCGGGTGGAAGTTGGAGGCAAAAAGAATCAAGTCGATGAGTTCAGCATGGGTGCAGGAAGCAGCACCAAAGCAGTCTGAAATGTAGCATAGGAAAAGTGCAGGATGGCCACCAGTGTGCGCCTGGAACATAAGACTGTTCCACGTAGCTGACAAACAGGCAGGCATAGCTGGGACCCATGCAAGTGCCCGTGGCTACCCCTATTGCTTGAAGGAAGTGGGAAAAGCTAAAGGAGAAATTATTGAGAGTGAGGATGAGTTCCCCTAGGCTGAGGAGAGTGGTGGTGAAGGGGAACTGGTTAGGTCCGGTGTCCAGAAAAAAATGTTGAGCTTTGAGGTCTTCCTGGTGGGGGATGGAGGTGTAAAGGGACTGGACATCCATAGTAAAAGAGAGATGATGGGGGCCAGGTTACTTGAAATCCTTGAAAAGATCAAGAGCAAGTGAGGTGGCATTGATGTAGGTGGGAAGGGACTGAAATGGGGGGGATAATACAGACTCGAGGTAAACCAATATGAGGTCAGTAGGGCAGGAACAAGCTGAAACAATGGGTCAACCTGGACAGCGAGTTTGTGGATCTAGGACAGGAGGTAGAAACAGGAGGTGTGGGGTGTGGGAACTATGAGGTTGGTGGCGGTGGATGGGAGATCCCCAGAGCCAATAAGGTTGGTGATGGTGTGGGAGACGATGGCCTGGTGTGTCTTAGTGAGTCCCTGTTCAAGGGGATGTGTCTGAGATTTGGCATTGGGCCTCAGCAAGGTAGCGATCAATATGCCAGGCTACTGCGACAAAGAAAAACCTTTCAAGCTGGTTCGCACAACCCTAAAAACTTTGTAGATGCCTGTGTGTTTTGAGTTTTTATTGTACTTGCCCACATTATACACAACTTGAAGCAAATCTGGAAGCAAGTAGTGATGAAGTCGAATTCATTATCAAGAACCCGATGTTGTATCCAAACTTTGACCCAATGCCTGCCAGTGCTAATCATCCAATTCCCTTCATGTCATTTTCCACCTCACTGATTGAATAATAGTACAGTAAAGCTTATATGCAGAGACTAAATACCAAAGTTTTGAATACACTACACATGGCAATAAAATGGCTCTCCACAAATCCTCCCACTTGTTTGTATTTAACATTTTTACTGGCTGATTAATTAAGTTCTTGGATGTTAATAAAATAGTAAAATAGTTCATAATCAACAGAGTAGATATGGCAGTTGAAGACCTCTTAAGAACCGGAATTACAAGAAAACAAGTACAGACAGTCTACAGGTTGCATAAGGGTTCTGTTCCTGAGAACCATCCACAAGTCAGCTTCTTCCTATATCTCAAACATCTGTTTTCGACAGCAACCCATATCATATTGCTTTCTCTACACTCACTGAAGTTCTTTCATTTCATTGAAATTTCAGTCTGACATTACCCAGAAATAAACTGATGAAATACATATTACCTCTAGTCATTAATAAACAATCAGGAAATGTTTTATTATGCCTTATTTGAAAAATGCTTTAAAAGTTTGTGGGATAATGCTGATAAAATCAGATTCCTATATGTGAGGTCATTCATAACCCAGAAACCAGTATGCTTCAAGCTGCAGAGCTGGAAGTGGAGGGCAAGTGCTGAAGTCAAAGTAACAAAAAAGGCAAATAGAAGAAAATGGAACAGGCTGAAAGAGAATTCTATAGCTACATTTGTAGAATGGGGGAAAGCTGAGGTGGTACTAAACATTAGTAAATTGAATGTGAACTCCCAAAGGTGCATCTTGCCCAGACAGAAGGTAAAATGCTCCCCTTGAGCTTCATTGCAGTCTGGAGTAATGAGGGCTTGGATTTGAAGTGGGACAGAAAATTCGAATGGCAGACAACTAGAAGTTCAAAGTAGAATAAATGGATGTATTCTGCCAAGTTGTCATCTGTTTTTTCCCTTCTCCTTAACTGTTGAAATTACTTTTCAGTGATCATCTGATTTATCGACTCAAATATTTCCAAGTGGTAAACATGCAACTGCTTACACAAAAGTCAGGGAGCTGCCAAGTAAGCCAAGCACCTGCATTCCTGTTGTTTTGATAACCAAGTGTGTGATACTGATAACACATTTTGTAATACACTTAACAATTTCCAAATAAAGGGGGAAAAAAATTCAAAACCGGTGTTCCTTATCATACTAAATGGAGAAATGCAGTACAAGCCCAGCACATTTTCCAATCACAACCAAGCATGGCACACTAGCAGCTGGGTAGAATAAAGTGTAGATTCTCATCTCCAGAAAGACCCTTAAAGAAAATTAATTTTTCAGTTCATCATTCAATCATCTCCTTAAGAAGCAAACCCACAGATATGACTGTTTATGAAAAACTATCAAAAGTGGTGCTTGCATATAACTACATACCAGTTAACACAGATATAATCATACAAATTCATTTAATATAAAGAAGACTTATACGAACATCTCTATACTAATCTGCAATTGCAAGTGATGTTTTTTTGAACTTGGATGATTGAGAGCAGTCCGCAGAGATAAATCACAAGTCCAAAACCAAATACTGCTGAGCATAAATCATTATCATGAGGATAATAGCAGACAGTGGCATTCAAGTACTTTTCAAAAAGGTCTAATAAATAATGCATTTTAATGGTAATTGACTGCACAGAAATCATTGCCTGTAATGTGGGTTTTGCTCACATGAAGAATTGCTGAATGCTTTTACTTACAATATCCCAAAAGAGAGAAAAGCAAGAAACCACACTAAACAGATCTCATTATGTGGCTAGTACTGCAATCTAATATGATATATCCTGATATCTTAATTAAACCTTCTGCATCTGTCCACAAAAATCTAGGTGTGCAGGGTTTCATATGGTGCCTCCATCATGGGTATCATATGGCAGGATCGTTTCTCCTGGAGAAGGATCAACTTCTAAGCATTGAAGCCACCTTGCTGCTCAAGCAGTGGCTCTGGTCAGTCACGTGTCTCATATGGACAACCTGAGGTTACTGAAAGCAGTACTCTACGGAGAACTCTCGCAGGGCAAGAGAGATCGTGGTGCTCCGCACAAGTACAAAGACCAACTTAAGCAGCAGCTCTGTCAGGCAAATATCGAGATCGAAACGTGGCAGCAGCCGGCTTGTGACAGAGGCCGCTGGAGAATGTTGATCCATGGAGCAGCCAAGGAGTTTGAGGAATCCGGAAGAGTGACTGCTGAAGAGAAGAGAATACACAGGAAGGGTCCCACTACCCAAGTGCCAGCATCCCAGCTGTTCCCATGTTCCTACTGCTCCACAGTCTGCAGATCCAGAATTAGCCTCTACAGTCACCAACGATCGTGCCGTCGCTCCTGAAGACTCTTCTTCCCTCCTGATCTTCACAAGCGAAGAACCAGCCATCCATCCATCCAATTAAAACTTACCTTTGAGTCATGGAATTGTACATCACATCTAATTTGACTACCTTCTCTACTAGGGTATTGCAGATATTAAACACCCTGTGAAAATACTTTCCCTTCAGATTCCTTCCTCTCAAGTTAAATCATGCACATTTTTTTTTATTCCTCTCCCAAGGGATTAACATTTTGATGATCTATGTCTCTTATATTTTATACACATTGATCAAGGTACCCACAGGGCTTCATTTGTTCCATGGAAAACAAGCCTGGCCTATCTTTCATAAGAGGCCTCTGATCGTTAAGATTCCGTACCACTCAGACATTTACTGTGCAAGTCCCAGCCCCATATGACCTCACCACACACTTGTCAGGATTAAGTTTCTTCTGTCATACCCTACAAACATTCCACCTGATCTCCAGCCTGCTGTAGCTTAAGACTGCTTTCCTTACATACCACAACATCACCATGTGTCCACCACCATGCCATTGGCAAATGTACTCAACTTACCTCCAGTATTCAAATTTATGTCAAACACAAGAAGACTCCCAGCACCGATCCATGAGGGATAGCAGCAGTCACAGATTTCCAGTCAGAAAAGCATTCCAGTACCTCCATAGTCTGCATCATATTGCCAAGTCAAGTTTGGATCCAATTAGCCAGCAATGTATGTGCTTTAAACCGATCAGCTGACCACACAGGACTTTGTCAAATGACTAACTTAAGTTTACATGAGCATAGTATATCAATCTTCAAAACTTTCCCTTCATTAAATTCAATCAAATGCTCCACTGCCCCATCACCTTCATCACTTTGTCACTTTCCAGATCTGACCGCATTCCAACTCTTTCCCCTCCTTCATCTCCCTATCAGCCCTCTTCCCCCCCCCCCCACTAAGCCTGGTTATACCTCCACCCCTTCCCTCCATCTTTTTATGTTAGTTATCTCCCCTCTTTCTTCCCAGTCCAGACTCAGACCAGACTTTCTTCCCACTTCAACCCAAAACTGGACTGTCCATTTCCCTCAATGGATAGAGAGGGCGGAAAAAGGGGAGGAGGGGTGGCATTACTGGTCAGGGATACTATTACAGCTACAGAAAGGGTGGGTAATGTAGCAGGATCCTCTTTTGAGTCAATATGGGTGGAAGTCAGGAACAGGAAGGGAGCAGTTACTCTACTGGGGGTATTCTATAGGCCCCCTGGTAGCAGCAGAGATACAGAGGAGCAGATTGGGAGGCAGATTTTGGAAAGGTGCAAAAATAAGAGGGTTGTTATCATGGGTGACTTTAACTTCCCTAATATTGATTGGCACCTGATTAGTTCCAAGGGTTTAGATGGGGCAGAATTTGTTAAGTGTGTCCAGGATGGATTCCTGTCACAGTATGTGGACAGGCCGACCAGGGGGAGTGCCATACTAGATCTAGTACTAGGTAATGAACCGGGTCAGGTCACAGATCTCTCAGTGGGTGAGCATCTGGGGGACAGTGACCACCGCTCCCTGGCCTTTATAATTATCATGGAAAAGGATATAATCAAAGAGGACAGGAAAATTTTTAATTGGGGAAAGGCAAATTATGAGGCTATAAGGCTAGAACTTGCGGGTGTGAATTGGGATGATGTTTTTGGAGGGAAATGTACTATGGACATGTGGTCGATGTTTAGAGATCTCTTGCGGGATGTAAGGGATAAATTTGTCCCGGTGAGGAAGATAAAGAATGGTAGGGTGAAGGAACCATGGGTGACAAGTGAGGTGGAAAATCTAGTCAGGAGGAAGAAGGCAGCATACATGAGGTTTAGGAAGCAAGGATCAGATGGGTCTATTGAGGAATATAGGGAAGCAAGAAAGGAGCTTAAGAAGGGGCTGAGAAGAGCAAGAAGGGGATATGAGAAGGCCTTGGCGAGTAGGGTAAAGGAAAACCCCAAGGCATTCTTCAATTATGTGAAGAAAAAAAGGATGACAGGAGTGAAGGTAGGACCGATTAGAGATAAAGGTGGGAAGATGTGCCTGGAGGCTGTGGAAGTGAGCGAGGTCCTCAATGAATACTTCTCTTCGGTATTCACCAATGAGAGGGAACTTGATGATGGTGAGGACAATATGAGTGAGGTTGATGTTCTGGAGCATGCTGATATTAAGGGAGAGGAGGTGTTGGAGTTGTTAAAATACATTAGGACAGATAAGTCCCCGGGGCCTGACGGAATATTCCCCAGGCTGCTCCACGAGGCTAGAGAAGAGATTGCTGAGCCTCTGGCTAGGATCTTTATGTCCTCGTTGTCCACGGGAATGGTACCGGAGGATTGGAGGGAGGCGAATGTTGTTCCCTTGTTCAAAAAAGGTAGTAGGGATAGTCTGGGTAATTATAGACCAGTGAGCCTTACGTCTGGGGTGGGAAAGTTGTTGGAAAAGATTCTTAGAGATAGGATCTATAGGCATTTAGAGAATCATGGTCTGATCAGGGACAGTCAGCATGGTTTTGTGAAGGGCAGATCGTGTCTAACAAGCCTGATAGAGTTCTTTGAGGAGGTGACCAGACATATAGATGAGGGTAGTGCAGTGGATGTGACCTATATGGATTTTAGTACGGCATTTGACAAGGTTCCACACGGTAGGCTTATTCAGAAAGTTAGAATGCATGGGATCCAGGGAAGTTTGGCCAGGTGGATTCAGAATTGGCTTGCCTGCAGAAGGCAGAGGGTGGTGGTGGAGGGAGTACATTCAGATTGGAGGATTGTGACTAGTGGTGTCCCACAAGGATCTGTTCTGGGACCTCTACTTTTCGTGATTTTTATTAACGACCTGGATGTGGGGGTAGAAGGGTGGGTTGGCAAGTTTACAGACGACACAAAGGTTGGTGGTGTTGTAGATAGTGTAGAGGATTGTCGAAGATTGCAGAGAGACATTGATAGGATGCAGAAGTGGGCTGAGAAGTGGCAGATGGAATTCAACCCAGAGAAGTGTGAGGTGGTACACTTTGGAAGGACAAACTCAAAGGCAGAGTACAAAGTAAATGGCAGGATACTTGATAGTGTGGAGGAGCAGAGGGATCTCGGGGTACATGTCCACAGATCCCTGAAAGTTGCCTCACAGGTGGATGGGGTAGTTAAGAAAGCTTATGGGGTGTTAGCTTTCATAAGTCGAAGGATAGAGTTTAAGAGTCGCGATCTAATGATGCAGCTCTATAAAACACTGGTTAGGCCACACTTGGAGTATTGTGTCCAGTTCTGGTCACCTCACTATAGGAAGGATGTGGAAGCAGTGGAAAGGGTACAGAGGAGATTTACCAGGATGCTTCTTGGTTTAGAAAGTATGCATTATGATCAGAGATTAAGGGAGCTAGGGCTTTACTCTTTGGAGAGAAGGAGGATGAGAGGAGACATGATAGAGGTGTACAAGATAATAAGAGGAATAGATAGAGTGGATAGCCAGCGCCTCTTCCCCAGGGCACCACTGCTCAATACAAGAGGACATGGCTTTAAGGTAAGGGATGGGAAGTTCAAGGGGGATATTAGAGGAAGGTTTTTTACTCAGAGAGTGGTTGGTGCATGGAATGCACTGCCTGAGTCAGTGGTGGAGGCAGATACACCAGTGAAGTTTAAGAGACTACTAGACAGGTATATGGAGGAATCTAAGGTTGGGGCTTATATGGGAGGCAGGGTTTGAGGGTCAGCACAACATTGTGGGCCGAAGGGCCTGTACTGTGCTGTACTATTCTATGTTCTATGTTCTATGACACTGCCTGGGCTGCCGAGTTCCTCCAGCACTTTATGTGTTGCTCCATATTCCAGCTTCTGCAATCTCTCGTACTGTCATCAAATGAGTGAGTCAAATTTTTTTTTTCCAAACAGCATAAAAATTTCTCCAATGATTTCCCTGTCACTGATCAAAGGCTTGCCTGCCTGTAGCATACTTGGTTTATCTTTTCTGCCTTTCCAAAATGAAGGAACAACGTTAGCTATCCTCCTGTCTTCTGGCACCTCACATGCACCTTGAACAGTGCCCCAGATATCCCTTGTTTAACACAGCAACATAAAATATATCTCATCCAGCCCTGAGGATTAATCAACATTTATAACTAACATCTCCTCTGCCTTAATACTGATGTGCTCTAAATTATCCATTTTATTCTCCATGAACTCATGGGTCTTCTTGTCCTTTCCCTTGATGAATATACAGTGGTTTCCAGTGAGGAATATGGCTTTTTATTTACTTAGTGATATAGCACAGAACAGGCCCTTATTGCCCTTCGACCTACGCTGCCTAGCAACCCACTGATTTAACCCTTGCTGGATAATTAAACCACGGGACAATTTACAATGATCAATTAACCTACTAACCAGTATATCTTTGGACTGTGGGAGGAAACCGAAGCACCCGGAGGAAACACCCACACATGAAGGAACATGCAATCTTGTTTACAGAGGACCCCAGAAGTGAATTCTGAACACCGATGCCCCCGGCTGTAATCGTGTTGTGCTAACCACTAAGCTACCGTGGCTCTCCAAGATGGCAGCACTATTGGTCACAGCGGCCTCTTCAGGCTGTAAAAAAGGTGCATATGTTGGTCTTAACTTCTTTTCTTGTGATCGCAAGATTAGTTGGACACTGGTGCTGTAACAAACAAACTGCAAGTCAGGTTCATTACTTCACTGGCGAAACTGGCAGCATGGGAGCTGCTTCGCCTTGGGTTGTTGTGCAGACCAGACCCTCAAGCCGCAGCATCACCTGTTACAGCCAGCTGGGGAGGAGGCGCTGGACTGTGGGACAGAACAGAAGTGCAACAGGCACAAGGAATTTGTGTTGGGTTGAGGGCTGGCCCCTGCTCGCCGGCTCTCCCATCAGTGCTGCTCTCCAGTGTTTGCTCCCGGAAGTAAAGCTGAATTGCCTTGTCTGTGGCTAACCCAGCGCAAGATGAGGAACTGCTACATCATTGTTCTTGCAGAAACATGGCTCCAAGACAGAATCTCACGCACCATCAGTCTTCAGACCATGCCATTCAGTGACTGTATATGCTATCGTGACTATGTGTGCTTGAGTGTTTGTACTGAGGAATGATGTTTCAATGAGCTGTATACCTGTGTATGGTTGAATGACAATTAAACTTGAACATAATAGTTAAGTATTAATTTCGGACCTCTCCCATATTTCCTGACTCCAACCCTCTCAAACACACACAATTGAAATCTGACTTCCCTAATTGAGAACATTGAGGACCAGCCTCATCCCTTTCTATATCTACTTTGAAACTTACATAATTCTGGTCAAGTCTCTCAAGGTGGATATTGTCTGCCAAATTTTATTTCCTCATGTGACCATCTGAAGGAAGTAATGCATCAAGGAGTTTTCTGGGCAAGAGCTCAGGCATTGCAGAGGCATCAGCAGTAAAACATGCAAGCAACAGACCAATTCCAAGAGCTCTCCAGTTTGTTCCCCCAAAAATGCTTTGATTTCCCCCCTATCATCCAAATGTTTCTGAATTTTTAAGCACATCTTATTCAGTCAGTGCATTCCAGAATGCATCAAAAGTAAAAAATGAACCAGATAAAAATGTATTAATTTTACATGCTTACCTATGGAGTGGTGTCAAATTTATAATACTTCAGATTAAGAGCTCTGCTATACAAGAGCAGCATTTGTACAATTGAAGAGTGAAATCAGGCCCTTGGCTCAGACATGGGCTCCTAACAATTTTACCAGGTGGCTAACAATGAGGCACCATCTCAATATTCTCATAGGTCTGCAATGAAGAATCAAACTAAAGTCCAATTAAATTATCCATCTTATTATATCTACCATATTCGTATCTAACATACCAGATTACCTGATCTACCTTTATCAAAAAAGAACATGGACAGCATGAATGAGTGGGGCTGTTTCTGGGCTATAGTACTCCATGAATCTATAATAATTTCATTAGAGTTGTCATTTCTGATATTTATTAACTCAGAAGAGGAAGCAATTTGAAGATGGGGGAATGTTCACAAAAACGAACCAGGAAGTACATCCAATTAGGTTCACCCAATTCTTTACCATAAAATGTTTAACATAAAAACAAATTCAACTCAGAGCAAATGCTGGCCATCCTTCAAGCTGCTCTGTAATATGATCTGATCTTGGTTGATCTTTCCCAGATCTCATCTTCCATGCTAGTTCTCAATTACCTCATCTTTTTTTAATTCAGCCTCCTCTTTAAATTCCTCCAATGATTTCTTCTCCACAATGCTTCAGTTAAGAGTACCAGAGATTTGCCACTCCGTATGAAGAAGTTTTTAATGCACCCATTTTAAATCTATAAATATGTCCCCCCATTTGGCATTGTCCCACTGGTTGTAACCTCTCAACATCTATCCTATCGTGCCTCCCAAGGATCTTAAATGTTTCAATAAGATCACAACACATTTTCCCAAACACCATGGAATACAGCAATGGTAAAAGGACAACAGTCTCTTTGTAATAATCAGCCTAGTGAATCTCTTTTGGAGTGCCTCAAATGCCAGCTTATGCTTTCTGAAGTAATTGAACCAAAATTGTAGCTAGTACTCTGATTGCACCCTCACCAATACCTAATGCAACCACAGACAGTATTTTCCTCTTTTTAAACTCCAAAACTCTGACAGAAAAGTGCCATCGAGGTGCCATTTGCCTTCCTATTGTGATCTGTGCTGTGCACAAATATGTCTGTATCCTGCACTGTCTTTCAATTTAAGTAAAACTCTGACTTTAGATTCTTCTTACTCAAAGGTACAAACTCATACTTTCACTCTTTAAACCCCACCTGCCAAGACTTTTATGTCACAGAGTCTAAATACTCTGAATCATAACAGGCCTTTCCAACTAATGTTGAGTCATCAGCAAATTTTAATACCTTAGATTCTGCCCGCTCAAAATTGACTGGCAAGTACTGATGCCCAGAGCTCTTGTCAGATCATTGGAACCTGTAGATGATGTTTAGACAGTATTGAACGTGATAACCAATCTTCTCATACAATGATTACCAATTCATGTTTTAACCATATCATAGCAGATTTAACAACTTCGTCACCATAATTTGTCATAATTAACTGCTTTACATTACTTTTAAGTGGACAGTTGAATACAGTTTAAACCATGATTACAACTACAGTATTTTGTTAATAATTCTGTTTCATTGAGTCCACACCATCATCATCAATGTTGCATAAGGAAGTGGAGCATCCATATTTGCTACCAAAGTAAGTGAAGGAAGGAAACTGCCTTTTAAACTCACGAGAGAGCATAGGCCATCAACTTTTTGCTGTTGATGTTTCTGTAGCAGGCAATTTCGTTTTTATGAGGTGGAGTTGCTAGCTCGACGCTCAACCCAGCACGGATGGAAAGCGTGCCTGGGGAGCCGGCCGGGTTCGAACTCGGGAGCCTTCACTCCGAAGTCCGGCACTGATGCCACTACGCCACCAGTCGGCTCAGGAAGTGAGGTGGATGAGAATATTCACTGAGCATTTTGACAAGAGTGCATGAACAATAAATGCACAGAAAATGGCATCACATCTTCAATATTATTTGAAAGAACTTCACTGGGCAACCGACACAAATCATAATTTCTCTTCTGTCTCAAAGTAACTCCTGCTGCTGTCAATAAGAAATCTGTATGTTCTCCCCATAACCACGTGAGTTTCCTCCAAGTGATCTGGTTTCCTCCCACATTCTAAAGATATATGGATTAGTAATTTGTGAGCATGCTTTGTTGGCATCAGAAGCATGACAACACTTGCCGGTTGCCCCCAGCACTTCCTTCGACTCTGACAGTCATTGACGCAAATGAGACATTTCACTGAATGTTTTGGTATTTCGAAATATACAACATATAAAGCTAATCTTTAGCCTTTGGTATTAAAACAAAACAATTCATGCAATAAGGTTATTATAATTACGCAATATAAGTATCGTAAAAGTAATCAGACAATTAAGTTGTTGTTAGTTGGACAAAACTCACTCTTGGTTACAATATATCAGACCTCCTGTATACATTCTGATTACTTTACCGCATGTGAATTCAAAGTTGAACTAACAACAGATAAGGAAATTTGCCATTTCTGAGTTGATGGGTTGTTTCTCCCTCAACAACAGTAGAGTACATGACTATATCTTGGTAACATTGCTATATTTCCCTTGTCATTTTGCTGTACGCCGATTAACTGTCAGATCTCCGTGGGAAGAACTCTGCAGATCCCACACTATCTGTGGAGACAGAGGGGTCGTTCACTTTTTGCTACTGAAGATAGTCAGTATGGAGATGTCAGAGGGTGAGGCAAGGTAGAGGCTGGTAGATGAAAGGTGGAACTTTTGAGGGGGGGATGGAGGGCAAATGGAAGCAGATGGGGACAGCGATGTCTTGGTAATTATGGAGAGGGGGGAACCAGGTAGATAAGGTGAACAATGGCAGAGACAATGGGAAAACTATTGGTTCTTCTTGACCTGGTGCCACCCATCACCTACCAGCCTGTCCCCCACACTCCTGCTGTGTAACTGCTTTTTCCCCTTTCTTACATTTCCACCAGCTATGTCACTAATCCCTCTTACTTCAATATCTCAGTCCTAATGCAACCCTTTCGACCCAAAACATCAATCATCCCTTTGCCTCCACAAATAGTACTGTACCTCCTGAGTTCCTCCAGCAGTTTAAAGACACAAACAATCTCCCAGATATAATAGCAGCCAAAGGACCTAGGGTAATGGATGAACTGAAGGAAATTTATATTACGCAGGAAATGGTGTTGGATAGACTGCTGGGTCTGAAGGCTGATAAGTCCCCGGGGCCTGATGGTCTGCATCCCAGGGTACTTAAGGAGGTGGCTTTAGAAATCGTGGACGCATTGGTAATCAATCGCTGTTTACAATCTATATTAATGATTTAGATGAGGGAATTAAAAGTAACATTAGCAAATTTGCCTTTGACACAAAGCTGGGTGGCAGTGTGAAATTGAGGAGGATGTTATGAGAATGCAGGGTGACTTGGACAGGCTGGGTGAGTGGGCAGATGCATGGCAGATGCAGTTTAATGTGGATAAATGTGAGGTTATCCATTTTGGTGGTAAGAACAGGAAGGCAGATTATTATCTAAATGGAGTCAGGTTAGGAAAAGGGGAAGTACGAGATCTGGGTGTTCTTGTACATCAGTCACTGAAAGCAAGCATGCAAGTACAGCAGGCAGTGAAAAAAAGCTAATGGCATGCTGGCCTTCATAACAAGGGGAATTGAGTATAAGAGCAAAGAGGTCCTTCTGCAGCTGTACAGGGCCCTGGTAAGACCACACCTGGAGTACTGTGTGCAGTTTTGGTCTCCAAATTTGAGGAAGGACATTCTTGCTACTGAGGGAGTGCAGCGTAGGTTCACAAGGTTAATTCCCGGGATGGCGGGACTGTCATATCTCGAAAGATTGGAGTGACTGGGCTTGTATACTCTGCAATTTAGAAGGCTGAGAGGGGATCTTATTGAAACATATAAGATTATTAAGGGATTGGACACGCTGGAGGCAGGAAGCATGTTCTCGCAGATGGGTGAGTCCAAAACCAGAGGCCACAGTTTAAGAATAAGGGGTGGGCCATTTAGAACAGAGTTGAGGAAAAACTTTTTCACCCAGAGAGTGGTGGATGTATGGAATGCTCTGCCCCAGAAAGCTGTGGAGGCCAAGTCTCTGGAAGCTTTCAAGAAAGAGATGGATAGAGTTCTTAAAGATAGTGGAATCAAAGGTTATGGGGATAAGGCAGGAACTGGATACTGATTGTGGATGATCAGCCATGATCACAGTGAATGGCGGTGCTGGCTCGAAGGGCCAAATGGCCTACTCCTGCACCTATTGTCTATAATTTTATCTCTAGATTCCAATGCCTGCAGTAACTGGGTCTCCTACAATTAACTGTTGTACACCCTTAAAGCTCAACATCAAACCAACTCCAGAAACAAGATCAGGCGAACCCACAATACACTAGAATGACATAACTAAATTGAAACAATAGACCATGACAAGCTATATATTTATCAGAGACTGACATAGCTAAACCAACCAAGACATCAGAAAGTGATATATCTAATGACAGAAACAATTAAGCATCAATTTTTTTTTGCAAGATCCTGAATGATAATCTAGGCACATTGGTGCTCAATCTCCATCCAATTCATATGAAATATGAAAATGCCATACTTCTGCTTCTCTTTTTTTATACACACACACAAATATAAATGAGATACCTAGTCTCTCATTTTATTCTGGAAAATGTTTCCAATCAAAATACTCATTAATTTGAACTAACAAAGTTATTTTAAAACTTTATAATTAAAGGTCAGAATTTCTTACACTGGCTCTCTCTGGAGATGCAGACAGACTTAGGAACTTTGTACATGAAACACCATGGGTTCAGCAAAGCATGGAATCAAGCAAATGTTAGAAATGTAAAATAACAAAGTTTGATTACAACCACTAGTATATGGTTTTTAAGACTTTTTTACCACCACCAAACAGATCCATTAATAGATACACTCAGTGGCTACTTTTTTTTTAATATTCAGCAGTGGCCTTCTGCTGCTCTGGCACATCCAGTTCAAGGTTCAATATGCTGTGTATTCTGAGATGCTCTTCTGCACACCTCTGTTGAAACATGTGGTTATTTGATGTACACCAGTCTAGCCATTTTCCTCTAATGTCTCTCATTAACAAGGAAATTTTGTCCACAGAACTGCTGCTCACTGGATTTCTTTTGTTTTTTTTTTGGTTTTTTTGCACTATTCTCTGTAAACTCTAGGGACTGTTGTGTGAGATCAGCATTTTCTGATATATTCAAACTGCCCCATTTGGCAGCAATAATCATTGCATGGTCAAAGTCACTTAAGTCACATTTAAATCACATTTCATCCCCATTCTGATGTTTGATATGAACATCTGAATCTATTGACCATACCTGCATGCATTTATGCATTGAGTTGCTGCCACATGATTGACTATTTAGATATTAGCATTAACGAGCAGGTATAAAGGTATACATTAAAAAGTGGCTACTCGTGTAATTGTTATTGCATGGTGTTACTGTATAGGAATTTTCTTTTATAACAATTTTATGTTCTTGCACTGTATTCCTGCCATAAAACAATGAATTACACATCATATAAAACAGTGATATTGATTCTAACAGGGATGCTTTCCCCGAATTTCACTGCTGTGGGTGTGGAACTTGTACATTCTCCCTGTAATAACCTGGATTTCTTCTGAATGCTCTCGGTTTCTGCTACATCCCAAAGGAAGTTAGAGATGGTCATTAGTGATACCAAGGAGGTGAGTTAACTGTTTCCTATAAATTACCCCTAATGTAAGATGGCAGCAGGAGAATCAAGAAATATTTAATGGGTAGGTAAAAGTAAATTGCAAGTAAATGAAGGGGGAAAATGTAACTGAAGTGAATACTCTATAATCCAGCAAAGACTCTTTGGGCCATATGGCCTCTATCTTTAAAATGCTTTTAAAAATGAACTTTATGTTATCCGAACTTTATGTTATCCAAATTTAATGCAATTTCAGTTTCTGAATCTGTAGCATTATTATATTTCAGTCTTAAAAAGGTACAGTTCTTAAACTTCCAATCCCATCCCCCATCATGGATATTTAACATTCACTTGTCTCAACCACAAAGTAGTTTTGATCAACCAGTTTACATCCATGTTAAAAGAACAGTTAGAACCACTGAATATGAACAGGACTGCCACTGGATTTTAACTTTACCTCTGTATCAACAGGAACAGCAATCTACCTGCTAACAGTGGGAATACCACTGGTTAACCCACTGTTGTGCAACTCTACTTTAGTGAATATTCAACAATAATGTGTTCGTAAATGCCTTCAATTCACCTCAGCTCATAGTGAAGTGAAAATGAGCAAACAAGGTTCCTGCTTTATAACAACACTTGCTGCAACTTCCTTAAGTCTCAACTGGTTCCAGGCTTCTCTCGGAAGCAGTGTGGGCAATCACTTCCAATAGCTTTTCTCACTGCCATGCAAATACTCTTTTATACATACGACACCATGGTCACTTATCTAAAGACAACTTAAAATTGTAGACTCATCTTCAGTTCCTCTTTCAATCCACAAACCTTTCACTACAAGTCTTTGTAGCCTGCTCAACTAAAATCTACTCAGACACATTTTCATCAGTTAAACAATTGCTTATTGCTCACAACTCAATACTCATTTAGACCCCATTCCTTCCACATCAGTTCTACTTCCCTTCCAATTAACAGCCTCAAGTCAAAGGCAAATTGGTTGCAACCTTGACAATAACCCAAATTGAGCTTTAAGACACATTTGGCTCATTGTGACACATTGTGACAGCTCAGTGCTGTCACCCCCTCTCTGACCCATATCAGCTCAAATGATAGTGAAAACTACATCTGAATCATCAGCATTTCGCTGGTGCCTAAATAACAGCTAAACTCTCATGCTTTTACTGCAGTATACACCAAAAAATTGCTCCTGTATCACTGTGCCAATTGCCCACACTGGTTCCACAAAAACTCAATCTGAAGTTCCTCTTCATGCAACTTCTCAGAATCATGGATTTCCCCTTCCAACCTTCTCTTCTTCTACATGGATTCTGCAACCTATCTGTGGTATATTTAATACTCTCTTCAACCTAAAACTCAGAGTACCCAAGAATGAACTTCCTGTC